>NW_028238309.1:22383345-27183345 GCF_041429995.1 Eschscholzia californica | reverse complement strand
GAAAAGGAAAATAGTATAGAAGAAACTTGAAGAAGAAGAAGAAGAAGAAGAAATAGATCTAGTATGAATATTGTGTTTAAGGTAAGAACTAACTTCAAATCTAGTTAATTATTGTGACAAAACTTTGTGTGTTATGTTTATGAGATTGTGTAGATCTAAAGAAACTTTATTATATGAAAGTATGGTGATGTGAATCTTTTGAGTTTATTTGAGTTTATTGAAGTATCTATACCTCTAATCTCCAACAAATTGGTATCAGAGCCATATTAATTTATCATTTCAAGCTTTTATTCAACATTTTGAGATCTAGGGTTTGTGAAATTTTTTTTGGGGATCTTGTAAGAAAATGTCAAATATGATGATACAACCTCAAGTACCTAGGTTAACTAAAGAGAACTATGAACATTGGTGTATCCAAATGAGTGTATTATTAGGCTCTCAAGACTTATGGGATATTGTTCAAAATGGCTATGTAGAACCAACTCAAGAAGAAGAGATTATTATGAATGATGTACAAAAGTGTGTTCTTAAAGACTCAAGAAAAATGGATAAAAAAGCTTTATTTCTTATCTATCAAGGAATTGATGGTCCTACATTTGAAAAAGTGTCCGAAGCAAAATCATCGAAAGAGGCTTGGAATATTCTCAAGAATTCATTTAGAGGAGTTGATAAAGTGGTAAAGGTTCGTCTCCAAATTTTGCGTGGTGAATTTGAAAAGTTGAGCATGAATGAAGGGGGACTTATCTCCGATTACATTTCAAGAGTATTGTCGAATGTTAACGAAATGAAAAGGTGTGGCGAAAAATGTGATGACGTTAGGGTGATGGAGAAGATTCTACGCTCTTTGACACCTAAGTTTGATAATGTGTTTATTGTTATTGAAGAGTCAAAAGATTTGGAATCTATGACGGTGGATGAGTTGACGGGGACATTGCAAATTCACGAACAAAGGGTTAATAGAAATAGTGCAAGCACTTCAAATTATTCGGTGGATCAAGTACTTCAAGCAAAACTAACTCTAGAAGAAAAACAATGTGCACCCCAAAGAGAAAGAGACTATAAGAGCTATGGTAGAGATTATGATAATAGTAGAAGTGAATTTGGAAGTCAAAGAGGAAGAAATTTCTTTAATAGAGGAAGAACAAATGAACCAAGAGAAAAAGAAAACTTTACTAGACCTTATAATAGGCAAGGCAGAGATAAAAGGAATATTGAATGCTATAATTGTCACAAACTTGGACATTATAGTAATGAATGTTGGTATAACAAAAAAAATGAGGTACGTGAAGATGCAAATCTTGTTGAAAATGATGTAGAAATAAATGTAGATCCTACATTGCTTTTTTCTTGTGATGGACTTGATGAATCACAAACAAATACTTGGTATTTCGACACCGGTGCAAGTAATCATATTTGTGGGAAAAGAGAATTGTTTGTTGAAGTGAATGAAAGTGTGAAAGGGTGTGTAAAGTTTGGTGACTCGTCAAAGATTCCGGTGCTAGGGAAAGGTAATATACTCATTCAACTCAAAAATGGAAAACATAACTACATTTCCGATGTTTATTATGTTCCCGCAATGAAAAATAATATATTAAGTTTGGGGCAACTTTTGGAAAAAGGCTATGATATAAGATTGAAGGATCTTCATCTCACATTAAGAGATAAAAGTGGAACTCTAATTGCTAAGGTGAAAATGGCAAAGAATAGATTACTTCCTTTAAACATTCAACATGGTGATGCAAAATGCTTGAACTCTATTGTGAAAGATAAATCTTGGTTGTGGCACTTGAGACTTGGACATTTAAATTTTGATGGAATGAAAGCTTTGGCAAGCAAAAACATGGTAAGGGGTTTACCATATATTGATCGCCCAAATAAAGTGTGTGAAGGATGTATCTTTGGGAAGCATCATAGAACAACTTTCTCTAAAGAAGGAAGGTGGAGAGCTTACAATCCTCTAGAGCTTGTGCATACCGATGTTTGTGGTCCATTGAAGCCAATGACAAATGGAGGTAACAATTACTTTCTCACTTTTATTGATGATTATAGTAGAAAAACATGGGTATACTTCTTGAAAAATAAATCCGAAGTATTTGAAATGTTCAAAGAATTCAAGAATATGGTTGAGAAACAAAGTGGGTATTTTATCAAGAAACTAAGATCGGATAGAGGTGGGGAATTTACTTCAAGAGACTTTGATATGTTTTGTAAAGAACATGGAATTATTCACGAACTTACCTCACCATACACACCACAACTAAATGGAGTAGCCGAAAGGAAAAACCGCACCATATTAAACATGGCAAGAAGCATGTTAAAAGAAAAAAATTTGCCTAGAGAATTTTGGGGTGAAGCCGTTGCATGTGCCGTATACTTGTTAAATAGATGTCCCACTAAAAGTGTTTATATGAAAACACCGCAAGAGGCATGGGGGTATTACAAGCCTAGTGTATCTCATTTAAAGATATTTGGATGTATTGCTTATGCAAAGATAACGGAAGCAAGAAGAACAAAACTTGATGACAAAGGTGAAAAATGCATATTTCTTGGTTATAGTGAGCAAACAAAGTGTTACAAGTTATTTAACCCAACCACCAATAAAGTTCTCCTTAGTAGAGATGTTGTATTTGAAGAAGAAATGGCATGGGAATGGAAAGGAAAAGAAACTATTCAAGTTGAACTTGAGCTTGAAGGTGAAAATGAAGAAGAAGCACCAAACGAAATTCAAAGAGAACCACAAACACCAATGTGTAGAGCATCATCATCACCATCATCTTCATCTCCATCATCCTCATCATCGGAAGGAAGTTCTAGTGAAAGACCAATGAAAACAAGAAGCTTGAGAGAGATTTATGAAGTTATTGATAATGAAGAAGAAGTGAACTTATGTTGCTTTCTCATGGATTATGATCCTACTAGTCATGAAGGAGTCATTCAAGAAGAAAAAATGAAAAAAACAATGGATGAAGAAATTAATACAATTGAAAAGAATGATGCATATGAGTTGACAAAGAGGTACAAGTCTATTGGGGTAAATTGTGCATACACACCAAAGAAGAATGCAAGTGGTGAAGTCCAAAAGTACAAAGCAAGGTTTGTAGATAAAAGTTACAAGCAAAGAGTCGACATCGTTTTTAGTAAGATATTTATTCCTTTTGTTCATATGAAAATATGGGTCTATATAGCGGGTAAATATTCATGGAAAAGTTATCAATTTGATGTCAAGTTGACAATCTTAAATAGTGTTCCCGAAGAAGAAAAGTTTGATGAACAACTCTTGAAGCATGATGTCTTTGAAAGATTGAAGTGGATGCTAGGTATGAGAAGCTATGAAAATTTGGTTTAAGGGGGGATGTTGAAAGGTGGCTTTTAAACCAAATTTGGGTTTGGGCCCAATATAAAAGTGTGGGTTTGAGTAAGTGGTTAACCAAACTAGAAGGGGTACAAAAGTAAAAGCCTCATGAAATTAATTAAAAGGGTGTAGAGAGTTCTTTTTTTAGACAAGTTCAAGAACAATCTAGAGAGAGAAAAGAAAAGGAGAATAGTATAGAAGAAACTTGAAGAAGAAGAAGAAGAAGAAGAAATAGATCTAGTATGAATATTGTGTTTAAGGTAAGAACTAACTTCAAATCTAGTTAATTATTGTGACAAAACTTTGTGTGTTATGTTTATGAGATTGTGTAGATCTAAAGAAACTTTATTATATGAAAGTATGGTGATGTGAATCTTTTGAGTTTATTTGAGTTTATTGAAGTATCTATACCTCTAATCTCCAACATTCATGTGGTTATTCAATCTTAAATGATACCTATATATCAATATATGTCTAAAGAAGTGTTTTTGTTCCAAATACAAGTTTGTTTAATTGTTCCATTATAAGGGTCGTTATACTTTATGTTTATAATGTTATGGGAAGAAGAATTATAGGAGATCAATATTCCACTTAGTTACCTAGCTTCTGTTGCTACTAGAAGAGTTCATGGGTTGGTTTATTGGTTTGATGTCAATGGAAGGCAATAGTCCTCCATTATTCTCAGTTCTAATCATAAGACGTTATCTTCTTTCTCTATGCATCCCCTATTTATCTTCTCTCGTTTTCAATATAATTTTCTCATTGCAGGTATTCCTTCGCCAGTTAAACATAATATTCTAGAAACTAATTTTTAAATAGTTTTTCCATGCCATACCAATCATGCCAATCATGCCATGTATGAGATCATGGTATGGAGATGCCTAATGCTTCACTAGAAAAGCATCATATTTGATATAGAGAGACTTGTTTCATTGATCTGAGTTCTTTGCATTTCTCCCAGTTTCTGAAGTGTCATATATTTTTGCATTTCGTTCATCTAATCCTCATCATGTAACTTCAAATGTTGCTGACAAATGTTATTTACTACAAGGTATTTCGCATGCACTCTGCACAATTTGCAAAGATGAGAGTATCTTTGGCATCTACAAGTCTTAGAGAAACAATGCTTGTATGTTTCTCTTCCTAATTTTGCTTTTGTTAGAAAAAGTGTATTTGGTTTTAAATGGGTTTGCACGATGTCGGGTTTTAGACCTAGTTTACCTATCAACTTTTCACTTAATGAAACCTTGAGAACTTTATGGCAGGCAAAGAGGGTGATTAATATTTATAGTTGGTTTGAATTATACAAGGATTCGGATTTTCCATAGTTTATCTAGATTATTGTAGTCTCTCCAGCTATTTTAGTGCTATATCTAAATAGTTAATATTTGACATCAAGAACCAATTTGTCCCCTTAGCTTATAGTATTTCCGGGATCGCATTACCAACACGTAAGTCTAAATTCTGATTTCTATGAAAGTGACAACCTTGGACTGTTGGTATCGAGTTTATGGATTCGATTCTTGACAACTAATAACTATGACACCAAAAGACTATATAAATATAAAAACGAAAAACTTATCTTGTTTGATCGAGGCGAGTTGTCACTCTTTCCTTAAGACAATCATGTCCCCGCAATGGTGCTAACGGTTTAACTGACACTTGTCTCTCAAGATACAACGATCACGTCATATTGAAAGAAGCACTACAATTCTATATGCTCCATCGAATTATCGAGTTACTATGCTCTCAAACACGACTCTAGACGACTCAACTATTGTCTTTACTATATACTAAAGGTTGTCCAAAAACTTATATCTAAAAGAGAAATCAAATTGAGTATTTATAGAGTTACTCATGACTCTACAAATCTACAAGATGTCCCTCCATTTGGGTTGTGACTACCCATAACTTGTGTCTTTTCACAAGTAACCATAGGATTTAATTTCACTCAAATCAAAAAACTATTTATTATATAAACAATTTTCCAACAATCCCCCACATGAGTGAAATTACCCACAAAAGACAGATGACAGACAGACAGACAAACATACATACATATGAGAGCATAATAGGAGATACCATGAATCGGGAAAGATAGCTTTTGGCTTTGAATCTTCCGAGTGAATAGATACCGGGTTTACAAGGACCTTAGTGAACTATGTCTTGAACTGGGTCCTATGAATTGTAAACCGATGCAGTAGCTATCACACATGACATTCCTTATAACCTTCAATTCTCGGTTGTGTTCATTTCGGCCTTGAACATTCTCGGGTTTCATGAGCGCTTTAGAGAAGTCGGCCATTACGACCTTCTCACGGAACCGGCATTAGTTCATACTCATATAGGTGATCTCCTATTAAAGGTATCCTGTTATACCCCATTTAGAAAGAACAATTCTAAACTATAGGAATCATTAAAAGATAACCTTATCCTTACTCATACAGGCAACACCGATTCATCGTAGAAATGGGTAAGAGAATATTCTCTTTCAGTGTTACTGGCGAGTTAGTATATAACTTCAGTTTCCCATTGAACCTAGATCTTGGGATCTCTAGTCAACTAGGTTGGGTTTCCGTTATGACTTTACTCATTTACTTAGGAAATAGTCCCATTCCCCTTGATGATAATTGCTCATTATTGACACACCTTTAATAATTGGATCCTCTTAGGTTGTCATTCCACTTTCTACGCATGCATAACTAATTCACATTTTCAAACTGTTCAGAGCAATTATTTAGTGGTATTATTATGTCGACGCATATACCACGACTTACCATATTTCATTTATGGTACTGTTATGTATGTCAACCCGTATGCCATGACTTACAATTTTCTATTGAGTTAATTCCTATTTGGCCCCCTGCTTTGTGACCAGCTACAAATATGGCCCCAAATTTCTTTAAATTCAAATATGGCCCCCTATTTTCACACAAATGCCATAACTACCCCTCCTATTAATGTATTTTCAAAATAAAATGAAAAAGAAAAATTAAATTCCACCTCACTTCCCTCTCCACCACTCATATCTTTCCACGTCACCTCTCTCTCCAACTCACCTCTCTCTCTCTCCAAGTCACCACTCTCTTCTCCGATGAAGGTCGCCGTGGAGAGAGTGGTGACTTGGAGAGAGAGAGAGAGAGAGGTGACGTGGAGAGAGATGAGTGGTGGAGAGGGAAGTGAGGTGGAATTTAGGTTATTTTATTTTATTTTATTTTGAAAATACATTAATAGAAGTGGTAGTTATGACATTTGTCTGAAAATAGGGGCCCATATTTGAATTTAAAGAAATTTGGGGGCCATATTTGAAGCTGGTCACAAAGTAGGGTGCCAAATAGGAATTAACTCTTCTCTATTTTTGAATGTCCTCCAAGAAATTCTTTTTTCTTATGTTATCTATTTCAGTTGAAATACACACCTGCTATGTGGATTTGGACAACTGATTGGACATTCATTTAGTTTTATAAAACTAATACATTGGTATACTATTGTTTGTAGTCAACAACCAAGCAAGATATCTATCTATTCAATAGTTGATTTGTCTGATGATGATCTCGAATCAAACACTGATCCAATGGATGAGGTAATGGCAGAAGATAATCACCTCAACCCAGAGCCTCTTCAGCTCATTGCTCCCCCTCCGTCACCTGCTAGTGGTATTATCCCTCCTCATCAACTTTTTCAGGCTTCGGGTAAGAGACTCAGGAATATTCCTTTGTCTGAAGGTAATTCTAATATTTCCCGTGAAGACTCTTTAGAGGATGGGACTCTGCTTGATAATGTGGAGGCTAGGAGGTTGCTGGAAGAATCCTTAATGCTGAGTCGTAGTCTCAATATCTTAACCAATGCAGGGGACAGGGATGAAGCTATACCTTCGGAATCATTTTCTCAGTAGTTCTTTAGAGTGTTTGTCAGTTTTTAGTTAGTTTATTTTGTGTGGTTGGTCTGTGGGTTGTTCTTGTATGTGTTTTTCTTGCTTTAGTGGTGCTAGTATTTTGTAGTCGAAGTCTGAACTTTATCTCCTCTTGTTGTCGTCCTTTATAGGACTTTTGTTGGTATGAGTGAGGCTTTCTGTTTGAGGTAAATTAGTTACCTACATTCAGTTGTATTTTGTAGCAGCAGAGAAACTGTTCAGACTTGGGGTTCTCAGTTGAGCTTGAGTGGTGTGTGTTTTCTTATTGCTTTCAGTTGTATGTTTCTGGTGTTTAATACTATTCTAAATTATGTATGTTTTATATTAGGCTTACCTGGTTCTGTTTCTTTCTTTTGTTCTTAATTTGCTTCTTTAGCTGTTTGTGTTCTGGTGTTTTTTACTTATCAATATTATGTATGGGTTCTATTAGGTTTATCTTGGTCCTGTTTCTTTCTCTTGTTATACAATTTCGTTTTGGCTATTTTGCGTCTTGTTAGTTTGTTTCCCTTCTTCTGGTTAGTTGGTGTCCCTTGGTAGCGCAGGTAGGTTTCGAGCTAGTACTTAGGGTGGAGGTTGGTCATTGAGGGTGGTCTTTATCCTTTGGGTCTTTCCTGGTTTACCGGGGGCTCCCTTTTCTTGGTCTTGGGCTTGGTGGGGCCTTCAGGGCTTGTGCTAGTTCTGGGTGTGAGTGTTTGGCGTTGTGGGTGGCCTTTATTCTTTGGGCCTCTCCTGGTTGTTGGGGGCACTCTTTTCCAAGCCTTGTGCTTGGTAATGCCAATAGAGTTTGTGCTAGTATAAGGTGTGGGTGCTTGTTATTGAGGGTGGCTTTACTCTTTGGTTTCCTGGTTGTCTGGGGCACTCTTTGGTTTCCTGGTTGTCTGGGGGCACTCTTTTTCTCGGCCTTGGGATTGTGGAGTGAGGTTATAGGTTCCGGTCAGATTGTTAGTTGGTGTCGCTTCGCTGGTTGTCTTCTGGTTGGTGGGGTCTCGGCCTTTGTTCTGTTTGCCTTCAGTTAGAGGTGGGTTTAGTTCTTACCTCTGGGAGTGTGAGCCAGGTGAGGCTTAGTTCCTTTAGGGATCTTATTATGTGGGTGCCTTTAGTTTCCTTTCTAGGCCTTGTTTAGGAGTGCCTTGATGGATATCTCTATCCTGGCTTGGAATGTTCGTGGTTGTGGCAACTTTGCTAACCGGAAACACCTTAGCAGACTCATTAAGGAGCATAACCCGGATTGTGTTTTTCTATCTGAAACGAAATGTATGAACATAAACATTGATAAAATTCTGAATTTCAGTACCATTTATAAGAATCATATTATTGAGCCGATTAATAAAGCTGGGGGACTGGCCATGTTCTTGTTACCACATATTGACATTGAGGTTATATATTCGGACAATAATATGATTCATGTTAAAGGTACTAATGAAGAGATCAATAACGTGTTCTTTATTACGGGTTTCTATGGATGCCCTTACAACAATAACAAAATGAAGCCTTGGGAGACCTTAGCCACCAAAGCAGTTAACCCCAACCTGCCGTGGTTGGTTATTGGTGATATGAATTGCATTTTTAACCAATCGAAAAAACAGGGTGGCAATGTTATTTCTCCTTCGATTCTTGCTCAGAATAAACAGACTATTAATGCTCTTAGCCTTCAGGACATAGGTTACATAGGTCATCCTTACACTTGGTCTAACAAGCAATTCAAAGGCAATCTTATCCAAGAGAGACTAGACAGAGCTCTAGTTAATTATAACTGGCTTACCAAATTTCCCTAGGTGAGGCTCACGCATCTGCCCACTCTGGGCTCTGACCACAATCCTATCCTCCTCACCACTAAAGCTACTTCTTCTTTGGGGCGTAAACTGTTCAAATTCATTCGCACCTGGATGTCGCATCCAGATGGCGCCACATTCATCAACTCCAATTGGATTAGTAGCCCTATCCCATCCATTACAAGCTCAATTCTCTAGCTATCAAACTCTCCAAATGGAATAAAGAGGTTTTTGGTCACATCGATAATAATATCAAGAACCTTACTCTTCAATTACAGACTATTTCGGATGCTGATCAATTCACAGATATTTTCAAGAGCATTGAGACTCTTCTCCTACGACAAGAAAGCCTTTGGAAAGAGAAATCTAGGATTTCCAATATCAATTTAGGAGATAGAAATACTAAGTATTTCCATGCCAAAGCTACTACTCGTAATCGTAAAAACCAAATTAATGCCATTAAAACTCAAGATAATGGGTGGACCAATGACGAGGCGGAAATATCTAATATCTTTAATACTCATCTTCAGAATATTTCCACTTCTTCGGGGTCTGTCTGGTCTGATAATCTTTCTGAGTGCTTTACTCCTCAGATTATGTTCACCCAGAATGATGATCTTATCAAGATCCCAAATGAAGAGGAGATCAAAAAGGCTACTTTTTCCTTGAAATCTGGGGCTGCTCCGGGGCCTGATGGTTATCCTCCTCTTTTCTACCAGTCCAATTGGGATACGGTTAAGGTTGATGTTATTCATATGGTGCACCGGTTCTTCAGCGAGGTCTCTCTTCCTTACAAGGCCAATCACACGCATATTTGCCTTCTCCCCAAAACTAAGACTCCTCAATCCCTGGTAGATTATAGACCGATCAGTCTCCTCAATACCACTTATAAAATCATCACTAAAATCCTTGCTAGTAGGCTCAAACCTATTCTTAATGACATTATCTCTCCTTTCCAAGCTGCTTATGTTCCGGGGAGGCAAATCATAGATAATATCATCATTAGTCAAGAGATAATTCATTCCTATAAACATTGCAAAGGAGCTAAGAGCTACTTTGGACTTAAATTGGACATGTCCAAAGCTTTTGATCGGATAGAATGGAATTATTTAGAGAAATTTATGCATCTGATGGGTTTTCATTAGAAATGGATTGAACTCATCAACATCTGTCTCTCTACCAGTTCTATGGCTGTTCTCATTAATGGTCGTCCAGGTATGACCTTTAATGTGAGCCGTGGTATTCGTCAAGGTGACCCTCTCTCGCCTTTCCTGTTTTGCGATTGCTATGAAGGGCCTTAGTAGGCTTTTGGAGAAAAATACTGCCAACAATACCTTTATAGGTTTTCCGGTGCCTAATTCGGAGCTCATTATAAACCATTTGCTGTTTGCGGATGACTGTATTATCTTTGGGCAGAATTCTCTTGAGAACATCCACAAATCTTAAAATCATTCTGAAGGAATTCAGCGATGCCTCGGGTCGAATGATCAACTATTCTAAATCTAACATTTTCTTCTCTAAAAATGCCCACCCTAAATTCAAACGAATGATTACTCGAGAGCTCAAGGTTCATTACTCTTCTGCTGGAGACAAATACCTCGGCACCAATTTATTCATCAATAGTAATAAGAAGTCTGCTTTCCAACCTATCATTTCCCAGATTCAAAATAAACTCGCCAAATGGCAAACCCATCTTCTCTCTCAGGCTGGTCGCTCTATAGATTTATCGACTATAGCAGCGACCGTTCCCCGATACCAAATGCAATGCTTTGCCATTCCTAAAGGCATTTGCAATAGCATTGAGTCCGTTCAAAGGACTTTTTGGTGGGGAAAATCCAAAACTTTTCACACTCTTAACTGGAATAACATTTGTAAGCCTCGCAAATTCGGTGGTCTGGGTATTCGTCTTCCTCTTCTTGATAACCATGCCTTCTTGAACAAGATAAACTGGCGTATTATCAAAAATCCTAATGCCGTCTGGGTCGAAATTCTGAAAGGGAAATATTTCCCAAACTCCTATAAACCAACCCCTCCTAAATCTAACCATTCATGGATTTGGAAGTCCATCAATAAACAGTCTGTTCATATGAAGAATCTGATCTTCTGGGATATCAACAAAGGAGACAATATCGATATTTGGCAGGACTACTGGATACCGGATTACCCTCCGCCTATTACGAATCATAATATGAGTAATCTCAAATGGGTTTCTCAACTAATGGAAAACAACAAGTGGAATACTAACAGATTACAAAGTTGCTTTAACAATGATATATGTAATGTTATCCTATTCACAGCGATCAGGAGGATATTCCTAGATGGACTCTCACTAAATCAGGTAACTTTTCTATTAAATCTATGCATAATTCTCTGAGAATTATATAGACTAACCTTATGCAGGATCACACAGACTGGTTCTTTATATGGAACATGAATATTATTCCTAGAGTCAAACTATTCTTATGGAAATACTGCACAGATGGTCTACTAGTCAAGGCAAAGATCGGTAAATACATTGGTAATCAATTCTCATGCATCAACTGTAACGATAACGAAACATTAGATCATGTTATGTTACATTGCACCTTCGCGAAAGCGATATGGTTTCATTACCAAGTCAGAACAGATCATATTGACTTAACGATCCAATAGATACACCAATGGAAAAACTTAGAAGAGGACACTGGTATACTTTATGCCAAAATTCTTTGGTTTTTATGGAAAGCGAGATGTGAAAACTGCTTCTTCAATACTAAACAAAATCCTACACAAGTCATTGAAAGGATTAATAATAATACCATAACGCCTATTAAGATTGAATCTAATATACACAAAGTGAGCAAGGAGAAAACCACTAACGAAAAATGGAAACCTCCAACGACACCTTATCTTAAATTTAATGTTGATGCCTCTTTCTCCAAGATATCAGAACCTGCAGGGATCGGTTGTATCATCCGAGATGATACGGCAGCTTTTGTTATTGCAGCAGCAGACACCATACGGGGTCAGAACGCAGAAGAATGTGAAAGCATTGCCATACTTCATAGCATCAAATGGGCCTTGGAATTGAACATTAACTACGTTCATATCGAAAGCGATAATCAACCTCTCATTCACTTCATCAATGGACAAAATGTTAGTCTCCACTGGCAATCAAAAAAGATAATGCAACAATTCAGAGATCTCTGTGGTAAATTTGATGGAACTATATTCACCTTCATCAACCGGGAATGCAACAATGAAGCGGACTCTATAGCTAAATGGGGTAGAAGATATGTAAATAGGAAAATATGGAATGTTTTACCTTCTCTTCTTATGGATGTATGCTAAAACCTTGTATGTTTTCGTTTAGTGATGTTATGTTTTCTTCATCAAAAAAAAAGAAGCAAGATATCTATCTTATATACCATTCCCAAATTAATCAAAATCGACTTCAATTCCAACATAAAGTCTTCAACATTAATGGAAAAACAACTATGACAAACCATAGGTCCATGCTTCCCCCACATTTCATGACTAAAGCTAAGCTGTCATGAAACCAAACTCAGAAAACTAAAATTGAGTTTGTCCCATTAGACAATAATGCTGAAAGATAACAATGTTAGAAAATTAAATTCTAATAGTGCGGAAGTTACATACCTTCAGCCATTGTTGATTAAGTTAATTGAACTGCAAGATAAAAGCCTGAAAGTCTTCTAACCCCAATCCTCTCCGTAAGTTTGTTGTTGTGCTTTTGATGGAGAGACACAAGCATTAATATAGGAGGGGTTAGGGACCTTCAGTTATGAAACTACTCCCACTTCTTTTCCATCGAAGAAGGGGGTAGTGGGTTGGTTATTGTAACCAACTTTATCTCCCAAATATTCCTAATACCCACGTAAGCAAGCATTTACAGAATTCAAATCAGTAAATTGGTCAAAGCCAAGATAGAGGGAAATTAGGAATGTGGGCCACCCTTAGTCTCTAACAAGAGACGTGTCCAACATTCTCCCACTTGGCCCACATGCTATATTTCATAAGTACATGGGTGATGGATTGTATGGCCAAACAAATACTCAGATTGGGATATCACTCATTCTTAATTAAAGAACATATCACACGAATCATAGCGGTCACATTCTGATAAGTGAATGCTTCCTTCCATGTATTACAATGCATTATGCTCTCTAACTAAGCACTTAATGAGCATAACTTCCGAATGAGTAATTTCTGACAAAATTACTTAGGTCCTCCTTTAATATCACAATGGATATAAGATGGTTATTCTTTATGTGCACGAATAAAACTATTTATTCAAAATAACCGAACACCTTAAGTAGTCAAAGAAAGTACATGTCAAGCATTACATAAGTTAACAAAGACCCATACGCTCCACATGATCTAAGAACACTTGTGCCGACAACGCCTTAGTCATGGGATCTGCAATCATTAACTTAGTACTGATATGCTCAATGGCCACTACATGTTCCTTAACTTTATCTCTGACAAGAAGGTACTTTATGTCGATATGCTTACTTCTGCTTCCACTCTTATTGTTTTTAGAGAAGAAAATCGCAGCAGAATTATCACAAAGGATCTTTAATGGTATCTCTATAGTATCGACAATTTTGAGACCCGAAACAAAGTTGCTCAACCATATTGCTTGTGTCGTTGCTTCATAGCATGCAATGAACTCTGCCTTCATAGTAGATGTTGCGAGGATGGTCTGTTTGGTACTTCTCCAAGATATAGCTCCTCCAGCAAGAAGAAAGATATATCCCGAAGTAGATTTTCTTGAATCCACGCATCCCGCAAAATCTGAATCCGAATATCCAACCAGCTCCAGATGGTCAGTATATCCGTAGGTCAGTCTGTAGTCCTTAGTTCCTTGCAGATATCTCATAACTCTTTTCACAGCCTTCCAATGTTCTTTCCCGGGATTGCTTTGGTATCTTCCGAGCAGTCCCATCACGAAAGCAAGATCAGGTCTTGTGCAGACCTGTGAATATAAAAGGCTGCCTACTGCTGATGCATATGGAATGTCTTTCATCTCCCCCTGTTCCAATGCATTCTGTAGACATTGACTTAAAGTCAATTTTTCCCCTTTAGCGATTGGCGCTACAAGTGATGCACAGTTATGCATCCTGAATCTTCCCAAATTCTTTCGATGTAGGCTTTCTGAGATAATCCTAAGGATCTTTTAGATCTGTCTCTGTGAATCTCTATGCCTATGACATAAGAGGCTTCACCTAAATCCTTCATCTCAAAATTCTGAGAAAAAAATTCCTTAGTCTCATGTAGCAATCCCAAATCACTAGTTGCAAGTAAAATATCATCTACATATAGGACTAAAAATATGTATTTGCTCCCACTGACCTTAAGGTATATACATTGATCGACAATGTTTTCTGTAAAACCAAAAGAGGTTATAACATTGTGAAACTTTAAATACCATTGGCGGGATGCCTGTTTTAGTCCATAAATAGATTTCCTGAGCTTGCAAACTAAATGGTGATCGTTTTCGTCACGAAAACCCTCGGGTTGAACCATGTTTACCTCCTCTCCCAAATGTCCATTAAGAAATGTTGTCTTAACGTCCATTTGGTGTAGCTCTAGATCGAAATGAGCTACTAAAGCCATAATAATCCGCAATGAATCCTTCTTAGAAACCGGAGAGAAGGTTTTATGGTAGTCTATGCCTTCCTTCTAAGTGTAACCTTTAGCTACAAGTCTAGCTTTATATCGTTCGACGTTTCCGGAAGAGTCTCTTTTGGTTTTATAAACCCATTTGCAGCCAATGGCCTTAGACCCTTTCGGTAACTCAACGAGCTCCCAGACTTGATTTTTAGCCATAGATTCCATCTCTTCCTTCATGGCATCATACCAAAGTGCAGATTTTTCTCCATTTATGGCTTCTGAAAATGAATTTGGGTCACGTTTAGGCCCAATGTCAAAATCAGACTCTTGGAGATATACCAGATAATCGCTAGAAATAGCTGGTTTTCTTGTTCTTGAAGATCTCCTTAGAACCACATCTTCATGCTCAATTTGTGGAACAGGTTCTTGTGGGATTTGTTCTTCATGAACCGGTTGCTCTAAAGTTGGTTGTTGTGCAATTATGTCAGGTTGACTTTGTAGGGATTTATACCCTTATACTAGTGTTTATAGCGGATAACGACATCTAATGTCTAACACTAATATCCCCAAGATCATCATGCAAAACTAGTAATTAAACTAATGGAGATAGTAGATTACCTTAATCGTTTTTCCCTCGAACTAGTTGAATTGATTAAAGAAGACCAAGAGCTTCAAACGTAGCTCCTCTACTTGGGACACAAGCAATCAATTTGATCTCCCACCTTGTTGTATAGCTAGCACACCAATGGGGGTTGGAAAGAAGAACACCTTCTTCTTTTACTAGATAGATAGTAATGGCAATTAGCTCACTTTCTCCTCTCTACTTGATGTGGTAGAGTAAGAAAGCTTAGAGAAAAATGCCACACCTTATTCTCTGTCCTAAGAGTGTTTATATAGAACCCTAATAAGAATCCACCTCCTTTTAGGTTTCCTAAAACACCCTTTAGAATAAGATTTAGGGAAATAGTCGAAAATAGCAACTAGTTGATATTTTCTCAATTCCCTAAGGAGATGACGTCCAAACCCAGGAAAAATTTGCAGATTTCATGTTCATAACATAAGGAAACGTCCCTCCAAAAATCAGCCCAATCCGAGTCCTAGAAGTACCCGAACCGGTCTAGGCCCAAAACCCTGTTTTTGGCCTTTTTGTACTATCTTTGCCTAATTCCTTTTTAGGCCTATGAGATATGTTTATGGGACACTCCCATGATTATATCTCACTCCCACTAGTCATATCCTAGATCAATTTGTCACTCTTATGTGTAACCCGTTGTAGGATCCGATCGAAGTTAGCCGCGAATTACTTCGTAATTCGACGATCGTAGTTGGTCTCTAGCTACAACTCTACGATCCCTAAATCAATCGGACTTGATGATCTTCCACATCAATTGTCCTATCCGACAAATTATTCGCATTGTCACCTTGGTCGAAGGACATCTCCTTCAACTCCTTCAGACTTCTTTGCACAATGACCAAATCTCTAGTATCCACAGGCAACTCAGGTTCCTCTCGTGTTTCCTCAAATTCTATCCATCGAGGAAAATCACTCCCACTTGAATCAAAATCCTCAAAGAACTTAGCATTTCTAGCCTCAACTATTCTCTGAGAATGTGAAGGACAATAAAATCTAAATCCCTTAGAGTTAACTGCATAGCCAATGAAATACCCACTGGTTGTCCTTGGATCTAACTTCTTTATGTGAGGATTGTAAATTCTCACTTCTGCAGGACAACCCCATATGTGTAAATGACTTACACTCGGTTTCCATCCGTTCCATAATTCAAATGGTGTCTTAGGAACGGCCTTAGATGGAACTCTGTTTAAGATGTACACTGCGGTTTTCAAGGCTTCACTCCATAACGACAAAGGAAGATTAGTGTTACTAATCATGCTCCTCACCATGTCCATAAGAGTTCGGTTCCTCCTTTCGGCTACACCATTTTGTTGTGGTGTGCCAGACATTTTATATTGAGCAACAATGCCTTCCTCATCAAGGAACTTAGCAAATGGACTAGGCATCTGACCCGTTTCTGTGTACCGTCCATAGTACTCCCCGCCTCTATCAGACCTTACAATCTTTATCTTCATGTCCTTTTGTTTCTCTACTTCTGCTTTAAAATTTTTGAAAGCATCAAAAGCTTCAGCTTTATCAAACAGAAGATAAAGATACATGAATCTTGTATGGTCGTCAATGAAGGAGATAATATCTCTGACCGTTGAGACATGGGGTAGGAAAAGGTCCACATATGTCAGTGTGTATGATCTCGAGGACCTGAGAACTTCTTTTGGCACCCTTAGAAGTCTTGTTTGTCTGCTTTCCCTTTATGCAGTCCACACAAGTACCAAAATCAGTAAAATCAAGAGTTTTTAAAACTCCATCTTTCACTAATCTCTTTACACGCTCAATGGAGATATGACCGAATCTCCTGTGCCATAAAATAGAGGAGTTCTCATCGATCCTATTACGTTTAATACCAATATCTGCATGCATATTTAAGTAATTATGCTCGAAAGTAGGGTCTAGATCAATTTTGTACAAACCATCAATTAAAGTTCCACCACCAACAGAAAAATTATTTTTCAAAATACGAAAACATGGTTTTTTGAATAAAAATTCATAATCAACATCCACAAGTTTTGAAACAGAAATCAAGTTTCTAGAAAAAGATGGAACATAGAAAACATTGTTTAAATCTAACACAAAGCCGGTTTTCAAAATTAATCTAAAAGTCCCCACAGCTTCGACTTGAGACCGCATCCGGTTTCCGGAATAGATGCCAACCTCATTTCCTTTCGGCTTCCTTAGGTCCAGAAAGCCCTGCATGGTATTAACAATATGAATCGTAGAACCGGAGTCAATCCACCAAGTATTAGTTGGGGCATCAACAAAAAATGATTCATGACATACACAAGATATGAGATTACCTTTCTTTTCGAGCCAGTTCTTATACTTGAGGCAATCTTTCTTTTCATGTCCAGCCTTTCTGCGAAAGAAACATTTCACCCGTTTGCCATGATGCTTTAATGGCATAGTTTCATTGTTCTGCACATTCTTGACACGTTTGCCCTTCTTGGTACTTCCTTTAGCATGAGAAACAAAATTGACACTTTCAAGTTTCTCATGTTTCATCCTCTCTTCCTCTTGAACACACATGGTCAGAGGTTCATTGATTGACCAATTTTCCTTATGTGTCTTGTAGGAGATTTTGAAAGGCCCATATTCCTTAGGAAGAGAGTTAAGTACCAAGTGAACTAAAAATGACTCAGGAATCTCAACTTTAAGGGGTTTCAGCTGAGCAGCAATGTCCCTCATCCCCATAATGTGCTCACGCACTCCTTTAGAATAGTCAAAAGTTTTGTCTGAAAGTCTCTTCATTAGGGTGCTGGCTTGTGCCTTATCTGAGCGAATAAATTGTTCCTCAACCGCTTTGAGAAAGTCTTTTGCGTGAGGGCAATCAGGTATAGAACCCCGAATACTCTTATTCACGCGGGACTTAATGAGCATCAAACTTAGGCGATTAGATCGCTCCCACCGCTCATAGTCCAACCTTTTCTGAGGCGTACTTGATTCCGTGGGGACGGGTGGTGCATCCACACGAAGCACCAAATCCAAGTCCATACACCCCAAAGTGAAGAGAACACTGTCTTTCCAATCCGAGAAATTATCACCACATAAAATAGGAATACGGGAAGTATCATTCATAAAAGCAGTAGAAATAGCTGCAAAAGAAACATTCAAGCTATGAAATATGTAACTTTATTCTAAATCAACCAATGTCAATTTAGTAGTAAATTCTAACCTTCCTGTGGGCAGAGGTTACAACCGCATAAGAATTTACTATACTTCATTAATAAGACTAGTACGAATAAAATATCAAACCCGTACAATTTTCATACTTGTGGGCATAGAAAATTTACATTTAATATTTTATTGTACTATACTATTCCAATATAATTTTACAAAATAATTATCTCCCTGTAGGGCAAAATAATTATTTATCAAAAATTACATTGCAATTGGAATGTCATTTTAACTTGATGCGATAAAAAAATAACATTTTATTATCGCACATCTACATATTTCTAGATGCTATGGCCACTCTAAAAATATGTAATGTCCAAAATAAATGACATTGTTTCTATTTTTATGAACGATTCCTCATGCAGTTGTCATACATCAATATCATATCTTCAAATAAATATATGACATGTCCAATTGTCAA
This sequence comes from Eschscholzia californica, assembly GCF_041429995.1. NCBI lineage: Eukaryota > Viridiplantae > Streptophyta > Magnoliopsida > Ranunculales > Papaveraceae > Eschscholzia > Eschscholzia californica. The sequence goes on along the minus strand of NW_028238309.1, from coordinate 27,164,469 downwards.
CCATAAATAATTGAACATAATTATGTTATTCAAAAGCATGGGTATATGTTCCTACAATACACCTCGATATTTATTACTAAATGAATTTTAGATTCTCATTTCCAGAGAGGAGGAGTATAATTAAGTAACCACAATTATAGGCATAATAATTATATGATCACAACATGAATAGTGTTAAATCTATTTCAATGTTTCTCTCATTACACAATCATAAATCCATATTGATATTCAAAGTAATGGTTGTAACAGATAGTCTCAAAAGTGGAAAAGTTACTTATGCCATAATTTAAGCCCTATAAAATCTCCCTTAAACGTGTGAAACTTAAACACAAATTTAGTTCTTAACAAATAACCTAAATTATTAAGAAACTAATTCCTTTAATTCCTCCTTTTATTTAGTCAAAATTGAGTCCTGAAAACTCAACTAAAATATCTCTAACAACTAAGATATTACTTAAATAGTGATAGCTAATAAACCATCAAAAATTCGTACATGTAGTAACAGATTAGTATACAAAAAAATTCCAAAAGAAATCTGTTTTTATCAAGTTAAAATCTATTCAATCTTAACAAATCCAAACACACATCTTTATAACAATAAAGATATATACTGCATGAGGATTTAAATTAAAATGGAAAATCCCAACCGAATTCCATTAGATTTTGTTTCTTAAGTTTTGAGAATTTATCTTTACCGAGTCAAACAAAATAACTTATTTCTGTTCACTAACAAAGATGTATAAACTAAAATATTTAAGCCTGAGATTAATATCAATATTTATCAAATAGTAGGAACGGATTATGCATCACAAATTCTCAACTAAATTTGATTCCTTATATTTCTCTTTACTAGGTCAGAATATTACTATCTAATCTAATAACAGTAAAGAGATATCAACAACGAATTTAGTGAGTTTTGAAATTATATTATTTCTATCTAAACTTAAAACATGAATCAAGATCATATGTTTAGATATCATAACAAAATAAAAATAATCCTTAAACACTAATCAACAAAGCCAAAAGGAAGGTTCTGATACCAAATGTTAGAAAATTAAATTCTAATAGTGCGAAAGTTAGATACCTTCAGCCATTGTTGATTAAGTTAATTGAACTGCAAGATAAAAGCCTGAAAGTCTTCTAACCCCAATCCTCTCCGTAAGTTTGTTGTTGTGCTTTTGATAGAGAGACACAAGCATTAATATAGGAGGGGTTAGGGACCTTCAGTTATGAAACTACTCCCACTTCTTTTCCTTCGAAGAAGGGGGTAGTGGGTTGGTTATTGTAACCAACTTTATCTCCCAAATATTCCTAATACCCACGTAAGCAAGCATTTACTGAATTCAAATCAGTAAATTGGTCAAAGCCAAGATAGAGGGAAATTAGGAATGTGGGCCTTAGTCTCTAACAAGAGACGAGTCCAACAAACAATACTAGAAATTCACTGTAAAGCCTCCACACTGAGATCATTTACAAAATAATTCACTGTTCAGGTACTACCCCTAGTTTTCTTCACTTTTATTGTGAAACTATAGGAGTAGATATTTAGCCTTTGTACTTCCTTTACTGGAAGATTTCATGTTTCTCTTCTTATGGTTTCTCAGACGAAAGATAACACCAATTCATCTTGAAATGGGAAGAATATGAAAAACACCTCATTGCTTCTACTGATGAAATTACGTCTATATGTATGGTGATGTACCTGGATGCATCTAATAGCAAGTGAATGCATTTGTTACCAAGTGTTTTCTTTATCACTTGATATTCTTTTTGTCCTTCATGAGGATTTTGGGCAGAGACATCAATGTCCTTATACAACCCCCACAATTTGAAGTAATGAAGTCCATCACTGACTTAGTTTGATTTCACAACCAACCAAAGAATGCGTCGTCCTCTTGGAATTTATATTCGGTATCTTAATTAATTGAAATAATTAAGATATTTCAATCTGGTTATACTCAAATGCCTTATTAGGCGTGAACCAAGTTAAGCACCTATTAATGTACTGAACCACAACAAGAGACTCCACAACAGAAAAGGGTTTTCATTGTTTGCCTTGATTTCATTTTGTATAGTCACCTCTTGACTTGGTAATACACACCATGGCCTATGAAAATAACCATTGTAGTATAAATACAAACAACTATTGATCAGAAACCCAAACGGGACAAGTAAATATTAATTTCCTTTTGTTCCTCATGTCTGCTCTTGTCATTGAGTTAGAGTACCTCCAACTGTTGTTTCTCTGGTTATCAAATCGATAAGTCGATTTCTGTCTTGGCTTGATTTAGACAGAGTTTCCTTTCTCTAACTTATAGAGAAATAAATAATTACAGAATAATGATATGTCAATATTCCTTCTTTCTAAATATGTAGTCGAGGCGAGAATAGATTCTCTTTCCTTAAGACAATTTACACCCCCGTAACAGTACCAAACGTTAGGGTGAATGCCTTCGGAATACAACGACTAACCTTTCAGAATTTTAAGATGGTACTTCTATATTCTGAAAGCGGACGAACCTTTGTCAGTATTATGAGCTCTTGGACTAATGCGGATGAACTTCTAGATGCTTCTGAAATTCAAATTTCACTCGAGATTTCTTTCTTCCTTTTCTAGATATTCTAGTCTATCCAGAACCTCTAGAAAATACTTCTTTAATTAGATATTCTAGGCCAACCAGAACCTCTAATTGTTAGAAGGGAAGAGAAGAAGAGAATGAATTGAATTGATGAAAAATGAAGTGAGTTTGGGTGGTATTTATAGGAATTGAATATGTATAAACTTTTGGGACACATCTCTAGAGTTTTGGGGACAAAACTCTTGGTTTTTAGGGACACAACTCTTTGGGAAGAGTTGGTTATATAACTGGGAATTTCGGGTGGATTTTAGGCCCTTAGATTCAGCTCAAAAACTCGGCCAGAATCTGATCCGTCAGATTGTCCCGAAATTGTCCCACAGTTGATCAAACGACCGTTAGATCGTAGCCAGACGCGTGCCCGCGCGCGGATCTGAACGCCAGCTGTCGGATCGCGCGAAATCCCGCGCGATGAACGCTGACCGTCCAGATTGGCGCGCGTCCTGTTCGCGCAAATGCCCCTCCACTTAACTTGTCCTCTTTGACGGTTTAGTACCTATTTCAACCGATTTTTCGTTCAAACTTTAACCTTGAATTTCTCATTCATCCGGAATCGGATTTGAGTGATTCTTGGCTCTAAATTGTAGAGCTCGACGAGACGAACGCAATGGCGCGTTCCGTTTCTGAGTTTGACGAGTCGGCTCAAGCCAAAATAGGCTCCGATTCCAACAATCCCCCACATGAATGAAAATTTGAGGTTTTATGCTATGATATATGCAGACATACTATACTGACAGACTGACACTGACAGAGCTCATAAGCGGAACTTCGCTGCATCGGAAGAAGGTAGTCTTTCGACTTTGAACCTTTCCTAGTGAATAACTACAAGGTCTACAAGGACGGCAGTGAACTTTACGTCTTGAACTGAGTCCTGGGAATTGTAATCCAAAATAGTTATCACACAGCTAATCCCTTACTAACTTAGGTTCTCGGTTGTGTTCATTTCGGCCCTGAACATTCCCGATTTCGTGTGTGCTTTAGAGAAGTCGGCCTAGACGACCTTCCCATAGAACCGGCATCAATTCACACACATATAGGTTATCCGTAATAAGGTATCCTGCTATACCTCACGTTAGAATCAAGTTCTAAGTTTTCGGATTCATTAAAAGCTTAATGCTTAACCTCTCAATGCAGGTAACACTGTTGTCATCCTAGGAATGGGTAAGAGATAGAGATCTCTTACAGTGTTACTGTCGAGTCAGGATATAGCTTCAGTTGCCCTTTGAACCTAGATCGTGGAATCTCCAGTCATCTAGGTAGGGTTTCACCATGCCTTTACTCATTTACTTTAGGCGTTAGCCCCATTCCCCTTGATGATGCAACTACTAACTCTCTAGATAACCCTTTTGTAAATGGATCCGCTAGGTTATCTTTGGATCTTATATAATTTATAGTTATAATCCCTTCAGAGAGAAGTTGCTTAACGGTATTATGTCTCCGACGAATGTGTCGAGACTTACCGTTGTACATCTTGCTTTGTGCCAGTGCAATCGCTGCTTGGTTATCGCAGTGTATGTTGATTGCAGGCACCGGCTTTGGCCATATTGGAATATCTTCAAGGAATTGTCGCAGCCATTCTGCTTCTTCCCCTGCTTTATCTAGAGCAATGAATTCTGAATCCATTGTTGATCGAGCAATGCACGTTTGCTTCGAAGATTTCCAAGATATGGCAGCCCCTCCCAGTGTAAACACATATCCACTGGTTGACTTAGTGTCGTCGGTATCTGATATCCAATTTGCATCTGCATATCCCTCTAAGACTGCGGGATATGTGGTATAATGGAGTCCGTACTCCTTCGTCTTTCTTAGATACCGTAACACTCTCGTTATGGCGTTCCAATGTGTGTTATTCGGGTTACTCGTAAATCTACTTAGCTTACTAACTGAGTAGGCTATGTCTGGTCGAGTACAGTTCATTAGGTACATCAGACTTCCAATAATCCGAGAGTACTCTAATTGTCTTACTGCATTCCCTGTATTCTTCATTAAGTGAATACTTGGATCTATCGGAGTATTCGCCACTTTGAGGTCATCTTTGCTGAATTTTTCTAAGATTTTCTCAACGTAATGCGTTTGAGATAAACTTATCCCTTCAGCCGTCTTGGAAACCTTAATTCCAAGAATGACTTCCGCTTTCCCTAAATCTTTCATGTCGAAAGTTTTCGAAAGCATCTTTTTAGTTGTATTGATGACATCTAAATTATTTCCCATAATTAGCATGTCATCTACATACAAACATAGAATAACACATCCTTTCGCAGTGATCTTTGTATAGACACATTTATCACATTCGTTGATCTTGAATCCGTTTGATAATAATGTGTCATCAAACTTTAAGTGCCACTGCTTTGGAGCTTGCTTTAGCCCATATAGTGATTTCACTAACCTACACACTTTCTTTTCTTGTCCCGGAGCTATGAACCCTTCTGGTTGGTTCATATAAATCTCTTCTTCGAGTTGTCCGTTTAAGAAAGCGGTTTTTACATCCATCTGATGAATTTCTAGATTATATAAGGATGCTATAGCTACTAACACTCTTATTGAGGTGATCCGACTAACTGGAGAATAGGTGTCGAAATAATCTAACCCTTCCTTTTGTCGGAATCCCTTTGCGACAAGTCTTGCTTTATACTTGTCTATAGATCCATCCGTTTTCAATTTTCTTTTGAAAATCCATTTGCAGCCTAGAGGCTTGCAACCCGGTGGGAGGTCTACTAGCTCCCATGTATGATTTTGCATGATGGATTCTATTTCACTATTAACAGCTTCTTTCCAGAATGGAGCTTCTGGAGTAGCCATTGCTTCTGTGAAAGTTTGAGGTTCATTCTCTACCATATAGGTTAGAAAATCAGGACCAAATGTCTTAGCTTTCTTTGTCCTTTTGCCTCTTCGAGGTTCGAGTGTTGTTTCCTCGATTTCCATATCATCTTCTTTAGATGTTTCCAGATTTTCCTCTTCCTCATCTCTTACACGTTTTCTACTTTCAGATGAGACTTCTGAATTCTGTTTGAAAGGAAAGATGTGTTCAAAGAACTTAGCATCTCTCGATTCCAGAATGGTGTTTACGTGTATATCTTCGATTTCAGATTTCTGTACTAGAAATCTATAGGCGCCACTATTTATTGCAGGCCCTATGTATACACAGTCCACAGTTTTAGGTCCTATCTTGACCCGTTTAGGAGGAGGAACTAATACCTTTGCCAGACACCCCCACACTTTCGTGTATTTAAAGGATGGCATCCTTCCTTTCCATAATTCATATGGAATTTTACCGGTTTTTCTATGGGGTAACTTATTTAACAAGTGATTCGCCGATAATATCGCCTCCCCCCACAAGTTCTGAGGTAAACCAGAACTTATTAAGAAAGCGTTCATCATTTCTTTTAACGTTCTGTTTTTCCGTTCTGCTACACCATTTTGTTGAGGTGTATAAGGAGCCGTCGTTTGATGAACTATGCCATTCTTCGCACATATCTCGGCGAAAGGAGATTCATACTCTCCACCTCGATCGCTTCTCAAAGCCTTAATCTTTTTATTAAGTTGAGTTTCCACTTCGGTTTTATAAAGCTCGAACTTATCGATGGCTTCATCCTTACTCCTTAGTAAGTAAACATAACAAAACCGAGTGGAGTCATCGATAAAAGTGATGAAGTACTTTTTACCACCTCTGGTTTGAACCATCTTTAAGTCACAAATATCACTGTGAATTAAATCTAGAGGTTCTGTGTCTCGTTCTATTGATTTGAACGATGTCTTAGTCATCTTTGATTCTACACATGTTTGACATGTTCGTTTTGAATCAATTTCGACTTTCGGAATTAACTCTAAGTTCATTAATTTCCTTAATGACTTGTTATTCACATGTCCTAGTCTTTCATGCCAAATATTAAAGGACTCAGCAATATAAACGGAATTATTAATTTTATTAATAATAATAGACGCCTTTGGCGTTACAGAGGTTACATTTAGTTTAAATAACCCCCCACATAAGTAGCCCTTCCCAACATACATCCCATTCTTAGATAAGACGAAGTTGTTTGACTCAAAGACTAGCTTGAACCCATTCTTACTTAGAAGAGAACCAGAAACCAGATTCTTTCGGATATCTGGAGCATGAAGTACATCGTTCAAAGTTACTTCCTTTCCTGAAGTAAACTTTAGTATGATCTTCCCTTTTCCTCTGACCTGGGTGGTTGAGTCGTTTCCCATGAACAGGGTTTCTCCTTCACCTATTTCGGTATAAGAGGAGAAGAGGCCTTTGTCACCACAAATGTGACGAGTTGCTCCGGTGTCGACCCACCACTCTCTCTGGTTGTTAACCAGGTTGACTTCAGATACCACTGCACAGAGGTTCAAGTTCTGAAGTTTCTCAGTCACTTCTTCGGCTTCAGTAACCATAGCACATAGGTTCTGAGTTTCGGTATCTTCTATCAGCGAGGCTTGGTCATTCGACTTCTTTTGTCTTTTGCCGGTTTTGGAACGACAATCCTTTGCCATATGACCTCGTTTGCCACAGTTGTAGCATAGGCCGAACCTCGTCTTTTTCTTCGGTTTTCCTCCGTCTTTAGACAGATGCTTACGCTTCTTACTTGGACCAGTCTCTACTACGTTCACATTCGAGAGTCTTTCAGAGTTCTTCTCTGCAGTGCGACTGTCCTCTTCGATTCGAAGCTTTAGGATGAGTTCTTCAAGGCTCATATCCTTATTCTTGTGGCGGAGATAATTTTTGAAGTCTTTCCACCCCGTGGGTAATTTTTCAATCAGAGCTCGGACCTGGAAAGGTTCATTCGTTATCATGTTCTCTGCCTGTAGTTCCTGTAGGAGACTCTGTAGTTCCTGGACTTGGGTCATAACTGGTTTTGAATCAGTCATCTTGTAGTCCAAGAATCGTCCTACTATGAACTTTTTGACACCCGCCTTTTCAGTCTTATACTTATTGATAAGGGTGTCCCACAGTTGTTTAGATGTTTCTATAACCGAATATAGATTATAGAGCCCGTCATCTAAACTATTCAGGATATAGTTCTTGCACAAGAAGTCTTCTTGTTTCCACGCCTCTATTTCAGCGATACGCTGTGCTTCATCCTCTATTTCTGCATAGGTGGGTTTCTCTTCGGTTAAGTATTTAACCAGGCCCAATGTTGTGAGGTAGAACATCATCTTCAATTTCCAACGATTGAAGTCAGTTCCCTTGAACTTCTCTGGTTTTTCCCCATTCGTGGTGTTAGGCGGAATAACCCGTAGAGTGGTTCTTGTTCTTGCCATTTCTGAAACACACAGAAATTAAAACAAATCAATTTCTTATAACTAAAGAAATAATAATAAAATGTCTTAAGATTGTTGTTTCTCTGGTTATCAAATCGATAAGTCGATTTCTGTCTTGGCTTGATTTAGACAGAGTTTCCTTTCTCTAACTTATAGAGAAATAAATAATTACAGAATAATGATATGTCAATATTCCTTCTTTCTAAATATGTAGTCGAGGCGAGAATAGATTCTCTTTCCTTAAGACATTTTACACCCCCGTAACAGTACCAAACGTTAGGGTGAATGCCTTCGGGATACAACGACTAACCTTTCAGAATTTTAAGATGGTACTTCTATATTCTGAAAGCGGACGAACCTTTGTCAGTATTATGAGCTCTTGGACTAATGCGGATGAACTTCTAGATGCTTCTGAAATTCAAATTTCACTCGAGATTTCTTTCTTCCTTTTCTAGATATTCTAGTCTATCCAGAACCTCTAGAAAATACTTCTTTAATTAGATATTCTAGGCCAACCAGAACCTCTAATTGTTAGAAGGGAAGAGAAGAAGAGAATGAATTGAATTGATGAAAAATGAAGTGAGTTTGGGTGGTATTTATAGGAATTGAATAGGTATAAACTTTTGGGACACATCTCTAGAGTTTTGGGGACAAAACTCTTGGTTTTTAGGGACACAACTCTTTGGGAAGAGTTGGTTATATAACTGGGAATTTCGGGTGGATTTTAGGCCCTTAGATTCAGCTCAAAAACTCGGCCAGAATCTGATCCGTCAGATTGTCCCGAAATTGTCCCACAGTTGATCAAACGACCGTTAGATCGTAGCCAGACGCGTGCCCGCGCGCGGATCTGAACGCCAGCTGTCGGATCGCGCGAAATCCCGCGCGATGAACGCTGACCGTCCAGATTGGCGCGCGTCCTGTTCGCGCAAATGCCCCTCCACTTAACTTGTCCTCTTTGACGGTTTAGTACCTATTTCAACCGATTTTTCGTTCAAACTTTAACCTTGAATTTCTCATTCATCCGGAATCGGATTTGAGTGATTCTTGGCTCTAAATTGTAGAGCTCGACGAGACGAACGCAATGGCGCGTTCCGTTTCTGAGTTTGACGAGTCGGCTCAAGCCAAAATAGGCTCCGATTCCAACACCAACATCAGTAAGTTTTCTTTATTGGTAGACAGACATGGCTAAGCGCATACAAAAGACCCTATTTGGAGCCTCTCCATCTTCACCTTCTTCTACTAAACTTGGCTTTCAATTCCCAATCACTGACTTTTCAATGTAAAGAACTGATTTTTCTCAAAGATTTAAGAACTTTTCTCATGACTCCACACGATCCCTGATGTCATGTTTCTAAAGATCAACCAACACCATATTATACATATGATAGTAATTTACGTAATACTAATAGTATTACAAATATGACTAAAATCAGAATCCTAAGCAATGATATATAGCATATTTACTGTTAAGAAAATAAAACTTATCTGGCTTAGCAATGTTCTTGTTTGCATCACCCAATATTCATTTAACAATGTTTGAGAAGACACCTGGTTCATGTTTAAATCGCCCTGTTCATGTTTGAAAAGACACCTCTTCGCCAAACAAGGGACAACAGCATACTTGTTTTTTCTTTCATCACAAAATTTTCAATTTCTCATCTGACTTGGTCATATGACTGAACTATTGGATATACTGATTTACTAGGATAAGAGAGAATCTCATATCCTCTTTCCATAGTTTTGTGATTTCATAATCTTGTGGATTTCTAAGATAATTCTCTGTATCTCATAATATATGGTTTCTTAGTATTGTTTAAACTTTATCTTGTAAATCAAGTAACAACCCTAATTAGGGTCTATTGTATATCTATGAATATAGATTGATTTACATGTTCTTCATCAAGTGAAGACACAATAAGTTTTGTGTTCAATAGTTTAATAGTTTAGTAGTTCAATTGTTCAACAGTTTACTATTCAACATGAACAACAAGAGAAAACTAACTCTTCCTCCCAATTAGTTAGAAACCCATAATATAGTATCACTTTTTTATTAATCTCAGTCTCTCAAAACCCTTCCCCATTTCCAATAACACAAGGAGAACTTTGGGCACAAAGAAAAGTTGATTGACAGACCAATAAGGGATGAATTTAAATCTTTATCAATTGTTGAACAAAAGTTGATTACCCAAGCTTTCTGATTGTCATCCCAAGTTTTTTTTTTGGAGAATTTCACCTTGGTTTCTGAAAAGACGTTCTTTTAAAGTAAACTATTCGAATTAACAGGAAGTGTCAATTTGATAGTTCCCTCTGGAATGAAACTAAAACACCCTTCATTGTTGGTGTTTGACGACCTCCACATGAATCTCTCCGACAGGTTCTGTGGTAAGGAAAAACTTTAAAGAGGCTACTTGGATCAACTGCGTTCGTGTCCATTAAATTTCAAACTCCACACATTAACGTGTTAGTGACCAAAAATTAGTCACCCAAGACTACTGTAATCATGTGCGAATTCATTTGACATGAACTATATGGACCTACCAATGTTAGTATACCAAAGTCTGATTTGTTTTAAGAAATTAAGACATAAAATTGGAACACGATCTGAAAGAAGTGATAAGCATTTAATATTGCAAGAAATCGAATCCGATAAAATAATTGTCTTAAGATTGTTGGTATCGAGTTTATGGATTCGATTCTTGACAACTAATAACTATGACACCAAAAGATTATATAAATATAAAAACATAAAACTTATCTTGTTTGATCAAGGTGAGTGGTCACTCTTTCCTTAAGACAATCATGTCCCCACAATGGTGCTAACGGTTCAACTGACATTTGTCTCCCAAGATACAACGATCACTTCATATAGAAAGAAGCACTACAATTCTATATGCTCCATCGAACTATCGAGTTACTATGCTCTCAAACACGACTCTAGACGACAGCTATTGTCTTTACTATATACTAAAGGATGTCCAAAAACTTATATCTAAAAGAGAAATCAAATTGAGTATTTATAGAGTTACTCATGACTCTACAAATCTACAAGATGTCCCTCCATTTGGGTTGTGACTACCCATAACTTGTGTCTTTTCACAAGTAACCATAAGATTTAATTTCACTCAAATCAAAAAATTATTTATTATATGAACAATTTTCCAACATGGACCTCATTGTTGTAATAGTTACTTAATATATGTATCGATAGAGTTTGTGGTTATTAAGTTGATCCTGTCATTGACGTACTACATTTTCTTGTTTGCTTTGGGAACTTATTATATGGTAGTCATTGAGAGCTTCGAGATTACTACGTTGTAGTCTTGTAAGACCTATAGAGGCTGGTGTGGTGTTTATGATTATACTAACTATGGTACCCAGTTTTTACGTTATACATACTACATTCTGTTGCACTCTCTCTCTCCCTCTCTCAAAAGTTGCTTTTGTACCTGTATTTAAAAGAATTGAACATTTACCGTTCATACAACTGACATGCATAGACACAAGTGAATTGTAAATATCATTGGTACATTAAGTGATAATCTTGGAACCTATCAACTTGTCATCTGAATTTAAATAAACTAGAAAATAGCGGTGAGATTTTAGAAACACTAAATTTCTAATCTTTGGACATCTTACTTTGTTATGAAAAATTAGAATTTCATATTATTCCTATAGCCTGTTACTATACTTTATTTGGATTTAGTAACTAGGCCTAAGTGTGTTTTTTCATCCTCTCTTACATGCTATTTACTAAACGAATTGAGTTGTTGTGTTGTTAGGTTTACTTCAATTTGATAAATGGTGAAAAAGACTAATTTATAGACTGAAAAAGATAACAAATAATAGTCGTTGCGTTTCTATGGGTAGAAATTGGCTTTATATAGGCAGCAGTTGGATGATATGTTGCATTTACTCAATCTACTTCTAGGTCTACTTTGTGACGGTTAAGGTGTACTTGTTCTTTTCCTAGAGAATTTTGAGCCACAATGAAGGTTTAAGCTCTGATTGTGTGGATTTAAGTGATATCTTGTGAGAGTAATTGTGTAAATTGAGTATTCTGTTATGAATTGAGTATTCTATCAGCATGGAGTCTAAATTATGATTTTTTTATTCTAGATTTAGGTTTCCAGTAATTAAAAAAAAACTGAAAGAAAAAACTATTTCCTACGCCACTATTTCCGACGTCATAAGACAAAATATCCGTTAGAAATAGTCTTCATTCGATGAAATTTTTTCGTTGAAAATACTATTTCCCACATCACTATTTACGACTGACGTGAATGCATTTTCGTTGGGTTTATTACCATCGGGAAAAAACCTTTTTCGACGGAATTTTTGCTTTTTCAGACGGTTCATTACAGTTGAAAATACTCTTAATGTGTAATGCAACCGATATATAAGTCTAACTGTTAAGTATATACATATTCAAGTTTGGTTCGCTCAGTAACTACATAAGTTTGAAATAAAGAAAGTCAATAAGCATGTAACCTAAGAAATGACCTAACGACTAAAGCCTCGTCAAAAAACATCTCCAACAGAAATAAACCACTCCCTCTTGAGGCTACAATTAAGCACCAATACACTGCCAACTGGTAAGGGGTCAGATAACGCACTAACACGAGCTATACTACTAAAAGACTAATCCAAAATCCATCACGTGTTCAAATATTTTTTAACAAGTTATAAACACCATGACAAAACGATTTATTAAACTTGCATTTGCTATTTACAAAACTTTTTCGTACATCTATCAATCAATAGTTGTGATTAGCTTTCCACCCATGGTGGTCTCCCGATTAAGATAGAGTTTCCTCAGAAGACTCTATAGTCCATTATTTAGTACCCTTCTATACCAGCCCTAGCTAATGCACTAGCATCTCCTCGAAAAAGAGTCTTACCTCTAGCCGGTAAGTCACTTTCCCATTAAGGGACTGCAATGATTGAAGAGATTTCGTCATATGATATTATATAACTTATACCTAATATGTTTTTCATAACCAAGTTCGAGTTAGAAAGTCATCCCCTGTATGGGCAAATATTCATCCAATAAGGTGTCCTGAAAAAGTAGAGGTTCAATCGCTTTGTGAGGATAAAATTCGGTAGCCACGACAATTGTGACGGCCCGTGCCCCATAACTAGACCTCTAGCAACCCAGCGAGCCTGGCATGGAAGCCCATCGAGAGTGCCTCACAAGCAAGCCCAACACGCTTAGTAGGCCCACTCAGTCTGGCGTGCTCGCCCTAGCCCACTCTTCTAGCATGACAACCCTAGTCCGACGTGTCAGGCCACTCAGACTCTGCGTGGTCACGCCACCACGTGGCTAGGCAGTTGAGGAATGAGTCATCTCAATCCCTAGTATTTCGCTATACGTAGGGGTCATGGTAGAAAACCGAGTCTTACGCCACTTTAAAGGAGTAGTAGACCACTTCTATTGGCAACAAGCAGACTAAGGTGTCAAGCATCGTAAGGCTACGACGCCTTGATGAAAGATCGACGACTGCGAAGACACTCTAGGGGGATCCTACTATTGCGGATATAACAAACCCACACCCATGGGTGGTTATTCTCCTCTAGACTCTATAAATAGAGGAAATCCCACTCTGGGAGGGGACATCTGACTCTCACTCGAAATTACTTACTCTCAACATGGCGTTCCAGAAACCATTTTGCTCCGATCACATCAATCATTCACCACTAAAGCTCTGACAAGAATTCATCCACTCCGGTGACATCTTATCTAAGTCAGTCTAACAAGGAGGTCCCTGCCAGAAGTGTCTACGATACCCTCACCAGATCTTATTAGAGGCTCTCTATTCCTCTTCTACCTTTCTAGTCTGCTCTTCCATCATCAGAAGACTACGATGCCATCATCAGAAGTCTACTCTACGGTGACCAGAAGCCTGCTCTGCCTAACCAGAGACCTACTCCGTCGTCCAAGTAGTCCAGAAGCTATCCCGACTCATCATTCCGTAGAATCGAGCTCCGGCCACTCTACGAGTCGCGCCACCTCCGACGCTACAACGACTCTACTATCATTAGTAACTCTATCTTGGGTTTATTTACTTTACTTTATCGAACTAAGTTACTGACTTGACCGTCGGAGGGTCCTTGGCCGACACCATCTCCGGTGCCCTTGGACTTCACGGTTCTGTTTCTCTTGTGCAGGTCGCCAGTACTCCTTTCTTACCTAGACGTTGGTCCACCCGTACCCGTTTCCTACCCAGACATTGGTCTACCAGTAGCCGCTTTCTACTCGAACGCTTGCTTACCCATCGACCCGACTACCAGAACCGACCTTCGGCCCGTCAAACCGTCTATTTGAAGGCCCGGAACCTAGTTGCTGGTGCCCACCTAACGATCTCTCTAACCGTGTGACTTTCTACCCCGTCCATAGTTTGGCGCCCACCGTGGGGCCTCAGCAACAACTATCAAAGACGACCTTTGCAATGGTAGATGACATGGTAGCCACTCCGATCGATGTTTCAGCCCAGATAGCCGATCTCACAACCCAAGTATAGGAGAATGCCCAAAGGTTCAAAGCTCTGGAAGAAGAAAACTCTCTGATGAGAATAGAGAACCAACTACTTCAAAAGAAGATCACTGAGCTCTCTGTACCAAGAACAACGGTAATAAGGTTCCGAGCTCCAGTTACTTCAATGCAACCTTTCTCAACTTCGGAGCCAGGAAGTTCTTCCTGCCAACCTATCATGCAATCGACTACCGTCAGTGGTTCTACGACACTACATGCAACCCAAACTGGCTCTACACCACCTTTCATAACGCCTCTACCTTCATTCCAGAGCTCTGCTCCGCCCCTACACTCTACTCTGCCTTTGCACTCTACTACTGCTCCTCTCTTTTCTTCTTCAATGTTTACTGTCCCCCCCCCCCTCACACACAGTGGCAGGTGGGACAACCTTTAACTCACAAGCTGACATTCTAAACTTGTCTCTTACAGGTACTCCTCTGAAGCAGATCATGGCTGGGAAACTCGCAGATATGGAGGCAATGATCACTAGGATCCCTGAAGTTCCAGCCCCATTAAGGAAGAGTCTGCCCCAGAGCTACGCAGACTCACCTTTCGTCAATGCTATTGCCTTGGTAGAAATGCCTAAGAAATTTTCATTCCCCAACATGAAAATGTACGATGGAACATCCGATCCAGACGATCACATCGCTTCATATAAGCAGAGGATGTTCACTGCTGCAATACCAAGAGATCTCAGAGAAGCATGCATGTGCAAGAGCTTCGGTTCAAGCCTTGTTGGTCCATCCTTGCAATGGTACACGAACCTGCCCAACAATTCGATCGCCTCCTTTGCCCAACTCATAGACACATTTATAGAGCAGTTCGCCAGTAGTAAAAAGCTAGAAAAGCTATTTGGTGACCTCTACCGAGTCCACCAGAGAAGAGGAAGCCACTCAGAGACTTTGTGGGTAGGTTCAATCGAGAAAAGGTGTCGATTCCCTACTGCAACCAGGGGACTGCAGTTGATGCATTCCGAACAGGCTTGCTACCAGAAGGCGAGCTGTACAAGGAGCTTACTAAATTTAACTGCACTACCATGGAAGATGCCTTGGCTCGCGCCTGGGTAGAAATTCGGTGGGAAGAAGATGAAGCCCATCGAAGCAAATATTATTCTAATGATGACAGGAACCGTCGCTCTAGACGACCAGATCGGAGAATAGATAGCAGACCAGGGGAGCCCTATCCAACTTCTGGACGTGGCCCCCCTAGGGAGAATAGAAGGCCACTTGACCCTCCATCAAGTCGCCCAACAGAGAAGCCTCAAGGACCCATTCGCACCAGAATTCCAGATTACAACCTAAACATTGAACCAGTCGAACTAGTAGCAGTTATGAAGGGCATGGGAAGTACAGTAAGATGGCCAGGAAAGACAAAGACTCCTAGCGAGAAGAGGGACACTACCAAGTGGTGCGAGTTCCATGGAGATCACGGCCACAACACTGCAGATTGCATAGCCCTTAGGCTAGAAGTTGCAGAGTTGCTGAAAATAGGTCACCTTACTGACTTGTTGACAGACAAAGGGAAGAATACCTTGGCACGTCAAGACACTCAAGTCAAGGAACCAGAGCAGCCAATTCCTACAAAGACGTGTCTAGTAATCTCAAGAGGATCTGAAGTGAGTGGAGTCAGCCATTCTGCCGCCAAGAGGAGTGCTAGAATTACAGCCAACCCTCTAGCCCACTCTACAAAAGCCTCTCCTCATGCTTACACCAACCAGACAATAAGCTTCGTAGACAATGAAGCAACAGGGCTCGTCAACCCTCATCATGATGCTCTTGTCATCTCTCTTAATATCGCAAACGTTTTAGTTAAACGTATTTTAATCGCTAATGGTTCATCTACTAACGTTCTTTTCTTGAATGCTTTGCAAGGTATGGGTTTAGACGAATCTTGCATCTGCCGACGGTCTACTGTCCTGGTAGGGTTCAGTGGAGAGCAAAAGCACACATTAGGGGAAGTT
Source organism: Eschscholzia californica (assembly GCF_041429995.1). Taxonomy (NCBI): domain Eukaryota; kingdom Viridiplantae; phylum Streptophyta; class Magnoliopsida; order Ranunculales; family Papaveraceae; genus Eschscholzia; species Eschscholzia californica. Next base: position 27,148,079 of record NW_028238309.1, on the reverse strand, counting down.
ACCCTTCCCGTCTACGCAGGAGGAATCAACCTCAACACTGTGTTCGTTGTACTAGACTGCCCTTCTGCCTACAACATCATACTTGGCAGGCCATGGATCCACAATATGGGGGCAGTGCCATCCACTTTCCACCAAGTGCTCAGGTTCCCAACTCCTTGGGGTGTACGGGAGATCAGAGGAGAGCAGAGCACTTCGAGAAATTGCTACAAAAACGCAATGAAGGCGCCAAAATTAGCCTTGTAGCAATTACAGAAGGAGAAGCTCGGTAGTACTGATCCAGACTGCCCAAACATGGAAGAGCTAGATAAAGTCCAGATCCACACTGACTTCCCGGATCATAAAGTGCAGATTGGCTCCAAACTCAGTCCTACGCTGCGGAGCAAGTTAATCGAGTTCCTTACAGCCCACCATGATTGCTTTTCCTGGTCCCATTCTGACATGAGAGGAATCGACCCTGAGGTAATGGTACACAGATTACAGGTAGACCCGGATCACCTCCAGTAAGACAGAAGCGTAGAAAATTTGCTCCAGAACGCAACAGGATAATAAATGAGGAAGTTCAAAAGCTGATCGAAGCAGGATCTGTTCGAGAAGTCAACTACCCCGACTGGTTGGCCAACGTAGTCGTGGTGAAGAAGAAAAACGGGAAGTGGAGACTCTGTATTGACTTCACAGACTTAAACAAAGCTTGCCCCAAGGATTCATTGCCGCTACCCCACATCGACATGCTTGTCGATGCCACTGCAGGCCACCAACTACTCAGCTTTATGGACGCTTTCTTTGGCTACAACCAGATACTAATGCACCCGACAGACCAGGAAAAGAGTGCCTTCGTCACAGAAAGAGGCATCTTCTGCTACAAGGTAATGCCGTTCGGGTTGAAGAATGCAGGGGCAACCTATCAGAGACTGGTAAACAAAATGTTTGCTGGCATGCTGGGGGATACTATGGAAGTCTACATAGACGACATGCTAGTCAAATCTCTGGTGGCCGACGAGCATCTCAAACATCTCCAACAGGCATTCGACGTGCTAGAAAGGTACAATATGAAACTTAATCCTATTAAGTGTTCCTTCGGTGTTTCTCCAGGGAAGTTCCTAGGCTACGTGGCGACTCACAGAGGAGTAGAGGCCAACCCAGACCAGATCCAGTCTGTGATGAACATCCCTTCTCCCACATGCATCTAGGATGTGCAGAAGCTAGCTGGTCGAGTGGCAACACTTAGTCGTTTTATCTCACGTTCTTCAAAAAAATGCCACCAATTCTTCTCCACTCTGCGAAAGTCCAAAGAATTCACATGGACTCCCGCTTGTGAAGAAGCACTCCAGCAGCTGAAAGAGTACCTAACTACCCAGCCTTTGCTATCGAAGCCTCAAGATGGCGAAAATTTGTATGTCTACTTAGCAGTCTCTGAAACGACGGTAAGTGCAGTTCTAGTGCGAGAAGAACAAGGTAAGCAACTACCCATCTATTATGTTGATAAATCCCTGCTAGATGCAGAGACACGTTATAGCCAACTAGAAAAGCTTGCGCTACCCTTGGTGATGGCTGCCAGGAAGCTAAGACCTCACTTCCAGTGTCACCCGATAGTTGTAGTTACAACATTCCCGTTAAAAAATGTACTTCACAAACTAGAACTGTCTGACAGACCGACCAAGTGGGCAGTCGAACTGAGCGAACATAATATATCCTACCAACCTCGGACCGCAATTAAGTCTCAAGTATTGGCTGACTTTATAGCCGAATTTACACCTGGTATTATAATTCAAGCCGAGAAGGAGTTGTTGTGTCTTGCAGAGCAGAAGAAGTCGAAATGGACATTGTCAGTTGACGGTTCCAGTAACATGAATGGAGTTGGACTAAGCATAGTCCTCCAATCCCCCGAGGGAGACCAAATCCAGCGTGCTATCAGATGTGAATTTAAAGGTACAAATAATGTAGCAGAGTACGAATCCCTAATCGCTGGACTAGGTTTTGCCAAAGACATGGGCGTCCGAAAGATAGAAATAAAGTCAGACTCCCAACTAATAGTCAACCAGACGCAAGGAGCATACCAAGCCAGAGATGCCTGGATGACCGCTTACTTAACCCAGGTAAAGGAAATGCTAGCTGACTTCGAAGAAGCTGATATAACACAAGTACCCAGACTAGAGAACGGGCACGCTGATGCCTTGGCCAATCTAGGCTCGACAATCCCAGCCAAGGCAGAGCAGAAAATTCCACTTGTCATCCTCCAATGGCCAGCTACGTGGAAGAACTCCACATTAGAAGTAACAACTGTAGACTCCACCGATAACTGGATGACACCCATAATAAGCTACCTGATAACCGACAAGAATGAGGCTCGCAGACTAAGGGCAAAGGCAGCTAGGTTCACTATGTTGGAAGGTCAGTTACTCAAAAGGTCCTACTCTGGACCGTATCTCAAATATGTCACTCCAGAGGAAGTCAAAAACGTGTTAGCTGAGCTTCATGAAGGGGAGTGTGGAAATCACTCAGGGGGTCGTACTCTGGCCAGTCGAGTCCTCACAGCTGGCTACTACTGGCCTACCATGCGTGCTGATTGCATAAGTCATGTCGGAAGTTGCGACAGTTGCAAGAGGTTCGCCAACTCTTCTCATTTACCTCCAGAGAAACTCAACTCCATACCCTCACCATGGCCGTTCATGAAGTGGGGTATGGACATCGTAGAAAAGTTGCCCACTGCTCCAGGGCAGCGAGTCTATATGCTAGACGTGTCAGATTACTTCACCAAGTGGATCGAGGCTGAGGCATTCCACCAAATCAGAGATCGCGAGGTAAAAAAATTTATTTGGAAAAATGCCATTTGCAGGTTCGGAGTACCCAAGGAGATCGTTACCGACAACGGTTGCCAGTTTATTAGCTTCGATTTCCAGGACTTTTGCAAGGAATGGGGGATCAAGCTTAGTTTTTCTACGCCACGCTACCCCCAATCCAACGGCCAAGCAGAATCTTCTAATAAAACCGTAATAAAAACTATGAAGAAAAGGCTTAAAAAGGCTAAAGGGGCTTGGGCAGACGAGCTACCAGGAGTTCTCTGGTCATATCGCACTACTGCTAGAACGCCAACTGGTGAGACTCCTTTCTCCCTAGCCTACGGTTCTGAAGCGTCTTACCAGCAGAAGTTGGGGTACCATCCGTACGCTGCTAATGGACAACCGAAGAGTCAAACTGGGAGCAACTCAACCATAATCTCGACACTGTCGACGAACTCTGAGACATGGCGGTAATCAGGAACGCGACATACCAACAAAAGGTAGCTCGTCACTACAACAGGAACATCAGGGCTGGAGCCTTCAAAGTAGGTGACTGGGTGTTTCGCAAGGTTTTTCAGAATACGAAGAGGCTGGAGCAGGCAAGCTGGCACCCAACTGGGAAGGTCCTTACCTAATCACCAAAGTGGTTGGCCAGGGAGCATACAAGCTCCAGGCCAAAGATGGTGATGGGCCTAGAAAGTTTCCTAAATAGGTCACCACCCGCAAGTATACGGGCGTCAAGTAATAATTCCGGTAAGACCGGTTCGTTCCTCAGAGACTAAGTGAAACCTATTCTAAGACTTGGAAGTAAGACGGTTTTGAAAATGGTTTTTGTGATTTTGGTGATAAAATAATAAAGAACAAAATAATAAAACAAATAATGATACAAGGAACTCAAATGGGGGGAGATGACCTAGGGTTTTTGGAATCCACCGAATAACTTACTTTTAAACACACGAGATCAACTGACTAACTCTCTCGTTTTATAACTCAGAATTTCGGATAATGAACTATCCTAATTCCGGGAGATGTTTTCGATAAAATCGGTTTTTAACTCATGAATTTGTAATTGTCTTATTTAAAAAATGAATTTCTAAACTACTATCTATCAATCAATAAGTATGTATCGTCAAAGGATTTAACCTAAGCACGATACATCAAACCTAAAAGCATAGATAGTGAAAAGATAATTGACTTGACAAATTAAAACAATTTAAACATTGAAGCACATTAGGAGAATTAACCAAATAACTTATGTTTCTAAAAGATCATATATGGTTTCACCATGAACCCTAGATTAGAGATGGTTAGCTAATCATAGTACAAGATTAATTATGGAGAATAAGAGAAAATGGAAGGAAGACAGAACTTTTCTCACTGGTTTTCGTATGGCAGCCAAACGCACCCTAAGTAAAACGATTTTCCAGCAGTATTCCAAACATGGTCTTCTTCTCCATTTATTTTCCTCTCTCTGTTTTGATTTTAATTTGTTTTCAAGAGAAGCTATACTATTTGATTGAACCCAGAAGATCAACACTAAACAAATTGAAGAAAGAAATTGTATAAGATTAAGAAAATAATTCTCTTTCCCTCTCTACAATTCTCTCTCTCTCTCTCTATTTCTCTCTGAATCTCAAAATCACATTTCTGTCTCACTCTCTGTTTCTCACTTCTCTCACAAAAGGAAAAGAAAACATAAGATGAAAAGAAGATAGATGATAAAAGATATGGTATGATCTTTGTACTTCCCCTTCACTCTCTCTCTGATTTTCTGTTCTAATTGAGCTAGAGAGATGATCCCCCAAAGATGAGATGATGATGAAGAATGCTGAAGAGCCTTTTATATTGCTCAGTTCCCTCTCTAAAAATATATTCAGCTCCATGATTCTGTAAATTTTCTTCTTCAAATCAATAACAAAACAAGGAGAGAAGTTTCCTTTTTTTCTCTCTAGAAATATATTCATCTTCCTTTATCTCAATCGAATATCATCAATCCAATCTTCCCTCGATTCTGAAATCTCTTTCAAATCTTCCTTCTCCATACTGTTTATCTCCTTCAGCAATCCAATCCTTCTATGTCCTTCTTGTAGAAAATAAAATCTGCAGCTTTCCTTCATCTCTCTTTATTAAAAACTTAAAGAGAGGTCAACCAAATATAGATAGAGAATGCAAGAGGTGTGAGAAAATCTCAGAGAAAGATTTATGTTTTTTTCTTCTCATCGAATCTTGATTTATGTCTCTGTAATAAGATATCATCTCGAATACTCTCCATCTTTAGGTGTAACCGAATCTTGCTTCCTCTCCATTCATTCTCTCCTTCTCTGTTAATACACCAGCTCATGCCTTCTCTCTCTAGAAATATTGCATCAACCAAATCCCTCCTTCAAAACTTTCTGTTAAAATAGAGAAGAATACTGAGTTGTCGATCTCCTCTCTCTCTAGAATAATCTTTCCAGAATATATTCAGCTTTAAAAAGAAAACATATCTTTCCCTTTCCAGTAGCAAGATAAATAGAGAAGCCATCCACGATTCTCTCTTCCTCTCTCTGATCTCATTCCTATAATTTCTCTTTATTATTAAAACACAATTCTAGCTTTAAAGAGATAATAGATGAGTGAGAGAGAGAGAAATAATCTTTCCTGTTCTTCATTCCTTCCTTTAGAGTTTGAAAAATTCCATAATAATAGAGCCTAATCAGCTTAAGACGTGCTGGCTTAATAGGGGAGATTTTGTTGCTGACATAGTGCATCGAGAATATATTAGATCCACGTTTATATGTTCGATTTCCGCACACTAGTTTTGGGTCCGTTAGATTGTTTCAACTTACATTAATAAGCTGCCTTGGTTGCACCAAATTAACTTTCAAAACTAACTCCCAATAGTCGCTCCTGCCTACAAAAATCTCATCTTACCATCCTATTCGATGCCACGTGTCCCTGAATGTCCTATGCTTCGATTTGGTCAAGCGACTTTGACCTGAACTTTGACTTGGCATAACTTTGTCACATGGACTCCGATTTGACTTCTACTTTCGCCGTTGGGTTCGTTTCCGACTCTATTTTCATCTGAGTATCATCATTGGCTGAAATAATCAGACAACCCTTGTCATTAAAATGACCAAAATGCCCCTCAAGTATGTCTTTATAATGATGTTTCTGCATCGAGCTCCGTAAATGAGACCTGAGAAAGAAAATCAAACAAATCATCAGAGTAACCGCTCGAACTGGACTAACTAACCCGAGTTAAGAGATTCAGATGGGACATTTTCATGTCTCATCAGATAGGCTCAACATTAAAAACAGTTGGAACGCCACTCACCTAAAGTTGTACCATTTCTAAACCCTATCTCTTTACTTTACTTATTACATTCATAAATTTTTTTACTGACTTAAGCATCGGAGAGTCGGTGGCTTTGCCACGGACTACGCTTCTTACTAGTCCTCTGACAGGTCAGATCGACACCTCGACACCTCGACTGCTCCTGCCCATCCCTGCAAGGATTCCGATTGCCTTTGCAGGACGGACCTCTATCAGGGAAACAAGAAGTATCACATGCCCTCACCTCCTCTATCCATCCTTTCATTTCTCCTCAGATCACTACTGACTTGGGCGTCGGAGGGTCGATGGCAATGCCATCGACCATCTCTCCTTTTGGCATGCAAGTTGGCTACCAACGAGGTAGACTTAGACAAGGTGGAAACAAGACACCACCTTCTGCCCTACGACGTCAACTAAGATAACAACCTAAGGCTGGAACGAGCCTACCTCAACACTTTGCCCGAAAAGGAGTAACACATGATCTCACATCTTTTATGCATTTTCTTTGTTGTCTAAAAAACTTACTGACTTGGGCGTCGGAGGGTCGATGGCTATACTCTCATTTTGGCATGCAGGACCAGCTATCGGGTACTAGACTTAGACAAGCTAAAGAGAGGGCATCCTTCTCCCGTCCTACGACGTCAACCAGAGTGGCACCCTAATTGCAGATAAGTCACAGTCGACGCTTAACCCGAGGGAGAGTAACACATACCATTACCTCCTTCGTCCGTTCTTCACTGTCATCTCAGAACTTTCCTAAACTTGGGCATCGTCGATGGCAATGCCATCGACCACCCCACATCTCTGTATGAAGGATCAACTACCTGATTGGTGGACTTGGACAAACTGGAGAAAGGACACGTTTCTCACATCCTACGACGCCGACCAAAATAAGAACCTAAGTCCAGAGCGAACTAACTCTACACTTAGGCTGGGGGGACAAGAGACAACTCACATTGGCAAATCGACACCTCTGCCCACACAACGCCCCCGCAAAGATGGCTCAAGCTGGCAAATCGACATCTCTGCCTTGACAACGCCTCCTCCCTCCGTACTCGCACACCTCTGCCCAAGCCAAGACGAACAGATGACACGAAACGATTCTACTTACCCTCAACTCAACGAGGCACAAGATAACTAACAAAGAAAATGCAAGCCAGTCCCAACGACTCGGGTTATCCCGACGTACCACTCTCTTTACCCCCAAACAACGGGGAATAAGACATGATATTGTAATTTTGGCACCCCTGGGCTACCCTGGCACACCTTTCTTCAGTTTATTCTACCAAGCACTTATTACATTTTATATAAGCATGTTATGTACTAAGTTCTCAAAGAACTAACAAATACCAAATTAGCAAATAAAGAGCAATTACTAAATTGTCATTGTAAACACTACCAAAGTTGTTCAAGTGCTGCGGGATTCACTCCGCCAAAAGTCTAACACGCCCCAAGGGCAACCAAAGCACACATATGTCTTATAAACCGGAGTTAATACAAGTATCAAGGAGCCAAATGCAAAGACAGTTCCCACCAAGCCTGGCAGGCGAACAAAATTAGGCAACTCAAACTCCTTTAGCTAGCCTATGCAGACTCAAGCGGCATCACTAGGTTCCTCTTCATCGGGAATCCCTCCCCCCCTCTTAAACTTCTTCCAACGAGCGAGCTCTCCAACCATATGCCTTTTGTGGTGCCTCTCTTTGGCTACCTCGTTGATGACCTGGCCCCGTGCTAACATTGCCGATCGCTCCGCGTACGTGTCGGATTCAGCGGAACATTTACCATATTCCAACTCCAACTCCAACTCTGCCATATTCCTGGCCCTTACATTGTAGCAAGACTGCAGAGCCGCTTGTTTCTCCGCTCACTCTGCAAGTTGCCTATCTTTCTCGGTTATCAGGCCCTTGGTGAGGTTGGCACACGCAGCCGCCTGTCATTCGGACACTTCGTTAGTGGAAAGAAAAATTACATCGTACCAAGAAAAACGGAAGTACAAACGCCAACCTGGTATGCGCGAGCCTCGATCCAATCTAACGCCCGGGCAGCTCCCATCTCGAAAACACGAGTGTCGTCCCCGCTCTCTGCTATGCGGGAAAGCACTTGGGGCACATATGAGTCATCCCCGAATATCGACGACGACGAAGGCATCTCAAAGTGCACTACATTGGTGCTACCCGACGAAAGCGCCGCAGTCGTAGGTACCAAGGAAACAGTAGCAAGAGGAGCATCGGGAAGGACGGTATCAGCGGGCGTATGTTGATGGGAAGAAGACCCAACCCCCGGTGCGGACCTCACTCCGCGCGGAGCAAGTGGATGTATGAAAAAAGCCTTCTTCTGCCTCTTCACCGACATCTCCGGTTCTGGAAAATCAAAACGTCTGATCAACATGGCATAGTAGGGAGTGTTAGACCAACTAGATAGGTAAAAACGTCAAGGAGTTTACCGATAGGCACGCTGGGGATAAGGAAACTGTCCCAAGTCCTCTCTTCCTCAGGAACTAGGAAACAACCAGCGAGTCGCAGCCTGGCAGAACGATCGTTAAGTTTACAACGATTACCACGACGAGAATCTGCAGAGACAAACAAGGTAAGGTAACGGAGATATAACAACAAAATCATACAACTGCGACGTAGGCGAGACCAAGAAAACGCAACTTACCAGCGTACCTCCAACCCGAAGGCAACCACGAAATATCACGATGACCAAACAAACTAGGGCCCCTAGCGAAGAAATACCGACGCTGTCACCGCTTCTCGGAAGCAGGTTGACCCAAAACCACAACATCCCTACCAGCGCGGACGCGATATTGGTAGAGCCCCTTGTCTAACTTTAGAAGGTAATAAGCGCCAACGTCGTCACAATGAAATACCTTGCTTACTCGCGCGTCATCCGCCAGCATCTGAAGACAGAGTAGGAGTCTCCAAGCGTTGGGAGTCAATTGCGAAGGTACTATCTCGAACTCCTTAAGGACATCGTAGATGGTGAACGGGATAGGGAGTTCTAGGTCGCTTTCAAAGTTATGCTCGTAAAAAGCTACCCAACCCGGCACGTCGCTATCCACCAACTCCAATGGGCCAAGCGCCCGAAGCTCTACGCCGACTGGTATGCCATATTTCTCCCTATATACTCCGTTTAAATATTTATCGCTCATGGTGGACGTAGGGTTCTTAGATAACTCTGGCCGCTCGGAGGGATCACTCGAGCTACCGTCACTTTGCGCTGAAGGGACGCTGCCAATAAGGGCCACCGGGTACGTCTGGCCACTCATCCTACAATTAACATTCTTTGGTTAGAAAACACTCGAACTCATTCTACCATGCCTGGCCACTCTAGACTCGCGTGCCAAGCGCACCCACCCGCGATTGTTAGCCCATCAAGGCGCGCTAGAATTCCTACGGTGCAAATGCTAAGGTTTGCTACAACTGAGGCATACTAGAACTCCTACGATGCAAATGCTAAGTTTAGCTACAACTGAGGCATACTAGAATTCCAACGACGCAAATGCTAAGGTTAGCTACAACTGAGGTGTGCTAAAAGTCCTAAGATGCAAATGCCAAGGTTCGCTACAACCAAGGCATGCTATAATTTCTACGATGCAACTGCTAAGGTTAGCTACAACTAAGGCATGCTAGAATTCCTACGATGCAAATGCTAAGGTTAGCTACAACCGAGGCATGCTAGAATTTCTACGATGCAAGTGCTAAGGTTCACTACAACTAAGGGATATTAGAATTTCTACGAAGCAAGTGTTCACTACGCTAACATGGCAAAACAGGCATACCAGAAATCCTACGAAGCAAGTATAAGGTTCACTACACTAACATGGCAAGTAAGGCAAACATAATTTGGTGGAACCCTACTACTACAACAAGATCAAAACACAGAAACATATAAATTCACTTCGATTCTAGCAATGAAAGATTGAAATTTGAAAAAACTATGAAGAACGAACGAAGAACGTGAAGAACAGAAGAGAAAATTCATGACTTAGCTTTAGAAAGCTCTAGATTTCTCCCTCCAACTCTTTCCTCCAAAATATTGCTCCAAAACCCACTCCCAAGTAATGAGGGTCCAAGACCCCTTACCCCCTTATATAGGGGTAGTGAACCTGAAAGAACGGACCACATCGTCCGACCCATCACATCGCCACGTGGCGCGTCCCCATCCGTACAAAACGGTTTATGATTGATTATTGCAGAGGAAATCAAGGCGGACTTAATTCGCAACACTACTTGAGTTCGTTTGTCCAACGATTCGGGAGAAGAAACTAGGAGTCAATCTCTCGCCAAGGTAACCTCTGAAATTACTATATACTCGCGCATACGATCACATACATATATGAACGTATTTTTTGAACAAAAACACACACACAAAAAAAAATCACCCTAGACGGGGCAGGATGGCCCGGCCGGCGCGCATGGGCAGGCCGGAACGCCCCTTCCCTACTGCGCTAAGGTAGGGCAGGGTAGAATATTCCTGCCCTGACGCGCTAAGGCATCCTCGCCGGCCGTGTCCACGCTACCCACAATCGAGTAAGGGCATCCCTTCTCGCCTCGGTCGATAGAAACATCTCCCCTTCCGCCCCAAACCACGAGCGTGACCCGAGTCTCTAACGTTTGTTGCTTCCTCCGAAGCAAGAGTCTCTTTGGTCCGAGCGCAACTCTTCGCTCAACACGACAAAACACTGACCAGACGTCCCTATGACGTACATGCAAGACAAGATAACAGAGTATACTTCCCATGGCTCTTAGAGTCTGTTTCGACGACCCGAACTGACGCCCAAGACGACAAGGCGAGCTTCCGAGCCGACCTCCTCCACCTCAATGGAGACGGAATTCGTGTTGGACCTTCCTTCTACGCCTGCCTTCATACAACATGAGGTGTGCGCCTCTAGCAACCCAGCGAGCCTGGCATGGAAGCCCATCGAGAGTGCCTCACTAGCAAGCCCAACACGCTTAGTAGGCCCACTCAGTCTGGCGTGCTCGCCCTAGCCCACTCTTCTAGCATGACAACCCTAGTCCGACGTGTCAGGCCACTCAGACTCAGCGTGGTTACGCCACCACGTGGCTAGGCAGTTGAGGAATGAGTCATCTCAATCCCTAGTATTTCGCTATACGTAGGGGTCATGGTAGAAAACCGAGTCTTGCGCTACTTTAAAGGAGTAGTAGACCACTTCTATTGGCAACAAGAAGACTAAGGTGTCAAGCATCGTAGGGTTACGACGCCTTGATGAAAGATCGACGGCTGCGAAGACACTCTAGGGGGATCCTATTATTGCGGACATAACAAACCCACACCCATGGGTGGTTATTCTCCTCTAGACTCTATAACAAACCCACACCCACTCTGGGAGGGGACATCTGACTCTCACTCGAAATTACTTACTCTCAACTTGGCGTTCCAGAAACCATTTTGCTCCGATCACATCAATCATTCACCACTAAAGCTCCGACAAGAATTCATCCACTCCGGTGACATCTTATCTTAGTCAGTCTAACCAGGAGGTCCTTGCCAGAAGTGTCTACGATACCTCACCAGATCTTATTAGAGGCTCTCTATTCCTCTTCTACCTTTCTAGTCTGTTCTACCATCATCAGAAGCCTACGCTGCCATCATCAGAAGTCTACTCTACGGTGACCAGAAGCCTACTCTGCCTAACCAGAGACCTACTCTGTCGTCCAAGTAGTCCAGAAGCTATCCCGACTCATCATTCCGTAGAATCGAGCTCCGACCACTCTACGAGTCGCGCCACCTCTGACGCTACAACGACTCTACTATCATTAGTAACTCTATCTTCGGTTTATTTACTTTACTTTATCGAACTTTTACTGAGTTGACCGTCGGAGGGTCCTTGGCCGACACCATCTCCGGTGCCCTTGGACTTCACGGTTCTGTTTTTCTTGTGCAGGTCTACAGGTCGCCAGTACTCCTTTCCTACCTAGACGTTGGTCCACCCGTACCCGTTTCCGACCCAGACATTGGTCTACCAGTAGCCGCTTTCTACTCGGACGTTTGCCTACCCATCGACCCGACTACCAGAACCGACCTTCTGCCCGTCAACCCGTCAATTTGAAGGCTCGAATCCTAGTTGCTGGTGCCCACTTAACGATCTCTCTAACAGTGTGACTTTCTACCCGTCCATAACGACCACACCCCGGCAATTCACAGACGAGCCGAAAATCCGGCAACACCTCCTCTGTAAATCGAACCGGTCGTATCGGTAACCTGTAATGCAAACCATACATTCGCATACACATACATAACGGAAGCTAAACATAAGACATAACTCAACTAAAAACTCTGGTTCCAAGCTGAACCACCAAAACTAGGTTAACTCAACCTGCACACAACCTTACATCCCTGCACAACCTATGTGATACATATATATTTACATTATAAGGTGTTCAGTGTATAAAAGTATAACTTCGAAGATAAATCGAAACCGAAGTGAAAGGAAATAACACCAAAGTGGCACCACGCCACAACCCCTGCAATTCATCTGCTAACCCTATTGCTGCAGATGATTCTAACTAGAAACCTGCATACTAACACACTGGTAGGGGGTCAGTAACTCACCGACACGAGTTAACTAGTAGAGGAGCCCCAAAATAAAACTACGATAAAACCATTTCTCGAGTAAAACATGCACACATATAAATATATATATATATCAATCCTAATACTAGCATACAATAGCAAACTTAACTGCCCACCCTTGGTATGCCTCTCAATTAACAGAGAGTTACCCAGAGAATTCTATAGTACTTTGGCTAGTACCGTCCCATTCCGGCACTAACCAAGTTACTCAAATTCTCTCGAGAAAGTGGCTTACCCCTAGGTAGGTAAGCCCTTCTCCCACTAGGCGACTCCACAGTCATTGAAAAGCTAACCTCGTAATAAATATATACACCTAGCTTAACTAGATATGTTTTAGCTTCACCGGAGTCGAATACTCGGGTCGTCCCTCCAGTATTCGTGTTGGGACAAAAAGCATATTCTCATCGGTACCCTAGCATGCAACTATTTCTTCTGGTTTGGGAAAAGCATTTATTGTGTCAACAATCGAAATCACACTCTTTTCTTGTGAAAACGTCCTTCACCCACAATCTCAGCAGATTCGGAACTCGCCCGTTACACCCTCAACTGAGATAGGTTTTTTAAAACATTATTTCTCTTATCATTACAGAAGTGGCACAACCAAGAGTCATATCATAACGTGCAGAGGGATCCTAATCACCAAACCAGTCGGGCGGTCCGAAGTGTACAGCCTCTGAGCCCCGAGGATAAGAACAAACAGGCTTACAGTCCAATCGAGCGGTCAAGGGTAAAAAATCCCTGAGCCCGAGAGTCCAACCTAAACGAGAATCCTCGCCAGCGAGTGGAGCACTACAACTGCCAATACCCTCATGACTCGTCTCAGCTCACTTCACCAATCACATACAACCTACGAAATCAATATGTTTTCAAAACATCGATTATCACAATCCGTTTCAAAAACAATTTCTGTAGAAATCATTCGTAAAACATGGTTGCATATATAAAACCATCGCATCAAGAATTCACGATACAAAGCTCATCGAAATAAGAGTCTAAATCGTTAACCCATCAATAATCAATAATCCAAACCAACTATACAACTTTCATTCAAATCAAGGGTTTAAATCATGCATATATGATCACCTACCATCTACGCATAATGATGCATGCATATCTCCTACTTCTAGCATGAATCTAGACAATAGTATAAAAGAAAACAAGAGGTATCCCCTACCTAGCGATTCAGGACTCCGTCCTCATCCGCTTTGCTTCGAGCATCTCGCCCCCAACTCATTTCGGCTTTCCTTCCGATACCCTAGACAAAGATAAACCTGAGATTCTTCGAGAATAATCTTAACATAACACAAATAACTCCGAAAGATCCATAAGAAAAAGAAATACAAATAAGACTTGACTCACATTAACGTCGGAAGAACCTGAGTGACTCTATCACGTCTTAGCTTCATTCCCATTTTAACTCTGATCGGTTTCGGTCATATCATAAATAGATTGAAAGCTAATTCAATTTTTAACATTTCATTACTTAGTATCTCGGTCAAACTTAAAGTGTACGGTCCTCAAAATAGCAAAATACAAACAACAGCGAATCTTTATTTCCTAACAGCGCGCTGCGCACTATAACAGTCGTAACTCTCTCGTCCGAGATCGAAATAACTTGTAACATACCTTTTCGGAAAGCTAACAACCTAAGCTATGACTTTCGTGTTTTAAGAAAGTCCGTAAGAGCAATATATCAATCCCAGAATGGCTCGGACAGTAGGCTGTATTCAGTCCCTCAAGTCGTCGTTCGATCGATAAACTATATCACATAATCTCTCTAAAGTTACTTTTATACCAAAGTTGCTTAATGCCCAACCATATAAACCCTAGAGTTACATGAATCATGGAAATTCCTAAATTCCATAAACCCCAAACCCTAGAATTTAAGAATATGCTAATCAAACATGAATACTACCTTGATTTAGATGGTGTTGAGTTGCTTCTTCATAATTTCATCTATTCCACCCAATCTCCTACAAATTCGAAGTAACAAGACTCCATTAAAATCAAACATAGCTAAAATTTTGTATAGAGAGAGAAATAGGATTTTACTTACCAAAATTCCACAAAAGCCATGCTTAGATCTGTTAAATTCACGATTATATAAATAATCGGAGATATTAACATGAAGTAAAAGACACGATAATTTAACGTGGTTCGGTCGGATACTCAAAACCTACATCCACGGAGAACAACTTCTTTATTATAATTCACCACATATAATTATATGTGGGTTTGATCGGTTACATTGGTCAAACATAACTCGATGAGTTTGATTCCTAGAACCCTCTCCTATTTATAGATGACTTAGGGTTTAGGGTTTCCTAGTTTCTGATTACTAAACTAGGAAATAATACAAAATATATCTAATATTACCATTAGATAGTTACAAGAGATATTCTGATTATAAGAAACTAAATCTTCACGTATCTTCAATATATCTTCAATATTCTGAATTCTTCTTGATCGTCAGATCTCGTCTTCTCAATCCGTCACGTACATACACGTGTTACACACGTATATTATTTCTGCAACTTATCTTGACCGCCGAATCTCCTATTTTCGATCCGTCTTATGTAACGTATCCTATTACTCCCCCGCAAGTTGGAGCACGTAAATTTTGAAGTGTTCGACTTGGAGTGAGAAAAAAGAAATACTTCTTGATTCGTCGTATTCGTCTTCTTGCAACTCTTAGATTGTGGATGCGCTGGAAGATGATTAAACGATGATTAAGTCAAAACCAAAAGGTTGGTAAATACGGTCAAAGATTGAACGATAATCAATGACAACGAAATTACATGTATTGTTGCCATGTATGTAAATTTGGTCATTGTTGTGAAAGAAAATGTCGACAACAAAAAGTTGTGATAACCAATGTCGACAAGAAGGTAATTGTCGTATAAGAATATCAAGTATTTAACTTAATGAGTCCCAACAAAATAAAATTGTTTTGTATAAAATTGATAAGTTAAACATTGTCTAATGAGTGTCAACAAAATAATATTGTTGGAAATCGACAAAAAATCATTGTCGGAATGCCAAAAATTATTGGATAAGTAACAACTAAAACTATGGTCCACATGAAATTCATTGCCAAATAAATGCAAGATCACGGATATAAGTCCCGAAAAATAGAGATATTATATTCGTTGAATAGATATTCTATTCGGTAAAGAAATATTCCAAAATGTAATTTGGTGGAAAAGACAAGTCATCATAAACAAAGTATGAGTTAGAAATTGTCACGGGAGAATCCGGAAATAAAGGTCAGAATAGATATATTCTATTCGTGGTAGGAAATGTCCAAGATATAATTGGTAAGAAAGAAAATAATCATAAGAAATATATGATTATGAAAATTTCGCGGTTGAATTCCGGAATTAAAATCCAAAATAGGAATTCTTTCTCCGTTGAAGGGAAAGTCCAAAATTTTGGTAGAGAAATAAAATCATCATAAACAAAGTATGACTTTGGAAATATCACGGGTATATCCGGAAAGAAAATTAGATGAAATTAATCTATTTTTAGTGTCACAAATCGAACTAGAAAAGATGACAACAGAATTGCGTCACAGATGGATATAAGTGACAGTGGAAAATTGTGTCACAACTATGAATAGTTGGGTATAAGTGACAGTAGAGAAAAGTTTGTCACACACGATTTTTCTCTTGACTCGCTACGCATACCTAACCTTTAACCGCTAAGTCCATACCCGCCTCAATGTAAGACGTGCATGACATATATCATGCGATTGCCACCTATACATACGAGGTCATCCTACGGATAGAAAGTTATAGCATGATCCACAATCGCCAGGACGCCACGTGTTTTCTCTAAAAAGAAGTATGTTACTCGCCAGGAGGCCGTCCCTAGAGGTATGCTAGCGCGTATCAGGGAAATCAATCCGTCAGATCGTCCATAAGATCGTCATGTAAGCGAATTAACCCGTTGATCTTCATCCCATGATCACTTCCCACTAGTTACCGTTCAAAGTAATGGCTTCCGTAACCAGCTGGCCGCCGTCAATTCGTTCTCACCTCTAACACTATAATCAAAGGGGACTGCCTTTGAATAAATCATTCAATGTTTGACAGTAGGACTCTAGCCTACACTTGTCCTCTCTCCTCTGACATTCATCTGTCTAAAAGCTTCCAACTTTGTCAAAGACTCTAACGCTTCAATATTCATCGATAAAGGGATCCCCGACAATCATTATTTTTACGGCTAAAACCTTATCGTATCTTCTACTTATAGGATCGTATCTCTCTTCTAGTAGTAAAGAGTTGGATGAAGTAAACTCCATTCATTTACGACCAGAAGCTTGTTGCGTTATCTGTTTATGACCAGAACCTTACTGCAAGACTTACTTACGGTCAAGAGGTTATCGCACATTACCATTATCATCATCTTCCTCATATTTGTTGTTCCCGAATATACTGTAATTGTAACTTTACCATAAAGATCTGTTTCGCCTACTCTACGAGCCGAAGCACCTTAGTACTTCAACAACGGTTGCCTCTTTATCGCTTATTTTGACTTTCTTTATCCTTTTTGACCAAGTAGCTGACTTGACCGTCGAGCCCCCTTATGCCGACACTATCCCGGTGTCAAGAAGCTTCACGATCATTTGTCTCTTTTTGTTTGCAGGTCCTTTAGGCACGTAGCCGGTGCGGTGCCCCCAGCATTCGACCCGGTCCATCAAGACCTCCGACTTTCGACCCTTTGACTGTCAGACTTTAACATGTACGCTTTTGATCGTCTACATCCTCCAATACCATGGTAGGACATGAACCTTATTCTCTTCGGTATGCTATTATGAATCTACTGTGATCTTAAAAAACCAATTGAATTTATATATCAAAAGTGGATTCTTACTTAATTTATAATTTTACCAAACACGGAAATGGAACGACCAAGAGTCATATCACACAGAGCATAGGGATCCCAACAAATGTTACCACAACAGGGGAGCGCTCAGGGTGTACAACCCTGATGAGCCTCACCGAATTGAGGCACGAGCACCACTAAAGAGCAAGTGAAAGACTTAACTCCCACGGTCTCATGACTAATGTCGTACCACCTCACTGATCTCACACAAGGTAGACCCATGTCAATATGTCATCTGAACTTCAATGGCTAAACGCTCGTAGGTTGACATAATTTAATGTCGGGTTCATACAAGAAATCCCAAGTAGTTTCAAAATCATAGTAAAAATCGTTCAAAAATCTGTCATGTCATAGTAAATTAGTTTCAACATGTTTCAATTCATCATTTAAAAACGATTTCCATGATACTTAAACTTTAGTCATAATGGCGTACGTAACTATTAAACCTAACATATTTATTTTCTTATAAAATCATACTGGAGAAAGGATTTAGACCCCCTACCTTAGTGCTTGCATAGCCCCACACCTCGGCCTATACTATAAACGAGCTTCTTCAGATAACATACTCTTAAGGCCAGAGATTGATAAATATCATTGTGGACGGATAGAAAGTCACACGGTTAGAGAGATCGTTAGGTGGGCACCAGCAACTAGGCTTCGGGCCTTCGAATGGACAGGTTGACGGGCAGAAGGTCAGATCTGGTAGTCGGGTAGATGGATATGCGAACGTCCGAGTAGAAAACAACTACTGGTAGACCGACGTCTGGGTAGGGAACGGATACTAGAGACTTGTTGACCTGCACGAGAGAAACAAAACCGCGAAGTCCAAGGGGGCACCGGAGATGGTGTCGGCCAAGGACCCTCCAACGGTCAAGTCAGTAACTTAGTTCGATAAAGTAAATGAATAAACCGAAAGTAGAGTTATTAATGATAGTGGAGTCGTTGTAGTGTCGGAGGTGGCGCGACTCGTAGAGTGGCCGGAGCTCGGTTCTACGAAAAGATGAATCGGATAGCTTCTGGTCTACTCGAGTGGTAGAGTAGACTTATGGTCACGGCAGAGTAGACTTCTAATGATGGTAGAGCGGACTTCTTGTGATGGCAGTGTAGGCTTCTGGTCACGGTAGGGTAGACTAGAAAGGTACAAGAGGAACAGAGAGCCTCTAATAAGATCTGGTGAGGTATCGTAGACACTTCTAGGCGGAACCTCCTTCTTTGACTAACTTAGATAAGATGTCACCGGAGTAGATGGATTCTAGTCGGAGCTTTAGTGGTGAATGATTGATGTGATCGGAGCAAAAAGGTTTCTGGAACGCCAAGTTGAGAGTAAGTAAGTAATTTCGAGTGAGATTCAGATGATCCTTTCTGAGAATGAGGCCTCCTCTATTTATAGAACTTAGAGAAGGATAATCACCCATGGGCGCGGGTTTTGTTAGATCTGGAATAGTAGGATCTCATTAGAGTGCCTTCGTAGCCGTTGATCTCTGGATGGGGCGTCGTAGCCCTACGATACCTGTCGCCTTAGTCCGCTTGTTACCAGTAGAAGTGGCCTACTACTCCCTCAAAGTAGCAAGACTCGGTCTTCTACCATGACCTCAACGTATAGCGAAATGTAGAGATTGAGGTGACTCGTTCTTTAACTGCTAGCCACTTGCTGGCGTGACCATACTGATGGGCCTAAAAGGTTACCCTAAAAGGTCTCCACCCGCAAGTATACGGGCGTCAAGTAATAAGTCCGGTAAGACCGGTTCGTTCCTCAGAGACTAAGTTAAACTAAAATCTAACCTTAAAACTGTTGAGATTTAAAAATGGTTTGATTGAGGTAAAATAAGAATAAAATATAAAACTCAAAAATAAATAAAGAAATAAGTCGGTATTCAGAAAAAGGGAACCTAGGGTTTTCGAATCCGTCTTCCTAATAATTCTAACGACAATTTAATGTTGATCTAATTAGAGAGTTCTTTATATAACTCAGGTTTTAGTCCATGAACGGTTTAAAAACCCGAAAGATTTTATCGTTAAAATGGTAAAAACTTCAATAAATTCATCGTTAAAATAATTATTATGACTTCATCTAAAACCCTAGATAAGAAATTTAGTTTCTCATAATGATAGATGGAAGTTTAACTAAATAAATGATGGGAGAAAAGTAGAAAAAGTTGGATTTTGTTACTGATTTTGCAGCCAAACAGAGCCTTAAGGAATTGATTTCCTTCTGTTTTTCCCGGAAATCTGCCAAACGCACCATCTGGGAAAACGATTTTCTCGTCTTCCCGAAAATGGTTTCTCTGAGAGAAAATTATTTTCTCATCTTCTTCAACCTTCTTTCTCTCTCTAAACTTCCTGTTTTCTCTCTCTTTTCTTAATCTCTCTGTTAATTCTCTCTCTCTATCTCTCTCACAAAGACAGACTAATTATAATCAAAGAGATATAAAATTAAAATCAAAGAAATACATCCATTAAAGCTCTCGGGTATCTCTCTCTCTCTCTACAATCTCCATCTCTGTAAACTCTCTATCTCTCTCTAATTCTCTCTCTTCCTTTTATCAAACTCCCTGTCTCTCTCTCTCTACTGTTCTTGTTCTTTAAAACCGATTCTCTCTCTATTCTCCTCTCTCTCTTTCTCTAATAATTTCTGTTAGGGTTGATATGTCCCTTCTCTGTTATTCCCCCTTCTCCTCTCTGTTTTTCACTGATATATATAGAGAGAATTCAAAATTTGAAATCCTCAACAAATCTCAATATCCCCCTCAGTCGAATCCGAGTTCTCTCTCTCTAAACTGTTTTTGAACCGTTCCTAAGAAGCCGAGATTCCATCTCTATCACTTCCCATTTCTGTTTAAATCACCCATCTCTCGGCTTCTCTCTCTCTAGATTTCTAGTTTTGATTTCGAATCAACTTCTCTCGATTCTTTCCTTCTTTTCCGTTTTCTGGTTAAGTCGATGATGGTGCTTTCCGGTTGGTTTGAACGGAAGAGAACTGTCCGTCAGATGGACTTCCGGCACTCGTGTCATAGTGAGATCCGTCGGATCGTGGGGATGCACTCGAGTATAATGCTCTCGGATGCATGGGATCGTTCACTACTAAACGTCCCAGTGTAAGCCTTGCGTGACCGAATCTAGCCCGAAGTAATACCGAAATATTTCGGTTGTCGTTAGATTACACCGCGTCGTCCCACAAGATCAGCGCCACGTGTCCCCTAGGTGAGTTGGTCAACCAAATTTGACCCGAACTTTGACCCGAACTTTGACCTTCTCTATTTTATTGATCCGGACTCCGATTTGACTTCCGTTTTCGCCTACGGGCTCGTCTTGGACTCTACTTTCCATTCGAACACTAATCTTGACCAAGAAGTCCGAATCAAAAAATGACCAAAATGCCCCTAGTCTGTATTCTTTCCAACTTTATCCGTTTTGCACGCGTAACTCTGTAAAAAGGTACCTGAACATAAAAGAGAGTAATTCGTGAGAGTAACTGCTCTAGAGAGACTAACTCGTCTAAATTAAGAGACTCAGATGGGACATTTTCATGTCTCATCACATACGGAGTCTGAGTGAGTTGACACGTCAGACTAGGGTTGTCACACCAGAAGAGTGGGCTAGGGCGAGCACGCCAGACTTATTGGGCCTACTAAGCGTGTTGGGCTTGCTAGTGAGGAACTCTCGACGGGCTTCCATGCCAGGCTCGCTGGGTTGCTAGAGGCGCACACCTCATGTTGTATGAAGGCGGGCGTAGAAGGAAGGCCCAACACGAATTCCGTCTCCATTAAGCCCAGATGTCTTTTTTGGCCAATACAATCATGTCTCCCACCATCCTTACATTATTCATTCATCTGATCTTTGAACCTCTCCACCTATTCTCATCTTCTGTTCTTTTATAAGGTTATAGTCACATCATTGGTCATAATATTTTATAAGTGGTTCAATGTATAGGTTTTTTTATTTATCGATGACATTTCTCATATTACCGGTTTGTCTGGGTTCACCTCTTGTCTCACTCTTTGGTCGTCAGGAGAGATAAAGTGATATAGTAGATACACCCTTTGGTCGTTTGGAGAGATAAAGTAATGAAACAACTGTTTATGTAGTGGAGAGGCTGTTGAGATTTACACCCTTCTACTAGTGTTTATAGCGGAAATAAGAGATCTAATTTCTACACTAGTATTCCCAGGATCACATGCATAAGCCAATAATAATACTAAGTAAAACTAGAAAGATAAATACCTTATTCGCTAGTTTTTCCTCGAACCTTTCCAATTGCTTATGAGAAGACCAAGAGCTTCTAGCGTAGCTCCTCTACTTGGGAAGCAATCAACTTGATCTCCCACCTTTTTGTTTAGCTAGCACACCAATGGTGGTTGGAAGAAGAACACCTTTCTTCTTGACTAGATAGATAGTAATGGGAATTAGCTCACTTTCTCCTCTCTACTTGATGTGGTAGAGTAAGAAAGCTTAAAGAGAAGTTCCACACCTTATTCTCTGCCCTAAGAGTGTTTATATAGAACCCTAATAAGAATCCACCTCCTTTTAGGTTTCCCAAAACACCCTTTAGAATAAGATTTAGGGAAATAGTCGAAAATAGCAACTATTGATATTTTCTGAATTCCCTAAGGAGGGAGCATCCGAACACCACTAAAATTGGCAGTTATAATTTTTATTATATCATAAACTAACCCTACAAAATTCAGCACAATCCGAGTCCTAGAAGTACCCGAACCGGTCTAGGCCGAAAAACCCTGTTTTTGGCCTTTTTGTACTATCTTTGCCTAATTCCTTTTTAGGCCTATGAAATATGTTTATGGGACACTCTCGTTGTAGAATCCGATCGAAGTTAGCCGCGAATTACTTCGTAAATCGACGATCGTAGTTGGTCTCTAGCTACAACTCTACGATCCCTAAATCAATCGGACTTGATGATCCTCTACATCAATTGTCCTATCCGACAAATTGTTCGCATTGTCACCTTGGTCGAAGGACATCTCCTTCAACTCCTTCAGACTCCTACTTGGACTTAGAATAAGTGCAATGCTCGATTCCCGCGTCATTTAGTATCCATCTGATACTTCACGTCATTCAGACTTTCTTGATATCCGAGTACAACTGTAAAAGACAAACGATTAACTCCTAATCCGTTTGAGCGTGGCCACGCATTTTCAGTTGCTACTCATCAAGTGGCCTTGAGACACTTTGTATCTAATGTGATTAGGATGACACAATCCATTCTTGCGCTCCCACTTAACTTCATGTCTATCCTGTCCTTCCCAGTATCCGTTTTTATAACCTCCTTTTACGGCACGGCGTTTGACGGAACCAAAGTTGGGTATTCCTTACATAAGATGGGTGGAGCACTCATGTTTTGTGGAATCTCTCCAATCTTGTCTTTATGAGAAGTATTGACGTTCATCACGAGTGATGTACTTCTCATTTTGAGGGTTATCCAGTGTATAAACCTTTTACACACCCACGAAGTCGAATAGAATATACTATTCCTATAGCCCATGAAATTGCGCTATCCCATCAACTCCCGTGCTAGTATTCGTGAGTCATTGTTGTCCATGCAATGACCTAGACCAGGGATTTGATAATAAATATTCCAAGTTCACTTAATAGGGTTTCCTTCATCAGATCACGTATTTGACAAACCTATTCGAAACGTTTTATTATCGATGGACTGTTGTTTAAATACTAAACTAAATTTAGACAACTGTGAAATAACTCTATTATTTCCGACAACGAGAGTTGTAAATCTGAGCCTCTTCCGTAAAACTCCTTTTACCCACTCAGTTTTACTCGTCGAGGTTTATTCCAAATTTACCTCATGCCTTAGACTGTGTATGAGTCTCATACTATGTCTTAGGAGACAGTTTAGTTTGACTACGTATGTAGTCCGTTTTAAACTTTGCTAATTATCAATTAATTTGAAGATTGCTTTCTTCAACCTTGATAATTTCTAGTAACTTTTACTAGAGTTAAGGCTATTAATTCTTTGTGTAGTATTTGCAACAGTTTCCGGCTTAAACACTTTTAGCCTACTTTTCTTCTATGTTTGGAAGTTTGCTACGATGACATGCTCAACTTTTGTACTACTTTATCCTTTAGCCTTCTAGGATATTCAAAGTAGTGATTTCGGTTTTCCAATCGAAATTTGGATATCTAAATGCTAATCATGTCCAACATGATTGACTTTATGTTTTCGAGCATAAATGTCTCTCTCATGCGTGCTTGCTCATCGGTGTCTTTTCTGACTCCGAGTTTTGCAACGCTCTCTGTCATGAGCTTTTGGGTCGAAATTCTTTCAGACTTTTCCTGAGTCTTAGATTTTCGTTTTCGGATCTCAAGCGTCTCAGCGTACTGAGTCTTTCTAATCTTATCATCTTTCTTGATCTACGCTTGTAAACCTTTAGATACCCAAAATGGCATTTTATCCTTTTGTGTGTGGTCCTTTATTGAGTCAGGTTGTTACTGTTATACAACATCTTATGCCGTACTCAATCTTTTGTATGTACTCTGCATACGGACCCGGAAGGTTTGTTTACTCCTACTTACCTTCTTGAAATTTCGTGGTTCAAGAATTTCCTCATTCCTCGGGAATCAAAACCATTTTGATTGCCTCTGTGAATCGAAGATTCCGACTCTTGCGTGCTTTAATCCGTCGATGGATTCCTGAAGCATGCGTATGGACATAGCTAGACTAGGGAAATCCAATTCCTTTTGTCTAGTTTCGGGAAACTTGAATGTTTCCATCCTTCTCAGTTTTTTATTCTGGAAAACTAATTTAGGTCTTCCGTTGACTTAAATTATCAAGCTATATGTCTTGACAAGATGTGGATTCCATATTGTTTTGGCTAGATGCTAAAATTAGAGTCAATTTTCCGTCTCTGCGCCGGTCTTTTTATCTCTTCAGAAATAACCTTTATCATCTGAATCTTTGAGATTTTACTTTTGACCTTTTAAGGCTTTTGAACTACAATTTGGAATATTCTCAACGACTTTGAGATATTCCTTTAGAGACGCTTTCAACTACTTTGAGAGTTCTCTTGCGAATTATATTCGCTTTTGTGCGGTAGGTTTTTAAGATCCAATCTTTACCTTTTCCTTTTCGAGGAACCGCGGTTTTACTGTCTTTCAACAGTTTTGTTGCTCTTGGTCGAACTTAATCGTCCTGTACAAGTTTCATGATTGTTCTTTATGACTCTTCATGATTTTTCTCATGATCGAATTAATTCAACTTGTACTTTTCTCCCATTTATTCTTGTAATAATTAGTACATTTCTCCCAGACTATTAGGTGTGCTAATTACTATAAGAATACTATCATGAGAAACAAACATTTTGTTCGCTTGATTGCTTGTGGAAAAAGCCCAAATTTCTTCTAAAGAAATTGCGTCAGTCTTTAGCTAATTTTTGTAACGCTTTTACAAGCTTAGCTGTTAGACGGACTTTGGTAAGTGTGAAAACAATCGTTTCTAGAATATATCCCACAATATTCGGAAGACTGGCTTAAACCCATCATTGATCGAATCATGCATAGCAGTGCTCGATTACTCCCACTAAATCCACCATCCCTCAGATGTGTTCCATGAAGAGAGTTGTGAACCGTTTCTCAACTCCTTTGATGGTTATCAAGTGTTTGACTCAAGTTTTCACCGCTCAAATCTAACCGGATGGCTTAAACTTTCGATGTCAAAGTGATTCTTTACTTCGGTTTGTACTTTGTTTGAACCTTTTAAACATTCCGACTAACACTTTATGAAGTTGTCAGAGTACGTATTTGAAGTTTCTCTCGTTAGCTTCTGCAAGTAAACTTATAGGTCTGTATAACACTGTATGAGTCCTAATAGATTACTAGTCTCTATGCCTTTTGAGAAGGGTGACTTTGTCAATCTAGTCCTTACGACCTAATTGACACTGCTGAAGTTTAATTAGTTTGAATCTCTTGATATCAGCCCTTATCAATGTTAACCTTCAGTTAATTTTACCACTGGTTCCTAGAAGAACAAAATAACTATTATTAAGTTCTAAGCTAGATCAGTGAGAAGACTTCAATCCCTTTCAACATCCCTACCATTACTGCTTCTGCTCTCTCTTGGATCTTTACTTCTTTTAGTCAAGTATGTAATTTCCTTGAGCCGCACATCCGGTTTAAAATACTTGATGAAGGAATTTTACGATACTTGTTTTTAACTTTGTTAACAAGGATACGGAACCGGAATTCATAATTCCATTCCTTTTGTCCTCCAGGTGCTAAAGGTAGTTTCAAATGGTCTAGTCATTGTTTGGAAACATTCACAGTAATGAGGAATACTCTTGATCATGTACTTGGCAACTGCTTTTCTTTGATCAAATGTTTGTCTCACTTGACTGATCCTTTTGCCGTTTTGAATCTCAAGAGCTCTTTCTTAGATTCTTTATACCAAATCTCAAGAACCTTTCTTAGACTGGATATTCCTGTATGTTCTGCTCAGTTTATTGGTAACAACCTGAGTGACTCATCTAAGGTCTTATCTATTTTTGTTCAATCGATATTGAATTGGGTGATAGATGTATTCTGTCATCTTCCCTTAGGATGACTTTCAAATTGCCTTGGAGGTCTCGTACCTCCCTATTTATGACTTCGTAGGAATTTCTTCCTCAGTTTGTCTTAATGGTTATGCTAGCATCCATTACTCTTCCAAAGAGAATGTTATACGATTGCTTGCAAATGGCTTTTGACCTTCTTTGGTATGAGTCAACATTGGGATTGGGTATTCTAGTATGCTTTCCTTTTAAATTTGAGAACCATTCTCGATTTATTCTTCCATTCTAGGAAGTTGATCAACACCTCCCTTAGGTGTGATTCAAAGTTGATCTCGTTTGTGTCATCTTCAAACTACATAAAGAAATGGCAAAGTTTTAAAACTCGTTATCGTTTTTGAAAAACTTTAGTTTTGAAAAACATTAGTTTTCCCACATTATTGAATAAAATCGTCCCCCATTGAATAAGTGATTCCAAGACCCCAGTTCTTCGGAGTAAAGCGGACGAAGGCCCTACCCTTTGGCTCCGTCATTCCCGGTGAGCGAACTACTTCACTGATCATACCTTATGACTCTTGGTTGATAGATCTCATTGATGAATGACTAATCTATCCTTTTGCCTCGAGTATCCAAGACTCTCTTGCTGATCTCATTGAGTAGAACCATTTAGACATGTAGGCCTCTTCTATAGACCTACCTGCATTGTCCCAAGGTAGAGGAGGTACTCTGCGAAGGCCGACCCACCTTCCTCGAACAAGGGCGCAACGAGTGTCTTACTTTGGATATGCACTTTACTCAAAATTACTTTTGGGGATTTTTACGCTAGTTTGGCGTTCGTTATAGTGAACTATTTAGCCTAACTAACAACCACGACATAAAGCGTAAATAAGTAAGTAAGTGCGCGCGAGAAAGTAAATCAAGCAGACATGGATCCTAGTATGGCCCCTAACCTAGAAGATTTAATCTCCTTTGGTTTTCTTCTTGTTTCGTCTTTTGGTTCGTCTTAGATCGCCATCTTTGAACCTCCATTGATTTCTCCCACTCGCCTTTGGATTCCTTCCTCGAGCTTCTTCAATGGATTAATTGACCCTAAACTCTAATTACAAGACTCTAACGATTTGCAGATCGTATAAACTTGAAATTAAAATTAATTACAAAGCATGCACCCATCTGTGCTTAAAACAAGAATAAAGAAACACTTTCTATGGCCATACTAGTTTCCCGCATTCACATCACATGCAATCATATAATATATCAAGGCTAAAAATTATATATGCATGATAATCCGGGAGATACTTTTGTCGACATCCCATGTCACATTACGGGCCTCAAGTCTAAATTCGAAGAATTCGACTAATGGTGCGTTCTGGTTTTATCTTTTATGATTTCTAAAATCAACTTTAAGAAAAAAAACTCCGTTTTGGGCTCGAGAAAGCCCGGGTCAATTTCGGGAAAAACTTGGTTCGATTCTTAATGATTTCATAAATCAATTTAAAGAGAAATTCGTTTTGGCTTTTCTGATGGCCCGGATTAACTTTGGAATTATTTGGTTGGAATTGGAAGAAAATTTAGCAAAAACTCCCACTCGAATGATGGTCCCTTTTCGTGGTCCGAAAAGCCTCGAAAAAGCCCGGGACAAGTCCTAGACAAGTCCCGGCCCAAGCCCACAAAAGGGCTCGGACAAGGTCCGGACATGGCGCGGCCCATAGGGCCGGCATGTCCTGGCCGAGGCCTACCAAGGCCTGGTCTCGTCCTGGCAAGAGCCAGGACGCTAGTCCATGCACCAGACGCGTCCTAGACGTGTCTGTTGCTGGACCGAACCAGCACTAGGTGTCTCGGACTACTAGGTCCGAGACACCTAGGACCCCAGACGCGTCTGGTGGTTGCTACTGGACGCGTCTGGTCACGTCCCAGACGCGTCCTGGTTAAGCTACTGGACGCGTCTGGTGGCGTCCCAGACGCGTCCTGGTTAAGCTACTGGTCGCGTCTGGGTTCACCTCTTGTCTCACTCTTTGGTCGTCAGGAGAGATAAAGTGATATAGTAAATACACCCTTTGGTCGTCTGGAGAGATAAAGTAATGAAACAACTGTTTATGTAGTGGAGAGGCTGTTGGGATTTACACCCTTCTACTAGTGTTTATAGCATAAATAAGACATCTAATGTCTACACTAGTATTCCCAAGATCACATGACTAAGCCCATAATAATACCAAGTAAAACTAGAAAGATAAATATCTTATTCGGTAGTTTTCCCTCGAACCTTTCTAATTGCTTATGAGAAGACCAAGAGCTTCAAGCATAGCTCCTCTACTTGGTACACGAGCAATCAACTTGATCTCCCACCGTGTTGTTTATCTAGCACACTAATGGTGGTTGGAAGAAGAACACCTTTCTTCTTGACTAGATAGATAGTAATGGGAATTAGCTCACTTTCTCCTCTCTACTTGATGTGGTAGAGTAAGAAAGCTTAGAGAGAAATTCCACACCTTATTCTCTGCCCTAAGAGTGTTTATATAGAACCCTAATAAGAATCCACCTCCTTTTAGGTTTCCTAAAACACCCTTTAGAATAAGATTTAGGGAAATAGTCGAAAATAGCAACTATTGATATTTTCTCAAGTCCCTAAGGAGGGAGCGTCCGAACACCACGAAAATTGGCAGCTATAATTTTTATTATATCAGAAAGTAACCCTCCAAAATTCAGCCCAATCCGAGTCCTAGAAGTACCCGAACCAGTCTAGGCCCAAAAACCCTGTTTTTGGCCTTTTTGTACTATCTTTGCCTAATTCCTTTTTAGGCCTATGAGATATGTTTATGGGACACTCCTACGATTATATCTCACTCCCACTAGTAATATCCTAGATCAGTTTGGCACTCTTATGTGTAACCCGTTGTAGGATCCGATCGAAGTTAGCCGCGAATTACTTCGTAATTCGACGATCGTAGTTGGTCTCTAGCTGCAACTCTACGATCCCTAAATCAATCGGACTTGATGGTCCTCTACATCAATTGTCCTATCCGACAAATTGTTCGCATTGTCACCTTGGTCGAAGGACATCTCCTTCAACTCATTCAGAAGCAACCTTTTACACCAAGGGAGAGATTATGGTATTCTTCGTATATAGTATGTGATAGAAAATAAGGTTGTCTTCCCAAGTAAAGAAAATAAGGTCGCCCTCCTTTGTATGTGAGAGAGAGAAAGTAAGGTCACCCTCCTTGGTATATATGAGAGAGAGTGAGTATTATCGTCATCCTTTGATATATATGTGTATGAGAGAAAGTAAGGTCATGCTCCTTGATAGAGTAAGGGCGTCCTCCTCTGGTATGTATCTATTAGAGAGAAAAATAAGTATCTGCATTTAAGGAATGAAAAGTACCTCAGAGGTTTAAAGAATGAAAGTACCTCAGAGGTTTTCCTTCGTTCTTCTTGTGAACGACATTCCTAAGTGCTTTGCATTCCATGCTTAGGGCAATATATCCTGCCGTTTTTCAAGGATGAAAGTTCTAGGGCGTATTACTTTGACTATCTTATAGGGGCTTTTCCATTTTGGGCTTTTCCACCGAGGGCTTCTTCCTGAACTAGGAGCTCCTCAAAACCATGTCTCCCATCTTGAATATTCTTTCTTTAGTTTGAACTTGGTGTTGCCTCACCGTGGTATTTTTATAGGCAAGATTCTTGAGCTCTGCTCCGTCTCGTACCTCCTCTATGAGGTCCAAATGTTCTTTGATAATTTCTTCGTTTTTCTCAGGGTCAAAGTATTTGGTTTTGCCTATGTTAACTGGTAGCACTGCTTCCATTGCATAAACCAATTTATACAGGGTCTCCCCGGTTATTCTTCGGGGTGTAGTCTGATATTGGGGAGTTAATCAACCCAGTTTTTCCTTGCTCTTCACAATAGGTTCTTATGTATTGAAAAAATAGTATTTGATTGGTTACTTTTTCTTTCCACTGCCAGTTCGATGGGCTACACTGACATATGTGTGAGAATAGTCCCACTTGGGACTATGGGTAACTAGCAACAAAGAATATAAAGTATAGGTTTTCTCCACTCATTGCCAATTGGTTTTGAGTTGGATGACCACAAACTTAACATGGTATCAGAGCTAGGCCCACACGTGATAGGTTTAAAAGCCACACATGCTCCATGTCACCCGTAAAGAAAAAAAAAACACACTTGTTAGGCTCAAAGAACGCCACACGTGAGGGGGCGTGTGAGAATAGTCTCATATGGGAGAATGGGTAACTAGCAACCAAGAATATAAAGTATAGGTCCTCTCCACTCATTGCCAATTGATTTCGAGTTGGATGGCCACAAACTTAACATGGTAACAGAGCTAGGCCCACACGTGATAGGCTTAAAAGCCACACGTGCTCCACGTCACCCGTAAAGAAAAAACACACGTGTTAGGCTCAAATAACGCCACACGTGAGGGGGCGTGTGAGAATAGTCCCACATGGGAGAATGGGTAACTAGCAACCAAGAATATAAAGTATAGGTCCTCTCCACTCATTGCCAATTGGTTTCGAGTCGGATGGCCACAAACTTAACAATATGTGGCTACTACTGCATAGTCTTCTCGAATTTTCCCACGATTTTTTTTTAAATCCTTATTGTTGACTATGACCCGTTGTCCATTACTAAGACTCTTGGTATTCCAAACCTAGTAAAGGTTTTCTGCCATAAGAACGATATGATCGTCGAGGTTTTTATAAACTTAGTGTTTAGATACGAAAGTGTTGTTCTCGTTAATAAAATTGGGTGTCCAATTGATAAAATTGGGTGTCTCTTTAAAGACAACCTTATTAAACTAACAAAGAACTACCACAAATAGAGAAGAGAATTTTTTTGGAAAATCTGATATGATTTGATTATAGGTGGCTAGGAATTCTATATACAAGATTGTTTAACTAGAATAATATATCAATTTGAGTTTTATTAATCTAAATTAAACAAGCAACTTGTACTGAAAACTAAGAAATTAGAAAAGCCCAAGAACATGGGAATGTGAGTAACAAAACCCAACACTAAAGTACATAAAACACATTGTTCCTGTCGCATTTAATGCCTTCATTTGCGGCATTTTTTCTGCCCACATCCACACTTGTTATACCTAATACTTAGCTTAATCTTTGATTCTCTCTTTTCTGTTTCTTTATATATGCAATTATTTAACTTACATAATTTGTACTTATATGGGTTAGTTTTGAAACTCCCAAACCCTAATTAATGATGTTCCAAAGTTTTTTGGATTACAAACTTTTTGTACTTCTAGTTAATTTTCTAATGAACAACATCTTTATGAAACAAAAAACTAGATTAACAATGAATTAATAGAAGAAAATTTGTGTGAGAACTATAAGGAATGTGAAGAAAAGATCCGCCCACATCCAATATATTCTCAAGAAATTAACCTCTTGTAACTCTATAAATATAATATCACGTAATACATAAATCACCCAACTTCAATTTTGAAATTCTACGATCATAGTTTTGGTCTTAGTTTATTTTTGCTTAACATGACAACAACAACTATCAAAGACTAACGCCTTCTGAAGTGTCATGGCAGCTCTTTGATTTCTTTTTTATTTTTTTATTTCTAAAAGATATGGTTCATTATGAGTTGATCCCATATACAAAGGGAAATACAATGGCGTCAAACCAAAGGGTTATTGAAATAGAGCAATAAGACTCTAGAAGTCACCACACGGAAGTGGAAGCAGAGTCTTACTATTTGCGAAGCTAAAGGTCTCAAAAGCAATCCCCATGAATGGACAAGAGGTGAACTTGAAATGTAAAAGTGAATGGATGCAAGAATTCTTTAAGAAATAGGTATGAACTAGCAAATGCTTGTAATGGATAAAGCAAAGACAGAACCATCGGCGTTCTATCACGTAGTAGGGGTGGAAAGGCAGAAAGCTGACAGTGAACACTATGAAGGTGTAAGCAAGGTGTTTGGTTTACTTAAGAAGAATGAAGGATAAGGTGTTATTAGAGTGTAATAATAATAAAAGTGTCAGTGGTGCCTAGAGCCAAAACTGAATAACAACCATAACTAACTAATCTTAACAAACTAGTTAGTTATGGTTGTTATAACTGAATCAGTTTCTCTCTCTCTCTCTCTCTCTCTAACCGAAAATGTAAGAGCTTATAAAAGCTCATGATTTCGATCATTCTCATTATCTTTTTCAGTGATTAAAGAATAAATCTTTCTCTCTCTAGTTTCTATCATGGTATAAGAGCCAGTGATTTTTTTTTTCTTCTTCTTCAATTTTCACTTTCTCTCACTAGAAACTACGAACTTTCTTCTTTGATCTCTAAATGGCTTCTCAATCATCACACTCGGTTTCTTCTCCAAATTTATCTTCACCGAATACATCTATAGCTAATATTGCTAGTTTTTTTTTCTAAGAAACTCGATGGATCTAATTTCCTGATTTGGAAAGATCAATTCGAGGCTATTTTGATTTGTACTAATCTCTTTGGTTTCGTTGATGGATCTATTGTTATTCCGGTGAAATCAATTGTTGATAATCATACTGAGATTCCAAATCCTCTTTATCTTCGATGGCGGAAAACTGATAATTTTGTCAAATCTTGTATGAAGGCAACCTTTACTCATTCAATCTCAACTGATGTTCTTGGTCTTCAAACCTTTAGAGAAATTTGGAGATATCTTGAGCAAAATTA
This sequence comes from Eschscholzia californica, assembly GCF_041429995.1. NCBI lineage: Eukaryota > Viridiplantae > Streptophyta > Magnoliopsida > Ranunculales > Papaveraceae > Eschscholzia > Eschscholzia californica. Next base: position 27,115,301 of record NW_028238309.1, on the reverse strand, counting down.
TGTTAAGGAATATGAAGCAAAGATAGCTTCACTTGGAGAACAAATTCAGCATATTAAAAGAGGCGATTCTTCTGCAACTGATTATCTTTGAAAGGTAAAGATATTGTCTGATTCATTAGTAGTTGTTAATGAAAGATTATCTGATAAGGCACTTAGTCATATTGTTCTCAAAGGTTTAGGAAATGAGTATAGTCCTTTTGTTATTGCAATTCATAATAGAGAAACACCTATTTCCTTTGCTGAACTCAGAACTCGTATCATCCATCATGAACAATGGATGAAGACTCAATCTCATGATGATGAGAGTTCTGCTTATTATGTGAAAAATCTTCCCCCAAAATATGGTAATAGACCTTATAATCCCAATCGAGCTATTCAATCTCATCAGCCTTATAGGAATTCGTATCATGGAGATCAAGGTAAATATTCTTCTCAAATTATTAAAGGATCTTCCTCTTTCAGTCAAAATTCAGCAGAATCATCCTCTGAATTTGATTTCTCTACTGTACCTTGTGGTATTTGCAAGAGATAAGGACATTTTGCCTCAAAATGTCGATATAGATATGCTCCTGATGATTCTATCAAAAGTCCACAAAGTAAAAATGATAACAATCCATCTGAAAAGAGATTTCCACAGAAATTCAAGCCTAACAAGGGCAATTTTGCTGGAATCCATCTGTACGAGAGTACTGAAGAATGTAAAAATGATAAAAGGGAAAAATGTTCTCCAACAGAGGAGGAATTATATGAGTCATATTTTGACTATAATTCAAATGATTTCACTAATGAAGAAGCTAATTTGGTGGTCATATTACCTTCAAAAGACTTGATTACTAATGAGGCTCTTAACACTGTCACTGAGAAGATTTGGTTGGCTGATACTGGTGCTACAAGCCATATGACAAATGATCCTACTAATATCATTGATCAACAAGTTTATAAGGGCTCGGATTCTGTAATGGTGGGAAATGGTCTGTCCATTCCTATTGTTGCTGTAGGTAATGCTCAACTCCATACTCCAAGTTACAATTTTGATTTGTTCAATGTGTTATATGTTCCTAAACTCAAAAGGAACCTTCTTTCTATTTCAAAGTTCACATATGACAATCAATGTTCAATGAAATTTACACCATGGGGATATCAAATAAGAGATTTATGGTCTGATGACATTTTGAATGAAGGGTCAGTAAGAAATCATCTATATCCTATCATATTTGGAATACAAGAAGATAATACCCAATGTGGTTATATAGTGTCTCTAGCTGCTCCATTTTCAGTATGGCATACTAGACTAGGTCATACATCAGATACCATTATTTATCTTCTTTCAAGGAATAAGCTGAGTTCAGTTCAAGATAAGCCTTCTAAAAACTTATGCCATCCTTGCTCATTGGCTAAGAGTAAATTACTACCATTTCCTATTTCAGAGAGCTATACTGAATCCCATATGTATTTAATTCATTGTGACATTTGGGGACCTTCTCTTGAGCTTACTATTAATGGTGAAAAATATTTCATATTGTTCTTAGATGATTTCAGTAGGTTCTTGTGGATTTACCCTCTGAAATATAAGTCAGACAGTCTCAAATTCTTCAAGTTATTCAAGTCTTCTAATCAGAATCTCTTCTCCACTTCTATTAAGTATTTTCAAAGTGATGGTGCTTTGGAATTGACTAAGGGTGACTTCAAGAATTATTTGGATCAATGTGGTATTTAACTTAGAAACTCTTGTCCTTACACTCCTCAGCAGAATGGAAGAGCTGCAAGGAGAAATAGACAAATCACTGAAATGGGTTATTTATTACTATTTCAGTCAAACTCACCAAAATGCTATTGGTTTGAGGAATTCTTAGCTGCTGTCTTCACCATCAATAGACTCCCTACAAGACTTCTTTAAAGCAAGTCTCCATATGAGGTATTGTTTAACAAGGCTCCTGATTACTCTCTGTTAAAAACATTTGGTTGCTTGTGTTATCCTCATTTAGGAGCTATCAGGCAGGACAAACTCAGTCCTAAGTCTTCTAGGTGTGTTTTCATTAGTTACAGTTCATCTCACAAGGGCTATAAGTGTCTATAAGTGTTTAGATTTAGATTCTCAGAAAATTTATATCTCTAGAAATGTGGTTTTTGAGGAAACTACTTTTCCATTTGCTGAGTCTAACTTATCCACTTTTGAAAAACCACCAATTACTTTGCAACTGCCTTTAGCTTCTATAGCTCCAAGTGTTGCTGATGTTCCAATCATTGAAGATTCACCACAGCTCAGTACCTCAGTAAATGAGTCTTCTACACCTGAACCAAGTCATAGAATGACTACTCGATTAAGAAATGGTATCTCTAATCCCAAGTGCATTGCTGATTACATTTCTCATTTCTCAATCAGACACCCACTGTCTCAATCTTTTCTTACCTTACTACTTCATCATAAGGAACCCTCAACTTTCAAGGAGGCTGCTTCTAATCCAAAATGGGTAAATGCTATGAAAGAGGAGTTTCAGGCTTTAAAAAGAAATAGAACATGGTCTCTAGTTCCTCCTTATCCCTCTATGAATCTATTGGGTTGTAAATGGGTATTTAAAGTAAAATATAAGTTTGATGGTTCAATTGAAAGGTATAAAGCTAGATTAATTGCAAAAGGGTATCATCAGAAGGATAGTTTGGATTATTCTGAAACTTTCAGTCCAGTTGTGAAGGCTGCTACTATAAGGACTGTTCTCAATCTAGTTGTCTCTGATGGATGGAAGATTCTACAATTAGATGTCTCAAATGCTTTCTTGCATGGAGTTCTTCAAGAGAATGTGTTTATGACTCAGCCTCAAGGTTTCATTAATTTGGAGTTCCCCTCCTATGTTTGTCATCTTCATAAGAGCTTATATGGTTTGTAACAAGCTCCTAGAGCTTGGTTTCAGAGATTTGGGTTTTTCTTGCTCTCACTTGGTTTCAAGAGAAGTGCTCATGACCACTCTATGTTTATTCAAACCACTGCCTCTGCTATGATGGTATTACTCCTATATGTTGATGATATAATTTTAACTGGAAGCAGTGACTCTCTTATGAACTCTCTTGTACTTACTCTCAGCAAGGAGTTTGCTATGAAAGTATTGGGTCCTCTTCATTTCTTTTTGGGTATTGAGGTATCTACATCCTCTTCCTCTTCCCTATTTCTTACCCAAAAGAAATATGCTCTTGGTCTACTTGAGAAAGCTGATTTGCTAGACTGTAAACCAAGTGCTACTCCAGGGACTGGTGGAAATAGACTCTCTACATCTGATGGCACACTTGTTTCTGATCCTACCTTCTATAGAAGCATAATTGGTGGACTTCAATATCTCACCATGACCAGGCCGGATTTAGCCTATGCTGTGAACTATGCTGCTCAGTTCATGCAAGCACCTAGGTCCTCTTATGTTCAATTGATGAAGAAGATTCTCAGATATGTCAAAGGGATAGTTGACTGTGGGATTACAATTACTCCTGGTGATACTTCAAAACTCAGATGTTATTCTGATTCTGATTGGGCTGGCTCCCTTGATTTAAGAAGATCTACAAGTTGTTTTTGTGTTGTACTTGGACAATCACTTGTCTCTTGGTGTTCTAAGAAGCAACCAACAGTTGTTAAGTCTTCAACAGAGGGTGAGTATAAAGCTTTGTCCATTGCTTCTGCTGAGTTACTCTGGGTATCTTATCTTCTTGTTGAGTTAAATCAGAAGATCTCTTCTCCTATGGTTGCCTATTGTGATAATTTGGGTGCAAAGAATATTGCTGCTAATCTCATTTGCCATGCTAGGACTAAGCATATAGAAGTTGACTACCATTTTGTTAGAGACTTTGTTGCTTCAGGTCAGCTTGAGATTAAGCACATTCCTTCTTTGGAGCAACCTGCCGATTTGTTCACCAAGGGTTTAGCTAAAGATCTGTTTCTCTCTTCGAAACAAGTTAATGGTCCTGTTCGACCCATCAACTTCAAGGGGCATGACAGTGAACACTATGAAGGTGTAAGCAAGGTGTTTGGTTTACTTAAGAAGAATGAAGGAGAAGGTGTTATTAGAGTGTAATAATAATAAAAGTGTATGTGGTGCCTATAGCCAAAACTGAATAACAACCATAACTAACTAATCTTAACAAACTTCTTAGTTATGGTTGTTATGGCTGAATCAGTTTCTCTCTCTCTCTCTCTGTCTCTCTCTCTTTCTAACCAAAAATGTAAGAGCTTATAGAAGCTCATGACTTCGATCATTCTCATTATCTTTTTCAGTAATTAAAGAATAAATCTTTCTCTCTCTAGTTTCTATCAAAAGCCATGATGATTTCGAACAAGGACTGCAAAGCAATATTCTAGTCTTGATTTTCAGATGTTAACTACATAATGCAATGAGAGGACTAGTTAAAAGTCGATAACCACAATATCATAAATTGGAATTTTAGTGTGGTTTACTACCCTCAGTGTAGAAAATGGAGTTTCAATTCTTACAAGTCAGTAGTACAAGAAAAAGTAAGGTAGTGGTTCAAAGTAAATTACACATCTATGGTAATAAACAGGAAGAATTTTGCTGGTTGGGACAAAAGCCAACATAAAGCTTGGTTATTCGTTTTGTTTCAACTCAAATCTTGGCGTTTAGATTTTCATTACAAGTGAATATTATTAGAACAATGTCTTTTAAGGAATTGGTTCCAAGTACAATAATATCTATTATACACAACATATGAGGAATTAAGGTGTAAAGGGAATGTCGTAATAAGTTTTACTTAGTGTAATCTGAGTGTAAAAATAAATGTATGAGATAGATTTAAGAAGGTTTGTTAAGAAGGTAGTTGAGAAGTTTGTTATAACAAACTTTCTCTCTCCTGTCTTAACGACTTTCTCTCTCTACTCTTACTCTTGATGTATAAATAGATGATCAAAACTTATTGATCATGTAATGAAATAACATTCATCTGATTCCTTTTGTCTCTCTAAATTTATCGGTTTTCTCTCTCTGTTCGTTTTCTCACATGGGATCAGTGCGTCTAGGCTAAAATCAACTAGATCAAATCTTCATCGAAATTAGATCAAATCTTCATCAAAATTGAATGGCTTCATCAAATTCAGAGGGTTCATCATCTTCATCGAATTCGAAAACAATTTTTCAAACTTTGAACATCACGAATTACATCTCAGATAAGTTAGATAATCGAATTACTTAGTTTGGAAAGATCAGTTTGAGTCAATTTTGATTAGCAATGATCTTTATGGCTTTGTGATGGATCAATCATTCAACCTCAAGTTTTTATCACTGATTCAGAAGCAAATGAGGTTACAAATCCAGATTATACAAGCTGGATAAAGCAAGATCATTATGTCAAATCCTACTTAAAGGCAACTTTCTCTAAATCAATCTCATCTGATGTTCTAGGTTTACAAACCTCACAACAAATCTAGAAGTATTTAGAAACTGTTTATGTTGATGAATTTGAAGCTAACAAGATTTACTTCGTCGTCAACTTCAAAATACAAAGAGAGGATCTGCTTCAATCAGTGAGTATCTCAGAAAACTTAAAACTTTCAGATTCATTAACTAATGTTAAAGATAAAGTTTCTGACAGAGAGATGAGCAGAATAATCCTATCTGGTTTAGGCAAGGATTTTAATCAGTTCATAATATCGATTAACAATAGAAATGACAAAATTTCTCTTTCTGAACTTCGATCTAAAATTCTTCATCATGAACAATGATTACTGTCTGAAGATCAGGATGATCAGACAACATATTATGTCAAAAATGTTCCTAATAGAAACTACAAATCCAGATCATAAAACAATCAAACACAATCTGGTAAGAAATCGAGCTACAACCGATCTTCACATCAAAGTGAAGATAAAACTGCTCAAACATACAAAAATTGATAAGTTTCAGACTAAATCAAAACACAACAAAGAGAATTCAAATCAAAATTCTCAATATCAACACAATGAAAAGGCTGTTAATTTCGATTTCACAACTATTCCATGTGGAATTTTTCACAAATGGGGCCATCCATCTCACAAGTATAGATTTTGATATACACCTTCAACACCAAACAACAATACTTCAAACTTTGGTGGATTACACATTTCGGAATATAGAAAAGGTAATTCCAGTGAAGATTCGGACTCAAAAAACGAAGAAAGTAATCTAGCTATCCTAGAGGAAGAGTGTTACAATGCTTCAAGAGGTTTGAACAACACACCAGAAGATAACTGGCTTGCTGATACTGGAGCTTCAAGCCACATGACCAACAATGATAAAGTAATTGACAATCCTAAACCTTATCTTGGTTCAAATTCAGTTTTAGTTGGTAGTGGTAAGTCCACACCTATTATAGGAACTGGTGATGCACAAATGGTTACTCCTTCACATGAGTTTTATCTTAGAAACATACTCTTAGTTCCTGATTTGAAGAAAAATCTCTTATCAGTGTTTAAGTTTACAAAAGATAACAACTATTCAGTTGAATTTTATCCTTGGGGATATGATGTTAAAGATCTAACTGCTCATACTATACTCACTGAAGGACCAATGATAAATGATTTATATCCTATTGAATTCGAGAAATGTCCTACACCTATAGAAGCACATATGTCTATTTTGAAAGATCATCAAATCTATGGCATAAAAGACTTGGTCACACTGCTCATGGTGTTTTGAAATCTCTTCATAGCTCAAACTTGATTCAACTTGACTCTTTAGAGTTCAATAAAATGTGTGAATCATGTCAACTTGCCAAAAGTAAATGTCAACCATTTGAGTTATCTACAAGTCTCACCCCAAATCTTTTGCATATGATTCACTGTGATATTTGGAATCTTGCCCCAATTGGATCTGTTTCAGGAGCAAGGTATTATATTCTCTTTGTGGATGATTACAGTAGATTCTTCTGGATCTAACCTATGAAGGTAAGATCATAGAGTCTCTCATGCTTTAAACATTTCAAGGTTACCTATGAAGAGTTACTCTTTGCTTCTATTAAAATATTTCAAAGTGATGGTGCACTTGAACTGTCCAGAGGAGAATTTAAAAGATTTCTAGATGACAATGGCATTTCTCTAAGGTATTCTTGCCCTTATACTCAGTAAAATGAGAAAATTGAGAGAAAAAATTGGCAGATCATAGAAATGGGTAATACTTTAGCTTTTCAAGCTTCTATGCCCAAAGAATATTGGTTTGAATCATTTGAGACTGCTCCGTACATCATAAATAGACTTCCAACCAAGTTATTGGATGGTAAATCTTCATATGAGGTCTTGTTCTCGAAATCACCTGATTTGTCTATGCTCAGAGTCTTTGGATCTGCATGTTATCCACATCTAGCAGCAATTAGGTAGGATAAACAAAGCCCTTAAGTCTACTAAGTGTGTTTTCCTTGAGCTATAGTAATATATATAAAGGATACTAGTGTTTGGACAGGTCAAATGGGAGAATTTACTTGGAGTCAGAAGAGGAATTCTTGGTTTTGGCAACTGGTTTGCCTTTTGCTTTTCCAAATTTTCTCTTGTTCTTCTAGTTTCCGTCCCTTTTGAATCCTTTGTCCTTCTGAACCATTAAAACTTCTTTCTTAGGTTCAGTTACTGCGATATTCTCTTCGGCTGTCTGGAGCATTGCGTGTAGTTCCTCCAAAGATTTATCCCATCCATTCATGTTGTAGTGCATTCTAAACTGATTGAATCGATTATGAAGGAAATGCAGGATGATATCAGTGGCGAAATCCCGGTCATGATCGACTCCAAGTCGTGCTAGTTTCTCAAAAAGACTGATCATTTTGAAAACATGTGGCCCTACAGGCTTACCCTTTTCAAGGCGCGGCAATCTAGTATTGCCTCGATGAGCCAACGGATGTTCACTGTTTCTTTGTTTGTCATAATTTAAACTACATGTAAAGAATGCAAAGTGACTTAAACTTGTTATCCTATAAAAATTTCCAATTTTGCCATATTATTCAAAATTCTTTATCCCTTGTTTGAATAATACGATTCTAAGATCCCAATCCTTTGAAGTTAAGCATACTAGGGCACTGCCCTTAACCCCGTCGTCCTGGGCGAGTAACATCTTTACTGATCATACTCCAATGACTCTTGGTTGATTAGTTTCACACTCGAGTGTCAAACTTAATCCTTTGCCTCGAAATCCAAAACCCTTTTGCTGACTCGTTGAGTAAAACCACTTCGAACGCGTAGACCTCTTCATAGATCTACCCGTATTGTCCCGAGGTAAAAGGTGTCACTCTACGGAGGCAGATCCACCATCGATGAACAAGGGATCCACAGGTATCTTATTTCTGGGTAGGTTTATACTCAAAACTCTTTTAGGGATTATTACGTATTTTATCAGGTTTGCGTTACTGTGAACTCTATCTTAACCATTCGTTATTTTATTCGTAAGCTTTTATGTGAATTCTCGTAAGATTTTTTGTAAAATCTTAGTAGAGCCTTCCTAAAAGATCTCATATTTTAGTTTATTCTTGTTCGCCTAACGGTTCTTTGGGTTTTCATCCTTGAACCACCATTGATTACTCCCACTTGAATCATGATCTCATCATTAGATTCATCAATGGCTTTTCTAGACCCTATACTCTAAGTATTATTCGGGCACATACTCATTTGTGCTTAGAAACAAGAATCGTTTACTTAACTAAAGGCAATAATACTACACTACGCATTCACATATACATACAAAAAATATATGACAAGCATAAATAAAATATGTGGCCCAGATTCGTTTCTAGGTTTTGCTATGTTCCGTATAGCTAATATTGGGATATTGTGACATATCTATGTCTAATGGGCTTTTAAGTTAATTTTCGTAAAATTCGGACTTATGGCCCACTTAGTTTCTTCCTTTGTGATTTGTAAAATCAAACTCGGAAAAATTCTGTTTTGGCCTCTCGGATAACCCGGGCCATGTCAGAAAAAATGTGTTTTGGGATCGGAAGAAAAGGCAAGAAAAACTCCCTCTCGAGTCAAGGCCCAATGGGTCCAAGTCAAGCTCGGAAAGACTCAAGTCAAATTTAGTCAAAAAGTCCTTTGACTAGTCTCGGTCAAGCTAGTCAAAAGTCCGGACTTATAGGGATTGGTCGTAGACCAAGTCGGTTGGCTCAGGCTAGTCGCGTCCTACACGCGGTCTAGCTCGGCATAGCCCTAGGCCATGCTCGGTTGGAACGGGTTGGACAGAAGGCTGTCTCGGACGTGCCAAACGCGTCCTAGACACTTCTGGACGTTACAGTCGCACCCTAGGTGCGTCTGGAAGCTTCCAGACGCATCCCAGATGCATCTGGTTGCTCCAGACGCATGCGTCTAGACGCACGTCCCTCGTCTCGGTCCTAGACTGAGACCAACTGGGAATCCCAGACTCGGCTAAGACGCGTCTGGGACATCCGAGATGCGAACATCTCGGACCGTCCTAGTCCAACTCGGACTAAACGCGTCTGGGAAGTCCGGGATGCGAACATCTCGGACTCCCAGTCCATCCGGGATCAGGAATCCCGGTCCTAGACGGACTAGGACTTCCTGTCCCGTGTTCCACGGTATTGGGACTCTGTCCCGAGACCTGCTGGATCGTCTGGACGCGTCCTGGCCGGTCCGGCTAGAGATTTGTGTTTTTGGAGCTGTCCAAAAATCTCTCTTCCAACCTTCTTCTTCCTTCTTTTTCCTGGTTTTAATGGTGTTTAGCTGTTGTTTTTGCACTATTCACCACCCAAAATCCATGATTTTGAAATCCGTTTTTCAAAATTTTTAGTCCGTTATTTTCGTTTTTGAAAACCCTTTCCAAAAATATATAATTTTGACTGTTTCATGCATTGAAACCCTTTCAAATACATGTTTGAAAGTGTTTTAAAACTTTTCAAACTAATCAAAATTTTGTCCGAATCTTTATTCAAACAATTCTATCTATCAATCTAAAGTTCGAATCTTATTCGTTCTAGCCAAAGATAGTTTCATGCAAATGGCTCGTGATGCCACTGTTGGGAATCATACGTACCTAATATATAACCTAATCATGTTACTTGTGTTGGTAGCGGAATCTCAATCATCTTATGATTAACACTAGGTTGTCCAGGATCTATACATGAACATATCAATGAACTAGAATGAAGAAGAATACCTAGATTCGCTTTCCCACGAACTTAATTCTGATCAGTATTCGAAAGATAAAATGCTTCAAGTGGAGCTCCTCTACTTGAGACACCGAATTGTATAACTCGAACTCCCTTCTTTTGAGTCAGCTAGGACCTTCTTGAAGGTTGAGATGAAGAACTGCTTCTTCTAGACTTGATAGAAAGAATGAGAACTTTTTCTCTAAAATCTTCTTCTCTCTAAAATGTGTGAGAGAGATGATTTTCTTCTGAGAAAATTCCACACCTTTTCCGAACTCATAATAGGGCTTTATATAGGCATTACCTTAGTAGAGTCATACTCAAATAAGGAATCCTAAAAGTCCCTTCAGAAAAGATAAGCTCAAGTTAGTGTTTAAACTAACCGGAACTCTTTAATATGGGTAAAACCCTAATTAGGGTTTCCCCATGGTATGGCCGGCCAGAGCAGCCCTTAATGGGTCTGTCCGGCCCACCCCTTTAGTTAGGCCGGCCAGTTCCCCTTAAGGGAATCCCTGGTTGCCCCTTAAAATTGGGTTTTTACCTTTTCGAAATTCTCTTCCGAGCCCAACTCTTTCTATCTTTTAGACTGGATCGTATCCATCTATTTACAGGTTCCCATCAGTCTATTCTCACTGTTCAAGTTACCAATTCTTATGGGTAACTCGTTGTATGATCCGGTCTATGTTAGTCGCGGATAACTGAAGTGATCCGACAAGCGTAAGAGGCTTTTAGCTAAGCATCAAGACTCCTAATTGAACCAGATTGATTGAGCTTCGAATAAGGTCATTTTTATCCTATGAGCCAAATCATTCGCATTGCCATCTTGGTCGAAGGACATTCCTTCAGAAGGATATACCTTCAGACTCTAAGGACATATATCCTTCACTAGGAGCACTCCACTATTTCTTAGGTATTGAGGTAAATTCCTTTTCTCCTGGTCTTCTACTCACTCAAAAGAAATATACTTTGGAATTGCTTCAAAAAGTTGATTTAATGGATTGTAAACCAAGTGCTACTCCTATTCCTTATGGTAAGAGACTCTCAGTTTCTGATGGTGCACCTTTTGATGACCCTACCATCTATTGAAGCCTGGTTGGGGGTCTTCAATATCTCACATGACTAGACCATAATTAATTTGGGGTTAACTATTTGGCTCAATTTATGCACTCTCCCACAGATTTTCATCTTCATTTGGTCAAAAGAATTCTGAAATACTTAAAACAAACTTTGGGTGCTGGCATTCATATTGTTCCAGGTGATTTAACTTCATTGAAGGCTTATAGTGATTCTGATTGGGCTAGATGCACAGACTCTCGAAGGTCCACTTCTGGGTTCTGATTGGTCATATGATTCGATGCACCAGATCAGCATAATAATTAGGACCAACAATCGTTTCTTGAGGTTGGTAGGCAGCGAAACTTTGAGGGACATCATTGGGCTGGTATGCATAATCATCTCGATGATAACATTGTAAAGTCAAATTACCATTACGACCACAAATCTAGCAAACAATAGACCAATTTTCTGATTGAAGAAGAAGAACCATGATTATGAGAATAAGATCCCCATTGATTATTGGATCGAGCTCGGCCTCGACCTCTTATGTTTGATCGACCACCACGAGCACCTCCTCGTACTTGGTAGTTACCTCGATGGTGAGTGGGCTTGAAAGATTGAGAATATGTTGTTGTTTTTGCAACTAAGGCCGTTGAAGATGATAATGAATGTTGATGAACCGATAACAAAGGCAGCATAATACGATCCTAACCGACGTAATGTATGGAGAACCAACTCAATGTCTGGTATAGGTGCATGAGAGGTAGAAATTGCATCTAATATTTTTTTATTTTGACGATGTACTCGGCCATAGTGAGTGAGTTCTTTTTGATAGTTTGTGGATGAAGCATAAGTTGTGACTTACGAGAACTATTTTGAGTAGAAAATGTATCTTCAAGGTAATGGAAAACTTCTTTTGATGTTTGGAAATCAGAGGTTTGACAAAGAATTTAAGGTGTGGGGGTGTTATTAAGCCACGAAATAACTGTTTGATTAATCCGTGTCCAATGGAGGAATGTCGGATTAGTAATAGGTAGGTTAGTTTCGGGGTCAATAATCGTGGAAGGGGAAGAGGTAGAATTAGGTTCAACAAGGCTATAGAGTTCTTGTGATTTCATAATAGGGATGACTTATTTCTTCCAAGTTAGATAATTATTGCGGTCTAACTTGATCGAAACAAGTGGGACAAGACTTGTTCGGGGTGGGATAAGTGAGGTTGATGTTGGAGGAAGTTGTAGAAGATGAAGAATTAGGAGCCATTAGAGAGGCCGATTAGAAATAAGACAGAGAAAAAATACTTCAGCTCAAGGTACCATGAAAGGGTAAATTTCTCCGTGTCCCTCGAATGGGATTCATACGCTCTATTTATAATCATAATTAGATTATTACAAAATATGCTGAATATTAACTAAATAAATAATATCTAAAATATATGATAACAGATGATAATATATGAAAATATATGCAATCAAGACTAAATAATATGAAGAGGGAAATATGATATGCACATTTGAATTTGGAATTCAAATATTGGCTCAAATCATGGGAGAGATTTCTCTGTCCTTATCAATTTCTACTTTGGATCCTTTTGAATTAGGCCATTCATATGGACAAGAATGGCTATTACCATCAAGTTCACTTAGTCTTAACCAGTTATGGAAGAGATTTAGAGGTAATGACGAGTCAACATAACACTAAGGTTCAACGGTTTGGGTAAGAAATATAATGTCCATATGACACTGGAGGTATCTAAGCTTCCTAACATCCTTAGTTTACGTCAACACTTGGTTGTCCTAGCGGTTGATAGTGTTGGCATAAACTCAAAACCTAGAGGTCCAAGGTTCGATTCCCAGAGGAGGTGGCATCCATGGGTTCTTGAACTTGAGTTGTTAAAAGTATAAATAATGTAGTTAGATGGCCTTTAGGTCGTTTATTTCGTTGGGTTTTAGGCCAGTAGTTTAGTTGGGCTTTAGGCCCGTCTGTTTCAAGGTTTAACTCGACGGTTATAGTGCTTATCACATCTTTAATGTATCAAATGTCATTGTAATGACTTTCGTAGTCACTTTCCGAAAAAAAACAGCCTTACTTAACCTATCTTATAATCAGGGTCGGCCATAGGGGCGAAGCAAACAAAACCTCGCTTTAGGTCCAAAGGCCAAAGGGCCTCCCGAAAAAATACAAACAAAGAGACAAGGGTGTTGCTTTATTTTAAATAAAATACCAAAAACAATAATTAGTCACATTAGATCAATCGGGGGAAGATAAAATCTAAACAACCCAAGTTTAATCCTAAACTAGAAGCTTTTTTTCTTGAGTTATACTATTTTGTCTTACTTTTATTGGAACTACTTCGGTGTCATTTGACAATAAAAAAATAAGTAAGTCCCAAAAAACACAAGTGTGGTGATGTCAATAATTTTGTAGAGGGGTTGGGCTATTGGTCCAAATAGGGGGCCAAAATGAAAATCCCACCCAAAGTTGCCTAAAAATGTAAGGGAGGTCCAATGTGTCAGTTTGGGGGGTCAAAATTACGTAAAGGGCCCTTAGAAAATAAAGTATTTACCGTTCATGCCATCGAAAATTACAAAATTGCCATCGAAAATTCTCGGGAAACGATTTTTTTTCTGAAAAATAATCTGACAACCCGTCCATCAGAATGTGTACTGTTCAGAAAATTACGGAACAGCCACCGAAAAATTCCCGGGAAACGCAATTTTTTTTCGGGAAATTATTTTATTTACTGCAAATTTTTTTCTGTACTAGACATTTTTGCTGGGCGGGAATTTGAAATTTCGTAAAAAAATTTGAAAATTTGGGCGGGAATTTGAAATTTCGTTTGAAAATTTCAAAACTTCGAAAAAAAAAAATTGTGACCGGGAAATTATTTTATTTACTGGAAATTTTTTTCTGTACTAGACACTTTTGCTGGGCGGGAATTTAAAATTTTCAAAAAAATTTCAAAATTTGCCCGGGAATTTAAAATTTTCAAAAAAATTTGAAAATTTGGCCGGGAATTTGAAATTTCGTTTGAAAATTTTAAAATTTCGAAAAAAAAATTTCGTTTGAAAATTTCAAAAAAATTTGAAAATTGGAATTTTTTGTGTACAGGAAATTATTTTATTTACCGGAAAGAGATGGTTTGCTGGCGGGAATTTGAAATTTCGTTTGAAAATTTCAAATTTTCAAAAAATTTTGAAACTTTGAATTTTTCGTGTACTGGTAAATTATTTTATTTACCAGACATTTTTTTTTCAGAAAAACGTCAGCATGTCCCGTCCAAGGGCAAGAGGGGAATAAAAAAAAAACTGACATTTGGACCTGCAACTAATTTTTAGGCAAGAGTGGATTTTTTTTGGGTTTACCCCCCAGATTTTGGACTGTTGACTCAAAAATTTCATTTAATAGTGGGTATGGTTGTACGTATGAAATCCTAGGATTTTGGATTAATAAATCTAGATTTCAAACTTAAAATCAACAAAAAAAGTATTTCCTTGAAATTTTTTTTTTCTCCAAACCCAATTTTTTACCGAAAAATTGTTATTTTTTCGGAAAAAAAAAAACGATTTTCGTGAAAAAAATGGTCCAGTAAATCTCGATTATAGAGAAAATTAATTTTCGAAATTTTTTTTTTTCGAGAAAAATGGTTTTCAAAGAGAAACGGCTACTGAAAAAACTATTTTTGAAAAAAGAAATTGGAAAAACGGTTCTCGAAAGAAAATGATGAAAACAGAGGGTTCACGAACGAAAGGATATTTGAAAAAACGAAATTTCATGAACAAGATTGCTTCAATATTTTTGTTTAAAAAAGCGTTTAAAAATACTCAAATAATAATAAATCCTAGAATTCTTATTAGTTGCCAAACAAACCAAAAAGAATTACTTGGACTTATGATTCCGTCATCCAAACACACCATAAGTGGAAATTTCAATTTTCTTTTGTTTTAATATTTCAACCAAACTTTTTTGTCTTTGCTAAACCACCGTCAAACTTCCATTACAACACATCACACCCTCCACCACGATTACTAAACCTCCGCTACCACCAGGCCCGTGGTCGGGCCTGTGTGGGCAGCCCGCACTGGGCCTCCCACCAAAAGGGCCCACTTCCTAATTCACACCAAAATTTATTTTATATCATTTACCATGGCAAGGAATATAGGAGATGTCCAATAGCATGGTTGGTAAGTTGGCGAGCTTCCATGCAAGAAACTCAGATCGAGTCACAATACCTCCAAATCTTTAGGTTTTTTTTTCTCCTTTTGTAAATTGAGAGCAGCTGTTAAATAGACCTTTGTTTCTGCTTCATTACACTTTTTCCTAATTATTTTGTTATTTCAGATAAGTTTTCAACTTTTGAATTGTTTTTTAGAATAAAAATTTAAGAAAATTATATCAATATGTAAATATACATACGAAAATCATTATACAAAAGACCTCATATTCAAAAAATTACTTAGATTCTAACTTGTTGTAAAGATAAATTATATTCTTTCAATTATTTTAAGCTAGTCATGCTCACTAGAAGTTTTTGTTCTGACCCTGGTCATGTTTGATAAGTAGCAAATTGAACAATCTATATAGTTTTATATTATGATCCACACATTCCATGAAACTTAATATTTCATCATTAGAATAAACAAAAAGTTTTGTTTAAGTTACTGTGTATTTTAGTATGGATTTTTCTATAAAATGGAAAAATTTTCTTATGATTGTTTTTTGTCAAAATACATGGATTCATTTATACTATGTACTAACAGATTGTCGTTTCTAACTTTCTATAGTACGAAAGGCTCCACTACATTCCATGAAACTTAATATTTCATCATTAGAATAAACAAAAAAGTTCTGTTTAAGTTATTGTGGATTTTAGACTAGATTTTTCTATAAAATGAAATTTTAAAATGGAAAATTTTTCTTATGATGGTTTTTTGTTAAAATACATGGAATCATTTATACTATGTACTAACAAATTTTTCTATAAAATGAAATTCGCCCAGGGTCCCCAAATTCTTATGATGGTTTTTTGTTAAAATACATGGATTCATTTATGGGGTAATTTCTATATAGGTCAAAATAATATAGAAAATGAGTGAAAAAGTATAAAACATTTGAAAATTATTATTCAGGTCAAAAAGTGTGCAAATACTAAAATACTCTTTTTTGTCATTTTGTGTAACTAAATTCTTTTTATTTTTCTTTAAACTTTAAATCGATATAACTTTTGTTTGAGATGTCGGATTTCTATAAAAATTATATATTTAGAAAAGATTTTTCATTAGCTTTCTAACAAGATCCACTTTCAATATTTTTTTTCAAAAAAAAAAAAACCAATCTGTTATGCAAACGTGTTTGCAACAATCTGTTATGCAACAATCTGTTATGCAAACGTGTTTGCAAACATCTGTTATGCAAACGTGTGTTTGCAACAATCTGTTCTGCAAACGTGTGTTTGCATAATGTAAACTGCAAACATGCGTTTGCATAATGTAAACTGCAAACTGTGTTTGCAGAATATAATCTTGATTTGCAAATCGAGAATATAATCTTGTAATAAAAATCCTTTGGTGACACCAAAATAGAGTTGAGAAATTAAGGTGAAAACAAAAAAGAAGAAGTGTTAGGAAACAAGAAAGCAATTAAACTCCCAACAAAAACATAACTAACAACATTAAAGTTGTTTCGAAAAGGATTAAAAAAGGCGGCGAACCACGTGATTATTTATCATTAGAATGTAAACATTATCTACTTCAGAGTACTCTTTATAGTCTTAATATAGTCATGAACTAAGTAGACATAAAAAAAAATTAATCTTCCCACCACTATCTCTGTAACTTTTGTTCTCACTCATAAGCAAAATGAATGTAAACAAACCATCTCCCGTAAAGATCAACAATACAACCATAATGTTGGATCAATGGAGTAATATCAAATTTCTCACTCATCATCTCAAAATACTTCATTCCTTCAGCCACAAGACCATCCATGAACCCAAACACACAAAACACCCAAAAAAAGCACATTAGTCGGCATCACCCCATGATTCTGCATCTGCAAAAACAAGTTACAGCATTCTTCATTGTGACCATGCATTGCAAGGCCTGAAATCATGGCACTCCATGCCATCACATCTTTATCTTCTCCTAATCCATTAAACACCCATCCAGCTCTTTTAATACGACCACAATTTGCGTACCTATCAATTAAAGAAGTCTCTAACATCAAGTCGATTTTCATTCCACATCTATCTATATAAGCATGCACCCATTTCCCATGCTCAAGAGCACCTAATCGACCACAAGCCGATAATACACTACACATGGTAAACTCATTTGGTCTAACAAAATCAACTTTTAAATCTTGCATTTCTCTAAACAAAACTAATGCTTCTTTATATTCATCACGTTTTACATACCCATTAATTCTAACATAGTTAGTTCTGCACAAGCACTGAAAATGCAGGCAATGACAAATGGCTCTGGTTTAATTCCTGTTTTTCTCATTTCATGGTAAAGTTCAAGTGCTTCTGGATGGGATCTATGGTGTGACTAACCAGTGATCAGAGATGTCCATGAGATCACATCCTGCTCATTCATACTGTGGAAAACCCTGAAAGCGCATTTTAAGCTGCCATGCTTTGCGTACATATCAACAAGAGCATTGCAAACTAGTTTATACTTTTCAAAATCAGTTTTTGTTATCAAGCAATATAGACGGGTACGTAAAATCATCAACTTTCATTTCTCTTTGATGCATTTTTCTGAACATGGATAAAGCTTCTTTATATGACTGAATTCCACAAAGGCAAATCCGGTTGAGGAATTTCATCAAACACCCGATGGGCAGAATCAAAACACCCACATGATGAATATATATTGATTCATCCAAAACTTTAGAACTTGAAGCCTTCAATTTCAAAGAAATAAAATAAAATAAAAACAGAATTGATTCGTGAATAAGCAATTAGAAGCTTAATTGAATGAAAAAGAAAAAGTGAGGACTACCCGAATGTTTGAGTTTGATAGGATGAGAAGACTAGGAATGCCACAAAAGTCGGATTGATTTGTTTGTTAAAGAGATGGAGAGAGATAACTGCGATTACATGAAAAAAGTCTCCGTAGAATCACCATGATTCAGCAACAAAGAAGAAGAAGAACAATGAGAAAACAACCCATAAAAACGTTTTGAGATATTTTGGAAGAGAAAATTAGTTTTAGTAGGAGGGTATTCTGGGAACAAAAAGAATAAGAAATGACCTGATTAATAATTTCTCATCTTATTTCAAACTTAATGTACCATTAACCATAATATTTTGATAACTTCTACTTAATAGGAAAAGCTCTAGGTGTTATTAGTTATTATGATAATTTTGTAAACCTAAATAGTCATTTTCCCTTCATTTGTACTATGTACTAACAGATTTTTCTATAAAATGAAATTTGCCCAGGGCCCCCAAATTCTCAGCCACGACCCTGACTACCACTATACCTCCACTAATACAAACACCATCATCATCACCACACTTCTACGAGCACTACCATCACCATCACGTACCACCACCATTACTACACTACGACGACCATCGTGAGACCATAACCAAGAGTATCACCTTCATTCTTCCTAAAAGAAAGAAGAAGGTTGAAATTTTTTGTTCTCTTACATCTTCTTTCGGAAAGTCGCGGTTTCTTAGTTATTTCATTTTCTAATTTAAATAAAAAGGATACAAACCAAGATATTCACTCAACTATTCCACCGAGTAGCTCGTTCAACCACTGAATTAGACTTTCCACTAAGGACTATCTTCGATCCCAAACCAATTTTAATATTAACTAAAGTTTCATATTTAGACCCGACATCAAGTTTAAGAAAAATGTAGAAGTTTCAATATAAGAATTATTTTATTGCGAAACAGATGTGGACCATGTTCTTTAAACTCGCTTCAGCCTCCGAAGTTTCAGGCTTGACCCTGCTTAAGATTGCATGTAGACCTCTACGTTATTCTCGTTTTTGTAAATTGTCGTGTTCATCTACATTGATTTATTCAAACTCTAGCCTATATTATGAGAATATTTTACGAAATTGTTGTTTCTTTAAACCTTTAACAAGATATAAGACCGTGTGGTGGGTGCCCTGGCAGGCCTTAACCACAAGGGGCCTCTTCATCACAGAATATACTGTCTCCCTCCAGGCAGCACCAACAACATATAGCTAACGACAACCTGCATGCTTAACTGTTAAATACTTGCTCAGTTCAAGAGGTTAGAAATTAGAATAATGATATCAAGACAAATAATAAGCTACTGTCAGTAAGCTAAATATTTTAATTAATCTGGATAAAATTATTGAAGATCATTAATTTAAGCAAAAGGTTGGATCATAATTAATAAAAATGAGATTCTTTCATAAATATATTCTAATCTGTAAGATTATCAGTCCAGCTTAATAAACGGATCAAACCATCGTTTAAGTTCTCAAAAAGCTGGAAAACATGATGAGAGGAACTTCTTGGTTACTTTCAGGATTTTATATACACTTCAGTAATATATATGTTCATTATTACTATTCTTATTCCAATTATTTATATATATGTCTGTTTATTTTTTATTGGGTTATTTTTCTATTGGCCCCCTAAAGTATGATCGGTTTCTCGGGTGGCCCCTAACTTTACAAAAATACCGAGATGACCATCTTTTGTGTTTTTTGATGCATTCATTAAAAAGTCAAATTTGAACTTTCCAATTCTACCCTTATACTACTAAACAACAACAGTATTGACAACAAATCTACCCAATAACCCATTAGAAACATCAGTCACATGCCTATGATCAACTAGTTGGGGTTTTGTTACTGTTATTCTTTTTATGACACTCCGTTGACCATTCACCATTGTCATAAGCTTTCAAGATATTTAAAAGTGAGCCTCGGTTAGATTCATACCGATCGAATCAAAGCAAAAGAAATATCCAAAACAACAGTTTCATGACCACATCTAGGCATCACGAAGAAGAACTCGACTTCTTCAATCTGGTCCTCCACGAAGTAGATCTGCTGGTTTTCCCGATCAGATATGGACTTCTATTTCAAGAAGGAGACTAGATTCGTCTATGTAACTAACAAATAGTGAAGGAACTTCAGTGAAGATATTAAGAGAGGGGGAGAGAGAAATAAGAGAAAGTTAATATAAGAAAGATAAAATTTAATAATAAAAAAATTGTGAAGATCTGTTAATGGAGGTTCTGAAGGAGATAATGAGAGAAAAAGTGATAGTGCAACATAAGAAATTAGTCTTTTATTTAACATTACGATATAAAAAAGAAAATATGTATTTTTCTTTTCTGAAGGTGTTTAAGGATGAAGAAGACAAAGGTGAAAGATTGAAAATAAAAAAAAAACAAGAAATATAAGGGAGGAAAATAGAAATTGAGGAAGAAAAAGATAAAAGGGCAATATTGGAAAAATTTTGTTTGAATGGCGAGTCAATGCATAGAAAAACACAAAAAGTGATCATCTCGATATTTATGCAAATTTAGGGGGCAACGCAGGAAACCAAACATACTTTAGGGGGCAATTGGGAAATAATTTTTTTCTTTTTATTGTCGCAACCCCCCCCCCCCCCCCCCCCCCCCCTTTTTTTTTTCTTGTAACCCATATAATCTATTTATTTTATAAGTGCAATTTGTGTTTGTTTTTCTGTTAATAAATTTATTTTAATTAGTTTCTAAATTTCCCACAATAATTGTGCATGACAACCAATATATAGGAATGATTATATTAGTTAATTACTTAATTGGTATTATTTGGACGGATAAAATTTGAGATAAGCTTTGGACTTATATGTTTCAACACAATTATCTTGACCCACTAATCAACTAAATGTTTGGACTTTGGACAGTTACTTAAAAGTATTCCTGTAATGGGTTAGAATATTAAACTTGGATTTCAAAACTATTTTACTAGTGTGACACCCCGTAGACACCATAGCACTTATCTTTCGGAAAAGACAAAAAAAAATTGTTGATCTTGAGCCGGAGCCAAAGCTAGAGCGGCAACCCTCTCTCTGCTACAATGCTATTTCGTCACAAGTATAATTGGATGATGTTGATGTAACGGTCTAAATGAATAATAATAGATGAAACGACGATAGAGGACGTCGGTGCATGCTAAACAATACTTTCTTGAAATTTTATATTTATAAATGAATCCAAGGAAATTCATATTTCATGGTGGAACTACTAAATTCCATGTGTGGATCCATGAAAAGAAATAAAGAATCCTACAAAATCTTTGCAAGAATCTCTTTGTCTTAACAATGAACTAAAATAATGAAATGTCAACTCTCCTGACTCCTCTTGCATACAATAAAACAAAAACACTAAAAATGTATTATTGGTGAGTTGGAGGAATTTTTCTTAATCTTAGCACACGAGACCGGATTCCCCTTTCAATTCTTTGGCACAATTAATATATATATATACAGTCTCCTGATCTATTAATTACTTTAATCCTTCGAATATTTGTCGTACTCTTTGATTCTCTTTGATTTCTTCTAATCTCTATAAAGAGCCTATATATTTATTATGTACATAAATTAGACATAAAATTGTTTGGACACAAAAAAAAAATGACCCACGAATCCAGCCAATTTCCTAGTGTCTTTTAGCCAAACCTAACGCTGAGTTTGATTCGATCCTCTTGGGAACTTATGCCCCCAAAATACACTAGTTTATATGAAGGTCTTTCTCTCATGTGATGACAAAAGATTCCAAATTGTCGAAATCAAGATTTGGAAAGTAAATCCCTGTACAGAGAGTCAGAGAGGAAAACCATAGAAAGAAGACAACATGGGAGATATATTAAGGAAAAGCCAAATGTTGTTTTTTTAGTTGGAAAAAAAAGACATTTGTTTGGAGTGTCTGATATATCTCCGTTTCTCTTTTTTCAAATTTTGAAATTGAAAAGAGAAGTCAGAAGACTGAATTTGAGCGAAATTTATTAAAAATAAAGATGGAGATATTTTTGTGTATATTTAAAATTAGTTTGGAAAGTATAATTTCAACAATTCGAAATAAGTTTGGAGGATGACATATTCTAAAAAAAATATACCCTCTTCCCTTGTCGCATAAATGTTTGAGAAACAGCGAATGGATAATGTAACAGTTCATAGTCACTACTGACTTTAAGAAGTAAACAAACTACACTATTTTTTTACACATTTTGGAAGAACATTACACGAAATAAAAAAAAATTGAAACAACAAAATAATATATAAGACCTCACAAAGATATGCATTTTTCAAATATTTTATTCTAAAGTTACAATTTTAATGAATAACTTTGGCCTTCTAAAGATGACCAACGCATCAACATGGTCCCCTAAAAATGACCAGCTTTTATTTTGACCCACTTTTTTTATTTTTCTGTTAGTCAACTCTAACAAACTACAAGATTTTTACTTTGTTACCCTTTATTTTTTTCGTCAGAGATGAAACCAGGGATTTGGGAGATATTGAATCCCAAAAGAAGTCTGTCTGGGAGTCGAGTCCCACACGAGCTTCACCTAGAATTCAACTCCTAGACGAGGATGCATCTGGAATTTAACTTTAAGACGAAGTCTTGGATTTAACTCCAAAACGAAGATTTGTCTAAGAAACAGGGAGAGAGAATAACAGAAGAGAAGGGGAAACTAACCTTCGCGAAAAAATAAAGTCAATGGGAGATAATAACAGAAGAGAAAGATAAGAGAGAGGGAGAGAGAAGAGCAAGAAAAAAGAAAAGAAGAAGTGATATGATGGTAGTTGAAGAAAAAGAGGATTTTTGTTTCTAATCAGGTGATGGGGTCACCAGCAAGCTCTTAACTGGTCGTCGACGATCTCATCTCTTACGAAAAAAATAAAGAAAAGGATAAGGATGAATTTGTTTATAATGAAGGGTAATAAAGTAAAAATAATGTTGATTGTTAAAGTTGACTAACAAAATAATAAAAAAGAAAGTCGAAATATAAGTTGGTCATCATAGGGGCCATTTTGGAAAATTAGACGCTTTTAGGGGTCCAAAATGTAAGTATGCCCAATTTTAACCATAAACTACCATTCTAGCCACTAAATGAAAATTAATAACAATTGCTCTCCCTTGTAATTATAATTAATGATTAAAAATCCATGATCAATTCATGAAATTGGTTTGAAATTAGGGAAGAAAAATATTCAAGAAGAGAAAACAGTGTCATTTTCGATTCAACTCCAAAGATGGATAGATATATTTACAAAAACAAAGTTTTCATAAAGACCACAATTTGCTAAACCTGTGGCATTTCTTCTATTGATTAAGATACAATTATTTGTTTGTATGAGACAAAATTGTAATCATCAATTGGGTTCTGAGTGGAACCCTAAGTCCCTAATATAATGTAGTTGATGAGCCCTAAGACGTAATTTGGAAGATCAAATTCATATTATAATTTGGAATCTTCCCACACGAGTTCGGCGCTTTCGTCGGGCTTGCACTCCAAGGAGGAAAAAATGAAAAAAATAAAACAAACACTAACAGAGATTTCATTGTAATTATATGTATAATCACTCTGAACTAACACCTATGAACAAAAGCATCTTAAACCGTTCTTTTATTTATATTCTGCACAAATTACAAGTATTTTTTGGTAGTTGAGTTTCTAAGTTTTGGCGTCTCTTGATTGATTTATATATTAAAAAAAAAATAAACTTTAGCTAAACTTTCAAATGTGCAATTCTGTAGGGATTGTCTCCATATAGGAGGCAATGCAAAAAATAAGTAGGTGTAAGATTCTGATGATTTTTCATATTATTATCGCAAACAATTTGTTTAATATGTTGTTTCTGTTGGGGTCCCTCCTTATATAAAAAGGATTCCTAGTTAGAATAGGATTTCCCTTATTCCTTATTTAGGGAGAAATAGAAGTTTCTATTTCTAACCTAAAAAGGAATCCTATTTCTAGTAGAATACCTCCTTATTTGTCATTATAAATAGGGAATGAAAGGATTATGGAATTATTCATACTTTCAGGTTAGAGAGTATCCTCCCAGTTGGGAGCTCCCAGTTGGGAGAGTTACAAGAGAATCCTCTCAGATATATCTTCTCAGGTTAGAGAGAGATAAGAGAGATGACAACAACTTCCAGAACAAAGAAAAGTCAGAGAAAGAGAAATTTCTGAAGTGGTTCTTTCAAGAGAGATTGAAAGAGCAGAATATTGGTTTGAAGAAAAGAAGATTATTAATCTTGTGAAGTAATTTAGTTTGTGGTTATCTTCTTCAACCTTTAGTAATCTAGGATTTGTTCAAATTCTAAGGGGTAAGAGATTTTATTTCTTTGTTTCTTTGTTCAGTTTATCCACCATAGGTTTGGTGAAGAGTTGTGTAACCCATTATTATCATTATAGTGGAAGATTTCTGGACTAGGTCCCGTGGTTTTTTACCTTCTAGTTTGGAGGGTTTTTTTGCCACGTTAAATAATCTTGGTGTCTCTACTTTTACTTTCACATCGTTTATCTTCATATTCCTGAACAAGTTAATTAGGCTATTTTTCCTAACAAGTGGTACCAGAGCTAAGGTTGGATTTATTGTTCAGAAATATGGAAGTGAATACTAATCGCATGATTAGTTTAGATGGAGAAAACTACTTGATGTGGAAAGCAAAAATGGAAGATTTGTTATACTGCAAAGACCTAGCTGCACCCATTGAAAATCACGGTACAAAACCGATGAAGATAGATGAAGAAGACTGGAAGGTATTAGATCGTAAGGTTGTTGGATTTATTCGACAATGGGTAGAACCCAGTGTTTTTCATCATGTATCGACGGAGACTTCCGCTTTTAGTCTATGGAGGAAATTAGAAGAATTGTATGACCAGAAGACAGCTGCCAAAAAGGCTTACTTGTTCAGAAAGCTAGGAAAATTACAATATAAAGAAGGAACCTCAATTGCTCAACACTTGAATGAGATGAAAAGTCTAGTAAATCAGCTTTCTGCAATGAAGTTAGTTTTGGATGATGAGTTGCAGGTCTTACTTCTTCTAAATTCTTTACCAGATAGTTGGGAGACATTGGTGGCGTCTCCTAGCAATTCTGCTCCTGATGGCATAATGCGTATGAATCACGTAACAGGTAGTTTGTTGAATGAAGAAACAAGAAGGAAATCATCGTCAGACGAGTCTCATTCAGAGGCACTTGTTACAGAAAGACGGGGGAGAGGTAAAAGTAGAAAACCTCATAACCGTGATAAGTCAAGGGGGAGATCAAAACCAAAGAAAGAAGTTAGATGTTTTGGTTGTGGAAAAATGGGTCATTACAAGAGTGATTGCAGGAAACCAAAGAAGGAAAATAAAAAGGATGATGAAAAACAAGATAATGTTGCGGCAGTTGCCTCAGGTGATGACATTATCTTACTCTCAGGTTGTGGAGACACTTGCTTAAGTATGACTGAGTCAGAACCAGAAACAACATTGTTGGTTGACTCAGGTGCTTCGTATCATGCTATTCCATGTAAGGATTTCTTTAACTCTTACAAAACTGGTGACCTTGGCAAAGTCAGGATGGGAAACTTAGGTTTCTCAAAAATCGTAGGAATTGGAGAAGTGAAAATTGAGACGAGCACAGGAAGTACATTGATTCTTAAGAATGTGAGGCATATACCAGATCTTCGATATAACCTAATCTCTACCAGAGTATTAGATGATGAAGGGTACCACAGTCACTTTGGTGATGGAAAGTGGAAGCTCACAAAAGGGTCAACGGTGATAGCAAGGGGGAAGAAGTGTTGTACTTTATACAGGACTCAAGTAAAACTGTGTAAAGGAGAATTGAATGCAGTTGAAAAAGATTCTTCCACTGATCTTTGGCATAGAAGACTCGGGCACATGAGCGAGAAGGGACTTCAAATCCTTGCTAAGCAACAAGACTTACCGAACATAAAAGGTATAAATTTAAACACTTGTTCTCATTGTTTAGTAGGAAAGCAACATAGAGTTTCCTTTCAAAGGAATGCATCTGAAAGAAAATCCAGTGTTTTGGAGCTCGTTTATTCTGACGTTTGTGGACCTTTAAAGGTCAAAACACTTGGTGGTGCTTTGTATTTCGTTACTTTTATAGATGATGCTTCCAGGAAAGTTTGGGCATATGCCATAAAGACCAAAGATCAGGTATTTGCAGTTTTCAAGAATTTCCACAACATGGTAGAACGGGAGAGAGGAAAACCATTGAAGTGCATTCGCACTGACAATGGAGGAGAATACATCGGGTCGTTTGAAGAGTATTACAAAACCCATGGTATTCGACATGAACAAACAGTTCCCAAAACTCCACAACAAAATGGTGTAGCAGAACGCATGAATCGCACTATTGTGGAGAGGATCAGATGTATGCCCTCAGAAGCAAAGCTGCCTAAAAGTTTCTGGGGTGAAGCAATGCGTACTGCATGTTATCTGATCAATTTATCACCTTCAGCACCATCAGATGGAGATGTAGCTGAGAGAGTGTGGGCTGGGAAAGAAGTCAGTTATGAACACTTAAGGGTGTTTGGTTGCAGGGCTTTTGTGCATATACCTAAAGATCAAAGAGCAAAGCTTGATGATAAAGCCAAGCAATGCATATTTTTAGGGTATGCAGATGAGAAATTCGGATACAGGTTATGGGATCCAGTCGATAAGAAGATTATTAGAAGTAGAGATGTGGTCTTTCTTAAAAATCAAACTATTGAGGACTTCGGGAAAGTTGAGAAGCATGAGAATCATAGTAATGATCTGATTGATCTAGATCCACATATCTCTTCTAAGGTTATGCATGATAATGCAGGTGAAGAACAAAATCATGAAGATGAAGCTCATGAAGATGTTCCTATGGGTGATGATGTTGAGCAAGGAATGGAAGTTCAACATGAACCACCAGCTGAATTGAGAAGATCGACTAGAGATAGAGCACCATCTACCAAGTATCCTCTACACGAGTATGTGATGGTTACAGATAGTGGAGAACCACAGTGTTATGAAGAAGCCATAGATGATGAACACAAGAAGGAGTGGTTGAAAGCTATGGAAGATGAGATTGAATCGTTGCATAAAAACAACACTTTTAAGTTGGTTGAAAAACCTAAGAATAAGAAAATTCTTAAAAATAAGTGGGTGTTCAAAATCAAGACCGAAGAAAGAAATTCACAACCACGGTATAAGGCACGCCTAGTGGTGAAAGGATTTGGGCAGAAGAAGGGTATTGATTTTGATGAGATTTTCTCTCCGGTGGTGAAGATGTCCTCTATACGGTTAGTATTGGGATTGGCTGCAAGTATGAACCTAGAAATTGAACAACTAGATGTCAAGACCGCTTTCCTTCATGGTGACTTGGAGGAAGATGTGTATATGGAACAACCAACAGGGTTTGAAGTTAAAGGTAAGGAACACTTGGTTTGTAAGTTAGAGAAGAGTTTATATGGGCTGAAACAAGCACCAAGACAGTGGTACAAAAAGTTTGAATCATTCATGAAGGATCAAGGGTATCACAGGACGGCTTCAGATCATTGTGTTTTCGTTCATAAATTTCCTGATGGAGATTTGATTATACTTCTACTTTATGTTGGTGATATGTTGATTGTTGGTCAGGATGCTAATAAAATTAGCAGGTTAAAGAAGGAACTAAACAAGTATTTCGATATGAAAGACTTGGGTCCAGCAAAACAAATTCTTGACATGCATATCTCTCGTGATAGAAAAGTTGGAAAACTTTGGCTATCAACAAAAATATACATTGAGAAGGTTCTAGAAAGGTTCAATATGGACAAGACAAAACCAGTGAGTTGTCCATTAGCCAGTCACTTCAAGTTGACTCGTGATCAGTGTCCATCAACTAGAAGTGAGAAAGAAGAAATGGAGAAAATTCCTTATGCTTCAGCTGTAGGAAGCTTGATGTATGCAATGGTGTGTACAAGACCGGACATTGCATTTGCAGTTGGAGTAGTAAGAAGATTTCTTGCTAATCCAGGCAAAGAGCATTGGTTAGCAGTGAAGTGGATTCTGAAGTATCTTAGAGGTACGTCTAAAGCTCGTATATGTTTTGGTAATGATAAGCCAGTATTAGTCGGTTACACAGATGCAGACATGGCAGGAGATGTAGACTCTAAAAGGTCCACATCAGGCTACTTATTTACATTTTCGGGGGGAGCAGTGTCATGGCAATCTAAATTACAAAAATGTGTAGCTTTATCTACTACAGAGGCAGAATATATTGCCATTACAGAATGTTGCAAGGAGATGTTATGGATGAAGAGACTGTTAGAAGAACTTGGTATGAAACAAGATAATTAT
This sequence comes from Eschscholzia californica, assembly GCF_041429995.1. Classification (NCBI taxonomy): domain Eukaryota; kingdom Viridiplantae; phylum Streptophyta; class Magnoliopsida; order Ranunculales; family Papaveraceae; genus Eschscholzia; species Eschscholzia californica. Next base: position 27,086,819 of record NW_028238309.1, on the reverse strand, counting down.
GTTATTCATTGCGACAGTCAGAGTGCCATCCACCTCAGTAAGAATTCTAGTTTCCATTCTAAGTCCAAGCATATAAATGTGAGATACCAGTGGATCCAAGATGTTCTTGAAGAAAAGGTGTTGAAGATCGAGAAAATCCATACTGACGACAATGGTTCAGATATGATGACAAAACCATTACCCAAAGGCAACATGAGCTATGTAGCAGTGTTGCAGGTTTGGGGATGGTAGGTCCCTCTTCATAAGTCGGGAGGGGGAGTTTGTTGGGGTCCCTCCTTATATAAAAAGGATTCCTAGTTAGAATAGGATTTCCCTTATTCCTTATTTAGGGAGAAATAGAAGTTTCTATTTCTAACCTAAAAAGGAATCCTATTTCTAGTAGAATACCTCCTTATTTGTCATTATAAATAGGGAATGAAAGGGATGGAATTATTCATACTTTCAGGTTAGAGAGTATCCTCCCAGTTGGGAGCTCCCAGTTGGGAGAGTTACAAGAGAATCCTCTCAGATATATCTTCTCAGGTTAGAGAGAGATAAGAGAGATGACAACAACTTCCAGAACAAAGAGAAGTCAGAGAAAGAGAAATTTCTGAAGTGGTTCTTTCAAGAGAGATTGAAAGAGCAGAATATTGGTTTGAAGAAAAGAAGATTATTAATCTTGTGAAGCAATTTAGTTTGTGGTTATCTTCTTCAACCTTTAGTAATCTAGGATTTGTTCAAATTCTAAGGAGTAAGAGATTTTATTTCTTTGTTTCTTTGTTCAGTTTATCCACCATAGGTTTGGTGAAGAGTTGTGTAACCCATTATTATCATTATAGTGGAAGATTTCTGGACTAGGTCCCGTGGTTTTTTACCTTCTAGTTTGGAGGGGTTTTTTGCCACGTTAAATAATCTTGGTGTCTCTACTTTTACTTTCACATCGTTTATCTTCATATTCCTGAACAAGTTAATTAGGCTATTTTTCCTAACAGTTTCAATCCACTGGCATATTGTCGGTACTCGTTAATTTATTATAATTGTACCATTGTGTCCAATACTCCATATGTTTATGCATTCTTGTTGAATAGTCTATTTTAAAGTAATAATGAAGCATTAAATTTTAGTGTAACATTCACCATTAGAACAAAGAATAAAAATATTTTGGTAAATTGATAATGGGACAAACGGGGGATATTGGTAGGCATCGGTCTGCATTGGTGGTAAGTAGGTAAGAGACCTACGGAATAGGCTTCGGCTTAATCCGAAAAATGGAATGTTTACTCTAGTCTTAAAGGTAAGAGACCTACGGAATAGGCATAGTTGGATTTGGCATATCAGTCTTTTAGGCAGACCCAAATGGCAAATGCAGATGTCGAGCACATAATACTACTATGGATGTCTGGACTAATAGAGTGATGAAAGGATCCAACTTGAAACCATTGCATCACAAACAATATAGACATGAAGTTGGGTAGGATCCATCAGTTTGGGCATATACCCATCGATGAAATCATGTTTGTTCTTTATGACAACAACATTGTACATGCCATGAGCTCAAGTTGCACAGTTGTATCCAGTCAGAGTCGGAGACTAGACAACTGAAGTCGTGGTGTTCAAAAGATGCACGTAGTATTCGTCACAAACAGGGTGAACAACGTGAGATGGGGCGAAGGTGTTAAAAGGACCCAGGGCAGCCGTATCAGAAACATCATCAGTCATCATAGTTGGAAGATCAGTAGCCATGGAGAAACGATTGGAAAAAGATAGAGGAATCAATTTATGCAAAAGAGCAATTGTAATGTCATAAAAGAAATTAGGGTTATTGGGGACAGTGCAGTTGTTGTCACTTTTTTACTTCGCTAAAAAAAATTTGGTGACAGATATGTGTGTCACTGTTGGGGAATGAGAGTTGGAGATGAAAAAAAAATAGGGTTTTCAGCCACCTCTGTTTAGATTTGATCCACAACGAAATAGGGCAAACCATTAATCCAAACAAATCCAGATAAAAGCTGAGCTATATATGTGGTGTTCATTTCCATTATCAAAATAAAGAATTAGGTCAAAAGTGGTCCGGTGTTGAAGTATTTTTAGAGGGAGAAAATCTATGATGTCCTCTATAGCGTTATGGTCAAAATCGATGCTAATAATGCCAATAACCAGATTAATGGATGTCAGAGAACATCTAAAATGGTGTTTTTAAGTGGTATGTGATAAAAGGATCGACCAAAAGAACGTCAGGGAGGTGGAGTTCGTTTGAGAAGAAACTTTGTTAGGTGATTTTGTTGGGTAACAGTCGGGAAGCAAAAACAGAGTTGTGGTTCTAGTTTCGGGCGGGTTAGGGTTAGTTTGGGGCAGAACTGACCAGGATAAGTCTACTCTAGTCTTAAAGGTACAAGGTTTTCTCTATTTTCAGTTAGGGTTATCGAGTATTTTATTAGACCGATTATGGTCTATTCTGGTTCTCAGAGTATAATCCAGGTTGAAGTTGAAACAAGCATAAATTAATACATAAAAGAGTTATTACAATATTTATCACTAATTACAGAGAGAATAACAGTCTAAATATAATTACTAATATGAATTAATGAACATTTAGCGAGAATCTATTAACTCATTTTCTTTCCGAGAGTATGAGTGAAAATAATTCCTTGAAATTGTGAAAGATGATTCTTGATCGATGTAGCATGGACTTTAGATTGCCAGTTCATCGATTTGCTCGGGTGGTTGAGATGATTGATGATCGCAATATTATCACTTTCCACATGCAGGAATTTGATCTTAACGTTAGCGGCCCACCTGATTCCAAAGAGAATAGATATAATTTCACATTCTTCAGCATTCCTGGTAATGATGGTAGAGGTCGTTGCATTTATAAATAGAGCTCTATGATTATGAATGATACAACTAATTCCTGCAAGTTCATTGATATTTCTAAACGTATCATCAGTATTAATTTTTACATACAGATTCGTAGGTGGAGACCACGTGATATCTTTCAAGGTAGATCGTCTAGGTATACTAATGTCGTTAAAGTATGGGAAGGCTATGATTTGATTAATCACTTGAAAATGTATTAATAGTTGTTGCTGAAAACATCGGTCACATCTAGCTTTCCAAATAAACCAAAGGATTGTAGCATGATATGAGGCAAGATTACAGGTGTCATAATTCTGAGTATCATTTCATGAGATTATCCAATCCTTAACAGATAAAATATTTAAAGACTGAATGTGAAGGTAGCACCAAATATTCCTGGCAAAGTTACAATGAAGTAAATCATGGTTCTTAGTGTAGGGTTCATGATAGTAAGGGCAAGTTACAATATTATCAATATATTTACTTATATGCTGCCTAATTGGCAGACTTTCTCTGCAACATTTCCAAAGGAAAAGAGAAATTTGTGGGATAGTCTTAATTTTCCATATGCACTTCCAATTAATATTATCCTGCGAGTCATTTTGGTTTGCAATCGCTAAATGGTGATACATCGAACTGACCTCATAATTATCTGACTTGGTTAAAGACCATTTGACCGTATCTTGACCTTCCACCTGGATGGGTATAGAGTTGATAATGTTTCCTATGGTGGATTAGAACATGGAAGATATTAAGTCATTATCCCAGTTATTGTTACGAATCAGTTGAGGGACCCAGAATAGCAGAGAGTTGTGATGGTTTGGAAGTGGGGGAAGATGTTCAGGGATCCAATAATCATTCAAAATATCAATTTTGGTGTCATTGTAAGCTTCCCAGAAAGAGACTGCATTGATCTTATTCATTTGATTACTAATGGTTTTCCAAGTCTAAGAATCAGAACTTTTAGCTGACTTGGGGTTTTGATCTTTATGGAAATATTCACTTTCAGAAGTTTAACCCATATTGCATTGGGCTCAGATTTGATGCGCCAAGCGAGCTTACCCAGGAGAGCTTGATTATCAAGGAAAGCGTCTCGTAGTCCTAGATCCTTTGACCTTAGGTAGGCAGATAGATGTTCATGCTTTAGTGCGAATGCCTTTCGACTTTTTCCACCAAAAAAGACCTTTGGACAGTCTTGATGCGATCGCATACGCCCTTTGGAATGGCGAACGGTTGATGCAATTGCCGAGACAACTACAGTTCGACCAGCTTGAGATGGAAATTTATTCTGCCAATTCGATAGCTTGACTTGGATCTGATCAATGAGAGAATTAAAAACTTTAGTTTTATTAGCCCCAATAAATAATTGAGCCCCAAGATACTTGTCAAACAGCGAGGCCTGATGGATTTTTGAGGTTTCTAATGATGATCCTTTTGAACTTAGGGTGGGACTTTCGGGAAAAGAATATGTTAGATTTGGAGTAGTTAATCATTTAACCGGACGAGTTACAAAACGTAGTATGGATGTGCTTAAGGTTGTGAATATTATCCAAAGAATTGCGGTAAAAAATGATACACTCGTCTGCAAACAAGGGTGCTCTTATACCATTAAATTTAAGAAACAAAGAGATGCAAGGGATAGTTGGAATTCAAAGGTAAATTGTATTGATTTATCTTTAGGGTATTTATAGCTTTTAGAAAACAAACATAGTCAAATTTTAGAAAACAAATATTGTCAAATGCAAATAATTAGAAACTCTAGTATATACAAATATCAGTAACTTTTCAACGTATGCACCATTGGATTATCTTCATTTGTTCTCATAAATTCTCCTTCCTGATTTGTATTTGATCCAATATATTTATTTATCCATACTATTTGAGTTAGTTATACAAAATATATCTCTTATTAGAGAGAACAAAGTTCAATTCATACTGTTTAAACAAAACAAGTAATTGTGCTTTTCATTTTAAGATATTAATGCAAATTTTAGTAGTATATAAGACCAATTAATTTAACAATGCGGATAAAATCATTATATTAAGAAAAAATCTCTCTAGTTAGTCAACTACACACACATATATATTATATATATATAAATGAAGTTGCTATTTAGAATAACAACAAGTAGATAAAAGATACTGACATGAGAAGATGGTCTAAGATAGTCTAAGTTAACCCTTCATGTAGTAGAGGGGGAATATTGAATAAACAAATAACTCAATTAAATAACTAAGAAATTGATAATTAACTAAATATCACACCAAGTGGAATTTGTTTATGTAGGCTTTAATTTCATTTTGAGACCTTGAAGATGCTAACTCACTGTTAGAATATATAGTTAGTCCCACATTGTTCAATTGCTTAAACTTTTCTCTTGTACTACTCCTTATAAAGATCATATGTAATAGCTATGAGAATCAACACAAATCATTACAATTCTCTTTTCTTACATGGTATAAGAGCCTAGTTTTTCTTTCTTGGGAATAGTTAGTCAATAGAGTCTTCTGCTTTCCCAGCGGCGGTAGTCCCATTAATGGCTATCGTCCGCCGGAATTTCGTCGGTTTTTAGGTTTTTTTTCTTGAAGTTTAGTATCTTTTTCCAATAAGAGTAGTTCTCTTCTATTGTTCAAATCTAGTCATTATTCAATACTTTTTTCAATAGTATTTGAAAATGATGAAGATTAACAAGAAGAAGAAATCAAAGCAAGAGTGATTTATTGAAGAAATCAAAAGATCTCAAGCACTTCAAATGCCTCAAGTTCTCCACAACATGAAATCTATGTGGATCAATGGTCATTTTAATGAAAGTCTATTTGAGATGTGAGAGATTGGGAAGCTATTAGAGAGGGGGAAAGATTTCATGGCATTTTCTTGATCGAGTTATTTACCCCATGTTTCTCTTGAAACTATACTTATAGTTGTCCAAAATCTTGATTTACTAAATGATGCACACCTCATGTTTGATAGAATGTGTGAAAGAAATGAAGCTTATTTTTATGGAGGGTTTTCTTTTTAATGTTTTTATAAACATATTTGTAGGTTCGTTAATAACAAGCGAATTCATCCTCTTAAGTTTATTTGCTCATACTTCTTATATCCAAGATGATAACTCTCAAATGTTTGTTTCTTTAGTAAGCTACTTGGTTCCATTAGATTTTCAATAAGATCAAACGAAGAGAAGATAAGAGAGAGTATAAATGAAGAATAGAAGTGGGAAGGTCAAGATCGATAATTGCTAGTGTTTATGTTCAACAACACATAAAATCAAGTAGATCAAAAGGCTTAAACTGCATTGATGATGTTGGAGTAATAATTATGTGTGAGTGCTATTAAAAACCGAGGTAGGAAGATCTTCAAAACCCGGGCAATGGTTAGTAATTGTCAACCAGGTAATGGTTAGTAATTGTCAACCGGACAATGGTTAGTAATTGTCAAAATGGAGGAAGAACTCCAACAAAACTTGACAATGGTTTATATTGTCAAATTTCTCTTTAAATAGAGAATACAACAAATCGATAAAATGATAAAATGAGAAAACGACAAACCGGGCAATGGTGCCAACTTTTCTTCAAATGGCCAATGGAGAAAAGAAAAAGAACAACAACATCAAAGAACAACAACAAAGAACAACATCAACAACAACAGAGCAACCTCACAATTATGTCTCCATATCAATAACAAGTCAAAATATACAATTTGTTTTTTAGCAAACTCATGAATTTTTCAATAGCAAAAGTCATTCGTTTGAGGGGGAATGTTAGAATATATAGTTAGTCTCACATTGTTCAATTGCTTAAACTTTTCTCTTGTACTACTCCTTATAAAGATTTTATGTAATAGCTATGAGAATCAATACAAATCATTACAATTCTCTTTTTTTACACTCACTATAATGGGCACTTAAAGATGACTAACTTCCGAAATGGCCTCCTACATATCACATTTTTGTCATATTTTATGATGACATGCACTTTTGTTTCCATGTTTGTCATTTCTTATCTTCTCTCATATTTGTATTGTTACACTAGAAGATAAAAGTCTTTCATCTTTATCTTCGACTCTTGATCACAAACCTCTACAACTTTATCACAAGATAACTTGCAAATGGTGTGCCATTGATTTAGCTGCATGACCTTTCAATTGGGGGAAAGTCATATTGATTTTATCTTCAATTCCTTCTTCAATTGAGATTGCAATACTCAACACCCGGTGTTGATGATCTTTTGCTACGACAAACAATTGACCAATCGTCATACACAATGCCTTTGAATTATGCTTGAAATCATTAAGATTTCAATCATTTAATGGGGATGTTAAAGAATTTAAATCAAGTAATCTCCTTTTCAATCTATTCTTTGATGATAAGTCTCTTTTATTGACTTACAAATGATTGTGTATTCATACGGTAACAACAATATGCTTCAAACAATTAATATTTTTGATTAGTAGATGGTGGAAAGTCATTTGAAAGCCACGACAGACATTACAATCACAAAAAAGATGAACCCCCAACTGCTAAATTGTTTAGAGGTAGAAGATCAAATATCCAACTGATTATATCACCATTCGAGTTGTAAGAGCTTGTTGACAATTTAAAAAATAAAGTTTCGGTGGCAAAAAAGTAGGATGGAATTCTTGATTAATAGTCCTTGAAGGATTACAGGAAAACCCTCCCGAACAATAAAAGGTAATTTGAGACACAGAGGAAAAAAGCTTGATTTTATTAATTAGCGTACAATAGACGATAAGGAAATTGAGTTGGGGAAGAAAGAATCAATCTATTAAGGAGATCTTTAGGCAGTACCGACCCTGAATTTTGAGGGGCGTTAGCCGAACTATCGACGGAGGCCCCAACGCTTGAAGTTGAAAAAGTATAAAATTTGACTCTTTTTTTTTATAAAATTTATAGTTGTTAAAATTATACATGAAACAAATATTACTTAAACACCGCTCTTCTTACATTTTTCGGTGCAAAATCACTAATCACATTTGTATAGTCAATATTCTCAGCTAATTCATGTTCAATAGATAACAAAGCTAATCCATTTACTCTTTCTTGAGACACGGTAGATCGCAAGTAAGACTTGATTAACTTCAACTTTGAAAAACTTCTCCCTGTAGAAGTCACAATAACCGGAGTGGTCATCACATCTTTATGATGTATCAATGTCTTGTAACGACTAGGTAGATCGCAGTCGATTTCTCAAAAAAAAAAATCGGAATGGTCAAAAGAATTCTATAAGCGTTCCACGAATTCGGACACCCTTCCATCAATTTGGGTAAGCTTTGTTATTTGGTATCTACATTTTTACTTTTAGTGCCTACTTTTAAAGGAAAAAATTATCTAAAAAATAATGAAAGTTGTGGGAGTCGAACACTTGTCTTTAGGTTTTCATACCATCTACTCTACAAACTCTACTATACAAACAAACTTGATACTTATATGCATAAAATACTACATATAATAATATTATCTACATATATATATATATAATGCTTTATAAATTTGGGGCCCCTTAAATTTGGGGGCACTAGGCGCCTGGGTCGCCTAGGCCCAGGTCCGACACTGTCTTTAGGAGGGGAATATGAGTTGTTTTTATTAGTTAGGATCAAACTAGATTTTCCATATAAAAATAAGAGAGATGAAGAGATCGTGGTACGTAGAAATGAAGTTACAAAGATAGAGAGTTGAAGATGAAAAGATGAAGATGGAGTGATAAAGATGGAGGACTTCTCTCTGTTCTGTTGGCAAACTACAAAGTCTAACAAATTACAAAATGTTACAAAATTAAGAAGGGAGAAATTTGGAAAAAGAAGGGACTTCTTATCAAGAATTCTAACAAAAAGTTGTTTATGGGGCTACTTTGGAAGCTAATCATCTTCAGGGATTATTTTAGAAAATGATCATCTCTGGAGGACCATTTTGAGTGTTAGTCATTCATAGAGGGGCCAAAATTAAATTAATCCTTCATTTCGGCATAAGAGCAACTCCAACCCCAGTCTATCTTAGGCCGAAAAAACTATTTTTTCACTCAAAATTTGAATTTCCCTCTTTTCTACCATATTAAATATCTCTAACCATTCAACCACCATATTAAATATCTCATATTTCTCTATAAATACATCTCCCTTTCTATACAAATTCATCAAACTTCATCTTCTTCTTCCTCTACAAACTTCATCTTTTTCTTTCTCTACAAACTTCATCTTATTTTTTCTCTACCATGGATCCTTTGCATCCCATGAATCCTTTGAATCCCATGAATTCCAATTTTACTTTATTAAACTTGATGCTTGAAGAAGATGAATGGGCTCGACAAAGAGACGACGATGATCGTAGAATGTTAGAATAAATGAAAAATAACGTTACACGAAAATGTTCTCGTCATGTTAGTTTTGTTTTGGGTCGCCAAACGATAGATCATAATAAACAACTCGGTCATGAAAAATTTATCGGACGAAGTGCTTCAACGTGTAGGTCGAGTTAGAAGCCCGGGTATTCATTCTCGGTTGAAGGCAGATCTTGTTGAACACTTATGGTATACGAGATCTAACGATGACAATGAATAGATTTTGGTCGGTGGATTATTAGTAATATGTTTTGGATTGTTGGATTACTAGTAATGTGTTTTGATCGTTGGATTATTAATGCAAAAGTCGGTTTGTATTAATATATTTCTATTATTAATGTCGGTTTGTATTAAGGTTCCCCAACGGTCCTAGTGTTAGGGGCGACTGAAGCTATCGACTAGGGTTCCGCCCAGCCGACTGTCACTGGAGGGCCGAGCGCAGGCCATAAATTTATAGCCTGCGCCCGCCCGCATTTGTGCCCGGCCCGCATTTGCGCCCGGCCCGCATTGGAGATGCTCTAACAATGAGTTTAGTCTCTAACAGACGTCAAAACAATAAAGATAACCATTAAGAGAGAGGAAGAGAACTAGAGAGAGAAAGCGAAGAGATTGAGAAGATTCTTGACAAGTCCATAGACAACCTGTCAAAATAAGATTAGAAAATTCTTGAGAAGTCACATGATCTCAACCAGTCCAAATAGACCAATACTGGTCATATATATTATATATATAAACCCTATCTTAATTAGCTTATTAATAAAAGAGATTATATGAAGACAAGTGGAGAGTGTCCGACCATCGTCCTCAAGAATTAAATTGTGATACAAACCCTAATTAATGTCAAATAATAACTTCCCATTGGAATATTAGTGTTGACTACCTAGACTTTGAGTTTTGACTCACCAAAGACCAACATTAATTACCTATAGGCTATATCTAGCTAGTACATTCATTCTAACCAAGATTAAACTGGTCATTCATGGTCTAGCTGCTTCTAAACTATACCATTAGGAGCGTATTTTGAATTTTTAAGCAGGGGCGAAGGGATAGGACATTCATGGACTTCACTTCCATGGACATTTTTGTGGACCGACCATATATTTTGAAAATGGCAGTGGCATTCTATGGTTTTAGAGCCAATGTACACCATAGTCATTGACGTTTGAGAGACATTCACATCATTTTGAAAGATATTGTCTTAACAAGAGCAGCGGGACTAGGATTTTCATGGATTCTCGTAGCTTTCATATCCATTGAGATTTTAGACAAAATAATATACTATTATTTATGATTAAATAGACAAATAACAATATAGGATATTTATATTTTATACATTATTCACCATTATAGTAAATGAGAATCCTAATCTACTGCCCCCTTAGTTTGATGAGGTAGGTCAAAGTTTCTCATTGGAATAACTCACCAATATTATTGTGATAACCTAGCATTATTGTGATTAAGGTTTGTTTCCGTGGTCCTCAAAAGTTTCAACCAAACAATAACCTCTTAAATCTCTCTCTCTCTCTCTCTCTCTCTCTCTCTGATCTTCTAGTTACCTCCCTCTATTTTTGTTTGATTAGTTGTTCATGATCATGTGAAATATGTAACTTCTCTCCTCCATATATCTTTCTTATCACCTTTCATAAAGATTATTGAAAGCCACTCCAACAGGTAATGGTGCATGTATAGTAGTCATACTAGATGGTTGTTGTGGAAATTCTGCTTGGAAGAAGCTGACTGTGATTCAACTTCATCATCACTATCAAAGGTGGGTACTTAGGCCATCAAAAATTGTTATCATCATGAATTCATGATCCTATATTAGTTTTTGATACATGTTAATTAGTACATAACCAGGTCTTTTTTAACCTTAAATGATTTCATACTTCTTTAATAGGATAGAATTTATGATCTTATGTTGAAAACACCAATTTCTTAGGAATAATATAGGTGGTTTGAAAATATACATCTTCATGTATAGGGGATCCATATACAAGTTAATTGATCATTATGAGTTGAAATCTAACAGAAAGTGACTTGATTAACACTTATAATAGGTCCGATTCGTCGTTTTTAAGTAATTTAAGATCTGGGTCTTGATATTGGAAGCTTGTTTTGGGTATCTAAAACCCAATCAGCACCCTTCAGATTACTCAGAGCTACTGCAAATTGTGTTTAGGGTATTATTACTAATTAAAGTTTGAATTTTAATAATTGGATATTATCACCTTTGGAAAATCAATATGATCTATATACTAAAGTACATGATAGTAAGAGAACCATTTTGTTTTGTTTGCATCAAAATTGTTAGTAAAAGGCATTGACTTGACTAAGTGTACAATTTCCCATGTCAAGCATGTACTAGAAGTTTGTTGCTTCTTTTTTTTTTTTTTTTTTTTTTTTTTTTTTTTTTTTTTTTTTTTTTTTTTTTTTTTTTGTTGAGAAAGAGAAAAGAAACGAAAAAACCAAAAGAGAAACTAGCCCAACGAGCACGCCTCCCTGAACGCTATTTCTGAAAGCCACATCCTGTTTCCTTCATGCATTCTGCCCCATTTAGCTAGCGAGTCTGCTTTCTTGTTCCTTTCTCTCGGAACAAGAAAGCAGACTCGAAAAAACCAAAAGAGAAACTAGCCCAACGAGCACGCCTCCCTGAACGCTATCCCTGAACGCTATTTCTGAAGTTTGTTGCTTCCCTATATTACAAAATCCTGCTATTGTAACAAGGTAATATAAAAAGAAATTTTTTTGTTCATCAGCTCTGCAAAAGACAACTATTAAGTGTGAAACCTAATTTTAGTCGAGTAGTAACATGTGTCTCTTCTAGGGAAAATCAACTTATTTCAACAAAAAAAAAAAAAGTAAAAATCAACATTCAAATCTCACTATATGAAAAAAATAAAAAAAATGGTGACAACCCAAATTTGTAGAACTAAATGACTAGTATCATAGCACATGTAGCTTTATCTTAGAATTTTTCTTATTTTAGAGGACAACTGTGGGATGATTATACAGACTCTAAAGAGAGTTTAGAAGAAGACTAGATTCTCTCTCTCTCTCTCTCTCTCTCTCTCTCTCTCTCTCCTTTTCTTACTCTTGTGATTTTTCTACTTACATGGATTTTTCTCCATAAGCAGCAAATAACTATATATAACAATACTATTGGACAATAAGCAGAGAAGACAACATGATTGACAAAGCAGAAGCTAAAGAGATTTCTGATGAAGTAAACAGCAGTTGGAGTGATAATCAAATCCAAATCAATACTTCTACATTATCTCCACAGAAACGAAGATTTCTCGACTTGAACAAAGACTTTATAAGCGAAGAACACACTACTACTACTACTACAACTACCGAAGAAGATGATCATTCATTGAGTAGAGAGTATTCAAGTAGTAACACCAATAACATGGAAGGTAGTACCACGGAAAGAACAAGTACTGTTCGTCAATATATCCGATCGAAAATGCCCAGGCTTCGTTGGACTACTGATCTACATCTTTCTTTCATTAACGCTGTTGAAAGACTCGGCGGCCAAGAAAGTAAGTATTTTCTCATTTTCAAGTTTAACTATACATGAAAATTTGAGATACCTTCCCATTACCAATTAAAAAAAATATCATCATCTACTTGAGAAGAAAACTAAAATATTTTTACACCACGGTTTAGTGTGGTTATTTTTCTTTCTTTAACGACAGTTTAAATCGTGTTCACTACAATGTGTTCCATGGAAGTGATACCGCGGGAAGGCAAGGAAGTGTATTCATCGAATTGCTTAAGAACCACACTATTTGTCACAGTTTTGAGTTAATGAGGTCACACTTTAATAGAAATAAAATTGCAACTGTTTACTGGAAACTAACCTTTTTCTCTAAAACTCATCAATTTTCTGTTGAAATGAAGGCTATTTTTTTTTTAATATTGACAACATGGTCATTACAAAGGCATTTGATACATCTATAAGATGTGATGAGCACGATAACTGCCGAATTACTATTATTCTATAGCTGACGAAATTAAATGGCCTATAGCCGACGAATGAAATGGCCTAAAGCCTACATAAACTACTTTTATTTATCCCCAAATTCAATATTCCAGGATTCGCACTTCCATGGGATAGAACCTGGGATGTCTGCCTGCGCTGATCAACTGGGCTACCTGTTGTTGGCAAAAAGCACAACCTTATTGCTATTAAACACAACCCTATTGCTATTTGATTTACTAAATACTTGAGAAGGCATTTAACTACCTTGTTTATTTAATTTTAATTTTCTTTTTTATTTGGGTTTTTGCAGGAGCAACTCCAAAATTGGTTCTTCAGATAATGAATGTAAAGGGACTAAGTATTGCTCATGTAAAAAGCCATTTGCAGGTACAATGATGATTATCGAAGTAATTGATAAGATAACCTTGATTAATCACTCATATAACTTCGCATTCTTTTACCTTTTTAATGTTTTTTTTATGATCATATATTTGTTTTTGAACTAGCAGATGTATCGAAGTAAGAAGCTTGATGAGTCTGGTCAAGGTAAATCCATCTAGAGTTAATTGTTTTGGTCAAATACCTTTAAATCCATTACCAAAAGTGATAATCTAATTTCATAGAAGACTTAAGTAGTGTATGTTTTCTGTGTCAGATCTGAAATCTGACTTAAGGTTTGAGTTGTCAGGAGTTCGATATGAGAATATTTATCACAGTCCGTCTATCTCGTTTAATTAAGTGACTAATTTTGTTTGATTTTTCAGATCAGTCTAATTAAAACACATACGAGTCAAATTTAGACCATGAGAATAATGGAAACACCACCTTAGATTGATATGTACCTTAGTTTGTTATATATGTTTTTTTTTTTTCGTTGAGAAAGTTTGTTATATATGTTGATAAGTTCATGTTGAATATAAAACCCTAAGAGAATTTGATATTTTCTATTGAGCAGTTATATCTCAAACAAATATATCCATGCAAGGAAATCCTGAAATGTTCTACCAAAGAACTAGTCCTCACTCTGTCTACAAAATAAATTGCAGCAAGGAATTTTTACCGATGCAGATTCACGAGCCGAATCATTTATCTTCTCCTCTATCGAAACCTTTCAATCATGAATCTACCTACTTAAGGTAACCAAGCAAAAACAGAAAGATCAAAATCATTTTTCGTGTTATGTTTATTGTTAAGTTGTTCCAATTGTGTGTTAATACTTGTCTTTCTTGGTTCGTCTTATCAGACACCAAGAATGGTCCTTTTGTCAGAATAATACTCCACTAATGCCAATCTTAATACCATCCAAGGATCCAAGATTACTGGCAAGCAAGGGATTACCTCATGAGAAGAACATAACGTCGACAAATTCACACTTGTTTGATGTAAGGAATAATGCGACAACATGTAATGAGTCTAATACTAGGCCAAGTAGATTTCTTGAAGAAAAGAGATGGCTCCCTACAGAAATGGTGAATTGGAGTGGGGTTAAAATCCCCCATGGATCGACGACATCGATTAAGGAAATTAACACCACGAAACTGTCAGGTTCAAACTTCAGTAACAACTACAACGAAAAAGGATTTCGGTCTAATAGCTTTGATCATCAGTTTGGGCCACCAATCAGGCTTAATGAGGTAAGCCTCTTTCTATCTTTTCATGTTGATAAGGGTACAATTTCTTATGATTTATACGTTTCACCACTATAGAAAGGCGATTCGAGATATACTCCCTCTTGAAACCGTGAACTAATTAAAACTAAGACAAATGATCGGTTGGTCAAAACAAACTTTAGTAGTGGAGGAATCATCCAACCCATCGCTGGCACCAAGGCTCGGACATACAATGAACAACTCTGATTGGGAACCCGCGTGGGTCATTCCGTTGCTTACTGTTTTAGAATACGACAAATGACGTTTTGTCTATTCACACATCTCATAGTGTGTGAAAAGACTAAATATACTCCTCGACTTTTGCGTCCGGAAAAGGTTGCACAAACCTTACACTTTCACAAGTACACCTCGTATCCATTACATTCTAACTAGAAGACAACAACTTTTGCAATTGCCGATGAGAAAGCCCAACACTACATCAAACGTCACTAGTATTCCTAATAATTCACATTTTGGCTCTATTAAATAGTTATTGAGTAGTAACCTTCATTTCCGTCGAAGTTGGTTAGTTTCTCTTGTTTGATTACAATTAAACTTTCCACACCAAAGTGTGGGTCATCATAAGACTGTGGCCCAAAAAGATGTAAGTTTTAAACTCTTAAGTGGAATAACATTTCGTAGAAACGGAAACATATGAGGATTTGCAAAAGCTTACATTATTAGATCAGCTGATTAGAAGGAAAGTGCGTATTTAATTCAAACATTTTTTCTTTACCATGCAGATTATTCAAAAGTTGCCACGAGATCAAGCACATCAAACTCTAGAGACTGAACTGATAAATTCCAGTCCTACAAATACCAAGGAAGCCATGAAAAGAGAAAACCCTAACTTGCAACTAAGTTTGAGCCAGAATATAGAAGATGCTGATCCTTTCAAAAATTACAATAACCAAGAGAGTACTATTAATGGAAGAGATATAAACACCATACTTTGTCTTTCATTATTCCCTGAAACATCTTCATCATCTTCAACAAGAAAATCAGAAGAGCAAGAATTGAAGGGAAGTCACCATGAACAACAACAACAACAACATAGAGATCGAAACAACAAGAGAACTGCAGATTGGTATTTACAAACAATTGGAAGCAATAGTAAGAAGACTACAGTGAGAGGCTGAGTACTTGGGGTCTGACCATGTTAATTAGAAAGCATTGGAGTGAGATCGTGTAAGTACTTAGTCTTAAGAAGTCATTATTCTGTTTACAGAAAAAAACATAGTTTGTTGCATATAATGGAGTTGCTTGCAAAACCACTGTCGGATAGAAACCCTACATCTGCTTGTCTTTACACCAAAATTTTCGCACACATAATCTAATATGGAGCAAGTAGGGGAAGGGGGTCGATTCCTAGACTTTAGAGGCACCTAATGTTACGAATAAAGAAAAGTCACTTTTTGGGCTAGCAGGAGGTGACATCTCTTGGTTTCGGTGTACCGATATAACGAGTTGACTCCACGAGTCTCTTAACGGGTCAGTGGTGAAACTGGTTACTACTTTGATTTATTTGTAAATCAATCAAAAAACACTTTCATTCCAAATCAATGGAGAAAGACTAAGGGAGAGAACAACTCCATATCTTTCGTGTTTCTAACCCATAATGTCTGTTACCAGAACAGATGATTCGTAGTCGAATCTCACTATCGATTTAAGATCGCAAAGAGGAATTGTATTCCTTCTGTGTTTTCTGATTTATCACATTAAAAGCAACACAATTCTAATTTGAAAAATTAGAATGTCTTTGGTTAAGAAATCAGATAAACTAAAAAGAAAAATTGGAGGATAAGAAGAAGAATATTTTTAATCGTGGCGAGGTATTTTTCTGTACTTAAGACAATTGACGCCATGTATAGTACCACACAGTTAGCGGCGTTCGTCTCCCAGGATGCACCGATTAACCTTTCGACTCAATGGTACTTAGCAGGGCCGTTGCTGAGAATCTAGGGGTCACGTGCGAGATTTGAATTTGACTTTTTTGAAAAATTAAAAAAATTACACATAAAAATTGAACAAGGTATAATTTCTTCGTAAAAATATTGTATGAATCTTAAGACGAGCTTTTGAATTTTATACCATGATTTCAACATATGTAATTACATATTTTTGAACTGTTTTTACAATTTCAAGAATTTTATTTTTGAAAAACATTTCAAAAGAGTATAGGAATTTACCCAAAATAATAAAATAGGCAAGAAAAAATGTACCGCAGAAATAGGGATTTATTTAGCAATGGTACCAACAACATCACCCAAAACCAGAGGGAAAAAATATGCTGGCCGAGTGACTCGAACCTGTGCCACACAATTAGAATCCCAGGTTCATTGCCATCTGAGCTAAGGAACATCTTATGTTTAGCATGTTTCTATACTTATATATTACGTTAGCTTCAGCCTTCAGACCACTACTAAAAATGGGCCCTTAGCGGCAGGGGGCCCTGTGCGGCCGCCCTGCCCGCACGGGCCCAAACACGGCCCTGGTACTTGTAGGGATTTACACCCTTCTACTAGTGTTTATAGCGGAAATATGACATCTAATGTCTACACTAGTATTCCCAGGATCACATGCAAAACTAGTAATTAATCTAATGGAGATAGTAGATTACCTTAATCGCTTTTCCCTCGAACTAGTTGAATTGATTGAAGAAGACCAAGAGCTTCAAGTGTAGCTCCTCTACTTGGGACACGAGCAATCAATTTGATCTCCCACCTTGTTGTATAGCTAGCACACCAATGGTGGTTGGATAATAAGAAGACCTTCTTCTTGCTTGACTAGAAGATAGCTTGGGAATTAGCTCACTTTCTCCTCTCTACTTGATGTGGTAGAGTAAGAAAGCTTAGAGAGAAATTCCACACCTTATTCTCTGCCCTAAGAGTGTTTATATAGAACCCTAATAAGAATCCACCTCCTTTTAGGTTTCCTAAAACACCCTTTAGAATAAGATTTAGGGAAATAGTCGAAAATAGCAACTATTGGTATTTTCTCAATTCCCTAAGGAGGAGGTGCCCAAACACCACTAAAATTGGCAGATATAATGTTTATTATATCAGCAACTAACCCTCCAAAATTCAGCCCAATCCGAGTCCTAGAAGTACCCGAACCGGTCTAGGCCCAAAAACCCTGTTTTTGGCCCTTTTGTACTATCTTTGCCTAATTCCCTTTTAGGCCTATGAGATATGTTTATGGGACACTCCCATGATTATATCTCACTCCCACTAGTCATATCCTAGATCAATTTGTCACTCTTATGTGTAACCCGTTGTAGGATCCGATCGAAGTTAGCCGCGAATTACTCCGTAATTCGACGATCGTAGTTGGTCTCTAGCTACAACTCTACGATCCCTAAATCAATCGGACTTGATGATCTTCCACATCAATTGTCCTATCCGAAAAATTGTTCGCATTGTCACCTTGGTCGAAGGACATCTCCTTCAACTCCTTCAGACTCCCACTTGGACTTAGAACAAGTGCAATGCCTCGATTCCCGTGTCAATTTAGTATCCCATCTGATACGTCACGTCATTCAGACTTTCTTGATATCCGAGTACAACTGTAAAAGACAAACGATTAACTTTAATCCGTTTGAGCGCGGCCACGCATTTTCAGTTGCTACTCATCAAGTGGCCTTGAGACACTTTGTACCTAATGTGATTAGGGTGACACAATCCATTCTTGCGCTCCCACTTAACTTCATGTCTATCCTGTCCTTCCCAGTATCCGTCTTTATAACCTCCTTTTACGGCGCGGCGTTTAACGGAACCAAAGTCGGGCATTCCTTACATAAGATGAGTGGAGCACTCATGTTTTGAGGAATCTCTCCAATTGTCTTTATGAGAAGTATTGACGTTCATCACGAGTGATGTACTTCTCATTTGAGGGTTATCCAGTGTATAAACCTTTTACACACCCACGTAGTCGAATAGAATATACTATTCATATAGCCCATGAAACTGCGCTATCCCATCGACTCCCGTGCTAGTCTTAGTGAGTCATTGTTGTCCATGCAATGACCTGGACCAGGGATTTTTGATAATAATTATTCCAAGTTCACTTAATAGGGTTTCATTCATCAGATCACGTATCTGACAAACCTATTCGGAACGTTTTATTATCGATGGACTGTCATTTAAACACTAAACCAAGTTTAGACGACTGGTGAAATAATTCTTATTATTTCTGATAACGAGAGTTGTAAATCTGAGCCTCTTCCGTAAAACTCCTTTTACCCACTCAGTTTTACTTGTCGAGGTTTAAAATTATACCTCATGCCTTAGACTGTGTATGAATCTCATACTATGTCTAAGGTGACAGTTTAGTTTGACCACCGTGGTAGTCGGTTTTAAACTTTGCTTATTATCAATTAATTTGAAGATTACTATCTTCAACCTTGATAATATCTAGTAATCTTTACTAGAGTTAAGGCCTTTAATTCTTTGTGTAGTATTTGCAACAGTTCCCAGCTTAAAACACTTTTAGCCTACTTTCCTTCCATGTCTGGAAGTTTGCTACAATGACATGTTCAACTTTGTACTACTTCATCCTTTAGCCTTCTAGGATGTACTAAGTAGTGTTTCGGTTTTCCAATCCGAATTCAGATGTTTAAATGCTAATCATGTCCAACATGATTGACTTTATGTTTTCTAACATAAATGTCTCTCTCATGCGTGCTAGCTCATCGGTGTCTTTTAGACTCCGAGTTTTGCAACGCCCTCTGTCATGAGTTTTTGGGTCGAAATTCTTTTAGACTTTCCGAGTCTTAGATTTTCTGTTTCGGATCTCAAGCATCTCAGCGTACTGAGTCTCTCTAATCCTATCATCCTTTTGATCTATGCTTATAGATCTTCAGATGCCCAAAATGGCATTTTATCCTTTTGTGTGTGGTCCTTTATTGAGTCAGTTCGTTACTTTTATACAACACCTTATGTCGTACTCAATCTTTGTATGTACTCTGCATACGGACCCGGAAGGTTTGTTTACTCCCACTTACCTTCTTGAAACTCGTGATTCAAGATTTTCTTCATTCTCCAGGAATCAAATTTCTCTGATTGCCTTTTGAATCGAAGATTCTAACTCTTGCGTGCTTTTAATCCGTCGATAGATTTCTGAAGCATGCTTGTGGACATAACTTGATTGGAAGAATCTTTATTCTTCTTGTCTCGTTTCGGGAAACACGAATGTTTCCATCCTTCTCAGTTTTCTATTTTGGAAAACCAATTTAGGTCTTTTGTTGACTTAAATTATCAAGCTTCATGTCTTGACGAGATATGGATTCCACGATGATTTTGGCTTCTAGCTAAAATCTAGAGTCAGTTTCCGTTTCTGCGCAGGTCTTTTATCTCTTCAGAAATAACCTTTATTTTCTGTGTCTTTGAGATTTGACCTTTTAGGGCTTTTGAACAACAATTTGGAATTTTCTCAACTACTTTGAGATATTCCTTTAGAGACACTTTCACTTGTTTTGAGAGTTCTCCGGCGAATGACATTCGCTTTTGTGCGGTGGGTTTATTAGATCATGTCTTTAACCTTTCCTTTTCCGAGGAGCCGCAGTTTGTTGCTCTTGGTCGAATTTAATCGACTTGTACAAGTTTCATGATTGTTCTTCATGACCCTCCATGATTTTTCTCATTATCGAATTAAATCGACTTGTACTTTTCTCCCACTTATTCTTTTAATAATTAGTGTTTTCTCCCAGACTACTAGGTGTGCTAATTATTAGAAGAATACTATCATGAGCAACAAACACTTTGTTCTCTTGATTAGTTATGGAAGAAGCCCAAATTTCTTTTAAAAGAAATTGCGTCAGATATTAGCTAGTTTTGTAATGCTTTTACAAGCTTAGCTGTTAGACGGAATTTTGGTAGTTTTGTGAGAAGCTATGTCTAGACTAAATGGATTTTGGAGGATAGAGTTTGATTCGTGTTCTTCATCTTAATCCTTTTGGACACTCCAAATATGGATAGGTTAGAAGTACGTTTGAAGATCAATCTCTGTTTTTGACTCAAGGCTTTCTTTCTTGTCAGTTTGATTCATGTTTTGGTTATAGTGGACTTGTTGTCCTCATCCCTTTCGATTGGGATGAACCTATCTTATAGGTTTTTGACCAAGTTTAGAATCTTTTGGTATAGTTTGTTAAACTTAGCACTTATTAACATCTCAATTTAGAAATAAAATTCTTTATTGATTCTCCATAATACTTAGTACAAAGATGATGTTAAAAAACTAGAAAAACGATTAATCTAGAATAGTGCCTAAAGTAGACTTCGATCCCTTTCAGCATCCTTCGCAGTCGAGGCTTCTGCTCCCTCTTGGATCTTGTCTTCCTTAGCCAAATACTCAGTTCCCAGCTGCGCCTGTTCATTCACAATGAAAGGGCAATTTTAGGTATTACATACCATAATTTGGGAATTTTACAGTATTTGATAAGTTAACTGTTTATACCTGAATTGGAAGCTACTGTTCCATTCTTTTTGTCCTCCAAGAACTTAGGGCAGTTTCTTTTCCAGTGGCCCTTGCCATCACAGTAGAAACATTTGGTGTCAGGAGGAGGACCTTTGTCTTTAGGTTTGGCAATTCGTTTGCTTTTACCTTTTGACGCGGTTTTCTTCTTCTGTTTTCCACCTTTCTTAAACCCTTTGTCCTTTTGTACCATAAGAACGTCCTTCTTAGTCTCCACTATAGCGACGTCCTTTTCGGCTGTTAGAAGCATAGAATGAAGTTCCTCCAACGTTTTATCCCATCCATTCATGTTTTAGTTCATCTTAAACTGATTAAAACCACTATGGAGGGAGTGAAGGATAGTGTCAGTAGCCGTTTGTTGGCTATAAGGGAAACCTAGTTTAGCCAGCTTGCCTATGAGCCTGATCATTTGGCGAACATGAGGCCCAACTGGTTTTCCCTTTTCAAGGCGCATGTCCATAATTGCTTTAGAGGTTTCAAACCTCTCCAATCTCGACTGTTTCTGGAACATTTCCCGAAGTTGTCGCATCATGGAGTAAGCATCCATGTCTATGAACTGCTCTTGCAGAGTCGGTTCCATGGTTGCTAGCATTAAGCAAGTTACAGGCTCTGCCTTTTTCCGCACACTCCTTTCTTCATCTATCTCTTCTTTAGTCGAATTATCATCCAATAAAGGAATTGGAGTTTCTAGTACATGTTGCTTTCCTTCCATCCTGAGAACTATTCCTAGGTTCCTTTCCCAGTCAAGGAAGTTGTGCTCATTCAGCTTCTCCTTGTCGAGAAGTGAGCGGAAGTTGAAAATATCTTTTGTCATCTTTGAACTACATAAAAGAAATGGCAAAGTTTTAAAACTCGTTATCGTTTTTGAAAAACATTAGTTTTCCCACATTATTCAATAAAAATCGTCCCCGATTGAATAAGTGATTCCAAGACCCCAGTTCTTCGAAGTAAAGCGGACGAAGGCCCTACCCTTTGACTCCGTCGTTCCGGGTGAGTGAACTACTTCACTGATCATACCTTATGACTCTTGGTTGATAGATTTCATTAATGAATGACTAATCTATCCTTTTGCCTCGAGTATCCAAGACTCTCTTGCTGATCTCGTTGAGTAGAACCATTTAGACGTGTAGGCCTCTTCTATAGGCCTACCCGCATTGTCCCAAGGTAGAGGAGGTACTCTGCGAAGGCCGACCCACCTTCCTCGAACAAGGGCGCAACGAGTGTCTTAATCTGGATAGGCGATTACTCAAAATTACTTTTGGGGACTTTTATGCTAGTCTGGCGTTTGTTATAGTGAACTATTTAGCCTAACTAACATCCACGACATAAAGCGTAAATAAGTAAGTAAATGCGCGCGAGAAAGTTAATCAAGCAGACATGGATCCTAGTATGGCCCCTAACCTAGAAGATCTAATCTCCCTTGGTTTTCTTCTTGTTTCGCCTTTTGGTTCGTCTTGGATCGCCATCTTTGAACCTCCATTGATTTCTCCCACTCGCCTTTGGATTTCATCCTCGAGTTTCTTCAATGGACTCATAGACCCTAAACTCTAATTACAAGACTCTAACGATTCGCAGATCGTATAAACTTGAAATTAAAATTAATTACAAAGCATGCACCCATCCGTGCTTAAAACAAGAATAAGGAAATAAATCTATGGCCATACTAGTTTCCCGCATTCACATCACATGCAATCATATAATATATCAAGGCTAAGAATTATATATGCATGATTATCTTGGGAGATACTTTTGTTGACATCACATGTCACATTGCGGACCTTAAGTCTAAATTCGAAGAATTCAACTAATGGTGCTTTTCGGTTTTATGTTTTATGATTAAAATCATCTTTTAGAAAAACTCCGTTTTGGGCTCGAGAAAGCCCGGGTCAATTTCGGAAAAAATATTGGTTCGATTCTTAATGATTTCATAAATCAATTTAAAGAGAAATCCGTTTTGGGCTCTTGGATGGCCCGGATTGATTTTGGAATTATTTGGTTGGAATCGGAAAAAAAATTTTGGCAAAAACTCCCACTCGAATGATGGTCCCTTTTCGTGGTCCGAAAAGCCTCGAAAAAGCCCGGGACAAGTCCTAGACAAGTCCCGGCCCAAGCCCAAAAAGGGCTCGGACAAGGTCCGGACATAGCACGGCCCATAGGGCCGGCATGTCCTGGCCGAGGCCTATCAAAGCCTGGTCTCGTCCTGGCCGGAGCCAGGACGCTAGTCCATGTACCAGACGCGTTCTAGACGTGTCTGGTACTGGACCGGACCAGCACTAGGTGTCTCGGACTAGTCCGAGACACCCAGAACCTCCCAGACGCGTCTCCAAGACGCGTCTGGTCGAGTGCTATGGACGCGTCCTAGACGCGTCCAGGAAGCTCCTTCGCAGCTGCTGGTCGCGTCTTAGACGCGACCTGGACGCGTTTTCAAGACGCGACCTGGACGCGTTTTCAAGACGCGTCCTTAGTAGCTGCTCTGGACGCGTCTTCAAGACGCGTCCAGAAGCTTCTGTCGCAGCTGCTGGTCGCGTCTTCAAGACGCGTCCAGAAGCTTCTGTCGCAGCTGCTGGTCGCGTCTTCAAGACGTGTCTCAGCAGCTGCTGTGGACGCGTCCAGAGGACGCATCCAGGAGCTTCTGGTCCGGCCAGGAAGCTTCCTGGCCGGACACTAGGGTTTTTCAAAACCCTAGTTTCCAAAAAGAAAATTATTATTTTTTTTTTCTTATGCAACTTTAAGTTGCTATTTTCCAATTTTAAAACTTTTCTTAAATTTTTGAAATTCCTTTTAGAACACTTCTAAAATTTTTCAAAACTTTTAGAAACTTTTTAAATTTTTCCAAATTTGTTTTGAGAGTTTCCCAAACTCAAAACTACTCTTTTTAGAACACTTCTAAAATTCCAAATCTTTGTTTTTCAAAAGTTTCCAAAATTTAAAAAACAACTCTTAATCAAACCAATTTTGGATCAAAATCTAGGTTTTTGAAATTTTTCATAGAACAATTTTGAAATCGATTTGAAAAATCTTTGAATCCAATTCATAATTAATCAAATTTTATGTTTAAAACCTTTTTAAATATAACTATCAACATAATCAAGCATGGATTAGTTTGAAATTCAATGAAATTGAGTCTTTTAAAACACTTTTAATCATCAATTTGATTCTCAATTTGAAAATTTATTGAATCCCATCAAATTATGAGTTTAAAATACTTTTAAAAACATCTTTTTAAAATACTTTTATAAACTCAATTTTCAAACTATTAAGCATATGAATTAGTTCGATTCTTAGCAAAAACTAGTTAATGGCAAGAGGCTCTGACGCCACTGTAGGGATTTACACCCTTTTACTAGTGTTTATAGCGGAAATATGACATCTAATGTCTACACTAGTATTCCCAGGATCACATGCAAAACTAGTAATTAATCTAATGGAGATAGTAGATTACCTTAATCGCTTTTCCCTCGAACTAGTTGAATTGATTGAAGAAGACCAAGAGCTTCAAGTGTAGCTCCTCTACTTGGGACACGAGCAATCAATTTGATCTCCCACCTTGTTGTATAGCTAGCACACCAATGGTGGTTGGATAATAAGAAGACCTTCTTCTTGCTTGACTAGAAGATAGCTTGGGAATTAGCTCACTTTCTCCTCTCTACTTGATGTGGTAGAGTAAGAAAGCTTAGAGAGAAATTCCACACCTTATTCTCTGCCCTAAGAGTGTTTATATAGAACCCTAATAAGAATCCACCTCCTTTTAGGTTTCCTAAAACACCCTTTAGAATAAGATTTAGGGAAATAGTCGAAAATAGCAACTATTGGTATTTTCTCAATTCCCTAAGGAGGAGGTGCCCAAACACCACTAAAATTGGCAGATATAATGTTTATTATATCAGCAACTAACCCTCCAAAATTCAGCCCAATCCGAGTCCTAGAAGTACCCGAACCGGTCTAGGCCCAAAAACCCTGTTTTTGGCCCTTTTGTACTATCTTTGCCTAATTCCCTTTTAGGCCTATGAGATATGTTTATGGGACACTCCCATGATTATATCTCACTCCCACTAGTCATATCCTAGATCAATTTGTCACTCTTATGTGTAACCCGTTGTAGGATCCGATCGAAGTTAGCCGCGAATTACTCCGTAATTCGACGATCGTAGTTGGTCTCTAGCTACAACTCTACGATCCCTAAATCAATCGGACTTGTTGATCTTCCACATCAATTGTCCTATCCGACAAATTGTTCGCATTGTCACCTTGGTCGAAGGACATCTCCTTCAACTCCTTCAGTACTTAGAATCAGAAAGCAGTCGAACTTGAAAGTATACTAACCTCTGACTTAATGCAAATGGACCTAACTCCTTTCTTATAAAACTCCTTGACAACTCTGCTAAATCTTCTTCATAGACACTCTAATATGATCTCATAACAATGCTTGATACTCTGGAAAAAAACGGATTTTCATTTGGAGTTCATTTGGGTTCTATAAATAGGTTTCAAATAGACACATTCATTAGGGACGCACACGTCTGTTGGGTTAGGGACGCATTTGTTGAGAAGAAAAAAGCGATGCTTCACTTAATTCCTAACAAATCACATCGGCTGTGATTTGACTCGTTAGTTTGCGATCAAAAGCTCGGGAGGAACGGCCTCCATTAGAACTGCTTGAATCGCGCCTAACAAAAGGGTTCGATGGCCGTTAGATTGAGGTTCGAGAGATGTCCCATCCCATGCCGGACACGGGCTTAAAGCGAGCCGTTGGATTTGGCCTTTTGCGCGGACAGAACACGATCTATCGGATCTGGACGTGTTCTCTCTGCGCAAATGGCCCCAAAACCAACTTTTCCTTATTGCCATTTGCTCCTTAACTTAACCATTTTCCGTCCAAACTTCAGACTTGAATATCTCATTCATCTGGAATCGGATTTGACTGATTCTTGGCTCTAAACTTAAGAGCTCGACGAGATGAATACAATTGCATGTTCCATTTCTCATTTTGATTATTTAAACCAATCCTAAATCAGTTCTGATTCCAACAACCCCTCACATGAATGAAAATTCGAGATCTCTTATAATGCAGACTAACTAGAGTGACACACTGACACTAACAGAGGTCAATTTAGAGGCAGAATTTTTCTCATCGAGTGCACAAAGACATTAGTGAACTATGACTTGATATGAATCACGGGACAGTAAACCAACGAGTAACTATTACACAACTAGTTCCTTACTTTGGAAAGTTCTCGGTTGTGTTCATTTCAGCCTTAAACAACCTAGTTTTCATGTGTGCTCTAGAGAAGTCGGCCATTACGACCTTTTCATAGAACCGACATCAGTTTGCAAACATATAGGTTATCCGTAATAAGGTATCCTGCTATACCTCACGTTTGAATCAAGTTATAAGTTTTCTGATTCATTAAAAGCTTAAGGCTTAGCCTCTCAATGCAGGCAACACTGATTTCATCCTAAGAATGGGTAAGAGATAAATCTCTTTCTGTGCTCTGGTCGAGTCAGTCTATAACTTCAGTTTTCCCATTGAAACTACATCTTGGGATCTCCGATCACATAGGTTGGGTTTCCGTTATGACTTTACCTATTTACTTTAGGAAAAAGTCCCATTCCCCTTGATGAAGCTCTCTAGGTAACCCTTTTGTAAATGGATCCGCTAGGTTATCCATGGATTTGACATAATCTACTGTTATGACTCCTTTTGAGAGTAATTACTTTACTATGTTATGTCGTCGACAGATGTGTCGTGACTTACCGTTATACATTTTACTGTGTGTTGTTGCAATACCTGCTATATTACCGCAATGTATATTTATTGCGTGCACCGACTTAGTCTATATAGGAATATCCTCCTGGAAATGTCGCATCCACTCTACCTCTTCTCCTGCTTTATCCAGAGCAGTGAATTCTGAATCCATTGTCGATCGAACTTTGCATATTTGGTTTTCTTTGAGCATTTCCATGATATGGAAGCCCTACCCAATGTAAATATGTATACACTGGTTGACTTGGTATCTTCAGTATTTGAGATCCAGTTGGCATCCGCATATCCCTCTAATACTACTAGATATTTGGTACATAATAGCCCATACTCTTTAGTCTGTCTCAAATACATGAATACCCTTATTACAACAGTCAAATGTTCTTTTCTTGGGTTGCTAGTAAACCTAATCAAGTTGCTAACATAATAGGCTATGTCCGGACGTGTACAATTCATCAAGTATAGTAGACTTCCGATAATTTATGAGTACCTTAACTGGTTTACTCCTTGACCACAATTTTTTATTAAATGCACGGTCGGATTTATCGGAGTCCGAGCTAAACTCTTAACATTCTTGCTAAATTTTGTTGGAATTTTCTCAATATAGTGAGTGTGATGTAATTTTAGCCTCGACGAACTTCTAGAGATTTTTATCCTGAGAATGACTTCAGCTCTCCCTAAGTCTTTCATGTCGAAATTCTTAGACAACATTTGCTTAGTTGCTCTTATGACGTCTATATTATCTCCTATAATAAGCATGTCATCTACGTACAGACATAGGATTTGACATCCTTTAGCAGTGACCTTAGTGTAGACACACTTGTCACACTTATTTATTTTGAACCCATTTGATAACATTGCTTGATCAAATTTCAAGTGCCACTAATTAGGAACCTACTTTAAACCATAAAGCGACTTTGCCAACTTACAAACTTTCTTCTCTTGGTCGGATACCACAAACCCTTCTGGTTGAGTCATACAGATCTCTTCTTCAAGTTGTCCATTCAAGGAAGTTGTCTTTACATCCATCTGATGTATTTCTAGATTGTGCATAGATGTTATCGCAATTAGTAATCTTATTGACGTGATTCGAGTAACAACAGAGTAAGTGTCACAATAATCTAGACCTGCTATCTGTCTGAATCCTTGAGCCAAAAGTCTGGCTTTATACTTGTTGATTGATCCATCTGTCTTCAATTTCCCTTTGAAGATCCATTTTGCAATCTAATGGTTTGTAGTATATCGGGAGATCTACTAACTCCCATATGTGGTATTCATGATTGACTCAATTTCACTTTTCACTGCCTCTTTTCAAAAGGATCTTCTAGAGTTGACATTGCTTTTCTATATGTCTGAGGCTCACTTTCTAACATGTAGGTTAGAAAATCAGGACCAAACGTTTTTGCTACCCTTGCCCTTTTACTCTTTCGAGGTTCATCCGATTTTTCATCAACTGAATTTTCATCTCTTTCAGAGATTTCTGTATGTTGTTCATTTCTGTCTCTTTTTAGAGATATTTCCTCTGATCGAGATTTATATGGAAATACAGTTTCTGAGGATTCGGCATCCTGTGATTTGAATTTGCTGAGATTGTGGGTGAAGGATGTTCTTAGAAGAAAAGAGTATTATTTCTTCTTTTGACATACTAAATACTTTTCCAAAACCAGACGAAATACATTTCTCCTTATGAACCAGACGAAATACATTTGTCCTTGTAAAGTCCAGTATCTTAATTTTTTTTTGAACCAGTTATTCCTTGTGATAAAATCGGTTACCGCACACACAATACATTTGTTCTCTTGCTTCACACTTTTCTCGCTTAGCACTTATATGGCCATGTGCTTCTTGGTTTCATGAACTATCCTTAGATAAACTCTAAATCTAATGAGAGACGACACCACCTCTAAGTTCACATAGTTGAAGTTCTTCCAGTATCTTTGTTACTTTAGAGATACTTGTCTTTTTTACTGAACTTCATTAAGAGTTTTAAACTCAACCTCAGTCCGTAACAACCAACACTTATCATCCTAGATAGGGTTAGATATAAAATTTTAAGTGTTGAAACTAGTCAGTTATCAATGACTTGTTGTTACCCGTTGAATCTAAGACTAGTCATTTCCTAGTGTTAGATTTGGTTGCCATCAATGTTGATAAATAATGTTCCTAGTGTTAGATTTGGTTGCCGTCAATGTTGATAAACAATGTTTACATTTTGCAAATGTAACAATATTAATTCCATCTTGAATTAAGTACTGGGTCCATGGGTTTTAAGTCCAAAATAAAGTTCAAAAAAAGTTTAAGGTCCAATATTCCCAGAAAATAAGTTTTTAGTCCTTTTCGTTTTGGAAGAAACATTGTTGATAAATAACGTGTTATGTATGACACATATAAAAAAAATGAAATAAAGTATGGAAAACATAAAATAAAGTATGAAACTTTAACAATAAATAACAGGTAATTTATGAAACAAAACAAGAATTTTTCAACAGAAAAACACTGTAACTTTGAAGTCTAGATCTACTTTAAATAATTTGGACTAAATATCCATTATTATTATTATTTTGGCTTAAAATCCTGTATTAATATTAGGGGGGACTAAATGTGTGTTTAGGGGTAGATTTTTGGACTAGGAACCCAAAAATTCTTAAGACATCTACATTTTTGTTATGTACATTACCAAATATACATATTCAAGTGACTGGATCACTATTATAAACTTTTCTTAAAAGCTTTCACATATTTTCAGATTATTGGATTCTAAAATAAAGAATCTAATTACATTAAATACATTTTCAATATATAATTTTTTTTTCGTTTTCAAAATTTCATTTAGAATTGAAATTAAATATTGATCTTCTGTAACAACAATCCACTTGATATTCAATTTCCACTCTAATGCCAAGATTGTTAGCACTTTGTTGATAATATTCTACTTAACCTCATAAGAATCATTAAATCAATATATGTAAATATTATCTCTTTCAAATATCATCTCATGAAAATGAATTACCCCCACTAATTTGAGTATATAAGTTAGTATACTTTTATGTAATCCTCATCAATTTACAAATATATTAACCCCCACTATTTTAGTTTCGTGTTGAATAATAAGAGATCAACACAAATAAATCCAATTTATAATTTAACTCATGCTACTTTTGTAGAATCATTGGGAGTTTGGGAATTCACTAAAATCAATTCTCAAATACTCATATCCCTTGGTTCATTTTACATTAGATTCCAAATCTAAGTATTTGACATTGGATATCACATTTTAAATAGAGTAATGATAGAGAACAAGAAAAACTAGACAGACTCAGGACATACATCCTATGTGACTTGTTGTGATTCGTGTTTTTGATGATTTTAATCTACCAAAACAACGAATCACAACAAATCACATAAGATGTATGTCCAGTCTAGTTTTTCTTGTTCTTTATCATTACTCTAATCAATATCATGTGTTAATCATATGATATAAGTTGCATAAATGGATGTGGATAGTGTTTCATTAATTAATGTTTGGTATGCACAATATGTACAGAGTGCTGATGATTATTAGAGATAAACTATATCAATCGGGAATACATATTATAGTCGTAGTATCATCTATTAATCATTTTGACATGGAATTAGGTGTAAGAAGATACATTATCGACCAACATATTTTATATTTGATATACTTTTGATTGTAATAAGAAGCATATGTATTAATGTATATGAATAATTTTAATCACATGTAATATTAAACGATGGCCAATTATATTTAAATAGTTTGAAACTTGACTCTATACAATACACCATTCTAACCATCAGGGGGAATTGGAAAACGATGACCAATTATATTTAAATAGTTTGAAACTTGACTCATCTATTCATCAAAATTCGTTATATGTAATGGAACATGGAACAACATAGATGGAAACCCATGATTTAATCTGCTTTCAAGTAAATAACTGATTGTTGCAAACCCAATTAATTGGATAAACTTCAATTCCAAAGAAAAATGGGAAGGGAATAAACTATGATATTTCAATAAGCCTAACTGGAACTAATTAATTAATTCTTTGCCCCATCTTCAGTTTGTTTGTTGTCATAAAAGAATAAAAGTATCTATCTCTAGAAAAATCACAAATTAATTTTGGGTTAATGTTGGATTCTAAGATCATGTTGAAAATTTCGGAAAAATAATTAAGAACTTTATTTTATAAAATTGAAACTTATTTTCTAATATTTTAATTTGATATTTACTTTGGCAAAGGAGATTTTAACAGGCATCGTCCAAATGTCGCCACTTCCTTTTCAGCATTCACCCTTCACGTGACAATAAATTGTACTTTAACCACAAAAGAAATTCACTGCATTATGCACTCATCGTAATATCAAGAAGTGAACCATAATTGAAATCAGGATAGTACTCAATTATATAACTTTTAATGGTTTAATAATTTTATAAGAAATAAGACTTATCTGATTCAAGGTCGTCCTATTTTTGTTTCTCCACTTCTTGTTCTTGCATTTCAACAATTTTGTATTAATCTCATTCTTCGTAAAAATGCTTTAAGATTGTTAGAAAGTTGTCTTCGAATGTACAAATAAGAGCAATGGAGATTAGAGGCTTGAAACGTGTACTAGGTACACTATCCTTAAATCATTATTTGCCCTCTTTTGATCGAGATTACTTGAAGGTTACAAGGCAAATTGCTTCTCTAGATATGACAAGCCTTTGTGGAGACTTCACTTAAAGAGCATTAGAACACATTGAAGATGACAAAGGATTTTTCGAACCAGTTATTCCTTGTGCGGTAACATCATCAACTCAATATATGCATGGTTGAGTCATTCGTATATCATGAACCTTCACACTTATTTGTTATCTTATATGATACTCTTGTTGGAAATATAGGGTTGGATCAATGAAAAGTATTATCACTCAGAAGAAACCAAAAACGGAGTTTGATGTGTCATGTATGGAGGCCACTGCCTTGAAAGTGATTCCGGTACAACCTCGGTGCAAATTGTATGATTCCGAACACTTCCCAAGGATTTACCACATCTATCATCTTCCACTGCACTAAAGAAGATGATCTTGGAGAAGCAGAAAATCGGCTTTAATATTTAGTAGAAGATGAATTCCTCTTAGTAGTTATCTTTTCTCTTCTGGTTTAGGTCTTATTTATAGACTAAGTAAACCCGATTAGGGTTTCCCAGAAAACGTGGAAAAGAATAAGGAAGTCGTGGGATTTGAGGTTATCCGTTACTTGTTCCACAAGAAAACAAATAATAGAGTTTTAGAAATAATAAATACCAAAAAGTATTTATTTTATTCTAAATTCCCCAAAACTTCAGAACTCCCAAACTCGACCTGACCCGCGTTGGTCAGACCGACTATTCTCCTCAAGTGGGACTATCAGACTTAACGGCTTTGGAAGTCATTTATCCAACAATCCCCCACTAAAGGATTACAAAGACTTCTAAATACCGAGCCTAAGTGGGACATGTACTTAAGTGTTCAATATCTTTCGATTTGAATTGACACATAGTCGAGTGGGGCAACAACAAGAATAAAACAACCAAGTGAAATGATTCTTGAACTTGGAGATGTTTAGTTGAGACCCCCACAACCATACGATACCCGATGACTTTCTACGTTATCCGCGATTCATTCATGTTCATTTAGTAGGTCCTAAACATACCTTGGGTCTAATGAGTTTTTAAGAAGACTGTTGTATGTCTTCCATAGAAGGCGACCTTCCACCCTCGGGCTCACGCATGTGATTTCTTTAAGTCTACCTCAGCGTAGATGTTGACCCATCACACAGGTCATGAAATCATTAAGAACTTTGATGAGTTCATCCTCGTCATCATCAACAACTGAACACCCAGACAGTCCGTCTCAGTAGAACCACCAGTCCTGGTGATAGATGTATCAGTCATCGGTGCATTCATCAAGTCCATCTCAATAGGACCACCACATAGGCCTATAAATGCATTAAGAACTTTCACAAGTTCAACCTCACGTCATCGGCTACTATGTGTCCATCAAGTCTGTCTCATTAGGACTGCCTTGAAGGATATGAACACATTCATCAGCCGGTGCATTCATCAAGTCTGTCTCAATAGGACCACCACAAAGGATATGAATGCATTAAGAGCTTCATGCTCAACCTTAGGTCCAACTCTGACTTGCTCAGCGGAGCTTTGTGCTGCTCTGTACTCAGCTAGCTTTGCTTCATGCTATAGGAGTAAGAGATCAGCCACACAGGCTTTATCTCATCTATCTCGACGTCTCGAGAATTAATCTCCTCGTGAAGCCTTTAGGAAGTGGGTCTGCCAATTTTTTGTCAGGCCACACATACTCCAGAGCTATTGCACATTTCTTCAGCTTACGCTCTACTGCAACATGCCTTATCTGGATGTGTCTCATTTCGCCATTGTACACATTATCCTTTGATATCACAATGACGCATGTGAATTACTATGAAAGGAGATCCAACATCATCTCCTTCCCCCATTGTGACACGTCTTCCTAAAAAGACTTCTCAACCACTCAACATCCTGACCTACCAAGTCAAAAGCAATAAATCCAGACTCCATAGTATAGAGCGTTGTGCATGTCAGTTTGTAAGACTTCAATGACACAACACCTTCACCAAAGATAAAATTATAACGACTAGCTTGAACAAACTTCCTCATTGTTAATTACTCAGTAGCATCACAATAACCTTCCAAAGCTGCAGAAAAATTAGTTTACTGCAAATCTAGGTTAATAATGTCTCTTAAGTACTTAAGCAAGCGATGAAGAACATTTTAGAGTTCCTTATTAGGGTTATGAGTATATCTAGTGAGTCTGTTAACCACAATGACAAAATCAGGTTAAGTGTAATTAACCAAGAACATCACATTTCTCATGATCTTAGCATACTCTAGTTGAGAAAAACGTATCCATTCTTAACTTGAGCTATGTCGAGGTCAAATGGAGTTCTCGCATGTGTCACGTTAAACGAGTTAAACTTTCTCAATATCTGTTCAACACAATGAGATATACTTAGAGAGATGACATTTGGGTTTCTCTTAAACATAACCTCCATAAAGTCGTTTTCCTCTATTAAGTCCTCTATCTCAAACTCAGATGATAGAAAGGTCTTGACCTCATTCACATCATATATATTGGCACCAAAGATAAACATGTCATCAACTCACAAACAAATGATGACATATCTGGACTCACACTGTTTGAATATACACACGACTCCGAGTTATTCACAGTGAAGTCATTGCTTAGTATCATCGAGTTTTTTTCATACCATTTCTTAGGTGCCTGTGATGGGCCTAGAAGGTTACCCTAAAAGGTCTCCACTCGCAAGTATACGGGCGTCAAGTAATAACCCGGTAAGACCGGGATCGATCCTCAAGGATAGAGAGGTAATTCGGATATCGAGAGAGTCTAGCCACCGGTCTAGGTGTCACTCACTATCTTAGACTAAAATAAAAGGTGATAATTTGGTTTTTGGATTGATTTATAAGAAACAACGAAAAGTAAACTAAACTATATAAGGAGAGATGAGACAGATTCGGGAAAAATGGTCGAGCAAGAATCGAATGAGGAAGATACTTCGATCCACAAAGTCGATAGTGACTAGTACTAATGATCTATAAGCATAAAAAGTTAGTTAACTTCACCCATTTACTTGGATGGGTCAACGAACTCTTGGTTTAACTCAGATTCCAGTCCATGAACGGTCTAAAAATCCGGAAGATTTTATCATTAAAAGCAATAAAACTCTTGTCACATCAAAACATGTATCACGAGTATCCGACTACAAAAGCTAGCTAGACATGGTGGAGCACATAATAAACGAGAAGAAAATAAAGAAAGACATGAGTTAAGGTGAAAATCTCCCTATTTCGATGAGGCACGAAGCTAGAAGCACCGGAAAATATATGTGGTTAGGTGCAGCCGATCTCCCCCTAGCAGAATGTAGGAGTCCCCTTAACAGTGCAAATATTGACTCCCCGTAACAGAAACCGAGTTCCCCATAACAGCAGAGTCATCTTCTTCCTTTGAATCAAACCACCATGAAAGCTTGAGCAAGCTTTGTCTCTCTAAGATTTTTAGCTTAAAAGTTCAATCAAACACAAGGAACATCAAGGCAAGAGACTCAAGAACAAAATCCCTAATCTTTCCGGCCAAAATAATGGCCGGAATAACATCAAACAAATCCGGCCAGAGAAGGAAATCGGCCTAGGGTTTGCTGTCCAACAGTCCCGAGCCTTACTGTCCCGTGCCAAGGTGAACTCGAAAGTTTCGTTCGGGCCGAGTTGCTGTTAGACGCGTCCCCGACCAAGAGAGACGAAGTCCGGCCGAGCTGTTGCTGTCGGCCGTGCCTACTGTCCCGAGAAAACCGAGCCCTGCTTCAGCTGCTCCCGAGCTGCTTCTCTGTCCGAACCCTAGAAGCCTAATGTTGCTGTTTTACCGGCCGGCCAAGCTTTGGCCGGCGGCTTCTCTTTCTCTCTCCCTTCTTCTCACTCCTCAAACCCTAACTAATGGAGAAGATGAAGTCCCAATCAGCCTTTTTTTTTATTTTCCCCCTTTTGTTTTTTTTTAAAGGCAACCCCAACTTTGAGGGCTATTTGACTTGTACATAAAGAGGGTGCCTATATATTTCTCCTTTGTCATTCTTATTTGAACTCTTGGGCTTTGAGACTTCTGGGCTTTGCTTCTTATAACAAACCAAGGGGTGCTTTTAACTTTGCCTTTACTTCTTCTAATTTGTAGAAATGACCATCCGCTTCGTTCTTCCATAACTTTTCCGTCCGACCACCGATTCGACTTCCGTCTTCACCGCCGGACTCACCATTGACTCCACTTTCCATTGAACCTCTGATTTCACCAAAATGACCAAAATACCCCTGGTGCTATTTTCCTCCGATCTCTTCCACATGAGACGAAAATGTGACGAATTGCTTCGTTTTATTCCGAGTGTAATGCCAAACTCCAAATAAGCTTCCTAACAAGAAAAATACATAAATTATTAGAAATAAAACTTGAAAAGAACTAACTCATCGAAGTTAAGCGATCCAAATGTGGCATTTTAACGCCACATCAGCCTGTTATAGACCACAAAGAGACTTCTTCAGTCTACACACCTTACTCTCCTGACCAGGGATCACTAATCCCTCTGGTTGAGACTTACAAACAAATAAATCTCCTCATCTAGATCTCCATTCAGGAAGGCTGGCTTTACATCCCTTTGATGTATTGCTACGTCATGTAAGGCAGTCAACTCAATGAGAGATCTCACTTTAGTAATTTTGGTAACTAGAGAGTAATTGTCGAAGTAGTCAAGTCTCTCTTCCTGTGTAAAACCTGTAATCACTTGTTTGGTTTTGTACTTATCTATGGTCTCATTGAGTCTCACTAGCACGAGAAATAGACATCTCAACAGATATCCATATTGTCAAATACTCATAATTATACTGTTTTAGAAAAAACACACGATTCAAAGTTATTCACAGTAAAACTATTACTCAATAGAGTATTATCAAATTTCTCATGCCATTCCTTGGGTGTTTGTTCCAGACCATGTGAAGACTTCTTCGGTTTACGCACCTTACTCCCTTGACTTACGACCACAAACCTCTCAAGTTGAAACATGTATGTTTCCTAGTTAGGTCTCTAATTAAGAAGGTTGTCTTGACATCCATTTGCTGGATCACTAAGTCATTCAAGACAACCAAGAAAACCAAGACAAAGAGTGACCTAACAGTTGTGATTTTTTAGTCATAGGAGTGTAAGTATCCAAGTAGTCAAGTCCTTCACTCCGTACTATAAAGCCTCTATTCACAAGTCAAGCTTTATACATTTTGTTAGAAGTGACTCGAATATGGATTGGGATCGAACCCGGTACAACCTACCGAAGCTTGGACCCATTAGCAGAGCTGATTACTGAGACAGAGCTGGTATGCGAAGCAGTTCTCTGAGGAAAAGCTGGACTCCGAGACAGAGCTGGAATGCGAAGCTAGGCTTATGTCTGTGATTAGTGTTTATTCGTGTATAATGTCGGTTGTAGAGAGAAAGTCGGTGAGGCGGTGGGATTAGGGTTTAGTGGCTACATAAACTAAACCCTAAGGAGATATCAGTAAGACACAATCTCAGGAATCTCTTGTATAAACTTGTTTGCTTATCATAGTGGAAATCATCGCGCCGTTGTCGTTGTGGAGTAGGTCTCACCAACCGAACCACGTAAATCTCTTTGTTCCGTTCTTGATTGTTCTTTACTATTCCTATTGCTTATCTTAGATTACTCGTATTCTTCACATTAACCCCGATTGGACATAACAAACTGGTATCAGAGTTGTGGTTTTTGAGGTTTCTATGATGTTGAAATACGAGATAGAGAAGTTCGATGGAAGTAACGATTTTAATCTTTGGAAGATTAAGATGCGAGCGGCATTAGTTGAACAGGGTCTGCTGAAGACGTTGAATGGGAAGGCTGCACTCGCTGAATCACTTTCAGAAGCAGAGAAAGAAGATCTCATGGTCAGATTCTACTCTGTTTGAGCAATGAGGTCTTGCAGGAAGTAGCGACAGAAACTACAGTCGATGGGCTATGGAGTAACCTGGAGACAAGGTATATGACGAAATCTCTAACTAATCGTTTGTATCTAAAGAAGAAATTATTTAGTTTACAGATGTTAGAAGGGGAATCGTTGAAAGACCATATGGATGAACTCAACCGAGTATTCTTAGATTTGGCAAACATAATTGTCAAATTCGAAGAAGAAGATAAGGCAGTACTTTTGCTTGCATCCCTGCCACCATCATATGAAAGCGTTGTTAATTCTTTTATGTCTGGAAAAACAAATACAGCCTTTGAGGATGTTAAAGCGACGGAGGTCAATGGAGGAAAGGAGTTCAGGTGATGGTTTGGTGGTAAGGGGAAGGTCGCAGCATGTGGTCGATGGGAAGGGCCGTTCACGGTCTAAATCGAAACCTAAGAAGTACAGATGCTTTAACTGTAAGAAGGAGGGGCACTTCAAAAGGAATTGTCCTGAGCTTAGGAAGAAGCCAGCAGAGGCAGCAGTCATCGAAGAAGATGATGGTAGTGTCTTGGCAATCATTAAAGAATGTGATGAAGCTATGGTTCTGGCGATCAATGCCTGCTTCGCTGAAGATAGTTAGATTTTGGATACTGGTTGTACATTCCATGTATGTCCTCGGGATCTGAAACCAACGAGCAGGGCCCTACTTTTAGAAAGGCAAACAAAGGCCTGGAGGAGTCCACCAGAGTAGTGGGGAATATCAATACCATAGCAGGAAGACCTACCCTCGGAGGAACAACCAAAGGCGAGCAGCGCAGGTACGCCAACGAAGCAAAGAACCGGTCGGTCTTTCTAATCAAGCTTGCCATGGAAACTCCACCCATTGTCTTTACAGACGACGATCTGGTCGGGGTAATAACTCCACACGCAGACGCATTTTGGTCGATACGGGAAGCTCCACAGAGGTCATGAGTCGAACGTGCTTCCAAAAACTCGAGATAAGTGAACGCCATCTCAAATCTTATAAGTCTTGCTTGACAGGATTCGGAGACAATCATGTCAAAACAGATGGAATAGCGACCCTGCCAGTACCAATCGACGAAGGAGAATCAGCAAAGGCAATAATGCTAAACTTCGCAATCGTCGATAAGATGTACGCCTATAACATCATATTGGGCAGAAACTTCCTAAAGGAGTCAAGAGCAATAATATTCATGAACCACCTCATGATGAAATTCCCAATTCCGGGAACGAATCTCATCGGGACGGTCAGGGGAGACCAGAAAATAGCTCGGGAATGCTATCTCGTTTCTGCCTCGGGCTGCGAGCAAGAAGAGATTAATCCAGTCACCGTTGGAGGAGACAAAGTGTTCTACGATGACCCTACGGCAGATATGCAGAGCTGAGAAACTAAGGTCATCACTACTTCTACTATCTTTCCCTTTTGAATAAAGCCATTAGGCAAAAGAAGTAGCGCTACTAGCTACATATTTTATCTAATAAAATAAAAATATTTTTAGCATAAAACGCTATAAAAGGAGGAGTCCTAGCTAAAACTCATCTCGCTCTGAATCGAGCAAGTAGCTCTGATAGCGAATGCCACGACCAGGGGACCTAAAGGCAGCCTTGGTAGGTGAAAGCAGCGACCAAGGGCCCTAATTTAAAAACAACCCTGCTAGCGAAAGCCACGACCAGGGACAGGATAGCTTCTGTAGCTATGGCAACGACTAAGGGCCCTAAGGAGCAGTCCTAGTTAAACTGAACTTTGCTCGAGTAAAATTGACCCCTCACCAAGGTCCCAAGGAGAAGTCCTAGTTAAACTGATCGGCTCAAGCCGCCAAAGGAGGTAGCTCTGGTAGCTACGGCTGCGACCCGAGGCCTCACAAGGAGAAGTCCTAGCTAAACTTAACTCTTTACTCGAGTGAAACGTGGTCCCTGAGGATCCCTAAGGAGAAGTCCTAGTTAAACTACCGCCCCGATGAAGGTGACCGGGGGTATAAGGAGAAGTCCTTGCGAAACTATTCATGCTTAAAATGAGGAAGACAACCCTGGTAGCTAAGGCGACGACCAGGGACACGAGAGGAGTCCCGGCAAAAACTAGTTGTGCTCAACCCAACGAAACCAGCTCTGGTAGCGAAAGCCATGACCAGAGGTTTAAGGAGAAGTCCTAGCTAAACTAGTTGTGCTCAAGCCAACGAAAGCAGCTCTGGTAGCGAAAGCCACGACCAGAGGTTTAAGGAGAAGTCCTAGTTAAACTAGTTGTGCTCAAGCCAACGAAACCAGCTCTAGTAGTGAAAGCCACGACCAGAGGTCTAAGGAGAAGTCCTAGCTAAACTAGTTGTGCTCAAGCCAATGAAACCAGCTCTGGTAGCGAAAGCCATAACCAGAGGTTTAAGGAGAAGTCCTAGTTAAACTAGTTGTGCTCAAGCCAACGAAACCAGCTCTAGTAGCGAAAGCCACGACCAGAGGTCTAAGGAGAAGTCCTAGTTAAACTAGTTGTGCTCAAGCCAACGAAACCAGCTCTAGTAGCGAAAGCCACGACCAGAGGTCTAAGGAGAAGTCCTAGCTAAACTAGTTATGCTCAAGCCAATGAAACCAGCTCTGGTAGCGAAAGCCACGACCAGAGGTTTAAGGAGAAGTCCTAGCTAAACTAGTCGACCTCAAGCCGACGAAACCAGCTCTGGTTGCGAAAGCCACGACCAGAGGTCTAAGCAAAATTCCTAGTGAAACTAGTCGAGCTCAAGCTAGCGATATCAGCTCTGATAGCGAAAGCCGTGGTTAGAGGTCTAAGGAGGAGTCCTAGTGAAACTAGTTATTGAAAGATAGCTCTGTATAGACGACCAGGGGCAGAGCTAAAAACCCATAAGACCATTCAGAAACTTTTGGGCAGGGCTGACTCGGGTTCTATTTTGCATTAGGAAATAGTAAGCTTAGGGCATGCTAGATTAGGACTTAAATTATTTCTTTTGCAGGAGAGATCATTCGAAGCATGCGTAGTAAGCCTTAGAAAAATTGCATTAGTAAGTATAGAGCTAATTACATTAACTTTTTTATTACATACTTAAGAAAACAGGAAAACACAGTCTAGCGGCAAGCTCTTATTCGCCAAAAGAAGAAGGTGGCGAAGGACCGCCAATATCCACCGAAACCTTAATCATGACGGCCAGAAGGTGACCACCCCCACGGCGACGAACCAGAAAACTCACAGCAGAAAAGAGAGCAGGTTCGGAAGTGCTGGTAGTACCAGTCAAAGAATAAACCAAAGGATAAAGTTGCCTGGAGGAACTGAGGGTAGAAAGGTGATCGTCGTCCAGAAGATCACGCGGATGAAGGACGTCAACAAAACCCTCGCCAGCCACTTCCATGCAGAAGTGCTTAATGAAAAAATCATCATAGTTTAGAACCATGTAGAAGGCAACTCTAAAATCACCACCAGGGAGAGTTCCACTAACCATTAAAAGAGGCATGGTGAGATTTAGAAAAGTTATTCTTGCCTTAACATCTATTTATAGGGCAGAAAGGCTGTGATGATGGGGCGTGATCAACGAAGAGTTGCGGCAAGAAGTCATGGGGAAATAACAGACCTAAACGTGGGAAATAAAGAGAAGCACAAAAGTAAAGAGGAAAAAGGTAATTCTTTATTAATTCATAAGAAGGAACTATTACAGAAGAAATCACAGAAAAGGACGCCAAAACCACCACTGACATTTGGGTCTATTACGGAAGAAATTACAAAAAGCCTAATAGTTGAAGGGCAAAGAAAAAACCAGGAAACATGAGCACAAAATGAATCACGCATCTCGGCTGAAGAGGAAGTTATAAGAATACCCCCAATTGTTGAGGAAAAAGAAAGCAAACCAAAAAGCGTGAACGGCTAGAGGAGCCGTCACGAAATTTGGGAAGAGCAAAGATCCTCAAGTATCCCCCTCCGCATGAGCAGTCAAGACCACTGCATGACAAAGGACAAAGAGGCCCTATGGTCATCACCTGAACCTGAACACCTGAGCTGGAGAAGGTACCGATGATCTCTACCCCCAGTCGAGCTCTAACACAGCGCCCCGTGAAATTATCACGACCATTATGAAGAAACCCATCCTTTATCACGGTCATTATGAAGAAACATTCCTAAAAGCAAACGCTTGATATGAACTCGAACAGAGGCCACATCCCGAATCTGTGGGAAGTAAACAGGAAGAAATACCGAAGCAACAGAAGGAAAGAAATCTCAAAATGTTTTTCAAACTTTTTGGTAGTCAAGAATTGGGAGGATAAAGTAGGCTATTTATAGTGAGAGATGATAACCAAGAGACCTCTCGAAAATAGATAAGAAGCATTAAAGGCAATAGACCAGACACGCCTCGAAAACACTCAACGGAATAATGACTAGGAAGTATGAACGGGTCAAGAACTGCGGTTACCAAGGAGGCTTCAGCAGGTTTCAAGGAGACGTTCTTCGTTCACCAGTCACGACGCTCTACGCGTCTACGAATAGCAGAGCAGGTTGCCGTGTGAAGTGATCGAAAAGATCAGCGCCGGAAGCACATATTTAGAGGATCAAATCTGTGACGTCACAAAATCACGCATGGAAAAGATCAATTATTCGCGCAGAAGAAGAAACGTGTCTTGGAATAATAAACCACACGTCAAAGCAAGAACAAGACTGGGTCAGCTCTGGCAAGGATAGTACTTTGTTGAAGAAGATCCCCAATTCATAAACATCCATCAGCTCTAGAGTACTGATTAAAAGACAGAGCTCCACCAAACAACCATCTAGGTAAGGCTCAGAGAGCATCACGATACAACTCTGGGATAGGTAATACTTTCGACTTCTGGCCTTGAAAATAAAACACACGAGTTACTTCTACTCCTTAGTCTTTCTACTTTCAACTAAGGAGTGGCGGGACTCATGATGATGCATAAAATGTCAAGACGTTGACTAACGTCTGAAGAGTCAGAGATCAGACCAGAAGTCTCTCGGAACAGCTCGGCTTTAGGAAGCAGGACACCAAAAACCCCTTATGGTCCATCACACATTCCCCTAACTGGGAGGTCGGCCAGAAGAAACCAGCTCTGCACAAAACGCCCTCGGCATGGACAAATCAGCCCTGGGATCTCAAAAGGAATAAGGGGGTCTCCACAGGTTCGGCCCATATCTTATGCCCAGAACTTGGGAGATATCAGCGCTGCGCGACCTAATGACTTAATCCCGGACTTTCAAGAAAGATCTCAGTCGGCTACACATCTTGAAGTATTTAAGCCCGAGTGGACTCCACGTATCTAAAAGAGGAAACTTCTCCTTTAGAGTCTGTCACTCCGGCAAGATATCAACGAAGTATCCTTGAACTTAGGAACTTTCACTTATCAAAGATCCGGGATAGACTCGAAGAGAAACCCTAAATACGCAAAAGAGGTAACTTCTATTACGGTTTTACGGCCACCGCCTCACCACCACCACTAATCACAGTCGGCCTAACTTCGCCTATAAAAGGCCCCCCACATCGTCCTTCACAGAACATGGTCTCTGGAGAAAAGATACACTCTCTCCCCCAAAAATACGATCTCTTCATGCCAGAAGGATCACCTCCAAAAACAGAGTTCTCACAACTCGCCCCCAAAAGGAT
Source organism: Eschscholzia californica (assembly GCF_041429995.1). Lineage (NCBI taxonomy): Eukaryota > Viridiplantae > Streptophyta > Magnoliopsida > Ranunculales > Papaveraceae > Eschscholzia > Eschscholzia californica. Next base: position 27,043,598 of record NW_028238309.1, on the reverse strand, counting down.
TAATAAACATTTATTCTATTACTGCAAAGAGCACCCTGACTGTCTTGAGCGTCGGAGGGGTTTCCGAACCCTTTGCAGGTTTCCCCCCTTGGGAACTGATGAACATGAACAAGAAGCAAGGAGCCAGGAGCGAGGAGCTGGAACAGAGAAGCAGAGCAGAGAAGTTGGGACAGAGAAGCAGAGCAGAGAAGCAGGACAGAGAAGCAGAGCTGAACAGAGGAATCTCACCTCTCCTAACAGAATATTCGATCATAACGGAGGCTGTCATGCATCAACTCCCTTTCCCATGCTGATTTGACTGGGAGCCAATTTTCGACATCAGCAATAAGTACTGTTCTTTTGTGTTTCTATCTTGTGAGCTAGGGCACAGAGGAAGGTTGGTTGGTCGGCCATGTAGATGTCGAAAGGTAGTGTTGTTCCGAATTCGGACCCCATAACTTAGCCATCGTGACAGCCACCAGCTCCCTCCAAGGTGCAGCCATAGGTGGGTTCATGGGTACTCTCACCAACGACACCTCCTCCTCTGCATTCCCTCCTCTTCCTCCTGCTCCCTTAACCCCCAAGTCATGGCTTCCCTCAAGCAAGCTCAGGTATCTTTATCTTACATCTTTCAAGTTTCAATTCTCTTATGTATGTCTGGGTATAGTGATATGTTTGATTTGATTTTTTTTAATAAAAAAGACACTGAACAGTGGTCCGTTGGTTCAAGCTCGGAATTTTGCAGTGATGACCGGCATGAATGCTGGTATTTAAGTGTCAGGAAGAGAATTAGAGGCAAGGAGGATGTCCAGACTAGGTACTTCTTCTATTTCTACCACTTGCTGTTTCATTCCATCAGCTTGATATTCTCTTCATCTCTTAATATAATTTTACCCAATTCGTCTTATTGTATTTAATCAATATTCATCTGCTTACGTTTTCAAGTCTATAGCAAGGGTTACTCTACTTTGATATCCTCTTCATCTCTTGATATCCTCTTCATATCTTTCTTTATGAGATTCTCAATACATTAATTCTTTGGGTCATTAATTGTTTATACAGTTTTTCGCTTTTGAATTACTCCATACTAATGAAAAGGGTTACTCTACTTTGTTGCTTTAGCAAGTTTACATACTTGTTGGTATCACAAAATGACCATTGACCATTTAGTTGTTGCTATCTATCATAGCTTCCGCAGCTAAGCTATTAAACTTCACTCACTCAACCTTGACTTAGCCGATCTTAAGCCGAGTCTGGGTTTAACAGCTTACTTACGCACTTTTAACTTTGAGTTCACTTTTTTGGTTACTAAATGGTTGATTGTAGCATTAGTAAGAGTTCCGAGGCTATATAAGTTTGGCGGTAATTTTGGTTCTATGAAGTTGTTGCGGTTAATTATTTGTTTGCACTTTTGAATTTTGTTAAGTTCTTTATAACCTCAAATAATAAACTCAACTTTTAAATTTTTCCTCACAGGGGGGTTACATATTGAAATCTTTGAAAGGCTATTTTAATTTTCGGTGCTCAGGTATTACTCTTCTTCCTTTGAACTTGAAAAAAGAACTCTGAAAACTTCATCATTCTTAACTTTGCTCCTACCAGTTTGAATCTGAATTGAGGTAGTTTTTTTATCAACACAGGAAACTAGGGATACACAAGCTTGACCAAATCCCATATGTAGCACAAACTTGTAAACCTTTCATTTGTAAACTTATAACTAATTGATAAGTGAAAGGTCCTCTCTCTCTTTAATGGTGTCTTTAATTGAAAGTCTTTTGGTGTTCATTATCTATTTAGTTTACTAATAACTAATTTATGTTTCAACTTATGATTCAATTAAAACCAAATTAAGAAAAATTGATAATAGTTGGGTTTCCAAGAGTAGAGTTTCAAAAGAGTATCACACTAGAGTGCTCGCGTTCTTGGATTATGCATTCGCTAATGGTTTGTTAAGGATATAGTTTAATGCAACACCGTAACGAGTTAATTATCATGAATGAAAATTTATACGTTTGTATAATTTGTTTATTTTTTTTTTAGTAATCTTACGTTGATAAACCTTGTTATGCAGGTTACATATGGAGTTTTGAGAGGACAAGAACTATTTGGATGAAGATTTAGGGCCATCAAGTAGTAGACACTATACTAGACATTTTTTACATGTTTCGTATCTTTGAATACAATTTAAAATGTTTCTGTTTCACGTTTGACATTTTAAGATGTGTTTGTTTTAATGTAAATGTGAATATTTGTTTGGTTGAATAAATGTGAATTTTTGCTTCTTTTTGCGTGTTCGAAGGAATCATTTTTAAGGGTCAAGCATTCTGCCAGCTCAAAAACAGGGACCGTATTGAAAAATAAAATTCAACATTATTCACGGAAACAATCCGTCAGTATACCTATTAGTGTCAGTTTGTAAACCGTCAATAATAAGGAGCAGAGTGCTATTGTACAAAATTTAACGACGAACATTTACTACAAAACCGTCATAAATGTTCAAAATATCAGTGACGACATCCTGAAAACCGTCGTCAAATCAGTCGGTAATAGTATTGCCGACCCCACTTGTAGCGACAGGTTTTTATTCCGTCGGTAACATCATTACCGACGATTTTATCTTATTGGTGACGGTTTAAAACCGTCGTTAATAACCTAATTTTTTGTAGTGGGCGAAGCTTCCTGGCCGTCAAGATGAGCGCGTACACCAATTTTGCTACGGTCGAGTAGTTCAGCTCTACTCCACCCAACACTTTGTTGACCTAGTATATGGGATGCATCACTCTTCCTACTGTCTTTATCACTACTGACGAGACTGCCTCTCCCGAAGTCGCGAAGTAGACGATAAGCTCGTCTCCAAGGTTGGGACTGACCAATAGCGGTAGCCCTATCATGTGCGTCTTTAATTCTTGAAATGCCTTTTCTGCTTCGTCCGTCCACGAGAAATCCGGTATGTTCCGGAGAGTCTTGAAGAAGGGTAGGGCCCTGTCCCCCATTTTTCTGAGGAACCTAGAGAGAGATGCTAGCCTTCCCGTTAATAGTTGAACATCCTTTCGACTTCTCAGGTTGGGAATGTCTCTTAGTACCGTGATTTTAGCCGGGTTGGCTTCTATTCTTCTGTGGCTTACCATGAAACTAGGAATTTTCCCGACGTTACTCCGAACGCACATTTTTTGGGGTTTAGCTTCATGCTTTAGGCCTGAAGTCTATCGAAGGCGATCTTGAGGTTAGGTATTAGGTCCCTACGGATTCTGCTTTTCACAATCATGTCGTCCACGTAGCACTCGACCGCTTTTCCGAGCTAGTCTCCAAATATTCCATTGACTAGACGTTGATATGTAACCCCAACGTTTTTTAGACCGAAGGGCATTTGTTGGTAGCAATATAGCCCTCGGTCAGTTAGCAATGAGGTGTGCTCCTGATCTGTCCAGTGCATAGCGATCTGACGGTATCCTGCGAAAGCATCCATAAAGTTGAGTAGTTCGTGACCGGCTATGGAATCCACCAGCTGGTCTATAGATGGTAGCGGGAAACTGTCCTTCGGGCAGGCTTTGTTCAGATCGGTGAAGTCTATACACATTCTCCATGTATCGTTCTTTTTCTTTACTATTACTACGTTGGCCAACCACTCCGGATATCGTGCTTCCCTTATGACTTTTGAAGCTAAGAGATTCTCGACTTGTTTGGCTATTTCGGCCTGTTTAGTCGGTGCAAAGTTTCTCTTTTTCTGTTTTACAGATCTGCTCCCTTCTCTTACATTAAGTCTGTGAGTGATGATCCCGGGATCTATCCTGTGTACCTCGTCAGTACTGAAGGCGAAAATATGACGATGCCCTCAGAAAGGAACCCAGTTTTTTTCCTTCTCGACTTCGTCCAAAGTACTCCCAACGAAGGTCACCTCGCTGGCCTTTTCCCCAATCTGCACAGGTACGGTTAGGTCCGCTGTCCTTTCCTTTTCCTACTGGATTTTTTTTTTTTCTGATTCTTTGATTTTGTGTTCTTGATTTTCTGGGGGGGGGGGGGGGCGATTTTATCCCCGGATTCGTGATGGTGTCGTGTTCCGACGTCATACTTTCCTGATGGATTTGAAGGAATAGTTAGTCTAAACAGTTTAATGAACATGATTCGAGTTACCGAATTGATGGTTTTGCTGGAGAGACCCCCTCCTTCTAGCGCCAAATGTTGATGTCAAAAATGGCTTCCCGTTAGATCAGCATGAAATAGAGAGTTGATGCATGACAGCCTCCGTTATGTAGGAATCCTCTGTTATGTTGGGGATCGATTAGCTCTGCGTTCTAGCTTCCAGCTCTGCTTCTCTTTGTTCCAGCTCCTGGCTCCTGTTCCTCCTTCCTTGCTCCAGCTCCTTGTTCTAGCTCCTTGCTCCTGTTCGTCTGTTCCCAAGGGAGAAAAACCTGCAAAGGTTTCGAAAACCGCTCCGACGCTCAAGCCAGTCAGGGTGCTCTTTGCAGTAAAGAATTAATATTGATTGATCCTTTTGGGGGAGAGTTATGAGAAATCTTAGTTTCTTGTGATCTTATTAGGATAAAGTGATCGTGTCCCGTGAAGGACGATGTGGGGGGCCTTTTATAAGCGATGTTAGGCCGACTGTGATTAGTGGTGGTGGTGAGGCGGTTGCCGTGAAACCGAAGGGAAAGTTTCCTCTCTTGAGTATCTAGGGTTTCTCTCAGAGTCTATCCCGGATCTTTGATAAGTGTAAGATCCTAAGTTCAAGAATTCTCCTTAGATATCTTGCCGGTGTGATAGACTCTAAAGGAGAAATTTCCTCCTTTAGATACGTGGAGTCCAAGCTAGCTTAAACACTTCGAGATGTGCAGCGGACTGAGATCTTTCTAGAACTTTCGAGATTAAGTCGATAGGTCTCTTGGCGCTGCTTGATGTGACATTTAGAAAGCTTAACTTAGACTAATTAGTCCTTTTCGAGTGTTATCAATAATATTTTATGTGTTTTTCATGTTAGGTACTTATTTTGGAGTTAAGCGTGTGAGTCCGAATAAAAGGAGCGAATTATCACTATCATTTCATGTGCACAAAACAAGAGAAAATAACTCCAAGCAAATCAAATTACAAGTGGAGTCAGTGACGAGTCCGACGGTAAAAACGGAAGTCGAATCAAAGTTCGGACGGGGAAGTTATTAAAGAAAGAAGCGCGAGGGTATTTTAGTCCTTTGTGAGAATTTGAGGATGTAGTGATAAGGATGGAGGCACCCTCTTGGTTTCTAAATCAATGCCTAAGAGCCCAAAGAAGAATTACAAGGAAGATTTTATGAGCACTCCCTCTTTATGGATCCAAGTCAACAAAGTCTCAATGAATTAACTAAGTCAAGGGACCCTAGGGTTTTAGTAGTCTATTCTACTATTCATCATCTTCTACCTAGGAAAGGAGGCAAGAAGGAAGAGAGAGAAAAGTGGCAAGAGGGTTCAAGAGCTTGAAGGGTTGAGAGTTAGAAAGAGAGAAGGAAGAAGGAGGAGGGCCGGCCAAGCATAGGCCGGCAACAGCTCGGGCTGCACGGCAGCAGTTCGAGCTGCTCGGGAAGCCGATAGAAGCATGCTCGGGCTGGAGCAGCAAACCGGAACGGACCAGACGCACAGCAGCAGCAACAACCAGGCCGCACACAGGAGCTCCCAGCACAGAGGGATGCGTGCAGAGGAAGCTTTCACGGGTGCAACAGCAGCAAGGCCGGAGCACGGACCAACAGCTAAGAGTACGCTCGGGAAGCTTTCCGAGCTCGGACAGTGCAAGGATGGATGCGCATGCTCGGGACAGGGATGCATCCGGCCCGGACCTGAGTTTTCTTGGCCGGATCTAGTGGTTTTGGCCAGATTCTTCTTGTCTTTGCCCGGATTTTTCATGATGTTCCGGGCACTTTCTTGGCCGGAAACCTTAGGGCTTTTGTTTCCCTCATGCTTGGCTAGCTTCCCATGTGGTTTGATTTGATTTCAGTTGAAGATTGCTAGAGAGAGAAAACTAGGGTTTAGCTTTAATGGAGGTTGAGTTCTAAATGAAGAAGATGATGATGGTCGTTATGGGGAACCCAGAATTTGCTAAGGGAAGATCGGCTGCACCTTAAAGACTCATATTTTCCGACGATCTTAGCCTCGAACCACATCGAAAAATGGGGATTCTCTCATCATTTTCTTTTCATTTCTTATTTAATCACCATGCTTAGCTAACTTTAGTGTGTCGATTATATGAGATGAAATGTGATGAATTCGTGATTATGTTTAATATGATTTGATGTTTCGATTATAAATTGATGTTCATTTATTTCGATTATCGTTTTGATCGTATTTTCATGCGTCTTGTCAAGCACTTCGCATAGTTAATAGACGAAACTAAGTATTCGATATCGATCGTAGTCTAAGTCATAATTTCATGTGTCTTGTCATGCACGTCACATAGTTAGGCGACTAGACAACACTTTTGATGACTCGGGATTAACCGCTTTAGACATTTGTTTGACTAAGTATGATCTCCGATATACGTAGTACTTAGAGACATCTACCTTTGGAGTCGAACAGCGATTATACTTTGGAACATTAGATCGGACCATACATAGTTGTAGATTTATCATTATGGATTCCAGGACTTCGACACATTACTCTTGTATTCGGATATTCTTGAAGCATGATTTGAATGTGCTGAATGACTTATTATTTGTTTACATGTGAGTTTAATTGACTTCGTCTAGTTTTATAAACTAGAAGCCTTGATCTTATTAGTGTCATACTTGTTCGTTTCGTTTCGATTCATTAGATTGTGTGTGTTAGTTTGATATTCGATGCTTAGTGACGTTTGATTGATTATGCTTAGTTAGACACATGATGTTTAGGATTGTCAATGTGGGTGAAGTTAATTACATTTCCATGCGAATAGAGACTTAGTATTTGTCATTATCGATCTTGTGGATCGATGTATCCGTCTCAACCAACTTTTGTCCGAACCGACTCTTGTTGCTTTCCGACTCTAGTTCCTCCGACACTTCTCTTGAACCTCTCTCGCCCGTTTACCTTGATTGTTTAGTTAGTTTACTTGCTTTCTTCTCTTGTTCCTTATTCGATCAACCCCCCCCCATTTATCCTTGTTTCTCTCCTTTTTAGTCTAAGTTAGCTTTTAATATCTAGACCGAGGGATAAGACCCATCGATATCCAAACTACCTTCATATCCTTGGATCGATCCCGACTTTGTCGGATTACTACTTGATACCTCCGCTTGGGTGTGCAACCTTTTCGGGTGCATCACTGTTGTCTCCCAATTCTGGGCATAAGACACTGTCTCCCCAGTTCTGGGCTGGTTTCCTGTAGCCGACCTACAAGTTAGGGGAGTGTAGCAGATCGTCAAGGATTCAGCGGTCCTGCTACCTTAAGTCGGCTTGACCCGTTGGACTTCAGGTCTGATCTTGACTGTTTAGACGTTAGTCAACGTCTGGACATTTTTATGCATCATCAAATCCTAATCAAAGAGGAAGAAGTCATGCGGCTATAGAGGTAATCCAATTTTGTAATGAAATGCTTACTCATACTTCTTTCTTTCCTCACTCAAGAAATCATAGCAAACACTTTTATCGAGCGGAAGGAATACATGCCTCTTTCCTAACTGGGATCTGATTAACATCCCCTCTCCTCATATCTACCAAACATTTTCTCTCCTTTGACAAGCAATCATTTTTCCTCTGTCGAGCGATCAGTTTCTCTCTAACGAGCAACCGACCACTTTAGCGCACCGTTTCTCTCACCTGAGAGTTGAGAAGCAACCAACCACTTTTTCTTTGTTGAGCGCCCTTTGCTCTCCTCTGAGTTAAGAAACTGGCGACTATTTTATCATACTATCTACTTTTACATCTCCTAACAGAGCACACCGACCACTTTTATCTAGGGTCGTGGCTGACAACTTACAGGTCGATGCAAAATTTCAAACAATGCCCTTTTGTATAAAAGCACGAAAATGAGACGGACCTACCGGATCTTTTTTTTTTGAAATTATTTCACTACAAAAGAAAGATGGAACCACTGATGAATCTAAACTCCATGTATGATGTTAATACATGATTGGTCCGACATTTTTTATGTAAAACTTCTCTAGTTTCACGAGTCTTTTTTTCAAAAAATGATTGGAATACGAGAATGAAAATTAAACTATGAGAATAAGGAACTAATATATGGGCTTGTTTGTTTTCTTCATGACAAAAAAGTAACTTTGGCCTCGGCTTTGGGGAATAAAGAAAAAATTTCTACAAAATTGGTCGACTGAGATAACTTTTTTATTTTTATTTGTTGCTATAGGGCTCCCAATTTGGAGAGTTAAAAAATTAATTTTTGGAAGATCCCATAAAAGAATTTAGAAGGAACTTTTATAAACTTAAACAAAATCTTTATAGGGATCTAAACTCTAAACTCCATTCAAGTGTTTCTTCTTTTCTCCATCTTCTTCTCCAAAACTCTGTTTTCTTCTAATCACTAAACCCTAAAAAAATAGTGAACAAACCTAATATGTTTGCAAGTGATGAAAAATATATTTTAGGGTTCAAAATTAACTAATTTCCAGGGCTTAGAATGTGTTTACCTCTCTTACGGAGGATTAATGGATGAAGAAACTTTCTTTGGACGCCCCATGGAAGATGTAATAAGAGGTTCAACACATTTTGTTTGATGATTTCTAAGGTTTAGATTGTTTTTCCTTCTTTTTCTCTCTAACTTTATTTCTGGTTTTAAGGGCACTAGGGGTTGGAGATTTAGGGAAGATAAGTAAGAGAAGTAAAGGAGAAGGAAGGACAAAAAATTCGTCTAGAAGTTATGGAAGAGGTGAGATGGATGAGTTTTTCTCTAGACAAGAAGAAAGAGGATGAAAGGACTTACAATAAAAATAAAAAATTCACTTCAATTTAGTTTTGTGAATTGTAAATTCTTTCTGTATTCTCCATATGAAAATTGTTGAAAATTTCATTAATTTTAAGTGATGTATTTGGCCGTGAAGGGCATTACGGTGGAAGGTGGCATCTTTATCAAACAGTAAAGCATGAATGGGTGTAATGTCATTCAATCTTTTTTGGACTGGTGTATCCAGTAGATGCATCCCTCTAGATGGGAAGCTTCCATCTCTTCACTAATTATAAATTAAGTGCCATCAACCCTCCAAAAGATTACTAAAAAAAACGATTTTTCTCTCTATGTCTTGCTCTCAAATTTATCTACTATCTTATATAAACAGTGAAGTTTATCTTGGGTTCATCTATCAAGTTATGTGGCGCGATATTTTGGCATTATTAGTTTATTAATACAGAGTGTTTTTGGTTTTGGTCAAAGTGTACATACTTTGAACCAAACAGTTGTTGAAGGGTTTCATCGTATCCTGAAGGCATTAGTCTTGACCCGTTGTGTACTCGTGGTTTCTTACCAGAAGGGGGCGAATTACTGTCTAAAAGAATCGATTTATCGAGCTTTGAAGTCTAGTGATCAACTTGATTTTATTCATCGATTATTTTTCCACCTTCCATTTCAACTTAAACGCCATTTTTCCAACAATTTTTAGACAGTAATTCTGTAGTTGAAATGGAAGTTATTTCAGTAACATCTCTCCATGTGATCATGCGAACCGAGTGACAAAATTAAGCGGAACACCTGTAAGTATTTCCGTTAAATTTGATGCATGATTTTATGTGATAAAACGAAGTAGATTTGATATCTTTTATTAATCATGCTATGTTAAAATATCTTTTGGCCATAACACATTGTTAAGGTTGGTTAAGATTTTTTGGTTATCATGAGACCCTTAACATTAGTGTTGGTCCATTTTATAGTTCGTGAGAATTATTTGGTTTTGGAATCCATGTCATTACCCACTTGAAGAGGTATTTATGAGCCTTAGAGAAAAGTGATTTTGGTAACATTGTTCTTTGTGTTAGATGGGAGTGCACTTGATCCATTTACAAGAGAGTGAAATATGATCTTTTGATACATGAGGTACATCTCATGTGTGAGTTATATTTGTGCAATTTCGAAAGACAAAAGTACTTTACTTCATGTTATGAGTACATCATTTTGTTATTTATGAAGATGTGAAACCTTCTAATTAAGATTTAGAAGATGAAATGCATTTGAGAAAATCATGTTTACAGCATAACGGACATTATTTTGTAGCATAAGATATTTAACAAGTGGTTAATAATGCTCGTCAAACTATAATTCATTTTCGTGGAAGAAATGAACGGTAACTTCTAACTTTAAGTCTTTGACATGATGAAAAAGTTAATGGTGATCTTAGAATTAAAACTCTAAGAAACTAATAATCATATTCTGGAGTGAAGAATATATTGAATGGAAATTGTATTGAGTAAGAGTACAATTATAGATCCTTTGGACTATTTACTTTCAAGTGACATGATATTTTTTGGTTCAAAAGAATATCCCATTGTATTAAGAGTAGACAATTACACAAGTTGGTGGATTCATTTTGTGGTTCATACATAAATCCTCATGTTGTGAGATGTTGTTGTCTTGAGCATTCAAGAAACAAGTGGTTATTTAATTTCACTACAATTGATTTATTTGATTTTTCTAGTCACGTGCACTAGAAAGAAGCTCAGTGATGAATTATTTTGTGTAAGCTACATGAGACAAATAACAGACGGTTGAGAAACTATTACTCATAAAATGTTTTGGCCAAAACGGGTGCCGTTGATTGTCGTTCATGTAAAGTTATAGTTTATTGTATTAAGTCAGTTTTGTATCTAGAGGAATATTTTCTAATGTTGTTATCTAGACTAATATTCTCTAATGATTCCGAGTTATCTAGAGAACTTATCTCCAAAGAAAAAATAAATGGGGCTAAGGTCTGTGAATGAAGGTTGATCGCCTTTAACGGAAACCCAACTTATGTCTTGAAATCGATAGGCAAAGTTCAACGGGTACCAACAAGTTAAAGCTTTCGCGATTATGGAATACTAGCATTTTATATTTTTCCCATTTCTGAGCTACTTTTTGGTTTTCTGCAAGACAAAGGATGGATGATAAATCCTTAATAAGTCCTAATTTTCTAAGTGGTGCCTCACGGAAACACCACAAGTGGACTTACCTAAGTGAGTATGGAGATCAGGCCGTCTCCTTATAAAATAAGACTATTTTCTGAAGAAGACTCGTGGAAGGGATATTGCACATGGCCATCAACGTGCGAAGTATGAACACTCTGTCCTCCGAAAGGAGTATGTGCGATGACTCCGGTCTTATCATTTAAAGATTCTTGGTTTAAGACACGTTCGCTATAGCATTCTGATAAAGCTTTGAGTTGTTTGCACTAAGTGAAGGTTCAAATCCATAAGATACCTATCATTTATGTACAAGTTTCTACGATAATGTCAAAATCGTCTTTTATTCCGAAGTTGGTTCTTTTGATTTCTTTTGTTTCGATTTCTGATACTTCGTTTCTATATATGTTTCAAATTTTGAAAATGGTGGGGGATTGTTGGAAATTTTCAACAATTTAAGTGATGTATTTGGCCGTGAAGGGCATTGCGGTGGAAGGTGGCATCTTTATCAAACAGTAAAGAATGAATGTGTGTAATGCCATTCAATCTTTTTTGGACTTGTGTATCCAGTAGATGCATCCCTCTAGATGAGAATCTTCCATCTCTTCACTTATTATAAATTAAGTGCCATCAGCCCTCCAAAAGATTACTAAAAAAAAAAAACGATTTTTCTCTCTATGTCTTGCTCTCAAATTATCTACTATCTTATATAAACAGTGAAGTTTATCTTGGGTTCATCTATCAAGTTATGTGGCGCGACCATTTTGGCATTATCAGTTTATTAATACAGAGTGTTTTTGGTTTTGGTCAAAGTGTACATACTTTGAACCAAACAGTTGTTGAAGGGTTTCATCGTATCCTGAAGGCATAATTCCTGACCCTTTGTGTACTCGTGGTTTCTTACCAGAAGGGGGCGAATTACTGTCTAAAAGAATCGATTTATCGAGCTTTGAGGTCTAGTGATCAACGTGATTTTATTCATCGATCATTTTTCCACCTTCCATTTCAACTTAAACGCCATTTTTCCAACAATTTTTAGACAGTAATTCTGTAGTTCAAATGGAAGTTATTTCAGTAACATCTCTCCATGTGATCATGCGAACCGAGTGACAAAATTAAGCGGAACACCTATAAGTATTTCCGTTAAATTTGATGCATGATTTTATGTGATAAAACGAAGTAGATTTGATATCTTTTATTAATCATGTTATGTTAAAATATCTTTTGTCCATAACACATTGTTAAGGTTGGTTAAGATTTTTTGGTTATCATGAGACCCTTAACATTAGTGTTGGTCCATTTTATAGTTCGTGAGAATTATTTGGTTTTGGAATCCATGTGATTACCCACTTGAAGAGGTATTTATGAGCCTTAGAGAAAAGTGATTTTGGTCACATTGTTCTTTGTGTTAGATGGAAGTGCACTTGATCCATTTACAAGAGAGTGAAATATGTTCTTTTGGTACACGAGGTACGTACATCTCATGTGTGAGTTATATTTGCTCAATTTCGGAAGACAAAAGTATTTTACTTCATGTTATGAGTACATCATTTTGTTATTTATGAAGATGTGAAACCTTCTAATTAAGATTTAGAAGATGATATGCATTTGAGAAATTCATGTTTACAGCATAACGGACATTATTTTGTATCATAAGATATTTAACAAGTGGTTAATAATGCTCGTCAAACTATAATTCATTTTCGTGGAAGAAATGAACGGTAACTTCTAACTTTAAGTCTTTGACATGATGAAAAAGGTAATGGTGATCTTGGAATTAAAATTCTAAGAAACTAATAATCATATGCTGGAGTGAAGAATATATTGAATGGAAATTGTATTGAGTAAGAGTACAACTATAGATCCTTTGGACTATTTGCTTTCAAGTGACATGATATTTTTTGGTTCAAAATAATATCCCATTGTATTAAGAGTAGACAATTACACAAGTTGGTGGATTCATTTTGGGGTTCATACATAAATCCTCATGTTGTGGGATGTTGTTGTCTTGAGCATTCAAGAAACAAGTGGTTATTTAATTTCACTACAATTGATTTATTTGATTTTTCTAGTCATGTGCACTAGAAAGAAGCTTAGTGATGAATTATTTTGTGTAAGCTACATGAGACAAATAATAGACGGTTGAGAAACTATTACTCATAAAATGTTTTGGCCAAAACGGGTGCCGTTGATTGTCGTTCATGTAAAGTTATAGTTGATTGTATTAAGTCAGTTTTGTATCTAGAGGAATATTTTCTAATGTTGTTATCTAGACTAATATTCTCTAATGAGTCCGAGTTATCTAGAGAACTTATCTCTAAAGAAAAAATAAATGGGGCTAAGGTCTTTGAATGAAGGTTGATCGCCTTTAACAGAAACCCAACTTATGTCTTGAAATCGATAGGCAAAGTTCAACGGGTACCAACAAGTTAAAGCTTTCGCGATTATGGAATACTAGCATTTCATATTTTTCCCATTTCTGAGCTACTTTTTGGTTTTCTGCAAGACAAAGGATGGATGATAAATCCTTAATAAGTCCTAATTTTCTAAGTGGTGCCTCACGGAAACACCACAAGTGGACTTACCTAAGTGAGTATGGAGATCAGGCCATCTCCTAAGAAAATAAGACTGTTTTCTGAAGAAGACTCGTGAAAGGGATATTGCACATGGCCATCAACGTGCGAAGTATGAACACTCTGTCCTCCGAAAGGAGTATGTGCGATGACATTTAAGGATTCTTGGTTCAAGACACGTTTGCCATAGCATTCTGATAAAGCTTTGAGTTGTTTGCACTAAGTGAAGATTCAAATCCATAAGATACCTATCATTTATGTACAAGTTTCTACGATAACGTCAAAATCGTCTTTTATTCCGAAGTTGGTTCTTTTGATTTCTTTTGTTTCGATTTCTGATACTTCGTTTGTATATATGTTTCAAATTTTCAAAATGTTGGGGGATTGTTGGAAATTTTCAACAATTTAAGTGATGTATTTGGTCGTGAAGGGCATTGCGGTGGAAGGTGGCATCTTTATCAAACAATAAAGAATGGGTGTAATGCCATTCAATCTTTTTCGGACTGGTGTATCCAGTAGATGCATCCCTCTAGATGAGAATCTTCCATCTCTTCACTTATTATAAATTAAGTGCCATCAGCCCTCCAAAAGATTACTAAAAAAAAAAAAACGATTTTTCTCTCTATGTCTTGCTCTCAAATTATCTACTATCTTATATAAACAGTGAAGTTTATCTTGGGTTCATCTATCAAGTTATGTGGCGCGAAATTTTGGCATTATCAGTTTATTAATACAGAGTGTTTTTGGTTTTGGTCAAAGTGTACATACTTTGAACCAAACAGTTGTTGAAGGGTTTTATCGTATTCTGAAGGCATAATTCCTGACCCGTTGTATACTCATGGTTTCTTACCAGAAGGGGGCGGATTACTTTCTAAAAGAATCGATTTATCGAGCTTTGAAGTCTAGTGATCAACGTGATTTTATTCATCGATTATTTTTCCACCTTCCATTTCAAGTTAAACGTCATTTCTTCCAACAAAAATATGTCCTGGAGATTTTTACAAAGAAACATAGATTCCCTAGAAAATTTATTCACTAGAGATTTTTCTTTATTCCCCAAAGCTACGGCTATGACTCTTGGGATATTTAGCGTTAGGATCAAACAAAAGTATCGACATTAGCATTTGGATCAAGAGTCTGTCCGTTATTGGGTCCGGATCGCATAACCGTTGAACCAGTTGACTAGAGATGACCGTTTACAACCGTTAGTCTGTGACCCAAATGCTAATGCTGGTACTTTTCGTTGATCCTAACAATAAATATCTCAGAAGTAAATTGTAATGCCAAAATAATAGCATATTGACCAATCTAGCAAAAGTACAATGTAATTGGAAAACATGTGGCCTATGCAGTTGGCAACTCCAGTCATTATAGTCATTACCCTATTGAGGAACACTAAAAGAGACTTGGTTATTTACTTAAGTATCTCAAAGGCACTATGGATTTCAGTGTACATAACATGAGTTCCCGGCTATCTTAAAGGGTTATGATGATGCAAATTGGATCCCAAGTACTGATGAAGTCAACTCCACTAATGGTTATGTGTTCGTACTAGGTGGAAGAGCAGTTTCTTAAAGGTATTCAAAACAGACTTGCATAAGTCGCTCCACTGTGGAGGCTGAGTTTATTTCTCTAAAAGGGAAGAAAGTCGAGTGGATGGAGAGTCTTTGAGCAGACGTACCTCAATAAAAAAGGGAAAACACACCAATTTCGCGACGTTGTGATTCACCGTCATCGGAAACAATGACGAAGAATAATGTTTACACTAGTAAGAGAAAACAAATTCGCATCACACATAGTTCTGTGAAACACGATGAAGAATTGTGTGATAGCCTTAGACTACGTAAGATCAAAGAAGAATGTGGAAGATCCAGTTACTAAAGGCCTATCGAGGAGGTTGATTCTGGAAAGATCTAGAGTAATGGGGCTAAGGCCCTATCGATTGTGGTTTTAAATTCCTTTTTGATGCACTAAATTCCCATCCTTAAAGCATGAGGTAGTACAAAGAGCTTTGCTCTCTCAATGAGTTCATAGCCTTATGGCGTGGTCTTATTAAGACGAGCATGATGGATTTATCGTGTGATGATGAGAGAATGACCATACTTGCTCTCAATACATCCGTAGCCCTTTATGGTGGGTCTTTGATAGATGCATCGAGATTCCCTGAGGTTGCTCTTCTCAATCCGTCATGTATTTTGTTATTCTCTTAAGTTGGAAGAAGAAAATTGTAAAATGTGTAAAAAATAACATCCATCAAACAAAAACGGCTAGCAGGAACCGAAAATTGATGACAGAAAAAACTCAGCATATTTACTTAAGGTGGATTCTTTACATGACGGATTGAGATAGTGACACAATAATATCACGTAATTCGGTCGGAGAATCACAACCTACGGAGAAGACACTGAACATGCATGTCACCACAATTGTAAGTCCGATTCGTTACACTGGTCATTGCTGGAAACCGACTAATTTTTACAAAGTGTTGTAGGGTTTCCAAATATTACTAAGTAATCTAAGAAACTAGATAATATTTATCTAATAATAGTATTAGATAACTGTAAAACATCTTAAATATATAAAACTACTGTTTCGTGCAGATCTTCAACTATCTTAGACTTTTGTTGTTGATCATCGAATCGCGCCTTTTTGCTCCACTACGTATCTTATTAGATTGTAAATGGAAAATTCTTAAGGAAATAATAACTTACACCTTTCTTTAAGAAAAGGTTTACAAAACTGTCCACAAAATCTCCTCAAATGATATATTAATTGTTGAATTGTTAATGTAATATGATATCTAAAATTCTCTAAGAGTTACTACTAAGCTTTCCCCTCTATAATATTGGCTTCAGTTTTCCAAATTGTTTTTTTTTTTTTTTTTGTTAAAGGTTCAGTTTTCCAAATTGTTGAACATAATTAAATGTCAAAAAAGAAATGCAACTTGTTGGGCAGTAGGCACAAAAAACAATCTATTGACTGGCCATCCAGCCCGTCCTTGAGTTAAATAATAGTATGAGGTTTTTTCTCTTGGATAATACATCCAAAATCAATTCAAATATCAAGAATTCTTTTCAGGCCATTAAACATATAAAAAAAACATCATACTAGTCCTGGGAGGATTTGGAAAAAAGAAACCCAGAAGTCTTTCTTGCTCATAACATCACCAAGTCATTGCTATGACTACTCAAACCTTGCAACAAAAAAAATGCAAAAGAAAACTAAATAGATTAATTTCCAAGTCAATAGTAAAGTATCTTTTTATTTATTTTAATGTATCATGTTTTTTTTTTTTGTTGAGAGGTTTTAATGTATCATGTTGATATGCTAAACACAAAATTAAAAAATTTACTAATATTTACACCTAAAAGCTATATATTTCAAAGTGAAATTGGTGAATCAAAAAAATGGGGTCCATAACTCAAAATTTTAGAAAAATGTGGAACCCTCATACTAAAGGTCTATTAAAGACCATATACCTTTAGTCTAAGACTCTAAGGTGAAAGGTTCCCACAAGCCCAGTGGGTCCATTTTATAAAGAACCACTCAAAAACCATGAGATATGTTTATTAAAGCCAAAAGAGCAAGGACCATAAACTTTTCTCCTTTTTTTTTTAATTTTTTTTTGTTTTTTTTTTTTTTTTTTTTTTGTTAAACTAATTTTAATTTTTTTTTGTTGACATACACTTTTCTCCTTTCACATCGTTCTTTAGAACATATGGAGATTTTGACATTGCCCCCCTTTACCCCCCCCCCCCCCCCCCCCCACATGATAGGAAATTGTCAACTCGGAGCTAACTTTCAAGCATGCGCATACATGTGAGTCATGACGAAAATGCCTTTAATTTTAATTGGCGCTTCAGTACCATTTTCTTCTTTCTTCCCCATTAATCCACATCTTTTTTGCCCATCTTTCTTGGGCTTCTTCTTTTTCTCATCAGCATATCCCTAATATATCAATCCAACAACTACTTCTGCCTTCTCTTTAACTCCTTCCTTTTCAAGGAAAATTTCTCTTAATCAGTTTAGGGTTGTGTTGATTCATCTCTCGTCCAATTCTCCAAAGGTAAAACGTCAAAATTCTGTGTTGAATTTTGATGATATTTCTTTATCATGAGATCTAAATAATGTCATCAACTTCATCCGAATCTGAATGAATATTTTTCACTTGTTCAAATCAAATCACCACTTCTCCCATCATCATCATCATCACCATAATCATCATGTAAGAAAAATAAAGCTCAGCCCCTTTTTTTCTTCGCGAAATGATAGAGTGCCCAGCTAGAATGCCCACTAAAATGCCCAAATTTCCTCATTTAGATATAAACGCGGTCCCCACAGTAATTAAATTTTGAAAAAATCTTGTCTTTTAGTGAATCCACGTCAGGTGGGCATTTTAGTGGGCACCGAACTGGGCACTCTAGCATCTCCCATTTTAATGGTCAAAGATGTGTTGGTTTAGCGGTTTTACTAAAATATTACGGTTTTTCTGGATTTTCTTCTTCTCGATGATCTCTTGGAGCGAATTCTCAAACAACTTACCACAAAATCTGTGGTACTTCATATTTACTAGTTGTGATGAGACATATGGTTTTGCTTATGATCAAATCCTTTGAAAATTCTCTTGCAAATGTTTACTGGATTGTGCTTTGAACCGCGGCTAGAGGTTCTTCCTTCATACTGGTTCTTGATCACTTGTAGCAGTAGTATTGATTCCTCTTGAATTTAATTTTTGAAGTTATTTTGTTGCACTTGAGCCTTGAGGGAGATTAATTGCAGAAATGTTAATCAAGTTGTTAGATGAATTGGGTCTTTCGGTGAAGAGTTGAACTATTGAAGTCATCAAAGTGACGTGTTCATATGGCCCCCTGGTAATCCCTTTCACGTTATCTTGCCTAGCTTGGAATGGTGATGATGATGAATACGGTGGTGATGATGGTTAGTTAAGATGAAGATGTGTGCTGATGGCGGTGTCGATAAAAAAGATGAAGATGACGGTGTTGTTGGTCAGAAAAGATGAAGATGGTGGTGAGCGAAGGGGGAATAGTCGTGGTCGATGCAACTGATTAATGGGCAAGAAAGATGAAGATGGTATTGAATGGGAAATTAAAATTTAAATTAGGCCATTTTCGTCATGACTCACATGTGTCATTTGCATGCTTGAAACTTAAAGTTAACGATTTCCGTCCATATGAAGCGTAAATCAAAAGTTTCAAAAAAACTGTGGTGTAATCCTAATATTGATAGAAAGGGGAGTGGATGTCAAAATTTCCCATTATATTTTAGGGGAATTTGGCCAAAACTCCCTAAGAAATTATGATTTTGGTTAAAAAGGATTCATCAAAGTTTTTTAGCCTTCACCTCCCTGATGGCAATTATGTAATTTTCAATTTCAGTAAAAAGACCAACCTAACCCTAGTCTAAAAAAATACCTTGCAAACACCTTACACTGCCTTGCAAATACTTTGCAGTGCCTTGCAAAGCCTTGCAAACACCTTGCAGAGCCTTGCATGGTTTTTGCAAACACCTTGGACAGCCTTGCAAACAAATTGCAGAGCCTTGCGAACACCTTGCAGAGCCTTGCGAACACCTTGCAGAGCCTTGCGAACACTTTGCAGAGCCTTGCGAACACCTTGCATGACTTTTGCAAATACCTTGCACAACCTTGCGAACACCTTGCAGAGCCTTGCAAAGCTTTGCAAACACCTTGCAGAGCCTTGCAAACACCTTGCATGACTTTTGCAAATACCTTGCACAACCTTGCGAACACCTTGCAGAGCCTTGCAAAGCTTTGCAAACACCTTGCAGAGCCTTGCAAACACCTTGCAATGCCATGCAAATTGTTTGCAAATTAGTTTTTGAATTGATTTAACATGAAATTTGTTACAAATTATTATATTTTGTCTAATAGAATGTTGTATCGAAAAACTAGCTAAAACCCCTACAAATTCATAATAGTCATTTTATAAGCTCTAGCACCATCATTTTACTTTTGTTCGAAAAACTTCCAAAGCTTTCATGAAATTCTCAATTTGAACATAAATACCAATCATGATTGTCCAAGAAAAAAATATTTCTCACAGGCATTTCATCTAACAACTTTATAGCTATTTCAACCAACCTACGTCTTGTATAACCAACTAACGTTGCATTCCAAGCAACAACATCTCTTTCAAGCATTTTATCAAACACATTGCTTGCATCAACTATACTTTCACAACTTCCATATAAATCCAACAAATAAGTTTGAACATAAACATCAAACTAACAAATTGTCATCCATCATTCATAGCTCAATGAAAATAAAGCAATGAAGAAGTTGGATTATACCTTGAAACACAATCAAATTCTCCTTCCATTGAAAGTATATAAAACTTTCTCTCTCTAGAATTTAGAACAAAAAACTAAATCAAACCCCTTAAAAGCCTCTTCAAACAACAAGCAAATAGATTAAATCACCAAAACCTAAAAACATCTACCTATCTTATAGCCAAAATTGATTCAAACCCTAGAAATTTTAACCGGCGTCGACAATCCAACTCGGTTCGTTCATGAGAAAAACTCAAGTTCTTGATTTATTAGTTAGATCATTACTAGGTATTTCTAATTGAATGAAGGGTAGTTTTGACTCTTAAAAAGTTGGTGCCTTTAAAAATGTCCTTCAAACCTATTTTTATAATTTACTTGGGGCCTAGCTAGTTAAAAAGATGGGTTGTCTTTTTAACAAAAAAAAAAACAAGAAATTGGGTCTCCGGCCCAATTTCCTGTTATTAGTTAGATCATTACTAGGTATTTCTAATTGAATGAAAGGTAGTTTTGACTCTTAAAAAGTTGGTGCCTTTAAAAATGTCCTTCAAACCTATTTTTATAATTTACTTGGGGCCTAGCTAGTTAAAAAGATGGGTTGTCTTTTTAACAAAGAAAACAAGAAATTGGGTCTCCGGCCCAATTTCCTGTATATTTTATATGCCCATAATAATGTTAGTTAGGATTTTCGCAGTATATTAGTACGAGGAGGGCCTACGTGAAAGAAAAGAAACCAAATTACATGCAGATATATTTAACATATATATAATATATTGCATATTATCACTTTATTTTCTTGATAGTTAAGTATACTTGTTATTCCTCTTTTTATTATAATTGTGGTAAATTAAACTAAATTAAATGGGTATCAATTACTATTGGTTGAAAATAATAGTTGGAAGATGAATCAAATTTTTTTTTATAATTTAGTAGCTATAACTCGTTCTTACGGCACGATATGTTCATTGAGCATGTTACGCGTTTAAACCGAATATTTATATAGGGATAGACTATAGTCTATTGTTTTTGCCCATGTGCAAAGAGATTTAATGAGCCAGAATGATGAGATGGAGTTTTATCCTAATAAGTATGGATGAAATTTTTTGTCCTAGTCATCATGTATTTATTTTCAAAACAAATTCTGTTTTATAATATAAATTATGCACTAAATTTGACTACTTAAGTAAGAGTATTATTGTCATAGTAGTTAGTTATGTTATGGCATATGGTGTTAGAAAGCTAATACAGATTAGAAACTCAATTCTATTCAACTAACAATCAATTAATGAATACTAATCTGAGTCTTTATACTCAATTCAGTCGACAATTATAGAGAGACAGAGTAACAGAAAAGTTTGTTATTTTCATAACAAACTTTTTAATGTTATGATCACTGGTATGGGCAACCTCATTACTTCTTATAGGTACCACTGATTACAACTTAGTTACACTTCTCTAACACCTTCATTGATTACAACTTAGTTACACTTCTCTAACACCTTCATTCTTCTTCTCTAACATGCCCACTCAAGCAAAGGGGCGAAACAAGACCAGAAGCTTGTTACAAAGAGGAAGAAATGCAGCCTCCGGTTTGAATCTTTAAACTTTAACAAGTTAGTCTATTTTCGAGGTGTATTCTGATAAATTGATTGTTTCTCTTACCCAAGTGTCTACTACGGAATCAAACGTGAAAATTGGATAAAAACGAGAGAAGGACACATGAAGGGCTTTATAGTCATTTGATGATGAGGGTATTCTGGTCAATATTGGTTCTAGGATGACAAGTAGAGTCGAGGATGAACCCAACGACGAAAACATGACTCAAATCAAAGTCCATACGAGAAAGTTAGACTAGGTCAAAGTCAGTTGATTAAAGTAAAGCAAAGAATGTCCAGAGACACGTGACGCAGATCCAGAACAGTAAAATGCATCGCTACTCCTTCGGGACTCGCGGAGGAAGTTTTAGATTTTCCAGGGCCAAGATCTAGTGCATTGCACACGCCAGATGCCCTCGTACTCCTCTCGCGCATACAACCAGATCTAGCGGCCAAAATGACTTCAGGGACATGTGAATCCATCAGAGGACTGCATCTCAACATCCTTTATCTTCCGCAATATACTCTATCATTATCACATGACAACCAACACCCTTGATGCTGATTGGCGCACAAATTTGAGGGTTTCCTTTTATCTGATTCGGTGTTTTAAATGAAGCATTTTGGAGGGTATTTTGGAATCTTTTAGAAAGAAAATTTTAGAGAGGGGGAACGCGAACAAAGAGGGAGGTAGTGTTAATGGCGGATAACAATATTGAGAGAAAGGGACTTCAACAGAAGATATGTTTAGAGAAATCAATATAGGCATTGAAGAGAGACATGATAAGAATTATAAGAAAACAAAGTGACTACTAGGATTGAAGGGAAAACTTTAGAGAGAGCGAGAGAAGCTCTTGACTACTAACTATTTTTCCCCCTTATCTTTATAAAAACGGAGGAGAAGGAAAAATGGGGAGCTCGACTGGGGTAACTGGAACAGAATCAATTTAGAGAGCAGAAAGCGGTAGAGAGGGAAAGAGGCTCCACTTGAACAAAAAGGTTGATCTTCTTATTGACTTCTTCTCAAGCTTCACTGAAATTTTAGAGAGAGAGAACGAGACTAATCGAGATACAGTGAGGGAAAGACCAATAATTTTGGAAAGATATAGGTGAGGACGAGAACTTTTAGTGAAAGAAATAGAACTACCATTTATGAGGGGCTGAAATCGCGGGTCAAGAAGTCAACGGGACTGGGTCGTTTACCGGAAGTCAGACCTTCACTTGTTAATATTTTTATGGGCACCGACGATGTTCTTGGGTCTAACTTGTGACAAAAATGAAACACACGTGACTGTAAGATCTTTGGGAAACCGAGGTGGTGGCGGCCGAAAGGACTCTGACGGTCAAGTCAATAAGCTTGACAAATAATAAATATGAAATCGTAAATTGGAAATTGAACTATGGAGTTATGTATGTAATCTGGGCAAGACAATTGTTGAGAGATAAGGTGATACGATCTGACGTACACTTGCCTAGGTCTCTGATTGTCAAGAGAGATAAATTGTTTGGTCCCTTTGGTCGTCAAGGGTGAGAGAGATGGACAATCGTTTCCACAGTAAAATGGTTGATGGGTCATGAAAATGTCCCATCAGAGTCGTTTAATTTAGTCGAGTTAGTTCGTTTCGAGTCTTTATTATAATAAAATAGTTGGTTTTCTTGATTAGGTGTCTTTTGGAGAGTTAGGTGTGAAAAACGGTTAAAAACGAGAAAAAGATGCATAAAGGGTATTTTGGTCATTTGGAGGCAAGGACATTCTGAAAATTTGGCCAAGGTCAGTGCGTGGTTGAAAAGTAGAGGTCGAGACGAGTCCGTAGGAGAAAACGGAAGTCAATTCGGAGTCCGGACGAGAGAATTATGTGAAGTCAAAGTTGGGTCAATATTTGGGTCAAGTTCAGGAACAGTTGGACACGTGGCGCAACCTGGAGGCCTGAAGCACTGTAACTCCGTGGTACGTGAAACACCAGAACGGATCTTAAAGTGTTCGATTTAATAGAGCTCGGAGCAAGTTAGCTTCAGTAGTCCCGTGTTCGTTCAACCATCCACATCCGTGCATTTTTAATCTAACGACCGTGAAAGCTGGAGCAACATAACTTTGTTACACCTTGGAGCACATTAACTTCTGAATTTTCCAGCTAACAACACAGCCGCCGCAACTTATAAAATAAGTTTAGGGTTTCTCCTTTTAACCCCCCCAAAATTACCTAATAACCCTTCCTTTTATCTTTTCTACCATTTAACCCACCAAAAACCCTCACCCTATATAAAAAAACTCTTGAACCTCCATTAAACCGAGACTTCAACAACCCTCTCAAATGGCTTCCTTATCTAATTTCTAAGCCACTTCTCTTTCTATCTTCTAACCCTAATCCCCCATTCTTTTCTTCTACTTTCTCTACCACCTTCATCTATTCTCTACATTTTCTTTCTACTTCTAACCTTCTAATTTCTCCATACCTTCTTCTCTAAAATCTCTTCTTCTTCTATCTCTCTTCTAAATTTCTCTTCTTTTATCTTCTAATAAGCTATTATTTGGAGTTTTGAGCAATATTCTTGATATACTTGGAGCTTAAATTGAACATCAAAATGGAGATACATGGGAGTATGGATTGTAAACATTCTTGGTGATTTCTTTCCATTAATCTTTTGTAATTCCATTTATTTTATGAATTCAATGAATATTATTTTAGATTCCATGAGTAGCTAAATTTTGTATCTAGGGTGTAGAGGAAACCCATATTTGGGCTTATTTTGAGATATGTTATAAATCAATGAATCCTTATTTTGAGCTTCAATGCCTATTGATTGTCATTTCATGTTGATTCTATAACCTTATTATCATTCATGTATTATAATTAGATATTTCATGCTTTTATTGATTTATTAGATGAGATATGCCTTTTAGATCTTGAATGATAGTGTAGGAAATTAGTTTTATGTGGTAGTCAATCATACATTCTTGATTTTGAATTGTGTTATTAAAGAATATATTCCGAAATCTAAATAGTTTATTATGTTAGATTTTGAGTTATACATGAGAAAAGGGATTTGTTAATTAATGCATGTTTTAAGTAGTCCATTTATGTGGTGAAATCGAAAACCCTAGATTCTTCTTCTCATCTTGATTTCATTCTTATTAGTCTTTTAGTATTGCTTTCTTTTTAAAATAGTTTCTTAAAAACAAATCAAAATTAATGAAAGGGGGTTTTAATTCGAGATTTAGATAAAATAGCTTGTCCTTGGGACGATACTCGATCTTATTTTCAATACTATAACTTGACCCCGTATACTTGCGGGAATAGACCTAATTTTGGAATAGACCTAATTTCAAATCAAAAACTTGATAGACCCAAAAGATGAAGTATCCAGGAAGGTTCAGTCTCACGTCCATGGAATGATATGGCAGTTTAAGTGAGACTTCCAATGTGAATGATTTATCCCCAAACTTAGATGAAGCAACAATCATTAAGTTTGGCGATAAACTAAAGTTGAAAGACATTGGATAAAATGGATCCTCATAAAAATGACAAATGGATTGAGAGACCATGGTAGAGTTCACAAGCGATTGCAATGGGGTAACTTGAACTTCCGAGGGACATGGTGCATAACTATTTAAGAGATTGGACTCATCTAGATCAACACTCAAACTAGGAGGTTCTAAAATGACCTCATTGGCTCGTTGTAAAATGACCTCCAAGTTAGGTACTAGCTCATTTGAGTCTGACTTAGGTAAAGACTCTGAAAAACTTTCTAAAATTTCTCTTATTATGATGTCATCGGTGTCCTTAAAGAATTCTAAGGTTTCACCTAAGTCAAATGAGTCATCACTCTCTTTAGACATTTCTGCAAGCCATAACTCATCATCTTCATCTTCTGTAATACCTCCAATTGGACTCAAAAGGGTATCATCATGACTAAGTGTAGTAAAAGATTGAGAATCAAGAGATAATACAGACTCAGCTTTTGGATCTTCTAAAAGTGGCTCACGAGTTTGCTCAACAATGGACTCGTATGATAATGGAACATTGATGTTGACATGTTTGAACAATTTCACTACCTCATCAGATTGAGGTAACTTCATCGTCTCCATTAGACGCTGAGGGTATGGAGCTCTAGGAACATAAGGTTCAAACGTTGGAGGTGGACTCTCAGACTCACGAGCCTTCTCAGGATTATCATGAGGGTGTAACTTGTTATCCTCATGAACTCTTACTCTCTTGTCAAGAACTCTACCTCTCCTAAGGGTGGTAACTACATTGGCTTGATCGGGTGGTTGTCTAGCCAATGTATATTCTGATACCTGCCCTGGTTGGCTCAGAACCTCACCAATTTCTATCTGACTAAAGGCTTCTTGAAGTTGACACACCTGGTTTTTTAGACTAATCAATGTCTGAGTGGTCTCTTGCATAAACTCTGGCGTGTTCATGGTGTCCTCTAATGTCATCTTCTTTTCAGAAGAATGTTGGACACTGGATTGAGCATAAGGATCGCTAGAGGCACCAAACTCAGGATGGTTCATAGAAGTACTGGGTTGACTCTGGTATTGACCTTTAGACCAAGAGATATTGGAATGATTTCTCCAGCTTGGATTATATGTATTACACACAAGTTCTCTCGAAGTTCCCCATTGATGAGATTGCACGGCTAGTTCCTCTAAGAAGGCCATGCCCTCGTCGGCGGTTTTATTAGAAAACCCGCCATTACAGAATGACTCAACCAGGGATATGGTAGGATAATCTAGTCCTTCATACAATATTTGGACTAGTTTCATTTTTTCGAACCCATGGTGTGGACACTCTAGTAGAACATCTTTGAATCTCTCAAGATATGTATGGAGAGACTCTCCTTCGAGTTGCTCAAAATTTAGCAGACTCAGCCTTAAAGTTCTGGTTTTATGCGTGGAAAAGAACTTTTGTAGAAATACACCACTAAGTTCTGCCCACGTAGAAATAGACTCTGGTTTTAAGGCATAAAACCAAGACTTTGCTTTATCCTTTAGAGAAAAAGGGAACAACCTAAGTGTAACGGCATCTATCGAGTTAGGGACGTTCATAGTCTTACATACATCCTCAAATTCCCTAACATGATAATACGGGTTCTCATTCTCTAGACCACGAAACACTGGAAGCATGTTGATAATCCCTGACTTTATCTGGAAATAAGTGTTAGTCGAGGGTAACCTAATGCATGATGGCTGACAAACCATAGTTGGGTGCATGTAATCTTTGAGAGTCATAGGTTGATTCTCGGTCCTAGCTTGATCAATGTGATCCTCCATAGTCTCGCTTGAAGAAAGGTTTTCAAGTAAAACACTCAAATCAGACTCTTAACAAAATGACCCCTCTCATCACACAACCTAGGAAGCATACACCAAAAGACTAGACAACGGATTTTTTTTTTTTTTTTTTATTAAGAGTAACGAAACTACGAAGATCCTAAGGAAAACAACAAAGCAAGCAAGCTGACTCCACCAAGCAACCTAGACACAATCTAGACGACCGGGTAGTCTTTTTCACCTAAAAATTGATCTAGACAGCTTCTACTTCTTACCAAAACTTGAACTATGATTCTTATGAGGAGTTACTCCGTCACAGTACAACGATCAAGAATTGTGTTCTTGGATCGTTCCCTCTTCCTGGGAAAACTCCAAATACTAATCAAGTTCGAGATTTGTCAAGAATGTCCTATAAGCTCGTTACCCTTTGGCCAATGTCTAAATCGATTTTTACTTTTAAGTGAGGCTTGGGATCGGCGATGTTGTTACCTAGATGGGCAAGAGACCGGTGATGAAATCCGACTCCTATCTTGTAATGGGTTGATGCCCTTACTAATATGATATTTAAACTAACGGTTCGACAATCAATTAGCAAGCAAAAACCATCACAAGTACCCACTTACAGGAGATTCGTGGGTGATCAAGAAAGTTACCTCCCGTTCAAGACGGGCGACGACCTTTGTAGACGACCCGGGCCACTCTTCCCGCAAGTGTGCGAACCCGAGGCTTCTTAGTTTCGGTTACAAATTAAATGCCCTCTAATTTAGGGTCAAAACAATAAAGGCCTTATTACAAAACAACAAAAATAAATAAATACAAAAAAAAAAATTATAACACTCTCTCACCAAAATAAAAATAAAGTAAAAATAACTAAAAAGGGTCTTCTTGATGTCCTCTTCCTTGATGCTCCCTCCTTTGTGAATCTACAAAAAGAAAGGAAAAACAAGTCAAAGTAATCAAAATAGACAAAAATAAAATAAAAACCAATTCAAGATTGAAAATAAAATTAAACTTATCCCCGGCAGCGGCGCCAAAAACTTGATAGACCCAAAATTAGGTCTATTCCCGCAAGTATACGGGGTCAAGTTATAGTATTGAAAATAAGATCGAGTATCGTCCCAAGGACAAGCTATTTTATCTAAATCTCGAATTAAAACCCCCTTTCATTAATTTTGATTTGTTTTTAAGAAACTATTTTAAAAAGAAAGCAATACTAAAAGACTAATAAGAATGAAATCAAGATGAGAAGAAGAATCTAGGGTTTTCGATTTCACCACATAAATGGACTACTTAAAACATGCATTAATTAACAAATCCCTTTTCTCATGTATAACTCAAAATCTAACATAATAAACTATTTAGATTTCGGAATATATTCTTTAATAACACAATTCAAAATCAAGAATGTATGATTGACTACCACATAAAACTAATTTCCTACACTATCATTCAAGATCTAAAAGGCATATCTCATCTAATAAATCAATAAAAGCATGAAATATCTAATTATAATACATGAATGATAATAAGGTTATAGAATCAACATGAAATGACAATCAATAGGCATTGAAGCTCAAAATAAGGATTCATTGATTTATAACATATCTCAAAATAAGCCCAAATATGGGTTTCCTCTACACCCTAGATACAAAATTTAGCTACTCATGGAATCTAAAATAATATTCATTGAATTCATAAAATAAATGGAATTACAAAAGATTAATGGAAAGAAATCACCAAGAATGTTTACAATCCATACTCCCATGTATCTCCATTTTGATGTCCAATTTAAGCTCCAAGTATATCAAGAATATTGCTCAAAACTCCAAATAATAGCTTATTAGAAGATAAAAGAAGAGAAATTTAGAAGAGAGATAGAAGAAGAAGAGATTTTAGAGAAGAAGGTATGGAGAAATTAGAAGGTTAGAAGTAGAAAGAAAATGTAGAGAATAGATGAAGGTGGTAGAGAAAGTAGAAGAAAAGAATGGGGGATTAGGGTTAGAAGATAGAAAGAGAAGTGGCTTAGAAATTAGATAAGGAAGCCATTTGAGAGGGTTGTTGAAGTCTCGGTTTAATGGAGGTTCAAGAGTTTTTTTATATAGGGTGAGGGTTTTTGGTGGGTTAAATGGTAGAAAAGATAAAAGGAAGGGTTATTAGGTAATTTTGGGGGGGTTAAAAGGAGAAACCCTAAACTTATTTTATAAGTTGCGGCGGCTGTGTTGTTAGCTGGAAAATTCAGAAGTTAATGTGCTCCAAGGTGTAACAAAGTTATGTTGCTCCAGCTTTCACGGTCGTTAGATTAAAAATGCACGGATGTGGATGGTTGAACGAACACGGGACTACTGAAGCTAACTTGCTCCGAGCTCTATTAAATCGAACACTTTAAGATCCGTTCTGGTGTTTCACGTACCACGGAGTTACAGTGCTTCAGGCCTCCAGGTTGCGCCACGTGTCCAACTGTTCCTGAACTTGACCCAAATATTGACCCAACTTTGACTTCACATAATTCTCTCGTCCGGACTCCGAATTGACTTCCGTTTTCTCCTACGGACTCGTCTCGACCTCTACTTTTCAACCACGCACTGACCTTGGCCAAATTTTCAGAATGTCCTTGCCTCCAAATGACCAAAATACCCTTTATGCATCTTTTTCTCGTTTTTAACCGTTTTTCACACCTAACTCTCCAAAAGACACCTAATCAAGAAAACCAACTATTTTATTATAATAAAGACTCGAAACGAACTAACTCGACTAAATTAAACGACTCTGATGGGACATTTTCATGACCCATCAATGGTTCCACCCTTTAGTAAAGTGGTCGTCAAGAGAGAGAAATGTAGATCACTCTTCTTTGATAAAGTGGTCATCAGGGGATGAAAATATACGTCTCTCTTTCTTGACAGGGTGGTCGTTAGGAGGGAGAAAGTAGTTCTAGTAGTAGATTGCTTGTAAGAGGTTTTTAAGGAAGATGGAAGTGGTCTATTTACTTTGTCCCGAATGGATCATCAATACGTCGTTTTCGTCATCCTTATGTAGTGTTTTGGTCCACTGTCTCTGTTGTTACAAGTGACTCGAATATGGATTGGTATCGAACCCGGTTTACGACCCGCCAACCCGTTTATAAGCCGAATTTTGGACCTGTTAGCAGAGCTGATTACTGAGACTGAGCTGGTATGCGAAGCAGGACTGTGAGGCAGAGCTGGACTACGAGACAGACCTGGGATGCTGAAGCCAGGCTTATGTCGGTGATTAGTGTTATCTGTGTATAATGTCGGTTGTAGAGAGAGTCGGTTTTAGAGAGTCGGTGAGGCGGTGGGATTAGGGTTTAGTGGCTATATAAACTAAACCCTATGGAGATATCAGTAAGGCACAATCTCACGAATCTCTTGTGTAAATTTATTTGCTTATCATAGTGGAAATCATCGCGCTGTTGTCGCCGTGGAGTAGGTCTCACCAACCGAACCACGTAAATCTCTGTGTTCTGTTCTTGATTGTTCTTTACTATTCCTATTGCTTGTCTTGGATTACTCGTATTGTTCACATTAACCCCGATTGGGCACAACAGTCTCCTTTGGTCAACTTTCACCTTGTGGTGAGTTGTCGCCTTGAATGCAGTAATGCATGGAGCCGTTACCTTAAATACGGATATCGTAACTCCCGTCTAACGAATATATTGGGGATATCTTATGCAGGCACAGCGGAAAATAAAAGAGATAATAAAATAAAAAGAAGAACGAATAAAAAACTTTAAATAACTGTAAATACTTTAAACTTTGATTAACTTTCAATGGTTTTTCTCTTCAATCTGAATAAAAAGACAGACTAGACCTCCTTTTATAGGATATAAGACTTTCCTAGATAGACTCAAACTGGACTTTCCTAAATAATGGAAATACTGAAATAATGCAACTTCCTAAACCTAGATTCAAGACGAATCTTACTAAACTGGGATTCTTCCTAAACCCCTAAAGCTATGGCCGACTAGCCTAAGTTGTCAGAAACGGCCGTGAGGCCCACGGATGGCGAGCCCGGCCCGGGTGTGCCTGCATCAACCTTCCCTTCTATCACGAGGTTCTCCCGAACTATTTCGATGAAGAAAACAATTGGATGCACCCGCGTACGATGAATTATGTCATGGCAATCCTTAATTTCCCACTTAGAACGAATTTTGCAATGAGTACGAAGGATACCAATTTTCAAGAAATCACCAACCTTATTCTCATACTGTAAGAAACCACCAACCTTATTCTCATATTGCAATGAGTTTCACATAAATAGTTTTAGTGAATAAACCACGTTCATCTCGCCATCTTCCCATGGTAGACTCAACCACTTAATAATCTTCAAGAAAGTGAGAAGTAATACGAGCAAATCTGAAGTAAGAGTAATTGTAGCTAATTCCCAAGATTCCTCGTCAAGAGCCAAAGTAGAAGCATAACCAACTCCCAAAAAGTTATCGATATTGAAACACGTAGCGTTGATATGACACTCAAAAACTACCTTCCCTCGTTCATCTTCGTGAAGTTTATATACCCTAACTCGGTAATTACGTGGAAATGTAGTTACTTTCCGAACCAACATAGCACCATAAATAATATTTTTGGTCGAAGTTTTTCTTTGTGTAGAAGGTATTGTAGCAAAATTACCTATCTCAATGATCTTTCTAAGAAGCATTTTATCAAGCACGTTAGAGACATCAATGAACAAGCTTATGTTATTTGACTGATCAAAATCAATATGTTTGTCAATTCCGTCAGTTGCAAAGCATACAAACCTGAGGTGTTCTGCTTCGACCTCCCTTCCTTTGTTCATGAATTTAACGGGTACAAATTCCGTTGTCTCCGACCTCAAACCAACACTACGAATATCATGCACCGAGCTTATTAATGAAACAGGTACGCAAAGGATCAATTCTCCATGCTCTGGAATATGGCATAAATCAACCATATTTGATTGATCTATCGTGATGAACAACCGGTACAAATTAGGTCTAATTTTCACAAGCAAACCACTGACACCAGGAAGGATTTTCGAAATTCTTCTAACAAGAACATCATCCTTATGTATGTGTTGACTAACGCTCTCAAGTCCATCAGTATTAAGATCTCCTTTGCAGCCAAGTGGCAATGGGCGTAAAACTAGGCGCAAAATATTCTTTTACTTATTTACACATAAAATATGACCAGTAACAGCTCTTCCCACTGCAAAAAAATTCTTAATATCATGGAGTTCACCCAGCTCAGCCTTCTCATGCCTAGATACTGTTAACCAAATCCACTCACCTTCCACATCAACAACATACCCAGTAACACATTTTCCAATCTCAAATTTGGATTCATCAGTAACAAGTATGTCTTCTATATCTCCAAATCCTGAAAGCACCAACGGATGAAGGGAAAGTTCTCCAGGACCAGCAACAACCTTGAATGGCCAATGTGAAGGATATATTGCCTCAGTCAGAAGGAATGGTATCCTTCCGAAGGAGTGTCCTTCGACCAAGGTTGCAATGCGTACAATTTGGCGAATAGGATCTTGATGACCTTACTCGGAAGATCATTAGTCCGGTCCAATTAGGGGTCGTAATGCTTAGCTAGAAGCCAACTACGATCGTCGGATAACTTCGGTAATCTGCGGCTAACATAGACCGGATCCTACAAGGGTTACACATCAGAGTAATGATTTGAACGGAGAGAATTGACTAGAAGGAGAAAGGAAAATAGGTGGATTGGATCCATTATTGATAAGTCCATATTGATTCGGAGAAGTCCGAAGAGATACAAACATGTCCGGGACCAAAAGGGAGGCCCGGAAAGTCTTTAGGTGGGCCGGCCATGTGATGGCCGACCTAGGCAAGGGGCCGGCCATAACATGGCCGGTTAGGCCCTAAGTGGGCCGGCCAAGGAAGCCCATAAAGGGATATGTTGGCCAGCCACTCCAAGTAACCCTAAAGAGGGTATTTTGGGAGTTGCCTTGTAATCAGGTTTTAGGAATCCTAGTTTGAGTCTAATACCTCTTTTAGGGATTTCTATATATACCTAATTATACAACCTAAACAAAAAGAGACAATTCAAGAGCCTTTTGAGAGAGCCTTTGGAAGGACAAGAATTCTCAAAGGGTTTGAGAGTTAACTGAAAGAGTTTCAGAATATACATCTTAGAAAGAGAGAGAGAGAAAAGGAGTTTTCTCAAGTATCTAGTCAAGAAGAAGGAGTTCTTCATCTCAACCTTCAAGAAGGTCCTAGCTGACTGAAAGGAGGGAGTTTAAGTCATTACTCAGTGTCTCAAGTAGAGGAGCTACACTTGGAGCTCTTATCTTCCGAATACTGGTCGGGATTTAGTTCGTGGGATAGCGATTAAGAGGTAATCATCTTTCCAATCTAGTTCATTGGTATGTTCATGTATAGATCCTGGAAACTAGTGTTAAACATAGAGATGTTTGAGATTCCGCTACCAACATTAGACAATTAGGTGTATGAGATACCCTAGGAGAAAACCCATCAGTGGCATCACGAGCCGTTTGCATAAACTATCTTTGACTAGACAAATTAGATTCAAACTTGAACAACTAGATACTAGTGTTTATGGTGTATGAATGGAGATTCAAGCATATTTTGATGCGATCAAATTAGGGTTTTGAATGTGATTCTTGACCTAGAAACACTAAAAACATAGTTTTATGAAAAGAGTTTTCACAAACAAGCTTTAGGTTTTAAGAATTTTGATTAAAATAATCAAAACCATGAAGATTGGTTGATGAATTTGTCAAAAACAGTACCTAACAGCAGCTGCAACAAAGAAAAACAGAAAAGAATTCAGTTAAAACGGTAGAGTTTCCAAAATTTTGGAAACCTAGCTGGCCGGACAAGACAGGGTGGGACGCAGACTGGAAATCCCAGTCCGTGAAGGACCGGGAATCCTAGTCCGAGCTGGACTAGGAGTCCGAGACTCTCGGGTCCCGGACATCCCAGAGCGTCTAGGACGCATCTGGATATCCCAGTCCAACACGGACTAGGAGTCCGAGACTCTCGGGTCTCGGACGTCCCAGCGCGTGGAAGACGCGTCTGGGATATCCCAGTCCGAGACGGAATAGGAGTCTGAGAAAGGAGCGTCTCGGACATCCCTGACGCGTCTTGGACGCGCTCGAGGGATCCTATTAAGTCTCGGTCTAGGACCGAGACACTGGACAGTGGTCCGGACGCATTCAGAATGCTTCTGGAGCAACCGGACGCATCTAGGATGCGACTGGAAGCTTCCAGACGCGACTGGGATGCGACCAGAGCATCCAAAAGCGTCTAGGACGCATCTGGACGCGTCCAGAAGGCATCCCAAGTAGGATGGTCGTGCCGTCTGTGCACAGAAGCGTCTGGGACGCGATTGTGGAGCACGAGTGCATCTCGGATCGAACATCCGAGATGGCATATGTGCTGTCCTAGTCTGAGACACGTATGGGACGCGTCTGGATGTTTCAACACCTCTCAGACTGAGCATCCGAGAGGAGTAATAGATGACCCGATGGTCTGGACGCGTCTAGGACGCATCCTAGACATCTCACCCGAGATGTCTATGGTCTGTCCTTGGACAGAAACGTCTAGCTAGACTAGGACGCGTCTGCCCGAGAGACTGAGCACGATGGGAAGGTGCTATCTCATGGTCCGGACCTTGATCAGGTTATGTCAAGGGTTGACCTGAGACCAGTCAAAGGACTTCGACCAGGGTTGACTTAGGTCTTTTTGAGTGTGACTCAAGGGCTTTTAAGCCTAGACCTAAATGGGAGTTTTTCAGACTTTTTCTCCCGGTTCCAAGCGTAGTTTTTTCCGACATGACCCGGGTTAGAGAAGAACCCGAACAGAGTTTTTCCTTGTATTGATTTAGGAAACAATTAAGGAAGAAACATAATGTGCTTCTAGTTTGAGTATTGTGAATACAAAACTTTAGAGCGCATTAGATGATGAGACATGAAAATGTCCCATCTGAATCTCTTAACTTGGGATAGTTAGTCCAGTACGAGCGGTTACTCAGATTATTTGTTTGATTTTCTTCCTCAGGTATCATTTACGGAGTTCGATGCGAAAACATCGTGATGAAGACATACTTGAGGGGCATTTTGGTCATTTTAATGACAAGGGTATTCTGGTCACTATTAATGCTCATGTGAAAGAAGAATCCAAGACAAACCCACTGGCGAAAACAGAGGTCGAATCGGAGTTCAAACAAGAAAGTTATGCTAAGTCAAAGATTGGAGTTGACTATTGTTGACCAAATCTGCTCTAGGACGCGTGGCAATGTTCTAGCGGAAGGATATGGTATGATCCGACGGCAGTGGGATACTTTCGGTATAAACGTTGGGCCCAGGTGGTATACTACGGGATGGCAAGGAGTTAGTGATCTAGTACATCGAGGTACAGGCTTCTACGATGATCCAGGGGATCGGGTCTCTTCATCTCTGCGCCCTCATTGATCTGACGGTTCCTGTGCCACCCGTTCCAGCCAGCGATTTTGATGTGGGCGAGTTACCTTCTTATGCTGCTTCCGGTACAGTGTATCTTTCTCATCACCTTCTATTGTTTCTTTATTTGAGAAACTTCTCTACTCAGAGAAGGTTATATATATATAGAGGAAACAGAGGTGAAAAATTTAGAAATTTGAAATGGAAGGATAAAGAAGGTTGATTGGTATATACTTAGAAAGAGTTGTAGAAGGAAATAAAGAGAAGGCTCGGTTGGAATTACTGATTATAGGATTTGACCGAATTTTCATACCAAAATTGGAAGATTGAAGACTTAATCGGATTGGGATTTGGGAGATCTCATCTGGGGGTTAGAGAGTACAAAAAGAAAGGGAGAGAGCTATCAATGGATATCTCTCGACGGCTAAATCGACAACAGAGAACTAACTCTCGGTTTAGAGAGAGAAAGAAAACCGAGAGCTAGAGGGTAGAGAGAGAAGGTGAGTGAAAGAGCTTCTTTATTCTTTTCTTTTTCATCTTCGAATCCTTCTCTTTGTGAGAGAGAGAAGGTTAGAAAGAACAAGTTAAGAGAGAGAGAGAGAGAGGTACTGTAAAGAGAGAGAGAGATTTCAGATTAATAAAAATTGATTTTTGATTACATCTCTTCTTCTTCTTCTCCTTTCTTTCTTGTTTCTGTTAGAGAGAGAAAGAAAGATCTATATTATTGTTTATAGAGATAAAGAGAAAGGATAGAGTGAGAAAGAAAGAGAAAACAGTAGAGAGGGAGAGAAAAACCAGAGAAGGAAAATTATTTTCTCACCAGGAAACCGTTTCCGGGAAGACGAGAAAATAATTTTCCTTAGGGTTCTGTTTGGCAGAATTCAGCAAAATCAGAAGGAAAATACCCTTCCCTAAGGGTCTGTTTGGCTGCGCAGAGGGAAAATTGCGAGAAAAAAGGTTGTTTCTTTGCCGATTCTTTATCCCTCTCTTATTTTATTAATTTTTATCTCTCCCACCATGATTATGATGAGTAGCTAAACACTTAGTTTAGGGTTTTGATGACATTTTTGTGTTATGCATGATTATTAGATAATTATTTCGACAACTTAGGTGCTTAGATATATTTCAATTTCTTTTTAAGTCTTTCATTATTTATACTTCGTTAGTCTTGATCCATTATATTTAGATTAGGTTCTTTAATATTGGATACTTGATAGTCGATAAATAATAGTTAGAATCCTTAATAATTGATTATTAGTTTAGTCACCAAAAGGCAATAGATTTAAATCGATGTTTATGCATGATTAAAATAGATTCAAAACCCTAGACTTCTCCTCCATTCATCCGTTAGCCGTTATTACTTATTTACGTTATTTTAATACTTCACTATTTAATCGTCAAAAAAAAATCAAAATCGAATTCAAAAATCCAAGTTAGTTTTAGGTTTAAGGTTGAGTTTGACTTAGTCTCTGCGGATCGACTCCGGTCTTACCGGGTTTACTACTTGACACCCGTATACTTGCGGGTGGTGACCTATTTAGGAAACTTTCTAGGCCCATCAAGTTTTTGGCGCCGCTGCCGGAGACTAAGTTTGAATTTGTCTTATCTTATTTCTATATTTGGAAAGTTTTATTTTTGGTAAGTTTTTATTTTTGGACACTTTGACTTGCTTTTCCATTTTTGGTGTGTAGAACGCTAAGGAGCGAAGGAAAAGGCGCAACAAGGAGAGGAGCTCAAGAAGGAAAATTTACATTTTATTTTTAGTATTTTTTATTTTTGGTGAGAGAGAGACTTTTTAGACTTTCTAGTTTTTTATTTTGGTTTTAAAGTTTTGACCCTAAATTGGAGGGCTTTATAAATTGTAACCGAAAACCAAAACGAAGCCTCGGGTTCGAACACTCACGGGAGAGTGGCCCGGGTCGTCTGCAAGGGTCATCGCTCGTCTTGAATGGGAGGTAATTTCTCTAATCACCCACGAAGCCCCTGTCAGTGGGTAATTGTGTGTTTTGTGTGCCTAATTGCTTGATCGAATTGTTTAGTATAAGCATTCTAGTAAGGGCAATAACCCAATTGAAAGATAGGAGACGGATTTCATCACCGTTCGCTTGCCCAAATAGGTAACAACATTCACGACCCTAAACCTCACCTAAAAACTAAAATTTGATTTAGACATCAACCCCTAAGGTGACGAGCTCATAGGATCTTTGAAACAATTCAGGGACTTGATTTTTATTTGGGCATTCCTAAAGGGAAATTTCAATCAACTCTTTATAAGGTCGCCTCGAGAAGAGGAAACGTTACCAGGTTTGACGGCTATCACAACGTTTATCGTTGGTCATCTCCAAGAGTTGTTTGATCGTAGTACTTGGACGGAGTAACCCTCATAAACATTATAGTTCAAGCTTTGTAACGAAGTAGGAGCTGTCTAGAAATTTTAGGGTGAATCTGACCAACTTGTCTGTCTAGATTCTGTTTAGGTTGCTTGGTGGAGTCAGACGGATTGTGTTTGCTTTCCTCTAGGGTCTTTGTAGTGATTCCTCGGTTTTCGACTTAAAAAAAAAAAAAAAAAAAGTTTTTGTTGAGAATATCCTTGGTCATTGGGCTCTAGTTTATGCCCGATAGATATCGTGATAAGAGAGGTCGTTTCATCAGTAGAGAAACCCATCTAAGTAATCTTCTAGCCAATCTCTCTTTGAGTGACACTATGGGTGAAAATCTAAACCAAGCCAGGGATGGAAATCCACCTATGACACTCAGGGATTACATGAACCCTACTAGAACATCTCAACCATCATGCATACAGTTACCCCACTCCACGGCTCACTTCGAGTTAAAGCCGAGCATTATCGAAATGCTCCCACTCTTTCGTGGAGTTGAGAACGAGAATCCCTACCACCATGTTAGGGATTTTGAAGAAATCTGTGGGACTATAAGATTCCCCAATATGTCTGATGAAATAGTGAGGCTTAGGTTGTTCCCTTTCTCTTTGAGAGAAAAAGCAAAATCTTGGTTGTATGCCTTACAACCTCATTCCATCACCACATGGGAAGAATTAACCAGTTTATTCCTTCTGAAATTCTTTCCCAAGCACAAAACCACCGCTTTAAGGCAAAGTCTTAATAATTTTGTGTAACAAGAAGGAGAGTCTCTTTACAAATATCTTGAGAGATTTAAAGAACTGGAACTACAGTGTCCACACCATGGTTATGAAAAGAGCAGACTAGTCCAATTTCTCTATGACGGACTAGACTATCCCACTACATCCATGGTAGAGTCATTCTGTGGTGGCAGATTTACTTATAAATCCGTCGATGACTGCATGGCGTTTTTAGAAGATCTAGCTGAGAAATCCCACCAATGGGAAACTTCTAGAGGACCTCCTACTAGGGCAAATCCTACTCCGAATAAAGGCGACATCTATAGAGTTGATGAGTCCGAACTTAAACTCGCCGCCATGACAAGAAGGATAGAAGCCCTAGAGCTTGGTCAGTCTAAAGCAGTCAGGGAGGATCCCACTCAGGTCATGAGTGTTGGAAATGAATCCATCTCTTATCCGTGCTCCGTCTGTGGAGACCCATCTCATACAGGGAATAAATGTACCCTATTCTTTGTTTCTGACGAAAAAGAGCAAGCTAATGCTCTTTATCTAAACTCTAGGCAAGATAACCGTCAGAAATATGATCCTTATTCGAACACTTATAATCCGGGTTGGAGAAATCACCCCAATTTTTCTTGGACCAAGGGTCAAAATCAGGGTCAGGTTAGTAGTTCCATGAACCCTCCTGGGTTTAATGCTCCTAGGAATCCTTTTGCTCAAAACCAGGGTCAATCTAGTACCCAATATCCTTCTCAAAACAATGAGTCTTTAGCAGAAACCATGAGGCAATTAGCTAAAACCCATATGGAGTTTACACAACAGACCAACCAGGCTCTACAACAGACTAACCAGACTGTACAAAAGACCAACCAGGCTGTAACTAGTTTAAGAACCGAGGTAGGTCAACTTAGAGAAGCCCTTAGGCAGAGAGAACAGGGTATGTTCCCTAGTCAACCAGAACCAAACCCAAAGGGTAAACAGTCAATGGACCAGGCTAATGCAGTAACCACTCTTAGAAGTGGTAGGGTAATTGACAATAAGGTAGGAGTTCCCGAAGATAGTGAACTAAACTCTGAGCAACCCACCTTACCAACTAGTGTCCCTAGTAAAGAGCCTGAGAAGGCTCCTGAGTCTGAAGACCCACCCACTGTACCTGAGTCGTATGTTCCTAGAGCCCCATATCCTCAGCGTTTGGTAGAGCCAAAGAAGAAGTCCCAGTTCGAGGAGATAATGGAAATGTTCAAACAAGTTAGTATTAATATTCCATTACTAGATGCCATTAAACAGGTTCCAGCTTACGCTAAGTTTCTTAAAGACCTATGTACTAGGAAGCGTAAGATGAATGTGCATAAGAAAGTCTTCTTGACTAACCAAGTGAGTTCCATCATCCAACAGAACCTCCCACCTAAGTACAAAGACCCAGGAAGTCCTACACTGCCCTGCACTATAGGGGACCATAAGATTGAACGAGCTTTGTTAGATCTAGGTGCTAGTGTCAACCTACTTCCTTACTCTGTGTACCTGCAATTAGGTTTAGGAGAGATCAAACCCACTTTGGTAGTTCTTCAGTTGGCAGATCGGTCTGTTAGAAGACCACGTGGCATAGTAGAGGATATTCTGATAAAAGTTAATGAATTCATCTTCCCTGTTGATTTCATAATCTTAGATACTGAACCAGTTCATGATACCCAGAGTCAAATTCCCGTCATTCTAGGGCGACCATTCTTAGCTACATCAAATGCTATCATATATTGTAGGAGTAGACTATTAAGACTGTCTTTCGGGAACATGGCTGTAGAGATGAACATCTTCAATGCCGGACTTCACCCAGATGATGTTAATGATTTTAATGAGTTGAATTTGATAGAGTTATTCATCCAAGATTCTTTACCTCAAACTCTATCTAATAATCCTTTAGAAACATTGTTGGCCCATTTTGGCTTAGATTTTGATGAGGAGGGTAGTATCAATGAGGTGAATGCTTTATTAGATTCTACCCCATTACTAGATCCTAATAAGTGGATAGAAGAACCCCTCAGCTTGTCAGAGCCAATTGACTTGCCAACTTTAGAGATGCCTCAACTATCATCCACCAGTGAGTCCAGTGTTCCTTCCATCCCAGAGTCACCTCAATCCACAGAGAAACCACCTCTTTTAGAGTTGAAACCCTTGCCTGACAACATGAAGTATTCGTTTCTTGGACCGTCTGAAACCTTACCTGTCATCATTGCTTCCGATTTAGAGAAAGAACAGGAAAGTAGACTATTAGATGTCCTTAGAGACCACAAAGCGGCATTAGGGTGGTCAATAGCTGATCT
The DNA here is from genome assembly GCF_041429995.1 of Eschscholzia californica. NCBI lineage: Eukaryota > Viridiplantae > Streptophyta > Magnoliopsida > Ranunculales > Papaveraceae > Eschscholzia > Eschscholzia californica. The sequence continues at coordinate 27,002,976 of NW_028238309.1, read as the reverse complement.
AAAGGGTATAAGTCCATCTGTTTGCATGCACCACATCTATCTTGAGGAAGATGCTAAACCGTCAAGGGAAATGCAACGTCGACTTAACCCTCACATGAAGGAGGTTGTTAGAGCCGAGGTCCTGAAATTACTAGATGCGGGTATTATATACCCTATTTCAGATAGCACTTGGGTCAGTCCTGTTCAAACTGTACCCAAGAAATCAGGCATTACTGTAATCAAGAACGAATCTAATGAGTTAATACCCACCAGGATGACCACTGGTTGGCGTGTTTGTGTTGATTACAGGAAACTGAACACGGTCACGAGGAAAGACCATTTTCCTCTTCCTTTCATTGATCAGATGCTAGAAAGACTAGCTGGACATAGCTACTATTGTTTCTTAGATGGCTATTCTGGCTATAATCAGATTCCAATAGCCCCTGAGGACCAAGAGAAAACCACTTTCACTTGTCCATTTGGAACTTATGCTTATCGTCGGATGCCTTTTGGGTTGTGTAATGCACCCGCTACATTTCAACGATGTATGATGAGCATATTTTCAGATATGGTAGAGAGGTTTCTCGAGGTCTTTATGGATGATTTTTCAGTCTTCGGTTCATCTTTTGATCAGTGTCTGCATCACCTCACACTTGTGTTGGTTCGATGCAAAGAGAAGAACCTAGTACTAAATTGGGAGAAATGTCACTTTATGGTTCGCTCAGGAATAGTCTTAGGGCATGTCATTTCTGAAAAGGGCATTGAAGTAGATAAGGCTAAAGTAGAGTTGATAAAAAGCCTTCCAGTCCCTAAAACGGTCAAAGATATTCGATCGTTTTTAGGCCATGCTAGATTTTATCGACGGTTTATTAAAGATTTCAGCAAGATATCTAGACCTCTTTGTAATCTTTTGGCAAAAGAGAACAAATTTGTCTTCGATGAACCTTGTTTAGAAGCCTTTGAGAAACTCAAACTTATGCTTACTTCCGCCCCTATTGTCCAACCTCCAAACTAGAGTGTTCTATTTGAGATCATGTGCGATGCATCTGATTATGCAATTGGAGTCGTGTTAGGTCAATGTGAGAATAAACTTCTTCACGTTATATACTATGCCAGTAAGACGTTGAACGATGCACAACTAAACTACTCTACCACTGAAAAAGAGTTGTTAGCTGTAGTGTATGCCATAGAAAAGTTCAGATCATATCTTGTGGGTTCTAAGGTTATAATATTCTCTGATCATGCGGCATTAAAATATCTCCTTTCAAAAAAGGATGCAAAACCTAGACTGATTAGATGGATATTGCTGCTACAAGAGTTTGATATAGAGATTCGGGACAAAAAGGGTTCCGAAAATTTAGTAGCAGACCACTTGTCTAGACTTGTAGTCGAGTCTGTAGAAGACAAGTTACCCATGAGAGAGAGCTTTCCTGATGAGCAACTTTTTAGTGTCTCCCAATAACCTTGGTTTGCTGATATAGTGAACTATCTTGCTACTGGTCAAATGCCCAAACACTGGACCAAGCAAGATCGTGATAAATTTCTATCCGAGGTAAAACGTTTCTTCCAGGACGATCCATACTTGTTCAAGTATTGTCCCGATCAGATCATTAGGAGGTGTGTTCCTGATAGTGAACAGTCCAAAATCATTTCCTTTTGTCATGATCATGCATGTGGAGGGCATTTTAGTGGTAAGAAGACGGCCGCAAAAATTCTACAATGTGGTTTTTACTGGCCGTCTATCTTTAAGGATACCCATGCATATTGTCTGGCGTGTGAACGATGCCAGAAGTTGGGAAGCATTTCACGTAGGAACATGATGCCCCTTAATCCTATATTGGTAGTTGAGATTTTCGATGTGTGGGGCATCGATTTCATGGGTCCCTTCCCAAATTCATTTGGAAATCTGTACATCCTAGTTGCAGTTGACTATGTGTCAAAGTGGATAGAGGCGGTTGCTTCCAAAACGAATGATCACAAAGTTGTGTTCACATTCTTGAAGGAAAACATACTTTCACGTTTTGGTACACCGCGGGCAATCATTAGTGATGGGGGAACACACTTTTGTAATAGGCAGTTTGAGCTTCTAATGAAAACATATGGTATTACCCAGAAAGTGTCTACCCCATATCATCCACAGACTAGTGGTCAAGTCGAGGTGTCTAATAGGGAGATCAAACGCATTCTTGAGAAAACGGTTAACACTAATAGGAAGGATTGGTCTCTACGACTAACCGATGCACTATGGGCCTACCGTACAGCGTTTAAGACCCCTATTGGAATGTCTCCATATAGACTAGTGTATGGCAGAGCATGCCACCTACCCGTTGAGTTAGAGCATAGAGCATATTGGGCTATCAAGCAATTAAATTTTTCACTAGACAAAGCGGGTAGAAAGAGAAAGTTACAACTCAGTGAGTTGGAGTTAAGAAACGATGCATATGAGAGTGCTAGGTTGTATAAGCATAAGATGAAAATGTTACATGATAGGAATATTTTAAGAAAAACGTTTTCACCGGGTCAGAAAGTTCTCTTATATAACACTCGTTTGCATTTATTTCCTGGTAAACTCCGTTCTAGATGGACAGGACCTTTCACGGTCAAGCTCGTTTATCCTTATGGTGCAGTCGATATTGAGGACAAAGATGGTAGTATGTTCAAAGTGAATGGACAACGGTTAAAACCATTTTTAGAGATGTTGAGCGATACAGAGGATGTTCCTATCGAAGATCCTGTCTATCCAGACTGATCCGCTATGATCAGTTTCGTCTGGCTGAAGACGGTAAACTTAGCGCTTTCTAGGAGGCAACCCATGCATAGGACTTCTAAATCTGGTAACATCTTTCCTTACATCCTATTATTTTTGCATAGTCTTCAGAACATTGAGGACAATGTTCGGTTTAATTTTGGGGATAAGGGATTGAATTTTTTTTGCTAAGTCCTTATTTCAAAAATTCAAAAGGGTTCGAAATTTTAAAATTTTTTGGATTGAAAATGTGAATCTAGTTGTTTTTGCTTGTTAATAGTTATAAGTCTAGTTGGTCTTACTGTCCATTTGCTAAAGGTTTTTCCATGAAGTTCGAGTCTTGAAGTTGTCTGTGCACTAGCCATGTGAGTGTTAGATAGGTGAAGAGTAGACTTTTCTGAGAGAACTTAATCGATCATTAGTGGAGACTTAACCTATGTGAGATTCTGAGCCTTTCTTGTTGTTTTGAGTGATCTCTTCTGAGCTAATTCCGAGTAGAGTGAAGAGCTACTCAACCCCGCAATATTGAAAGAAGAACTCGTTTGATCTCTTGAGTTCAAATTTTACAACCACTAGGGATGTCATCAGGAAGTAAACCTTTCTCTTGTAGTCTGAGAAACTTGAAAACAATGTCAACTAGAGGAAGATAGAAATCCATTTGTTAGAACCCTGAGAATAAGGCATGAAGCAAAATGAAGAGAATTATACCCAAGGAAAGAATAATGTCAAGAAAGTTCTTTGTGTATTTGAGTTTGATTACCAGAAAAGTACTATGAAAAAAAAAAAAATAGAAATAGAAATAGAAAAAGAAAGAAAAAAAAAAGTGTTTAGTTGTGTTTAAGTGTTTATTCCCTGAAGTAGTTCTTGAAGATTCGAAGACGTCGAGTTCTCAGGAGTTCTAGTCACATCCTTAATATCTATTGACCTCTAGGAAGCATTGTTAGAAAGTAGATCAGGTGAAAAGAATTGGTAAGCTTCCCCATTCCGTATTAGTGGTTGTTTCCTTTCTATGAGATCAGTCGTTTACCAAAAATTTAGTCCGTCTTTTGTAATGTGTTGAGTTTTTCTTCATGCTCATACTCGCACATTGAGTGAAACATTTCTGAGTGACTTAAATTTTTGAGTGTATGACCGTGCGGCAACAGTCGAGGCGAAATGTATCGAGAAAGTAATCAAAGTCTTGTCTGTTCTGAACCGAAATGATACTCATATTGGCTGGTCATGTGCACTTTGGGTCTTGATTACTAGTGAAAGGAATTTTAGCTTTTGTATGGTTTGGTTAGCCTGGATTTCATTTCTATTAACTTTCGAAAGGTTACCGGATAAATATTTTTAGTCCATATCATATTTAGACCCTTCTGCATTTTTGAAATTTTTGAATTTTGTGGGTGTATTCACTGCAAACCCTCACGAGACAAAACTCGTCCTCTAGGGTAACCTAGAGGTTTAACGGCTTGTTGCACGTGCTAAGTGCAATCGTGATTCCCTATGAAAGTGGTGAACTGGGCTTGGTTTTATTTTTCTGTTTTGCTCGAGGACTAGCAAAATCTAAGTTTGGGGATGTTTGATGAGACATGAAAATGTCCCATCTGAATCTCTTAACTTGGGATAGTTAGTCCAGTACGAGCGGTTACTCTGATTATTTGTTTGATTTTCTTCCTCAGGTATCATTTAAGGAGTTTGATGCGAAAACATCGTGATGAAGACATACTTGAGGGGCATTTTGGTCATTTTAATGACAAGGGTATTCTGGTCACTATTAATGCTCATGTGAAAGAAGAATCCAAGACAAACCCACTGGCGAAAACAGAGGTCGAATCGAAGTTCAAACAGGAAAGTTATGCTAAGTCAAAGATTGGAGTTGACTACTGTTGACCAAATCTGCTCTAGGACGCGTGGCAATGTTCTAGCAAAAGGATATGGTATGATCCGACGGCAGTGGGATACTTTCGGTATAAACGTTGGGCCCAGGTGGTATACTACGGGATGGCAAGGACTTAGTGATCTAGTACATCGAGGTACAGGCTTCTACGATGATCCAGAGGATCGGATCTCTTCATCTCTGCGCCCTCATTGATCTGACGGTTCCTGTGCCACCCGTTCCAGCCAGCGATTTTGATGTGGGCGAGTTACCTTCTTATGCTGCTTCCGGTACAGTGTATCTTTCTCATCACCTTCTCTTGTTTCTTTATTTGAGAAACTTCTCTATTCAGAGAAGGTTATATATATATATATATATAGAGGAAACAGAGATGAGAAATTTAGAAATTTGAAATGGAAGGATAAAGAAGGTTGATTGATATATACTTAGAAAGAGTTGTAGAAGGAAAGAAAGAGAAGGTTCGGTTGGAATTACTGATTATAGGATTTGACCGAATTTTCATACCAAAATTGGAAGATTGAAGACTTAATCGGATTGGGATTTGGGAGATCTCATCTGGGGGTTAGAGAGTACAAAAAGAAAGGGAGAGAGCTATCAATGGATATCTCTCGACGGCTAAATCGACAACAGAGAACTAACTCTCGGTTTAGAGAGAGAAAGAAAATCGAGAGCTAGAGGGTAGAGAGAGAAGGTGAGTGAAAGAGCTTCTTTATTTTTTTCTTTTTCATCTTCGAATCCTTCTCTTTGTGAGAGAGAGAAGTTTAGAAAGAACGAGTTAAGAGAGAGAGAGAGAGGTACTGTAAAGAGAGAAAGAGATTTCAGATTAATAAAAATTGATTTTTGATTACATCTCTTCTTCTTCTTCTCCTTTCTTTCTTGTTTCTGTTAAAGAGAGAAAGAAAGATCTATATTATTGTTTATAGAGATAAAGAGAAAGGATAGAGTGAGAAAGAAAGAGAAAACAGTAGAGAGGGAGAGAAAAACCAGAGAAGGAAAATTATTTTCTCACCAGGAAACCGTTTCCGGGAAGACGAGAAAATAATTTTCCCTAGGGTTCTGTTTGGCAGAATTCAGCAAAATCAGAAGGAAAATACCCTTCCCTAAGGGTCTGTTTGGCTGCGCAGAGGGAAAATTGCGAGAAAAAAGGTTGTTTCTTTGCCGATTCTTTATCCCTCTCTTATTTTATTAATTTTTATCTCTCCCACCATGATTATGATGAGTAGCTAAACACTTAGTTTAGGGTTTTGATGACATTTTTGTGTTATGCATGATTATTAGATAATTATTTCGACAACTTAGGTGCTTAGATATATTTCAATTTCTTTTTAAGTCTTTCATTATTTATACTTCGTTAGTCTTGATCCATTATATTTAGATTAGGTTCTTTAATATTGGATACTTGATAGTCGATAAATAATAGTTAGAATCCTTAAGAATTGATTATTAGTTTAGTCACCAAAAGGCAATAGATTTAAATCGATGTTTATGCATGATTAAAATAGATTCAAAACCCTAAACTTCTCCTCCATTCATCCGTTAGCCGTTATTACTTATTTACGTTATTTTAATACTTTACTATTTAATCGTCAAAAAAAAATCAAAATCGAATTCAAAAATCCAAGTTAGTTTTAGGTTTAAGGTTGAGTTTGACTTAGTCTCTGCGGATCGACTCCGGTCTTACCGGGTTTACTACTTGACACCCGTATACTTGCGGGTGGTGACCTATTTAGGAAACTTTCTAGGCCCATCATTAGACATAGAGATGTCACATATTCCCACAAATAGCTATAAGAGACATAGCGAAACCTAGAAACGAATCTAGTATACATATTTTGTTTATTATGATTGTCATATTATTGTATGTATGGATGTATGTGATTGCGTAGAATAAGTATACCTTTAGATAAGATTATCGTTTCTTGTTCTAAGCACAAGAAGTTGTGCCCGAATAATACTTAGAGTATAGGGTCTTAGAATCTATTGACGAACCGAACGATGAGATCATGGTTCAAGTGGGAGTAGTCAATAGAGGTTCTTGGATATAAATCTAAACGAACCATAGGCGAACAAGAAATAATCTTAAAAGATGAGATCTTTTAAGGGGTAATACTAAGATTTAACAAATCATTACGCAAACCCACATAAACTTTTACGTAATAAATCATGAATGGTTATGCAAGAGTTCACAGTAACGCAACTTGATAAATTACGTAATAAGTACCAAAAAGAATTTTGAGTAAAGCCTACCCAGATTAAGACACCTGTTGAGCCCTTGTTCATCGATGGTGGGTCATGCCAAAGAAGTGTGCCATCTTTTACCTCGGGACAATACGGGTAGATCTATGAAGAGATATACATGTCTAAATGGTTATTCTCAACGAGTCAGCAAAAGGGTTTTGGATTTCGAGGCTAAAGGACGATTTAATGTTTAAATCGTTAACCAAGAGTAATAGGAGTATGATCAGTAAGGTGTTACTCACCCAGGACGACGAATTAAGGTCAGTGCCAAACTACGCTTAATTTTGAAGGAATGGGATATTGGAATTATATTATTCTAAGGGGACAACAAATATAGAATAATATAGGCAAATTGAGAAGAGTGTCAGGATAACAAGTTTAATCACTTTCGCATTTCTTACATGTAGTTTAATTATGACAACAAATGACTCCAGCAGCATACGCTGGCTTCTGGAGAAAGAAAAGTTGAACGGTGACAACTTTATGGTATGGGAACGGAATCTAGGACTTGACCTAAGATTCGAACATAAGGCAAACGTGTTAGACACACCTATTCCTGTTCTCAATGAAGATTCGACTAAACAAGAAAGGGAGCAAGAAAGAAACATTCGGAAGAGGTCTGAACCCATAACATGCCTCATGTTGGCAACCATGGAACCTAATCTTCAGGATAAGTTCATAGAAATGGATGCCTACACCATGATTCGACAACTTAGGAATTTGTTCCAAAAGAAGTCAAGAATGTAGAGGTATGAGACTTCAAGGACGATATTGGATATGCGTCTTCAAAAGGGAAAGCCTGTAGGACCACATGTTTTCAAAATGATTAGTCTTTTTGAAAAACTAAATCGATTGGGAGTCGACAATGGCCGAGATTTCGCCACTGATATTATTCTGCAATCGCTTCATAATGGATTTAACCAATTTAGAATGCACTATAATATGAATGGATGCGATAAATCTCTGGAAGAACTACACCCTATGCTCCAAACAGCCGAAGAGAACATCGCAATAGTTGAACCCAAGAAAGAAGTTCTAATGGTTCATAAAGAAAGGGGATTTAAGAAGGACGGGAAGCAGAAATTCAAAAAGAAGAAAATGGATAAAGGGAAAGGCAAAGAAGTTGCCATGAACAAAGGTACCCATTCTGATTCCAAGTGTTTCTATTGCGATGGCACGGGCCATTGGAAAAGAAACTGTCCAAAATTCCTGAGAGACAAAAAGAACGGAACTGGGAGTTCCGGTCAAGGTAAAAATTATTAAAAGTTATTCAATTAAATACTAATTCCTCAAGGTATGTGATACCTAAAAGACTCTTATCATTATGAATGACAGGAGCAAGGAGGAGCTGAGTATTTATTGAAGAGAAGATGATCCTGTCAAAAGCTAAGAAGGCAAGAGTTGCTGGAAAAGCTCAAGAAGGATCATAGACTCAATAGGCAATACTTTAAGGCAATTTTAGTATTCTTTTTCTTTTCAGAACATTGACTCTATAATGAGATTATGGGAGTGAATAAAATATTAGATATTTTATGATGTTCTTAAAAGAGCCTATTTAACTTTTAAGGAATTATACCAAACGATCCGATTAAGTTATTCTAATCTAGTCAAATAATCTTGAAAGAACATGAATGAAACTAAAGTTGTTTGGTCAAGTATCTCTCAACAATAGTCAATCATGGTTCGGACAAAGAAATTTGACAAGACTTCTCGGAGAGAACAGAGTTCAGTTAATCGTAAAAACTCATGTTAGACATAAAAGTCTACGATTAATGTGATTAGAATGGACTTAAGACTAGATTTTGGAAAAGTTTTGGAAACAAATCCTAAATCGAGAAATGGGTCAAGATGACTAAAGAATATGATGAGATCATAAGTTCAATAGTCATCGATCTTCCAAAAACACAAAAGTCTAATACGAATCTGCCTACCCACTAAAACCTATAAAAGCTATGGTGAATAATTGAGTCCATATAGATATGGATATTCTTTTTAGAAGGAGTTCTAAAAACTAGTGATGAGACATGAAAATGTCTCATTTGAATCTCTTAACTCGTGTTAGTTAGTCTAGTTTAAGCGGTTACTCTGATGATTTGTTTGATTTCCTTTCTCAGGTCTCACTTACGGAGTTCGATGCAAAAACATCGTGATAAAGACATACTTGAGGGGCATTTTGGTCATTTTAATGACAAGGGTATTCCGGTCAATATTAGTGCTCATGTGAAAGTAGATCCCAATACGAATCTATCAGCAAAAACGGGAGTCGATTCGGAGTCCGAATGAGGAAAGTGGACCAAGTCCAAGTTTAGGTCAAAGTCGGAACATTCAGAGACACGTGGCGCAGGTCGGAACGTTAGCATGAAAATTCGGTAAACCAGTGGGCTTACTTCGGGTCCCACTCAGGATTTTAGTTAAGCCTTTGCTCTGGTGCAACGCGAGACATGAGATTATTGTAGGCCGGGAGGATCCGATGGACAATACACAGGTTTGTAGATCACACGGCTATCTCCACTGCGAAGTACTTTAATCCGGTTGCTCCTGTTACAAAAAATCCTGTCCTTTTTAAAATCTTTCAACCTAGCACCAGATTGTCATTCTCTTCCTCTTTCTGTTTCGTCTCTATCTTTTGAGGATTTATTTGTAGAGAACAGAGATAGAAAGAATGAGAGAGATCGAATTATCAAGGGGTGATTAAAGGAAAGAAAAACTGGATATATTTAGAGTTTCTTAAATAGGGAACCGAATGAAGAAATGGAAAGAACAGAGAGATAGAAGCTGGAGAGAGAGAGGAAACAAATGTTCTCTTTATCTCGGCTAGAACCGAGATTGATTCGAATTAGAACCGAGAAGGAAGGAAAGGAAGGATTCGGCCGGATATATCTTCTAGAGAGAGAGAGAAATAAAGGCTCTCGATTTTGGTACAGCTCTCTCGGCTATAAGAAACAGAAAGTTTCATAAACCAGGGGATATCTCTCCACAGCTGACAACAGGAGCTCGGCCATTAACAGTCAAAAACCGAGAGCTAGAGAGAGAGGGAGAGTTTGAGAGTTTAAAGCTTTTCTTTTCTTTTCTTTTCTTCTTCTTCTTTAATCCTTCTCTTTGTGAGAAAGAGGGGTTTATATTGAAAGAGTTAGAGAGAGAGAACTGCTGATTTGTAGAGAGAGAGAAATTGAATTAATTTTATAACTCCATTAAAACTCATCTTTTCTTCTTCTTTCTTTACTGTTCCTGTTAGAGAGAGAAAGAGAGAGTTATATTATTGTATTAGAAAGAGAAAGAGAAGGTTTAGAGTGAGAAATAAGGAGAAAACAGTAGAGAGAGAGAAAAACCAGTTGAAGAAAATAATTTTTTCACCAGGAAATCTTTTTCGGGAAGACGAGAAAATAATTTTCCCTAAGGGTCTGATTGGCTGCGCAGAGGGAAATTTAGTGAAAAAAGGTGTTTTCTTCTCCGATTCTTTTTCTTTCTTTAATGTTATTATTTTCCTTCTCTTTAATCATTATTATGCTCTCATCCATCATGAGTAACTAACCTATCAATCTAGGGTTAGGATGAAACCTTAGTATCGCGTAAATGTCTGACTTTTTCAACTCATACCAAAGACCTTCAAAGTACCTTTAAATGAAAAAATTGATTTCTCTCATTTAAATTCATGATATTTCTTTCATTAACTATACTTATATTTTGATGATTCATGTTTAGACTAAGTGTCTTTAATGTCTCATGCTTAGGATTTGATAGTTAATAGTTAGATTATCACTTGAATATTTATTTTTGAAATCAAAGCATTATATTTTGTTCTAAGAAAGTTGTATTTTCCGATGATGATAGATTTGTCTCTCCTTGAGTTATAGAAGATCGAGTTGTCACTAATTAGGCAACAATTTACGCATATTTAGGTGGATTCCGAAACCCTAGACTTTCTCCACATAAAACTTCTCTTTACACTATATTTTCCCGTTATTATGAATTATTTATTATTTTTCCCACCACAACATCTTACACCGAAGTAAATCCAAATTAGTTATAGGAGTCAGAATAGACTGACTTAGTCTCTGAGGAACGAACCGGTCTTACCGGAACTATTACTTGACGCCCGTATACTTGCGGGTGTTGACTTATTTAGGAAACTTTTTAGGCCCATCAACTAGTCAAATATTCTAATGTCTAAAGCGTGGTAGACGTAAGTTCTTCGAAAGGAAGAACGGGGTTTTCTCACAAATCATCGAAACACAATGAGATTGTTGCTCTCGATGGTGTCTTCATTAAAAGGAGGGTCCTTCAAAGAAGACAAGTGGGAAGAAAAATCGAATAGAATTCGATAAGAGCAACAAAAGAGAGTAAGGAGTTACTTGCCTTAAAACGAAACGGAGTAAGGAGTTACTCGCCTTACAAGGGATGTCGCCCTGAAAATAAGGGACCAATCGCCTAGAAACTTCTTAAGGAGTTAAGAAGGTTGCTCAAAAACCCCAATGAGTCTTGAGAAGATTCAAACGAACTATAGCAGAAACCACTCTGAAATTGGACAAGAAATCCAAAGAGATAAGAATCAGAATGGTTAAGTCTTGTTCGACAAGAAGGTAAGTGGGAGTGAAACAAGCGAGTTTCATGTCCTGTATATAGGAAACATACTCAAAAGGACAGAAGACGAGGGTAAATTACCTATGGGCATCAAAGTCTATGGAGATAGACCAAAGGATGATAAAGACTCGTTCAAAAGGAGTTTTGAAGAGGTCTGAATAAGAAGATCTCTTGGAGAGAGATTCTACCCATCTCCCGTGATAAACATGGGAGAGACACTGATGTTTGAAAACATAAGAACGATCATGAGATGATTATTGTTTACCCGAACATCTGAGAAGTACTTGGAGTACTAAAAGATGTCGTCGCCCATACAAGTCAGAAGATTGAAGAAAGTCATAAAAGTAATCTTCCGAAAATAAAGATAGGAATCTCTTAGGAAGGGCAAACAGGTGGAAAAAAGTTTTTCATGCTGGGAGTCGTTACTAACTTTACTAGATAAGAAAGTAAAATTAGAACTTGAGAAGTACTAATTTCAGTGGGAGAAACTGATATTATCATAAAAGCTTACGAAGGAGTTCGAAAGCAAGATAATAACAAAGCGAAGTGAAGATGAAACTAAACTGTCACCTTAGAACGATCATGGAGATGCTCGAGTCTAAGGAATTAGGATCAAGGAAGAAGTATCCTAAGAAGACTTGTAAAATTGAGAACGTGAAGGAGTTCACGCGGGTGCTCAAATTTTACAGACTCTTGTTATCCGAAATAAACTAGGTTTATTTCGTCATCTAAATTGTGGTTTAGAATTTAGACGACAGTCCAAAAGGATGGAGTGTTCCAAGTAGGTTTATTAGATACGTGATCTAATGAAAGAAACCCTACTAAGTGAACATGGAAGCAAACCATCTTACTATCCCTGGTCCAGGTCATTAATTGGACAATAATGACTTAAGAAGACTAGCATGAGTGATTGACAAGATAACGTTGTTTCTTGGGCTACGGGAATAGGAGTATTCAAAGGTCAACTTCATAGGTGCATAGTTGATGCACTGGAAACGCGCCAAATGTTCAAGAGTTGAATTTGTAAGTTGTCATAACTCTCATTTAAGCGAATTGGAGAGCTTCCTCAAAACATGAGTACTCACTCAATTTATGGAAGGAATGTTGAACTTTAGTACCGTTAAACGCCATCCGTAAAAAGTGGTTATAAAGGCGGAATACTAGGGGAGACAGGATAGACATGAAATTGACTGAGAGTACAAGAATGGAATATGTTTTCCTGAGTAAAATCAGGATAAAGTATCTCCGGGCCACTTGATGAGAAACAACTGAAAAATGCATGGTCGTGCTCAAACGGATTAAGAGTTAATCGTTTGGATTGGAAGTTGTTCTCGGGATCAAGAGAGTCTGATGTATATGACATATCAGATGGGATACGAAAAAACATGGGAATCGAGCATTGCACTTGTTCTAAGTACAAGTGGGAGACTGAAGGATATATTGCCTCAGTCAGAAAGAATGGTATCCTTCCGAAGGAGTGTCCTTCGACCAAGGTTGCAATGTGTACAATTTGGCGAATAGGATCTTAATGACCTTACTCGGAAGATCATTAGTCCGGTCCAATTAGGGGTCGTAATGCTTAGCTAGAAGCCAACTACGATCGTCAGATAACTTCGGTAATCCGCGGCTAACATAGACCGGATCCTACAAGGGTTACACATCAGAGTAATGATTTGAACAGAGAATTGACTAGAAGGAGAATGGCAAATAGGTGGATTAGATCCATTATTGATAAGTCCATATTGATTCGGAGAAGTCCGAAGAGATACAAACATGTCCGGGCCCAAAAGGGAGGCCCGGGAAGTCTTTAGGTGGGCCGGCCATGTGATGGCCGACCTAGGCAAGGGGCCGGCCATAACATGGCCGGTTAGACCCTAAGTGGGCCGACCAAGGAAGCCCATAAAGGGCTATGTTGGCCGGCCACTCCAAGTAACCCTAAAGAGGGTATTTTGGGAGTTGCCTTGTAATCAGGTTTTAGGAATCCTAGTTTGAGTCTAATACCTCTTCTAGGGATTTCTATATATACCTAATTATACAACCAAAAGAAAAAGAGACAATTCAAGAGCCTTTTGAGAGAGCCTTTGGAAGGACAAGAATTCTCAAAGGGTTTGAGAGTTAACTGAAAGAGTTTCAGAATATACATCTCAGAGAGAGAGAGAGAGAAGGAGTTTTCTCAAGTATCTAGTGAAGAAGAAGGAGTTCTTCATCTCAACCTTCAAGAACGTCCTAGCTGACTGAAAGGAGGGAGTTCAAGTCATTACTCGGTGTCTCAAGTAGAGGACCTACACTTGGAGCTCTTATCTTCCGAATACTGGTCGGGATTTAGTTCATGGGAAAGCTATTAAGAGGTAATCATCTTTCCAATCTAGTTCATTGGTATGTTCATGTATAGATCCTGGAAACTAGCATGTTAAACATAGAGATGTTTGAGATTCTGCTACCAACACTAGAGAATTAGGTGTATGAGATACCCTAGGAGAAAAACCCATCACAATGCGTGATATCAAGCTGAACAAATAAATGAGTCTCCTTCTAATCACTCGATGGCATCGAAAACCATCTTAAAGGGGTTCATGGTGACTTGCTTCTTGGCAGCATCGCTAATCAAACGCTCAGAATTAGTGAAAGCAATAGATGATGGGGTAGTTCTGTTTCCTTGATCATTAGCAACGGTCTCAACACAAATTTCTTTTTCTTTCTCAGATGGAGAAAGATTATTGTTTTCGTCGTGAACTTCTTCTTTCATATTATCGACTTCATCTTCTTTAGTTAGTACACTAGCAGATCGAGTCATATCGTGAGTCTTAGTAGTCGTATCAATCGAATCATTACTCACAACTTCTTCATGATCATCTTCTTCAACTTCTTCATGCTCTTCTATTTCTTTTTCCTGATGGAACGATAAAATAGGCGAAGAAGATGGTTGACGTATTATTGTTTTGATGTCATCACACAGATGTAGAATCTTATCAAAACTGGACTTTAGTCATAGAATCTCGTCGTCACTCAAATATAGCATACCGTTAAATTTGTTGTTGAGCTCTAGAAGTTGTTGAACTGTGTTGTTGTTGATGGATTGTTCTAACTGTGGCACGGGGGAGAGGCCTCTTTCAAGTTCTCCCATTCTTCATCGAAAGTTGTAGTAACTTGCTTCGGTGTAGAATAATAAGAAGATGGTGGTGTTGGTGTATAAAACACTGGTGATGGTGATGGTGACGGTTGTTATTGACAAGGAGACGGTTGTGGTGTATAATAGTTTAATTGAAGCGTTTCTGAAAAAAAAGGAGACGGTTGTGGTGGTGGTGGTGAAGTTGGTATTAGAGGTTTTGAACGCGGTGGTGAATACGGTGGTGGTGATGTATAATAAGATGGAGGTTGTGATGGGTTTTCTCGTACGATTTCTCCCGGATTCCTGTGATAATCGTACAAATCTCTATTCGCATACAGACATGATGTGCAGAAGCATCGATTATTTATCCCTTGATGAGTATAATCTGATTGACTATAATCTTCTTGAAGAATAAAATATGATTGATACTGATTTAAGTGGTGGGGAAAAAAATTTCAAGAATCATTAGCCCAAAACTTTGGTGGCTCTGAATATCACATGATGCAAGCGCAGCGTAAATGAGATAATAAAATAAAACGAAGAACGAATAAAAAACTTTAAATAACTGTAAATACTTTAAAATGTGATTAACTTTCAATGGGTTTTCTCTTCAATCTGCATAATAAAGACAGAATGTACCTTCTTTTATAGGATATTAGACTTCCCTAGATATACTCAAACTGGACTTTCCTAAATAATGGAAATACTGAAATAATGCAACTTCCTAAACCTAGATTCAATACAAATCTTACTAAACTGGGCCTCTTCCTAAAACCCTAATGCTATGGCCGACTTGCCTAAGTTGTCAAAACGGCCGTGAGGCCCACAGACGGCGAGCACGACCCGGGTGTGCCTGCATAAATATCCTTGGCCAAACCTTTATCTTGAATAAGCGTAACGCCTCCAACGGGTATACGGGAGGGAGGTGCACTTAGGAGATAATGACCACCCTTTATGTGCAGGGTTGACCTCTTCGTTTGGTGTGTGTGCGTATTTTCTTGATGCTCCAGGTGTGTTGGGTTATGGTGGCTCCTAGTGTTGCTAACGGAATCTCAGATATCTTATGTCTAACACTAGAATCCCTAGGATCTCATGCATAAGCTAATAATTAATTAAGAGTTAGAGATCACCTTAATCGCTAATTTTCCCTCGAACCTTTCCAATCGAATGTGAAGACCAAGAGCTCCAATTGTTGCTCCTCTACTCAAGACACCTGAATGATCAACTTGATCTCTCACCTTGTTGCTAGCTAGAACACCAATGGTGGTTTGATATGAAGACCACCTTCTTCTTTGTGACTAGATAGGAAGTTGAGAGTTTTCTCTCTTTCTTTCTCTAATTGATGTTGTAGAGTAAAAAGCTTCTTGAGAAAGTTCCACAACCTTATTCAAGTCTTAAGAGACCTTATATAGAACCCTAAGTTAGAGTATCACCCTAATTAGGTTTCCCTAAAAGCCCTTTTGAATAAGAATTAAGAAACCCTTGAAAATAGCAACTAGTTGCTATTTTCTAGTTTCCCTTGCCTTGGCCGACCATATCACCTCTTTTGGTGCCCGACCCAAATACGCTTCTTTTGGGCCTTTTGGACTATCTTTGCCTAATCTTTTTTTAGGCCTTTGGGACATATTTATGGGACTCTCCCATGATTATATGTCGCATCCCTCTAGTCATATCATCTAATCAAATAGACATTCTTTGGTGTAACCCGATGTAGGATCCAGTCGAAGTTAGCCGTGAATTACTTAGTAATTCGACGATCGTAGTTGGTTTCTAGCTAAACAGTACGACCCCTAAATCGTTCGGACTTGGTGATCTTCTTCATCAATTATCCTATCCGAAAAATTGTTCGCATTGCATCTTTGGTCAAAGGACATATCCTTCAGACTCCCACTTGTACTTTAAACAAGTGCAATGCTCGATTCCCCCGTCAATTTGTATCCCATCTGATACGTCACGTCTTTTAGACTTTCTTGATCCCAAGCATAACTGTTAAAGGCAAATGATTAACATTTAATCCATTTGAGCGCGGCCACGCATTTTCAGTTGCTTCTCTCAAGGGGCCTTAAGACACTTTTTTTCTAATATAATTAGAATGACACAATCCATTCTTGTACTCCAACTCAGCTTCATGTCTATAATGTCTTTCCCAGTATTCGCTTTTATAACCTCCTTTTGCGGCGCGACGTTTGACGGAACCAAAGTCGGACATTCCTTACATAAGATGACCAGAGCACTCATATTTTGAGGAATCTCTCCAATCTTGTCAATGAGTGGCGTTTGACGTTCATCACGAACCTCCATTGATTTCCCCCTCTCAAAAAGACTCCTTCCCTGAGTATTTTCAATGGACTCATATATCCTTAACTATAATTACAAGACTCAAACGATTCGCAGATCGTATAAACTTGAAATTAAAATTATTACAATTTCACCCATCCGTGCTTAACAAGAATAGAATAAACAAATTCTATGGCCATACTAGTTCCCGCATTCACATCACATGCAATTATATAATTTTCTAGGCTAACAATCATACATGCATGATAATCCGGGAGACACTTTTGTCCGACATCTCTATGTCACAAACAGACCTTAAGTCTCAATTCAAAGAATTAGACTAATGGTGCTATTTGGTTTTGATATTATGATTTCTAAAATCAATTTCAAGAGAAATTCCGTTTGGGCCCATGAGTGGCACGGGTCAATTTCGGAAATATTTGGTTGGAATCGGGAGAAAATCAGATAAAACTCTCACTCGAATCAAGGTAAAAAACTAGCTCGAAAAAGCCCAGGACAAGTCCCGGCCTAGGCCCATCAAGGCCTTGAACAAGGTCCGGACATGTCTCGGACCAAAGCCCGGCATGTCCCGGACCGAGTTCATCTCGGCTAAGTTGCGTCCTGGTCATGCACCAAGACGCCGATCCTTTCTCCAGACGCGTCCTAGACGCGTCTGGTGCAAGACAGACCTCTGTTAGGTGTCTCGGGTTAGACCGAGACACCCTAGGACACCCAGACACGTCTCCAAGACGCGTCTGGTCGAGTCCGAGTCACAGTAGGTGACTCGGGTGCCCTGGACGTGTTGAACGTGTCTAGGATGCTCCCTGGCCTTCCCAGATGCGTCTGGTCGCGTCTGGGAAGTTCGGACTTTAATCTGGTCTCGACTTCTACAGCCGAGGCGATTCCGGCCAGGAAGCTTCCAAAGCATCCTGGCCGGTTTTAGGAGTTTTTAAAAACTCCAAACCGTGTCCAACCTTTCCTTTTTTCTTTTGTGAAACTTCCAAGTTGTTATCCCTAACTTTTAGAACCCTTCTAAAGTTTCCAAATTTTGTTTTTCAAACTTCTAAAACTTGAAACACAACTCTTCATTAAACCAATACGGGATCAAAATTATAGGTTTTTGAAACTCTTTCTAGAACAATTTTGAAAACAATTTGAATAATCTTTGAACCCCATTCAAAATTAATCAAATTCTCATGTCTAAAACCCTTTTAGACATATCTATCTAAAATAACATAGATTGGTCAGAAACTTAGCCAAAATTAGCTATTTGCAAGAGGCTCTTGATGCACCCGAAAAGGTTGCACACCCAAGCGGAGGTATCAAGTAGTAATCCGGCAAAGCCGGGATCGATCCAAGGATAGGAAGGTAGTTTGGATACCGAAAGGGTCTCGTTCAAAAGTTCAAGTATCACAAACTAACTTAGACTAAGGCGGAAAAGAACAAAGATAACTGGGGGGTTTTTATATGAATAAGTAATAAGAGATGAAAACAAGTAAAGCTAATGAGATAATCTAATGTAAATAAGCGAGAGAGATTCGAGAGAAGAGTCGAAGGAACAACAGTCGGGAGACGGTAAGACTCGATTCGGGCAACAAATAAGTGAGAGGGGTGCCGAAGTCCGAGAATCCATAATGATAAACCTACGACTATGTGTAGTCCGAATTGATGTGTCGAGGTACAATCGATATTCGACTCCTAAAGTAGATGTCTCTAAGTACTATGTATATCCGGAGATCATACTTAGTCAAACAAACGTCTAAATCGGTTAATCCCGAGTCATCGAAAGTGTCGTCTAGTCGCCTAACTATGTGAAGTGCATGACAAGACACATGAAATTATGACTTAGACTACTATCGATATCGAATATTTCGTTTCGTCTATTAACTATGTGAAGTGCTTGACAAGACACATGAAAATACGATCAAAACGATAATCAAAATAAATGAACATCAATTTATAATCAAAACATCAAATCATATTAAACATAGTCATGAATTCATCACATTTCATCTCATATAATCGACAAACTAAAGTTAGCTAAACATGGTGATTGAATAAGAAATGAAAAGGAAATGGTGAGAGAATCCCCCTTTTTCGATGTGGTTGATATCGATAGTAGTCTAAGTCATAATTTCATGTGTCTTGTCATGCACTTCACATAGTTTCGTCTATTAACTATGTGAAGTGCTTGACAAGACACATGAAAATACGATCAAAACGATAATCAAAATAAATGAACATCAATTTATAATCAAAACATCAAATCATATTAAACATAGTCATGAATTCATCACATTTCATCTCATATAATCGACAAACTAAAGTTAGTTAAACATGGTGATTGAATAAGAAATGAAAAGGAAATGGTGAGAGAATCCCCCTTTTTCGATGTGGTTCGAGGCTAAGATCGTCGGAAAATATGAGTTTTTAGTTACAGCCGATCTCCCCTTAGCAATTTTCTGGATTCCCCATAGCGACCACCATCATCTTTTCCATTTAGAACACTACCTCCATTAAAGCTAACCCTAGCTTTCTCTCTCTAGAAATTTCTTGTCCAAAATCAAATCAAACGACATGGGAAGCTAGATCATAGCACGGGGAATGAAAGCCCTAAAGTTTCGGATCAAAAAGGTTGTCGGAAAAGTCATGAAAAGTCCGGCCAAGTTGAGTGTATTTCCGGCCAAAAGCTTGAAGATCCGGCCATGTGATGCACTGTCCCGAGCCAAAGGTTGCTGTCCGAGCTGCAGGTCCGAGCTGCAGGTCCGAGCCGCGGTCGCGTCCTCCATGCCGAGTAAGAGCTGCTGCTGCCCGTGCTGGAAGCTTCCATGGCCGTGCTCTGTTGCTGCTCTTTCCGTGCCGGAATGTGCAGATCCGAGCTGCAGACGCGTCCCGTGGAAGCTGCTGCTGCTGAGGACGCGTCCCTTGGAGGCTGCTGTTCGCGTCTTGCTCGAGCTGCCCGTGCTTCTCCATAGCCGTCCCGTGAAAGCTCTTGTTCCGGCCAAGCTTAGGCTGGCTAGGCCGGCCTAGCTTGGCCGACCTCTTCTTCTCCCTTTCTCTCCTCAACCAACCCTTCAAACTTCAAGAACAACCCTCAAACTCAAGAACCCTCTTGCCTCTTTTCTCCCTCTTCTTTCTTGCCTCCTTTCCAAGGTTGAAGATGATGAATAATGTTTTTTCTTGAATAAAAACCCTAGACTTAGTCAAGTTGACTAAGTCTTTAGACTACTTCAAACCCTTGACTTTGTCCATCATTAAAGACTCTTGACTTGGACCAAAAAGGGTGCCCATAGAATCTCTATTGTTCTCTTCCTCTTTGGGCTCTTGGGTTGGGCTTCTTTCTAAAGCAAGGGAGTGCCTTCATAGAATCCTTGTTTCAAGACCGAACCTCGGCTTCTTTCATTCACAACTTTTCCGTCTGAACTCCGAATCGACTTCCGTTTTCACCGTCGGACTCGTCATTGACCTCAATTGTTGTCTGACTTCTGATATTGACTAAAATGACCAGAATACCCCTGGTGCTCTTTTCTTCCCTTTTGCCGCATAAGATGAAAATGTTATAATTCGCCCTCTTTATTCCGAATTACACGCCAAACCCCAAATAAACTACCTAACAATGAAAACACATAAATAATTAGAAATAAAACTCGAAAAGAACTAACTCATCAAAGTTAAGTGACCTAAATGTGGCATTTTCACACCACATCAGCTCTGAAGCCACTCTTGGGTTATGACCTCTTCTACTAGTGTTGTATGCGGATAACTTGACATCTAATGTCAAACACTAGTATTCCCAGGATCTCATTCATAAGCAATAAAAATGAACTAAGTAAAACTATTGCATAAACACCTTTATTGCTAGTTTTCCCTCGAACCTTTCCAATCGCCATTGAGAAGATCAATAGCTTCAATTGTAGCTCCTCTACTTGGGACACCGAGTAATAATAATGAACTAAGTAAAACTATTGCATAGATACCTTTATTACTAGTTTTCCCTTGAACCTTCTCCAATCGCTATTGAGAAAATCAAGAGCTTCAATTGTAGCTCCTCTACTTGGGACACCGAGTAATCACCTTGATCTCCCACCTTGTTTATTTTTTAGAACAACAAGGGTGGTTAGACGAATAACTTCTTCTTTGACTAGATAGATAGTTATGGGAGTTAGCTCAGTTTCTCTTCTCTAGTAGAGTAAGAAAGATTTATGAGAAATTCCAAACCTTATTCAATACCCTAAGGGTCCTTATATAGAGTCCTAAGTTAGAGTCCAACCCTAATTAGATTCCCAAAAGACCCTTTTGAATAAGATTAAGGATATAGTGGAAATAGAACCTTGTATCTATTTTCCCCTTTTGTCCTTGTTATGCCCATCCCCTTCTAGGGATTCCAACCTGATCTGGCCGGCCCCTTATGGGCAGCCACAATCATGTGGTCGGCCACTCTCTTCGGCCCCTACATCCCTTTTGGTGCCCCGCCCAAAATTCTTTCTTTCGGGCCTTTCGTACTATCTTTGCCTAAAGTTGTTTAGGCCTATGGACATATCTCTATGGTCATCATCCATGTATATATGTCCTCTCCCTCTAGCCATATCTTCCAATCAAGTTGACACTCTTTGTGTAACCCGTTGAAGGATCCAGATGAAGTTAGTCGCAAACCGCTTTCGCGATTCGACGATCGTAGTTGGTTTCTAGCTAAGCATTACGATCCCTAAATCATCCGGACTTGATGATCTTCTCATCAATTGTCCTATCCCACATATTGCTTGCATTGCATCCTTGGTCGAAGGGCATCTTCTTCAATAATGACCAACCTCTATGTGCAGGGTTGACCTCTTGGTCTGATGTGTGCGTATTTTTTTGATGCTCCAGGTGGCAGAAATGAACGGGTCAGGCCCATTTGCCATTTAGTTCATGGGCTTGGCTACTCCGTTGGTCCATTAATCGTGGATTTTCAAGGCTGATCTTGATGACGGGTTTTGCCTCATACACCATGATTTTCTTCTTCTTTTCAGACATTATAGTTTCAGAGAAAGAGAGAGTTGTAGTGAGAGAGAGATCTTTTCTTATTCCTTTTCTTACTTTTTTAATAAAGATTATATCGTAGAGTAGAGAGAGGCTTATAGAGACTTCCATCTTCTTCATTAGTGTTCATCATCTTCTTCATTACTGTTCATTATTCTTCACCATGTCATCATCTTGAAGCCTCATATTTGGTGATATCTCTCCTACTCATCTTGTTCTCTAGACTTTGTAATGAAATTCTTTATTATTTCTTTGATGATCATGAGTAGCTAAATCTCTTAGACTGAGGTTTGTGATAAAAGGTTTAACATAGTGATAATGATGCCATTTTCATGCTAATATCTTGATATGGTTTGATTGTAGTAATATTGAATTCTTAGTTTCGATAGATGATGATTTGTTCATTAGCTATGCTTTCAATGTGATGATTCATGTGTAGATAATCTTCTTTAATGGGTTGTTGATGAGACATGGAAATGTCCCATCTGAGTCTCTTAAATTAGACGAGTTAGTCTCTCTAGAGCAGTTACTCTCACGAATTACTCTCTTTTATGTTCAGGTACCTTTTTACAGAGTTATGCGTGCAAAACGGATAAAGTCGGAAAGAATACAGACTAGGGGCATTTTGGTCATTTGTTGATTCTAACTTCTTGGTCAATATTAGTGTTCGGATGGAAAGTAGAGTCCAAGACGAGCCCGTAGGCGAAAACGAAAGTCAAATCGGAGTTCGGATGAGAGACTTATAGCTAGTCAAAGTTTGGATTAAAATCAAATCAACAGTGACACGTGGCGCGGATCTTGTGGGACGACGCGGTGTAATCTAACGACAACCGAAATATTTCGGTATGACTTCGGGCTAGACTCGGTCACGCAAGGCTTACACTGGGACGTTAAGTAGTGAACGATCCCATGCATCCGAGAGCATTCTACTACAAGGCACTCGAGTGCGTCCCCACGAGATCCGACTATGACACGAGTGCCGGAAGTCCATCTGACGGACAGTTTTCTTCCGTTCAAACCAACCGGAAAGCACCATCATCGACTTAACCAGAAAACGGAAAAGAAGGAAAGAATCGAGATAAAGTTAGAAAATCAAAACAGACCCGAGAGAGAGATAGAGAAAGAAAGATTGAAGAATATTGTGGGTTCGGTTTCGGTTTTGAGAGAGAGATATTGGAGGAAGAAATCAAACTTTTTTTTGGCCGAGATTTGATGGGTTCAGGCTTCTATAAAACAGAGGAGAAGCAGAGAGATAGGGCATCTCGGCTGGGAGCATCATCCTCCTCTCGAGCTCAACTACAAACAGAAAATCAGAGAGAGAGTGAGAAGAAAACAGAGAGTTTTATAGAAGAGAACAGTAAAGAGAGAGAGAGAGAGAGAGATCATCATCTCGGTTTTTTTATTTGATTCTTCTTTTCCTTCTTTGTTTTCTATATTCTTAGTGAGAAAGAGGTTGAAAACAGAGAGAGAGAGAGAGAGAGACAGAACCACCATTAATGAATATTGGAGTTTAAAGAAAAAAATTTTTGATTTGTTTCTTTTGATTCTTGTATTATCTTTCTTTGTGAGAGAGAAGGATTATACAAAGAGATTAAGAATAGAGAGAGAAAACAGAAAGTTTAGAGAGAGAAGGAGAGTTAAGGAAGATGAGAAAATAATTTTCTCAGAGAGGAAAATATTTCCGGGAAGACGAGAAAATCGTTTTCCCTAGGGGTGCGTTTGGCAGAATTCTCTGAAAATCAGAAGGAAATCACTTCCTTAGGCTCTGTTTGGTGGGAAAATCGCAGAAAAGTTAAGTTTCTTTCTTCTTTTTCTTATACTAATTCAAATATTTATCATTTCTAGCATGAGTAGCTAAATCTTTTCTAGCTAGGGTTTTAGATGAAGTCATAATAATTATTTCCTCGATAAGTTTATTAAAGTTTTTACTATTTTAACGATAAAATCTTCCGGGTTCTTAGACCGTTCATGGACTAAAACCTGAGTCATATAAAGAACTCTCTAATTAGATCAAAATTAAATTGTCGTTAGAATTGTTAGGAAGACGGATTCGAAAACCCTAGGTTCCCTTTTTCTGAATACCGACTTATTTCTTTATTTATTTTTGAGTTTTATATTTTTACCACCATCAAACCAATTTTAAATCTCAATAGTTTTAAGGTTAGAATTTAGTTTAACTTAGTCTCTGAGGAACGAACCGGTCTTACCGGAACTATTACTTGACGCCCGTATACTTGCGGGTGGAGACCTTTTAGGGTAACCTTTTAGGCCCATCAGTTGTTCTTATAGACTGATAGTTAATAGTTCCGACTTTGATGTGTCGATACTTTGAGTTTAAACTTTAGTACGTGTTAAGATGGATTCTAAAATCCTTGGATTTCTCCCATATTGGTTTCCTTCCATCGTTATTATTTTTTTTCCTTAAGCATTCTATTATTTTATCATTTCAATACCAACTTCAAAAGTCGTACTAGTTTTAGGTTTAACAACGAGTTTGACTAGTCTCTGTGGAGACCTTAGGTTTCATCCAATAAAAAGATGAGAACTTACCACCTCGAGCCACAACCATAGCTCCTCGTGAAAGTTTCCACTTACCCCCTCCGAATAAGCTATAGACACCCTCATCATCAAGTCTCCTTCTAGAAATCAAAATCAGTCGAATATATGGGTCATGCATAACTCCCTTAAGCAACAATCCAGTACCAACACTAGTCTTCAAGAAAATATCACCAATGCCAACAACCTGAGCCAAACCATCATTACCCATCTTCAGAAAACCATAGCTACTCGGAGTATATGAATAAAACAAATCCCGCTGCGATGTAGCATGAGTAGCAGCTCCACTATTAATAACCCAGTTGTTATACTGCCATGCAATATTAATGGCATCACTCTCAAGAAGGATGGGACACTCGTCCTCAATAACAGGTACTCGATCTTTATTATCTTCTTGTTTATTTCCTTGTTTGTTGTCTTTGTTCCACAACTAGCAATTCTTCTTCATGTACCATTTCTTATGACAATACTAACAATATATCTTTGCAAACTCGTTAGATTTTCTCCTGTTCCTGTCCTTCTTAGACTCTTTCTATGAACTCTTCCCCCTCGACTTAATAACCAGTACATCTGAATGCGAGGAAACAGGATTTCACTGCCTCCATGTTTCCTCATTCAAGAAAATGTTCTTCATTAAGTCTATCAAAATAACACCTTCCAATGCAAAGTTACAAAGAGATATCCTGGACACCTCCCAAGAGTCTGGTAGTGTACTAAGGAGCCATAAACAGTGAATCTCCTCATGCTAACAACACTTGGCTGAAGTGGTAGGAGGTTTAGTCTCCACCTTCTAGGTCCGGGGTTCGAGGCACGTTGACCAATACCAAAAAAAGTGAATCTTCTCATCAAAATTGATTCCCATGTCAGATAATTTTTTGAGCAATCCTGAAACACATTCAAGTGATCTCAACTGGAGTAATTTCTTCATCATATACATCTTATTACTTCCTGTCTTTCGAGCAAATAACTGCTCCAGCTTTAAAACCATAAAACGAGCTATGGTCTCTTTTTCGATATGATTAAAAACATTATCATCCACCCATTGTCTTATCAAACCACACACTTGATGATGTAGTAGTGTCCACTGATCATCGGTTTTATCATCAGGTTTCATTTTCTTGAAAAATCGGAACATGAAATCCCTTCACAAAGAGCAAGACTTTCATCTTACGTTTCCTTCGATGATAATTTACATCATTTAAACTTTTCATTCTGCCCATATTTTCCATCACTAATAGAAACAGAAGCCAATAACCAAAGTTTTCAAAATCCAAAGCTCACAAAAAAAAGCCTCACAAAAAGAGTAATACAACCCAAAAATATACAGTCCAAAACGACCCTAAATTCACTAGGATTTCGACCACCAAATATAAATCTTGTCGACCAAAACCTAGATAAACAAGTCAAGACTACCTCTGCAAAATTTCATCTCAATCACAGAAGAACTCATCGTCAGATTTCCCGAACAACGAAGATAGTAGTGTTGAAAATCAGCCCTGCAGCAGACCTCTTTCTCTCTCTTCTCTTCTCTTATCTTCTCTTCTCTTGTGTGTTTCTTATTGTGCATCCCATGCTTGTTCGCTATTAAATTATGGGTAATACATATATGTACTCCCCTTTAATCTTAATCCTAATAACCGACCAATAGAAACTAACTTGGACCCGTTCACATAATCAAACCAGCTCAGTTTCTCCCACAAGAAGGAATATCCAATAGAAGGAAGAAGACAAAAATAAAAATAAAAAAAATTGTTGAAGGGTCGTTGGCCAGAAATTGCCGACCGGTGATCTTTTGCTCACGAAGAAGATGGAATGTTGGTTAAGTCAAATTTGACTCAACCATTGACCTAACGACGTCAATTGGACTATTAGGTCAAACTCAAATTGTCTAGTTTTGTTTGCCTTGTCACTAAAAGAATATGTTGGAAAAATGATTGCCTTTACCGATATTTCCTTTGACAACAAACGGCGCTTCCCTATGAAACTTTTTCAATGAAGAAATGAGAGTTAGGGTATCTTGAGTTTTATTTTATCTTAAGGACTATCTATTAGTTAACCATAAGTTGTGGCACTACTTTTCAAAGTCGCATTGCAAAACTCCCCGATGTTCATATAAAATTCTTCCTCAAGTTGAGAGAAGATTGATTAATTCATTGAGTATATATAGATACATGGAGTGCAGAGATCTCTCTGTATTGTTACATAAGATAACTTAAAATCTAAACCAAAACTAATCTAACCTAATTTAATTTGAAAAAGTCAAAAGTAAAATACAATAATAACAGTTTAGATACAATCTTCATCCCATCCGTTGGCCAAGAATCAGCTGTGATGACATGGAGAAAATCATGCGCCACTCTTGCATTATGTAGTCCCAATACCCCCCCCCCCCCCCCCCCCCGCGCCACTCTTGCATTATGTAGTCCCAATACCCCCCCTCAAGTTGGAGCGGGGGAAATATCTTGAACGCCCAACTTGCTAGTAAAATGAGTAAATTGTGCAACCCCAAGGGCTTTAGTAAAAATATCTGCAATTTGATTAGCAGATGTGATGTATCGAGTTTCAATTAAGTTAGAGTTGATACGCTCTCGAATGAAATGACAGTCAAGTTCAATGTGTTTTGTTCTTTCATGAAAAATTAGATTGCCTGCAATGTGCATTGCAGCTTGACTATCATAAAAGACCTTAACTGGATCAGAAAAAGGAATACGAAGATCATCAAATAAGTATTTCAACCACTGTATTTCCAGCAGTCAGATTCGCAAGAGCACGATGTTCTGCTTCTGCGGAAGAACGAGAAATGGTAGGTTGTTTCTTAGATTTCCAAGAAATATGACTATCACCAAGGATTGTAAAATAACCCGTCGTAGATCTACGAGTCGTGGGATATCCTGCCCAATCAACATCTGTATATCCACGAAGATGTAAGGAACTAGTAGCGGATAATAAAATACCATGGCCTATGGTTCCTTTGAGATATCGTAAAATACGGAGGGCAGCATCATGATGAGCAGTGTGTGGTGCCTGCATAAATGGGCTTAAGGTATTGACGGCATATGTAATATCAGGTGAGTAACCGTTAAATATAAAAGACGCCCAATGAGCCTTCGATACGGGCTCGGATCGGGTAAAGGATTTCCATCTGTTGGTCGCAACTTAAGATTTTGCTCCATGGGAAAAAGATATAGGTTTTGCAGCGGTGAGACCCGAATCTTTTAAAATGTCTAAAATATATTTTCTTTGACATAAGAAAATGCCCTTGGCAGATCGAGAAACCTCGATCCCGAGAAAATATTTTAATTGCCCCAAATTTTTAATAGAAAATCCATTTGCAAGATTTTCTTTGAGACTTGTGATGGCATCGGCGTTATTGTCAGTAATGATTATGTCATCGACATAAACAAGAATGAAAAGAGATACAGAACCTTTATGATAGGTGAAAAGGGAATAATCGGCCAAGGATTGTTTAAATCCTTCATCAAGGGGTGCAGTAGAAAATTTTGCGAGCCACTGTCTTGATGTTTGTTTTAAGCCATATAAAGATTTATGAAGACAACATACACGGTTATCACCAGATTTAGCAAATCCAGGAGGGATCTTCATATGTACTTCTTCATTGAGGTCCCCTTGAAGGAACGCATTATTAACGTCCATTTGATGGAGAGGCCATTCTTTGATAGCGGAAAGTGAAAGGAGTAGTCTTACTGTGACCAATTTTGCAAACGGAGTGAAAGTGTCATGGTAATCTATACCTTCTACTTGAGTATAGCCTTTCTCCACGAGACGAGCTTTGTATCTCTCAATGGAGCCATCAGGCTTATATTTGATCTTATATACCCACTTACATCCAATTGCTGACTTATTTGGAGGTAAGGTTGTTAATGACCATATATTATTGGATTCAAGTGCAGAAATTTCTTTTGCCATGGCTTCTTGCCATTCTTGGGATTTCATTGCTTGTTTGAAGGATGTGGGTTCCTCTGTACCTAGGACATTAGTCAGAAAAATTTTATCCGTAGGAGAAAATTGATCAAAAGAAATAAAATGATTCAAAGGGTATTTAGGACCCTCCATGATTGATGTTGTCATAGTAGAACATATATAATCCTTATATTTGACAGGGAGATGACAATTTCGTGTTGGTCGAGATCGTGGAACAACCGTTGCGGGTAAATTAATATTCTCATTACTAGAATTTGAATTGGAGGATGCGGCAGGGCTCTCACTGTTTGAAATGTTTCCAGAATTGGAATGTGGAGATGATGTGAGATCCTTAGAGATAGGGCAGTCATGACCACTAATAGGTTACATATCATTTTCTACATGAGGAGAACTCTGGTTTGAAGTATCCAAAAATTTGGACGCACTTGAGACATCTAAAGAGTGTGATGATGTCGTGGGAATGGGAGAATCAACATATTGATGGTTTTCGGAATCCATAAATGGGTGAAATTCAATTGATGTGGGAGTTGGTGATTTTATATCGTGATATGGAAATGTATTCTCATGAAAAGTGACATCTTGCGAGGTGTATATTTTCTTTGTTTCTATGTCAAAAATATTATACCCCTTATTTCCATATGGATAACCAACGAAGATACCCGGTTTAGCACGGACATCAAGTTTATTTTTAATAGTAGTATTACGGCCGAAACAGAGACAACCAAATACTCTTAAATATGAATAATCAGGAATCGATCCAAAAAGAGCTTCATGAGGAGATTTATCACCTAAGATCGGTGTAGGCATTTTATTTATAAAAAAAGTTGTCCTTAAAATGCATTCACCCCAGAATTCGAGTGGTAAATTAGATTGAAATCTTAAAGCACGAGCAACGTTTAATAAATGTCTATGTTTCCCCTCCACAACACCATTTTGTTGTGGCGTGGAAGGACAACTTCTTTGGTGCAAAATTCCATTTTTAATGAACCAAGATTGTAGTTCTTTTGATAAGAATTCGCCACCATTGTCAGACCGAAACTTTTGAATTGGAGAGAGGAAAAGATTTCCTGAACCAGATGAGATAGTTTTGATCTGGTAATGATATTGATTAACGACAAAATTAAAGAAATAATCAAGGAATTTAAAAGTTTCAGATTTTGTTTGCATAAGGTAAACCCAAGTACACCTTGTAAAATCGTCAACTATAGTAAAAAAGAAACGCGGGCCATTAAGTGAAGTAATGGACTTACTTTCATCAAAAAAATGAAACGCGGGCCATTAAGTGATGGGTATGTCCATATGATGTTGGACTTACTTTCATCAAAAAAATGCTCTTTCCTCAGTCCAGATTCTACAAGAATTGTGATTACTACCCCTCGAATGGCTCTGTCAACACTTTTATTATTAAATCTAAGAGTCAATTTGTCCTGGACGCGTTGAATTTTGGTCGTCCATGGATTCTTAGGGGTATGCTCTTGGTCCTGAAAGAAGTAGAATTTCCCCTCTCTGAACCCACTGATGATCTCTTTTACGAACCAATGCATTGCACCCTTCACAAAGTTCCACAAGCTCTGCAGAATCGAGAAGATTTCGATTTCATTTTCAGTTGTATGGGTAAAATCATCAATATCAAACCTCGCAATTTCGGTCGAGTGAATAACAACACGGTTCGAGTCCATTTTCTTTATGACATCAGAACTCCTCTCCTCTTAGTCATTAATCCTATCTTCTCCGATGGTGAGAAGGAGATTAAGATCAGTTATCAGAAATTCCCAGGAGCCATTTGTCAGATTTGTCGCATTGTCGAGCACCCAATTAGCAACTGTCCTATCTTCGCGAGTTCCTCTGATGAAGATAACAATTCAAACCCTGATCTTATGGAAGATATTTTAGTGGATAATGTTGATGCTACTGAACCTCCTCTGTTATTAGCCTCTCCTTCCTCTCCAGTTCAAGGAGTAGTCCCACGTCATTTGCTCTTTCCTTCTGCTGGTAAGAGATTGCGTGCTCATCCCAGGCCATCTTCTGATGGTACTTCTATCTTATCAGGGGATAACTCCATCGAAGACACACCAATGATTGAGAATCAGGAAGTGAGGAGGTTATTGCAAGAATCGTTGCTTCTAGATCAAAGTTTGAATATTATTACGAATGCAGGGGGTAGGGATGATGCTGCACTCTCAATCTCGTCTTCTCAGTGAATCTATTCAGTTGGTGCTTGGGCTGGGGCTGGTGGTCTGATTGTTTTGTTTCTTCAGTTTCTTTAGTTTGTGGTGGTTGTGTGTTTCCTATGCAAGTTAGTTATTTCTGTGTGGTTTTAGTCTGTTCTCATTCTGCTTAGACTGGTTGTCCTTCTGGACCTTTTTGGTTTGCTCTTGTAGTTGTGTTAACGGAAGTGGTGCTAGATACTTTCGTTTCTTTCTCTTTTGGTTGTCTGGTGAGAATGTTTACAGACTGTTATGGTTTAGTGTTATCGTGTTTAATGTACTTCCTATTATCTTATCTTGTTATCTTGTTTAATATACTACCTATCTTCTTAACTTGTTTTCTTATTTGAGTGTTTGGTTGTTAAGTGTTATCTTGTTCTTCAACTTATTATCTCTTATCTCTCTTCTATTATCCACCTTATCTTGTCTTCTTCTTTTATTCTGTTTTATCTTGTAGTTTGTGCCTCGGTTTGATGTTAGTCCTCTAACTGTGGGGTTCTCTTTTGGTAGGCGAGTGGGAGCCTGTCTAAGGCTTAGACTTAGTCCTGCACTCTCACTTTTTGTAGTTCCTTGATCACTCTTGGTTCTTGACCTGCTAGTAGGAGTGTCCGCCTCTTTGGGTTAGCTTTTAGGCTTGGCTCTTAGACTGAGGTTTAGCTTCATCCCTCTAGTTAGTGAGAGATTACTCTATTTTCTCTGTAGGTGGTGCCTCTAGTATTTCTTGGTAGTCTTGGCCTCCTCCTCTTGCTAGTGCCAGTTTCATTGGTTTGTCTAGTTAGGAGGTGCCTCTAGAACCTTTTTAGTCTCCCTGTACGAATTTGTGGTCTGAGGGTTTGGCCTTAGTCTTTATTCTTCTTTGTGGGTGCCCACAGAGTTTATCCTGGTTCGGTGTCTTGGGGGAGCCTTTAGTTGCGAGGGCTTTCTTGGTGGTAGGGCTACTCTTCACCATTTAGTCTAGCTAGGAGGTGCCTCTAGATCCTTTTTAGTCTCCCAGTGCGTAGTTGTGATCTGAGGGTTTGGTCTTAGAGTTAATCCTTCTTTGTGGGTGCCCATACAGTTTTTTCTGTTTTGGTATCTTGGGGGAGCCATCGGCTTGCTTTATTTCTAGGGGATGTAATGCGCTAGAAGCTTAGTAGTCGTCTGTGGGCGCCGGTAGAGGTAGTCTTTATTTAGATCAGTGGGTGCCGGTAGCAGGTTTCTCTGTTTTGTTCAGAGGGCTAGTTTTCAAGTTTGTCCTGGGAGTTGAGTCTTGCCTCTTCGCCCCTTGCTCTAGGCTTGCTTACTTTCTTGGTGCCTTAGAGTGCTAGTAGTCTAGTGGCTGTCTGTGGGCGTAGGTTTCCTCCTGTTTGGTTTGATACGTGGAGGGGCGCCTTTAGAGGGTGGGTCTGTGATGGATATCTCGTTGTTAGCTTGGAATGTGCGTGGGTGCAATAACTTTGCTAATCGCAAACATCTTCTTAGCATTATGAAGGACCATAGCCCAGACATGATTTTCCTGTCTGAAACTAAATGCATGAATGCTAATATAGATAGAATGTTGAATCTTAATAACGTTTACAATAAGTTCGTAGTAGAACCAGTTAACAAAGCTGGGGGTCTTGCACTTTTCTGGGCCCCTAATTATGACATTGATATTATCCATGCTGACCATAACATGATCCATGTTAAGTGCATTCAGCCGAACTTAGGTCATCAGTGCTATATCACGGGCTTCTATGGTTGTCCTTACAGTACCAATAAGATGAAACCGTGGGATAAACTGGCGACTCTAGTGCCGGACAATAATTGCCCTTGGTTAGTTATAGGTGATCTTAATTGTATTCTGGACCAATCTGAAAAAATTGGAGGTCGTCCGGCTAACCTGGCCACCATTCAACAAAACAAAAAGATTATTAATAATTTGGGGTTACATGATTTAGGCTTTTGTGGGTATCCTTATACTTGGACTAACAGACAATTTGCAGGTAATCTCGTAGAAGAAAGGCTTGATAGAGCGATAGCTAACTATAATTGGCTCACCAATTATCCTAACTCTAAAATCACTCATCTTGCCACTATCAGGTCTGATCATAATCCTATTCTTCTTTCTACCACTAATGTGTCGCCTTTGGGCCGCAGACCTTTCAAATTCATCCGCACTTGGATGTCTCACCCCAAATGTGCCAACTTCATTAGAACTAACTTGCTCACCATTCAGTACCCGATTCATTCCAAGCTTAATTCCCTAGCCATCAAGCTCTCCAAATAGAACAGGGAGGTTTTCGGTAATCTGGAATATAATATAAAACAACTCACTCAGAAGCTTCAGCTGACTAAGAAGGCAGAGGAGTTCAAAAGCATGTATTCCCAGATCGAAACTCTTCTTCTCCAGCAAGAGAGTCTGTGGAAAGAGAAATCGAGAATAGCCAACATTAACTTGGGTGATAGAAACACTCAATACTTTCATGCCAAGGCTACTACTAGACATCGTAAGAACAAAATTCTGTCCATCAAAAGAGATGACAATACTTGGGCCAACGATGAAGGGGAAATCTCTAACATCTTTTCTACTCATATCCAGAAGATTTCTACGACAGCTGGCTCTACTATATCCGAGAATATTAGGGATTGCTTCTACCCTCAGATCTCTGCCGCGTAGAATGAGTCTCTCACTGTGATCCCTCATTATGAGGAGATTAGAATTGCCACTTTCTCTCTCAAATCCGGTGCAGCCCCAGGCCCAGATGGCTTTCCGCCATATTTCTATCAATCCAATTGGGACACGGTGAAGGAAGACATCCAGCTTATGATCTCCTCTTTCTTCCAGAATGCTACTTTACCAGTTATGTCTAATCACACTCACATCTGTCTTCTCCCCAAAACCAAAACTCCCCAATCGCCGGCGGATTATCGTCCGATCAGCTTGCTCAACACTACGTATAAAATCATCACCAAAATTCTAGCCAATAGGCTGAAACCCATTCTCGCTGATATTATTTCTCCCTTCCAAGGAGCTTATTTCCAGGGAAGACAAATCACGGATAATATTATTATTAGTCAGGAACTCATTCATTCTTTCAAAAAAGTCAAGGGGGCCAAGAGCTACTTCGGCCTCAAGTTGGACATGTCGAAAGCTTTCGATAGAATTGAATGGAGTTATTTAGAGAGTGTTATGAATATGATGGGATTCTCTAGTACATGGATAAAACTCATCAACACTTGCATCTCTACTAGTTCTATGGCAGTTCTCATTAATGGTAGGCCGGGCAGTAATTTCAATGTCAGTAGGGGTATTAGGCAAGGCGATCCTCTTTCTCCCTTTCTCTTTGCCATTGCCATGGAAGGCCTGAGTCGCATGCTTGAGAAGAATTCCAATGAAGCTTCCTTTATAGGTTTTCTGATCCCTCATTCGCCCATATCCATCAAACATCTTCTGTTCGCTGATGATTGTATCATTTTCGGGCAAAATTCTCTCGATAACATTTTCAATCTCAAGCAAATCCTCAAGGAATTCAGTGAGGCTTCCGGGCAACTGATCAACTACGCTAAGTCGAACATCTTCTTCTCTAAGAACTCGCACCCTAAATTCAAACGCATGATTATTAGAGAACTTAAGGTTCATTAATCGTCGGTGGGTGATAAGTATCTAGGTACCAATCTCTTCATTGATCGCAATAAGAAACAAGCCTTCAACTCTTTAATAACTCAAATCAAGAATAAGCTTGCCAAATGGCAAACCAACCTTCTCTCCCAAGCTGGTCGCTCGGTAGTTGTTGCAACTATTGCAGCGGCTGTTCCCCGATACCAAATGCAGTGCTTTTCCCTACCCAAAGGCATTAGTAATGAGTCCATTCAAAGGACTTTCTGGTAGGGAAAATCCAAAACTTTCCATACTATACACTGGCAAGCCATATGCAAACCGCGCAAACTTGGTGGGCTCGGTCTTCGCCTGCCTCATTTAGACAACCAAGCTTTTCTCCTCAAACTTAACTGGCGTATCATCACTAACCCGAATGCGATATGGGTTCAAGTGCTCAAAGGAAAATACTTTCCTAACTCTCATAAACCCAAACCCCCCAAAAACCATCATTCGTGGACGTGGAAATCGATAGCAAAATATTACCATCAGATGAATAATCTGATATTTTGGAAGACTAATAGAGGTGAGAATATCAATATCTGGACTGATTATTGGATTCCGAATCATCCTCCACCCATTAATAACCACAACAGCTGTACTCTTGAAAAGTTTCTCAACTTATTACGGATGGTATGTGGAATCTTAATACTCTGCATAATTGTTTTGATAATGATATTTGCAGCGCGATCCTCAGCATCAACATTAATCCTAACCAAGAGGATAAGACGATCTGGCCGTTGACTAAGCCAGGTAATTTCTCTCTCAAATCTATGTATAACTATTTAAGAAATAATATAGACCATACGATTCACGAACAGATGGACTGGTTCTTTATATGGAATATGAACACTCTTCCTCGCATTAAATTATTCCTATGGAAATGTTGCAATAATAGCTTACCTGTGAAAGCGAAAATTGGCAAGTTTATTGGTAATAACTACTCATGTGTGAACTGTAATGAGAATGAGACCCTGGACCATGTGATGTTGCATTGGAATTTCGCTAAAGCTGTTTGGTTTTACTATCATGTTAGAACGGATCATATAACTACCACTATTCAATGGATTCAACAATGGAAAGCTCTAGAGGAGGAAACAATAAACCTTTATGCTAAAATTTTATGGTTTATTTGGAAAGCGAGATGCGAGAATTGCTTTTCAACGAATAAACTTAATCCTTTACAATTGATAGAAAGAATTAACAATACCACGACTACACCTCTCAAGAATGAACCAAGTATTACTAATAAAGGACGAGGAACAACAAAGGGTCAAGCATGGACGCCCCCAACGGCACCTTTCTTAAAGATCAACGTAGACGCCTCCTTCACTAATATTAATGAACCGGCTAGGATAGGGTGTATTATTCGAGATGCAGAAGCAGACTTTATAATAGCAGCAGCTGATGCAGTACGTGGACAAAATGCAGAAGAATGTGAAAGCCAGGCGATTTTATATGGGCGAGCCAACTACAAATCTCCCACGTGCACATAGAAAGCGATAATCAAGCACTGATCCACTATCTTAACAGTAATAGCGGAGGACTTCACTGGCAATCGCAACCAATAATCCTACAGATTAAAGAAATTGAGGAAAAGTTTGCAGGAATCATGTTCTCTTATGTGTCTAGATCGTGAATAGGCAGGCTGATGCTTTAGCTAAATGGGGTCGTATGAATGGCCACAAGAAAATTTGGAATGATGTTTCTTCTTTTATTTTAGATGTTCAGAGGGGCTGTAATTGACGCTTTTTTTAATGCTATTTCTCTTCATCAAAAAAAAAAGTGAAGTAATGGAAAATGGTCCCCATGTATCGCAATGAACCAATTGAAATGGAATTGAACTTTTATTAGAACTTGAAACATATTGCAATTTGGACTGTTTTGCCATAGGACAAATATCACATGGATGATTCGACGATGAAGAAATATAAGAAATTTTATTCTCTAAAAAATGAAAACGACGTTAACTAGGGTGACCTAGGTGCCAATGCCATTTATCATATGACTTATTTGTAGAAAACGATAAATCTAAAGATGATGCACCCAAGTGGTAGAGTCCATTAACACATTCAGCCCGACCAATCACCTCCTTCGTCGACGGGACCTGGAAAATACAACAAATAGAAGAAAAGAAAGCAAGACAAGGAAGTTTACTAGTCAATTTACTTACTGAGATTAAATTGAACTTGAATGAAGGGATATGATAAACATTATCTATCTTAAGAGTAGGAGAAAATACTATTGTCCCAATATGTTTTACTAATGAGATACTGCCATCAGGTAGTTCAACTGATAAAAATGGAGGTGCTTGTCGATATGTTGTGAAAGCAGATAATGAAAAGCTTACATGTTGAGATGCACCACTATCTATTATCCAAGTAAAGGATGTAAAATTTAATATTTTACCTGCTAAATGAGTAGGTTCCATGTTTGAACCATGTTGTCCAATGAAATTGATGATTCTGTTATATTGGTCTTGAGTGAGAGGAGGAAGAATGACTTCGGCATGTTGCTCGAGTGGTGCTATTAATGCACTACCAGTTTTGGGTTTGGGATAACCATGTATTTTAAAACACGTCTCTTCAGTATGACCAACTTTATTGCAATTTTTGCAAAATGGCCTTGGACGTTTGTGAGTATTGTGATGATAACCCGATGAACCAGATCCATGGTTATTGTTATGATTTCCAGATGAACCAAACCCATGCCTATTTGGTCCTCTTTAAACTTTAAGTGTGCAGCCTCAACAGTGGTGGATATTGAGTATGAATTGATCTCTTGTTGTTTTTCTTCTTGTTGAACAAGATTATAAATCCTAGTCGTTGGTGGGAAAGGATCCATCAAGAGAATTTGACTTCGGATATTCGAATACCGATCATGGAGTCCTTGTAAGAACTCCATTGCACGGTCTTGATTGTGTCGTTCGACAATGATTTTTCTTGCACCACAAATACATGTTTCTTATGGAAGGATCGAATCGAGTTCGTCCCATACAGATTTTAGACGCGTGAAATAATTAGAAATGTCACTACCTTCCTGCTTGAGACTTGATATTGAGTGTTTCAGTTGATATATCTTGTGTGCATTCGATTGAGTGAACCTATCACGAAGGTCGATCCAGATTTCGTGTGCACTTTCTGCATAAGGAACACTTGAGCGAATATCAGATCCTATTGAGTTAAGGATCCAACTACTTACCAGATCATTGCAACGCTTCCAACTTCGATATTCATCGGGAGAGGTTGGTTTCACAATTGATCCATCAATAAACCCCATCTTGTCTTTAGCACTTAACGCAAGAGTTAACAAAGGAGAAATGAGAACTGAACTTGGGTTGTCCGAAGGGTGAACAACATAAGGTTCATTCATCGTAGGTGGGACATTAGCACTGGTTTGAGAAGAGTCGGCCATAGGGAAAGAAATAGGAATTAAGTGATAATAGGTTTTATGCTCTGTTACCATATAAAATTCTTCCTCAAGTTGAGAGAAGATTGATTAATTCATTGAGTATATATAGATACATGGAGTGCAGAGATCTCTCTGTATTGTTACATAAGATAACTTAAAATCTAAACCAAAACTAATCTAACCTAATTTAATTTGAATAAGTCAAAAGTGAAATACAATAATAACAATTTAGATACAATCTTCATCCCATCCGTTGGGCAAGATTCAGCTGTGATGACATGGAGAAAATCATGCGCATTATGTAGTCCCAATAGTTCATGTTAGATCCTCCACTCCACATGGAGCCCCAGAATTCAATTGGAAGATATAATATTATTTTTTGGATAACTTAATCAACCGTCAAAGCTAAATATAAAAGGTTTGACTATTTTAATGAGATGGGGTTCAAACAAGATATTATTATACCTCATCGATTGAGGGAAAATGAAAATTACAAATCTACAGCTTAAGTTTGACCTTGGGTTCGTGACCAACTTTTAGTTCCTTATCTTTGAGAATAAGAGATGAAGCCGTTTTCTAAAGACTGCATTGGGACTTCTAGTTATTCTTCCAAACTCCATGCCTAAAGAATCACATTCCATAACAGTGTGCACGGAATGTATCATGAATCACATTCACATGAAGAACAAAATTCCTCCTCAAAAGAAACTCCAAACTTTTTTTTTTGTTGAAATAAACTATTCATTAAGATATCATAATGTTATTACAATATTTATCTATTAAAATACAAGGAATATTGATCCACTTTTTATTTATATTCTTCTTTCTGGCCCATTTGGCTAGCTTGTCTGCATGGGAGTTGAGCGCTCGTTTGATGTGTTTGAATATGACTTTCTCGAAATTTCTTTTGATTTCACGCGCTTTCTTGATATGAATCAGAGATTGCCAGTGGACTGAGTTCTTCTTTTTGTTGAGATGATTAATAATATTGATGTTGTCGCTTTCAATGATGATAGACTTTAGATCTTGTTCTTTCGCCCATTCAAGACCGTATAAAAAGTGAGGAGGTGTTTGCCATTTAAAATTGTCAACTAAGCAGTCGCACTAAATCAAGTCTTGGATTACTATGAATCACATCCCAAGATTGCTAGCTTGCTCTTTTAACGCGACAAATGTGACTTAAAGAGAGCGCTAAGAAGCTAGACGAGAAATTAATCATTAATTGGAGGAACAAATGGAAAATTAGCTAGGGGTGGAGATCGGTGACCGTGTACCTGGAACCGAATCGAAAGGTTATAGACGCGATAGATATTACCTTATGGGAAGTTTTACAGGCAATGCCCAAAGTTGTAAAAGGCAATGTGTATTTCACTAGAGACTTGTTTAAAACAAGTTAGCCAACTATGATTAGATGCAATGTCCATCTTCTTTTTTCTCCGACAAAAAGTCGTCGACCAACAACCACAACTAGGGGTGGGAATCGGGCGCCCACGGACACCCATGGGTAGCTTAGGCTCAGGCTCGGGCAGATTAGGTCTTTGGTCAGTAGGGCAACAGGGTTAATCGGGCGGGCAATTTTCACTTTCGCAATGATCAAAGCCCGCCCATGCCCATTAACAGACTCGGGCAAGCCGGGTTCGGGCTAATCGGGTGTCGGGTAGTGCCATTAGACATTAACGAAAATTTTAATTTTAATATTAATGAAATGATATCTAATGTAACTTAATAGTCAACAAGTGACTTAGTACTAACAACCTCTCAACACTTTGTAAGAGTTTGCAACACCATTCTCACTTGTAAATGAACAATGTGGGATTACGGGAAGTTTAAGTTATTTTTAAGTTTTTGTAAATATATAGTGCCACATTGAAGAGAATGAGTAGAACTTCCATTAGGTTGACATTATAAGTAAATAACTCCCATTGCCATCAACCCAAGCTTCTACTTAATAGAAGTGTTTCCTACTCGGACCCATTTTTAATGGGCTCGGAAATTTAGTCTTTCCAATGATATAAATATAAGTTGCGGGCGCCCAATGATGAACTTGGCGGGCTCGGGTATGGGCGGGATGGCGGATGAGCTTTTCCACCCAAGCCCGCCCACTCTTTTTCGTCGGGTCGGGCGGGATGTGCCCACGTCGGCCATGGGCGCCCATGGGTCATTTCGGACCCCGGGCGCCCATGACGGGTGGCGGGCATTCAGGGGAAAATCCCACCCCTAACCACAACCCACAGAAATAGGAAAAGGTATAATTTTCTCTATTTTTTTTTTCAAATCGACAACTTTAATGACTTTGAGAAGAGAAGATTACAGCCAAAGAAGAAGAAGAACAAGGAGGCGGAGGAGGAAGGGGAGGGGGAGGAGGAGGAAGAAGAAGAAGAAGAAGAAGAAGAAGAAGAAGAAGAAGAAGAAGAAGAAGAAGAAGAAGAAGAGGATGAGGATGGGGAGGGGGGATGGAGGAGGAGAGATGAAAACGATTTTTTTTAGTGAAGAAGTGATGAGAACGATTTTTTTAGTTAGGGTCGTCATCCCACGAGTTTTTGGCGGAGAAGAAGGAAGATGGGCAACTCTCTCTAAATTTTTTTCTTTCCCTCTCTCGTTTGGTGAAAAAGAAAAAATTTAAAACAAAAGCTTTAGTATGGGAAGACAAAGTTAATTGGAAGAACAAATGAAAAATTAGCTAGGGGTGGAGATCGGTGACCTTGTACCTAGAACCGAATCGAAACTGTTAGTGCCGGTTCTGGATCATCATTGCCATTATTGATAAGGTTTTAGACGAGATAGATATTACCTGATGGGAAGTTTTACAGGCAATGCCCAAAGTTGTAAAAGGCAATGTGTATTTCACTACAGACTTGGTCAAAACAAGTTAGCCAACTATGGTTAGATGCAATGTCCATCTTCTTTTTTCTCCGACAGAAAGTCGTCGACCAACAACCACAACCCACAAAAATAGGAAAAGGTATAATTTTTTCTATTTTTTTTTTCAAATCGACAACTTTAATGACTTTGAGAAAAGAAGAATACAACCAGAGAAGAAGAAGAACAAGGGGCGGAGGAGGAGGAAGGGGAGGGGGAGGAGGAGGAAGAAGAAGAAGAAGAAGAAGAAGAAGAAGAAGAAGAAGAAGAAGAAGAAGAGGAGGAGGAGAGATGAAAACGATTTTTTTTAGTTAAGAAGAGATGAGAACGATTTTTTTAGTTAGGGTCGTCATCCCACGAGTTTTTGGCGGAGAAGAAGGAAGATGGGCAACTCTCTCTAAGTTTTTTTTTCTTTCCCTCTCTCGTTTGGTGAAAAAGAAAAAAATTAAAACAAAAGCTTTAGTATGAGAAGACAAAGTTAATTTCTATATATAAATTTTTTTTCATATCTCTCGACGTAGGGAAAATTTGGATGGAGTGTGATTGTAGTGTAAAACAAAATTAACGTGTAACTTTTTTTTTTTTTTTTTGAAGAAATTAACGTGTAACTTATGTAGTTAAGTAAAATGATATAACAGAACCTTTACAAACTCTTTTACACTTGATTTCCATTTTTAAGTTAGGAATCTGCAAGGAATCGAATTCCTAGCCCCATTAGTAGGATACCCCTATCAAAACTTATCAGACACCCCAAACTAGCACTAAGAAACACTGTCCCATTTTTCATTTTAGTTGAAAGATGTCTCATGATCTCATGTATGTAAATGTACTAATCTAGTAAAGAATTTTACAGTCTGGAAATGGGAAGCATAAAAAAACGTACGAATTAGTTTATCCTCCACACTTTTTCTGGAAACTCTCGTTTGTTTCTTTCTTTTGTTCATCTCAAAAATAAAACTGATCTACTCTGTCTCTCACTCACTCATTCTTCTCTCTGTCTCTCTCTCTCTCTTTCTCTCTCTCTACCTTTAACTTTCCCGGCAAAAGAAGAAACTGATTTTTCTAGATCGACGATTCTTTCTCAGGTATTCTTTCCTTTCTCATTCATTTTCCATGTATTTTGAACTTACTTAATTCTGAATTTAATTTCATGATATTGAAATAAATTAGGGATTAACTTTCATATACTACTTGAATAGAAAATTGAGGGTTTTCAATCTTTTCTTTCTTTTTTTGGTAAGCAATTTCGCTTCTTAATTGTAGTACAAACTAGAGAATTTTGTTAGCAATTCAAGTTCTTTTTCCTTTTTAGGAGAATTTTTTCTTTATGATTATTGATGTTTTTAGAGAGAGAGATAGAGTGATTTCGAGAAGTGGGTATTGATAGATTATCTTTGTTTTCAGTTTTTTGAACTTCGATCAGTTGGATTGAACTTTCGTGCTGAAGAAATTTGATGGAGGAAAAACAATTAGATTTTAATGCT
The DNA here is from genome assembly GCF_041429995.1 of Eschscholzia californica. NCBI lineage: Eukaryota > Viridiplantae > Streptophyta > Magnoliopsida > Ranunculales > Papaveraceae > Eschscholzia > Eschscholzia californica. The sequence continues at coordinate 26,961,070 of NW_028238309.1, read as the reverse complement.
CCACTTCTCTCAGTTAGGAGATTTTCATCTACTGGGTCTTCTTCTCCTTCAACTTCTGGTAAAAACAGTAACAAAACTAAGAATTCTTCTCTCTTTCAGAAATCTTCAATTCCTCATTATAAACCCGACTTAAAATCAGGTCCAATTAGAAACCCTGGTGCTGTTCCATTTCAATGGGAACAAATTCCTGGTAGACCTAAAGATGAAGGTAACAGTCCCCAATTTCAATCTCCCGATCGACCTCTAATTGCTCCTAAACTTCCTCCAGGTAGGGTTTTAGAAATTAAGCACAACTCCCCGAACAAAGAAATCGAAAACCCAAATGTAACTAGCCCAAATCTTGATATTGTGATATCGGATCGTCGAAAAATTTCATTTTCGGATGATAATGGTACTAAATTGGAGAGTTTGAAGGAAGGAATGAAGGAAAAAGATGGTTCTGATTTAGAAGAAGATGGGGAGGATGAGTTTATGGATGCACCTGATACATTATCAAGAACCGAATCATTTTTCTTTAACTGTAGTATTAGTGGTTTGAGTGGATTGGATGGTCTGAATGGTAATTCTTCTGAGATGTTCATGCCCGATCCACAAACTCGGGATTTCATGATGGGTCGATTCTTGCCTGCTGCTAAAGCAATGGCTTCTGATTCACCTCAGTATGCTCCGAGGAGACAACCTTCAGAACATGTATTTCGAGAATCCCCAAAACTACCAACGAGAGTGGTGAATGCCGATAGAATTCTTAGACTTCAGTATAAGCCTTATGTTGAACCAGAATACAATGACGTTTCGGGGGATGAGGAAAGTGAAGATGAAGAAGATGATTATGATGATTCAGAGGATTTATCAGCAAAAGCTTGTGGTATATTTCCTCGATTTTGCTTAAGGAATTCTTTTGGCCTTCTAAATCCAGTTCCAGGGATGAAAATTCGGAGCCGGGCTCTAGGGTCTTCTGTTCGTAGGACTAGAACACAGACCATTAGTGCACATTCTGTAAATCAAAATAAAAACAAAAATGAGGTAATGCTTGAACTTCGATTCTTCTTATTGTGGATTTTCATATCTAATCTGTGCCTTAAATAAATTCTTGTCATTTTATCAGAAAAGTTCGGAAACTGCATATAAACAGAAATTGATCAGTAGCCTCAAACGGATTGAGGATGAGAGTAAACTTTCACGAGAATCTTGTCGGACTGATTCTCAAACAACTGATGGGTCATTAACTTATGGACATTCATGGGAGAGTGGAATTTCACCTTACAGGAACGAAGCAAATCAATCTCCCTTTGATGAGGGAGTTGGTTTCCTTGGCACTCCGAAACAAGTTAAGAACTCGAAGGGCAATAGTTTCAGTACATACAGAAAAGGCAGACATGAAGTAATATCCCCTCGGAGCAGTTACCAAGGGTCGGGCTCCCTTAGCCCTATGGTTGAGAAAACCCTATACATGATAGACTCGGTACATGTAGTTGAAACTCAAGATTCTAACTCGAGTTTTTCAGATGCGGCGGAGTTGAAAGATTCCATGGACAAGGGATCTGAGACTGAGATACAAAGTCGAAGCACAAAAGAGATTCCCCTTGCAGAATTATTTCTCCAAGATATCGACCAGGATCAGTTGGATAGTTTGAAGGGAAGAGGCGAATTACAACCAAAATTCGAGGATTTTGGTGACAGTGATTTGAACAGACCAAATCATGGAAATAATATCGATAATACAGAGGCTTTCAGAAAAGATGATAGTCTTAGCGATGATGTTGGTGGGGTATTGGTGTGTTCAAATGTACCCATGAATGGAGATATAAAATATGATAAGCCACAGGCTCTAAACGACGACGGTCGAGGAAATCTTAGTATTGTCCCTTTCCAATCTCCTCTTGATCTTCCTTTACCAAAGTCACCTTCAGAGTCTTGGCTTTGGCGGACATTACCTTCCGTTTCATCAAGAAATGGTGCCCAATTCTCAAGAAAACAGGCTCCTAGGAGATATTCCCTCGATCCCAAGTGGGAGACCATTGTTAAAACTTCTAATGTGAACCATAGCAGTACACGATTTTCTGAGGTAATATTTTTACCCTTTGCTTCTTTAATATTGTCATCTCAATAACAAGTTAACAACGATTTTCACTGAATTAACTTTTCGAGCATTTTGCTAGGAACTAAAAAAGCCTGTACGCCGACAATCGGGAAGTTAGATGGTTCAAAGGTTTTAATGAAGTCCCTCATGCAAACATGCTTGTGATTGGCAGTTTCAACAGGTTCAAGGTCCAAATTTATACCCTTCTGTGTGAGTGTTTAATGATTGAGAAGTATTACATGTATAAATTACAAAATATAGAAGGAATAAGAGGTAGTCGAACGAGAATCAATCTTGGTCGCCATAAGACCTTTTCTTTATTCGCTTCCATCGAAATTGATCTCTTCATAATTCGTTTTCTTGGGGCCGGCTCTTGTTCATCGCCAGGAAGAAAACCCCGGGCCACATTGTGTCGCCTAATGAAAGACAATATCACACATTTAGCTAAGTGGCAGAGATGGTAGTACCAGAGGGTCGTCGATCTTTAAGGATGAGGGAATATGATAGGTCCCACATTGCTTAAAAGGGCCCCGTAGTCTGGCTATAGGTGCGATACCAGTACGTGAGGGGTCACCTCCCCCGGGTCACTTAGTTACACCTAAAAGGGGGATGCACTGGTTGTTGAGTCGGTATAGAGTTGAATTTAAACCCTTTCCATTGTCAGTTGTCAGTTGTCAGTTGTCAGTTGTGTCTTGGATTACTAATACAATTTGATCAAGAAGTTCCTTTGCAAGAAAAATACTGTCCTATAAATGTTCTTAGACAAATCGGCCATTATTCTTGTGACACATCCAGTTTGTATCATTCAATAATTTGGGTCACCAGTTATTGAAGATGCTTTAATGACGTGGAAGTTAATATGCTGAACCCTGTGTCATTCATGTGCATTTAGTTTATACCATCTTTTGAAGTGCTTTCTAGGTGCAACTACTTGATCAACCTTGTGACTAGAAAGCTTGAAATCTGTTTGAGAGTCCATATAAATATATCACATCATAATTGAATGTACATCATAATTGAAGGAGGGGATAACTCGTGTCCGTGGGACGCACGGGCAGTTCTTTCAAATGCCTTAGAGAGCTAAACATACAATCCGAACATTTATGGAGATGAGTTCAGTATCTATCATCTCAAAGATATCTTAGCCGTAAAGACAATAAGTGTTTGAGATATCTTAGGCCCTAAGGACAATATATGTAGTAGTCAATAGAGATTGATTTACTCTTATTTTCTTTCTAAGATATCGCTCAAAAAAATAATTTAAATGGTTAGGGTGTCGTTTGACAACACTAAAATAAGTTACTTTTTTTACTTATTTAACTAGAAAAGTAAAAAAAAGTTAGTTTGGTAACGTGAAAATTTTTGACTTTACTTAAGTTGAAATTTGGTTATCTTTCAAAGTTTATATTTTTAGCTTTTGACTTTAAAGTTAAGCAACTTTTCTTTAACATATGCACGAATTTTACTTTACTAAATTTTTTTCTTTGTTTATTTTTGCTCCACTCCACCGCCACAACTAAACTTTCACCAGACCGTTGTACCACCACCATAAACCACCACTATATACCTCCACCACCACCACTATACACCTCCACCACAACCACCACTATACACCTCAAACCTCCACCACTATACACCTCAAACCTCCACCACAACCACCATACTTCAACCACCACCGTACCTCCACCACCACCGTACCTCCACCACCACCACCATTGTATCGCAACCACCATTTGTATCTCCACCACCACCGTACCTTCACCACCACTATACCTACACGACACCGTACCTTCACCACCACTGTACTTACACCACCACTGTACCTCCACCACCACCACCATTATACATCCACCACCACTATACCTCCACCACCACCACCGTCGTACCTCCACCATACCTCTACCACCATCGTACCTCAACCAACACCATCCCCATACATCTACCACCACCATCTTCATACATCTACCACCACCATCCCCAGTTATCCACCACCATCGTACCTCCACCATTCCTCCACCACTGTCGTACCTCAACCAACACCATCCCCATACATCTACCACCATCATCCCATACCTGCACCACCGTCACCATCTCATACCTCCACCACCACCACTGCGGCCACCACCATCATACCCCCACCACCACCATATCCCTACCACTATACATCCACCACCACCGCCATACCTCAATCACACGACCACGACCACTGCCGCCACCTCTTCCAAAAGAGTAATCATGAAAATCATAAATAAATTTATTTGAAATCAAATATCTTTATGAGAAAAATATAATTGAATAGTAAATTACATGACTAAACTAATTTTTTTGACTTTTTGACTTATAAGTACTCCTTCCATCCAAAATGAATGACCTATTTTGAAAAACCAATTCTTTAAGGGAACATCATTAATTAGAAAATAACATGATTTTTCTAACTGCACCCTATTTTTCACAATACAATGTAAAGTTTAACTTACTTTTAAATAAAATTGTCATTAAATTTAAAGTAGTGGGTTTTTATAGGAAAAAACGAAAAAAAAATTCTTTATTTTTAGAAATGAGACACTAAAATGGCACAATCCAAAAAAAAAAAAAAATTAGGTCATTCATTTTGGGATTGAGAGAATAACATTTTTGCCAACCATACCTCTGATAATTTTATACTTTTTTGAAACAAAAGAACTTCTACTCTATAAAAAAGTACTTATATTTTTTTTGTTACCAAACGACACTAAATGTTTATAAAAGTACCCTATATTGCAAGGAATGTACCCCATAATTATTATTGTTAAGGACCCATCCAAGACCAACCCCTCACCACAAAATCACAAAATCAATCAATTTCCCAAATATTTTTCAACAAAAAAAAAAAAAAAAAAAAATCAATTTCCCAAATATAAAATGCTCCTCCTAGTTAACTTCCAAAATTTCTGAAAGTGTTTCAAGAGTTCCAACCCTTTTGGTATAAATAACCTAAACTATCCTAATCACAGTCAACGTGGTATCGAGTTACGCAATATATTATTTTTTTGCAAGGAGTTACTCTTTTTTTTGAGTAATTTGCGTTCCATTGATTATGTGATTCCTACTTCATATTATGTGATTCCTACTTCATATTATTTATGAATTATGATAAGAAATTACATATTTAACGAGCGAGTTAGGATAGATCCAATTTTATAAGTTTGGGTAAGAAAGCAAACCAATTTTATGAGTTTTGGTAAGAAAGTAGACCAGTAGTTTAAACTGTAATAGAAAGTAAGATCAATCGAATGGAAGAAATAGCAAATAAGTGCAAGAAAAAAGTCATATACACTAAAGAGAAAAAAACCCCAACTAATGCTCATCAAACTTTGATTTATAAAATAGACCCACGTAGTAATAATAATAATAATTTGCAAATATAGAATCTTCCTACTTCCGCAGATGAGATCCTCTCTTTTTTAATTGTACCTCAACAAAAAAAAAAAAAAAAAAAATCCTCTCTTTTAAAATACCATTCTTCAAAAAGCTGATGTAATCTCTTCTTCAAAAATTCATTGTCATATCAAGAATCCCATCTCTTTTACCAAAATAAACAAACTTTTCTAATCGAAATGGACAAAGTATTACCGCTTAAAAGATCTCATCTTTTAAGTTTATTTCTTGTTCGCCTATGTTTCGTTTAGATTCGAATCCAAGAACCTCTATTGACTACTCCCACTTGAACCATGATCTCATCGTTCGGTTCGTCAATAGATTCTAAGACCCTATACTCTAAGTATTATTCGGACACAACTTCTTGTGCTTAGAACAAGAAACGATAACCTTATCTAAAGGTATACTATTCTACGCAATCACATACATCCATACATACAATAATATTACATTCATAATAAACAAAGTATGTATCCTAGAATCGTTTCTAGGTTTTGCTATGTCTCGTATAGCGATTCGTGGGAATTTGTGACATATCTATGTCTAATGGGCTCTAAAGTTTGTATTCATAATACTTAAAATAGAGGCACATTATGTTTCTTCCTTAATTGTTTCCTAAATAAATATAAGGAAAAACTCCGTTCGGGCTCTCCTCTAACCCGGGTCAATGTCGGAAAAACTATGTTTGGAACCGGGAGAAAAAGTCTGAAAAAACTCCCATTTAGGTCAAGGCCTAAAAGCCCTTGAGTCACACTCAAATTGACCTAAGTCAACCCTGGTCACAATCCTTTGACTGGCCTCAGGTCAACCCTTGACTTAACCTGGTCAAGGTCCGGACCGTGAGATAGCACCTTCCTGTCGTGCTCAAGCTCTCGGGCAGACGCGTCCTAGCCTAGATAGACGCTTCTGTCCTAGGATAGACCATGAGCATCTCGAGTGAGATGTCTAGGATGCGTCCCGGACGCGCTCGAGACGCGTCCAGACCATCGGGTCATCTATTGCTCCTCTCGGATGCTCAGTCCAAGAGGTGTTGGAACATCTAGACGCGTCCCATACGTGTCTCGGGCTGGGACAGCACATAGGCCATCTCGGATGTTCGGTCCGAGATGCACTCGTGCACTACAGTCACGTCCCACACGCTTCTGTGCACAGACGACACGACCATCCTCTTTGGGATGCCTTCTGGACGCGTCCAGATGCGTCCTAGACGCTTCTGGATGCTCCGGTCGCATCCCAGGCGCTTCTGGAAGCTTCCAGTCGCATCCCAGATGCGTCTGGTAGCTCCAGATGCATTCTGGATGCGTCCGGACCACTGTCCAGTGTCTCGGTCCTAGACCGAGACTTAATAGGATACCCTCGAGCGCGTCCCGGACGCGTCAGGGATGTCCGAGACGCTCCTGTCTCGGACTCCTATTCCGTCTCGGACTGGGATATCCCAGACGTCCTTCACGGACTGGGATTTCCAGTCCGCGTCCCACCCTGTCTCGAACTAGCTGTCCGAGATGTGCTGGTCCGGCCAGCTAGGTTTCCAAATTTTTTTTGAAAACTCTACTGTTCCAACTGAATTCTTTTCTGCTTTTTTTTGTTCCAGCTGCTGTTAGGTACTGTTTTTGACAAATTCATCAACCAATCTTCATGGTTTTGATGATTTTTATCAAAATTCTTAAAACCTAAAGCTCGTTTATGAAAACCCTTTTCATAAAACTTTGTTTTTAGTGTTTTTAGGTCAAGAATCACATTCAAAACCCTAAATTGATCTCATCAAAATATGCTTGAATCTCCATTCAAACACCATAAACACTATTATCTAGTTGTTCAAGTTTGAATCTAATTCGTCTAGTCAAAGATAGTTCATGCAAACGGCTCGTGATGCCACTGAAAGGTTCTCATAGGGTATCTCATACACCTAATTGTCTAGTGTTGTTAGCGGAATCTCAAACATCTCTATATTTAACACTCGTTTCCGGGATCTATACATGAACATATCAATGAACTAGATTGGAAAGAAGATTACCTCTTAATCGCTTTCCCACGAACTAAATCCCGACCAGTATTCAGAAGATAAGAGCTTCAAGTGTAGCTCCTCTACTTGAGACACCGAGTATATGACTTGAACTCCCTCCTTTCAGTCAGCTAGGACCTTCTTGAAGGTTGAGATGAAGAACTCCTTCTTCTTGACTAGATACTTGAGAAAACTCCTTTTCTCTCTCCCTATGAGATGTATATTCTGAAACTCTTTCAGTTAACTCTCAGACCCTTTGAGAAATCTTGTCTCTTCAGGCTCTTTCTTTAGGTTGTCTAATTAGGTATATATAGAAATCCCTAGAAGATGTATTAAACTCAAACTAGGATTCCTAAAACCTAATTAGAAGGCAACTCCCAAAATTACCCTCTTTAGGGTTACTTTGAGTGGCCGGCCAACATAGCCCTTTATGGGCTTCCTTGGCCGGCCCACTTAGGGCCTAACCGGCCATGTAATGGTCGGCCCCTTGCCTAGGTCGGCCATCACATGGCCGGCCCACCTAAAGCCTTTCCGGGCCTCCCTTTCGGGCCCGGACATGTTTGTATCCCTTCGGACTTCTCCGAACTAATATGGACTTACCAATAATGGATCCGATCCACTTATTTGCCATTATCCTTCTTGTCAACTCTCTCCGTTCAAGTCATTACTCTTGTGTGTAACCCTTGTAGGATCCGATCTATGTTAGCCGCGGATTACCGAAGTTATCCGACGATCGTAGTTGGCTTCTAGCTAAGCATTACGATCCCTAATTGGACCGGACTAATGATTTTCCGAGTAAGGTCATTAAGATCATATTCGCCAAATTGTACGCATTGCAACCTTGGTCCAAGGACACTCCTTCGGAAGGAACCATTCCTTCTGACTGAGGCAATATATCCTTCACCGATAACCCTTAACTCCAGGCTCATGCCCAAGAAATATACATTTCTTAGCCCTCGGATCAAGTTTACCTTCCTTAACATGTGCATAAGCCGGACAACCAATGATCCTCAAGTTCTCATACTTTGCAGGGTAACTAGACCACACCTCATTAGGAGTTCTACACTCAATAGATGTACAGGGTGAAATATTTACCAGATACGTTGCCGTGTTCACTGCTTCATCCCAGAACACCTCCGGCAGCCCTGCATTCGAAAGCATACAACGAGCTCGTTCTAATAGAGTTCTGTTCATACGTTCCGCCACCCCATTCTGTTGTGGGGTCTTTCTGACCGTATGGTGTCTCACTATCCCTTCGTCTACACAGAACCTATTAAACTCGTTTCCGCAAAATTCTATACCATTGTCAGTCCTCAAGCGTTCGATCGATTTTCCAGTCTGCTTCTCGATCAAGGTCTTCCACTGCTTGAACTTGACGAATGCCTCATCTTTGCGTTTAAGTATGTAGACCCATACTTTCCCGGAAAAATTATCTATCAAGGTTACCATGTATCTACCCCCACTATGTGAGCTGACCCGAGAAGGACCCGACATTGCTTCCCGAAGACACAATGTTCACATAATTCCAGTTTTCCAACCTTCTGCCCACAGAGTAATCCCTGCTTGCTCAGTATAGCCATCCCCCTTTTACTCATATGGCCTAACCGCATATGCCAAAGCTTGGTAGTCTCAACTTTCTTGTCTGATGATGACACCACTACAGATCCGGTAACTGTGTTACACTGTAGCACATATAGACCATTCTTTCTTAACCCCTTCATAACTGTAAGACTCCCCTTAGAAACCCGAAGAACACCACCTTCACCAACATATTTGCAACCATTATCATCCAGAGTTCCCAAAGAGATTAGATTTCTCTTCAAATCTGGAACATGTCTGATGTATGTTATAGTCCTCACAACACCATCGTGCATCTTGATCTAAACAATACCAATTCCAACCACCTTACAAGGAGCGTCGTTTCCCATGCATTAACACCTTACCGCCATTAATGACTATGTAAGTAGAAAACCATTCCTTATGAGGACATACATGGAATGTACAACCAGTATCCAAAATCCACCTATCTTCAACGAAGCAAGCATTGTTCGCCAGAACCATAACTTTATCACATTCTTCAATGATTGCCAGGACACTACCATCATCTTCTTCGATGACTGCTCCCTCTGCTGGCTTCTTCCTAAGTTCAGGACAATTTCTTTTGAAGTGTCCGTCTTTCTTACAATTAAAGCATTTGTACTTCTTATGTTTCGATTTAGACCGTGAACGACCCTTCCCATCGACCACATGCTGCGACCTTCTCCTTACCACCAAACCATCACATGAGCTGCTTTCTTCCATTGACCTCCGTCTCAACTCCTTCGAGTTCAATGCTGCTTTAACATCCTCAAAGGTTGTAGTTGTTTTTCCAGACATAAAAGAACCAACAAAGCTTTCATATGATGGTGGCAGGGATGCAAGCAATAGTACTGCCTTATCTTCTTCTTCGAATTTGACATCTATATTTGCCAAATCTAAGAATACTCGGTTGAGTTCATCCATATGGTCTTTCAACGATTCCCCTTCTAACATCTGTAAACTAAATAATTTCTTCTTTAGATACAAACGATTAGTTAGAGATTTTGTCATATACCTTGTCTCCAACTTACTCCGAAGCCCATCGACTGTAGTTTCCGTCGCTACTTCCCGCAAGACCTCATTGCTCAAACAGAGCAGAATCTCACCATGAGCTCTCTCCATGAGATCTTCCTTCTCTGCTTCTGAAAGTGATTCAGCTAGTGCAGCTTTCCCATTTAACGTCTTTCGTAGACCCTGTTGAACTAATACTGCTCACATCTTAATCTTCCAAAGATTAAAATCATTACTTCCATCGAACTTCTCTATCTCGTATTTCGCCATCACAGAAACCTCAAAACCTCAGCTCTGATACTAGTTTGTTGTGCCCAATCGGGGTTAATGTGAACAATACGAGTCCAAGACAAGCAATAGGAATAGTAAAGAACAATTAAGAACAGAACACAGAGATTTACGTGGTTCAATTGGTGAGACCTACTCTACGGCGACAACGACGCGATGATTTCCACTATGATAAGCAAACAAGTTTACACAAGAGATCGTGAGATTGTGCCTACTGATATCTCCTTAGGGTTTAGTTTATATAGCCACTAAACCCTAATCCCACCGCCTCACAGACTCTCTCTTTACATCCGACATTGTACACGGATACGCTAATACTAATAACCGACATAAGCCTAGCTTCACATTCCAGCTCTGTCTCGGAGTCCAGCTTTGCCTCAGAGCACTGCTTCGCCTACCATCTCTGTCTCACTAATCAACTCCGGTAATGGGTCCAAGCTTTGGTAGGTTTTACCGGGTTCAATACCAATCCATATTCTAGTCACTTCTAACATTGATGATATAAATCTCACTGGGAGTTCAATACCTCATTTGTCTCATATTATTACTTACTTAAGCTCTACTATCAAGATGAAAGACTTAGGGTCCTTAGCTTATTTCTTGTGTATGGTAGTTACTATGGTTTGTCTCTTACCAGTCTATTGCTTACATAGAATAAGTATGCCTTATAGTTGCTTCGAAGAGCAAAATTGTTGGATTCCAAGCTTTCAAAGTTACCAGTGGATAGAGGGTCTCCATTTTGGATGGTGTTGAGCTTTCCTCTCCCACAGATATAGAAGCTTGATGGGAGCACTTCAATATCTTACTTTAACTCGGCAAGACATCTCCTTTGCAGTCCTGCAGCCGAATTCATGCACAAACAATCAACAATACATATGGTTATTGTTAAGAAAATATTGAGATATCTGAAGGGTTCTATGGACTGAGACTTTCGACTCTCTTCTGGTGATATTACTACACTTATAGCCTATTCTGATTCAGATTGGGCCGGGTGTCCAGACTCGAGGAAATCTACAAGGGGTTACTTTGTCTTCCTTGGTTCGAGTCTAATCCACAGAGGCTGAACATAATGCTTTATCTACAGTAGCTCCAGAGTTAGTAGGGCTTTCTTACCTCATAGATGAGCTTCGTTGTCCACTGGTTCGTCCTTTCCTTCTCTACTGTGATAATGTTAGTGCTAAGCATCTGGCATCGAATCTAGTCTTTCATGCTCGAATTAAACACATCGAGGTGGACTTTCACTATGTTCGTGATTTGGTTTCTGATGGTGTAGTTGTTGTTCATCATATCCCTACAAAAGATCAAGTGACTAATATTTTCACTAAAGGTTTATCTTTTGATCTCTTCTCTCACCTTCAAAGCAAACTGATGGTGTTTCTCCCATCTACAACCCCATCGGGATGTTAGAGGATACTCAGAGGCGATCTAGGGTTTCAAGAGAGAGAGGCGTAATGCAAAGGAGTTAGGGTTTAATCTCTTCTGAGAAGTCAAATACTGTCAAAAGGAAAAGTTAGCAAGGCCCATGTTGATATAAGCCCATGGGTGTCTATAAGCAGCCACCAGGAGTTTCTGAAAGAAGAAAACAGAATTAGTTAGTTAAACTAACAAACTAATTCTGTTACATTTGTTTCTGTTTATCTCTTCTCATAATTGTACTTAGTATAAATAATTGTATTAATAGTAAGAAGAGTAGACTGAATAAAATTTAAGTTTTTATTGAGGAAATCTTACAGTATTAATATAAGTTGAGATTCGTTTAGTACGAATTGGGATGTTTTAGTAAAAACATGTAATTTTAAAGAAAAAGAGGTTTTGCCACTTCTCTTGTAACTTCGTACTCCATCCATGACCTATGATGAATATATAATCAGTTAAAGAAAAAGTAAATCGGTTGAGAAAGATGCAATTTTCAAAGATTTACAACTTCAAACAAGTAGAGATAAATTACCAAGATTCACATACATCACTATAAGAAAACAAATAATGAACATGAAAAATATAAATATTCGTGTTTCCTCAAAGGGCGTTCCTTCATTTTTACTACCAATATGATGATCATTGTTTATGTTCAAAAAGAAAAAGGACTAAAATCCTTTTTTCTGAGAAGATTGGACTCTAATCCCTTTTTGGATTTTATTTTGGGCCTAAATCTCATGATCCCTAACTCGTGACGGGTAGATCGAGCTTTAGGCGAGCCAGGTTTTGGATTACTCATCACAAAGTATTAAAATTTATATTAAAACTATTAAAACAAAAATTAAACTTGAAACCGTAATCGTAGACGGGCTTCACCTTCAACATAATCACAAATTTAAGTATTTGGTATAGGAAGAGTACTACCCAGTATAGGCAGTACATTAACGAAGATTACTTTATATAGTTGTTCTTTTTTTCCAAATTTGTTTAATGAGATCGTTATAAGGATTAATTAATAAATAACTCGTACAAGGACTTGCATAAAAAGTTGCAAACATTTTATTCATTCGTATAGATTTGTCTCACATAAACAACTCAACCCTAATATCGATCACTACTATCAACATCACCATTAACATAATAAAAACTACAAAGTGCAAAAGTTTACTTTCACTATTGTCTTAGTTACAAGCTCTTAATGATGCCTCAGGATCTCTTAAGTGACGAACCGCCATTAATGAAGAAGGATGGCCTACATCAAGAATAGAGAGTCCTTCGACGTAAACGAAGTCATCGACTTAAACGAAGACATATATAATGAAGATAATGGGTCTCAGGTATTCATGGTTGAACAAACATTTTTAGGATTTTAGGTTGTTTTTTTGTTCCAACCCGTAAAGGATTTCCGATTGGGTAGAATGAAAAGGACAACAAATGTTGGCCAAAGCGGATGAAATTAGTTTATTTTCTCAACCATTGGAAAAGTTATAGTTGTCAATGAAGTTGAAATCTTCAAATTACTGGTACCAGTGTCGAAATCGTTGAAATCTACAGAGTTTAATCTAGGAAATCAATCAAACTAACAAGAGCTATGAACTCTTCTATTGTTAATGGAGATGAGTGTTGTGTTAATCAATTAAGACTTAGGAATTCCCATCTTTATGATCGTGTACAGTTTTAGGAGAGGGACAATTTTTTTATCCCAATCAATTTTGGCATATTTTGGAAGCAAATAAGATATATCGATTCCTATAGTAAAAGCACTGATTTCCCTATCTAATGCCCTGACTATACTAAGTAGTGTTCTTCCTATACCAAAGACCCATATTTTATTTGCAAAATCATCATTAGATTCTTTACATTAAACTAAAAGCTTCCTTGAAATATAAATTCAGTACAAGGCCTGGAAAAAGAATAACAAAATTTAGGGTTTACAGGTATTGTAACTTCCATTGATGCCACAAACTAGTTTTTTAGGGGTAGCAGGTCTCATAACTACCACTGATGCCACACTAACCCTGAAATCATAAAACAAAAGTAGAGAGATCGGAAAACCAAAACAACAAGGATCAGTCACATAATTCATGCTTGATTTCAAATTTAAGAATGAGTCGATTCTATTGATGGGGTTGACAAAAAAGGAATATTCAAGAATCAAAAGCTAGGGCTGAGAACATTTTGAAAGTTAAAGGTGGAAGAAGGTGAAAAAAAGGGTTGTTTCCTAAAAGGCCCCTAGTTTATGATGAGCTTCCCGCCTAGGCCTTTAGTTTATCGAAAATACCCCGATGATCCTCTTTTTGCCGTTTTTTGTCAGAAGGCCCTTAACTTTAGATATTATATTCCAAAGTTACCCTTTGATGTTGTCAGAGCATGATTTTTTAGTCTGTCATCTCAAATATCTCTACATTATTTCCCAAAATTTAATATTAACTGTCTAGAGAGAAATAAGGAGATGAGTATTACTGCCTATTTCTGAGGTGCTATTGCAATAAGAAGATCACCAGCTTTTTAATCTCTGCTTTGCTTGATCTTAAACCACCATCAGACATAATATATATATAAGTCCTACTTAATTTCTTCTGGGTAAGAGGTTTGAAATTGACGCTGGAGATAATGGTTCTAATAATAATGAATTATCAGTTGGAGCCGGTAGGTATTGGACTTGAACTGTTCGGCCTGATTTTCGTCAATTATGGAGTTTCTCTGTGACGACGCCAGTACTAGAGATGGTAGTTCTGATGCCTATGCCAATGAGAGTTTTTAGGATTGTTTACTCTTTAAATTGTTTCATTATTTAATTTCTTTAGATGATCGATGGGTTTGTAAGTTCTTGATGAATTAGAAAGTTATTTGAAATCTGATTAGATTATCTTAGTCTGAAGGGGGTTAATAAAATTCTACAGTTATTACTGTTATTATATATAGTATGGATTATATATGCTTTGTAATTATCCTTATAGGACATTTGTGTAACATGTATTCTCCCTTTTATCTATAAATACAATCATACCCTATTCTTTGGGGTATCTTGAGTTGAAACCTTTACATGGTATCAAGACTTAAAAAGCAACTCCATAGAAAGAACAACTAATGAACCGCTAGAATTAATTCACTCTGATCTAGGAGACCTAAAAGCAACTCCTTCGAGAGGAGGCAAACGCTTCTACATAACTTTTATTGACGATCACTCTAGATTTTGTAACATCTACCTTCTAAATAGCAAAGATGAAGCCTTAGAAAGTTTCAAACATACAAACTAGAAGTAGAAAATCAACTAAATAAAAAGATAAAAATCCTTAGATCAGATAGAGGGGGAGAATACGTAGGAGATCTCTTCACTCAATTCTGTAGGAATCACGGCATAATACATCAAACAACTGCTCCTTACTCACCTCAATCCAATGGGGTAGCAGAAAGGAAAAACAGAACACTAAAAGAAATGATGAACTCTATGCTAGTAAGCTCAGGGTTACCTTTTAACTTGTGGGGAGAGGCTATTCTGTCTGCCTGTTATGTGCTCAACAGAGTACCCTCTAAAACACAAGATAAAACTCCATATGAACTATGGAAGGGTAGAAAGCCTAGCTTTAAACACTTAAAAGTGTGGGGGTGTCTGGCAAAGGTTGCAATACCTTTACCTAAAAGATCTAAGATAGGACCTAAAACTATAGATTGTGTATTCATAGGGTATGCACAGAACAGTAGTGCCTGTCGCTTTCTAGTGATAAATTCTTCCGTCGACAGCATAAACTCAAACACGATTCTAGAATCAAGAGATGCTGAGTTTTTTGAAAACACTTTCCCTAGAAAGAGTGAGACTCTTAAAAGGAAAGACCCTGAGTCTAGTCGACCTTCCACTAGCTCAGATACTCCACTCTCAAATGATGAACCTAGAAAGAGTAAGAGAGCTAGGACAGAACACAGTTTCGGTCCTGACTTCCTCACTTACCTAACTGAAGATGAACCCCAAACATACAGTCAGGCAATGACTTCTCCAAATGCACCATTCTGGAAAGAAGCGGTAGTAAGTGAGATGGACTCCATAATACAAAACAACACTTGGAAACTCGTTGATTTACCTCCAGGTTCTAAAACCATAGAAGTAAATGGATCTTTAAGAGGAAACGAAAACCAGATGGCACAGTAGAAAAATACAAAGCTAGGTTAGTAGCCAAAGGGTTCAGACAGAAAGAAGGACGTGACTTTTTTGACACGTATTCTCCTGTCACAAGGATCACTTCGATTAGAATTCTAATAGCAATCGCAGCAATCTACAACCTAGAGATACATCAAATGGATGTAAAAACTGCCTTTCTAAATGGTGAATTAGAAGAAGAGATCTACATGGACCAACCAGAGGGGTTTGAGGTCAAGGGGCTAGAGAACAACGTCTGCAAACTCATTAAATCCCTATATGGTCTTAAACAAGCACCGAAACAATGGCATGAAAAATTTGATCAAATAGTATTAGAGAATGGGTTCAAGATTAATGACTCAGATAAATGTGTGTACACTAAATGTGTAAATGGGTGTTATGTGATTATATGTCTATATGTAGATGACATGTTAATCCTAGGCACTTCCTTAGAGATAATAAACCAAACTAAGGAACTTCTGATTAAAAACTTTGAAATGAAAGACCTGGGACAAGCAGATGTAATTCTAGGGATAAAAGTAATAAGAAAACTTGAAGGGATTATCTTGAGTCAAACACACTATATCGAGTTTGTACTAAGGAAGTTTAATCAATTTGACTCCTCACCTGCAAGAGTACCCTTTGACCATTCCTTATTCTTAAAGAAGAACAAGGGTGAGGCAGTATCCCAACTAGAGTACTCTAGGGTGATAGGAAGTCTTATGTACATAATGAACTGCACCAGACCAGACATTGCTTACGCTGTAAGCAGACTGAGCAGGTACACATGTAATCCTGGACAGACCCACTGGGATGCACTAATTAAGGTACTAAGATACCTTAAATACACATTATCACACAGTTTACATTATTCACGGTATCCTGCGGTTCTAGAAGGATACACAGATGCAAACTGGATTTCAAACTCTGAATAATCCAAATCCACGAGTGGAATTGTTTTTACATTAGCAGGAGCTGCAGTTGCTTGGAAATCATCCAAGCAAACCTGCATAGCAAGGTCAACTATGGAATCAGAATTCATCGCACTTGATAAAGCCGCTGAAGAAGCTGAATGGATACGAAGCTTCTTGGATGATATTCCAATTTGGCCTAAACCAATGCCTTCAATTCTGATTCAATGTGACTCCACGGCTGCAATAGCTAAAGCTAAAAACAACATCTACAACGGAAAGTCTAGACATATTCGCCGTAGGCATAACTCGATTAAGCAATTATTGGCTAATGGAGTAATTTCTATAGATTTTGTGAGATCTAAGGAAAACTTGGCAGATCCTTTGACGAAAGGATTATCAAGAGATGTTGTAAATTTAACGTCGAGGGGGATGGGGCTAAAGCCCATATCAGAGTAAATCATCTATGACGGATACCCAACCTTGGAATTGGAGATCCCATGACCTTGGTGAAGGAGTTGAAGGAGATGTCCTTCGACCAAGGTGACAATGCGAACAATTTGTCGGATAGGACAATTGATGTGGAAGATCATCAAGTCCGATTGATTTAGGGATCGTAGAGTTGTAGCTAGAGACCAACTACGATCGTCGAATTACGAAGTAATTCGCGGCTAACTTCGATCGGATCCTACAACGGGTTACACATAAGAGTGTCAAATTGATCTAGGATATGACTAGTGGGAGTGAGATATAATCATGGGAGTGTCCCATAAACATATCTCATAGGCCTAAAAAGGAATTAGGCAAAGATAGTACAAAAAGGCCAAAAACAGGGTTTTTGGGCCTTAGCCAATTCGGGCACTTCTAGGGCTCGGATTGGGCTGATTTTTGGAGGGACGTTTCCTTATGTTATGAAAATTAAATATGCAAATTTTGGCTGGGTTTGGACGTCATCTCCTTAGGGAATTGAGAAAATACCAATAGTTGCTATTTTCGACTATTTCCCTAAATCTTATTCTAAAGGGTGTTTTAGGAAACCTAAAAGGAGGTGGATTCTTATTAGGGTTCTATATAAACACTCTTAGGGCAGAGAATAAGGTGTGGAATTTCTCTCTAAGCTTTCTTACTCTACCACATCAAGTAGAGAGGAGAAAGTGAGCTAATTCCCATTACTATCTATCTAGTCAAAGAAGAAGGTGTTCTTCTTTCCAACCACCATTGGTGTGCTAGCTATACAACAAGGTGGGAGATCAAGTTGATTACTCATGTCCCAAGTAGAGGAGCTACACTTGAAGCTCTTGGTCTTCTTTAATCAATTCAACTAGTTCGAGAGAAAAGCGATTAAGGTAATCTACTATCTCCGTTAGTTTAATTACTAGTTTTGCATGTGATCCTGGGAATACTAGTGTAGACATTAGATGTCTCATTTCCGCTATAAACACTAGTATAAGGGTTTAAATCCCTACACTTGGTTCAATGGGACAACTAAGTTGTAGATGAGAGCTTGTAAACACTCAAGGGAGAAATCTCCTACCCATCCCTATGACAAAGCGAGTGTACCTTTTCAATGTGGGGGATGAGATCTATAGCTTGGGTATACCAAGTAGGGTGGAACAGGACACCCTTGATGGACTCACCTATATGAGTGTGGAAGTGGGACCGCTTCCTATGAGAATTGGGCTATTCTCTTGAGCGCTCATGAATACTAGGATATGCTCATGGCCGATAACGAGCACAACCGAATGATCTTGACAGAAATCAGAGGACTTGTGTGTGAGGTTTTTTGACCGAGTCTACAAAATAGAAGTTCAGTTCAAGAACATTATGTTCACTAAACGACTGGTAGTCCCAACGAACCATCACAAAGCAAAGGTTCAAGTCATAACGACACCTTCGCTGATACACAAAGCCTCACACTCTTCTCTTCCAATCAGCTCTTCTAATTTTATTCATGTGGGGGATTGTTAGTAGTAGGATTTGAATAAAATCTAATAACTACTTCTATTGAGCTAAAAGAGACTTTCACAACACAAATTACTTTAGTCCCACATCTCTCCAAGAGAAAAACAAACTTATGTTTATAAGGATAAAGTTGGGTGTAAAGGGGTGTGGCCCTTGGGGTTAGAATAGTGCTCTCCGGAGGAGAGACCCATCACTTTTTAGAGGCACCCTTACCTTAGGCACACTTAGATTTATACCTTTCACACCCTCGCGGGTCCGGTCACCGACCCGACCCGACCCGGAACCCGGAACTCGGAACCCGGAACCAGGACCCGGACTCGGACTCGGTCTCGGACTCGGACTCGGTCTCGGACTCGGACTCGGTCTCGGACTCGGACTCGGTCTAAGTCTAAGTCTAGGTCTAGGTCTCGGTCTCGGTCTCGGTCTCGGTCTCGGACTCGGACTCGGCCTCAGTCTCGATCTCGGTCTCGGTCTCGGTCTCGGTCTTGGTCTACCAGAGAAATGCCCTAATTTTTCTCTGACCTTTTCCTCCCCTACTGGCTAGTGGAAAGAGTCCACTACTGGCTAGTTCTCAGACTTTTTCTTCCACTACTGGCTAGTGGAAAGAGTCCACTTCCTTAATTTTCTCAGACCTATTCTACTGGCTATTTTTTCTCCACCGTTGGATCAAAACTACCCAAGTCTTATGATCTGGTTTCGTACTCTATAAATAGGGATAAACTCCCAGAAGGAAAACACACAGAAAAATATTTCCTCTTCTATCTCTCTCTCTCAGTTCTCTGTTTACTACTCTCTGTTTCGAATTCTGTCAAGATCAGTAGATCAAAATTGAAGTTTGCTTCTTTAATTTTGATAAGGAATAGTTGAATCCTAGGGGACTACGTTCACAGACTGCAAAGCAATACCTAATTCTACGGTAGCAGGGGCGTTTAAAGTCTTCAGGAAAGCGAGTTCAACTTGTGCCTCTGTTCCACTTTTATTTTACTACGATTTATTGCAGGTTCATTCTTTCTGGTTGGTTCGATTAATACTTGATTTCAGCCCTGCAAAAAGATAAGTCACTTATTTAATTTACTGTTTATTGCTCATTGAAATTTTCTTTTTACAATTCGATTTTTAATACTATTTTCGTAACAGATGAAAGAATCAATGAATGAACTTAGGTTTTCCTGTGTCTTCCCTTTACCGGCGGTGAAAGAGAGATTCCATGATGAAGATGCAGATTTATGGAACGATGGTGAAAACAAAATTCAATAAAAGTGTAGATTCAATGAAGCCTTCTGCATCAAAGTGAAAATATTCAATGAAGCGTTCTACATGAGAGAGGGGGCTTTTGGTGTTTGAAAGAAAGAGAGACGTCTTAGGAGTTGGTCTACTGGATTAATTCAATAGACGCAATTACTTGTACTGATACTGTGATGAAGACAAACGGGTTAGAATCTAGACAGTCAGATTCATGAAATTGAGATTCATTCATTCTATAAGGATCATTAGTGTTGTCAAGTTAGAGTTTGTCCTAATCATATGTCTACGTGGATGTCCAGACCTCATTTAAAAACATTAATTTTATCTAGTCATATTGATTTATTTTGTATAATAGATGTTGTATGGTTCTTCGTGCATAAAAGTATAACTTTGAAATATAATGAGAAGAAAACCAAAGTAACCAAATAAGACAACTGTGAAGCCACCCCACGCCCTCTGCGAACCACGAGCCACAACTGTCTCACAACGACAACCAAACTACTAAAAAAATTCCTGCACACTAAGAACTGGTAGGGGGTCAGTAACTCACCGACACGAGTTAAACTGGTACAGGAGTCCCAAAACCAAACTACGATAAAAACCTTTCGCCAGTAAAACATGCACATATATAATATATATATATATATATATCAATCCTAATACTAGCATACAATATTAAACTTAATTGCCCACTCATGGTATGCTCCTCAATCAGCAGAGAGTTACCCAGAGAACTCTATAATACTTTGGTTGGTACTGTCTCATACCAACACTAACCAAGGTACTAGCGTTCTCACGAGAAAGTGTCTTACCCCTAGGTAGGTAAGCCACTCTCCCACTAGGCGACTCCACAGTCATTAAAAAACCAACCTCGGGATAAATATATACACCTAGCTTAACTAGATAATTTTTAGCTTCACCGAATTCGAATAGTCAGGTCGTCCCTCCAGTATTCGTGTTAGGACAAAAAGTCTATTCTCATCGATACCCTAACATGAAACTATTTCATCTGGTTGTGGAAAAGTATTTAGTCTGACAAAAACAGAAATAATACTCTTTTCTTGTGAAAACATCCTTCACCCACAATCTTACCAGATTCAGAACTTGCCCGTTACGCCCTCGACTGAGATAGGGCTTTTTAAAATATTAGTTATCTTGTCACATAGAAGTGGCACAACAAAGAGTCGTATCATAACATGCAGAGGGATCCCAATCACACAACCAGTTAGGCGGTCCGAGGTGTACAACCCTTAAGCCCCTAGTGTAAGAACAAACAAGCTTACAGGCCAGTCGAGCGGTTAGAGGTAGCAAATCCCCGAGCCCCGAGGGCCAATCTAAAACGAGAATCCTGTCCAGAGAGTGGAGCGCTACAACTACCAAGACCGTCATGACTCGTCTCAGTCCACTTCACCAATCACATACAACATACGAAATCTTTATATTTTATTTGCAAAATCATCATCAGATTCTTTACATTAAACTAAAAGCTTCCTTGAAATATAAATTCAGTACAAGGCCTGGAAAAAGAATAACAAAATTTAGGGTTTACAGGTATTGTAACTTCCATTGATGCCACAAACTAGTTTTTTAGGGGTAGCAGGTCTCATAACTACCACTGATGCCACACTAACCCTGAAATCATAAAACAAAAGTAGAGAGATCGGAAAACCAAAACAACAAGGATCAGTCACATAATTCATGCTTGATTTCAAATTTAAGAATGAGTCGATTCTATTGATCGGGTTGACAAAAACGGAATATTCAAGAATCAAAAGCTAGGGCTGAGAACATTTTGAAAGTTAAAGGTGGAAGAAGGTGAAAAAAAGGGTTGTTTCCTAAAAGGCCCCTAGTTTATGATGAGCTTCCCGCCTAGGCCTTTAGTTTATCGAAAATACCCCGATGATCCTCCTTTTGCCGATTTTTGTCAGAAGGCCCTTAACTTTAGATATTCTATTCCAAAGTTTCCCTTTGATGTTGTCAGAGCATGATTTTTTAGTCTGTCATCTCAAATATCTCTACATTATTTCCCAAAATTTAATATTAACTGTCTAGAGAGAAATAAGGAGATGAGTATTACTGCCTATTTCTGAGGTGTTATTGCAATAAGAAGATCACCAGCTTTTTAATCTCTGCTTTGCTTGATCTTAAACCACCATCATACATAATATATATATATATATATATATATAAGTCCTACTTAATTTCTTCTGGGTAAGAGGTTCAAAATTGACGCTGGAGATAATGGTTCTAATAATAATGAATTATCAGTTGGAGCCGGTAGGTATTGGACTTGAACTGTTCGGCCTGATTTTCGTCAATTATGGAGTTTCTCTATGACGACGCCGGTACTAGAGATGGTAGTTCTGATGCCTATGCCAATGAGAGTTTTTAGGATTGTTTACTCTTTAAATTGTTTCATTATTTAATTTCTTTAGATGATCGATGGGTTTGTAAGTTCTTGATGAATTAGAAAGTTATTTGAAATCTGATTGGATTATCTTAGTCTGAAGGGGGTTAATAAAATTCTACAGTTATTACTGCCTTAAGCCGAGCTGTTCCGAGAGACTTCTGGTCTGATCTTTGACTCTTCAGACGTTAGTCAACGCTTGGACATTTTATGCATCATCGGTGGGGTCGTCCACGCACCCCTCACCTATTCCAGCTTTCTTGGGGACGTAAGGTTGGTCCGAGTTCGGCACACCTTGTTCATTCAAGATGCTCTCCAGGCGCATCTGGTCGCCTGGTTGTAGAGTTAGGGTATCTGGGGTGTAAGTGTCGCCAGGCGAGAAGAGCCTCCTCGCGAATGTCCTGAGTACTTCTTTCCTCTCCTCGGGTGCGGCAGCCCTCTTGGCTATTTCGGCTTTGCGGAGGCTTTCCTCCAGTCGTTTTGCCTCCTCGTCTCTCCGGTAGTAGTCGGCTCTGACTTGCTCTAATTCGGCAAGGAGTTCGTCTGAGTTGGGGAGCCTGTGAGGCGTCCCACGTGGAGTGTGTTCACCCGACGACATGTTTGACTGTAGGGCTCAGGGAGGTAGTTATAACTAAAAAAGTATCGAGTAGGGTTCGGGTTACCGAATCTGATGATTTGCTGGAGAGATGCCCTCCTTCTAGCGCCAAATGCTGATGTAGAAAATTGGCTCCCGGTTAAATCAGCATGAAAAAGGGAGTTGATGCATGAAAACCTCCGTTATGATGGTATATTCTGTTTGGAGAGGAGAGATTCCTCTATTCAGCTCTGCTTCTCTGCTCTACTTCTCCGTTCTGTTCTGCTCCTTTGCTCCTTGCTCCTCTACTCCAGCTCCTTTGCCCCAACTCCTTTGTTTCAGATCCTGTTCGTCTGTTCCAGAGGGGGGAAAACCTGCAAAGGGTTCGAAAACCGCTCCGACGCTCAAGACAGTCAGGGTGCTCTTTGTAGTAAAAGAATGAATGTTGATCGATCCTTTTAGGGGGGGCGAGTTGTGAGAACTCTGTGAGTTTTGGGGTGATCTTTTCTGGAGTGAAGGGATCGTGTCCTGTGAAGGACGAATTGGGGCCCTTTTATAGGCAAAATTAAGCCGACTGTGATTAGTGGTGGTGGTGAGGCAGTGACCGTCAAACCGTAAGGGAAGTTACCTCTTTTGTGTATCTAGGGTTTCTCTTCGAGTTTATCCCGGATCTTTGATAAGTGAAAGTTCCTAAGTTCAAGGATACTTTGTATATATCTTGCCGGAGTGATAGACTTTAAAGGAGAAGTTTCCTCTTTTAGATACGTGGAGTCCAATCAGGCTTAAACACTTCAAGATGTGAGGCCGACTGAGATCTTTCTAGAAAGTTCGGGATTAAGTCATTAGGTCGCGCAGTGATGAGTCATGAAAATGCCTCATTTTAATCTCTTAATTTGGGTTAGTTAGTCTATTTCGAGCAGTTATTGTGATGAATTGTGTATTTCTTTTGTCCAGGTGTCTTTTACAGAGTTGAATGCGGAAAACGGATTAAATTGGGAGAAATACACTCTTGAGGGCATTTTGGTGATTCTGAAAATTAGGCTATTCTGGAAATTTTAGTACCCGGTTGAAAAGTAGAGTCCAAGACAAATCTGTTGGCGAAGACAGAAGTTGATCGGAATCTGGATGAGAAAGAAAGACCAAGTCAAAGTTTTTGTCCAAGTCAGTTGATTAAAGATCATCTAGGGACACTTGGCGAGCAGGTAGGAAGCAGATCTGATGGTGCGGATAACTCGCAGGATACGTTCGGGGAACACGGGTGTGTTCCAGGCTCTCCTCGGTCGCGCTAGACAAATCGAACGGCTCTGGTCAATTCGGCTTACATGGCTTCATCAGGGAAATGTGTTGTAATGTCCTTAAGCTGGCTCCGATGCATTGAAACAGAGTCCCACCCAACAGTCAACATATGACCCGTTTATTAGCTCCCAAAAATCTTGGGAAATATTAGAGAGAGAAAGTTTCTAAAACAGATTAGAGAACGTGAGCTGGGAACCGAGAGAGAGATAGATTGCTGGAATAGAAGAGATAGTGAAGAGAAGGAAAGAATGAAGATGGAAAGAGGGCAAATACAGAAAAGGAAAGAATAGGAGATGAGATAAATTTTGAGGGAAAGAGAAAGAAATCATGGACAGAGAAAGAAGAGATTGATAGAAGATTAGATCGAGATATTTATAGATAGAGGGGGAGGATTTGGAATTTTCATTTTTTTTTTTTTCTCTCTATATAACAGGAAAGACAGAGAGAAGAGGGGACACACGGTTTAGAGGGAGAAAAAAAAGAGACAAAAACAATTCGGTTAAAAGAGTTCATCATCATCATCTATAGCTTGGTTTGATCATTCGTTTTGTTTTCTATTTTTCTTGTATTCTTTTTATTTCTGTTTCATAATGAGAGAGAAAGAGATTACAAAAGAACAGAGAGAGATTGTAGAGAGATTACAGAGAGTTATAGAAGAAAGTTAGAGAGAGAAAAGCGAGTGGAAAATAATTTTCCCACAAGGAATCCATTTCCGGGAAGACGAGAAAATCATTTTCCCTGAGGGTGCGTTTGGCAGAATTCTAGGAAAAACAGAAGGAAATCACTTCCCTAAGGCCCTGTTTGGTTTGAAAATAATAGAAAAGTTAAGTTTCTTTACTCTTTTACTTATATAAATTTAAATGTTTATCTCTTCCAGCATGAGTAGCTAAATCTTGTCTATCTAGGGTTTAGATGAAGTCCATAATTAGTTTTACTAATATGATTTATATGTGAGTTAATCAATTTTTAGAATGAATTTCCTATATTTTAAATTCTTAATTGCTTTAAACGATGATATATTCCGGATTTTATACCATTAATGTTATAAAACCCGAGTTAAATAGTAAATTGATTAACTAATGCAAATACCTCATACTTAAAATTGATTATATGGATGGATTCGAAAACCCTAGGTTCCCCTTTTCTGAATATCAACTTAAGTGTTATTTCAAGTTTAATTGCTATTTTTTTTATTATTTGAATCATATTACCAATCAAACCACTTTTTGAAGACATAATAGTTTTAAGGTTAGAATTTGAGTTTGACTTAGTCTCTGAGGAACGAACCGGTCTTACCGGAATTTACAACTTGACACCCGTGCACTTGCGGGTGTAGACCTATTTAGGGTAACCTTTCTAGGCCCATCACGCAGCGCTAATATCTCCCCAATTCTGGGCGTAAGATATGGGCCTAACCTGTGGAGACCCCCCTTATTCCTTTTAAGATCCCAGGGCTGATCTATCCATGCCAAGGGCGTTCAGTGCAGAGCTGATTTCTTTTGGCCGACCTCCCAGTTAGGGGAACGTGTGGTGGACCGTCAGGTGTTTAGCTGTCCTGCTGCCTTAAGCCGAATCTTTCCAAGAGACTTCAGTTCTGATCTTGACTTTTCAGTCGTTAGTCAATTGATGAACATTTTATGCATCATCCGTAACCTACGTGGTCGTTGCTTTTCAGTCCTGCGTGTCTGCCGTGGGATCTCCGTAGAAAACTTTATCTCCTCGGACGGTGGCCGGGTTAGTCGTTTCTTCTTCACAGCTCTGAGGGGAGATTAGGTAGCACTCTCTGGCTACTTTTTTATTCCCTCTGACCGTTCCTGTGAGGTTCGTTCCCGAGATTGGGAATTTAATCATGAGGTGGTTCATAGAGATTATCGCCCCTGACTCTCTCAAGAAGTTCCTGCCTAGTATGATGTTGTATGCATGCATCTTATCGACTACGGCGAAATTTAACATTATTGCTTTCTTCGTTTCTCCTTCTCCTATTAGTACGGGTAGCGATGTTGTCCCATCGGTCTCGACTTGGTTGTCACCGAACCCTGTCAAGCAAGACTTATATGATTTGAGATGGTGAAGACTTACCCCGAGTTTTTGAAAGCATGTTCGGCTCATGACTTTGGTCGAGCTTCCTGTGTCGACTAGGATACGCCCTGCCCTCCAATTGGCTACCACCGTCGTTATCACCAATGGGTCCGCGTGTGAGGTTATTACCCCCACTAAGTCATCTTCGGTGAAGACGATGAGTAGCGTTTCCACACTGGGCTTGATAAACAGAACTAGTGGGTTTTTTGCCTCGTTGGCATCTCTGCGTTGTTCTCCTTTGGTAGCTCCGCCGAGAGTTGGCCCTCCCGAGATAGTATTAATGTTTCCCATGACCCCAGCTGGTTTTCTAGGCTTTTGGTTGCTTTCTTGGTTGTTGGGTTCTGTTCGTCAGAGTCTAGCCCAGATCTGATTTTTGCTCTATTCGATGACCTTTTATTCTTGTATTCGTAGAATAGTTGCCCCTTCTGGATGTATTTGTCCAGCTCGCCCTTCCTTACCATTTCTTCGATGAGGTTCTTGAGATGTTGACAATTATCAGTTTTGTGACTGTAGCCTCGGTGAAAGGCGCACCACGCGGTCATGTCTTTGAACCCGAACTCCTCCTTATCATCGTTGAGTCTGGGAAGTTCCGCTTTTCCTTTCGCTATGAGTATCTGCAAAGTTTCCTCCCCACCTTTCACCAACGGGATGTAGGTGGCAAAGTCAGATCTGGGTCTTCTGTTTCGTTCTCCTTCCCTGTGAGGCCTGACTTCCTCTCGTTCTTTCTTTCGGATCGGTTCGCTTTCATACGGGATGTTTGCCACCTCCTTCATCCGTGGGTAGTGATGATGCATAAAATGTCCAGACGTTGACTGACGTCTGAAGAGTCAAGATCAGACCTGAAGTCTACTGGGTCAACCCGGCTTAAGGTAACAGGACCGCTGAGCCCCTGATGGTTCACCAAATATTCCCCTAACTGGGAGATCGGCCAAAAGAAGCCAGCCCAGCAACACGCCCTTGCCATGGACAGATCAGCCTTGGGGTCTTCAGAGAAGTTAGGGGGGTCCAAACAAATCCAGCCAATGTCTTACGCCCAGAACTGGGGAGGCAGCAGCGCTACGCGGTCTATGGACTTAATCCCGAATCTTCCAGAAAGATCTCAGTCAGCTACACATCTCGAAGTGTTTAAGCCAGCTTGAACTCCACGTAACTAAAGGAGGAAACTTCTCCTTTAGGATCTATCACATCGGCATGATATCTACGAAGGATCCTTCTTCGAAAAGGAATTAGCCACTAAATAGAGTGGGGAAGCTCACTCGCCCTTCTCACCCATTCTACCCTTCCCCACTCTATTTAGTGGCTAATTCCTTTTCGAAGAAGGATCCTTGAACTTAGGAACTTCCACTTATTAAAGATCCGAGATAGACTCTAAGAGAAACCCTTGATACTCAAGAGAGGAAACTTTCTCTTTAGTCTGACGGCAACCGCCTCACCACCACCACTAATCATAGTTGGCCTAACATCGCCTATAAAAGGCCCCCCACATCGTCCTTCCAAGGACACGATCTCTTTACCCTAAAAAGATCACCCAAAACTCAGAGTTCCCATAACTCGCCCCCAAAAAGATCAATCAATATTTATCCTTTTACTGCAAAGAGCACCCTGACTGGCTTGAGCATCGGAGCGGTTTTCGAACCCTTTGCAGGTTTTCCCCCCTTGGGAACAGACGAACAGAAACAGGAGCAGGGAGCAAGGAGCAAGGAGCAGGAGCAGGGAGCAAGGAGCAGGAGCAAGGATTAGGGAGAAGGAGGAAGAACGGGAGGCAAAGTAGAAAGCTGAGCAGGATTCAGGAACTCTAAACCGAGCAAAATTCAACTTAAGAGAATAATCAAACATAACGAAGGATGTCATGCATCGACTCCCGATTTCATTCTGATCTAACGGAAAGCCATTTTTTGACATCAGCAAGTAGTTTTCTCTTTTCCTTATGAATTGTTGCACCCTCTCTATTAGCTCTGCCACGGTATATGGTTCCTTGCCAGAGATGTCCCTGATGATATCATCCTGCCTGAGGCCTCTTAATAGGGCGGCGAAAGCAACCATTTTCCTTGAACCACGTTGAACAGCTCGTCGGTCTTTCTTTTGATTGTGGTGTTTCCTCGGAAGGCGTCGAAGAAGACCTGGGCGAGTTGTCCAAAAAAATTTGATTGATCCCGGGGCCAGTGCTTGATATATGTCTGGGCTGGGACTTTTAGAATTGTGGCGAAGACTACACACAATATGTTTTAATTGGTCGGGTATAAGTTCATTACTGCAGGGTAGTTGTTGATGAACACTACCAAGTCCTCTAAGCCGTGGTAATGATCTAGTGCTGGACACTTGAAGTTTTTTGGCTTTTCGGATTCTAGAATTTCTCGGTAGAGAGGGGGTTGGTGGATTACTGCTTTTCCCCACGGTTGGGTCGTCCGTGCACCCTTCGCCAACCGCCTTCTTTTTAGGGATGTACGGTCGGTTGGGATCTAATGCTCCATATTCTTCTAGGATGTTCTCCAAACGCATCTGGTCGCCAGGTTGTAAGATCAGATCTCCGGAAGAGAATGCATTACCGGGTGAGAAAACTCTCCGCGCGTATCTCCTGATTACTTCTTCTCTCTCTTCTGGGGTCGCGGTTTTCCTGACCATCTCTGCTTTGCGGAGGCTTTCCTCCAGTTGCTTTGCCTCTCATCCCTTCGGAGGTAGTCAGCCTTGGCTTGTTTTAGCTCAACAATAAGCTCGACTGTGCTGCGGAGCCTGTGTGGTGACCCGCGTGGGGTGTGCTCGTCTGAAGACATGTTTGCCTAAGGGACTCAGGGAAGTGGTTAGCCTGAAAAGTTTGTTATATAAGATTCGGGTCACCAAATTGATGATTTTGCTGGAGAGACCCCTTCCTTCTAGTGCCAAACGCTGATGTCAAAAAATGGCTTTCCGTTAGATCTACATGAAATAGGGAGTTGATGCATGATAGCCTCCGTTATGTATGAATCCTCCGTTAAGTTGGAGATTGATTAACTCTCTGTTCCTGCTTTCAGCTCTGCTTCGTGCTCTGCTTCTCTTTGTTCCAGCTCCTGGCTCCTGCTCCTCGTTCCTTGTTCCTGCTCCTGCTCCTTGCTCCTCGCTCCAGCTCCTTGCTCATGTTCGTCTGTTCCCGAGGGGAGAAAACCTGCAAAGGGTTCGAAAACCGCTCTGACGCTCAAGCCAGTCAGGGTGCTCTTTGCAGTAAAAGAATGAGTATTGATTGATCCTTTTTGGGTGCGAGTTATGAGAAATCTGAGTTTCTTGTGATCTTTTTAGGGTAAAGAGATCGTGTCCTGTGAAGGACGATGTGGGGGGGCTTTTATAGCCGATGTTAGGCCGACTGTAATTAGTGGCGGTGGTGAGGCGGTTGTCGTCAAACCGAAGGGAAAGTTTCCTCCCTTGAGTATCTAGGGTTTCTCTTGGAGTCTATCCCGGATCTTTGATAAGTGGAAGTTTCTAAGTTCAAGAATTTTCCGCAGATATCTTGCTGGTGTGACAAACTCAAAGGAGAAGTTTCCTCCTTTAGATACGTGCAGATATCTTTTGTATTGGACTTTTCAAGACCTTTTCTTGAACAAGTCTTATCACCTTCTCGATCTATCTCTATGGATCTTAGGTGCCCAAAACATTTCACCTTTTTGTGTGGTCCTTTTATTGAGTCATTTTTAAACTATTTTTCTACATCATAATGTTGTACTCAATTTCTAGTATGTCGTCTACATACCATACCAAAGAATACTGGGTCACTCCCGCTAACCTTCTTAAATCTCCTAAATACAAGATTTCTCTTTATTCCCAAAGAAAACAACTCTTGTATACTTTGTTGAATCGAAGATTCCAGCTCCTACTTGCGCGCTTTAATCCCTCGATGGATTTTGAAGCTTGCATTTTCACTAGCTTTAGAAGAGTTAACTTCCTCCGGAACGTGTCATGTACACATTCTTTGACTAATAATAGATCATTATGGTCTTTAGCATTGTGACACAAGGGTTGGTCTTTCCATGTCCATACCACGAATTTTGCGATCTTCTTTCTTAGTCATGCTCTAGGAAACACCAATGTTTTCATCCTTGTCTGTTTTTCTCTTTAAAAACCTATTTGGACTTAACAACAACCCTTCCTTTAAGCAAAATAGATCAAGTTCCAAACTTGATTTCAGACATGGATTCTATTTTGATCATATGGCTCTAAGCCATGTTTCGGAGTAATTCCGTCACAACTTTTGTGTAGCTATCTCATTTTCTTCTTCAGAAGGATTTCCATCCTCTGAGACCGATTTGTAAGCTTTCAAGGTCTATAAGGGGTTTGAACAACTTTGAGACGCTCTCAACTCCTTGAGGGATCTCCTGGGAATCTAATCCCTTTTGTGTGGGAGGGTCTTCGAGCCCTTTTATCTCTACCTCTCTTTCCATGTCTATTGGCTCTGAATAGATATGAACCGCAATTACTGACATTCGTGCATCACTGTTAGTTTGTTGCTTAGATCGAATTTCTTTGATATCTAATATTTCTCCCACTTGTCTTCTTGGAATAACTCTTATTTCAAGGAAGTCACCACCACGAGCAACAACCACCTTGTTCTCTGATTGCTTGTGGAAGAATCCCTAATATTTCTTTATCCCATAAAGAAATATTTTGTCCGACATGTAAACTTGGTTCTCGGAAACCATTTAGGTTAATTTCATATCATTAGACCTTTAAGAAAACACCATTTACGTCTTTTCAGCTATTGACGGAATGTGGTTAGATAGGATGAATGACCGTGTTTGAGAATATATCCCAGAAAGTGTTCGGAAGATTGGCCTAAACCCATCATTGATCGACTCATGTCTGACATGTTCGATTACTCCCACTGGACTCATCACCTATATGATGTGTTTGTGGAGAAAATGGAGGAATTATTTCTCAACTTCTTTGATGGTCATCAAATTCTTGACTCAAACATTTATTATTTCGATCCAATCGAATGACTTATATTCTGTCAAGTGGATTCGGGTTAACTCTAGTTAGTGTACCAATAGCTTTCCATACATCTAGATGTATGAGGACTATTATTTCACTAGTCATTTCTCCCTTTCGAAAAGGTGACTTTGTCAAGTGTCTCTTCTGAACATTATTCACACGTGTCTTATGATACTAAATCATTTGGACTCAGAATTCCATACAATTGGATCTTTCTTACGTGTCATATGTCAATTTGACGTAATGACAAAACCAGAGTTGACCGGTTTGAATCCTTTGATTGTAGCTTATAGTTTCATTGTTAACGCTCTCGGTTCTCTAAGAACCTTTTGTCAATTTAGCACTGTTTTAAAACATTTGATGTTTCTAGAAGCACATAATAACACTTATTAAGTTCTACCTAGATCAGTGTCTATAAGAAGACTTTGATCCCTTTCAGCATCCTTAGCAACACTTTGCTTCTGCTCTCTCTTGGATCCCTTCTTCTTTTAGTCAAGTATGTAATTCCCTTGGGCTCCCACTGAGCCGCATATCCGGTCTTAAACACCTGATGAAGGTAGTATACGATACTTGCTAGATTAACTTAGTTAACAAAGATACAAGTACCGGAATTCACAATTCCACTTCTTTTGTCTTCCAAGTACTTAGGGTAGTTTCCTTTAATGGCCTAGACATTGTTTTAGAAACCTTTACGTCGACCCTTCAACCTTTTGAATCGTAAGAACTCTTCTTATATTCCTTTGGTAACAGAATCTTAAGAACATCCTTCTTAGATTCAACATTCCTCAATGTTCTTTTCAAGTCGACTTTCTTAGAGGTACCGACCTCTCAATTCACGACATCTAGTGGAACTTTTCATCAAGTTGTCGAATGGTTGTGTAAGCATCCATATCATTAATTTCTACGAGAGAGAAGAATTTTATGGATGTTCACAAAAAGATTTGTGGATAATCATATCCTAAGTCGTTTGAAGTGGTAGTGAACATCGGGAATGGGATATTCTCGGACGTTTCCTTTGTTTCGAATACGAGAATGTTTCACGGATTCTTTACCAATCATGAAAATAATTTTCGTTTAATTCCTTCTCAACGAATGAACGTAGGTTGGAAAACTATTTTCTTACAGTCATATATACAGTACAGTAAAAGAAAAAGTAAAATCCAAAAACTTATTATCATTGCAAAACAGTTTTTGCCACATTATTCAAAATCATCCCCGGTTGAATAATGCAATTCCAGGACCCCATTCCTACGAAGTTAAGCTTACTTTGGCACTGTCCTTAACTCCGCCCTCCTACGTGAGTAAACTCTTTACTGATCATACTCCAATGACTCTTGGTTGATGAATAACACTTATGTGTTGAATTCATCTTTTTGCCTCGAAATCGAAAATCCTTTTGCTGACTCGTTGAGAATAACCATTTAGACGCGTAAACCTCTTCATAGATCTACCCGTATTGTCCCGAGGTAAAAGATGGCACCCTTCTTTGGTAGAACCTAACATTGATGAACAAGGGCGCAACAGGTGGCTTAATCTGGGTAGGCATTACTCAAAATTCTTTTTAGGACAATTACGTAATTTACCAAGTTGCATTACTGTGAACTCTAGCATAACCATTCATGATTTATTATGTAAAAGTTTATTTGGGTTTGCGTATTGATTTATTAAATCATAATATAGCCCCTAAAAGATCTCATCTTTTAGGTTATTTCTTGTTCGCCTATGGTTCGTTTGGATTCATATCCTTGAACCTCCATTGATTACTCCCACTTGAACCATGACCTCATCGTTCGGATCGTCAGTGGATTCTAAGACCCTATACTCTGAGTATTATTCGGGCACATCCACTTGTGCTTAGAAACAAGAATCAATTACTTATCTAAAGGTATACTATCATACATACTTATCTAAAGGTATACTATCGATTCAAGGAAAAACTCCGTTTGGGCCCTCTGATGGCCCGGGTCAATGTCGGAAAAATATGCTTGGAACCGGAAGAAAAAGGTTTGAAAAACTCCCATTCGGGTCAAGGTCCAAAAGCCCTCGAGTCAAACTCGAAAAGACCCAAGTCAACCCTGGTCAAAGTTCCTTATTAGTCTCGAGTCAACCCTAGTCATAGGCCAGACCTAGGGACATCACATTCCTATCGTGCTTTGTCCCTTGGTTAGACGCGTCCCAGCTTAGCTAGACGCGTCCTGGCCGAGTCAGATGCGTCCCACACGCTTCTGGCCTAGGACACACCATAGGCATCTCAGACGGGATCCCTTGGATGCGTCCTGGATGCGTCCTAGACGCGTCCAGACCATAGGGTCTTTGGTGTACCGCCACGGATGCTAAGTCCGAGAGGTACTGGAACAGTGAGACGCGTCCGAAACGCAGCTCGGGTTGGGATGGTACACATGCCATCTGGGATGCACGGTCTGAAATGCCTTGGTGCATCACAGTAGTGTCCTAGACGCTTCTGTGCACAGACGGCACGGGCATCCTGCTTTGGATGCCTTCTGGACGCGTCCAGATGCGTCCTAGACGCTTCTGGTCACTCCAGACGCGTCGTAGATGCATCTCGATGCTCCAGACGCATCCTGGATGCATCTAGACTTGTGTCCAGCGTCTCGGTCCTAGACCCAGACCAACTAGGATTCCCAAGAACGCGTCCTGGATGCGTGAGGGACGTCCGAGACGCGTCTGTCTCAGACTGGGATATCCCAGACGCGTCCTGGATGCGCTTGGATGTCCGAAACGTGTCCTGGACGCGCTGGGATGTCCGAGATGCTTCTGTCTCGGACTCCTAGTCCGTGTTGGACTAGGATATCCCAGACGCGTCCTAGACGCGGTGGGATGTCTGAGACGCTTCTGCTTGGACTCCTAGTCTAGTCCGGACTAGGAATCCTGGTCCTTCACGGACTGGGATTTCCAGTCGTGTCCCACCCGATCTCGGACTGCCAGTCCGATACGTGCAGTCCGAGACACGTGCTGGCCGGTCCGGCCAGCTGGGTTTCCAAATTTTTTTTTTTTTTGAAAACCCTCTTGTTCCAACTGCTTCTTTTATATTTTCTTACTGTTCCAGCTGGTGTTTGGTTCTGTTTTTGATGATTTCATCATCCAAAAACCCTAGTTTTGATTATTTTTGTCAAAAACTTTAAAACCTAAAGCTAGTTTTCGAAAACCCTTTTCAAAAAACTAAAGTTTTAGTGTTTTAGGTCATCAAATCATATCCAAAGCCTTAATTGATCTAATCAAAACATATTTAAATCTTCATTCAAACACAATTATCTGGTTATTAAAGTTTAGATCTAATTCGTGATGCCAACGTGATGCCACTGTGATGCCACTATGGGGATTTGTGTGTATCTAATACAACTATCTAGTGTTCTAAGCAGAATCTCAAACATCTATATGTTAACACTAGATTACCAGGATCATTAAGCAAGGACTAATCAATGAACTAGAAGAGGAATAAATACCTTTATCATGTTTTTCCCTCGAACCTTTCCAATCGCGTGTGAAGATCCAGAGATTCAAGTGTAGCTCCTCTACTTCAGACACCGAGTAGGTTAACTTGATCTCCCTTCCTTAATGTCAGCTAGGACTCAATAGAAGGTTGAGAAGAACCCTTCTTCTTGACTAGATTGATAGAATGGGAGTTTTTTCTCTACAATCCTCTCTCTCCACTAGTTGCATATTGAGAGAGAGAGATGTATATTTTTCTCTCTAAGAAAAATCCACACCTTTTCTATTCTCTAATGACCCTTATATAGAGAAACCCTAATTAGAATCATATTCAAACTAGATCTTTCTATGTTTCGGGTCATAGAAAAGATAATACCCAAAAATACCCTTTTCGGGTATTTTAGGGTTTCTCCCTAATGTGGCCAGCCAAAGAAGCCCACTATGGGCTTGGCTTGGCCGACCTGCTAACCCTGGTCGGCCATCACATGGCCGGCCCTTAGGGCCTTGCTCTGGGCACCCCTTGTTGCCCGGTTCTTTCTATCTTGTTCTGAATCGCCATTTGAACCCTTTCGGCCTATTTAGTTGGATATAATCCATCTTTAGCCTAGTCTCGTCTAGTCAAATCTCTCCGATCAAGTTACCACTCTTATGTGTAACCCGTTGTAGGATCCGGTCTATGTTAGCTGCGGATTACCGAATTGATCCGACGATCGTAAGCGACTTCTAACAAAGCATTACGACTCCTAATTGGATCGGACTGAATGATCTTCCGGATGAGTTCATCGTTATCCTAGCTGATAAATTGATCGCATTGCCATCTTGGTCGAAGGACATCTCCTTCAGACCGAACGGATATATCCTTCAGGGCCCATATAGGGGAGGCGGCACACCTAGGGGTTAAACCCTAGGCGCCTAAACCGACTCCCCTGGCCTATATAAACTCCACTCTCCATTCTCTAGAAACAAACACATTCTCATTCTCTAAAACAGATTAGAATCTCCTTTCAGTTTCTTCTTCTTCTACTTATACTCTTTCAGGTTGACTGCTCCACTGAGGTCTAACATCATAACTGGAGGAGCTCATTAAGATTAAGAAACTAAGGGGAAGCATTATCTTCTAGTAGGGTCTAGTAGAAATCCTACTAGAATTCGGACTTGAAAAACTGCAGGTTTACTTCATAACAGAAACGTGCTGATTTGAGCACATTCGGACCCGAATTGGCCTAGGGTTATTTCTGACAAAAGTTGTTTAGAATATGATTTCGAGTCGACCCTGAAAGTTTCAGCGCATTCGGAGTTATATTCAGAGAGTTATAGTCGAAATACTACAGCAGTACAGATTAAGCATAAATCAGATAGGCTGCGACAAGCTGCATATTGGTTCCATTTCTTATTTATTCAATCCAGAACTCTTAGGTATGATCTAATATTATCTTTTTGATTGCTTTATGTTTATAGAACATGCTAAACATCTTTTTTCCGCTGCATAGTAGAATAACTTTATTTTTACCGTATTTGACCAACACTCTTTCTTGACAACCACGTGATCAAGGGTTTGCCTACTTTATCAAGGGTTCGACCACCTCATCAACAAGGGCTCTGGACCTCGAGACGGACAAAGTTCCGGTTGGACTTGTAGGTGATGTGACACGAAAATGTCACATTTGGAGAGCCTAACTTAGACTAATTAGTCATTTTCGAGTGTTATTAATAATATTTTATGTGTTTTTCATGTTAGGTACTTATTTTGGAGTTAAGCGTGTAAACCGGAATAAAGGGAACGAATTGTCACTATCATTTCATGTGCCGAAAACGAGAGAAAAAGATTTCAAGCAAATCATATGACAAGAGGAGTCAAAGACGAGTCTAACGATGAAAACGGAAGTCAATTCCGAGTTCGGATGGGGAAGTTGTGGAAGAGAGAAGTCGAGGTTCGGTCTTAAAACAAAGATTCTATGAAGGCACCCCCCCCCCCTTGATTTCCAAGTGAAGATTAAAGCCCAAGTCTAAAACCCAAGAGCCTAGATATGAAGGAACAAAACCCAAGCCCAAAGAAGATGAAAGAAGGAAGAGATTTTGGAGGCACTCTCTTTATGGACTCAAGTTTGAGTCAAAGTCAAGTCTTGACTAAGTCTAGGGTTTGAGTAAAAAGAGAGGGTCAAGACACTATTCATCTTCTTCTTCAATCATCTTCTAGCTTGGGCAAGAGGCAAGAGAGAGAGAGGGTTTCAAGTTTGGAAGTTCAAGGGCTTAGAGAGTTAAGAAGAGCTTGAGAGAGAGAAAAAGAGAGGAAGGAGAGGGAGGAGTGCCGGCCAAGCAAGGCCGGCCAAGCTCAAGGCCGGCCAAGCTTGGCCGGCAGCAGCTCGGGCTGCATGGAGCAGCTCGGGCTGCTCGGGAAACAGCAAGAGCAGCAGCTGCTCGGGAAGCCGGCAGCAGCATGCTCGGGCTGGAGCAGCAGGCCGGAACGGGAGCAAACACACAGCAGCTGCTCCGGTTGCTCACCAGCTCGGGATGCCACTTTCATGGACGCGACCAGCAGCAAGGGATGCAAGCTCGGGACGCGGCCTGCAGCTCGGACGGCCTCCACTTGCTCGAAACAGCAGCGTACGGCTCGGGAAAGCTTCCCTTTGGCCCGGATCTAGCTATTTTGGCCGGGAACTCCATGATTTTGGCCGGAATTTTCATGGTGTTCCGGCAACCTTCTTGATCCGAAACCATGGGGCTTTCACTTCTCATGTCTTTGGCTTGCTTCCCATGTAGTTTGATTTGATTTTGGACAAGAAATTTCTAGAGAGAGAAAGCTAGGTTTAGCTTTAATGGAGGTTTGTGATAAATGGAGAAGATGATGGTGGTCGCTATGGGGAACCCAGAATTTGCTAAGGGGAGATCGGCTGAACCTTAAAGACTCATATTTTCCGACGATCTTAGCCTCGAACCACATCGAAAAAGGGGGATTCTCTCATCATTTTCTTTCCATTTCTTATTCAATCACCATGTTAGCTAACTTTAGTGTGTCGATTATATGAGATGAAATGTGATGAATTCGTGATTATATTTAATATGATTTGATGTTTTGATTACAAATTGATGTTCATTTATTTCGATTATCGTTTCGATCGTATTTTCATGTGTCTTGTCAAGCACTTCGCATAGTTAATAGACGAAACGAAGTATTCGATATCGATCGTAGTCTAAGTCATAATTTCATGTGTCTTGTCATGCACTTCACATAGTTAGGCGACTAGACGACACGTTCGATGACTCGGGATTAACCGATTTAGACGTTTGTTTGACTAAGTATGATCTCCGGATATACATTACTTAGAGACATCTACTTTAGGAGTCGAATATCGATTGTACCTCGACACATCAAATCGGACTACACATAGTCGTAGGTTTATCATTATGGATTCCCGGACTTCGACACCTCTCTCACTTATTTGTTGCCCGAATCGAGTCTTACCGTCTCCCGACTCTTGTTCCTTCGACTTTTCTCTCGAATCTCTCTCGCCCGTTTACTTTTATTGTTTAGTCTAGTTTCATTTGTTATCTTGTTTTGTTACTCATTCATTATAAAACCCTCATTTATCTTTGTTCCATTTCCTTTTTAGTCTAAGTTGGCATTTGATATCTAGACCGGAGGATAAGACCCTTCGACATCCAAACTACCTTCCTATCCTTGGATCGACTCCGGTTTTACCGGTTACTACTTGATACCTCCGCTTGGGTGTGCAACCTTTTCGGGTGCATCAGTAGGCAGACAAAAAACGAGTAAAACCGTGAAGTCTTAGGGACACCGGGACTTTAGAAGTGGGTTGTAACGAAGACTTTAGAAGGACTTCCAGAGTGATGGAGCTTGAAGATATAATATCGTCGTCTAGAGTGATCCCCTAGAAGATCATCCTTCAAGTCTTCTGGAATTCGAAGGTCGATTATCGTCGTCTAGAGTACTGATCAGAAGATAATAAAGGAGAGGGAGAAGAGTACTCAAAAGTTTTATAGCCGGTATTCGATGCCTTTGGAGTCCGAGTCTCCTTCTATTTATAGGCGACTGATGGACTCGTGGAGTCTATCAAATCCGAAGTACTTGGGGTCGAGGGTGCCTCCGAACCCTAAGGGAGACTCGTTCTAGCCGTCGATCTGTCTCCTAGAGCAATTTGACCGTACGATTACGCCGCCTCCACTTTAGACCCTTCGTAGTCGGAGATGACTTCGAGATATTTGAGGTGACGTGGGGTCTTCGACTGACCTAGTCAAGTGGCACGTGGCAAGATCTTCTGAGTTATGGTTGAATTGACAACCCGCAGGCTCGGTTGAGGGCGACCAAGGGGTGCTTGGAGCATTATTACTTTTGATTGGTTATTGTTCGTCTAGATGGACGTTCACAAAAGCTTAAAGCCATCTGGACCTCTAGTGGGTCGAATTCCACGTTGGAGAGTGCCCAACCAGTAGGCGAGTGGCTCCTAATACGATTTTTGGCCACTACAGTTTGTCCCCCAATCTCTAAGTTAGCGAGTGGCTCACTTAGAGAGTAGATTTTGCAGCGTAGAAGAGGTGTCGGGTTTATTGTCGTATAGCTGAGTTTCAACATTGGGAGATGTATCCAAAATATATTTTGTTGTTGAACATATTGAATGTCTGATTACTTCGACTAAAATTTAACTTGGTGTCAAGACTTGTCTTCCTCAGGTATCGATTGTGGTGACCTAAAGTTATCCCAAATTGTCGCGTAGTAGTGTGAGACTACTTTAGAACACCACCGAATGAAAGTTTATTCAAACCACCACGTACGTAGTAGTCCGAAACATGGCCGCTCGTATAAATGTGTGAGAAGAGATAAAATGTCCCACGTGTAGTGGAGGGGGCCCACGATTTGGAGATTTCAAACTGCCCTTAGGCGGTATGGGGAGGTGTTACCCAAACCGCTCAAAGGCAGTTTGGGCTTCCCTCCAAACTGCCTAAGGGGAGTCTGAGGGGGAGTGGTTCCCCAAGCTGTCGTTACGCAGTTTGGAGGACCCTAGACCAGTGTTAGGCGGTCTAGAGTGCCTCCCTAAGCTGCATGTGGCAATTTGAAGGGGGACTCCAAATTTTGGCCCTAAGTGACCTTTTTATTTTTTTTTAACGAGAAACTACATGAATTTTTACCGTTGTCCGCATGTGGCAGAGGACAAATATTCATTCGCTTGCATGAATTTTTCCTTGGAGATGCCTATCTAGACTAACAACCGACTCGTCTCATTCGAGTGGAAGGAGGGTATCTCGGTAGCTGTAGACAATCGACCATCCGTTAGACTCGAGTGGATCACATACTTCATGTTAGTTGTATTTTAGTTGCTTTAAGGACACACAACATAGTCTAAGTGGATTAAATGTCGGTTTGCCTAATTTAGCATGATGAGATCATTTTTCGGATGGCTAGATGTCGAATCACCTTGCAGAGTTGTAATTTTCCACACTTCTAACTTTCACTTGCTATAAGATTGCACAATACAGTTTACATAGACTTAGTGTCAGCTCGCTCCATTCGAGTGGAATAGAAATACTTTAAATCTTTAGACTTCACATATGTCGACTTATATTAGTTCGTATTGGTCACACTTGTAGACTTTCAATTGATCATATTCTCCATACTTATAACCTTGAATCTTTATGAAGTTCACAACAAGTCTAGATGGACTTGGTGTCGGCTCGTCCCAAGTGGAATACGAATACTTTTAGAAATTTAGACCTTGCAAATGGCAACTATACTTATAGTCATTCACACAGGTTATAGTTGTAGCTTATAACTACGTTAAGAGTACACAACATAGTCCAAGTGGACTAATTATCAACTCGAGCGATTTGAGTGAAATGGAAATCATAACTAAAGCTTTAGACTTCACAAATGCATATTAGAGTTATTTAGTAGGGTGGTTCCCATACCTCTTTGTTTGGTTTAGATTGTATCTAAAAATTTTCATGCTCAGAAGGTCCTCTCTGACTATGAGGAGTAGATCGTTGAGCTGAAGGCCAGCTACTCGATAAGTTCAAGGTCGCTTATGAAGGGTTTAAGGCATAGCATAACAAATGTGAGACAAACCTTGCTGAGATGGGGATCTCTGCTAGATTGTGTGTTCGACCCAAGGTGATGGAGAATTACGAGAAAGAACTTCGTTCAGAATGGGATGTAGAAGGAGAATTGACACTCTAGAGAGTGTGGCAAAGGTCCCATTGGGTTTTTACGTTGTTTCATTTTCTTGACATGTATTGAACGCCTTCGAGGCATGTATGACTTTGGACGCCCATGGGGATTCTACTAGAAGTGTAGTGTTAAACTTCTGAACATTCGAAAGGATGGTAATCTCTTCAATGAAATTCACGCTTTAAGTTACATAGTTTGAACATGTTGAGTAAGAAAATATTACAAGCAAGCAGTTTAGAGTCGAGGTTTGTCGTCTCGAGCCTAGCCGCCTGAATTTTGAAGGTGCACTTTTCGAGGTTGACCTTCGAAGCTCCTCCGTCATCTATTAAGTTGGCACGGGGGCTAGCATTTTCAAATACGGTCATCTAGAGTGGTAGACTTTCGAGATTTGTAGTTGGAGTTTAGATTCAAAAGCATTGAGACGTCGTTCTTTTCAGGTAGAGCTCGAGGTTTTCGAGGTATTCTGTTGTTTTGATGACCTCGAGGTCTCAAACTTTCCTTTTGTTTTTAGGCAACATCTGAGGTGTTAATATTCCTCAGGTTGTGTTTATCTCGAACCTTCCTTAGGTAGGGTGGAGTCCGGGAGACGTCTCGACCCGCATAAACTACAATGTGTAAGTGGAACCTTCAAAAATAGAAATAGAGGAAGGGAGATTAGTGGCGTCTTGTGTATTATGTAGATGAAACGGGGGATAAGAAGGTGTATAATCTAGTAGTGCTCTCTGTTAGGCAACCTGGAGTTCGAGTGTGAACCACGCTGCTTCGTTTAAGTGACTGTAAGCTTCTAGAAATTGTTGTGTTTTCGTCGAAGTCTTATGTTCTTCTTCTGAAGTTTGTGGTTGATTTCTCTGGTCTTCTGTGTGCCTATGTAGGAAGTTCAACTTGTATTTTGATGCATCGTTTGTCCCTGTTACGCCAGTTGGAGTTTGAGCGTGAACCTTGCTGCTTCATCGAGGCGACAATAAACTTCTAGAAAGTTTTGGTTTTTCGTCGAAGACTTATGTTCTTCGTCTTAAGTTTGAGGTTATAGCTCTAGTCTCCCTCTAGCTTTGAGGGGATTCGAGTCACCTTTCGAGTCACCGTTCAACCCCCCAGCCTAAGTGTAGAAACATAGTTTTTCTAGAATTAGGTTGATTATCGGCCGGTTAGCGTCAGTGGATGGGCGAAGGTTGTGCTTCTCCTACTTGTCCATGAGTCGACCTGCAGACACAAAAATGATGGTCGATGACAGCGCCATCGACCCTCCGACGCCCAAGTCAGTAATGTTTCCATCAATAAAGGAAATGATAGAAGTAAGGGGTGACTACATTCATTACTTCATGGTAGTCGAGATGAACATTGCTTGACCTTATGTGGAGTCTCGGATTGTGCAAGACTCAAGAATGGTTTTGTTCGTTCTTGCTTCCAAGCGATCATTGGAAATTTTTGTGTCCCTAACTGAAGGTGGGGAATGTTTCACGCCTTTTAATCCAGAAGTTGAATCAACTTTTCCGGACTGTTATCTTTCGTGTCGACTAAGGTTGGTGGATGATGGAGGTTTCGTTTTCCAGCCATCTTGTCCCCCTGTCGTTTGTAGTCGCTCTGCAATTGGGTAGGAGGGAAGGTCGATAGTTG
Source organism: Eschscholzia californica (assembly GCF_041429995.1). Classification (NCBI taxonomy): domain Eukaryota; kingdom Viridiplantae; phylum Streptophyta; class Magnoliopsida; order Ranunculales; family Papaveraceae; genus Eschscholzia; species Eschscholzia californica. Next base: position 26,918,468 of record NW_028238309.1, on the reverse strand, counting down.
CGCCGTCGACCCTCCAGTAAAAAAATTACTTAGTAGAGTTTTAAGATAGTATAAACTTTTGAGGCAGAGTTTTTAGAAGGTTAGAGATACACCTCTGGCGAGACATTCGTTTGTTTGGGTAAGATGCTCTAACGTGCAAAAAATCGAGCTAGAGGGTTGGTCGGTGGCGTAGCCACCGATTCTCCGATGCTTAAGTGAGTAAAGTATTTGAGATAAAAATTTTAAAAAAAAAAGTTTAGAGTTTAGAACTGATACAACTTAAGATGTGTTACATTCCAGCTATTATTGATGTTGAGTCCATTTTTGGCTTGTAGTTTGTATGTGTAGGGATTTACACCCTTCTACTAGTGTTTATAGCGGAAATATGACATCTAATGTCTACACTAGTATTCCCAGGATCACATGCAAAACTAGTAATTAATCTAATGGAGATAGTAGATTACCTTAATCGCTTTTCCCTCGAACTAGTTGAATTGATTGAAGAAGACCAAGAGCTTCAAGTGTAGCTCCTCTACTTGGGACACGAGCAATCAATTTGATCTCCCACCTTGTTGTATAGCTAGCACACCAATGGTGTTTGGAAAAGAAGAACACCTTCTTCTTTGACTAGATTGATAGTAATGGGAATTAGCTCACTTTCTCCTCTCTACTTGATGTGGTAGAGTAAGAAAGCTAAGAGACAAATTCCACACCTTATTCTCTGCCCTAAGAGTGTTTATATAGAACCCTAATAATAATCCACCTCCTTTTAGGTTTCCTAAAACACCCTTTAGAATAAGATTTAGGGAAATAGTCGAAAATAGCAACTATTGGTATTTTCTCAATTCCCTAAGGAGGAGGTGTCCAAACACCACGAAAATTGGCAGATATAATGTTTATTATATCAGCAACTAACCCTCCAAAATTCATCCCAATCCGAGTCCTAGAAGTACCCAAACCGGTCTAGGCCCAAAAACCCTGTTTTTGGCCTTTTTGTACTATCTTTGCCTAATTCCTTTTTAGGCCTATGAGATATGTTTATGGGACACTCCCATGATTATATCTCACTCCCACTAATCATATCCTAGATCAATTTGTCACTCTTATGTGTAACCCGTTGTAGGATCCGATCGAAGTTAGCCGCGAATTACTTCGTAATTCGACGATCGTAGTTGGTCTCTAGCTACAACTCTACGATCCCTAAATCAATCGGACTTGATGATCTTCCACATCAATTGTCCTATCCGACAAATTGTTCGCATTGTCACCTTGGTCGAAGGACATCTCCTTCAACTCCTTCAGACTCCCACTTGGACTTAGAACAAGTGCAATGCCTCGATTCCCGTGTCAATTTAGTATCCCATCTGATACGTCACATCATTCAGACTTTCTTGATATCCGAGTACAACTGTAAAAGACAAACGATTAACTTTTAATCCGTTTGAGCGCGGCCACGCATTTTCAGTTGCTACTCATCAAGTGGCCTTGAGACACTTTGTACCTAATGTGATTAGGGTGACACAATCCATTCTTGCGCTCCCACTTAACTTCATGTCTATCCTGTCCTTCCCAGTATCCGTCTTTATAACCTCCTTTTACGGCGCGGCGTTTAACGGAACCAAAGTCGGGCATTCCTTACATAAGATGAGTGGAGCACTCATGTTTTGAGGAATCTCTCCAATTGTCTTTATGAGAAGTATTGACGTTCATCACGAATGATGTACTTCTCATTTGAGGGTTATCCAGTGTATAAACCTTTTATACACCCACGTAGTCGAATAGAATATACTATTCCTATAGCCCATGAAACTGCGCTAACCCATCGACTCCAGTGCTAGTCTTCGTGAGTCATTGTTGTCCATGCAATGACCTGGACCAGGGATTTTTGATAATAAATATTCCAAGTTCACTTAATAGGGTTTCATTCATCAGATCACGTATCTGACAAACCTATTCGGAACGTTTTATTATCTATGGACTGTCGTTTAAACACTAAACCAAGTTTAGACGACTGGTGAAATAATTCTTATTATTTCTGATAACGAGAGTTGTAAATCTGAGCCTCTTCCGTAAAACTCCTTTTACCCACTCAGTTTTACTTGTCGAGGTTTAAAATTACACCTCATGCCTTAGACTGTGTATGAATCTCATACTATGTCTTAGGTGACAGTTTAGTTTGACTACCGTGGTAGTCGGTTTTAAACTTTGCTTATTATCAATTAATTTGAAGATTACTATCTTCAACCTTGATAATATCTAGTAATCTTTACTAGAGTTAAGGCCTTTAATTCTTTGTGTAGTATTTGCAACAGTTCCCGGCTTAAAACACTTTTAGCCTACTTTCCTTCCATGGCTGGAAGTTTGCTACGATGACATGTTCAACTTTGTACTACTTCATCCTTTAGCCTTCTAGGATGTACTAAGTAGTGTTTCGGTTTTCCAATCCGAATTCGGATGTTTAAATGCTAATCATGTCCAACATGATTGACTTTATGTTTTCGAACATAAATGTCTCTCTCATGCGTGCTAGCTCATCGGTGTCTTTTAGACTCCGAGTTTTGCAACGCCCTCTGTCATGAGTTTTTGGGTCGAAATTCTTTTAGACTTTCCGAGTCTTAGATTTTCTGTTTCGGATCTCAAGCATCTCAGCGTACTGAGTCTCTCTAATCCTATCATCCTTTTGATCTATGCTTATAGATCTTCAGATGCCCAAAATGGCATTTTATCCTTTTGTGTGTGGTCCTTTATTGAGTCAGTTCGTTACTGTTATACAACACCTTATGTCGTACTCAATCTTTTGTATGTACTCTGCATACGGACCCGGAAGGTTTGTTTACTCCCACTTACCTTCTTGAAACTCGTGATTCAAGATTTTCTTCATTCTCCAGGAATCAAATTTCTCTGATTGCCTTTTGAATCGAAGATTCTAACTCTTGCGTGCTTTTAATCCGTCGATAGATTTCTGAAGCATGCTTGTGGACATAACTTGATTGGAAGAATCTTTATTCTTTTTGTTTCGTTTCGGGAAACACGAATGTTTCCATCCTTCTCAGTTTTCTATTTTGGAAAACCAATTTAGGTCTTTTGTTGACTTAAATTATCAAGCTTCATGTCTTGACGAGATATGGATTCCACGATGATTTTGGCTTCTAGCCAAAATCTAGAGTCAGTTTCCGTTTCTGCGCAGGTCTTTTATCTCTTCAGAAATAACCTTTATTTTCTGTGTCTTTGAGATTTGACCTTTTAGGGCTTTTGAACAACAATTTGGAATTTTCTCAACTACTTTGAGATATTCCTTTAGAGACACTTTCACTTGTTTTGAGAGTTCTCCGGCGAATGACATTCGCTTTTGTGCGGTGGGTTTATTAGATCATGTCTTTAACCTTTCCTTTTCCGAGGAGCCGCAGTTTGTTGCTCTTGGTCGAATTTAATCGACTTGTACAAGTTTCATGATTGTTCTTCATGACCCTCCATGATTTTTCTCATGATCGAATTAAATCAACTTGTACTTTTCTCCCACTTATTCTTTTAATAATTAGTGTTTTCTCCCAGACTACTAGGTGTGCTAATTATTAGAAGAATACTATCATGAGCAACAAACACTTTGTTCTCTTGATTGGTTATGGAAGAAGCCCAAATTTCTTTTAAAAAAAGAAATTGCGTCAGATATTAGCTAGTTTTGTAATGCTTTTACAAATTTAGCTTTAGACGGAATTTTGGTAAGTGTGAAAACAATCGTTTATAGAATATGTCCTAAAATATTCGGAAGACTGGCTTAAACCCATCTTTGATCGAATTATGCATGGCAATGTTCGATTGCTCCCACTGAATCCACCATCCGTCGGATGTGTTCCATGGAGCAGAGTTGGGAAACTGTTTCTCAACTCCTTTGATGGTTATCAAGTGTTTGACTCAAGTTTTCACTATCTTGTCAAAGTGATTCTTTACTTCGGTTTGTACTTTGTTTGAACCTTTCAAACATTCTGACTTATACTTTATGATTTGTACGTTTCCATACTTCATGAAGTTGTCAGAGTACGTTTTTGAAGTTTCTCTCGTTAGCTTCTGCAAGTAAACTTATAGGTCTGCATAACACCGTATGAGTCCTAATAGATTACTAGTCTTTATGCCTTTTGAAAAGGGTGACTTTGTCAATTAGTCCTTAAGACCCAATTGACAATGCTGAAGTTTAATGAGTTTGAATCTCTTGATTTTAGCCATTATCAATGTTAACCTTCAGTTAATTTTATCACTGGTTTAAAACATCAGACGTTTCTAGAAGAACAAAATAATTACTATTAAGTTCTAAGCTAGATCAGTGTCTAAAAGAAGACTTCGATCCCTTTCAGCATCCCTAGCATTACTGCTTCTGCTCCCTCTTGGATCTTTACTTCTTTTAGTCAAGTATGTGATTTCCTTGAGCTCCCACTGAGCCGCTCATCTGGTCTTAAATACCTGATGAAGGAATTTTACGATACTTGTTTTTAACTTTGTTAACAAGGATACGGAATCGGAATTCATAATTCCATTCCTTTTGTCCTCCAGGTGCTAAAGGTAGTTTCCTTTTAAATGGTCTAGCCATTGTTCAGAAACATTCACAGTAATGAGAAATACTCTTGATCATGTACTCGGTAGCTGCCTTTCTTTGATCAAATGTTTGTCTCACTTGACTGATCCTTTTGCCCTTTTGAATCTATTTCTTAGATTCTTTGTACCAAATCTTAAGAACCTTTCTTAGACTGGATATTCCCGTATGTTCTGCTCATTTTGTTTGTAACAACCTGAGTGACTCATCTAAGGTCTTATCTATCTTTGCTCAATCAATATTGAATTGGGTGATAGATGTATTATGTTGTCTTCCGTTAGGATGACTTTCAGATTGCCTTGGAGGTCTCGTACCTCTCCATTTATGACTTCTGTGGGAAATTCTTCCTCAGTTTGTCTTAATGGTTATGCTAGCATTCATTATTCTTCCAAAGAGAATGTTATACGATTGCTTGCAAATGGCTTTTGACCTTCTCTTGTATGAGTCAACATTGGGATTGGGTATTCTAGTGACCTTCCTTTTGAATCTGAGAATTATTCTCGGATTCATTCTTCCATTCTAGGAAGTGGATCAGCACCTCCCTTAGGTGTGATTCAATGTTGAAATCGTTTGTGTCATCTTAAAACTACATAAAGAAATGGCAAAGTTTTAAAACTCGTTATCGTTTTTGAAAGACATTAGTTTTCCCACATTATTCAATATAAAATTGTCCCCGATTGAATAAGTGATTCCAAGACCCCAGTTCTTCGAAGTAAAGCGGACGAAGGCCCTACCCTTTGACTCCGTCGTTCCGGGTGAGCGAACTACTTCACTGATCATACCTTATGACTCTTGGTTGATAGATTTCATTAATGAATGACTAATCTATCCTTTTGCCTCGAGTATCCAAGACTCTCTTGCTGATCTCGTTGAGTAGAACCATTTAGACGTGTAGGCCTCTTCTATAGACCTACCCGCATTGTCCCACGGTAGAGGAGGTACTCTGCGAAGGCCGACCCACCTTCCTCGAACAAGGGCGCAACGAGTGTCTTAATCTGGATAGGCGATTACTCAAGATTACTTTTGGGGACTTTTACGCTAGTCTGGCGTTTGTTATAGTGAACTATTTAGCCTAACTAACATCCACGACATAAAGCGTAAATAAGTAAGTAAATGCGCGCGAGAAAGTAAATCAAGCAGACATGGATCCTAGTATGGCCCCTAACCTAGAAGATCTAATCACCCTTGGTTTTCTTCTTGTTTCGCCTTTTGGTTCGTCTTAGATCGCCATCTTTGAACCTCCATTGATTTCTCCCACTCGCCTTTGGATTTCATCCTCGAGTTTCTTCAATGGACTCATAGACCCTAAACTCTAATTACAAGACTCTAACGATTCGCAGATCGTATAAACTTGAAATTAAAATTAATTACAAAGCATGCACCCATCCGTGCTTAAAACAAGAATAAAGAAATAAATCTATGGCCATACTAGTTTCCCGCATTCACATCACATGCAATCATATAATTTATCAAGGCTAAGAATTATATATGCATGATTATCTTGGGAGATACTTTTGTTGACATCACATGTCACATTACGGACCTTAAGTCTAAATTCGAAGAATTCTACTAATGGTGCTTTCCGGTTTTATCTTTTATGATTTCTAAACTCATCTTTAAGAAAAACTCCGTTTTGGCTCGAGAAAGCCCGGGTCAATTTCGGAAAAAATATTGGTTCGATTCTTAATGATTTCATAAATCAATTTAAAGAGAAATCCGTTTTGGGCTATTGGATGGCCCGGATTGATTTCGGAATTATTTGGTTGGAATCGGAAAATTTTTTTTTGGCAAAAACTCCCACTCGAATGATGGTCCCTTTTCGTGGTCCGAAAAGCCTCGAAAAAGCCCGGGACAAGTCATAGACAAGTCCCGGCCCAAGCCCAAAAAGGGCTCGGACAAGGTCCGGACATAGCACGGCCCATTGGGCCGGCATGTCCTGGCCGAGGCCTATCAAGGCCTGGTCTCGTCCTGGCCGGAGCCAGGACGCTAGTCCATGTACCAGACGCGTCCTAGACGTGTCTGGTACTGGACCGGACCAGCACTAGGTGTCTCGGACTAGTCCGAGACACCCAGAACCTCCCAGACGCGTCTCCAAGACGCGTCTGGTCGAGTGCTCTGGACGCGTCCTAGACGCGTCCAGGAAGCTCCTTCGCAGCTGCTGGTCGCGTCTTAGACGCGACCTGGACGCGTCTTCAAGACGCGTCCTTAGTAGCTGCTCTGGACGCGTCTCAAAGACGCGTCCAGAAGCTTCTGTCGCAGCTGCTGGTCGCGTCTTCAAGACGCGTCTCAGCAGCTGCTCTGGACGCGTCCAGAGGACGCATCCAGGAGCTTCTGGTCCGGCCAGGAAGCTTCCTGGCCGGACACTAGGGTTTTTCAAAACCCTAGTTTCCAAAAAGAAATTTTTTTTTTTTCTTATGCAACTCTAAGTTGCTATTTTCCAATTTTTAAAACTTTTCTTAAATTTTTGAAATTCCTTTTAGAACACTTCTAAAAAATTTTTAAAACTTTTAGAAACTTTTAAATTTTTCCAAATTTGTTTTGAGAGCTTCCTAAAGTCAAAACTACTCTTTTTAGAACACTTCTAAAATTCTAAAATTCCAAAATTTTGTTTTTCAAAAGTTTCCAAAACTTAAAAACAACTCTTAATCAAACCAATTTTGGATCAAAATCTAGGTTTTTGAAATTTTTCAAAGAACAATTTTGAAATCAATTTTGAAAAATCTTTGAATCCAATTCAAAATTAATCAAATTTTATGTTTTAAAATCTTTTTAAACATAACTATCAATTTAATCAAGCATGGATTAGTTTGAAATTCAATCAAATTGAGACTTTTAAAACACTTTTAATCATCAATGTGATTCTCAATTTGAAAATTTATTGAATCCCATCAAATTATGAGTTAAAATACCTTTTTTAAAATACTTTTATAAACTCAATTTTCAAACTATCAAGCATATAAATTAGTTCGATTCTTAGCAAAAACTAGTTAATAGCAAGAGGCTCTGACGCCACTGTAGGGATTTACACCCTTCTACTAGTGTTTATAGCGGAAATATGACATCTAATGTCTACACTAGTATTTCCAGGATCACATGCAAAACTAGTAATTAATCTAATGGAGATAGTGGATTACCTTAATCGCTTTTCCCTCGAACTAGTTGAATTGATTGAAGAAGACCAAGAGCTTCAAGTGTAGCTCCTCTACTTGGGACACGAGCAATCAATTTGATCTCCCACCTTGTTGTATAGCTAGCACACCAATGGTGGTTGGAAAAGAAGAACACCTTCTTCTTTGACTAGATTGATAGTAATGGGAATTAGCTCACTTTCTCCTTTCTACTTGATGTGGTAGAGTAAGAAAGCTTAGAGAGAAATTCCACACCTTATTCTTGTAGGGATTTACACCCTTCTACTAGTGTTTATAGCGGAAATAAGACATCTAATGTCTACACTAGTATTCCCAGGATCACATGCAAAACTAGTAATTAATCTAATGGAGATAGTAGATTACCTTAATCGCTTTTCCCTCGAACTAGTTGAATTGATTGAAGAAGACCAAGAGCTTCAAGTGTAGCTCCTCTACTTGGGACACGAGCAATCAATTTGATCTCCTACCTTGTTGTATAGCTAGCACACCAATGGTGGTTGGAAAAGAAGAACACCTTCTTCTTTGACTAGATTGATAGTAATGGGAATTAGCTCACTTTCTCCTCTCTACTTGATGTGGTAGAGTAAGAAAGCTTAGAGAGAAATTCCACACCTTATTCTCTGCCCTAAGAGTGTTTATATAGAACCCTAATAAGAATCCACCTCCTTTTAGGTTTCCTAAAACACCCTTTAGAATAAGATTTAGGGAAATAGTCGAAAATAGCAACTATTGGTATTTTCTCAATTCCCTAAGGAGGAGGTGTCCAAACACCACGAAAATTGGCAGATATAATGTTTATTATATCAGCAACTAACCCTCCAAAATTCAGCCCAATCCGAGTCCTAGAAGTACCCGAACCGGTCTAGGCCCAAAAACCCTGTTTTTGGCCTTTTTGTACTATCTTTGCCTAATTCCTTTTTAGGCCTATGAGATATGTTTATGGGACACTCCCATGATTATATCTCACTCCCACTAGTCATATCCTAGATCAATTTGTCACTCTTATGTGTAACCCGTTGTAGGATCCGATCGAAGTTAGCCGCGAATTACTTCGTAATTCGACGATCGTAGTTGGTCTCTAGCTACAACTCTACGATCCCTAAATCAATCGGACTTGATGATCTTCCACATCAATTGTCCTATCCGACAAATTGTTCGCATTGTCACCTTGGTCGAAGGACATCTCCTTCAACTCCTTCAGACTCCCACTTGGACTTAGAACAAGTGCAATGCCTCGATTCCCGTGTCAATTTAGTATCCCATCTGATACGTCACATCATTCAGACTTTCTTGATATCCGAGTACAACTGTAAAAGACAAACGATTAACTTTTAATCCGTTTGAGCGCGGCCACGCATTTTCAGTTGCTACTCATCAAGTGGCCTTGAGACACTTTGTACCTAATGTGATTAGGGTGACACAATCCATTCTTGCGCTCCCACTTAACTTCATGTCTATCCTGTCCTTCCCAGTATCCGTCTTTATAACCTCCTTTTACGGCGCGGCGTTTAACGGAACCAAAGTCGGGCATTCCTTACATAAGATGAGTGGAGCACTCATGTTTTGAGGAATCTCTCCAATTGTCTTTATGAGAAGTATTGACGTTCATCACGAATGATGTACTTCTCATTTGAGGGTTATCCAGTGTATAAACCTTTTATACACCCACGTAGTCGAATAGAATATACTATTCCTATAGCCCATGAAACTGCGCTAACCCATCGACTCCCGTGCTAGTCTTCGTGAGTCATTGTTGTCCATGCAATGACCTGGACCAGGGATTTTTGATAATAAATATTCCAAGTTCACTTAATAGGGTTTCATTCATCAGATCACGTATCTGACAAACCTATTCGGAACGTTTTATTATCTATGGACTGTCGTTTAAACACTAAACCAAGTTTAGACGATTGGTGAAATAATTCTTATTATTTCTGATAACGAGAGTTGTAAATCTGAGCCTCTTCCGTAAAACTCCTTTTACCCACTCAGTTTTACTTGTCGAGGTTTAAAATTACACCTCATGCCTTAGACTGTGTATGAATCTCATACTATGTCTTAGGTGACAGTTTAGTTTGACTACCGTGGTAGTCGGTTTTAAACTTTGCTTATTATCAATTAATTTGAAGATTACTATCTTCAACCTTGATAATATCTAGTAATCTTTACTAGAGTTAAGGCCTTTAATTCTTTGTGTAGTATTTGCAACAGTTCCCGGCTAAAACACTTTTAGCCTACTTTCCTTCCATGTCTGGAAGTTTGCTACGATGACATGTTCAACTTTGTACTACTTCATCCTTTAGCCTTCTAGGATGTATTAAGTAGTGTTTCGGTTTTCCAATCCGAATTCGGATGTTTAAATGCTAATCATGTCCAACATGATTGACTTTATGTTTTCGAACATAAATGTCTCTCTCATGCGTGCTAGCTCATCGGTGTCTTTAGACTCCGAGTTTTGCAACGCCCTCTGTCATGAGTTTTTGGGTCGAAATTCTTTTAGACTTTCCGAGTCTTAGATTTTCTGTTTCGGATCTCAAGCATCTCAGCGTACTGAGTCTCTCTAATCCTATCATCCTTTTGATCTATGCTTATAGATCTTCAGATGCCCAAAATGGCATTTTATCCTTTTGTGTGTGGTCCTTTATTGAGTCAGTTCGTTACTGTTATACAACACCTTATGTCGTACTCAATCTTTTGTATGTACTCTGCATACGGACCCGGAAGGTTTGTTTACTCCCACTTACCTTCTTGAAACTCGTGATTCAAGATTTTCTTCATTTTCCAAGAATCAAATTTCTCTGATTGCCTTTTGAATCGAAGATTCTAACTCTTGCGTGCTTTTAATCCGTCGATAGATTTCTGAAGCATGCTTGTGGACATAACTTGATTGGAAGAATCTTTATTCTTCTTGTCTCGTTTCGGGAAACACGAATGTTTCCATCCTTCTCAGTTTTCTATTTTGGAAAACCAATTTAGGTCTTTTGTTGACTTAAATTATCAAGCTTCATGTCTTGATGAGATATGGATTCCACGATGATTTTGGGTTCTAGCCAAAATCTAGAGTCAGTTTCCGTTTCTGCGCAGGTCTTTTATCTCTTCAGAAATAACCTTTATTTTCTGTGTCTTTGAGATTTGACCTTTTAGGGCTTTTGAACAACAATTTGGAATTTTCTCAATTACTTTAAGATATTCCTTTAGAGACACTTTCACTTGTTTTGAGAGTTCTCCGGCGAATGACATTCGCTTTTGTGCGGTGGGTTTATAAGATCATGTCTTTAACCTTTCCTTTTCCGAGGAGCCGCAGTTTGTTGCTCTTGGTCGAATTTAATCGACTTGTACAAGTTTCATGATTGTTCTTCATGACCCTCCATGATTTTTCTCATGATCGAATTAAATCGACTTGTACTTTTCTCCCACTTATTCTTGTAATAATTAGTGTTTTCTCCCAGACTACTAGGTGTGCTAATTATTAGAAGAATACTATCATGAGCAACAAACACTTTGTTCTCTTGATTGGTTATGGAAGAAGCCCAAATTTCTTTTTAAAAAAGAAATTGCGTCAGATATTAGCTAGTTTTGTAATGCTTTTACAAATTTAGCTTTAGACGGAATTTTGGTAAGTGTGAAAACAATCGTTTATAGAATATGTCCCAAAATATTCGGAAGACTGGCTTAAACCCATCTTTGATCGAATTATGCATAGCAATGTTCGATTGCTCCCACTGAATCCTCCATCCGTCGGATGTGTTCCATGGAGCAGAGTTGGGAAACTGTTTCTCAACTCCCTTGATGGTTATCAAGTGTTTGACTCAAGTTTTCACTATCTTGTCAAAGTGATTCTTTACTTCGGTTTGTACTTTGTTTGAACCTTTCAAACATTCTGACTTATACTTTATGATTTGTACGTTTCCATACTTCATGAAGTTGTCAGAGTACGTATTTGAAGTTTCTCTTGTTAGCTTCTGCAAGTAGACTTATAGGTCTACATAACACCGTATGAGTCCTAATAGATTACTAGTCTTTATGCCTTTTGAAAAGGGTGACTTTGTCAATTAGTCCTTAAGACCCAATTGACAATGCTGAAGTTTAATGAGTTTGAATCTCTTGATTTTAGCCATTATCAATGTTAACCTTCAGTTAATTTTATCACTGGTTTAAAACATCAGACGTTTCTAGAAGAACAAAATAATCACTATTAAGTTCTAAGCTAGATCAGTGTCTAAAAGAAGACTTCGATCCCTTTCAGCATCCCTAGCATTACTGCTTCTGCTCCCTCTTGGATCTTTACTTCTTTTAGTCAAGTATGTGATTTCCTTGAGCTCCCACTGAGCCGCTCATCTGGTCTTAAATACCTGATGAAGGAATTTTACGATACTTGTTTTTAACTTTGTTAACAAGGATACGGAATCGGAATTCATAATTCCATTCCTTTTGTCCTCCAGGTGCTAAAGGTAGTTTCCTTTTAAATGGTCTAGCCATTGTTCAGAAACATTCACAGTAATGAGAAATACTCTTGATCATGTACTCGGTAGCTGCTTTTCTTTGATCAAATGTTTGTCTCACTTGACTGATCCTTTTGCCCTTTTGAATCTCAAGATCTCTTTCTTAGATTCTTTGTACCAAATCTCAAGAACCTTTCTTAGACTGGATATTCCCGTATGTTCTGCTCAGTTTGTTTGTAACAACCTGAGTGACTCATCTAAGGTCTTTATCAATCTTTGTTCAATCGATATTGAATTGGGTGATAGATGTATTCTGTTGTCTTCCCTTAGGATGTCTTTCAGATTGCCTTGAAGGTCTCGTACCTCTCCATTTATGACTTCTGTAGGAATTTCTTCCTTAGTTTGTCTTAATGGTTATGCTAGCATTCATTACTCTTCCAAAGAGAATGTTATACGATTGCTTGCAAATGGCTTTTGACCTTCTCTTGTATGAGTCAACATTGGGATTGGGTATTCTAGTGACCTTCCTTTTGAATCTGAGAACTATTCTCGGATTCATTCTAGGAAGTGGATCAACACCTCCCTTAGGTGTGATTCAATGTTGAAATCGTTTGTCATCTTAAAACTACATAAAGAAATGGCAAAGTTTTAAGACTCGTTATCGTTTTGAAAAACTTAGTTTTCCCATATTATTCAATAAAAATCGTCCCCGATTGAATAAGTGATTCCAAGACCCCAGTTCTTCGGAGTAAAGCGGACGAAGGCCCTACCCTTTGACTCTGTCGTTCCGGGTGAGTGAACTACTTCACTGATCATACCTTATGACTCTTGGTTGATAGATTTCATTAATGAATGACTAATCTATCCTTTTGCCTCGAGTATCCAAGACTCTCTTGCTGATCTCGTTGAGTAGAACCATTTAGACGTGTAGGCCTCTTCTATAGACCTACCCGCATTGTCCCAAGGTAGAGGAGGTACTCTGCGAAGGCCGACCCACCTTCTTCGAACAAGGGCGCAACGAGTGTCTTAATCTGGATAGGCGATTACTCAAGATTACGTTTTGGGGACTTTTACGCTAGTCTGGCGTTTGTTATATTGAACTATTTAGCCTAACTAACATCCACGACATAAAGCGTAAATAAGTAAGTAAATGCGCGCGAGAAAGTAAATCAAGCAGACATGGATCCTAGTATGGCCCCTAACCTAGAAGATCTAATCACCCTTGGTTTTCTTCTTGTTTCGCCTTTTGGTTCGTCTTAGATCGCCATCTTTGAACCTCCATTGATTTCTCCCACTCGCCTTTGGATTTCATCCTCGAGTTTCTTCAATGGACTCATAGACCCTAAACTCTAATTACAAGACTCTAACGATTCGCAGATCGTATAAACTTGAAATTAAAATTAATTACAAAGCATGCACCCATCCGTGCTTAAAACAAGAATAAAGAAATAAATCTATGGCCATACTAGTTTCCCGCATTCACATCACATGCAATCATATAATATATCAAGGCTAAGAATTATATATGCATGATTATCTTGGGAGATACTTTTGTTGACATCACATGTCACATTACGGACCTTAAGTCTAAATTCGAAGAATTCTACTAATGGTGCTTTCCGGTTTTATCTTTTATGATTTCTAAACTCATCCTTAAGAAAAACTCCGTTTTGGGCTCGAGAAAGCCCGGGTCAATTTCGGAAAAAATATTGGTTCGATTCTTAATGATTTCATAAATCAATTTAAAGAGAAATCCGTTTTGGGCTATTGGATGGCCCGGATTGATTTTGGAATTATTTGGTTGGAATCGGAAAAATTTTTGGCAAAAACTCCCACTCGAATGATGGTCCCTTTTCGTGGTCCGAAAAGCCTCAAAAAAGCCCGGGACAAGTCCTAGACAAGTCCCGGCCCAAGCCCAAAAGGGGCTCGGACAAGGTCCGGACATAGCACGGCCCATAGGGCCGGCATGTCCTGGCCGAGGCCTATCAAGGCCTGGTCTCGTCCTGGCCGGAGCCAGGACGCTAGTCCATGTACCAGACGCGTCCTAGACGTGTCTGGTACTGGACCGGACCAGCACTAGGTGTCTCGGACTAGTCCGAGACACCCAGAACCTCCCAGACGCGTCTCCAAGACGCGTCTGGTCGAGTGCTCTGGACGCGTCCTAGACGCGTCCAGGAAGCTCCTTCGCAGCTGCTGGTCGCGTCTTCAAGACCCGTCCTTAGTAGCTGCTCTGGACGCGTCCAGAAGCTTCTGTCGCAGCTGCTGGTCGCGTCTTCAAGACGCGTCTCAGCAGCTGCTCTGGACGCGTCCAGAGGACGCATCCAGGAGCTTCTGGTCCGGCCAGGAAGCCTCCTGGCCGGACACTAGGGTTTTTCAAAACCCTAGTTTCCAAAAAGAAAAAAAAAAAAAAAAAATTTTCTTATGCAACTCTAAGTTGCTATTTTCCAATTTTTAAAACTTTTCTTAAATTTTTGAAATTCCTTTTAGAACACTTCTAAAAAAATTTTAAAACTTTTAAAAACTTTTAAATTTTTCCAAATTTGTTTTGAGAGCTTCCTAAAGTCAAAACTACTTTTTTTAGAACACTTCTAAAATTCTAAAATTCCAAAATTTTGTTTTTCAAAAGTTTCCAAAACTTAAAAACAACTCTTATTCAAACCAATTTTGGATCAAAATCTAGGTTTTTGAAATTTTTCAAAGAACAATTTTGAAATCAATTTTGAAAAATCTTTGAATCCAATTCAAAATTAATCAAATTTTATGTTTTAAAATCTTTTTAAACATAACTATCAATTTAATCAAGCATGGATTAGTTTGAAATTCAATCAAATTGAGACTTTTAAAACACTTTTAATCATCAATGTGATTCTCAATTTGAAAATTTATTGAATCCCATCAAATTATGAGTTAAAAATACCTTTTTTAAAAACACCTTTTAAAATACTTTTATAAACTCAATTTTCAAACTATCAAGCATATAAATTAGTTCGATTCTTAGCAAAAACTAGTTAATAGCAAGAGGCTCTGACGCCACTGTAGGGATTTACACCCTTCTACTAGTGTTTATAGCGGAAATAAGACCTCTAATGTCTACACTAGTATTCCCAGGATCACATGCAAAACTAGTAATTAATCTAATGGAGATAGTAGATTACCTTAATCGCTTTTCCCTCGAACTAGTTGAATTGATTGGAGAAGACCACGAGCTTCAAGTGTAGCTCCTCTACTTGGGACACGAGCAATCAATTTGATCTCCCACCTTGTTGTATAGCTAGCACACCAATGGTGGTTGGAAAAGAAGAACACCTTCTTCTTTGACTAGATTGATAGTAATGGGAATTAGCTCACTTTCTCCTCTCTACTTGTTGTGGTAGAGTAAGAAAGCTTAGAGAGAAATTCCACACCTTATTGTCTGCCCTAAGAGTGTTTATATAGAACCCTAATAAGAATCCACCTCCTTTTAGGTTTCCTAAAACACCCTTTAGAATAAGATTTAGGGAAATAGTCGAAAATAGCAACTATTGGTATTTTCTCAATTCCCTAAGGAGGAGGTGTCCAAACACCACGAAAATTGGCAGATATAATGTTTATTATATCAGCAACTAACCCTCCAAAATTCAGCCCAATCCGAGTCCTAGAAGTACCCGAACCGGTCTAGGCCCAAAAACCCTGTTTTTGGCCTTTTTGTACTATCTTTGCCTAATTCCTTTTTAGGCCTATGAGATATGTTTATGGGACACTCCCATGATTATATCTCACTCCCACTAGTCATATCCTAGATCAATTTGTCACTCTTATGTGTAACCCGTTGTAGGATCCGATCGAAGTTAGCCGCGAATTACTTCGTAATTCGACGATCGTAGTTGGTCTCTAGCTACAACTCTACGATCCCTAAATCAATCGGACTTGATGATCTTCCACATCAATTGTCCTATCCGACAAATTGTTCGCATTGTCACCTTGGTCGAAGGACATCTCCTTCAACTCCTTCAATTCTCTGCCCTAAGAGTGTTTATATAGAACCCTAATAAGAATCCACCTCCTTTTAGGTTTCCTAAAACACCCTTTAGAATAAGATTTAGGGAAATAGTCGAAAATAGCAACTATTGGTATTTTCTCAATTCCCCAAGGAGGAGGTGTCCAAACCCCACGAAAATTGGCAGATATAATGTTTATTATATCAGCAACTAACCCTCCAAAATTCAGCCCAATCCGAGTCCTAGAAGTACCCGAACCGGTCTAGGCCCAAAAACCCTGTTTTTGGCCTTTTTGTACTATCTTTGCCTAATTCCTTTTTAGGCCTATGAGATATGTTTATGAGACACTCCCATGATTATATCTCACTCCCACTAGTCATATCCTAGATCAATTTGTCACTCTTATGTGTAACCCGTTGTAGGATCCGATCGAAGTTAGCCGCGAATTACTTCGTAATTCGACGATCGTAGTTGGTCTCTAGCTACAACTCTACGATCCCTAAATCAATCGGACTTGATGATCTTCCACATCAATTTTCCTATCCGACAAATTGTTCGCATTGTCACCTTGGTCGAAGGACATCTCCTTCAACTCCTTCAGTATGCACCTTGCCCTACTATTCTAGTTATTAGGTATGGTCCTTCCCAAGTTGGTGGTAATTTTCCAACCCCAGATTCTTTAGTGTTCTGGAATACTTTTTGAAGTACCCAGTCACCCACTTTGAAGGTTCGAGCCCTGATATTTTTGTTGTAGTGGCGAGCTGCCTTCTGTTGGTAGGATGCATTTCTGATTACTACCAAGTCCCGTAACTCGCCAATAGTGTCTAAGTTATGGTTGAGTTGTTCCCAGTTCCCTTCTTCACTAGTCCACTGGGATCTAGTTGATGGAAGTCCTGCTTCGGTTGGCAGAACAGCTTCTGAACCAAATGCAAGTGAGAAAGTTGTTTCGCCAGTTGGAGTTCTAGTGGTGGTTCGATACTACCAGAGGACTCCAGGTAGCTCGTCTGCCCATGCTCCTTTAGCCTTTTGAGCCTTTTCTTCAAAGTTTTTATGATAGTCTTGTTCAAAGCTTCTTCTTAGTCATTCGATTGGTGGTACCTCGGGGTAGAGAAGCTGAGTTTGATCCCCCAATTCTGACAAAAGTCTTGAAAATCAAAACTGATGAACTGAGACCCGTTGTCAGTGACAATCTCTTCTGGGACTCCGAACCTGCAAATAATATTTTTTCAGACAAAAGTTTTTACTTCTCGATCTCGAATTTGGTGATAGGCTTCGGCCTCGATCCACTTGGTAAAATAGTCAGTAACGACTAGCATGTATACCCGTTGCCCTAGGGTTGTTGGAAGTTTGCCTACAATATCCATTCCCCACTTCATAAAGGGCCAAGGTGATAAATAGAGTTTAGGCGTTCAGGTGGCAAATGGGAGGATTGGGCGAATCGTTGGCAGCTATCACACCGTTTAGAAAAGTTTGAAGTGTCAGTTCTCATGGTTGGCCCGTAATAACCAACCGTGAGGGCTCGGTTAGCCAGGATGCGACCACCTGCATGATTACCACATTCACCTTCGTGTAATTCTGCTAGTACGTGCCTAGCTTCGTTAGAAGTGACGCATCTAAGATATGGGCCAGAGTATGATCTTTTTAGTAACTGGCCTTCAAGTATAGTAAACCGTGCGGCTTTGGCTCGAAGTCTCCTTGCCTCATTTTTATCTTCTGGAAGTTCATCATTCGTTAAGTATCGGAGTCTTGGTGTCGTCCAATACAGCTGGCCACTCGAGGATGAAAAGAGGGATAGTCTGAACTGCTTTAGTCTGGATGGAGGATCCCAAGTTGGTCAGTGCATCGGCATGCTTATTGATAGGTCATGAAAATGTCCCGTCGGAGTCATTTAAATTAGCCGAGTTAGTCTGTTTTGAGTCTTTGTTGTAATAAAATGGTTGATTTTCTTGATTAAGTGTCTTTTGCAGAGTTAGGTATGAAAAACGATTAGAAACGAATACAAAGGGTAGTTTGGTCATTTGGAGTCAAGGGCATTCTGGTATTTTGGCCAATGCGAGTACATGCGTGAAAAGTAGAGGTCGAGACGAGCCCGTATGAGAAAACAGAAGTCAAATCGGAGTCCGGACGAGGGAATTAGCCAAAGTCAAAGTCAGGTCAACATTTGGTCAGCTTTCGGTACAATGTCAGGCACGATTCTGGCCCGTGGTATACCTCAAGACATGTGTCGATATCCGGAGGCCGTCACATCCAAATCCCGTGTTTCCGCTGAGCAGCGAAATGGACCCTATAGGCCTGATCTAATGTGGCGCGCTGCAACTTAGTCCGTAATCCTGCTCCCACGTTTTAATCTTGACCGTATCCTTCCGCGTTTTCTAGATCGGACGGTTTCTGTACATCTGCTCCTTTATTGCTTATCCCGTGTTACCGAAGCAGTTTAATTTCCGTGCTCCTATCACGCGTGGCCTAATCTTAGCCATCCAGATCCCGCGTTCTTCAAATCCGACGGCTCTTGTGTGTCCCGCAGATTAACTCAATGGATCCGGCTATATCTTAGCATCCGAAACCCATTGGAAACCCTAGCCGCCGATCAGATTGTGTTATTTAGGGTTTTCTTCAATTTTAACCTCTTGAATTCCAAGACTAGCCCTCATTTTCCCACTTTCTACCATTTAACCCAACAAAAACCCTAACTCTATATAAACACTTTTAGAAGACCAACCAAAACCTCTCCTCTTTTAGCCTCCATTCTTTTCTAACCTACCTCTTTCTCTAACCCTAAAATCATCTTCTTATCTCATCTTTTAGCCTCTATTCTTTTCTAACCTACCTTCTCTAATCCTAAAATCATCTTCTTATCTCCTCTTTTAGCCTCCATTCTTTTCTAAACCTACCCATTCCACCATAATTTCTTTCCAATCTCTTTTCTTTTCTAATTTCTTCGTCACTTCTCTACAATTTCTTTCTACTTCTAATTTCTTAATCTAAACTTCTAATTTCTCCATAACTTCTTCTCTAAATCTCTTCTTCTTTTATCATCAACTAAAGTGCTATTATTTGGATTTGGAGCATAACTTGGATCATACTCGGAAACAAATTGGAGCAAGGATTTGAGTGATTTCTTTTCTTTGTCTTATCTATTTCCATGTATTTCATTTTATCAATGTATATGTCTCTAAATTCAATGAGTACCTAATCTTGTATCTAGGGTTGTAGAGGAAACCCATACTTGGGCTTATTTTGAGATATGCTATTGATTAATGAATCCTTCTATTGAGCTTCGATGTCTATTAATTGTTATTTCATATAGATTCTATAATCTTTTTATTGTTCATGCCTCATAGTGAGATATTTCATGCTTTTGTTAAGTTATTAGATGGGATATGCTTATTAGATGATGAGTGATTGTTAAGGAATATAGCTTTGATATGATAATCAATTAGGAATACTTGATTTTGAGTTGTGTTATTAAAGAATATCTCCCAAAATCTAAATAGTTCATTATGTTAGATTTTGAGTTACACATGAGAAAAGTGATTTGTTGATTGAATGCTTGTCTTAAGTAGTCCATTTATGTGGTAGAATCAAGAACCCTAGATTCCTTTCCCACCTTGATTTCATTATTATTAGTCTATTAGTATTGTTTTCTTTTTAAAGTAGTTTTCAAATCAAATCAAATTTTCGAAAGGGGTTTTAATTTAAGATTTAGGTAAAATTGTTTGTCCTTTGGAACGATTCTTGGTCTTATTATAAGTACTATAACTTGATCCCTACACTTGGGGAATAGACCTATTTTAGGCCTATCAAGTTTTTGGCGCCGCTGCCGGGGATAGGTTTAGTAGTTTGGATATCGTTTGTTTGTTTGTTCATTAGTTTAGTGTTAGTTTCTTACTTAGACATTTTTTTTTTATTTGTTTTTTTATTTTCTTAAGTGTAGTTTCTTTTAGGTACCACTTCAAGGAAATAACCAGAAGAGACATAGGAGCGAAGGAAAGGAAGGAATCGAGAAGTAAAGCGAAAAGTCGATAATATCGCATTCTATCTTTTCCTTCTTACTTTTGTGCGATTGTTTAGTTCTATAATTGTTAGTTCCTATTTTGTGATTATGTGTTACCATCTTTGAGTACTGTTAGATAATGGCCCGTTCTTATAACGGTTGGCCATTTGATGTTGATGATGATGAGCTTATTTCGAGGATTCCCCGCACTAACCGACCTGATATGACCTTAGGTGAATATCAAAGGATGTGTAGGGATGCTCCAATTAGTGAGGGGAATAGACCATTTGAGTCTGATCGATCTCGTATGGCCCTAGGAGAATACTGATGGATGTGTAGAGACGATCAGATTAGTGGTGGATATGGTCCAACATCAAATATGTATGAGAGACCTTACATTTGTGAACCTTATCATGAAGAGACTCTTGAAGATAGTTCTCAATTAGAGTTTGTGAGTCGTCTGACTGAAATGATGTTACAACTTAAAGAGACAGAAGATCGATTTCAACAGACGCAAACTCAGACTCAAATGCAACAAGAGTTACATCTGAAGTTTGAGTCTCTAAATCATCAATTAGAGATGATTGCTTCACAGTTATTAGCCGATGGCGAGTGTAATACGTCTAGCCCTAGTACTAAGTTAAATGTCGACGAATCAACTGAGAGGAACCAAGAGCTTGAACAAACTGATAACCTTGTTATCTCGTTTCCTCACCATGTGTCGTCTCATCACGATAGGACTACATTAGACTTTGAGATTCAGGATGATAGCTCTATGAACAAGTTTGGGGATGACACTATTTTGAACTTTTCGATTTTCGACACTTGTAGGGAATCAGTCTTAGATGCCAGACATGATGTTATAGTTGACTATGAGGCTTTACATGCCTTTGAGGACATCGATGACATAGTACGTAGAGACATGTTGGATAGTTTGTTGGACCATTTACCTAAGGAAACAATGGACCTTGACTTGGTCCCTGAGCCTATTGCCTTACCCTTAGAGTCCAGTTCAACCTTTCACGTGATCTCAGACTCGGTCGTTGATCCCTTTTGGGACATTTCAGACGTCTTTCCTAGAATGTCTACAGACTTAGTGGATATTCAATCCACTAAGCTTGCAGATGGCTATTTGCCTTCGACTGACCTCTTAGCCCTTCACTTGTATGTCGATCCTTTTGACGACTTCTTAGTCGTCGCCCCTAGCATCTATGCTTACTTAGTGGACCATGCATCCATTAAGTTTGGGGATGGCTTATTTTCTTCAATCGTCTTACGTGCACTTTATAGCTTGTACATAGTTGTGAGACGATTATCATTTGTATATAGCTTTCTGTGGGTTGATCCCCAAATCTTTTGTCTTTTTCTTTATGATCGTTACGCCGATTGAGATGGGTCTTGATGTTTGTGGGTATCATCTCTGGAAACCCTCCACGAGACATAACTCGTGTTCTTGTGTGAAATCAAGAGAATCAAAGGTTAATTGCATGGCTCAATGCAATCGTGTATACCCACGTTAGTGGTAGATTTGTATGTGGTCATGTCTTTTATGTGATTCATTCTCATGATATTTGTTGATATTTTAGGAGCAATTCTTATATGTTTTACTTCTAAGGCGTGGTTTGTTCCAAGTTTGGTGATGGCGCAAGCTTGGCATCAACTTGGAACCTCTTTATACATGAACCTTGGTAGTATCATCTTTTATCTCCTTCGGTTATGGTAATATCTCTCCACTCTTCTCTTTAAATTAATTTGCCTCTTTATCTATTGGTGAGTGTATGCTTAGAAAATTGAGGACAATGTTAGTTTTAAGTTTGGGGATGCGGGATATAACCATAACCAATGCATGACCATGGGTTTCAAAGACAAAAGGGTTCAAATTAGCCAAAATTGGAAAATTTTGAACATTTTGAGTAGATTAATTTGCATGTGATTCTAGTGATAGTTTTAAGAATTTTGATGCATATGTGTCGAGTTGATGAGTTTTGTGATTGCTAATGGCCTCTGCATGAAAGTCGAGTCTTTTAGTGTTTGTGTTGTGCCATGTGAGTGACATCTTAGTGAAGAAGAAACATTTCTAAGAGACCTAGAGTAGTCATTAGTGGAGACTTAACCCATGTGAGAGCTCAAAACCTAAATTGCCATTCGAGTGTACTCTTCCGCGCTAACTCCGAGTAGAATGGAGAGCTACTCAACCTCGTAACTTATAAAAGAACTCATTTGATCTCGTGTGCTCAATTTCCTTAACCACTGGGAGTGATATTAGGATAGCGAATTAACCTTGCCCTTGTAGTCCATGAAACCCAATGAGAATGCCAACTAAAGGGAGGCGGATACTCCATCACCATCTTATATCCCGAGAATGAAGACATGAAAAGAATGAAGAATGTCAAAAGCAAGTATGGAAAGAAAAGTTGATTGCAAGAATATAGTATTATGTGAGTTGTGTTTGTTTTGTTTTGTGTGATTTTGTGTTATGAAAAAAAAAGTGATATAAAAAAAAAGTGAAATAAAGTGATTTTTGTGTATGTTTGAGCATGTGTTAGCTTTTTTGTGTGAGTGATGTGATTGTATATATGTGTTGGTGTTTTTGTTTATGAATAAGTATTCGAAGCAAGAAACAAATGTTGAAATGCTTAAGAGGTTCTATCATGAGGAGGTCGACATTCTCTGGAATCTACCATCATCATCCATCTCTAGTATCCGCTAAATTTTTAGAAGGCATTTTTAGAGGGTAGAATGGGTGAGAAGGGCGAGTGAGCTTCCCCACTCTATTTAGTGGCTAATTCCTTTTCGAAGATCATTTGTTCCAAAATGTTGTCCTCGCCCCTTTTTATGTGTTGAGTTCAAGTTAAGTGATCACACTCACACATACGAGCGAACCATTCTTGGGTGATTTCATTTTTGGAGTGTATGTCCGTGAGGCCGAAGTCGAGGCGAAATGTACTAACTTGGGAATCAAGGTTTTGTGACTTCAGAACGTAGATGTGCTCATTATGGTATCACACTTGCATTTTAGGGTAAGACCATTAGTGAAAAGATCTTTAACTTTCACATGAACTTCTTTACTTGATTCATTATGTTTTGACATACTTAAACCCTTCACTATATGAACCATGCTTATCTATGATTTAGATGTTGGACCCTTTTGTTTTATGAAAATCGATGTTTGTGGGTATCATCTATGGAAACCCTCACGAGACCACACTCGTCCACTAGGGCAACCTAGGGGTTTAACGACTTGTTGCATACGCTAAATGCAACCGGGATCCCTCCGAAAGTGAGTTAGGCTATCATTTGGCGTCTCGGGCTTGGTAAGTTCCTTGAAGCTGGTTAACTACCAGTTGGGAGTCTGACCTGATTTCAAGATGTCGAATACCCATGTCTTCGGCAAGGTTTAGGCCAGTAATAAGGGCCTCGTACGCTGCTTCGTTATTGGTCGCTTTTAAGCTGCATCTAATGACACATTGGATGAGGTCTCCTTCTGGAGATTGGAGGACCACGCTTAGACCGACCCCGTTCATGTTGCTCGAGCCGTGTACAGACAATATCCACTTTTGTTCCATCTGTAAGACACAAAAGTTCCTTCTCGGCCTGTGGCAAAGTGTTAGCTGAAAAATCAACGATAAAATTGGCTAATGCTTGGGACTTGATGGCAGTCCTAGGCCGATAGGTTATATCATATTCACTTAATTCTACGACCCAATTGGTGAGTCTCCCAGACAACTCTGGTTTATGGAGTATGTTTTTCAAGGGGAAGGCTGTGACAGCAACTATTGAATGGCATTGGAAGTATGGTATCAACTTCCTAGCTGCCATGACTAAGGCCAATGCGAGTTTTCAAGCTGACTGTAGCGAGTCTCGGCGTCGAGCAAAGTTTTACTAACGTAATAAACAGGAAACTGCTTACCTTCTTCTTCTCGAATTAGCACAACACTTACAGCAGTCTCGGAGACCGCTAAATATATATATATATATATAAAAAAAAAATTCTCACCTTCTTTAAGCTTCGAGAGTAAAGGTAGAGTGGTTAAATACCTTTTCAAATCCTGAAGTGCTTCTTCGCAAGTTGAAGTCCAGTTGAACTCTTTGGACTTGCGTAAGGTGGAAAACAAGTGATGGCACTTCTCTGACGATCGTGAGATAAAGCGACATAGAGCAGCTACTCGGCCAGCCAGTTTTTGGGCGCCCTTGAGACAGGAGGGAGAAGAGATATTGATGACCGACTAGATCTGGTCAGGATTTGCTTCAATGCCTCTCTGGGTAACCATGTAGCCTAGAATTTTTCCTGATGACACACCGAAAGAAGATTTAGTGGGGTTGAGTTTCATGCTAAACCTTTTTAGGACATCAAAAGCCTGTTGAAGGTGTTAGAGGTGTTGATCAGCGATCAAGGACTTGACCAACATGTCGTCGATGTAGACCTCCATGGTGTCGCCTAACATGTTGGAGAACATTTTGTTGACTAGCCTCTGGTAGGTTGCTCTAGTGTTCTTGAGCCCGAAGGGCATAACCTTGTAGCAGAATATGCCTTTATCAGTGATAAATGCAGTCTTCTCTTGGTCGACTGGGTGCATCAATATCTGATTGTATCTCGAGAAGGTGTCCATAAAACTCAGCAACTCGTGTCCAGCAGTGGCATCAACCAACATGTCGATGTGAGGTAACGGAAACGAGTCAGTAAAGTCTATGTAGACTCTTCACTTCCCATTATTCTTTCTTACTACTACCACGTTGGCCAACCAGTCTGGATAACTGACTTCTCGAACTGATCCAATGTCAATTAACTTCTGGATTTCTTCATTAATCACCCTATTGCGCTCTAGAGCGAAGTTTCTTCGTTTCTGTCTCACTGGAGGGTGGTTAGGATCCACTTGGAGTTTATGAACTATCACCTCTGGATCGATACCTGTCATGTCAGAATGCGACCAAGCAAAACAATTATGATTAAGAGATAAGAATTCTATGAGGTTGTTACGCAATATAGGATTGAGCCTTGACCCAATCTGCACTTTATGGTCTGGAAAGTCTGGGTGTATCTGTACTTCATCCAATTCTTCCATGCTCGGGTGAACAGGGTCGTTAAGAGGCTTCTCGTTCTATAATTGCTATAATGGAGACTTCGGGGCCTTCAGAGTGTTTTTGTAGCAGTTCCTCGAGGTGCTCTGTTCCCCTGTGATATCTCACACTCCCCAGAAGGTTTGAAATCTGACTACTTGGTGGAAAGTGGAAGGGAAGGCCCTCATGCCATGGATCCATGGTCTTCCAAGAATCAAATTGTAGGCTGAAGGGCATTCAAACACTACAAACGTCGTGCTGAGGTTGATTCCTCCTGCGTAGACTAGTAAAGTGACCTTTGCAAGTGTGTATTTCTGTTCACCACTAAAGCCAAATAGGATGGTTGAGCGACGACAGATGCTAGATTCCTCCAGACCCATACCTTTCAAGCCATGTAGAAACAAAACGTTAGTCGAAGACCCATTATCTACAAGTATACGTTTAACTAAACAATTAGCAATTGTAAGTGAAATATCGAGGGCATCATGATGAGGGTTAATGAGAGTAGAAATTTCATTGTCCAGGAAGCTAATAGTTTGCTCAGTATAGGAAGGCCATGTGGTTGAGCTGACGATTGGGTTGACTGCAGCTCGAGCACTTCTTTCGGCGGCTGAGTGACAGACTCCACTCACTTCTGATCCTCCTGTTATGACTAGGCATGTTTTCGAGGGTGTAGTCTCCTCTTGGTTCTCTAGCCGGCACATCTCTTTGAGCTAATGTGTTCTTTTTCTGGTCGGTTAACATGTCAGTGAAATGACCTCTCTTCAGCAACTCGGCCACCTCGAGTTTGAGGGCGATGCATTCAGCAGTGGTATGTCCATGATCACTATGGAACTCACACCATTTAGAGTTGTCTCGTTCCTCACTTGGGGTCTTTGTCTTTCCTGGCCATCGGACATTGTTTCCCATGCCCTTCAAGATTGCTACAACTTCAGCTGGTTCGACGTTCAAGTTGTACTCTGGAATTCTGGTGCGAATTGGTCCTTGTGGCCTTTCGCTAGTTCAAACTAGTGGGTCAAGTGGTTTTCTGTTGTCTCGAAGTTGAGGTCTCCTTGAGGTAGTATAAGGCTCTGAGTATCTACCATCTGACCTACAATCTGTTCGTCTCAAGCGACGTTCTCGGGATCGCTCGTCACTAAGGTAGTGTCGGCTTCGATGGTACTCGTCTTCTTCCCAACGGATCTCTACTCAAGCTCGAGCAAGGACATCCTCCGTGGTGGTGCAGTTGAACTTGGTGAGTTCCTTGTAAACTTCGCTGTCTGGAAGTAACCCTTTTCGAAATCTATCCACTGTCGTCTCTCGGTTGCAATAGGAGATCGA
Source organism: Eschscholzia californica (assembly GCF_041429995.1). NCBI lineage: Eukaryota > Viridiplantae > Streptophyta > Magnoliopsida > Ranunculales > Papaveraceae > Eschscholzia > Eschscholzia californica. Next base: position 26,891,964 of record NW_028238309.1, on the reverse strand, counting down.
GACTTTCTCTCTATTGAACCTCCCTACATAATCTATAAGTGGTTCACCTCGCCTCTGGCTAAGTCGATAAAGGTCTCCAGAGAGCTTCTCTAACTTCTTACTACTGGCATGCTTGACGAACGTGTATGTCAGCTGGGCAAATGAGGCAATGGAGTTGTTCGGCAGGTTGGTGTACCACTAGAGAGCTTGACCAATGAGGCTCGACCTGAAGCTTTTGCACATACAAGCCTCCCTAACGTCCCTGGGTATGGCTGCAGTTAACATCCTCTGTTTGTAGGATGCAGTATGGTCGTCTGGATTCGAGGAGTCGTCGTACAATCTCATGGTCGGAAACAAAAACTTCTTCGGCATCTCGACCAAGGCGATGGCGTCGACGAAAGGAGAGTCTGCACAACTCTGTGGTAGACTCTTTCTAAGGGGGGTTGGGACTCCTGGAATGCGAGTGATTAGAGCCTCCATCTTCGCCAATTTTTTAGCCATCGCCTGCTCCAAGGGGGTTCCTGCAAAGCCAGAGTTCAGACCATCAGTCAACAGACTAAAGGTGTTCTCCAGTAGGTAGTAAAGTAGGAGCAGTAAATGAGGATGAGAAAAGAGGGGCAGTCATCGATTGCATTTGTTGATAGGTTTGAGCTAAGCTTTGGAAAGACGATAATAACGTCGTTGCCGGAATCGTAGTATTAGTCACTGGATTCGAAATCGATACGCCAATGGTGCCAGATTGGACGGTTGGTTGACTGGAGGAGTTTCCTGCTTCAAGGAATCAAGGGTCACCGAAGATTGCATCGGGTTGACTGGAGTTCGGAACCTAGGTCATGTTGGATACACAATCGAGTTCGGTAACTTTTTCTTGGAGCAGTTGATTCTCTGCTCGAACCAGAGCATTTTCCTCCTCCAAGGCCTTAAATCTTTGGGCCTCATTTTATAGGAGGCCCCAAAATACGAGTTCATTAGAAGCACCTCGAAGAAATTAAAGAAAAAGAAAATCTCAAAGCCCAAACACAGTTTAACCGTAGCCCAAACATCTTCCCGTACTTTTCTTTGGTCGCGGCTTTGGGGAATAAAGAAAATTCTCCGGGGAATAAATTCTCGAGGGAATCCAGATTATTTTGAAAATTCTCCGGGGAATAAATTTTTATGGGAACACAAAATACATTTTTTTGGGGGTTCTCCTATATCTCATCACCTCTCTCTACCACCTCATCGCCATCTCATCATCTTCTCCGGCGAAGGTCGCCGGCCGGCCAATTTTTCGGCCGGCGACCTTCAAACATAAAAAAAAAAAAAAAAAACTCTCTTCTCCTCTCTCTCTCTCCATTTTTTTTTCTTTTCCTCTCTCTCTCTAGAACAGATCTAGAGAGAGAGAGAGTAGATCACGAACAGACCTGGTCTACTGATCCACCTCCTCCTGTAATTTCTGATGAAGTTCCAGCTTCTGTGGGTACAGATCTTTGTACTGTTGTTGATACTGGTTTTGGTGGTTTGGGTTCTTGTTTTCTTCTTTTTGAACAAAGAATCAAAACCCATACTAATAGAAGTAATAAAATTAAACCCCCAATTACAGAAATTGCAATGATTGCAGATTTTGAGAGTTTTTTGGATTTCTTGTGATGAACTAGGGTTTCTTGGGAATCTGGGGAAGGAGATGGGGATGGGAAGAATGATAATGAACATTGACTTAATGGACCTCCACAAAGATTTTTATTACCAGAGAAAGATGAAGCTGGGAATTTTCTTAGGGTTTCAGGAATTGAACCATTAAGATTGTTATTAGAAACATTAAAACCTGATAAACCTAGGTAAGTTCCCAGAAAATTGATTACCTTCAAGAAAAATACCAGTTAAATGGGTAAGATTGTTGACGGAAAATGGGATTTTTCCGGTGAAGTTATTAAATGAAAGATCTAATCGAGTTAATCGATTTAAATGAGTAAAACTCATTGGGAAATCACCAGATAAATCATTGTTTTGAAGGTAAAGACTTCTGAGAAAAGTCAAGTTAGAGTGTTTCGTGATCTACTCTCTCTCTCTAGATCTGTTCTAGAGAGAGAGAGAGAGAGGAAAGGAAAAAAAAAATTTGGAGAGAGAAGAGAGAGAAAAAAATTAAATGAATTTTTTTTTATGTTTGAAGGTCGCCGGCCGGAAAATTAGCCGGCCGGCGACCTTCGCCGGAGAAGATGATGAGATGGCGATGAGGTGGTAGAGAGAGGTGATGAGATGGAGGAGAACTCCCAAAAATTAGAAGTCCCTTAGTAATAAAAAAAACATAAAAGTCAATCTTGTTTGACTAGTTTTAAGAAAAGTCTTTATTCTCCGGAGAATTTTCTTTATTCCCCAAAGCTGCGGCCTTTTCTTTTTGTTACAAGCTAACATGCTTATTCACGAATCACAAGTGAACAACCAATTAAGTGTGGGGCCCACAAAAATTCAAAAACGATGAAAACCTAGTGTAACCTAGAAACCAAGTCTGACATTAATTCTAAAGGTCTGAATCCGTTGTCTCTTTCCAAATTACTCCACTATAAATTACTACACTTTTTTTTTGAAAGAAAATACTACATTGGGCTTACTACATATTTGTTTTCTATATACATTTTGATGTTCTCATTCTCTCTGGTGGGTTGTACAATAGTCTAAAATCCAAACCTATAGGAATTATTTTAAAATATTTTTGTCTTAAATTCGAAGGTTATTTGAAGCATGATATGCTATCTGATATTGATGGAGCTCAACTGTTTGTAGAATTCAAAATTTTAAAAGTGATTCTTTTTCTTTAAAGTGATTCTATCCCGTGTTATAAGAAAAGCAGTTGATGTGCTCGATTTTATTAGTTCTAATTTTAGAGAATTAAAATTTCCAAATACTTGGATTTCTTACAAGATTTTATTAACTATACCAGTTACAGTAGCTTCTAGTGAGAGAAGTTGCTAAAGTTGATCGAGTCTTACCTCCACTCCGCTCCACCATGTCACAAAAGAGAATTTAACAGTTTAGCTATGTTACTAATTGACCAAGATATGACGCAAGATTGAACTATAAACGCGTAATTAACAATTTTGCATCTCAAAAGACAAAAATGTTATCAGAACATATTTACTTCATTTATATATGTAGATCGGATAATCTTATATACTATATAGTTCATTTATGGGTTTTAGTTATGTTTTTCGTATTAGCTTATCGGTACAACGAAAAATTAACTTTTTATAGAGAATGTGAGAAAGGCCCCCAATTTTTTTTCGCTTTAGGCCCCTCAACTACTTGGGCCGACCCTGTTGGGCATTCTCTTACATCTAAGCAGTCAGTTCAGCGATCTGGGTCGAGACATCGTTTGGTGAGGCTACCATTCGTTCTTCAATTGATGAGGTCGTTTGAGATGTTAGTTGAAGGGGCCCCACGGTGGGCGCCAAACTGTGGACGGTAGAAAATCACACAATTAACAGAAGGTCGATTGGTGGGCCACCGACAACTTGAGCTTTGTACCTCGAGACGGATGAAGTTCCGGTTGGACCTGTAGACAGACAAAAAACGAGTAAAACCGTGAAGTCTTGGGGACACCGGGATGGTGTCTTGTCAAGGACACTCCGACGGTCAAGTCAGCAAACTATAAGTAAGGTAAATACTAATCGATTTAATGCCGAGGGTGTCACCGTGTTGTATCGTCGGAGGATGGCTCGACTCGTAGAGTGGCCGGAGCTTCGACTCTACGGGATAGTTGGTCGGATTGATCTTCTAGAGCAGGTCGAGAGGTCGTCTCGATCAGAGATTCCGGGTAATGGAGAAGTGGGATGTAACAAAGACTTTAGAAGGACTTCCAGAGTGATGGAGCTTGAAGATATTATCGTCGTCTAGAGTGATCCCCTAGAAGATCATCCTTCAAGTGTTCTGGAATTCGAAGGTCGGTTATCGTCGTCTAGAGTACCGATCAGAAGATAATAAAGGAGAGAGAGAAGAGTATTCTGAAGTTTTCTAGCAGGTATTCGATGCCTTTGGAGTCTGAGTCTCCTTTTATTTATAAGCGACTGATGGACTCGTTGAGTCTATCAGATTTGAGTTGAGGTTGAATCGACAACCCGCATGCTGGGTTGAGGGCGATCAAGGGGTGCTTGGAGCATTATTACTTTTGTTTGGTTATTGTTCGTCTAGATGGACGTTCACAAGGACTTAGAGCCATCTGGACCTCTAGTGGGTCGAATTCCACGTTAAAGAGTGTCCAACCAGTAGGCGAGTGGGCTGGACCCAAATGACATTTATTCGAAGTAGGCTGGGTCTAGCCGACATTTAGGTGAAGTAGCCGTTAATACGATTTTTGGCCACTACAACTGACTTGACCGTTGGAGCCCCCTTAGGCAGGCACCATCCCGGTGTCCCAGGATCTTACGGTCACGTGTGTTTTGTCTCTTGTCACAGGTTAAGCCCAAAGACGTCGTCAGTGTCCACAAAAATATTAACAGGTGAAGGTTCGACTTCCGGTCAACGGCCCGGTCCTCTTGACTTGTTGACGCGCGATTTCGACCCCTCACAACGGGCTTACTATAAATTTTTGGTGTGCCTATAATCCCTCAGAGAAAAGAATTTTGTTGTACGAATATAACATAAACTCTAAAATGCTAGAGGTCCCTCGTTCGATTCCTAGAAGAGGTGAAATCCATGGTTATTGGGATACTAAAAGGTCAAAACGAGGGGTTTGGTTCGGTCCATGGATTTGTTTGATGGATAACCGAAAATACCGAACCAAACCATTTATTATTATTTTTATAGGTTATTTCCCTAATGGCCCCCAACTTTGTGACCAGCTTCCCGCCTGACCCCATACTACGAGAAATACCCATATGGCCCCCTTCTTTTATAACACTGTCACTCTCTCTCCTCATCATGTTTTCTCTCTGCCAACTCACGCCACATCATCTGTTACGCCACCTCATCACCTTCCCCGGCAGAGGTCGTCGGCCGGCCAAATTTCCGGCCGGTGACCTTCAAACTAAAAAAAATAATATTTTTTTCTCTCTTCCTCTCTCTCTCTCTCTAAAATTACTCCGGCGAAAGGAGACCTTCGCCGGAGTGGTCTGTTCTTCACTGAACAGACCGAGGTCTGTTCTTCAAGAACATACCGAGATCTATTCTTCAAGAACAGACTCGATCTGTTCAGTGAAGAACAGACCATTCCGGCGAAGGTCTCCCTTCGCCGGAGTAATTTTAGAGAGAGAGAGAGGAAGAGAGAAAAAAAAAATTAGTTTGAAGGTCGCCGACCGAAAATTTGGCCGGCCGGCGACCTCTGCCGGGGAAGGTGATGAGGTGGCGTAACAGATGATGTGGCGTGAGTTGGCAGAGAGAGAAAACATGATGAGGAGAGAAAGCGACGGTGTTATAACGGAAGGGGGCCATATGGTTATTTCTCGTAAAGTAGGGGGCCAGGCGGGAAGCTGGTCACAAAGTTGGGGGCCATTAGGGAAATAACCCTATTTTTATATATATTATAATGTAATAATATATAATTAGGCACGATGGATGGTGGAGATTCAATTGTTTATCCTTTTTTCTATCTTCCTCAAATGTTGATAAACTATGTCAAAATAATCAAGTACATGTAGACTGAATGATTTGCGATATAATACTAATTTTTAACATGTTATAAGTATAATTGCAATAGGCTTTAAAGTCGAAAACTCAAAATTTTGTTCTTGGTCAAATTTTAATCTTTAGTTCAGTTATCTAACCGAATCAAACCGTTCATGCATAATTACCGAACCAAACTACGAACGGATTGGTTCGGATTGAGATTTACAATAAACGAACTCTTGGACCGGACTATGAATAGGCTCAAAAAGTCGGGTTATCCAACCGATGTTCATCCTTAACGTAGATCATAGTAGATTTCTCACCAAAAAAAAAAACAAAAAAAGAAAAAGAATCCTCTTGCATAGCAGCAAATCCCATCCCTCTCCCCAAAAATATTCAACGCTCGTTTCCCTAACTAACAGGCTTCACATTTCCTCGAGATTCACGTCGGATGACGCAGTCCTCAGAATGACATCATGATCTCCATTTTTTTTTCCTTATATAAATTAATTCCAGTTAACTCCAATTAAACAGTAAATGCCAAAAAGCAAAAAAACGTCTTACCTTATAAATATATTACTTCTCTCCCTTTCTTCCGTTTCACTTCTTCTCCAACTCGCAATCTCTTTCTTTCTCTCTCTAAATGACATCTTTGATCGGTTCTCTCCTGTTTGAGCTTCCGATTTGTAATACAGGTGAGCAATTTTGATAAATTATCAAGTATTAATTTCTAATTCGTATACACCGACTCAAAGACTTAATGATTTTGAATCGCGGATCTGCGGATAAGCTTTTCTTCAATTTTACATTGTACATTTGATTTTTTGTTATTGATCTGAGCGAAATCTTAGAAATGAAGATTCTGCAAGTTTTGATTTTCATTGTATCAGTTTTCTTTTTTGTTCTGAAATAGTAATTGAAGCGGTTTGGCGCTAATGAAGGTTCGACATTTTGGAAGAATTTGAAGTTTTCCTGTTTTCTAGGGTTTAACGCACTTATGTTACTTAATGGTCGTAATACTTGATTGTAATATTATTTTTAGTTAGTGAGATCTTTTTGGGATTATTGAGGGTAGATTAGAAGTTGCATTAATGAGGAATCAATGGAGGAAAATTAGATTAGAGTATTGTTACTAGTATATATAACTGTTTACATTTGGTAGATCTTGAGGTATTGAAGATTTGATGATAAGAACATTACAGTCATGTAACCAAGGGATTGGTTATGGTGTTTATGATTATTGGCTATATAAGTTCTTTGATTGGTAAGAAGAATTCTAGATGTATTAGAAGCTAGAATATGGTTTGATGTCAGTGGTATAGGTTTACTTTGGAAAGTTAGTTTCTTCTTGAGTTTAATTGAAAGTCGAGAATCACACAGTCAACAAATCAAGAAAAGTATAGATCATTTGAATGTTCACAAAATGTAGTAGGAGTTGCAGTTTTAATACAATCTCTGTGTGGTATGAAAAGGGTGTTGCTCAAACTATGCTTTCATTTCCCAAAAAAGGTTCATCCAGTACGATAGGGAGTTCAAGAGCAACACCCTATCCGTCTCTACATTACTACAGGGTTGTTTACATCCCAGCATCACAAATCCTGATTATTTATACATCGACTAAAAATGAGTTAGATTATCTCTCGAACCACACATCAGATTAAAATCAAGGACTATAACATGGACAAACAGGTTGAGTCCATTGCAACTCTAGGAAGATATTTTGGAGGCTAAACTTAAGGACTCTGTTGCAGTCGGTCTGAAATTATATTTCTACCTTATTGCAGCAGGGTAAGGTCCCGTAACATTGACAAATGTTGGAACTTTTAAGGTTTTTAGCTTTCTTACCTTATTTGTTGGCATAATCCATTATGTTGTTATATGTAATTACCATTTTTTTCATTGTTCGTATTTGTTTACAGATATGCTATAAAATATTCAAAATGTTTGGACCCAGTAATAGCTAATATAAGCCCATTTTTACGTTCCTTAATTGCCACATATTTTTTGGAACATGAAATAAAGATTGAGGTGTTAATCTTGCAGGTCGAGTGATGCCTATATCACGAAAGTTTGGTAGCATAGCAATTCGACAAATGTAGCGTATGTTACCTAAGATATTCTTAAATTTTCCATATCCTTTAACTGCTGAGAAGTGCGAATAGTTGATTTATATCTCACACATCAAGAAATGGAGGAAACACGAGAAAATTTAGGGACCTTGGAAGCCGGGAATTCTGATGCTGCTTGGTGGCCCTCAGGCTTCATGGAAAAGTTCAACTCTGTGTCCCTCGCCTCTGAAGAAGAGACCTTGAGTAGTAAAGAATCAAGGTTCCATGCTGAACGAGATGAGGTGTCCTCTCCAACAGAGTCCCAAATTCTGTGGAGAACTGGAATGCTATCTAGTCCAATTTCTAATGGGTTCTACTCTGTCATTCCGGTGAGAAGTAGCTTCTTTTCTTGGCTTGGGTTTGCTAGTATTTGGACTTTGTAAGTCAGTAGTTACTTTGTTCATTAATATGTACTTTTTCTGAAAAACTATTTGGTATGATACAGAATTTCAGAAAACATCATGTGATGGTGACATGGTAGAATTCACTAGCTAATGATTGCATTGAATATGTGTCAACTCACATAAACTTTTTAATTAGTTTGTGTATCCGACTCAATATATTTGGCATGCATCTTAAACTCTATTTTGTCTACTTTAGTGCAGTTGGTATGTAGAAGTGAAAGTTCATTTGATAACACCGCTAGAGAACCAAATTCTTATTGTGTAACAATGTGGCAGATGAATGTTTTTGTTGAATCTTAAATATTAAGATGGGAAGGACGTTTCTAAAAGTTACTTAAGTAGGGTTCAGAATTGAGAATTGATTCTATTTATCTGTGGCTATTCCTCTTTTCTGGAATTTACTGTCTCGAGGTGTGTATGTTATGTCGTGTCTGTATACCTGCTACCTTAATCACATATTAGATAAGACTACTCCCATCAGTGTCTGTCATATTTTATTTTAAAATGGGAACCGATCTTCTATAATGTTTGACGCCTTGGTGATGATCATTGTTTTTAAGAGGAATGACATACTATTTTCTGAAACTAACTTATGTTTGGATCTTGTTCAATACTTTTAGGTATTTGCTTTAGTACTCAAGCACCAAACAATTTGTACACTCTTTTTTCGGCAATGTGAATTTCAAGCTAGATTGAAGAAGTAGCTACTATCTTATTTGAAGTTCATTTAAACAACATGTAATCCGAACGCCCAATTAATTTTGCAAGATTTTAAGAGATAGTTGTGGCGTGTCTATGTGTTGATCGGTTGGGCGTGGGCACAGTCATACAATGACATTTTTATCTAGATAAAGAAATAGTTTTATGGTGTGTAGGTAGTGCTAAAGCTTTGACTTCTAAGTTCTTGTGGTAGCTGATTAGACATGCCATATTTTATGACAGTTTTGTATAAAACAAAAAGAAAAAAGGCGACAATATCTTATATTTGTTTCACAATTTATTCCAAGGTTTAGATACATGTTATTTTCGCTATGTGCAGGAAACGAAACTTAAGGAGCTTTATGAGAGTATTCCTTCTCCAGATGAACTTTATGCTCTGGGTCTTGAGGGTCTTAGATCTGAAATTATTCTTGTAGATGCGGAGAGAGACAAGAAGCTTTCTATGCTAAAGCAACTAATTGTGGCATTGGTAAAAGGACTGAGTTCAAATCTGCCTGCACTGATAAAAAAGATTGCTGGAGTGGTGAGTGTTTCTGAACAATTTTATCATATTTTTTTCTCATCATTCTGTATGGAGATGGTTTTGTATAATGCAGAACTTGCTTCCTCATGTATCACCTGGTTTGTTTTGTTCCCTTGAACGTTGATGCTTTCACCTTTTCCAATTACTGTTTAATTATGTCATGTATTATAAAGAGCATGGTGTTCCGTCTATGTTGTGTTTGTTAGTGGTTTCATAGTGAGTTGATATTTTGTAAGGATGTAAATCTTACTGTTTAGGAGATACCTTCCACTCACGGGCTTAGAAAACAACATCAAGTATTCAAAACAAGTTCAGTTTAACATGCACATGATAGTGAACTAATCTACTAATAATGTATGCAGCTCTAAATGGCTACCTGTCAGAAATCAAAACCTTGACACAGAATTAATAAATCGTAAAACCATGTTATACTATTCGGGAGATAGCTATTATCTGGTGTAACAAATGCACCATTTTACCAACCCAACTCTTAGCATGTTGGGACTTTTGACTGCTTCCTTCGCCTTTTCCCGGGTTCTGTCAGTATGTTTTAGTAATGCCCATTAATATCTAATCTTCAACTTTTTAAAATAGAACTTTTTATTCAAACATCCAATTGAAACTGTAATTCAGGGGTTAGTTCTTTTGACAGTACACGACCATTACTATGATCGGCGATTTGGTATTCTGTATTTATTGTTCAATTATCATCTTTCAATGTCTTATCTTGAGGAACTTCATAGTTGGAAATGTCATTTCTATGTTATCCCATGTTACCATTTTGTTTTTAGTGTTTTTTCATTTCGAAACTTGTCTTCACCTCGTGCACCCTCACAGAGTCATAGGGGCCTTTAGTTATTGGGCAGTGGTCTTAGCTCTTAGAATTTTTTATTTATCTAATATTCGTTTTGAGATTACGATGTTTGCCTCATTTAGGTTTCAGATTTCTATAAACGACCAACTGCGGAACCAAGTCCATCAAAAGCTGCAATGGACTTTCATGCTTCAGAGAATCGAGGTGTTCAGCTGTTGGGGCAAATTAGGAGTGGTTCATGTCGTGCTCGAGCAATCCTATTTAAAGTTCTTGCAGATACTGTTGGTCTTGAGAGTAAACTTATGGTGGTAAGATTTATTTCTGATGAGATATGTGAAATCGTGAATAATATTAGACGGATCGAGATTAGGAAATCTGACGATCAAGAAGAGTCCAAGATATTTGAAGATTTGAAAGATATAGTTTCGTATCTTAGGATATTTCTTATAATTATCTAATACTATTATTAGATAGATATATCTACTTTCTTAGATTAGTTAGGAAACTTAGGAAACTAGGAAGCCCTAATTTACTCTATAAATATGAGTAGGGTGAGGAAAACCGTTTACCTCCTACTTATTTATATTCATTATAAATTATACAAAAGTTTACAAAAAAATGTACAATAGGTATAGAGAACAACTCGAGGAAACAAGCACGAGATAAGATTTTAGTAAGGGTATTCACGAGCTTCTGATGAAAGGGAACAAAAACAACCTTTTCTCGAACAAAGTGATAGTCTAAAGTAATGTGCTTGGACCTACCATGAAAGAAAAGGTTAGCAGTCATCATAGTTACACTCTTGTTATCACACATAATACATGCAGAACCCGGCAATGTAATACCAAGCTCTAAGAGAACAAAAATGATCCAAGTGATGTGCAGTAGTAACTATGACACGATATTCTGCCGAGGAGGTGGAATGTGTTATAGTAGGCTGTTTCTTAGCACTCCAAGCAATAAGATTGGAGCCTTAGAAGATGGAAAAACCAGTATTAGAGCGACGGGTGTCTGGACAACCCGCCCAATTAGAGTCACAAATATGCCAAAAGATCCTATGACAGGAGTTAATGTACAACTGCAACCCCATATGAACTGTACCCTTGATATACCGAAGAATTCTTTTAATAGCATGAAAGTGATCAATAGTGGCAGCATGCATAAATTGGCAAGCTATATTGAAAGACAAGGGCAAGTCTGGTTTAGTTAATGTTAAGTACTGGAGAGAGCCAACGATTTCACGATTTAAAATTGGATCCAGAAATGGCAAGCCTTGAGCATTAAAATAACCACCCGTTACCATGGGAGTAGATGTAGGCTTGATTCCTCAAAAACTTTAGAAGATCCAAAAGAAATAGTTTCATAATACCATTTTTAGATAGATATTTTGTACTTTCCTAGATTAGTTAGGAAACTAAGAAACCCTAATTCACTCTATAAAGATGAGTTGGGTCTTATAGTTTTATTCATTCGGTTGCATAGTGGAGAATATAACGAATCAAATCCACGTTTGGTTTCTCCGTGGATGTCAGTCGATATCTATGGACGAAGTCTTCGACTGAATCACATAAAATATGGTGTTCTTTACTTCCCGTTCATCTCTCTGATTATCACGTAATCATGAAATTAACACTATCAAATTGCAGCACCATGTCTGGTTACTTTATTTAATGTATTTTATGTCTCTTAGATGTTGGTTTTGTCCAATCAAGTATTATTGGGCAAGAGAAATTTGCTCTTTATATTTTGAACGGAAATTCCTCTTGTCATACCTATTTCTTATTCTCAGGGTTTACCTAACGATGGAGCTGTTCAACGCACAGACTTTTATAAGCATATGTCAGTGGTAGTTGTAATAAATTCCGTGGAACAACTGGTTGATCTCATGCGTTTTCCAGGCAAACTAATTCCTTGTTCCACAAGGGCCATATTAATGTCTCATATTTCTGCTGTCGGGGAGAGCGATTCTGCAGAAAATGACTCTTGTGATTCACCTATTGAACCAAATAGCCCTTTGTATGGGTTTTCTGGAAGAATTGACCTAGATAGGTACTCGAATATTGATTCCCTCTCTTAAATTTCCTTTCACAAGCATGGCATTTCTTTGTTGATTTATGTAATGATTTGAAACAACACTAATTTCTTAAGCTTATTTTTCGTCATCCTGTATATTGTAGTTCAGAGCAAGATGAAACCCTTCAATCCTTGAGTCCAAGCAGATTAGATGCGTCCTTGAGAAATATAATGATGCGACCGACAAACTCTCTTGATAGATCATTAAGGTGGTAATACTTGTTAATCTTGATGCTTTAATATTCTGATTGGGGCCAATTTAAACATCAAAACCACATTGTTTCACAGAACCATGAAGTTAGAATGGGCCAAATCCTTCCGTTCTTTAATTCTACAGTCTCCTGGGAGGCCGTGATGCAACAGCATTAATTTTTCCTTTTCGCAGACCTCTAGTCTGCTCCCTATGCCTACCAATTTTATAGGTGGTGAGGGTGATCCTGTGATCCTGTCTAGTTTCTTCTTTTATAAATGCAATTTTGTAAATAAAAAAGTTTAAATATCAAAGTCTGAAGTTGCATCAGTGGCATGAAGGGTAATTAACCAACTTGTGGTTGCATCAGCTTATCACATAGTGAACCCAACATTGTGAACACATTTTGGAGACGCGGCCGGAGGAAAGTCATTGCTGAACAACGGACAGCTAGTTCAAGGTTATTCTTATTTTCTTATTCCTAGACACCTAGTTGTGTTACGAAGGTTTTACTTAAAGTGGGGCCCATGTGATGTTTTAAACTTATATATAGTTTTAGCTGTTTAGCTGTGATGTTCTGCAATGAAGCAAACAGTTTTGTAGCTACATTTCCCAAAAGAGAGACGTTATAAATGCAGTTCAACAAAAAAAAAAGAGAAGTTATAAATGCCTTAGACCAGAAACTTGGGTCAGGTAAAAATTAACAGAAAGCAGACCCAAGCTTCAGATCGTTAGTAAAACACTTCATATCTAATAAATTCTATGGGTTACTTTTACTCTGTGTTTGATAGCTATTTTCGCGTTTTACATCAGTCTTTTCAAAATGCTACTAGTTTCCATTTATATCTTGATTAGTTATTATTATACACTTATATTAAGATAATATGATATCTATGCTTATTTATTATTTAATGACCTTCTCACAAAGATTTACGTTCCATTTTTCAGATTTTCATTACATTTCTACCATTTTTATAAATTTGTAGTTATTTCCTCAATGCCCGAAATATTTCTCTTTCCAAGCCGACTGAATTATAAACCAAAACCGAAATTTAATATCTTGATACATAAACATATTTACTTGTCTTATAGGCCCTATAGTAAGTCTTGAACAAGGTAAAATACTAAACCGGAGAGTCCATGTTATATATATAAATATATATATTTTAGTAGTCACTTCCAAATGGTGATTATTTTAGTGATGTGCGTCAGTGCTGAATGATCAGAGTTGTGAGTAAAAAGAAAGAAGAGAAGATGATCGAGCTTGATCCCTTAAAATTGGTAACTTTGTCCAGTGCGAAACATATTAACATACTGATAAAAAAAATGCCGGCAGAACTCCTAACACGGATCTCTTTAATGGACTTTCATGTGAGTAATAGTTTATCGAAAAGAAAAGATATTAGAGTCTATTTATGCTCCACCAAACTATAATACTTTGTCCCGTGAAGCTTAAGATTTCAAAAATTAGTTAAGCAAAGGCAAGACTCAAGAGTTGAAAGGTCTGCCATTAATTTGTTTAAACTTTAGATTGTTGAACTGACTATAGCTGCAAGTTTATAGTGTTGTTAATATCTTGTAGCTTGACAGAGAATTGTTTTAGAGATAACAAGTCCAAGTGTCACTTCGGATAGTGAACTTGCTAAACTTTTAAGGAATACTGTCGTCTACTATTTGTTTTTATATACTCATCTCTAACAGCTTTCCCTGTCGCAGTCCAGAGCATCCTTTGTTACGAGCACGCGGACGTTCCATTCTTAGCGGTCGTAGACAATCGTTTAGAGAATATGCCGACGATATGTCTGCTCCAAGGTAGTTTTCTACTTGTTTTCCTACTATAGAGTGTAGACAACTTACTTTGAGGTGTTTGGCGAATCAGGAGTTAGTTTCTTAAATGCAATACAAAATTATCGCCAGTTACTGCATTGTTGATATGAAAATAAGATAAAAATTTTCTACTTGTTCCTTTATTAATAGACATATAACCTAAATGTTGATTAAATGTTGGAGTTTGATATGAAAATAGACATATAACCTAAATGGAATATTTATGTATGTAGTGTTTTCTAAACTGACTCTTCCTTTGGTATCTGGGTATCTGCTACTAATATTATAATATAATTAGTACAAATCATGGAAATAAGCACTCTCTAGAAACTATTAATAGTTGACTTGTGGTTAAAGAAGAACTTAATATAGCAGTATTTAGAAGTTTCTCTATTTTGAGCCATCTATGGACTGCCGACGTCTATAAAGGGGACCCTCTATGTATTCTTTACTCATTCAAGCTATAATCTTAATTCCTTTAGTTGCAAATTATCTTTTCTATTGGTTTCCTTGATTGCTTTTTAATAGGTATTCTAGTTTTTTGTATATTTCTAAGGGCTCCCACATTGTTTACATCACAAGCATATTATAGATAGCTCATATTTGGACAAAATAGGGTGCAAGTCTTTGTAGTTTAACATAGCTATTTATAAACACACCCTACTTTGCCATGTTTATGTGAACTAACTACAATTTTGTACATGTGGTAAAACTTAGTTAAGCACCAAACAAATGGGACATGAAATTTTGAATATTTTTCTTAAAATTTATTTGATTCCGAGCAGAGCCTAGATTTTAGAATATGATTTCTAAGTTAGTTGCTCCCGGAGTCTGTAAGAGCTGTGAACTCAAACTATCTGGAAGACTTTTGAGCCCGAGCTTATTCATGGCGATATCAACCTCGTGGGTGTTTGATCCAACCCTCTTTTCTTAATTAAATGCTCTGGATGTCTGAGATTTCTGCACGTCATCTGCTCTGGCAGTTCTTAAGCTCAATGGAGCTATTGTTAACCTATTATATTGCTCCCAATATTTGGTTGGACGACATATGTGGTTTAACTTTTCTTCAATTTCCATTACAGATCAGATGGGGCTTCAACATTAGAAACTCGTAGAATGAGAAGGCGAAGCATTAGTTTCACTCCAGAGATTGGTGATGATATTGTAAGGTTGACTTTTGTGCTTTCTCGTAGGTCATTTTAGCTTCTTCTTTGTACATGATTAGCCTAGTTTTGTTTTTGGTGGTGGCAGGAACCAAGATGAAGCTTGGTATATCAGAAAAATAGTAACTGCTATTTCCCTTTTCATTATGCAGAAATATGTTCTTCCTAACAGTTTAAAAAGCTTTTAAAACTAATAGTTCTTTCCTCTTTTACAATAATCCATATGATTGTATATCTAATTACACTAGAATGCTATGAACAGCTGTTCCAAAATCAGTGTCTCTAAATAGGTGACATGCATCAACACAACCACTTATAAGTATATGGTTAGGGGTATATGGGTTAGTTCAAGTGTTTGTCATTGGTTACGCTGTTACTTGTTTTGTAAATATTCTTTAGATTCCACTTGTTCTATATATACATTTGGGGGTGCTGCCAAAGGCCAGCGAATATGCTGTAGGCCCCCGGCGAATATGCTGTAGGCTCCCGGTTTAAGCACAAATTGTGAGAGGTCTCATGTGTAATCCGGGGGCCTACAGCATATTCGCCGGGGGCCTTTAGCGGCTCCTTACATTTGGGGCTTTTGTTCCATGAGCAGTACTTAACATCATCTGAGTTGGTTTTGTCACCTCTCCAACTATCTCTCCATTAGGTAGGATTTTATTGGCCCAAGCACTTATTTGTTCAGGAGAAACTAATCCAATTCGAAGGTGTTGATGCTAGGATTGGTCATTGGGGGTCTCTAGAAAGCCCATTTTTTGAAATTTCTGAGAGATCAAAGAGGTGCGGTTGCCCTTGTCATTGGTTCCGCTGTTACTTGTTTTGTAAATATTCTTTAGATTCCACTTGTTCTATATATACATTTTGGGGGTGCGGCTAAAGGCCCCGGCGAATATGCTGTAGGCCCCCGGTTTAAGCACGAATTGTGAGAGGTCTCATGTGTAATCCGGGGGCCTACAGAATTTCGCCGGGGGTCTTTAGCGGCTCCCTACATTTGGGGGTTTATTCCATGAGCAGTACTTAACATCATCTGAGTTGCCCCATTACTTTCAGACGCTCAGTAAATATCATTTTTTTCTCACTTTACCTGTTCAAGTTGCTCGCCTTTTGTGGACCGAGAAAATCATATAAATAGAAATGATGTTTTCATCATGGTAAATATTAACCATGTATAGAAAATGATGCAAATATAACAGATTACCTTAACTGTTGTTTAACTTGTTCAACTCGGCATTAAGAGCTTTCACTATCAAACATTATATGATGGTTCTATTGCATTTTTTTTTGATGAAAGGATGGTTCTATTGCATTAGTCACCCACTCTTTTCTATTAAAGATACACAGTTGTTTTCATGTTTTAATTTATTTAGTGTTCTCTAGAACTATTATGCACTTAATAAACATTTATATAGGGCTGTACGAGCAATGAATGAAGCTATGAAACAAAAACGGCTTTTGAAGGGACAAGGTGATAATGGGTCAGCTTCTGATTCTACAACAAATATTAATTCAAATTATCTAGAAATTGATGTACGTGCTTTTATCCTACTCAAAATTCAGTTATACTTGTTAGAAACTTGGAATTTTCTTTATAAAATAGTTGCCTTTTTATGGACTAGGACCTCTTTACATTTCATGCTATGCAAGATCATTGTTTTTACAAAAGAAAATGAACTTTTAGGACCATTAAAGTCTATACTTTTGGTCCTTATGGTGTATCCTTGTACTACAGTGAAACATTCATATTCCATCCCCCTTGTACATTTTCTTGTCTAAACTCTAAATTATCTGATCAACCTTCAGACATGGTTTGGGTTTGTACAAATTTACCTACAAGTATTGTATGAACCAAAATTGGGAAATTGTTCATTCATGCTGAAGCAAAAACTCTATATATTACCGGAATCCCATGAAATTGGACTTAGGGTGATACATCATCCTATACCCTGAACTCGACTCACTAATCAGTTCTATTGCATGGATGCAGTCCGCTACCTGAAGTACTCCTATGATGTCATTAAGCAAAAAACCATTAGTGTGCTGCCACTTGGTCAAAACTCAAATTACAATAATCATGTATACAGTAATCTGGGTAGGTTCCCGGACTAAATAGGAGGGGTTCTTTTGTTAATTTGACCCTGACTCGTAACCACTGGTTCTTGGCAAAGAGAGATCACTGCATGTTGACTCGCACTTAGATGTTCAATACCTCCCCCTGGGAGTTTGTGTGCACGAATTGCTTTACCTAGGATTAGATAAAGGGCATCCTAAGGCACCTGCTTCATAGCTTTCAGCAGGGATCCCTTTTCGGTTCGACTAAAGTATTCTAATTAAGGAACAGCCATACGTTCCATCAATAAAGCGGGTGCCTTGTTATTTCAATGAAGAAGGTTATTATTTCGCATACGTTATTGCTTTACCTAGGACATGCACAATGCATTTGCATGTCTTGATACTTCCACGAAGAAGGTTGGTGTTTCGCACACGTTCTATCAGCAATCAAATAGATGGATGTTCTTCGAATTTTGTCTTCCCTTGTTCTTCCTTTTAATTTTTCTCAACACTGTCTTATTAATCTATTAATATTCCATGTATATTTGATGGTGTTCTCTGTCAACATAAAAATGATATTTCACATGCACTCCTTTCAAGGTGCTAGCTCTCTTTAAATATGAGATTTATAACTTTCTTTTTTGACAATTTTAGGAATCAAATTTCCAAGGAGATGGTCACGACGAGATTTCTGGTGAAAGGCCTGCTACATACGATTTTCAGAGAAAACATATAAGTTCTCAAAAAGCAATATCTCTACCTTCATCTCCCCACCAGTATAGGGGCTTATCATCTGATAGAAGTGAACCTTCGAGCATGGAAAGAAATCCTAGATTGGTTTCAACGTGGAATAAAGTGCTTGAATCCTCAAAATTTCTTAAAAAGCCGTTATTACCTTTTGAGGAATGGAATATTGATTTCTCTGAGTTAACCGTTGGAATTCGTGTTGGGATTGGTAAGTGCTCTTTTTAGTCTTCTTCAAACTTAATTCCACGTCAGTTAATATTGGGTAGGCAAATAGTGTTTTTAGTTTGTGTCACTATTTTATTTCCCTTAGATTTATTTGCGAAATACGTGTACAAAGTTGGAAATGCAATTGTAGAACTATTCGAGGTAGTATCATGTTCTGAGAAGAAAGAGAACTATAGACTCTACCACATTCCATTTGATTTTGTTGAAGTGGTTGAGCTATTCATTTGTTGATGGTTCGATTTATTGCTTCTACTAACATTTGATTTTGCTTCTCTTTTCCCTTTGGATACATCTCTTAGGATTCTTTGGGGAAGTGTTTCGTGGCGTTTGGAACGGAACTGATGTTGCAATCAAGGTTTTCCTGGAACAAGATTTAACAGCAGAAAATATGGAGGACTTCTGCAATGAAATTTCTATTCTAAGGTAACCCATGATTGATATTTTGAAGATCTTTATCTCTAACTCAGTCTTCTCTAATATTCTTTTACTCTTTTTGTTTTCCAGCCGCATTCGACATCCAAATGGTATGCAAACTTTCAGTAACGAAGAGTTTCAATTTCTTAGAGACAATTTTTAATTTTTTGTGTCAAATTGGCCATGCCGAATGTTGTTCATGCTCATTAAGCTTAATTCATATTTTCAGCACTCCAGACTTAAATAAGAAAATGTTAGTGAAAGGAGTCGCGAAATAGTGGTGTTAAAAAAATTTCATCGTTTGAAGTCATTCTTTATATTGTTGCAGTTATCTTGTTCCTTGGAGCCTGTATAAACCCTCGTCACTTATCATTTGTTACTGAGTACATGGAGATGGGATCCTTGTATTATTTGATCCATACAAGTGGTCAGAAAAAGAAACTCAGCTGGCGTAGGAGAGTAAAGATGATGTGTGATATTTGCAGGTACGTTTAAGTTTAACCTTCACTGTGACTATATTTACTGTACTTCTATTGGGTTGCACATATTGATGCTTATTTGAAACTCTGACACTAATTATCTAACTTCCAGTGTTATTATGAGTTGGTGTTTATTTCAAACTCCCACACTACAATTTTCGTAACTTCCAGTTCCATTTGTAGTTTACTATGATAAAAGACTCACTAGGCACGTCACTTTTCTGTAACATATCTCATCTCTAGTCTCTAATTACTTGAAAAATCGTGACTTCTCTCGGGTTTGTGTATCTCTGTATATTGAACTCTGAAATCAGTTTCACTTTAGAAGAGTTAGGATTTTGGGCATTTTCTAAAGCAACGTGGTTTTGGGCCCTTTTCACCCCAAGCTAGGTCAAGAGAGCGAGGCTTTCTCTTACACTTATGAAGTGACTACCAACCAACCTCTCCACAACAGATGTGAGACAACTCCAACAATCTTTCCCTTTCTCAATAGAACTTGAAAGACTTGTGGTTAACCGGGGCTATGATAACATTTGTTACGTAGTCTTGAGCCTCTCACCCCAAGGTTTTCTGCTCTCACTCTCCTGAAGCTACCACAAAAGGTTAGGTGCCCCTGGTATTTATAAACTGACAACTAGGTTTCCCACAACCAATGTTGGATAATTCTAACACTTTTCGCACATGAGGAGGTGAAAGACAACTTCCCCTTCCACAAGTGAACATGTAAGACATAAAAAAACAGGCTTGAATACCGAAAAAAACAGCTAAAGAGGTTAAGACTTTTTTTTTTGAATTGTCAGCGTGTGCCTCGAACCTTGACCTCTAAGGTGGAAGATTATACCTCTTACCACTCCAATCAAGGGTTGTTGGCTAAAGAGGTTAGACTTTCCTGACACTTACTAGCCACAACCTCCTCCAACAACAGGTTTGGGGTAACTCCATCAAGATATATGAATATATGTATATACCAAAAAACGTCTCTTGAGTTCGACCAGTGACTCCCACTTTTTGGTAGCCCAACTACTAAAGATGATCTCCATTTTCATCTGCAAGTTTCTAACTTGTTCAACATCTTAAAGTTATGGTTGTTCCGTTACTAAGTTTAATGAGGTAACTTTAGTAGCCTTCATTTTTCGAAAACTTTTGTAGGCTGTAGGAAGTTTTGCAGTATTTTGTTGCTTTTTAAGTCAGTAAAAGGTTCGGCACACATGGTTAAATGTTGAAAAGCTCCTTTAGATATTACCTCCAATGTTGTTTGTTTGAGATGATGATACAATGATATTTTAAGCTCGGGTGAAAGCATCGGCGTCTTTGTCTTCACAAATTAGCATCTATTATGATAGTTTACTAACCACTAACCAGTTTGAAACATGAACCTTTGTTTTCAAAATTTATTAGTCGTGGAGATTTGATCTTAATGAATATAATGTAACTATATTTTTCTGGCAATTTAGGGGTTTGATGTCCATACACCGAATGAAGATTGTTCATCGTGATCTAAAAAGCGCAAATTGTCTTGTGAACAAGAATTGGACAGTTAAGATATGTGATTTTGGACTTTCAAGAATAATGACAGAAGATCCCATGAAAGATTCATCTTCAGCAGGAACTCCAGAATGGATGGCTCCTGAACTCATCCGAAACGAACCCTTCACAGAAAAGTGTGACGTGTTTAGCCTCGGCGTAATAATTTGGGAACTCTGCAGTCTAAATAAGCCATGGGATGGTGTACCACCAATGCAAGTAAGATTTTTGTTAAATTTGTGGTCATCCAACTCGAAACCAATTGGTAATGAGTGGAGAGGACCTATACATTATACTATTGGTCACTAGATCACTCTTCTTCCATGTGGGACTATTCTCACTATTGTTCTACTTCTAGTTTTAGTACAAAAGCTGAAGATGAAAAACACAAAACTCTGAAAGTTTCTTGCATGATTTTCAGGTTGTGTATGCAGTTGCTAATGAAGGGTCGCGTCTAGAGATCCCTGAAGGTCCCCTGAAGAAGCTGATTTCAGGTATTTGTCTAAAATAACATGCTTTGAGAAAACATGCAGGCTTCCGTCTGTCATTAATTAGCCCAATTCTAACCTGGTCGTAAATTCGAGTCATTAGATATTCTTTGTGTTAGGTCTTTTTGAGAATGGACTGGCTACTCGACAGAGCTCACTGATACCTATAGGGGTTATTATTCGATTAGTCTCCTACCCCAAATCCCTCCATAATTGATCTAGTTGAGCAATGCAGTTGGGATGGCCCAATCCAGAGTAACTCATGGATCAGATGGGAGTAGACTGAGCCGATCCCACAAGCCAAGAAATTCCCACTCAAAAGAGATGTAGATCTTAGAAAGAGGGGAGAAGTTGATCCAGGCAGAGGCTTGTTTTAATAGCTCTGCAACCATTGTATAATATTACCTTTAGTGCATGTATAAATATGCATATACGAACATATACATAGTTTGAAGGTAGGGTGACCGATCCAGCCAATCCTGGGCCGATTCCATTCCCCTACTGTTCAACTGTTAAGGAGATATTTGTTGTAGACCTAACCCAAGTCTGATCAGCGGTATCGTGGATCGGATTGGGTATACCAAGTCACTCCAATGTAGAATGCCCTAGCTAGTTATGTATGAAACTTTTTTATTATGTACGAAACTTTTTTATTATGTATGGAACTTTGATTAGTTAGAGTTAAACTTGAATTATTAGATTAGATTTAGTGGATACTGACATAGTGTATTTGATCATGTGAATGCAGATTGTTGGGCAGAACCAGATGAAAGGCCAACCTATGAGGAAATCCTATCTCGCTTACTCAACTGTGAGCTCACAGAATGTTAAACCTGTTTTCGTTCTCATTTTGTATAGAAAACTGAGCTTAAAAATAGAGATTTTGAATCAACTTAGGTTGTAAATTACCCATTTTTTTCTACATAATCACTAAACATCTAATAAAAGATAGAATTAGAGTTTTTGAGTTCGTCGTGAACATTACATTCTTAATGAAATCTCAAAACTCTCTCTCTCTCTCTCAATATCAAGATTGTGTTCGTCAAAATCCAGAAACAGAAAACAATTGTGGTCTTACTTACCTGACAGAAAGAGGAAAAGGAAGAAATTTCAGTCAAGAATTCTTCTCCTGTTCAATGCATCTTCAAACCTACTACAAGAATCAACTCTCATTTCAGTACTCATATCATCTTCAGGAGCAGGATAATAATCTTCTCTAAGTTGAACATCTCTAAGATTTTGAATTCTTAAAAGAAAAGTTAAGAAATGTTCATGAGCAGTTCCATGAATAAAAAGCTTTCTTAAAGTTGAACATTCAGCTAATAAACCAGCAGCAGGTAGTGATAAACTTCTTTTGTTAACATCTCTATCTTGTGGTGGCCAATAATCAACTTCATTTAACCCTAAATTCCCAATTCCATTCAAATAAAATCTTTCCCATAAACTTAAATCCATTTGTCCTGTTGGTGCTGTTAATGCATACCCAATTATATCTCCACAATCTAATTGCATTTTAATCAACTCTGGATATCTTGCTAATGAATTTATCCCAAATGAAACTTCTGTGGGTCTTCCTCTTCTTCTACAATCTCCTTCTACTCTTATTCTTATCTCTTCTAGAACTGGACAATTTTCGAGTCCTGCTTTACTCAGAGGAGTTAGTAAATCTCCCACTGATATCCATAGTGATAGGTATTTCAATTTATCCCAACTTCTTTCCTCATCCATCTCTTCTGGATATTTTGATCTCTTCTTCTTACTCCCTTCCTCAAATCTAGACCCATTCGAACTTCGTTTTGTGGATCTAAATGGGTGGTTTGCTTCATCATCAGTTTGATTCCCTTCTCCAAATTCATTAAGATCAAAATTGTTGATAACTCCTCCTTCTTTGGTAGTCTCAGATTTTTTAACAAGACTATCATCCCAAACACAATCAATATGAAGTTTCTCAATTCTATCTTGAATTGGTTCTAATGCCCATAAAGAAGAAGCAGCATCAAGATTTTTGCAGCAAGAAATTTTCACATCTATCAACGTTTTTCTAAGCATACCAATCAAATTTCTCATCCCAATTGCTGTGATCATTTTACATCCTTGAATTTCAAACTTGTTCAATCTTGGGCATCCTCTAGAAATAGCCATTAAAGCTGAATCAGTTAAATCTGCTGAGTTTTTAATGGATAAACTTTCTAACCCTTTGATTAGAGCAATACCATCTAATTGAGAATCAATTGCTCTACAAATCCCATGAAATTGACCTAATTTCAAAGACCTCAAATTTGGGCATTTTGAATTCAGAATTTCTAATGAAGACCCAGAGTCCCTTACGTTCTGACAAATATCAAGAACTAATTCTTCAAGTAATGGAAGTCCAGAAAACATATCTTCAAGTGTTGAACGACTGATTCTAGCATCTTCAGAAGTAAACCCATCATCATCAGGATCAGCCCTAATATTAGAAAGTGATGAAGTATCAGCAAGATGAAGATGAATGAGTTTTGGACAATTTGAAGCAATACCCACTAAAGCTTCATCTCCAACAAAATCAATATACCTAGGATCAAACATACACCCAGCAAGAAGAACTTTCAGATTAGGACATGAAGAAGAAATTGCTAAAAGTTCATGAGATTTAAACCCATCAGAAGATGATAGAGTAAGAAGATCAAGATTAGTGAGAGAAGAAGAAACAGATGACTTAGCTTGAAGAGCAGGTGGAAGATCTTCAGTCCAACAATAAAAATGAGAAAGATCAAGACTAGAGAGAGAAACACAATTTTGTAATAAAGGAAGAAAATCAGATCCAAGCGGAATAGCAGAACGTTGATGCCATCTAACTAATTTAACATGTATAAGATTAGGCCATAGAGGAGCAAGAAAATGAAGAGTTAAAGGAGAACGAGAATAAAGAGTAAGATAAAGAACAGAAGGAAAAGCTTGATAGAGAAGATGAGAGAGAAAAACTGGGTCAGATGAAGAACCAAGAATAGGATGACCCCATGGAGAAATAAGAGAAAGATCAAGATTTGTAACAGATCTAAAACAAGTTGGGATCATCATAAGATCTTTAACATTACCTCTGAGAGTAAGAGAAGTTCTAGTGTTTCTTTCAAGTGATAACCATTTATGACAAACAAGAGACATAGAATTTCGAGTTCTGGTATCAATTACTAAACCAAAAATATTTGAGAGAATTACATCTGGTAGATC
Source organism: Eschscholzia californica (assembly GCF_041429995.1). Taxonomy (NCBI): domain Eukaryota; kingdom Viridiplantae; phylum Streptophyta; class Magnoliopsida; order Ranunculales; family Papaveraceae; genus Eschscholzia; species Eschscholzia californica. The sequence goes on along the minus strand of NW_028238309.1, from coordinate 26,867,447 downwards.
ATAGAGATGGGTGGTGGTCTTGTTGATGATACCCATGAAAGAATAATCATCCATGAATTCTATCTCAATCAACAGTGTAAAAAGTCTAGTGAGAGAGAGGAAAGGAGAAGGAGATATAGATTAACAGATTAGAGTGGTGATGGTGGGGAAGGGAGAAAGGGTTGAGGGCAGGTGAGCTTGTCGTGATATGATAAGAGGGCCATGTGGTTACGGATCATCTTAATTAGGGCCCTCCCATTTACGCTATCTTTTTATTTTTTTCTTTACCTATGTTCTCTAGAACATTCAATTCATTGGGATCCAATTCCATTTTCTTTTTAAGATAAGTGTAACTTTCATTAATAGGCCTTCACAAATGGTGATTACTAGAGGAGAAAATAAGTAGATGGGTCAATATATTTTACATAATAGTTAAAAAAAAGTAGTTTATTTTTTAAAATAGCAAAGAAAGTAGTTTATTTTTTAAAATAGCTAAAATATATCACATATATGTGTAAATGTTACCCACAGATAATTATAAGAATTCTTTGTGTCTAAGGTCCAAAAATGAGAGGTAATCAATTATATATCTGCTCATAACTTAATAAACGTTATAAGACCAAAATAAAATATAATAGAAAATAAGTCTAAAAGTATACTTTCGACGAGCCTCATGCTTCAAACCATTTATTTTCTCACGTTATCGCCCTTTTATAAATATATTGTACCCTATAGTAAACCAAAAATTTCTTGTGGTTGAATTAATAAATATTCTTTCCATAAATTTTAAGGGAGAAATTTATGGTCAAGATTTATTCTCAATATTTATTTTCAAAATTTATAATTGTCAACACCAACATACCAGCTTAGTCGTTCTTGTATTAAAAACGAGATTCTCTTATCTCTCTCTCTCTCTATGTTCTTTCAATTTTTCCATCTTTACAAACAATTTTTTCTTGAAAATCATCACGAAAATTATATATAATGATTAAATTTCACATCTTCTTAAAACATTTATTTAATCCTAACAACATACATAAATGTAACACATTTTATAACTTTTTTCGTAAGAATTGAAGTTGATTTTATTATCACTGTGGTCTTCTTTCATAAAAACATAATGTAAATTGATATTTATTTTGCTGACATTTTCAGTATTTTTCTATCATTTTATTGATTCAGTTAGCATAATATGCGTAGCATATGTTGTGAATTAGTTAGAGTAGGTGAATAAAAGTTTGATTATGTATGTAGCATCTTATTGATTCTAACAACATTCTTAGATATAACAGAATTTAAAAAAAAATTATAGCATTTCATTGATTTTAAAAACACGATTTATAGTTACAGTAAAAAATACTTCTAAGTTCTTAAAACAACTTAGGTGATGAATCAACGTAACAACAAAAACATAATGTATCATATGTTTTCTAACTTACTTACATTATAATAAAAAAAATTTAACATTTCTCTGGTATTTCTTTGATTCTCTAGTATTACTTAAATTAGGAGAACAACATTTTAAACATTGTTGGAATTTTCTTTATTCTAATTACACATGATGCTTTTACATTTTTATGGGCAGTTATTAAATCATTGAATGAATTTCAATGATGCAAATTCTTATGGACGGTACCTTAAATGGAAAATAACTAAGACAGATGCATGAGATTTAATTTTCATCCATATTGGTCAAGAGTTTGAGGGTGGGATTGAAGCCTTACGAGATGTTCTCGATCATTACTCTATCCTTACGGAAAAAAACTACAAATTTATATAGAATGATCGGTATATGGTGATTGTTGGGTGCAATGGAGATGGACGTCCTTTCAATATTTTTCTAGCATTTATTGATTCTAACAACATAATCTGCGTTGTTAAAATTTTTGCGTAAATTGTCTTGTAACATTTGTTAGAGTTTTTAATAAATTTTGGCTACCAACATATTCTAGACTCTAACAAATCCGTCATATTTTCACAAACACAAATAAGTTGGATTTAACTACAAAGGGCAATAACTAAAAAGGTCAAAATAATATTGAAAATGAGTGGAAAAGCACAAAACGTTTGATAATTATTATTCAGGTCAAAAAACAAACAATGTCTAAAATACCCTTTTGTCATTTTGTGTAACTAATTCTTTTATTTTTATTTGAACTTTAAATGCATATAACTTTTCTTGAAATGTAGGATTTCTATGAAATTTATATATTTGGAAAGGATTTTTCATTATCTTTTTTAACAAGATCCACTCTCGATACTTTTTTTTTTTTTTAAACTCAGAAAAACATCATTTTTCCTATACTCTTGCAAACTGGCGTTTGCAAAATAGATTTGCAAGCTTAATAAAATGCAATCTCGGGTTCAGATTTTTCAAACTTGATTTGCAAATCGATTACCAAAAACCAAGTTTTTTCTTCAAATCTGAAAAATTTCATATTCATCATCATCAGATAAATTAGGGGTTTGGATTTAAAAGAGCACATCATCTTCAACATCATATTCATTATCATCATCATTAGTATTAGTGTAGGTGTTTTTAGTTATTATGATAATTTTGTAAACCCAAATACTCATTTTCCCTGACTACAATAGAAGTATATTGATTTCCCACAAAATTTTACATTTTTATTCTTTTAAATTGATGTTTTCGTATGATTCAATGTTAATTGGTTATGTAAATGCACATGTTACCCGATCATGAAATAGATGTCAGCGAAAAAAATTCTACGGTCATTTATATGAAAGAGTCAAGTGGTCCTATCTTCATCCATGTAGGTCAAACATTATATGGATATACTCAAAGATAATAAAGAAATATTGTCGATATCGTTGTGGTATTTGTAACATTTCTGTAATCTCTTCTAGAACTTTTTATTAACTCGCAACATTTTTAACGTATTTCACGATATTTGTACTAAAACTTAAAATAATTAAAATTAAGGGAACAACATAATCCATTACAAGAACTAATAACTTAAAGATTTTTTTTCATTTATCCTTCAATTCATCTAGTAACAACTAAATTAATTCAACCCTATTCCTTTGAGTTTGTATTGTTGAATCTTTAGCTAACATCCCGTGTCAAAACTGTTTATAGTTATATTCGACCTCAAGTTCATCCACGTGCAATATCACATACAACCACAATCTCGTCTGTAAATCTGTAAAATATATTAGTGTTCGGACAAGTGATTGCAATTCATGGAATGATGAAATATAAAAACGTAAAAGAATCGAAATGTAAAATGTTACGAGAAATCTGTGCAGCTCTACTGCCGATAAAGTCATTCTGAGAGTAACGCTGTTATGTTTGTAAAATATGTTTTTTTTTGTCAGAGTTTAGAAAATGTTAGTAAAATTTCCACAATTTATGCAAAATCAAAGAAGTGTAACAAAAACTTTGAGGGCGTTGTCGACTGGAAGCTAACTCGCTCATTCAAAATTAAAAAATGTAAAGATTTTCTAGGTAAGTCAGAAAATTACAAAGTATCAATATGTTGTTAGAATCAAGAAAATGTTACGAGAATATACAAAAAGTTCGTAAAATATATAATTACCTTTCATGCAATTTTTTTTTAGAGAAAACAAGATTATAGAGAGAGAACCAGTGATACAAGGTCTGAAGGATTTTTTTTAGAAAAAATTAATATCCTAGCTTTAAGAATAAGAATAAGAAACCATGCACGGTGCAACAATCTATCGTTGAAAAAAAGTGAGAATATGGTAAAAAAAAGAAACTTAATCCATTGAGCATCATGTTCTTCTAGGTTTTCTCCAGATGAAGACTGAAAGGCGTAGATGGGTTTTCTTTGCCATTTTTCTTGGATTTCTCTCGGTGAACTAAAGAAAAGAGGGTTATGATCGATTTTCTTTAGGTCAAATATCAAGGAAACCTTCCTTTAAACTGAAAAGACAACTTTTTGTAGGGATGAAAACTTCTTATTCAGGAATTATTTTTCTTGAAACTGAAAATATTATTTGTATCTTCTATGGGTAATTTTATTTAACCTAGAGTAGGTTACGTAATATTAGAGAAAATGGAGGTTAGACACGTAAATTACTCCTAATGGATTTGTTTTCTATTTAAAATTATCATTGGACTCTTAACCCATTGACCTTGTGATTTTGACAATAAAGCCCATATATGATATAGTACTTTGCATCTTTAGACATACTTATTAAAGTGAACTCATCGTAGTGAGTTATAGCGATATTAAGACTGATATTTATCGGTTGTTACTTGTTTGGTGTATGAGATGATACGTCTGTGAATTAGAGCAAAATCTTATGAATGTGTGTGTATCATGTTGCTTAAAGTTGTTAACATAGAAAGCATAGGCTAGTCAGAACTAAGAATGGTTAGCTCGACATATATGTCGATTGCAAACACTAACTGTTAATGTTATATTGAATAACTTAGTGGACCATAATCTTGAGTTATGTTGATCGATTAAACTAAGACCGGTTGGATCGACATGTGGGTCGATGCAAACACGAACTTCTCAATGTGATTTTGGACGACCTAGTAGACCAGGTTTTGAGTTACAGTATGGTTTGACAATTGTAATCCATAATTAATCGGTGGTTGGATTGACATGGTGATCGATGCAAACACAAGTTCATTCTTGTGGATCACATACTTCTAGTTTGAGAAGTAATTTACCAATTAGAGGTTGGCTCGCCTCTTATATAATTGTGATGTGCGATGACCGAGGGGTCGCATAGTTTATTAGAGAGGATTAAGTCGATGCAAACATAAATGACTAGTAAAGTCATCTCGTGGACATCAAAATTGGTTGTAACCCTTTAAAACGGAAGTTCTATTATATGAGTCTCTTCTCAACCGTATATCTGGTTGAATTTAGTTGTGTTGGCTCGAAAGTGGTAAAACAGTTTACTAGGTTATTGTTTTTCTTTTGTTTAATACTTTGTTTTGTTGTTTGATTGGTCTATTTAGCCCTTAGGTAATTTGATGTCTACTAACAGGGTTTTGACCCAACCTACTATTTTTTAAGTGATAGACACCGGGTAGTGCCACCATTTTAATCTCAGTTCGTCAGCTCAGAGTTTCTTTCATAGTTTTTCCTCTCGAGATTAGATAGTTGTTTGAATTTCTTTTCTTATATTCGTAGTATTCCTTTCGGTTTCGTTCATCAACTGATGTAAACAGATATTTCAAAGATTATGATTTAATTCATTCACCGTTAGTTTGATTTGTGATTTCTTATGAGCTCCATAATATTTTGGTTTGCTATTTATTTGGGTTTCATTTTTATTATGCTATGATTCTATGGCGGAATGCTCTATATCTTGGTGTTCATGGCGGACGACGTGGAAACTGAGATTTGGGGCATAACAGACACACTCGAGTTTAAATTCATAATATACTTATATGAAATTAATCAGATAACTCGAATCTATAACAGATTTCCAAAATGTTAATGATCCAAGAATGGTCATCAGTTGACTATGATCAATAAGTCAAAAAGGGACCAAAAACTTGAAGGAGATGTCCTTCGACCAACGATCCAATTTGAGCAAGTCAGATAGGACAATTGATGAAGAAGATCATCAAGTTCAGACGATTTAGGGATCGTAATGTTTAACTAGGAACCAACTACAGTCGTCGAATTAGGGGCGATTCGCAGCTAACTTCGTCTATATCCTACATCGGTTACACAAAGAGTATCGACTTAATAAGAAGATATGACTAAAGGGAATGAGAGATACAAGTATGGGTGAGACCCATAAATATGTTCAAAAGGCCAAGCGAGAGCTAAAGCCAAAGATAATACGAATGCCAGAACAAAAGGGTTTTGGATCGGGCACTTAAGGCCTATGAGTGGGCCAGCCAAGGCATGGTCGGCCACACTAATAGGGCCGACCAGACCTTACCCATTATGGCATAGGGTGGCTACCCAGAGTAAGGGAAGGAAATAGAAACCAGTTTCTATTTTGGTGAGATCCTTATTCTGCTTCTATTTTGGCTTTTAGGGAACCTAATTAGGGTTGGACTCTAACTTTGGGATACTATATAAGACTCTAATTAGAACATAATAAGGTGTGGAGAATTCTCAAAGAGATTTTTAACTCTACAACATCAAGTAGAGAAAGAAAGAGAGAATAGTTCCCAACTATCCATCTAGTCTAAAGAAGAAGATGTTTTTCGTCTAACCACCATAAAAGTTCTAGCTAATTTGAAGATGGGAGATCAAGTTGATTACCCGGGTATCTCAAGTAGAGGAGGTACAATTGGAGCTCTTCGCCTTCTTATAGTTCGTGGGATTTAACGAGGTAATCTCTAAATTACTTCAATTCATCTTTAGCTTATGCATGAGATCCTAGAGATACTAGTGTTAGACATTAAATGTTTGAGATTATGCTTAGAACACTAGGGGACACCATAATCCAAACAGTGGCGTTAGAGCCTCTTGCACATAGGTAATTTTTGCTAAGTTTCAGACTAAATCTATGCTTGTTTAGATAGATAGATAAGTGTAAAAGAATTTTAGACATCAATTTGTTTAGCTTTGAACTAGATTTAAAAGTTATTCGAATTGATTTCAAGATTGATGATTGAAAAGAGTTTCAAAAGAGTTTGATTTTGAAAAATTTTGGTTTTGAAAAGAGTTTCATTATTTTAATGATTTTAGAAGTTTCTTGAAAATCAGATTTGGGATTTTTGGAAGGTTTCTAAAAGTATAGGGACAACAACAATCAAATGAGTTAGTTCTATATTGAGATGTTATAATACTGCTAAATTAACAAATCAATGATACCAACTGTATCTAAACTTGGGTTATTTCTGAAAAATGAGATACATCAATGAATCAAATGATTTAGATACATGTGACTCATAAACAGGATCATCCGTATAAAAAAGGAACGAGGACATGGTGCCCAGTATAAGCAAGAACGCTTCACGGATGAAAATGGATGATCAACTATAGAATCATATTGACAAGAAAGTTGAATTGTCCGAAAGGATCTATGAAATTTGAGTCAAACACAAAGGTTGATCGTCATAAAATTTTATAACCATACTTCAGACCTATCCAGTTGGAACTGTTCAATATGCTAAAATTGGAGACTGATAATTTAATGAATCATACCCTGTTCTCCAAACCACTATTAAAAGATGTCTAGATATAGATTCCCACGTAAAACCTACCCCGTCTAAAGCTTAAAAGACTCCATAGGGATATGTAAATTGGAAGGGTTCCAATTATACCTTTGTAAAGTCCGACAAAGCTGAGCCTATATAAAATAGTTAACGAGGCATAAAATTAACAAGTGTGACGTAGTTTGCTTCAGAAGAAATTTGGGGTTTCTCCACAACCAATCACAGAAAATTGTTGAGAACAGTAAATCGCGGTTCCTACAAGACTAGAGGAATAAAAGGTAACGTTAGACGAACTCCAAATACCTACCGCAGAAGACGAAGTAGATTTGCAAGAAAAGGAGAACTCTCGAGTAGTTGAGAAAATTCCTTAGTTGTTCACAACCCCTTTTAGGTCATAATGGCTTATCAATCTAACTCAGAAAGAATGAGATCTTGCTGAAAAGATAAAAGCCATAGACCTGCGCAGAGCTGTGACGGAACCTAACTCCGAAATTGGCTTGGAGCCAGAAGGTCAAAAATGGATACCTTATCTCATCAAGTTTGGAACTTGAAAATTTGGTCAATGGAGTAAAACCGATTGGATGCAAAATTAATTTTCCAAAGGAGAAAAGTGAGAGGGATGGAAACATTGGTACTTCCTAAAGCTAAACAAGAAGACAAAGGCCACAGATTCATAGCATGATACTGCGAACGAGATATTTTACTATCGTTGCTAAAGCTTGAGTCCATAAAGATCAAACTAATGCATGAAATACAAAACTATCTTCCTTAATGAACTTCTGGAAGAAGATGTGTACTGGACACAATCTAAAAGGTTATTGACTCTAAAGGTTAGTAAAATACGCAAACTTCAAGAATCCATCGATGGATTAAAGCAGACAAGTAAGAGTGAGAATCTTCGATTCAACGAGGTAATCAAAGATGTTTGATTCCTCAAGAATGAAGAAAATCTTGAACCTCAGGAACTTCAAAAAGGTTAGTGAGAGTGACCTGATTTTCTAGGTCTGGTATGTAGAAGACTAATTGAAAGTTAAGAACAACATTATGATGTTGAAACTAGTTTAGAATTGACTCAATAAAGGACCACACAAAAGGATGAAATACATTTGGGCATAAAGATCTATAAGAATAATTGAAAGGATGATAGGACTAAATCATGAAGCTTACTGAGATTAGATTCTTGAAAGGTCCAATGTGAAAGACTCTAAAAGAGAAATTTAACCCAAGTCTCATGACACAGAACTGAGCAAGACTCAAAGTCCGGTACTCTGATGCGCAAAAATGCGTGAGAAAGATGCTTATGCTTGGAGCATAAATCGATCATGCTCTTTTAGACATGATTAACATTCGCCTAAAGAGTCTCAAATACTTAGAATATGATGAGTCGTCGCCGTTCAAATTCAAATAAGGGAATCTGGACAGCAACTAAAGAACATCCTAAAAGAACTTGGGAAGTACTTAGGATGAGTTATTAGTACAAAGTCAAAGTGAGAAACTGAAAAATGTCATATATTCAAGCTTCCAGACATGAAAGCAAAGTAGGCTAGAAAGAGTTCCAAGTTGAGTGCTATTGCAAACTCAACAAATTAAAGAATAAAATTAACGCTTTAAAGGCATTAATTCTAGTAAAGAAATACTAGAGATTGTCAAAACAATCGGAGGAAGCAACCTCCGATTAAAGCGATAATCAACAAAGGTTTACTCGGATTAGATCCGTTTTAACTAAATTGTCACCTAAGACCAAGTGTTAAAGGTTATACAAAGGGTCTAAGGCCAAGGGTGCATTCTGAAAATGACGTCGACTAGTGAATTGAGTCAGTAAAAGAGTTTACAGAGGAGACTCCAATTTACAAACTCTTGTTATCATAAATAACAGTTGTTTATTTCATCGCCTAGATTTGGTTTAGTATTTAAAGTCCATTGATGATGAAATATATCAAAGAGATTAACCAAACGCGTGATTTGATGAATGAAACCCTAGTAAGCGAACTTGGAATTATTTCGTTATCATCTCCCTAGTCCAAGTCATTGCATAGACAACAATGACTTATGAAGACTAACACGTGAGATTGACAAGATAGCACTATTTTATGGGGTATGAGAATAGGAGTATTCAAGTCATCTACGTGGGTGTATGATTAGGAGTATACATTGGAGAACCCACAATGTGAATAAATCAAGAGTGATGAACGTCAAATACCTCTAATTGACAAGATTGGAGAGATTCCTCAAAACATTAGTGCTCCACGTATCTTATGTAAATAATGTCCGACTTTGGTTCCGTCAAACATTGCGCCATAAAAGGAGGCTATAAAGACGGACACTGGGAAAAAAACATGATAGAAATGAATCTAAGTGGGAGTGCATGAATGAATTGTATCATACTAATTACATTAGGAAAAGTATCTCAGCGCCACTTGATGAGTAGGTATTGGAAATGCATGGCCATGCTCAAACGGATTAAGTGATTAATCATTTGGATTGACAGTTGTACTCAGGATCAAAAAAGTTAGAAATATATGACGTATCAGATGGGATACAAATTGACAAAGAAATCGAGCATTGCATTTGTTCTAAGTACAAGGTGGAGACTGAAGGAGATGTCCTTCGACCAAAGATGCAATTTGTGCAATTTTTCGGATAGGATAATTGATGAAGAAGATCAGCAAGTCCAAATGATTTGGGATCGTAATGTTTAGCTAGAAACCAACTACGATCGTCGAATCACAGGGCGATTCGCGGTTAACTTCGTCCGCATCCTACACCGGGTTACACCAAAGAGTATTGACTTAATCGAAAGATATGACTAGAGGGATGAGACATATAAGTATGGGTTAGACCCATAAATATGTCCAAAAGGAGAAGCGAGAGCTAAAGGCAAAGATAGTGCGAATGCTGAAACAGAAGGATTTTGGGTATGGCACTTACCTCCCATTACTGAGCCGACCAAGGCAGGCTGGCGACACTAATAGGGTCAGCCAGACCTAGCTCATTAGGGCATAGGATGGCGGACCAGAGTGCCCCAAAAACCAATCGATGTGTTCCTAATTAAATGTTGGGTTATTTCCCAAATAGCCCCCAACTTTGTGCCAGCTTCCTACTTTACCAAAAATACCCAGATGGCCCCCGTTTTGAGTTACCGTTATAACTCCGTTAACCAGTCATCATTTCTCTCTCTCCCACCTCATCTTATCGCCACCTCATCGTCTTCACCGGCGAAGGTCGTCGACCGGCCATTTTTCTGGCGGCGACCTTCAAACATTAAAATTTTGTTTTCTTTTTTCCTCTCTCTCGCTAAAATAAATTTTCTCTCTCTCTCTAGATTTAGTTCTAATGAACCAGATCTAGAGAGAGACAGAAAAGAGAGAGAAAAAAATTACTTTTTTTAGAGAGAAAGAGAGAGAGGAAAAAAAAGAATATTTTTTTTTGAAGTTTGAAGGTCGCCGACTGGATAATTGGTCGGCGGCGACCTTCGCCGGTGAAGACGATGAGGTGGCGATAAGGTAAGGTGTCAGAGAGAGGTAATGAGATGGAGGAGAGAGAAATGATGACTGGTTAATGGAGTTATAACTGTAACTGAAAAAGGGGGTCATCTGGGTATTTTTGATAAAGTAGGGGGCTAGGCAGGAAGCTGGTCACAAAGTAGGGGGCTATTTGGCAAATAACCCTTAAATGTTCTTTCGATTCTTGTATAAACAACCCAAATTCATTCTAAAAATCAGTCAGTTCATTTTCATCTTCTCTTCTGTTCTAAAATTAGTATTCTGGTATGTGTCTAGAATATAAATCTGATTTAAGAAGTATTATGGTATGTGTCTGGAATTCTGAAGAGACAAGTATCGAGTGAAGTCATAACATTTTAGTGTCTAGAAGATCCATTCGCATCAACCTAAGAGCTCATATTATTTACAAACGCTCTTCCGCTTTTAGAATATAGATGTACCATCTTAAATTCTGAACGGATAGTCATTGTATCCCGAAGGCATACACTCTAACTGTTGGTACTGTTACGGGGGCATAAAATGTCTTAAGGAAAGAGAATTTATTCTCGCCCCAACTCTATTAATTTTTGTCTAACTCGGTTAATTCGAAAGAATGAATATTGATAAATCATTATTCGCTTATCGTCAATCTCTCTATAAATTTGAGAAAGGAAACTCTGTCTTAATCGAGACAAGAAAAAAAGAGATCGACTTATCGACTTCTAACCAGAGAAACCACAGGATTTATATAAAAAATTGGTTATCTATAAATCTTCTAAGTAAAACAAGTAGGATTTACATAAAAAATTGATTCCCTATAAATCTTTCTAAGTGAAACTCTAATTATTTTCTAAGATTCTTAATATAAAATTTGCCCGACAACACCAACAAAACAAACATAAGTGTTGCATTGTAACTTAACGAAAACAACAGTGTTCTCGAATAAATAGTTTTATAGAGCAAAAATGTAATTTTCTTTAGCAATTGTCAAAACAATATACTAAAATGTTGGATAATCTTTAGCATGGAGATCTCAAAATAGGATAAGTACTACTTCCAGTAAAGTGGATAGAGAGTACTTTAGTCTTTGCTCTTCACGTGATAACCTAAATTTATTTTGTTTTTTATAGAATTTAATCTTCACCTGAGAGCCTCAAAGTCTTTCTTCGGTGGATTTTTCAAATGGATTAGCCTTCCAAATAATGTGGGCCTTCAATTCCCCACAAGAGAGTTGTACACTGCCTCATGTCAGGTTGATCCAGTACTTTTGAAAGCAACTAATATTAACACATTTATTTTCGAGATAAGAATAATTAGATTCAATTTGGCATAAAACTCTTGACAAAATATATACGTTGGCAAAAGTAAAAGACAGAGATATCACGGGTAACCATTAAGACAAACATTATAAAATCTAACAATTCCAATAGTAGATCAAATTCTATATTCAAGCGGAGCACAAAAAAAAAAAAGCGGAGCACATCGATTGTGGAGCTGCGATTGGCCCCAGATTCAAGGTCATGCATCATTGTGGATATAAATATTTATGGGTTCTTTAAAGATCTCCCTCACCCAGTCTGAACATTTTAATGTGTGAAGTTATAGAACTTGAATGTTCTAATCAACAAAGAGCAAGATGAGAACGAGAAAGAGAAGCTAACCGAGAAGAGAGATGAAGATACAATCAACTTTACTTATTGATATTGGTTTACAATGTGGGTATATATAGAAATACATGAGTCCTAAATATAATACAATTAGAAACCTTAAACCCTAATTACTGAGACGAGGCTTGTATGCGAAGCAGGGTTCCGAGGCAGAGCAGGGCTTCGAGACAGAGCAGGGCTTTGAAGCAGAGCTGGACTCCGAGACAGACCTGAAATGCGGAGCTAGGCTTATGTCAGTTATTAGTGTTAGCGTATCCATGTTTATTTCGGATTTAGAAAGAGAAAGTCGTCGAGGCGGTGGGATTAGGGTTTTAGTGGCTATATAAACTAAAAACCATAGGAGATATCCGTAGTTCAATCTCACGAATCTCTTGTGTAACTTGTTTGCTTATCGTAGTGGAAATTATCGCGTCCTTGTTGTCGTGGAGTACGTCTCACCAACCGAACCACGTAAATCTCTGTGTTCTGTTCTTGATTGCTCTTTATTTTTTATTGCTTTTCTTGGATTACTCGTTATTGATCACATTAAACCCCAATTGTCATAAGAAACTGCTATCAGAGCTAGAGTTTTGAGGTTTCTATGATGGCAAAATACGAGATAGAGAAGTTCGATGGAAGTAACGATTTTAATCTTTGGAAGATTAAGATGCGAGCAGTATTAGTTCAACAGGATCTGTTGAAGACGTTGAATGGGAAGACTGCACTCGCTGAATCATTATCAGAAGCAGAGAAGGAAGAACTCATGGTCAGATTCTACCCTGTTTGAGCAATGAGGCCTTGCGGGAAGTAGTGACAGAAACTACAGCCGATGGGTTATGGAGTAAGCTGGAGACAAGTTATATGACGAAATCTCTAACTAATAGTTTGTATCTAAAGAAGAAATTATGTAGTTTACAGGTGTTAGAAGGAGAATCGTTGAAAGACCATATGGATGAACTCAACCGAGTATTTTTGGATTTGGAAAATATAGATGTCAAATTCGAAGATGAAGATAAGGCAGTACTATTGCTTGCACCCCTGCCACCGTCATATGAAAGCTTTGTTGATTCTTTTATGTCTGGTAAAACAACTACAACCTTTGAGGATGTTAAAGCAGCATTAACTCGAAGGAATGCAGACGAAGGTTAATGGAAGATCAGGAGATGGGTTGGTTGTAAGGAGAAGGACGCAGCATCTAGTCGATGGGAAGGGCCGGTGTAGGTCTAAATCAAAACCTAGGAAGTACAGGTGCTTTAATTGTAAGGAGGGACACTTCAAGAAGAATTGTCCCGAGTTTAGGAAGAAACCAGGTGAGGCAGCAGTCATCGAAGAAGAAGATGATGGTAGTGTCTTGGAAATCATTGAAGAATGTGATGAAGCTATGGTTCTGGCTATCAATGCCAGCTTCGCTTAAGATAGGTGAATTTTGGATATTGGTTGTACATTCCATATATGTCCTCAAAAGGAATGGTTTTCCACTTACATAACCATTAATGGCAGTAAGGTGTTAATGAGATACGACGCTCCTTGTAAGGTGGTTAGAATTGGTATAATTCATATTAAGATGCACGATGGTGTTGTGAGTAGGGGTGGGAATCGGTCCGGACCGGTCGGTATCGGACTCTAACTTCATCGAACCGGTCGACTCGGACATAAACTGTTGGTGACCATCTATTTACTCGGGCGGACTCGGACGGTCACTCTCAAGAATTCTTTGTCCATTGACCGTCCAGGACCGTTTATTTTACCGGTCTAGTCGGACACCGGACGGTCTCGGTCCGGACTTTCCAATAAATTTACTTAATTCAGAACTTTATTTTTATTACCACAAACAAAATTACTTACAAATGAAGATGTTTAGCCAAGAAATCGAAAGTAAATATAAAAAAGAAAAAACACAGTTGATCATCATTTGACAAGATATAATTAAGCCATTCACTAATGTTTGGTCTTCTAGAGGACTATATGACTATAGCCAACTATCATCATATATTTATATGTCTATAAAATTCAACGGTCAACTTCTAAAAATGAGGACAGTTTAGTCGGTCAACCTATTCGGTCACTCGTACCGGTCGGTCAGCGGTCGGTCAGCGGTCGGTCCTTCGACATAAAATTTTGACCGTGACCGTCCGCCAATTCTTTCGGGCCGGTCGGACACTGACCGTTATGACCATCGGGTGTCCATGGACACTTTTTATCTCGGTCGAACGGGTCGGATAGCGGTCTTCCGGATCTTTTTCCCACCCCTAGTTGTGAGGACTATAATAGACATCTAACATGTTCTAGATTTGAAGAGGAACCTAATATCTTTGGGAACTCAGGATGATAATGGTTGCAAATATACCAGTAAAGGTGGTGTTCTTCGGATTTCTAAGGGGACTCTTACAGTTATGAAGGGGTTGAAAAGGAATGGTCTATATGTCCTACAAGGTAACACTGTTAGCGGATCTATAACGGTATCATCATCAGACAACGAAGTTGAGACTACCAAGCTATGGCATATGCAGTTAGAGCATATGAGTGAAAGGGGGATGGCTATACTGAGCCAGCATGGTTTACTATGTGGGAAGAAGGTTGGAAAACTGGAATTCTGTGACATTGTGTCTTCGGAAAGCAATGTCAGGTAAAATTTTAGTACAGCGGTTCATAATACCAAAGGAACTCTGGATTAAATCCATCAAGATCTTTGGGGTCCCTCCCAGGTTAGCTCACATGGCGGGGGTAGGTACATGTTAACAACCTTGATAGATGATTTTTCCACGAAAGTATGGGTGTACATACTGAAATGCAAAGATGAAGCATTCGCCAACTTCAAGCAGTGGAAGACCTTGATCGAGAAGTAGACTGGAAAATCGATCAAACGCTTGAGGATTGACAATGGCATGGAATTTTGCGAAAACGAGTTTAATAGGTCTGTGAAGATCAAGGGATTGTGAGACACCATACGGTCAGAAAGACACCACAACAAAATGGTGTGGCGGAACGTATGAACAAAACTCTATTGGAATGAGCTCGTTGTATGCTTTCAAATGCAGGGCTGTCAGAGGTGTTCTGGGCTTAAGCAGTGAACACGACAGCGTATTTGGTAAATATTTCTCCATGTACATCTATTGAGTGTAAAACTCCTACTAAGGTGTGGTCTGGTTATACTACGAAGTATGAGAACTTGAGGATTTTCGGTTGCCCGACTTATGCACACAGTAAAGAATGTAAGCTAGATCTGAGGGCTAAGAAATGTGTATCTCTTGGTTATGACCCCGAGGTGAAAGGTTATCAGTTGTGGAATTCGGATAGAAAATCAAAGAAGTTTCTTATCAGTAGAGATGTTACTTTTGATGAGTTAGCCAGGGTAACTTAGAAGGTAACGCTTGTAGATGCTCAGGAGGGTGTTGGTAAACAGGTGGAGCAGGAAGATCATGGAAAACAAGTGGAGTTTGAGATAGACACTCGGGAAGAGGTTAGACCTCAGGTAGATGAGCACGCTGAGGAAGATGAATCGGAACTGGTTCATTACAGTGTTACGAGAAACAGGGGAAGGAGAGACATTCGGGCACCAGAAAGGTATGGAATGGCAGATATGGTTGCATTCACACTTAGTGTGTAGGATAACATTGATAGAGTTGAGCCATGCACCTATGGAGAAGCTATGAGAAGTGATGAATCTAGGCAATGGTCTTTTGCCATGAATGAAGAGATTGAGTCTCTTCGTAAGAACCGGGCCTGGGAATTAGCCGAGCAGCCTAAGGGTCAGAAGATTGTTGGTAGCAAATGTATTTTCAAGAAGAAGGAAGGAATCCCAAGGGTGGAAGATGCACGATACAAAGCACGATTAGTAGCTAAAGGGTTTACACAGTGAGAAGGGATAGACTTCAATGAGGTATTTTCTCTTGTGGTTAAACATAGATCTATTAGAGTATTACTTGCTATGGTTGCTTTGTATGGTACGGAATTGGAGCAACTTGATGGTAAGACTGCGTTCTTACATGGGAAGTTGGAGGAACAAATCTATATACATCAACCAGAGGGGTTTGAGATTCTCGGGAAAGAAGACCAGGTCTGTTCGCTAAAGAAATCCTTGTATGGATTGAAACAGTCTCCTAGGCAGTGGTATAAGCGTTTTGACACGTTTATGGTTAAAAAGGGCTATGACTGAAGCAGGTATGATAGTTGTGTGTACCATAGGAAACTATCAGATGGTCCTTATTTGTATCTACTCCAGTATGTGGATGACATGCTGATAGCTTGCAAGGATATGTCGGATATCCACATGTTAAAGGATTAGTTAAAGGGTGAGTTTGAGATGAAAAACTTGGGTGCCTCAAGAAAGATATTGGGTATGGAGATACAGAGAGACAGATCTGTTGGGAAACTGTTCTTGTCTCAGAAAACGTACATCGACAAGGTGTTGGAACGTTTTGGTATGACGTAGGCAAAACCAGTAAGCACTCCATTGGCAGCAAACTTCAAGCTTTCGGGGGAATTGTCAAGGACAACTGATGACGAGACGGAGTACATGTCTCGGGTGCCTTATGCAAGTGCAGTAGGTAGCATTATGTATGCTATGGTGTGCACAATGCATGATATTTCACATGTTGTTAGTGTAGTAAGCAGTCACATAGGCAGACCAAGGAGAAGTCATTGACAGGCTGTGAAATGGATATTGCGGTATCTGGGAGGTGTTAGGTTTTGTACGTCTCTAAGACTACATATCATCTAACTAATGTTGTAAGCAGAATCTCAATCATTATATGATTAACACTAGTTATCCAGGATCATATGCGTGAGCTAATAATGAACTAGAAACATAAAGAGAATACCTGGATTCGCTTTCCTCGAATTAGATTCCAACTCCTTTATCCCGAAGATGAGAGCTTTATATGTAGCTCCTCTACTTGAGACAGCTGAGTAAGTGACTTTATATCCCTTCTTTGTTGTCCGCAAGAACTCCATTGAAGGTTGAGAAGAAGAACCATTCTTCTTTTGACTCCATAGATAGATTGGGAGTTTTTTCTCTAAAACCCTCTCTCTCCACTTAGCTGTATATTGTGGGAGAGATGAAGTTTTCTCTTGAGAAAAATCTAACTCTTTTCCTGAACTCTAATACCCTTATATAGAGAAATCCTAACAGGAGTCTCACTCAAATTAGATTTCAATAAGAGTCTCAGAAAAGATAAACACCTAAATTTCCCTTAATACCCTTTTAAGGAAAATTAGGATTTCCCCTTAATATGGTGTGTGGCTGACCACTTAAGCCCACTTGTCGTTCAAGAGAAAGTGGAACGATCCGCTTTGCGAACCGCCACCATTAACAAGTCTCCTTAACGAAACAGAAAGGGTCACCGAGAGGCCTAGCGCGAGCTTCGTCCAGAGCTTGACCAGTGGATGGTTGAGTGCGCAAGAAAGAAACTAAAGCAAGAACCAGACCTACGCTCTTCCTGTTCTGGTTACCCTAGGATCTTTTTGCCCTTTCTTAATTCTTAATAAGAAGCATTCTTATCCCTGCCTACTATCTTCCGAAAGACAAAGCCACCCGCACTTGCCTACCCGACTAGCCCGGAAAGCAATTCGCTCTTCGACCTTCCTCTAACCTAAAATAGACGTACCGCTCACCGCAAAGAAGAGTTTCTTTACTACCTATTTATCCATAAGAAAGGCTTGAGCGCATCGCTTTCCAACTGCGCCTACTTCTTGCTTGAAAGTAACCCTCGACTTCCAACTGTCCCGCTAACCGAAACTTACTTTCACTAGCGCTTGACGGTGCGAACTGAACTAAAACTCTCTCTATGGTCTGCGGCACCTGCCGTGGGTTCTAGTTACTACTGATCGCTAACCAAACGGAAAGAAGTAAGACTTTTTGAAATCCCAAGCGAGTAGAACGAACTGCTTATCGCAGTTTTACTTAGATAGGGCTGGGCTTTCGGAGAGCGCCGGAACTGACCATCCAAAAGCATTTGCTTCCGTTTTTTCAGGACTAACTGGACCATAAGGTTCAGTTTCTCATCTCGAACCAGCAAATCCTGATCCCTTAACGGGCTTTTTAATATCCGAGCTTGAGGCAGCAGACTCAGCCATATATAGGAGCAACTTGGAGAAAAGAAAGCTAAGTGGTTTGCCGCAGGATCTTTTGGCAGAAGTAGAGCAGGGAACTGGTCTGAACCGCCAAGTTGAGATCAGTAACTGGGGCTTTCGGCGTGGAATTTAACTCGTCTGATTATTCCGTGTTTAGGAGTGGGAGTCTTTTCTAAAGAGTGAAGCTCCTCATTCAAAGAGGGGCAAGTGGTCTTATAAATGATATAGATAAAAATCTTTCTAGTTGGGGTGATAGTGACACTTCTAATAATGTTGATCATTTATTCGGTGTTAGGGACATTCGGAGTTTCATCTCTGATGATACTTTTTTAGTTAAGGATAGTGATGGTGACAGTTATTCCATATATTTTGATATTGAAAATTTTATTTTTGAGATTGACAACGACCGTTCTTTTCTGAGTGAACTAGAAAGTTCTTTTTATAGTTATCTAAATAATGGGGCTAAGAGTGACAATCACTCTCTGATCGTTATATGTATGATACTAAATATAGTTGGAATAATTACATTTATAGTTGCATTGACAGTTATCTTCGTTCTGAAATCAGTATTGATAGTTACATTTCAAGCGGTAGCGACAATTACGGTGACAGTTACATGTATAGTTTCATTTGTAATGAAAGTGTAAATAGTAGTGACAATGAAAGTTCCAGTATAAGAACTAGCACAAATAGAAGTGATTTAAATATGCGAAGAAGGTATAATGATCTCGATATAAATAAAAAATACAGGCATTTGTGGGTTCAATGCGAAAATTGTTATGGATTAAATTATAAGAAATTTTTTAGGTCAAAACTAAATGTTTGTGAACAATGTGGATATCATTTGAAAATTAGTAGTTCAGATAGAATCGAACTTTTGATTGATCCGGGCACTTGGGATCCTATGGATGAAGACATGGTTTCTATGGACCCCATTGAATTTCATTCAGAAGAGGAACCTTATAAAGATCGTATCGGTTCTTATCAAAGAAAAAAAGGGTTAACTGAGGCTATTCAAACAGGCATAGGTCAACTAAATGGTATTCCCGTAGCAATTGGGGTTATGGATTTTCAGTTCATGGGGGGCAATATGGGATCTGTAGTAGGCGAGAAAATCACCCGTTTGATCGAGTATGCTAATAACAAATCTCTACCTCTTATTATAGTGTGTGCTTCCGGAGGAGCACGCATGCAAGAAGGGAGTTTGAGCTTGATGCAAATGGCTAAAATATCTTCTGCTTCATATAATTATCAATCAAATAAAAAGTTATTCTATGTATCAATCCTTACATCTCCTACAACCGGTGGGGTGACAGCCAGTTTTGGTATGTTGGGAGATATCATTATTACCGAACCCAATGCCTACATTGCATTTGCGGGTAAAAGAGTAATTGAACAAACATTGAATGAGACCGTACCTGATGGTTCCCAAGCGGCTGAGTATTTATTCCATAAGGGCCCCATCAATCGAATCACTTTTTCGAGAAATACGAGACATCTAAGTCGTACAAGTAAAGAGATCTATTCATTGATAAGAAAAAGAAAAAACGTGAACGTTGATTGGATTGATGATAAAATCGAATCCTGGGTCGCGAACAGTGATTCGATTGATGATGAAGAAAGAGAATTTTTGGTTCAGCTCTCCACCTTACGACAGAAAAAAGGATTGATCAAATTCTATTGAGTCTAACTCATAGTGATCATTTATCAAAGAATGACTCTGGTTATCAAATGATTGAGCAACTGGGATCCCTTTACTTACGATACTTAGTTGACATTCATAAAAAGCATCTAATGAATTATGAGTTCAATAGATCCTGTTTAGCAGAAAGACGGATATTCCTTGCTCATTATCAGATAATCACTTATTCACAAACCTCATGTGGGGCTAATAGTTTTCATTTCCCATCTCATGGAAAACCCTTTTTGCTCCGCTTAGCCTATCCCCCTCTAGGAGTATTTTAGTGATAGGTTCTATAGGAACTGGACGATCATATTTGGTCAAATACCTAGTGACAAACTCCTATCTTCCTTTCATTACGGTATTTCCGAACAAGTTCCTGGATTACAAGCCTAAAGGTTATCTTATTGATAATAGTAAGAATATCGATATTGATGATAGTGACGATATTAGTGACGATATTGACCTTGATACAGAGCTGCTAACTATGACGAATGCCCTAACTATGTATATGACGCCGAAAAATAGACCGATTTGATATCACCCTTCAATTCGAATTAGCTAAAGCAATGTCTCCTTGCATAATATGGATTCCAAACACTCATGATCTGTATGTGAATGAGTCGAATTACTTAGCCCTAGGTCTATTAGTGAACTATCTCTCCAGGGATTGTGAGAGACGCTCCACTAGAAATATCCTTGTTATTGCTTCGACTCATATTCCCCAAAAAGTGGATCCCGCTCTAATAGCTCCGAATAAATTAAATACATGCATTAAGATACGAAAGCTAATGGGCTTGGCCTGACCGGCCCACTCCACACTGTGGCCGGTTCAGATCAACCCATTACTGGGTTTGATCTGGACACCCCATAAGTGGGTTTTCCACCTTTTCGGAGTTATCTTTCGAGCCTGATTCTTTCAGATCAACCCATTACTGGGTTTGATCTGGGCACCCCATAAGTCTCATTTTTAAAACATTTAAATTTATTTATCTGTTTTTATTTTGATTTAAAATTGGATATTAAAATTTTAAATGTTATTTTATTTATTTTTCAATTTTATTTGCATAAAGTTTAGTTTTCATTTTATATGTTATTTTATTTTATTGCCAGTCTATTTTGTTTTATTTATTATTCATTATTGCTTATCTATTTATCATTAATTTTATTTTATTGCTAGACTATTTTATTTTATTCACTCTTTACTCATTCTTGCCTATTTATTTATCACAAAATTTATTTTATCTTTGGATATTATTAGTTAGTTTATGCTTATTGATATTCTTCCAGAAAAATAAGACATAGAACTAGTAGAACAGCAGGATCTCAAATTAACCTTTAACAACAAAAATACTAATGCCCGTTAGTTTCTTGTTACTTGATAATAGTCAACATTGTTGACCGTTTGTCAATGCAATTACGATGGTCAACACAGATAACTTCCATGCAATGCCTTCAACTCCTAGTACAAGTGTTAAAAGCTAGAGAACAATTCTAAAATCATTAGTTGCATTGTGTACAGCCTAGGCAGAATACTTTGACACCAACATAGGCTATGAAGGAAACAATATAACTAAGGGGATTTAGTTGATTACTTGAGTTTGATGCGAGGTAACTAATGCCCGATAATTATACTGCAATTCCTTTGAGCAAATGTTAAATTTGTCATCAGATGACTAAAAAAACTCACGTCACATTTTGCCAAGGATGTGATGATGGAAGTTAGAATCCCTATAATGATTTTGGTAGAAAATAGGGTTAATTTGACATTGACCCCCATTTATAATGTGATATTAGGGGTTCACCCCCAAAATCAAAACTGTTTAGGCGTTAACCCCCAATTGTCCTTTTTCCGTCTTTTCCACGTTAACTGGTCAGTGTGTGAGTCACACGCGTGAGTCGTGACCAAACTACCCCTCGTACCATCCTCCATCTAATCTAACGGTCTCCATTCCATCTCCCGATCTACGGTCCAGATCTGACCGAGATTTTTTTAATGTTTGAAATCCAAATTTCAACTGCTTCATACTCATTACCCGCGAGAACCCTTTGGTTTCCATTCGTTCGTCATCCCCAAAAGGTAAACCCTAACTTGATTTTGAGTTCGATCACTAACATTCAACCCGAAATTGTTAGGGTTTTCGTCTGAAATCAGTTGTAAAGTGTTTTGGTCATTTGATTTTTCCATTTGCAGCTCCTTTTCACGGAAGAAATAGCTTTCTCTCTCTAGCCCTAATCCTGAACTACCATCGATGAAGAGAGGACCAAGGTCCAACATTTCTCTGTAAGTAATAATGAACCTAACTATAAGATTATTTAGCATGTTTATTATGATTGGTTTATGGTGAAATAACTTGAATGTTCATACAAATGGCTTCTTAGTCTCTGTTTCTTTGTTTCTTTTAGAAGTGTGTTTCAATGTTCATACAAATACTTTCTTATACTCTGTTTATCTTAGTTGTATATCATAGAAGGGTTTTTAGACTATTTCCATGTACATCATATAAGGGTTTTTAGTCTCTGTTTAGGGTTTATACTCTGTTTAGGGTTTTTAGATGTTCATATCATTGTGTCTCATGTTCTTGTCATATAAGAGTCATATAAGACTCTGCTTAGGGTTTATAGACTCTGTTTAGGGTTTTTAGATGTTCATATCATTGTGTCTCATGTTCTTGTTGATTTTATGATTATATGCTATCATCTGTTCATGTCTTTAGGCCTAGTAGAGAACTTGGCAAAAGAATGTTGGTGGTAAATTATGATGGTCATTGGAAGAGCTATATTTTTCCTAAAAAACATTATTGGACTTGTGAAGACTATATGAGTGGTAAAATTGCCTTAATTCCAAATGTTGATGGTGATGAGCTTAACATAATTGACTTGGTTCAAGGGATGGTAAGTAGGGACAAAGATCTAGTTGGGCATGACATGAGCTTTTTTTACTTGAAAGAGGGTATTATCTGTAAAGTTGTTAAAGAAGCAGATTTGCTAACATGGTGGATTGAAGGGGACCTTGAATCAAGAGGTAGAGCACAGTTGTTTCTTGAGCACTGGGGTGAAGTAAGTGTTGCTAATGATTGCTTTTTTCTTTGATGAATATTACTTTGTTATTTGGTTAATCTTGTCCTAATGATTGTTTATGTGATGTGTTGGTTAATCTTGTCCTAATGATTGTTTATGTGATGTGTTGGTGGTGTTTGTAGTCAATGTATGAAGTGCTTCCACCCATCATAGTTAGGCCAGCTGGGAGGCCAAAGAAGCAAAGGAGGAGAGGTGTAGATGAAGGACCTTCCAGCCAGAAGAAGCCAAAGAAGTGCAAGAGATGTGGTGGTGTGGGTCACAACAGTAGGACCTGCAAGGGTGGGCAATCACAACCACAAAGACCCCCACCAACTCTGCCTAGGGGAATGAATGGTGCTACACCCTCTACACAACAGTCCACCACCACTCAGCCATCAACATCCACAACCCAACCATTAACATCCACAGCAAATCCAGGATGCAGGACATTCTTTGGCAGGTCACCAACAATACCAATGAACCAAGTGTTTAGGCCTTCTAAGTTACAACCAAGAAAAGCAGGGAAGAAGTAATTAGGTTGGGTTTATCATTTTGATCATTTTGTGAAGAACATACTTATAGATTTTGCTCTTTTTTTTATGGAAATATGGTTATGTTTAGATAGTTGATCATTTTGTGAAGAGCATTAGGTTGGGTTCATCATTTTGTGAAGAACAGTAGGTTTGAAAACTAAGGAAGATGTGTTAGGTATCTAACAGGAACTATGTTAAGTCTTGTTAGGTTTATGTAACATGTATTTTTGGAGCTATAAAAGTTGGGTATGTTTTGAATCTTAGTTTTTTTGTAAAGTTCAAACCTTTTGAATGTGAGTTGCTACAAATGTCTAATCTTTAACTTCTAACTTATTCAATATCATCTTCATACATACATACTTGGGTACCCTACATACTTCAAAGTTTTACATTGTTAAACTTGTTACAAAACTCTTCAAGAGTAGTTGTTATCACTATTTAAGCTTGAGAATGGTTACTTTGCTTCTGTCCTTGGTTCTTATTCATCGGGCAATCTTTCTTCCAGTGACTTGGATCTCCACAACCATAGCAACCCACGACTCGATGTTGTTTCACACGTTGAGTTTGATATTCAAGCATGGCTTCATCTAGCCACTGAAAAGATTCACATTTGAGGTATTGGCATCTCAAATACTTTCTTCCGGGGTTTCTTGAAGTACTCGACACCATCACTTTTCGAATGCCATCAGAATTTCTCTTCGTGCATGCAGAGTAAAGAAAGGGGCAACTTAGAGCTACATAAGCCTTCATCTCACAAATTTGACACATGACTTCCTGAAAACGAAAATTGCACAAAACAGTTGAGATAACACCCCACTGTAAATACGATAATTAGGGAAGGACCCCCAACCGAAAATAGAGGATAACAGTGTATACCTCAGATGATGAACTACACTTAGCTCCTCCTGCCATGGTTTTCGAAACAATGAACACAATTTAAGGTTTCAACCCTCCCAAAACTTCATCATCCATCGATTGAATCTCTTGTTTTTTTATAAGCTTTTAGGGTTGTTACCGTTGGGAGCTTTTGGGGGTAGTTTTGGGAAACATAATTCAACAGCTATTTTAAAATATTCAATCTGGACCGTAGATCGGGAGTTGGAATGGAGACCGTTAGATTAGATGAAGGATGGTACGAGGGGTAGTTTGGTCACGACTCACGCGTGTGACTCACACACTGACCAGTTAACGTGGAAAAGACGGAAAAAGGGCAATTGGGGGTTAACGCCTAAACAGTTTTGATTTTGGGGGTGAACCCCTAATATCACATTATAAATGGGGGTCAATGTCAAATTAACCCTAGAAAATAATATAGTATCTTAAGCAGTGCTGCTACTACTTCGAAGTCTAAGCATAACCTAAACTTGATTGGAATCTACAAGCGTCTCATTTCATTTTCTCAAGGATGTGATTATGGAATTTCGAATTCCTATAAAAGTTATTTCCATACAAAATACTCTAGTATGTTCGACAGTATAACTACTCCTTCGAAGCGTAGGCATAACCTAATCATGATTGGGATCTACAGCCTTAATAATGCAAATCCTTACAGGGAAATTTCGACAATAAGGAGTGGTATCAAAAACTATTGTATATTCAAATGAAGGTGGAAAATTGTTGAAAGAGTCTTGGACATGGATTGATAGATTCTTTGCATAGGTGCTTTAGTGGGACACTCTACACTTAGGGCGCTTTAGTGGCGCACTTCACACGTCAAGAGGAGAAATTTGAGCTTTTTATCTCTTCGATTACAGATTTTACCGACGATGGATGGATGGGAGGCGGTTAGGATCTCACGATCTGGAAGTCTGAATCAAGGGACCCTAATCATATTGAGCCATTGGAGATCTAGAGAGAGAGAGAGGAAAGAAGAAAAAAAAATTAGAGAGAGAGAGGAGAGAGAAAATAAAAAAAAAAAAAAATTTAATGTTTGAAGGTTGCTGGCCGGAAAATTGGCCGGCCGGCGACCTTCGCCGGAGAAGATGATGAGATGGAAGAGAAAGAAATGATGACTGGTTGACGGAAAGTTAACGGTAACTGAAAAAGGGGGCCGTATCGGTATTTTTGCTAAAGTAGGGGGTCAGGCAGGAAATTGGTCACAAAGTTGGGGGCCATTTGGAAAATAACCCTAAATTTTACAAACAAAACATATCATAAATACCATTTCAGAGCATTAACAACGAAACCATTAGAGTTTTAAGCAGTCATTTAGTTCATCAAAAGTTCATATTAATTACTCATAGTTCGACATGCTTTTCAAAAACCAAAAGTACCATATTACTTTTGAAATGTAACGTCGTTTTATTCTTGGAGACAAACACTAGATCTATTGCTGATGATCAAAAAAATAGTCATAAGTTGACTGAGGTCAATGAGTCAAGAAAAGACCAAAAGCACGTAGGTCAACCCGCATCAAGTCAATAGGGAGGTTGAATCTGAAGGAGGTCTGCCACTCAAGCCCCGAATAGGGGGTCAACACGATTGTCTTAGGCGCCTTAAGCCCTCTCCTGACTCAAATAGAAGCTGGTTTACCCTGGGATTTAAGAGAAGACTAGGGGGTCCGCTAAGTGGGGCCGATACTCATTCCCGGAAGATGGGAGGTAGAAGCGTGCCTAATGCTTAGCGACTTAATCACGAATCTAATCAAAGATCTCAGTCAGTGAAGATCTTAAGTATTTAATAATCTTGGCTTCAAGAGTCTTCCAAGGAGGAAACATCTCTAAAGAATTTATAAACTTGGAAACATATCTATCAAGTACCCGACACAGGTACTCCGAAATATCAAACATACAGGATAACCTAAATTGGAAACCACAATATCTTCTAACTACGAAATAGTAGTTTCTGTCCAACACGATGGATCTCAACCGCCTCAATCATGCCGCCTACCAACATTCGACCAAAGCTGCCTATAAAAAGTAATCTACTCACCTTGAAGAAGGTACAAACTCCACAATTCACTCAATACTCCTTTCTTGTATTTTCAAGGGAAATCTAACTGTCTTTAGTATCACAGATGTTCCCAAGCTCCTTGCAGGGTTTTCCCCCAGGTTCAGAGGAGCAAGATGGGGATTCAACGTAGAAATCTCATCGTTCACGGCGAGATCCAGCATCATGGTCTCATCATTCTGACTGATACCAAAAGGACAAATTTTGACATTAGCAAATTGGTGGTGGAAGAAGGGCATACTCTAGTAAAATCATCATCGTTTGGTAACTCGAATCTCAACTCAATTCCTTTCGAATCACATTTTATTTGTTTCTTTAGTTTATTTCGAAAAGTCAGAATGTCTTCACAAGAAAATACAAAGAATGGGGCATAATGCCCTGAAACCGAAGAGTTGACTGCGGAGGTACTCGAATGCTTCAAAGTTGAAAGGTAGCAAGACACCGAGAACATGCGAAATAAGCAGGCAAGTCTCCCAAAAGCACAAAAGGAAGCGACATATGTGAAAAGAGTCCAAGATGCAGGGAAAATAATGGAAAAAATGAGGACCCTTTCTCGCAAGCTCTTCTTGACCCCGGCTAGTCCTTTCGTTCCTCGCCATGATCGCGAGATGTCTCTAAGGCTTTGGAATCGTTGTATGTGTCAAATAAAAAGACGCAAGAAAGGGAAAACATTGTGTTAGAGCAGAAATAACCTCACGTCCGCATAGCTTTGAGATACTTAGAAGCCCAGCGGGCCAAGATTTTCAAGTGTCCTCACTTAGAAAACTACGATGGTTCTGGTAACAAAACGTATTGATAGGAGATTACATCGAAAGAGTGTAGTCTATGTGATGCAGGCGCAACAAAATTAAAGAAGATAATAAAAGTAAAGGGAAGAACGATTAAAGAACTGTATATAACTTAATAAAACTATAAACTTGATTAACTTCAAAGGGGTTTTTCTCTTCTACATGAATAATAAAGACAAACTGGACCTCCTTTTATAAGATATTAGACTTTCCTGGATAGACTCAAACTGGACTTTCCTAAATAATGAAAATACTAAAATAATGCAACTTCCTAAACCTAGATTCAATACGAATCTTACAAAACTGAGACTCTTCCTAAAACCCTAAGACTATGGCCGACTGGCCTAAGTTGCCAAAACGGCCGTGAGGCCCACGGACGGCGAGCCCGACCCGGGTGTGCCTGCATCAGCCTCCCCTTTTCTCACGAGGTTCGTCCCGAACCATTTCAATGAAGAAAACAATTTGATGCTCCCGTATACGATGAAATCTGTCATGGCGATCCGTAATTCCCACTTTGAACGAATTTTGCATTAAATGTGGAGGATACCAATTTGCAAGAAAGTGTCAACCTCATTTTCATTCCCATATTGTAATGATGACATCTCCTTGAGGCTCTTCTTTTTCTACTCTTCCTTCTCTTTCTCTTCGTCATTCCTTGTCATTGTTTTTCTCGGTCCACAGAGACAGTGGGTTGTTCATAAACAAAGAAATAGCAACTGTTTTTGATTAACCCATCAAAGCTTCCATCAAAACATTACCCTCGCCACCGGATTCTCAAAATCGTCTCCATAGTCTAATACTAGGGTTTGGATAATATTGAGACGAGATGTGTCGTCATGAGGTTCGATTGAAGTAGTAGGAATAATCAACTTAGCACCATAACAAATAGCATTCACAGTCCAATCTTTCACAACCACTCGAGATAAAAATATGTGTTTTGCAACACGAGGACCCTTTGGACGGTAGTATCTGTCTAGATTATTGGAGACGCAAGAGGAGTTTCCAGATACCAAATTTGCTTGATCTGCTACCTTTAAATTGTAACCAACAGTTGTTTTTTGATCATCCACCTCAGCATAAGCAGAATCCTTTTTAGGTATTAGATCTTGGGTAAATTGTTTGAACCCAGTGGTTGAAGATCTGGCAAGAAAAACTTTGGGATGAGAGAATTCTCCTTTGGCATCACTAGGTGTTGTAAGTGAGACAAATAGTACCATTATAACCACTGCCCTTCTCTTAAATTTTGTCTGAGATATGCAATTACCAAGTCTCATGCCTTCAAAGAGTTGATGAAAACTCAAAGCAGCAATTAGGGGTTAAATAGTTAAAGGACTTTCGGAAACACCCAATGATATTCCAATTATTACAGAAGGAACCACAATTTCAAGCTCCAATACTTGAGAAATAACACGATGATGAATAAGCCCCAAAGAATGCTTATCAGTGAAAGAAGACGATGATATAGGTAATGATCCATGTGTACGACCATAAGTAGCACGAGTATGAACATCAACTTGCTGATTACTACTTTCTTTAATATGACCATTAGTGGCTGGTATTTTATATTAACCATTAGCTAAAGAGTCCATCATCAATGTCAATAAAGAAGTCATCATAGAAACAAGACCAGGGAATGGAAAATAACCCCATTTGTGTTCATTCAAACAAGGTGAAGTTAGGTCTCCAAAAGCATCTGATAATATATGAATAAAACCAGGTGATAATAAAACACCAGTAGAGGTAAGAACTCGAAGAGAGTCTTTATGTCCATATCGTGCAGAGATCATAAGTGTTGTTTCACCCGCTTCTGTTTTGGAACTGATATTGCAGCCGGAATCTACTACGCACTTAACAATGTTATCGAACCCAAGCCGGGCAGTCATGTGGATAGGAATAAAGGAAGTTTTTTGGGTTGTTTTCATCATAAATTCGAATATCAACTCTAAAACTTAACAGTATTGAAATGGCTCTCATATCACTAACTTCGTGATATTCGGCGGCTAACCAGGTAATGGTGTAAGGTTCTGCTAATCTCGAACCCACTATGAAGCCTTTGCCGGAGTTAATATTGCCTGAACAGGTTCCCAATCCAACCTTGGTATCTGTTGTTACTACAGTATCTGCAACTTCAGCTTCTTCGGAATCGTCTTTTTCTTCGTCAGAGTATGGTTCAGTTAGGATTTTTGAGGTTTTAAGAATAGCGAAATTACTCCTATTTTTCTTCATTGTTTCAAGAGAATTTATTAGATGGGGATTTGATAGAGAAAGATTTGATGTGGGACATAAGTGATGTGGAAAATTTTATGATTCGAAACAAGGATGTCTTTTCCCGGAATTGCATATGCATCAAATGATTCGGCTAGGCATGGGTGCTTCCTATCACGACTAGGGTTTTGGTCTAACAAAGGAAAATTAATTCTTTCTTCCTCCTCCGCCGTCGACCGAATTTTGTTTCTTGTGTCAAGAACTTCTCCTTCAATATCATCGATCATAGTGATCGAAGTAACTTTAGAGCCCTGACTTCTCGATTCAGTCTTTGTTTCTATATATAACAAATATTCACCGAGAGGAAGAAAATCATACCAGAGGATACTTTTTAATATAGCCAAATTATCTATGAATTGTTTACGTTGATCCAGGAGTCTTCATTGCAGTGCATTGAATTGTTCATAGATTCTTTCGGACATATGTTGCTCAACCAAAAAAACCTTATCTTTGTCATCAACATCTTGATTTCTAAACAAATCTTCCATGTGTTGAATCCAGAAATTTACATGAAATTGACCTTTGAAGTGTGGAATTTTAGAAACTTGATGAATTTTTCTTTCATCTTCTCGATCAATATAAAATTGAGTTGTATCGCGAATAAGATCCCAACATAAACGTTGATAATTTTTCCAACATTCAAGAGGAGATGTATCCATATATATATATATATATATGTATATATTTGTGAGGATAAAATCTAGAATTTGATGGCTCTGAATACCACTTGATGTAGGCGCAACAGAATTAAAGAAGATAATAAAAGTAAAACGAAGAACGATTAAAGAACTGTAAATAACTGAATAAAACTGTAAACTTGATTAACTTCAAAGGGAATTTTTCTCTTCAACATGCATAATAAAGACAAACTGTACCTCCTTTTATAGGATATTAGACTTTCTTAGATAGACTCAAACAGGACTTTCCTAAATAATGAAAATACTGAAATAATGAAACTTTCTAAACCTAGATTCAATACAAATCTTACTAAACTGGGACTCTTCCGAAAACCCTAAGGCTATGGCCGATTGGCCTAAGTTGTCAAAACTGCCGTGAGGCCCACGGACGGCGAGCTCGGCCCGGGTGTGCCTGCCGTGATTAATACATTCATTTTTTACCGCTTTTATGTGTTTACATATTCACTGATTATTACATTCCTTTTTTACCCCCTTTATGTGTTTACAGATTCACTGATTATTACTTTCTTTTTTTACCCCCTTTATGTGTTTATAGATTCACTGATTATTACATTCCTTTTTGACCCCCTTTATGTGCTTACAGATTCACTAATTATTACATTCTTTTGTTAACCCCTTTATATGTAGCCT
Organism: Eschscholzia californica; assembly: GCF_041429995.1. Lineage (NCBI taxonomy): Eukaryota > Viridiplantae > Streptophyta > Magnoliopsida > Ranunculales > Papaveraceae > Eschscholzia > Eschscholzia californica. The sequence goes on along the minus strand of NW_028238309.1, from coordinate 26,836,538 downwards.
GAGTATATTGTCTGACCAACTCTACTCTCAAGGCCAGTAGGCAGACCCAGGAAACAAAGGAGGGACAGGTCCGAAGGACATGGACAGAGAAGGAATATATGCGGCACTTGTGGTAATGTTGTCCACAATAAGAAGACTTGTAGAGGAGTTCCCCCTCCCCAAACCGGTGGATCTTCAAGTATTGCAGTGCCTCCACCAACTAGTCCATCTTGAATTACTGCAGTGCCTCCAACTGGTCCATCTTCTAGCACTGCTAGAGGTGGAGCAAGAAGAGGTGGGCAAAGGAAAGGTGGAGGCAGAAGTGGATTGGGGAGTGGTGTACAAAATCAAGATCAGCAAGAATAACAACAAGAGCAACAACAACAAAGAGGTGGAGGCAGAAGTGGATTGAGAAGGGGTGGACAAGATCAAGGTCAGCAAGAAGAACAACAAGAGCAACAACAACAACAAAGAGGTGGAGGCAGAAGAGGTGGAGGGATGAAGGGTGAAGAGAGAAAAGGTGGAGGTATGAGGGGTGGAGGCAGGACTTCTGTGCAACAACAACGACAGGACCAACAACCTCAACAACACTCGATGCCAACATTGGTTATTCCACCAATACCTGATGCCCAACCTCTATTCCCATAAAGAAAAAATAAAAGAGGTGGCATGTAGAGTTGGTTCAACATAAGCGGAGACGCAAGTGATGAGTAATGGATCGCTAGTTCCTGTTGGTTATTATGTTTTTTTTGTGTTAAACATTCATTCTTTGAGTGACATTTTGGGATATTTAGATGTTTTATGGATGTTTTTGAGTTGTGTATCAACTTTTTGTTCTAAATAACATATTCGTGATGCCTTATACTTGTGCTTTGTGTTGTTTTACAGTTTTCCATTTTGGCCCCCTAAAACATATCTTCTCTCTAGATTGGGTATCTATTCCTCTGTGCCACCTTGACAAATCGAATGAGATTGACAAAAATTCTTTTTTGACTCTCTAAACATATCTTCTCTCTAGATTGGGTATCTATTCCTTTGTGCCACCTTGACAAATCGAATGAGATTGACAAAAATTCCTTTTTGACCCCCTAAACATATCTTCTTTCTAGATTGGGTATGTATACCTCTACGCCCCCTTTACAAATCGATTGAGATTGACAAAAAGTCCTTTTTGACCCCCTAAAACATATCTTCTCTCTACATTGGGTATCTATTCCCTCTGTGCCCCCTTGACAAATCGAATGAGATTGACAAATCGAGAGACCAGTCTGAGTAGAAGAATTAGTGAAATTTTTACTGATATCTTCTCTCTACATTGGGTATCTATTCCCTCTGTGCCCCCTTGACAAATCGAATGAGATTGACAAATCGAGAGACTAGTCTTAGTAAAACAATTAGTGAAATTTTTACTAAAATTGACAAATAGAAAGACTTTTCATTCCTTAATTTTACTAAATTTTTCATAACTTTTAACAAAAGACTACATAGAATTCTTGTTAAGAAAATCTCTACAGAACTGATTAAAAGGTAATTGGATTGGCAGCATACGTGATTCTGCTTTAGACTTTTCTACACTTTCAACTTAATCATACAACCAATCGAATTTGTTGCAGTATACACAAGAGATAATTTTTGGTTGTCAAAGATTTTCGGATCTTCCTCTTGTCTGTGGATTGTGGCAATGGACATGGAGTGTCAAACCATGGGCAGTCTCTTTCGCTCAGTGGGCCACAAAACTGAATGAAAGCAAGATTCGTCCACCACTGACTTAGAGGTGTTCGATCTGTCAACTGAAACCTTACTTGGCCGAGCGCTTACAGAAAAATCTTCATCCTTCACCTCGCTTTTCGCTTCATCTAGCCACTGGAATTTGAGGCATGTATTAAACTCACAAGCAAGGTATTTTGGAGTTCGGCAAGGACTGTAGATCCATGGACACTCCAAACTAGATTGTGATTTTTCATCACAGATTTGACAAATCTAGAGAGGAACCATAGATTAGAGACGCAAAAGGGAGAACGAAAGGGAAAGGCAAAATTCGGACTTCAACTTACCATTATATTTTCTGATGAATCACCTCCACCCATGAATCCAGACGAAGCTTTCCGCATGTAGATGAGAATTTAAGATCTGGGTTTAGGGTAAAATGGTGATGAACGGTTGAGTAGAGGGGGAGTTAAGAAGTAAAGAACAACATCTGAAATGGGTTCTTATATTTCTTGAAAATGAAGGATTTATGGGTAGTGATTTGACAACCTAGGAAGGAGGAAAGATTTCTGGTCACGCACGCTAACCCATGCTAACCCACGTAGGGATAGTATTGGAATAAAATGTTGGACTTAAACGGTAGTTACACGGCGCCAAGAAATGGGGGGTCATATTTGAATTTACAAAAACTGAGGCCCAAACAGGAAGATGATCACAAAGTAGGGGGCCGAAAAGGAAATAACTTTTTTTTTAATCATCTTCTTCGTTAAATCCTAAATATTCTAACAACATTACATATCTTTTCTTCTCCACAATCAAGTTATATAACGACCATTGCCAATAAACAACTAGTTTATTTATTCTTATTTTCTTCTTTTATTAGATACTTATATTTTTTATGTCTCAAGATATTTCTGATGTTGTTTTAATGGTGGAAAAATATATTTTCAATCTCAATGAAATAGTGATATTATAGATGAGGATATCTATCTAGATGTAAAGAACCTTAGACAAATGTTTTCGATTAAATTTTATATATCTTTCATTTCAACTTTCAAAATTTGTTCAAAAATAAACAAAATATTTTAGTTTCGTTAGGAAATCTCCCTGGGAAAATTCGTGTAAACTTTCTCCCCCAATGGAGGCAAATATGGTAAACAAACATGAGAACAATGTCTTTTCCCTAGGGAACTACATTTATATGTTATTTCAACCAATTTCTCTTAATCGAAGGAAATATGGCAAAAAAGGTGAAAATGAGTTATACCTATGGATCTAAATATATATGTCTTCTTCATTGAGCAAAATGTTTGGTAAAAATAGTCGTCGGAGATGTTGTAGTTAGTAAAATAAAGAGAGTGGAAGAAGATAAGTCGGAGGGGAGATTGGGAGAAGCCGAAATCGAAAGGGAGAACCGAGTGAAGAAGAAAGAGATATTTTATTATTTCTGATTAATTTTACCTTGTTACCTTTTGGTCCTTCAAATCATGAGTTTCACATTTAAGATCTATAACATATAAGGTCTTGGATAATAATTCAAAAGTTTTATCTCCCTTTACGAGTACTTGTTACAAAGAACATTTTTAAGAAAGGGATTTTTAAGAAAGGGAATGAAGCCACACAAGATAAATCTGAAAAACCAAAGTGGTGAAACTCAAGGGATGCAAGCGAGAAAAAACTAGAGGATTTTAGACCTTGTAATTTCACAATATAACTAAAGTATACTTCTACAAAATTGAGAAATCATGAGCATAGGCTACTTTTGAAAAAACCAATGTTGATCTTACTCAACGACCCATATTAAAAGAGGATTTGTTGGTTTTACATAAAGGGTTCAACCGAAAAAAATACAGATTTTTCAAGAAGAAACTAAAATCAAAATTTGGTGCTTGAAGAATATCATTTATTAAAAAAAGATGTATGTCCCAGTCAGCTTTTTTCCTTTTTTCTTATTTAGATTTACAGCTCCCAAGCAACAATCTTCAGCTCCCTTACCAAACACCGTTTTTTAATTCTTTCACGTCAACAATCTAAAAACTTTATTTCTCTCTTTCTTTGGGTGTTCTATCTCGCTTCGACACCCTCTTCTTCGGAATCATTCTTTAACAAATTAAAGAGAAAAGAAGATCTAGAGAGGAAGTGGGAAAGTGGGAAAAATATAATAAAAGGTAATCTCTCTCTAAATATTTACTCTCTAAAATTTCAAGAAACTTTTAGAGATTGATGGCTCAAAGCGAGGCATTGCTCAGTTTAGGCTAGGGGGGCTAGGGTCGGTCCTTATCACTTTGACTTATTAGACTGGGTTAAAACGAGAGCCCATCCATCTAGAGCCATATACTCCAAACACATTAAACACCTTCAAGCTTTGATCTTGATCATTTGTTTAGATCCATTATCCATGGCATGAAAAGTATTAAATTTGTAAAGTTTATTTTACTCAAGTGGTGATATATATGATTGGGAAGGCTAAGGTTTCAGTCTGGGCCTGCTCGTCTTATGTGAAACCAAATAAAATAGCTTAGCTGGTTAGGGCTCAATAGGCACAAGTGATGCAAATACTGGTTTAGGTCGTTCAATGTAGTAGAAGAGGCAAAGATATCCAAATCAAAGAAAAACAAAAGATAAAGCAACAGAATTCTAACATCAAAGATAAAGTTTACCACAATAATAATATCAGCAGTGAACACTAACAAATGAATTTGGAGACCTATAGACTCCAGAGATCATTTGTTGAGTATAATATATGTAGCACAACCCACAATAATAAGTGCATCAGTGAACACTGACAGATGAATTTCGAGACGTATAGACTCCGGAGTTCATTAGCTGAGTATACATATATCATATGTAGCACAGTCTCTATAAGTTTAACCTTAGGTTTTCATCTTCCGCTATTTTTGCGGTTTAATCTGTTCTGATTTTTCTTTAGAAACATTTTCAAGTTGTTTTGGTGAAACTAGGGTTTGAACATAGTTACTTACTGCCATCACTTTGTTATAATGATATAAGATACCCAGATTCTTGAAACTCCTTATAGTCCGACTCTTGGGGCAATACAATCTATGCATTCCATATTGAAGTTGTACTAGTATTTCTCCACTCTCTAATAAACTCAATGTGAACCTTAATCCCTGTAACTCTGAAGACCTTATGGTGAACTTTTTAGTCCAAGAATTTGTCACACCATACACATCCATCATCCATATTTCATAACTGCAACTAAATAAACGTACCAACATAGACAAACATCCATCTTTAACACCCAAATTATTAATAATTGCAAAGTTTACACCAAAATTAGGTCTAGGTAGTTCTCTAAACTTTTCATCTTCGATATTAAAGGATATAATCAAATCTTTTGATGTTTGAGAAACACAATCATTCCAATGAAGTATTCCATTAAGCAATGCTTGAGAATATCGATATCGGAAACATATATGGTAAGGAATATGATCTAGTTCCCTCCATGACCCACTGCCTATAGTATAAACCTTAACTTCAGACTGAAACTTATTAGTTCTTGAATGAATAGGAGCAATCCTTACTACCTTGTACTCTTTAGTATTAGGATGAAAACCAAAACCCCAAACAACCGAACGACAACGTAAATTCTTTGGAAATTGAGTAGATGGGTTTGGTAAATCTAAATATTCTTGAGTTCTAGGGTTCCAAAGAACTAAAATATTTGGATTGTATCCAATAAAGCAATGCAAACCATTACAAGAACCAATTTCTTGTTTAAAATAACAAATTCTTGGGTTATGTCGAAATGGGTAGTTTAGTTTGAGTATTGTCTTACGATCATCTAATAGTAAACAATAATAATCACGAGTTAAAATGAGAAGATGATTACTCACAGATGGTGAAGCAGAAGTTGAAAAACAATGGTGATGAATAGTACCAAGAAACGTTTGATCATCAAACAAAGCTTTCCAAGCCTTTGAAACACATTTTAATCTCGGAATGAATTTGATCGGAATGAGTGAAACAATAATACTCTGGATTTCTGGACGGAATTTAGTTAACATGGCTAATATTGATTTTCATTACTATGAGTATTAGGTTTAGAGGAGGTTGAAGAACAAAGAAAAATACTTTCACCAGTAAAGAATTCTTCTTATATGATAACCGAAAGTATTGGTGAATATCTTCTGGAGATCTTTTACCATTTTCTACCAAGGGATTTTACTGGGGATATATCTCTTTAAGATTCTTCACCCCATAAGGCTATGGATATATATGATTTGTCTACAACATCATCATAAGAAACAATATAACATACCTAAAATGATACATGATATTCTTCTTTTCTTTTTTAAACGGAAATGAATTACACAATAGAATGATGTTCGGTTTTGGGGCCTAACTAAATAGGTCAAAATATTAAATTTTTCTTTTTTTGACAAAGGAGATAAACTTCAATAAGATCAAAACAATCATGAACACAAGAGATTTCTGGGGATTTGGGGGGAGTCCCATATTCCAGATAAGTTGTCACTTATAGCCCTTGCTGCACAAACTTGTGCAAGCACATTACATTCTCTATAACACGAAGAAAACCTAACAAATTCTAGCCTCTGTGAAACATAACTTATGTTTGAAAGAAAGGTTCTGCATTCCCAAGGAATAGATGTATCTAACCCAACAAGGATATCAATCAAATCCATACAATCGCGTTCTAGTATGATGTTGGATACTTAAAGTGTTTGGCGATTTCCACCCCTAAGAGAATGGCTTCGGCTTCGGCTGCCAACGCTGAGTTCAACTTGAGGATCTTTGACGTTCCCCCAATAATTTGCCCTTCCCAATTTCGGATGATTGTTGCGGTTGCCACACCTTGTCTGAAAAAGTGACATCTATATTGATCTTAAACTGATGCATCGGTGGAGGTATCCATGTTGGGTTTTGTACGTCCTTAAGACTCTTAATCACCTAACTAATGTTGTAAGCGGAATCTCAAACATCAGGTGTTTAACACTAGATTATCAGGATCGCATGCAAACACTAGTAATGAACTAGAAACTGAAAGTAGAATACCTGGATTCGCTTTCCCGAATAAGATTCCAACTCCTTTGTCCCGAAGAAGAGAGCTCCAATTGTCGTTCCTCTACTTAACACACCCGAGTAACTGACTTGATCTCCCTTCTTTGATGTCAGCTAGGACTCCATTGAAGGTTAAGAAGAAGAACCACTCTTCTTTTGACTGTTTAGATACACTGAAGTTTTTTCTCTAAAACCCTCTCTCTGCACTAAGCTATCTGAAAGAGAGAGAGGTTGTTTTTCTCTCGAGAAAAATCTACACCTTTTCTGTTCCATAATGGTCCTTATATAGAGAAACCTTAATAGGAATCATATTCAGATTAGGATTTAATCCAGACCAAAAAATAAACATCAGAGTCCCATCAAATTGGGAATCCAGATGACGGGGATTCCCTATTAGGGTTTCTCCTAATAGTGTGTTCGACCACTTTAGCCCATAAATGGGCTTGGCCTGGCCGGCCCACTCCCTTTATGTGGTCGGCCAAATCAACCCATTAATGGGTTTGATCTGTCCGGCCCATAACTTCTTTTTTAGCCATTCCGGGCTTCCTTTCCGAGCCCAGTTGTTTCTATCTTTTTGCGCCTATTATAGATGGATCATATCCATCTATAGGCAAACTTCCACTAGTCAACTTACTCCGATCAAGCTACCACTCTTTGGTGTAACCCGTTGTAGGATCCGGTCTATGTTAGGTGCGAATCACCGAAGTGACCCGACGATCGTAAGCGGCTTCTAGCTATGCATTACGATCCCTAATTGGACCGGATTAGATGATCTACCGGATAAAGTCATCGTTATCCTAACTGACAAATAGAGTGCATTACCATCTTGGTCGAAGGAACCTCCTTCGGAAGGACATCTCCAGACCGAACAGATATATCCTTCAGTCTCCAAATTGTACTTAGAATAAGTGCAATGCTTGATTTCCATGTCACTTCGCATCTCTTCTGATACGTCATATCTTTTCAGACTTTCTTGATCTGGAGAACAACTGTCAAAGCTAATGATTAACTATTAATCTATTAGAGTGCGACTGCACAAGTTTAGTTGCTTATCCTCAAGTGGCCTAGAGATACTTTCTCAAACATAGTTAGGAGGACATAATTCAGTCTTGTACTCCCACTTAACTTCATGTCTATTGTGTCATTCCTAGTACTCGTTCTTATAAACTCTTTTGACGGTGCAGCCTTTTGGTGGTACCAAAGTTTGACATTCCTTACATTAGATGAGTGGAGCACTCATGTTTAAGGAACCTTTCCAATCTTGCCTATGACAATTCATGACGTTTTTCATAACTTGAAGAACTCTCATGTTTGGGTTATCCAGTGTATATTCCCAATCATAAACCCATGTAGTTAACTTGAATACCATATTTCTATAGCCCATGAAACTACGATATCAGTCAATCTCACATGCTAGTCTTCGTGAGTCATTGTTGTCCATGCAGTGACCTGGACTGGGCACTTAATAATGAATCTATTCCAAATTCACTTAGCAGGGTTTCATTTACTAGATCAAGTATCTGATAAACCTACTTGGAATGCTTCATTATTTTGGATTGTAAATTAAATACTAAAACATGATTTAACGATGGAATAATTAACTTATTTCTGATAATAAGAGTTTGTAAATTTGAGCCTTTTCGTGTAACTCCTTGCTCATCGAAATATCTCGGATGCTGAATCTTGCTTGACTGTCTACCATGAGACTTGGGTAGAAAAACTCTACTTAAGTTTTTCACATTAGACTTTTCAAGACCTTTTTTTGAAAAAGTCTTATCATCTTCTCGATCTATTTCTATAGATCTTTGATGCCAAAAGCCTTTCACCTTTATGTGTGGTCCTTTTATTGAGTCTGTTCTAAACTATTTTCAACATCAGAAGGTTGTTGTCAATCCCTAGTATGTCATCTACATACCTGACCAAAGAAAACTGGGTCACTCCCACTAACCTTCTTGAACTTTCTAAAATTCAAGATTTATCTTCATTATCAGAGAAATCAACTCTTGATTACTTTGCTGAATCAAAGATTCCAACTCCTAGTTGCTCGCTTCAATCCTTCGATAGATTTTTGAATCTTGCATTTGTCACCAGTTTTAGGAGAGTTAACTCTCTTTTGAAATGTGTTAAGTACACATTTTTTGCCAATAATTGATCATTATGGTCTTAAGCATTGTGACTTGAGAGATAGTCTTTTCATGGTCTAAACCAAGAACTCCGTGACCTTTTTTTTTCTAGTCTTGCACTGGGAAGCGCACTAATGTTTCCATCCTTGTTCGTTTTTCAAACTCTTTGAAAAATCTATTCTATTTAATAGAAACTATCCCGTTAAGCAAAATAAACCAAGTTCCAAACTTGATTACAGACATGGATTTCATTATGATTTCTATGGCTCTAAGCCATATTTCAGAGTGATTCCATCATAGCTTTTGTGTAGGCATCTCATTTTCTTCTCCAGTTGGATTTTAGTTCTCTGAGAGAGATCTATGAGCCTTCAAGACCTACTTGGGGTTTTAACAACTTTGAGACGCTCTCAACTTTTTTGAGGGCTCTCTTGCAAATCTAATTCATCTTATGCGGGGGGATCTCTAAGATCTTCTATCTATACCTTTTTTTCCATGTCTATTGGCTATCAATAGATAGGAACCGCGAATTCTGACATTTGTATACTATTGTTGGTTTGTTATACCATTTGTCAGTATGTTGCTCATATCAAATTTCTTCGATATCTTAAATTTCTCCCACTTGTCTTTTTGGAAATAACTCTTATCTCAAGGGAGACACATCACGAGCAACACACACTTTGTTCTCTGATGGGTTGTAGAAGAATCCACAATATTTCTGTAAACCATAAAGAAATACTTCGTCTGATATGCTAACTTTAGTTTCGTAATTTCAAACATTAACAAAAGACTGCTTTGGAATCATTCCAAATCCATACTCTAATCATGTCTTTTCAGCTTTAGACGGAATTTGGTTAGATAGGAAGAACGATCGTGTTGAGAATATATCCCATAACGTGTTCAGAAGATTGGCATATACCTATCATTAATCGACTTATGTTTAACATGTCTGATCACTCCCACTGACCTCATCATCCATATGTTGTGTTCTTTAGAGCAAGTTGAGAAATTATTTCTCAACTTCTTTGATGGTCATCAAATTCTTGACTCAAATATTTATCATCTCGATCCGATTGGATGATTCATAAGTTCTTGTATTGTTGATTCATTACTTTATCTTGTTCTTGTTTGAACTATTCAAACGGTTTTGACTTGTGCTTCATAACTAGTATGTTTCCATACTTTCTGAAATTGTCCGTGCACATGGCAAAGTAATTCCAATTAACTTGAGTTGGTCAGTTTGAATCCTTTTATTATAGCCTTAAGTATCATTGTTAACTTTTTAGTTCTCCCAGAACTAAATTTGTTAATTTAACACTGGTTTAAAACATTTGATGTTTCTAAAAGAACATAATAACACTTATTAAGTTATATGCTAGATCAGTGTCTAAGAGAAGACTTTGATCCCTTTCAGCATCCTTAGCAATACTTGCCTCTGCTCCCTCATGGATCTTTTCTTATTTTAGTCAAGTACGTAATTCCCTTGGGCTCCCACTGAGCCTCGCATCCAGTCTTAAATACCTGATGGAGGGAGTCTACTATACTTGCCAAGTTATCTTTGTTAACAAAATACAAGAACCAGAATTCGCAATTCGTTTCTTTTGTCTTCCACGTACTTAGGGTATCTTCTCTTAATGACTTAGTCATTGCTTTAGAAACTTTTACACTGACCATTTGTCCTTTTGAATAATAAGAACTCTTCTTATATTCCTTTGGTTGTTGATTCTTAAGAACCTATTTCTTAGATTTAATGTTCGTCAATGTTCCTTTCAGTTGTCTTCACAAACTGAGTGACTTATCTATGATTTTTATCCTTCTTTTGACTCAATCTTATTGAACCGGTCAAAGATAATATAATTGGTTATTGCTTGAAGAAGAGAAAATCTAGTTTTTCTTCTTAAGACGACTTTCTTAGAGGTACTTGACCTCTCCATTCAAGACATCTAGAGGAAGTCTTCCTTTATTCATTGAATGGTTGTGTATTCATCCATATTATTAATCTCTATGGAAGAGAAAACTTTTATGGATGTTCACAAAAGACTTTTCGGATAATCACATCATGCTTTTATCCTACGTTGAGGTAGCAGTGAACATTAGGATTAGGATATTCTTGGACGTTTTCTTTGTTTCAAATTCGAGAGCGTTTCTCGAATTCTACTCTAATCAAGGAAATACTTTCGTTTGATTCCTTCTCAAGGAATAAACGAAGGTTGGAAAACTATTATCTAGTAGTCATATACACTATACATTGAAAGAAAAAACAAAATCCTAAAACTTATTATCATAGCAAAAACACAGTTTTTGCCACATTATTCAATGAAAACTGTCCCCGGTTTGAACAATGCGATTCCAATATTCCATTTCTTCGATGTTAAGCGTACTAGGGCACTACCCTTAACTCCGTCATCCTGGGTGAGTAACTCTTTACTGGTCATACTCATATTACTCTTGGTTGATGAATAACACGTTTATGTGTTGAAATCATCCTTTTGCCTTGAGATCCAAAACTCTTTTGCTAACTCGATGAGAATAACCATTTAGACGCGTAGACCTCTTCATAGATCTACCTATATTGTTCCGAGGTAAAAGATGGCACTCTGCGAAGGCCGACCCACCATCGATGAACAAGGGCGCAACAGGTGTCTTAATCTGGGTAGACTTTACTCAAAATCCTTTTTGGGGACTTTACATTTTTATCATGCATGCATTACTGTGGACTCTAACATAATAATCCACGACATAAAATGTAAATAAATAAGTAAATGCGCGCGAGAAAATAAATGAAGCAGACTAGATCCTACTATGGCCCCTAACCTAAAAGATTTAATCTTCTTAGGTTACTTCTTATTTCGCCTTAATTTGCCTGGATCTCCATCCTCGAACCTCCATTGATTTCTCTCACGCGACACACGATCTCATCCTTCGATTCTTCAATAGACTATTAGACCCTAGACTATAATTACAAGACTTGACGATTCGTAGATCCTATAAACTGAAATTAAAGAATTATTACATCGGACACACACTTATGCTTAAAACAATAATAGAAAAACTCTTTTGTGGCCATACTAGTCTACACATTCACATTCATACATACATAAGATGTGACATTCATAAAATAACATTGTATGTACGAGATTCACTTCTAAGGTCGAATCTACGTTTGCTTTACTCTAAATAGCTATTTGGAAGGATCTATTGACATCTGTATGTCATTCATAAAATAACATAGTATGTATAAGATTCGCCTCTTACGTCGAATCTAGGTTCGCTATACTCTAGATAGCTATTTGGAATGATCTATTGACATCTCTATGTCATACGTGCCTTAAGTTTGATTTTCATAAAATTTGACTAATGGTGCGTATCGGTTTTATCCTAGATGGTTTCTAAAACAATTTTAGGAAAAACTCCGTGTTGGGCTTTAAGATGGCCCGGGTCAATATCGGAAAAAATACTCGTGGAACCGGAAAGAAGGATGGAAAACTCCCACTCGGGTCAAGGCCCGAAATTTTTTATCCCAAGATTCGAGACGACTCTCGGAATGACCCGGGACAAGCCTTGGTCAAGGCCCGAGACATTCTCGGGTCAAGGCCCATGGGGTTGGCCCGGGGTAGGTCAAGGCATGCCTTGCTATGGGTCGAACAAGTTCTGGCCCATATCAAGCGTGTCTTGGCCCGGGCTAGACTAGTTCTAGCCCATATAGGCTCGGACGTGCCCTGGCCCTAGGCTAGGACATGGGGCTGGACGTGTCCTGGACAAGTTAACTAGACGCGCCTAGACGCGACCGGCCAAACCGACCTGCTGTTTTTAGAAACTTCTAAACAACATCTTCTTCTTCTCTTCTATGTTGATGTTGTTCCAAGCTGTTGTTTTTGATGTTTCGATCATCAAAAACACTGATTTTTAAATCATATTTCAAAAATCAAAACCCCAAAATCTTTGTTTTCGAAAATCCTTTTCAAAAAACCGAAAAATCTAAGTTTTCTATGCTTTGAAACTCTTTCAAAACTCCTATTTGATTACGTCTAAATCTAATTCAACCTAATAAAAAATGTTTTGGAATATCTATTCAAACCAATCTATCTAATGAATCAAGTCTGAATCTAATTCGTATAGTCAAAACTAGTTACATGCAAGAGGCTCTGACGGCACAGTTGGGTTTTGTACGTCTCTAAGACTACTTAATCACCTAACTAATCTTGTAAGCAGAATCTCAAACATCAAATGTTTAACACTAGTTTACCATGATCACATGCAAGAACTAATAATGAACTGGAAACTGAAAGTAGAATACCTGGATTTGCTTTCCCGAATAAGACCCCAACTCCTTTATCCCCCAAGATGGTAGCTCCAATTGTTGCCCCTCTACTTGAGACACCTGAGTAAGTGACTTGGTCTCCTTTATTTGATGTCAGCTAGGACTCTATTGAAGGTTGAGAAGAAGAACCATTCTTCTTTTGACTGTTTAGATACATTGAGAGATTTTTCTCTAAAATCCTCTCTATCCACTTAGTTGTCTCAGAGAGAGGGGTTCTTTTTCTGTTGAGAAAATCCACACCTTTTCTGTTCTATAATGGTCCTTATATAGAGAAACCCTACTAAGAATCATATTCAGATTAGGATTTAATCCAGACCACAGAAAAGATAAACATCAGAGTCCAATCTAATTGGGAATCCTAGATGATGGGATTCCCCATCATCTGGGATTCCCCATTAAGGTTTCCCTTAATAGTGTGGCCGGCCACTTTAGCCCATAAATGGGCTTGGTCTGGCCGGTCCACTCCCTTTATGTGGTCGGGCAGATCAACCCATCAATGGGCTTGATCTGTCCAGCCCATAACTTCTTTTTTAGCCATCCCGGGCTTCCTTTTCGAGCCCGGTTCTTTCTATCTTTTTGCGCCTTTCAAAGTGGATCATATCCGTCTATAGTCAAGATCCGACTAGTCAATTCTCTCTGATCAAGCTACCACTTTTTGATGTAACCTGTTGTAGGATCCAGTCTAAGTTAGTTGCGAATCACCGAAGTGACTTAACGATTGTAAGCGGCTTCTAGCTAAGCATTACGATCCCTAATTGGACCAGACTAGATAATCTTCCGGATAAAGTCATCTTTATCCTAACTGACAAATTAAGTGCATTGCCATCTTGGTCGAAAGACACTCCTTCATAAGGACATCTCCTTCAGACCGAACGAAAATATCCTTCATTCAATTCATGTGTGATTTGCTGACGGTGGTTGGGACGTACAATCGGGTTGCCAGAGGTGAGATTTCTAATAACTCCCATGGTATCATAATCCAACTCAACTCCTGGTTAATAGTTGCTATTAGAAACCTTTTTGTTTAAAAACGATATCGTTTCGTTCTTTCCAAATGTCCAAAGGAGGATTGCTGCTAACTAAAATGTGTGCCCATTATTCGCTAACTGAATCCAAGCTAGTAGATGTTTAGAGATATGATCTGAAAAGACTAAATTGAGATTGATATTGAACCGTCGGACTAGTCCCTAAGTTCTATCAGAGAGAAATAATAGATGGTCCTAAGATTCCACCTCCAAGTTGAGCGCACACGCCTAGTTTATTTGAGGAATGATTCTCCCAATTTTTTGCCTAACTGGAAGTCCATTGTATATTATTTTCCAAATAAAATTATTTATTTTTTGAAACAGTTTGGCATCTTTCCATAATTTTGACCAAGCGAAGTCAGGAGCAGTATTACTTCCTTTTTGTTGTAACTTGTACTAAGTGTAAGCTAATTTGGTAGTAAAAATTTCATTTCTTATCTTTTTCCATATGAGTTTATCACATGATTCTTTTAGCGGAATTTGTATCGTAACTATTTCGGCTAGCACTCTAGGTGGGAAGAAAGAGTGTACCAATGAGAAATTCCATTGTCTAGTATTGACAAGAAATAGATCCAATACCTTAAGTAATTGAGATGGATAATTTGACGATTGATGTAAGAGAAACGAGTTAAGCTCTGGAATCCACGGGTCGTTAAAGATAGAGATGGTCTTAGCATCTCCAATTGCCCAAAAGCATTTGTTGCATAAAATATTCCTCGCTTGCATAATTCCTTGCCACGTAATCGAATATGAACGTTTTCCATCCACTGTCCAGAAATGATCATGAGGTAGATATTTAGCTTTTAAAATTTGTACCCATAATTCCTTAGGCTGAGTTAAGAATTGGCAACTGAGTTTAGCTACTAAAGCCTGATTGACCCATTGAAGTTTTCGAATGCCATATCTCCCATCTGCTTTTGGTTGGCAGATCTTTTGACAATTAATAAAGTGCATTTTCTGATCCTGTACATAATGGCCCCACCAGATGACTCGTTCTATCTTGTCCATCTGTTCCATAATCCCTACTGGAAGCAAGATGGAGCTCATAAAATAAGTAGAAATAAAAGCCAAATTAGCCTGTATAAGAACTTCCCTACCTGCTTGAGAAATTAGTCTTTGCTTCTATCCCGCCAACTTGTGTTCCATTTTCTCAGTAAGGAAAGAATATGACCCAATAAGCTTCAGAGATTTTTGGAGAAAATTACCGAGATATTTATCATCTGACTGCATCTGAGTAACACCAATCAGTCGACTAATTTCCTCCCTTCTGCCTAATGGAACTCCTTTACTAAAGGTGATAAGAGATTTAGAGTAATTTTCTTTGACTTGACATATCTGAGTATTGTTTGAGTAGAGCCTGCAATTGAATAATATTTCTCGGACTTTCACTTCCTAATATAAATAAATCATCAGCAAACAATAGGTGTGATATGCTCGGCGCGCTGGATTTAATTTTCGTTCCTTCATATAAGCCATTACGCTATGCTTGGATAAATAAGAGAGAAAGCCATTCTGAGTTCATGATAAAGAGAAATGGAGATAAGGGGTACCCTTGTCGTATTCCTCGTGACCCCTTAAATAAATATTGAGGGTTTCCATTCAACAATACTTGGTAGGATGCAATCCTGACATAATTCATTATCAAGTCTGAGCCTTTACCTGTTACCGAAGGCATGTAATGTATAGCTCAAAAAATTCCAATCTACTCTATCGTAGGCTTTTTCTATATCTATTTTGAGCGCGAATGGACCATGTTTTGTATTTGAGACCTTCATAGAATCAAAGATATCTTTAGCGACCATGATGTTGTCCGTGATTTGTCTTCCTGGTTCAAATGTTGTTTGAAAATCTGCAATACACTCTTGAAGATAAGGGCGAATTCTATTAGCAATTACCTTAGTGATGGATTTCTAAGTGACATTGCATAATGCGATTGGCCGAAAATCTTTTGCTATCTCCGGATTTTTGTGCTTCGGTATAAGAGTAATGTATGAGTGATTTAATGGAGTCGGAAGTTATTGAGTATCGAAGACCGAAGCAATAAGATTTGTGATAACACTTCCTATAACTGACCAACTCTTTTTATAAAAACTCGGAGAAAAACCATTGGGACTTAGAGTCTTGAAGGATCACATAGATTTGATTACCTCATATAATTCTTCTTCGGAAGGAGGCATGGTAATGAGATCGTTGACTGAGGTTAGCATCTTAGCTACAAAATTTGCGTACTTCAGGGCAATAACTCGAGTCGGTTCCGCTCTGAATTGCTCTTGAAAGTGCTCGGTAAGCAAAGTACCAAGTTGTTGTTGATCACCAGTCCAAACCCCTTGCGAATTTTTAAGTAAAGATATTCCCCAATATTTTTTGTTCATTGTCTCAAGGTCCTGGATTTGTTGTTAGAGCTGAAGTTCTAGATGAACTGTTGATGGTGTTGTTGTAAGTTGTTGGATCTGTATTAATCCATTTCTCCAATTGGTCAATCGCCTTTTAACATTCCCGACGTTTTGTTTGCTCCGTTCTTCCAAGTGATTACCAAGAGTATCTAACTTTAAAAGTTTCTTTGCATTCTAACCTGACCAATGTGTCGATACCTAATTCAAAAATTCTGGGTGCAAAGCCCATTGTGCCTCATATCTGAAGCACCGTTTAGGAATGGGTATCGATTGCTCTGTGTTGAGATTAATGCAAGGGAAAGTAGCATTTCATTCCATGTTACTTAATGCTCTGTCTAGTATTTCCTTTGTTACATTTGGAATAGTGATGATGGGCCTAAAAAGTTACCCTAGGTCACCACCCGCAAGTATACGGGCCTCAAGTAATAAAACCCGGTAAGACCGGGGTCGGTCCTCAGAGACTTAGCCAAATTTGTTCGTAAATCTAGAAGTAGTACGGTTTTTCTTTGAAAGTAATTTGATGATGAAACAATAAAGTAACAAAATAAAATAATGGATAAAAATGAATTCAAATGGGGTAGGAGCCTCTAGGATTTTAGAATCTATCCAACAACTCTAAAGATGAACTAATAAGTCAACCGATTACTTTTATCACTCAGACTTTAAACATAAATTGTCTAAAGTCCGGAAGATATCTTCGTTAAAGTGAGAAAAACTAATGATGTATACACAATTTCTTATATATTAATTGCTCAACTATTATGCATCAACCAAGAAGTATAATCCATAAAAGCTTTAGTCTAAGCATGGAATGTCAACTCTAGAAGCATGAATAATGAAGAACGAATCAATCATTAAGAAAGAAAATGCCCATAAAATATGAACAACCAAAAGATTACTTGACTCAAAATTAATCACATCTAGAAAGTAAATATCATGGACTTCAGCAAGAACCCTAAATGGAAGGATTAGAAATCTGTAAGACAAAGGAAGAACATCATCATCATCTTGATTAATTAAACAAAAATGAAAGAGTTAGAGAAAGAAATCACCAAAATATTCCTTTTTCTTCTTCCCTTTATGTCCCTAGAATAACTTTCATCTCTATTTTCTCTTTGAAATCTCTCTCTCTCGCTTTCTCTCTCTTTCTACAAATAATCTTTCTGTTTCTCTCTTGCTCTTTATTCACTCTCTTTTCTCTCTCACAAAGAATAAATAAATGACGAATGTAGCCTTTGTTTTTTCCAGACTGAAGTGAAGATGATGATCAAGAATTGATGAAGAGTAGATGGATAAAGTGATAATCAAACCTCACTGTTATTTGCTGTAAAGTTCCTCTGTTCTTTTCCTCTCTTTCTCTCTCAAAATATCCTTGAAGCTCTTGAGAAGAGGAAGGACAAAGCTCTATTTCTATTCTAGTTTAGCCCCAAGAAGATAAGATGATCCGATAAGCTCCTGCCCGTTATCTTTTATATGAAACGAAAGAGAAGAATACTCTCTCTCAAATACCCTCCCTCCCCATCGAATTCTGATTTCTCTCTCTTAAATCTTCATTGTCCCGTCTCTTTCCCTCTCTCTCTAGAAATATATCCAGCTCTCTCACTATCTATTGTCAAAGGAGAGATTGTTGAAAGGTGGTTTTTAAACCAAATTTGGGTTTGGGCCTAATATAAAATGTGGGCTTGAGTAAATGGGTTTATCAAACTACAAGGGGTAAATAAGTAAAACTGCCTCATGAAATTAATTAAAAGGGTGTAGAGTCTTTTATTTGACTAGTTCAAGAACAATCTAGAGAGATAAAGTAAAAGGAGAATAGTATACAAGAAACTTGAAGAAGAAGACATAGATCTAGTATGAACATTGTGTTTAAGGTAAGAACTAACTTCAATATCTAGTTTAATATTGTGACAAAACTTTGTGTCTCTTGTTTATGAGATTGTGTAGATCTAAAGAAACTTTATTATATGAAAGTATGTTGATGTGAATCTTTTGAGTTTATTTGAGTGTATTGAAGTATCTATACCTCTAATCTCCAACAAATGGTATCAGAGCCATATTAGTTTATCATTTCAAGCTATTTTTTTCCACATTTTGAGATCTAGGGATTGTGAAATTTTTTTGGGGATCTTGTAAGAAAATGTCAAATATGATACAACCTCAAATACCTAGGTTAACTAAAGAGAACTATGAACATTGTTGTATCCAAATGAGTGTATTATTAGGCTCCCAAGACTTATGGGATATTGTTCAAAATGGCTATGTAGAACCAACTCAAGAAGAAGAGATTATTATGAATGATGTACAAAAGTGTGTTCTTAAAACTCAAGAAAAATGGATAAAAAAGTTTTATTTCTTATCTATCAAGGAATTGATGGTCCTACATTTGAAAAAGTGTCTGAAGAAAAATCATCGAAAGAGGCTTGGAATATTCTCAAGAATTCATTTGGAGGAGTAAATAAAGTGGTAAAGGTTCGTCTCCAAAATTTGCGCGGTGAATTTGAAAAGTTGAGCATGAATGAAGGGGAACTTATCTCCGATTATATTTCAAGAGTATTGTTGAATGTTAACGAAATGAAAAGGTGTGGGGAAAAATGTGATGATGTTAGGGTGATGGAGAAGTTTCTACGCTCTTTGACACCTAAGTTTGATAATGTGGTTATTGTTATTGAAGAGTCAAAAGATTTGGAATCTATGACGGTGGATGAGTTCACGAACAAAGGGTTAATAGAAATAGTGCAAGCACTTCAAATTATTCGGTGGATCAAGTACTTCAAGCAAAACTCACTCTAGAAGAAAAACAATATGCACCCCAAAGTGAAAGAGACTATAAGAGCTATGGTAGAGATTATGATAATAGTAAAAGTAACTTTGGAAGCCAAAGAGGAAGAAATTTCTTTAATAGAGGAAGAACAAATGAACCAAGAGAAAGGGAAAACTTTACTAGACCTTATAATAGGCAAGGTAGAGATAAAACGAATATTGAATGCTATAATTGTCACAAACTTGGACATTATAGTAATGAATGTTGGTATAACTAAAAAAAAATGAGGTACGTGAAGATGCAAATCTTGTTGAAAATGATGTAGAAATTAATGTAGATCCTACATTGCTTTTTTCTTGTGATGGACTTGATATATCACAAACAAATAATTGGGTATTTCGACACCGGTGCAAGTAATCATATTTGTGGGAAAAGAGAATTGTTTGTTGAAGTGAATGAAAGTGTGAAAGGGTGTGTAAAGTTTGGTGACTCGTCAAAGATTCCGGTGCTAGGGAAAGGTAATATCCTCATTCAACTCAAAAATGGAAAACATAACTATATTTCCGATTTTTATTATGTTCCCGCAATGAAAAATAACATTTTAAGTTTGGGGCAACTTTTGGAAAAAGGCTATGTTATAAGATTGAAGGATCTTCATCTCACATTAAGAGATAAAAGTGGAACTCTAATTGCTAAGGTGAAAATGGCAAAGAATAGATTATTTCCTTTAAACATTCAACATGGTGATGCAAAATGCTTAAACTCTATTGTGAAAGATAAATCTTGGTTGTGGCATTTGAGACTTGGACATTTAAATTTTGATGGAATGAAAGCTTTGGCAAGCAACAACATGGTAAGGGGTTTACCATATATTGATCACCCAAATAAAGTGTGTGAAGGATATATCTTTGGGAAGCATCATAGAACGACTTTCTCTAAAGAAGGAAGGTGGAGAGCTTACAATCCTCTAAAGCTTGTGCATACCGATGTTTGTGGTCCATTGAAGCCAGTGACAAATGGAGGTAACAATTACTTTCTCACTTTTATTGATGATTATAGTAGAAAAACATGGGTATACTTCTTGAAAAATAAATTCGAAGTATTTGAAGTGTTCAAGGAATTCAAGAATATGGTTGAGAAACAAAGTGGGTATTTTATCAAGAAACTAAGATCGGATAGAGGTGGGGAATTTACTTCAAGAGACTTTGATATGTTTTGTAAAGAACATGGAATTATTCATGAACTTACCCCGTCATACACACCACAACTAAATGGAGTAGCCGAGAGAAAAAATCGTAACATATTAAACATGGCAAGAAGCATGTTAAAACAAAAAAGTTTGCCTAGAGAATTTTGGGGTGAAGCCGTTGCATGTGCCGTTTACTTGTTAAATAGATGTCCCACTAAAAGTGTTTATATGAAGACACCGCAAGAGGCATGGGGCTATTACAAGCCTAGTGTATCTCATTTAAAGATATTTGGATGTATTGCTTATGCAAAGATACCGGAACCAAAAAGAACAAAACTTGATGACAAAGGTGAAAAATGCATCTTCCTTGGTTGTAGTGAGCAAACAAAGTGTTACAAGTTATTTGATCCGACTACCAATAGAGTTCTACTTAGTAGAGATCTTGTATTTGAAGAAGAAATGACATGAGAATGGAAAGGAAAAGAAACTATTCAAGTTGAACTTGAGCTTGAAGGTGAAAAAGAAGAAGAAGCACCAAACAAAATTCAAAGAGAGCCACAAACACCAATGTGTAGAGCATCATCATCACCATCATCTTCATCTCCATCTCCATCATCCTCATCATCGGAAGGAAGTTCTAGTGAAAGACCAATGAAAACAAGAAGCTTGAGAGAGATTTATGAAGTTATTGATAAGGAAGAAGAAGTGAACTTATGTTGCTTTCCCATGGGTTATGATTCTACTAGTCATGAAGAAGTCATTCAAGAAGAAAAAATGGAAAAAACAATGGATGAAGAAATTAATACAATTGAAAAGAATGATGCATATGAGTTGACAAAGAGGTACTAACCAAATAAGAATGCAAGTGGTGAAGTCTAAAAGTACAAAGCAAGACTTGTAGATAAAAGTTACAAGCAAAGAGTCGACATTGATTTTAGTAAAGTATTTATTCCTTTTGTTCATATGAAAATACGGATCTATATAGCGGGTAAATATTCATGGAAAAGTTATCAAATAGCTTTTTGTAACGGCTTAAAACCGTTATAAAAAAAATTTAAGTCGTTACAACAAACCCCGTTGCTAATACATTTGTAACGGCTATTGGCCGCTATAAAAGATCATTTGTAACAGCCTTCGGTACATAGGCCGTTACAAAAAAGTTTACCGGAGTGCCAATGTTCATGACCATTTGTAGCGGCTAGTATCCTATTGGCCGTTACAAATAACTGATCTAAAAAAAAAAAAGAAAATCAGGCTACACCGAAATTCTTCTTTGCAGCTCTTACTGTTGTCCTTATTTGAAAATCAAAAAGCTAAAAAGGAAAACTCAAAGCAACACTTGATTACTCTTAATACAAGTTTCAAGTTCATCACTTCCAAACCAAACATATACACATATATAGAAAACACTAAGTTTTTAACCTGAAGTAACCATTGAAACTACATGGTTTCCATTGTATTCATCTTCCACTATTGGATTCCGCTGTTCTCTTTGCCTCTCTTAACTACCGGCGAGATGAATACATATCAAAATCTTCATAATAGCATAAATGTAGATGAATCAAAAGAGAATCAATTACAAGATATAAACGTGGGTGACATTAAGATGGAGTAAAAGTATCTAAGGGTAATTATATCCAACATTTGAAGATCTCTATCGAAAAAGTCTTGTTTTCCTGCATTTCAATGTTTAGTTACTAGTTTTTTTTATTTACATTTTTCAAGACAAATCTTTGACATCAGAGAGGGATTACATTCACTACTTGTGTTATATGCAAGGGTGTTGCAGCCTTGGTCATTAGTTTCTTCTACATAGTTGAGTTGCTATGGAAAGTTCAAATTCAGATTATTTGCCTTCTCTTCACAAGATAAAGGAGAAGCATTTGACAGTCTTGAAGTATTTGTAACCAAATTTAGCGTCTACTTTTAGGTAACAACGAATCAAAATACTACTATCTACAAATCTAGGAAGCACAAGAATCTAAGGACGTATGCTGGTAAAAACGCAAATAACTTGGATACCTTAGTTTATATCGGTTGATGAAATTTTGTTATCACAAAGATGAGGAAATGATTATTCATTGCCCAGATTGAGTGAACTCCTGCAAAGACCAGAACATCAATGATGTAAAATTGACAAGCAGATAACAGATGATGCAAACAATGTCCCATACCACTGCAGAGGAGAGCAAGATTACCAGTAATAGTTATGTTTAATGTGATATAGGCTTTACTAGTTCGTCACTAACATAAGGATTTTAAAGTAAACTTTCTTAACAAATAAATACAAGTACATAAACGCAACCTGTATACAACCCCAATATTTGGTGTCAAAGACTGAATTTTCTGAACCTACAAGTGCAGATCATTGCGTTTGCGTAGATGCTAAAAAATGGAAGAACGTTGAGCAGAATGAAAAAGAATAAACCTCAAAGCATGACTTATCAACGTTACTCGTATTTGTATATGTCAAGCAAGGAGATGGAACATGAAAATGAAAGCTAGATATGAAAGAAAAAGATAAAAAACCATTTGTGACAATGTGTTACCTCAAAATAAGATATGAACGGAACATCATGTGCCTGTTGAACAGTCTCGAATACCTAAGGAAATAAGAACAAAAAAGTTGAATAAAACATATTCTGAAATGGCTAAGAAGTACATTGTTAAAACTGATATCGGAATATAGATTGTGAACATAATTAAACTTACATCAAACATAATCCAAACCCTGATGTAAAATGCTAAGAAAACCCCTAAATAAGATCAAACGAGGCGTTGATAACGCACCTGATAAAGCTCGGAGCCCCTGCAAAATAGATAAACTGAGGCTGAACTCTCGGAAACTAAAAGAAGAAGAGAACTCCTAGGGTTCCGAATGAGCGAAGTAGCAGAAGAAACTCAAAACCCTAGTGGAGATTAAAGTTAACCCCTGGTACTCGTTGCTCACTTCACTTTGTTTGCTCGACTCCTCCTTGCTGTTATAAAATAAAGAAGGAACATAAGAAATTTTAGAGACCATTGACTTGAAAACCCTTACCAGCAATATTTAAGCAAGTAAGATAAAAAAAATCGGACTTAACGAAGAAGTGATGACGTAAAGATGAGAGAGCGAGAGAGACCAAAACTTTGCTCCTTGCTGGTGTGGTGTCTTAGAGAAGTCACCCTAATAGAAATCCCTAAAAATCAAGAGAATAATCTTGAATTTAAATTAAAGCTATTCATTGAACTAAAAGGGGATTTCTAAGAGAATAAATTCAAGTTATTCATTGAATTTAAGATCTAATCTATTTATTATAAAACCCTAGTTGCCCTGCAGAAATTCTTGAGAGAGATAGTTCAAACTCACCAGAATCGGCATAAAAAACTCACGAGAAATCCTTGCTCTCACTCCTCCTTGCTGGTGTGGTGGGATCGATTCCTCCTTGCAGTTGTTATTTCTCTCTCTCGCTTTCTCTCTCTCTCTCTCTGCAAAAACGAACGGGAAAGAGAGGGAACAGTTCCTGATTTTAGAAATTAGGGCTTAAAGATGTTATAACGGCCAGAAAATAGAAAGGCCGTTACAACTACACGATATTGTAACGGCTCGGTCTCCGTTATAACATAAAATCCCAGGGTTGTACTGTTACAACTTTTTTATAACGGTGTTATTTTACAAAGGCCGTTACAATAACAAAAATGTACGCGCCAACTTCCGCGCCAACTCAATTGGATTTTTTATAACGGCTACCTAAGGGAGGAGCCGTTATATATAAGCCAATTTTTATAACGGCAACCTGATAGCCGTTACATCAGACTTATTTGTAACGGCTTTCTTTAAAGCCGTTACAAATAGGCGTTACAAAAGGGCCGGATTTTTGTAGTGTGAAGTGGATGTTAGGTATGAGAAGCTATGGAAATTTGGTTTAAGGGGGGATGTTGAAAGGTGGCTTTTAAACCAAATTTGGGTTTGGGCCAATATAAAATGTGGGCTTGAGTAAATGGGTTTATCAAACTACAAGGGGTAAATAAGTAAAATTGCCTCATGAAATTAATTAAAAGGGTGTAAAGTCTTTTGTTTGACTAGTTGAAGAACAATCTAGAGAGAGAAAGTAAAAGGAGAATAGTATACAAGAAACTTGAAGAAGAAAACATAGATCTAGTATGAATATTGTGTTTAAGGTAAGAACTAACTTCAATATCTAGTTTAATATTGTGACAAAACTTTGTGTCTCTTGTTTATGAGATTGTGTAGATCTAAAGAAACTTTATTATATGAAAGTATGTTGATGTGAATCTTTTGAGTTTATTTGAGTGTATTGAAGTATCTATACCTCTAATCTCCAACTGAGCTTAGTTTTATTTTAAAAAAAGATGAGATTTAAAGAGAAAGAGAACAAAATCTTCTATCTTCTTTCCTTCAATCAAACTCTTACTCTCTGTCATTCCTAAGTCGAATCTCCTTCTCTCAGTTTCTCTAAAAAATATCCCAAATCTTCCCTTCTATCTTTTCCTCTTACTGTTTTTTGAAGAAAAATTCCATTTCTCACACAATCAGTTTCCAAGACAAGGCTCATCCTGACTATGTTTTTAAGCTTCATAAGTCCCTTTATGGACTTAAGCAAGCTCCTAAAGCTTGGTATGAGTCTATTATGGATGCTCTCTTGGGTTTGGGGTTTACTACTTCTATGTCAGACTCCTCTCTCTTTGTTCATTACTCTCAAGGGATCATTACCATTGTTCTGATTTATGAAGATGACATTCTTGTCAATGGGAATTCAGTTTCAGCGTGTCAATCTCTAATTGATCAACTTAGTTCCTCTTTCTCAATGAAGGACGGGTGATCTTCACTATTTCTTGGGTCTGGAAGTCAAAAGAGATACCACATGTTTAGGTCTTACTGAGACCAAATACACTTTAGATTTGCTCCAGAAAAGTGATATGCTTGGTGCTAAACCATGCTCATCTCCTGCTACTGTTGGTTCCAGGTTAACACCCAAGCGGTAATCCCTCGGTAAAAGGTTGCACACCCAAGCGGAGGTATCAAGTAGTAATCCGGCAAAGCCGGGATCGATCCAAGGATAGGAAGTTGGTTTGGATATCGAAGGGTCTTATCCCTCGGTCTAGATATTAAAAGCTAACTTAGACTAAAAAGGAGAGAAACAAAGATAACGAGGGGTTTATAGGATTGATTTAAAAGGAAATAAAGAAAACAAGCAAAACTAACTACACAATATAAGTAAAACGGGCGAGAGAGATTTGAGAGAAGAGTTCGGAGGAACAAGAGTCGGGAGACGGTAAGACTCGATTCGGGCAACAAATAAGTGAGAGAGGTGTCGAAGTCTGGGAATCCATAATGATAAACCTACGACTATGTGTAGTCCGATTTAATGTGTCGAAGTACAATCGATATTCGACTCTTAAAGTAGATGTCTCTAAGTACTACATATATCCGGAGATCATACCTAGTCAAACAAACGTCTAAATCGGTTAATCTCGAGTCATCGAAAGTGTCGTCTAGTCGCCCAGCTATGTGAAGTGCATGACAAGACACATGAAAATATGACTTAGACTACGATCGATATCGAATACTTTGTTTCGTCTATTAACTATATGAAGTGCTTGACAAGACACATGAAAATACGATCAAAACGATAATCGAAATAAATGAACATCAATTTATAATCAAAACATCAAATCATATTAAACACAATCACGAATTCATCACATTTCATCTCATATAATCGACACACTAAAGTTAGCTAAACATGGTGATTGAATACGAAATGAAAAGAAAATGATTAGAGAATTCCCCTTTTTCGATGTGGTTCGGGGCTAAGTTCGTCGGAAATCATTAGTCTTTAATTGCAGCCGATGTCCCCTTAGCAAATTTATGGGTTCCTCATAGCGACTACCATCATCTTCTCCATTTAGAACTCAACCTCCATTAAAGCTAAACCCTAGCTTTCTCTCTCTACGATTTCGAATCCAAAACCAAATCAAACCACATGAGAAGCTAGATCAAGACATGGGGAGCAAAAACCCTAAAGTTTCAGATAAAAAAGGTTGCCGAAAGATCATGAAAAGTCCGGCCAAAGAAGGTGGAAAAATGTGGCCAAATCCCTAGATTCCGGCCAAGAAAATCAGATCCGGGCCAAAGGTTGCATCCCGCATCATTGCAGCCGCAACCCGAGTTATTTTGTGCACGTCCGTGTGGCTGCTAGGAGTCCCGTGCTTGTTGTCCCGTGCCATGACCGTCCCGAGCTAGTGCTGTGGATCCCGAGTAGCAGCTTCCTTGCATCCGGCCAGGAGCAGCAGCTACCCGAGCTGCTTGCACGCGTCCTATGCTGTTGGTCGCGACTAGCAAGTTTCTCCGACCTGGTCTGAAGCTCTCCCGAGCTGCTGCTCGTGTTGCAGCCCGAGCAGCAGCTCGGCCGGCCAAAGGTAGGCCGGCCTATGCTTTGGCCAGATCCTCCTTCTTCTTGCTCTTTTTTTTTCTTTCTCTCAAGCTTCCTTCTCAAGAACAAACCATCAAGCTCTAGCCTCTTTTTCTCTCTCTCCTTTGTCGGTTGCTTGGTTGATGAATGATTGAAGAAGAAGATGAATAGTAGCCTCACATGATTCAAACCCTAGACTTAGTCAACTTGACTAAGTTTGTAGACTACTTTGACTTGGGCCCAAAAGTTGGTGCTCATAAATTCCCTACACCTTCCTTCTTCTTTGGGTATTTTTGAACTTGGACTTAGATGTTGGGCTTTGAATTAAAGACCAAGGAGGTGCCTTAATCTAGCCTCTACAATTAGAACCAAAGGGGGGTGCCTTCAAGAAAAGACCTTGGCTTCTATCTTTCACAACTTCCTCGTCCGAACTCAGAATTGACTTCCGTCTTCACCGTTGGACTCGCCATTGCCTCCACTTGTAATTTGATTTGCTTTTAATTCTTTTCTCTCATTTTGGGCACATGAAATGATAGTGACAATTCGTTCCCTTTATTCCGATTTACACGCTTAACTCCAAAATAGGTACCTAACATGAAAAACACATAAAATATTATTTATAATACTCGAAAATAACTAATTAGTCTAAGTTAGACCCTCCAAATGTGACATTTTCGTGTCACATCAAGATCCATAAACTTAAACTTTGATCGTCCTTGAGCAAACAAAATAAAATAAAAGCCTAACACACTTTCGGAGGCATCCCGATTGCATTTAGCGTATGCAACAAGCCTTTAAACCTCTAGGTTACCCCTAGAGGACGAGTGTCGTCTCGTGAGGGTTTCCATAGATGACACCCACAAACATCGAGTCACATGAGACATAAGGGTCCAACATCGAAATCATAGATAAGCATGATTCATATGGTAAAGGGTTTAAGCATGTCAACACATAATGAATCAAGTAAATAAGTTCTTGTAAAAGCTAAAGGCCCTTTTTCACTAATGATCTTACCCTAAAATGCAAGTGTCATACGATAATGAGCAACATCTATGTTCCGAAGCCACAACGCCTTGATTCCTAGTTTAGTACATTTCGCCTCGACTTCGGCCTCACGGGCATACACTCCAAATATGAAATCACTCAAGAATGGTTCGCTCGTATGTGTGAGTGTGATCACTAACATGGACTCAACACATAAAAAGGTGTGAGGACAACATTTTGGAACGAATGATCTTCGAAAAGGAATTAGCCACTAAATAGAGTGGGGGAAGCTCACTCGCCCTTCTCACCCATTCTACCCTCTAAGAATGTCTTCTAAAGGTTAACGGATACTAGAAATGGATGATGATGGTAGATTCCCGAGAATGTCGAATTCTTCATGAGAGAACTTCTTAAGCATTTCCACATTCGTTTCTTGCTTCGAATACTTATTCATTCTTTTTTTTTTTCATTCCTTTTCTTTTTTCATAACACAAAACAACACAAATACAATTCACACAATACTCTATTCGTGCAATCAATTTTTTTTTTCTTTCATACTTGCTTTTGACATTCTTCATTCTTTTCTTCTCATGTCTTCATTCTCGGGATATAAGATGATGGATGGTGATGGAGTATCCGCCTCCCTCTAGTTGACACTCTTATCGGGTTTCATAGACTACAAGGGCAAAGTTAATTCGCTATCCTAATGTCACTCTTAGTGGCTAAGGAAGTTGAGCACACGAGACCAAATGAGCTCTTTTAATAGTTACGAGGTTGAGTAGCTTTTCATTCTACTCGGAGTTAGCGCGGAAGAGTACACTCGAAGGACAATTTAGGCTTTGAGCTCTCACATGGGTTAAGTCTCTACTAATGACTACTCTAGGTCTCTTAGAGATGTTTCTTCTTCACGAAGATGTTACTCCCATAGTATAACACAAACACTCAAAGACTCGACTTTCATGCAAAAACCATCAGCAATCACAAAACCTATCAACTCGATACATATGCATCAACATTCTTAAAACTATCACTATAAACACATGCAAATCTACTCAAAATGTTCAAAAAATTTCAAATTTTGGCTAATTTGAACCCTTTTGTCTTTGAAACCCATGGTCATGCATTGGTTATGGTCATATCCCGCATCCCCAAACTTAAAACTAACATTGTCCTCAAGAGGCACATCAAATTAAAGAGAAGAGTGGAGAGATATTACCATAACTGATGGGCCTAGAAAGGTTACTCTAAATAGGTCTATACCCACAAGTATACGGGTGTCAAGTGATAATTCTGGTAAGACCGGTTCGTTCCTCAGAGACTAGTTAAATTTATTCTAAAACTAGGAAGTAATAAGATTTTGGTTTTGGTTTTTAAAATAAAATGAATGAAATATTAAAACAATTAAAAAGATAAACTCAAATGGGGATAAGTCAAATGGGATAGAGCCTAGGGTTTCTGAATTCCACCGAATAAAATCACTTTTAGAAACAAATACTTAAAATGGTAAATTCTCTTTTTTATAACTCAGAATTTCGGATAATGAACTATCCTGATTCCGGGAGATGTTTTCGATAAAATCGGTTTTTTACTCATAAAATTGTAATTGTCTCATTTTGAAAAATAAATCTCTAAACTACAATCTATCAATTAATAAGTATGCACCGTCAAATGATTTAACCTAAGCACGATGCATCAAATCTAAAAGCATAGACGGTGAAAAGAAAATCGATTTAACAAAAGAACTTAAATATTGAAGCACAGTCAGAGAATTAATCAATCTAAAATATGTTCTAAATGGTCGAATATTTGGTTTGATCATCAACCCTATATAGAGAATTAGATAATCATAATACGAGATTAAAGTATATATAAATAATAAAAGAGAAATAGGGAGAAAACTAAACTTTTGCTGGAAATGATTTCCTGTCTGCAGCCAAACGCACCCTAAGGAGCAGTTTTCCTTCTGTTTTCCAGACAAACAGACCCTTAGGGAAAATGATTTTCTCATCTTCTCGGAAATATTTTCTCTGTGGGAAAATTATTTTCAATTCAATTTTCTCATCTTCCTCAATTGATTTCTCTCTCTCTCTTTCTACTGTTTTTTCACTTTCTTCTAAACTCTCTCTCCCCCATAACTAAGAACTAAACAATTACAGAGGGATACAAGAAATATGAAGATGAAATAAATGGTTTTAATTAATTCTCTGTCTCTGTCTCTACAAATCTCTCTATTTCTTTGTTTCTCTGTTTCTCTCTCTGTTCTTTAACTTCTCTCTCTCTCTCTGTTCTCCCTTTCTCTCACTAAAAACAATAAAGAAAAGAAGTATACGATGATAATGGTGTCTCTCTCTCTCTCTCTCTAATTTTTATTTAGGTTGAGCTCGAGAGGATAACCCAAAAACCGAGATGCTTTCTGCTCAGTTATGTCTCTGTTTTTATCCTCCCCTTGCCGACTCTCTCTCAATAGAAATATATCTCCATCGAATCTTCATAATCCCTTCTGATTTCTTTCCCTTTTCTGTTGAATCTCTCTCTCGGTTCTATCTTGTTATTCCAGCCGAGAGGTTTCTCCCTCTAGAAAAATCTCTTCCTTCGATTACTAATTGAAATCTTCCTCTCTATCTCTGAAAATCTCCCTCGGTTATCTCTCTTTCAAGATCTCTTTCCATTTCTTTCTCTTTAAAGATATCTCTTCAAATCTCATTCTCTCTCTCTACTGGTTTTATCAACGGTTCTTTGCTTTCCCTCTCTATTCAATTCCAGCCGGATAATATATCCTACCATATCCTCTCTCACTGTTATTTGCCATTAATAGAGATGAGAGGAGGAAGAAGAAGAATCGGCTTTCCTTCTCTGTTCTTTAACTTCTCTCCGTCTCCAGCTATTCCTCTCATGCTCTCTTTCTTAAAATGGAGAAGAGATAGGAAGAACGTGAGATTCTGGTGTTGATTTGGAGTTTTTCAAAATCATGTGATATGCTGTAACAGGGACCATCGGAAGCATGTGAGGTGGTCGTTAGATTTGGTTATTGTGCTTAGGTGTATGGTAATATCAATTCGCACAATAACACTAAATCGATGACCCTGGAATTCTCGAAGTACTACTATATGTGACCGAATATAACCCGAATCCCATTTGAGCCGTCAGATCTTCCTCCACTTTCACACCACGTGTCTCTAGCCGATTTGGTCAACCGTCTTAGACTCCAAACTTTGATTGTATCTAACTTTCTCGTGCGGGCTCTGATTTGACCTCCGTTTTCGCCGATAGATTCGTATTGGACTCTACTTTTACATGAGAACTAATATTGGCCAGAATACCCTTGTCATTAAAATGAACAAAATGCCCCTCAAGTATATCTTTATCATGGTGTTTTCGCATCGAACTCCGTAAATGAGACTTGAGAAAGAAAATCAGACAAATCATCAGAGTAACCGCTCGAACTGGACTAACTAACCCGAGTTAAGAGATTCAAATGAGACATTTTTATGTCTCATCAATAACCGAAGGAGATAAAAGATGATACTACCAAGGCTCATGTATAAAGAGGTTCCAAGTTGATGTTAAGCTCGCGCCATCCCCAAACTTGGAACAAACCACGCCGTAGAAGTAAAACATATAAAAGATGCTCCTAAAATATCCAAAAATATAATGAGAATGAAGCACATAAAAAGCATGACCATATAGAACTCTACCATTAACGCGGGTATACACGATTGCATTGAGCTATGCAATTAGCCTTTGATTCTCTTGTTTTCACACAAGAGCACGAGTTATGTCTCGCGGAGGGTTTCCAGAGATGCTACCCACAAACATCAAAGGCCACCTAGTCGGCTAACGATCATATAGTAAAAGCCGGAAGATTTGGGGGTCAACCCAAAGAAAGCTATATACATATGGTAGAAGTCTCACAACTATGTTTAACCAAATAAGTGCACGTGAGACGAAAATCGAAAAAAGGCCATCCCCAAACTTAGTGGATGCACGGTCCACTAAGTTAGCATGAATGCTAGGGGCGACGACTAAGAAGTTGTCAAAATGATCGACATACAATTGAAGGGTCAGGAAGTCGGTCGAAGGTAAAAAGTCAGACTCAAGCTTAGTGGATAAAACATCCACTAAGTCCATAGACATGCTAGGAAAGACGTCCGAAGTGTCCCTGAAGAGGTCAACAACCGAGTCTGAGATCATGTGGAAGGTCGAACTAAACTCTAAGGGTAAGGCAATATGCTCGGGGACCAAGTCAAGGTCCGTGGTTTCCTTAGGTAAATAATCCAACAGGCTATCCATTATCTCGCTAAAAACTATGCCGTCGACGTCCTTAAAGGCATCTGGAGCCTCAAATTTGGTTACAACACCATTCCTTCCTAATATGGCATCTAAGACTTCCTCCTCACAAGTGTCAAAAATTGGAAAGTTCATAATAGTTTCATCCCCAAACTTGCTCATAAAGCCCTCATCCTGAACATCAAGGTCTACTGTAGTCCTATCATGGTGAGATGACGAAGGTCGGGAGAGTGAGCAATAAGGGTCACCGGTCAATTCCATCTCAAAAGGTCTACCAGGAGCTTCTTCGACATTTAACTTAAGACTAGAGTTAGGTTTATTACCCTCACCATCATTCATAGTATCTTCTTGAGTTTGGGGTGCGCAAACCCCTTCCTCGTCGACGATAGGCTCTAACTCAAGTCTATCAACAATTTTGAGAATCCGTTCTATGATCTCCGTTATATCTCGATTAAATCTAGTTTGGTACTCTAAAATTGCTTGGAGAGTATCTTCAGACATCTCCTCGTAATAAGGCACATGAGTATAACTAGACGAAGACTCTCGCAGAACACGGATCACGGGACAATAATCGGTCAAATGGTCTAAGCTCGCACGAAGAGCACAAACCGGGCTAATGGTCTCCATGGTCCTTTCTTCACTACCTTCATGTAGATACCTAGACTCGACTCTTTGAGTGGAATCATCGAGTCGGGAATTGTCATCACTAAATGAACCGTTCATAAATGCTTGTCGATAGTCACGAAGACTTCGACGTGGTCGATCAATACTAATAGAACTACGGTCCTCATGAAGTGACAAATTCATACATGAAGGTGTGGTCATCTCAAATTCTTGTCGATAGTCTCGAAGACTCTTACGGGGTTGATTACCCTCATGCTCATAATCCCTAAAACCATATTCATGACGAGTCTCACCGACTCCATACATCCGTCGATATTAACCCATGATCATCCTAGGTCGGTCAGGCTCAACTCGCCTATTCGTATCACTAGTCGGACCATTCCTATATAAGTTTGAGTAGTCCTGATGACTTGTAGATGGTCGACTAGTGTTGGAAAGATTTCGCGTAAGGTCATTCTCATCAAATGACCAACTTGCCATGATCTCACAATATTCAAGGATACTAACACACAATCGCAAAAATGGGAACAAACACTTATAGAACTAAACAATCACACACAAGTAAAAAGAATGAGATAGAATGCGATACTATCGAGTGCTCCTCTCGTATCGTTCATCTTTCTTCTTAAGCTGCTCGAATCCTTCCTTTTCCTTCGCCTTTATGTCACTTTTGGCTCTTTTCTTGTAATGGTACCTAAAAGAAAATGAAATTAAGAAAGTACAAAATAAAATAAAGACGTCTAAGAAACAAATAACAATAAACTAATGAACAAAACAACTAACGTTATCCAAACTACTAAACCTATCCCCGGCAGTGGCGCCAAAAACTTGATGCACCCGAAAAGGTTGCACACCCAAGCGGAGGTATCAAGTAGTAATCCGACGAAGCCGGGATCGATCCAAGGATAAGAAGGTAGTTTGGATATCGAAGGGTCTTATCCCTCGGTCTAGATATTAAAAGCTAACTTAGACTAAAAAGGAGAGAAACAAAGATAACGGGGGGTTTATAGGATTGATTTAAAAGGAAATAAAGAAAACAAGCAAAACTAACTACACAATACAAGTAAAACAGGCGAGAGAGATTTGAGAGAAGAGTTCGGAGGAACAAGAGTCGGGAGACGGTAAGACTCGATTCGGGCAACAAATAAGTGAGAGAGGTGCTGAAGTCCGGTAATCCATAATGATAAACCTACGACTATGTGTAGTCCGATTTAATGTGTCGAAGTACAATCGATATTCGACTCTTAAAGTAGATGTCTCTAAGTACTACGTATATCCGGAGATCATACCTAGTCAAACAAACGTCTAAATCGGTTAATCTCGAGTCATCGAAAGTGTCGTCTAGTCGCTTAACTATGTGAAGTGCATGACAAGACACATGAAAATATGACTTAGACTACGATCGATATCGAATACTTCGTTTCGTCTATTAACTATGTGAAGTGTTTGGCAAGACACATGAAAATACGATCAAAACGATAATCGAAATAAATGAACATCAATTTATAATCAAAACATCAAATCATATTAAACACAATCACGAATTCATCACATTTCATCTCATATAATCGACACACTAAAGTTAGCTAAACATGGTGATTGAATACGAAATGAAAAGAAAATAATGAGAGAATCCCCCTTTTTCGATGTGGTTCGAGGCTAAGTTCGTCGGAAAATATTAGTCTTTAATTGCAGCCGATCTCCCCTTACCAAATTTCTGGGTTCACTATAGCGACCACCATCATCTTCTCCATTTAGAACTCAACCTCTATTAAAGCTAAACCCTAGCTTTCTCTCTCTACGATTTCGAATCCAAAACCAAATCAAACCACATGGAAAGCTAGATCAAGACATGGGGAGCAAAAGCCATAAGGTTTCAGATAAAAAAGGTTGCCGGAAGATCGTGAAAAGTCCGACCAAAGAAGGTGGAAAAACCCGGCCAAATCCCTAGATTCCGGCCCAGAAAATCAGATCCGGGCCAAAGGTTGCATCCCGCACCATTGCAGCCGCAACCCAAGCTATTTGTGCACGTCCGTGTGGCTGCTAGGAGTCCCGTGCTTGCTGTCCCGTGCCATGACCGTCCCGAGCTAGTGCTGTGGATCCCGAGCAGCAACTTCCTTGCATCCGGCCAGGAGCAGCAGCTACCCGAGCTGCTTGCACGCGTCCTATGCTGCTGGTCGCGACTAGCAAGTGCTGCTCCGGCCTGGTCTGAAGCTCTCCCGAGCTACTGCTCGTGTTGTAGCCCGAGCAGCAGCTCGGCCGGCCTATGCTTTGGCCAGATCCTCCTTCTTCTTGCTCTTTTTTTTTTCTCTCTCTCAAGCTTCCTTCTCAAGAACAAACCCTCAAGCTCTAGCCTGTTTTTCTCTCTCTCCTTTGTTGGTTGCTTGGTTGATGAATGAATGAAGAAGAAGATGAATAGTAACCTCACTTGATTCAAACCCTAGACTTAGTCAACTTGACTAAGTCTTTAGACTACTTTGACTTGGGCCCAAAAGTTGGTGCTCATAAATTCTCTACACCTTCCTTCTTCTTTGGGTATGCTTGAACTTGGGCTTAGATGTTGGGCTTTGAATTAAAGACCAAGGAGGTGCCGTAATCTAGCCTCTACAATTAAAACCAAAGGGGGATGCCTTCAAGAAAAGACCTTGGCTTCTATCTTTCACAACTTCCTCGTCCGATCTCGGAATTCACTTCCGTCTTCACTGTTGGACTCACCATTGCCTCCACTTGTAATTTGATTTGCTTGAAATCTTTTTCTCTCATTTTGGGCACATGAAATGATAGTGACAATTCGTTCCTTTTATTCCGATTTACACGCTTAACTCCAAAATAGGTACCTAACATGAAAAACACATAAAATATTATTTATAATACTCGAAAAGAACTAATTAGTCTAAGTTAGACCCTCCAAATGTGACATTTTCGTGTCACATCAGGGTGTTTCCCTTTCGAACATCTTATATAGGGGAAGCAGTCTGTTGGCCTCGTTAGCGTATCTCCGGTGAGCGTTTCTAGTGCTTCCTTCCGATGTTGACCCCCCAACTGTGGTGTTAATTTTTCCTACCATCTTGGGTTCTGAATCGTCCTCGACTTCTCTTGCTTTTCCAAACATCAATCCTGAGGTGAAATGGATCTTGGTGTCGAGCCTTGATCCGACGCCTCCCTTTTTGGAAAATTTTTTTGTGTTTTATTTCCAGTGTTGGGCCCTGACTGAAGGAAATGTCCTTCGACCAAAGATGCAATGCGAGCAATTTGTCGGATATGAAAATTGATGAAGAATTTCATCAAGTCCGGACAATATAGGGGTCGAAGTGTTTAGCTAGAAACCAACTACGATCGTCGAATTACTAAGTAATCCGCGGCTAACTTCGAACGGATCCTACATCGGGTTACACCAAAGAATGTCTATTTGATCGGATGATATAACTAGAGGAATGAGACATTTGATGTTGGGTAAGACTCATAAATATGTCCCATAGGCCTAAAAGAAGTTTAGGCATAGATAGCACAAAAGACCCCAATGAAGGGGATTTTGGGTCGGGGCTTAAAAGAGGTTTTAGGGCCCATTATAGGGGCCGGCCATGCTTGGCCGACCTACCGATAGGGGCAGGCTAGATCCTGCCCAAGATGGGCATGATATGGCCGGCGAATAAACAAGGAAATAGAAAATAGAAACTACTTTATATTTTCGACTATTTCCTTAATCTTATTCGATAAGGACTTTTAGGAAACCTAATTAGGGTTGAACTCTAACTTAGGGTTCTATATAAGGTCTCTTAGGGACTTTAATAAGGTTGGAAATTTCTCAAGGAGCTTCCTTACTCTACAACATCAAGTAGAGAAAGAAAGAGATATTATTCTCAAGCTATCTATCTAGTCACAAAGAAGGTGTTCTTCATATAAAACCACCATTTGTAACATCCCATATTTTCAGCAAAAAAAATAAAAGACTACGATTAGAATAGTGACTGTTTGGCACTTGAAATATAAGTTAAATTGGGGTCATAAGGTAAATAATGAAGTCTGATCTAGTTAGATATAAAGATGGTGAGACTTGTTAATTAGTATCTAAAAGTTAGAGACTGGAAGTAAACTTAATTCACATGGCCACTTATAAAACGATACGTGGCATCTCATTTGCCTTAAAATGAATAAAACTCACCATGCATGCATGTTGGGACGTTTTAGTAGGGGATGTAGTTGAATTTTTTAATATATAATATGGACCCCACCTTTCATATATCTTTGAACCTTGTTTTCAATTGATTTTAAAATCTATTCTATAGTTAAGCTGAGAGAAGTGAGGGAAACGAGTTTTAGGGGTTTTTTGATGGTTCTATTTCGTCTGTTGATTTTTATACGTCCGGTCGTCGGAATTTAATGAAGTTTGTTCCAGGTAATCCCATTCGACTTGTTCTACATATTTTGCAG
This sequence comes from Eschscholzia californica, assembly GCF_041429995.1. NCBI lineage: Eukaryota > Viridiplantae > Streptophyta > Magnoliopsida > Ranunculales > Papaveraceae > Eschscholzia > Eschscholzia californica. Next base: position 26,799,258 of record NW_028238309.1, on the reverse strand, counting down.
TTTGGAATTTTCTGTTTCGTCCAAATTTGATGGTTTTATTGATGGTTATACCGATAACTGTATAGTTATATTAATTTCATTTGGGTTCAAAGTTTGGAGCTATTTAGACGGTTATTATTCAATTTTTCGGAATGAATTATGCTCACGATCATGTTTGGGATATTATAGGCTATTTCGGGGTATCCATATGTAGACGAGGTGCAACCGAATTTTATCATATTTCATATAAATAGACTAGTTTTTGGAATAAATTGAGATAGAGATGGTTACACGAACTTTATCATATTTCATATAAATGGACAGTTTCAGCTATAGATTTATAGTATGGAGTTCAATATATGATTTGTCAGCTTATGAAAACTTTAAATTGAAAAATAGAGTTTATGGGAAGTTAGTCGGTTGGTTTGTGCATTTCAAGTATTCAGTGGGCATATGTATGAAGTTAGAGATCGATTTAGTTATATTTGAAGTATTTCGAATTTGGCGAATTTGCTCTTGTTTGAAAGTTTTCATCGTTTTCTTTTAATTATTGTTTTGTCGTGAGAAGGTTCTTATCGAAGAACCTAATGTTTCTATTCGGTGTTTTTGGTTATTCTTCCTTATCTCAGAGTATGCGAATGAGCAGGAATAAGGTCGTCTGGTAGGCGGGAGGTCTTTGGTGATGCAAGGACTGAGGTAGGGGTTCTGAATCCTTGATCCAACATGGTTTTATAGATAATGAATATGCTAGATTCTATAGTTATATATGCGCCATTATAACCAGAGTTTAGGTAGCATGAAATTCGATTTATGTGATGAACTGAAATATGGTTGAATGGTTTTATTGCAATATGAGAAATGCTTTCGAACTGTTTTTACTATGATTGCGAACTACTTGTGATTTTCTTGTATGTACCCGACTGCGGATTATGTCAACATACGGATATGTAGCCATTGAGGGTAAGATGACATGTGGACACGGGTGTGACCCGTGTGAGACCGGTGAGGTGGGCGACACTAGTCATGCGACCTGGGGGAGTAGAGTGCTTCACTTGCTGGTCATTGGTGCTCGTGCCTCCAGTTCGAGGCTCAGAGACGTACACCTGACCGCTCGCCTAGGAGGTGACATTGATTGGGAATCCCTCTACTTTGTGGCGATATGAGTCTTGGTTGTTCCACTTCCGTGTTTGATAAGATAATGAATCGAACGAGAATATTGGTTTTGATATACGAATGAAACTGATTTGAATCGAATATGAGAATGTGGTTTTGATATACGAATGAAACTGATTTTGAAAGATCGCATTAGATGCATGACAGGGTACCGAAGAGTATGAGGTTCAGGTCCTTCTATGGTAATTGGGGGACGGATCTCTTATTCAAACTCGGCGATCAAAAACGTATTTAGATACTTAAGGTATACATTTATCATGAGGGAAACTCTTCAATGATTGCGGAGTCCCTTAGTGGGAGAGGGGCTAACCGACTAGGGGTAAGTCTCTTTCCCGAGGAGACGTTATGCATTAGCTAGTGCTTAATGGGCTGGTACTATCTAACGCACTCTAGGCTCTCTTGAGGAACTTTCCTCTTAATTGGGAGCGCACCATGGGTGGGCAGCTAATCACTGCTATTACTTGCTAGATTAAGAAAAATGGTTTTATATATAGTATATATAGTAACTGGTTTGATAACTTGTTTTGTCATGATGTTTACAACTTATCGAATGAACTTTTGAAAACGTGATGGGTTTTGGATTAGTCTTCTCCCAGAATAACTCGTGTCGGTGAGTATTCTGACCCCCCCACCAGTTGTTATCGTGCAGGTGTTTTGTCGTAGCCTCGAGCCGGAGTATGTATTCCAGCCGGTGATCTTGTCTGACAAGGCTAGCAGGGTTGCGTCATTTGCTTTGGTTTTCATTTATTTACTTTCCATTATTTTAAAGTTATGTAGTTATTGCAGAACCGAACTCGAATATGTATATATATAAATTTTAGAGTTGTTTATAAGTTGTATCGAAGTGTAAAAGGCTTTTGTAGTTCTTTTTGTGGTTCGGGTTTTGACCCCAAAATGAGTTGAGTTTGTTTAGCTTCCGCTCCATAGTTTATTTTTGGTGTATGCGAATGTATGGTTTGCATGACAGGTTTACAAGTGCGACCGGTTCGATTTACAGAGGAGACTCTGTCGAATTTTTGGTCTCGTCTCTGAGTTGCCGGGGCGTGGTCGTGTCTATTTTGGGACACGGGGCGTCACACCATTGGAGTTCTAACTAGCCAGAAGGTAGGATATCAAGTTGATCATTTGGGTGCCTTGACTAGGGGAACAACAATTGGGGCTCTTGGTCTTCACATTCGATTAGAAAAGTTCGAGGGAAAACTAGCGATTAAGGTAATCTCCAACTCTTAGTTCATCATTAGCTAATGCATGAGATCCTCGGGATACTAGTGTAGACATATTAGATGTCTGAGATTCCGTTTGCAACATTAGGAGACACCATAACCCTACAGTGACATCCTATATGAGGTTCTTTAGGTGCCTACAGTCTTCAATCTTGTGACCGTAGTCCTTGTGTGAGGCCTACCATGCGTTCATATCCCTCAACCCGTAATTCTTTTTATCAGGACATGGCTTTTGTAGTTAAACCTTTTCCTCTTTCATTGGAATCAGCAAGATTTTCTCCTCTTTTCCTAGTTAGTGGGGTATAAAAATGTAATCCTACCTGACCCTCTTGTAGCGGTCCAACTCTTTGAGTCGTTGGTGTTCTTCCCATTCACTTCTTTTGGGTGAAGCCCTTTTGGGCTGGATTTTAGCGAGTTCTTTCATCCTTCTGTAGTTTTCCTCGGTTCTTACTACAGATTGGACTCTCTCGATGAATCCTTACAAAGTAGGCGGTTAATCTTTAGGCATTTCTCTTATAATGTTGTCGTGTCGCAACCCTCTCTTCAATGCTATGCGAATCACTTTAGAGTTATGATGGGGTATCTAGACCATCTCATCACGGAACCTTTGTCACTAATTGGCCAACGATTCTCCCTTTCCTTGAACACCTTCGAACAGGTCTTCATCGGTTTTAGGCATCACTTAGCTTCCCTGGAAAGCAATGTAGAAACTCGAGGCGAGCTTGTCGAATGAATAAATAGATCCAATTTCGAGAACCTTGTACCATGCCTGAGCAGGCCCTTCCAGGATTGTCAGGAAAACGAGACACCAAATTGATTTATCAGTAATCCTTAGGGTCATTAATGGGCACACTCCAAGTGAGGACACTTGAAATCTTTGGGTCTTAGGGCTTCGAGGATTGCGGAACTTAATTGGAGAGAGATTATTTTCGTTTTACCTACAACGTTCCTTTCCTCGTACATTCTGGTAAGCTCAGTTGCCCATGTGACAAGAAGCTCTAAGGAAAAAAAATAACTAAGGAAAACTTGCCAATGAAGAAATCCAAACACCAAACATGATATTTATAAAGGAGAGATGAAGAGTAAAAAAGCCCCATTTGGCACGTTAAGGGGTAAAAGTGCCTCGAAAATTGACTAAGTAATAATGGCACTACAAAAAATCGCGGCGGATCTCGGTTGTTTTCTGCGTGGCTCAATTATTTTGGTGGCGCTGCTGGGGGTTTACATTCTCGAGATCTTTCTCCAGAGCTGCAATATTTCCGTGTTTTTTTGCCGACTCGATTTCTCTGAGCTTTGACCTTTCCGAACTCGCTTTTGCTGAGCTTTGATTTGCGCCAACTCTGATTTACTGAACTCGTTCGCGTTTCTAATAGCATACAATGCGCGTCAATGTCTTTGCTCTTCGGAGTTGAGGGTTTCTCTTTCATTATTTGGTTTCTGACGTTAGGCACTTGATCTTCTGATCACGCGTTTTCTGACTTCGCCTTCTGGTTAACTGTTTGCATTACCTTCTCTGCCAGTCGTCGGACGCGTGCTTTCCTTTTATTGGTGGATGTCTCCAGTCGCTTGGTACACTAATACCATGTCTGATTTGGTCAAAAATTCGTCGCGATTTCTTGCACTGGCATTATTGCTTAACCCATTTAAGAGGGGACTTTATTGCTTAATAGTGTTTATTAGTGGATTGAAAATCTTTACCTGTTGCATGTGACCTAAACTCTTAACCACCAAACCGCAACTCAAATCATATAGGAAGTTTGGTTAGAATATATTTGTTATTTTGTCACTGACTTACAAAATCCAAATCATGAGGTCTTTCATCACGTTGGGACCTAAAACGACCGCTTTGGTTGCTTTAGACTCCGGCCACCCCTGCCAGTATGCCATCACGTGAGATACACATTTTGATCAAGATCATCCAATCCCAGCCTATAAGGCACAATTTTTCGTTTGAGATAAAGCAACTGGAATATCATTATAAGTATAATCTTGTGATTCGTGTAATGTGATCATGTGATATGTACTACGACATGCATGAGTGACTAGTCTAGTAGTATCAATATCAACGTTGTGTCCATGAATTTAATATGTTAGGTAACACATGAGGTGTCTTCTCTGCTGTCTTTAATGATCAAGACGGATAGATACACACTTCTTGCTTTTTTAAGTAGGGTACGAGTAAAAATCCCAAAAGTTGGTTGGTTTAATTTAAGCATAAGAGTTGAACACTAAATCGTTCTTATGCCTAAAGACAATTGGTATGTTTGTCTATTAACTCGGACTTCTTTGTAAGCAAAATAATACTTCTCTTTGATGTATCCAACAATTTTGGTGTGTCGTACATTTCAACCCCTCTTTCTGTTTGTCCATTTCAAATAGGCTTATGATCGTTGTGACTTCTAAGTTCTAAGTATGTCGGATATAAATATTTTTTTTTGGATTAAGCTTTCATAGATAAAGGAGAATAAGGTTTCTTACAATTTATTAGTCCAACGGACCAAGAAAGTAGAAAAATAAAGAGAAACCAATTTTCACCGAAGATTAATTCCACCTGATATTGAGTAACCCTAGTGCGCAAGGATTGAATCTCTCTTACCAGACGCCACGGGATTGATTGTGAACCGTCCGATAATAGCTCTACCATCATCTTTGAATCTCCTTCGAGGATATAAATACCCACACCCACTTCTTCCATTAAGTCTAACCCTAATCCAAAGCTGCGCATCTCACTGTGGAGAGCTGAAATCGCCGGGAATCTTGTAGATGTCGGATGTAGATTTAAATAAAAGGAATCGGGATAATTTCGACAAAAAAACATTTTTCTCACACAGTGTGCCCTTATCAATTCTTAGGATGAATAATATTATGAAACATTTTTGAGTTAAGAAAATCTGCATGACCCAATTAAGTTGAAAAATTGGTGCATGATCATGAAACCATTTATCTTTCTGTCGTGATCTTGCTTTTTAGTAGCAAGTATGATAGCTTCAAGTGATGAGCAATAGAAAGAAAGACATTCACAGTTCACACCCACATCCTTCACAAGAAAAAAGAAAAAACCCTAAAGACCCACTAAACTTAATAAAAAGGTAACCTTACTTTCCCTTCTAATTAAAACACACAAACACACAGAAAACATCTTCTCTATAGAAAGATATATAAATATAAAGAAAAGAAACTCCACAAACACATCCACCTATTCTCCCATCAATCCAACCCTAACAAAGACCCCACACTACTTACTCCATCAATAGCCCTAAACTCTAACCCAATCTTCATCAACCACATGCCACTCAATCACTAGAACAAAATTCTCCTATTAACAATTACCAAATGGGTTTGTGTTGGCCGGGTTTTCTTATGTGGGCCTCCTTATTTGATGGATTAACATGTGTCACCCATAAAACCAACTCTTTCTTCCCCACCCCACTCTCACAAAACCTCACATATACCATTATTGAACTTATAAAAAGAAAGGGAAGGGGAGAAAAGGTAAGGGTAAGAGGGGAACTAAATGATGGATCCAAAAGACAAGTACATAGAGGATTGCAATTATTAAATTCATAGAATCCATCCTAAGCAACAAAGAATTCTTTTTTTCTTTTCTTTTTCTTGTTCTCTTTTTTCTCCCCCCACAAAAGTAAAGAACGTACATATAAAATTAACATCATTTCTTCACCATACTTCTATGTGTTTAATTCCCAATCTCAATTCAATTCTCTCACACATATAGAGAAAAATAAAAAGAGAGAAGGCCAATTCCTTCTCTCTCTTTAAAATTTTCTCTCTCTAAAATAAAACCCTCTCTTTCTCTCTTAACACTAAACTCTCTTCTATGCCATGAATAGCATTAGATGTTGTATCTCTTGTATTCTTCCATGTGGGGCATTAGATGTAATTAGAATTGTTCATTCAAATGGTAAAGTTGAAGAAATTAGTGGAACAATTTTTGCAAGTGATATTATGAAAGCAAATCCAAAACATGTATTGAAAAAACCAACTTCTTCATTATCAAGTGATGGAGATTGTGTTGTTCAGAAAATTGTTATTGTTCCACCTGATGCTGAATTACAAAGAGGGAAAATTTATTTCTTAATTCCTCAACTAAATTCAGTATCTGATCATCAAAAAAAGAAGAGATCGTCGACTAGTTCATCATCAATAAGAAGAACTAGTAGTACTAAGAAGAAAGTTGCAAAGGAAAAGGAAAATTCAGTTGCCATTAATAATAATAATAATCATAATAAAGTTTTGGATTCTGATAGATATTTGGAAGAAATTTTATCAGAAAGTAAAGTTTCGACGAATCAAAGAGATCGAAGACGAGGAAGAGTTGCTGTTTGGAGACCTCATCTTGAAAGCATTTCTGAAACTCCAGGTGATAATCAGTAAAACTAAACATGATTTCTTCTTCATCAGCTTTTTTATTTCTTTTCTTTTTCTATTTTCTGTTGGAAGAATTGGAACAATGAGTACCCTTTTCTGTTATAAATTATAGAGATAGATCATGAATGATCTGCTTATTTCTTGTATATAAATCATGATATCAATGCAGTTCTATTTTTCAAATAATACTGGGTTCTGTTTTTCAGTTTCTTGTTTTGATCTTAATGTTAGAGTGACCATTTATTGAATTAATCCAGTTCATGTGATAATTCTCTGGGTTCACTGTTCTACAAATTCTGATATTATTTGATGATTATTAGTTAGAGAAGTCCTATACTGTTACTGCTGAGAAAGAGAGAGAGAGAGAGAGAGAGAGAGAGATATTATTACAGCTCTTGAAAAGCTTTTGTATTATTCTTTTAGTAGTGTTATTGATGGAAGATGATGAAGTACTATTAATCACAAGAAGGAACCCCACAATTCATTATTGTTGGCAATAAATTTGTGAGTGTGATAAGTATCAAACTGTTTAAAAACCAAGAGAACATTTTAATATGTCGGTGCGATCCAGTTAGGAATTTGTAAAGTTCCCAGGTTATGGTAGGTTTTTATTTTCCAACAGTACTAGGTATAACCCTCACTTACAAAATCTTGTAAAGTTCTCAAGTTATGCTAGGTTTTGTTGTAAATCAATCCCACAACAGTCGTGAGACGGAATGTGGTGCTCCTCTCAAGAAGTTAAACCCTATTCCATAGTGAGGCATATTAAAACTATGAGGACCAGAAGTGCCAAAGCGGGCAGTATCACTAGCAGCCTAGAAAGCTGATCCGCACTATTCTATAACACGTTATCAACACAATTCTTTCTACTATGACGTGGTGTTGGGATGGTGTGTTGTAATTTGTCCCACATTGGTGGTGAGACGGGGTGTGGCGATCCTCTTAAGAGATTAAACACCATTTCCTAGTGAGGTCTTTTAAAATCGTGAGACCCAAAAGTGCCAAAGCGGACAGTATCACTAGCAGCCCAGAAGGCTGGCCTGCACCATTCTATAATAGGTTATTTTTATTTTTGAGAGGGTTGATTTCAAACACAGCTGGTAGCCCAATTGGTAACCGCATCTACTTCGCAATGTGGAGGTCCCATGTTCGACCCTATGGAAGTGCAAATCCAAGAATATTGAACTTGAGTATAATAAAGTAGTTTATGTGGACTTTAAGGCCATTTAATTTCGTCGGACTTTAGACTAGTAGTAAGTCGAAAGTTATCGTTACTTATCGCATTGTATCAATATATCAATGCCTTTGTAATGACCATTGTAGTCAATATTCAGAATAAAAACTTCATTCAAACTTTCTTTGGTTAAAAAGGCAGTCGGTTTTTATCACTCTTCAACTCTTTATGGCATTTTAGTAATTTAATAATATTTTGAAAAGACAAAATTACCCTTTCATTTATAACACCCAAAATTAGGTTTTTCATTTTAACCCATTATCTCATGAAAATCCAACTTTAATGCAGAACTCAAACTTGAAACAACTATAGATGAATAAAAGGAACATGATAAGTGTGTTTAGACCAAGGCTATGTGAAGACCGGGCCAGGCTATAGTAAGGGTAATTCCGATACTTTACCTGTTGTAAAAAAAATTTCCAAAAATTTAGGGACAAGAGGGAAAGTGTCAACTTCGGGAATTGACAACGTCAATGAGGGGAGACCAAGTGAGCAACTAGGCTCTAGGGTCTATCTTTAATCTCCAATTTCTCTCTCCAAGTTGAAGGATTTTTGGTGACAGTTATGAGGGTTTGAAGTTGATCTTTAAGATTCAAATCTTAACACCAGGTAGCCCTGTTGTCGATGAAGTAGTTAGCAACTAGGGCTTTTTCTTAAATCTTCACTTTCTTTCTCAAAATCCGGTTGCAATTCTTGGCGAGTTTTCAATAATTGATTAATTGATTTTGCTGATGTCGAAAATTGGCTCCCGGTTAAATCAGCATGGAAAAGGGAGTTTATGCATGACATCCTCCGTTATGATGGTATATTCTGTTAGGGGATGAGAGATTCCTCTGTTCAGCTCTGCTTCTCTTCTTTGCTTCTCTGTTCCAGCTCCTCGCTCCTTGCTCCTTGTTCCTGTTCGTCTGTTCCCAAGCGGGAAAACCTGCAAAGGGTTCGGAAACTCCCCCGACGCTCAAGACAGTCAGGGTGCTCTTTGCAGTAAAAGAATTAATGTTGATTGATCCTTTTGGAGGGCGAGTTGTGAGAACTCTGTTTTCGGGGGTGATCCTTCTGGTATGAAGAGATCTTATTTTTGGGAGAGAGAGTGTGTTTGTTCTCCAGAGGTCGTCCTCTGTAAAGGATGATGTGGGGGGCCTTTTATAGGCGAAGTTAGGCCGACTGTGATTAGTGGCGGTGGTGAGGCGGTGGCCGTCAAACCGTAATAGAAGTTACCTCTTTTGTGTACCAGGGTTTCTCTTCGAGTCTATCCCGCATCGTTGATAAGTGAAAGTTCCTAAGTTCAAGGACGCTTTGCATATATCTTGTCGGAGTGATAGATTCTAAAGGAGAAGTTTCCTCCTTTAGATACGTGGAGTTCAATCGGGCTTAAATACTTCAAGATATGTGGCCGACAGAGATCTTTCTAGAAAGTCCGGGATTAAGTCATTAGGTTGCACAGCGCTAATATCTCCTCAGTTCTGGGCGTAAGATATAGGTCGAACCTGTGGAGACCCCCCTTATTCCTTTAGAGATCCCAGGGCTGATCTGTCCATGTCGAGGGCGTTTTGTGCAGAGCTGGTTTCTTCTGGCCGACCTCCCAGTTAGGGGAATGTGTGGTGGACCATCAAGGATATTAGCTGTCCTGCTGCCTTAAGCCGAGCTGTTCCAAGAGACTTCTGGTCCGATCCCTGACTCTTCAGACGTTAGTCAATGTCTGGACATTTTATGCATCATCAGATTTGATTCCAACAATTTTCATAAGTAAATTGATTAGTTTCTTTGCAATTTCATCAAAATTAGGTTTTTCATAACTGTTTGATGAAATTCCTCTTTGAAGTTTTTGTTCGGTCTTGTTTGTGTAACAGTTGAATGTTAGAAAGAGATGGAACCGGATGTTTGATGATCTCTTTGAAATCAACACACCACGTGTGTATCGGGTACATGAGCTGATTGACACTCATACAAAGAGATGGAATCGAATGTTGGTTAACCAAATATTCGACCAAATCTCAGTGAGAGAAATTTAAAAAATACCTCTGGGAAACTCGGGTATGGAAGACAGACAGATTTGGATACACACGGAGAGAGGTAATTTTACTTCAAAGTCTTTATACAAATCGATATTGACAGGTAGTTTTAACTTTTCATTTCTTTTATCTATTTTTAAGATGACAAAAGAGAGCGTCTTCTACCTTCTTTCAATCCTTTGGTAGGAGAAATTGAATGCAAACAACTTCATTGGTTAGGAAAGAAGTCTGGGAGCCTTTCTCAAGTCAAAAAACAAGCAAAGTGTCTAGACACTCCTATTCCGACATTGGGTGTTCCTTGGACTGCCAAAGAAAAGGGGCATGAGAAGGATATTCAAAAGAAGTCTGAACTAGCAACATACCTTATGTTGGCGACCATGGAACCTTCTCTTCAAGAACAATTTATTAATATGGATGCTTACACCATAATTCGACAACTTAAGAATATGTTTAAAAAAACGAGAATGGAGAGGTACGAGACCTCGAGGGCAATACAAGACAGTCCGCCTTGAGAAAGGAAAACCTATAGGCCCTTATGTTTTCGAAATGTAGCGCCCCAAATCCCAAATCTCAAGCTAACCGCCTTGAAATCGAAGATTTGAGACCTTCAAACTGGATCCACGAGCAACACCTACCATGAGTGCACAATCACTACCTGAAAAACAAAATAGCTGGGTTAAAACCCAACTGCAGTAGATTTCCTCAAACCTAAGTCTCGGGTAGGCAAGCTCAATCCCCAATCAAGGAAGCATTGCGTTCATATTCATTATTGGCATTATCTGAAATTTAACGGTGAATACTAACATAATATATCAGATTTATCCAATCCCTCTTGAAACTAATAATTTATGTCCTTTGATTAATTATTAGGTTTTCCGGTTCTCGTATTTTAATCTCATACTAACCCTGAAAATAACCGTCAATCCATATTAGAACTCAAGCCCGTAGTCCACTGGGTTGTCCAATATCACATTGACAAGCCCGTGTTTGCAATCGACCCACATGTCGAGCCAACCAGTCTTAATTCAATCCATTAACGAAACTCAAGATCATGGTCCACCAAGTTATCTAATATCGCCTTAGTAACTAGTGTTTGCAATCGACCCACGTGTCGAGCCAACCATTCTTGGTTCAATCCAATAAGTAGAACTTAAAATCACGGTCCACGAAGTTGTCCACTATCACGACAACAAACTCGTGTTTGCATCGACCCACATGTCGAGCCAACCATTCTCAGTTAACATTTTCTCATTGAAACAAATTTTTAAGTTGATTCATAACCAACTGATACACTATCACCCAACACACATTCAAACAACCCAAAACCCCATAAAAGTAGGGATTTTCAGTACCCTCATGTTTATCATAAATATATGTATTGCTAAAATCACAATCACATACCTTAGCTTTGACATCACGGTGAAATAAGACATTTACTCGCACGCATCACAAACAAAAAGTACATCACATCAATAGCCATTATCCTTCCCATGCAAAATTTGCACTCACAATTTAGATTCCGAAAACACAAAGACAACTTCTTTCAAGTTTTCACAAGAAAGCAATTCCAAAAGCACATTCTAGATTCAACTAGTTGTGCAAGACACTAATTAAAGTGTTCCTAACAATGGCGTGTCTAACGACGACAATCAAACCCACAATACAACCCTAGGACCACTAAACCTAGAGATCTGATACCACTTTATAGCGCCCCAATTATCCCAAATCTCTAGCTAACCGCCTTGAAATCGAAGATTTGAGACCTTCAAACTGGATCCACGAGCAACACCTACCATGAGTGCACAATCACTACCTGAAAAACATAATTGCTGGGTTAAAACCCAACTGCAGTAGATTTCCTCAAACCTAAGTCTCGGGTAGGCAAGCTCAATACCCAATCAAGAAAGCATTGCATTCATATTCATTATTGGCATTATCTGAAATTTAACGGTGAATACTTACATAATATATATCAGATTTATCCAATCCCTTTCGAAACTAACAATTTATGTCCTTTAATTAATTATAAGGTTTTCCAGTTCTCGTATTTTAGTCTAATACTAACCCTGATAATACAACGATCTTTCCTTTTTTTTTCAGCAGATAGAAAATATCATGCCTTTAACTAAGGTAAACCTTTATAGCCACAAACTTGACATGTACGTCGACAAACACATTATGTCGAAAGACACAATCATCAAACTCTCGTTCAAGTATCTCAGACCAATACACAACAAATATTGACTCTTATCAAGAATTACATACAAGCTCACCAAACAATTCAAGTAAAAAACACATGACAAGACAGAAGGGATGATGCTCATAATAGATCCTCACGTGGATCGCAATCTCAAACAAGCAAATAAAAATAATAACTAACAAACATAGACTCACCACTAGAAGGTATCTACCTAGGAGATACATTGCCTAAAGAATAGAAACCATGTGAATTATCTCAAAATTCGTCCATCGGAGACTGTTCTGACACCTTGTACGAAAACAATCATAACTTCTCACTCAAAAACCGGATTAATGAACTGTTTAAACTACTAAAAAGTAGACGAACAGACTTTCCCAACCATATCAGAATCACACTTGAATTCATTATATATCTACACCAGATTCAATTTTAATATAAACCGACGTGCAGTAGACACTGTTCTGACACCTTGTACGAAAACTATCGTAACTCTTCACTCGGAACTCGTATTAACAAACCGGTTGAACTAATAGAATGTAGACGAAGAGGCCGTTCCAACCATATAAAAACCACACATAGATTCTTTATATATCTACACCAGATTCAATTTTAATATAAACCGACGTGCAGTAGACACTGTTCTGACACCTTGTACGAAAACTATCGTAACTCTTCACTCGGAACTCGGATTAACGAACTGTTTGAACTACTAAAAATTAGACAAATATAAATTTCTAAACATGTAAGAATCACACCGAGATTCGTCATATATCGATACCAGATGTAAGTTGAATTTAGACCGAAATACTATCCTCTCTATATGTTTTATGAAATTCTACATAAAACTAGTCTCTAGGCCATTTAATCGTTCTTTCATGTGATTAACAATACTATACCTATCATGGAATACATTGAAAGAGCCTACAAAAAAATTAGGAGATAGGAAATCTACCTCTTTTCGCCTTAGATCACTTTAAGACCACAACCATGGCTTGTTCTCTCACTAGAGAACTCTATTTCCATCACTTTCATCTTTATTCCTCCTCCCTACACTAAGGAGCGGCTGCACCCTCTTTCTTTTCTATAGAGTTTCCTCAAAAGTGAAGAGAAATAGGGTTTATAAACCCACCAATATTTCATCCAAACAAAACTGACCTAGACTTTTATTATTTCCACCCAATTTGGTATATCAAGAAAATAGGGGTGTTACAATCTTCCACCTTAAAAAGAGGATTTCGTTTTCGAAATCAAACATACCACAATAACAAACAATGTGCAATCAAGTGTAGCAAATGCTAGAACATAAATGTTATACAAGCACAAAAAATACAACACAACTGAAGTCAACCTGTTACATGGTTGAAAGGATTCATACAATACAACTTCCCTTTTGGAGGGGCATAACCAATTTTTGAGGTCGACTAGATAGCTTCACTTAGCATCCGTGTTTGCATCGACTTAAACCTCCTAATAAACCATTGATACCTCCCAAAGAGGGGATCCATGCAACACGAACACTTTACATATGAGCAGGCGGCAGACCAACCTCTAGTTGGTAAATTACTTCTCAAACTAGAAGTATGTGGTCCACAAGAATGAACTTGTGTTTGCATCGATCATCCTGTCGAGCCAACCACCTATGGATTACAACCGTCAATCCATATTAGAACCCAAGCCCCTGGTCCACTAGGTTGTCCAATATCATATTGACAAACCCGTGTTTGCAATCGACCCACATGTCGAGCCAACCAATCTTAGTTCAATTCATTACTTCTCAAACTAGAAGTATGTGGTCCACAAGAATGAACTTGTGTTTGCATCGATCATCCTGTCGAGTCAACCACCGATCACTAATCGATTATAACCGTCAATCCATATTAGAACTCATAGTTCACTGGGTTGTCCAATATCACATTGACAAGCCCGTGTTTGCGATCGACCCACATGTCGAGCTAACTAGTCTTAGTTCAATCCATTAACGAAACTCAAGATCATGGTCCACCAAGTTATCCAATATCGCATTAGTAACTAGTGTTTGCAATCGACCCACCAAGTTAGCCAACCATTCTTTGTTCAATCCAATAAATAGAACTTAAAATCATGGTCCACGAAGTTGTCCACTATCACGACAACAAACTCATGTTTGCATCAACCCACATGTCGATCCAACCATTCTCAGTTAACATTTTCTCATCGAAACAAATTTTTAAGTTGATTCATAATCAACTGTTATACTATCACCCAACACACATTCAAACAACCCAAAACCCCATAAAAGTAGGGATTTTCAGTACCCTCATGTATATCATAAATATATGTATTGCTACAATCACAATCACATACCTTAGGTTTGACATCACGGTCAAATAAGACATTTACTCGCACGCATCACAAACAAAAAGTACATCACATCAATAGCCATTATCCTTCCCATGGAAAATTTGCACTCACAATTTAGATTCCGAAAACACAAAGACAACTTCTTTCAAGTTTTCACAAGAAAGCAATTCCAAAAGCACATTCTAGATTCAACCAGTTGTGCAAGACACTAATTAAAGTGTTCCTAACAATGACGTGTCTAACGACGACAATCAAACCCACAATACAACCTTAGGACCACTAAACCTAGAGCTCTGATACCACTTTATAGCGCCCCAGATTCCAAATCTCAAGCTTACCGCCTTGAAATCGCAGATTTGAGACTTTCAAACTAGATCCACGAGCAACACCTACCATGAGTGCACAATCACTACCTGAAAAACAAAATAGCTGGGTTAAAACCCAACTGCAGTAGATTTCCTCAAACCTAAGTCTTGGGTAGGCAAGCTCAATCCCCAATCGAGGAAGCATTGCATTCATATTCATTATTGGCATTATCTGAAATTTAACAGTGAATACTAACATAATATATCAGATTTATCCAATCCCGTTAGAAACTAATAATTTATGTCCTTTGATCAATTATTATATTTTCCGGTTCTCGTATTTTAATCTAATACTAACCCTGATAATACAACGATCTTTCCTTTTTTTTTCAGCAGATAGAAAATATCATGCCTTTAACTAAGGTAAACCTTTATAGCCACAAACTTGACATGTACGTCGACAAACACATTATGTCGAAAGACACAATCATCAAACTCTTGTTCAGATATCTCAGACCAATACACAACAAACATTGACTCTTATCAAGAATTACAAGCAAGCTCACCAAACAATTCAAGTAAAAAACACATGACAAGACAGAAAGGATGATGCTCATAGTAGATCCTCACATGGATCGCAATCCGAAACAAGAAAATAAAAATAATAATTAACAAACATAGACTCACCACTAGAAGGTATCTACCTAGGAAATACATTGCCTAAAGAACAGAAACCATGTGAATTATCTCAATAAATTCGTCCATCGGAGACTGTTCTGACACCTTGTACGAAAACAATCATAACTTCTCACTTGAAAATCAGATTAATGAACCGTTTGAACTAATAAAAAGTAGACGAATAGACCTTGCCAACAATATAAGAATCACACTTAGATTCATTACATATCCTTACCAGATTCAATTTTAATATAAATCGATGTGCAGTAGACACTGTTCTGACACCTTGTACGAAAACTATCGTAACTCTTCACTTGGAACTCGTATTAACAAACTGTTTGAACTACTAGAAAGTAGACGAAGAGACCTTTCCAACCATATAAGAATCACACTTATATTCGTTATATATCTACACCAGATTCAATTTTAATATAAACCGACGTGCAGTAGACACTGTTCTGACACCTTGTACGAAAACTAACGTAACTCTTCACTCGGAACTCGGATTAACGAACCGTTTGAACTACTAGAAAGTAGAGAAAATGACCTTTCCAAAAATATAAGAACCACACCGATATTCTTCATATATCAATACCAGATGTAAGTTGACTTTAGAGCGAAATACTATCCTCTCTATATGTTTTATGAAATTCTAGATAAAACTAGTCTCTAAGCCATTTAATCGTTCTTTCATGTGATTAACAATACTATACCTATCATGGAATAAATTGAAAGAGCCTACAAAAAAATTAGGAGATAGGAAATCTACCTCTTTTCGGCTTAGATGACTTTAAGACCACAGCCATGGCTCGTTCTCTCACTAGAGAACTCTATTTCCATCACTTTTCTTCTTTATTCCTCCTCCCTTCACTAAGGAGCGGCTGCACCCTCTTTTTTCTCTATAGGGTTTCCTCAAAAGTGAAGAAAAATAGGGTTTTTAAACCCACCAGTATTTCATCTAAAATGAAACTGACCTAGACTTTTATTATTTCCACCCAATTTGGTATATGAAGAAAATAGGGGTGTTACACGAAATGATTGGTCTTTTTGGAAAAATGGGAAGGCTAGGATTTCCATACAACCAATGGTTGGCGACAGATATTGTCCTTCACTCACTTCATAATAGATCTAATAAATTTAGATTGAACTACAATATGAATGGTTAGGACAAAACCTCTGAGGAATTACATGCAATGCTTTAGATAGTCAAACAAAATGTCACAATTGTTAACGAAAAGAAAAGGTTCTTGTGGTTCAAAAGGACAAGGGGTTCAAGAAAGGAGGCAAACAAATAAACAAAAAGTAATTGGTCGAAGGAAAAGGCAAACGAGTTTCCAAGACTAAAACCAAAGTTGGGGGCCATATTTTCAGTGACTTCTCCTTTCCTGGAACGACATTGAACAAGTCCTCACAGCTTTTTTCGAGCAACTTGCTACTTTGGAAAGTGATGCAATGCAGAAAACAGAAGCGAGATCTTCGAATAATTTATGAAGTCCGGCGGGACCGGTGCTGACCACGACCTTGGCGCACTTTTCGGAATGGTAGGGAAGACCCTACACCATACCCATTCATCAGTAGTCGCCAAACTCATAAGTGAAAAGTAGTAATGGATGAAGATATGGATTTCTTAAGCCGTCATAGTTTCCAAACGTGGACACTTAAATTCCTTGGGCCTTCAGTGTCGAATATTTCAAAACTTAGAGGTCGCGGGATGACCTTTACCCTTGCTGGTGTGTCTCTTTCCGCCACCTCTCAGAATGGTAGGGAAGATCTGGCGCCATATGATGGATATATATCCTCAAGGTCTGACGGTATATCCTTCCGAAGGAATGTCTTTCGATCAAGATGGGAATGCGTACGATTTGGCTCATAAGATAATGATGACTTTATTTGGAAGATCAATCAATCCGATTAAATTATGAGTCGTAATGCTTAGCTAGAAGCCTCTTACGATTGTCGGGTCACTTTGGATATCCGCGGCTAACATAGACCGGATCCTACAACGGGTTACACATGAGAATGGTAACTTAAACAGTGAGAATACACTGATGGGTACTAGCATATAGATGGATATGATCCAGTCTGATAGTTCTTAAAAGATAGAAAAGAACCGGGCTCGAAAAGGAAGCCTGAAAAAGGAGCAAAACCGACTTTTTGGGCCAACAAAGGATTCCCTTAAAGGGGAGATCCCGGGCCGGCCATAAAAGGGGTGTGGGCCTGGCACACTAAGCCCATTAAGGGCTAGTCTGGCCGACAACATCATGTGTAAATCCTAATTAGGGTTTTATCCTAATTAGGAGTCCTAGTTAGATTAAACTCTAACTTGTGTTTACCTTTTCTGAGGGGCTTTTAGGATTCCTTACTTGAGTGGGACTCTACTAAGATAATGCCTATATAAGGATCAGTTTAGAGTTCAGAAAAGGTGTCGAATTTTCTCAGAAGAAAATTCTCTCTCATACATCTTAGAGAGAAGAAGATTTTAGAGAAAAGGTTCCCATTCTATCTATCCAGTCTAGTAGGAGTTCTTCATCTCAACCTTCAAGAAGGTCCTAGTTGACTGAAAGAAGGGAGTTCAAGCTATTCATTCGGTGTCTCAAGTAGAGGAGCTACACTTGAAGCTCTTTATCTTCCGGATACTGGTCAGAAATTAGTTTGTGGGAAAGCGAATAAAGGTATTCTTCTACCCACTAATTCATAGTTAGTTCATGTATATGATCCTGGATAACTTAGTGTTAAACATTATATGTTTGAGATTCCGCTACCAACACTAGTTAGAGGATTAGGATATGTATTAGATACATATAATTCCCAACACCATATGCGATTCATCAGTAGTCGCCAGACTCAAAAGTGAAAAGTAGTCAGAGATGAAGATATTTAGATTTCTTAAGCCGTCATAGTTTTCCAAATGCAGACGCTCAAATTCTTTGGGCCTTTCGATGTCGAATATTTCAAAAGTTAGAGGTGGCAAGACGATCTTTCTCCTTACTGTTGTGTATCTTTTCACCACCTTCTTCCTTACTTCTGCCAACGATTGTATAACCAGAGTACGAGTTGAATTATCTTCCTTATCTGAATTTATTTTCGAGGCTGGGTTCAGGTTAATTTCCACCTCTTCACGGTCGTCCATTAGGTCAGTGTCCTCTCGTTCCTTTGCTTTGATCTGTGCTTTATTTTTCTTTCTACACTGTGCTTCTACCACACCCCCGCTTATAATCTCAACACTAGTTTTGATATTGACAAAACAAGATATGCAGAAGTGCTCACTGGGGTAGCGAACAGATTTCTGGCCAAGGATTTGAGTGAATCCATCATTTTCACTTCCTCTTTGGGCTTCTTTAACGCGTAAATCTCTTCCAACTTCCAAAAAGTGATTTTTTTATTTCTTTGTGAAAACCTCCAACGTACTCGGGAACCTCTCCGACGCTCAAGTCAGTATAGCGTTCTTTCAGTTAAAAATTGAGTTAAAAGTCCGAGTTTAGAGATTAAACATTCACCTGCCTAGTTTAAGGACAACCTGCTGCTTTATTTAGATTCAATCGCGATTGTGCAGTCGTAGTAAGGAAAGGTTTCCTTACTTTCATATACTTTGTATTTAGATAAATCTTGTCGCCGACTTCGCATATTGGGTAAAGAAAGCTACTTCTGATAGACTCTTGCTCGCGAAGTTATTTAGATTCTTGAGATTTCTTTACTTTGAACTCAAGAAAAGATTAGGTTTTGGTTGGGAAAGTATAGTCACACTTTTATCCCCCCCCCCCCCATATTTCGGGATTTAAGGTATCAGCCAACTATTCGCGGACCTCCCTTACTGCTCCAAGATGCAGAGCAAAGGTATCACCTTAGCAATCCTGGTTGTACTTAGAGCCAGAGCAAGGCTTAAGGCGCCTAAAATGCTCATGCCCACCTATCTATTATAGCTTAGGTGGAAGAGTTCTTTCGAATCCACCTCCTTGGTGACTTATTGACTTGGTCAACTGATAACTAATACTTGGATTATCACATGCGCTCATCCCCTGCGCCTCAGAAACATACACATATCTTTCATCTGTAAGGTGCCTAGGCACTGATCATTCTCAGCCACTCGATCAAGACCATGCAAAAACAATAAATATCACTTAATAATACCTATTTCAAGGAGATTGATTCCTTAATATTGTATCTACAACGTACTCGGAAACCTCTCCGACGCTCAAGTCAGTAAAGCGTTCTTTCAGTTAAAGAATTGAGTTCAAAGTCTGAGTTTAGAGATTAAACATTCACCTGCCTAGTTTAAGGACAACCTGCTGCTTTATTTAGATTCAATCGCGATTGTGCAGTCGTAGTAAGGAAAGGTTTCCTTACTTTCATATACTTTGTATTTAGATAAATCTTGTCGCCGACTTCGTATATTGGGTAAAGAAAGCTACTTCTGATAGACTCTTGCTCGCGAAGTTATTTAGATTCTTGAGATTTCTTTACTATGAACTTAAGAAAAGATTAGGTTTTGGTTGGGAAAGTATAGTCACACTTTTAGCCCCCCCCCCCCCCCCCCCCCATATTTCGGGATTTAAGGTATCAGCCAACTATTCGCGGACCTCCCTTACTGCTCCAAGATGCAGAGCAAAGGTATCACCTTAGCAATCCTGGTTGTACTTAGAGCCAGAGCAAGGTTAAGGCGCCTAAGATGCTCATGCCCACCTATCTATTATAGCTTAGGTGGAAGAGTTCTTTCGAACTCACCTCCTTGGTGACTTATTGACTTGGTCAACTGATAACTAATACTTGGATTATCACATACGCTCATCCCCTGCGCCTCAGAAACATACACATGTCTTTTATCTGTAAGGTGCCTAGCCACTGATCATTCTCAGCCACTCGATCAAGACCATGCAAAAACAATAAATATAACTTGATAATACCTATTTCACGGAGATTGATTCCTTAATATCGTACTTGCACACTATTGACTTGATCATCAAAGTGTTGTGCAGGTACCACCCCCCCCCCCCCCATCACGCATCCCCTGAAAAGCAGAAGCAAATAGAAGGAACAACCAAGAATTTGCGCTACACTATGGTAATCGAGATACCAATTTTCGACATCCTCAGTTTGACTCAAGCCTGACTCATCTAAATAATTTACTCATACTTATTTGGGTTCTAACTATTCAGGTATAAGTTGAGAATCGATACTCAGTGTGGTAATCCTGACTAGATTCCAGACAGGGTATATGGTTGGGATTGAACTGAAATTATAGATGGGAAACAATCATTTTTCTAAATAGGTCTGAGTTAAGAGACTAGGTTACAACATCCTAAATGAAAACTGTACTCTTGAATAAAACAAGCCATGTTTAGGGAATTCAAATTCAGACAAGCTAGAGTCAACCTAAAGAAACGAGAAAAACAAAAATACCAGACAATTACGATCATGCAATATAAACTTAAAGTAGTTTAATTGTCACTGTGTATACATTGATGAAATCTCATTTGTCACTCTAAAATTGAAGAGTTAATTCCTATTTGGCCCCCTACTTTGTGACCAGCTTCAAATATGACCTCCAAATTTCTGTAAATTCAAATATGGCCCCCTATTTTCAGACAAATGTCATTAATATGAGGGGTAGTTATGACATTTGTTTGAAAATAGGGGGCCATATTTGAATTTACAGAAATTTGGGGGCCATATTTGAAGCTGGTCACAAAGTACGGGGGCCAAATAGGAATTAACTCAAAATTGAATAGCCCTTATCTCAATAAAAAAAAAAAAAAATTGAATAGCCCTTTGAATGCATTATGCTTAGGGGTGTACTAGAGTCGAGCCGAGCCGAGCAGTAAGATGTTCAAGTTCGGTTCGTGTATTTGACGGTATAAGTTTGAAAGAGCTCGAGCTCGAATTGTTTTAAGCTCGTTTATCAAAATATTTCAAATTAAAACAACTTCCTAAGTTATCCAAATAGTTCAATGATCATTTGTCACATACAATAATAAAGATAATGATTCATATTCCAATATTCTTTTAATGGTTGATATTTCATGTACAAGTTTCAATATTAATGCGTAATTATGTAATACACTATTATAATAGTATGTTAAACGAGTTGTTCACGAGTAACTCGAGATACACTAAAGAATGATCAAGCTCGACTCGTTTACATAATCGAATATGATTTTGGGCTCGTGTTAAGCTCGTACTCGTTAATCTCCGAGTCGAACACGAGCAATAGTCGAGCCAAGCTCGAGCAGCTCGTTAAAAGCTCGGTTCGTGTACACCCGTAATTATGCTTATTTGCATCACTAATATTTCTAAGCAGAGTTAGTATATAAATAAATTTATTTATTAGGACATTATTCTATTTTGTATATTTGATAAGTTTTAAAGGCGCATACTAAAAATGTTAAAGGCGCCTCCCTCAAAATAAATCTGAAGGGGACTTTGAGAGGGGAAGGATGGGCCTTTAACACTTTGGGGGCGCATCTAAGAGTTCCCATCTCCCTTAGGTATTTCTATTATATAAAGGGAGGAAATATAGCATAGGTGTTATAAGGGATGTGGATGCCCATAAAATTATTTGTATAAGCTTATGTCTTGGGTGCTTTTAAGATTACCTTTCTCTTACCAAACAAATACTAACCACCTATATGTGGTGTCATTACATGGGTGCTCCATATGCAATGTGTCATCTTGGTTGTGACAACAGACCATGCAAGTGACAACACATGGGTTATGTGTCAACTTCCTATTACTTCTCCCACCCTATAAATAAGTGTACATGGTGTATTGTTGGTATGAGTTTGTAAGAGATGTTTTGGTAAGAGATGGAGAAACGTTTGAAAGAAATACTTCATATAAAGTTTGGTTTAAGTTTATCCCTTTTGGTTTAGTATATCTTAATATTTCTGTCTTTTTCTCTTCCTTTAATTCCATTAAGTTACATGCAAATATCGATACACATTGAAGCAAATAGACCGACAATTTACAACAATAGAATATACTTTAGGACTCAAACTTTACCTTTAGTGGTACAACACTTTTGGAGGATAATGACTTGTTAAATTTTCTAGGTTTGTGATTAAATAGAAATCAAGGCACTAACGCCTCCTCAAAGCAAGTAAGACGACATCACAGGAGGAACACTATCTAGTAAAGGCCCGTAGCTAATAATTTCTCGTCCAATGCCAAAGAATTCCTTTTATATAGATTTGTGGTAAGAAAAATGTTGCATCCAAAGTAATGACTACAAATTTGAAATAAGTTATCTATAAGACGTAAATAAATTATTCATGTATCCAAACCAATGGTGTTTTTTTTTGTTGAAAGCAAATACATTAACGTAAAGGTCTATTACAATATCCAAATTAAACAACAAACATAACAGTAAACAAAGTAATACAACAAAAATACAGAATTGAGGAATTGCATAAAATAGCTTCGAGTAGTGGAGCTTCCTTCATTCTGTAGCTTATACGTCTGACAGCTCTTCAAGAGGATGATATGCAAATTGGTCTTGAGATTCCGTCCGATAGATTGAAAGATGAAACTAGTACCTGTCTTCCTGTACCATTGGAGATGGATTAAACAGACCCCTGAAGTTCCAGAACGAAACGAGGGTGTCTATAAAGTGGAACCAAAAGATGGTTCTGAGTTATCCCGCCAGTATTCTCCATATGCAGAGACCATATTCGTTTGAGTTCCATAAAGTAGAATCTGATCAGACACTTGGTAAATGGGATCGCCGTCATAGCCCGAGTATAAATACTCAGCTAATCCGACAAAAGATCGCAAATGAGTTGCGAAAATGAGTGGAAGTGAGCATGTTAAGGACCTTGGATAATTAGTTAAATCTATTTGAAAATCAAACATGAAAGAGTTCACCAGAGATTGAGCTGAAGCGTAAGAAACAAAAGTGGGCTACTAAGATGGACAAAATTATGAGAATCGAAGTATCTTCCTGGTTCGAAAGGAAGGTTAATGCTAATGTTAAATCTCTTCTAAGACAGACGATATGAGCTCATGAGCCATAAGGTTAAGCGATGGATCCAAATAAACATGAATTGATCCCATACATTAAAACCTTTCTTGGTGATAAAATGGAAGATGATAGAAGACGGTCTAAGGTTGAAGTAGTATTCAATTAAAATAGACGAGACATTTGAACCTAAGGTATGATAATCGGTTAACCGCAGGGCGATGAAAACCACCAACCGATGTTGAGCTCTAATCTTGACCTCTAAAGATGCAGATCTAAAAGTCAATAGATGCAGAAAAATAGACAAGTATGTGGAAGTAATTATAGCGACAGATCTAACGATCACAAAAATGCAAAAACCCATTCAAGATACTATAATAACCCACAATACGTCTGCATGTCAGCACAATCAGGGCAGAGTATAGTTTCTTCTATACTGTTGAAATCTAGTCTCTAATCTAGGCCTACTCCTCACAAAATCGATTGGAAGAGGTGGTGCTGCAAAATAATCTTCAAAGTCCTAACATGGCGAACAGATCTGAAATCAAAGTATTTATTACTTATAACATCTACCAAGGACCACAATACCTCCATCACTACCACTACCACCACCAATGTACCACCACCACCACCACCACCATACACCTCTACCACCACCACCACACCTCTACCACCACCACCACCACCACCACACCTCTACCACCACCACCGTTGTATCTGAATCACCACTACCACCGTACCTCCACCACCTCCACCACCATCATACCTCTACCAACACCATCCCTGTACATCCACGACCATCCCCATACCTCCACCACCACCACCATCATACCTCTACCAACACCATCCCCATACCTCTACCGCCACCACTACCGCCATCATCATACTCACCACTACCATACCTCAATCACATTACAAGCACCCCTACACTTCCACAACCATCATACCTCCACCAACACTACTGTCGCCGCCATCATCATACGTTCACCACCACCAGACTCCTGCCACCATACCTCAAACACAACCACCACCACACTTTCGTCGCCATACTTCGAAGGCTCCACCACCACCACTACCACCAACGTCGCCACCTTTTTCACAAGACTAATCGTGAAAATCATAAATAAAATCAGTTAAAAACAAGCATCTTTATGGGAAAAATAAAATAGAAAAGTAAATTACATTACTAAACTAACTTTTTGGCTTTTTTACTTATAAGTAATTGTCCAAATATATTTTTGATAATTTTTTACTTTTTTAAAGTAAAAGTACTTCTACCACAAGCAAAAGTATTTATACTTTTGGTTGCCAAACAACACCTTACCAATTGAGCTGGTATAGTTCAACAAAAAAAAAACTGAGCTGGTATCTATCCAATGCATTAATTTTACTCTTTCTTTTGCTAAATTTGGTTAACTAGACGAAATCTAAAGAACTAACTAAGCCCCTTTGTGGTGGGGTCCCAATGCGGGCACGCTACCCGCACTAACCCATCAACGGGTCTGACCTAGTATAAACACTGTATGAAAGAAGGAGAGCAACGTTTCTTGTATGAGAAATCTGTTTATTTACGAAACAACCTAATAAATTTATTCGGTTAAAATTAGTCCCTCTTAAGACCTAAAACTGTATAACATCTCACCCAAAAAGAAGATGGAATACTGTAGACCCTGTATCTTCAACAAAAAAAATGTAGACCCTACACTAATTAACAACATCCCCATTTCCGTTAACAATGGAAGGGTTTCATACCTTTTGATATTATCATTTAGTTTGCTACCTTTTCCTTGATGAAACTCTATAGATTTCAGCGTATAAACTCTAGTAATAGTAAATTTGAAGATTTCAACTCTATTAACAATTATCAATTTTACTTCAACAAAAAAAAAAAACAATTATCAATTTTGCGATGAAGAATACAAACAAAGAAAAGTAAGAGTTGGAATCCTCATCTTAGCACTTGATTGATTTCAGTTGGTTAATTTCGGTTGGAAGCTTTATAAAGTCTCTGGAATTTTGTTTATTGGACCGAAAAATCTCTGCAATATCGATTCTAACATCACAACTTTGTTTTACCTATTCCTTTTGGTTATAATTCCCCATCTTCTTAATTGATTGATTAATGTCACCCTCTTTGGTTGAAAAATTAATTAATTTCAACCTCTTTAGTCGGAATGTTTTATCTTCTTCATTCTACCCATTCGGATCTCCTTAACCGATTTGAACAAAAAACGACTTAAAACCATAAAAATATTTGTCCAACCATAAAGAAAGAAATGAAGAACTTTTCTTTATCTGCGACATATCATCTTCATTATATATGTCTTTATTTAATTCGTGATGTAGATTGTTGCAGAAACGTAAAAGTAATGGAATCCACCATTGTTATAAACTAAACTAATGAAATAAAGCGGATAAAATAACGATTAAACGATGAATAAACGAAGAACAACTGAAATAATTAAAGAACAAGATGCAATCAAGGAGATTTTGTATTTAATGATTTAATTCAATGCTTAACAAGACATACCGGACTTCTCTTATATAGAGATTAGACTTTCCTAGATAGACTCAAATAAAGAAAGAAGATAACTACTAAGGATACTTTCCTTGATTGCTAGGACTCTAAATATGGAAACCCTAAATACTAAACTGGAATTTATCCTATTATGGGATCTTGTCCGTTGGGCCTGTCATTGGGTTAGCCGTGAGGCCCATTGGTGGGATGGCCGCCATCATACTCCCCCTTGTGGAACAACTTGTCCCGAAGTTGGTGTCGTCATATATTGGTTCGTCCGGATAAAACGGGTAGATATTAGCGATGTGGAAGGTAACTTTGGCGACGATTTTGAAGGCAATCCTTAGTTCCCACTTTGCGCGAAATTTGCCAAAAATTCGAAGAAGACAAATATAGACCAATTCACCAACTAGAATCTGAAACCCATGATGTGAAATATCCCGCAAAATCAATTGCAGGAAACAAACTTCTAACAAATTTCTACATCTCTCGTCATCTAGTAATTCAATGAAGAGGATCATAATACCCACATTATTCTCTCTCAAAAATTCAACTATGTATTTTGTCATTCTATCGAGGCTTCGACCAACGAGTGAAGAATAAACAATGTTGATCGTGCCATCTTCCCATGGCAAAATTTGCCACTTAACAATCTTCAAGGAGTGAAGTAACATGAACAAGTATGAAGAAAGACTTATTGTAGCAATTCCCAGAAGTTCTTCGCCAAGAGACGAAATAACAAATAAAGGAACATAACCTTCAGGATCCTTTAGTATATGCTTCAATATGGTATCACTTGCAAATAAACTCATATCGCTGAATTGATATTCCACCTGTTTGACTATCTCTAATCAAAGATTATCACTGAGTAAATTTTTCAATAAAATTGGAATTGTATGAGTAGAATATGAAATCAATTGAACTGAATTCTGTTCCCTAGGGTTAAATCGACCAGACCTACTACTAGTACCAATATACTGTTAGTTTGGGTAACCTGAATTTGGAATTTGGATCCGTGTTCTTGGAACAAATTCAAGGGAATTCACGTTTAATGTAGAAGAAAGATTGGTTTTACTATTACTACTGTTTATCTTCTTTCCTTTTACTGGTTCTGACATCTCACTTTTTCTCCCACTTTTATTCATTGTCATAATAACCTTTTCTGCTACAAGAGAAGAATAGTGAAACCCAACACCAAATTGACCAATCACACTAACATCTGCCCCTACCTCTAATGGATCCATGAATTCCTTTGTTTCAGATCTCTCAATCTTTCCCAAATTGTTCATCAAATCGACTGTCGTCAATCCGATTCCATTAGCAATACGGTTTGGTCGGTTTGTAGCTCTTATAACAATTACATGTGCATGAGACTTCAAACCCTCCGTAAGTGTCAAGAGTTGGGAAACAATTTCAAGAATAGAGATATTATAAGGAATTTGTCTAATAGATTTTGCATATGTAGAACCAAGTTTAGATCCGGGAGAAGCAGATCCGAAAGTAACTTTACCGCCTTTAATGTTGGCAATATTAACAAACCCCAGACGTCCTTGTTTATCACCAGTAGTTAGACAAAGAGTTGTTGCTAAAGAAGTACCTTCATAGATAGCATGAAGTTGTTGACTTTCATAACAATCAAGAATAACATGAAGACTTAAAGCGTTTTTATTACTGAAAGTGGATGATTTGATGCTAAACTTGATATAGTTGAGTGTGATAGCACCAAACACGTAATTGTTTTACTACTATTGACTTCCTCTGCAAGTTTTGTTCTGCCAATTTCATCTGTACTGACAAAACCGGGACTCTTACCTTGAACCAGATGAAAGTGACCAAGTTCTCGGAGAAATAGGAAGATGGAAGATGAACACAAAGGTTGTCATTCTTGGAGTGGAAGTGAGCAATTCGTCTTCCTCATTCATTGAATAACTTGTATTTTTGTTATCAAGGACCTCTCCTCCAACAATATTGTTCATGGTGGTCGAAGGAATTTTGTGATTCGAAACAACTAATTCTTCTCTCGGGATTATATACGGAGCAAATAATTTGTGTGAGCTTGTGTTATTCATCTCATTGAACTTTTCTTTCTCCGTCATTGAAAAACTAGTATTTATTTTATCAAGAAAATCTCCTTCAACAGTATCGATCATGGTAGTCGAAGGAATTTCGAATAATTCACTTTGTTCTTCTTTTTCCTCACTCATTTAGAAAATTTTGTTCTTTTTGTGAACTTCTTCTTCAATACCATCGAACACGGTGACCGAAGTAACATTGGAGAACTGTGATCTGCTTGATTCAATCTTTGTCTCCACATATGAAAAATATTCATCTAAAGAAAGAAAAACATACCTGAAGATGCTTTTCAATGTAGTCCAATCGTCTACGAATATGTTCCCTTGATTAATGAGTCTCCATTGCATTGCATTGAATTATTCATAGATTCTTTCGGACATATGTTGTTCGATGAGAAAAACCTTATCTTCGTCATGGATATTTTGGTTTATGAACCAATCTTCCATATGTTGAATCCAAAAGTTTATATGACATTGACCGTCGAATAGAGGAATTTTAGAAACGGTATTAATTTTTTCTGGATATTTTCGATCAACATAAAATTATTTTGAATCTCGAAAGGGATCCCAATCTAAACGTGGAAAAATTTTCAACACTCAAGGAGAGATGTATCCATGAAAAAAGTTTCATCTTTTGTTCCAAGATTTTTAAAGCTCTGAATACCAGCTGATGTAGATTGTTGCGGAAGCGTAAAAGTAATGGAATCCACCATTGTTATAAACTAAACTAATGAAATAAAGCGGATAAAATAACGATTAAACGATGAATAAACGAAGAACAACTGAAATAATTAAAGAAGAAGATGCAATCAAGGAGATTTTGTATTTGATGATTTAATTCAATGCTTAACAAGACATACCGGACTTCTCTTATATAGAGATTAGACTTTCCTAGATAGACTCAAATAAAGAAAGAAGATAACTACTAAGGATACTTTCCTTGATTGCTAGGTCTCTAAATATGGAAACCCTAAATACTAAACTGGAATTTATCCTATTATGAGATCTTGTCCGTTGGGCCTGTCATTGGGTTGGCCGTGAGGCCCATTGGTGGGATGGCCGCCATCAATTCGATTTCTTCGTTTAACTCAATATCTCTGTTTAAGTCGATGTCTTTGTTTAAGTCGAAAGACTTTTCTTTCTTGGTGGTGGTTGCCTCTTTCTTCACTAATGGTTATTCTTGATTCATGAGATCTTGAGTCATGATTTAGAAAATGTAACAAAGATAGTAATGATAGTAAACATATATATTTCGTATATTTTATTGTGTTAATGCTGATGGTAGTGATCAATATTAGAGTTGATTTGTTTATGTTAGACAAAACTAAAAGAATGAATAAAATATCAAATTTATTGTTTACTTTTTTTTTTATTCATTCTTCTATACTTCAAAGTTATTTGTAAAATTATCTTTATAACGCTTTCCTTAAACTAATTTAGTAAAGGAAAACTAATTTAGTAAAGGAAGAGCAACTACAAATACAGACTTGACATTTTTTAATGCACTACCTATTTCGGATAGTGCTCTTCATATACTAAAAACCTTTTCTAACCGGCTCAAAACGTATCTGGTATAAAATGCCACCACTACGTACAACTTTTTCTCTAGCAAAGCCCAATATGTTTGTTCTAAAATATATGACATTTTAACAACTCAACAGATAGTCAGATTTTAATAGACAATGGACTTGTGGGAATTGCTAATGCTAGAGTGAATTGCCACACATTAGTCATTAAAACTAAAGTCAAATAGAAAAATAAGATGACATCATGTGTAAATAATTTAAATAAAAAATCGAACTCTTAAATTATCACTAAAGTAGTTGATCATACCAATATTTCCATTCGGATCATTCCTTAAATTATTATCTCTCAATCATGAGGCATGGTGACCAATATAAACAAATACACACTTATGTAGAATGACTAGATCAGCCCAATGAATTTAGGTTTTTTGAAACCAATAAAGCAAGTCACATATATGACAACAAATTTTTAAACATGATTACAGTTGTATCCTAGTTGTTTGCTTTTATGCTTAAACCACACTGAGGGAGAAAAGCTAAACCAAATGGTTTAAAGTGGATCCACCAAATAGATAACATAGATAAGGTCCATAAAGGTTGATATATGACTAACTTGCATGAAATCCAGATGGGAAAAACAGAACATAAAATGGTTAGGTTGTTACTAGTACATGAATTTAGGCCATTGTTAGTGGGCATATTTGCTTTTAAGAAAATGGGTGTTTCCCCAATTTTATTTCGAATTCATTAATCCCTTGATTGACGTCATTTCCGGTTTCTGATTATTCAAAATTTCTTTTCGTATATTTTGATTACTAATACAAATTATATTATCGGCATTTTGAATGAGACTGTAAATAGCTATATTTTTCTTTTTAATTCTAGGACGGAAAATCAACAAGGCCTACTCTTCCACTCGGATACTTGTATCAAGTATCTTAAAAGGTATATTCTAAGTTAAATGTTGAATACTATGGGGGCCGAGAAGTTTTTTATTTTTGGAACTCATAATCAAAAATATCAAGTATGCATCACACCATTTTAGTACTCTCGGAATAGTAAACTCTTTGTCAGCATCCAATTCATGTTTAGGCTTCAGAGATAATAGAACATAGGGACACCTCTAGATTGCACTAATACAAACAAACAAGTTTCATGCAGTTGTTTACGTTGGTGGTGGGGAAACCTAATTTGTTATCAACATATAATAGGGTTATAGTTCAACAAAACAAAATAAAAATATAATAGGGTTATTTCTCAAATGGCCCCCAACTTTGTGACTAGCTTTCCACCTAGCCCCTACTTTATCAATAATTCACGTATGATCACTTTTTTTAGTTATCGTTAACTTTTTCGTTACTTTCTCTCCTCCATCTCATCACCTCTCTCTGCCACATCATTAATCACGCCACATCATCGTCTTCACCGGTAGGAGTCGCCGGCGACCTTTAAATTTTTTTTCTCTCTTTTCTCTCTCTAAAAAAAATATTTTTTTTTATTTCTCTCCTCTTTCTCTCTCTAAAGACTCCGGTGAAGGAAAACCCTTCGCCGGAGTTCATGAGCAGACCAGATCTGGGTCTGTTCTTCACGAACATACCCAGATCCGGGTCTGTTCTTCACGAACATACCCAGATCCGGGTCTGTTCTTCACGAACATACCCAGATCCGGGTCTGTTCTTCACGAACATACCCAGATCCGGGTCTGTTCTTCACGAACAAACCAGATCTGGGTCAGTTCTTCACGAACATACCGAGATCTGGGTTTGTTCGTGATGAACAGACCTTGGAGTCTGTTCGTGAACTTAGGCGAAGGGTTTCCCTTCGCCGGAGTGTTTAGAGAGAGAGAGGAGAAAAAAAAATTTAGAGAGAGAAAAAAATAAATTAAAGGTCGCCGGCCAGCGAAACCTGTCGCGGAAGACGATGACGTGGCGTGATCAATTATATGGCAGAGAAAGGTGGTGAATGGAAGAGAGAATAACAGAAAGTTAACGGTAACTAAAAAAGGGGGGTCATATGAGAATTATTGATAAAGTAGGGAGCTAGGCAGAAAGCTGGTCACAAAGTTGGGGGCCATATGGGAAAGAACCCTATATAATAAGATGCAATGCATTTGCAGATCAATATCATAGTGATGCATAGTGAGACAGGGAAATTCGAACCTTCTGTTAATGGGTCCCACCATTTTCTTCCAATGAAATGGAAGCAAAAATTAGACACCATAAGGTGTACCAACTCCTTCATCAAAAAAAAGGTGTACCAACTCCTCCTTTTTAACTCCTTATTTATAACATTTGGTAGGTAAGAAAACAAAAGAAAAAAACGAAAAAAGAGAACAAATAATGTGTAATAAGTGGAATGTGAAATAAGTGGATGACCGAACTAGACTTGGTCATAGGAGTCTTCCCTTTCACTAAAAAATCTACTTTATCAAAGTAGGATATCAGTCTATGCGATCACATCATAGCCAAGATCTTGGCTGGGAACAGTCGGAGATAAGGGTTCCCCTGAGCCTAATCTGCATCGTGTGTTAGTAGATCGATCAAACCTTAGATTATTAGTCTCCTTATTCCTACTATTTACAGAAGTTATCAAGGAATTTCTTTGATTAGAGACCGGTTTTGTTTGGCAGATTGATCGGTTAGTAAAAAGAGAGAAGTTTTAGTGTTCGACCGGCTTTTTGTTCGGTGATCCCTGTCTACCCGCCGAATTTCTTCTTTTTTTAAGGGAAGATCGGATTACCAGGTAAGTTGGTTTTAGATCTCCTTTCTCTTCTTTCAGTTTGTTATGCTCAGCCTCTCTTAGAGAAAGGTTATTTGGTTTGATTTCTTTTTCTTGTGGTCGACGGCAACATTCACCTTCTCCGACTATTTAACACCGTCATCTGCTATGACGCAACATTCACCTTCTCCGACTATTTAACACCGTCATCTGCTGTGACGTTTTGGGTGACGTCAAAGTTTTGATCGTCTTATTTTCCCAAGAATACGTATATTAAGGAACTCTTATCCCAAGTAGAGCCCAAGAATGACAAGTGGCATTTCTTTCGTTAATTAATGCAGGACAACTAGGGATATCGTGTTAAGGCTATTCCTTTTTGTGTATTGGGCTTCTTCGGCCTGCAGGCTTCACTTGAAAATGTAAAGCCCATCTGTGTTAATTTCTTTAACACTCATTTACAAACTATCACCACCCCTTATATTATTTGGGCTTCCCCTCCATCTTCACTATGTTATCCCACTTCCCCCCATTGAAAATAGTTGCATGGAATTGTAGGGGGTTAATAAACAAATTCACCTTACAACACTAAAACTATCTAGCTATCAACCACAGACCCGATTTACTTTTTCTTTCTGAAACAAAAAGATCGGAACCTCTTCCTAATAACCTTCATTTCTTGAATAAATTCCATGGTCACATCCTTATCCCTTCGCATGGCCTTTCCGGTGGCCTTTGTTTGGCCTGGACGAGTAATTGGGACATCAAAGTCATTAAGTCAGACTTAGAGGGTGTTTGATTTTCACACTTATTAAGTGATTTTCACTTAATAAGTGCGGGCCGGCAATTTTAGGCTGTTTGATTTTTCACTTAATAAGTGAATATCACTTGTAAGTGGGGTCAAAGTAAGTGCAAAAAAGTAAGCTCCAATTTGGAGCTTATTTTTTTGCACTTACTATCTAAGTGCTAAAAAAGACATTCTTATCCTTCTCCGAATATAATAATTACCAATATAATTATAACTAAAAAGAAAATCTTAAACAATTGATAAGTAAAAAATCTTTTTATGACTTAAGCGATGACTCTTTTCCTTCTTCACTCATCCTTCACCTAAGCTTTTCTCCTAATTTTTTTTCGCATCTCTTTCTTCATTAATCACGGAACCACCCAAACTCCATGACGCAACGGAAGTTTTTTCTCGTTCATAATTCTTAATTATTTGAGGTTAATATTTTCAACACAAAGTATTTATAAATCGTAATTATCTTGTATCCAAACTCACGAGCATAATGAATTAGCATGAAATGCTAAAATGTAACTACTTTAAGGTCAAAATAGACAATTTCTCATTTTATAACATTTAAAATTAACATAAAAACAAAAATCAAACACTTAGAAATGATGAAAAACAAACGCCATAGCACTTACAAGTGATATCACTTACTAAGTGATAATCACTTAGTAAGTGCTAGCACTTATAAGTGCTAAAAAATCAAACACCCTCTTAAACTTCATCCACAAAACCTTCTTTTATGGGCATCCAGACAAGAGGCAGAGGTCAGTAACTTGGGCCAGACTAAAAGATTCCGTTGATACCCTTAATCTTCATCCCCTACCCTGGCTCCTAGTAGGGGATCTTAATTCTATTTTTGATGCTAGTGAAAAGAAAGGTGGTATTATCCCAACAAAAAATGATATCTCTCCTATACGAACCAGAAATCAAAACCTAGGATTACAGGACCTAGGTTTTATAGGTGATTCTTCACTTGGAGTAATATGAAACAGGGGTCTCAAACACATACAGGAGAGACGTGATAGAAGTCTCGCTAATCCTCATTGGAGTATGTGGTTTCCTGATACACAAGTTCATCATCTCCCTCTCATTGCTTCTGACCACAGACCTTTGTTGGTTAGCACTACGAGAGGGTTCCACACAAAGAAACAGTTCAAGTTCTTCAGTGGATGGCTTGAAGAAGCTCAAAGTCTAAACGAAATCAACACGGCCTGGGAGATAGAGTGTGATTATCCTCCACAACAGTGTGTCACTTATAAGCTCTCGAGAGTTAGATCAAGACTCGAAAAATGGAACAAGTCATTCTTCAACTCTCTACAAACTAAATTGAATTTTCTTTATTCTCAAATCAAAACAGAACTTGATTCCAGTACAGGATCTCTTCTCATTCAACAAATGAAAGATACTTATAACCAACAAGAACATTATTGTAAAACAAAATCTAGAGATATGTCTATCAGCCTTGGTGACAAAAACACGAAGTATTTTCATGCTATGGATTCTGCTAGGCAAGCTATAAATCACATAAAAGCTTAATATAGTGTGGATAATACTTGGATTAAAGATCACAGGGATATGCAGAAGTTATTCACTGATCATTTTAACAATATTTCTCAAACCTCAAATCCTGTACTTGATCCTATTATCTTTGAGTTATTTACTCCGGAAATATCTCCACAAGATAATGCGATCTTACTATCTATTACATCCAGAGGGGAAATTTCTGAAGTGGTCAAACACCTGAAGAGGGAGAAAGCGCCAGGTCCTGCTGGATTTTCACCAATCTTCTACCAGAAAAACTGGACTACAGTTGGAGACAATATTACTTCTATGGTCCGAGACTTCTTTAGGCATGGTCAGCTATCAAAAGTGATAAACTCTACTCATATTTATCTTATTCCTAAATGTAAGAACCCAGTGACTCCGACGGATTTTAGACCCATAAGCCTATGCAATACCACTTATAAGATCATCCCCAAGCTAATCTCCAACAGATTAAAGCCACTTCTGCATAATATAATATCTCCAAATCAAGCGGCATTTCTTCCAGGTAGGCAAATAACCGACAATGTAATTCTTGCTCATGAAAGCATACACTCCATGAGGAATAAAAAGGGCAAGAATAAATATATGGGTCTCAAATAGGATATGTCCAAGGCATTTGATAGGGTCGAGTGGCCATTCCTGGCATCTATTTTTAGTAATCTGGGTTTCTCAACATAGTTTTGTGCACTCATTCACCAATGCATCTCTACTCCATCACATTCGGTTTTTGTCATTGAAAACCATCACAATTCTTCTCCCCTTCTAGAGGCCTGCGACAAGGAGATCCCCTATCGCCTTACCTCTTCATTCTATGCATGGAAGCTCTTAGCAGGCTCATTCACAAAGCTTAGATAGAAGGCTATATTTATGGTTTCAAACATGCGAACAATGGCCCTGTCATTAGTCATTTACTATTTGCAGATGACGGCCTCATATTTGTGAAGCTTGCTCTTGAAGACGAACACTAACTATACAAGTTATTACATCAGTTTGGAAAGATGTCTGGTCAGGTCATCAATTTTCAAAAATCAGGAATATTCTTCAGCAAAAAAACTCATCATAGGCTAGGAAGAATGGTGGCTAGAATCTTGAAAATTAAAAGAATGGGTGAAAAAGAAAAGTACCTGGGGACTGGCTTATTTATAGGCAAGTCCAAAATCAAAAGTTTCGAGAGCTTGATTCAACAAATGCAAAAGAAATTAGCAACTTGGAAATCCAAATTGCTTTCTCAAGCAGGAAGAGCAGAACTAATCAGATCTTCTTTCTCTCTACTGCCCCAAAGTACCAAATGCTTTGTTTTGATATTCCTAGGAAGATCATAAAAAGCATGGAATCCTTCCAAAGGGACTTTTGGTGGGGGGAAAAGAAATCTAAGGGTTTGTGCTTGAAGGCCTGGTCTACACTCATTAAAAAGAGATCTCTAGGTGGACTGGGTTTTAGGAATCTTAAAGGCCAGCGCTTTGGGGAAAGCTAAATAGTTTCCGGGGTGTGAAGACTTGGTCAAAAATTGGTCAATTTTGTTTGACAATTTTATTTAGGGGGAAAGCAAAATACTTCTCCACCTTAGCTCTCTCTCTCTCTCCACCTGAAGATTTCCTGCCGGCGACCTAATCGGAGAAGACAAAGAGGTGAGGTGGAGATAGAGTGAGGTGAGGTGGAGTGTTTTTTTTAATCTCCCCTTAAAATTTATTTCCCCTGAAAATTTCGAAAATTCTACATATTCCCTTTAAAATTTCACACCCAGGAAACTATTTAGCTTTCCCCAAAGCGCTATAGACAACATGGCTCTCATGTCAAAACAATTATGGAGGATTAAGTCATGTTCAGACTCTCTAGTCTCCAAATTTGTTTCTTCCAAGTACTACCCCAACAAAGATATCAGACAAGCGAAAACACAAGGCTCCTCTTGGTGGTGGAAAAGCCTTCTCAAACTTCTCCCTTCTTTTGAAAAGGAATCGATATGGGAAGTTGGGGAAGGCAAGTTCATCAATATTTGGCTAGACAGATGGATCCCAGATACAAATCCCCTTAATATTACTCCTTCCAGGTAAGCCATTCAAACGGTTAATCAACTCATACATACCAATCCTATAACTGCAAAGCCGGAATGAAATACTCAAAAGCTTAGTGAATTATCCTCAGATGATATAGTTGGAAGAATCAAAACCATCCCTCTATATTCCAACGGGGTAGACCAAATCCGTTAGAATCCTTCAAAGTCTTGAGAGTATACAGTGAAATCCATGTATAATATGCTTACCAGGCATCACCAACTGGAATTACAAGAGACAAACTACTGGTCAAAGATTTGGAAGCTCAAATGTACTCCGAGAATTTAACTCTTTTTATGGAAACTATCTAACAAATCTCTTCCAACAGCTGAAGTCCTTTCCAGGTTTATATACCTTGATTCCATTAAATGTGGTTTATGCAAGAGTCATTATGACAATTGGCAACACACATTCTTTGAGTGTCCGTTTTCTAGGGCGGTATGCTTTGCGCTACCCTTACCTCTTAGGATTGATGCTCTCAAAAAAGATACCTTCATTGACAGTATGAAGCACCTGTTGTCTCTGAATAAGGAACTAGAAATCCCTATAATTTTCATCATATCTGCTTGGTGGATAATCTGGAAAATCAGATGTGAAGGCCTCATTTGGGTACACTTATAGCTTATATTATGAGCTTTTCTATAAGCCCATAAATAAAAGCGCTTTTTAAAAATCTGTCTGAGTCGTTTGGTACGCTACATAAAAAGTGTTTTTATATCTTAAAAAGCTAGGTATGACATTTGGTTAAAAAAAAATGTAATCTACGTATTGTAGTTATCAAACAATATGCTTATATCATTATATTAATAAAAAATTTATAAACATTAAATACTAAAATAAAATAATAGAATTTTTTTTAATTTTCATAAACACATAAAAATCAAAATTTGAACTTAATGCAGTGGTGATAGTGCTCAATGGTGGTGGACGTGTTATGGTGGTGTTCAATGGTGGCGGAGTTATGGTAGTGATGGTGGTTGTAGAATGGAGGGGGTGTTGGTGGTTGGGGGGTAAAGTTGCAACAACAGTAGTGAAATGGGGTTGGTGGAGGTGGTATAATGTGGTGGTGGAGTGGTCGATTTGTGGTGATGGTGGTGAAGTGGTTGTGGTAGTGGTGGAGTTACACC
This sequence comes from Eschscholzia californica, assembly GCF_041429995.1. Taxonomy (NCBI): domain Eukaryota; kingdom Viridiplantae; phylum Streptophyta; class Magnoliopsida; order Ranunculales; family Papaveraceae; genus Eschscholzia; species Eschscholzia californica. The sequence goes on along the minus strand of NW_028238309.1, from coordinate 26,761,433 downwards.
GAAGGTGAAGCTATGTCGGAGGTTGTGGAGTTGCGGGGGAGATGGTGAAGCGTTCGGTGATAGTGGTAGAGTGGTGACGAAGGTGGTGGAGTGGTTGTAAAAAAATTTGATGGTTGTAGAATAGTTGTGATGGTGGTGGAGTTGCGGCGAAAGTGGTGGAGTGGTGGTGATGGAGTTGCGTCGGAGGTGGTATGAAAGTGGTGGAATGGTGGCATAGGTGGTGGGGTGATGGTCAGAGGTGGTGGAGTGATTGTGGTGGTAGAGGTGGTGGGGTGGTTGTGATGGTGGTGGATGTTTATTGATGGTGACAAAAAAAAATATTTTATTTTATTTTCATAGCTAGCTTTTAATAAGCAACTATAAAAAAGCCACAAAATTGTGGCTTCTGCTTTTTAGAGAAAATGGGCTTTTCTAGCTTAAAATAAGCTACAGCTTTTTTGAACCAAACGCGTAAAGTTTTCAATAAGCGCTTAAAATATGCTAAAAGCTGGCTTTTAGCTTTTTTTAAGCGGAACCAAACGAGGCCGAAGTATTGTTCCAAAATCAAAAGCCATCAATTCCTCATTGTCTGTCTAGAATTCATAATCTAGCGTCTACCCAACTTAAATTGTTAGGTACTTCCAGGCAACCAAACCCTTCTTCCAAAATTATTAAGGATTGGAACCCCCCCCCCCCCCCTCCACCAAACATAATCAAATGCAACTTTGATGTCTCATTCACTAAGATTTCAGAAGTTTCAGCAATCGGAGCTGTCTTTCATGATTCTCACGCTAAGTGTATTGCAGGAAAATCCTCAATTATTCGTTGCAGAACAGTTGATGAAGGGAAAGCTTTGGCGGTTTTGCAGGCTATTTCAAAGGCTAAAGAACTGAACATTGATTAGAAGGAGACTCCTCAAATATAATCAAAGCCATCAATGGGGACATCAAGGCAGCCCATTGGACCAGCAGAAGTACTATCACCTTAATCCGATCTCTAAGATCTGCTTTTGTTTCCTTCACTTGTAAATATGTTAATAGACTTGCTAATAGCAAAGCGGACACGCTTGCAAAGCAAACTAGAATCTCGAACACCTCACAAGAATGGCATTCGTCATAGCCTATCTTGTTGATGAACTGTTGATTGTAATCCCCTTTTGTTTTAATGGAACAGTTCTCTTTAAAAAAAAATAAGTGGATAACACTATTGGATCATTGAAGCATGATGTGTTCTCATGAAATCAACCAAATAAGTTGATAAATTTTGATGGCTTAGTAGTGAAGAAACAAAAGCATGAGGTGCATATATAATAAGGATTGAAGCTAATAAACTTCAACTCTCCCCCACGTGTTGCCACATAAATGTTTCATTTTGGTATAAATACGCCCACAATGTAACGGTTACATATATAAGGAATGAATTGGAGAATAAATAGAAGTCATTAATTTACTCTTTTTCTCTTGTATACTTAATCAAAGATGCCGTAAAGGATCCGACATTAATGTACGGTGAATAGCAAATCATATATACTACGGTGAATAGCAAATCATATATACAACGTTATCAGCAGGATTGTCTCTAGCTATAAACGAGATCTCTTGAACTCAAAAAACTTATCAATAGTCCAAAGGTAACTCTTAATATTTCAATTTTATATGTCGAATTTAACAAGTGTTGGTTTTACAGCCCTCGACTTGTCGGAGAAAAACTATATAACTTGGAAGCTCGAAATAAAAGCTCATCTGGAGGTTAAACAACTAGAGAAAACCATTTGCGAGGAAAATAATGAACGTTCTTACAGACGCTTAGCGGCCCTGATTGTGATACGACATCATTTGTGTGAAGAATTTAAATCAGAATGTTTAAGTAAAAAAGACACACTTGTATTAGAAAATGTTTACAGAACCGATACGGTCATTTAAAAAGGTTATTTCACCGAAGGCCCAGAATGACTAGATAAACCTGCGATTGCAGGATTTCAAAGCAGTTTATGAATATAATTTTGTCTTAGTTAAGATGACTACAAAATTAGGACATTATCGGTATTCTGTTTCTGAAGAACAGATGTTAAAGAAAACATTTTCCACTTTTCATATATCTAACATGAATTTGCAAGAACAATAAAGAAATAGAGGTTTCAAATGTCACTCAAAACTAATTACTTGTATGCTGGTGGCAGAACAAAATAATGAAATTTAAATCTGAAACCAAGAACTCCGTCCAACTGGATATGTTAATTTTTCTGAAATTTATTCCACATCCGTCTGTACTGAAAGACGAGAACAGAACCAAAAGGGTCGTGGTCGTTGCAACTACCACAATAAAAATTCGGAGGAACGTGGTCATGGAGACAATCAAAATAAAGTTAACAGAAGCAGTGGTTACCGTTCAGAGGAGCGCGGTTGTGGCTATGACTAAGACCGATGGGTAAATAATTCGGGTAACAGATACTAGTATATTCGACAAAATAAAGGGAATAAGGTGGTAAATGGGCCTTTTGAAATGAAGAATCAACCCTGTTTCAAATGTGGTATGACAGGGCATTGGCAAAGAACATGTAGGACTGGTAAACATCTCGTAGATCTTTGTCAAGCATCCTTGAATAAACGTACTGCTAATGTAGAAACAAATCGTATAGAAATCAATGATTCTTCATGTAACACAAGATTGGATGTATCTGACTATTTAAATGACGATGTAGAAATACATATTACTGAAGTCATGACCGAGTAAAATATAATAGATTATGGCATTTATCTGGATAGAGACGCGTCGACTATGCAGTATCCCGTCGAAGAAAATGGTATCTATGGAAGTGGATATGAACATCTTACTTGTAATGAGTTCGATCAATTACTCTATGATGAGTTTGATGTAATGGTTGATCGAATTCATAACCCTCCTCAGTAGTGTTTTTGTAATATTTTCAGTTCTTGTAAATTTTGTATTATATTAATGTTTACTTTTAAGTATTGTATAGTCATGTAATATATAAAATTTGTATATTTACTATCGATATCTTATGTTTATTTACATGTTTATCAAAGGTATGAATTCTAGAAGTACATTTTCGAGGAATGATGAACATATTTGTCTAGCAGACAGTGGAACCACAAATTCCATCTTTCGAAGTAAAAAGTACTTCTTGATCCTGAAGTTCTTTAAGGCTAATATGATTATTATCGCTGGTTCATCTAGTCTCATTGACGGCTCTGCTAGAGCAACTTCTTAGGGTTATTTCCCGAATGGCCCTCTAGTTTATGACAAGCTCCCCAAGTGGCCCCCTAGTTCATCGCAAATACCCAGATGGCCGCCTTTTTCCCTTACCGTCTGTTGACCGTTAAAGTCAGACTTTTACGTTCTAAAGTTACCCTTCTGTGTTGTCACCTCTTTTCAACATGTCACTTTTTGATTCATTTTTCAAAATCTACTTTTTATATTTCCAAAACTTAAATCTCCTCACTCTTCACTGTAAAAAACTCTCTCTCTCTCTCTCGTCATCTGTTCATCTTTCTCTTTCTTTTGATTCATTTTTCAAAATCTACTTTTTATATTTCCAAAACTTAAATCTCCTCACTCTTCCTGCAACTTCACAAGAATTTACGTGTGTAACACTCAGTACACATTCAACAATAATGGTTTAATTAGTTTCCTTGATTTGTCTTACAATCTCTTAGATGGTAGTATTCCAAAAGGAATTGGGAGATATGTATTATCTATCTATCCTGAATCTAGGTCATAATAATCTCTCTGGTTTAATACCAACAGAATTAGGAAGCTTGAAAAATGTTGGTATTCTTGATCTTTCTAATAATGATCTCGAAGGACCTATTCCTGGTTCATTATCTGGTCTTTCTTTGTTATTTGATATTGATCTTTCGAATAATATGTTTTCGGGTATGATTCCTCAATCAGGTCATTTAATAACATTGGCTGCTTCTAGATTTCGAAACAACAATGGTGTTTGTGGGATACCATTACTTTTTTATGGAGATTCAAGTTCAAATTCGCCATCATCTCAACACCCGAAATCTCGTCGAAGACAAGTTTCTCTAGTTGGAAGTGTAGTTGTGGGTTTATTGTTCTATTTATTCTGCATATTCTGGTTTTTTATTAAAATTCTAGAGAAAAGAAAGAGAAGAAGAAGAACGATGCAGCTGCAACAGCTTTAGATATCTACATTGATAGTAGATCACATTCTGGAATTGTACATGCAGATTGGACGCTAACAAGTTTTCGAGAAGTGTTAAGTATTAACCTCTCCACATTCGATAAACTTTTTCAAAAGCTTACCTTTGTTGATCTTCTTGAAACCACTAATGTCTTCCACAACGACTGTTTAATCAGTTCAGGTGGATTCAGAGATGTATACAAAGCTAAAGTGAAAGACAGAACCTTAGTTGCAGTCAAGAAACTAATCCAAATTCACGGACAAGGAGATCGAGAATCCACAACTGAAATGGAAACAATCACTAGAATCAAACACAGAAATCTAGTCCCTTTTTTGGGTTACTGTAAAGTTGAAATCGAAGGATTACTAGTTTATGAGTATATGAACTCGAAAGTTTAGAAGATGTTTTACACGACCGGAAGAAGTCTAGAATCAAACTAAATTAGGCAGCGAGAAGAAAAATCGCCATTGGAGCTGCTAGTGGATTAACTTTTCTTCATCATAATTGCCTTCCTCATATTATTCACAGAGATATGAAATCAAGTAATGTCTACTCGACGAAAACCTAGAAGCTCTAGTTTCAGATTTTGGAATGGCAAGATTAGTGAATGCCATGGATACCCATCTTAGTGTGAGTACTCTTGCTTGTACACCAGGTTATGTTACACCTGAATACTACAGTTTTTTCATATGCCCAAGTAAAGGAGATGTTTATATTTATGGGGTTCTTGAGTTAGTAACTGGTAAAAGACCAACTGATTCATCAGATTTTGGAGAGAGAAAGAGAAAGAGAAAGATGAAGAGAAGATGAGAGAGAGAGATAGTTTTTTTTTTTATAGAGAAGAGTGAGAGGGATTTAAATTTTGAAAATATAAAAAGTGAATCTGGAAAAGTGAGTAAAAAAGTGACATGTTTAAATAGGTGACAACAAAGAAGGGTAATTTTGAAATGTAGAAGTCTGACTTTAACGGTCAACAGACGGTAACGGCAAAAGGGGGTCATTTGGGTTTTTTCGATAAACTAGGGGTATTCGGAAATAACCCTTATAATATTACCAAGTGGTACGAAGTTAACTCGTGACAATGCATTGTATTCAAACAGATCTTTGAAGAATCTATTAAGTTTTAAAGACATACGTCGAAATGGTTATCATCATAAACTAGGGATGAAAATAATGAAGAATATTTATCTATTACTTCAACTGCTTCAGGCAAAAAGCACGATTTAGTGAGATTGAGGACTTTCCTTTAGGATTGTATGTTACAATGATAAAAACGATTGAATCTTATGTTGTTATAAACAGAAGTTTTATGATCCAAGTGTGACGGCACTTTGGCATAACCGTTTGGGACACCCAGGATCTACCATGATGAGTAGAATAGTCAAAATTCTCAGGGACACCCATTACAGAATCAAAAGATTATGATAAGCAAGGATTTTGCATGTACACCTTGCTCGTTGGGGAAATTAATCTTAAGATCATCTCATACAAAAGTTCATATCGAATCTCCTAAATTTTTGGAAAGGATCCTAGGAGATATATGTGGTCCTATATTCACCCACCATGTGGACCGTTTCGATATTTTATTGTATTAATTGATGCCTCTACTAGATGGTCTCATGTTAATCTTCTTTCTACTCAAAACAATGTGTTCGCAAGGTTACTTGCCCAAATTATTAGATTACAAGCTCATTTTCCTGATTTTCCGATTAAGTCCATACGCTTGATGGAGTAGGTGATTTTACATCAAAGGATTTTGATGCGTAATGTATGACAATTGGTATTGATGTTGAACACCCTATAGCTTATGTTCATACCCTGAATGGTTTACCAGATTCATTCATAAAACACATACAATTGATTGCACGACCAATGTTGATGAAAACCAAGTTGTTGTTTCTATATGGGGATCTGCAGTATTACATGTTGCTGCTTTTATCCACCTAGGGAAAATGGTCAACATTCTCCTTTACAACTTGTTTTGGGGCATTAATCAGCATAGCGCATTTGCGTATTTTTGGATATGCAGTGAGCGTGCCAATTACACCTCCTAAACGGACAAAGTTCGGACCTCAGCGGCGTCTAGTGATATATATTAGTTTTGATTCACCATCTATTATCATATATCTACAACCTATGAAAGATTATACTTTTACAACAAGATTTGCAGATTATCATTTTGGACGAGACAAATTTCCCCCATTAGGGGAGAAAATTCATCTACAGTGAATGACAAACAAATTGAATTATGTTGGAGTACACAAAGTTTATCTCATCCTGATCCTTATACTATTCAATATGAGGGAAGTAGAAAGAATAATAAATTTGCAAGACATTGCAAATAATTTACCAGATGCATTTGATGAGCAAGAGTAACTGAATCATATATACCTGCTGCAAATTCTCGTGCACGGATTGATATTCATAAGGGAACAAGTGAATATAGCAAATTATTCTTCTAAGACACGTTTGGAGCGTGGACGACCTATTGGCTCCAAAGATATTGGTCCTAGAAAAAGGAAGAATCAATTACAGAGCAATAGTATTCGAGAAGAGACTATTAATGAAAAATCTACACCCATTGAACCAATACCAGCTAAAGGTAATGAAGATCGGACGAGGGTGAAGCCCCCGAAGAAGCTACAGAACATAATAATGAATAAATTTCTATAAACAATGCATGGACGAGAATTGTGGACAGTTGAAGGATATGTCTTTTCGGATTGAAGGAGATGTCCTTCTGAAGGACTGTCCTTCGACTAAGATGACAATGCACTCAAATTTTCAAATAGGATTATGATGACTTTATCCATAAGATCATCTAGTCCGGTCGAATTAGGGATCTTAATGCTTAGCTAGAAGCCAACTACGATCGCCAGATCACTCCGATGATTCACGACCAACATAGATCGGATCCTACAATGGGTTACACCAAAGATAGGAACAAGGCAAAAGGTTGGATAGATCCAACTAAATAGGCCCAAAAAGTTTGGATAGGGTCCGGACAAAGATAGGAAGAACCGGGCCCGATAGGGAAGCCCGTGTCAAGCTAAAGGGGTCAGCCATGTGATGACCGGTTGGAGTAATGGGCCGGCCAGGCCCAGCACACTAAGGGGCTTCCTCGGCCGGCCATAACAAAGAGGAATCCTAAATGGAAGAAACTCATATATAGGAATCCCACTTAGAATAGGATTCCGAGTCTTATCTTTTTTGCCGTCCTTATCGAATCCTATTTTGAATAGGATTCTAACTTTAGGGTTCTCTATATAAGGACCATTATAGAACAAAAAAAAGAGTGGAATTTTCTCTAGAGAAAATCAATATCTACAACAACAAGTGGAGAAAGAGATTTTAGAGAAAAAGCTCCCTACTATTTATCTAGTCAAACAAGAAATAAGTTCTTCTTCTCAACCTTCAATAAGGTCCTAGCTGACATTAAAGAAAGGAGATCAAATCAACTTGCTCGGGTGTCTCAAGTAGAGGAGCTACAATTGAAGCTCTCATCTTCGGGATAAAGGCATCGGATTTAGTTCGAAGGAAAGCGATTAAGGTAATCTTGTGTTCCAATTTAGTTTATTTTTAGTTCTTGCATGTGATACTGGAAACTAGTGTTAGACATATTAGATGTTTGAGATTCCTCTAAGAACACTAGGTGACACCAAACCCCACAGTGGTGTCAGAGCCTCGGGTGCTAGTCCGAGTCAGCCTCAGACTTTGTCCATGCGTAAGAACGCGCATGGGAAGCCTGAGACGCAAACGCCAGCACTAGGCCAGATGCATCTACACGATAGTGTTGCGTCCTAGCTTAGGGCAGCATGCATCCAGCCCTTATGGGCCAAAACATGTCAGTACATGGCTAAGACATGTTTGGCCCATGGCAAGACATATCTTGACCTTGGCCGACACAAGCCCGCGGGCCTTGGCCGGGAAGGTCTGGGCCTTGACCAATGTTTATCCCAGACCTTTACGACATCCGTCTCGAACCACGAGCTGAGATTTTTCGGGCCTTGACCGGAGTGGGAGTTTTTCGTATTTTCTCTGATTTTTCTCCTGATTCCACAAATATTTTTTCGAAATTGACCGGGGCCGTCTAAAGACCCAAACTGAGTTTTTCCTTATATTTGATTTTGGAAATCATTATGGATAAAACCGAAACGCGCCATTGGTAAAAAAATTAAGGAAAATAGACTTAGGCCCATTTGGCATAGAGATGTCAATATTTTCTCCCAAAAAACTATGTAGATTGTAGTGAACCTAGATTCGACCCTTAGAGGCGAATCTAAATTACCATGCAGTACTTTTTATATTATGAATGTCATATTATTATGTATGTGAATGGACAAATTATTATGGCCATAAAAAAATTTCTGTTGTTGTTTTTAAGCAGAAATGTGCGTTTGATGTAATTAATTTTAATTTCAAGTTTTATACGTTTGCGTATCGTTAAGTCTTGTAATTAGAGTTTAGGGTCTATAGATTCAATTAAATAACTAAAAGGATGGGATATCCTAATTCGAGTGGGAGAAATCAATGGAGGTTCGAGGATGGAGAGCTAAGTGATTTCAAGGCAAAACAAGAAGTATCCTAAGAAGATTAAATCTCTTAGGTTAGGGGTCATATTAGGATCCTTATGTGCTTGATTTATTTTATCTCACACATTTACTAATTTATTTACATTTTATGTCGTGGATGTGCATGTATGACAAAAAAGTCCCTAAAAAGAATTTTGAGTAAAACCTACCTAGAGTAAGACACCTATTGAGTCCTTGTTCATTGATGGTAGGTTTGCCTCTGCAGGGTGCCATCTTTTAGCTTGGGATAATACAAGTAGACCTATGATAGAGGTCTACATGTCCAAATGGTTATTCTTAATGAGTCAGAAAAATAGTTTTGGACATCGCGGCAGAGGATGAACCCCACACATTAACGTGTGATTCATCAACCAAGAGTCATAGAGTATGAACAGAGAAGAGTTTACTCACCTAGGACGACAGGGTTAAGGTCAGGGCTCTCGTCCGCTTAACCTTGAAGAAATGGGATGTTGGAATCACATTATTCAACCAGGTACGGTTTTCAGTGGATAATGTGGCGACAAACTAGTCTTTGCAATGATAACAAGTTTTAGAATTTCGCTTTTCTTTAATGTATTGTATGTATGTATGCCTATTACAAAATTGTTTGCCAACAATCATTCAATCCTTGAGAAGTAGTTTAACGAAAGTAATTTCCTTCATTGAAAAAAATATCCGAGAATTATTCTCAGATTCGTAACAAAGAAAATGTCTGAGAACATCCCAATTTCAGTGTTCATTGCTACCACAAAGACCGAGGATAAAAGCAGGACTTAACTTTTTGTGAAAAAGGTAAAATACAATCCCTTTGTAAGCATCCATAAAATTTACTCTTTCGAAGAGATTAGTAAAATGGATGTATACACGACCATTCAAAAACTAAAGGAAGGGTTCCTGTATAAGTCGTGGATGGAGAGGTCTGATACCTCTAAGATAATTCTGAAAGTCATCTTAAGAAAGAAAACCTGAAAGATTCTCATATTTTCGATATGATCTGTCTGTTCGAAAACATAGAGCAACTTAGATTTTTCGTCACCAAGAACAAATGAAAACAGATATCATCCCTCATCGGTTCAATATAGATTAAACAAAGATGGATAGACCTTGGACAAGTTGGGCAAGGCAGAACATATGGGAAACCGAAATAAGTTTTTAGGGTAATTCAAAAACCAAAGGAATATAAGAAGGAGTTTTAATGATTCATATGGACAAAGGGTTATAGGAGAGACAAACCACTTGGACAATAGGAAAGGCAAGGGGATTGTCGAGGCCATGACCAAGATTGTTTCTCAGAACTGTAAAAGTTTCTACTCATATGGCCAACCCATAAAAAAAAAGTTATTTTCTATTTGGCCCCCTACTTTGTGAACAGCTTCCTTCTTGCCCCTCTGTTTTTCATAAAAATTTCAAATATGACCCCCTTTTTGAGGTAAATGTCATAACTACCCTTCCGCTAAATATATTTTCAAAATAAAAAATAAAATAAAAAACATCTCCCCAGCTCACATTTCTCTCTCTTCACCTCACATCTCTCTCTCTCTCCACCTCACCGCTCTCTTCTCCCCCTTTTTTGATGCATCCGAAAAGGTTGCACACCCAAGCGGAGGTATCAAATAGTAACTGGTAAAATCGAAATCGATCCAAAAATAGGAGGGTAACTCGTATATCTGAGGGTTTCATTCACTATCACTAGTTAACTTAAACTAAAACGGAAAGAAACAAAGATTAAGGGGGTATTGATCGAATGAGGAACAAGAGAAGAAAGCAAGTAAAACTAATTAAATAAACAAAGTAAAACGGGCGAGAGAGATTCGAGAGAAGAGTTCGGAAGAACAAGAGTTGGGGAACAAGAGTCGGGAGACAACAAATAAGTGAGAGAGGCGTCGAATCCGGGAATCCGTAACGATAACCTACGACTATGTGTGTCCGATCTAATGTGTCGAAGTACAATCAATGTTCGACTCCTAAAAAAAAGATGTCTCTAAGTACTACGTATATCCGGAGATCATACTTAGTCAAACAAACGTCATAAATCGGTTAATCCCGAGTCATCGAAAGTGTTGTCTAGTCGCCTAACTATGTGAAGTGCATGACAAGACACATGAAATTACAATCGAAACGAAAATCCAATAAAATGAACATTAATTTATAATCAAAACATCGAATCATATAAAACATAATCATAACATTTATCACATTTCATCCCATATAATCAACACACTAAAGTTAGCTAAACATGGTGAATGATAACAAATGACAAGAAGATGATGAGAGAATTCCCCTTTCTCGATGTGGTTCGAGACTAAGATCGTCGGAAAATATGACTAGTTAAGGTGCAACCGATCTCCCCTTAGCAAATTTATGGGTTCCCCATAACGACCATCATCATCTTCTCCATTTAGAACTCAACCTCCATTAAAGCTAAACCCTAGCTTTCTCTCTCTAGCAATCTTCAACCAAAATCAAATCAAACCACATGGGAAGCTAGCCAAGGATGAGGGAAACAAAGGCCCTAAGGTTTCCAGCCAAGAAAGTGGCCGGAAACCCTAGATAATTCCGGCAAAAGAAACAAGAAATCTGACCAAAAAACATAGAGGTTCTGGCCACATAGGTGTTGTCCCGGCCGTGTGCATCCGTCCCGAGCTGTTGTTGTGCTGTGCGCGCGTCCCTAGTGCCATACCGAGCGAGAACCACACAGTCCGAGCTTGCTGCCGGCGTGAAGCTATTGTTGCTGCTGTCTCGAGCAGATCTGCTGCTGTTGGTCGCGCGTGTACGCAGCTGCTGCCGAGTTGCTGCTCCGGTGGAAGAGAAGGAAGCTGCTGGATGCGTCCTGTGAAGGCAGCCCGAGCTCAAGATCCGGCAGTCCCCGCGACCTTGTGTGCCGGCCAAAGCTTAGGCCGGCCTAGCTAGGGCGTCCTCCTTCTCCCTTTCTCTCTAACTCTTTCAACCCTTCAAAAACTCAAACCCTAGAAACTCTCATTTGCTCTCTCTCCCTTGGTAGCTTGGTGAAAAAGATGATGAATAGTAAATGATCCCCTTAACCCCTTGACGCATTTCTCTCACTTGTGTATACACAACCCTAGACTTAGTCAAACTTGACTAAGTCTTAGACCATTATGACTTGGACCAAAGAGAGGGTGCTCATAAATTTCTCTTTGTCTTGTTCTTCTTCTTTTCTTTTGTGGGCTTGAGTCGGATTTGGGCTTCGCTTCAGAAACAAGGAGGGTTCCTTCATACTTGATCTCTACAAATCTAATTCCAAGAGACGACTTTTGCTTCCATCTGCCATAATTTCTCCATCTGAACTCCGATTCGACTTCCGTTTTCACCGCCGGACTCGTCATTAACTCCTCTTGTCATTTGATTTGCTTATCTTTTTCTCTCGTTTTGCACACATTAAATGATAGTGATAATTCGCTCCCCTTATTCTGGTTTACGTGTTTATCTTCAAATATGACACCTAACAAGAAAAGTAAATAAAATATTATTTATAATACTCGAAAGGAACTAACTCATCGAAGTTAAGTGGCCTAAATGTGGCATTTTCACGCCACATCACGTCGTCGCCCGGAAAATATTCCGGTCGACGACCTTTGAAAAAAAAATTCTCTCATCTCTCTCTAAACACTCCGGCCAAGGGGTTTTCCTTTGCCGGAGGTCTGTTGAACTAGACCTTTGAGGTATGGTTCAACGGATTTGACCAGACCTCGAATGTCTGGTTCTCTGTAGCACCAGACCTTCGAATGTCGAAACGGACCTTCGAGGTCTGGTTCAGATCTGGTGAACCAGAACATTGGCGAAGGGGAACCCCTTCGTCGGAGTGTTTAGAGAGAGAAATAGGGGGCCAAGAAGGAAGCTGGTCACAAAGTAGGGGCAAATAGGAATTAACTAAAAAAACTACCCTAAGTGCCTGAAGGACAAAGGAAACATAATAATGGATTCTGATTCCAGTACCCTCATTATCGAAATTAATTTGGCAAATACCATAGACTCCCTTCCTCGGTGTTTAATACCGAAAGTGAAGCTCAGTGGGATCTCAAGAGAATTTGATGCTTGACTAAAGGAAAGAGGGACTCTTAATAGCAAATAAAGCAAACGTCGCCGCAATCGTTATGAGTTCTTGCAATATTTCTTTTGACACTGATCTAGATTAGAACTTAATAATGATTATTGCATTTAAAATCAATACCAAATTGACAAAATAGGTTATGTGACAACCAAAATCGTTAACAATGATACTTAAGGCAAAGGTATGATGATGGTGATGGTGATGGTGGTTGAAGTACGGTGTTAGTGGAAGTATGGTGGTGGTGGTGGAAGGACGGTAGTGGTGATTGCGGTAGTAGTGGTGATTACGGTAGTAGTGGTTGAGATATGGTGGTGATGTGGTGGAGGTACGAAGGTGGTGCTTAAGGTGTGGTGGTTGAGGTATGTTGGTGGGGGAGGTCTAATGGTTGTTGTGGTGGTGGTGGAGGTACAATGGTATGGTGGAAGTTTAGTTGTGGTGGTGGAGCGGAGATAGACGAAGAAAAAAAGATTCGTCAAGTAAAATTCATGCATGTGTTTACCATAAGTTACTTTACTTTAAAGTCATAAGCTAAAAATTTAAAATTTAAATCGAAGTCAAAGTTTAACTACAGTGAAGTCAGTATTTTTCGCGTTACCAAACTAACTTATTTTATGAGGCTGCCCTGGCTGGCCACTTAAAGGAATCCTAGATGGGACAGAACTCCCATCGGGGAATCCTGCTCAAATTGGGATTCTGAGTTTTATCTTTTCTGGAGTCCTTATTGAATCCTAATTTGAATGAGGTTATATTTGTAGATTTCTCTACATAAGGACAATATTAGAACATAAAAGGTGTGAAATTTTCTCTTGAATCAATCTCTACAACATCAAGTAGAGAGAAAGATTTTGGAGAAAAACACTCATTCTATCTATCTAGTTAAAGATGAAGCCTAGCTGAGTCTAAAGGCAGGGGATCAAGTCGTTTTCTCGGGTGTCTCATGTAGAGGAGTTGTAGTTTGGAGCTCTCATCCTCGGGATAAAGGCATTTGATTTAGTTCGCGGGAAAGCAATTCAGGTATAATCTCTATCCCGTTCTAATTATCTTTTTACTTCTTGCGAGTGATCCGAGTAGCTAGTGTTATACGTACTGGACGTCTGAGATTCTGCTTATAACACTAGGTGACTCCAAAAACCAACAATGGCGTCAGAGCCTCTTGCAAGTGCTAATTTTAGTTAGACGAACTAAATTCAGACTTGGTTAGATAGATGAGTCTGAATAAGATTTCAGACATAAATTTGATTATTTTGAATGAGATTCATATTTAATCAAATTGGTTTCAAATTGCAATTTCGAAAATAGTTTTCAATAGATTTGACTATAAATTTTGCGGTTTTTGAAAAAGAAGATTGAAAGTTTTCAAAATCTGTATATTGGGTATTGAATCATCAATTTCCAGTAGTTGGAACAACAATAAGAAATTGAGAAGAAGTTGTTTAGGTCGGCCACCACGCGTGTAGGCCGGCCACGCACGTCTCGTGTGCAAGCCTGAGTCCGTCTCGGACTCTGTCCGTGCGCATCTCGGACTAGGAATCCGAGACGAGGACAACTAGGAATCTGAGACGTGGACATATTGGACGCTATTGGATTATGCTGTCTCTTAGCGTTCTTGGCGGAATCTCAAACATCTAATGTCTAACACTGGTATCCTCAGGATCTCATGCATAAGCTAAAGATGAAACTAAGAAGTTTAAAGATTACATTAATCTCTAAATCTCACGGACTATTCGATTGAGTATAAGAAGACCAGGAGCTCCAATCGTAGCTCCTCTACGTGAGACACCCGAGTAATCAACTTGATCTCCCACAATCAAGTTTGTAGAACCTTATGGTGTTTAGATAAAGAAGACCTTCTTATTAGACTAGATAGATAGTTGAGAACTATTCTCTCTTTCTTTCTTTACTTGATGTTCTAGAGTCAGAAATCTCTTTGAGAATTTTCGACACCTAATTTATTCTAATGAGGGCCTTATATAGAAACCCTAAAGTTAGAGTCAAGCCCTAATTAGATTCCCTAAAAGCCAAAATAGAAGCAGATTAAGGATATTGTCAAAAATAGAAAGTACTTTCAATTTCTTCTCCCTTACTCTAGTTGGCCACGCTATGCCCTAATGAGCTAGGTCTGGCCGGCCCTATTAGTGTGGCCTGTCATGCCTTTGCCAGCCCACTAATGGGCTTTAAGCGCCCCGACCCAAAACCTTTAGTTTTGGCCATCGTACTATCTTTGCCTTACCCTTTCACGACCTTTTTGACATATTTCCGGAATCCTTACGTATATGTCACATCCCTCTAGTTTTATCTTCCGATTAAGTCGATACTCTTTGGTGTAACCCGATGTAGGATCTGGGCGAAGTTAGCCGCGAACAGCCCCGTGATTCGATGATCGTAGTTGGTTTCTAGCTAAACACTACGATCCTTAAATCATCCGAACGTGATGATCTTCTTTATCGATAGTCTTATCGGACAAATTGCTTGCATTGCATCTTTGGTCGAAGGACATATCCTTCAGACTCCCACTTGTACTTTGGACAAGTGCAATGCTCGATGCCCATGTCAATTTGTATCCCATCTGATTCGTCATATCCTTCAGACTTTCTTGATCCCGAGTACAACTTTCAATCCAAATGATTAATCACTTAATCCATTTGAGTGTGGCTACGCTTTTTCAGCTCGGGGGGACCAAGTCAAGGTCCGTGGTTTCCTTAGATAAATAATCCAACAAGCTATCCACTATCTCTCTAACTACTATGTCATCGACGTCCTTAAAGGCATCCGAAGCCTTATAGTTAGTTACAACACCTTCGATTCTAAGTACTTCATCCAAGTAATCACAAGTGCTAAAATTGGATGGTTCAACATTGTGTGATCCCCAAACATGCTATAGAGCTATCATCCTGAACATCAAAATCTAGTGTATCCGATCATGGTGAGATGACAAATGAGTTTAACTAGATGACGACTCTCGTGATCTAGGGTCATCGACCAGTTCTTTCTCAAGTGTCTATCATGAGCTTCTTCAACATTTAAATTAAAACTAGGGTTAGGTGTATTTCCCTCACCATCATTCCTAGTCTCCTCTTGAGTTTGGGGTGGGAAAACTCCTTTTTCGTCGATGATACGCTCCGACTCAATTCTATCAACAAGTTTAAGTATCCGTTCCGTGATCTCTATTATATCTCGATTGAATCTAGTCTGGTACTCCAAAAATGCTTGGAGACTATCTTTAGAAGTCTCCTCGTAATGAGGTAAATGAGTTAAACTAGATGACAACTCTCGTGGTACATGGATCATGGGACAATATTCGGTCAAATGGTTTAAGCTCGCACAAATGGCACAAACCGGGTTAATGGTCTCCATGGTCCCTTCTTCGCTACCTTTATGTAGATACATAGACTCGACTCTTTAGGTGGAATAATCGAGCCGGAAATTGCCAATACTAAGTGAACCGTCTATATATGCTAGTCGATCATCACAAATACTTCGACGTGGTCGATCAATAGTAATACAACTACGGTCTTCATCAAATAACAAATTCATACACGAAGGGGTGGTCACTCCAAATGCTTGTTGATAGTCTGGACGAATCCTACGGCGTTGGTTACCCTCATGCTCATAATCCCTAAGACCATATCCATTATTAGTCTGACCGACTCTATACATCTGATGGTATTCACCCATGGTCATCCAAGGTGGGTCAATTTCAACTTGCCTATTGCTATCACTGATGATGCACAAAATATTCAGACGTTGACTAACGTCTGAAGAGTCATGGTCAGACCTGAAGTCTACTAGGTCAACCTAGCTTAAGGCAGCAGGACAGCTGAGCCCCTGATGGTCCACCGAATATTCCGCTAACTGGGAGGTCGGCCAGAAGAAACTAGCCCTGCAAAACGCCCTGGGCGTGGACAGATCAGCCCTAGGGTCTTCAAAGGAGTTATGGGTGTCCGCACAGGTTCGGCCAGTGTCTTACGCCAAGAACTGGGGAGGCAGCAGCGCCAAGCGACCTACCCACTTAATCCCGAAACTTCCAGAAAGATCTTAGTCGGCTACACATCTCGAAGTGTTTGAGCTAGTTTGGACTCCACGTATCTAAAAGAGGAAACTTCTCCTTTAGAGTCTATCACATCGGCAAGATATCTACGGAAAATCCTTTAACTTATGAACTTCCACTTATCAAAGATCCGAGATAGACTGTAAGAGAAACCCTAGATACTCAAGAGAGGAAACTCTCCCTTCGGTTTGCAACCGCCTCACCACCGCCACTAATTACAGTCGGCCTAACATCGCCTATAAAAGGCCCCCCACATCGTCCTTCAGAGGACACGATCTCTTTACCCCAAAAAGATCATAAGAAACTCAGAGTTCTCATAACTAGCCCCCAGAAGGATCAATCAATATTCAATCTTTTATTGCAAAGAGCACCCTGACTGGCTTGAGCGTCGGAGCGATTTTCTAACCCTTTGCAGGTTTTCACCCCACGGGATCAGACAAACAGGAACAAGGAACAGGAGCAGGAGCAAGGAGAAAGGATCGGGAGTAAGGAACAAGGAGCAGAAGAAGCAGAAAACCAAAGCTGGAAGTTGATTCAACCGCTAGAGTCTGACTTGAATCAACAAAACAATCAACTTAACGGAGGCCATCATGCATCAACTCCCTGTTTCATGCTGATAAAACGGAAAGCCATTTTTTGACATCAACATTTAGCGCTAGAAGGATCGCTACCCGTACTAATTGGAGAAGGAGAAACGAAGAAACTGATAATGTTTCGCCATAGTCGACAAGATGCATGCATACAACATCATAATGGGCAGGAACTTCCTGAGAGAGTCAGGGGCGATAATCTCTATGAACCATCGCATAATGAAATTCCCTATCCCGGGAACTAATCTCATAGGAACGGTTAGAGGGAATCAAGGAGTAGCCAGAGAATGTTACCTAATCTCCGCCCAGGGTTGTGAAGAAGAAACCACTAACCCGCTCATCGTTAGAGGAGAGAAAGTGTTCTACGGAGATCCCACGGCGGACATGCAGGACTGAAAAGCAAGAACCACGTAAGTTACCATCACTTTTGATTCCCTTTGAATAATTTTGCGAATAAAGCCGTTAGGCGGGAGAAGTAGCGCTACAAGCTACATATTTTATGAATAAACAAAATATTTTTAACAAAAAGGCGACACTGTAAATGGAGGAGTCCTAGTCAAACTCACTTTGCTTCGGCAAAACAGGTAGTTCTGGTAGCTAAGGTGATGACTAGAAGCCTCATGGAGCAGTCCTTGTTAAACTCACTTTACTCGAGTGTAACGCGGTCCCTACTGAGGATCCTAAGGAGAAGTTCTAGTTAACCTACAACCCTAGAAAAGGTGACCAGGGGTATAAGGAGAAGTCCTTGCGAAACTAGTCATGCTTAGGCAAACAAAACAACCCTGGTAGCGAAAGCAACGACCGGAGGTACGGGAAGAGTCCCGGCGAAAACTAGTTGCGCTCAAGCCAACGAAACCAGCCCTGGTAGCGAAAGCAACGACCAGGAGTCCAAGGAGATGTCCTAGTTAAACTAGTTGCGCTCAATAAGACCACCCTTGATAGCGAAAGAACCGACCAGGGGTCTAAGGAGAAGTCCTAGTTAAACTAGTTGCGCTCAAGCCAACGAAACCAGCCCTGATAGCGAATGCGATGACTATGGGGTCCAAGGAGAAGTCCTAGCTAAACAAGTTACGCTCAAGCCAACGAAACCAACCCTGGTAGCGAATGCAACAACCAGGGATCCAAGGAGAAGTCATAGTTAAACTAGTTGCGTTCTAGCCAACGAAACCTGCCCTGGTAGCGAAAGCAGCGACCCGGGGTCCAAGGAGAAGTCCTAGTTAAACTAGTTGCGCTCAAGCGAACGAAACCAGATCTGGTAGCGAAAGCCACGACCAGGGGTCCAAGGAAAAATCCTAGCTAAACCGGTTGCCGACAAAAAACAACCTTGGAAGCAGCAACCATGATTAGGGGTGATCATTTGGGTTTTATTTTGCAGAAGGAATTAGTAATCCCGGGCAAGTCAAAGGGGATGTTGACCAAGTTTGACTTGGGGCTTTTCGAGTGTGGCTCAGGCCTTAATCTGAGTCGCAGGTCTTGACTTCTTTTCTTCAGATTTTAGCACATTTTTCCGCTTATGACTAGGGCCATCCGAGGGCCCAAACGGAGTTTTTCCTTGAATTGATTTTACGGAAGAAAAGAAACGTGCAATTAGTCCATATTTTACGAAAATAAACTTAGAAGCCTGTTAGACATAGAGATGTCACAATTTCCCACAAATATCAAACCTAAAAACGAATCTAGGATACATACTTTTTTTTATGAATGTCAAATTTTGTATGTATATATATATATATACATATATGTGATTGCGTAGAATAGTAATGCCTTTTTATAAGTAATCGACTCTTGTTTCTAAGCACAGATGAAAATGTGACCGAATAATACTTAGAATATAGGGTCATATGATCCATTGATGAACCGAACGATGAGATCATGGTTCAAGTGGGAGTAATCAATGGAGGTTCAAGGACGTAAATCCAAACGAACCATCGGCGAACAAGAGATGACCTAAAAAATCAAATCTTTTAAGGGCTATACTAGGAATTAATTAGTTCATTACGCAAACCCACATAAACTTTACGTAATAAGTCATGAATGGTTATGATAGAATTGACATTAACGCAAACTTGATAAATTACGTAAAAGTCCCCAAAGAATTTTGAGTAAACCCTACCCAGATTAAGACACTTGCTGAACACTTGTTTATCGATGTTGGGTCTGCCTCCGCAGGGTGCCATCTTTTACCTCGAACAGTACGGGCAGATCTATGAAGAGGTCTACACGTCTAAATGGTTATTCTCAACGAGTCAGCAAAAGGGTTTTGGATTTCGAGGGAAAGGATGAGTTTGACACTTAAGTGTGAAACTCATCAACCAAGAGTCGTTGGAGTATGATCAGTAAGAGTTTACTCACCCAAAACGACGAAGTTGAGGGCAGTGCCCTAGTACGCTTAACTTCGAAGAAACAGGATCTTGGAATCATATTATTCAAATGGGGACGGTTTTCAATGAATGATATGGTAAAAACTGTTTTACAAATATTGAATGTAGCACTTAGCAAAATCTTTTTCTGTTTCATAGAGTATAGAGGATCGCAAATAGTATTAGTTCAGATTTAGATACATTCCTTCCAAAAGGAGAGATGGATCTATACAATTTTCTAGATTGGGAAAAGGAATTGAGAAGTAGTCTCGAGACTTCGAATGAAGAAAGCGTAGGAGAGAAACCAGTAAGTTACTCGGAAATGAGTGTCAATGTTATAGAGGTATATTTGGCAGATATAGCGGATTTCCCCACATGGGTATTTGATACCGTATGTGGATCCCACATAATATCAGATTTAGATGGGCTAAATGGAATACGGTATCTGACAAAGAGTGAGATGGTTCTACGAGTTGCAAACAAAACAAAAGTTGTTGTTGTAGCTGTAGGAACCTATAATCTCAGCTTAGACACTGGATTGATATTAGTGCTACATAATTGTTATTATGTACCGTCTATTTCAAAGAACACCATCTCTGTGTCCGTACTGGACAAAGAGGGATATCATCTAATAATAAAGAACAAATGTTGTTCCCTATATAAAGGTGAGATGTTCTATACAAATGCTAGACTCTGTAACTGTTTTTATGTTACGAACATAGAAGACGATATCCTGAACATAGACACGAAACGACTTCTGACTGATGATTCAAACCAAGGATATCTCTGGCATTGTCGTTTAGGCCACATTAACATGAACCGTATGCAGAAGCTTCATGCAAATGGACTTCTAGGATCTTGTAATTTACAATCATAAGATACATGCGAATCATGTTTAATGGGTAAAATGACACGTTCACCCTTCAAAGGGATAGGTGATCGAGTTAGTGAACCTATGAGTGCACCAGCGAGAGGTAATTTTGGATACTTCATCACTTTCACTGACGAGATACATATATTAAATGAAGCGTAAGTCAAAATCGTTTGAATTGTTCAAACAATTTCAAAATGAAGTAGAGAATCAACTTGGCAAGAAAATAAAAGTCATTCGATCGGATCGAGGTGGTGAATATTTTAGTCAAGAGTTTGAGGATCATCTCAGGAGTTGTGGAATAGTATCCCAACTAACTCCACCAGGAACACCTCAGATGAACGGTTTGTCCGAAAGGAGGAACCTAACCTTGTTAGACATGGTCCAATCAATGATGAACTTAGCCGGACTTCCCACCACTTTCTGGGATATGCTCTCGAAACGGCTGCTTTCACACTAAACTGAGCTCCGTCTAAAGCTGTGGAAAAGACTTTATATGAGTTAAGTGTTTCTTGCTCGTGATGGCGTCTTCCTTGAAAAGGAGTTCCTTTCCAAAAAGACAAGTGGGAGAAATATAGAAATCGAAGAACTTCGATATGAGCAACAAACAATGGTGTACTACCATTATCAATAACCGCGATTCCCAACTATTTAGAGCCAATAGAGAGGGAAGAAGAGGAAAAGATATTGGATCTCGGTCAGCAGCAGCGATTTTCAAATCATTGGTCAAAATCTCAGCCTCAGCCTTATATGAAAAGGCCTCTCTTTCAGCCCGGAAAGCTGAGCCTCCGGACGCTCGATTTGACTCAGGTAAGATGCAACATCATGGCTAGCTCGGAAGCGCTGAAAAAGGAAAAATAAAATATGTAGCTAGTGGTAACTGGCTTGACAAACAATGAATCAAGAGTACATGCTAAGAAAAAAGACAGTACCTCGCCCTGAAAATAATGATCAAGACCGTTTATCAAAGAAACTACGAGGCGAGGAAGATCCTTAGGACAACGAGCCATCTTTGCCGACAAACCCAGGATGGGCAGAGCTTTTCCCTTTTCAGCGGAGGAATGGATCCCAGCCCTGGTCCTTGAAGCAACGGTACCCGATGGAGGCGTCGCCTTAAACGAGGATGAAGGAACTGGAAGAGTAGCTGGACTGCCAAGTTCGCGAATAATGACACCAGCAGAACTTCGACCAGCCATCGACTTAACACGAAACCTCTTGGCTGCAGAAGAAGATGGCGGGTCGTCGTTCCTGACCCTTTTCTTCAAGAACACTGATAGAAAAAAAAATCAGTGAGAAACTCCTTTTTGCAAGAAAGAGAAACAAGAAATTAGAACAAGGAAGCGAGAAGATACCTAGAAGAGAAGGAACCACTTGTGTCTGATGCAAGGTATGAAGATTAGCAAGATTTTCAGGAATCAACCCCTCTTTCCCCTTATCCAAAGCAGACAAGTTTTCCAGACATCGGACATCCCGACGTCAGGGATGAGTTTAGGGCGGTCGGCGGAAGAGCCGATAGCACGAACAGCAAAACCGAAATCCTCGGTTGCAGAAGCAGGACGAACAAAAACAAACTTCTCCTTATAATCTTTGGGAATGAAATGAGCAGAGAAAAACGGTCCAGCACGAGAAGAGAAATAGTACCAACATCGATCCCTGGACTTGACAGAGAAAATCTTATCAAAAGCATAAAGACTGACCTTTTCACCTTGTTGAAGACAGAGGAAGTAGAACCATGATGGTCATCACAGCATTAGGGCTCAATTGAAAAAGTTGAAGTCCATAATGGTTCAGTAATTCAACAAGAAAGATCGGGAAGGGGAACACCAAACCCAAATTAAATAAAACTTCATAAACACCAACACGACGATTGTTAGTGAAGCAAATCCTATCTTCAGGAGAAGAAAGAAGGAGTTTGATGGTGGTCGGAATCATATGATCGGCCCAGAGAGTCTCAATGTCTTGTTGAGTCATCCGACTGGGAGAACGCATTTGACTAGAAAAATCAGCAGTAGGAGGAGGAGTAGTCATGTTACTTACCAAAAAATGAAGAAGAGAAACGCAAACAGAAAACAAAGAAAGAAGGTCAAGGAAAGGAAGGTTTGGCTAAGCAGAGAAGGCGAGAGGGGAATAGTCGCAGCAAATCAATGTATTTAAACATAGCACATCTCACAAGAAGAGAAACTCGGATCCGAGACAATACGAAGGAAGCCAATAGAAGTAGGGCACGTCGCGGCAGCCAGTACAAAAAACCCTAGCACCCTTTCAACCGCCATTTAAAATCATCGACGGTTCGTATTAATCAGAGCCGGCATAAGAGGTAATGGAAACCTAGGGAACGTGTATGTTCTCCCACTAACATGGCACCACGTGTCCACGCATGCTGAAATAACTGCCATGTACAAAAACCCAAAAGATCAGCGCCAAAAAACGCGTGATTAGAAGATCAATTACGTGACGTCACAGAATCGCGCATGAAAAGGAAATTAATTGCTTGAGCAGAAGTTGAAACGTGTCTCGGGAGAACAAACCACGCGTCCTTCAGTGCAAGACTTGAATCAGTTCTGGCAAGTACAGCCTTAGAGAATAGAGGTTTTACCATCAGCAGTATCTACCAGCTCGGTGCGAATCAGCTCAAGAATATGCATCTTTGGGAAACCAAAAGAAAGACTGAGCTTCACGAAACAGCTCTGGTCCAGGTAAACTCCTTGACTCCAAGGTCTTCAATGTTTAAAACACACAAGTTACTTCTACTCCTCTGTATCATTACTTTCGACTAAAGAATGGCGGGACTCATGATGATGCATAAAATGTCCATGACGATGACTAACGTCTGAAGAGTCAAGATCAGACTTGAAGTCTACAGAGTCAAGTCGGCTTAAGGCAGCAAGACTGCTGAGCTCCTGATGGTCCACCGAATGTTCCCCTAACTGGGAGGTCGGCCATAAGAAACCAGTGCTGCAAGACGCCCTTGGCATGGACAGATCAGCTCTGGGGTCTTCAAAGAAGTGAGGGGGGTCCACACAGGTTCCGCCAGTGTCTTACGCCCAAAACTGGGGAGACAGCAGCACCAAGCGATCTACCAACTTAATCCCGAAACTTCTAGAAAGATCTCAGTCAGCTACACATCTTGAAGTGTTTAAGCCAGTTTGAACTCCACGTATCTAAAGGAGGAAACTTCTCTTTTAGAGTCTATCACACCGGCAAGATATCTATTGAGAATCCTTGAACTTAGGAACTTCCACTTATCAAAGATCCAGGATAGACTCTGAGAGAAACCCTAGATACTTAAGAAAGGAAACTTTCTCTTCAGATTGACGGCAACCGCCTCACCACTAATCACAATCAGCCTAACATCGTCTATAAAAGGCCCTCCACATCGTCCTTCACATGACACGGTTGATTTACCCTAAAAAGATCACAAGAAAATCAGAGTTCCCATAACTCTCCCCCCAAAAGGATCAACTAATATTCATTCTTTTACTACAATGAGCACCCTGACTGGCTGGAGCGTCGGAGCGATTTCCGAACCCTTTGCAGGTTTTCCCCCTCGAGAACAGACGAGCAGGAGCAAGGAGCAGGAGCCAGAAGCTGGAATAATGAGAAGCGGAGTCGGAAGCGGAGCAAGAAGTAAAGCTGGAAGCAGGAATGCCGAGCTAATCAACCCCCAACATAACGGAGGATTCATACATAACGGAGGTTGTCATGCATCTACTCCCTTTTTCATGCTGATTTAACGGAAGGCCAGTTATCGACATCAGCACTATTATTCAAGCCCACATAGGTCATTAAGGTTAATCGAATTATCTCAAAGAACAGATCTGCAGTTAATTAAGGATAATGAACCTAGTACCTACAAAGAAGCTATTACGGGCCCAGACTCCGAAAAATGGCTAGGAGCCATGAAATCCGAAATGGAATCTATGTCTGGGAATCAAGTTTGGAACTTGGTTAATTTGCTTGGTGGAGTAACACCCATAGGATGCAAATGGATTTTCAAGATGAAAACAGACAAGGATAGAAACGTCAGCATTTTCAAAGCTAGACTAGTGGCAAAAGATTACAAGCAAGTTCATGGTATAGACTATGATGAAACCTTTTCACCAGTCGCAATGCTTTAATCCATTAGGATAATTCTAGCATTTGCCGCTCATTACGATTATGTGATTTGGCAAATGGATGTAAAAACAGCCTTCCTGAATGGAAATCTAGAAGAGGATGTGTATATGACACAACCTGAAGGGTTTGAAGACACCAAACATGCTGAAAGGTTTGCAAGCTTCAAAGATCCATTTAAGGATTGAAGCAGGCAAGCAAGAGCTGGAATCTTCGGTTCGATGAGAGAATCAAAAAGTTTGGTTTTCTGAAGAACGAAGAAGAATCTTGTGTTTACCAGAAGGTTAATGGGAGCGACCTAGTTTTCTTGGTCTCGTATGTAGATGACATACTGCTCATTGGAAACAATATTCCGATGTTAGAACCCGTTAAGGAATGGCTAAGGAAGTGTTTCTCAATGAAAGACCTAGGAAATGCAGAGTATATATTGGGCATCAAGATCTATAGAGATAAATCAAAAAGGATGATTGGACTTAGTTAAGAAACTTATATAGATAAGATTCTTGTAAGATTCCAAATGAAAGACTCTAAGAGAGGATTTCTACCCATGAAACATGGCACGTCGCTTAGCAAGACTCAAAGTCCCAAAGACTTGGATGCGCAAGCAGACATTAATTAGGTACCTTATGCCTCGGCTATAGGATCTATCATGTACGCCATGATCTGCACTCGCCCATACGTCTCATATGCTTTAAGCATGTGTAGCCGTTACCAATCTAATCCAGGAGAAAAACATTGGATCGCAACAAAGAATATCCTGAAGTATTTGAGAAAAACAAAGGATCACTTTCTGGTGTATGGCAGAAAAGAAGAACTAATCATGGAAGGCCATATGGAGCAGCTAAAAACAAAGCACTGTAGCGGACTTTACGACATAAGCAAAATATTTAAAAGCCACTTCTGAAGTAGCTAAGGAAGGAGTTTGCATAAAGAAGTTTATCACGGAACTTGGTGTCGTTCCTAGCGTTTAAAACGAAATAGCTTTATATTGTGACAACAAAGGAGCTATTTCCCAAGCCAAGGAACCAAGATCACACCAGAAATCCAAACACATCCAAATGAAGTACCACGTGATAAGGGAGATAATAGAACGCAAAGATGTGGTCATTTGCAAAGTTCACACGGTTCAAAACGTAGCTGATCCTTTAACTAAACCACTACCTCAACCCAAACATGAGAGTCATATGAAGGGCATTGGTATAAAGCGCATCGGAGAATGGATTTAGTATGTAATTAAATTAATAAAAGGAGTTTTATGTAATTAATTACCTACATTCAATAAATGAAATAAATTAGTTATTCCGTCGATTAAATAAAGGTTTAGTATTTAAACGACAGTCCAAACATGATGAAGCATTCTAAGTAGACTTATCAGATACGTGATCTGGTATATGAAACCATACCAAGTGAATTTAGAATAGATTCGTCACAAAATGTCCCTAGTCTATGTCGTTGAAATGGAAAACTACGACTCAAGAAGACTAGTATATAAGATTGACCGATAGCGCAGTTTCATGGGTGTATGATCGGGAATATACACTGGATAACCCAACAAGAGAGTTGTTCAAATGAGTAATGAAATACGTCATTGTATGGGCCAAAATACGTCACCAAGAGTGCCCAAGAAATTCACGATTAATGGGCTTACTTGGTGACCAAGCACATGAACTAAGGGCTAATGGGCCGACCATTTTATCTTCGGACACCCCGGAGGAACGCTAAAGCAAAAAAAAGCACTTCCAGCCCTGGTGGAAGAGGTCCGCCCTCGCCTCCTCACCAGGCTGAAATGTGTGACCGCTTCCAGCCCTGGGAAAAGAGATCGCCAAACTTATCCATATTCCACTGATACCACTATCAAGCACTCCAATATCATCTGGTCATCACCTAAGACACTCGGTTACTTTCTCTCTCATACAGAGTGACCATCTGATCATCAACGAGCATACTGAGTGATCACCTAATAACTTTCTCTCTTTTGGGCTACCAGACAACCAAGGGAGGTCGACCATTACTTTCTCTCTATTGGGCGACCAGACAACCAAGGGAGGTCGACCAATACTTTCTCTCTGTTGGGCGACCAGACAACCAAGGGAGGTCACCATTACTTTCTCTCTCCGGGGCGACCAGACAACCAAGGGAGGTCAACCATTACTTTCTCTCTGATGGGCGACCAAACAACCAAGGGAGGTTGACCATTACTTTCTCTCTCTCTTGGGCGACGTGACAACTAAGGAAGGTCGACCATTACTTTCTCTCTCCTAGACGACCATACTATCAAGTAAAGGCGACCTACCATTATCTCCCCTAACGATTAACGCACGCAAGTTACTCCTTGGGGTCAGGCCTTCCACATTTCACCTACGTGAATATTTATAAGGTCAGAACTTAAAACCTACCATTTTATTTAAGGTTCATACCCTCGACCGAGGCGGACCTCATAGGCTGTCATAATCACTCTCCAATCAAGTCAGTCATCCGTAGAGAGCGAGCTCCGGCCACTCTACGAGCCATGCCTAAGCTCCGACCATTATCCAACCAACGGTAACATCCCATGGACATCGTTCATGTACATTTTACTTCTCTTGCAGGCTTACTAACTTGACCGTCAGAGCCCCCTTAAGCTGGCACCATCCCAGATTACTTTGGTAATTCGCAGCTAAAATAGACCAGATCCTACAACGGGTTACACATAAGAGGGGTAGCTTGATCAGAGATATTTGACTAGTGGGAGCTGGGCTAAAGATGGATTGGATCCAACTAAATTGGGCAAAAATGTTTGAATAGAGATTCAGAACAAAGATAGAATGAACCGGGCTTAAAAGAGAAGCCCGATTGAAGGCTCATGTTGGCCGGCCAAGACGGGTGCATAAAGGGTTGTTATGGCAGGACACACAAAGGGGAGCCCTAATTAGGGCTTAGTCCTAATTAGGGAATCCCAGATAGATAAAACTCCATCTAAAGCTTATCCTTTCTGAGGGACCTTTTCGGATTCCTTGTTTGAGTGGGAGTTTACTAAGGTATAGGCCAATTGAGAATTTAAAAAGGGTGTGGAATTTTCTCTGAGACAATCATCTCTCTCACACATCAAAGAGAAAAGGCTCCCATTCTAGTCAAGAAGAAAGGTTCTTCTCAACCTTCTATTAGGTTCTAGCAAACATTAAGGAAGGGATATCAAGTTAACCTACTCGGTGTCTAAAGTAGAGGAGCGACAGTTGGAGCTCTAGATCTTCACACGCGATTGGAAAGGTTCGAGGGAAAAAAAATTGTGATTAAGGTTGGTTTTCCCGATTTTGATTCTAATTAGTTCTTGCATATGATCTTCGATAACTAGTGTTAAACATTAGATGTTTGAGATTCCGCTTACAACATTAGTTAGTGTATTAGATACATATAAAACCAAACAAATGGACAAAAGAAAAAAAAAATTGGGTTGAGCTGAACCACAACCTCGACATTATTAACAAGCTCAGAGACAGAGCAACAATTAGAAAAGCCATCTACCAACAGAGGCCCACCTCTCACTATGACAAAAATGTTTGAGTCAGATCGTTCAAAGTGGGGGATTGGGTTCTTCGAGAGGTCTTCTAGAACACCAAGCAGACAGGAGAAGACAAACTTATTCCCACTTAGGAAAAACATGACCTGATCACACAAATAGTGAGACAATTAGTGATGAGACATGAAAATGTCCCATCTAGATCTCTTAACTTGGGCTAGCTAGTCCATTTTGAACAGTTACTCTGATAAATTTGTGTTTATCTTGTTCAGGTGCCTTCTACGGGATTGTGCGCGAAAATAGATAAAAACGGGAGAAAACACGCCTAGGGGCATTTTGGTAATTTGGAGATTATGATAGTCTAGTGATTTGGCCAATGTTGATGCTCGAATGAAATTAGACTCCAAGATGAAACCATCGACGAAAGCGGAACTCAAATCGGAATCCAGACGAGAAAGTTAGTTTGAGTCAAAGTCGAGTCAAGATCAGTTGACCAACATAGAGCCAAAAAAGTCCAGCAACACATTGCAAGCATCCGACGATGCAAGGAAAATTTTGGTATACCGGTGGGACACGTGGGTTCAATTCGGGATGGCAGATAAAGAATTTATCGGGCACACCCCGCGCATCTTATGTCCAGAGCTCCCTTATCAATTGACGAACAGAGAGAGGGAAACATGGATCGGACGCTGGTTTCACACTCCTCCGCTATTGCGTGAAGTAGTGAATCAAAATTGTGATAGCTCCAACGGTCTTCAGCTCCTAATTAGTTGTAATGCCTTTTTATTTGGAAAGAATTTAAATTGTTAAGGAAGTTTAGAGAGCGAAAGGAAGGAACCGAGAGAGATAGCTGGAGAAATCCTCTCTCCTTCTCTATTCTCTCTTCTTCTCATATATTGAGTTTTTAAAACCGAGAAAGGGAAAAGGAAATGAATGAAGCCGGTAATGGAACTCTAGAGAGAAGATATATATTTTGTCTTTATAATATCTTAAACAGAGAAAGGTGAGACCGGTTGAGAGACAGAGCTGAGTTGTGAAGATTTAGATTCGAAAGAGCTGGATATTCATCTCTAATTCTAGTAAGATTGAGAAAGAGATTGAGAAATTGGAATGAGATTTAACAGAAATAGATAGATGGAGATTGAGAGTGGGATTCGATTTTGTTTCTCTCACAGAAAGTTTTAAAGAAAGACAAATTAAAGATGAACTGATTGAAGGAGATTGGATTAGATATTTGATTGAGTTTAAAAAAGAAGGATTCAGCTGGAATTTTATTTGGGGAGTGAAAGAAATCAGATTCATAAAGAGAGATATGGGTGGTGATTTTCGATTGAAGATTTTGTAGAGATTGGACTGGTTTTTGGGAGTTCCTTCTTCACATATAAAGGAGCAGAGAAACAGATGCTAAAAAATCTTCTCTTTAGAGAGGAGCCTCGCTGGAGTTCAAATAAAACACCAAGATCAGAGAGAGAGAGAGAGAGAGGGAGCTGCTACCATTGTATTCTTCTTTCTTTACTGTCAATATTAGTTCAGAGAGAAAAAAAAAGAACGAGAGTTGAAGAGAAAGCAAATTCATATTTTTATTCCTTCATCTTTTTTAATTCTTTAATCATCTTCTTTCTTTGTGAGAGAGAAAGAGAGTGAATAAAGAGATAAAAGAGAAGGAGTGTGGTTGTAGAGAGTGAATTTTCTGTCTTGTGTTACAATCAATCAGATTTTTATCTTGCCTTACTTAGTTGTTTGATTTGTTTAATACAAGAGTTTTAGAGCGAGAGAGAAAGAATAGGAAAGAACAGAGAAGAAGGATACATAGCTTGAAAAGGATTGAAAGTTAAGTTCTCTCATCTCCTGCATAATTTAGTGAAGAGAAGTGGGTTTACAAAAAAGAACTTTCATCACCTTCTTCCTCATATCATTTCTATTTTGTAATATCTCTTACTCTTAATTGCTCTTAATCTTGTAATGAAACACTCTATGATCTCTAAATTATATTTGATAAACATGAGTAGCTAAGTTTGCTTTTCTAGAGTGAAGATGAAGCTTAGGATATGAGTATTCACTTTTATCTTTTTCTTGCCATGATTCTCACTAACTTGGATCATTGTTTAACTATGCTTAGTTGATTTGATCGAATAAGTCTAGTAACTTCATCGTTTATACTTATAGAGCTTGATAAGTCATACTTAGAATTACATTTCTTTGATGGTATATACTTGTAAATTTGATAAACGATAGTTGGGATAGGATTATTTAGGACTTCAATATAGCATAGATCCTCTTGAATACGGTTGTTTTAAATGTTGATTTTCTGATGTCTAGGTAAAATTACTTTACTAGACGTTGAGTTATAAAATTAGAGAATCTTGTTAAAAAAGAGTTAAACCATTTAAGATAGTTCAAGGTGGAATCCGAACTCTAGGTTTTTCTCCCCCGTTGATTTCCTTTTATGTTTAAGTGTTTTATTACTATATCATCAAAAACCCAATTTCAAAGAAAATCGTGTTAGTTCTAAGTTTTAGAATAGGTTTCACTTAGTCTCTGTGGATCGACCCCAGTCCTACCTGGTTTTAATACTTGACCCCCATATGCTAACTTGCGGGTGGAGACCTTTTAGGGAAACTTTCTAGACCCATCAGATAGCTTACAAGCTCTGCTCAAAGGAAGGTTTAAAAATCAACAACAGTTGGAATGCAAAACACCTACAACGGTACTACTTCTAACTCATATTCATTCATCTATCATTTATCTCTTACATCATTTACTGAGTTGGGCGACGGAGGGTCGATGGTTACGCCATCGACCCCCCCCCCCCCCCCGTCCCTCCCCCACTAAGCAGTCTGCAGGCAAACCAAGCTCTAAATATGGGACAAGCAGACGAAAACAACAATCGCCGAATAATACCTCTCTCTCCAAGAGACAAACAAAGATAAGCATAACTCCGTCTCAACCCCACTATGCTTGAAGACAAGCCAGTTCATCTTGCTTCAGACACCGACGGTCCTCGAAGATAGCCCAGCTCTGCGAGCAAGTTCAGCACTGCTTCAGACCATAGCTCTGCCCAAAATCAGCTCATCTCTGCAAGCCAGTGCCATCTCAATTCTACTCACATCAGTACATGTAAAAGCCTCGATGTCAAAAGTGAACTAACATTTTTGCAAAAACGACTTCTATCGTACCACATGTAATATCTCTCTTGTAATACGAGATTATTCAAATTACAATGATACTTTAATTTATATTGTGTGCAGAACATAAAAAAGGGCTCTAATGACACTAAACTTAGTCTAACCCTAGAATTTCTCAAGCTCTATGCTTAGACTAGGGGGAAAATGGGGATATCACCCTACAAAAGCGTTGAAGCACAAATGTCATGCGCTTCATAACATGCAAACATATACTAACTCCAAAACAAGGCAAGTCCCACTTCACCAAAATACACGCCAAAAACAACACAAAAACAATACTATACTGTTTATAAAGGGGAATACCCTTATGGAGAAAACAGGCACACAATATATACTGTTTATAAAGGGTAATATTCATATGGATAAAAGAGACACATAAAAAGAAAAAAATGCTTTGTCTAGGTAAAACCCGACAACATTCACCAACGGAGCTCCACCACGACAGAACACCAAAGTCTACATCAAGAGTACTCGACAAACTCGCCTTTCCTTTAACGTAGATCCTGCCTTAAAAAGCGTGCCTCGTATCAGAGCACTAGCTCTGCCTCATTAAAAGTCTACATTAGAACACTCGGCGTATGCCTTGCCTTGGTTAGTAGTCATGCACTATAATCCAATTTCGAATTGAATAGGCCTCATCAAAAGTCTACATCAAGAGCATTCAATGGTATATGCTCTGCGTCACGTGCACTCGACCTATAGGCCTTGCCTTGACTGACAACCCTGCGTCACAACGTGCCGCGAAAAGAGCACTACATCCGCCTCATTAAAATTCTATGTCCAGGGCTCTCGGTGTAAGCCTTGATTAGTAGCCCTGCCTCATGAGTCTGCCGCAATCAAAACACGCCTCATTAAAAATATGTGTCACGAGCACTCGACAAATCTTCCCTGCCTTGACCGACAACTTTGTTTTGGCTCGTCTCTCCCTTGATAACGCTTTGAAACATATGCCCTACCTGGCTGTCATGTTGAAATGGAATGCCGAACATAACGTTTAGAGATAATACATCAACCCATCTGATTTTCTTGACAAAAAAGACCCGCGATAGACATTTGGCAGAGCATAGTGTTCTTCGACTTTCGACGGAACGGATAATTCGTGCTCATGTGCTGACTTGGACAGCTAGCACTTTAGAAGATCGAACACTCCCTCTTACACCAGGGAAGCAGAGTCTTCGCTAACAAAAGTTCTCTGACTTCTCGAACGGCAAGGCAATAACGCACTCTTGAAACCTCTCGCCCTCGGCTATACGACACAAAGGACTTTCACGAGTTTGACCCAAACAAAAAATGAAGAAGAACAACCTCGCCTAAAGAGGTTACAAAGTGACGGTCACCGGTATTTATTATGTTGGTTCGCCTAGGAAGTTGTCCGTCCCACGGAGCAACGGAACATTGAGAGATAACCAAAATTAAATCCACCAATAAAGAAATTCAGTGGTAGTCTAAAGGAATCATTGATAACACCGAACCTCTCATATCCTCTTTTAATTCTATTTTGTTTCAGTATCTTAATCACAAACCTAATTTTAAAGGAGATTATGTAACTAAATGGGGCAGACAAAAATCAAGAGAGCAATACATGTATCACAAATCCAGCTCTCCTCTGGCAGCTATACTGTAATATGAGTTCTATTCCTTGATTTGAATGAAGTTTTAGCATTTAACCAAAAACAAGAAAAAAAAAAAACGAGACCGGAGTTTTGTAAATTTTCTTTCTATTAAGTGCCTTAGTAGTCGCATACGAGCCGAGCCGAGCCGAGCCGAGCCATTCAGAGTCGGAGCGGAGCGTGAAATTCCACGCGCTATCTCCCGGCGACGGTCACAGTCACCTTACTGCTTTACCCACGCGCGCACTTCGACGCAAATCGCCGTTACGGTACTACTTACAAATCCAAAATTTGACCTAACACGAAAATCCAAAATTCAAAAGGGATCACAAGAAGCCCTAATTTCAGTTCGTGAATAAGAAGATGAACGGAGAACAAACCCTAAAATCAACAAAGCGAGGGTTTCCAATTCGTGAAGATTGTTGGAGTGAAGAAGCTAGTTATACCCTAATTGAAGCTTGGGGTGACCGTCATTTAGAATTAAAACGTGGTAATCTTCGTCAAAAACATTGGCAAGAAGTTGCAGATGCTGTTAATGCTAGTCACGGTACTGTTAAAGAAGCTCAAAGAACTGTTAATGCTAGTCACGGTACTGTTAAAGAAGCTCAAAGAACAGATATTCAGTGTAAGAATCGAATTGATACATTGAAAAAGAAGTATAAGTTAGAAAAAGCTCGGATTTTAGGTTCAGGGGGAACAGTTAAAAGTAATTGGCGTTTTTATGATCAACTTGATGCCCTAGTTGGAGATTACGTTAATCCTAAGAAGTGTCAACATCAACCTGCTCCTCTTGCTGTTTCTATACCTTACCGGAAAACACAACTTTCACTTCCTCATGAGTTAGTGATTCCGGTTGGGGTAAGATCGTCGAGGAGGGAGAAACGTTCTTCAATTTCTGTAAATGATTCGTTTTCGAGAAGGAATTATTCTGCTGTTGCTGCTGCTGCAGCTGCTGATCCGGTTGATTCTGATTCTTCAAGATCTAGTAGTGAGAGTAGTAGGCCTAGGGGTGATGAAGAAGTGGATGGCATTATGGAAATGGCTCAAGCGATCTTAGGGTTTGCTGAAATTTATGAGAGAGTAGAAGAGGAGAAACAAAGAAAGATTCTTGAATTGGAGAAAGAGAGGATAGAGTTTATGAAGAAATTGGAGTATCAAAGAATGCAACTTATTATGGATTCACAAATTCAAATTGAGAAGATTAAGCGTGCTAAAAGGGCTTCCACTACTGGTGATATATAATTATCTCTTCTTTTTCTTTTCATTTGCTTTTTTGTTTCTTGCTTTATCCATTGACACCATCTTTTAGTATATTTAGAGTTCAAGGGTAGTTGGCTTATGTGTTAATGGATAAAGCAAGTATCTCCGATGCAAAACTCAAAAGAAACTCTTTATGTGTCGAACTCTCAATTGAGATTCTCTTTCCTATATGATATGGCTAACTTGAGTGTCTCTAATTCAAGTCCTTTTCCAATGCAACACTCTAAAAGACTCCGAATAATTACACATGACACACATACATTTAATAGGAAAAAGTAGTTGGTCTTAGAGCATCTCCAATGCAACACTCAACTTACAAAACTCAATTTGACACGTAGGACTACTTGAGTTTTTGACAAAAAACACTCTCCAATGCAACACTCAACTAGAGTCTCAATATGATGTGGCAACAATAAATATTGAGATACTCAAAAGAGAACTCAATTGTTGAGTTCTCTTTTGAGTATCTCAAAATTTATTGTTGTATCTCAACTGGTCCACATCAACATTTTATATATTAAAATAAGAACCAAAAGTAAATCTAAAGTAAATGTTGAGTTTTTTTTAGTGTTGCATTGGAGATGAATTTTGAATTGAGTATCTCAATAGTGCAACCTAGGAAAGAGAAACTCAACTCGTACTTGACACATCGGATTAATTGAGTTTTTGTCGAGTGTTGCATTGGAGATGCTCTTAAAACTAACTTTGATGAATTGGACACTTAAGACTCTCAAAAGAGATCTCAAAAATAGAGTTTCTAATTGAGACATCTTAAAATTAAAGGCTTCCACATCATCTTAAGATCTCAATTGAGTTTTGCATTGGAGAGGTTTTTTTCTTAAAAAAAACTCTAAAATCCTAAGTGTCACTTATGATTTTAAGATTGAGTCTTGCATTGGAGATGGTCTAATTCAACCAGAGCGTTAGATTACGCAAGTTTAGATCAGATTAGACGGCCACCCCAAAACCCCAATTCTGTTTTATAGAAAATATATATATATTTTATTACTGAAATAGGCCTATAACATTGTTTTATTACTTGTGCCTGTTATTAATTCTGTTGAAATAACCTCTACACTCAATAGTGGAATTAATTGGTCCTTGAGAATTGAGAAATAAAATTAGAAGATAGAGAGCAGCTTTAAGTCAAAAGTTGGCATTCAGTTTAGTTTCAAGTGTGCATATAATTCAGTGCTGGATGATTTCAGATGTTTGTCCTTCTTTGAGTTGAAGTTCCTTCATGTGAGTTGCCAATTTGTAATTGTCTGGGGCAATTATACCTGGAGTGCGGTTCGTTCCGGTACGTGGTACGGGTACCAGTACGTTCTACGCTACCGTGTGAGTATTTGGTACACTAGGGGTTTACCTCTTTGATATGCTATTTTCTGGTTCCAGTACGTTTTGGGCTATTTCCATAGACGATATAGTCTTTATGATTCATATAAAAGTTAAGCCTTCTCACACATTGTATCTCCATAAAATGTAAAGTTTTAACTAGTTAACTAGAAAATCATGTAGTTAACTACTTAACTCGACGAGCTTATAGATTTTAACAAAGATATTTGATTAATTAAAGTTCAAATTTCGGTACGCCTAATTTGGAGTGTTGGGTTGCTAACCCTCCCTAAAAGGGTACGGGAGAGCTAGTAAGCGGTATGCAAGGGGACGTAGAAAATCTGGTAACATCGATCTGGGAAAGTAAGTAGATGCAGAACAAGAAGAAAAGATTGGACCATATATATATATATATATATATATATTAGCAAGTCTAGCTGAATCGACATTCATATGTGTATCAAACTATATGTGGTATGAGTAAAGAAATCAGTTAGGCCTTCTTCTACATCGACTGTTGAGTTCTGGCTCATAGCACTCATATGAAGTGGATATGACCCGCTTGCCTGTTGGGATCAAATGCGGGGTTATTGTATTGCTACTGGATTTCTTTTGTCTTACGAATTACTTCAAGTTTATCACGTCATGCGGTAGAAAATATGTTGAGGAAATGAAAAGTGACTGGTGTCACTATTAAAAAATGAGTCAATATGAAACCTGAAATGCGACCTGAAAAAGCGCCAAAGTTTTAGCTCGACCCATTTACTTATGTTTGCCCTAGTCTTAAAAAGGGTGCTTATTAATTAAATGGGAGTCATTCTGTTTTCCAATTTTTGTCAGAAAGTGGAAGGGCAGAGTGCTACTGTTAATGTATTATTGCGAGATCTGCAATCTTGTTAGTCATACATATTGAAATCATCGTGCCATTGTTAGTTTTTGAGTCTGTTTTATGACGGAATCATGTAATCTCTTGTGTCCATGTGTGATAATTTATTTTTATTACTGCTTTTCTGGTTTTTCTGTTATTCGTCATTACGAAATGGAGGATAAAGAATTACAACTTCGATTGATTGAGGCTTCCTGTTGTTTTTGTGACAATTTTACTCCGGATTTTTGTCTCATTCTTAATCTTATGGTAGTCATTTTCTTTGATATCTTATGTTTGTATGTTCAGTTTTTGATATTTGTAATGGTAGTAGTAGTCGTGAACTCGGTCGTCTAACCCTATCTGTTTATTTTATTGTTACAGACATTCACGAGTAGTGCTCAAGTGCTGCTCAAGTTCGTAAAATGCATCTTGCACGGTAATGAATATAATCTTTACTTGACAAGACAGAAATGTTCAGAGATCATCATTAGCAGCGGTAGTTCTTGGATGAGAGAGAAACTAGATAGAGTAGCAAGTCCTGCAACAGGGAAGGCACCCTTGAAATTGTATATCATCAGTGAACTATAATGTTTATTGATCTTTTCATGAGATCAGTTATATCTTATAGAATTATTACCATTAATCAACAGAGTTTGTTGTGGTTCAAGTGCTTCCATTTTTTTATGATGGTTCTCATTTTCTTGGAATCACTGGAGGAGCTTCATCCAAGGTTCTTTCTCTTTTCATCCTGCATAATGTGTCTGTGATTGTTGTGGTTATAGGGACTAAAGTTGTCGACTATAACAGGATAAATGAAAATAAGTGTCCACCACTCTTGGGTGTAACGGTTGGACACCCCTCTTAAGCCCATGAGGTCGTGGGATCGAGTCTCGGTGGAAGCAGTTTGCCATCAAGATTTATCCCATGTAATTTAGGTTATAAATATTATAATAATTTGTCTGGCTTTAGGCTTCTTTGTTGTTGGGCTGTAGGCCTCTTTCATTCTTGGTTTAAAATTAGGCGGTTATCGTGCTTATCACATCTTCGTGATGTATCAATGTCTTGTAACGACTAACGTAGATCGTAGTCGATTTCTCAAAAAAAAAAATGGAAGTAAGTGGTTATTGTATTTTTATTTCACTTCTAATTGTAGAGGGACTCAATTCACATTGGTCATTTTAGGAGGTAGACATTTTCCCCCGAAAAAGTTGGTAAATATTGATATATTCCCTTGTATAGGAATATGTTGAAAATACTCGACTCGTGGTCCGAGACCGATCTCGCAATGGCCCGGAAGGAGCCTAGGTCAAGGCCCAAAACCCTCTCGGTCTAGGCCCAAGAGCTTGTCTCGGGCAAGGCCAAGGATGTGCCTTGACATGGGCCAAACATGGCTCGGCCATAGGCCAGCATGCTTTGGCTCGATTGGTTTGGGCTAAGACGCATCCTAGCCTAAGCATGCTCTGGCTCGATTGGTGTGGGTTAAGACGCATCCTAGCCCTAGGCTAGGATGCTGGTCACTGTCCCAGGAGCGTCTGGCAAGTGTCGAGCTCCCAAGACGTCTCTGACTCCAAGTCCGAGACACATCAGGACAGCCCAGAGGCATCCTAGATGCGTCTGGAGAAGTTCTCGCTGGGGACGTCTCGGACTCCAAGTTTGAGACGCGTCTGAGAAGTCCGAGTCTTCCACGTCTCAGGCTCCATCCGAGACGCGTCCTGGCCAGACAGAAACTTCAATTTTTTTCTTTTGTGTTGGTGTTTAGATTTTGTTTCAAAACTCGACTTGAGTTTTCAAAAACTTCTAAAGTTTATGAGAATCTTCATCTCTTATGAAACTCTTTTCAAAACTGAAGCCTTTTGAAACCTATTTCTAATGATGAACAAAATGTTCAAACGTTGACTAACATCAATAAGTTAAGAACAAATCAGAAGTCTAACGGTCAACCCGGCTTAAGGTAACAGGGCTACTGGACCCGCAACACTCCTCCACCTACACCCGAAACAGAGAGGTCGGCCCAGATCAAGCTAAGGAGCTCCAGCCATGCTTCGCCTAAAACACAATCAGGTCAGCCCTGGGATTCTCCAAAGGAGTAGGGGGGGTGGGGTGTCCATGTAAGCTAGTCCGAAGTTGTTGTACGTACTTTTGTAATTTATATTTATGTAACGAATGAGATATGAGATCCTCTTTTGCTTTTATTTACTCGTTCGACCAATTTAACTTCTTGATTTAGCTGTTAATCCTTCATCGACCTAGCAGCCTCATAACTTCAATGCACATTTGATGATGTCCCTCCATAAGTTCCATTTATTAATGTTGCCAGCTTTCGATGGCGTTCTACCTTCTTCTAATGGTTTTGCAATTGATGGCGCTCTAGGCATGACTTTTTGCTTTGCCTCCCCACGTTCATTCCTCGGTATCTTTGTTATCCTTCAATGACCATTTTATGAAACTTGGCGTCTTACCAATTTGAGAGTTCAAATGTGTCTTTCTATAAATTTATCCGGTCATATGAAGTATGTATATTTCTACCATGGCTTCTCTTGGTATTCCTGTGGTCCTTCTGTAATTCGGTCTGGGTATTATCTTTCATGCAACCCTTACAGGCCCAGAGTTGGTCCTTCTCAATTTACAGGTTGAAGTTGAAGGTGCTGGATTCATCAGTGTTTTTTCGCCTTAGCCACGGTGAAGACGTGATTTTATTGAACTTGTGGCTCATATTTTTGCTTTTCTCTGGTTGGTCCTCCATCGATTCTTCTCTTTTTCCTCCAATAGAGTCTGTAATCTTCAGTTGTTGTAATTCTTCAATGATGGAAATTTTTCTTCTTTGTTTTTGGCAATAGAAATCTTTTTATGTCGTTTCACTTTTCCTTCTTCATTTTATTCCCTACACATGATTTCATACTTCAATAAAAAATCTCAACGGGTTAGTATGATAATGAATGCCCCAAACATACTACAATATATTCCCCTACTAACAAAGGTGTGGAAGGACTTCCTATGTGTATCGCTGCAAAAACAGAAAGGCGTTAGTTTTTCTGTCTGTCTCCACCTATAAATTCCCTGCGATATATCATAGTAGTGTCTGCCGAAGCAGGGCTTGGCTCGTCGTTGTTTACCTTCGTACCTGGTCGTAGCTTCGATGATTAAGGATAGCCTTTCTTTTAACCATGTGGTTTAGCTTTGTTCCTTGTTTGCATTGGTCGTCACCTCGGCTAACATGGTAATTTTTATTGAATATCCTGCAAACTAGGGCTTTACTTTTGTCTGTAAGCCCTGGTCATTGCTCGGACTACCAAAGTATACAAATTGTTTATTTCGGGGCCTGCGAGGCAAGGCTTTGCTGGTGCTCGGCTAACGAGGTTTTTTTCTTTTTTGAGGCGCTTGTTGCCTCATGGTGCCTGACGAGTAGGCCTTGATAGCCTACCTGTTTTCGGGGCTTGTTGCATTGTGCTTTCCGCTTGTTTAAGTGAGAGTTCGAAAGCAAGATTTCTCCATGTCTGAGTTTTGAACATGGGTCCTCCTTGGTTTAGTTTTGGGGTTCGAATAGCACTCCTTCTTGGTTTGAGGTTTCGTATAAAACTCCTCCTTAATTTAATTTAAGTTTTGCATAGGACTCATTCTTAAACCTGGTCATAGCTTGAGCGATAAGGGTTGATCCCTGCAAAGCAGGGCTTAAATTTGAAAGCTTAGTAAGTTTGAGTACTCTGAATTTATAGTTTTTGGGTACCTAGGTGATGGAGAACCATTGGGCTTTTTGAGTTGGGTCCCTGCTTTCGCAGGGCTTGCTTTCAAGAACTTTCAGAGTTTGTCGCTTACTCCCAAGTACATCAAGATAGCTTTTGAAATTTAATTAAAAATACTTGAATATGTAGATATGCATATGCTACTTCACCCTTTTTAAAAAAAAAGATATTGAAGGTGTGTGGAATACCTGGTGTGTTTTCGTCGCTTCTCTTACTGAAGGTTATCCTGAGGTGTTCAACATTCCATGGTCGAGGTAGTTTATTTCATGAGGCATCCTGAAGGATAAACGTCCCCGGGCGTAATATTTGCATTATTTCATAAGGACCTTCCTAGGTCGGGAAGAGCTTTGCTGCTCAGGGCTTTTTAATATATTTGGAATTTCTCCAAACCATGTCTCCCACGCCGAATTTTCTTTCTATCATATAAGCCTTGTGTTGTTTTACCATCATGTTTTCGAAAGTGGGATTTGTCACCTCGGCCTGATCCTGTATTTCTTCTACAAGATATAGGTGTTCTCTTATAAGTTCTTCGTTCTTTTCTTAATCGAAGTACTTTATTCTCAGGTTGAGCTTTCTTATTTCCACTAGTAGTACTGCCTCTATGTCGTACACCAGTTTGTAGGGTGTTTCGCCCGTGGACCTTCTCGGGGTAATACGATATGCCCATAGTACGTTTGTAAGCTCGCCTACAAGCTTTTCTCGTTCTCATAGCATTTAGTTTTAATATATTGTAGAAGGTTTTTGTTAGTTACCTGGACTTGTTCATTTCCAGGATGTTCGCCACTAATGTAAACGGGGCCTAACTACGTAGTTCGCTTGGAACTTCTTCATCACATCGTTATTGAATTGCGACCCATCGTCCGTGACTATAATCCTCAGGACTCCGAATTGGGTGAACATGTTATTCCACAAGACCAATATGATCTCTTCGGCATTGGTTCGAGCCATTTCTACACCCTCGACCCACTTGGTGAAGTGGTCAACTATTACCAACTACATTAGTTTTCCTCCACTGCCTCTAATACATACTAATCATCTAACTAGTGTTGTAAGAGGAATCTCAAATATCATATGTTTAACACTAATTAACCAGGATCATATACATGAACTAATAATAAACTAGAAACTGAAAGTAGAATACCTGGATTCGCTTTCTCACGAACTAGATTCCATTAACTTTATCCCGAAGAAGATGAGAGCTTCATGTGTAGCTCCTTTACTTGAGACACCCGAGTAAATAACTTAATCTCCCTTATTTTTTGTCTGCTAAAACTCCATTGAAGGTTGAGAAGAATAACCATTCTTCTTTTGCCTCCATAGATAGATTGAGAGCTTTTTCTCTAAAACCCTCTCTCTCCACTTAGTTGTATATTGTGAGAGAGATGAAGGTTTCTCCTGAGAAAAATCCAGCACTTTTTCTGTTCTCTAATGACCCTTATATAGAGAAACCCTAATAGGAATCCCATTCCAATAAGATTTCAATAAGTGTCCTAGAAAAGATAAACACCCAAATTTCCCTTAAAAAGGGAAATTAGGGTTTTCCACTTCACATGGTGTGACCGGCCACTTAAGCCCATTATGGGCTTACCCTGGCCGGCCCACCCACCTTATATGGCCGGTCCTGAGCATTCACTTACCGGGCTTGGTCAGGACACCCTATAAGTGGGGTTTACCACTTTTCAGACTTCTCTTTCGAGCCCGATTCTTTCTATCTTTTTGGCACTATTAGGCTGACGGAAAGCAATTTTGATCACAATGTCATTTTTTAATTTCTAAATATTTAAGTCTAACTTGCTTCGGTCATCTCCTCAGCTAGCAAACCTATTTTTTTAATGACTTGCAATGTTGGGCTTTCTTTTATTTGTGAGTTTTGGTCGTAGCTTGGGCAACCAGGACTTCATATTTGTTTCAAGGCACGACATTATACCAGTGATGATTAAAAAATTGGTGATCAGTTGATTGAGGTCAATAAGTCAAGAAAGGACCAAAAGCCTATTAGGTCACCCCGCATCAAGTCAGCAGGAGGTTGAATCTAAAGGAGGTCGGCCACTCAAGGACAGAGTTGGGGGGTCAACTTCATATGGCCGACCATGTGATCCAGGCCTCCTTTCGGGCTCAGTTCTTTCTATCTTTGTCCGGATCCAAATAGAACCTTTTGGGCTTATTAAACTGGATTTAATCCATCCTTCTACCTTGTTCCCCTCCAGTCAATTCTCTCCGATCAAGTCACCACTCTTTGGTGTAACCCGTTGTAGAATATGGTCGATATTAGTCGTGAATCACCGAAGTGATCCAACGACGTAGTTGGCTCCTAGTTAAGCATTACGATCCCTAATTCGACCAGACTAGGTGATCTTCTACATAAAGTTATCATCATCCAATTCGACAAATTGAGAGCATTGTCATCTTGGTCGAAGGATAGTCCTTCAGAAAGAATTTCCTTGAGACCGAAAGAACATATCCTTTAGAGAGTTACAGCTTATTTGTTTTCAAAATACTTCAAAATGAATTATGATAAAAATCTCTCCCCCCCCCCCCAAATAATTTACACGGTAAAAAAGAAATGGAAACCCTAAACGCTAATTAATTAACGCAACATTCATCTCCATAAAAGGATTCATACCCTCTTGTTAGTTTATTTAATTTCTCCATAGATTTAAAGGGTTTTTTTTAACACTGGTAATAGTTTGAAAATTTCAGCTTCATTAACAACTATCAAATTTGAATGAAGAATAAAAGCAAATAATTCGAAGATTTCGGCTTAGCATAAAAAAAATTTCATAAATGAAAATAGTAAAACATTTCAACCAGCAGAACCACTACAAATTTAAACAAATTTCATCCACTGACATATGAAATATGGTGGTATTCCGCTTGCAAAGAATGATTGAAAAATATATCAATTTCAACCGTACCAACAGAAATTTGTTGTCTTTTTCATTCAACCCAATTTTGAAAATCCTTTAATGGGAGAAAAAATGATCTAAATTCCTAAAAATCTTTGTTAAACCATAGAGAAAGACACGAAGAACTTTTCTTTACTTGAGATATATTATCTTCATTATATTTTCCTTTGTTTAAGTCGATGCTAAGTCGAAGTCTCTGTTTAAGTGGATGTTCTCGTTTAAGTCGATGTCTTCATTTTAGTCGAAGGACTCTTCTTTCTCGATGTAGGTTGCCTCCTTGATTAACGGTGGTTCCTCAATAATGAGATCTTGAGGTATCATTAAGAGCTTGTAACTAAGAAAATAATGATTGTGAATATGTATTTGTAGTTTTCTTATGCTAATGGTAATGCTGATAGTACTGAACGATATTAAGGTTGAGTTGTTTTTGTTAAACAAAACTACAAGGGAATAAGATTTAAATTTATTGTTACTTTTTATTTAAGTCATTATATTTCAGAACTATTTATCAAATGATCTTATAATGCTCTCTTAAAATAATTTGGTAAAGGAAAAGGAAGTACATAAATGTACTTTCTTTAACGCATTGCTTATACTGAGTAGTGCTCTTCCAATATCATAGACCAAAAAGAAATACAATGTTTTGAGATAAGAATTTTCTACACGGCTCAGTTTTTCACCAAATCATCTTCTTGAGGAGCATCTCCAATGGGACACTCAAACTCTAAAACTTAGAGTGCCACTTAAGATTTATAAAGATTTGTTAAAAAAACCTTCTCCAATGTGGAACCCTACTAGACACTCTATGATGATGTAGATAATTTATTAATAGAGACTCTCTAAGTGTCACTTTAAAATTCAAACCAATAGAAATTCTTGCTTTTTATCTACTTTTTTATCTATTGAACCGAACAGTGACATGTGCATTAAGTAAAGGTATTTTAGAGATCTCTTTCACAGAAAAAATAAAGTTTAGAGTGTCTTTATATTGTCACTTAAAAAAGAGTATTGACTTTTAGACTGTTTGTTAGAGCGTTGCATTGGAGAAATTTTTTAACAAAATCTCCAAAATTTCCAAGTGTGACTCTAAATGGTAGAGTTTGAGTGTCCCATTGGATATGCTCTAAGACATGGCTCCACACCCACGTACATAGTTGGCATGTAAGTATTGCTCATACTCCACTTACCCCACCCCATAAACGTGTATTTCGATTCCCTGCGCACTCTTCCCACCTAGACCCACACTCCTTTTTTGCCTACGTGACCCAATAGCCTCCTTCCACGTTTCATTCTTGTATACTAAAACTCAGTTATGAGTATCTCCTATTCAATTTTTCAGGTTATTCTCCCATCTA
Source organism: Eschscholzia californica (assembly GCF_041429995.1). NCBI lineage: Eukaryota > Viridiplantae > Streptophyta > Magnoliopsida > Ranunculales > Papaveraceae > Eschscholzia > Eschscholzia californica. Next base: position 26,716,905 of record NW_028238309.1, on the reverse strand, counting down.
AACCTCTCTATTCCTGCCACGTTTAATTCTATTCCCATTTCAGCGGAAAATTTAAATGTTCCCTCCTTCCTATAAGATCTCATCAAACCCTGAACAAAAAACAATTGACCCCTTCTTCATTTTCTCTCCTCTAATGGCTATTTCTTCCTCTAATCAAAAATTAATTTTCATCATCTACTTCTTCTTTCTTTTCTCCATTTTCACAAAAACCCTAGCTGTAAATGCTGAAGAATCAGCACAATGTCAATCAGAATCGGGCGCATGTATAGATAATTCTGCAGCTTTCACTCTCAAGATCATAGCTTTATTTTCAATACTTATCACTAGTATTATTGGTGTCTCATTACCACTACTCACAAAAAATATCCAAGCTTTACAACCCGATCGAGATATATTTACGATCGTCAAATCTTTCGCTGCCGGTATAATTCTAGCAACGGGGTTTATGCACGTACTACCCGATTCATTCGATATGTTATCGTCGAGTTGTTTACCAGAATACCCTTGGCATAAATTCCCTTTTACTGGTTTTGTAGCTATGTTATCAGCTATACTTGCATTAATGGTGGATTCTTTGTCTACTAGTGTTTATAACAAGAAAAAGAGAGAAGAAAAAGATGGAAATATAACTAGTGTTTCTAGCACTAGTAATGGAGATATGGAAAGGGGAACATCAAATGGTAATGTAGTACATTTACATAACCATTCGTCTACGAAGATGGTAGAAACTACTGAAACAACCAATACGCAGTTGCTACGATATCGCATTATTGCAATGGTTAGCTTTCCATCATCATGTCAATTTTATTTATTATTTTTCCACAAAAATAACAAAGTATATTACGAGAAATTCTATTCGTCCCTCCATTTGGTCTCTCCCACGTATCAGTTGAGCGTGAGAATGGTAAAAGTATATGTTCAAGTTATATGCCACCACATCAGGCGGAGGAGGGCTGGGAGATGGACCAAATGGAGGGACGAATAGAATTTTTGTCACTCTAATATACTTTGATTAAACGCTCTCACTAAATTCTCATACAAATATATGTCAATTCTATCAGTACTCATGATTATTGAACAAAAATAAAATCATTCACAGGTACTTGAGATTGGGATTATTGTTCATTCCGTTGTAATAGGGCTTTCATTAGGTGCTTCAAACAATGTATGTACAATTAAACCTCTAGTTGCTGCTCTTTGTTTCCATCAAATGTTTGAAGGCATGGGTCTTGGTGGTTGCATACTTCAGGTAATTTACCTTGAAATAAGTTACTTTCATCATACCATAAAATCCATTCGACAAAGTAAACAAAGTGTAAGAATAATTGGAAAATGGCGGAGTTGTACACATAAATATACTAACTCCTATTTTTTCTTGTGGTATTAGGCTGACTACAAGTTACTGAAGAAAACTATAATGGTGATTTTCTTCTCCATTACAACACCATCAGGGATTATTCTTGGACTAGTTATAGCGAAAGCTTATACAGAAGATAGCTCGACATCGTTAATTACGGAAGGAATTTTGAATGCTGCATCGGCTGGGCTCTTGATTTATATGGCGTTGGTAGACCTCTTATCAGCAGATTTTATGGGTGCAAAATTGCAAGGAAATATAAAGCTCCAAATAAAATCATATATTGCAGTGCTTCTCGGTTCTGGCGGAATGTCTCTTATGGCGAAATGGGCTTAAGAATTTTTGAATCTTCAGATCGACATTCTCAACTTTTAATCACATAGTTGATAGGATTTTTTTAAATTACTATTTTTTTTCTTTTTGTGGTTAGAATTAACCTACTTGTAGGAGATTTTGTTAGTTATGTGAAAAGTCTAAATTTGCAGTAGAGAATTTAGAAGATCAGAAAAGTGAACCAATTTGAGCATTTGACTTCAATGTGGTTAATGGTCAAACACAATGGCTACGGCACAAGTTTCAATCCCCAGACGAAGTGGAATCTTTGGGGTATTGAATTTGAGTTATTAGGGTATAAATAATGTAGTTGAGCTTTTGGCCGTATTTTAGTTGGGCTTAGGTCCATAGTCTAGTATAAAAATCACATGTTCAACTGCTTCAGGGAAACAAAAAACTTTTTTGACACTATTTTGATTACCTCTAATCCTCCCTCCCAAGTTAGTGCCTGGAAAACTTTAGCATCAAAGCGAGGTATTGAAATTATAACTCCTTGGGATTGAAGGAAACACCATCCCGGGATAGGATTGTAGGCTAACGATATTTCTACCATTGTAGCATCGAAGCATGCTTTCAAAGTGATCTTCGCCAAACTGCCACAATCGTCCTGTATCCGTTAGATTGCACAATTTTCACGCACTATTAATGCTTCCTCCTGATGTTGGTCCTTTGATAGTAAGGATCTTTCCTCCATTGGGAGGAAATGTGGTCAGTGTTGCTTCAGCCTGACCTTGAGTTGTGGCTACTCTAATGCTTGTGGAGCCCGGACTTGTTGAAAGGTGGCTTTTAAATCAAATTTGGGTTTGGGCCCAATATAAAATGTAGGCTTGAGTAAATTGTTTTATCAAACTACAAGGGGTAAATAAGTAAAATTGCCTCATGAAATTAGTTAAAAGGGTGTAGAGTCTTTTGTTTGACAAGTTTAAGAACAATCTAGAGAGAGAAAGTAAAAGGAGAATAGTATAGAAGAAACTTGAAGAAGAAGAAGAAGAAGAAATAGATCTAGTATTAATATTGTGTTTAAGGTAAGAACTAACTTCAAATCTAGTTAAATATTGTGACAAAACTTTGTGTGCTATGTTAATGAGATTATGTAGATCTAAAGAAACTTTATTATATGAAAGTATGTTGATGTGAATCTTTTGAGTTTATTGAAGTACCTATACCTCTAATCTCCAACAGAGTTGAGGTGTGCTGAGTCTCTATGTCATTTCGGACTCGACATCTCCTTGACCTGCTTGAGGTTTTTTTATTAGTTTTCATTAGGCTCAGGCGTGACTCATCTTCAACTGAATTTCTCAGGTTTTCAAATCCGGACCAAATTTTCTATTAGATCCTTAAGATACCTGCAATCTTCAGTTTTGTTACCATTCTTTTTATGAAAGGCATACGAAGGCCCTTTCTCACTCCTACTTGGGTTTGGTCGAGGAAGTTGTACGACGTTCTTCTATATCAATACTTCCAAAACCTCTTCCTTCTTTTTGGTCAAGGGGATATGATAAGGTGAAAAGAAATATGGGTAGTTTATTTAGAGCCAGTCGTTTATTTGGAGTGTAGTTAATTGATGTAGGTAGTTAATTAGTGAAGTAGTGGTTAGTTCTCTTTTTGTTTGTGGGGTTAGTCTGCCGGGGATGTGGCCTAAGAATTAGGAAGTTGTTGTTTTTTCTTTCTTCTTTCTATTTAAACTCTCTGTAATCAACAATGAAAAGGGAGTTGAATTTAATCAAAAGAGTTGTGGTTAATTCTATCCCTAAGTAGAATTTTATTTCCAATTTACTTCATTGCTTTGATTGGGATCTATCATTGGTATCAGAGCATTATTACGATGGCTACTAACAAGGAAAGGATTGAAAATTTAGAGACCTCATTTGGAAGAATGCAAAACACCTCCCATCAAGTCGAGATTAGTATTACCGACAAACTTAAACAAATGGAAGCAATGGTCGTAAGCTATCTGAAACATTGATCTTTAATAGAGAGATGTCCAACAGCAACAACAATCGAAGTGGTAGTTCTCACCCCATTAGATAAGACACTCGTGACAACTTCGAAGGTGGGCGACTGATTTTCTCGTCAAAAACGGCCAAGTTGGAGTTTCCTCGATTTTTTGGAGAAGACCCAACTGAATGGTTTGCAAAAATGGAACAATTCTTTGAGATAAAACATAAAAGGTGGCGTTGGCGTCCTTTTACCTTGATGGGGAGGAAAATCAATGGTGGCAATGGTTACGAAGGGCTTTTGGAGAAGAAGGCCATGAAGTAACATGGGAAATATTTCAAGAGGAGCTATGGGCGAGGTTTTGTCCTACGGAATTAGCAAGTAGTTGTTTTTTCTTTCTTCTTTATATTTAAACTCTCTTTTGATTAAAATCAATTCCTTCCCCATTATTGATTACAGAGAGTTTAAATAGAAAGAAGAAAGAAAAACAACTACTTCCTAAATCTTAGGCCACAACCCAAGCAGACTAACCCCACAAATAAAAGAGAACTAACCCACTACTTCACTAATTAACTACCTACATCGTAGGACCAAACCTCGCCCATAGCTGCACTTGAAATATTTCCAATGTTACTTCATGGCCTTCTTCTCCAAAAGGCCTTCGTAACAATTGCCACCATTGATTTGCCTCTCCTTCAAGGTGAAAGGACGCCAACGCCACCTTTTGTGTTTTATCTGTCCTTTGATATTCAAAGAATTGTTCCACTTTTGCAAACCATTTAGTTGGGTCTTCTCTGGAAAATCGAGGAAACTCCAACTTAGCCGTTTTTGACGAGATAATCGGTCGCCTACCTCCGAAGTTGTTGCGAGTGTCTTCTCTAATGGCGTGAGAATGACCACTTCGATTGTTTTTGCTGCTGGACATCTCTCCATTAGAGATCAATTTTTCAGAGAGCTTACCGATCATTGCTTCAATTTGTTTAAGTTTGTCGGTAATACTAATCTCGACTTGATGGAAGGTGTCTTGCAGTCCTCCAAATGAAGTCTCTAGATTTTCAATCCTTTCCTTGTTAGTAGCCATCTTAATAATGCTAACTGTGAGAAAGTAAGATTGGATTCATTAACTTTCATTAATCACTTCGATTACAATGAATCACTTATATAACAAACGATTCTAGATAGAGAAAAAGAAAATCAGTTAAGAGTTTGTTAAACCAAATTAACAACTAACTTTCTTAACTAACTCATAGACACACAATGAACCACACAAGTGATGGAGGTGCCAATAGACAGAGTGTTAAAATAACTCTTTAAGAGTTAGTTAAATCTGTTATTCATCTTCTCCTTTCTGCTGATCTTCTTCTTCTCTCTTACAACCCCCCTCAAACACATGTTTCGAATCAGAAAGAAACATGAGTTTGGATCTATTAGAGCGGAGAGTGGAAAAAAAGAACTCCTTTGGTGAAGACATCTGCCAAATTGTCTTCAGTTGCAACAAAATTCACTTCAAGTGTATGATTCAAGACCAGATCTCTTATAAAGTGAAAATCTATTTCCACATGCTTAGTCCTAGCATGAAGAGCAAGAGATGGATGTGAGGAGTAGGAGGCAGAAGGTGATGGAACCAACTCCTGATCAGCTACAGGATAGGTATTGTGATAGGATGGTATGGAGTATAGAGGGCTAGAGGCCAAGGAGGGTAATTGAAGAATGTGATATGGATTCAGTTGATCTTCACTAAAAGACATGATGTTGTTTCAATTTAGGTGACTAAATGAATGATGGTTTCATTCGTTGAGAAATGAAATTGGTAATTTGCTGAATTGCTACTTGTTGATGTCAACATTTGTCAATCCGATTATCAGTCAGAGTGAAGAGATTTGATGCTGGATCACGTCTGAGTTGATGCTTTTTCTCTTTTGACTCCTTCCACGATCAACTCTGCTCCCGCTTCTAATCCCGGAGACCTTGGGGAAAACCGCAAAGAGCTTGGAAACGTCTCTGACGTTGAAGAAAGTCAGATTGTCCTTGCAGATAAAAGATTGAGTATTGGGTGAAACTAGGAGTTCGTACCTTTTCAAGGTGATTTGATTCCCTTTTATAGGTTGCTTCGGCCCCACTGTCGATAGACGGTGACAATGATGCAGTTGAGAACCTCTGTGTTGTAGTTGAACTACTATTTCGTAGTTAAACTGTTTAGGGTTTCGTTTTGAGTTTTTCTCGTATCTTTGATATTTAGGATTTCTTCTGTTTTAGGATCCTCGAGATATTTTTCGGAAGTTTCCTCTTTTGGAGACTCTTGAAGTCCAGGTCAGCAAATGCTTAAGATCTTTACCGACTGAGATCTTTGATCAGATTTGGGTAAGTCGGTAAGCCTTCGGCACGCTTTTGCCTTTCAATATTTAGGGCCTAAGGCATCAACCTTATTTACATGGACCCCCTAGCCTCCTTGCGAATCCCAAGGGCACACTTAGTTGTATTTGAGTCAGAGCGGGGCTTAGGTTCCTGGGATAATCGTGCTGACCCCCCAGTTTCGAGCTTGAGTGGCAGACCTCGATTGGATTCGACCTCTTTTGCTGACCTATCACTGGTTGATCTCATTGGCTCTCAGTCTATTCTTAGCTCATTGACCTGAGTCAACTAATGACCATTTTTTGTATCATCACGAGTCCCACCACTCATTAGTCGATAATAGAGAAACAAAGGAGTAGAAGAGCTCAAACGTATTTCCTTTGGTTTTCTCTCCTGCATGTGATCAGCACGTGAATTTAATATAATCAATTGGTTTTTGGACTTTCATTAAATTGATTTTGATCTTGAAACTGATAAAACAACAACAAACTAACGATAAAGTGAGAAAGATGAGAAAAGATTTAGGATTTTAGAATTCACCATATTAGTTCAAGTTTTACACATGCAATTAATTAACTAAACCTCTTTAGTAATAACTCGAAATTTAGTATAATGAACTATTCAAATTCTATAAGATATTCTTTATACAACCATTTTACAATCATGTATAAGACAATTGATAGAAATTAAAACACAATAAATTTTTTTTTAATTAATCGATAACATATCTCAAAAAGATCAAATAAAGGTTTCATCTACAACCCTAGATGGAGAATTTGCTATACATGGAATTTAAGGAAATATTCATTGAAATTACAAAATAAATGAAACTACAAAAGGGACTGGAAAAGAATCACAAAAGGGGATCTAGCTCCATAGCCTCATGTGCTTCCATATTGTCTAGTGTTTGCTCCAAATACCCCAAAAATCCAAATAATAGCTTCTTTTTATTGTTTGAGATAGGTGAGAAAAGATATGAATTTAGAAGATCAGAAATAGAAGAAGAGATTTTGGCGAAGAAATTGGAGAGAAATAGATTTCAGAGGAGAAATGGGGGGGGGGGGGGGGGGTAAATCTATATAATAAAATAGGTGGATATGTGCTGACTGGGACAAACTTCAAGATAAATCCAGCCGTCCGTCCCACACCACCACCAATCTCAACCGTCTGATTTCCTGTTTGCTCAACTAAGCAATTAAGCATCTTCTCGGTTGATCGGACATATCTTCTCGGTTCACGGACACATCTCCTTGGTTCAGCATCCGAAATTAATGTGAACAACATTGGAATTTCTGTCCTAATCTATCTTCGCCAAATCCTCTTCTTCATCTCTCTCCGGTTACTAGGTATTCCACTATTACCTCTCTCCATTACGGCTCATCCCCATTACTCCCCTTAGGGAGCATTTTCTGTTTCCTTCTCTCTCAAAAGATCCTAATTGTCATCCTCATCCATTATATTTCTTCTTGTAAGACGTATGTATTTTTCTACTGTTCTTTTCAGACTAAATTTATGCAGTTATTTGGTCTTTTGTTTAGATTCTCTTATTACTTGTTGAAATTTCAGTTTTGTTAGGGTTTTTCCAGCCTTTAGGTTGTATTCTTTTTTTTTTTGTTAAGGAAACTTTGGGTTGTATTCTACTTTCTTATTGATTACATTGATATAGGATTCTTATTCTTTAACTATTTATCATTTTCTTATCTTTTTCAGTTAGGATTCTGAGTTTCTTCCTTCTGTATTTTAATTGAAATCTAGGGTTCCTCTCTAAATTTCTTTGTTGAAGATTTACATTGCTTTGTGCATTACAGAAAGAAATCCCTAATTTCTAAAAAACAACTTGGAATTTTTGCAGGGGTTTGAATTCTCTCTCCCTCTCTCTCAACTTTTATGTATATGGTTATGGAATAATCCACTTTCATGTATTTGGTTATGGAACAAATGTGGAATTATTGCAGATGGTTCGTACTAAGAAAACTGCTCGCACGTCCACTAGAGGAAAGGCTCGGAGGAAGCAGCTGACAACTAAGGTTTGTTAAATTTTTCACCTTCTTCTTTTCTCTTCCACATCATTGGTTGCCCGTAAATCAACCCCACTACTGGTGGAGTGAAGAAGCCTAATCGGTACCGTCGTGGAACTGTCACTCTTAGGTAATTCCTTTCTTGAAAAGTTGTTGCTTTTGATTATGATTCTTGTATTGTAGTGTTGAAGTTTGTATGTCTTCAAGAATCAGAAGGGGTTTCAACTTTTGATTTCTAGAAGAGTTTAGATCAAATTCTGTTGTTTTGATTTTTATGCAGTATGTACTTTTAATGGTCCTAATATGAACTGTGAAATGCGTAAAATACCACAAGAGTATTGGGTCCTTCACAATCCCACGTGATATACGGATATGTTAATTAGTGTCCTTCACAGTCCAGTATTATAGATTGTATTCTTCTTGTAGATATGTTAATATTGATTCTCAAATATAGACTTTTATTTATCTTATTCACACAGATTTCGTTGTATTTTGATGTTGATTTAATCTTATAATATTGGTGTTAATAGATTCTTCTTTTGCTTCCTTCAACTCACACTTAACACAAATGCTAGCACTATTGGTGTTAATAGCTTCTTCTTATACTAGATTTAAACTATCTTAGTCTGTTATAAACTTTCAAGGTAGGAAGTTTTGCAAGAATGGTGAAAAATGAATTAGAGGAGAATTTTTTAGATTGACAGTTAGAAGATTAAGCAGGAACCCTAGACCTAGAGCATCATCTTTCATAGAAAAGATAGTGATGATGTCCAAAACATTGATAAAGAAACGAGTATTCCAATTATGGTTATGGTTTACTTTTTTGCGGTTAAAAAACACAAGTATAGAGTTGGAGAACTTGGTTTGCCTAAATTTTTACATCCATTTTGATTAATTTGAAATACTCATGTTAGATGTAAATTATCACTGACCCAATGTTGTCGTTTTCTCAAATAATTTGAGATTGGATATAATTTTTGTGAAGTTATATATTGTTGGTGCAGCTCTGGCATATCGATTCCAACACCATAGAAGCTCAAAGTGATAAATTCCTTTCAGCCTATGAACTCTGTGTAAGTAAATTAGTATCCAAATACTCCTCTTCCTTTCATATTCTCTCCATCTTTTCCTCTTGAATATATATATACAATTATATGTGTATGAAATGACATCATGGATCCACTGTATAATGTCTTGATCTGAAGAAAAAGGTCTTAGTTTTCAGAGACAGTATCGAGTCCCAAATGAATGATTTTTTTTAGTCATTATGTGTATCTGTAAAAAGAAACAAGTGAGATGATCTTATTTCAGTATTTTTTTTTACTGTTGCTCATGAGTTACGAATTAGTTGTCGAACGGTAGGCTCCGACCATGAGTGATCATCTTCTGTTGAGATATACTTAATATTATCATGAAGACAATTTGAAGTGTTAGATTAGAAAAGCAAATTCATGAATTTGAGATGTAATTCTCTACAGGGAAATTATAGTAGGATATGAATGTTCAGTAACCCTTACTTCAAAAGAAAGCACAAATCTCCTCTACAGATGAATCACCTTTATGTTGGTTTGGATTCAATTCTAATTGAGTAAGTATCGATCCAAAACAACCTACCCATCTAAAAATAGATGGTGATTCTTTTTTATGTTTGTCGTAGTAAGCATCCATTTTCGATGAATTTAGGTTGAGAACCACAACGTCACCTATGAGAACATCTAGCAATGAACTCCAAGTTTCATTATTGAATGCATCGGATCCCGTTATGTCTGCCTTATAGTTCCATTCTTTATCCAGACAACTCCAAATGATCTTTTCAAAATGATTGCAATTTCTGATCGGTATGATTTCTTATTATGGTTGGAGAAACTAATTTTGTAAACACCGATGATGTCCAAGTAATGGTGTCTCTGCATTGGGCAATAAATTTGTAGAAAGATTTTCAAGAATTTCTTAGAAACAACAATTCCCCTTGAACATGGAGAAACCAGAGAACAAATTACAGCTGTGTTGATTAACCTGGCTTTAATAGAATCACGGGTAATCGTTCTACATACGTAAGCGACATCCAGCCTATTGGTTTTTTATGTTGCTAAAAAGCTTTAGATGAGGGAGAGTGGGTATGTGTGGATTACGAAACAGCAGATATGAGTATTTCAATTATATGTTTTTGTTTCATGGATTACGATGATTTTTATGGGTAAGATTTAGGGTTTTACTGATGTTATGCTCATTTGTTTTTGTTTCAGGCATACAACGTTTGACATCTTTAACAAAAAAAAATGAGATTAATGGGTTTGCTATATTTTAGAAGTGGTTAGACTCGATCATAATTTTCTTCGAGACTACTACGCAAGTATGGTAAAAAGAAGGTCTGCGAAACACCAAATGCAGGGGCCGGTACAATAATCTATATAATAAAACAGGTGGATGGGTGCTGACTGGGACAAACCCCGGGATAAATCCAGTCGTCCGTCCCACATCAGCATAAGTAGCCACCATTGGATCAGCATTGGGTAGGTAGTCGGGCGCCTTTATCCACCTTCCTTTTTACATCAACGGACACATCTTCTCATTTCTCTTCAAGCAGGGTGCCGTTACAGAACGCTTTCTCTTCTTCTCTTTAACATTCAGTCTCAATGTTCTCATTGTTCCTTCAAACAAGATGGTCCAAATCTCTAAAAGGTTTCTTTTTTCCTCTTCTTCTTCTTCTTCTTATTCTTCCACGGAACATTTCTTTTTCCCCAAACCTCGAAAAGGGTTTCTTTTTCCTCTTCTTCTTCCATGGAACATTTCTTTTTCCCCAAAGTTTGGTAAATAAAGAATGGAATGGCTTTTCTTTGTGGAGGTATGTACATTTAGCGAAAGCCGTTATCCTATTTTCTTGTACAGTAGTTGTATTTTAATCTTTGAAGGGTTTTTCTTTGTAGAGGGGTGCTGACTGGGACCAACCCCGGGATAAATCCAGTCGTCCGTCCCACATCAACATAAGTAGCCACCATTGGATCAGCATTGGGTAGGTAGTCGGGCGCCTTTATCCACCTTCCTTTTTCCATCAACGGACACATCTTCTCATTTCTCTTCAAGCAGGGTGCCGTTACAGAACGCTTTCTCTTCTTCTCTTTAACATTCAGTCTCAATGTTCTCATTGTTCCTTCAAACAAGATGGTCCAAATCTCTAAAAGGTTTTTTTTTTCCTCTTCTTCTTCTTCTTCTTATTCTTCCATGGAACATTTCTTTTTCCCCAAACCTCGAAAAGGGTTTCTTTTTCCTCTTCTTCTTCTTCCATGGAACATTTCTTTTTCCCCAAAGTTTGGTAAATAAAGAATGGAATGGCTTTTCTTTGTGGAGGTATGTACATTTAGCGAAAGCCGTTATCCTATTTTCTTGTACAGTAGTTGTATTTTAATCTTTGAAGGGTTTTTCTTTGTAGAGGTATGTTCATTTAGTGAAAGCCCTAACCCTATTCTTTTTACACAGTAGATGTATTTTAAACACAGGGTTTATTGTTATTCTTATGATGAATTGTTGGTTTGTTGTTATTCTTATGATGAACTGTTAATGGAAGTTCATTCATTACTTTATTCACGTATATACTCACAGCTTTCCCAAATCGTTTATATACTGAAGACATGATCCTACAGACGGACATAATTCCTACATTCTCAAAGTTATAGAAATTCTTATGGAGATTGATTTATTGTTTCTATTTGAAAAGATCATTGACCACCTTGTAATCTATCTAACATCAGTTTCAGGCCATCAAATAGCATTGCAGAAATTCGATGATCAACCGAAGCGAAGGAGAAAGCTTTTGAAATGTCACAACACACTCTTTTTAAGAAAGACCATGTCTTGGTACTTGCACCTTCACTAAATGTCACAGGCCATGAAATAGCATCGCAGTTGTTAATGAAATTGTTTTGAAATCTACTAATTTGTTGTTTATGATGTTCTGAATTAGGATTTTCAGTTGTTTATGATGTTCTGAATTAGGAAAAAAAAATATATCTACAACCTAATGTGAACGACACTGAAAATGTTTGAAGAAATGACTGTGAGACTTAGGATTGGTAACGAATCAAAGATTTGTTTGTTTTAGTGTTTTAGAAAATAAGTGTTCCTCTAACAAGCTTGATGTTTCACGTATTCATCCATCTTAAAGTCTTGGTATTGAAGTCTAACTGAATTAGAATTAAGATTTGGGAAAGCTGTGAGTATATACTAGAATAAAGTCATGAATTTTGAAGAAAAATCCATTTCTCCATTAATAATCAGACAAAATGATATTCAGATTGAATGAACTTGGGAGAATTAAGATGATTCCAAAAAAAAAAGAGATTAGAATTAAGATTTTTTTTGGTTCCTTGCGTCAAATTTGTATACTATAAAGATGTGTTTTGGGCATACCATGGTTTTCTGAAACTCAAAATCACTCAGGATTCTTAGTTGAGTTTCCACTTTACTGGTATGCTATAGTTTCTTTTATGTACAACTTATTCTAGATTATGGACTGAATCAATATAACTATTGATATGTTATTGGATTTGGATTCATTATTTTGCATTCAATGAACTGATGTTTGTATCTTTTCTATTATTTGATTTGATGTGGTTGATTTCCTAACACTTTAGTACCTAAAATATATATGTATTTCCTCACCCCATTTAGTTAAAAAAAGGAACGATATGCTGGTAACACTTAATCTATGATGACACGGTATAGCCGTTCGTAAAACAAGTTATTTCAATCATTTTCATTATGGTGACTATTATAGAGCTACTCAGAGCCGACCCTGATTTTTTTGTGGTCCGAAGTAGACACAATAGATGTTTCTCTATCTCTTTTTCCTTTTTATCTTTTAGTTAAAAATAATGCAAATTTATGCGATAAAGTGCGTAGTAATACTCCGCTTATGTGAAGCGTCAAGTACCCCAACGCCTTCAAATGTTCTGAAGTAGGGTTAATAGTTTCTATTGGTTTGGTTTTTATTTAGGTACTCAATCTGCACCAAGGAAGGTTGGATCAGCTGCATCTACTTTAAACAAGTTGAAAATGATAACGAAAAGGTAATATTTGGGTAGTTTGCTTTAGTCTTGAAAGAGAATGCTTGATGATTCGTTTGATGTTGTGTTTTAGAACTTGATAGAGAATGCTTCAATGATTTGTATTTGGCTCCACTATGAAAAACTGTGTTATTAAGTGATATAAAGCAGAGTTCTAATGTTATTAAATGGTTAGATTGAAAAAAATCCATGTGTTTTGGGTAAATAATTCGGCTTCCTTTTCTCATCAACTCAGCTGCACTTTTACTATACTTTCATAGTTATAGCAGACAGTTATATAGTTGATGATATCATATAATTTTATTTGATAGTAGTTGATATCTTTTTATAGTTTTGAAGTTGCCAAAGACATGAAGTTCCCAAGCTATTATTTGAATTTGGCTATACTCCATACGGTCGGTCCCTGGGGAGAGGGGGAAGGGAGAAGCAGGGCTCGAAGAACGAGCCGTGCAAGGACGCGGGGATATAGCAAGTAAGCAGCAAGGTTCTCCCTTTAGGACCGACTACAACAAGCTCGCGACTCTAATAGAAAGCAACGGTAAGCTCTCTGCTCTATTTGCTTGCAATGCTATGCTTATCAAACAAAGTAGGCGAACACTTCTGTAACCTTAGACTCGTTACGCTGTTCGCCTTACTTTAATAGGGACCCGGTGGCTCCGCGTCAACCGAAAGTCGGTAACCTTCGTCACTGTCAGCGTTTGGTACTCTCTCGATAGCTTCAATAGTTCACTGAAAGCCTTTGGTGTAATGAACCACGAGCCCTTCAGAAAGAAAGACATAAAAAAAGGGCTGGTTGCGGGAACCAACGGTGACGAAGGTTACTGGGCCGATGCGGCCGGTTACAGCTTCATCTTTTATGGTGTGGTACGAACTTACATATTGTTTGGCCTGCCAGACCGATTACTTATATGGCTTCAAGACGAAGTTAGAGAATTAGTAATATTTTTTTTTACTTCTTCGTTATCTTAAATTTTGAAGTGTTAAAAACTAGGTTATAGCAGAAACTAAGTAGACACCAAATTGCACAAATTGATTTTGTTCGCCTTCCTTTCCATCAAAAGATCTATAACTACAATGAATTAAAAATAATCCTTTCATAGATTGTTAGGAGATGGGAATAGTCCAATTGCTTTGATTCTTTATACATTATGATCTCCAAGATGTGAAGATATCAAGAAATGCAGTTCTTGTGTACCGAGTTGAACAATAAATTAATCAATTAAAAATAGGGTATGAATTGGATTACCTCTTATTAAACTTTTCTTATTCGTCGTGAATTGAAGTTTAGTAGGGACTCAAAAGCAACTTAAGTTGAGTTATTATTTAATAGTCAAAATTGTTTTAATGAGTTGAATGATTTTGAGCATCTTGCTACCTTCCAATTTCATTGCTTATCAGATTATCAGCTGGACTGATGGTATCACATCATGCAGGTGAATTATGCAACCGGTGGAATTGGATTTCGTAATGAGTCTGACTCTATATTGTAAGATTCATAACAATCGTTGCAAGTTTTATTGTAAGATTTTAATGTTTTCACTTAAGTTTATTTGATGTTTCCGGGTGTAAATTAAAGCAGTCCATATAAATTCATCAAGAGATAAATTTGAATATATGTGCAGTCCAGATAAATTTGAATATATGTACAATACCTGAATTCACTTTTGATTTCTTATTTGAAATCAAGATTTCGTATGTTAAAACCTGAAACACGTTTTATATTACTAACTAAACGAATGTTACTTGTAGTATTCCATGAAAGATAAATTGAATTTTTGCAGGTGCTGGTTGTATAAAAGTAATTAATTTATTTGTGTACCTAATACAAAAGTAAGACGAAGCAACATTAGATGCGGAACACATCTACTATAAAATATACAATTACGTAACGTATTCCATCTGTTAATTTTTTTGTTACCTAATTAAGTTTTCGTGCGATAGGCACGGGCTATACACGCTTTTCGTGACAATTTTTTAGCTTTTATCTCTCTTTCCGTCTGTTAATTTACAAAGGAGTTTGTTTAGTGAAGGTGTTCAAGTTATAATTTTATTTGAATAATAATGTGATTAATGTTTTGATCCATTTCTAAGATGTAGTATATTTTAGTTCTTCCGAAATAAATCCATACCTCATTTTTTCATGTTCACCGATTATACATATTCAAACGAGTTAAGTGTTTCAAAATAGTTCCGTGCCGGAGGCACGGGCTATAACCTAGTTAGATATATAAGAAGTTAAGATGAAGAAATTAAGAAAAAAAAAAGATGAAATTTAGGGTAGAAGAGAGAAAATGAGAGAGAATGTGAATTTTGTTGAATAAAGGAGTAGAGAATGTGGCTTCAAATGAAAGGGATTTCAAGTCTAAGATAGAAATGAGAATAAAATGTTTATTTATATGGGTTGGTTAGGGTTTAGGGAAGGAGAACTTTGGATTGCTTTTGGAGCAACGAAGGACACTTGTTGGTTGAATAATTAGTGGGGACCAAAAGAGGGGCAAAACGTAATTTCAGAAACCCAATACCCTTTTCGAGAGTTCTGGAGGCCAGGGTTTAGAATTTGGGCGAAATGGGGAATCAAGTGGCTAAAGTGTATCCCGGGGTCACTATGTTATCCTGTCCCAGGAACAGCAGCTGTCAGATCTCGGAATACGGAGGTTGACGCGTGGGATTCGTTAGGACACAGAAAGAGGTTGCAACGGGATGCACTGAAGTAAGTTTCGAAACAAGGCTACTATGAGTCGCGACCATTAAAGTATACTGTGTGGCAGCAAGCCTTGGGAGTCAGATGAAAGTGAGCGGAAACAGATGGCTCAGATTAAAACGTAAGTTAACTCCGGTTGAACAAAATAGTGCATATAGGGAAGTTCCAGCGCTTCGTGGTACATTAGAACTAAGTTGCACCAGGCATCTGATTGTGTTGTGCCACGTGTCTCTTTTGATCAAATGCGTGCCCGGAAGTGTACTGAATCTCCTCGAATCTTCTTCTTTCTATAACCTTCTTGTTTGCACTTTGATTTGACTTCCATTTTCACCTATGGGTTCGTCTATGACTTTACTTTTCCCCCATGTATTGGTATTGGCAAAGTTACCAGAGTGCCTTTGAGTCCAAATGACTAAAATTTCATTCGAGTATCTCCCATTTTTAGTTGTTTTTAGTCCCTTTAGGTAAACTTCATCGATAGCCATTTCTCCCTCTTAAACTTTTGTATTTCATTCCCCACGGACAAGTTGCCTCCCTCTTCCAAAGTTTTGGTAGAGGTCAGACATGACCTCTTTTCGCCGAAGGGGCTGCCTTTTTCTTCTTGAACAATTTTCGGTGATTGTTGTCTTACTTGCAATTTCTTCTGTAATAGATGATTGATATAAATGAATAAAAAGTTATTTGACATTTCGTTCGATTTGTTCTCTTTGTTGTATTTGTCTGTTCTTCCACCAACGTTGTGCTAAGAACCCCTCTCTTCCCTAATGAGCTCTGCGGCTCACGGCGTTACGGGTCGTGACTTTTGGCTACTTTTTTTTTATCTTGTGCTTCTCTTAATGACTGCTTTATGAGAGGTGACATCTCACCGTTCCACCTATTTAGATGTGTTTCTATATAAATTATTACGGTCGTGGGAGGCTCTACATCTCCCCTTCTTGTATCTCTTTTTTCATTGTGCCTATCATATCTTCCCTTGTTATTCAGGTGGTCCCTTCTTTTTCTGACCTTTGCATTAAATTTCACGCGACCCTCGTAGGTGTCGACAAATTAGTGCTTCATCTTCTTTCGGCTACTATCGAGGGTGTTAGTCCTGTCAGGGACTTTCCCCTTGCCTATCTGGAGACTTTTTCCTCCTTGGAGTGTGTGATTCGTGGAAATTTGACGTATCACCTTAACTGTTATGTCCAAGGATTTTTTGACGACTCTTCGGAAGTTTCATTCAGGGTTTTCGGTTATTTGATTAGGCCAAAGAGGATGAGTAACTTCATCGTTCTTGTTGCTCGGGCTTCCGTTGCTCGAGTTAATGTTTAATTGTTTCCTCTATTTCTTTAACGCGTACAATCGTTGTAACTCTTTTTTTATGATGACATATTTCCTTTTTGGTGTTGTCTTGATTTTCTTCTTCATGCATTTTGTCCTGATCCTTATGTTGCAACTTTTCTGTGATTCGCTTTTTCCTATATACTAATTTCCTGGAGACCCCTTCTTTGGCTTGAGATTTGAGAGTCTTATTTCTTTGTTGATTTCCTGCATAACATTCTTGCTTAAATAATAAATGTTATCATGCATGACCAAGGCTTACTAGACCATGAGTCATACTAAGATGCAACACTTCTTTTTCGAGTTTTTCTGCAACACAATATCAATTTGATAGATGACCTATGAAGTTTCATAGTTGTGTCTGCAGAAGTACGCCTTTTCTTCTTTTCGATATTTTATATCTTCTTGCCTGATAATAGCTTGGACTACCATGACTTTGATTTGGGCCAGCGTGGCAGGGCTTGTCTTCAAAGCTTTATAGTTTTGTTAGGTTGGTTGCCGTTTGAGGCCTACAAAGCAGAGCTAATGGTTTTATCTCTGTGTAACTCGATTGTAGCTTGGTTTATCAAGATATATTTATCAATATTAGGGTGCCTTCGAGGCAGGAATTTGATGGTGCTCGGCTGGCGATGCCTCTTCTTTTGTTAGCCTTGTTTGCCTTAAGATGCCTAACAAGCAGAGCTTAATGTTTTAACTTTGTAAGTTCAGCTTTCAATACGCCTGCTCCATGTTTTGAGTTTTGATAGTAAAATTCCTCCTTATGCCTGCATTTAGCAGGGCTTATATATATTTTGGTGGTCGGGTTATTTATTGGGCTTACGTTTTAACAAGTTTCGTATAGGGCTCCCCCTTACGCTTGCGTTAGCAGGGCTCATTTGATGGTTGGGTTCTCCCTTGGGCTTACGTTTTAACGAGCTTCGAATAGGGCTCCCCCTCAGGGATGCGGTAGCAGGACTAGTTTATTTGATGGTCGGGTTATCGCTTGGACTATTCGGGCTTACGTTTTAACGAGTTCCGAATAGGTTCCCCCTTTAGGTCTGCGTTATATAGCAGAGCTTATTTATTTAGTGGTTCGTTCTTCTTCCTCCTTTCTTATTTTCTTCGCCCATTCTTATTCCTCTTGGGGTTTTTCACAAATTTTGCCTCTTTTGTGCTTCCACGAGTTTTTCTTGCAACTGCCATATGCTTTTAGTGTCCCTTCGCTTTTCAGCCTTGAGGCATTCGACCTCCGCATGTAACTCATCAGTTGCGAGTTGTATTCAGCTTCAATTTGCGTGTCCTCCTCAGAAGACATTCCTGTGGGTTTTGTATGTCTCTAAGACTAACTAATGTTGTAAGCGGAATCTCAAACATCTAATGTTTAACACTAGTTAATCAGGATCATATGCAGGAATTAATAAGAACTAGAATCGGGAAAAACTAACCTTAAACGCAATTTTTCCCTCGAACCTTTCCAATCGCGTGTGAAGATCAAGAACTCCAATTGTCGTTCCTCTACTTGAGACACCGAGTAGGTTAACTTGATCTCCCTTCCTTAATGTCTGCTAGGACTTAATGGAAGGTTGAGAAGAACCTTTCTTCTTGACTAACTTGATAGAATGAGACCTTTTTCTCCTTAATCTTCTCTCTTAAGATGTATGAGTTCTGAACCCTGACTGGTCCTTATATGGGGAATTCCTAATCAGAGTTTCACTCAAACAAGGACTCCTAAAGACCCTCAGAAAAGATAATATCCCTAACTTCCTTTAACACCCTTTTAAGGGAAATTAGGGTTTCCCCTTTGTGTAGCCGTCCAAACCAGCCCCTTATGGGTTTGGCTTGTCCGACCCACTTATGTTGGTCGACCATCTAATGAGACATAAGAATGCCTCATTTGAATCTCTTAATTTGGGCTAGTTAGTCTATTTCGAGTAGTTACTCTGATGAATTGTGTATTTTTTTTTATCAAGTGTCTTTTACGGAGTTCAGTGCGAAAAATAGATAAAAACGGAGACAAGAGGGGCATTTTGGTCATTTATTGATTCTGTAAACTTTGGAAAATGTTGATGCTCGGATGAAAGTAGAGACGAGGACGAACCCAATGACAAAAACGGGAGTCGAATCGGAGTCCGGATGAGAATAATAGATCGGGTCAAAGTTTTAGTCAAAGTAAAGAGAAAGAGGGACACATGGTAGAAAAAAAGCAGCTCAAGGAAAATTTTCGGTACAATTGTGGGCATCAGCGGGACATTTTCGGTACCCTCTCCAGGATTTGATCTCGTGTACTGGGTCGCAAGATAATACGTCGTCTCCCTTCGCACGTTACCAGATCTAACGGCTGAGTTTCTCTGTGTACGTGACATCACCATTGAAGTGCGTTGTAGCCTTTCCTTACATGCTCCGCGATGCACCTGATCTCGTCATTGACAGCCAGTGCCAAATTTGGTTAATTGCCCACGTCTTCTCCCATCAAAATTCCATTTAAAGGGAACTATCCATTTTTACAGTAGTAAGAGAGAGACGAAGAAAGAACTGCAAGTTGGCACGATTAATCCCAAATCTTTGGGTGATTCCTTTTCTTATTCTTTCTTTTCAAAAACAAAACAGAGAAGAAAAAGATTCAAAGTGGCTGGAAAATCTAAATTAAAGATTGAAATCGAGAAGGACAGAGATTATCTCTGATTCGATTGATAGAAAATCTTATATGAGATTTCTAGTGGGTGAAGCTTATTTTCTTCCCTTCTCTATCAACTAGCATTGACAGAAAGTTTTAGAAAGGGATTTTAAGAGAGAGGGTGGATATTCTCTTTATCTCGGCTAGAATAGAAATGCAAGAAGAATTGTAATTTGGATTGATTTAGAGTGAGGATTTACTGAGAGATGGAAAGTTTTATGGACTGATCACAGAAGGAGTCAATAGAGCATAAAATAGATAACATTTCAGAGAATGGAAATAAAGATTTGAGATATAACAACAAAATTTATGAGAGAGAGAGAGGTACTGGTTCGGTTTCTGCTTCACTCTATAAAATAAAGAGGGAAACAGAGGTGTACATCATCTTCTCTTTTAAGCTCGAACAGGGGGCTCTTTAGGTTGGGTTCTTCTTTAGACATCAGCCTCTACGGTATCGAGCTCATAGGATCTTTGAAACAATTCAGGAACTCGATTTTTATTTGAGCATTCCTAAAAGGGAAGTGTCACTCAATTCTTTAAAAGGGTCGCCTCGAGAAGAGGAAATGTTACCCAAGGTAGGACGGTTATCAAAACATTTATCGTTGGTTGTCTTCAAGAATTGTTTGACCATAGTAGTTTGACGGAGTAACCCTCATAACATTCATAGTTCAAGCTTTGTAACAAGGTAGGAGCTGTCTAGACTTTTAAGTGAAATTGACCAACCTGTTTGTCGTCTAGATTTTGTTTAGGTTGCTTGGTTGAGTCAGCTTGATTGTGGTTGTTTTCCTTCTAAGATCTTAGTAGTGCTTCCTCGGTTTTTGACTAAAAAAAAAAACAAAAACAAAAACAAAAACAAAAACTAAAAAAATCATAGGACCGAAAGAAAGGAATCAAGTTTAGTTTTGTAAGTGTCAGTTTTCATCTTGTGATCGTGCCTTACCATCTTGAATACTTTAGAGATCATGGCACGTTTTTCTAATGGTTGGACGTACCCTGTTGATGATGATGTCCTTGATCTAAAGGGGCCCGTCATTACCCGACCTGATATGACCTTGAGAGAAGACCAGCAGTTGCGTAGAAATGAGCTTAATCGACCTGGTATGAGTCTAAGAGATTATCAACGAATTAACGAGGGGAATAGACAAGTTGAGCATAACCGACCTGGTATGACCTTAGGAGAGTACCAACAGATGAGTAGAAACGAGCCTTACCGACCTGGTATCACATTTGGAGATTATCAACGAATGTGTAGAGACGGTCCGATAAGTGAGTGGAGTAGATCAGAACCTTATCGATCTCGTATGACATTAGGAGAATACCGACAAATGTATAGAGATGGCCAAATTAGTGATGGATATGGTCCGACAACAAATATATATGAGAGACCTTATAGTCCACACTATTCTGAGACCAATGACTTTAGAGGCAGGTATGATACTAGTATGTACAGTGGAAGTTATCACCAAGAGTCTTCATTTAATTACGCCAGTGAGCTTTATTATGAGGAGACTCTTGAAGATAAATCTCGATCAGACTCTTGGAGATGATGGCACATTTTGTTAGCAAAATGGATCTTTGATAACAAAAATTCTATTGGGTCCTAAATGCAGTCCGTCCTGGGTCTGATTTGTTGACGTGGCATGCCACGTCACCAGATCAGACCCATTGTACATCCATTCAGTTAGAAAATACGAAATTAGTTTTTAGTCCTTCTAAAACTAATCTTATTGACGTGCCATCCCTGAAGTAGTTATCAATCTTCACCCAAGATGACGTAGTGGCCAAGATCAAGCCTTGTTTTTAGGAGCCAAAAATTAGCAAGACTCTTTTGCCCTAGTTTTTGGGCAGGCATGAGAGTTTTCTATTTCCCTTCTGACATCAGCTTTCCTCCGAATCGAAGAAGGCAGGGGTTGTGCGGGGTTTTTCAAGTGTGTTTTCTTCATCTTCATACATCAAGACATCAGGTAAAACGATTTTATTTAGTTTTTTTCCCTTCATAACATCTTCATCCATTGTTCCCTACTTCTTCTATACGATTTTTCTCTTTTGTTTCTTCTCTAGTTGGTTTGAATTGATTATCAACAGAAATATTATAATCAATTTTATTCAATGATTGATTTGTTAGAACCAATCCTCTCTGAGTGATTATATGAAGGAACTAGTGAATACACTTAGTTCTTCCATTTTGTTTGAATAAAATAATGAAAACTATGAATTGAAGAACAATTACTATGAATTGAAGAAAATGGAGAATATATGATAGAAATGTCTTGATGATTTAATGATGTTTAACAAAATTTAATACTTAAAATAACATCCAAAAACTGTTGTAAACCTAGAATTCATGAACTGATTAACTTTTTTTAGGACCTAAATTGAATGGAACCAGGAAAAGGACTCACCAAAGAAACCCTAGTTATGTTTTTTGGTGCAGTTATAATTGTTACTTTTTCCAGTCTTTGATATTTTGGAGTAAGAACAACGAAGAGCATTACGGGTAAGATTTTTTATTCAATAAAAGGTTATTACTTCTTGTCAAATAGGATTAAATTATAAAATTTTGTCCTTGTTTTCAATTTCATCATATTTGCGTGTAAGGCTCCAGATTTACCCGATGTTTGTTGGTTGTTAGGCTCGGTCTATAAAATCTAATTATCTTTTTTTGTCACATTTTAGAATTTTATGTTCGACTGCTTCCTATATTATGGCTTATCCATCTTCACCAGCATGTCATCCTCTACAGTAGGTAAGATTACGTGTCATCAGCGTGCTAGTAAGTTGTAGTTTTTAATGAAATTTAGTGAATTCTAGATACAAACAAAAACTTCAGTGTTTGCAAAATTTAGGTACAAATTAGGGAATGAGTCTTAGTGAATATTTTTCTTAATGTGATGTTGTATACAGAAATGCACCCAAATACTGATGACACTGATGTTTGTGAGATAATGTCAGAGGGGGAACAAAACAAAACGATGTTACATGGGAAACAAAGGATGATCAAAATGTAAAAGTGCCAACGAGTGGGATGGAATTCTCTAGTGTTGAAGAATTTTATGAATGTTGTCTTCGCTATGCCAGAAAAGTTGGATTCCCAGTGAGAAAGAAATCTATGAAAAAAAATCAATGAGCAATTGAGATATGCGTCAATAGCGTGTGGAAGAGGTGGTAAAAATAAATCTCAATGACAAAATCTAGCTCGACCACAACCTGCTATTAAAAAAGGTTGTAAGGTTAAAATGGTTGCCAAGTTAAAAGATAATGGAAACTGGACCATTACTGTCGTTCGTCTAGATCACAATCATGATCTTAGTCCTGGAAAAGCCCGTTATTATAGATGTAATAGGTGGATAAAGCCACATATCAAAAGACAACTTGAAATCTCAAACTTAGCAGGAATTAAAGTGAATCAAAGTTATAGACAACATGTGGTTGCAGCAGGTGGACATGAGAATATGACATTCCTAGAAAAAGATGCAAGGAATTACATAGAAAAAGTGAGGAGATTACGTCTTGGTGAAGGAGACAGTGCAGCGATCCAACAATACTTTCTCACTATGCAAAGATAAAACAATGGGTTTGTATTCAGTATAGATTTAGATGAGGATGGTTGCATAATGTATTTTGGGCAGATAGAAGGAATAGAGAGGCGTACACAGAATTTGGAGATGTTGTGACCTTCGATACTACTTATCTTACAAATAAATACAGACTTCCTTTTGCTCCATTTGTTGGTGTTAACCAGCATGGACAATCAATTCTACTTGGATCTGGTTTATTATCTTATGAAGACAAGGAATCTTTTATTTGGTTGTTTAAGACATGGCTTTCTTGTATGGATGGTCGTGCCCCCCATCGACATTATTACCGACCAAGATAAAGCTATGAAAAGTGCTATTGAGGTTGTCTTTCCAACTACAAGACATCGATTGTGTATTTGGCATATAATGAAGAAGATTCCTTCAAAATTTGGTAGCCATAAACAATATCACTCTATAAGCTCTGATCTGCATGATGTTATATACGATATATTTAGTCCGGAAGAGTTTGAGAGTGCGTGGAGAAGTGTGATAGAGAAATATGGTTTAAAGGATAACAGCTGGTTGAATGATCTCTATGGTGAAAAAGAACGATGGGTCCCCGCATATGTGAAAAGATACTTTTAGGCAGGAATGTCTAGTACTCAACGTAGTGAAAGTATGAATGCTTTCTTTGACGGGTATGTGAACTCTAAAACCATGTTAAAGCTTTTCGTTGAACAGTATAATGTTGCTTTAAAGGACAAGATTGAAAAAGAGTCTAAAGCCAATTTTTTGTCATATTCATTTGAGCTTGAATGTGTGACTCCTTTTAACATTGAAATACAAATGAAAAGTGTATACACGCTTGATAAATTTAAGGAAATGATTGGAAAATTATCATGTTCCTTAGAGCAAGTTAGAGAATCTGGTGAAGTTTTTGAATATGTCGTTGTAGAGTAGAAGAACATTCGTGGAAAAAATAGAAAGTATACTTTTAATGTTTCATATCATCCGGGTACATGCGAGATAAATTGCGAATGTACTTTATTTGAGTTTAGGGAAATATTGTGCCGACATTCACTTGTGGTATTATGTAGAAACGAAGTAGAAGTTATTCTCGATAAATACATTCTAAGGAGATGGAGAAAGGATGTGAGAAGGTGCCACACCAAGATTAGCGTGAACTATGGAATTTGGGATACTACACCTCACCAACAACGTTATGACAGTTTGTGTAAAGAGTTAACAGAATTGGCCGATATTGCAGCGGTTGATGAAAAAAGTACTTCCCATTTATGACAATGGATAATCAAATATAAGTTGAAGAAAAAATGTTATGAAGCATTTGCGAGTAAAGTTAAAAGCCCGGGGTTTAGGGGATCGAGTTATATTGTTGACTGTGAAGCCAATGTACGGGTTGACATCCGTGATCCTGTGTATTCTAAATCAAAGGGTCGTCCTCGAGAAAAAATATTACAGAAGAAGACTTACAAGTTCAGGAAGAAGGTATAATTAATTACATTTCTATAATCATTTACGTTATATTCATCATTTGGTAACTTGTAACTCTATATGTTTGTAGTCTGCCGGCTCTTCGATGCTAACATGTGATCCCATGCCTATATGTGATCCAATGCCTACATGTGATCCAATGCCTACATGTGATCCCATTCCCACATCCGATCCCATACCCTCATGTGATCTGGTTCAGACACTTCACCAAATGCCTACTCAAAAGAGTGTTGTGAATTCTGGTTGTAACTCCACACGAAATGATCAATTGGTAATGTCTATTGTTTATCTATTTATTTGTTAGTTCATAGTGATGATTGGATCCCATAATAATTTTGTTTGATGTTATATGTGCAGTCTAACATAGAGTTATTGATGAGAGTTTATCGTCCTGAATACAATTATTATATTCCAAGCGGAGCTATTGGTGATGTTAATACATTGAATTTTGAGTTTGGGGATGAGTAGGGTTGCTTGAAGTTGTACAAAGTTGAACTTCTCTTTAGATTCTATTATAAAAGCAATAGAGTATTAGTCTTTTGTCCAATTCGGTTTTTTAGTTTTAGAATATTCAGATGGAGATGCTTGATTCGATTTATTACTTAATTCAATTTATAACTTGATTCGATTTATAACTCGATCCAATTTTATTACTTGATTCAATATAATATTTCATTTAATTTATTTTTGGTTCAATTTATTTTTGTAATTTCACTAAACAATTATATAACATTCATACTTAGTAAATGAGTTAGTTCAATTAACATTTGTTTTTTGATGGATTGATGAGTAAGTTTAAAAGAAATATGGGTAATATAGATATGCAGTCTTATAAAGCATTACCGTAAGTTTGGTTTTCTCAAAACAAATAAAAAGCAAAAGAAGAAAAGGAAGGCAAAATCTTAAAAGCTTTTTCAATTCCTGCAGGGACCAAAAATCACTTCTACCGGAAGCAGGGACCTAAGCAAAAGAACAAAATAAAGCCAAAATCTGGCCGCAGCTTTTGATTTTCTGCAGGGACGAAACGTCACTTCTGTTGGGAATAGGGACCGAAGCGAAATAATTTAGGGACTAAACTCAAAAATATCTATTTTTAACCCAACTTGTCTGATTTGCTGACGTGGCATGCCATGTCAGCAAATCGGACCCAGGACGGACTGCATTTCGGACCCAATAGAATTTTTGTTCTGATAATTGTTCAAGTTTCTATCTTTTGGACATTTTGTTTACATTCTAGATTGTTTGTATTTCACACTAACTTTGTCTTTAAACTATTTTTGGGTGGGTTTTTGATTTTTTTAGGAGTGAGAGTGTCCCGACTGACGTCACCTTTTCTAGGTTTTTCACTTTCTCTTCTTTCCATCAAACCCTAACCTTCATGAACCTCATCAAATCCTAATCGACAATAATCTCATCGCAAATCAGCCTTAGAACATCTCATAGATCCACAACATCAACTGTTTTTAATAGGTACACTCAGACTCTCTCTCAACACAAATCAAAGCTTCGAAGATAGATAGATTTAGGAAAAATGTCTAAACTATTTTTCTTAGATCCAGACTGAAATACCCACTAATCCATAATCAAGACACAGTTTCTCCTACCACAAATCAAAGGCGGGGAAGAGAAGAAGACCCAACAAATAAAGGCTAACTATACAGTTCGGTCTCTTGCACTCAAGTTGGCCTAGATTCGAAGGAGCGGCGACTCAAATCGGACATATAAATCACTGATTCTTCTTTCTCCAACAGCAGTAAGAAACCGCAGGGAAGTTCCCTTAGCTATCCTCCTACTTTTTCTTTGTCTACTTTTAATTCGGACTCCTATAATTACTTAGTATTAGATCTTATTGTTTTCCTGATTCCTTTATCCAATGCATACCCTTCTTGTTTGATTTGTTTCACCTGCTATGCAACTCTGATTTCTTGGTGTTACTGGCCAAACTTAGTCTATCATAGTTCAGTTTTCATTCTCCTTTCTGGTAGCTAGCATATTATACATATTATACATACCTATTTTCAGTTTTAATTTGATCATTTTCTCTCCTGTCTTGCATTAGTAGTCCTAGATTCTTCTTCTGTTATAGCACCTCTAAGTTTGGGCTCTAGAAGAACCTACTAGTTTATTGTTTTCTTCTGTGGTATAGTCATCATGCTAATCTTCGGGTCTTATATTTATTTTCGTTTTATTATCATGCTTGATCTATGCTAGATAAATTTTTCTTCTATGGACTAGTAATATTTAGTAGTTTAGTTTCAGTTGTAAGTTTAGACTCAGATATTGTCTTGTTTGGTCGTGTTGTTGGTTAGTTTTAGGGTGTTCGATTTTTGGTAGTACTATTTCTAGGTCTTGTCTGTTGATATTCATGTGCTTGGTCTAGCTTTCTGTTATTTCTTTTGTGTGGCCTTTGCAGGTCCAGTAGCCTTAGCAGTCCTTTTAGACCTTATTTTGATTGTCTGTTGATACTCCTTGGTTTGGTCTAGACACCTCAGTTTCAGTCTTCTAATTTGCTGTAGTCCCTTTAGAGATATTATTCAGACTGTGATTCTAGTTTTACATCCCTTGTCAGTTTTTGTTTGCTAATTTCTTTTCTGTTCTTAGTTATTTAGTTTCTCTGCTATTTCTAGTTGTATTACTGTTTCATCTTCTTCTCTTATCTCTCAGGCTAAGTGTATTTTGCTTAGTTTCTTTCTCTTGTGTCTTCTTCTGTTTTCCTTTTCTGTCTGCTGGTGTTTGGGAGTAGTTGAGGTGGCCTTCAGCATTATCTTTGCTTTGTGGCCTTTAGGGCCCATTTGACCAGTGCGGGTTAGTTTCGTTGCGGGTTATTTATTGACTCCTGTTGTGGCCTTTTGAGCCCATTCACCAGGTGGATTATATTTTGTCTTCTGTTGTGGGTTGCTTTCCTATTGAGGGCAGCCCCTTGTGGTTAGGTGTGGTTGTGGCCCTTAGTTTCTTTCTTTGTCTTGTGACCTAGAGTGCCCTTTTGACCGTCTCATGGACCTCTCAATCCTTGCCTGGAATGTTCGAGGTTGTGGCAATTTTGCTAACCGTAAGCATCTTAGTAGGCTGATAAAAGAGAATAACCCGGACTTTGTTTTCCTCTCGGAGACCAAATGTATCAATACTAATATCGACAAAATTCTCAACCTTAATAATATATACGAGAAACATGTTGTGGAGCCGATCAATAAAGCTGGGGGGCTAGTTCTGTTCTGGTCTCCCCAATTTGACATCGAGATCATATACTCAGACAACAATATGGTTCATGTGAAAGGCACCCAAGAAGGAAATAATAATATTTTCTATCTTACAGGATTCTATGGGTGCCCGTATAATAAAAACAATATGAAGCCTTGGGAGACTTTGGCTCACACTGCTTATGAGAATACCAACCCTTGGATTGTTATAGGTGACATGAACTGCATTTTTGATCAATCCGAGAAGCTAGGAGGTAATATTGTCTCTCATACTACTATCTCTCAGAATAAGCAAACTATTAATGATTTAGGCCTTCATGACATTGGCTATGTGGGCAATCCGTACACCTGGTCTAATAGGCAATTCACTGGGAACCTCATTCAAGAGAGGCTTGACAGAGCCTTAGTTAACTATAGGTGGCTCACCATTTATCCCCAGACTAAACTCACTCATCTTCCTACCCTTGGTTCTGATCACAATCCTATCTTACTTACCACTAAACCTAATTCTTCTTTGGGT
This sequence comes from Eschscholzia californica, assembly GCF_041429995.1. Lineage (NCBI taxonomy): Eukaryota > Viridiplantae > Streptophyta > Magnoliopsida > Ranunculales > Papaveraceae > Eschscholzia > Eschscholzia californica. The sequence continues at coordinate 26,688,423 of NW_028238309.1, read as the reverse complement.
CGTAGACCTTTCAAATTCATTCGTACCTGGATGTCTCATCCAAATTGTGCTCAGTTCATCAAAACCAACTGGATCACTCTTCCTAATCCTATACAAACTAAGCTCAACTCTCTTGCCATCAAGCTCTCTAAATGGAATAAGGAAGTTTTTGGCCATATTGACAATAACATCAAGAGCCTCACCCTTCAGTTGCAATCTATCTCTGATGCGGATAATTTCAAGGACACCTTTACGAAGATTGAAACCCTTCTTCTACAACAAGAGAGCCTATGGAAGGAAAAATCGAGAATCTCTAATATCAACTTAGGAGATAGGAACACTCAGTACTTCCACGCGAAAGCTACTACTAGAAACCGCAAAAATCAAATTCATTCCATCAAAATCAATGATAACTCGTGGACTAATGACGAGGCTGAGATCTCCAACATTTTTTCTAACCACCTTCAGAATATTTCCACTTCAGCAGGTTCTGCTTGGTCTGATAATCTCTCTGAGTGCTTCACAACTCAGATTACTTATTTTCAGAATGAGGAACTTACCAAGATCCCTGAAGAAGAGGAAATCAAGAAGGCTACTTTCTCCCTTAAACCTGGAGCAGCCCCTGGCCCTGATGGCTATCCTCCTCTTTTCTACCAGGCCAACTGGGATACAGTCAAGGAAGACATTATCCACATGGTTTCTCTCTTCTTCAGGGAGGCCTCCCTCCCGGTTATGGCTAATCACACTCATATATGTCTTCTTCCTAAAACTAAAACTCCTCAATCCCCAGCTGATTATAGACCTATTAGCCTTCTTAACACCACTTATAAAATCATTACCAAAATCCTTGCTAGGCTCAAACCTATTTTAACTGAGATCATCTCCCCTTTTCAAGCGGCCTACGTTCCGGGTAGACAAATCACGGATAATATTATTATTAGTCAAGAGATTATTCATTCCTATAAGAAGAACAAAGGAGCGAAAAGTTATTTTGGCCTTAAATTAGACATGTCCAAAGCTTTTGATCGGATAGAATGGAATTATTTGGCGAAGGTTATGAATATGATGGGGTTCCACCCTAGTTGGATTAATCTCATTAGCACTTGCCTTACGACTAGCTCTATGGCTGTCCTCATTAATGGGCGTCCGGGCTTAACATTTAATGTTAGTCGTGGTATTCGTCAGGGGGACCCTCTTTCGCCTTTCTTGTTTGCGATTGCCATGGAGGGTCTCAGTCGGCTTCTTGAGAAGCAGAACAATAATTCTGCCTTCATAGGTTTCCCTATTCCTAATTCAGGGCTCACCATCAAGCATCTTCTTTTCGCTGATGATTGTATCATCTTCGGGCAGAATTCGCTTGATAACATCCACAATCTTAAACTCATTCTTAAAGAATTCAGTGATGCGTCAGGTTAGATGATAAACTATTCTAAATCTAATATCTTTTTCTCCAAAAATTCTCAGCCCAAATTTAAACGTATAATCATCCGCGAACTCAAAGTCCATTACTCTTCTGCGGGTAACAAATACCTGGGCACTAATCTCTTCATTAACAAAAACAAAAAGTCGGCGTTTCAACCCCTTCTTTCTCAGATTAAGAATAAGCTTGCTAAATGGCAAACTCACCTTCTATCTCAGGCAGGTCGCTCGGTAGTCATTTCAACTATAGCAGCGGTCGTTCCCCGATACCAAATGCAATGCTTTGCCATTCCTAAAGGCATATGCAACAGCATTGAGTCCATCCAAAGGACTTTCTGGTGGGGAAAATCCAAAACCTTCCATACTCTCAACTGGTCCACCATTTGCAAGCCGCGCAAATTTGGGGGACTTGGTTTTCGTCTTCCTCATCTTGACAATCAAGCCTTCCTTAACAAGATAAACTGGCGTCTTATTAACAATCCCAATGCGGTGTGGGTTAAAATTCTTAAGGGCAAATATTTTCCAAAGTCTCATAAACCCACACCTCCTAAAGCTGGCCACTCTTGGCCCTGGAAATCCATCAATAAACAGTTCAATCAGATGCAGAGTCTAATTTTTTGGGACATCAACAAAGGAGAGAATATTAACATTTGGCAGGACTACTGGATCCCTAATCACCCTCCTCCTATTACTAACCACAATGCATCTAACCTTGAATGGGTAGCGCAACTTATAGATAACAATACCTGGAATACTAACATGTTACATAGTTGTTTTACCAGTGATATCTGCAGCTCAATCCTAAGCATAAACATTCAAAGCAATCAAGAAGACAAACCCATGTGGACGCTAACAAAATCAGGTAATTTTTCGATTAAATCTATGTATAATTATCTGCGAACAGGTAGTACGAATCTTACGCAGGATCCAACCGACTGGTTTTTTATATGGAATATGAACACTATTCCACGTGTTAAATTATTTCTGTGGAAATGCTGCACTAATGGACTACCAGTGAAGGCAAAAATAGGTAAATACATTGGAAACCAGTTCTCTTGTATAAATTGCAACGATAATGAAACATTAGATCATGTCATGCTTCACTGCACGTTCGCGAAAGCTATATGGTTTCACTTTCAGGTACGAACAGATCAAATCGCCACCACCAACCAATGGATCCATGAATGGAAAACTCTAGATGAAGATTTGACCCTACTATACGCTAAAATTTTGTGGTTTATTTGGAAAGCTCGTTGCGAAAATTGCTTCACCACAAAGAAACAATGTCCGAAATAAATGATTGACAGGATAAATAACACATCTATTACGCCTCTTAAGATTGAATCTATTATCACTAACAAATGCAGGGAAAAAACTAAGCAACAAACATGGAGCCCTCCATCGACACCATTCATAAAACTTAACGTCGACGCATCTTTTTCTAGCAGCACAGAACCAGCCGGCATAGGTTGTATCGTCAGAGATGAAGACTCTGTTTTTATTATTGCAGCAGCAGACTCAGTTCGATGTCAGAATGCGGAAGAATGTGAAAGTATTGCCATATTATTCAGTGTTAAATGGGCCATAGAGTTGAAGATCACTCATGCACACATCGAAAGTGATAATCAAGCTCTTATACTTTTCATCAATGGTCAAAATGTTGGCCTTCACTGGCAATCCAAGAAGAATATGCAACAAGTTAAAGAACTCATAAACAAATTTGACGGTGTGATATTCACCTTCGTTCCTAGGGATTGCAACGCTCAGGCAGATGCGCTAGCAAAATGGGGTAGAAGATATGGTCATAGTAAAGTGTGGAATGTAATACCCTCTTTTATTTCGGCAGTACGCTAAAACTCTTTGTATTTGCTTGTTTAGTAATGTTATTTTCCTTCATCAAAAAAAAAAAAAAAAAAAAAAAACTATTTTTGGGTATTTCTAAGTGGGATCAGGGTATATGGCGATGCCTATATCGTTGAATGGGATTAATATAAAAGGATACCGAAGAGGAGTTATCGAGGATTTCAAATTATTGTATTAGACGTCTTCCACATCAAAATAGCCAAAAATCGATTTTGGGTTGTTGTTGATGAACGTGTAATCAAAATTTTATTATTGTCAATATCCCAAATTTTGATTACACATTCATCGCCAACATCCCAGGAACAATTCTTTACCGTATCGATACGAAAGATGTTTGATGCAGGATTTTGAAATCCTCGGTAACTCCTCTTTATTATCTATTTATATTCAACGCATTCAACGATAAAGGCATGGCCATATACACTATTCCCACTTCAAAATAGCCTAAAAATAATTGGAAGACAAAGTTAGAGTGAAATAGAATCAATCTAGAATGTAAAGAAATAGATCTAAAAGCTGGAACCTTGAACCATCATCCAAATGAGTTTTTTTTTTTTTTGTAAATTTTATGCCCGAAGCATCATAAGTAATTGTTCCATGAGGACCTGTAAAAAAAAAGAATTATTGTATCTTTCCATCTACTCTACTTGATAAAATAGACCGAGGTATAGAAAAACAAGAGCATTAACATACGGAAAAATTATTTTTTAAAGCTCAATCCTAACAAGCAGTTTACTTTACTTCGATATTGTTTCTGCATTGAGGATAGAGAGAATGAACAGGTTATCACCACTATTAAAAGTATGATAGTGAACTTCAGTTCGGACATTCCACACAACACCGACCGAAGTAGTTGGGAGGCCTAAAGCGAAGTAAAATATGGAGCCCTTCATATACTAATTATTAAAGAATAACTTTTATCATAACAAATATATAGGTATGAAAAGTTTTACAAAAAAAAATGTAAACCTCAACTTATTTATTAAATAACAGGTTATCCAATATACATATATAGAGATGAGCTAAATATATTTTGAAAACATTCTTCTTGCTTTTTGAGAAAGTTACTAATTAATTGTTCATAGTACAGTTCTTCCGTCATATCTTGTTCAATTGATAACATAGCTAATCTGTTCAATCTCTCTTGTGATATGGTGCAGCGGAGGTAAGACTTGATAAACTTTAGCTTAGAAAAAATTCTCCCAGCAGAGGCTACTGTAACGGGTATAGTTAATAAAATCTTGTAAGAAATCCAAGCATTTGGAAAATTTAGTTCTCTAGAATTAGAACTAATAAAATTAAGCACTTCAATCGCTTCTTACCACTTGGTAAAATCACTTTTAAGACTTTGAGTTCCGCAAACAGTTGAGATCCATCAATATCATATTGCATTTCATGCTTCAAATAACCTTCAAGTTTGAGACAATAATCTTTAGAGCATTTATCATCCGCAGTAGTGAATCTTTTCAGATCAAATAGAAACCAAAACTTTTTGTCATATTCTTGAAACTGCTCAAACCTAGTATTCAATGAAATACGACTTTGATCAATGATTCTTTTGTTATTTGAGTCGTTTCATTTGTGGCACTGGTATCGTCATAAAATTGTTTCTTTCTACGAATGACACGCTTTTGTGGGAATACAGGCTCATTATGTGATGGGCCTAAAAGGTTACACCTAAAAGGTCACCACCCGCAAGTATAAGGGTGTCAAGTAATATCTCGGTAAGACCGAGGTCAATCCACAGAGACTAAGTTAACCTATTCTAAATCTTATAACTAAAATGGTTTTCTTCGAGATTGAATTTTTTATGAGACAATAAAATAACACACTTAATTAAAACAACTGAAAGATAATCAAGGAACTTATGAAGGGGAGAACCTACGGTTTCGGAATCCACCTTAACGTGTATAAATCATGACCTAATCAAACAACTCAAAATCTTCTTCTTTTTATAACTCAAGAGAAGGTAACCAATTATACCAACCTCGGAAAATCTAAACTTTTCATAGAACAAACACACCTAATATTTTAATTTCAATCACACATTCATAAGACAATCAAACTATTAGCTATCAAATCTTAAGCATGAGACATGAAAGACACTTAGTCTAAATATGAAACATCAAAACACAAGCATAACTAATGAAAGATATATCGTGAAATAAGTGAGAAAAATCAATTTTTTTCAATATAAACGCATTTCGAAGATATTCGTTGTGAGAAAATGGTCATTTGATCGTATATAGCTAAAGTTTCATCCTAACCCTAGATTAAGTGTAGCTACTCATGATAAACAGATAAGAATTAGTAAGTATGAAAGAGAACGAGAAAAACATGAAAGAATAACCACAATTTACTTGCTGATTTTCCCCTGTTGCAGCCAAACAGACCCTAAGGGAAGTATTTTCCTTCTATTTTTAATATTTTCCAGGAAAACAGACCAAGCAGGCCGTAAGGGAAGTTGATTTTTCATCTTCTCGGAAATAGTTTCTCCGTGGGAAAATAATTTTCCAACCAGTTTTCTCGTCTTCCTCACTTGATTCTTCTCTCTCTCTCTCTCTCTCTCTCTGTCACTAAAAGAGATAAACCAGAAAAAGAAAATAAAGAAAATGGTAATCACTCTTTTTATTTGAATTTCTCTAACAATCACTCAATCCCTCTCTATCAATCTCTGTTTCTTTCTTTCTCTCACAAAAATAAAGAAACAATAAAAGAAGAAGAAGAAAAGATGGTGATGGTTCAAATAAGAATAAAAAATTAAAGTAATTCTCTAACTCTCTGTCTCTCGTACTGTATATTAATTTCTTCGCCAACCGAGAGCTCCCCTGGAATCTGTTTCTCCTTCTGTTATATAGACCCGAAAAACCTCTCCAAATCTTGCCCAAGATAAACTCTGAAGATTTCTCTCTATCTCTATTTACTGGTTTAAAAGAGAAAGGAATAGTAGAGACGAGATATTAATGAGATTTCCCCATTAATTTGGGTATCTGACCAGTCAAACACGTGAATGCTTCCTTGCTGTCGCGTGACAGGTACAAGCACCGATGTGGTGCTTCGCGATGTAATTTAACGAATTGTGTCGCACGGTTCAGATTAAGACATACCAGCGGACGTTGTGAGGGTCGTTGGATTCTGTTCCGCATCAAAGGAGTATCATAGTACCCTGCGTCCACAAACATTTTAGCAGAGATCCCGTCATTAACAGCTGGCGTGAGGAATGCAATGATTCGGTGTAGCAACGTCAAAACAGTATCTATTATTCTCGTCCGTCAGATCTCGTGATAATACGATAGTACCAAGCTTTGAGTCACATGGAATCATTTCCAGAGGAGGATTTGTTTCTAACATTCACAGCCCACCGATGTCCCGTCCGTGTCCCGACTGTTTCCAGTTTTCGTCAGATTCAACCCCTTCGCTCTATTGGATTCGTGCCACGCGTCCTCTTAGTACATGGTCAATCGATTTCTTGACCCAAACTTTGACCTCCTCTATTTCTCTAACCCGAACTTCGATTTCACTTCCGTTTTCGCCTACGGACTCTAGTTTTCATTGGAGAACTAAGATTTCCAGAACACCATCATCTCCAAATTACCAAAATATCATTAGGTCGTCTTTCCCTCGTTTTTATCCATTTTCACGCTCAATTCCGTAAAAGGAACCTGGACAAGAGAAACGCACAATTCATCAGAGTAACTGCTCGAACTGGACTAACTAACCCGAGTTAAGAGATTCAGATGAGACATTTTAATGTCTCATCAAACATCCCCAAACTTAGATTTTGCTAGTCCTCGAGCAAAACAGAGAAATAAAACTAAGCCCAGTTCACCACTTTTGTAGGGAATCACGATTGCACTTAGCCTGTGCAACAAGCCGTTAAACCTCTAGGTTGCCCTAGAGGACGAGTTTTGTCCCGTGAGGGTTTGCAGTGGATATACCCACAAAATTCAAAAATCTCAAAAATGCACAAGGGTCTAAATATGATATGGACTAATAATGTTTATCCGGTAGATTTTCGAAAGTTAATAGAAATGAAATCTAAGTCGACCAAACCATACAATTGCTAAAAATCCCTTCACTAGTAATCAAGACTCGAAGTGCACGTGACCAGCCAATATGAGTATCATTTCGGTTCTGAGAAGACAAGACCTCGATTACCGTCTCCATACATTTCGCCTCGACTGCTGCCTCACGGTCATACACTCAAAAATTAAAGTCACTCAAGAATGGTTCACTCAATGTGCGAGTATGAGTATGAAGAAAAACTCAACACATTACAAAAGATGGACTAAATTTTTCGTAAACGACTGATCTCATAGAAAAGAAACAACCACTAATATGGGATGGGGGAGCTAACCAACTCTTCTCACCTGATCAACTATCTAACTATGTTTACTAAAGGTCGATAGACACTAAGGATGAACTAGAACTCTTGAGAACTCGACGTCTTCAAATCTCCAAGAACTAATTCAAGGGATAAACACTTAAACAGAACTAATCAAACACTTTTACTTTCTTTCCTTTTCTATTTTTTATTCTTTTTTTCTTTTTTTTTTTAATGAAGAATACACTTCTGCTAATAAAACTCAAAATACACAAAAAGGACTTTCTTTACATTATTCTTTCCTTGGTAATATTCTCTTCACTTTGCTTCATGCCTTATTCTTAGGGTTCTAAATGATGAATGGGGTTCCTATCTTCACCTAGTTGACATTGTTTTCAAGTTTCTCAGGCTACAAGAGAAGGTTTGCAATCCTGATGACATCCCTAGTGGTTGTAAAATTTGAACTCAAGAGATCAACTGAGCTCTATGAATATGGCGAGGTTGAGTAGCTCTTCACTCTACTCGGAGTTATCACAGAAGAGATCACTCAAAACAAAAAGAAAGGCTCAGAATTTCACATAGGTTAAGTCTCCACTAATGATCGATTAAGTTCTCTCAGAAAAGTCAACTCTTCACTTATCTAACACTCACATGGCTAGTGCACAGACAACTCCAAGACTCGAAATTCATGGAAACCCTTTAGCAAAAGCATAGTACAACCAACTAGACTCTATGACCATTAACAAAAAAAACAACTAGACTTACTTTTTTAGTCCAAAATTTTTAAAAATTTTGAACCCTTTTGAATATTTGAAATAAGGACAAAAAATTCAATCCCCTATCCCCAAACTTAAACCGAACATTGTCCTCAATGTTCTGAAGAGTATGCAAAAATAACAGGGTAAAGGGAAAGATATTACCAGATTCAGATGTCCCGTGTATGGGTTGCCTCCCAGAAAGCGCTAAGTTTAATGTCTTCAGCCAGACGATACAAATGTTTCAACAAACTTTAAGAAACAGCTCCATAAACCAATAGGCGAAATATCTGAGGATCTACCCAAGACACGAAGTGTTTAGTGAATGGTAGTCTCACACACGTGTAAATGTGTTGCAGTGCATGTGAGACTATCGTGACCAGATAAGAATCCCCAAACTTAGACGACAAAAAGGTCGTTAAGTTTGGCACTGGACTAGAAGAACTATAATCCTGATAGAAAGGATCCATGTCGTACGGAGAACCTAAGTGGGAGATTTCATAAACTTCCAAACATGACCCTGAGAGACAAGATGTAAGGTGATCTAGAGGACTATCAAAGACCCCTGGATTTAGACTAGAAGTTTCTAAAACATGTAAGTTGGGTTCTTCTAAAGAAAATAACCCGGCCATCCGACTCTAAGTCCTCACAAGTCGGTTTAGATAAACCTTCTATACTCTCTCTTATCCCGATGTAAGCAGGGTCCTTAAAGGCATCTAGATCTTCACCTAAGTCAAGTGAGCTAATGGTCTAATTTAACAAGTCAAGTAGCCATTACTCATCATCTTTGGTTGTGGAATGACTCTCAAGTTTATCCACATGAAAATAGGATGAAGGTGTCGACGTCGAAGATAACACAACCTCGACTTCTTGCTCCTCCAAAAGGGGCACAAAAGTCTCTTCTGAATTAACAATGGGCTCATACGATGGTAGTGGTGTCTCTAGGGTTGGCAAAGTACTCGATTCAGACACCAATGATGAGGTAGACTCCGATATGTTATCTAACTCATTAATAATAGCCTCCTCATCTAAGCTCAAAAGGGCTAATAGAGTTTCTAAGGGATCTCTCGACTGAGTCGTTGGTAACTCCATCTTGAACTAATAACTCCACCAAGTTCAACCCACTAAACTCATCTATGTCATCCGGATGGAGTCCCGCATTATAAATAATCATGTCCACCGTCATATTTCCAAATGACAATCTTAAAAGACCACTTCTACAGTATATAACAGCATTTGATGTAGCTAAAAATGGTCGACCTAAAATGACAGCAATTTTACTCTGGGTATCATGAATAGGTTCAGTATCTTAGATGATGAAATCTACAAGAAAGATAAACTCACCAACTTTTATCAAAACATCCTCTACTATGCCACGTGGTCGTCTGACAGACCGATCTGCCAGCTGAAGAACTATAGAAGTAGGTTTTATTTCTCCTAAACCTAATTGTAAGTACACAGAGTAAGGAAGAAGGTTGACACTGGCACCTAGATATAACAAAGCTCGCTCGATCTTATGGTCCCCTATAGTGCAAGGTAATGTAGGACTTCCTGGATCTTTGTACTTAGGTGGAAGGTTTTGCTGGATGATAGAACTCACTTGTTGAGTTCAGAAGACCTTCTTATGCACATTCATCATACGCTTTCTAGTACATAGGTCCTTAAGGAACTTAGCGTAAGCTGGGATCTGTTTAATTGCATCTAGTAATGGAATATTAATGTTGACTTGTTTAAACATTTCCATTATCTCGTCGAACTGAGACTTCTTCTTTTGCTCTACTAAACGTTGAGGATATGGAGCTCTAGGAATGTAAGGCTCAGTAACTACAGGTGGTTCCTCAAACCCAAGAGCCTTCTCGGGCTCATCACTAGAGACTATGGTTGGCATAGAAGAGGGTTCATGATCTCTTTCACTATCTTCGGGAACTCCTACCTTATTATCAACTACCCTACCACTTCTAAGGGTGGTTACTGCATTGGCCTGGTCTATCGACATTTTACCCTTCGGGTTTGGCTCTGGTTGACTAGGAAATATACCCTGTTCTCTCTGCCTAAGGGCTTCTGTAAGTTGACCTACCTCGGTTCTTAGACTAGATATAGTCTGGTTAGTCTGTTGTATAGTCTGGTTGGTCTGTTGCGCAAAACATGGGAATCGAGCATTGCACTTGTTCTAAGTACAAGCGGGAGACTGAAGGATATATTCCCTCGGTCAGAAGGAATGGTATCCTTCCGAAGGAATGTCCTTCGACCAAGGTTGCAATGCGTACGATATGGCGTAAAGGATCTTAATGACCTTACTCGGAAAATCATTAGTCCGGTCCAATTAGGGGTCGTAATGCTTAGCTAGAAGCCAACTACGATCTTCGGATAACTTCGGTAATCCGCGGCTAACATAGACCAGATCCTACAAGGGTTACACATAAGAGTAATGATTTGAACGGAGAGAATTGACTAGAAAGAAAATGGCAAATAAGTGGATTGGATCCATTATTGATAAGTCCAATTAGTTCGGAGAAGTCCGAAGAGAGATAAACATGTCCGAGCCCGAAAGGGAGGACCGGAAAGGCTTTAGGTGGGCCGGCCATGTGATGGCCGACCAAGGAAAGGGGCCGGCCATTACATGGCCGGTTAGGCCCAAAGTGGGCCGGCCAAGGAAGCCCATAAAGGTCTATGTTGGCCGGCCACTCAAGGGAACCCTAAAAGGGTAATTTTGGAAGTTATCCTATAATTAGGTTTTAGGAATCCTAGTTTGGGTCTAATACCTTTTCTAGGGATTTCTATATATACCTAATTAGACAACCTAAAGAAGGAAGAATTCTAAAGAGGAGAAATTCACAACACAATTCAGTGTGTGAACAGTCAACTGAAGAGTGCGGAATATACATCTCAGAGAGAGAGAGAGAAAAGGAGTTTTCTCAACTATCTAGTCAAGAAGAAGGAGTTCTTCATCTCAACCTTCAAGAAGGTCCTAGCTGAATGAAAGGAGGGAGTTCAAGATATATACTTGGTGTCTCAAGTACAGGAGCTACACTTGGAGCTCTTATCTTCCGAATACTAATCGGGATTTAGTTTGTGGTAAAGCGATTAAGAGGTAATCTTCTTTCCATTCTAGTTCATTGATATGTTCATGAATAGATCCTGGAAACTAGTGTTAAACATATAGATGTTTGAGATTCCGCTTAGAACACTAGACAATTAGGTGTATTAGATACACTCATAACCCTTCAGGTTCTCGCTAAAGTCATCTACAGTAACCCGTTTTCTTGTAGTGATTTTGTTACGAGTAACTTTAAATGTATAGAATCCATAAGGTTTCATTCGTTATCGAGCCGATCTTTTCTACTATATATATATATATATATATATATATATATATATATATTTATATATAGTATGTAGCCATTACACATATGAGAATAAAATAGGCTTAACAAATCATTTTCATAAACCAAATATCTTTGTTATCTAGCCAGTCGTTTCTGGTAGGCTAATAAATAAGAAAAATCATATTTGTAGATTCTGAAAAATTTTATTTTGCGGTAAGTAGCTACAAATTTTTCCTTTTGCATACAACATGTAACAAGCGGTTTTTGAGAAAACAGGGGGCGTGAGAAATAGTTTTAGAAAACCACTGCTCGGATTATCTGCCTATATAAGAGCCACACAAGGCCCTCAAGTTTAACTACTACAATATAAGCTATTGTGATGGTTTCCGGTTGAAATTCTCAATGGCAAATTATGAAAGGGGAGATTATATCTAGGAAATAGTGGGAATGTTTGGTTGGGAACATTTAGAAAAATGTTTCTTTTCCTTTCCAACACTTCTAATGATGAAGAAGAAAAGGGACTCATAATCTTCCCATACCACACATTCCTATTATTTTCAAGATTTTCTCTCTTTTCAGATTATGCTTCGATCCCATATACTATGCATCCAATTTTATGTGCAGGTGATGGAAACCATTTCATACCTTTCAAATATTATTAATGTTTTTTAGACTGTTAATTAAATCTAATCATGTTCTCGAGTCATGTTTATTTTCTTGTTGGTTCAATCATTTTTTTAATATAATCGTCCCAGAGCAAAATGAGACAAAAAAAGTTTCGAAATGGTGGAAAGTTCCATTACAAATTTAAAATGATGAAAGAACCTCTAGAGGTAAAGATACCGAAAGGAATTATTTTCACTACAAATCACGAGGTTTTTGTCGACACGAATCACCACTGGTGTTTAAAAAACTCGTCAAAGAAAATCATATTGGCGTCGAGATATCTAACTTTCTCGCTAATAATTCGTTGTAGTGGCAGCGTAGTACCAGTTATGTGTAGCTTAAAAGATAACAATATAGGTCGAATGTTAGTGGTGACAAGACTCTTTCCCATAGTTATAACATCATCAATCACAAACTAAACTAACTAGCTAGTCGCAAATGATTCGGGGACCAATTAATTTTTGGCAGAAAAAATCTAGTTGGATTTGGAGTGAAATTTTACGAAATATATTCAATTTATGTAGTTTCCATTTTTTGTTGATCTATTCCCCCATACTCGTTGTATATGATATAAGTCGTCTTAAGATTGTTGGTTACCACTTACCTACTAAGTGTCGAACAAAGAAATGTTTCCAATACATAAAAACAAGGAAAAGACGAGGCGAGATACCCTTAACTTAAGACGAACTACGCCCATTGTGTACTCACAGATCAACGACGTTTCGCCTCCAGAATACAACGGCTTCGTTCTCCTCCCATGTACGTTAAAGAAGAACACGACGAAGATTGACTAGTATCATGAACTTCGGGATTTTGAAATAATCATAGAACAAATGGAATTTATGGGCATACTTTTCTAGAGTAATTTGAAAATTTTGGTGTAATATCACTACTCTAAAAAGTCATTCTATCTACGCTTTAAACACTAGAAAAAACAGGACTGACATCAGATTCGATTTGAGATATTTATAAGAATCGAATAGGTGCGACATATTGAGACGTGTCTGTTCATTTTGGGGCAGATTTGTGACAGTTGGGGCCAAGAGGCGCAACGCCTAGGTGTTGCAAATGTCGGTTGACTTTTCGACCGTTAGATTAAAAGGAACTCGTGAGAACACTATCCCTTGGATATTTTCATGCGCCCGAAAGAGATCCCAAATCGAGATCAATCTTGTCTCTCAGAATGGGTCGCTAGGGACCTTCTAGAAGGTTGCCTGAAGTGCCCAACATATAGAGCGTGAGCCGTCAGATTAGTTCATCTGCGTGCAACTAGATCCGTCTGATTTGGACGTTGTATTATTGCATAAAAGCCCCTAAATTACTTTTCTTCATTGCGATTTAGTCCCCCAGTTAACAGACTTTCGTCCAAATTTTCAAATGAGAATTTCTCATTCATTCAAATCGGATTTAAGTGATTTTGGCTCTAAACTTAAGATTTTGACTCGATGAATGCAATTGCGTATTTATCTTTTAAGTTTGACAAGTAGAACCATTCCTAAATGGTTTCGTTTCCAACAAAATTTACGTAATAAGTCGTAGAAAAAAATTAGATAGTCAAGAAACGAGAAGTGAAAAAGAAAGAAAAACTATTTTGCCATCTTTTTAGGGCTTTTTAAGTTTACTGCGGAAAACACGAACGACCGTTACAAGTAGATTTTCGCAAAAAGTTTTTATGTTTCAATTAAAAACTAAAACTTCTGCTTTGCAATCAAAATTTTTTCCGCGGAGCACGAATTTGTCTGCCAAAAAATATTCACTCCGATTCATTACCGAGGATATTGAAACATTATCGGCAAAAGAGTCACTTCCGACGGTAATCAAAGTTGCTGGCCAAGCTACCCTTAAAGTGAAACATGGTTCGTTCACCACGAGAAGGTATGTTGATGGATTGCCACAGAGCCGTCGAGCATATAATTACTATTGTCGGTTCTTGCTAAAGTCATCGACAGTAACCCGTGTTTTTGTAGTGATTTTGTTTCGAATAACTTTAAATGTACAGTATCCATAAGGTTTCCTTCATTATCGAGCTGATCTTTTCTGCTTATATAAATATATACTAGGCATAATCCCCGCCCTACGGGCGGGGAAATGCCCTTTATGCGACACAAAGAAGTAGACATACAAAATACAATGTAAAAAGTTATTGGAAAATATTTAATTAACAATTTTTAACCAATTAATTACATAAATAAAAATTATGTCGACTTGATAAAAGCGACATTTGAGATTAAGAAAGGACGCGGCTTTGAGGAATAAAGAAAGTTCTCCGGGGAATAAAGAATAAAGGAGCATATTTACATTTTAGACCGAAAATTTACAAAGTTGTATCTTGCCCCCCTAATCTTCATCTTCCACTAAGTTTTATCTTCTTCTTCTCTCTAAAATCCCTAATCCAAGAAACCTAATAGTAGTACTACAAATCAGAATCCCGAATAAATCAAGGGAAGAAGATTGAGAAATTTAGAGACCAACGGGGTTCTCCTTCCATCAAATTCGTGTTGGAATGGATACTAAATCATTGCCAATCAACTCACCTAATTTTGATATAACATCACTTTGTAGGTTTCAAACTAATTGGATTTTTGAAGGTGTATGAATATTAATTCTAAAACTCAATTTGTAACCCTATTTCCTCAATCTTCTTCTCTTGATTTATTAGGAATTTTGATTTGTAGTACTAGTATTGAGTTTCTTGGATTAGGGTTTTTAGAGAGAAGAAGAAGAAGAAGAAGATAAACTTAATGGAAGATGAAGATGAAGATTAGGGGGCAAGATACAACTTTGTAAATTTTTGGGTTAAAAGTAAGTATGCTCCCTTTGTCTTTATTCCCCGGAGAATTTTCTTTATTCCCCAAAGTCGTGGCCTTAACAAATGTGTGTGACTAAAACTTCTAATGACGAAGACAATATAAAATCTATCTTATAGGAAAAATAAAATGATGATAGCCATGTTTTAATGTAAATAATTGTATATAATTACTAAATGTGTTGCTAAAGAGAGATATATAAAGTGATAGAGAAGAATCTGGTCGCAGGCAGAAGGAAAAAAAAAACATTTCTAACAAATTCCTTTTTTTTGTTGAACTTCTAACAAATTCCTTGTTGATGAAAAAGTAATTTCAGAAACACTTCCACAACCTTGTCGCAAAATAGAGAGAGCATTTAGGTTCTTCAGTATTGACAAGTAGCTAGCACTTAGAGGTCAATAAACATTAACTTGTTTGAGAACCCTTCACTATTATAACAATCTAATTAGTAAGGCGTTCAACAACAGTTTTGAGGTTTGTAAAAGCGCTTTCTCTAGGTGCAGTTGTGAGGAGTATATTATCTAGTTAATATTCTTCTCAAAAGAAACATATTCACAGCTAGACGTCTTACCACACCCTAGTTCTTGTAGTGTCTTCCAGTGTTACAAACATCCCATCTGCAACATATGCAACTAAGGTAGCAATTGATGTTTAAAATATTATACCACTTACCGCCATAGTTAACCAAGTGATTATGATCCAATCATCACTTTTAGTACATTTGAGTAGGTCACGAGACGGATGATTAACATGATATTATGGTTTCACTAATCCGTTTTTTTTATATTTACGGACGCTGGAAGAAACAAATTGTGCCTAGGAGTTGGTGTTTCATCTGAACCAACTTCATCCATGCTAAAATATGACCTCCTCGAGGTTGTGTGAACATCATATATATTGTCTGGATATAATAATGAATCAATGATGGAGTTAAAATTAGTCTATTTATAACCATTTATAATTACATTTCGTACAAATTATATTACTTATGAAGTGTTTACCTCTCGAAAGTTTGTCATCAACCCAGGGTTGCATAGGAACAATGTTTTGTGGAAGAGAAGTTGGAGTTCCAAGAGGATTATCATCTCGGTCTTTTGTGAGATATCAACCTCGGCAACAAAGTCATCAATTTTGCTTGATTTGTAACAAAGAAATAAAAATATATGGAAATAAAGTATATTCATACAATACAAACAAAAGATGTTTTATATGAATACATACAGCGGGATACAACTTTAAGAGGCAAGGCAAGACTCCAACTGATCTACCAACTCCAACTGATCTACCAAAAAAGGATGGCCCATTTTACATCGCATATAGGTTTGAAAGGCTGCAATACTCATAAGGCATCTCATATAAGAGTTTCTGCATCACATATATGTTCGAAAGGTTGCAATACTCACAAGACATGTCATATAAGACTTCGATAATTTATTATATATACGAAGACTCCAACACTCAAATCATAGTTAACAAATAATGAGAAAGCTTTGCCCTTTAAAAAGACAACTATTGATTTTTTTTCCTCTTTTCCTATTCATTTTCAATCTTCAATTGTTTTTTCTTTTTTAACACAGATGAGTTCTTTACATATTCTCATGAGTTCAAACGCTTTATAAGTGTTGATCAAATGTAGTTCTTAATCTCTCAACTACAACAAAAAAAGAATATAATGTGTTGAGTTTAATTAGGCATTTTATCGAACACTTAGTGTGTGAACAAATGTTTGAGTTATTAATGATAATAGTAGCAACGAAACCAGTTCCATCAACTCCTTCAGTGACCTCTTCCGCTCTAATAAACTACGAGAAAAGCAAGATGTTCCTAGTGTTACCTTAACCTCTTCAATTATAACTCATCTTTAAGCTCAGCTTCTGGATCGACATTGCCCTCTGTAGACGAAATTCGATCATCTTCTACAGAAGGTTCATTTTGTGAAGAATTCTCCTCAGAAGTTGTTTTCTCAGTCTTTGCATTCTCTTCTTTGTTTTCAAATTCGTTGTTCAGAGGTTTCTCAACTTTCGGCTTTGGTTTAGAGATTTTAATATTTGGAGTACTAAATGGAGAAGTTCTGACAAAACATATCGAGGAATGAGCAACTTAAATTTAGCAAATTCAAGTATAAAACGGTTAATTCTTCAAGCTCTAATGGGTGATTAAAGATTTTCTCATAACACTTTATTATTCGGAACTGGATAGGAATTGTTCACCAAATTGACATGAAAGGAAACTCATTTAATATATTTTATGAGAAGAACCACTTACTTTTTCTATTCGGCTTCCCTTCCTTTTCTTCCAACCACTTCTTGAGCTTCCCAGCCTCGTACCTTGGATAGAGTAAAAAGTTCGGCAAACAATTGTTAAAGTACCTCATTAGTTCTATCTTTAGGAATCCAAGGTTTGTTTTTCTCCCAATCACTTATAATATGCAAAAGTTTCAGAGACGTCAAACAAAAAACTAATCGAGAAAAAAAAAGGTCAGCGCTTTGGGGAAAGCAAAATAGTTTCCGGGGTGTGAAGACTTGGTCAAAAAATGGTCAATTTTGTTTGACGATTTTATTTAGGGGGAAAGCAAAATAGCTTCTCCACCTCAGCTCTCTCTCTCTCCACCTCACTTCTCTCTCTCCACCTCATCTTCTCTCTCCCCACCACTCTCTCTCTTTTCCGACAGGTCGCCGGTAAGAAAATTTTCCAGCCGGCGATCTGTCGGAGAAGAGAGAGAGTGGTGGGGAGAGAGAAGATGAGGTGGAGAGAGAGAGAGGTGAGGTGGAGTGTTTTTTCCCCCTTAAAAATTATTTCCCCGAAAAATTTCTAAAATTCTACATATTTCCTTCAAAATTTCACACCCCGGAAAATATTTAGCTTTCCCCAAAGCGCTGGCCAAAAAAAATACCAACTGGTTCAAGACAACCACAAGCTACAGTTTAGCACATTTCCAATTTGCTAATTGCTTACTTAGACGAACTTCTTAAAAACCAATATGAATAGCACCCAATCGAATCATTCCTCGGAATATGTCTCTACAGCTCAAACCTTAAGCTATATGTTTCAAATTGATATAATGCAGGAAATCTTTTTGGTATCACCTAATATACTCATCTAATATACAATGTGGTTTACCTTACCCATTTGAAGAATGACTTTTACCAATTTCGCTAGATATACTGATTTTAGCAACCTAAGTACGGATATTTATGTTCAATTTGGATAAAAGCTATTTTATGTTGATTAACTCAAATGACAATAACCAGATAGATAATTACTAAAGAACCCCTGATATCTCAGTGTTCGATGGTATTTTTTACCTGTGGAAGTTCACGTGCATACGTTTTAACATCCTTAGATACTATTGGTCGTTCAATAAGCTATTTTATGTTGATTACCTCGGAAGACCATAACCAGATAGATATAGTAAAGTACTTGTTTCAGCATTACCAGGAGAAGGATGATGAGAAAGCCATGAGGGGGATTCACCATGAAATTACTACTTGGACTCTCCATGTTCATCTTGTGACCTTGTAATACGGCCATGGACAACTGAAAAAAGTAAAATATTAGCATTGATACTTGCAACTTCCTAGCAATTGTACCTTGGATAGAGTAAAAAGTCCGACAGATGACTGTTGAAGTACCTCATTAGTTCTATCTTTAGGAATCCAAGGTTTGTTTTTTTCCCAATCACTTATAATCTGCAAAAGTTTTAGAGACGTCAAACTAAAAACTAATCGAGAAAAAAAATACCAACTGGTTCAACACAACCACAAGCTACAATTGAGCACATTTCCAATTTGCTAATTGCTTACTTAGACGAACTCCTTAAAAACCAATATGAATAGCATCCAAACGAATTCTTCCTTGGAATATGTCTCTACAGCTCAAACCTTAAGCTATATGTTTCAAATTGATATAATGCATGAAATCTTTGTGGTATGACCTAATATACTCGTCTAATATACAGTTTCCATTACCCATCTAAAGAATGACTTTTACCAACTTCGCTAGATATATTGATGTTAGCAACCCAAGTACGGATATTTATGTTCAATTTGGATAAAAGCTATTTTATGTTGATTAACTCGAAAGACAATAACCACATAAATAATTAGTAACCAACCCCTGATATGTCAGTGTTCTATGGTATGTTTTACCTGTGGAAGTTCACCAACATACATTTTAGCATCCTTAGATACAATTGGTCGTTCAATAAGCTTTTTATGTTGATTACCTTGAAAGACCATAACACATAGGTAATTAGTAAAGTACATGTTTCAGCATTACCAGGAGAACGATGATGAGAAGTCATGAGGGGGATTCACCATGAAATTACTACTTGGACTCTCCATCTTCATCTTGTGACCATGTAATACGGCCATGGACAACTGAAAAAAGTAAAATATTTCCATTGATACTTGCAACTTCCTAGCAATTTGACAAAATAAAACTATATATAGATTAAAAAGGAGAAAATGAAGCTGAATTGCTAAATCATGCAAGATTTCGAGCACTTAAAAATGTTAACCAAAAAAAAGTTAAAATTTTTTTATGAAATTGAGAAGGGTCGGAACGTCTAGAATTTATGCATAATTGATGTAAAATAGTACCTATATGTATATGAGCTAGGTTGATTTGTGAACTGTTGTTGTCATTTATTGGGATGTAAACCCAATTTTATCTCATTACCATGAGTCCTCTTAGAACTACCTCCCTATCCCTAACCTAAGAGATTACTTACATGAGACTTGAGATATAATTTTGATGTACATCATATGCCGACGTCAGTAAGTTTCTCAAGCACATAAAAAATTCCTAATTACTTTACTTCGAGTACATTCAAACATGTGGTTTAACATACCAACCACAGATTAAAAAATTACTACCACTGGTCCATAAAAGAGATTGAGCGAGGGGATGGAGAGTGAGAAAAGGGTAAGAGTAAACAAATGGAAAAATAATTCCATATGTAAAGAAGAATTATCATATCCATCGATGATGATATCTAGTGAGGATGTTTTGACTTTCTCCTTAAGAATATATGGGGATGAAGATGTTTTGACTTTCTACTTAAAAAGATTGGACTGTAAACATTAAAAGCAAGAAGACTAATATATGTCACCCTTATAATAGTTGGTGACTATCAAGGACTTGGTTCTTATGTTTAATCTACATTTTCATTAAACGGGAAAGGCAAATAAGGATTGAATAAGATATGTTCCAAAATTTGGAGAATAATTGTTTCGCTGGGACGCATAAACTATTCCTACATTAGATCAGAGAGTGTGATCACTCAATGGAGAGGATGTTTAAATCTACTTTCACTCAAAGACTTCAATAGCAAAAACAATCAAGAGGTACATAAGTGTGCATTTTCTTTTACTGTTACCATTTAATGAGATATGTAGAGATTATCGGTTCATAAGATACATTAATCTCTCATGTAATAGGTAATTCGTTAATTTTCACTTGATACCGCCAAAGATTGACAGATAATACCAAAAAAGGGAACCCAAATATATTCACATGAAATGAATATAAACTCCAAGGAAGAGGATGCCCGTGAATGAAATTCAAACACAAAAGTTGTTTGGATACTGATGGGCCTAAAAGGTTACCCTAAAAGGTCTCCACCCGCAAGTATACGGGCGTGAAGTAATAACCCGGTAAGACCGGGATCGATCCACGAAGATAGGAAGGTAATACGAATATCGAGAAAGTCTAACCCACCGGTTTAAGTGTCAGTCACTAACTTAGACTAAAAACGAAAAGATAATAAGTTGGGTTTTTTGATTGATTTCAAATAATAAACAAATAAGGCTAACTAAACTAAAGGTGAGAGATTCGGGAAGAGTCGAGCAAGAATCGAATGAGAGGGATACTTCGATCCACAAAATCGATAGGGACTAGTACTAATGATCTATAAGCATGAAAAGTTAGTTAAGTTCACCCATTTACTTGGATTGGTCAACGAACTCTTGGTTTAACTCAGATTCCAGTCCATGAACGGTCTAAAAACCCGGAAGATTTTATCATTAAAAACAATAAAACTCTCTTGTCACATCAAAACATGTTTCACAAGTATCCGACTACAAAAGCTAGCTAGACATGGCGATACAAATATTAAACGGGAAGAAAACAAAGAAAGACACGAGTTAAGGTGAAAATCTCCCTATTCCGATGAGGCGTGAGACTAAGATCGACGGGAACTATATGTGTTGAAGTGCTGTCGATCTCCCTGTAAAAGAATACAGGAGTCCCTTTAACAGAATACAATAGGTGTCCTCTCAGCCAAACTTGACCTCCCTTTAACGACAGTGTCTTCTTCTTCCTCAAAACAAATCCACCATGAAAGCTGAAACCAAGCTTTCTCTCTCTAGAAAACCAACACCAAATCACAAAAGAACAAAAAAGTACTCACAACAGAACCAAAACAAGAAGACCTTCCACAGGATTCTCAACTATTCCGGCCAAGAAGATGGTCTTTTGGTTTAGGGCTTGAAAACCCGAGCTGCTGCTGGCCGACCAAGGTACAGTTGATGTTCCCGGCCAGTTCCTGTCGCGGCACCCCTTCTCGAGCTTGATGCCTTAAGAACCCGAGCTCTCCTTGTGCTGTTCGTAGAGGCCTGGTGCGAACTCGCGGGAGCTGCTTTTTCTTCTTTGAACTGCTGTTCCGAGCAGCTTTGTGGTGGCTTTCTTCCCGTGCCGGCCAAGCTATGGCCGGCAACTTTTTTTTTCTCCTTTTCTCTCCCTAACTCCAAAAACTCTCAACCCTAGTTTTCCCCCTCCTTGATGAACCAAAACCCTAGCTAAATGGAGAAGATGAAGTCCCCAACTCAGACTTGTCTTCTCTCTAAAGGCAGCCCAAAGCCTAGAAACCTCCAAAACCTCAAGTTACCAAGTGGGGGTGCCTACAAATTTCTTCATTTATCCCTTATATTTGAACTCTTGGGCTTTTGGACCGGGCCTTGGGTTGGCCTTGGCTTGGCTTTGATTTTAATTTAGAACTCAAGTGAGTGCTTTTAACTTTGTCTCTACTTCCTCTAATTTTCAGAAAAGGCCAAAATGGCCTTCAACTTCTTTCTTCCACAATTTCTTCGTCCGAACTCCGATTCGACTTCTGTTTTCTCCGTTGGGTTCATCATGGAATCGTCTTGTAATTTAACCTATGATTTTCCCAAAATGACCAAAATATCTCTGGTGCTCTTTCCTTTCGATCTCTTCCACATGAGATGAAATAGTGATAAATGTTCTGTTTTATTCCGAATGAAGCGTCAAACTCCAAAGAAGGTACCTACCAAGAAAAACTTATAAATAATTAGAAATAAAATATGAAAAGAACTAACTCATCGAAGTTAAGCGATCCAAATGTGGCATTTTAACGCCACATCAGACACCAAACATCTTAAGATCTGATGTATAAATTTAATCTCTGCAAATTGTTGGAATCTAGATCAGTAAGCGAAATGGTCATTTAAAACATTGAAAACATTTGAAACATGGGATTCTAATAATATAAACCATAAGAAAGGAAGAGAAATTAGGAAAAAAATAAAACTATTTACTAACATAATCATGGGTAGTGAAAACAAAAGGTCATTTGAAACAGTGAAAAGAAAAAAAAATAGAAGATCATGCTTGGAAGGGAAAATTATCATTCACTAATAAGAGATCCGTTTCGTTGAATCAATGAGAATGACATCTAAGCAAAAACCAAAATGAAATTTAAAGAATCCATAAAGAATCATAAATACGAAACACAACACTCTTTGTGACATTTCGTCAAACATGTGTCATTGCTACCATGAAATTAGTTGAATACCATCATAAAATAAGTAAATGTTCAATATACCAATAGAAGATTAACAGTAAGGGAAGAATACAATTTTTACCTCAATCAAGTTCAGAACGTATGAAGGGTTGTGAATGTAAGACTGCATCTAGAACAACTTTAATATTACCATAGTAATTCAGAGACATTTAATAGAAAAGCATATTCATTGACGTAGATGAAATGACAAGCAGTGCATCAAGAAGATTGGCGGCAGAGAAAGAGGCTAAGGGAGAGGAATCGAGCTTGAATGAGGGAGAGGAATCGAGCTTAAGCACCCGTTCTTTAGATTCAGCCATTGACTAGATACTACGGTTGAATGGGGGTTCTCATTATATGTGATAATAGATTAATGGCCAAGATTAAAAGGAAAGAAATGGGATTGTCATTTATGTGGTTGTCCTAGTCACTTTGTCCTACTCACCACCTAAGAGCATTAATTTTGTCCTAGTCACAAGGATATGTTTTGTATAATAGACTAGGCATAAACCCCGCCCTACGGGCGGGGAAATGCCCTTTACGTTACATGAAAAAATAAACATGTTATTAGATTATTTAGTATTTTTTACATTTGGTATTCTCTTATTGTAGTTTTAATTTTTTAGATTGATACTCTTTAAAGATAAGTGTGGTATTCTAGAGGTATACGATCTATCATAAGTTATATAAGTTTTTGAGCTTACAAAATAATTTTTGGTTTTGCCGTTTTTAAGTTTATTTAGAGTCTATTCTTTTAATAAAAACATATTAAATTCTGAAAGAAACACGAAAAAATTTGTAATAATAATAATTTACTCCAGCAGATGAACTCGTTGAGAATCTATGAAAAAAAAAGAATAGACTGTTTTTTATCTTTAGTGAGAGGAAGGGGGGGGGGACACAAGAATTTATAATACAGTACACCATTACATTTAGATTCGCCCTGAAAATCTACTTTTTTCTTTCAACAAGATAAATTATGGGTTTGCTTCAAGTTCAAATTCTTTTGTTTTAATTGTCTACTTGTATTTTGTGCAATTATCTCTTTCTTGTCTCTCATAGTTTCTCACTGAAGAAATTGAAGTGTCCACATTGTTTTTCCTTTTTTGTTGAAGAAGTGTCCACATTGTTTACTATTACATTTATTAGTCTTATGTTTTGTGTGGCATAACTCTTTAATTATTCATTCTGGTTACCCATTTTCCCTCGTTAGATTGATTTTCTCTCTCAATGTTATGTTTGTTGTTTCTCAACCTTTATTTGATTAGTTTTTTTGTGTTTGTAGGTTTAAGTTGCGATTTTTTCTAGAAATTGATTTCAATTGCTCAATAGTAAATTCACTACATTCAAACTATCTGTTTATTCAAATCCATT
Organism: Eschscholzia californica; assembly: GCF_041429995.1. Taxonomy (NCBI): domain Eukaryota; kingdom Viridiplantae; phylum Streptophyta; class Magnoliopsida; order Ranunculales; family Papaveraceae; genus Eschscholzia; species Eschscholzia californica. The sequence continues at coordinate 26,664,109 of NW_028238309.1, read as the reverse complement.
AAAGATGCAGACAACAATATTGACCATTCATTTTATGAGTTCAAATGCTCAACAATAGAAAGTATCCTCAATTAATTTGTTTATGCAAAAAAAATTATTTCAGAAAATTATGTTGCGACTAAATATGCTAACATTACAGATTGCCTGCATAATTTTCTGGGTCAATTATAACAATCTGGGTATACACTATCACAGTGAATGGTTAATACAATTTGAAATACAATTGATCCGATTGTTGAGGTTTGTACTGGATAAAAGAACAAGTATAATAACAATTGGAAACAAAATGAGATCTCGAATGAATTTCAAAGATATAAAGTCATTCTTATTAAACATAAAAATGAGTCCACTTCTTACCGTCCATATCATAAGTTGAAACCAATGCTCTAAACAATTTCTAGAATCAACCTAAAGTTAAACTTCTTAAGGAAATTGAATTAGTTGAAAGAGAAATTCCACTAAGAATTTTGACGTAATGTGAACTTACGGAGATAACATAGCGCTACCCAAATGTAATGAACTTACTTAAATTCAATGTCGTAATATAGCTCTTGCAGGCTAAGAGCCAGACATTATATTTCTGTGCCAAACTGTAAAAGCAGAATATCGACTTAACCCCTTCCTTTTTCACCAGACGAATATAATTTTTTTAATTCCTTTACGATGTTTCTTCTTTATAAAAACAAAAGAGAGAGTACAGAACTATAGCCACAAATCAGATAACATCTTCAACAACATTCGCATGTCCATCTCATACCATGCTAAATATTTATGTACTTTCGTAATTAATTATGGAAGTACCCCTAGAAGATGGTGCAACAACTATGTCGCCTACATCCATCCTCTGTGAATGGTTGAGGTTGGCACAAAACTCCCTATATTGAATAGACCCTCAATACTCTAATACACAATAATACGCTATTGGTATAATAATAATAATCACGAAGTGTCCAATAATCTATAATCACATAAATATAAAAAAGATGTCGTAAACGGTAGATAAAGCAATTACCTTTGCATAGGATTGTCATGTTATATATCTTTAATTGTATGCACAGTCACAAAAGAATCGTTGGTTGAAATTGATTAGGGTTAGGTTATAAGGTTATAAGCTCCACAATTGTTTTTAAGATATACATAAATAATTAGAAATACATATTTGATTCAATCACATGACCGAGACAATTGTTTCTAGTATCTTTGTTTCTGAAGTTGATTAGTTTCAGTCCTTTGCTCCACTTTAGAAGAGGTTGGTTGCTGAATACATAATGAAGTTCATCATCGATGTAACAACATGTATCAAATTAATACACAAATGCTAAATAGTGATGTTACAAATTTAGAGACAGTGTAAATTACCTTTAAAGATGGGGTCGAAAGATGGAGACTAATCCATTCCACTTTGAAAGAAAAAGTGAGAGTAAAAAATTCAAAGGCACACCCAACATATAGAGTTTAATTAGTGCGAAACTGAATGATAATCTTTAGGAAACCACATATCACATATCCGTCTGCTTCGCTACCTGGACAACTCTAGACGTGATTGCTTGATTTCAAAATTCTGATAACAAATAGAAACTAAGTTAGGAACTTAAGACAGAGAAATAAACCAGGAAGTCATTGTATAAGAAATTCGAAGGAAGAAAAAATACCTAGTGCGGGAAGAGTTGAAGTGATGTTTATTGAGTTCAAATTGCTGGAATTGGGTGTTATTTTCGATTATGATTTATGTTTATTGAGAAATAATTCAGGAAGATATAGTCTTCACTTGTACTTTTTTTTTTTCAAGAATTCCATATGGAAACACCATTCCATGAGGAAAAAAAAAGAAGTTCAAAATCTTCACCATAATGTCAATGTTCGTTCAAAATCTTTCTACTCCTCTAAAGGAACCTTCGCAATTCAAGACACCTTCGCCCTCGCCTATATTATGAGTTTGATCATCCAATCACATGCAAAATACCTGGTTCTTCGTAAGAAGATGGGAAACTGTTAATTGCAATTGCAAATTATGAAAAAAATAATGATACGCACAGGCAATAATTTAGAAAAACTTTCGTTCCTAAATTTGATACTTGTTTTGAAGAGATTTGCATATTCTTCAGAAAACTTAGTTGAAATGCTAATCAGTTTATTTCAAAATCAAGATTATAAGTTTCTCCGATAACACATTGACAAACAAAATTAAATAATAATGATGCTCACCAAAAAAATAAATACATAGCGCATTATAAGAGATATAGCGAAGATTTCAATTAATTGACATCCCACTTACAGATAAGAGGTTACTTGCGATGTCTTCATGGTAAAGGAGCCACCTTATGAACCGGTATTGGCTTATTGCCCTTTGTGGAATCATCCCATCTTCTTCATCGTCAACGAACTTCAATAAGTAGCTACAAAACACAAGTTAGACTATAAAACTATCTTATTTTAGTTTGGAAAGAAAAATTATAAAAATATTTTTGATATTTATTCAAGATCTAAAATGAGATTGCTTTAAGAAGAGAAAATAAAGAAATGATGAAATTCAACATTCCAATATGCAAGGTTGTATGGAAAGGTTCATGATTGAAGGAGTGAAGCGACTCACTCTTCGTGCTTCTTCTGAAAAATCAGATACATTTTGGAGTGTCACAACAAAATAATGCAATGATGTAGACACTTTGGTTGTGGATATGCCGAGCATTACTTTGTAAATATTTTAGTTTCGGTTAAGGAGTATTCAGATATATGTATATTCCCTATAATGAGGATTACCTGCGATTGCTTTGCTTATAGGAGAGCTATCGGGGTAGAGCACAAAAACATGAGTGTCAGTTCGGAAAATCCGACGTCACAAAGATCATTTCGCTTTAGACAAGAAACAATATGCGAAAATGTTGTGTTGTGTGGCCTTAAATTAGAAACCAATGAACCATAATCTAAAACATGTATGATGTACTTAAACTGAAGAAATAAGATGGAATAAATTGGCATCGCTTTGTTCGAAATAAGCACCAACCCAAATCATCTAGTTTTTTTGTCAAAAACTATAATTTTGCAGAATAAGTTGATGATTTATTTAAAACCAGGGAGAAAGAACATAACCAAAAATGCGATTTTTTTTCATGGAACGGTAAAGAAAATTTGCTAATTTGATAGCAGAGGACTTACTGTTTTGATTTTGTACCATAAAGAATTACTTTTACGATAAACCACTCATCTTTGTCAGCATCATCAGGTGTGACCTTAGTTGATACCTGAGAATTATTTGACGAAGACGGAGAAATACATTCATCAAAAAACAATTTTGGTATTCAACAAAAAAACGAAAATGAGTTCCTAATATTGGACAATAATACACTACGAAAATCAAAACATGTTCACCTATCAATTTAGTAGCAGCAACTTCTAGGTGGGTTTGTATAGAAGAACTTGGGGATGTCTTTTGAATTTTGATATCTAAACAATTACCCTATTAGAACTTAGGGGATGCCTTTTGAATTTTATACCTTCCCTTACAACACATATTTTGATCGACATGAACATTCAGTTTTAGTAGTGTCAAACCAGATCAGGCAAAAATCACTTAATTAAACGATATATTATAGCTTCGAAAATGGAGTACCTGTCTTTTGTGGTTGTTTTGCATTTAGTTTAGTTTTATCTAGAATATCCACTTGAACCATCAATGTGTTTGAAAGACTGATACAAAAGTACAACTACGTTAAAGGTGAGAAAGATTAAAGAGTCTAGTGGAAGCATAATGCCTCGAAGCAAATATGAATACCTCTATGCATTCTCCAAAAGCTCATTTTCTTCTCTAAATACTGAGGGAGGGCTTCAAAATCATAATAATTCTTTTCTGTTGTACTGCACTTTCTTTGTATTATTAATTATACAAACTATTTATATTACAAATTTGATCCAAAAACAAATTTATACTATTACCTATATTCGATGATTTTGTTCCAATAGAGAAACTATACAAGTTTACATATATAAATTCTATGAATATGTTTTATTAAAGATTTGTTCATTGAATACACCAGATGCAAATCTATTATATGCGCATATATATACAATACTACAGGCTTTATAAATTAAGAGTAAAAAGGGGAAATAAGTACCTTGAGTTAGAGGATTGATCGACTCCAACCTAAGTTGTAGAACAGAAATATAAACAAACTTAAAGGAAAACAGGAAATAGGATATTGTGTCATGAATACGATATTCTGTGATGAAGATGGTAACAGGAAGAGATGATATTCTGAAGTATTTTTAAATAAACTGAAATGAGAACAAACTCGTAAAAGCCAGACCCATGAAGTAAAATTTTGCACTATATGTAACTAAACAAAGAAATGTACCTCTATATAGCTGCCAAAAATCTATATTACAAAACTTTTTTCATGCTTTCAAAAACAGTAGCTACTTCATCACTTTTAATTTCATTTCCCTGGAGATCATCACTAGTTAATTCAGTGTGCTCAAAACATAACTACATAAGTCTATGAAAGAGAATTCCAAAGAAATCACAAGCAAATACATTTACTAACTAATAATTTTCATGGTAGATTAGTGTTGTTAAGCTTCTAAATTTGGATTTCAGCACGGCCATAAAAGAGTATAGCAGTAAAGGTAATAAGGAAACAAAATTTCAGAAAATTAAAATACAATTGTGTGAGGAATTTTCACAAACAGGTTGTGTGAGAAATATGAAAATACCCTGGATTATTAATGGGTGATAGTCTTCAGTCAATAATAACAATTTCAGCTTTGCAAGGACATAAAGATTAGGAGAAAACTTCGTAGAATTGTAATGAAATAAAAAAACTAAGGGATTAGTAAGTTCATAGAATTGAAACGGAAAAACTTTACAGAGACTGAAACATATACATTAAAAAAACGACATCAATGATCAAACTTTACCTTCTTACGTAAATCGTGCAATAAAGTAAATGGGTGTGTCCATGTTTGATTCGACAACACAATGTTGAACAATTCCCTAATAGCAACCTTGTCCAGATTTGTACCTAACTCATCTGAAAATTTAAAAAAGATAACAAAAGGATAGTGACATTAACAAAAAATAGCAATTCCCTAATACCCATATGAGAGTAAACGAAGAAAGATAAATCATGAATCAATCACTTAAAATCAATCAAACTAACATGTTTCTAACCCACAATTGTGATTTTGGAACTACAATTATAACACTTAAAATCAATCAAACTAACATGTTTCAATTTCACTAATTGTTGATGCAAATAATTTTTTCCTCCTTATTTTGATAAATTTCTTATAAGATAAACAAAAACAATTATAGAAGTCAGAAAAAATTTAAAGGGAATAAGAAAACAGTTGACTTCATACCTCTATGAAACATTCTCTCAAACAGTTTGTGTGTAGATAAAGTTTAGTGGTCAAAATCCAATTAACATGTAGAATTTTGATACCTTTTTTTTTTTTTTTGTTGAGAGAGAATTTTGATACCTTGAGACATAAATTCAAGTTGAAGAACCGTTCTTTCAAGTTGAAGAACCGTTCTTTCTCCTGGGAAATGAGAAAAAACACTTATGAGTTTGTTTGCAATAATCAAATCTTTGACATATTATAAATTCTCAATATATCTTCCCTCTTCGTGTAACCAAAATTTTAAAATCTCCCATAAATCACGACTACAATTATTAGTTGTAACGGCAAACAATGAAATCAAATAAACATAAAAATTAAACAAATTAGATTCAAATAAAAAAAGATTAATAAAAAAAAACTCTCTAATTTGAACTACAAATTAAGGAATTCTAAGATTATTTGATTGAGCCCTTAAGAGTTTGATTTTTAATCCAAACCAAATCGACTCCTACTTTAGGGAATGTTGGAAACTATATGAAAAATCAGCCCCATAAAAACTGAAAACAATAACTCACTAAAATCTATGATTTCGTTTGGATATTCAATTGCATAAATAACACAAAAAAAATCTACAACAGAAAAAACAATTTGACCTTGAAATTATGAGATAAAAGACAATCTTACCTTCAATTTTAGAAGACATGAGACAGAAGAAATGGAGAGAGAACGAGTGAGGATGATGATAAGTTGTGTATTGCATAATAAAGAGAAGAATAAAGTTGTAGAGGGAAAGGGAAAAGGGAGGGTCTGACGTTATGAAATAATTAAAAATAGCAAGTGAAGGGACATTGAAGCATGAACGGACAGATTCAGTCTTGGAAAAGAAAATGGATGGCTGGATTTATTTTGTACAGTGGTTATCCTTCTTGGCTGGAAAATGTATTAATTTTATTGATATCTACGTGGACGTCCAGTCACCTTATTGTTGTCCTAGTCATATTTGATGTAATTATTGTGTCCTAGTCACAAGGATGTGTTTTGTATAATATATTTGATGTAATTATTGTGTCCTAGTCACAAGGATGTGTTTTGTATAATAGATATATATATATATTTATATAGTAAGTAGCCATTGCACATATGAGAATAAAATAGGCTTAACAAACCATTTTCATAAACCAAATCTCTTGGTTATCTAGCCAGTCGTTTCTGGTAGGCTAATAAATAAGAAAAATCATATTTGTAGATTCTGAAAAATTTTGTTTGGCGGTAAGTAGCTAAAATTTTTTCCTTTTGCATACAACATGTAACAAGCGGTTTTTGAGAAAACAGGAGGCGTGAGTAATAGTTTTAGAAAACCACTGCTCGGATTATCTGCCTATATAAGAGCCACACAAGGCCCTCAAGTTTAACTACTACAATTTAAGCTATTGTGATGGTTTCCGGTTGAAATTCTCAATGGCAAATTATGAAAGGAGGGACTACATCTAGGAAATAGTGGGAATGTTTGGTTGGGAACATTTAGAAAAATGTTTCTTTTCCTTTCCAACACTTCTGATGATGAAGAAGAAAAGGGACTCATAATCTTCCCATACCACACATTCCTATTATTTTCAAGATTTTCTCTCTTTTCAGATTATGCTTCGACCCCATATACTATGCATCCAATTTTATGTGCAGGTGATGGTAACCATTTCATACCTTTCAAATATTATTAATGTTTTTTTTAGACTGTTAATTAAATCTAATCATGTTCTCGAGTCATGTTTATTTTCTTGTTGGTTCAATCATTTTTTTAATATAATCGTCCCAGAGCAAAATGAGACAAAAAAAGATCCGAAATGGTGGAAAGTGCCATTACAAATTTAAAATGATGAAAGAACCTCTAGAGGTAAAGATACCGAAAGGAATTATTTTCACTACAAATCACGAGGTTTTTGTCGACACGAATCACCGTTGGTGTTCAAAAAACTCGTCAAAGAAAATCATATTGGCGTCGAGATATCTAACTTTCTCGCTAATAATTCGTTGTAGTGGCAGCGTAGTACCAGTTAAGGGTAGCTTAAAAGATAACAATATAGGTCGAATGTTAGTGGTGACAAGACTCTTTCCCATAGTTATAACATCATCAATCACAAACGAAACTAACTAGCTAGTCGCTAATGATTCGAGGACCAATTAATTTTTGGCAGAAAAAATCTAGTTGGATTTGGAGTGAAATTTAACGAAATATATTCAATTTATGTAGTTTCCCTTTTTTGTTGATCTATTCCCCCATACTCGTTGTATATGATATAAGTCGTCTTAAGATTGTTGGTTACCACTTACCTACTAAGTGTCGAACAAAGAAATCTTTCCAATACATAAAAACAAGGAAAAGACGAGGCGAGATACCCTTAACTTAAGACGAACTACGCCCATTGTGTACTCACAGATCAACGACGTTTCGCCTCTAGAATACAACGGCTTCGTTTTCCTTCCATGTACGTTAAAGAAGAACAGGCGAAGATTGACTAGTATCATGAACTTCGGGATTTTGAAATAATCATAGAGCGAGTGGAATTTATGGGTAAACTTTTCAAGAGTAATTTGGCAATTTTGGTGTAATATCATTACTCTAAAAATTCATTCTATCTACGCTTTAAACACAAGAAAAAACGAGACTGACATCGGATTTGATTTGAGATATTTATAAGAATCGAATAGGTGGGACATATTGGGACGTGTCTGATCATTTTGGGGCAGATTTGTGACCATTGGGGTCAAGAGGCGCGACGCCTAGGTGTTGCAAATGTCGGTTGCCTTTTGGGCAATTAGACTTAAAGGAACTCGTGAGACCACCATACCTTGGATATTTTCACGTGCTCGAAAGAGATCCCAAATCGGGACCAATCTTGTCTGTCAAAATGGGGCGCTAGGGGCCTTTTAGAAGGTTGCCGAAGTGCGCCCAACATATAGAACGTGAGCCGTCAGATTAGTTCATCTGCGTGCAACAAGATCCGTCTGATTTGGACGTCGGATTATTGCGATTTCGACTAGACGAATGCGATTGCGTATTTATCTCTTAAGTTTGACAAGTAGAACTATTCCTAAATTTGTTCCGTTGTAATAAGTCGAAGAAAAAAATTAGATAGTCAAGAAACGAGCAGAGAAAAAGAAAAAAAACTATTTTGCCATCTTTTTAGGGCTTTTTAAGTTTACTGCCGAAAACACCGAACAACCGTTAGTAGTAGATTTTTGCGAAAAGTTTTCCTGTTTCAATGAGAAACTAAAACTTCTGGTTTTGATATTAGAATTATTTTCACGGAGCACAAATTTGTCTACAAAAAATATTCACGCCGATTCATTACCGAAAATATTGAAACACTATCGGCAAAAGAGTCACTTACGACGGTAATCAAAGTTGTTGGCCAAGCTACCCTTAAAGTAAAACATGGTTTGTTCACCACGACAAGATATGTTGATTGCTTGCCAAAGAGCCGTCGGGCATATAATTACTATTGACGGTTCTCGCTAAAGTCATCGACAGTAACCCATGTTTTTGTAGGGATTTTGTTACGAAAAACTTTAAATGTATAGAATCCATAAGGTTTCCTTCGTTATCGTGCCGATCTTTTCTACTTATATATATATAAATATATAGTATGTAGCGATTGCACATATGAGAATAAAATAGGCTTACCAAGTCATTTTCTTAAACCAAATCTATTTGTTATCTATCCAGTCGTTTCTGGTAGGCTAATAAATAAGAAAAATCATATTTGTAGATTCTGAAAAATTTTGTTTGGCGGTAAGTAGCTAGAAATTTTTCCTTTTGCATACAACATGTAACAAGCGGTTTTTGAGAAAACAGGAGGCGTGAGTAATAGTTTTAGAAAACCACTGCTCGGATTATCTGCCTATATAAGAGCCACACAAGGCCCTCAAGTTTAACTACTACAATTTAAGCTATTGTGATGGTTTCCGGTTGAAATTCTCAATGGCAAATTATGAAAGGAGGGACTACATCTAGGAAATAGTGGGAATGTTTGGTTGGGAACATTTAGAAAAATGTTTCTTTTCCTTTCCAACACTTCTGATGATGAAGAAGAAAAGGGACTCATAATCTTCCCATACCACACATTCCTATTATTTTCAAGATTTTCTCTCTTTTCAGATTATGCTTCGACCCCATATACTATGCATCCAATTTTATGTGCAGGTGATGGTAACCATTTCATACCTTTCAAATATTATTAATGTTTTTTTTAGACTGTTAATTAAATCTAATCATGTTCTCGAGTCATGTTTATTTTCTTGTTGGTTCAATCATTTTTTTAATATAATCGTCCCAGAGCAAAATGAGACAAAAAAAGATCCGAAATGGTGGAAAGTGCCATTACAAATTTAAAATGATGAAAGAACCTCTAGAGGTAAAGATACCGAAAGGAATTATTTTCACTACAAATCACGAGGTTTTTGTCGACACGAATCACCGTTGGTGTTCAAAAAACTCGTCAAAGAAAATCATATTGGCGTCGAGATATCTAACTTTCTCGCTAATAATTCGTTGTAGTGGCAGCGTAGTACCAGTTAAGGGTAGCTTAAAAGATAACAATATAGGTCGAATGTTAGTGGTGACAAGACTCTTTCCCATAGTTATAACATCATCAATCACAAACGAAACTAACTAGCTAGTCGCTAATGATTCGAGGACCAATTAATTTTTGGCAGAAAAAATCTAGTTGGATTTGGAGTGAAATTTAACGAAATATATTCAATTTATGTAGTTTCCCTTTTTTGTTGATCTATTCCCCCATACTCGTTGTATATGATATAAGTCGTCTTAAGATTGTTGGTTACCACTTACCTACTAAGTGTCGAACAAAGAAATCTTTCCAATACATAAAAACAAGGAAAAGACGAGGCGAGATACCCTTAACTTAAGACGAACTACGCCCATTGTGTACTCACAGATCAACGACGTTTCGCCTCTAGAATACAACGGCTTCGTTTTCCTTCCATGTACGTTAAAGAAGAACAGGCGAAGATTGACTAGTATCATGAACTTCGGGATTTTGAAATAATCATAGAGCGAGTGGAATTTATGGGTAAACTTTTCAAGAGTAATTTGGCAATTTTGGTGTAATATCATTACTCTAAAAATTCATTCTATCTACGCTTTAAACACAAGAAAAAACGAGACTGACATCGGATTTGATTTGAGATATTTATAAGAATCGAATAGGTGGGACATATTGGGACGTGTCTGATCATTTTGGGGCAGATTTGTGACCATTGGGGTCAAGAGGCGCGACGCCTAGGTGTTGCAAATGTCGGTTGCCTTTTGGGCAATTAGACTTAAAGGAACTCGTGAGACCACCATACCTTGGATATTTTCACGTGCTCGAAAGAGATCCCAAATCGGGACCAATCTTGTCTGTCAAAATGGGGCGCTAGGGGCCTTTTAGAAGGTTGCCGAAGTGCGCCCAACATATAGAACGTGAGCCGTCAGATTAGTTCATCTGCGTGCAACAAGATCCGTCTGATTTGGACGTCGGATTATTGCGATTTCGACTAGACGAATGCGATTGCGTATTTATCTCTTAAGTTTGACAAGTAGAACTATTCCTAAATTTGTTCCGTTGTAATAAGTCGAAGAAAAAAATTAGATAGTCAAGAAACGAGCAGAGAAAAAGAAAAAAAACTATTTTGCCATCTTTTTAGGGCTTTTTAAGTTTACTGCCGAAAACACCGAACAACCGTTAGTAGTAGATTTTTGCGAAAAGTTTTCCTGTTTCAATGAGAAACTAAAACTTCTGGTTTTGATATTAGAATTATTTTCACGGAGCACAAATTTGTCTACAAAAAATATTCACGCCGATTCATTACCGAAAATATTGAAACACTATCGGCAAAAGAGTCACTTACGACGGTAATCAAAGTTGTTGGCCAAGCTACCCTTAAAGTAAAACATGGTTTGTTCACCACGACAAGATATGTTGATTGCTTGCCAAAGAGCCGTCGGGCATATAATTACTATTGACGGTTCTCGCTAAAGTCATCGACAGTAACCCATGTTTTTGTAGGGATTTTGTTACGAAAAACTTTAAATGTATAGAATCCATAAGGTTTCCTTCGTTATCGTGCCGATCTTTTCTACTTATATATATATAAATATATAGTATGTAGCGATTGCACATATGAGAATAAAATAGGCTTACCAAGTCATTTTCTTAAACCAAATCTATTTGTTATCTATCCAGTCGTTTCTGGTAGGCTAATAAATAAGAAAAATCATATTTGTAGATTCTGAAAAATTTTATTTCGCGGTAAGTAGCTAGAAATTTTTCCTTTTGCATACAACATGTAACAAGCGGTTTTTGAGAAAACAGGAGGCGTGAGTAATAGTTTTAGAAAACCACTGCTCGGATTATCTGCCTATATAAGAGCCACACAAGGCCCTCAAGTTTAACTACTACAATTTAAGCTATTGTGATGGTTTCCGGTTGAAATTCTCAATGGCAAATTATGAAAGGAGGGACTACATCTAGGAAATAGTGGGAATGTTTGGTTGGGAACATTTAGAAAAATGTTTCTTTTCCTTTCCAACACTTCTGATGATGAAGAAGAAAAGGGACTCATAATCTTCCCATACCACACATTCCTATTATTTTCAAGATTTTCTCTCTTTTCAGATTATGCTTCGACCCCATATACTATGCATCCAATTTTATGTGCTGGTGATGGTAACCATTTCATACCTTTCAAATATTATTAATGTTTTTTTTAGACTGTTAATTAAATCTAATCATGTTCTCGAGTCATGTTTATTTTCTTGTTGGTTCAATCATTTTTTTAATATAATCGTCCCAGAGCAAAATGAGACAAAAAAAGATCCGAAATGGTGGAAAGTGCCATTACAAATTTAAAATGATGAAAGAACCTCTAGAGGTAAAGATACCGAAAGGAATTATTTTCACTACAAATCACGAGGTTTTTGTCGACACGAATCACCGTTGGTGTTCAAAAAACTCGTCAAAGAAAATCATATTGGCGTCGAGATATCTAACTTTCTCGCTAATAATTCGTTGTAGTGGCAGCGTAGTACCAGTTAAGGGTAGCTTAAAAGATAACAATATAGGTCGAATGTTAGTGGTGACAAGACTCTTTCCCATAGTTATAACATCATCAATCACAAACGAAACTAACTAGCTAGTCGCTAATGATTCGAGGACCAATTAATTTTTGGCAGAAAAAATCTAGTTGGATTTGGAGTGAAATTTAACGAAATATATTCAATTTATGTAGTTTCCCTTTTTTGTTGATCTATTCCCCCATACTCGTTGTATATGATATAAGTCGTCTTAAGATTGTTGGTTACCACTTACCTACTAAGTGTCGAACAAAGAAATCTTTCCAATACATAAAAACAAGGAAAAGACGAGGCGAGATACCCTTAACTTAAGACGAACTACGCCCATTGTGTACTCACAGATCAACGACGTTTCGCCTCTAGAATACAACGGCTTCGTTTTCCTTCCATGTACGTTAAAGAAGAACAGGCGAAGATTGACTAGTATCATGAACTTCGGGATTTTGAAATAATCATAGAGCGAGTGGAATTTATGGGTAAACTTTTCAAGAGTAATTTGGCAATTTTGGTGTAATATCATTACTCTAAAAATTCATTCTATCTACGCTTTAAACACAAGAAAAAACGAGACTGACATCGGATTTGATTTGAGATATTTATAAGAATCGAATAGGTGGGACATATTGGGACGTGTCTGATCATTTTGGGGCAGATTTGTGACCGTTGGGGTCAAGAGGCGCGACGCCTAGGTGTTGCAAATGTCGGTTGCCTTTTGGGCAATTAGACTTAAAGGAACTCGTGAGACCACCATACCTTGGATATTTTCACGTGCTCGAAAGAGATCCCAAATCGGGACCAATCTTGTCTGTCAAAATGGGGCGCTAGGGGCCTTTTAGAAGGTTGCCGAAGTGCGCCCAACATATAGAACGTGAGCCGTCAGATTAGTTCATCTGCGTGCAACAAGATCCGTCTGATTTGGACGTCGGATTATTGCGATTTCGACTAGACGAATGCGATTGCGTATTTATCTCTTAAGTTTGACAAGTAGAACTATTCCTAAATTTGTTCCGTTGTAATAAGTCGAAGAAAAAAATTAGATAGTCAAGAAACGAGCAGAGAAAAAGAAAAAAACTATTTTGCCATCTTTTTAGGGCTTTTTAAGTTTACTGCCGAAAACACCGAACAACCGTTAGTAGTAGATTTTTGCGAAAAGTTTTCCTGTTTCAATGAGAAACTAAAACTTCTGGTTTTGATATTAGAATTATTTTCACGGAGCACAAATTTGTCTACAAAAAATATTCACGCCGATTCATTACCGAAAATATTGGAACACTATCGGCAAAAGAGTCACTTTCGACGGTAATCAAAGTTGTTGGCCAAGCTACCCTTAAAGTAAAACATGGTTTGTTCACCACGACAAGATATGTTGATTGCTTGCCAAAGAGCCGTCGGGCATATAATTACTATTGACGGTTCTCGCTAAAGTCATCGACAGTAACCCATGTTTTTGTAGGGATTTTGTTACGAAAAACTTTAAATGTATAGAATCCATAAGGTTTCCTTCGTTATCGTGCCGATCTTTTCTACTTATATACATATATAAATATATAGTATGTAGCGATTGCACATATGAGAATAAAATAGGCTTACCAAGTCATTTTCTTAAACCAAATCTATTTGTTATCTATCCAGTCGTTTCTGGTAGGCTAATAAATAAGAAAAATCATATTTGTAGATTCTGAAAAATTTTATTTCGCGGTAAGTAGCTAGAAATTTTTCCTTTTGCATACAACATGTAACAAGCGGTTTTTGAGAAAACAGGAGGCGTGAGTAATAGTTTTAGAAAACCACTGCTCGGATTATCTGCCTACATAAGAAAACTCGTCAAAGAAAATCATATTGGCGTCGAGATATCTAACTTTCTCGCTAATAGTTCGTTGTAGTTGCAGCGTAATACCAGTTATGGGTAGCTTAAAAGATAACAATATAGGTCGAATGTTAGTGGTGACAAGACTCTTTCCCATAGTTATAACATCATCAATCACAAACGAAACTAACTCGCTAGTCGCTAATGATTCGGGGACCAATTAATTTTTGGCAGAAAAAATCTAGTTGGATTTGGAGTGAAATTTAACGAAATATATTCAATTTATGTAGTTTCCGTTTTTTGTTGATCTATTCCCCCATACTCGTTGTATATGATATAAGTCGTCTAAAGATTGTTGGTTACCACTTACCTACTAAGTGTCGAACAAAGAAATGTTTCCAATACATAAAAACAAGGAAAAGACGAGGCGAGATACCCTTAACTTAAGACGAACTACGCCCATTTTGTACTCACAGATCAACGACATTTCGCCTCTAGAATACAACGCCTTCGTTCTTCTTCCATGTACGTTAAAGAAGAACACGACGAAGATTGACTAGTATCATGAACTTCTGGAGTTTGACATAATCATAGAACGAATGGAATTTATGGGTATACTTTTCTAGAGTAATTTGAAAATTTTGGTGTAATATCACTACTCTAAAAAGTCATTCTATCTACGCTTTAAACACTAGAAAAAACAAGACTGACATCAGATTCGATTTGAGATATTTATAAGAATCTAATAGGTGCGACATATTGAGACGTGTCTGTTCATTTTGGGGCAGATTTGTGACCGTTGGGGCCAAGAGGCCCAACGCCTAGGTGTTGCAAATGTCGGTTGCCTTTTGGGCAATTAGACTAAAAGGAACTCGTGAGACCACCATACCCTGGATATTTTCACGTGCCCGAAAGAGATCCCAAATCGGGACCAATCTTGTCTGTCAGATTGGGGCACTAGGGACCTTTTAGAACGTTGCCCGAAGTGCGCCCGACATATAGAACGTGAGCCGTCAGATTAGTTCATCTGCGTGCAACAAGAACCGTCTGATTTGGACGTTGTATTATTGCATAAAAGCCCCTAAATTAACTTTTCTTCCTTTCGATTTTGTCCCCCAGTTAACAGAATTTTCGTCCAAATTTTCAAATGAGAATATCACATTCATTCGAAATCGGATTTAAGTGATTCTTGGCTCTAAACTTAAGATTTCGAGTTGACGAATGCAATGGCTTATTTATCTTTAAGTTTGACAAGTAGAACTATTCCTAAATTTGTTCCGTTGTAATAAGTCGAAGAAAAAAATTAGATAGTCAAGAAACGAGTAGAGAAAAAGAAAAAAAAACTATTTTGCCATCTTTTTATGGTTTTTAAATTTACTGCGGAAAACATCGAACAACCGTTAGTAGTAGATTTTTGCTAAAAGTTTTCCTGTTTCAATGAAAAACTAAAACTTTTGGTTTGGATATTAGAATTATTTCCACGGAGCACAAATTTGTCTACCAAAAATATTCACGCCGATTCATTACCGAAAATATTGAAACACTATCGGCAAAAGAGTCACTTTCGACGGTAATCAAAGTTGTTGGCCAAGCTACCCTTAAACTAAAACATGGTTTGTTCACCACGGCAAGATATGTTGATTGCTTGCCAAAGAGCCGTCGGGCATATAATTACTATTGACGGTTCTCGCTAAAGTCATCGAC
The DNA here is from genome assembly GCF_041429995.1 of Eschscholzia californica. Taxonomy (NCBI): domain Eukaryota; kingdom Viridiplantae; phylum Streptophyta; class Magnoliopsida; order Ranunculales; family Papaveraceae; genus Eschscholzia; species Eschscholzia californica. The sequence continues at coordinate 26,648,123 of NW_028238309.1, read as the reverse complement.
AGTAACCCATGTTTTTGTAGGGATTTTGTTACGAAAAACTTTAAATGTATAGAATCCATAAGGTTTCCTTCGTTATCGTACCGATCTTTTCTACTTATATATATATATAGTATGTAGCCATTGCACATATGAGAATAAAATAGGCTTAACAAATCATTTTCATAAACCAAATCTCTTTGTTATCTATCCAGTCGTTCTGGTAGGCTAATAAATAAGAAAAATCATATTTGTAGATTCAGAAAAAATTTATTTGGCAGTAAGTAGCTAGAAGTTTTTCATTTTGCATAAAGCATGTAACTAGCGGTTTATGAGAAAACAGAGGGCGTGAGAAATAGTTTTAGAAAACCACTGCTCGGATTATCTGCCTATATAAAAGACACAGAAGGCCCTCAAGTTTAATCACTACAATTTAAGCTATTGTGATGGTTTCCGGTTCAAATTCTCAATGGCAAATTATAAAAGGGGGGACTATATCTAGGAAATAATTGGAATGTTTGGTAGGAAAAATTTAGAAATATGTTTATGTTCGTTTCCAACATTTCTGATGATGAAGAAGAAAAGGGACTCATAATTTTCCCATACCACACATTCCTATATTTTTCAAGATTTTCTCTCTTTTCAGATTATGCTTCGATCCCATATACTATGCATCCAATTTTATGTGCAGGTGATGGTAACAATTTCATACCTATCAATGAAAAATTAAAACTTCTCCTTTGCAATCGGAATTTTTTCCGCAGACCACAAATTTGTCTGCCATAATATATTCACACTGATTCATTACTGAGGATATTGAAACACTATCGGCAAAAGAGCCACTTCCGACAGTAATCGAAGTTGTTGGCCAAGCTAGCCGTAAAGTGAAACATGGGTTGTTAACCACGACAAGATATGTTGATGGCTTGCCAAAGAGCCATCGGGCATATAATTAGTATTGACGATTCTCGCTAAAGTCATCGGCAGTAACCCGTGTTTTTGTAGTAATTTTGTTAAGAATAACTCGTAATTTATAGAATCCATGAGTTTTCCTTTGGTTTCGGGCCGATCTTTTCAACTTATATATATATATATATATATATATATATATATATATATATATATATATATAGTATGTAGAAAATTCACATATGAGAATAAAATAGGCTTAACAAATCTTTTTTGTAAACCAAATCTCTTTTGTATCTAGCCAGTCGTTTCCGGTAGGCTAATAAATAAGAAAAATCATATTTGTAGATTCTGAAAATTTTTATTTGGCGGGAAGTACCTAGAAGTTTTTCCTTTTGCATTCAATATGCAACAACTGGTTTATAAGAAAACAGGGAGTGTGAGAAATAGTTTTAGAAACCCACTGCTAGGATTATCTGCTTATATAAGAGACAAATAAGGCCCTCATGTTTAATCACTACAAATTAAGCTTTTGTGATGGTTTCCGGTTGAAATTCTCAATGTAAAATTATGAAAGGGGAGACTATATCTAGGAAATAGTTGGAATGTTTAGAAATATGTTTCTCTTCGTTTCTAACACTTCTTATGATGAAGAAGATAACGGACATAATTTTCCCATACCACACATTCCTATTATTTTCAAGATTTTCTCTCTTTGCAGATTATGCTTCGATCCCATATACTATGCATCCAATTTTATATGCAGGTGACCGTAACCATTTCATGCCTTTCAAGTATTACTAATATTTTTTTTAGATTGTTAATTAAATCTAATCATGTTCTCGAGTCATGTTTATTTTCTTGTTGGTTCAATCATTTTTTTAATTTAATAATCCCATACCCAAATGAGCCAAAAAAAAAAGTTCAGAAATTGTGGGAAGTGCCATTACAAATTTAAAATAGCAAAATAACCTCTAGAGGTAAAAATACCTAAAGAGATTATTTTCACTACAAATCACGAGGTTTTTGTCGACGGGAATCACTGTTGGTGTTACAAAAACTCGAAAGAGAAAATCATATTGGGGTCGAGATATCTAACTTTCTTGCTAATAATTCGTTGTAGTAGCAGCGTAGTACCAGTGATGGGTAACTTAAAAGATAACAATATAGGTCGGATGCTTGTGGTGACAAGACTCTTTTCCATAGTTATAACATCATCAATCACAAACGAATCTAACTAGCTAGTCGCTAATGATTCGGGGAAAATTTAATTTTTGGCAGAAAATCTAGTTGGTTTTGGAGTGAAATTTTACGAAATCTATTGAATTTATGTAGTTTCCGTTTTTTGGGTGAGGTATTGGGGAGCTAAGTAATCGATTTATTAGGTTTTACCTAGAAAGAAAAACTCCACGAATTCATGGATTAGTCTAGTATTTATTAGATAAACCATTAATGGTGTGTTTGGATGAGGGAATCATGAAATCGAGAGTTCATCCAAGTAAACTTTTTTCAAAAAATGGTCATCCGTTATATCAGCATGAAAAGGAGTTGATGCATGACAGCCTCCGTTATGTATGAATATTCTGTGATGTTGAGTCTGATTCTCTCCCCTGGTCTTTGCTCCAGCTCTGGTTCCTGCTCCTGCTCCTTGCTCCAACTCCTCCTTTTTGCTCCTGCTTCCTCGATTCTAGGGGGAAAAACCTGCAAAGGGTTCGAAAACCGCTCTGACGCTTAAGACAGATAGGGTGTTCTTTGCAGTAATAGATCGAATATATTGAACCTTCTGGGGGCGAGTATGTGTTACTCAGAGAAAGTGAAATTGTCTTGTGGAAGACGATGGGGGCTCTTTTATAGGCAATGGTAAGCCGACTTTGATTAGTGGTTATGGTGAGGCGGTGGTCGTAAAACCGTTAGAAAAGTTTCCTCTTATTCGTATCTAGGGTTTCCCTTAGAGTCTATCTCGGATCTTAGATAAATGGAAGTTCCTACGTTCAAGTATACTTCGTAGATATCTTGTCAAAGTGATAGATCTATAGGGAGATACTTTTTCTTCTAAGACTCTTGAAGCCCAAGCTTGCTTAAACACTTAAAATCTGTAACCGACTGGGATATTTTAGGGAGATTCTGGGATTGAGTCGGTAAGCTGTATGTGATGACACACATAATGTCCAGACGTTGGCTAACATTTGAAGAGTCAAGATCAGACCTGAAGCCTACTGGGTCAACCCGGCTTAAGGCAGTTGGACAGCTGAGCCCTTGATGACCCACCAAATATTCCCCTAACTGGGAGGTCGGCCAGAAGAAATCAGCCTTGCAAAACGCCCTTGGCATGGACAGACCAGCCCTGGGTCTTCAAAGGAGTAAGGGGGGTCCGCACAGGTTCGACCAGTGTCTTACGCCCAGAACTGGGAGGCAGCAGCGCCAAGTGACCTACCGACTTAATCCCGAAACTTCTAGAAAGATCTCAGTCGGCTACACATCTCGAAGTGTTTAACCCAATCTGGACTCCGAGTATCTAAAGGAGGAAACTTCTCCTTTAGAGTCTATCACACCAGCAAGATATCTACGGAGAATCCTTGAACTTAGGAACTTCCACTTATCAAAGATCCGAGATAGATTCTGAGAGAAACCCTACATACTCAAGAGAGGAAACTTTGCCTTCGGTTTGACGGCAACCGCCTCACCACCGCCACTAATCACAGTTGGCCTAACATCGCCTATAAAAAGGCCCCCCAGATCGTCCTTCATAGGACACGATCTCTTTACCCCAAAAAAGATCACAAAAAACTCAGAGTTCTCATAACTCGCCCCTCAAAAGGATCAATCAATATGCATTCTTTTACTGCAAAGAGCACCCTGACTGGCTTGAGCGTCGGAGCGGTTTTCGAACCCTTTGCAGGTTTTTCCCCCCTCGGGAACAGACGAACATGAGCAAGAGCAAGGAGCAGGAACAAGAAGCAGGAGCGAGGAGCTGGAATAAAGAGAAGTAGAGCAGAAAGCATAGCTGGAACCAGGAACAGTAGGCTTAATAACACCCAACAAAACAGAGGAATCATACATAACGGAGGCTATCATGCGTCAACTCCCTTTTTCATGTTGATCTAACGGAATGCTAATTTTTGACATTAGCATTTGGCGCTAGAAGAAGGGGATCTCTCCATAAAAATCATCAATTCGGTAACCCGAATCTTATTTATCAAACTTTTCAGACTAACTACTTCCCTGAGTCCCTCAGGCAGACATTTCTTCAGGCAAGCATACCCCACGCGGATCACCACACAGGCTCCATAACCCAGTCGAGCGCATGGCCGAGCTAAAACAAGTCAAGGCCGACTATCTCCGAAATGATGAGGAGGCAATACAATAGGAGGAAAGCCTCCGCAAAGCAGAGATGGTCAGGAAAGCCGCAACACCCGACCGATGAGAGAGAAGAAGTAATCAGGAGACACGCGCGGAGACTCTTCTCACCCGGTAATGCATTCCATTCCGGAGATCTGACTTTACAACCCGACGACCAGATCCATCTCGAGATTATCTTGGAGGAATACGTAGCATTAGACCCCAACCAACCATACATCCCTAAAAAGAAGGGGGTTGGCGAAGGTGCACGGACGACCCAACCGTCTGCGAAGTGCTCATACATCAGGTAGCAGAGCTAACTCGAGAAAGAGAGAAGGAAAGATTGTGGGGGAAAGCAATAATCCACCAACCCCCTCTCTGCCGAGAGATATTGGAATCTGAGAAGCCGAAGAACTTCAACTGCCCAACACTAGATCATTACCACGACCTGGAGGACCCAGTAGTGTTCATCAACAACTATACTGCAGCAATGAACCTACACACGACCAATCAGAATATATGTTGCGTAGTCTTCGCCACCATCCTAAAAGGACCAGCCCAAGCATGGTACCAAGTGTTGGCCCCGGGATCGATCAAGTCTTTTGAACAACTCGCTCAAGAGTCTTCTGTGACGCCTTTCGAGGAAGCACCACGATCAAGAGAAAGACCAACGAGCTGTTCAACGTGGTTCAAGGAAAAAATTAGACTTTGGCGATTTATTGGCAGAGATTCCACAACCTCATGGTGCAGGTCCCCGACCTGGAGCCAAAAGTTGCTTTCGCCGCCATGTCGAGAGGCCTCAGGCAGGACGATGCCATTTAGGACATCTCTGGCAGGGAACCAAAAACCCTTGCAGAGTTGATAGAGAGGGTGCAATAATTCATCAGGAAAGAAGAAAACTACCAACGAATGAAGTAGGTGGCCAACATCCCGTATGAAAGTGAACGAATTTGAAAGAAAGAACGAGAGGAAGTTAGTCCCCAAAGGGAACAAGAACGAAGCAGAAGACCCAGATCTGACTTTGCCACCTATACCCCGTTGGTGAAAGGTAAGGAGAAATTTTACAGATATTCAAAAAAGCAACCAAAGGCTTAGAGGAGCCAACCGGGGTCATGGGAAACATCAATACTATCTCAGGAGGACCGACTCCCGGTGGAGCTACCAAAGGAGAACAACGCAGATATGCCAACGAGGCGAAAAACCCACCAATTTTGTTTGTCAAACCCAGTGTGGAGACGCCATCCATCGTCTTCACCGACGATGACCTAGTGGGAGTAATAACCCCACACGCGGACCCACTAGTGGTAACGACAGTAGTAGCCAATTGGAGGGTAGGGCTCATCCTAGTCGACACAGGAAGTTCGACTGAAGTCATGAGCCAAACATGCTTCCAAAAACTCGAGGTAAGTCTTCATCATCTCAAATCTTCTAAGTCTTGCTTGACAGGGTTCGGCGACAATCAAGTCGAAACCGACGGGACAGCATCGCTACCCGTACTGATAGGAGAAGGAGAAACGAAGAAAGCGATCATGTTAAAATTTCCCCATAGTCGAGAAGATGCATGCTTACAACATCATACTGGGCAGGAACTTCCTGAGAGAATCAGGGGCGATAATCTCTATGAACCACCTTATGATGAAATTCTCAATCCCGGGAACGAATCTTATAGGAACGATCAGAGGGAACCAAGAAGTTGCCAGAGAATGTTACCTAATCTCCGCCCAAAGCTGTGAAGAGGAAACAACTAACCCAGCCACCGTCGGAGGAGATAAAGTGTTCTACGGAGATTCCACGGCAGACATGCAGGACTGAAAAGCAAGAACCACGTAGGTTACCATCAAACCTGAAGTCTACTGGGTCAACCCAACTTAAGACAACAAGACAGCAGAGCCCCTAATGGTCCACCGAATATTCCCCTAACAAGGAGGTCGGCCAGAGGAAACCAGCCCTGCAAAATGCCCTTGGCATGGACAGATCAGCCCTGGAGTCTTCAAAGGAGTAAGGGGGGTCCGCACAGGTTCTGCCAGTGTCTTACGCCCAGAACTGGGGAGGTAGCAGCGCCAAGAGACCTACCGACTTAATCCCGAAACTTTTAGAAAGATATCAGTAGGCTATACATCTTGAAGTGTTTAAGTCAGTTTGGACTCCGAGTATCTAAAGGGGAGGAAAGTCCTCCTTTAGAGTCTATCACACCGGCAAGATATCTACGGAGAATCCTTGAACTTACGAACTTCCACTTATCAAAGATCCGGGATAGACTCTGAGAGAAACCCTAGATACTCAAGAGAGGAAACTTTGCCTTCGGTTTGATGGCAACCGCCTCACCACCGCCACTAATCACAGTCGGCCTAACATCGCCTATAAAAGGCCCCGCACATCGTCCTTCACAAGACACGATCTCTTTACCCCAAAACAGATCCAAGAAACTCAGAGTTCTCATAACTCGCCCCAAAAGGATCAATCAGTATTCATTCTTTTACTGCAAAGAGCACCCTGACTTGCTTGAGCGTCGGAGCGGTTTTTGAACCCTTTGCAAGTTTTTCCCCCTCGAGAACAGACGAATAATAGCAAGGACCTGGAGCAAGGAGCATGAACAAGAAGCAGGAGCGAGGAGCTGGAATAAAGAGAAGCAGAGCTGAAAGCAGGAACATTAGGCTGAATGACACCCACATAACGGAGGAATCATACATAACAACGGTTGTCATGCATCAATTGCCTTAAGCGAGGTTGACCCATTGGACTCCAGGTTGAGGCTTAACTTTCTGACGTCAGTCAACGTTTCGACATTTTATGCATCATCATGAGTCCCGCACTCCTTAGTCGAAACTATTGAGACTTAGGAGTAGAAGTTGCTGATGTCAAAAAATGGCTTTCCGTTAGATCCGCATGAAATAGGGAGTTGATCCATGACAGCCTCCGTTATGTATGAATCCTTCGTTAGGTTGAGGATTGATAGGCTCTGTTTTCTTGCTTTCAGGTCTGCTTCCTCCTCTTCTTCTTTTTGTTCCAGCTCCTAGCTCCTGTTCTTCCCTCCTTGCTCATGTTCCTTGCTTCTTACTTCAGCTCTTTGCTCTTGTTCGTTTGTTCCCGATGGGGGAAAACCTGCAAAGGATTCGAAAACCGCTCCGACGCTCAAGCCAGTAAGGGTGTTCTTTGCAATAAAAGAATGAATATTGATTGATCCTTTTGGGGGGCGAATTATGAGAACTCTTGAGTTTCTTGTGATCTTTTTGGATAAAGAGATTGTGTCCTGTGAAGGACGATGTGGGGAGGCCTTTTATAGGCGATGTTAGGCCGACTGTTAGTGGCGGTGGTGAGGCGGTTGCCTTCAAACCGAAGGAGAAGTTTCCTCTCTTGAGTATCTTGGGTAAGTGGAAGTTCCTAAGTTCAAGGATTCTTCGTAGATATCTTGCCGATGTGATAGACTCTAAAGGAGAAGATTCATCCTTTAGATACGTGGAGTCCAAACTGGCTTAAACACTTTGAGATGTGTAGCCGGCTGAGATCTTTCTGGAAGTTTCTGGATTAAGTCGGTAGGTCGCTTAACGCTGCTGCCTCCCTAGTTCTGGGCGTAAGACATTGGTCGAACCTGTGCGTACCCCCCTTACTCCTTTGAAGACCCTAGTGCTGATCTGTCTATGCCAAGGGCGTGTCGCAGGGCTGGTTTCTTCTGGCCGACCTCCCAGTTAGGGGAACATTCGGTGGACCATCAGGAGCTCAGCGGTCCTCCTGCCTTAAGCCGGCCTGACTTTGTTGACTTGAGGTCTAATCTTGACTCTTCGGACGTTAGTCAACGTCTGGACATTTTATGCATCATCATGAGTTCCGCCACTCCTTAGTCGAAAGAAATGAGACTGAGGAGTAGAAGTAACTTGTGTGTTTTACACAGTGAAGACCTTGAAGTCACGGATTTTACCTGGACTAGAGCTGTTTCGCGAAGCTCGGTCTTTCTTTTTGGTTTCCCAAAGCTGCGTATTCTTGAGCTGATTTACACAGAGCTGGTAGATACTGCTGATGGTAAAACCTCTTTTCTCTGAGGTTGTTCTTGCCAGAAATGACTCAAGTTTTGATTGAAGGATCCGTGATTTGTTCTCCCAAGACACGCTTCGCCTTCTGCTCATGCAGTTAATTTCCCTTTCATGCGCAATTGTGTGGCGTCATAGATCCGATCTTCTGATCATGCGCTTTCAGCGATACACCTTTAGGTAACTGCACAGGCAGTTCCATCATCATCCGTGGATACGTGGTGTTTCCTCAGTGGGGGAGTTAACGTGTTTCCTTGAAACCCGCTGATATCTCCTTGAATCTCACTCGTCTTGAGCTGTGCATATCCTTTAGTCATTATTCCCTGTTGGGCATTCCCGAGAATCATTCGGTCTTTGCTTTAATGACCCCTTGTCTATTCCTTCCCAGTATAAATAACCTACCTTGGCTCTTTGACCTTTGACTCCTCACCATCAAAAATCAGAGAAGGTCCTTCCTTTGCAAATACTTTCCAACTTTGTTATTTTCCTTCTGTTTTCATTGAAGACCCGACATGAGGCCTCTGTTTGACTTCATACTCGCTACCTGCTCGGGGGAGGTTTTTCCATAATGACCGTGGTAAAGAGTGGACTTCTCCATAATGGTCGTGGTAACCCCATGTCCCATTTGGGTAGATTCCACAAGGAAGTAGGGTTAGCAGTGCTGCCTCCAACTAGGGTGCTCTGGGCAAGATAATGTTGACAAGAGGGTTATTTTTATCTTGGTTGTTTTCTTGCCTTGGCAGCTCTTCTGGAAAGGGGTATCTAGTAACTTCTCAGCTTTTTTTCAATCGAATTGCGCGACTGCTTTTTTGGCCGTCCACGTTCTTGGGTTTTTTCCTCGCCCTCGACTTCTTCCTGAGGGTTTTATTTTGTTTTTGCAATTTCTTCTGCAATAGACCTGAACGCCTGTTGTAGTTTCAGTGTCCTTCTCTGCAGTTTCTTCTGTAATAGGTCTTGCCTTGAAAATTAATGGAATTAAGTTTCGCTTTTATGTTGTTTCTCTTGATGTTTCCTTTTCGTGCGTCAATCTGTTGGTATTAAATTCACTTATGTCCGTCGTGACTCTTCGGTGGTCGTGCTCCTTCATAATCGCCCTTCGAGCTATAAATATGCCTTAAAGTTCAGTACGAGTATCTTACAATTCTCGCCATGGGTCTCCTAATGGTTAATGGAACTCTTCCCAGTGGCGACGTGAGGGTTTCTTTTTCATGGTTCTGAATGACAATGATTCCTCTGTTGAAAACTTGTGCATGGAGGTGGCCGGTGAAGGTTTCATTGAGATCCTTCGTCCCCGAGACCTTCTAGATGATGATAATCTTTTTGCATTAGCCGTAGCCCATCCTCTCTATCCCTTGGTTTATTCATTAATCGGCGTAACAAGTGCCTCTTAACCTGCTCTTTTTTCGACTGTCGGGTTTTTGGTTCGCCGTCGCGGGGGCGGTCGGTTACTTGCCGTGATTATCAAAGCCTTGGTGGTCGTTGGCGGTCCTCCTGCTACTCCTTTCTCTTCTTCTTATGTGCCATAGTCGTTCATGAATGATGTTTCCCTGTTTTATATATATATATATATATATATATATATATATGTGTGTGTGTGTGTGTGTATGTATGTATATACCAAAACAAGGAGTGAATTTGATTAGTTCTACGCTTACTAATGCAGTTTTCCCTAATCTTACTACGCATGCTTCAAATGATGTCCCCTGTAAAAAGAATAACTTAAATCTATTCTAGCATGACCTAGGTTTACTAATTCCTTCTGCAAAATAGAACTCGAATTAGTGTAACTGTATAGCTTTGAATGCTTTTTGGGTCCTGGTTTTCCCCCTAATCATGGTTGCTGCTCCCAGGGATGTTTTTCGTTGGTTTAACACAACTAGTTTAGCTAGGACTTCTCTTTGGACCCCTGGTCGTGGCTTTCGCTACCAGGGCTAGTTTCGTTGGCTTGAGCACAACTAGTTTAACTAGGACTTCTCCTTCGACCCCTGGTCGTGGCTTTCGCTACCAGGGCTAGTTTCATTGGCTTGAGCGCAACTAGTTTAATTAGTACTTCTCCTTGGACCCCTGGTCGTAGCTCTCGCTACCAGGGCTGGTTTCGTTGGCTTGAGCGCAACTAGTTTTCGCCGGGACTCCTCCTGCACCCTGGTCGTTGCTTCCGCTACCAAGGTTGTTTTGTCTGCTTAAGCATGACTAGTTTTGCAAGGACTTCTCCTTATACCCCCGGTCACCTTAGGCAGGGCAGTAGGTTAACTAGGACTTCCCCTTAGGATCCTCAGTGGGGACTGCGTTTCACTCGAGTAAAGTGAGTTTAACTAGGACATTTCCTTACAAGGTTTCTGGTGGTCGCCGTAGCTACCAGAGCTGCCTAATTTGCCGGCTTGAGCACGGTCAGTTTAACTAGGACTCCTCCTTAGGATCTTGAGAAGAATCAGTTGTTGCTAATGCTCAAGGTAAAACACTTCCTCGGTTTCTCTTTCTTTAATTGATACCAAAAAAATATCAAATCTCAATCAATTCAGACTTCTCATACACATTATGCAAGAATTACCTGCAGGTGCGTTTTCTCTCTCTAGCTACTTTTGGGTAGCAGGGGTTGATAAATCTTTACATTTGGAGTTTAGAGAAAGAAAAAGGAACAGGAGAACCAGCAAGATCAGCTGGGTTGATAATGTTAGGTGGTGGTGGTGGAATTTGTCTTAGTGAAAAAGATGGAATTAAACAATGAGGGAACGAAAATGAGAGATAATAAGTCACTCACAACAATTATTAGGTGCTCAGTTTAGAGAAAGAAAAAGGAACAGGAGAACCAGCAAGATCAGCTGGGTTGATAATGTTAGGTGGTGGTGGTGGAATTTGTCTTAGTGAAGAAGATGGAATTAAAAAAAGAGGGAACTGAAAAGAGAGATAATAAGTCACCCACAACAATTATTAGGTGCTCATGTTGGATGTCTTCGTGTTGCTACACCTGTTGATAATTTACCTTCAGTTGATGCTCAACTTTCCCAATCTCATTATCTTCTTCAATTTTATGCTTCTCAACAACAACTTTGTAATCCTTTATCTCCTCATCAAAGACAACAACTTGACAACTTCTTTGTTCTAATTACTACTATAAGTTCATCTAAGATTTCCCATTTTAATTACTCTTCCCATGTTAATTACTTTTAGATTTCTCTCTCAAGAATGTTTTTTTTTTCAGTCACAATATTTGCTAGTTTTGTGTTCTTTTAAAGAACAACTTCAACAACATGTAAGAGTTCATGCCGTTGAGGCAGTCATGGCTTGCCGTGAAATTCAACACTCATTTCAAGCTCTCACTGGTGCGCTTTTTTGTTTATTTGGTTCGTCCATGGTGTGTTTGGTTGTTGTTAACAGTAGCAGTCGAATGAAGAAGAGGCTAGGGTTGAAGAAGTAAAAGTGATTTAGGGTTTCTCTGATTTTAGAGATATATACATAGTTGACTGGTCAAGTCAAGCTATGTTCTGACTATTAGTCAATCCGAGAGTCAAGGCCCAACAGGAAGTCAACAAGCCAGCTCGTCTGAAGGCACTCTTGTCTGAAGGCACTCACAAGGACATCTGAAATAAATCAAGAAGATTAGTTGTTAGTTAATTCTGTATAACTAAGTCTGTTATTATAACATAGTTTGTTATAATAACAACTTTACTTTTTCTTTTATTCCTTCTCTTAGTATAAATACTAGTTGTAATAGAATTTATCAAATGATTGAAATAAAACTAGGGTTGGAGAAATTCATACATGGTATCAGATTCCAGGCTAGGTCTTCATCAAGTTTTTCTCCCAAAACTCAAGAACAATCACCAACATTTAACATCATCTCGCAAAAATTAAACATTCAACATAGCAGAAGATTAAAATCAGTTACTACAAGCACTAAAATCATCAAAATTCAGCAGTGATTAGAAAGAAAACTCACTGTTTTTTTCGTACAATTCATCAAGCACATTCATGGCTTCCGCAAATCAAAGTTATCTCCCTCCAATTTCAGCAGTCACCAGTTTCATTACTGAAAAGTTGGATGATTCCAACTATCTTATGTGGAGAGACCAAGTTGAAACAATGTTAAATACCTATGACAACAGTTTTGTTTAGAGATTGAGGGATTATGGTCTAGAATATTCTTATACTACAAAGCTAATTTGTATGGTTGAATTATATTGGTGCAACAAGATACTTCGATATTGGAGGTTATAGATTGAGAAATTGTTGGTTATCAGAGTATCTGAGGTTCTCAGGTTCTCAGGTTATTGTAGAATGATTCTCGAGGGTTGGTTTCTTTATGACTTGTATAGATGTTATAGCGGTCTTCCATTTTATTTTATCGTGTTATAGACAACGATTATATTTTTTTCGGGATTATAGTGTCAACGCCAAGATTGACTTGTATATAGTATAGATGCCTTTATTCTTTATTTTCTTATATTATGGACAGCGGTATTTTCTTATATTATCGAGAATGGTATTTTCTTAGAGGATGTCTTCATTTTTCTTTATCTCTTCATATCAGGGATAATTATTGTTAGAGAATATTATTTTCAAAGTTGGAAGAGGAAACATATGTGTCAGCTTATTCTATGGTTGCACGTATTACTGTTTAACCTCATTTTCACTTCATAACATTATAGTTCTATAGAAGAATTCGGGATATGAAGGGTTGGATCTAGTTTGTTTATAGAGTTTAGCCAGATTGATTTTTGTTAGATGCGTTGAGTTTGTGATTTCAGAAATATGTTATAGTTTCTCTCAAGTTCAAAGTTGGTACATAAACTAGACAGAAGAATAGACAAGGTTGGTTAGCTATCTTCCTAGCATATGGTCAGATTTCTGAGCATCGTAGTGGCTGATTCGAATGAGATGGCGAGATCACTTATCGAGGGTTCATGTCATTGTCCTGTACATTGTCAGATTCCTCGGATTATAGCGTAGACTTTATTCTCATCATAATGAAATGGTTTGTATTTTTCTTTGGAAGTTTGTGTTCGTCATCATTTACAGATTTGATTTATAGATCTTCTTAGATCAGATTGGCAGAGAGGATAGAGAAGTTTTGTTGTTCATTGATGAAGAATCTCCAGTTCTAGGGAGAACTTTCTTCTTATGCAGAGTGTCATGATGGAATAGTTCAGGAGATTCTGTGACGCCCCAGGCCTTAGCAGTTGTCGATATTGTCCTCCCTTTGTCCACCACCACGCACAGGTGGTAGGAGGTTTTGTTCTTGGCCAGGACTCCAAGAGTCCCCCCAAAAGGCCTCGGTACTTACTAAGCGCCAGCGTACACCTATAGCCCAGGCTCTGGACACTCTCGTGAGCGATGTGGGACTATTACAATCCCCCCACCCTCAGCGAAGAGCCGTCCTCGGCTCTGATACCAAATGTGACGCCCCAGGCCTTAGCAGTTGCCGATATTGTCCTCCCTTTGTCCACCACCACGCACAGGTGGTAGGAGGTTTTGTTCTTGGCCAGGACTCCAAGAGTCCCCCCAAAAGGCCTCGGTACTTACTAAGCGCCAGCGTACACCTATAGCCCAGGCTCTGGACACTCTCGTGAGCGATGTGGGACTATTACAATTCTGATTTCGGTGAAGTACCATTACGAATAAGGGAATCCTAAGAAATTTAAGAGTTACAGAAGTCTGGGTTCGAAACAGATTATTTTCTTGCACCAATTTTTGTGACGAGTTGTGTTGACATTGGTAATGGTCGTTTCAGTTTTTACTCTCTTCGAATTTCGAGGACGAAATTCCAATTAAGGGGGGTAGTATTGTAGCGCCCTGACTTTCGAGTCGGAGAATCGGACGAGTTGGAAAGTTGGGCAGAACTAGTCGTTTATTTTGATATTTGGCTTTGAATGGTTATTTGGTTGAGCTTGACCATTCGTCGGAGAGAGATCGAGAAATCAAGAATTTTGATTGGTCAAACGAAAAGATCGGACATGGTTTAGCTATTGTTTCGTGTTCGATAATTTTCTTCCATATCGAAATTTAGCGGGACCATATAGTTTCTTCATAGTTGCTTGTGGGATGAAAAAGAAAGAAAAAGACTAAATTAGGGGTTGAATTAGTAAGATATAAATGTAGTGAGATTTATTTATGATGGATATATAATCTAGGGGTTGGAATGCAATTATTTACATGGGCACTTTAGATGATGACACATGGCATTGTTATGGTTTTTAAAAGAAAACCAACCCCACCTGTACTCTTTTCTCACCTCCATACTTATCCACCCAACACGTCACTAACCCAAACAGCCACCTCCTTTTTATTACAATTCTCATTTTCCAAACCATTATCATTTTTCAAACCAACAGAACAACCGAGTGAATGAATGGGTTTTTGTCCGTGAGTTGGTGGTTTGATTTCAGTCGTCGATTTCTTTGCGCTCGGTTGTTGGAATTCGATGAAATTTGTTCGAGGTAATTGTATTCGACTTGTTCTACATATCTATCCGTTCAGAATTTTCAATTTCGTCAGTATCTGGTGGATTTATGATGGTTATATTGATAACTATATAGTTATACTAATTTCAATTGGGATCATAATTTGGAGCTATTTATACGATTATTATTCAATTTCTTCGAATGATTTACGTTCAGGATGATGTTTAGGATATTATAGACTATTTTGGGGTGTTCATATATAGACGGGTTGCTGCCGAATTATTTTACGGCTCAAATTTGATATTTGGATCAGTTTTTATAATGAATTGGAATAGAGATGGTTACCCGAACCTTGCCGTTAACATAAATGGATAGGTTGAGTTATGGATTCGTAACATTAGGTTCATTTTATGATTTGATAGTTCAAGATTCATAGAATTTGGTTCGTTATATAATTTGTCAGCTTATGGGGTATCGGAAATTTAAAATAGAGTTTGTGGGAAGTTGGTTGGTTTATATTCATTTCAGTTATTTGATGAGACGTCTCAGTGAATTGTATAGTGCCAATAGGACATTCCTAGTATAGTTTCATTCATTTTATGCATTCTTGCTCTGCAAGAGGACTCTTAACAGTTATGTAACTGTCAAATGACCGTTTGTCCTTTCATATTTCAGTAGGACTAATAAACTGCAATAGGGAGCTCGAGGAGAAGTGGAGCTTAGTCAGGAGCATCATTGGAAGCGCAAGAAGAGGTAGGATCCTATGAATCTTACTTGGAGCACGGGTATTCCCTGTTTCACCATTATATATATAGTTAGTCATTTTCTTCTTTTTATAGTTCTCTAGTTCAATTTATGACATGATATGGTATGATATGTATGTATGTGGTGTACTCTATGTTATGGATGTTTCTCTTTTCAAAACAAATTTCTTTTCTGAAAAATAATCACATGGAGGCAGAATCGCTTGATCTGTGTGATCGTTTTGTGTGAATTGTAAACACGTGGTGGCGGAATCGCTTGAGCTGCGTGTATAACATGGAGGCGGAATCGCTTGATCTGTGTTACGTGTAATGGTTGTTTTACCACGGGCATTGGTTGGTCACCTTGTTTATTTTATGTTATGGATTAGCCATGAATTATGTCAAGGGTTACACTCGGTGCGTGGCCAGCCGTTTGGTAACGACCATTCTAGTTTACCCGGAATGGGGTCCGGAGAGGATGGGAGTTGGGGTATTCCGACCCTTGGAGTGATTAGGGGACTGACCCAATACCATGCTTGTTTATTTATTCTGCTAAACCACTGGTGTGTGTGGTTTGAATTCTGTTGTGAATGATGCTTACAATGTTTTCACCGAAATGAAAGAGGGTGTTTACCCGAGTTTTCTTAATAAGAAAATACTAATTCCCTGAAAGTGGACACTTGTAAAAGTTTGGCTTTAAACAGGGTTTACCCTACCTTGAGACATGAGAACGCTCATCTCCTTTTGGTTGATGGGACCTTTAGGAGGGCTCTGTTCTTGTAGCTTTGGGAGCCTATCAGATCATTTAATACTATTATAGGTTCATGCATATGTTTGGGTATTCTTCGAATGGTCAATGAGTTACCTTGCGAGGAAGCGTCAGATCTGGCCGGAGATAGGACGCGCCTCAAGATGAGATAATTGTATCGCCGTGTGTATATGGCTCTGCTACACGACGATGCTCTTATAGTCGTCTGGGTAAGTCATGACATATTCTAAGCGTATCATTGTTTGGGTGAGATTTACTATTCGATGCGTATTGAGATCACAAGCCAGCCCGATGGGCGATGATGACGAAGGGAGGGTTACGGAAGCTCTTACCGGGGTATTACGTGGATCCATGTGTACACTGCAGTAGTCAAACGTTCGATAAGGTGCCGCCTGCCTACGCACTGACAAAGGCCGAACGGTTCTTCCTAGCCGAATAGTAGGTGACCCCGACTGAGGGCGTATTCAGCCGTGATCTTGGTAAGCTAGAAGAATTATCTTACTATATTGCTTTGCTTCGTGTGCATATTGATATCTCTGTATATGTATGTATATATGTAAGACTTATAACTATTAATATATTAAAATGTTGATGTGTGTGGTGCGGGTAGGATGTCTAGGTATCCTACTGAGCTGACCTTCGGGTTATCTCATTCCTGTTTGCTGTTGTTCAGTTGCAGGTATTGGTGACCCGGAGTGACATAGTTTACTTCGACGGCTCACATTATGTAAGATTATAATTTCTATTATATTTTCAACATAATCACAACGTTAATATTATATATGTATCATCTAGAATATTTAGGATCGTTCTCTCACTCGTTTGCGATTGTACACATGTAAATAGTATGCACATTATCACTTTTTATTTGAGGCTATTGTTATTTAGAAGTTTGTGAGATATCTATGAATGTTTGACAGGTTTTTCCAGGTTTGATATGTTCAATTTATAGAGGAGACTCTGTCCAAATTCAGTCTCTTCTGTGAATTTTTCATATAAATGAAATCAAGTTGTTTTTCTCTTTATGAAAACTATGTTTGGGTTACATATATTTTCCGAGCATATTTTCAAAAGGTTTAAACTATATTTGATTTTCCGCTGTGTTTGTTCTTGATTTGTAACCCGTGATGAGAGTTTTGGCTTGGGTTTATATTTAAAACTGGTTTGAGTTAGTATTAGACCGAGTCGAGTTTCTTTTATAAACTGCCGGACAAACCGCGATTCGGAACACGGGGCGCCACAGTTGGTTCAATTGAAGAACCACCTTAGTTGAAATTTATCAATGGAGTTGAGCAAATCAATCCAGAATTTCAGCAGTGGAGGAGCAAAGAGAGTACTTTATCAAAATCAATTTACTTTGATATATATGGTCTTCAATCAGCAAGAGAGATATGGAATTATCTTGATCTAACCAATAATGAAGGTCTCGAATCAAAGAAAGATCAACTTAGAAGGAAACTTCAAACAATAAAAAAAGGTGATGCTTCTATAGCAGAATATCTAAGGGAAATCAAGCTTATTTCTGATTCCTTGCTATCTGTTCATGATAAGGTAAGTGAATCTGAACTAGTTAGAATTGCTATTCATGGATTATCACTCGGATTGGTGGTTAAACCTAGACTCTTTTGTTAGTTGAGTGATGAACAAATCACTCGGATTGATGGTTCCGAATAAAAGAATGGCCGTCGGTAGGTGTCGGTGCCGTTGTCGTCACCGGAGAATGTTGCACTCTTTTTTAGGGTTTTGTTTTGGAAGAAAAATTAATTGAGATTCTTTTTGTTTTGGAAGAAGAAGATGAAAGAAGCAAACGGAGGTGAACGTCACCCACATTAAAAAACCGATGCTTATAGAGAACTCGGGTCAATGGTCATTGACCCGAGTCAATAAAATTTCTGGATGCTAACAGCTTTTTGGGCCGGTGCCTTTAGAAGCACCCTCAACTTATTCACAGAATTGCAACCGTACCAATTAAATGTCCAAATTACATCCTTCTTCATGTTTTAAGGCTACTAAATGTGACCAGCTATTTTATGAATAAGTTGACATACCCTTCTTCATGTTTTAAGGCTACTAAATGTGATCAACTATCCGAAGTATTTCTTTTTTAGCCACCAATATCAATAAACGCCCAATTTTCTTGACAATTTGTTTGTTTCTTAAATTTCGAATTGTTTTGGTCATAATCTATTAAGACCAAATTGTTTATGTAATTCTCTTTTTTTTTTTTACGAAGTATTTATGTAATTTCTATTCAACTAATTTTATGTCTCACTTTTTATTTTCCTAAGAAAAACGCGTATAATTTTTATAATATTGAGATTTTATTTTCTCTTTAATTATTCTTTCATTTTCATTTTTTCAGAGAATTTTTTTAACCTAAAAATCATAATACGTTTGATTACAATACAATTTTAAACTTTACTATTTATGCGGTCAACTACAAGATATGAACAAATTAGAAAAAAACCACAGAAATTGGTGATAAAAAAGTTAACAATGTGGGACAACAATCATATAGTCTATAAATTACAATTAGTTTAAAAGGGAACTCATAATTTAACAAAGTATTGGCAAGTTTTTTGAGAAAACTAATTAGCTACTAGAGAATTTCATGCCTCACTTTTGGACCCAATCCAATGTGTCCATTCAAATGCACAAGGTAGACAATACCGATTCCAACCTTTATATATTTTTGGAATTGAAGTATTTTCTTTTAGAATATTTTTGACAAAGTGATTTTTCTTCTCGGATATTACAATTGCAATAATCTTTGGTTCTTCTGGAACACCCCCCCCCCCTAAGCGTTAGATGCGTTACATTTTGGGTTTCTGATAGCATACACAAAGCACGATTGACAATAGTAGCAATAAGCAACCCATATCAGGTAAATTAAACCAATGTCCCTTACTACAATGTTCTTCATAATATCAAAGTACTTTTCTGATACGTATATATATATATATATATATATATATATATATATATATATATATATATATATATATACTAATCAATACCCAAATACTCAGAGAATATAACTTCATCTTCTTCCAGTGTCTTTGATGTGTTTTAACAATTTTAAAATTAATTTCATTTTGACCCCCTATTTTGTTCAAAAAATGTTGGAACTTTTTGGGAATTAACCAAATTTAAAAGGGGGCAATTCGAATTTACATAATCACTTTTATTAGAAGGGCGATTATGGAAACAAAAAAAATGAACCATTGAAGTTAACCGACAGTGTTAACAAAAAGAGACCAAATATAAATTTACGTAAAATAGAGGACAAAAAAAAAGTTAATCACAAAGTAGGGGGCCAAAAAGGAAATACCTCTTTTTGCTTAAGAGATCGACTACGATTCACATTCATCGTTACAAAACACTGATACATTATGAAAATGTGATAAACACGATAACCACCTAAGTTAAACTAATGATGAAAGAGATCTAAAATCTAACAACATAAAAGAGGTCGAGAAAATAAGCAACAAACGAATTGTCAAAGGAGTTGGAAGTTTCACTAATGTTGGTGGCAATTCTGTTGATAAGTTGAGCCTAAATGTGTTATATTTAGGCTGACTTGTATTTAATAACCTTTAAATTTGGAGAAGGATGTGATTCGAACGTTTCATTGGAGCGGTGACAATTCTGTGAATAAGTTGATTTTTGATGGATTATATGTAGAAGTCTTCAAAGAAGGAGAAATTTAAGGATGTGAAGATCTCACAGGAATCTCATCAATTCCTCACCGTTGATGACTCGAGCTCATACCTCCGGGTATGAGCTCGAGCTCATCCAATCACCCCCTCAATTTCTATTAGAGCATCTCCAATGGGACACTCTAACAAACACTATAAATCCTAATTGTCAAGTGTCAATAGAAATTCTTTTTCCTAAATGTCAATATAGAGACACTCTAATTTTTGTTGGTCTCTAATGGAGATCTCTAAAGTCTCTATACTTAATACACATGTCCCTCTTCAATCCAATAGATAAAAAATAGTTGAAAAATAAAGTTTTCTATTGGTTGGAATTTTAAAGTAACACTTAGAGAGTCTCAAGTAGACACTCTCATTTTGGAGTTTCTTTCTCCAGAAACTCTATAATAAATGTGTTCACCTCATATTAGAGTGTCTAACAAAGTGTTCTGTTGGAGATAGTTTTTTAACAAAAACTCTAAAAAGTCATATGTGGCACTCTAAGTGTTAGAAATTGAGTGCCCCATTGGAGATGTTCTTAGTTTAAAATTTTAGAGTGTCAGTAGGTGGCACTTAGAAAACTCAAGAAGACACTCTAGCGTCTCTATTGAGATTTTTTATAATAATTGCATCCACCTCATAATAGAATGTCTAACAAATTATTTCATTAAAAATTTTTTTTTTTACAGAAGTTCTAAAATTTCTCATGGGACACTCTAAGCTTTAAAGAGTTTGAATTCCGGGTATACTTACTAGTTACATTTAATCGGAATGTGTAGAGGCTCTTTTGATTTATGTATTGGCATCTCGGAGTATAAATACAAAAGCTGTCAGTAAATCTAGCTTGAGCATTGAATGGGAAAATCATAAATGCCAATAGTTGGACAAGTTGGACAACTTGGACAAAATGATTGTGGCTATCCGATAAGGTTATCCACTGGTAGACACCGGATTTGACCAAAGTTAAACTTGACAAGCTAGTTGACCACCCCAAATTCAAAGTTGTTTCTTTTTGGTACACCACCAAATTCAAATCTACTGGCCATTAATTGGTATCTAATTAAGATATGCCGTTTCTCAACAAAAAAAAAAAAAAAATTAAGATATGCCGTTGAGGTGTGCCTAACTCGCCAATTTGAGGCTTGTATTTGACTAGTTCATAATTTGAATCCCCCTTCTAGTAATAAAAAGGTTTGCCTAACTCAGCCAGTTTGGGACTTTTATTTGATTAGTTTCTAATTTGAACCCCGCTTCTATTAACAAAAGGTTGAGTGTATCCTTCATTTTCACTATAACCCTTTTTGCTCTCTTTTTTCCAGTCTTTCATTTTATACCCTGCATTGAACGGAGGTGTTCCAGACAAGAAAAACAAAAATAAAAAATTGAAAGAGAAAACGACAATTGTTGATGTCAGAAAATGGTCTTCCGTTAGATCAGCATGAACCAGGGAGTTGATGCATGACAACCTCTGTTATGCTGAATGTTCTGTTAAGTCGAGCCAGATTCAGCCGAGTGCTTCTGCCTCCGGTTTTGGTTCTCTGCTCCTTTGCTCCTCGCTCTTTGCTCCTGCTTCCACCTCCTTGTTCATGCTTACTACACTTGTTTGTCTGTTCCTAAAGGGGAAAAACCTGCAAAGGGTTAGAAAATCGCTCCGACGCTGAAGACAGTCAGGGTGTTCTTTGCAATAAAAGAATGAATATTGATTGATCCTTTTGGGGGCGAGTTGTGAGAACTCAGAATTTCTTGTTTCTATGGTTTAGAGATCGTGTCCTTTGAAGGACGATTTGGGGGCCTTTTATAGGCTTAGAGGCGGCGATGATTGTTGTGGAGGGAAGTTTTCCCTTTGTGTTTATCTCGCATCCAGGATAGATGAAAGTTCCTAAATCAAGGATTTTTCGTAGATATCCTGCCGATGTGATAGATCTTTGGGGAGAAGCTTCCTCCCTTGGACGCGTGAAGTCCAAACTTGCTTAAACACTTAGAGATCTGTAGCAGACTGAGATCTCTGTGGAGATTCTAGGATTAAGTCGGTCGATTGCTGGTGCGCTTTGCCGTCCCAGTTCTGGGTGTAAGGCATCGACCGAACCTACGTGGACCCCCTTATTCCTTTAGAAACCCCAGGGGTGATTCGTTCATGCCAAGGACGTTACAGGACTGGTTTCCCTAACCGACCTCCCAGTTAGGGGAGTACGTGACGGATCATCAAGGGATCAGCTGACCTGTTACCTTAAGCCGTGTTGACCCATTGGACTTCAGGTTTGATCTTGACTCTTCAGACGTTAGTCAACGTCTGGACATTTTATGCATCATCAACAATGTTTCATTTGTCATTCCATCTGTAACAATCGAGGGAGAGAGTTTCTTATTCTGCTTCTTCTTTTACGCTAGTATATATGTCTCTATTCAAGGAGAACATGTGAAAGTCTGTTGTAGAACGAGAGACAAAGAGAGAGAGAGAAGAAAACAAAGATAACGTCGACAATGTTACTCTAGTCAGAGACTTCAATAATCCTATTTTCCTTTTTCATTTTTTAGTTTTTTTTTGTTTCCGGTTCTTTTCCCAGAGTACCTTTGACGATGGAGATCCTCCATGTAAGTGATGACAAAATATAGAGGAAGCGTAAAACAAAAAAGTGTGTAACTAATAAAGAAAAATAAAAAAGTGTGTAACTAGAAAAGAAAAATAAAATCAATTTCTCTGAACAGAATAATGAAAAATGGGATCAACTAGGATCTGATAAAATGTTGAAGGTCAATATCTTAGCGTTAAGCGAAAATTACTCGTAATTTGTAGAGGTGATGCCATGCCAGATACATTCCGACCAGATTATAAATTTATAAACCTAACTCATTTAGACGGAACAAATCTACTAATTCTTTGATTCGAGTTAGTAAGAGGGATCTTAAAGAAAGAAATAGAGGCTAATAACTAAAAGAAAAAGACCAATTGGCCTAATTTAAAGGGAAGACCATCACTTTTTCTTGGAGGGACCCAGTCTACTTTATTTCTGAAGAAAAATCTATGGATATTACCAATCAAATCTCATTACATCCAGCTGGTTGCCTGCATCATAGTCATCTTGCCAGATTTAAAAGAAATTTGTGTTTCTTTTTGGAATATAGAAAACGTTTCCACTTCAAACTCATGTGAACAAGGGGGTAACTTTGTAGTTCAACACACAAAAAGGGGGTAACTTTGCCTCTTATGACCTAGTTAAGTGGAGCTTAATACTCGTTATTTTCGTGTATTTACGAAAATTTGTACTATTATTTAAAACTATACTCAATATTACATTAAATTAGTGGACACCCATCCTAAGAAATGATTCCGGATTTACATCTTCTACATTTAATCATAATACTATGACCAGAGCGAGACTATACTCACAGATATCTGTAGAGATATAACTAGTCAGCACGAAAAAGGATAGGCAAACAGGGAACATGCATACATGATACATCCCAAAATAGTGGGTACCACCCTCTTTATTTGACATTATCCTTAGAGGAATCCTGGTTTTGTTCCCAAAGTAAATCAATATAAGTACCACACTTTGGCAACCAAAGATGATACCCCAACTAGTAGAATTAAGCTATATACTCCAATCTTAATGGCTCTTCTTCCTCTCCCTCCAGCCACTCTTCATTTCCTCCTCCCCCTTCTCCTCCTGTTATCGGTCTCCGTTGTTGTTCACTCTCAAGTTCCTGCAAGCAAAACATTTACGGTCTTGAATCAAGGAGAATTCGGAGATTATATAACCGAGTATGATGCAAGTTACCGTTTTTTAAATATCGCGGATCGTTCAGATTTTGCATATCCATACAGACTATGTTTTTATAACACTACTCCTAATGCGTTTGTATTGGGCATGCGTGCCGGTCTCCCAAGAGATGAGGACTTGATGCGTTGGGTTTGGGATGCTAATAGAAACAACCCGGTTCGCGAAAACGCTACTCTCAAGTTTGGGAGGGACGGGAACTTAGTCCTAGCCGATGTAGATGGCCGAATCGCTTGGCAAACCAATACAGCCAATAAAGGTGTTACTGGAATGGCTTTGAGACCAAATGGAAATTTAGTCCTTCATGGCAAGGGAGGAAGAATTATATGGCAGAGTTTTGATTACCCCGTCGATACCCTCTTAGTGGGCCAGTCACTTAAATTGGGCGGTCGAAATAAGCTCGTTAGTCGAACATCGGATAGCAATGGTTTTGATGGGCCTTACAGTATCATTTTAGATAAAAAGGGGTTCACCATGTATGTTAGTAATTCAGGTAAGCTTCTTCAATATGGAGGTTGGGGAGGTAAAGGGCTCTTCAATGTTACATTTGATGCAGTCCCTGAAGATCGGAGTATTACTGCTTATGAGTTAACCCTTGCTTTTGCCGAAGCACAAACACCTAACTCTGTTCCAACGTCGAGACACTTACTTCAATCACGACCATCAACCAATTCAAGGGGTATTATACTGAAGAAAGTCAATTATAATGCAACTTTATCATTCCTAAGGTTGGAATCAGATGGAAATCTCAAAGTCTTTACTTACTACACCAACACAAGTTATCAAAAATGGGCTGAAACCTATGCATTTTTTGGAGATGATGTGAGAGAGTGTGGGTTGCCATCTAAGTGTGGTTCATTTGGGTATTGTGATAAGAAAATGTGTATTGCTTGCCCAAGCCCGAAAGGTCTTTTGGGTTGGAGTGAGAATTGTAAGCCACCACCACCGCCGACGGTGGCGGCTTGCAAGAGTACTACCGCTCCGAACTATTATAAGATTGTTGGGGTT
This sequence comes from Eschscholzia californica, assembly GCF_041429995.1. Lineage (NCBI taxonomy): Eukaryota > Viridiplantae > Streptophyta > Magnoliopsida > Ranunculales > Papaveraceae > Eschscholzia > Eschscholzia californica. The sequence continues at coordinate 26,623,479 of NW_028238309.1, read as the reverse complement.
GAACATTTCTTGAGTCCATATGAAGAAGGTCAAGGGCCTATGAGGGTGGATGCTTGTAAGGAGAAGTGTAGTAAAGATTGCAAGTGTCTTGGGTTCTTCTATAAGGAGGAATCGTCCAAGTGTTTGACTGTGCCAGTGCTTGGTACTCTCATTAGAGATGTTAATACTTCTCATATTGGTTTCATTAAGTACTAAAATTAAACGGATTATTTTGAGAATATAATATATATATATATGGTTTGTATAATTAATAATGTTGCAATAATGTCTTCAATTTGGAGACTTTATTATCAATAAAAACTTTTCAAGTGTTATATGTTCTTGATTGTGTTATTTGTTTTCTCCAACTATGAAATCTGACTCATTTAAGTTTAAATCTTTTGAGTTAAAAGCCTAAAAGAAACCTAGTCAGATTTATTTATCCCAATTCAAAAATAAGTAGAAGTTAGTTTGAATTCTAACAAAAAGAGCTGCAACTCAAACTCTTCTACAACAAAGATCGACGAGTAAAAGAATAAGAAACAAAACTTATAATATATCTGACTTCGACTAGCATTTTATTCCTACACTTCCACAAAAAAAAATCTTTGAAGTATGTGGTGCAAGAAATGTTATGTGGAACACAAAATAAATGCCCACCCGCACTACTTGATTATAGGGTGGGACCTGAGTTAATGGCTTGCTCTGTTCTGGAAAAATTTGGTGTCTTTTTAATTAAGAGGTTTTGTTTTTTGGACAAATGAAGTAAGGATTGGGAAGGGGGAGGGAGTAATCCTCCCTTACACTTTTTAGCTGATTTCAAGTCGGGTGAAATTTCACACAAAGATTACAAACCAACATTGATCTCTCATGGTCTATATGGAGAGAGGTGACATGGTTTGTACATATAGCGACAGCTGACGCTAGCCGGATATTGTTGGTCGAGGATGCTCAAGGACTGTATCAAGCATACGAAGTACTGCTTACCTTGTCAGAAATACGCGAAGGAACACAAAATGCATCCGACCGCAAGAAACCATGCGGGACCTAGGATTTTGCAGCGACAGCTAACACCAGTCGAGTATTCCTCTAGGTTCTCCACACACCTCTTCAACTAACTCATGGAAGCTTGAGTCATCAACCCAAGCATTAAAGAAATGAAAGGGGCAATGCGACTTAGTATTCAGAGGCTCTAAAGGTAAAGTAACAGGGGAGTGGTCAGAAATTCCTGCCGTAAGGAATTTATCTTTAGCCAGTGGAAACCGGTCTAACCATAACGAGTCGATGAGGGCCCTATCCAGTTTAGAACTAATCTGGGTGTGGCCTGATTGTTTGTTAGACAAAGTAAAGAAACAACTTCTATATGGACAGTCAAGGAGGCCCAATTGGGTGACACAATCAAACATATCAAGATAATTTGGCTGTGTGTATGATTTTCTCTTTGTTTTTCATGTGTCGCTAGTATAGAGTTATAGTCCCCCATTAGGAGCTAAGGCTCGTCACTATGAGCAAGTAATAAAGTCATTTCATGCCACAGGTCCTTCCTTTAACGTGAGAATTACTACCATAAACAATTGCAAACAAAAATACCTCCTGCTTGAGTGCTTACTTGGCCAGCTATAAGTTGTTTTCCCACATTAGATACTCGGAAATCGAGACGACTTAGATCCCATCTTATCTGGAAAATTTAGAATTTTTTGAAGTAAAAAACTCTTATTAACATAACCCAATATTCAGGGCCGGCCCTGACAATTTGGTGGCCCGAAGCGGACATAACAAATGTGGCCCTCTAACTTACACATGCATATAAATCGAGTGGAACTATAGTTGGGCTAACCCAGACTGCAACCTGCTTCTGCCGACCTATGTTTTCTTGAAATTTATTCAATTTATACAAAAATTTGGTAGGAAATATTCCGCCTATGGCAAGGGTTCGAGTCCCTTGGGACACTTTTAAATTTTATCTCCAACTGCTTCTCTTTCAAATGATTTTTTTTTGTTGAAAGTACTTCTGTTTTAAATGATGGTTTTAGTTTTTGTTTGAACCGCAACTAACATTTAATTTGTAAGAAAAGTTTTTCAAATTCACATTTAAGTACGAAAATAGATATAGAGTTGATTTTACAAAAAAACAGTACCTCTATATTCGTTAAGTAGGATCCGACAATAAGTTTTGAGTTAGTGATTCGAAGACTTCTTTACTAGATTTTGAGTTGCATAGACATTCAAGAATTATGATATTAGTTGAATATGAGAGACCAGAACTCTCAAGAGTATCACATAAATATGTAGCTTAGGTACCCTATGAGTAGCAAAAGCCTTATATGGCTTATTCGGTTTCTCGATAAAACTAAATATGATAATAATGGTTGGAATGTGGGATGAGAAAATTAAGATTTAAATGATTCAATTGTAATTTTATCACAAAAATAGATAGATTCGTCACATTAGCCCATTTTTTAGTTGATAAATACCATCTAAGGATATAAAATTAATCACAATGGATTAAATTTAGTTAAGAAATCAACTATTAGATTGAAATTTATTCTCTTCCCCTCTAAACAAAAAGAAATATTTTTCATTTGTCTAAATTACATATATGAAAATATCTTTTATTTATATCCGTCCAAACTATGATAACAAACACATAGTTGTATGTATTTAAATAGATTTAAAGAAAGAGGTAATTTCTAGAAAGGTCAAAATAATATTGAAAATGAGTAGAAAAGCACAAAACATTTGAAAATTATTATTCAGGTCAAAAAGTGTGCAAATACCAAAATACCATTTTTTGTCATTTTGTGTAACTAAATTATTTTATTTTTCTTTAAATTTTAAATCGATATAACTTTTGTTTGAGATGTCGGATTTCTATAAAAATTGTATATTTAGAAATGATTTTTCATTAGCTTTCTAACAAGATCCACTTTCAATACTTTTTTTTAAAAAAAAAACCTAAAAAAAACGCCGTTTTTTTCCTTCACGTTTTTCTGCAAACGTGTTTGCAACAGTCTGTTGTGCAAACGTGTTTGCAACAGTCTAATCTGCAAACGTGTTTGCAACAGTCTGATCTGCAAACATGTGTTTGCAAAATATAGGTTGCAAACAAGAGATGACCAACATAGTAGGCATTGAGTGGTTTTCGCCCACCCCCTCAATGTTTCATGTAACAAAACCATGGCCCTGTATGAGGAAGAAAATCATATATATTCATGAAATAATAATATACGAAATAAATTCACACATTCTGAAATGATGTTTTTATTTATCTCACGCAAGTCACAACCATAATCACATTTATACATTCAGTAACACTTCAATACACAATATACTTCCCGACTAAATAACAGAACGAGTAACATCTGTTAAGGGTGTGAAGATGTAAATCTTACAATCATGAGATTCGGCTTCTCCTTTGAATGCTCCCACCACATTTTCACCTACATTTTCTCGCTGATACCAACCATATCATACAACACCCACCCGTTAGTTTCAAATTCATCTATTTTTTTTATAATTATCTTTTCTGACAGTATTCTCACCTTCCATAGGGATCTCACAGAAAAGCTAGATCTCGAATCAAGGCCTAGCACTTCCCATTTGGTTGTGATGGTAACTGTATCTGAACATCGGTTACCGATCGCTTTTTAGATAGAGGACCTACCCACACCTGTAACCAAAATCATCGTGCGTTAATGGTGAAGGGTGGAAATCAGAATATCCACCATCAAAGAGTTGTTTGTTCATTGACCCACATCTCTCAGCAACTCTCCCATTCATATCTACTTCGGATAGTACAGTTGTTGCTGCATCAACAATTTACCTCCATTGTTCAGTTTGCACTGTGAATTTCTGCATCATCATACTCAAAGACTTTAGACACTGCCGAATTAGAATAGACGAGACTAAGATAGACGCATAAACAATTACCTTTGTAGTCATATTTGACATCACTCATCAATAATAAAAGATTCTTTTTTTTGAGAAGTAGATAGGATATTTAGTTGATCATTTCAATTTACAATTACTAGCACATTCATGAACAATAACAAAAATCAATAATGAGACTGAATAATGATTCAATACTCACTTGATTGAAGCTCGTGTTCCATTTTGAGAAGGCTCGAAGGTTAGTTCATTGGAGCTTTATATATGTCGACATACTTCCTGCAAACAACCAAAAAATGAGATTAATGGATATGACATTGAAAGAGATATACGAAACTCCAAAATAGCGAGGGGAAAGTGATGAGACGTGAAAATGTCTCATTTGAATCTCTTAACTCCGGTTAGTTAGTCCAATTCGAGTTGTTACTCTGATTATTTGCTTGATTTTCTTTCTCAGGTGTCTTTTACGGAGTTCAGGGTGAAAAACGGATAAAAGTCGGAGAAATGCAGCCTAGGGGTATTTTGGTCATTTTGTGATTCTGATCTCATGATCAGTATTAGTGCTCGGATGGAAAGTAGAGTCCAAGACGAACCCATAGGCGAAAACGGAAGTCAAATCGGAGTCCGGATGAATAAATTAGAGCAAGTCAAAGTTCGGGTCAAATTTGGTATACTAAAAGTCAAGAGGGACACGTGGCATGCATCCGGCAAGGAATCGAATGAACCAGGGGATACGCGGGCTACTGTCTGTCACGTCCAGGGGTACACCAAGCTGTACGCGTGACCCGGCCCAACCCGACTCGATGACGTCAGCTGACGTCATCATCTTCTTTCATCCTTTTATAACCGAGAGCTGTTTTGAAAAGGAGATATTTTGAATTTTCATAATTGAAACAGAAATGGAAAGAAGATAAGAGAAGAAATGGAAAGAAGATAAGAGGCTGAAGAAGGAAAGTGAGATAAAGATGAAACCGAGAATGGAAGGAAATTTGTTGTTTAACCGGGAAGGAAAGAAATGGTGGAAAGAGGAGTTGGGACGTTTTATTCTCGGCTATAAGAACAGAGAGCTCGAAACAGAAGAGGCATCTCTCCACGGCTAAAACATAACAGAGAAAGAATTTTAGAGAGAGAAACCGACGGCCAGAAAACAGAGGTTAGAGAGAGAGAGACCGAGATCAACATCATCCATCTTTCATCTTCATCTCCTTTTCTTTTAGTGACAGAGAGAAAAAGTTGAAGAAAGATTAGACAGAAACCAGGGTTTAAGAGAGAGAAAGAAACAGAGACAGATTTCTCATCATCATCACCTTTTCTTTTTCTTGTTTTTTTTCTTTTATGTAATTTTTTTCTTAGTGAGAGAGAAAGAGGTTACAGAGAGAGATAGAAACAGGGAGTTGTGGAGAGATTGTGTAGAGAGAGAAATTACAAAACAAAGAAAGAAAAAAAAGAAGTTCTCGGATTTTGGTTATTTATTGTTATTGATTTACTGTATTCTTAGTGAGAAAGATAATACAGAAAGTTCTAATAGAGAGAGAGAGAGAGAAATAGAAACAGTAGGGTGAAGAAAGTTAGAGAAATTGATTGGAGAAGACGAGAAAATAGGTGAGAAAATAATTTTCTCACAGGGAAAATAATTCCGGGAAGACGAGAAAATCGTTTTCCCAGAGGGTGTGTTTGGCAGAACAGTGGAAAATCAACAGGAAATCCTTTCCCTAAGGTCCTGTTTGGTTTTAAAATAGCGAAAAAAGTTAAGTTTTCTTCTCCCTCTCTTTACTTTATTTTCCAATATATTTTGATATAATGTCTATGAGTAACTAATCATTTATCTAGGGTTTTAGATGAAGTTCTTCGTACTTAATTTTATATATGATTTGTTAATAATTTTTTATTGATTTTCATGATAAAATATTCCGGATTTTTGACCATTCATGGACCAAAAATCTGAGTTATATAAAGAATATGCTAATTACATCATAATGAACCATTGTTAGAATTATTATGAGAACGGATTCGAAAAACCCTAGGTTCCCTTTATCTGAATTTTATCAACTTTAATATTATTTCAATTTCAATTATTGTTTATCTTTTTATTATTTGAAGAAAAATATTATCAATCAAACCATTTTTTTTTGAAAACCTAATAGTTTTAAGATTAGAATAGAAATTCGACTTAGTCTCTGAGGAACGAACCGGTCTTACCGGAATTTTACAACTTGACACCCGTGCACTTGCGGGTGTAGACCTATTTAGGAAACTTTCTAGGCCCATCAAGTTTTTGGCGCCGCTGCCGGGGACTTAGTTTGAATTGAATCTAATTTTATTTCTATTTTTGGTAAGTTTTTATTTTTGGACACTTTGACTTGCTTTTCCATTTTTGGTGTGTAGAACGCTAAGGAGCGAAGGAAAAGGCGCAACAAGAAGAGGAGCTCAAGAAGGAAGATTTACATTTTATTTTTAGTAATTTTTTTATTTTTGGTGAGAGAGAGACTTTTAGACTTTCTAGTTTTTATTTTTGGTATTAAAGTTTTGACCCTAAATTGGAGGGCTTTATAATTTGTAACCGAAAACCAAAATCGAAGCCTCGGGTTGGAACACTCAAGGGGAGAGTGGCCCGGATCGTCTGCAAGGGTCATCGCCCGTCTGGAACGGGAGGTAATTTCTCTAATCACCCACGAAGCCCCTGTCAGTGGGTATTTGCGTGTTTTGTGTGCTTAATTGTTTTGATCGAATTGCTTAGTGTAAGCATTCTAGTAAGGGCAATAACCCAATTGAAAGATAGGAGACGGATTTCATCACCGTTCTCTTGCCCAAATAGGTAACAACATTCACGATCCCAAACTTCACTTAAAATCTAAAATTTGATTTAGACATCAGCCCCTAAGGTGACGAGCTCATAGGATCTTTGAAACAATTCAGGGACTTGATTTTTATTTGGGCATTCCTAAAGGGAAAGTTCATTCAACTCTTTATAAGGTCGCCTCGAGAAGAGGAAACGTTACCAGGTTGGACGGCTATCACAACGTTTATCGTTGGTCGTCTCCAAGAGTTGTTTGATCGTAGTACTTGGACGGAATAACCCTCATAAACATTATAGTTCAAGTTTTGTAACGAAGTAGGAGCTGTCTAGATTTTTAAGGGAAATCTGACCAACTTGTCTTTCGTCTAGATTCTGTTTAGGTTGCTTGGTAGAGTCAGACTGATTGTGTTTGCTTTCCTCTAGGGTCTTCGTAGTGATTCCTCGGTTTTCGTTTTAAAAAAAAAAAAAAAAAAAAAAAATAAGTTTTTGAGAATATCCTTGGTCATTGGGCTCTAGTTTATGCCCGATAGATATCGTGATAAGAGAGGTCGTTTCATTAGTAGAGAAACTCATCTAAGTAATCTTCTAGCCAATCTCTCTTTGAGTGACACTATGGGTGAAAATCTAAACCAAGCCAGGAATGGAAATCCACCTATGACACTCAGGGATTATATGAACCCTACTAGAACATGTCAACCATCATGCATACAGTTACCCCACTCCACGGCTCACTTCGAGTTAAAACCGAGCATTATCCAGATGCTCCCACTCTTTCGTGGAGTTGAGAACGAGAATCCCTACCACCATGTTAGGGATTTTGAAGAAATCTGTGGGACTATAAGATTCCCTAATATGTCTGATGAAATAGTGAAGCTTAGGTTGTTCCCTTTCTCTTTGAGAGAGAAAGCAAAATCTTGGTTGTATGCCTTACAACCTCATTCCATCACCACATGGGAAGAATTAACCAGTTTATTCCTTCTGAAATTCTTTCCCAAGCACAAAACCACCGCTTTAAGGCAAAGGCTTAATAATTTTGTGCAACAAGAAGGAGAGTCTCTCTACAAATATCTTGAGAGATTTAAAGAACTGGAACTACAGTGTCCACACCATGGTTATGAAAAGAGCAGACTAGTCCAATTTCTCTATGACGGACTAGACTATCCCACTACATCCATGGTAGAGTCATTCTGTGGTGGCGGATTTACTTATAAATCCGTCGATGACTGCATGACATTTCTAGAAGATTTAGCTGAGAAATCCCATCAATGGGAAACTTCTAGAGGACCTCCTACTAGGGCAAACCCTACTCCGAATAAAGGTGGCATTTATAGAGTTGATGACTCCGAACTTAAACTTGCCGCCATGACGAGAAGGATAGAAGCCCTAGAGCTTGGTCAGCCTAAAGCAGTTAGGGAGGATCCCACTCAGGCCATGAGTGTTGGAAATGAATTCATCTCTTATCCATGCTCCGTCTGTGGAGACCCATCTCATACAGGGAATAAGTGTACCCTATTCTTTGTTTCTGACGAAAAAGAGCAAGCTAATGCTCTTTACCTAAACTCTAGGCAAGATTACCGTCAGAAATATGATCCTTACTCGAACACTTATAATCCGGGTTGGAGAAATCACCCCAATTTTGCTTGGTCCAAGGGTCAAGATCAGGGTCAGGTTAGTAGCTCCATGAACCCTCCTGGGTTTAATGCTCCTAGGAATCCTTATGCTCAAAATCAGGGTCAGCCTAATACCCAAAATACTCCTCAGGGATCTTTAGAGGAAACCATGCTTAAATTTATGCAACAAACCGCCAAGGAAATTTCTAGTCTAAAAACCGAGGTAGAAGCCCTTAGGCAAAGAGATCAGGGTATGTTTCCTAGTCAACCAGAGCCAAACCCGAAGGGTAAACAGTCAATGGACCAGGCCAATGCAATCACCACCCTTAGAAGTGGTAGGGTAATAGACAATAAGGTAGGAGTTCCCGAGGATAGTGAACCAAACTCTGAACCACCCACCTTACCAACTAGTATCCCTAGTAAAAAGCCTGAGAAGGCTTCTGAGTCTGAAAACCCACCCATTGTACCTGAGCCGTATGTTCCTAGAGCCCCATATCCTCAGCGTTTGGTAGAACTAAAGAAGAAGACTCAGTTTGAGGAGATAATGGAAATGTTCAAACAGGTTAGAATTAACATTCCATTACTAGATGCTATTAAACAAATCCCAGCTTACGCTAAGTTCCTTAAAGACCTATGTACTAGGAAGCGTAAGATGAATGTGCATAAGAAAGTCTTCTTGACTAATCAAGTCAGCTCTATTCTCCAGCAAACCCTTCCAACTAAGTATAAAGACCCAGGAAGCCCTACCTTACCATGCACCATAGGGGAACATGAGATCGAACGAGCATTGTTAGATCTAGGTGCCAGTGTTAACCTACTTCCTTACTCGGTTTACTTACAGTTAGGGTTAGGAGAAATAAAACCCACTTCTATAGTTCTCCAGTTGGCAGATCGGTCTGTTAGGCGTCCACGTGGGATAGTGGAAGATGTTTTGATAAAAGTTGGTGAATTCATCTTTCCGGTAGATTTCATCATCTTAGATACTGAACCAGTTAGTGATACCCAAAACCAAATTCCCGTCATTTTAGGACGACCATTCTTAGCTACATCTGATGCTGTCATATCCTGTAGGAGTGGAATTATAAAATTATCTTTTGGAAACATGACTGTAGAGATGAACATCTTTAAGGCTGGACTTTTCCCTGATGATGTTAATGATTTTAGTGAGATGAACCTCATAGATATGTTCGTTCAGGATTCTTTACCTGAGACTTTATCCGAGGATCCTTTAGAAACTCTATTGGCACTTTTATGTTTAGATGAGGAAGGTAGTATTAATGAGATAGATAACATATCAGAGTCTACTTCCTTATTAGTATCTGAGTCGATTAGTTTGCCAGCCTTAGAGTCACCACTTCCATCGTATGAGTCAATTGTTAGTCTTGACGAAACTTTGGAGCCACTTCTAGAGGAGGGAGAAGTCGAGGTCATGTCAAATTCGATATCAACACCTCGTTTTATCGATAATCTTATTGATAAACACGAAAGTCTTTCCAGAAACGAAGATGATGAGTCATGGGTGCTCAATCTATTAAATGAAAGTGATGACTCGTTCGACTTGGATGAAGATCCAGAATTCTTCAAGGACCCTGATTACATCATGATAAAAGAGATCACAGAAGGTTTATCTGAACCAATTTCTAGGGAATTTGAGTCAGGAAGTCGGGTTATTCCTTTGGAAGTACCCAACATACCTGTTTTGGAAACCGCTAGTCTAAGTATAGACGTCTTTGATAGTCCTCAAGATCCTCTTGCATCGTGTCCATCGGGAGCATGTTGGGAAGTTTGTGCAATCTCTCACTTGGTTTCTCCTCCATACCTAGATCCTTTCTACGAGGACTATACTCTTTCTAGTCCATGGCCAAACTTAACGACTTTATTGTCGTCTAAGTTTGGGGATTCTTACCTGATCATGATAGTCTCACGGGTACTGCAACATATTTGCACAAGTGTGAGACTATCATTCACTAATCACTTCGTGTCTTGGGTAGATCCTCAGATGTTCCGCCTATTGGTTTATGGAGATGCTACTTAAGGATTGTTGAATCATCTATATCGTCTGGCTGAAGACGTTAAACTTAGCGCTTTCTGGGAGGCAACCCATGCATAGGACTTCCGAATCTGGTAACATCTTTCCTTACATCCTATTATTTCTGCATAGTCTTCAGAACATTGAGGACAATGTTCGGTTTAAGTTTGGGGATAGGGGATTGAATTTTTAGTCCTTATTTCAAAAATTCAAAAGGGTTCAAAATTTTAATTTTTGGATTGAAAATGTCAGTCTAGTTGTTTTTGCTTGTTAATAGTTATAGAGTCTAGTTTGTCAGACTATCCGTTTGCTAAAGGTTTTTCCATGAATTTCGAGTCTTGAAGTTGTCTGTGCACTAGCCATGTGAGTGTTAGATAGGTGAAGAGTAGACTTTTCTGAGAGAACTTAATCGATCATTAGTGGAGACTTAACCTATGTGAGATTCTGAGCCTTTCTTGTTGTTTTGAGTGATCTCTTCTGAGCTAATTCCGAGTAGAGTGAAGAGCTACTCAACCTCGCAATATTCATTAAAACTCATTTGATCTCTGGAGTTCAAATTTTACAACCATTAGGGATGTCGTCAGGAAGTAAACCCTTCTCTTGTAGTCTGAGAAACTTGAAAGCAATGTCAACTAGAGGAAAATAGATCTCATCCATCATTTAGAACCCTGAGAATTAGACATGAAGCAAAGTGGAGAAAATTATACCCAAGGAAATTGTTGAGAAAGTAAGATGTGTATTTTGAGTTTCGTGATATAAAAAAAAAAAAAAAAAAAAAAAAAGAGAAAAGAAATAGAAAAAGAAAAAAAAAAAGAAAAAAGAAAATGTTTATGTAGTTTTGTTTAAGTGTTTATCCCTGGAAGTAATTCTTGAAGATTTGAAGACGTCGAGTTCTCAGGAGTTCTAGTCACATCATCATTATAGTCTATTGACCTTTAGGAAGCATTGTTAGATAGTTGATCGGGTGAGAAGAGTTGGTTAACTTCCCCATTCTGTATTAGTGGTTGTTTCCTTTCTATGAGATCAGTCGTTTACCAAAAATTTAGTCCGTCTTTTGTAATGTGTTGAGTTTTTCTTCATGCTCATACTCGCACATTGAGTGAAACATTTCTGAGTGGCTTTAATTTTTGAGTGTATGACCGTAAGGCAGCAGTCGAGGCGAAATGTATTGAGAAGGTACTCGAGGTCTTGTCTGTTTGGAACCGAAATGATACTCATATTGGCTGGTCATGTGCACTTTAGGTCTTGATTACTAGTGAAGGGATTTTTAGCCTTTGTATGGTTTGGTCAACTTTGATCTCATCTCTATTAACTTTCGAAAACTTACCGGATAACATATTTAGTCCATACCATATTTAGACCCTTCTGCATTTTTGAAATTTTTGAATTTTGTGGGTAGATTCACTGCAAACCCTCACGAGACAAAACTCGTCCTTTAGGGTAACCTAGAGGTTTAACGGCTTGTTGCACGTGCTAAGTGCAATCGTGATTCCCTACGAAAGTGGTGAACTGGGCTTGGTTGTATTTTTCTGTTTTGCTCGAGGACTAGCAAAATCTAAGTTTGGGGATGTTTGATGAGACGTGAAAATGTCTCATTTGAATCTCTTAACTCCGGTTAGTTAGTCCAATTCGAGCTGTTACTCTGATTATTTGCTTGATTTTCTTTCTCAGGTGTCTTTTACGGAGTTCAGGGTGAAAAACGGATAAAAGTCGGAGAAATGCAGACTAGGGGTATTTTGGTCATTTTGTGATTCTGATCTCATGATCAGTATTAGTGCTCGGATGGAAAGTAGAGTCCAAGACGAACCCATAGGCGAAAACGGAAGTCAAATCGGAGTCCGGATGAATAAATTAGAGCAAGTCAAAGTTCGGGTCAAATTTGGTATACTAAAAGTCAAGAGGGACACGTGGCATGCATCCGGCAAGGAATCGAATGAACCAGGGGATACGCGGGCTACTGTCTGTCACGTCCAGGGATACACCAAGCTGTACGCGTGACCCGGCCCAACCCGACTCGATGACGTCAGCTGACGTCATCATCTTCTTTCATCCTTTTATAACCGAGAGCTGTTTTGAAAAGGAGATATTTTGAATTTTCAAAATTGAAACAGAAATGGAAAGAAGATAAGAGAAGAAATGGAAAGAAGATAAGAGGCTGAAGAAGGAAAGTGAGATAAAGATGAAACCGAGAATGGAAGGAAATTTGTTGTTTAACCGGGAAGGAAAGAAATGGTGGAAAGAGGAGTTGGGACGTTTTATTCTCGGCTATAAGAACAGAGAGCTCGAAACAGAAGAGGCATCTCTCCACGGCTAAAACATAACAGAGAAAGAATTTTAGAGAGAGAAACCGACGGCCAGAAAACAGAGGTTAGAGAGAGAGAGACCGAGATCAACATCATCCATCTTTCATCTTCATCTCCTTTTCTTTTAGTGACAGAGAGAAAAAGTTGAAGAAAGATTAGACAGAAACCAGGGTTTAAGAGAGAGAAAGAAACAGAGACAGATTTCTCATCATCATCACCTTTTCTTTTTCTTGTTTTTTTTCTTTTATGTAATTTTTTTCTTAGTGAGAGAGAAAGAGGTTACAGAGAGAGATAGAAACAGGGAGTTGTGGAGAGATTGTGTAGAGAGAGAAATTACAAAACAAAGAAAGAAAAAAAAGAAGTTCTCGGATTTTGGTTATTTATTGTTATTGATTTACTGTATTCTTAGTGAGAAAGATAATACAGAAAGTTCTAATAGAGAGAGAGAGAGAGAAATAGAAACAGTAGGGTGAAGAAAGTTAGAGAAATTGATTGGAGAAGACGAGAAAATAGGTGAGAAAATAATTTTCTCACAGGGAAAATAATTCCGGGAAGACGAGAAAATCGTTTTCCCAGAGGGTGTGTTTGGCAGAACAGTGGAAAATCAACAGGAAATCCTTTCCCTAAGGTCCTGTTTGGTTTTAAAATAGCGAAAAAAGTTAAGTTTTCTTCTCCCTCTCTTTACTTTATTTTCCAATATATTTTGATATAATGTCTATGAGTAACTAATCATTTATCTAGGGTTTTAGATGAAGTTCTTCGTACTTAATTTTATATATGATTTGTTAATAATTTTTTATTGATTTTCATGATAAAATATTCCGGATTTTTGACCATTCATGGACCAAAAATCTGAGTTATATAAAGAATATGCTAATTACATCATAATGAACCATTGTTAGAATTATTATGAGAACGGATTCGAAAAACCCTAGGTTCCCTTTATCTGAATTTTATCAACTTTAATATTATTTCAATTTCAATTATTGTTTATCTTTTTATTATTTGAAGAAAAATATTATCAATCAAACCATTTTTTTTTTGAAAACCTAATAGTTTTAAGATTAGAATAGAAATTCGACTTAGTCTCTGAGGAACGAACCGGTCTTACCGGAATTTTACAACTTGACACCCGTGCACTTGCGGGTGTAGACCTATTTAGGAAACTTTCTAGGCCCATCAGAAAGCAAACATAGCAGTGGACTAATTTGCATCTTATACTTTTTAAGCAAGATAAGCTAAATCACATATTCATGTTTTATGACTGTCGGTTTCTGTTACTTCAGAACTAGGATCTAGCAACTCCACCCATCACCTACATCTGTGTACAAGTAGCAATCAATATGGTGGCAGCTTATAGGAATAGTGTGAAGAATAATAGAAAAGAAACTAATAACCAACTTCCATATCTGCAGGAAAGTCCTTCACAGGTAGAATTAGATGAAAAAATAACTTGATTATGCCAGATGATTTTGTTAAAACCTCTGACCATTAATATACCCAAACCAGAACAAGAAAGATAGGAAGAAGCCAACCTCACCAATTCCCATAAAAGCACACATCATTAGTAAGAAAGGCAGACCAAGCTTGCAGCTGTAGCCTACAGGTGTTAAAATAGTCGCAAGTGACCACCACACCGCCCCAAACCCCAGGACCAGCTTACCGCCAACTTTATCTGCCCATATGCTTCCAACAATCTATTCCCACTAAAGCACAGTGTTTAAAATTAGAAGCAATGAAGTGGAGTTGTTTCAGCAACTTTAGCACAGAGAGATCTCAATTAGAAAAGCAAATTTAGCACAGAGCGATCTCAATTTACTGAGAAGGAATTTTTGCATGACACTCACCCAATTGCAACATCTAGGTAACGATCACTTGATAAGCAATTGTTACCAGACTATTTCATCCAACATTCAAAAACTAATTTAAAGTATACCTGAGTTGTAATGAAAATTCAAACTACTTTACCAGGTAGTAAACTAAGTGAGGGTTTAGGGTTTATCCATGACTATGAGTGAATTCATAATGGAAAAACATAACCATGATCATACATGAATGCATTGACTGGATTCATCAGGCAAACAGTCATTTAGGGTTTCAGTGGAATTTCTGAAATCCGATTCTAAATGCAACAACTATCAATTACCAATATTACAAGTTTTAGGGCTAAACATAAAGCACCTAACTTTAACCATTCGGATAACAATTACTCAAAATAATCTGCAAATAGAACTACTAAAGAACACACAAGTTTCTCTAAATTTAACATAAATCAAAACATTAAATTTCAAAATAATCATTCAATCAGGGCAAAATTAAAGATGAAAATAAAGTTTCAATTAAAGCTGACCTAATTTTACTTAACCAAATTATCAGGAATAACCTTATGAAGCTTCCTCTGTTTGGATTTAGCAAGTTTCTTCAAAGTTTTAGGGTTTGTAATCTCCTGAAGCTTAGTACCTGATTTCAAATGTTATCTTTCTTCTCTCTTCATACTCTTGTCAAATCTTATTTGACCTAATTTCTTCTTTCAACTCAGTCATTCTTTCCTTGTAAGCTTTTTTGATTTCCTTTTGTTGTGATTGTTGTTCGAATGAAAGCCCATTAGACTTACTTTAATGGCGGAAGCTCTACGTTGATGAGGTTGTTCCCGTTTACGACCAGAGACTTTACCGGCGATTACACCATCGGTTCGGAAAGAGAAGTAAGGAAGAAGAAGAAGAACAAATCCTAGGATGGTTCTCGACTTTTTTTTTTAGGGAGAAAGAGTGTTTTAAAGTTAAGGGTATTTTGGTAACTAAAAAAATTGAAAATGACCTGATTGATAATATCTCATATTATTCCAAACTTTATGTATCATTACCAATAATATTATGACAACTTTTGGTTAATAAGAAAATATGATGGTTTTTTTTGGTTATTATGATAATATTTTGAACCCAAATAGTCATTTTCTCTTAAAGAAAATTGGGGACTTGGAGAAGGAACGAAGACGGAGAGATGGGAAGTGGAGTGGTGGAGAAGGAATGAAGAGAGAGAGAGATGTGGCCGGCACATGTTAGAGAAAAAAATAGGTAGTAAGTCTTCGTACATCATAATGTAATAAGGGTGGGCCACATGTTGAGAAAACAAATGAGGGAGCAAAAGGGCCCAGTTGCAACACGGTAGCTTTTGTTAGAAACTGGGTCATTATTGAGACAGATAACATTTAAGAAACTTTATAGGCGCCCCAACGAGTTGTGGCCCCCAAAATTTGGTGGCCCAAAGCGAGGCTTTGCTCGCTTTGGGCCAGGGCCGGCTCTGCCAATATTCCTACTAACTACACCCAACTGATGTGCCTCTTCTCTTGAACATATGAGTGCTTTCTCGTATAACCAAGAGTGCCTACATCCTTATGATGTTAGGTAAATCTGTTAGCTTCATCACTCTCATCTCATTCTCCTCAATCATCTCTCTAACTCTGTACACTCTCACAGCCCCCCTCAAACTAATGATTCAGCAAGGGAAGAAGCATTAGTTTGCTTCTAATATAGTCAAACTGAGAGTACAAAATGCCCTTGGTAAAAATATCAGCCAAATTCTCTTCAGAAGTCACGAAGCAAATCTCCAATGTGGAACTCAACACTAAGTCCCTAAGAAAATGATAATCAATTTCGATGTGCTTTGTGCGAGCATGGAACACTGGATTTGAAGCAAGGTATTTGGCTCACATATTATCACAAGATAAAGCCATAGGAGTGATGACCGAAACACCAAGTTCTTCAAGTAAATAGGATACCCACAACAGCTCAGAAGTTGCTAGAGAGAGAGAGCACGATTCTCAGCTTCTGTGGAAGATCTAGAAACTGTTGCCTACTTCTTTGAAGACCAAGAAATCAAAGTAGAACCCAGAAATATACAATAGCCATTGGTGGATCTACCAGTGTCAGGACATCCTCCCCAATAAGAATTTGAATATCCTCTTAACACAGACAAGTTTCCTCTTTTAATCTCAATACCAGCCCCAATTGTTGTGCCTTTCAGATATCTAAGTACCTTCTTGAGAAGTACAAGATGGCTTGTCCTAGTGTCACGTGCATATTCTTGAGCATGCATATGACGTGACGAGTGCTAGGAGAGCACGTACGAGCATATAGGCCGGAGGGCCAAAGACGAGGTCGTTGGGGCCAGAAGCTTCTTGAGCCATGCACGGAGGTGCATTCATGTCTTGCCAAGAGCGAGTATGCTTGGTTGAAAGATTGATGTTTCCTTGTGGAAATAGGCTAAACAAGAACTTTGCTACTATAGGAGGGGGTGGTCTCCCTTCCTCATATGCATCCAGCATATGCCAAGACCTCGTGGATGGGAGCTCGCCCATCTTAGCATGGTATGCACGAAAGTGAGCATCCTCGTGGCGCAACCCATGAGGCCGGTCTAACGTATGCGAGAGAAGCATATTGCACGGGTTCCCTTGTCATAGGAAATGGCTCGGGACAGTACCTGGAGATAGGTTACTGCGGGGTCCTTTGGAAGACGTGTTACATGTTCTCATGCCATGGCGAGGCGTGCGTCGTGCTAGCATATTCCATAAGGAGGATTGAGCTATTCAAGGGGCCAAGCCTTGATGTGCTATGTTGGGCATGAGGTAGCTTATTAGAGATGGATGCTCCTATGCCCAATGTCCGGATGGTAAGCCGAGATGATAGGTGCCGGATGCTTGAGACTAGATGGCAAGATCCGCATATGCGGCTTGGTGTGTTTCGCACATATGTTGGTATCCTTTATAGTGGGCGAGAGTCTATGACTCAAGGAAGTGTTATACGGGACGGCTCGAGCTATGCTCGTAGGTTGGGATACTTTGTTGTCATGCCGCATTATTGGTTGTGAACTAAGATGACTTGATAGTCGAGATGCTCCGAATATGTTCGGGAAGGCTGGTTATGTACTAGGAGGGAGTACATGACGCCGCACGACACGTTAGGATATGATATTCCGCACTATCGACCCGTGTCTTTGAGCATAATATGCCGGGTCGACCTAACGGGACAAAAAGGCCGTGACAATTGGTATCAGAGCCTGAAAGTGTACAGGCCAAGAAGTATAGCACTCTGATACCTATTTGACAATTGGTATCAGAGCCTGAAGAGGTGCAGGCTAGAAATATGCTACACTCTGATACCTGTTTGACAAATGGTATCAGATCTTGAAGAGCAAGCTAATGAATTGTGTTCTGATCCCATAAGAGAATTGTGATCAGAGCCTGAGTGACAGGCTAGAGTATTGTGCTCTGATCCTAAACGAGAAATGGATGTCAGAGCCTGAGATACAGGATGAAGATGTATAGGTTGAAAATATATTACATCCTGATACCCATTTAACAATTGGTAACATAGCCTATGTGATAGGCATACGAGTATGTTGCTCTGGTCCGAGTGATGGATGGACTTTGAGCTTGATAGCTTACGAGATATGTCCCAAGAGCCTAGTGATAGTGGCAAATGGATGTGTTTCTATGGCTTGAGAAGACAAACAAGGAGATATGCCTAAGAACATGTGGTATGTTTGGAAGCATACTTCTAGAGCCTGGATGGCAGGTTCAAGAGATGGTATCTCTGCTCGAAGAGTGTGACGAAGAGCTTAGTGATTCTCCCACTATAGTATGACGTATACTGGAGTGTGTATGAAGAGCTACGTGAGAGCATGATTCCGAAAGAGAGCTTTCAGAGTGAGATGCATTCAAGATGATATAGTCTCTGAAGCTATGGTGCTAAAAGGGGACCTTGTTAAGGGATGCATGGTGCATAAGGCAACGAGAGTTCCAATGGAAGGAATAGGCCGTGTGCACGGATGCTACGGTGGTAGCTATATTCGGGTCTATGTTCCTTTGAGACGAAGGACATATGGGAGATATGAGACGGAACCGTATTGACACAAGAAGTCATGTGCAAGCTCAGTGACAAGAGTTCAGTGTGACTTGGTTGGCAAGAAGGTACCGTATATGCTTGAGTCCTTTAGAAGTAAGGACAAGTGCAGAGATGAGATGAATCAAGAATGGCACGGTGAGTCGTGTGCGAGCTTAGTGCAGTAATGCTCAGTACGATTTGGTGCGCATTGGGTATGAAGGAGTTGAAGGAGATGTCCTTCGACCAAGGTGAAAATGTGAACAATTTGTCGGATAGGACAATTGATGTGGAAGATCATCAAGTCCGATTGATTTAGGGATCGTAGAGTTGTAGCTAGAGACCAACTACGATCGTCGAATTACGAAGTAATTCGCGGCTAACTTCGATCGGATCCTACAACGGGTTACACATAAGAGTGTCAAATTGATTTAGGATATGACTAGTGGGAGTGAGATATAATCATGGGAGTGTCCCATAAACATATCTCATAGGCCTAAAAAGGAATTAGGCAAAGATAGTACAAAAAGGCCAAAAACAGGGTTTTTGGGCCTTAGCCGATTCGGGCACTTCTAGGGCTCGGATTGGGCTGATTTTTGGAGGGACGTTTACTTATGTTATCAAAATTAAATCTGCCAATTTTGGCTGGGTTTGGACGTCATTTCCTTAGGGAATTGAGAAAATACCAATAGTTGCTATTTTCGACTATTTCCCTAAATCTTATTCTAAAGGGTGTTTTAGGAAACCTAAAAGGAGGTGGATTCTTATTAGGGTTCTATATAAACACTCTTAGGGCAGAGAATAAGGTGTGGAATTTCTCTCTAAGCCTTCTTACTCTATCACATCAAGTAGAGAGGAGAAAGTGAGCTAATTCCCATTACTATCTATCTAGTCAAAGAAGAAGGTGTTCTTCTTTCCAACCACCATTGGTGTGCTAGCTATACAACAAGGTGGGAGATCAAGTTGATTACTCGTGTCCTAAGTAGAGGAGCTACACTTGAAGCTCTTGGTCTTCTTTAATCAATTCAACTAGTTCGAGGGAAAAGCGATTAAGGTAATCTACTATCTCCGTTAGTTTAATTACTAGTTTTGCATGTGATCCTGGGAATACTAGTGTAGACATTAGATGTCTTATTTCCGCTATAAACACTAGTATAAGGGTTTAAATCCCTACAGTGGCGTCAGAGCCTCTTGCAATGAACTAGTTTTTGCTAAGAATCGAACTAGTTCATATTAGATATGATTGATAGTTTGATAAATTAAGTTTATAAAAGTATTTTAAAAGTGTTTTAAAATTATTTAAACTCACAATTTGATATTATTGAATGGGATTCAATGAATTTCAAATTGAGAATCAAATTGATGATTAAAAGTGTTTTAAAAGACTCAATTTGATTGAATTTCAAACTAATCTATGCTTGATTAAGTTGATAGTTATGTTTAAATGGTTTTAAACATAAAATTTGATTAATTTTGAATTGGATTCAAAGATTTTTCAAATTGATTTCAAAATTGTTATTTGAAAAAGTTTCAAAAACCTAGATTTAGATCCAAAATTGGTTTGATTAAGAGTTGTTTTTAAGTTTTGGAAACTTTTGAAAAACAAAAATTTGGAATTTTAGAAGTGTTCTAAAAGGAGTTATTTTGAGTTTAGGAAACTCCCAAAACAAATTTGGAAAATTTTAAAAGTTTCTAAAAGTTTTGAAAAATTTTAGAAGTGTTCTAAAAAGAATTTCAAAATTTTAGAAAAGCTTTAAAATTGGAAAATAGCAACTTAGAGTTGCATAAGAAAAAAAAAATTGGGAACTAGGGTTTTTTTTTTGAGAAACCCTAGTGTCCGGCCAGGAAGCTTCCTGGCCGGTCAGAAGCTCCTGGATGCGTCCTCTGGACGCGTCCAGAGCGGCTGCTGAGACGCGACCAGCAGCTGCAACAGAATCTTCTGGACGCGTCTTGGAGACGCGTCTAGAGCAGCTGTTGGGACGCGTCTTGGAGACGCGACCAGCAACTGCGAGGGAGCTTCCTGGACGCGTCTAGGACGCGTCCAGAGCACTCGACCAGACGCGTCTTGGAGGCGCGTCTGGGAGGTTCTGGGTGTCTCGGACTAGTCCGAGACACCTAGTGCTGGTCCGGTCCAGCACCAGACACGTGTAGGACGCGTCCGGTGCATGGACTAGCGTCCTGGATCCGGGCCAGGACGAGACCAGGCCTTGGTAGGCCTCGGCCAGGACATGCCGGCCCTATGGGCCGTGCTATGTCCGGACCTTGTCCGAGCCCTTTTGTGGGCTTGGGCCGGGACTTGTCTAGGACTTGACCCGGGCTTTTTCGAGGCTTTTCGGACCACAAAAAGGGACCATCATTCGAGTGGGAGTTTTTGCCAAAATTTCTTCCGATTCCAACCAAATAATTCCAAAAATCAATCCGGGCCATCCAGAAGGCCAAAACGGATTTCTCTTTAAATTGATTTATGAAATCATTAAGAATCGAACCAATATTTTTCCGAAATTGACCCGGGCTTTCTCGAGCCCAAAACGGAGTTTTTCTTAAAGTTGAATTTAGAAATCATAAGAGATAAAACGAGAACACACCATTAGTCGAATTCTTCGAATTTAGACTTAAGGTTCGTCATGTGACATGTGATGTCAACAAAAGTATCTCCCAAGATAATCATGCATATATAATTCTTAGCCTTGATATATTATATGATTGCATGTGATGTGAATGCGGGAAACTAGTATGGCCATAGATTTATATCTTTATTCTTGTTTTAAGCACGGATGGGTGCATGCTTTGTAATTAATTTTAATTTCAAGTTTATACGATCTGCGAATCGTTAGAGTCTTGTAATTAGAGTTTAGGGTCTATGAGTCCATTGAAGAAACTCGAGGATGAAATCCAAAGGCGAGTGGGAGAAATCAATGGAGGTTCAAAGATGGCGATCTAAGACGAACCGAAAGGCGAAACAAGAAGAAAACCAAAGGAGATTAGATCTTCTAGGTTAGGGGCCATACTAGGATCCATGTCTGCTTGATTTACTTTCTCGCGCGCATTTACTTACTTATTTACGCTTTATGTCGTGGACGTTAGTTAGGCTAAATAGTTCACTATAACAAACGCCAGACTAGCGTAAAAGTCCCCAAAACGTAATCTTGAGTAATCGCCTATCCAGATTAAGACACTCGTTGCGCCTTTGTTCGAGGAAGGTGAGTCGGCCTTCGCAGAGTACCTCCTCTACCTTGGGACAATGCGGGTAGGTCTATAGAAGAGGCCTACACGTCTAAATGGTTCTACTCAACGAGATCAGCAAGAGAGTCTTGGATACTCGAGGCAAAAGGATAGATTAGTCATTCATTAATGAAATCTATCAACCAAGAGTCATAAGGTATGATCAGTGAAGTAGTTCACTCACCCGGAACGACGGAGTCAAAGGGTAGGGCCTTCGTCCGCTTTACTCCGAAGAACTGGGGTCTTGGAATCACTTATTCAATCGGGGACGATTTTTATTGAATAATGTGGGAAAACTAAGTTTTTCAAAAACGATAACGAGTTTTAAAACTTTGCCATTTCTTTATGTAGTTTTAAGATGACACAAACGATTTCAACATTGAATCACACCTAAGGGAGGTGCTGATCCACTTCCTAGAATGGAAGAATGAATCCGAGAATAGTTCTCAGATTCAAAAGGAAGGTCACTAGAATACCCAATCCCAATGTTGACTCATACAAGAGAAGGTCAAAAGCCATTTGCAAGCAATCGTATAACATTCTCTTTGGAAGAGTAATGAATGCTAGCATAACCATTAAGACAAACTAAGGAAGAAATTCCTACAGAAGTCATAAATGGAGAGGTACGAGACCTCCAAGGCAATCTGAAAGTCATCCTAAGGGAAGACAACATAATACATCTATCACCCAATTCAATATCGATTGAACAAAGATTGATAAAGAGCTTAGATGAGTCACTCAGGTTGTTACAAACAAACTGAGCAGAACATACGGGAATATCCAGTCTAAGAAAGGTTCTTGAGATTTGGTACAAAGAATCTAAGAAAGAGATCTTGAGATTCAAAAGGGCAAAAGGATCAGTCAAGTGAGACAAACATTTGATCAAAGAAAAGCAGTTGCCGAGTACATGATCAAGAGTATTCCTCATTACTGTGAATGTTTCTAAAACAATGGCTAGACCATTTAAAAGGAAACTACCTTTAGCACCTGGAGGACAAAAGGAATGGAATTATGAATTCCGGTTCCGTATCCTTGCTAACAAAGTTAAAAACAAGTATCGTAAAATTCCTTCATCAGGTATTTAAGACCAGATGAGCGGCTCAGTGGGAGTTTAAGGGAATTACATACTTGACTAAAAGAAGTAGAGATCCAAGAGGGAGCAGAAGCAGTAATGCTAGGGATGCTGAAAGGGATCAAAGTCTTCTTTTAGACACTGATCTAGCTTAGAACTTAATAGTGATTATTTTGTTCTTCTAGAAACATATGATGTTTTAAACCAGTGGTAAAATTAACTGAAGGTTAACATTGATAATGGCTAAAATCAAGAGATTCAACTCATTAAACTTCAGCATTGTCAATTAGGTCTTAAGGATTGAATTGACAAAGTCACCCTTTTCAAAAGGCATAGACACTGGTAATCTATTAGGACTCATACAGTGTTATGCAGACCTATAAGTTTACTTGCAGAAGCTAACGAGAGAAACTTCAAATACGTACTCTGACAACTTCATGAAGTATGGAAACGTACAAATCATAAAGTATAAGTCGGAATGTTTGAAAGGTTCAAACAAAGTACAAACCGTAGTAAAAGAATCATTTTGACAAGAGAGTTTAAGTCATCCGATTAGATTGGAGTGATAAAAACTTGAGTCAAATACTAAATAACCATCAAAGGAGTTGAGAAAACGTTTCCCAACTCGCTCCATGGAACACATCTGAGGGATGGTGGATTCAGTGGGAGTAATCGAACATTGCTATGCATAATTCGATCAAAGATGGGTTTAAGCCAGTCTTCCGAATATTTTGGGACATATTCTATAAACGATTGTTTTCACACTTACCAAAGTCCGTCTAACAGCTAAGCTTGTAAAAGCATTACAAAATTAGCTAAAGTCTGACGCAATTTCTTTAGAAGAAATTTGGGCTTTTTCCACAAGCAATCAAGAGAACAAAGTGTTTGTTGCTCATGATAGTATTCTCCTACTAGTAATCTGGGAGAAAAGCACTAATTATTACCAGAATAAGTGGGAGAAAAGTACAAGTCGATTTAATTCGATCATGAGAAAAATCATGAAGAGTCATGAAGAACAATCATGAAAACTTGTACAAGACGATTAAATTCGACCAAGAGCCACAAACTGCGGCTCCTCGGAAAAGGAAAGGTTAAAGATATGATCTTGTAAACCCACCGCACAAAAGCGAATTTCATTCGCAGGAGAACTCTCAAAGCGAGTGAAAGTGTCTCTAAAGGAATATCTCAAAGTAGTTGAGAAAATTCCAAATTGTTGTTCAAAAGCCCTAGAAAGGTCAAAATAAAATCTTAAAGACTCAGAAAATAAAGGTTATTTCTGAAGAGATAAAAGACCTGCGCAGAAACGGAAACTGACTCTAGATTTTGGCTAAAAGCCAAAATCATCGTGGAATCCATATCTCATCAAGACATGAAGCTTGATAATTTAAGTCAACAGAAGACCTAAATTGGTTTTCAAAAATAGAAAACTGAGAAGGATGGAAACATTCATGTTTCCCGAAACTAGACAAGAAGAATAAGATTCTTCCAATCAAGTTATGTCCATAAGCATGCTTCAGAAATCTATCGACGGATTAAAAGCACGCAAGAGTTAGAATCTTCAAAAAGGCAATCAAAGAAGTTTGATTCCTGAGGAATGAAGAAAATCTTGAATCACGAGTTTCAAGAAGGTAAGTGGGAGAAACAAACCTTCTGGGTCCGTATGCTGAGTACATACAAAAGATTGAGTACGACATAAGATGTTGTGTAACAGTGAACACACTGACTCAATAAAAGGACCACACAAAAGGATGATAGGATTAGAGAGACTCGGTACGCTGAGATGCTTGAGATCCGAAACAGAAAATCTAAGACTCGGAAAGTCTAAAAGAATTTCGACCCAAAACTCATGACTAAGAGCGTTGCTAAATCGGAGTTTTAAAAGACACCGATGTAGCAAACAAGCATGAAAGGGAGATTTATGTTCGAATACATAAAGTCAATCATATTGGATATGATTAGCATTTGAATATCCAAATTCGGATTTGAAAACCGAAACACTACTTAGAAACATCCTAGAAGGCTAAAGGATGAAGAAGTACAAAAGTTGAACATGTCATCGTAGCAAACTTTCAGACATGGAAGGAAAGTAGGCTAAAAGTGTTTAAGCCGGAAACTGTTGCAAATACTACACAAAGAATTAATAGCCTTAACTCGAGTAAAAGTTACTAGAAATTATCAAGGTTGAAGTAAGCAATCTTCAAATTAATTGATAATTAGCAAAGTTTAAAACGGACTACATACGTAGTCAAACTAAACTGTCACCTAAGACATAGTATGAGACTCATACACAGTCTAAGGCATGAGGTAAATTTGGAATAAACCTCAACGAGTAAAACTGAGTGGGTAAAAAGAGTTTTACGGAAGAGGCTCAGATTTACAACTCTCGTTATCAGAAATAATAGAGTTATTTCACAAGTCGTCTAAATTTGGTTTAGTGTTTAAACGACAGTCCATTGATGATAAAACATTCCGAATAGGTTTGTCAGATACGTGATCTGATGAATGAAACCCTATTAAGTGAACTTGGAATATTTATTATCAAAAACCCTGGTCCAGGTCATTGCATGGACAACAATGACTCACGAAGACTAGCACGGGAGTCGACGGGATAGCGCAGTTTCATGGGCTATAGGAATAGTATATTCTATTCGACTACGTGGGTGTGTAAAAGGTTTATACACTGGATAACCCTCAAATGAGAAGTACATCACTCGTGATGAACGTCAATACTTCTCATAAAGACAATTGGAGAGATTCCTCAAAACATGAGTGCTCCACTCATCTTATGTAAGGAATGCCCGACTTTGGTTCCGTCAAACGCCGCGCCGTAAAAGGAGGTTATAAAGACGGATACTGGGAAGGACAGGATAGACATGAAGTTAAGTGGGAGCGCAAGAATGGATTGTGTCACCCTAATCACATTAGGTACAAAGTGTCTCAAGGCCACTTGATGAGTAGCAACTGAAAATGCGTGGCCGCGCTCAAACGGATTAAAAGTTAATCGTTTGTCTTTTACAGTTGTACTCGGATATCAAGAAAGTCTGAATGACGTGACGTATCAGATGGGATACTAAATTGACACGGGAATCGAGGCATTGCACTTGTTCTAAGTCCAAGTGGGAGTCTGAAGGAGTTGAAGGAGATGTCCTTCGACCAAGGTGACAATGCGAACAATTTGTCGGATAGGACAATTGATGTGGAAGATCATCAAGTCCGATTGATTTAGGGATCGTAGAGTTGTAGCTAGAGACCAACTACGATCGTCGAATTACGAAGTAATTCGCGGCTAACTTCGATCGGATCCTACAACGGGTTACACATAAGAGTGTCAAATTGATCTAGGATATGACTAGTGGGAGTGAGATATAATCATGGGAGTGTCCCATAAACATATCTCATAGGCCTAAAAAGGAATTAGGCAAAGATAGTACAAAAAGGCCAAAAACAGGGTTTTTGGGCCTTAGCCGATTCGGGCACTTCTAGGGCTCGGATTGGGCTGATTTTTGGAGGGACGTTTCCTTATTTTATGAAAATTAAATATGCCAATTTTGGCTGGGTTTGGACGTCATATCCTTAGGGAATTGAGAAAATACCAATAGTTGCTATTTTCGACTATTTTCCTAAATCTTATTCTAAAGGGTGTTTTAGGAAACCTAAAAGGAGGTGGATTCTTATTAGGGTTCTATATAAACACTCTTAGGGCAGAGAATAAGGTGTGGAATTTCTCTCTAAGCTTTCTTACTCTACCACATCAAGTAGAGAGGAGAAAGTAAGCTAATTCCCATTACTATCTATCTAGTCAAAGAAGAAGGTGTTCTTCTTTCCAACCACCATTGGTGTGCTAGCTATACAACAAGGTGGGAGATCAAGTTGATTACTCGTGTCCCAAGTAGAGGAGCTACACTTGAAGCTCTTGGTCTTCTTTAATCAATTCAACTAGTTCGAGGGAAAAGCGATTAAGGTAATCTACTATCTCCGTTAGTTTAATTACTAGTTTTGCATGTGATCCTGGGAATACTAGTGTAGACATTAGATGTCTTATTTCCGCTATAAACACTAGTATAAGGGTTTAAATCCCTACAGGGTACATCATATGTTAGAGTCCTTTAAAGTAGACAACATGCTTGGTATGAAGTGTACCAAGATGGCAAGTAGAGTCAGGCTGAGAGCTTGTGGTAAGCTAGTCTGAGTAAGCTTGTTGGATTGGCATCCAAGAGTGGAGCTATGTTGATCCAAGTGATACTTGAGTGTTAGAGTAAGGTATGGCAACAAGGTGTTGAAGGATACTCTCTTATGCTTAAGCTGAAGGTAGCATCGAGTGACTTGTGATGTTGTGAGTTCAAGCTACTTACAGAAGACAGAGGTCAAGGGTAAGATAGATGGACAAAGTACATCGTTGGGCAAGTTGGTGCTAGATCAAGTTGTGCTTATGTGGTATGGTGCACGATAGAGTTCGGCACGGTATATTGTAAGCGCATTTGAGTTCTGAAGAGAATGGACTCACTTGAGATGAGACATGGATATGCTAGCATGGTTGTGTTTGGTATGTCGCATGAGTGCTATAAGCTGAAACCAACATTAGAGCTTATGGACATATTGGTGTGAAGTCTAGATGACAGATTCACGAGACCAAGTACAGAACTGATGGTAGTTGGAACCGAGTTCAAGCCGTCAAGTAATATGAGGGTCGTTGTATCTGAAGTGGATCGGCCCATGTTTGAGTTATGCATTGGAGGTAAGTTGGAACCGAGTTCAAGCCTACAGTGTGCAATGAGTACGTAGTGACTGAGAAGAGATCAGCTCACGTTATGGGATTTCAGGATGGTGTGTCGTGGTGACATTAAGCATCGTCCAATTCTGGTGATAGTTGGAACCAAGTTCAGATCGTCAGAGATATATGACAACGTCGAGTTTGCAAGTTGAGTTGTAAGCCGTATGGTGCTGCATGAGATGTGTTGGAACTTATGCGGTGGTACGTTCGGATGTGTTCAAGAGGGACACGAGCCTACCAAGATGCTCGAGTTAAGGAGCATCGCCAAAGATTAAATGGCAAGTGTGTGTCTGGATGTAGTCAAGAGGATGTTCCCAAGAGTATGCCAGTGATGGATGGTTTGGTACCATATAGTTCTCGCGGGGAGAAGCTACTGTGCTCGTTTCAGTGGACATCGAAGGCAACACGATAATTTCCCGAGGAAGGGATGGCATGGAGGATGTCGAACGCACGAGGCGCAAGCGCGGAGGCGCACAAGCAGAGGCTTGTTTGAGTTGCACAGAAGTGCAGGTGCAGAGGCACAATCGAGGCAAGGGTCGTCGAGAGAGGGGCGGCATTGCGGTGAGATTCAAGTGATATACACTCAAGGGTACAAGTAGTGGATACTTAGGTACTAGAGTGCAATTGATGTGAGAAGTCGGTGGGCGTAGTGAGGGTCTCAATGAACAAGCAAACCAAGGAGTCAGAACGTGGAGTACATGGGTACATAGGGTCTGATCCAGAGGTGAGTGACATTGAAGACGAGTTGCTTCGCGATGGTAACATTGCGAGCACATGGCAAGACGCAGTGGCGTCGAGATGCTAACTCGGGTGAAGGCAATGGTTGCTGAGGTACCAGGGTGATGAGTTGTGTCGCAGTTTACTGCGATACGCATGGCAAGATTGGTCACGAAAGCAGAGGCGTAAGGTGACAATCGAGATGCTAACTCGAGGTGAAGCCGAGGAGGTGAGGTACCTGAGTTCGAGGAGCGGCAAAGGCTGCAACGGAGAGGCGAACCAGAGGGGGAGCCGACATTTGAGGCCAGAGGGCAACATTGAGCATGGATGAATGGTAGAGAAGACCATTATCCTAACGCATCGGAGGATGCATTGCAGAGGATTGAGTTAACCCAGAGGGGGAACCTGCGCGACGAGACTGCGTAGTTGGGTTTGCACGGAGGTGCGGTGTGCCGAAGACATGAAGGTGCAGTGGTAGCATCGGAGTTGAGGCAGAAGATTGAAGTACTCCAAACTTAGTCGACGAGGACGTCGACATTACAAGTGGGGGAGTATGTCACGTGCATATTCTTGAGCATGCATATGACGTGACGAGTGCTAGGAGAGCACGTACGAGCATATAGGCCGGAGGGCCAAAGACGAGGTCATTGGGGCCAGAAGCTTCTTGAGCCATGCACGGAGGTGCATTCATGTCTTGCCAAGAGCGAGTATGCTTGGTTGAAAGATTGATGTTTCCTTGTGGAAATAGGCTAAACAAGAACTTTGCTACTATAGGAGGGGGTGGTCTCCCTTCCTCATATGCATCCAGCATAGGCCAAGACCTCGTGGATGGGAGCTCGCCCATCTTAGCATGGTATGCACGAAAGTGAGCATCCTCGTGGCGCAACCCATGAGGCCGGCCTAGCGTATGCGAGAGAAGCATATTGCACGGGTTCCCTTGTCATAGGAAATGGCTCGGGACAGTACCTGGAGATAGGTTACTGCGGGTTCCTTTGGAAGACGTGTTACATGTTCTCATGCCATGGCGAGGCGTGCGTCGTGCTAGCATATTCCATAAGGAGGATTGAGCTATTCAGGGGGCCAAGCCTTGATGTGCTATGTTGGGCATGAGGCAGCTTATTAGAGATGGATGCTCCTATGCCCAATGTCCGGATGGTAAGCCGAGATGATAGGTGC
Organism: Eschscholzia californica; assembly: GCF_041429995.1. Classification (NCBI taxonomy): domain Eukaryota; kingdom Viridiplantae; phylum Streptophyta; class Magnoliopsida; order Ranunculales; family Papaveraceae; genus Eschscholzia; species Eschscholzia californica. The sequence continues at coordinate 26,594,036 of NW_028238309.1, read as the reverse complement.
CGGATGCTTAAGACTAGATGGCAAGATCTGCATATGCGGCTTGGTGTGCTCCGCACATATGTTGGTATCCTTTATAGTAGGCGAGAGTCTATGACTCAAGGAAGCGTTATACGGGACGGCTCGAGCTATGCTCGTAGGTTGGGAAACGTTGTTGTCATGCCGCATTATTGGTTGGGAACCAAGATGACTTGATAGTCGAGATGCTCCGAATATGTTCGGGAAGGCTGGTTATGTACTAGGAGGGACTACATGACGCCGCACGGCACGTTAGGATATGATATTCCGCACTATCGACCCGTGTCTTTGAGCATAATATGCCGGGTCGACCTAACGGGACAAAAAGGCCGTGACACTAGGCTCATGCATGAATTGGGATAAGTAATTTACACTAAAGGTGAGATCTGGTCGAGTCATTGTTGCATATTGTAAACTCCCTACCATGCTCCTATAAAACACACCATTATCAATTAGATCACCATCCAATTTGGAAAGTCTCTTGCCCACATATACTTGCACCACACTGGGCTTAGAATCATATAGACCTGCTCTATCAAGAAATTCATGAATATATTTAGTTTGGGTGAGAACCAAAGAAGAGTCATGTCTCTGAACTTCAATACCCAAAAAATAGTGAAGGTCCCCCAACCTCTTCATAGAAAATTCCTTGGTGAGATCAGTTATGAGGTGATCAAGGAGAGACACAGTGGTTCCAGTGAGGATTATATCATCCACATAAAGGGGGAGAACCCTCATTTGCTCATCACACTGAAAAAGAAACATTGATGTATCTGAACTACTCTTAATAAAACCCCAACTTTGAAGATATGTAGCTATTCTGATAAACCATGCTCTAGGAGCCTGCTTGAGCCCATAAATAGCTTTGTGTAAGTGACATACAAAATCAGAGCACTGTGGATCAGCATAGCCTTAAGGTTGTTTCATATATACTATTTCAGTTAGGTGCCCATGGAGAAAGGCATTAGACACATCCAACTGATCAATAGGCCAGTTGTGAGTAATTGCTAAAGTAAGGACAACTCTAACTGTCTGAATTTTAACAACTGGACTTAGGTAGAGAATTAGGGCAGACTGTTTTAAAGTTGGAAGGAGATTGCAAAGTGATTGTCGAAGATATCATCAACGGCGGAGATGCATCCCCGTGGCGGTTGAAACCCTATATCATTGAAGCCAAAAATAGGTTGGCGAACAACCCTCAGTGGGCACTCCAATTTGTTAATCGTGAGGCAAATACTAAAGCCCATGAACTAGCCCATATTCAGTTAACTGATTTAGGGACGTCCACACTTTAGTTGTTTGTGTTTGCTTTGTTTTTTTGTCTCTTTTAACTTCTGATGTATGATACTCATTGCATTTGGCTTTATGAAGTTAATTGTTCCAAAAAAAAAACAACTGGACTAAAAGTCTCCATATAATCTATGCCTTCTTGTTGATTATACCCTTGAGCAACAAGCCTAGCCTTATACCTTTGTAAGGAACCATCAGAGTTGTATTTAACCTTGAATACCCACTTACAACCCAGCACATTTATATGTGGTTCTCTAGGAATCAAAGACCATGTCTCATTTTTAACAAGAGCATGGAACTCCTCTTCCATTCCAATGCCTGTTTCCAATGCTCATTCTTTCTAGCCTCTTTGTAACTTGTAGGTTTTATGATAGAGGGTAAAGGGACACTTGAGATGAGAGCATGATGAACAGTAAAGTGAGCCACATGGTCAGGAATGGTTTTAGGCCTAACAATACCACTCTTTAGTCGAGTTCTCATAGGATGGACATTAGAATCTGGCATATGAGAGACATTAGGATGGACATTAGAGTCTGGCATGTTAGGGACATTAGATGGATTGGAAATAGAAGACTCTACAGCCTCAGGTTGCTCAAGGAGAGAAGAACTAGAGAGAGGAAGTGGAGAGACAGAACTCTTTGAAGTGGAAGGAAAAAGAGTCTGATCATCAAAGGAATAGGTAGTATGATATGAGGGAATTGATACATCCATGTTTGCAGGTAATGAAGGTGAAGCAAAAATATGATAAGAAGAAGTGGGTTGTTTCTCCAAGCTGGAACTTGAATTGGATAGGTGCATCTCAATGGCATACGGAAATGAAAACTCATCAAATATGACATGTCTGGAAACATATTCTTTCCCAGTGGAAATGTCTAAACATTTATACCCCTTGTGTGTTGGGCTATACCCAATAAAACACATTTTGAGGACTTAGGGCTGGGCTTATCCTCTTTAACATTTCTCAAATAAGGATAGCAAAGAGACCCAAAGACTTTAAGCATAGCATAATCAGGAGTTTGATTGATAATGTAAGTAGCAGCAGCATAGGCATGAAACCAAAACTCTTTGGCATAGAAGCTTGGAACAACAAGGTATTGCCCACTGAAGTTATTTGCCTATTCTTCCTTTCTGCTCGACCATTTTGCTGTGTTGTGTATCGGCATGAGCTTCTAAACATAATTCCACATTTTCTCAGATGAGACTGAAACTCTCCTTTGCTTAATTCAGGTGCACCATCACTTTGGAAGCTTTTGACGGGTAAAGAGAAGAGCTTCTCATATTGTTTCTGAAAATGTTCAAAACATTTAAGCTGTCAGACCTTAGCTTTATAGGGTATATCCAAAAGAACCTACTAAAGTCATCAAGGAATAGTATATAGTATCTGATCCCAGACTTAGTTGTAACAGGTGCTGGACCCCAAATTTCACAATGCACCAACTGAAGAGGTGTAGTTGTGTTATTTTTTGAAGTAGAGAAGGGCAATCTTTTGCTTTTTCCTAATTGACAAGATGAAAACACATTCTTAAAGTTCTTAGATGTAATCTTAATCATATTATCTTTTTCCAAAGACAGAATCACCTCCTGAGCAGCATGTCCCAACCTATTTTGCCATATCTCAGTAGTTGGTATTGCTAGACATGTTATTTCTGTCCCTTCTTTTGGTACCACATAGGGATCCATTTGAAAATCTATACTGGAAAGATTATTCACCATTGGGCCTTCTGCTAGGGTATCTTTTGACCATAGACCTCTTATGAGAAAACCACAAGGAAGAAACTCCACACTACAAAAGTTTTCTTTTGTAAATTTTGATATTGACAACAAGTTTTTCTGTATAGTTGGAACAAGTAGCACCTTCTTAAGTTGGAAAACATTTGACCCAGTAACTAAGCTTGCTTGACCAGTATTAGCAATGTTCAAGCATTTGCCATCTCCAATCATAACTCCATTTTATCCTTGATAAGGAATGGCAGAAGTAAGGTTTTCTTTTGTGTGGGTCATGTGACTTGTTGCACCTGTGTCAGCTATCCACCTTTTGTCCTTGGTATTTAAAGATAGATAAGCATTCTCATGGATTGAACTTTCATTTTCTAAATCAGCACCATAATGAGCTTGTTCATCCTCACATTCTTGTGAGTCCAATTATTTTTCTCTTCTTCTTTTTCTTCTTCTTCTTCTTCTTCTTCTTCATCTTCAATTTCTTGAAGATGTAGATTTATAAAGTTTCTATTTGTAGACTTGAAAGCTTCTGAGGAGAAGTCTTTGAACCTCATCCTACACTGTCTAGCTGTGTGACCCCACTTATAGCATATACCACAAGGTACAATAGTAAAATCAAAGAAACTGTTTCTTGTCTGGGTCATGGATGGTTTTGAATTTGGTCTGAATTGTGCTTTCTGTCCATATTCAAGACCTTGATTTTGATTTGAGAACTTCATAGGTGATGACCTGAAGTTGGTTTTATTCTAAAATTTCTTTACAAAATATAGTTCACTTGGATCACCAGGTGGTTCTTGTTCCTTAACCCATTGTTCATGATGGGTTAATCTACTTCTAATTTCACCAAAACTTAGCAACCCATCTCTATTTTGTATGGTAATTACAAATTGTGAGTATTCGTTTCCTAATCCTTGAAGCACAATTCTTGTCAATTCAGATTCAGGTACTCTATCATTCACAGCTACAAGTGAGTCAGCAAGGTTTTAATCTTTCTTAAGTATTCAGATATAGATGATGATTCCTTCTTGAAATTTTGAAGTTTATTCCTTAATGAGGATTTTTGGGCTTCAAATTCCCGAAGAAACACCATTTATAAGTAACACCAACTCTCTCTAGAGGTCTTTAACCCTAGGATATCAGAAGCAATAGAGTGTCTGATTGTTGCTTTTATGCAAGATTTCACAAAACTATCAATTTTCCGGCATTGGAGATAAGCTGGGTTTGCTACATCTCTTCCTTCCACTACAGTTAACTAAGGGGGTTCACTATAGGTGCCATCGATGTAGCACACTAGGTCATTTCCAATCAAGGCATTTTCTACCTGATCTTTCCAAACAAGAAAGTTTGACCCATCTAATATAGCAGATATAAGATTTGTGAGATTTGGATTATAAGCTACCTGATTTTGATTCGGATTCATCTTTCAATGTTGAAGTTGTTCTTTGATGATGAAGACTGTATCTTTGATTCTTTGATGACAGAAGATTAGCTTCCTTCTTGTGTTCTTGATTTCAATTTCTCTTTGAAAATCGATTATAGGGTTCTGGCTCTGATGCCATGAAAAACATAGAATTTCGAAGTAAAAACTTTTATTAACTTTTCAATTCAATGTGTATTACAATAAGAAAACAATCCCTCTTTTATAGTTAATCAAGAGAGAAAGAGTAATAACAGAAAGGAGTTTAGAGAGAGAAAACGACATTAACTAACTAATTCAAGAATTAGTTATAACCCAATATTTGTACTAACTACACCCAACTGATGTGCCTCTTCTCTTGAACATATGAGTGCTTTCTCGTATAACCAAGAGTGCCTACATCCTTATGATGTTAGGTACATCTGTTAGCTTCATCACTCTCATCTCATTCTCCTCAATCATCTCTCTAACTCTATACTCTCTCACATTATCCAACTCATTCCCCTCGGTATGACTGCGTAGTTATCGACAAAATGCAATGACAGGTTAAGGCTTCTTTGAATACACACCTTATTTATTTCCTGTACATGCGTCTCAATTAGCCCACAAATACTAACCCTATTCTGCTTCATCATGTCCCGAACTCCCTTATTTCTCAGAGGATCGTTAAGTCCTCAAACGTTCCAGCTTGCACATCTAATAATATAAACTGGTTTGAGTGGTAATGTCAGCCTCCCATTCTTCTGTAGTCCTTGTTATCACAACACGTCAAGGCATCCGCTAAAACGAGTACATGAAAAGGATTACTTAAAGATAATTAAAATCTTCTTCATGCTTGCTGGACTAGCTCCTGGAATTGCTCTCTTGGCCATTTCACATCGTGGTTGATGCTCCTTATCTGCTGAAGTAGTACCATCATTGAAGGTTTTGACTTGTTCGTGACCAACGTCCCATTAGTTGAATCTTCCAACCTCTGATTTGTACCCCTGTCACATGAGGTGTTAATTTCAGTTGGTTCAGTACTATTTTTGTTCGTCTGGTCAAGCGCATTAGCATCTTGTTTGCGACCCCCTCCCTGCTCCTTTGCTTGAATATTGATGCCTGATTGATGATGACCTCTATTAAAGGGTTGATGCATGGCTTCCAACAGTACTTAGTCTATTAGCCCGAGTATTAGCTGAACCTACCACTCCTCCTCTATGAGCATGTAAAGAAAGTGTCTGCTGTTGGGGCCTCCTTCCAAGATCATTATGTCCAATAGTATCTGTCTCCATCACCGAATTTTTCGGGCACTTTGTATCCGTATGTCCGAAAACTGCACACGTTGAGCATCGATCCGGTTTCAAGGTATATTCAATTGCCACCATAAACATTTCCTCTTGTATTCCTCCTTTAATACACACGCTTATGTCATCGGGTAACTCCTTATCTGCCGAATCTCAACACAGACTCTAGCATACGCCATTCTTTTCCTTGTCCAAGTTTGAGAATCCAGTGTTATCGGTTTACCCAAAATACTACCTATTTGGGCAATTCCTTTTGGGTTCCCGAAAATCAACGGAATGTTTCGCAAATTTACCCACAAAGGTATGATACAAATCTCCTGAATATCTTTAATTAACAATCACCACGGGCGAACCATAAACAATCGACCTGCTATATATATATCAGTTCGTGCTCCAGAATTTTGTAACAGTCCAAAACCAAGTCTTTCCCCAACAAAATTTCCAATAAGAACATTTTCAAATTCTTGTAGGTGCTCAGAGAAATCATCCAAATTATGTCGGCCATTAGCTCACTATCTACCTGCTTCGGTGGTGTGTAGTTAAGAGAAGTTCGATTAGAATTCGTACTTTTTCTGAAAAGTGCATCCCAATTACCATTTCGGAATGACCCATTAAGACCCTCCTCTACACCCCCCATACTGAGACTTCTGTCCTCTGGCATTTGTCGAATGAGTGGGCCTACTATTTGTCAGCACCCTTATGTTGTGTAATAGTCCCACATTGCTCACAAGAGTGTCCAGAGACTGGGCTATATGTGTAAGCTCAAGCTTAGTAAGTACCGAGGCCTTTTGGGTAGGCTTGTGGTGCCTTCGCCAAGGACAAAACCCCGTACCCGTGTGGGCTTGGGCCTGAGTGGTTAAAGCGGGGACAATATCGGCAACTGCTAAGGCTTGGGGCGTTACAAAGTGGTATCAGAGCCGAGGACGGCTCTTCGCTGAGGGTGGGGGATTGTAATAGTCCCACATTGCTCACAAGAGTGTCCAGAGACTGGGCTATATGTGTAAGCTCAAGCTTAGTAAGTACCGAGGCCTTTTGGGTAGGCTTGTGGTGCCTTCGCCAAGGACAAAACCCCGTACCCGTGTGGGCTTGGGCCTGGGTGGTTAAAGCGGGGACAATATCGGCAACTGCTAAGGCTTGGGGCGTTACATGTTGCTACCAAGTAGGGGTTTTGCCTTCGGTTGTTCATGCCGGAGAATTGTCGATCGTCCTGAAATCTCTGCTGAAACTGACCGGAAACTCTTCGCGTATATTTCTGATTGCCTCTGCGAAGATGTTATTTAAGATAGGGTAGAACGTTTTCCTCTATGATTCGAGAGTCTTCTTTGCTATATCGTTTCCAGTCCCTCCATTGTAGGGTTTTTTTTAACTCCATTAATGGACATTCACCCTCCTCCTTGCCATCAAAATCATTTGCTTCTTGATGTCTTGCCACAAGGAACCTTTCTTCATCTATAATACTCTTGTCCCTCTTAGACACTAACCAATTACCGGCTGAGTTAACCTATTACTGACAAGGGCCAGATGCGAAACACCATACAAACTGGAGTACGACATAAGGTCAGTGCTACCAGTAGAAATAGAAAAACCCAACCTGAGAATAAAGTACTTCGATCTAGAAAAGAACAAAGAACACCTAGATCTTGTAGAAGAAGTATAAGACTTGGTAGAAGTGAAAAGTCCCTCTTTCAACAACATGGTGGTAAAACAACACAAAGCCCATACGAAAGAAAGAAGATTCAGGTTGGGAGACATGGTTTGGAGAAATTTCAAATTAAAGTAAAGCTCTTTCCAACCTGGGAAGGTCTTTGATATAATTAAAGTGTTACGTCCGAAGACACTCATCCTCCAGAACGCCTCGGGAAAGATCTAGCCTCGACCATGGAATGTTGGACACCTCCGGAAAGTGGTCACCAGAAGAAAGGACGAAAGCACACCACATAGTCCATACAAGTTCCATACTTTTTCAGACTAAAAAAGGGGAAAGTAGCGTATGCATACATATATCATAATGTATTTTTAAATTTCAAACTTTTCTTGTTGTACTTGGAAATATGCGTGAAAACTAGACATGGCAGCAAACCCTGCCAGATCCTGAAGTAAGCACTGCGAAAGTAGGCCCCCAGATCAAAAAGCCCTAATGGTTTAGCATCATTCATACACCCAAAATTAAACCCTGAACACAAAGGCAACAAACTAAGCCCTGCTTCGTAGGCATCAACCCTTATAGCCCAAGCTGCGACCAGGTTTAAGGACGAGTCATATGCAAAACTCAAATTAAATTTAAGAACTGTTCCATGTCAAACACAACTAGAATTAAGGAGGAGTCCTATACGAAACTCAAATTAAATCAAGGGGGAGTCCAATACAAAACTCAAATTAGAATAAGGAAGAGTCCTACGCGAAACTCAAATTAAATTAAGGAGGAGTCATATGCGAAACTCAAATTAAATTAAGGAGAAGTCCTATGTGAAACTCAAGTTAAATTAAGGAGGAGTCCTATGCGAAACTCAAACAAAATTAAGGATGAGTCCTATGCGAAACTCAAATTAAACTAAGGAGTAGTCCTGTGCAAAACTCAAGTTAAATTAAGGAGGAGTCGTATGCGAAACTCAAATTAAACTAAGGAAGAGTCCTATGCGAAACTTAAATTAAATTAAAGATGAGTCCTATGCGAAACTCGAATAAAGGGGAAGACTTATACAAAACTCAAACAAGCACAAGTCATGTTCAAAACTTGACAAACCTCGCTAAAACAAACACGGAATAGTAAGCCCTAGAAACAAGCAAAGTTCTAAGCTTTGCTTGTCAGGCACCCTGTAAAGCATCATAACTCTCAAAAATAAAAAGCCTCGCTAGTCGAGGACCAGCAAAACCATGCTATTCAAACCCCCAAATAAACGATCAACTGACTTTTGGTAGCCCAAGCTACGACTAAGAGGAATAAGCAAAGGTGACCAATACGCGGACAATCAATTTTCTTATATGGACAACCAAAAAAAATGAAGTGTTTTTATGGACAACTGTTTCTAAGGGGACAACTCTCTATTATTTTCACTCAAATCTTCTTAGAATTAGATGCTTTATATTAACTTCTCACTCTTTTTTCCATAAACCCTAATTTTGGTCTTCTTTCTTCTACTACTTCTTCATCACTAACACCTAAATTTCTAGAGAGAGAAACAACTTCGCCCAAAGATTTGCATACTCTAGGAACCACACTTAATATCTTTTGAAGACAAACAAAACATTTTTTAAGTTGACCTGTGGGGCTACTACATTGGACTGCAATGCTTTATGGGTATCATCATTTGGATCATATCCACATTCAAATTCATCTGGCTGAAGAGACAAGTCATAAACATTATGTTTCACTGCCCTTGAGTGCGATGGGTTAGTTTAGTATCTTCTGGTATGTCATCCCATTCCACACCAGAAACGTAGTCATCATCAAAGTGCGATGGTTGGTATTAGTATCTTCGGATGTGCAACAAGACTTAAGGAACAAAGATAAAGATAAAAAAGGGTCTCATCTTTTTCGATCTTTTATGAACAATTACGAAAAGTTTTAGCTGATTTTACAAAAGAAATTGACAGAATCCAAAAATAAATAAAGGCAGCAACATATCAAGAAAGATGAAATAGATGATGAAGAAGACAGGTTTGTCTAATTCAAACTAGTATTTTTGGTAATAGTCCAAAAGTTAGTATCTATCAATATTTAAAACTTTATGGAGTTGTCCCCTTATTAAATCAAAGTCAACTAAGTCAAACATGTTTCTCACACCGGGCCCAAAAATAGTTGTCCATATAAGAAAAGCGGTTGTCCACCTATTGGCCACCTAAGCAAAATATGAGCACTGCCTCGCAGGACACAAACTAAAAAGAAGAATGAGCTCTGCTTCGGCGGACGCCACTGAAATATCTCGAAAGAACTACAGGTGTAAACATTGGCAAAACTAACACTTTCCATTTTTGCAGGAACACACAGAGGAAGATCTTCTACACCTCAGTTAGTTTGCACATATACTTTAGTAAGTTTAGGGCATGCATTATTTTACTAACCCACTAATGTTCTCTGTTTGAGTATGAAACAATGTTCAATAAATGAAGGGTTATTTCTCTAATGGCCTACTTTGTGACCAGCTTCCCGCCTGGCCCCCCAAATTAGCAAAAATACCCATATGGCCCTTTTTTCTGACACCGTTAACTTTCCGTTACTCTCTCTCCTCCATCTCATTTTCTCTCTATTCCAAGTCACGCCACATCATCATCTTCTCCGGCAGGAGTCGCCGGCCGGCGACTTCAAACATAAAAAAAAAAAAATTATTCTTCTCTTCTTCTTCTCTCTCATGTTTTCTCTCTCTTCCTCTTCTTCTTTCTCTCTCTTCCCCTTTTTTTTCTCTCTCTCTCTATAAACGACCGGCGAAGGGTTCCCCTTCGCCGGCCGCCGAGTCTGGGAAACCAGACCTTCAAAGGTCTGGTTGTTACCCAGACCGACGAAGGTCTGGAAAAACCAGACCTTCAGATCTGGTTTTTCTAGACCTTCAAAGGTCTGGGAAAACCAGACCCGACGGCCAACGAAAGGTTCCCCTTCGCAGGCCGTTTATAGACAGAGAGAGAGAAAAAAGAAGAGGAAGGGAGAGAAAAGAGGAGAGAGAGAGAAAACATGGGAGAGAAGAAGAAGAAGAGAAGAAGAAATTTTTTATTTTTTTTTATGTTTGAAGTCGCCGGCTGGAAATTTGGCCGGCCGGCGACTCCTGTCGGAGAAGATGATGAGGTGGCGTAACAGATGAGGTGGCATAACAGATGATGTGGCGTGACTTGGAAGAGAGAGAAAATGAGATCGAGGAGAGAGAGTAACGGAAAGTTAACGGTGTCAGAAAAAAGGGGGTCATATGGGTATTTTTGCTAATTTAGGGGGCCAGGCGGGAAGCTGGTCACAAAGTAGGAGGCCATTAGGGAAATAACCCATAAATGAACGGCAGGAAATTTGAAACGACGCAAAAAGATTTCTATTACCAAAAGGAAAAATTCTATCATTATAGTATCACACGTATAAAGATTATGAAGATTACAAAATTTACATATCACAGAAAGAAGAGGAAGAAGAAGAAGGAGACGATGAAAGAGTCAGAGTATGGTCGGGCAGAGTAACCGAAGCAAGAACCACCAAATCCACAAGCATGCCTCTCCCCCTCCGTCGAAGAAGATACCCCATTACCTCGATAGTGATAGGTCCTGAGTGAAGGAGATGTCCTTCGACCAAAGATGCAATGCGAGCAATTCGTCGGATAAGACAATTGATGAAGCAGATCATCAACTCTGGACGATTTAGGGGTCGTAGTGTTTAGCTAGAAACCAACTACGATCATCGAATTATGAAGTAATTCGCGGCTAACTTCGACCGGATCCTACATCGGGCTACACATAAGAATGTCTATTTGATCGGATGATATGACTAGTGGGATGAGACATATTATCATGGGAGAGTCCCATAAACATGTCTCCTAGGCCTAAAATAAGTTCACGCAAAGATAACACAAAAGACCCAAAAGAGGGGTACTTGAGTCGGGCACCGAAGGAGGGAATTTTGGGCCCAAAAGGGTAGGGCCAAGAATGGTCGTGTGGCTCTATAAGGACCAAATTTTCCAAAGATGGGCTTGATATGGTCCACCAATAATAAGGAAATCAAGAAATAAGAACTAGTTTCTATTTTTGACTATTTCCTTAATCTTATTCAAAAGGGGCTCTAACTTAGGTTTCTATATAGTGTCTCTTAAGCACTTAAATAAGGTGTAGAATTTCTCAATAAGCTTTCTCACTCTACAATATCAAGTAGAGAAGAAATAGTGAGCTAATTCCCAAGCTATCTAACTAGAAAATAAAGAAGAAGGTGTTCTTCGTATGAAACCACCGTTGGAGTTCTAGCTAGCTACAAGGTGGGAGATCAAGTAGATCATTCGATGTCTTGAGTAGAGGAGCAACACATGGAGCTTTTGGTCTTTGCATTCGATTGGAAAGGTTCGAGGGAAAACTAGCGATTAAGGTAATCCTAAACTCATAGTTAAATATTAGCTTATGCATGATGATCTTGGGATAGCTAGTGTTATACCTGAGATATCTGAGATTCCACTTAAAACACTAGTACGTATCATAACCCAACAGTGGTGTCAGAGCCTCTTGCACATAGCTATTTTTTTCTAAGTTTCGGATTAATCCATGATTGATTAAATAGATATCCATGTCTAAAAGTGTTTTAGACTTCAATTTGATGATTTTGAATGTGATTTAAAAGTTTTCAAATTGATTTTCAAAGTTGATGATTGAAAAGAGTTTCAAAAGATTCGATTTTGATTGATTTCGGTATGGAAAAGTGTTTTCAAAAGAGTTGTTGTTCATTGATTTTTAGAAATTGATTGAAAACAAATTTTTGGGTTTTAGATGTTTCTAAAAAGTTGAGACAGCAGCCATTGAGAATAGCAAAAGAAAAAAAACTTGGAAACATCAAGTTTTAGGAGTTTCTAAAACTTAGAAGCTGCTGGCCGCGTCTTGGACGCGACCAGGAAGCTTCCAGACGCGACCAGAAGCTTCTTGGTTGCGTGTGCCCAAGTTTAGGGCGCACTAGGATGTGCGCCTGGCTATCCAGGGACATCTCGGACTAGGTCCAAGATGCATGGATTACCACCAGACGGGCCTGGAATTCCCTAGGCATCTCGGTCTAGGACCGAAATGGCCTAAGGGGTTCGGCCAAGGGCCAGACGCGTCTGGGACGGCTAGGGTGTCTGGGACTTGACTCGAGACACCCCATTAGGCTCGGCCTGAGGCCAGACGCGTCTGGGCCTAGGCTAAGGTCCTTGCCTATGGCCAAGATGCGTCCTATGCCTAGGGTCGAGACCGAGATTCGTCTAGACGCGTCTGGTCTCGGCCAGAACGTGTTGGGCACGACCCAATGCACTCGGCCTTGAGCCGAACCGTGCATGGGCGAACCTATGCATGATGACCCGAGTCTCTTTTGGATCGTACCATCACGATTGGGCCTTGACTTCGGGGTCTTTGGCCTTGACCTATGGTTGTCCCGGGCTATTCCGAATTTGACTTAGGTCCATGGGCCGAAGTTTTACGGGTCTCGACCCGAGGGGAGTTTTTCTGACGAAAGTCTAAACTTTTCTCCCAGTTCCACCCAAATATTATCGAAATTGTTTTGGGCCACCCGAAGGCCCGAAACGGGTTTTTCTTAAAATTGATTTGGGAAATCATTAAGAGTCAAACCATATTTTTCCGAAATCAACCCGGGCTCTTCGAAAGCCCAAGCGGAGTTTTTCTTGAATTTGATCTAAATTGTTTAGATAGTATATAAAGAACTCCGTGAGGGATATGAAAATTGAAAAAAAGTTGATTTGATTTGACAAGTATTAATGAGTTTTCTGGGACTCAAAAAAATTTGTCTAACAAAGAAGATATAGTTTAGGGGCCATTTTGCTATGAAAAAGAGACTTCACTAACGTCTGAAGGAATAGAAGACGGAAAAAAGAAAAGGAGGACCAAATTCAAAGTTGATCATCTTTAGGGGGTCAAAATGGAATCAACCCTTAATGTTATTATATAGACTAGGGTCTATCCCGTGTCCTAGACACGAACAGTTGTATCAATCAAATTTGATGACTTTCCATATTTATTATTGTTATATTGTGGATACCTTAATTTTTTTGCATTCTACTTATTGTTTATTTTTAAAAAAAAATTTTCTTAAATTAGTTATTTTATTGAGAGAAAGAGATTTCAATTTATTTTTTTAACCCTTGTAATATCTTTTGTTTCTTTTTTTCTTAAATTAGTTATTATATTTCCAAAAGAACACGATAATTTTTTTTTAAATAGGTTATATTATTTTTAAGGACTATATTTTAAATTTTGGGAAGGGCTTCTAGACAATATCTTTTATTAAAAAAAGATGCTTGTCCCAGTCAGCGGTTTTCCCTTATGCTTTACTATATAAACTAGGCATAACCCGTGCCTACGGCACGGATGCTTCTGTTTAGAATCCTACGGTTACCAAAAGACCTTCGAGTAAGTTGAATCATTAAAAATAGTGTACAATCTAAAAAATCACCTAAGTATTAGAATTGCTATTTTCAAAAAAAAAATTGAATTGCTTACTACCATTATACAATTAAAAAAATTATAAAAAATAAAAAATTTGTAACAATTGTTATCAGATACTCTTCAGCAATTTCTCCGGATTTAATTCTTCAATTGTTACTAAAATCTGCAAATTTTAGTAGACAAAGAAATTAGAATTTCAAAAAGATAAAATTGGTAAAAATAATTAAATGAATTTTAGAGCGAGACCTCAACCTCCAATTCTGGATATTAAATCTATTGGAGATTGGAACAAATAAGTTATGCGTCATTTTATTTTCTTCATTGCAATTTCTTTAGTTTCTCTATGTCATAAGATAAAACTAAGAAAACCTTCTTAATCACTCCAAGAAAAATTAAATAAAGTAAACAGATGGAACTAAAAAATTGTGAAATTCAGTGACAAAAGCTAATATAGAGATATTTACTCAAAAGAAACAAAGCTGGTTTCTAATTCCCTAGAAAAAGAAAATTTTGTAAAATATGTTTCCTAAACACTGAAAATCTCTTGCCCTTTCTCATCTCTTTGTGCAGAATAACCATATGTATGGAGCAATGTCTTCACTAATTCACCAAATAAGAAAAAGTAGAACTCAAATCTCCACCTTGATTTTGTCAATGTTCAATAGGAGGATTCTGAAGATAAAGCACAACATGTGAGTTCATATTTTAGTAAACCCCTCTTGTAAAGAAAAGGAAGAAAAAAAATATGAAAGTTATAAAGACTTACGTGATAAAAATTTGTTGTTCTCTTTCTTCCAATTTGAAGAGGCACACATTTTATTTTTCTTTTAGGCATTCCTACAAACACTTAAAATTTAAGTTGTTCCACATGAATATTCACCATAATTGTAGTATAAAGATTTGTTAGTTTTTTACCTCGAATGTCCACCTTGGTTGTTAATTCTTACCTCGAATCCACCTTGGCCTTGTCCATGTTTACACTACAGATAAGTCGATATTTAAAGAGAAGGAAGAAAAGAAACGTTTGCATGTGAAAGAGTGATTAGGGAGAGAGATAGGAAAGAAAAGAACAGATCTAGAGAGAGGAGAACATACCAGATCTGTTCGTGATGAACACGAACAAACCAGACCTGTTCGTGTTCATCACGAATAGACCTGGTCTGTTCGTGAAACCTCTCTCTAGATCTGTTCTAGAGAGAGAGAGAGGAAAGAAAAATAAATAAAAAATTTTTAGAGAGAGAGAGAGGAAAGAGAAAAAAATGTGATTTTTTTTTTTATGTTTGAAGGTCGCCGGAGAAGATGATGAGGTGGCGAGAAGATGAAGTGGCAGAGAGAACAGATGAGATGGAGGAGAGAGAAAATATGACTGGTTGACGGTGTTATAACGGAATCTGAAAAAGGGGGCCATATGGGTATTTTTGCTAATCTAGGGGACTAGACAGGAAGCTGGTTACAAAGTTGGGGGCCATTTGAGAAATAACCCATAAGAAAAAGAGAAGGCTTTATCCAGGTCTTCCATTTTTGGTCTACCTTGACCATTTCATCACAGAGTCCGCTAGAAGGTTTTGAAATAAAATAAGAATGTAAAAATGAAAAATTAGAAATCAAATTTGTTTTCCTTAACGAACCAAACAATAAAAAATATGGAAATTATTTACAGATAAAACGTTTGGTGGTGAACAACTTTTTTTGGAGTAAATTTTGCCAAATTGCTAGAAGGAATTAGAAAGATACAGAAACATATTCTTTCAACAAAAAAAAAAAATACAAAAACATATCGGGAATTTACAAAGAGTATGTGGGTTTAAGGTCCAAACATAATAAAAAATAAGTAATAAGTCTTCTTTTTTGAATTCGTGACTTTCCTAATGCAAATATAAAAATGCATTACATGAGAATATATCCACACTTTCACTAAACAATACACATTAGTGGTACATTTTTGTATTTCCCATACAACAAATAAAAAATTCAAAAAATGAACTTGTTACCTATTTTTATTAAGTTGGCATTTGGTGCCATTAGTGATGGACCTAAAAGGTCACCCTAAATGGGGTCGGGCGTCAAGTAGTAAAACCCGGTAAGACCGGAGTCGATCTGCAGAAACTAGTCAAACCTATTCTAAAAGTTAGAAGTAACACGTTTTCTTTGAAAATTGTTTTGGTGATGATAAAATCAAATACTGAAAGAAAATAATTTCGATGGTACAAGGGAATCGGTGGGGGTAGAAACCTAGAGTTTTAAATCCATTATAATCATGCATAGACATCGACCTAAGTCTTATATATTTTATGATTCAATATAAATAATTTTCTAACTACTCTAACTATTACCTGTCAACTATCAAGTATCCACCATTAAAGGACCTAACCTAAACATATACAAAATTAATGCATATGAGATGCTTAACAAACTAATAAGATCATAAGTCAATATTCATGAGAAATCATAATTTCGTCAAAACCCTATAGTAGAGAAGGTTAGCTACACATGATCATTAAACAAACCTTCAAGAGTTTCATAAATGAATCAAGATAAAAATAAAAGAAAGAGAACAAGAGATCACCAAGTTTGGACTTTTTGATGATGAACTTTGATAATAGCTTGATGTGAATACTCTCTCTCTCTCTCTCTCTCTCTCTCTCTCTCTTTTTCTCTACGATAAGCTCTCTGATTTCTGTTCCTCCCTCTCTCTACAATAATTTCTGAAATTCTTTTATAAGACAATAACAAAAGGAGAAGAAAACTTCTCTCACTACAATTCTCTTTCTCTCTCCCTCACCGAAATTATTTTAGCAGTAAAGAAGAAGAAGATAATGGTAGCAGCTTCTTCTCTCTCTCTCTCTATCAATTCTCTGTTCTGTATATTCTGTTATAGTTCTTCTTCTCTCTATAAAATCTATCCTTAATGACCAGAGAAGAAGAACCAGGAATCCCCAATTGAGCTCCCCCCAAAGAGAAGATGCCTTCAACTCTCTCTGTTTCTCTTCTTTTATAATCATAAACACATCTCTTTCACAGCTCACACTTTCTCTTTCTGTTCACACTAAGAAAATTCTCCAGCTATATCCTTGATTGCTCTCGTCTCAACTTCTTTTGAAATCGAAATCTTCAAAAAATATCTCTTCAATCTATTCCTTTCCTTCTATCTTTAGCTGGCTCCACGAATCTCCAACTCTCTTTCTTTCCTTATCTTCCCTTTCTTATTCTTTCTCTCTCTAGATAAAATTCTCACAATCTCTGACTTCTTTCTTTAAATCTTCAATCAACTTTACCAAAGAAATCTCGTCCTCTTGATCCAAAAATTAGGCTTCATTTTCTTCTCCCTTTATTCTTTCCTTTTCTGTCGAGCTTATGCTCTATACTGTTAAGAGAGAGACAACTTCCCCTTTTTAGTCAGAGACGATAGAGTGAACGGAATGAATGATGATAATTCCCATAAATTTGGGAACAGAAGGTTGTTGCTTGCCGGCAAAAGGGGTAGCTACTGCGTGTTGCGGCTGAGTGAAAGGTAAATGCAACACACGCCATGAAACACGGGATTCAGGAGCGTGCTTATCAACCGTCGGATTCTTACGAGGAGTATTGGAAAGATAACACGTGATGCACAAAATCATTCTTCAACGACAAATCCCGAGCGCCGTCCCTCTACGCTAGAATCTATCCCGCTACTGACCGGAACCGTCAGATTCTCTTCCTTCTTGCGCCACATGTCACTGAAAGATTTGTGATGACCTTTGCCCGACTGATTTTGACTCGAACTTTGACTTCGCTTAAATTGTTCGTCCGGACTCCGATTTAACTTCCGTTTTCACCTACGGATCCGTCTTTGACTCTGCTTTAATGTGAGTATCAACATAGACCAAACAACCAGACTATCATAACCTCTTAATGACCAAAATGCCCTCAAGTGTGTCTTTATCCCGATTTTATCCGTTTTCCGCGTTCAATTAGGGACAAATATTTAGGCCTTAAACAAATTTTATTAGGAAGAAGTTGTCATTAACTATTTTCTTAAGGGTTGAGGAACAACGCTAGCAAATAGAGTTGAGCAAAAACCGAACCAAACCAAATCGAGCCGGACCAATCGGTTTTTGGGCTGAATCGATCACTGTTCGACTCAATTCGGCTTAAAAACCGAGCAACTTAAATTGGTTTGGTTTGGTTTGGCTTAGACTTGGGTTTCTAAAAACCGCCCGACTCGGATCGACCGAAACCTAAGGTATATATCATACTAAAATATTTTATATAGAAGTACAGAGTAATAAATACTAAACTTTAGTAATAAGTTTAGAATTATCTTTATTATCTTAAGTTAATAATAATTTAGTAATGTTTAAAAGTGTAAACTGAAAAGGAAAACAAATTAAAAGAATCCTAATCAAGAATAAATTTTTTTTTATGCAATGAAATGAAATGAAATTGTGCTCGGTTAAACCGATCAACCGAGTCGAACCAAACTGGATCAAACCATGTCGGTCGGCTGAATAATCGACTTGGGGTCGGCCAACGCTTTAGTCAAACTGCCACTTATTGGTTCGACTTCGGGTCAAGCTAAAAGTAAAACAAATCGACCACTGCTCACTCCTACAAATATGAGGACTCTACCTGGGCAATAAAATAAGGCCACTAATATTTAGAGAGTTGTTAAGAGCTATATATAGAGTTGACTATTAAGAGATCTCCACTTCTGATATTTACAGATATTACTAAAATCATTAGTTATTTGTATACAAGGGCCTTATGTTAAATGAGTAGAAAATATAACCCTTCTAAAATACTGAACCCAAATTCAAATTCAACCATCCACCTTCTCCCGCCATTATTCACCATTTTCGGCGACCTACAACCTTTCCTGATTATCTTATCTGGTGAGTAATCTGGTTTTCCTTCTCTTCCCTTCTCTCTTTCTCTCTATTCCCCACTCTTCCCCTTCCCTTATCTCTCTTCCCCGCTCTTCCCTTCCCCTTCTACCACCCTTATCCTCTTTATTCCCTTCGTCTAGCTCTAAAAACTCTAATCCAAATCCGGACAAAGGAAATACTTCGGTTAAACTAGACGAAGGTGGTTCTCCCTTCGTCTCGGATAGACGAAAGGAATCTCCCTTCGTCTCGGATAGACGAAGGGAATCTCCCTTCGTCTGAATCTGACAAAGGTACTTCTTTTCATCTGGTTTAGACCAAGAGGTTTCTTCTTCGTCTGGTTCAGACGAAGGACTTCCTTCGATTAAACCATACGAAGGGCTAAATGGGTAACGGGAAAAGGGAGAGAAGGGGGAGAGAGATAAGAGAGAGAGAGACAGAGACAGACAGACAGAGAGAGAGGGAGGGAGAGTGAGAGAGAAATAGAGAGAGAGAGAGAGAGAGAGGGAGACAAAGAGAGAGAGAGAGACAAAGAGAGAGAGAGAGAGGGAGAAGACAGGACGACAAATAGAGAAGACTTACCGGTCATCTTCTCTGGTTAGTCATTTTTCCTTCCAAGTGAGATATTTAGGGCATGACTTTCTAATTTCGTTTTCCATCCTTACAACGGTGTCTGTTATATCCCTAAGAGTAATAATGGACAAGTGTGTTTCATGACTTGCAACTACCTACATAACTTCAAGTACATAAAAAAAAAGTAAGTGGCAATCGCTTCCACTTCTCTAGAAGATCAGAAAGCTTATTCTCTAATTTCACAGCATCACATTATCCCGCATAAATAGATCTCACAATGCACCAACTGACAAACTAGCGAAATAGATAAGGAAACAAAAAGACAATCGTATATGGACAAATGTATCAGATTTTGTAACTTATATTTTTAACCATAATACTCTTCTTTAGTAATGATATTACCCTTTTCAACAAATGATGGATGGTCATTGGTAAATACTAATCGGTAGGATCCCTAACTTTATTTGACCTTATGTCCATAAGGATGTAAATGGTGTTTCTCTATGCAATTGATTATTGGGCTTGTTAAGGGATTTCTTGATGTTGACACAAGGCTTTAAGCCATCCCTTTTTATTTGTAATTCCTTTTCATTTTTAATTGTATCGGGTGATAACATCTAATGATACATGCTTCATGAGGTGCCAACCTAGTTAGGATGTCATGTAAATAAAAGTGAAGATATCACATCTTTCATTTAAAAAAATAGACAACCTAAATAATTTCACGACATTTTAGGTGCAAAAATGATCTAGCCACTGAAATTTCAAATTTGGGAGAGAACCGTAATCAATATCTGAGATTGATTTTTTAATTTCGTCTTGATTTGTGTCTTCAATCGTGAGAAAACTCTGGATGTCGATTTAGGTTTGCCTCACAAATCTATCTGGAATTTTGGTGGCTACAATAGTGTTGTTTTAGGTAAGTCCAGGGATATGAAAATCTTAAATAGAAATCTCCGAAAATGGGGTGGAGGCCCAAAAAAGTGGGGGGGTTGATACGGTTTCCTCCAGCCAAAATCTAAAATTCAAAAGAGGTCCAAATGTGAGGAACATTTGAATTTTACCTTTTTTTTCTTCCTATATTGCCCTTGCACGGTACATAGAGCCCATCTTCTATCTTTTTCTGACTGATTTGAAACTTGCATTAGTTTCATGTCTAATCATGAGAAGCAAATCTTCCTATTTAGATTTCTCAACCCATTTTGCCTCTTCTTTCTCCCTCTCTTATATATGACTAGGTATAACCCGTGCCCTATGGGCACGGGCAATTCGACGAGTGGTATGCAGGCTATTGAGCCCTTAATCTGAAACTAATTTAGGAATGTATAAAAATCTCAATTTAGAGTCGTTCTATAAGTATAAAGAGAAAAGTGGATTACACTCACACATATCGAATCATTTTCCCGATTTAGTTGATTCATCATAAAATAACTTTACAAAGAAATCATTTCTAAAGAACTTAATCCGCTGCATCATCAATGCCACTATAATAGAAACAAATGACCTTTCACTTGTCAGAAAATATTGAAGTCCTTACTATTCCATTTATAAAATGATTCAATGGAGAGAGTGAAAATTAACCATGAAACTAAACTTAGAAGATAAGTTGACACTTACCATAAGATGTATCGACATCCACTACAATGGTAACAGACAAAAAAGTTTTTGTCAATAGCTGACCTAGAAGGAGAGTGAAAATAATATTTGTAGCAATGAAAACTATAATATTTGTAGCAATGAAAACTGTTCGCACATGCTCAACACTTTTAGCGATTCTAGCAATGAAGAATGTTCGCAGAGCTTGTAGTTCTAAAACTTTTGCAGTTCGCTTGTGAAGAACGAGTCAGTTTGGTTTTCTTCTTGATAGGTAAGAAAACCATCATCTACTTCCTGCAAGTTTCTGAAATTATAATCTCTTCTCCATAATCTTTATATGAAGATTATACAATATTTTCAAACACAACAAAATAATGATAATGACAACAACAAAATAATGATAATGACAACAACAAAAGAGAGAAGAGAAATAGAGATCACTTTGTAACAATCAATGAAGGGGATGTGAATACCAGAAACTCTGATGAATGCTCAGTGACCCACAGATGCCGAGATGCCAAAAACAATAAGAAGACCTAAAATCTAAATACTGGAAAATCTCAAACAAATAACGTGTAAGATAGCATATCACGCAAAAAATCACAAACAACAAATAACATACCCGAACAAATTTTCTAGAGATTTGAGATATGTCATGGCCATTTTCTCAAACAGCACATGTGTAGACAGTTACATGAAAACACTGAAAGGAAAAACTTGAAGGATAAAAAAACTAACCAATGTAAACTAAGATGGAAATTCCAACGGAAGCTCGAATATAATTTCCAATTCACTACTTCATAAGTGGTAAGAATCAAACTACCTTAATACCTTCACTAACCAAGCTGCGGTAATGGATTTACATATGGAAAATTTTCATTTCAATGTTTGTAGAGAGAGGAGGTTCGACCCCTCTATATTTTGGTTTCTGTAGAATATGAGAAGCTACAAGACGTCACTTTAGAATTTTCATCCCCATAACAGTTTCCTCCGTCTCCAAAGCTTCATCATAGAAACCTAAAATATTGGGTTCTACTAAATCACTGACTGCCTCTACTTCTACAATCAGAAAAACTTAAAACAGGTTTTAAGTTTTCATCATAGAAACCTAAATAAGAGAAATTGATCTACTTGTTATTGTAGTTTTTAATGTTATAGAAATCCAAAGTAGGTTCTAAAATTCTATTTGAAGTCTGAAGATTTTGTAGCTAGTTTTCATCACCTAAAATAGGTTTTACCTGTGACTTGAACTTCTATGTCTGGTACCTATGACAACAGGTGTTGGTTTAGTTCTTTCATCTTAATTTCTACAAAATCGTCAACCTTAATTAAAATCTACCACCATTTAAGATCAAATCTTAAAAAGACCTTACTTGACAACCTCTGCTGTTTCTAAATCCATGTTTTTTCAAGGAGTTCTTGCAAAACTAAAATGATAAATAGTAAAGCTTAGATGAAAACCGTCGGTTAACAAGATAAGTAAGTCTTCATAACTGACTATATTGTTTGCCAATTTCTAGGTAAAAAGCTATAACCATCTTAGAAATTTTTCACCCAACCAAATACATCTAAAGTCCAATAATAACTTTCAAATAAAACATGAAAGTAACAAGGAGTGAATAAAAATAAAGATTACTTTGCAAAGTCAAGTTAGGAGATGGTAATACCAGAAACTTTAATGATTGCTAAATGACACACCATCAGATGCCGAGATGCCAATGACTCCAAATTTATTCTTCTGCACAATAAATGAAGACTTGGTGAAATGGGTAATGAAAACCAGAGACTAACTAAATGAAAGAGGTTCTTCGATCTTCTTCTTCTACAACCTACGAAAAACCATAGTTTTTAGCAATTCTTCAGAGAATAGTCTAATTGGAATATTTGATTCACTATAAGTATCATTTATTGTGTGTGTATGGAGGGACGTTCTTGAAGAAGACAAAAATTTTAATAGTCGGAAATTGCTTGGGGGGTTGTCTAGAAAGTGAGGCCTCCGACTTTAGGCACGAGTTTGAGCTTAGTAAGAGTAGAGGCTTTTTGGGTGGGTTTGTGGAGTCTTCATGTCCCAGTTGGAATCGCGTCTAGGCAACAAAAGAAAAAAAAAAATACCGTCAACGGATAGGACTTGAGTGATCAAATATGAACATATGGCAAGAAGTGTTCTCCACTATGAAGATGACATGAAAGTTCACTTGAAACTACAAACAAGATAGTGAGTATACACTAATTGATTAATTTATTTGTGTATAAATGATGAAAGAATAAAAGTGATATTAAACTGCCTTACCAAATTTCCAAAATCCATACAATCATGGAGTTGAATACAACCTGAAAATATCTTCACAATCAACTAAACGTTATTATCGAGAAATCAAAATTTAGATCCTATGGAAAAGTGTGGTTCATGTGTCCAAATTTAAATCATATGGCAAGAACATACTTTAATAGTCTTCTTTACACTCCCTGCTACCATATGGGTTTCTTTTGATATCTGCAACAAGTATGACATTTCCTGTAGAGAACCCTACAAGCTGAAAATGAGCACATAAATAGGTTAGACATCACGTGTAGGCTCCGCAATCAAAGAAAAACTACAATTAGATCTCAGATATTTGTGAACCAAAATAGCATAACCCCAAGTGATCCATTTAGATACATACATTGGAAGATAGAGAGAAATATTACAACACCGATCGCGATTTACCAATAAAATAAAAAAATTTTATCAGACATGACTTTAACTAAAGATCAAATAACCTTGCACTCATATATATTTGCCAGATTATTTGCCGATTTGTCGTTGCAAGTAATCTACTTTAGTCTTGTTGAACCCCATAAGTAAAACCCTAATGACACTCACAAAATGGAGTTATTTCTGTATCCAAACCGAACCCACGAAAACAACCCAGAAGCAAATATTTATCTCATACAGTTGTTTATTTACATTGTAATTTTAATCCTGAAATCTGCCTGGAAAAGAAAGATTACCCACTAATCTGATTTCAAAATCTTAATCATGAAATCAAGATGGAAACGAAAAATAACCCAAACCTTGGGATTAAGTATATGCCTCTATTTGAGCAGCACAAAGCCAGAACCAGAAAAATTAGTTAATCTATTCAAGTCTTATTCCTTATAAATGATTTAAATCATCTAGATAAGTTATTGGATTAAAAACAACAATTTTTTTTTTGAGATTTAGAAGCAGCAAATTTCAGAATGGCTCTGGTGATTTTATAAATTTCATAATGACTCTGGTTGGTAATTGATTTTCATATATAGGATCGGGATATTATTAAATTCAACTTCAATTCTGAAATTTGCAGTTTAAATGAAAAAAAAAGAAACTTACCTGAATTAGGGCTTTAGGCCTTGTCACAGTAAATATCCAAATCCACCATTACTTTCTTTTTGTTTAATACTAACAATGGTTTCTTCAAAGTTACCTTTGATCCAGAGGGGTTCCCCGTTATCCAGAATCTGCTTCAAATTGATGAGCATATATTAGGTTTTTTTAGAGAGATTGTAACTTAAATGTCAAGAATTTGGGGAAGATGTAAACTTACCGTAATCTCCATTGGATAAAAAGGTAAGACACGATTGAAACACGTTAATGAGACGTAGGTGAGGAAGACTGAAATGAGACCCAACTGATGAGAGAGAAGAAACTAAAGCATGATTGATTCTTCCCAAAATGAAAACTCATCTTCTTTCTATAATTTCCCCCATCTCTACAAATTTTAATACTCCTTCGAGGTAAGTTTCTCTTTGTCGAGCATTCTTGCTTGAAAAAGAATCTTTCTCTGTGTAAATAACTAAAGCTTTCTTTGTAAATAACTTGTCTGGAAGAGAGAGAGAGAGAACAGAAAGAGAAAATGGAAAGATGATGGTAAAAGAGTTAGAGAAGTAGAAGAAACTATTGGTATTATACCGAATAAAAAAATTGAAACCAGGAAGACGAAAGAGCCTCTTAACAAAAAAAAAGGAAGACGAAAGAGCCAATCTCATCCGTTTAGTCTGTGATCGTAGGGTTTGAATTAGGGGAATTGGATGCATTACCCTTGTCCAAGTCAGATTTGCATTTATTTTGTCCTAGTCATCAAAAACCTTCCCTGTTTTGTTATATAGATATTTGTCTTCTTTCTCTAAATTACTAAAATATTTTCTTCATTCTCTTTTGCTCTCTCAATATTTCTGTTTAGCGCCATTTTTCTGAAAGTTAGAGCCAAAAATTTCAGTCCCGCCCTTTTGTCTTTTGAAATGTCTTACTTTATAAGATAATTGTCCACATGGAAGGAATTTGCGGACTATGTGTGCGGAAGTAATTTTTGTAAAACCAATGTTTTCTAATGCAAATATAAGACAAGAAGAATCCTTTATTACAACCATAAATTCACTGTCAAATATTGCATTTAGGGTGCAACGTATTATATGCTGTAAACATTTAATTTAGGGTGCAAGATATTATGTATTGCACGATATTTATTAGAAAACCCAAACATATGCTCATGGAAGTAATTACTGAGAATAACGTTGTGTAAAAATAGTGTAATATTTGTAAATGCATGGCATATATGTACAATGGAATATGTATAGGAAATTTTTTGTTAAAAGCATTTTAACAAGGTAGTATATACTCTTTCTTCTGTAATCTTCCCCTTTGATTTGTCCGGCTGTTGGTTGCTTCCTACAGGGACTTCCTATAAGGGATGAGTATTTAGTGGTTAGTAAATTTATAAATGCACCATACACTGGAAAAATACACAGGGACCGCGATATTGTAAAACGTAAAACATACTTATATTATGTAACGCCCCAAGCCTTAGCAGTTGCCGATATTGTCCCCGCTTTAACCACCCAGGCCCAAGCCCACACGGGTACGGGGTTTTGTCCTTGGCGAAGGCACCACAAGCCTACCCAAAAGGCCTCGGTACTTACTAAGCTTGAGCTTACACATATAGCTCAGTCTCTGGACACTCTTGTGAGCAATGTGGGACTATTACAATCCCCCACCCTCAGCGAAGAGCTGTCCTTGGCTCTGATACCACTTTGTAACGCCCCAAGCCTTAGCAGTTGCCGATATTGTACCCGCTTTAACCACCCAGGCCCAAGCCCACACGGGTACGGGGTTTTGTCATTGGCGAAGGCACCACAAGCCTACCCAAAAGGCCTCGGTACTTACTAAGCTTGAGCTTACACATATAGCTCAGTCTCTGGACACTCTTGTGAGCAATGTGGGACTATTACATATTACATTACTAGTTGCCCCTACTACAACTAGAAATGTACAAGGAAGGAATTTATGTACAGGGAAGAAATTTGTGGCCTTAATGTACCGATGAAATTTGTGTAAAACCTTTCATTTCTGGTGCAAAATCAGACAGGAAGTTGTTGAGTTTTGGTGACTTCTAGTGCTCTAAGCGCCATCTCAAACATCTAATGTCTAACACTAGTATTCCCAGGATCACATGCATAAGCTAATAATTAACTAAAAGTTTAGAGAATACCTTAACCGCTAAATTTTCCCTCGAACCTTTCCAATTGAATGTGAAGACCAAGAGCTCCAAGTGTTGCTCCTCTACTCAAGACACCCTAATGATCAATTTGATCTCCCACCTTGTTGCTAGCTAGAACACCAATGATGATTTGATAAGAAGAGCACCTTCTTCTTTATGACTAGTTAGATTGCTTGGGATTGTTCTCTCTTTCTTTCTCTACTTGATGTTGTAGAGTAAGAAAGATCTTTTAGAAAGTTCCACACCTTATTTAAGATCCTAAGAGACATTATACGGAATCCTAGTTAGAGTCCAACCCTAAATTGGTTTCTGAAAAGTCCCTTTTGAATAAGATTAAGGAAATAGTCGAAAATAGAAACTAGTTTCTATTTCCCTTTTTCCTTATTATTGGTCGGCCAAAACAAGCCCATCTTGGGCAGATCTGGCCGGCCCCTATAGGGCCACACGGCCAAGCTTGGCCGTGCCCTTTTGGGCCCCAAAATCACCTCTTTTGGAGCCCGGCCCAAATACCCTTCTTTTGAATCTTTTGTGCTATCTTCGCCTAAACTTCTTTTAGGCCTACGAGACATGTTTATGGGACTCTCCCATGATTATATGTATCATCTCACTAGTCATATCATCCATCAAATAGATATTCTTATTTGTAACCCGATGTAGGATCTAGTCGAAGTTAACAGCGAATTACTTAGTAATTCGAAGATCGTAGTTGGTTTCTAGCTAAACACTACGACCCCTAAATCGTTCGGACTTGATGATCTTCTTCATCAATTATCCTATCCGACAAATTGCTCGTATTGCATCTTTGGTCGAAGGACATCTCCTTCAGAAGTATCCTCTATTACAACCATTTACCAGGAAAATGTATTGTAAAATATTTTATTTAGGGTGCTACATATAATGTACTGTACATATTTCATTTGGGGTGCAAGACTTTATGCACCGTTACTAGAAAAGACAAACTTACCTTCTTCTTCCTAGGGCTTGTTCGCCTAACCCTTCATTCTTCCATAACATTTGATTTTGGCTCAATCATAGATCCGGTAGTTCTTGGTTCAGTTATTATCACCCTTACCAGTTTTTTTTGGGTGTGTTAGTTTTTACCATCTGCATTAATGAAAGGCGAAAATAGAAATACATTTTTAACAAACTCAAAACCCGACCTGAGTGTTTCCCCACTAAATCAACAAAGTTTTTTGATTTGAGATATAAAGAAAAATAAAAAAGAAGAAGTTTAAGATCTAAGAGGGTATTTACTGTCCCTAAGTGTTGTTATTGTCTTCTTCCATCGTTTGGGGAAGTTAATGTTCTTACCCTACTGCTGAAGCCCGAGTTCCAGGTGAAGTGTGTACGTTCAAATCCAAATTATTTGAAGGAGATTTAAATTCGTTTTGGTTTTTTGGAAAGCTTTTGCAATACTGGCAGTAAAGGAGGTGGGAAGAAGAAACGATTTTTGGGGGATAGAAAAAAATGGGTTAAGAAAAAATGGCGCCGGTTTGAAATTGGTGATCCGATGGGACGGTTGAGTGTACGAGTAAGAGTAAAGTGGATGGGAGTCAGATTTATTTGGATGGCATTATCGTGGTTTTCTGAAATATTTATGCCCTTTTCCGTCTATTCCTCAGCGTCTGACTCTTTGGGACTACCCCTAAATTTCCCTCTGACGCGGGTTGTCCTCTCATTTCCGTTTAGTTTTTGGATTTGTGGCCCAATCCCTCTGGAAAAATAGGGAAACTCTAGGAAATAAATAAAAAAATGTCAATTTTTTAGGGGTATTTTAGTCGAAAAGTTTACTTGACAAAATCACTTTTATTTCTAACTATTAAGAGAAACTCCAACACTAGTCGATCGACTGGTCCAGTGGGCACCTCTTGGGTCTAAGCCTAATCTTTGCTCCAAGAGGACCCTTCACTCGACTCAAGCAATTGAGTCGACTGAAGAGCAACACAAGACCGTTGGGGACTCCCTAACTGTTATGTGTTGATCAATCTAGGCTTGAATTTGCTCTAGCGGGCAATTTTTTTTAATATATGTAGTTATAATTATTAGTTTTAACTTTAATTAGTTTTAATCTTTTTTAACTCTAACTAAACTCACGCATTAATATTTAAAATACATTACTAATTAAACTTTTACATTAATAATCCAAAGACCCAAATCTACTCATTGTCATCATTAGATCTCGTATTCCACAAGTGTCGAACAAGATCTGCTTTTAAATCAGGTATGAATTTCCTGGTTCTAGCTCGATCAAGTGGGAATATCTGAAAATTGGTCGGGTAGAAAAATTGGGAAACTTAAAGTCTGAAAGTTTGAAAAAAATTATTTCGAAAATAGTTCCAACACGTTATCCATATATACAAAATCACACATGTTTTTTGGCACACTAAAAAATAACTCATACACGCGTTACCCACGTGCATAAATTTTAGGCTTAAGCCCCCAAATGCATGGGAGTTGAGTTTTGAGGCTAAGCTGAGGCTTAAATTTGGGGTTTGAAAAAGTGGTTTTTTAGGCGTAAAACAGGATGACATTTGAATTGCTCTTAGAACAACTTCAACCAGGGTCTACTAGGGCCAAAAATTTGAACTTTGGGTCTCAGTCGACCCTTCCAATTTCCAAAAGGGGTCGCACTGGGCTGGGCTTAGGCTCAGCTCCAACCCAACCCTTCACTCGACCCAATAGATTGGGTCGGCTGAAGGTCGCAAAATGACCTTTGGGGACCTCAACGGTCATGTTGGGGCTCCAAATCTGGTCGTTGGATTTGATCAAATGACCAGATCTTAAATAGGGGTTGAACTCATTCATTCTTTTCATCTTACTCTCAATTCTCTCTCAATTTCTTTCTATCTTTCCCATTCAATCTCAATTTGTTTTTCATTATCTCTAATTTCTTTGTTCCTATGATGGATCCTTAAGATGTTCACCAAATGTCCGACCAAAGTTTTATGAAATTATTGTCTCCTACTTTCTCGTCAGTTGAATTAGGGGATGATGATAACGAAGAAACATCACCACACATTCCCTCGACATTTGATGATAGTTTTGGACAATAAGACACAACTTCAACCAAGAAAGTTGCACGGGTATTGTATAAACAAGATGAAGATATTTTACTTGGTCATTCTTTTTTGCAAATCACATATGATGCAGTGACCAAAAATAATTAGAAATATAAAGTATTTTGGCAAAAAATATTCGATGAATATAATGCAAATGCGGTCCGATAGCATTGATACAGGAGTTGTAAATCTCGTTTCAGTGAGATAAACTCCGAATGTCAAAACTTTATTTCTATTTTGAGGCTAGTAAATAAAGTTCAAAAAAGACGGGAAAACGATTATGATCGGGTAATTATTCAAACTTTTAATCCCTTTATTTCTATTTTTTTACTTCATAATATAAACTCAAAATAAATTTTGTTTCTTTCAGTTCCATAAAGCACTTGATATTTATAAAAAAATCATAAAGGAAAAGGCTTTAGATTCCAAAATGTTTACGAAATTTTGATGAGAACATGTGGATGTCAGAAATGCCAGGTGAGACAACACCCGACAAATGAGATTCTAGTTCCAATCCATCTGAGGAAAGAGCAATTGGCCGTAAACAAGCCAAAGCAAATGCAAGAGTTGGAGAAAATTCTACAAATTCTACTTCTAAAGACAAAGAAGTCAATGGTTCTTCAAAAGCTCTAACTGAGGGATATTGGGAAGGGAGAAACGAAGAAGCACGTCAGAGACCAATTGTAATGGATGAAGTTGTGGAAATACAACGGGAAAATGCTCGGGTTCAACAGGAAAATGCACTGGTACAACAAGAAGCTCTACGGGATCAACAAGAAAACCTACGCGAACGAAAAAAATAAAAGACCACAAAAATGCAATATGCTAGAGATCAATATGGGGTGAACTTAATGATGATTGATGTTAGGATAGTGCACGAATGCTTAAGGCAGCGCGTGATGCTTATATTGCCGGTCTTCCACGAGACCTAAGGAACCCCTTCTAGGTATCTTTAGTAATCATTGTTCTTTACTCTTACTTAAGTAAATTTAAATTTTTAAACTAGTTCTAATCAATGTTGTTTAATCGAACTTCTTAAGTAAATTGAGTAATTAAAAATTAACATGTTAGGTCTCATGTCTGTTGGGATGTGGTGTCTCCTAATCTTCTAAGCGGAATCTCAAACATCTCATGTATAACACTAGTAGGTCCCAAGGTCATCATGCATAAGCTAATAATCAATAAGAGTTTAGGATTACCTTAATCGCTAGCTTTTCCCTCGAACCTTTCCAATCGAATGCGAAGACCAAGAGCACCACGTGTTGCTCCTCTACTCAAGACACCCGAATGATCAACTTGATCTCCCACCTTGTAGCTATCTAGAACTCCAATGGTGGTTTGATAGGAAGAACACCTTCTGATTTATTGACTAGTTAGATAGCTTGGGTATTAGCTCACTATCTCTTCTCTACTTGTTGTTGTAGAGTAAGAAAGCTTTTTGAGAAATTTCACACGATATTCAAATCCCTAAGAGACATTATATAGAATCCTAAGTTAGAGTCCCACCCTAATTAGGAGTTTCCTAAAAGTTCATTTTGAATAAGATTAAGGAAATACCCGAAAATAGAAACTAGTTTCTATTTTCTAATGCCCTTGCATTGGTCGGCCACATGAGGTCCCCATTGGGCATATATGATTGTTCCTATAAGGGCACCCGGCCTGCCAAGGTCGTCCCCTTTTTGGGCCCAAAAACATCTCTTTAGTTCCCCGGCCCAAAATCCCTTCTTTCGGGCATTTTGTGTTATCTTTGCCTAAACTTCTTTTAGGCCTATGAGACATGTTTATGGGACTCTCCCATGATTATATATCTCTTCCCACTAGTTATATCATCCGATCAAGTAGACATTCTTATGTGTAACCCCATGTAGGATCCGACCGAAGTTAGCCGCGAATTACTTCGTAATTCAACGATCCTAGTTGGTTTTTAGCTAAACACTACGACCCCTAAATCGTTCGGACTTGAGGATCTTCTTCATCAATTATCTTATCCGACAAGTTGCTCGCATTGCATCTTTGGTCGAAGGACATCTCTTTCAGACTCCCACTTGTACTTAGAACAAGTGCAATGCTCGATTCCCGTGTCAATTTGTATCCCATCTGATACGTCACATCTTTCAGACTTTCTTGATCCCGAGTACAACTGTCAAAGACAAATGATTAACTTTTAATCCATTATAGCGCGACCACGCATTTCCAGTTGCTACTTATAAGCGACCTTGAGGTACGTTTTCCTAATGTAATTAGGATGACACAGTCCATTCTTGTGCCCCCACTCAGCTTCTTGTCTATTATGCCTTTTCCAGTATTCGCTTTTATAACCTCCTTTTACGACGCGGCGTTTGGCAGAACCCAAGTCTGACATTCCTTACATAAGATGAGTGAATCACTCATGTTTTGAGGAATCTCTCCAATCTTGTCAATGAGAAGCATTTTGACGTTCATCGCGATTGATGTACTTCTCATTTGAGGGTTATCCGGTGTATATTCCTACACCCACGTAGTCGATTCGAATGCTCCTATTCTTATATCTCATGAAACAGTGTTATCTCCTCGACTCACGTGCTAGTCTTCCTAAGTCATTGTTGTCCATGCAATGACCTGGACTAGGAAGATGATAATTAAATATTCCAAGTTAACATAATAGGGTTTCATTTATCAGATCACGTATCTGACAAACCTATTTAGAATGTTTTATTATCCGTGGATTGTCGTTTAAATACTAAATCAAATTTAGACGACTGTGAAATAACTAATTTATTTTTGATAACGGGAGTTTGTAAATTTGAGCCTCTTCCGTAAGACCCCTTTTACATACTCAATTGACAAGTCAAATTTATTTCCAAATTATATTATGCCTTTGAAATATGTATGGCACTCGTATTCTTGTCTTAGGTGACAATTTAGTTGACTACGGATGTAGTCCGATTAAACCTTGCATTTTATCAACTAATCTAAGGTCGATTCCTTTGATTTTCCATTGATAATTTCTATTAACCCTTTACTAGATTTAAGGCTTACATTCTTTCGTTTGTAGAGTCTGCAATAGTTCCCTGCTAGAAACACTTTCTACCTTTCCTTCCATGTCTAAAAGTTTGCATTGACATGTTCAACTTTCTCCACTCTAAATCATCCTAGCAATTTTACAGGCCTTTTAGGATGTTAGTGTAGTTTCAGATCGTTTTGTCTGAGTTCGGATGTTTTACATCTCTTAATACTCCAGTATTCTAGATTTCTTGGGCAAATGCTAAATCATGTCCCACACGACCGATGTTATGCTAATAGCATAAAAATCTTCCTCATGCGTGTTTGCTCATCAATGTCCCCCGACTCTGAGTCTTGCCGAGCTATGCGCCATGAGTTTGGGTCGAATATCTATTTCAGTGTCTTTTGTATTTAGACTTTTGAGAATCTCAAGTTTTCTTATCTTAGTCCTATTATCCTTTGATCTATATCCATGGACCATTAGCGCCCAAAGCATTTCATCCTTAATGATCGTTCCCTAACTAATTCCAACATCCCTACGTTGCTATCAATTCTGGTGGGTACACTGCACACCAGACCTGAAAAACGTTACTCCCACTAACCTTCTTGAAATCCTGAGATTCAAGATTTTTTTCATTCTCTAGGAATCAAACGACTTTGATTTCCTCTTTTGAATCGAAGATTCCAACTCTTGCTTGCTTCATCCCTCGATGGATCTTCCGAAGCATGCTTGTTAACTAACCACTAAAGTCGACAACCGTTACGATTTTGACTTCCTTGTGTTAGTCATGGACTTAAACATGGATTGATATAAGATCTCGTTCATAGTTTCTTGGTATGAATCCACGATCTTAATCTTCTTTGTCTAGTTTTTGGGAAACTCCAATGATTCCATCCTTATTAGTTTTCTTAGTTGAAAACTAATTTCCATCTAATGGTTTCGCACCATTGATTAGATTATCAAGTTTGGGATATTGATGAGAAAGGATTCCATTATTTTTTGACTCCTAGCCAATAGTAAAGTTGGTTTCCGTCTATGCCCAGGTATATATATTCTTTATCTTTTATCAGTAAGATTTCATTCTTCTAATCATTTAGATAAACTTTAGAGACCTTCAGGGATTAAGAACAACAATTTGGAATACTCTCAACTCCTTGAGATATTCACGTTTTGAGCAACTTTAAACTACTTGAGAGTTCTCTGACAAATCTCCATTCGACTTGGGAGGTAGGTACTTATTCCTTTTCCTCCCACTGTTCTGTAACAGTTTTGTTGCTCTTGGTCGAGGCATTCGACTTTTCCTCCCACTTATCCTACATAATAATTATTCTTTTCGGAACTAATTATTAGGAGGATAGCATCACGAGCAACAAACACTTTGTTCTCTTGATAGATTGTGCGAAGCCCAAATTTATTTTCGAAGAGATTGCGCCAGATTTGCTAATTTATGTCTTATAATCCTTATACATGGCACTTTTTAGACTTTAGACGGATTTTGGTTATGTGTGGGAAGTTATGTATAGACATAGTGTTTAGCGGAGGACAGAGCTCGATTCGTACTCTTTAATTTTATCCATTTGGAGGTTCCAACTCGGATAGGTTAGAAGCGACGATCAACTTCTGAATTTGACTCAAGACTTTCTTTCTTGTCGATTCGATTTTTCGCATCTCATGCTTTCTTGGTTATGTTGGAAAAACTTTACTTATCCCTTTGTCATTGGGATGATCTCGTTGTACGAGTCACATCCTCATGTGTCTCTTTTACAGGTATAACCAAGTTTAGAATCTTTTGGTATATGTTGTTACTTTAGCATTTTTAAGACATCTCAAATAAAACTCTTTTATTGATTCTCCATAATACTTAGTACAAAGATGATGTCTAACTAGAAAAACAAATTAATCTAGACTAGTGCCTAAAGAAGATTTCGATCCATTTCAACATCCTTAACATTTTTGGGTTCTGCTCCCTCTTGGATCTCTTCTCCTTTAGCCAAATACTTAGTTCCCAGCTGCTCCTGTACATTCACAATGATAGGGCATTAGGTATCTCATATAGAGTTGGGAAATTTTCAGTATTTGATAAATCAATCGCCAATACTTGAAGTGGAAGCTATAGTTCCATTCTTCTTGTCCTCCAAGAACTTAAGGCAGTTTCTTTTCCAATGGCCCTTGCTATCACAGTAGAGACATCTAGTATCAAAAATAGAAACTTTGTTCTTGGATTTAGCATTTTTACCTTTTCCTTTGAACGCGGGTTTCGTTTTCTACCTTTTGTTCTTTTGAACCATAAGAATCTCATTCTATGGTTCCACCTTTGCTATGAATTCCTCGGCTGCTTGAAGCATTGCATGAAGCTCCTCTAAGGACTACATCCATCCATTCATGCCATAGTTCACCCGGAATAGACTGAACCCTTTATGAAGTGAATGAAGGATGATGTCGTTAGGCGCATGTAGGCTAAGTTGAGAAATCCAGTCCTTTCAGTTTCGCAAAGAGTTCAATCATTTTCTGAACATGAGGACATACTGGTTTCCTTTCCTCGAGGCACACATTCAGTAATTCCTGGGCGGTTTCAAACCTCTCCATTCTCGACTTTCTTCAGGATAATACCTCAGCTTATCGGCCAATGGTGCGGCCTTCAATGCCAGAGGGTTTCTCAAGAAGAGTTGCCTCTATGGCTGCCTGCATCCAAGAAGTTATCGATCCGGTTCTGCCCTCTTTCGATCATCCTTTTGATGATCTTCATTTCAGCAGTCGAAATAGCATTCAATTTGAAATTGGATAGTCTGAGACATCTAGCTCGTTTTCAAACCTGTTATTCAATATTTGAAGTATCTCTCGATTCCTTCCTTCATTGATATTGTTTAGCATTTCCCTTATGTTCGATTGAAGGTTGAACTCGTTATGTTGCGACATCTTAAAACTACATGATTGCAAAGTTTTAATGTCGTTATCGTTTTTTCGGAATAAAAATCAGTTTTCCCACATAAATTAATAAAACTGTCCCTAATTGCATAACGTGATTCCAAGATCCTAGTAATACGAAGTCAAGCGGACTAGGGCCCTGCCCTCAACTCCGTCGTCCTAGGTGAGCGAACTACTTCACTTATCATACTCCTATCACTCTTGGTTGATAGATTTTATTAATGAATGCCTAATCTATCCTTTTGCCTCGAGTATCCAAAGTTTTTTTGCTGATCTCGTTAAGAAAAACCATTTAGACGTGTAGAACTCTGCCATAAGTCTACCCGCATTGTCCCAAGATAAAGGAGGCACTCTGCGAAGGCCGACCCATCATCCATGATCAAGGGCGCAAAGGGTGTCTCAGTCTCGGTAGGCTTTTTTTTTCTCAAAATTACTTTTAGGGACTTTTACGCTTAGTCTGGTAGGCGTTATAGTGAACTGTTTAGCCTAACCAACATCCACGACATAAAGCGTACATAAATAAGTAAATGCGCGCGAGAAAGTAAATCAAGCACATATGGATCCTAGTATGGCACCTAGTCTAAAAAAAATCTAATCTTCTTAAGATTTCTATCTTGTTTGATCTTCTGGTTCGCCAAGATCGCCATTTTGAACCTCTATTGATTTCTCCCACTCGAATTAGGATCTCCATCCTTGAGTTTCTTCAATTATTAAAAATTGCACCCATCCGTGCTTAAAACAAGAATGAAAGAAATAACTTTCTATGGCCACACTAGTTTCCGCATTCACATCACATGCATTCATATAATATTCAAGGTTAACAATTATATATGCATGATCATCCGCTAGATACTTTTGTCGACATCTCTATGTCACATTACGGACTTTAAGTCTAAATTCGAAGAATTCGACTGACGGTGCGTTCCGGTTTTATCTTTTATGATATCTTAAATCAAGTTCAAGAAAAACTTCGTTTGGGCTTTTGAAGTGCCCGGGTCAACTTCGGAAAAATATGGTTTGACTATTAAAGATTTCCCAAATCAATTTTAAGAAAAACCTGTTTCGGAGCTTCGGGTGGCCCAAAACACTTGCGGTGATATTTGGGTGGGACCGGGAGAAAAGTTAAGACTTTTGTCAGATAACTCTCACTCGGGTCAAGACCCATAAAACTTTTGGCCATGGACCTAAGTCAAATTCGGAATAGCCCGGGACAACCATGGGTCAAGGCCCAAGACCCTAAGGTCAAGGCCCAACATGATGGTCCGACCAAAAGAGACTAGAGTGGTGCCTGGGTCCGGCCCATGCTCTGTTCGGCCCCGAGACCAGACGCATCTCGGTATCGGCCCAGGCTAAGAACGCGTCTTGACACTAGGTCAGGACACTGGCTCATGGCCCAAAAGCGTCAGGCCTAAGGTCGAGCCTTTGGGATGTCTCGGACTAAGTCTGAGACTCCCTAGGCCGTCTCAGACACATCCTAAATGCGTCTGGCCTATGGCCGAAGCCCCTGGGCCATCTTAGTCCTAGACAAAGATGCCTAGGGCACTTTAGACGCGTCTGGAAGCTTCTACGCATCTCGGACCAATCCGAGATGCACTCAGGTTCCCTGGACGCGTTCTAGACGCGTCCTGAACCCGTGGCGCTCTCGTGTGCCCTAGGGTCGTGTCCTAGACACGCCCATAACACGAGAGATGCTACCATCTTGGCACAGCCCGAGACGATCTCGATCCTCTTGACTGAGACGCGCCTGTCCGGGATGCATCTCATTCATCCGACCAGATTTTAGAAACTTCTAAAAAATATTTCCTTTTGCTTCTAAAGCTGTTGTCCCCATGTATTTTGAAACTCCTAAAATTACCAAAATTTGAATTCATACGATTTCTAAAAATCAATGAAGAACAATTCTTTTGAAAATCCTTTTCAATACCGAAATCAATCAAAATCGAATGTTTTGAAACTCTTTTCAATCATCCACTTTGAAAATCAATTTGAAAATTTTTAAATCACATTCAAAATCATCAAATTGAAGCCTAAAACACTTTTAGACATAACTATCTATCTTAGCAATCATTGATTACTCCGAAACTTAGCAAAAATTAGCTATTTGCAAAAGGTTCTGATACCACTGTTGGGTTATGGTGTCTCCTAGTGTTCTAAGCGGAATCTCAGAAATCTCATGTCTAACACTGATAGGTCCCAAGATCTCATACATAATCTAATAATCAACTAAGAGTTTAGGGTTACCTTAATCGCTAGTTTTCCCTCGAACCTTTACAATCGAATGCGTAGACAAAGAGCCCCACGTGTTGTTCCTCTACTCGAGACACCCGAATGATCAACTTGATCTCCCATCTTGTAGCTATCTAGAACTCTAATGGTGGTTTGATATGAAGAACACCATCTTCTTTATTGACTAGTTAGATAGCTTGGGAATTAGCTCACTTTCTCTTCTCTACTTGTTGTTGTAAAGTAAGAAAGCTCCTTGATAAATCACACACCTTATTTAAATCCCTAAGAGATATTATATAGAACCCTAAGTTAAAGTCCTGCCCTAATTAGAAGTTTCCTAAAAGTTCCTTTTGAATAAGATTAAGGAAATAATCGAAAATAGAAACTAGTTTGTATTTTCTAATTCCCTTGCATTGGCCGGCCATATGAGGGCCCCATTGAGCAGATCTCACTGGCCCTATAAGAGCACCCGGCTTGCCAAGGTCGTCCCCTTTTGGGCCCTAAAATACCTCTTTTGTGCCCTGGCCCAAAGTCCCTTCTTTCGGGCCTTTTGTGCTATCTTTGCCTAAACTTCTTTTAGGCCTATGGGACATGTTTATGGGACTCTCCCATGATTATATATCTCTTCCCACTAGTCATATCATCCGATCAAATAGACATTCTTATGTGTAACCCGATTTAGGATCCGGTCGAAGTTAGCCGCGAATTACTTCATAATTCGACGATCGTAGTTGGTTTCCAGCTAAACACTACAACCCCTAAATCGTTCGTACTTGACGATCTTCTTCATCAATTGTCCTATCCGATAATTTGCTCGCATTGCATCTTTGGTCGAAGGGCATCTCCTTCAACCTCCACCACCATCACCACTATATCTCAACCACCAACACCATCACCATTTGTATCT
The DNA here is from genome assembly GCF_041429995.1 of Eschscholzia californica. Classification (NCBI taxonomy): domain Eukaryota; kingdom Viridiplantae; phylum Streptophyta; class Magnoliopsida; order Ranunculales; family Papaveraceae; genus Eschscholzia; species Eschscholzia californica. The sequence continues at coordinate 26,555,556 of NW_028238309.1, read as the reverse complement.
CAACCACCACTATACCTACACCACCAGCGTACCTCTACCATCACCACCATTTTATATCCACCACCACTATCCCATATCTCCACCATACATCCACCATACCTCCACTACCGTCGTGCCTCCTCTAACACCATCCCCATACATCCACCATCACCATCACATACCTCCACCACCACCACCACCACTACTACCAATATCACAACCACTACTACCAATATCACAACCACCTCTTCCAAAAGATTAATCATGAAAAACATAAATAAATTAATTGAAATCATGTACTTTTATGAGAAAAAATAGGAAAGTATTGCATTACCAAACATATTTTTTTTAACTTTTTATTTTTTTACTTATAAGTAACATATACGTCAAACATACTTATGATAATTTTTTATTTTTTTGAAGCAAAAGAACTTTTACTACAAACAAAGGAACTTCTACTTTTGATTGTCAACCGACACCTAAAGCGAGGCTTAAAATTTTTGATTGATTTTTTTATGGATAGGCTAGGGGTTGGAGTTGCTGTATGGTAGAATTACCGAAAGTGGGAGGGTTTCAGTAATTACTAATAAAAGTGGGGGGTTTCAGTAAACGCATTATCAAAAGTGGGGGGTTTTAGTAATTCTCCCTTGCTCTAATAAGTGAGAACAACTAGGGTAGTCTTTCTCGCCAAACTTTGGCCTGAACATCGGTTGGATAACCGACTTTTTGAGCCAATCCAAAGTCCAAACCGAAGGCCTCGGTTTTTTAAAATCTAAATCTGAACCAATCCGTTCATGGTTTGGTTCGGTTACCGATCCGAACTATGCATGAGCGGTTTGGATCGATATGATAACCGAACCACCTGTGACATTTTACTATAAATAAAATTTCACATTTTCGAATTAAAAACATAGCACTAACGTAACTATTGAATCAAGCTACAATTCCCACGCCATTTACTTTCTATTACACATGCATTAAGCTATCAACAAACATGAAACTAACTCAACTATTAACTCTCAGCCATCCATCGTTCCCATCATATATATTTATATATAATATATTAAAAAAATAACAATAAATGGTTTGGTTCAGTTATCCGTCAACCAAATCCATAAACCGATCCAAACCACTCGGTTTTGTCATTGTTAACATCCGAACCAATCTAGATCATTATTGGATCGGTCTCCAAACCGTCCAAATTCGTTTGGATTGGATTGGTCTGTTCGTATACTAAATGAACACCTCTACGCCTAGGGCTGGGAAAACGGTCCAGAAATCCGAAACCCGGCCCTAACCGTCCGAGTCGGGTCGACTCAAAGGCCGAAGTAGACCCGGCTCGGGTGTACCCGACCCGATATTTCAGGCGGGCGTGGGCGGTATTCGGGTAAGGGGTCTTACCCGAGTATCGGCCCATACAGACTGCCCGAAATTCAACCCTGACCCGCCCGCCTGATAAGCCCGACCGTTTGTTACCCGACTCTCAACCGCCCGATCACCCACGTAAGTTTTACGATCCAATGGTTGTCAGTAAATAATTTTGGCCTTTAAAAGCCTTAGTTTGAGAAGCAAAAGAAGGGGTTATTAATAACCTCTTTCCTTGCTTCTTTATCTTTAAGACCATCAATGTGGTACTAAAGATTGAAAACTTTTGGCATTTGAAAGCCTTGATTTGAAAAGCAAAGAGGGAGAAATTATACATTTTTCCTTGTTTCTTTATTTTTAAAACCATCAATGTTGTACTACAGAATGTAACTTTGAAGCCTCGATTTGATTATTAAAGAGGAAGAGGTTATATATGTAACACCTCCCCTTTCTATTTAATGTGAACACCATCAATATGGAACTAAAGAGATGGTGAAATCTATGTATTTTGTCCTTCAAAAGCCTTATTTTTGTAAAGCAAAGAAGATGTTATACATACATAACATCTCCCCTTCTTGTTTCAACAAAAAAACATCTTCTCTTGCTCCATTATCTTTAAATATATGTATACAAATGTATATAAATATACAAACGTAATGAATACATTAGGTCTTGTATTTTATAGAAAGTGAAAACATACATATAAACCAGGGGCTTGTTAAATAGAATGATTGCTATAACTTGTTTCCGAGGAAGACTCAATCTATGATAGTCTATGTTGTTTGTGATCGATCTATTAATATATGTTCGAGCTTAGTTTTGTGAAAGAGTTTTTTACATGTCTATAAAAACACAATTTTTTAGTATTACGAGTATAAGGGTGAAATTTGAGAGTATGATGGTAGTTAGAGTGGTAGTCAGTGAAGTATGGAGGCGGTGGTGGTGTGGAGTGGTGTTTGAGTTATAGGGTATCGTGGTTGAGTTGTCATGTATGATGGTGGTTTGTAGCGGTGGTGGTAGTGGGGGGTAGGATGGGGGTAGTGGCGGTAGAGTTCCTTGAATAATAAGGTGTGGAGAATGATTTTGGTGGTAGTGGTTGAGGTATGGTGGTATGGAGGTGGTGGTAATACGGAGGTGATGGTGGTATGGAGGTGGTGGTGATGGTGGCAGTGATTGTTGAATAATAGGGCGTGCGAAATAGTTGTGGCGGCAGTGGTCTTGGTGGTTGAGTCATTGGGCATATAGTCGTGGTAATGTTGGTGGAGGTATAGTGTTAGTTATAGTAGTTGTTAAGTCATGGGGTGTGATCGGAGTGACAATGGTGATAGAGTTATAATGGTGGTGATGGTGGTGGATGTGTCACGGGATATGGTGGTGCGACAGTGGTGGTTGACTCATGGGACACGGCGATGGTAGTACAAAAATAAAATAAATAAATATATATATATATATATATATATCACGGGGGATAGAGTTAAAAAGTTTTTGTACCAAAGTACCTAAAAAACGGTTCCTGATTTCCTTGATTTTCCAAATCCGTCTACCAGTCCAATGGAAAAATGGCAACCACCATCACCAACGTATAATGTTGATGCCTCCTTTACTAACATTAACTCTAATATTGGTATTAGTCTCATTGTTCACAATGAGATTTCTAAATTCGTTGCAGCAAAAGTTACATCAACCCGAGCCAGAACTAGTGAAGAGAGCGAGGCTATGGCTATTCTTCAAGCACTAAACTGGGCAGAGGAAAAGCATCACAATAAGATAATAATTGAAAGTGACAACATCAATCTCGTCAAGCATCTGAAAAACCCTAGGCACAAAATTCAATGGCAGTCGATGATCCATGTCAGGAAAATCAAAGAAATCAGGAACCGTCTCGAAAGTGTCAAATTCAGTCATACCAAGAGAACGCTCAATATACAAGCGGACAAACTGGCAAAATGGGCTCGGAGGAAGAATAGATCTAAGACTTGGAACAATGTTCCTCACTTCTTAATTACTATGTATTGTAATGGTACTCTTACTTCTTAATTATATTCCATAGTTTAACAAAAAAAAAGTAACTCAAAAACAATAAATATATAAGTATGTAATTGGTCATAGAGACCATGTGACACGGTGAATAGTCATTGACCATGCCACATGGGCAGTCAATGAAGGATTTATCCGTTCGGTCTGAAGGAGATGTCCTTCCGAAGGAGTGTCCTTCGACCAAGGTGGCAATGCGATCAATTTGTCAGTTAGGATAACGATGACCACACGTAAAGATCATCCAATCCGGTCCAATTAGGGGTCGTAATGCTTTGCTAGAAGCCAACTACGATCGTCGGATCAAGGCTTTGATTCGCGGCTAACATAGACCGGATCCTACAACGGGTTACACATAAGACTGGTAGCTTGATCGGAGAGAATTGACTAGATGGGAACTGGCTAAAGTTGGATGGGATTCAACTGGAAAGGCCGAAAGGGTCCGAATGGAGATTCGGGACAAGATAGAAGGAAGGCTCATTGGGCCCGCCATGAGATGGCCGACCAGAGTAAGTGGGCCGGCCATATAAGGCCCATGGTGGGCTGCCCTGGCCGGCCACACTTAAGGGATTATCAAAATATCCCAAAAGGGTATTTTGGTAATTATCTTTTCTGTGACCCGAAAATAGAAAACCTAATCTGAATGAGATTCTAATTAGGGTTTGTCTATATATTGGGTCAGTTGAGAACATAAAAGGTGTGGATTTTTCTCTAGTGGAAAAATATACAACTCTCTCTCTCTCCGAATATACAACTATTGGAGAGAGAGGAATATAGAGAAAAAGCTCCCGTTCTATCAATCTAGTCAAGAAGAAGAGTTCTTCTGAACCTTCTAGTAAGTCCTAACAGTCTGAAAGGAAGGGAGATCAAGTCTATTCACTCGGTGTCTCAAGTAGAGGAGCCACAATTGGAGCTCTCGATCTTTGCATGCGATTGGAATGGTTCGAGGGAAAAACGCGTTAAGGTATTTATCCCTCTTCTAGTTCATTGATTAGTTTATGCATATGATCCTGGGCAATCTAGTGTTAAACATATGATGTTTGAGATTCCGCTTAGAACACTAGTTAGTGTATAGGATACACAAAACCCTATACAGTCAATACTTCAAGAAGAATCAACCAAAAAAATATTTTGCTTCTTTTTTTCAGTCCCATATTGGTGAGACCAAAAGAAGGAAGTTGGAGGAAGGGTTATTTGAATAACCCCTCGCCTACTTTCTTATTTAACCATTACTTTGAAATATTAGTAAGTGGTTGGAGATGAATTAATTAACATCTTCCATTTGAAAAGACCTTTCTTACTATCTCTTTTGTACCACATCTGGTATACATAAGAGATCAAGGTAAGTGGATAAGTTACTTAGGCAACTCCATCTGGTATGGATAAGATACTTAGACCAATTCTTTGATTTGTTGATGCATCCGAAAAGGTTGCACACCCAAGCGGGGGTATCAAGTAGTAATCCGGCAAAGTCGGGATCGATCCAAGGATAGGAAGGTAGTTTGGATATCGAAAGGGTCTCGTTCAAAGGTTTAAGTATCACAAACTAACTTAGACTAAGGCGGAAAAGAACAAAGATAACTGGGGGGTTTTAATATGAATAAGTAATAAGAGAAGAAAACAAGTAAAGCTAACTAGATAAACAAATGTAAATAGGCGAGAGAGATTCGAGAGAAGAGTTGGAGGAACAAGAGTCGGGAGGCAAATAAGTGAGCGAGGTGTCGAAGTCCGGGAATCCATGATAATAAATCTATAACTATGTACGATCCAATCGAATGGATTGATGTAAATCTAGTCTCGATTCCTAAGGTGGACGTTCATAAGCACTACGTATGTCCGGAGATAATATTTAGTCAAACAAACTTCCTAAACGATTAAAACCGAATCATCGAAAATGTCGTCTAGTCGCCTAACTATGTGAAGTGCTTGACAAGACACATGAAATTTGAATCTAGACTACGATCGATATCGATCACTTTGCCTAATCGATTAACTATGCGAAGTACTTGATAAGACACATGAAAAACGATTGAAACAAGTAATCAAAAGAAGAGAACATCAATTTATTACCAAAACATTAAATCATATAAACATAATCACGAATTCATCACATTTCATCTCATATAATCGACACACTAAAGTTAGCTAAACACGGTGATTGAATAAGAAATGGAAAGAAAATGATGAGAGAATCCCCCTTTTCGATGTGGTTCGAGGCTAAGATCGTCGGAAAATATGAATCTTTAAGGTGCAGCCGATCTCCCCTTAGCAAATTATGGGTTCCCTATAGCGACCATCATCATCTTCTCCATTTAGAACTCACCCTCCATTAAAGCTAAACCCTAGTTTTCTCTCTCTAGCAATCTTCAACCAAAATTAAATCAAACGACATGGAAAGCTAGCCAAGGATGAGGGGAACAAAAGCCCTAAAGTTTCGAATCAAGAAAGTTGCCGGGAAACTCATAAAAGTCTGGCCAAATAAAAAGAAATTCCGTCCAAGATCCGGCCAAATGAGATGTCCCGGGTTGTCCCTAGCTATGTGCACACGTCCCTTGACTGCTCGGAGCTGCAGCCCGAGCGAGAAGATGCCGTACCGAGCAGTCCGAGCTGCAGGTCTCCGGAGCAGCTGCTGGTCGCGTCCACAGCAGCTGCTCCCGTGGACGCGTCCCGTGCTCCTGTGCCCGTCCCGTGAATGCGTCCAGTCAGTGCTGCTGTTGTTGCTCTTGTGTCCGTCCCTTCTTGCAGCTGATCCGAGCTGCTATACACGGCCGAGCTTGCTGCCATCCCGAGCTCGTGTGGTGCCGGCCTTAGCTTGGTGGTGAAGAACCCTCAAGAACAAACCCTAGCCTCTTTCTCTCTCCCTTCCTTGGTGCTTGGTGAAGAAGATGATGAATAGTCTCTAACTTGATTAAAACCCTGGACTTAGTCAACTTCACTAAGTCTTTAGACTACTTTGACTTGGGCCCAAAAGTGGGTGCTCATAAAATCTCTACACCTCCCTTCTTCTTTTGGGTATTCTTAGACTTGGGCTTAGATGTTGGGCTTTGAATTAGAGACCAATGAAGTGCCTTCATCTAGTCTCTACAAGTAGAACCAAAGGGGGGGTGCCTTCAAGAAAAGACCTTGGATTCTATCTTTCACAACTTCCTCGTCCGAACTCGGAATTGACTTCCGTTTTCACCGTTGGACCCGCCATTGACTCCACTTGTTGTTTGACTATTGATTTTGACCAAAATACCCTTGGTTCTCTTTTCTTCTCTTTTGCCGCATGAGATAAAAATGTGATAATTCGCTCTCTTTATTCCAAATCACACGCCAAACCCCAAATAAACTACCTAGCAATAAAACACACATAAATAATTAGAAATAAAACCCGAAAAGAACTAACTCATCAAAGTTAAGTGACCTAAATGTGACATTTTCACGCCACATCATTTGTACGATAAGAGATTAAGGTAAGTGGACAAGTGACTTAGGCAACTTCATCTGGTATGGATAAGTTACTTAGGAAAATTCTTTGATCTGTACTGAACTTCATTACATCTTCCATTCTAAAAACAGGGCAATTCTTTCTCGAAGTGTAAAAATCGGAGGCAAACTACTCTTTTTTATCACATGGTACAAGTCAATTTACAAAACATTAAACATATCATTTCCATTGCATTCTACGAGAGCGGAACTACACTCTTTTAGTGTTGTACTACCCCGAATAAGACATTCTTCAAGGACAGATATCCATGAGAATTTTAAGCTTTTCAGCTAACAAACCTAAAATGTTGCAAAATCTTCGTACTCATGAGAATAGCTACTCCATGTGCTATGTGGCAAAGCACCACAAAAGATAGGAATAATATCAGGACTACCAAAGGCAAATGTATGTCAACTTTGATTAAAAACTGAATCAAATTCAACTGGGTTTGCTTTCCAGCATTAGCGAACCCATTTTTGGAATACAAGTCGATCAAAGGGTTACAGACCATTGAATCATTAACGAAACCATAACGAATTAACTTAGAGTGTATCTGTTTCACATGTTGGAAATTAAAATTACCACCACTGCACGGTTTAAGAATACTAGCGAAAGTAACGTTATCGGGGCCTACATTTTCCGATATCATTCTTGAAAATAAATCTGATACCCTGTAATACAATTTTCTAGTAAGCAACATGGAAATCACACTATTCTAAGAAGATAAACTTCTTTCAGACATATCATCAAACACCTTGATTAAGTCATTTAATTCACCAAAACTAAAATAAAAATCTATAAGCTTACCACATAAAACGGATTTCCCATGAAACCAGATTTCAGAATCCACCCATGAACCCTTTTAGCATCTCTTAATGACCCAGAATTCAAACATCCTTCTAAAAGCCATATACTCCATCAGATGATCTCATTTTCCCTCTCTCTCTAGATTGTTTACTACTACTACTAGGATTTTAGGAAGTATAAAGAACTAAGTAGAGAGTTGCATGATTTTTTAGTCCCACATTAAAGAAGGAGAAGGCGGGAGAAGGAAGAATGAGTTATAAGAGAGGAGTTCGGAATACAAGTTAAGTTATCTTTGGGCTTGGGCCAATGATGCAGCTAGTGAATTATCTTTGCACTCACCTGGTTCGGCTCAAAAAGCTCGCGACCCGTCCGTCTGAGTCTGTTAGAGCCCGAGCGGGCTCTCGGGCAGAACCGAGCCGTGGGCACTAATATACCTATATTTGTCCGATCCGAAGTGCCCGATAGTCCGATAGGACATTTCACTTTTGAGCCCGATCTGCCCGTGCCCGAGAAGCAAGAGTCCGAGCCCGACCGGGCCCGTCTGGTTCCCACCACTACCTAGGCCAAAGTACAAATTTTCTCGGAAGGAATTTGGAATCCCCTTCACCTTGTAGAATAGGCAACGTCTTTCTTATTTATCTACTTTCGTAGTTTCCTATTCCTCTCCTTCACATTCGCTCATTATTTCACTTTTCTTTTTTGAAAATTTATTTTTTCCTTTTCAAAATTCCCAAATTGTTTCCTCCATTAAAGCTCTGATTCGATTCTGTTCTAGTGGACTCGAGAATGACTTTGTAATTAGTTTCTGCAGTCCAAGCCAGAGGTCTAGAGAGAGAAAGAGAGAGAGTCCTGGAGAGAGAGAGAGAGAATGCCTCTGGTTCGAGTTCAAGTTAGGAATGAGTATGGTTTAGGATCTTCAGCGCTATTCAGAGCAGCAAACGGAGAAGATCCTAAAGCTGTTCTTGAAGGAGTAACAGTTTCAGGACTCGTTGGAATCTTGCGACAGTTAGGCGATTTAGCTGAGTAAGTTCGCTTCTACTTCTAATTACATCTTATACTGGTTCCATACTGTTTTCTTAAGAAAGCATTTGAACTCAAAGTTTATAGTTCGTACCAATTTCGTGCTATAAGTTTGAAATAGTTTCCATTTTAAGAATCTTATAGGCTTGTTTGAGTAAAAAAAGTAGTACTTGTTAGTAAAGTAAAGCTTGAGAAGAGTAAACATAAAATCCAATATAGTAAACCAAGTTAAGTAGTTTCCTTTTATCATTTTGATTGAGCTTTGGTATGAGCTATTCAAGAAAGAGAATGGATGCATTTCTCACATAGGAAAAGAGGGTAGATTTCATGTATATGACTCTCTCCTTGGACTCCTTGGAGTCTTTTTTAGATCCATTTGACATCTGATATGATGATGTTCAATGTTGTTCTCTATTATGACAAGCAAAAGAGAAAACATACATGGAGTGTAGAAATTTGAGAATTAGGGTTATGGATTTCCTTGAAACTTAATTAGGATTGTGGGTGAAGTAAAAAACTTAGCAGGAATATTGTTCTATACTTCCCATTATTCGATTTTAAATTTCTAAACTAGATTGAAACATCCTTTCGTCTCCCTTATTCATTAGTGTGTGTATGTGTGTGTTAGTCATGAATCCTAGTGTACTTTGTCTGCCTATAGAAAAAGAGAAGATCTCAACAAAAGTGTCTATCCTGTAGGTAAAGTTTGCTCCTTTGGGCTACAAGTCATGGTATGGTGCCATCAGTTTCTAAATCTGTTTGATTTAAAGCAAGAAGGGTTTTTAATAAGTGTGGTCGAATACAACTTAAGCGTCCAAGAAAATTGAATCAATATGATGTCTTCAAATATATTTGTTTGTTAGTAAGAGAGAAAGATTGAGGATCCATATCTAACCTGAACAACTTGACCCTTTTGGAAGTAAATGTATTTCCACTTAACTAAACCTTCATTTGTTTTTTTGCTTTAATAGATTAGCTTCCAAAACTCACCATTGAGTCACATTATTTCTTAAGGATACTAGTAATTGTAGTCGGTAGAGGAACAAATGCTTTCATGGTGTTTATCTCTTTTAACATATCTAGACTTGAACTATGTGCTTTTAGATAAACTCAAGTAGGATCCAGAGATAGAAAGTCAGAACCTAATCCTAATATAGGATAAATGCAACTTTTATGTGTATCCGTTTTCCCCAACTTCTGAAATTTCTTGCTTATTTTAATTGTAAAAGACAAGATTGTATCACTATGGTGTTACTACTGAGGTGATCTTGCTTATGTTGTAGGTTTTCAGCAGAGGTATTTCATGAATTACAGGACCAAGTGACGGCTACATCTGCTAGATGCCATAGGATAACTGACCGTGTAAAGCACATTGAAATAGCACTTCCTCCTCTTGAAAAGGCTATTCTGAGCAAAACAAACTATATACATCTTGCTTATTCAATTGGTATGGCAGCCATTTAGATTAATTGCCTTTGATGTTACTATTATTTTTGTGATTCTGTGCTACTTTAAACAACGTCACTCATTTCTGCTCCAAAATTATTTCGTATCAGAGGTAAATGGACATTTATCTCTGATATACAAACTCAGAAAAGGAAGTTTAATTTCAAAATGCCGCAAATTTAGGCAAACATAGTTGTGGGTACTGTTACTAGGATATGAAATGAATGAAGAATAAATATGATCTTTTGTTATCTTATTCTTCACCAAAAGAACTTCCACCACAAAAGAGGTTTCCGTGAGAGAAGTGTCACTAGATAATAGGTTATTAGCCTCATATAAACGGAAGTTAGGCCGAGGACCTAGTTCCTTACTCATCTTAGTTAGGAAGAAATGCCACTACTCTTTTTTAAGTCTAGGTTCCATGTTCAATATTTTTTTAGGCTTGAGCTCCCTGTGCGAACCTCTGCAAACATGCGCAAACCTCTGCAAATCCGTGCAAACCTCTTCAAACCATGCAAACCTTACTAGGGAGTTGAAGTTAAAAAAAAAAATTGTTGGATCCTTTTTTACAAAAGAAAATTGCCTAGGGAGTTCTGATCAATTTATGTAGGACTTTTAACATTCTAATGCCCATGTCCTTTCAGACCCTAGTCCAATAATGAATAAGTTGAGTCTAGACAAGAGGAAGTGTGTTTATTGGGCTTCGATTGCAGTTATTGAGTTTATTTGAGGGAGCCAGGTTTCGAGAAAGTATATGCAGCTTTCCTTCTCCACTTTTGTGGTTATTTTCATGTTGAGGTGTTAGTATTTAAAAAAAAGTTATTCCTTTAACTGTTATATAGAATATCAAGATTTTAGAAAAAGTAAGGCCATATCTAAAAGTTGGGTCGCCTAAAGTAAGACCATTTTCTCTGACATGATTTAGTACTTTTGGATTGCATGCATAACAATACACATCGAGATATAGTTTACCATGCTATATATATGCCTAAAATATTTAATGTTTAAGGTAACATTTATTCGATTCAGTGTTTATCAGGTTATGCAGTTGAAATGTCAACTAAGTAATTAAGCGATCTCATGTTCAGGGCATTCCCCTCCTTTGTACCTTAAACATTCAACTCCTTGACGAAAACAGTTGTTTTCCAGGTTCTGATTGGCATAGTTGTACAAACACTGGGAATAATCACATCACAAGTAGTGACTTGCCTCAGTTCATTCTAGAGTCCTACAAAGAATGCCGAGATCCACCACATCTGCAGATTCTTGACAAGTATGACTAATAATTCTAGTTTATACTTGTTCATACGTAAAAGATATTCGTACACTTATATAAGCTCTCTCTTTACCTCAGGTTTGACAGTGCTGGTCCTGGTGCTTGTCTTAAAAGATACTCAGATCCATCCTTTTTCAAGAATGCAGTGGCTAAGGCTGATCTGGTAAATGGTGAGAAAGTTCGAAGAGGAAGGAAGGCTCGTAAAAACAAGGTATGATCTTTTGATGGAAATGTATTTTGTTGAGGGGCAATAAAGTTTTCGTTAATTAAATCGTTTTCTTATATCGATGGAATTTAATATGTTTGTCACTTTGTCTTTAAAAGCTTATAAACTTTGGCTTATGTAAGATACTAGCCCTCTGTCAAATTCATTTATTTATAGAATGTTATTTAAATGAATGATATTATCTCAATATGTAAGAATCTGGTCTTTTTAAACAAGCTTGAGTATTAATTCTTAGTTCTTTTTCTTTCTAGTAGTTATTAGTTATAGTCATAAAGTTCAATTACTACTGTTCAAATTAAAGTTGAGTGAAATGGTTTTCTGGACAGAAGAAAGGGTCTCGGCAAATGAATGTAAAAGACGCACAAGTTGTTTTACCAACCAGGAAAAGTGGCAGGTGCTTACTCTCTATCTATCTCTATACGTATATATAGACACATATATGTATACACTAGGGACCGTGGTGTATATGTGATGGAAACTGTTAGTCATACAACCCCGACGTAAACTTGTATGCTTTAAGCAGTACGACTTCTGATTATTTATCCATGTTCAGTTAATTGGAATTCACAAGTTGTTGTCTAATTTGTTTCAGCAGAGTGCACCTATTTTCTCCAACTAGTGGGCGAAACTCTACGTCAGAAACAATTTCTACTTCTGGTATGAGATCAATATCTAATGTGGGTGACAGTCCCTCGTCTTCTGATTCAAGATCCAAATCATACTATCTGGATTCTTTTTATGATTTGAATTTTCCCCCGAAACATGAAGAACAAGAGAACACTGAATTATCAACTTCTCATATGAAGATGAACTCTGGTGATATTCATGGGTCCATTCCTCCTGATGAACGAAATGAGGATTTGGAGGAACAACAATCGAACTTTTCATTGCAAGAACAGAATGTTCCCTGTTCGTCTACAATTACTTGGGAGGAGAAGACAGAAATAGTGAAGCCTACAAGTCCACAGTTCAAAAATATTACTAACGAACAAGAGGGAGTTTCAGATACACAGCTAGCAAGCTGTGATGAAAGCAAATTAGAGACTGAAATGACCAGTGGGGAAAATGCTGTGGAAGTTATTTTAAGTGATGTTGAAAACGTTTTAGAAACACCTTTTGAAGCAAACCAACTTAATGACGTCCAAACTGAGCTTAACAACTATATTAACTGTAGAGTTTCAATGAGTGAAACAGAATCTAGAAACCAAATAGAACGGAGAGTTGTTTTAAATCCAGAAAGTGAAGAATTCGGAAGCAAAACGATTCTGATGCATGAGATGGATGCTCAATGTTCTGATTCATGTTATGTTGAACCCAGTGTTGAAATCTGGAGTCCCTTAAGCAAGCAGGTATCTCCAAGTTGTTCCAGTTTCTTCCTAAAAAAGAAGTTGGTTCATGAAGATCTACCTCAAGTCTCGTTGCATCTTAATCCTGACATCTCCGAAGATGATGATTTATGCGGAAGTACTGACAGTTCAAGAGTAAATGGTTTTGGAGCTGATGTTAGTGTTCCACTGTCGTTAGATTTTGATGTCCCGTGTTTGGATCCACCTGATGATACAATTATAACCTGTGCCAGTGATTCTCGAGAACTTCCTATTGCAACTTATGATGGTCCTTCCACTTTATTCTGGACAAACGGAGGCCTGTTAGGACTGCAACCATCAAAACCTCCGGAATGCAATTTGTTGAATTATGTCGGTCAATTTCCTTCTACACTGGATATTAATGATGACAAGTCAATTACGACTCTTGAACCCATTTTGGCGGCATCTTTAGGAGGAACAGATAGATCACCTAGTATTGTCAGCCAAAATGATCTTTCGCAGAACCAATTGGTTGCAGGAACAGTAAAGATGGTTCAAACAATTGATCTTTCTGAATGCTCTTCATTGTTCAATGACAAACGAGATGCATGTGTGATGAAAGATAACTCCCCTGAATTATCATCTGCAATCTCAGAAGCCAATATCGAGAAATCTGAAGAATCACTCCAAAGTAGTAACTTCAGCAATTCCAGTCAATATGGTCTGGTAAAATCCAATTTACTTTCTCTTGAATCCGAGTTACCAGTTCCTGATGTCAGAGATCCATCTAATGAATTCCGTCAAGAGAATAAGGAGGATTCTTCAAGTTTGCGGAGAAAACTAGTACACGATAGTACATTTGCTCCATCAAGCTCTCTGAAATGTGATCTATTGAAGTTGCAAGAGGCTCATTGTGTTGAACAGAAAAGAATAAACAAAACTGAGCACGAAGATTCACCTATGCCGAGCCCCAAATGGAGGTTTGAAAATGGATCTCCAATAAATTCATTACCTTCTTCACCACCACTAGAACATATGACCATTTCATTCCAACCAATAAACAGTTTTGGAACTTCCAATCTCAAACTGAGGTTTCATGCCGGGAATAACTTCCGTGGTAATATTAAAGACATGATCTTTCCTTCATTCCAGTTGATACCTGAGCCAACTAACTCAAAGCGAGATATTGGTCAAGATTCTGATGATGACACTTTCAGCAAGGTATCCTGTAATTTCTCTAGTGAACTGAGCCAATGCTCTTTTTCAAACTCTGAGCAATGGGAGTCTGAGGAATCACCAGGATCTATAGACCATGATTTGTACGATGCTTTACGTAGAGTCTCATCAGAAGAATCCATATTGAGGTCATCTGGACAAAGGGCCAGTGTTGTTAACATATATCCTGACTGTGATTTTGAAAGTCCAAACACAAAAAATGGAAAGAAACCATTTGATACTGACTGTTTATCCAATCTCCCGAATTTTGATTCTGTTATTCCTATAACAAGTCAGCAAGAAGATAAAAATGGTGAAACAATTTCAGATTTTGTACTTCAATCTGTGGACAAGGGAACTTTAGTACCTCACTGTGCTGATGTTGAAGACAAACAAAATGCTCTATCTCAAGTTGCCAACTATCCGAATGATCTGCAAGCTCCGAAATCCATCCCTTTGAATCAAGCCAACCCAACCCCACTGAAGCCGCTAGATGAGGATACTTCATGTCCCCCAAGGAGCAAGGTGATGACAAAGGGTTTTCATTTCTTCTATATATTTAGAAATGTGTCATTTCCCTATATTCATTGTCGTAATTTTTCTGTTATCTCTTTTTTGTACTACTTTCAGCTGCAATTATCTAAATATTTCAAAACTTGAAGCATGTGAGGCGTAATTAACATTATCACTTACTCCTATCATAAGCATCGAGCTTCCTGGGGCTATGTTTTAATTTGTTTGTAAACTTTTTTTCAACAGGATCAAGATGAAAGTCGATTAGGCTAACTTTTGCAGACTATATTTCATACAGATCTCGGAGATGAAGATCTAGTAGAACAGATCAGAACAAAGGTGTGTACCAGTTGGTTGTAAATATGTTATCAAAATCTATAATCAGGGTATCTTTGAAGTACTAATAGGTGTTTTAAGCGTTGCCATATTATGATAGTGAACTTGTTAGTAGTTGTGTTTTAAACCACAAATATTTCCGCTCTATTTTGTCTGATTAATTATGGTTAACTAGAGATTGGTCCACGTTATAGCATGTAACAACCACCACCAAAGCATGGAATGTGAAATTGTGGAAATTTGAAAATAAACCCCAATTGTTTTATCTGTTAGAAGCTCAAAATTGGCTATACCATCCAAGACTGACAAAAGAGGCAAATTTTTTGTTATTCTAGCTTCTATGATCACCAGAGACTTCATATTCACTACTTTATCCATCCTGAAATTAAAATTTTGTAGAACTTTATTTTGCTCTTGTGAGGATGACAATAACTAAAGGAAAACACATCTGAGAAAAACCTGTTTGTTCTTTTCCTTGGCTCAAACTACTAGGAGTCAGCGTCAGAGAGATAGTCCAAGCTAAGCTGGTTATGATGTCAAATCCCAAAGTCAATTTCGAAGTTTTTGCAATTCTAGATAAGACAAACACAATACGTCAGGTAAATGGAACATTTTCCCCCCTTTTGTTCTTCCTTAATTGCATCCAATTTTTTCTTTCCTGGCGATAAGTAACACATGATTTCACAACCGAAAAAAGCAGCATTCGTGGGAAGTGACGAGGATGAAGACAGCTAGAGTTGGAGTAACAGATAAAACACGAATTGACCCAATCATATGATAGGTACTTTATTGTATCTTTCAACTAGAATCCAGTTGAATGAAAGTTGATTATTCATGTGAATAAATTTTGTTTGAATCCTTTGTCTTAAAGCAATTTTGTTGGCCTTAACTTTTATATCATGAGGTTCTCTTCTAATGAATTGAGAAAACATTTGGAGTTCTATGGGTCTCTTCTTTTTTGTGTATGGCATTATCTCCCTTTTGCAACATGCACTAATTCAGATAATTCAAAAGCCATATTTGGCAGGTGCTTTTCCTAGTGTAGATCTTATTTAAATCAGAACTTGATGAGTCAACCCTTCTCTTGTCGATATATCTAATTTGATAAGCCAATAATTTTTTTTGCCCGTGTTATAGAACACCGTTAACCAATATGTTAACTCATAAATTGGTAGCTATGATGTAGTTTAGGTTGGGAAGAATCTAACCTACATTTTTGAGGTACTCATAACACAAAGTGTTTGTAAGAGTTGTTCTTGTGGTGCCATTGACATATCTATTTGAAAACATGTGCAGCATATAACTCACTTTCTATAAACTTGAAACGTTACGGGCATAAGAAGTTTTGTTGTATACATCTGTCCGAGATGTGAAAACACATTTTTGTTATCTGACTTAGTGGCTAGTTTTTTACGCTTACCGTCTAATGAGAATATGTTTTAGCTCTGAATTAAATTCACCATATTTTATAATGAAATATGGAATAGAAGAAAGATATTATGTGGTTTTGTCACAGGATCAATCTACATCCACTGAAGGAAAAAACAAAAAAAAGGATTTCATGTATAATAGCCAGAATGGTAGAATTTATGGGTCACGACTTGATGAATGTAACTCGCACAATAAAAACTCATATTCATACTTATGTTTAGGTGTCTGAATTTCACATGATTTCAATTCTTTTCCAGAAAACTAGAACTATGGTAGCTTCTGTTGGAATAAGCAAAGTATATACTACATTATTAGGTTTTGAGGTATATCTTATTACGTTTACCTTGATTTTCCAACTATATTTATCTTGTAACTAAGTTATAAATTGTTGTGCATACAGGAGAGATAATACGAGAAAAATTATGATCCAATTTGGTTTCCGAGCCTATTTGACTGATTTATACCTCATTCTCACAATTCCGGTGACTTTCCGGCAACCTTCTTGCCCATTTTCAATCCAAACTTTCTTTCAAGCAGTAGATCTTCAAATTGGAAGAAGGGAGTTACTCCTAATGGACTTATTTTCTATTTTAATATTATCTTTGGACTCTAAACCTATCGGCCGGTGATTTTGGACCTAAATCTCATCCCCTGAATTTTAATTGTATCTCATCTTGTGCAAATACAATGAGTACAAGTGTAAATTTTTTCCGCTCATTTAAGGTGAGCGCACTTTTCTAGTAAAGAAAGGGATGTTGTCGGGTCGCGGCTTTGGGGAATAAAGAAAAATCTCTGGGGAATAAGGAATTAGAGGGCATATTCTTCTTTTAATGAACTTGATTTAGAGGGCATATTCTTCTTTTAATCCAAAACTGGACTTGATCAAACATTGCCCCCTAATCTTCATCTTTTCTATCTCTCTCTCTTTCTCCTTCTCTTCCTCTTTCTCGTTCTCTTACTTACCATCTCTTTCTCTCCAACTGTCTCACATTATATCTCTCTCTCTCTCACTGACTAACTCTCTGTCGTTCTCACTCTAGAATTTTCTCTCTTTCATTGTAGATCACTCCCATCTCTCTTGCTGTAGACATATCTCTATGTAGATTAGTTTTTCTTTTTCTTTCTCTCTCTCGCGCAGTCTCCATCTCTCCCTTTCTCTTGCGTTCTTTACAGATCTCTCTGCGGATATCATAGAGTTCGTGATCGCGAAACGTTTTGTGTCCACGAAACATTTTGTGGCCACGAAATGGTCAGGGCCACGAAACGTTTTGTGGCCACGAAATCCTTAGAGGGTTTTGCCAGAAACCTCCTCGAGGCCTGGTTTTGGTGAGAGGAACACTTCCCTTCGCCGAACAGTTTATGTGAGAGAGAGATATCGATCAAGAAACTATGAAAGATTGAGAGAGAAACAGTTAGATCGAGAGACATTGATAGTAAGAGCAATAAAGAAAGATAATGAGAGAGAGAGAGGGAGAAATCGAGAGATAGGGTAACAGTGAGTGAGAGAATAGAAGAGAAAAGTGCTTACGAGCACTCTCCGATTGTGGATGTACCATGGAATCTATGATCACGTCGTCTCACATCAAGTCGGGTCGATCTTACACGAAGAAGTGCTTGCACAATGTGTTCATTTTCACATCTTTTGGCGACATGTGATTACCTGTCATCTGAAATCAGTACGTGATTTCATCCGAAATCAATACATTATTTCAAATGAGAAGTACTCGCGTGACCCCATATGGTGTAAAAATGAGCACAATGTGCATACACTTATTCGTGTAAGATCGACCCGACTTGATGTGAGACGGTGTGATCATAGATTCCACGGTACACTCACAATCGGAGAATGCTCATTGTGAGGGTAGGAATTCGCGGGTCAAGAAGTCAAAGAGACCAGATCGTTGACCGAAAGTCGGACCTTCACCTGTTAATATTTTTGCGGGCACCGACGACGTCTTTGGACTTAACCTGTGACAAAAGAGACAATAACACACGCGACCGTAATATCCCTGGGACACCGGGATGGTGCCGGCCTAAGGGGGCTCCGGCGATCAAATCGGTAAGTCTGCGAGAGAATTAATAAGTACGTGGATTTTAACCCTAGAATGTTACTGTTGGTTGGATAATGGTCGGAGTTTAGGCACGGCTCGTAGAGTGGCCGGAGCTCGATCTCTACGGATAGACTGACTTGGTTGGAGAGAGATTACGATAGTACTTGCGAAGTCTGCCTTGTGGATGAGACAGCCCTGGAGTGGTTTGCCTTGTCCAGGGGTATGTATCGTAAATAAGTGGGAAGCTTTAAGGGTCTGACCTTATAATTAATCACGTGGGTGGTATGTTAAGGATCTGACCTCTAGGAGAGATAAAGTGAGACAACCCTTGTTGATTGTCACGTGGGTGATGTGGGAAGGTCCTGATCTCTTAAAGGTAAGCGAACCCCTGATGTAGTCGAACCTTTGAGGAAATAAGTATATGAGAGAGAAAATAGGCAGACTATTGATAGGTCGCGTACTTGTACTTTCTCGAGAAAGTATGTGTTTGCTTCTCCGAAGGTCCAGTACTTAGTATGACCCTGTACTTGGTAAGGTCTTGTACTTGACAAAGTCCTGTACCCTGGTGGATGGTGTAGAGTCTCGTATCCTCCTTCTGCGCACAATGATAAGGTCTAGATGATGGATGCAAGACCGTAATAGTAATTAGGTGAGAGGAGGGAAGCGAGATTAGATGATAAAGCGGGCCTCTTTTAGAGAGCAAGACTCTATCCGCGAGAATGTTTTTAGTTGCTTTTACTTATACTACTGAGTTTAATTCATTGAGATTTGAAAACGTAACTAATCAATCCTCTTTGATATTCTGAATCAAAGTAGGTAAGTTCTGGACTAGAA
Source organism: Eschscholzia californica (assembly GCF_041429995.1). Lineage (NCBI taxonomy): Eukaryota > Viridiplantae > Streptophyta > Magnoliopsida > Ranunculales > Papaveraceae > Eschscholzia > Eschscholzia californica. The sequence continues at coordinate 26,536,247 of NW_028238309.1, read as the reverse complement.
AAAACTGAAATAATTACTAAGTCCATTGAATGAGAAGAATTGTCAAAGTCTCTAGTTCGATTATTCCCGTCTTCGATTGTAACTTTAAAAACATGTCAAATTCTTTTAGACAATTTTTACAATAAAATTCAAAAGTTGTCTCTTTTTGGGAGGTACCAAGAATAAGTCCACAAATTTAGTGATTTAGTAATGAAAATGAGTTATTTTAATGGGCAACACCATTTATAAGATCAAATTTAACCTAATCACCTAAATTTCATGAGAAAGGCCTTGAAGAAAGAATTCACTTAATAATTAATATACTATGACACAAAAAAAAAATTTCTCCGCCTTAATCTAATACAAAAAATTTCCTCTACGAAGTTTTAAACTGTAATGTATCGATTAGCTTAGTAATAAGGATATTCTCCTTCTTCTTTCTTTATCTGATAATAACAATACACATTATCTGTAATTATATTTAAAATCTTGCTTTAGGCTATTTCATGAGTACGGAAACTCTTCATCTATTTTTCTACAATTTAGGTTGTCATATAAATCTCCCACATCACTAACAATCTCTGATTTTATGATTGTAAATATAAAGATAAATCAATAGAATTCAAGTGATGATTTGTTTGGACCAAGAAACCTAAAGTAAATTTTGAAATAATTTAATATGTCAGAATTTGAATGAACTAAAGTCTTAGGCATTTTTTAAAATCTTACGTACCCTTTTGTTGAGATTTGGTTTATTCTTTACCAAATATACCAAAAATAATCTTATAAACCATAATCAATACAAATCCAAACAGACCATTAGATTTTTCTTAAGTTAGTATAAGTTTGGGTTAATTTGACCTCCAATTTCTAACGAATTAGAAAATTTGGCATTCATATTTGTTTAGCATCTCAAAATGGCCCTAAAGACTATAAATTATAAAAGAAATATCATAAATAACACCATTTGGCATTCATATTTGTTTAGCATCTCGTAAAATCGAGATAAGAACAAATATGAATGTCATTTTGAGATGCTAAACAAATATGAATGCCATTTTGATGAATCAAGTTTAAGAAAAAGTAACATTTATAAGAAAAAATAACAAATAAATAAATAACTTAAATAAAATGATCTCTAGAAAGAGGTAATCAAAATGAAAAAATAAATATTAAAGGTAAAACTGTTTTAATCGTTATAGACAAACAGGTAAATTAGATAACCTCTTAGGTGATTTTAAGGGTTAACTTTAATAAATACACTTTTGGATAGATTATGAGTTAACTTATAACTATAATTTATTAAAATTTTAATTAAATAAAAATAATACAACATTTACTTTAGATAGTAACTCCTATGAAGAGTGGGGTTCAAGCGGCATCTCAAGAATTAAGAAATTATTTGGTTTCATGTTGTTAGATTTTGAAAAATCAAAAGAAAAGTAATGGCAGAAATGAGTTGCGGTTCATAAGTCCGCCACCGTCAACCAAAAAGTATGTTATTTTAGCCACAACATGTTCTACTAAGAATCGGAAGATATGGAGAAGGTGTCCACATTTCGGGTTATTTTTATTTTTTTTATTGAATAGAAGCACCAAGAGCTAAACAATGCTCTGTAAATCTAGAACATCAAGCCAAATGCGTCTTCGATTGTTCTTTTTACTCCATTTGGCTAAAGCGTCTACCTGTTTGTTACTTTGTCTTGGCGTGAAGGAGAACTTAATGCCATTGAACGAGCTTTTGAGATTTATAATATCATCTATATGCTTTTGCGACTGCCATTGCACCGGATGTTTGTGATTCAGGATATGGTTGATCACGTTCATGTTGTCACTTTCGATGTGGAGATGTTGGAATTTCAACTCTATTGCCCATTGCATAACTTTTAGAATAGTTATGGATGCACATTCTTCTGTGTTTTGTCCTCATACTGTATCCGAGAGTGTCATAATGAATTTCACCTTATCGTCATGAATAATACAGCCTATACCTGCAGAATCTGAAAGGATAGTGAAAGAAGCATCTACGTTAATTTTGATAAAGGGGGTATCTGAGAAGGTCCATGATGTTTGTTGTTTTTTCTTTTTCATTGTTGTTGTTATTGCTTTCATTGTTTTTGTAGGTGTTACTTTGATTCTGGTAATTATATTCATCGGTGTAGGATCCTGGTTTGAGAAGCATTTCTCACATCTCTCTTTCCAAATAAACCATGTAATTTTGGCATACAAGCTTGAAATGTCTTTGTCTAAGTCTTTCCAGGATAGTATTCATTCTTTGACATCTGCTATAGCATCTGTTTTGATATTATAGAAAAACCATATAGTTCTAACATATGGACAATGAAGTAAGGGATGTGAGTGAGATTCCGTATCATCACAGTAAGGACAAGAGTAATTTTGGCCTATAAATTTACCAATTTTACCTCGTATTGGTAAGCTCTTAGTACAACATTTTCACAGAAATAATTTGATTCTTGGAGTTGTATTTATTGTCCTGCCAAACACTTAAAAGTTCAATTCACATATGAAAACAATTGTTTTCTTTCCCGTCAGAAAAAAATTGATTTTCTTACTCTGGCATTCTAACGTATCAAAAGGACCATAAGACAGATGCATGGGGTCCAATTTTCACCCATGCCCTGTCAAGAGTTTGAGGGTGGGATTCAAGCCTTTCGAGATGCTCTCAGTCATTACTCTATCAGTACGAAAAAAAGCTACAAATTTATAAGGAATGGTCGATATAGAGTGACTGTTGGCTACAATGGAGATGGGAGTCCTTTCAATATTTTTTTAGCATTTTATTGATTCTAACGACATAATATGTGTTGTTAAAAATTTTGAAAAAATTTTCTTGTTGCATTTCTTTGGTTTTTGCATAAATTTTGGTTACTCTACCAACATCTTCTAAACTCTAAAAAATCTACCATATTTTTACAAACATAAATAAGTTGGATTTAACTACTATAGAAGTATATAGGTTTTCCGCATAGTTTTACAGTTTTATTCTTTTAAATTGATGGTTTCGTAACATTCAATATTTATTTATTATGTAAATGCACATGTTATCCGATAATGAAATAGATGTTAGCGGACAAAATTCTACGGTCTCTTATATGAAATGGGGAATAACTAAGAAAGAGTCATGTGGTCCTATCTTCACCCATGTAGGCCAAACATTATATGAATATGCTAAAAGATAATCAAAAAATATTGTCAACATTGTTGTGGTATTTCTAACTTAAAGATATTTTAACGTATTTAACGATATTTGTACTAAAACTTAACGTAATTAAAATTAAGAGAAATCCATTACAAGAACTAATAACTTAAAGATATACATTTTTTTCATTTATCCTTAAATTCATCCAGAAACAACCAAGTTAATTCAACCCTCTTCCTTTGTGTTTGTATTCTTAAATCTTTGGCTAACATCCCGTGTAAAAAAATGCTTATAGTTATATTGTTGGTTTATGGTGGTGTCTACTAATGTCGTATAAGCGGAATCTCGGACATCTCATGTCTTAACATTAGTACATCCCAAGATCATCATGCATAAACTAACAATTAAACTAATAGGAAATTAGATGATTACCTTAATCGCTATTTTCCCACGAACCTTTCCAATCGATTAAGAAGACCAAGCGCTCCAATTGTCGCTCCTCTACTTGGGACACCGAACGGTGTATTTAATCTCCCTACTTGAAAGCCCGCCAGTGCTCCAATGGTGGTTTGATAAGAAGAACACCTTCTTCTTGCTTGACTAGTTGATAGCTTGGGAATTAGCTCACTTTCTCCTCTTTACTTGATGTGGTAGAGTAAGAAAGCTTAAAGAGAAATTCCACACCTTATTCTCTGCCATAAGGGTCTTTATATAGATCCCTAATAAGAGTCCACCTCTAATTTGGTTTCCTAAAAGACCCTTTAGAATAAGATTAAGGAAATTGCCGAAAATAGCAACTAGTTGATATTTTCTCAATTCCTTAAGTAGGTGATGTCCAAACCCAGTCAAAATTGGCATATTTAATTTTCCTAACAATAGGAACCGACCCTCCAAAAATCAGCCCAATCCGAGCCTTAAAAGTGCCCGAATCGGTTTAGGCCCAAAACCCCGTTTTCGGACCTTTTTGCTATCTTTTGCCTAAATTCTCTTTAGGCCTATGAGATATATTTATGGGACACTCCCATGGTTATAACACACTCCCACTAGTCATATCATCCGATTAAATACCCATTCTTATGTGTAACCCGTTGTAGGATCCGATCGAAGTTAGTAATTCGATGATCGTAGTTGCTTCTAGCTAAACATTACGACCCCTAAATCAATCAAACTTGATGATCTTCTTCATCAATTGTCCTAGCCGACAAATTGCTCGCATTGCAATCTTGGTCGAAGGGCATCTCCTTCATATATCCTATCACAAGTTCATCCACGTGCAAAATCACATACAACCACAATCTCGTCTGTAAATTTGTAAAATATATTAGTGTTCAAATAAATGCTTGCAATTCGTGGAATGGTAAAATATAAAAACATAAAAGAATCGAAATGTAAAATTTTACGAAAAATCTGTACAGCTTTACTGTCGATAAAGTCATTTTGAGAGTAACGTTGTCATGTTTGTAAAATATGTTATTTTTTGTCAAACTTTAGAAAATGTTGGTAAAATTTTCACAATCTTTGCAAAATTAAAGAAGTGCTACAAGAAATTTGAGGGTTATGCCGATTGAAAAACCTCGCTCATTTAAAATTACAAAACGTAAATGTTTTTCTAGGTAAGTCAGAAAATTACAAAACGTAAACATGATGTTAGAATCAAGAAAATGCTATGAGAATATACAAAACGTTTGCGGAATATATACTTACCTTTCATGCAATTTTTTGGGAAAACAAGATTATAGAGAGGGAAACAGGGAGACAACATCTGAATGATTTTTTTAAGAAAAAGATTCATATCCCAACTTTAAGAATAAGAACAACACACCATGCACGGTGCAACAATCTATCGTTGAAAAAAAATGAGAATATGGTAAAAGAAGAAATTTAACTCATTGATAATCACGTTCTTCTAGGTTTTCTCCAGATGAAGACTAAAAAGCTTAGATGGGTTTTTCTGCGATTTCTCTTGATTTTCTCTCGGTGAACTAAAGAAGAAAGAGTTATTGTTGATTTTCTCTGGGTCAAAAGATTAGGGAAATATTCCTTTAAACTAAAAAGACAACATTTTTAGGGATGGAAACTTCTTATTGGGGAATTATTTTCTCGAAACTGAAAAAATTATTTGTATCTTCTAATACCGGTAATTTTATTTAACCTGTGATAGATTAGGTAGTAGTAGTAGAGAAAGAGAGGTTAGACATGTAAATTACTCCTCGTGAATTTTTTCTATTTAATATTATTTTTGGGCTCTCAACCCATTGACTCTGTGATTTTGGACCTAAATCCACCCCCTCACATGATATTGGGGAAATAATTGAACATACCAAAAAATGGTAGGTTAATGACAAATTATTCCATCTTTCTTGAAGAATTAGAGAAAAAAAAACATTACGACAAAATAATTAATAACTTTTATACTTGATATTATATAAAAAAACACTAAAACATAACAAAGAAAACATAATTAATTTTTTGGGTTTTCTTCTGCCAACTTCTACGCCTCAGTGACGGTCCCGACTCATTTTAAAAAATACTAACATGTTTTTATTGCAAAATACTAGTCTGTTGTTAACTATAAGAGTATTTTTCTAATATTCCTATTCTCTTTACCTTTTTTGGTCTCTCTCTCGCAAAATGATTAATTATTTATCGTCAACTACCATTCTTAGAATTTTCAATTATTTATCCAATGTTATTGAGGCTATATAATACTAATTAAATTATAAACGTCGGAGAAATGATAATTGGATTGTGGCAATAATACTAAAATAAGTTACTTTTTTGTTTATTTAAGTAGAAAAGTAAAAATAGTTTGTTTCGTAACGCAATTACTATTGACTTCACTTAAGTTAAATTTGACTTTCTTTTAAAATTAAGATTCTTTTAGCTTATGACTTCAAAGTAAAGTACGTAACTTATGTTCAACATATGCATGAATTTTACTTGACAAATTTTTTTTTTTCTATCTTTGTTCCACCACCACAACTAAACTTCCACCGACCATTGTACCTTCTCCACCACAACAACCATTGCACTTCCACCACCACTATATCTCAACCACCACACCTACACCACCACCTTCATACTTCCTCCTTCATTATTACCATCACCATACCTCCATCACTACCACTACCATCATACACTAGCACCACACCTCAACTACCAGCATCTCCATACCTTCAAAACCATCATACCTCCATCGCCATACCTCCATCACTACCGCCGACGTACCTTATCCATCACCACCACCACCACCACTATACCACTATACCGCCACCACCATACCCCCATTACTACCACCCCCATACCTTACCCACCTCCAAAAGTCATACCTCCATCACTACCACTCACATATCTTATCCACCACTGCCGTCATACCTCCACCACCACCTCCGTAACTCAACCACCACATCACCACCTCCACATCTCAACTACCACACCACAATCACCACCACGACCACCTTTCTTCCACCACCACCATACTTCCATCACTAGGGGTGGACCCACGTTGGGACTCATGAGGTCACGTGCTCCACGGGTCTAAAATAGTGACTTTTCAAAATGGAGGTAACACTGTATAAAATAGGTAAAACACCACAAACTCAACAAAAACAAGAGTTGCCGGGTTGTTTGAGTGTAAGGAGTTCCTATACGAGGGCAGAGGTTCGAATCCCATAGCTACACTTTTAGTTTTTTTGTGGGTAAGTTCCTCTATGCACCCTAGTTTTCAATTAACTATCCTATTAGCCCTTTATTATTCCATTTTGACGCCCTATTTACAGATTAACTCATCTTTTAGTCATTTTTTTTCTAAATTCGTTGTTGATTCTCGTAAATGTGGTAAGAGTTTTTTTTCTTCGTACCATTCTCATGCCTTCTTTTTTTTCTTCGTACCATTCTCATGTCAAATTTTCTGACTATTTTTCTAAAATGAGTATGCCCTCTTTGGTTTCTTAACTTTATTTTATAACTCGAATGTGTATAAGTCTATTTATTATATTGGTTACAACCAACATAGCTTTTAAGTCAATAGTAGTTGAGTTGGCTTAGAATGTAAAGATTATATATAGGAATCTACGTCACACCAAAAATTCTAGACGATTTAAAACTTAGCATAACTAAAAGTACCCCCTCAAAGAAAATTTTTTAGATCCGCCACTGTCCATCACCACCACCATCATACCTCCGTCACGGCTATCCCATACCCACCACCACCATCCCGATACCTCCACCACCGCCACCGTCATACCTCTACCATCATCGCCACCATCATACATCCACCACCACAAACCCCCATAATCATACCTTCAAGGCACCGCCACCACCACCAATATAACCACCACTTCTTACACAAGAGTAGTCATGGAAATCATAAAAGAAATTCAATTAAAATCAAATATCTAATGAGAAAAAAATAGAAAAGTAAATTGGACTACCAAACGAACATTTTGACTTTCTTACTTCTAAGTAACAATTTTGTCAAATATATTTTTGACAATATTTAATTTTTCTAAAACAAAAGTATTTATACTACAAATAAAAGTTCTTATTTTTTTTGTTGCTAAACGACACCTTAGGGACTCCTTTCGTAAAAGAGAAACTAACTAGTTACTTTTGATCGTGTGAAGATCTAAGGCCATGTTTGGCGCGCGGGAATCGCGTGGGAATGGAATGTGATTCCTGTGAATCACAATCCTGATATTGTTTGGCTCGCGGGAATGCAGTGGGAATCCTATTCCCGGGGGAATAGAATTCCCTCAAAATGGGGTAATAGCAAACCCAGGGAGGGGGGTGGGTTTGTGATTCCCATTCCCGGGAATGCTTTGTTTTAATATTTATAGACCAAATTATCCTTAATAAAATATTAGAATGACTATTATTAAAATCGTCCTCCACACAATATCACAACTAAAAAAATTAAAAACCTATGGTTAGCCACCACCATAGCAATACTTTCTCTCGCTCAAATGTAACTTTTTCTCCCTCTCTAGTTTTTTCTCTCTTCTCTTTTTCTTTTTTCATTACAATCGATTTCATAATGTTTAAAAAGAAAAAAATTTAGCCATGACCTTTATTTATTTTAAATAATTTTTTTTAAATGGTCAGCGTCCCTCGAACCTTTGCCCTCCGAAGTGGAAGATTATACCTTTTACGACTCCAACCAAAGGTTGTTGGCATTTTAGATACTATTTAATTGGTGTGTCATGTTACTATTTCATATCTGCAATTTTGAATAAATAATACTGATTAAAGTACATAATAAAATTGACGTTTTATTTATGTAGTTTAAGGATATAATAGGAATTTTACAAAAAATTATATTCCGATTCCTACACGAACCAAACACCAAGTTAGGAATCTATCAGGAATCGAATTCCTATTCCTGGCCAAACCAAACATCAAACTGAATAATCTGATTCCCGGGAATCGTGTTACGGGAATGTGATTCCCGGGAATCACATTCCATTCCCGTCCGCCAAACATGGCCTAAAGGTATTGAATCACCCCTCTTAAATTTTTTGCTTTTGTGTAAACATTTCCTAGACATGACAATGTCAATTCATTTCTTTGAGAAATATCACCAAAAATTTTAGATTGTTAGAGTGAATTAAAGAAAGAAATATTCTTTTATAAGGAAGAAAATATGATTTTTTTCATTCACTTTTATTGTTTTATGAATTTTTTTCCTTTTTTGTGGGAATCAAAAGTTTCTTAACAAATTCTAGTAGAAAAGTATCAAAAAGTTATCTATTAGGTATATTCTCTAGAGAGAGAGAAAGACTTCAATCAAGGGATTGAAATTGAAAAAAAAAAAAAAGTGTTGTACATAGTGTCTTTGCTTTCTTTCTCTCTCTATAAATAGGGGACCATAACTCTTTTTTAATCTCATCTGTGTTTTTCGGTTCTGATCTATCTTACTCCAAACACAAAGATCATCAGGTAAACATTACAGCAAAACCCATATATCCAAATTTCTCTGGGACCCAGAAATCAGTCTCTTCGTGTACAATTTTTCACTCTCACTTTCTTACTTGGTTAGCTTTTCTGCTATCTTTTTTTTTGTGATTTAGTTGTTTGATTTTGATTCGATTGCCCAGCTTTACTTACATGGGTTTTAATTCCTTGATTTCCTTCATGGGTTTTTATTAATTATGATTTTGCTAAAAAATTTCAACTTCTATTTGCAGGCTTTTTGAATTCTAGAGAGAGCGAGAGAGAGTGATGGCTCGGAACTTGGAGAAAATGGCGTCTATAGACGCTCAGTTAAGACTTTTAGTTCCTGGATTGGTTTCTGAAGATGATAAACTTGTTGAATATGATGCATTGCTTTTGGATCGATTTCTTGATATCTTACAAGACTTACATGGTGATGATATCAAGGAAACTGTAAGTTTATTTTACTGAATCAGAAGAATAAGAACATGATTATTAGGCTTAGTTTCTTCCCAATTGAGGATCATTAATTCATGACATCAGCGTTTCAGATCTGATTATTTTGATTAGTTTGTGACTAATTACTGATTAGAGTTTTTTCACTTTGATATTATGGTCTAATTTGAGATTCTAGTTGATTTTCTGGATGATTTTAAGTCCAAAAAAGAAATTAAAGAACTGTTGGTGTTTATTGTATCAAATCATCAGTCCCAAAATATGAGTTGGTTAAGCACTTAAAATCCATTTCAATTCGATGGTCTTATTTTATTTTGTAGAAGAAATAGGATTATAGGAGCCCTTTCAAGTGATAGTTTTTGTGTTGTTGATGATCAACTAACTTAGTTCTTGGTATTATGTCTAATGTCATTTAGGTTCAAGAGTGCTATGAGCTTTCAGCTGAGTACGAGGGTAAACGTGATCCTCGAAAACTTGAAGAACTCGGAAGTGTTTTGACGAGTTTGGATCCTGGTGATTCTATTGTTGTTGCAAAATCCTTCTCTCACATGCTTAACTTAGCCAACTTGGCCGAGGAAGTTCAGATTGCACATCGTCGAAGGAACAAGCTCAAGAAGGGGGTTTTTGCTGATGAGAACTCTGCAACAACTGAATCAGATATCGAAGAGACCATTAAGAGACTTGTGGTTGAGATGAAGAAATCTCCTGAAGAGGTTTTTGATGCCTTGAAGAACCAGACTATAGATCTGGTTTTTACTGCACATCCTACTCAATCTGTTCGTAGATCTTTGCTTCAGAAGCATGGAAGGTTGATTTCCTCTTCCTCTAGTTCAAGTGTTACTTGGATTATGTGCCCTACATTTCATTTCATCAAGTTTTTAATGTCACGAACTTTTTGTCGTTCATTCATGTGAATGGATGTGTTATGATTCTATTGCTAAACAGTTAAACATTTAGAAAGTGAATGTTTATGTTGTTGAAGCCATTTTTCTTTACTAATTGTATTGTTTCTCTCTTGCACAGAATCCGTAATTGTTTGACCCAGTTGTATGCCAAGGATATTACTCCTGATGACAAGCAAGAGCTTGATGAGGCTCTTCAGAGAGAGGTAAATATCTAGTTGGGAAGAATGGTTTGAGACTTCACATTGCTTTCACGTGTTTAATTTGATTATTCATTTATGTGTTTTTTCATCTTACGATGGTCGACTCAAAAAGTCTGATGTACGTGTTTTTGTAATTTTGTTTATATGAATATGTAGAGCTTGAACTAACCCCACTTCGGAGCTTTGATGTTCTAATGTATGGAAACATGAACTTTCATTTCGATTTTTGGGTTCACAGAATTCGAAAATATTTTGACATGAGGATAAGTAGCCTATATGATCCTTATACTATGATGGTGGAAAATATTTCACCGCCTAAGGATTTTCACTAAAAACATGAGATTTTCATCAAGTTTTATCTCCACAAAATGACATTGTGATTAATATAGTAAGAAATAGTTCTCTGATTTCCCACTAATTTACTGGGTTTCCATTCTGATCTCTATTTTCACTTCAATGTGTTCCTTTCATCCTTATTCCGATGATAATCCTCTTTTCTCACTATGCAGATTCAAGCTGCTTTTCGTACAGATGAAATCCGTAGAACTCCTCCAACTCCACAAGATGAGATGAGAGCAGGAATGAGCTATTTCCATGAGACTATCTGGAAAGGAGTTCCAAAATTTCTACGACGCCTTGACACAGCTTTGAAGAACAATGGCATAAACGAGCGAGTTCCTTATAGTACCCCCCTAATTCAATTCTCTTCTTGGATGGGTGGAGATCGTGATGGTACAAGAACTTATATTACATCGATTTATAATAATTTATATATATATTACCAATAAATTCTTTTAACTTGTGGAGTTACATCGACTATCATCTTAAAAAGACTACATCACACTATATTGCTTCGAATGGGTAGAAACTCTATATTCGCCATCTTATGCATCCAATTAGTTTATAGTGAATAATATAATTTTGATGTTAGAACCACATTGCTCAAACCCCAACATGTGAGGGATGAGTTGTTCTTAACTTTGTATTTCAATTTTCAAAATGAACTACCTTACCATTTTGCTGATTTTGGGTTGTAGGAAATCCAAGGGTTACTCCTGAGGTTACAAGAGATGTATGCTTATTGGCTAGGTTGATGGCAGCTAACTTGTATTATTCTCAGATTGAGGAGCTTATGTTTGAGGTAGCAAGAAGTTACCATCCCTATTACCCTATTTCGTCTTTCGTTTCTCCAAATAAGAAAATCTTGTCTACTACGTTTAGTTCCAAATTACATATTTCTTTTCTAATTTCAACTCGCTTTTTTTCTACAGTTGTCTATGTGGCGTTGCACTGATGAGCTTCGTGCTCGTGCTGATGAATTACACCGGACCCAACGTAGGGATGCAAAACACTACATAGGTAATTATGTCATGGTGGTTTACTTAATTCCTTAACTTTAATTTTTAAATGGAAATTTCTGTTGGGAGTTCGAATTTCTATATCCATTTACAAAAATGTTATCTACTTCATTTCCTCTATGTTTCTAGTAGATTGCTTTGTTTTCGAGAGTTCTCTGTTCTGGAGAACAGATTGACAGTCTGAACTTCTTATGTGTGCAGAGTTCTGGAAACAAGTTCCTCCAAATGAACCTTACCGTGTTATTCTTGGTGAAGTGAGGGATAAGCTATATCAAACACGTGAGCGTTCTCGCCATTTGTTAACAAACACGATCTCTGACATTCCTGAGGAGGCAACATATACTAACATTGAACAGGTATATTCATCTTCCTAACTTCATGTGTCCTTCGAGAATAAATATAATTTCAGTCTTATGTTTCTTAGAACCCACTAGCCTATCTTATGACCAAAGTATGTTTACAAAAGCAATTTCTTTCGCTTTAGTGGAGTATATGAAATTAAGGTATTTGACATAATTTATACAAAAATACAAGCACCAGCTAACTTCTTTTTCCGATGCAACATGCAATACTAATTTATGGTTTTGATGGTCATTGACTACTTGTTATTAGCCAATTAATTGTTAACTGATGTCCCTTGCAATTATATTCTACAGTTCTTGGAGCCTCTTGAGCTGTGTTACCGATCACTTTGTGCATGTGGTGATAGACCAATAGCTGATGGAAGCCTTCTTGATTTCTTGCGTCAAGTTTCTACCTTTGGCCTGTCTCTTGTGAGGGTCGATATAAGGCAAGAATCGGACAGGCACACTGATGTCCTAGACGCCATCACAACTCACCTGGGAATTGGATCTTATCGTGAATGGTCTGAAGAACGAAGACAAGAATGGCTATTATCTGAACTCAGTGGAAAGCGCCCATTATTTGGTCCTGATCTTCCTAAAAATGAAGAAGTAGCTGATGTTTTGGACACTTTCCATGTCTTAGCAGAACTACCCTCAGATAACTTCGGAGCTTATGTCATCTCAATGGCCACTGCAGCCTCTGATGTTCTTGCAGTTGAGCTCCTACAACGTGAATGCCACGTGAAAAATCCCTTAAGGGTTGTACCATTGTTCGAGAAGCTTGCCGATCTAGAGGCAGCCCCTGCTGCTTTGGTTCGTCTTTTCTCGATAGATTGGTACAGAAATAGGATTGACGGGAAACAAGAAGTTATGATTGGTTACTCAGATTCGGGAAAAGATGCTGGTCGTTTTTCTGCAGCTTGGCAGTTATATAAAGCTCAAGAAGAGCTTATAAAAGTAGCTAAGGAATTTGGAGTCAAGCTAACCATGTTTCACGGACGAGGTGGAACAGTTGGAAGAGGAGGAGGCCCGACACATCTTGCTATATTGTCTCAGCCTCCTGAAACAGTTCATGGGTCGCTCCGAGTTACAGTCCAAGGTGAAGTTATTGAGCAGTCCTTCGGAGAGGAGCATTTATGTTTCAGAACTCTTCAGCGTTTTACTGCTGCTACACTTGAGCATGGGATGAGACCCCCGATCTCACCAAAGCCCGAGTGGAGAGAACTTATGGACGAAATGGCCGTTGTTGCTACAGAAGAATATCGGTCCATTGTTTTCCAAGAACCACGCTTTGTCGAATACTTCCGTGGGGTAAGTGCTCTGTATAGTTTAAGCAACTTTTTTTACGAAAAGCCCACTGGGTTTTGATGAACCTTGTCCCCTGTAGATAGTCCAATGGGTCCCACTACCCATAATCACATGGACCTCCAGTGAGTGGAATCGTTTGACAAACCCCCAAAAAGCCTCAAGGACCAACTGATGTCCCAAAAGGAAAACAAAACCAATACAAATATTTCAAATACCGCTAGTTTGAACTTGAATGATTGTTTTTTTTTATTTGATCCAGGCAACGCCAGAGTTGGAGTATGGACGGATGAACATAGGGAGTCGTCCATCAAAACGAAAACCTAGTGGAGGCATTGAATCACTCCGTGCAATTCCATGGATTTTTGCGTGGACCCAGACAAGGTTTCATCTTCCAGTTTGGCTTGGTTTTGGTGCTGCATTCAAGCACATCATTAAGAAAGATGTGAGGAATCTTCATATGCTGCAGGCGATGTACAATGAATGGCCATTCTTCAGAGTCACAATTGATCTAGTTGAAATGGTGTTTGCAAAAGGAGACCCGGGTATTGCTGCTTTGTATGATAAGCTCCTAGTGCCGGAAGACCTTTGGTCCTTTGGGGAACGTCTGAGGACCAACTATGAAGAAACCAAGGGCCTTCTCCTCCAGGTAAAATCGGAACTTATCTGAACTCTTTGTTGAAATCATTTATTAGGTTATAAAACCGCAACATCGCGACCAAAATATATATTATTTAGAACTTCTCTACTAGTAACCGATTTGCTTTTGGGTAGGATGCCTACGAATTATTTGGTGCCAGAGATGGGAAGAATCTTAACAGGCCCAAGGGTCATAGTGCTTCAGGTCACTTGACAAAAAGACACATAATAGGCTCGAAACACACCACAAGTTAGGGGGCGTGATAGAATACTCCCACATTGGAAAAAGAAGACTTGTGACCAAGAATATAAAATGGATGCCACAAATTTAAATATCTGTATAAACATTGGGCACACTAGACAATCCAAAATATCAAACTGAATAAAGATTTAGCAAATGAGTTATCTCATAAGCATTCAAAGTTGTTTACAATGTCTATAAGCAGATACATTTATTTTCTGATTCTGCAGATTGCCAACCACAAGGATCTCCTCGAAGGGGACCCACACTTGAAGCAAAGACTTCGCCTCCGTCATTCTTACATCACAACCCTCAATGTCTGTCAAGCTTACACACTGAAACGAATCCGAGACCCAAATTTCCATGTTAAATTGAGGCCTCATCTCTCAAAGGAAATCATGGAGAAAGACATTCTCGAGTCAAACAAGCCAGCAGCAGAACTAGTGAAGCTCAACCCAGAAAGTGAATATGCTCCCGGTCTAGAAGACACCCTTATTCTCACCATGAAAGGTATCGCTGCCGGAATGCAGAATACTGGTTAGATGACCGTCTCTGAAATAAGATCGAATGGTCAAGTCAGATTTATCTTATATTAATATCTACACAAGAACTTTGGGTCTTTAGTTATATTTATTTACTCAGTTTGATTTTTAAGTAGAGAAGCATAGTTTCGAAATGTTACAAGTGAGATAAAGAAACTGGTTCATATGCATTATGTTACTGTGATAAGATTGGATTCAGTTTATAAATGAACTTTGTTTTCGTAGTTTCAATTGTTCCATTGTTTGGGAAATCATAATCTTGCTGGCAAAGCGTCCGTTTTAGTTATTATGGAAGATATCATAAACTTTAATAGTTCATGTTTAACAATCTCATAAAGAGAACTTAGTTCTTAGTAGAAATCAAAGATAAACTAGGGTTGAATAAACAGAGTAAGAAACTACAAAGAAGGCTTCTGCTATAATTACACTCGAAAGAATATTGGAGACACACATCCCTTGGTAAAACATATGATGATGGTGACCACAATATTAATGATCGTGACCACAATATTGATAATGGTGGTTCTATATTTGTCACAACTAAGGCTTGTTAAAGATGAGGATCTGAAACGGACTCACCAATCTTCTAATCAAATGAATCCAAAATCAACCCAAACTCAGCTATTCAGACGAGTGAACTAGACGGAAGAAACAGCCCGAGAGTTGATTCAAACCAATTCGGACTTCAAGTCAGCGCGAGAGTTGATTTAAACCAATTCGGACTTCAAGTCAAATTTCATACCCCACTTAACAACAAACAACACTACCTTAATGTTGAGGCTAAATCTTATTAAATAATGCCTAACTTATACGTTAAATTAGTGATTAATCGACTTTATCGGAAGAAAAAATCTGTGGAAGTGCATGGTTAGAGGAATGATGATAATGATATTGATTATTCTCTCTATTTTAACAAGACGATTACAATCATAAAACAGTTGAGCACAATCATGGTTTCATTAACTCAACTTATATATGCATTTTTTTCATTCATTTCCCCTTCACTTACATAATACAAGCAACTATATAACAAATTGATAAGAACAAATTTTATTGAGATTATTTAATAAAATATTATTCTTACAGTAACAAGGAACACTCAAGATTCTTACGCGAGTAACAAAGCATCAGAATTTAGGAACCTTTTGTCGTAATTATTCTTCTTTACGACAAACTTAAGCATCACGAAAGCAAATTCCTCTTGCGCATATTTCTCTGAAATAGCGGTCACCATCAACAATTCTGGGATCAAGATCTGCATTTAAAAAAAGAAGACTTCAGATTTTGCCATGTTGTATTGAAAGGTCAAGAGCATTTTAATTTGGATTATATACCTCTTCTAGGCATATTGTTAGCTGTTATCGAAGTAGCCAACTTTTATAAAATTATTGAACCTGTTTTAGTTTTCTGTCTTCTTTTCAATTAGAGTCAAGGGCTTCAAGGCTTCCTCAATAGCTTGGGTAAATGTAGCTATCTTATAGGTGAAAAAACCAACAAGCATCGGTATAAGATCTAGGTGCATCAATCCATATTCTGGTACGAGGATCCTGCAAAAAGAGAACTCCAATTTCTATGGGTAAATCGCGCAGCAGAGATTAAGATAGTGATAATGTAAAAGAAGCAGAGAAAACTAAAAATTTAAAAGGCGCAGAAGAACTAAGTACTTGGGTTCACATGTTGACAAGGGATCGAGGAACTAAACCAGAATCTTAGTTATACAAACCAGAATCTTAGTCACTACGATGTTAGGACTCAGTTGAAAGAAGCAGATTAAGATAGTTATACAAACCAGAATCTTAGTCACTTTGAAATATATTATGTTTCATGTTCTTGGTTGAGAAGTAGTCCTAGTGAGTAGGGCGATGAACTGTGCAACTGTTAATATTGTTTTTGTGTCATGTTCAAGTGCAGTACCATAATTAGCATGATGTTAACTAAAATTCAGCAAGTCTGTGTATTGTGCATATACTCATAATGATGATATAAACTCTCTAGGAATCATGAATAATGTCTATAACTCCCATAATTAGATGCCTCTTGCTAGTGAACATAATTGTTGTATATAGATGAACAAATTGATGATTACAGTTCTGCAACAAGAGTTCATATAAATTGTAGATATGATTGCTATACATGATCAGCTATTTACCTATCTATTGTCTGTATGAAAATGACTACTAAACCATGTGTGAATGATGACCATGAATATGATATTTGTGCGTGTGATTTGATGATGGACTGTATGTGTGTGATGTGATGGAGTTGGCTAAAAGTTGTATGAGTTTGGTGCTTGGTTCAACCCTCTCTAGCGGTCACTTATGAAACGGCCGTGGGATTCGTATTGTGAAGTGTACTGAGGTACGATCTGGGTATTGAGCGTATAGGGTCAGTGCCAAAGACCACAAGTGATGCTCTGGAACCCACCTGGGTAGCCAAGTCCCCCTCCCCCTCTCATTTTGTTTCTTTCTTCGCATTTCTTATATATTTTGTATTGAACTCTAGAATGGTGGTTAACTAGGAAAAAATATTTCACAATAATCAAAAGCATATCCAGTACAAGATTTCAAGCAAAAAAATCGACTACAAAAAGCATCAAAAGCTGATGCGTAATCCAAACAAAATAACATATGTGATTGAAGGGCCTACCGATGGAGATTAACCAAATTCAGGTAGAAAAAACACTTTATTAGTAACTCACCCATTCCAGCGGTTATATATCATAACCAGCGCTACGGGAACCAACAATCTTGGTTGCCCAATTGCTCCTCTGTGAATGGACATTTGTCAGTACAAGATTGAAAATACATATCCGACTAAAAGTTATGGCTTAGGCTTGGACAAATTGCAATCTGACAGTACCATACTAGAACATAGGTTATATATAAAAACAAATGCATATAAGGCGGCTGAGATAACAAATGTAACATTGTAATGCTATCTAATATTTTATCAGGTACTACGATTCAATCCAAGTTCAGCCTAGGAACTTAAGAAACGAACTGCTCCCCTTATATAGGTATCCTGGATAAAAATTAGATGGTCAAAATTGTTAATGAAATGCATTAGACGAATTTTAAGATAATTTCTAATAAGAAAAAGAGCCACGGATGATATTTCAAAAAAAATATTGAGCTCCATAATGTTCGTTAGAATTACCCATTGGAAAATAGAAAATCCTCTCATAACCATAAAACTAGCTACCATCCCATGTAGCAAATATCCTTAATTACCAGCACAAAAAAAAAAATGGCAGACTTTAGTCGACAAAGTCTGATCGGCAGACCCAGCTGATGATCTAAAGCTTCAGACCTTGTTGTGAATCTTAAATTTTATTTTTAGCGCTCCTCGAAATTTAAGTGAATTTTTAATTTATTACACAGTAACCTCCCCAATATGTCCTCGACACTTAATAGTTTCGCTTCAAGTACCCGATCCTATAAGTGGCCAGGCCGAATTAACAACATATGAACCACCAAGTAACATTTATTTTGGACATTAGCCGAACAAATTATTATGAGAACATAGCATACAAGCAACGGACGAGTCTTTAAATAGAATAATATCTCGTCAAAATATAAAGTTCTTCTCTCCTGCTTATCTCTCACAAACTTGTCAAATAATAATGATCAAAATTCAGCTAGTGCGTTGAACGTTGATGATATTAGAATACAAATAATTAGGTCTAGCCAACACAAGTCATCTAACCCTACTCAACTAGTGGCGCTAGAGATATTAAACAGTTTGAAGGATTGGAGAAATGTTATAGTTACTTGATTACTCCTCTAGCTCCATCGGCCATAGCATCAATGCTGTTGCCAAGCATACGAACATATACTAAAGAACCAATGAACCCTGCACCAAAGCTGAAGATAATACGAAAAAGAAGAAATTAAAAGTTTTGGGGGAGGGATAAGTATATACCACTTCTCTTGATGATATATTATAAGTTCCAAGAAGATAATATCTCCTTTAAGCTGTTGCAGTTTACTCGAAAACTATATACATATTTCGCTTCACATTGTATTTTGAAAATCCATTAGTGCAGTTTATGCTCGTATCTAATTGGAGGATGACAATCGTAAATCAATTATTTGAGCAAGTAATTAATCCCAAAACTAAAATTTAATTGATATTGTACAATACCCACCTAGCAGCAATTTCTGGGGAATATGACAAATAAGCTGACACTAGACCAACACCACCTATACCCACAGTCAGAAGTTGTAACTTGTTCTTCAACTACAAGAAGGAAACAAGTACATTAAATAACTTACTGGTTTTACGAGACAAAACATCAAAAGAAAGTAAAGAAATTTTTTGAAAAGATGTAGAACTAACATAGACACCTTAAAGTATTGCTCCCTTGACTCAGCTGCCAATACTTTTGGGTCTCCCCGAGGCTTCCTCGATTCTCGAAGGAGAAGGTCCTGTAATTAGAATCAGTATTAGATGAAAAAAAAATCATTCTCTTCCACTAGATTAAATAAAAATGACTTTCCTCCTACACTAAGCGCAAGAAAAGAAAAATAGCTTCAATCAAGGATATTAGTACAGTAAATTTACTTGCACATACGACAACGAAGATCACTTGTTGGTCTCATTCTTGAGGCGCACAGTAAAACGGGTAAAAGAAAAGCATCAAGTAGGTAAAATAAACTGAAAGAACAATGCTAACTTACACTACCCCCTGTGGCAGCCTTAGTCGCCCTATCCCATTTATCTTGCTCACGTCGAGTTGGAGCTAATCTCCATTTAGGTGATGTCGGTGCAGTCGCCTGATAAAATCATTTTCTTTAATCAATTAATAAATGCAAAAGATTAACTATAGTTCAGTTTAACTCCAATCTTAAATTTGAAAGCCAAATATCTTACTTGAGTTGCTAAAAGACCTCTTCTTGCAGCTTCTACTTGCATTTGTAATACATGTTTACTAGGTTCGGAGAGTTCTTTACTCAAATCAATTTCCATACTATACCCACACAAAAACAACATATAGATAACACAATTAACCTAAAACAAGATCAATATAACAATTTCAAAAGTGAACTTCTAAAATTCAAGAACTGACCTATCTAAACTCATTGCTCTATTTATGCTCAAAAATCCTGAGGGCTTTTCCTGAAAAGAACAAAACCATCACTTAGTAAACCAAATGTCATCCAAAACAGGTAGCTAATTAAGGTGGTGTTTGAAATTTTCTTATTGTCTGAACCGAATCATCTGACTCGTCTGAATCTGAATCGTATGAATCTGAATCGTCTGACACGACCGGACCCAAATTAACCATTCGGACGTCCCAGACATAACAACCATGCTGAAACCTAACCCAGAGTCAATCCATGGCTCGAGTCAGATTTGAGATCTGACTCAAAAGAAAAGGTACCTAAAGAAATTAAGTTAAAAAGAAATGAAGTACCTTTAATGGAGGGG
Source organism: Eschscholzia californica (assembly GCF_041429995.1). Taxonomy (NCBI): domain Eukaryota; kingdom Viridiplantae; phylum Streptophyta; class Magnoliopsida; order Ranunculales; family Papaveraceae; genus Eschscholzia; species Eschscholzia californica. Next base: position 26,515,757 of record NW_028238309.1, on the reverse strand, counting down.
GTTGAGTAGTAGAAGAAGAAGAAGATTCATCAATCAATCTTTTCATACGAGGCATAAAATCTTTGTTCCAAATGAAATCATCAGTAGCTAAGGGATCTTTTTCACCACCCCAATACTTTCGAAGTTCAGTTGTGACAGGTGGACCACCATAATCACCAAGACCAACACCAGTAGACCATTTTTGAGGCTTTTTCTTTGGGAGAATTATACGAGTTTGTCTAGGGTCCAACGGAGGAGTTGATGATGAGTCTGTAGAGATAGTGTTTATAGCTGAGGTTACTGATATGTAACTCAAAATTGCCATTGTTAGTTAACAATGGAAATGGGTAAGAGGAGATTTTTAATCTGGGTTTTTGATTTTGGTGAATTAGACTTCTGGATTTTGATAAGGAAATTTAAGAACTTGGGGAAAATATCTTTGGTAGGATTTGTGATGCACATGAGCTTGTGCTTTTGATGATCTATTGACCGTTCGATCTGAGTGATGGTGCAATTGAACGTTAATTCCCGTGTGCCCTGACCAACTCGTGGTCCGTTTGCCCTGCATAACTTTTCCAAGGTCTCTCTGCCTCCTTGGTTATGTGGTCCGCCAAAATTTAAAGTGGCAGGACTTTACTCACTTATATTTTTGGATTAATTCTGTTTTTGCCTTAAATTTGTGACCAACTCACCCTTTTGGCTCTCCATCTTCTCTTTCTCTTTTTTTGCGGAAAAAGTTGTTGGCCAACGACCTTTTTATGTGGAAGAAGGTGAGGTGGAAATTGTTGAGGTGGAGTAGACAAAGAGAAATACAGAAATTAAATAACAAAAATGACATGAGGATAGAATTGGGAGGTTAGAAAAAGTTTGGAGGTCAAATAGGAAGTACGGGGGGCCAAATCGAACTGTCGGACACTTGTGGGGACCAAAGTGGTGAGTTGGTCACAAATTGGGAGCCAAAACGGAATTAACCTTTTTTTTTTTGTACTTTCAAAATAAAACTCAAAGTATTTATAATGGGGGAAGGTCTCTTTTTTTAAAATATGTTATCTTCATCAATAACTAAGATTACACCTACCAAACTTATCTCTAACAATTAGATTATATCTCTCGAATTTATCTTCAAATTCTCTTCAATGGTTATAACCTCCCAAACTTTTTTTTTGAGAATTCGACTAAGATCTATGTTAATCGTTAGAAGGCATTGATACATCATGAAGATTTGATGAGCGCGATAACCGCCTGATTTAAACCATGAATGAAAGAGGCCTAAAGCCCAACAACATGAAAGCGGCCTAAAGCCCGAAAAAGTTATTACATTATTTACTTTATTTATAGCCTAAATTACAGGGGATAAATCTTGATGGCAAACTGCTTCCACCTAGACTCGATCGCACGATCTCATGGGCTTAAGAGGGGTGTCTAACCACTGCACAAGAGGCTAGTGGACACCTCCCAAACTTATCTCAAAGGGTTGAGATTATACTTCTCAATCTTATCTTTCAAACGTTCTACAATGGTTAATATACACTTCCCACAATACTAGAAAAGATTATACTTCCCAAATTTATCTCTGAGCGTTAAGCGTAAACATTTGATAGAACTATCCGCTCTCGCCCGACACGGGTTATACCCTCGTTTCTTTATATGTAGGATCAAAATAAAAAAAAAATACATAGCTTTGTTACATCATGCGAGTAAAAAATCAAAATATATTATGATGATTTGGCTCGGGCTTGGGCGGGTCAAGGTAGATTAAGTGTTTGGTTATTAGGGCAATCAGGTTCATCGGACGGGCAATTTTCACTTTTGCTATGATCAAAGCCCGCCCATGCTCCCTTGAGGACTATGGCAAGCCCGGTTCGGACTAATTGAGCTTCGGGCAAAGCAATTTCAACTTATTGATAACTCAACTTAGTAAAGCTACGAAGTTAACTTAATAAATACTTTCAGCCTCTTAGTAATTCGTAAGAGCTTGCAACACCATTCTCACCTGTAAAGGAGTAATGTGGGATTATGGAAAGTTTAAGTTGTTTTGTAGTTTGAGTAAATAGGCTCACATTGAGATTATAAAGCAAACAACTCCAATTCTAGTTCCTATATGAGACGTTACCTCAGTGGGCGCACATCCAACTCAAGTCCATTTCGCAATGGGTTGTAAAATTTAGTCATTTGACAAAACCATGGCCTATTTAATCCCTGATAATTATTGTTAAGAGTTGCATGCGCTTAATGATAAACTTGGAGGGCTCGGGTATGGGCTGGGTGGTGGGTGAGCCTTTTCATTTGAGCCCGACACTCTTCTTCGTTGGGCCAGGCGGGATATGCCCACCTCGGGCATGGGCGTCCATCGTCCATTTCGGACCCTAACGCCTGTAACTGGTAGTAGGCGGTCGAGTGAAAATCCCATCATATTACAAGACCTTTTGAGGCTTATACATTATTTACATCATAACCACATAATTTTTTTACATAAGGATAATGTAAACAATCCTCGTGAATGGAATCCTTGACCTATTGGATTTCAGCGTGATATGCAACTAGTTAAGTAAGCAATGGAGATATAAAGAGTTCCGAGTTGTTGGACTGAGGTTGATTGATCGAAGACAAATTCTTATGATCCTTTCATCTTCTTCATACCCTTTCTTCTTTAACGCATTTGGCTGAAACAAACTTTGCCTAGATTGCAAATTGTCGATGATGTTTTTGCCCGGTCAAACCGGATGGAAGTGATCACATGATACTAAAGTAGTGTTCTTTAGTTAGATTATTGGTTTTGTCGTTGCTAATAAAGTAAAATTAAAAGAATAACTTTTTCTCTTAGTATCGTTTATATATGAGAAAATGTTGAAAAAAAAATCGATCCTCCAAACATCATATTTGATCCATCTCTTGGTTGAGGCATGAAATCCATGAATGTAGAGTATCAATTGAATGGAATGCATAAGTATGAATCTTTCAAACCCTTGTCAACTTCCACATTTTGTTTAACTTCATTTAGTGGACCCATTCGAGGAGGACAACCCCAAATACTAATTGATGATGCATAAAATGTCCAGACGTTGACTAACGTCTGAAGAGTCAAGATCAGACCTGAAGTCTACTGGGTCGATCCGGCTTAAGGCAGCAGGACAGTTGAGCCCCTGATGGTCCACCAAATATTTCCCTAACTGAGAGGTCGACCAGAAGAAACCAGCCCTGCAAAGTGTCCATGGCACCGACAGATCAGCCCTGGGGTCTTTAGAGGAGTAAGGGGGTGGGGTCCAAACAGGTCCGGCCAGTGTCTTACACCCAGAACTAGGTAGGAATCAGCGCTAAGCGATCTACCGACTTAATCCCGAATCTTCCAGAAAGATCTCAGTCGGCTACACATCTCGAAGTGTTTAAGCCAGCTTGAACTCCACGTAACTAAAGGAGGAAACTTTTCTTCTAGAATCTATCACATCGACAAGATATCTACGAAGGATCCTTGAACTTAGGAACTTCCACTTATCAAAGATCCGAGATAGACTCTAAGGGAAACCCTAGATACTCAAGGGGGAAAACCTTCCCTTCGGATTGACGGCAACCGCCTCATCACCGCCGCTAATCACAGTCGGCCTAACATTGCCTATAAAAGGCCCCTCACATCGTCCTTCACAGGTGACGATCTCTTTACCCTAAAAAGATCACAAGAAACTCAGAGTTCCTATAACTCGCCCCCAAAAGGATCAATTAATTTTCATTCTTTTACTACAAAGAGCACCCTGACTGGCTTGAGCGTCGGAGCGGTTTTCGAACCCTTTGCGGGTTTTCCCCCCTCGGGAACAGACGAACAGGAGCAAGGACAAGGAGCTGATATAGGGAGAAGCAGAGCTGGAAGCAGGAACATCAGGCTGAGCAACACTCAATCTAACAGAACAGTCATACATAACGGAGGCTGACATGCATCAACTCCCTATTTCATGCTGATCTGACGGAAAGCCATTTTTTGACATTAGCATTGGCGCTAGAAGGAGGGGTCGAACCTCCGAAATCATCAATTCGGTAAACCGAATCCTATTTAAAACTTTTCAGACTAACTATTTACCTGAGTCTCTCAGGCAAACATGTCCTCAGAGGAGCACACCCCGCACAGATCACCACATAGACTCCGTAGCACAGCCGAGCTCATGACCGAGCTAGCTCAAGTCAAAGCTGACTACCTCCAAAGGGATGAGGAGGCAAAACAACTGGAGGATAGCCTTCGCAAGGCAGAGATGGCCAGGAAAGCTACAGCACCAGAAGAGAGAGAAGAAGTAATTAGAAAATACAAACGGAGACTTTTCTCACCAGGCAACGCATTCTCTTCTGGAGATCTGGCTTTACAACTGGGTGACCAGATGCGTCTGGAGAACATCCTAGAAGAATATGGAGTATTAGATCGCAACCGACCGTACATCCCTAAAAAGAAGGGGCTTGGCGAAGGGTGCACGGACGATCCAACAGTTTGTGATGTGCTCATACATCAGGCAGTAGAGCTAACTCGAAAAAGAGAGAAGGAAAAGCTGCGAGGAAAAGCGGTAATCCATCAACCCCTCCTCTGCCAAGAAATCCTGGAATCCGAGAAGCCAAAGAACTTCAAGTGTCCATCACTAGATCATTACCACGGCTTGGAGGACCCGGTGGTGTTTGTCAACAATTACACTTCAGTAATGAACCTGTATACGACCAATCAAAACGTATGGTGCGTAGTCTTCGCTACAATCCTAAAGGGCCCAGCCTAAGCATGGTATCAAGCACTGGCCCCGGGTTCAATTAAATCTTTCGGACAACTCGCCCAGGTCTTCTGCGACACCTTTCGAGGAAGCACCACAATCAAAAGAAAGACCGACGAGCTGTTCAACGTAGTCCAAGGAAAGAGAGAGACCTTGGCAACTTATTGGCAAAGATTCCGCAACCTCATGGTGCAGATCCCTGACCTGGAACCAAAGGTTGCTTTCGCCGCCCTATTGAGAGGCCTCCGGCAAGATGATGTCATCAGGGACATCTCTGGCAAAGAGCCAGACACCCTGACCGAGCTAATAGAGAGGATGCAAATACTCATCAGGAAAGAAGAAAACTACCAGCGGATGAAGGAGTTGGAAAACATCGCGTATGAAAGCGAACCGATCCGAAAGAAAGAACGAGAGGAAATCAGGCCTCACAGGGAACGCGAACGAAACAGAAGACCCAGATCTGACTTTGCCACCTATACCCCGTTGATAAAATGTAAGGAGGAAATTTTGCAGATACTCGTAACGAAAGGAAAAGCAGAACTTCCCAGACCCAACGACGACAAAGACGAGTTCGGGTTCAGAGACATGACCGCGTGGTGCGCCTTCCACCGAGGCTACAGTCAGAAAACCGACAACTGCCGAAACCTCATCGAAGAAATGGTAAGGAAAGATGAACTAGACAAATACATTCGGAAGGAGCAACGACCTTATGAATACAAAAATAAAAAGTCGTCAAACAAAGCAAGAATTAGGTTTGGGTAGATCCCAACGAGCAAAGCCCGACCATCAAGAAAGCCACCAAAGGCTCAGATGAGCCAACCGAGGTCATGGGAAATATCAATACTATCTCAGGAGGACCGACTCTCGACGGAGTTACCAATTGCAAACGAGAACAACGCAGATATATCAACGAGGCGAAAAACCCACCAGTTCTGTTTATCAAACCCAGCGTAGAGACGCCGCCCATCGTCTTCACTAACGATGACCTAGTGGGGGTAATAAACCCACACGCGGACCCGCTGGTGATAACGGCGGTAGTAACCAATTGGAGGGTAGGGCGCATCTTAGTCGACGTGGGAAGCTCGACCGAAGTCATGAGTCGAACATGTTTCCAAAAACTCGGGGTAAGTCTTCATCATCTCAAATATATAAGTCTTGCTTAACAGGTTTCGCGATAATCAGGTCGAAACCGATGGGACAGCATCGCTACCCGTACTGATAGGAGAAGGAGAAACAAAGAAAGCGATTATGTTAAATTTCGTTATAGTCGACAAGATGCACGCCTGCAAAATTATACTGGGCAGGAACTTCCTGAGAGAGTCAGGGGCGATAATCTCTATGAACCACCTCATGATAAAATTCCCAATCCCGGGAACAGATCTCACAGGAACAGTCAGAGGGAATCAAGAAATAACCAGGGAGTGCTACCTAATCTCTGCTCAGGGCTGCGGAAAAGAAACCACCAACCTATTTAGGCATTCCTTTGGAATTGTTTTTCAGTTTTGAGTATAAAGAACTAGTTTGGTCTTCAGTAGTTTATTTTGTGAAAACGACGTAGTAGGAAAAAGGAACACCTAATTCTTTCTACTGGAGCAACAACCGTGCTGAAATGCACATAATCGATGTTGAATAGTTAGTAACCTTTTTGGTCCGAGGGAAGTTCCCTAGTAGGGAAACAATTTATTGTAATTCATGTGGATATAATGTAATTGTTTGTACTTTGGTTGTATAGCAGTTATTCAGAAAAGTTCACAATACAGAATATAAATGTGCAACCGCCTATTTAAGTTAGTGTATTAATGTTTGAAAACTTGTAGTTTCCCACGTATGTAAGATTGAGGATCGACTACACGAAAAATGAATCAAACTAGGCTGGATATCATGCCTCTTTGGGCAAGGTTCCAAGAGCGAACCATTAGGCATGGATGAGAAAGTTAGAAATGGAGAGACAGAATTGAGGGTTTGTGTTTTCAAGAAACTCAAATAAGGTTTGAGTTTTCAGGAATTTTATAAAGGCGCTCCAAGTTTTCCCAGAACCAACCAAATACTAGAATTTAAATTTCACATTGGAAAGAAAGTCGTTTTCTTTCTCATCAAAAAAAAAAATGGTTTTCTTACTCACACTTTCTAACGTATCAAACGGACCCTAAAGAGAAAATATTTGTTCGAGTAAACAATTCTCAGACCAAATGTTTCCCCAAATATTTTTCCTTTCCCCGTGCTGCTACGACACACAACCTGCAAGGAAAAATTAAAAGAAAGAAAAAGAACACTACTCTCGAATCAGAAAAAGAGCAAAAGCACGACGACTATGTATTCAAAAGCAAGAGAAAACATACCAACGAAGTAATCCCCTTCTCTCTTTCTCTCTCTCTCTCTCTCTCTCTCTCTACCGAAGAAGCGAACCAACCATGTCGTCGATTACGGCATCAACGAGGCAGCGTCGCCCACCCATTTCAGATCCTTCATCTTCATCTACCTCATCTTACTCCAAGGTCGACAAAAAATCAAGAACAGGAGATGGTGGTGATGATGATGATAAAAATGGATTGAAATGGACACTACCCTTGTTTGCCCTAATTGTTTTAAGGTACATGAGTGCCACTTCTAATATCATCCATGACTGTGATGAAGTCTTCAATTACTGGGAACCTCTTCACTACCTTGTCTATAAATCTGGTTTTCAAACTTGGGAATATAGGTAAGAAACAAGATTCTTCCCTTTTCTGTCTATCTACTAGTATTTTTTTTTGCTTCATTTTCATTTCTTTTTGGAATTTGATGTTCATAATGTTGTTTAAATGAGTTGGGTAGGTCTGTATTTGTTTTCATACATGGATTTTCTCTTTATAATTTGATTATTTTGAGATATATTCTTAAACTGCCTTAAATGCTTGTGTAGCATTTTCTCTTCGCGAACTCTTATTGGTTTACTTGATCAGTTGTGTGGTGGAGTGTAATGTGATCTCTCTCAGATGATCTTACAACTGAAGAGTAAAACATAGACCTCACACAGTAGGTTTCCTCGACTAGAGGAAGGCTTAAGCTAGATAAGAATTAAGATCTTACTAACTGAAGAGTAAAACATAGACCTCACACAGTAGGTTTCCTCCACTAGAGGAAGGCTTAAGCTAGATAAGATCTTACTAACTGAAGAGTAAAACATATACCTCAGTGATCTTTAGTCGCAGCATTGATCCCTCATTTTAGCGTAGCCCACCTTAACTTTTCCGGCCAATATCTTGAAAGCAAGCATAACCCGTGAGGTGGTTTGCCTTGATAAGTCGGAGGCCGAAAGTTAGGAGTAAGTCTGCTCAATGTCGTTGTTACCATGTTTGGGAATTTAAATCCTAGATAGTATTTTGCATACTTTAAAACTCTGGTTTGTTGCTTTTGAAAGTGTCATCACGTTGTAGAAAACAATGAACATGTTAAGAAGTAACATCGAGGCGAGCCTCAAACACCTTCTAAAACATTATTCATGTTATCTTCTGGTTACATTTCTCGTTCTCTCTAATCATATTTTTTTTGAAATGTTAATTTCTTGTTTTTGCACTTATAATATGTTTCAAAGGGCTTTGTCTTGAAATGGCTTTATATAGTGATACTTTAATTGGTTAACAAAATATTTACTTCATTTTGTTGCATTGTCCTGATTGTCAATTTTATTCCTGTGGCAGCTCTCAGTTTGCACTTCGTTCATATCTCTACATTCTTTTTCATGAATTAGTTGCGAAGCCTGCTTCCTGGTTCTTTAGTGATGAAAAAGTAAGATTTTGTCTCAATTATTTTTAAGTCGTATCTCAAGAATTATTATGTACTATTACTTTGCAGCATGTTTCTTTGCCTATTGAAGTTTCTTCTTTATTTGGCAATTCTTCTAACCTTTTTTAAATGTCACAGGTTAGAGTATTCTATGCAGTGAGACTCTTTCTTGGTTTAATCTCAGCTATCACAGAGACTGTTTTGGTGGTTGCCCTTTCCCGAAAATATGGAAAACGAATTGCTTCTTATACTCTTGCAATGCTATGTCTAACCAGTGGTTGCTTTTTTGCTAGCACTAGTAAGTACACCTGTTTAAAGTCCTTCTCTCTATGCTAAGATCAACTTCTAGGTTTTTGGCTTTATGCTTCTAAGTGGAGGTTTTCTAGATTTCCCATATTTGGAGTGTGAAAAAACTATCTTATGGCTTAGGAATTCTCCCCACGCCGCTCCGACTCTGATTCTCACTGTTTTGGGTGTATATTCAGGTCTCTTGCCAAGTTCCTTTTCGATGTATGGTATTACTCTTTCATCTGCTCTCTTTCTTCTCGACAGACCTGCCATGGCAGTTTCAGTGGCAGCAGTTGGTGTCATACTTGGTTGGCCATTCTCAATCCTTGTCGTTGCTCCGATTACATGCTATTGTTTAGCTAAAAGATTCAAACAAGTCTTTATTTCAGCTGCAGCCACCTCCATTGTTGTTCTTGTGAGTGAGCTTGAATCATTTAATGGGCTTTTAGTATATAACCGTTTCATATTTCTACTTCCTACTGATGAATATACCGATAATGGATGTTGTCTTCTACTCTTTTATTCGTACGTTTGGTTTGTTTAACTATTAAGTATTTTGTTTTGCTTTCAGGCTCTTTCTGTACTTACTGATTATTACTACTACGGGAAATGGACATCATCTGTTTTCAATCTGTTGGTATATAATGTCCTGGGAGGTGGTGAGAGCCATTTGTATGGAACTGAAGGGCCATCATATTATTTGAGGAATGGATTCAACAATTTCAACTTTTGTTTCGTTCTTGCTCTTTTGTTCCTAGTAATGCTTCCAATTGCCAGAAAGAAATATGCCCCAGATTTGCTGGTTGTGGTATCACCTGTTTATATTTGGCTGATATTCATGTCTTTGCAGCCACACAAAGAAGAAAGGTTAGCATAAGTGATCTTTTGCCCCAATCTTGTAACACATTCAGTATTTTTCCTTGATCAACTTTAAATATATAATTCACTTCTCTTAGCCCATATACTCCCACACTATCTTATGGGAGATTTAATTCTGAGAAGAGGAAGATTCTTTCAGACTCTGACATTTATATACGGCATTTGCAGATTTCTCTATCCAATATACCCACTTATTTGCGTTGCTGCAGCTGCTGTCATTGAGAGCTTTCCCGATCTTTTTCGGGATAAATATGATCCTTCCAGAGAAAAGTCTTTGATTGTCACGGTAAGCTATACCTACGTCCCGATTTTGTTTAAGGGACTATCCCTTCTCCGGTAAAATAGAATATCTCAAGATTTCTCTATCAACTAGCTGTAACTGCGAAATATTGTCTCTGATGATCGCGTACATCTATCCTCATGCTTGGTACAGATTGCCAAAGTTCTCAGACCGGTAGCTCTTGGCGTCATATTATGTGCTTCACATGGTCGAACTTTCTCACTCATTCATGGTTATTCAGCACCTTTGGAGATTTACAAACATCTTGAACACCATGAAGATTCCGGAAATAGTGAGAACCAGATTTCCAGAAACTTTGCATTTGAATTCGATATATACCTATTATTAACCTTGAACAGATTCAATTTCAGCCTCGATGTATTTAGTATTCCTCTTATGTTTGGATGTTCGTTTTTTGTAGATTCTGTTCTCTGTGTAGGAAGTGAATGGCACCGTTATCCGTCATCCTTTTTCGTTCCTGATTATGTCAGTGAAATTCGATGGATAGATGATGGGTTCAGAGGACTCCTTCCACTTCCATTCAATTCTAGCTTGGGCGGGACTGCTTCAGCACCACCATATTTTAACAATCAGAATAAAGCATCTGATGAGCAATACGTAATCATTTCTTCTCATATCGATTAACTCTTGTCTTTCGAAGCCTCAGCTTGCACTTTTTCGTTCATTACCTAAAAACTGAACTTGAAGTCTCAAAAAATATTGGTTTTCTGCTTGGTTATAACGAAAAACATAAGTGGTACTAAATCAAAATTTTTTTTTGAACTCAACTATGACAAGAAACGATGTTTGATTATCATCACCGGAACATTGTTTCTTCATTTTCAGGTTTCAGTTGTCTTTTATAATCATATCTGGGAATATCGATGTTTAGTTCCTGGATTTTCTCTCTACAGATATCGAGTACTTGTTTCTTTTAGTTCATAATGTCAGTTTTGATGTTCTAACACGTCTTCTTGTTCTAATTATACAGCTCAAGGATCTTGATACCTGTACTTTTTTCGTAGAGTTGCAACTTCAACGCCCTTACCCATCTCGTGGAAGTGATTTATCTAAGTGGGAGGTAAGATTAGTTGAATTCATTCCTGTACTTGTTTTTAAACACTTACCACATTTACGAATACCCAATTGTCGAAAATTTCAGGTTCTTGCTGCATTACCTTATCTGGACAGGGAACTCTCACCAGCTAAGTACCGATCTTTCTTTATTCCTTATCTATGGCAGCATAAGAATGTTTTTGGAATGTATAAACTACTTAGAAGAATTCCATTAAACGACGAATCATCTCAAATATCACAAGAGTAAGAAGGTTTCTATTTGGAGTTTTTGAAGTGTCATTAGAAGAAAACTGTAACTCGATTACATTGGCAGTTGAGAAGGTATTGCAGTAACCCGATTTCACCTGCTCGTAAATAGGAATCTGATTTTATTTAAAGATTCAACTATGAACTATTTTGAAATCTTTGTTTCTTTAACTTAGTTTGTTTGATACAGTAAACTTAGAGCATCTCCAATGGGACACTCAAGAGAAACTCCAAAAGTCTTAGGTGTCAAGTGTCTATTAAGGACTCTCTTTCCAAGTAAGTGGCAAAATAGAGAACCTCTAAATTTTTGTGTCTCCTGTGAAGATCCGGAAAGCAACTCCACTTGATGAGTTGACATCCTAAATTTAAGTTGTCCTCCGGAGTCTCTAAATTTAAGGTAATTTTTTTTTTGTGGAACGGTAAATTAAAGGTAATTTATTAACAAAAACTCTAAAACCTTATGTGACACTCTTAAGTTTTAGAGTTTGGGTGTATTGGGGATGCTCTTGTTTTAGTCTATTTTGTTCTCTTGCATTATCAATTGTTTTGGTATACATTTTTTGGACGTGATTGTTCTTCGCAGTTAAATAGTAATGAACATTGACAAGTACATAGTAGTCATATTAATTTTAAAAACGTTGATTGGAAAGGAACAACTAAAACCTCAGGGTTCTGAACCAAAATTATTGTAAGTGCTTAATTATAGTTTTCTAGTATGGATCAAACTCGCCTAGATTCCTAGGGTCTAAAACTCCCCATCAGAGTCTGAAACTTGTGTTGATAATTATGCAGTATGACTAAAATGATCTAATAGAGTTACTTAAAAATTAGCTCGGATTCGAAGAATACTAGTTGGTCTATAGTCGAATTTTCGATTCAGTTGTTCAACGAGATTCATAGGAAAAAAATCAAGGTAGAAGTGCCGTGATAAAGGAGGTTTGATAGTGGTTTAGGAGAGACTAGAAGAACACAAGAAAAATTAGTCAAACTACATTGCCTAATTTTTTTTTGTAAGAATTAATTGTGCCATAATGCAACTTTCCATACTTCCAGGCGTGTAGCAATGGCCGCGTCATATTAAAGTAATACTATATATGTTTGAGGTCATATTACAGAAGAAAATAGTTCGTGTACATATGATAATTATTTTGAGTCTGTTATTAAATTTGTAAAATAAAAATTTATAGCTAACAATTGATAGTTAAGTTGGTAAGTACTCCAAAATTCCGGAGGTGTCAAGTTCGATTCCGAACAGAAGTCAAATCTATAGTTTATTGAATTTGGAATATTATAGTTTATTGAATTTGGAATATTAAGGTAAAAATCAGTAGGTTGATGACCTTTGTAATGAATGTGTATTCAACCTTCTAAAAGATGATAGAAATAATATAAATAATGATAGTTAGCATGATAGTGATCAGGGGCGAGCCCACATAGGGGCCCGTGGGGGCGCAAGCCCCTACGCCCCTAACGTGACTCGTTAATGTTATGCGACATTTGCCGTTATATTATATATATATATATATATATATATATATATATATATCCTTTTTTCAAACATAATTCTTCCTTTGGCTTAGTTGGTGAAACAATTATGTTTCAATATTGAGGTCAAGGGATCGAGTCCCACACACAACATTCTTTTGTTTCTAGAAAATTTCTACTACTTACACCTTTTTTTTTTCTAAAATATCTACTACTTAAGTTAGTTGAAATTATTGTTTGGTAGCTTGTGTTTCGAATTTCAAAATTGTCTTTTTTAGACTTTTGTTCCAGTAAACATGTTATTAGAAAGAAAACTTAATCTTCATCTTTTCTTCCATTACAATCACTTCCTCTTCATCATCTAGCATCGTTCTTCTTAAACTTCACCATTATCTCTTCATCCCCTCCTGTTTTTTATTTCAGTATATTTTGAGAATCCAGTAGATTGATTGTTATACATCAAAATTACCACTGAATATCTAAATTATAAATACAATTTTGTTAAGAATTTGCTTTTTGATTCTAACTTGATCCTGTACTGCGGAATTCTTTCATTGCCTATAACAAAGAGGTGCCCCCACTCATAAAAGTTTCTGGCTTCGCCACTGATTGTGATAACAATAAATCAAAACACTAATAATAATACCATGTGTATGTATCAAATAAATCAAAATAAGAAGCCAAAGAAAAATTAACTAATTAAAATAGTTATGTAGTTTATGCATATAATCAGAGGGAGTACTTGCAACAAAAGAAAAGCAAAACCAGAAGGCGAGAGACAGAGAGAGAGAGAGGTGGGAGAGAGATATAATATGAGAGGGAGGAGATGAGAGATTGCCAAGAGTATAAAAGACTTTGTTGTGGGGTCGTTAGAGAATCTCCAGTGCAACACTCAAACACCAAGACTTAGAGCATCTCCAATGCAACACTCAACAAAAACTCAATTAATCCAATGTGTCAAGTGTGAATTGAGTTTCTCTTTCCTAGGTGCCACTATTGCGATACTTAATTCAAAATACTTCTCCAATGCAACACTCAAAAGCACTCAACATTTACTTTAGATGAACTCTTGTTTCTTATTTTAATATATAAAATGATAATGTGGACCAATTGAGTTTTCTTTTGAGTATCTCAATATTTATTGTTGCCACATCATATTGAGATTCTAGTTGAGTGTTGCATTGGAGAGTGTTTTTTGTTAAAAACTCAACTAATCCTATGTGTCAAATTGAGTTTTTCAAGTTGAGTGTTGCATTGGAGATGCTCTTAGAGTGCCACATAAGATTTTTTAGAGTCTCTTTAAATTAATCTCTAATGCAAAACTCAACATGAATCTCTAAAATGATTGGTTAAGATTTATTTTAGAGATCCTTAAGAAGACACTTTAAATTTAGAGTGTCTTCTCAAAGATCTCTAAGTGTCACATAAGCAAATCAATTAATTTTATACCGAAACATTAGTTTTTAGAGTTTTTCTTCAGTGTTGCATTGGAGGGGACTTTCCAATAAAGTATCTCTAAATGACTAAATAGGAAGGATACTATTTAGAGATTTACTTTTCATGCTTGACACATAGGATTTTTAGAGTTATTCTTGAGTCATGTATTGAAGGTTCTCTTACTTTGTTTTGATCCAATGATGTTAAAACAACGTCAATGTAACCCTATTTCCAAAAAAAGAAAACACTATTATGGCCCTTTTCCGATATAAAGTTGTAGGTCTTGCATAAGATTTTAAAGGCATTTCAAGTCAGACTTCTCCTAAATGTGACCCTTAGATTTTAGGGGCCAAAAACGAAGAAATTAATATAATTTCTCAAAACCAAGAAATTAGTATAATTTCTTTAACTAAGGTAAACTAAAAATTAGTAGGCTCCAAAGATGCGTCATTTGGGACTTCTGACTCATGGTTTTGACTTGCATGAATAGCTGACTCAGGTTAATATTTGTTTTGCATTAAATCGTACATACAATAAGTGAACTACCTGCTTAAATTAACCTTAAGTAATGGTTGTGCCTTTCATGGAACAGTCGAGCAAAACTCAAATAAATGAAATTCGGTAGGACATGCATTGAGACAGTAAGGGACAAAGTACTGAGACCCTTTTCGCTATGGGTTAATTTTAGTTTGGCTTTCGACCTTGGTTTTTGGCATAGGAAGAGCAGTGCTAGGCACTGCATTAGATAGGGACAATAATGCTTTTAGTATAGGGAGAGATACTTTTATATTTTTCTAAAATATCTCAGAATTGATTAGGTTAAAAAAAAATTGCCCCTCCCCTAAAACTTTACACTCTAAAAAAATATATGGAAAATTTTAAACCTAATTGATTAACTCTAAACTCATTTCCATAGAAGGATTCATAAGCGACATCTACAGGAAAGAAGTTCGGCTTAGCATAAAAAAAATCATGAATAAAAATAGTGAAAATTTTCAATCAGAGTCACTGAAAAAGTAATCAAATCTCGTCTACAGCAGATAAAATATGACATATTTCGCATGTAAAGAATGGTTGAGAAAATAAATCAATTATATCTGCTTCGGCCGAAATTTGTTGTCTTTTTCATCCTATTCGATCAAAAATTCTTTACGATATGGAACGAAAAACGACCTATAACGCAAAAAATGTTTTTCCACCGTAGAGAAAGACAAAACAAGAATTTTTCTTTACCTAAGAATATTATATTCATTATAAATGTCTTTGTTTAAGTCGCCGCCCTCTTTTAAGTTGATGTCCTCATTTAAGTCGATGTCCTCGTTTAAGTCGATTTTTCCTTGGGAGATTTAGTATCTGACCCCCACTAATTTAACTATATTAGGACTACACCCCTAAAATTATTATTGTTAAGGGGTCAACTCCCAAAAGTTGATTTTCCGTCAAATGACCGTTAAATGAGGGGTGTGCGAGTCACATGCTTCATCTCGTATGAAAATATCCCCTCTAAATCTCGGGGGCCTTCACTAAATACTATATTTACAGTGAGGAGTTTTACCTAACTGTATTTGTTATTGTTTAACAAGAAATTTCGGATGTAATATAGTAAATTTATTGTATAAAACCTCTATTTTCCGTAAGGTGATAAGGTTCCATAAAGTTTTATAAAGTTCCACAACATTTCCTGCCGTGATAAAACTGTTGAAACACAAGAACATGCATTCTTCATTGCATTTCCATATAAGTACACAAAGAAAACATTTGAAGTTCCATGAAGTTCCATTCAAGTTTAACTATACATGCGCAACAAAAACCCAAGAACAACGAAGTTACATTGCATGCTAAAATCAACCGAAACAACAAACATAACTCAAACTTCATTGCACAAAAGAAACAGTATCAAACCCCACGTCCTCTGTTTACAAACCATTCAAATAGAAAGTCTGAAATCCCTCATACACAGTAACAATTATAGTTAGGTAAAACACCTCACTGTATATATAGTATTTAGTGATGGCCACCCATTCGAAAAAAATTCCAAATTTGCAATACCGAACTACCTAAACCTATTTTTGATCCTCCCCCTATCAGTTTTAGCCTGAACCAGTCGACTAACACTTGCATTTGCTTGCCAAGATTTCCAAGTGAAGGGTGGAGGGTATGGCTTCGTTTTGATAAAGGATGATCATTGGAGGAAGGGAGGGAAGAGGTCAATCTTTGAATAATATTCTCTCAACTTGAAGAAAGGAGGAATTGATTTGGATCGTTGATCTTTTTATCCATGTGCTTACCATTAGATTTAAAGGGGGTATTTTTGTCCAAGATGAAGCATGTGACGCGCACGCCTCTAGTGTAACGGCCACTTGACGAAAAATTAGCCTTTGGGGGTTAATGCCTAAACGATATTCATTTTAGGGGTGTAGTCCTAATACTCTTCCTTAAGTCGATAATGATTTAGTAATCATTTTGGGGGTCAATTACTAAATCTCCCTTATTCGTTTAAGTCGAATACTCTTGTTTCTTGATGTACGTTGGCTCCTTCATTAATGGTGGTTCCTCGTTCATGAGATCTTGAGGCATCATTAAAAACTTGTAACTAAGACAATAATTATGGTAAACTTATTATTTTGTAGTTTTTGTTATATTAATAGTGATGTTGATAGTCGTGACCAATATTGGGATTGCGTTGTTTATATCAGACAAAACTACAGGAATGAATAAAATATTAAATCTAATGTTACTTTTTATTCAAGTCCTTATATTTCAAAATTATTTATTAAATAACCCTAATAACGCTCTCCCTAAACTAATTTGGTGAAGAAAGAACAAGTACATAAATTTACCTTCTCCAATGAACTGCCTATACCAAAATCCCCAATTTTTGATGAGAAATTTGCGTATGTCTAGTCAATTTGTTCCAAAAAAATTATGATTTTATTGGTCAAGCTTAATAATCAACCTTTTCTTTTACCTTATACCCTTATTAAGAAGGGGTCATGAGTTTAATAGGAAAAAACATAAAAAATCTTAATAGTCTTATACTGTTATTATCGATTATACCCTTTTAACATTATATTTTCGGAAATGTTATTGAATGGTGAATATACGTAGTGTGGATCTGAAAACACGCATTGCATTTTCTTAAATGTCATCGTGAACTTCTCATCCGTGGGCAAATAGTCCAAAATAAAAAATAAATTGGATTTAAAGTCCAAACTTAATATAAAATAGGTAAAATGACTAAATTTTTGAATTTTTGTTTTTGTCTCGTACAAATATATAAATGTATCACTAATGTGTTGGTTGTTTTGTAAAATATGTAGATATGTGTAAGAGTAGGTTTGTTTTGTATGCAACAGAAACCAAATTGTATGAACTTTAATGGTAAAATGTAGGGTTATTTCTTAAACAACCCCCAACTTTGTGACTAGTTTTCTGCCTAGCCCCCTACTTGATCAAAAATACCCAGATGACCTCATTTTTCAGTTACCGTTATAACTCCGTTAACTAGTCATCACCTCTCTCTCCTCCATCTCATCACCTCTCCCTTCCACCTCATCGTCTTCACCGGCAAAGGTCGTCGGCCGATCAATTTTCCGGCCGACGACCTTCAAACATTAAAAAAAAAAAAAATTTCTTTCTCCAATCTAGGTCTTCTCTGATAAGGTCGCCGACCGACTTACCGGCGACCCGCCGACGACCTTCATACTTAAAAAAAAAACTTTCTCTCTTATTCTTCTTCTTCTTCTTCTCCTTCTCTCTCATTTCCTTTGAACACTGTTCTTTAATGGCACATATTCATCAAGATACCCACCAAGTTGATCATATAAATCACTTTTATCAATTTTTTGTTAATTATAACTTTTAGAAACATAATAAAATACACTCTGAACAAGTAATCCAATCAAATTCACAATTACTAAAACACCAACCAATAAAACCCTCAGAAAATGAGTGAGGTCCAAATTTTGGGGGGTAAATGAGAGCCTAATTCATTTTCGGCAAAAAATGTGAAGCAAGTCCAAATGTCAGAGAAATAGTACTTTTTTCTGTTTTTATTTTTTTTCCTCCCCTTCTTGCCCTTGGACGGGACATTTCCGTGATTCTGACCATCTGACGCGACGACAACGAATTAATTAATTTCCCGTACATGACGTCACGACAGAAAAACATTCAGATTTTTTTAAATTTCAAAAATGGCGCCATTTTTTACGATATTTTGGCCATTTTTTTTGGATCCCGCCCATTGCATTCTGTTTCAATTCCTTCTTTCTTCTTATTTATACACCAAAGATCTTCTTCATCATTTTTATTTTGTTTCACATTTTATCTTCTCCATCTCTTTCAATCTCTAAAAACATCAAAGTTTTCAATTTTTTCTCTCTCTAAAAGTTTTTTTTCTTCTTATTTATACACCAAAGATCTTCTTCATCATTCTTATTTTGTTTCACATTTTATCTTCTCCATCTTTAGCTATACAAATATTCCGAAATCGATAATATTCTTGCCCGATTTATCTTTTTGAAAGATTATCGACTTCTGAAAATCTATCATCTTCATTAAAGATCTTTTTGAAAGATTACCAACATATAAGGAAAGAATGCTTGAGAAAAAGAAAGGAGTATTATTGAAGAGAGAAAATGTTTAAACATAAATAAAAAGAATAAAAACAGGAAATATGGAGAGAGAAAAAGATGGAGGGAAAATATGAAAAAGGAATAAAATTTAGAGAGAGGGAAAAATATGAAAAAGGAATAAAATTTAGAGAGAGGGAAAATATGAAAATTTTCAGTACAAAAATGTGTAGTTCATAACCAAATGGCTAGTACACAGAACAATTTCCGGTACACAAGAAAACTTCCAGTACAAAAATGTCTAGTACATTAACCAAATGGCCAGTACATAGAACAATTTCCAGGAAACAATAAAATTTCCCAGTACAAAAATGTCTAGTACATAACCAAATGGCCAGTACACAGAACAATTTCCAGGAAACAAGATAATTTCCAGTAAAAAAATGTGTAGTACATAACCAAATGGCTAGGAAACAGAACAATTTCTAGGAAACAAGAAAATTTCCAAGAAACAAGAAAATTTCTAGTACAAAAATGTCTAGTACAAAACCAAATGGCTAGTAAACAGAACAATTTCCTGGAAACAAGAAAATTTCTAGTACAAAAATGTCTAGTACATAACCAAATGACTAGTAAACAGAACAATTTCCTGGAAACAAGAAAATTCCTAGTACAAAAATGAGTAGTACATAACCAAATGACCATTACACAGAACAATTTCTGGTACACAAGAAAATTCCCAGTACAAAAGTGTTTAGTACATAACCAAGAAAAATCGAGATTGATTAGAAATTGGTTAAAATTTGAGAGAAATTAGGAATTGTTTAAATTAATAAATCTGAAAAGTTGGAGAGAAAATTTCGAAAATGAGGAAAATTTAAATTTAATTGAAAAACTACCAGAAAATGAGGAAAATTTAAATATAAAGAGATAAGAAATAAATCTTGAAAAAAAGAAAGAGAAAATTGAACCAATTTCGAATTTTTGGAGAGAGAAATTCAAAGAGAAATATTTGTTGAGATTGGAGAGAGAAATAGGAATTGGAGAGAGAAAAATTCTAAATTAGTTAGAAATTGGTTAAAAATTTGAGAGAAAATAGGAATTGGTTAAATAAAAGAAATAAATTTGGAAAGAGAATTAGAGAGAGAAAGTAAAAGAGGAGAGAGAAAGTAAAAAAGCGGAGTGGCAATTCCTAGGATTTTCAGAGTGGCAATTCCGTAATTTTTCTGGGTGGCAGCTTCCGTAAATTCGAAAAGAAACACTGGTCTTATGGTAATTTCCCCTTTCTTTCTGACGCATTGGACCCGTTTTACATTTTTGGATATGATTGGACTAAACCCTTATTTTCGGCCCAGTTTAGGACCCAACGCCCATTTCCTCTAAAACCCTACCCATTATTCCAGTATCTTCTCCACCATCAACCACAGTTGACCTAAAAGCACCACCAATTGCACCACACATCATCAAATACCTAAAAACAATAATAGATGTCATTTCTTGTTTTACCCTTTAATAATTCGTTACTTTTCTTAATGGCTCCAATTCCATAAACTGGTTCAAGAACAGAGACAACACTAGCTAGATGCTAAAGAGTTGTGATACAAACATGAAAATGTCCTAGTTCTCGTCACACCTTTCACTCTGTAAAAATTTCAAAAGAGGGTTCAACCTAGAAAAGGTTAACTTCTGGATTTTGTTAATAACAATGAAATCTGAAATTTCATAAAGTCCGTTAGGGTTCTCACCTTCGTCTCCTCCTCCGATGATATCTCCTTCTTCTCCGGTACCAGTAAAAGCCCTAGATTTTGATGAACCCTCTCTTTTGGAAAAAATCATGACTCATTACTTATTCCTTCGTTTCCACCTCAATCCCTACCTTATTTTCCCCAATCATCGTCTTCATTCTCATCTAGGGTTTTCCTTTCAAAGTTACTTTAAACCTCCAATTATTGGTGCTGGACTTTTGAATTTGGGGAATACGTGTTTTATGAACAATTCTTCAGTCCTTTACTTATATTGTTCCTTTGTTGGAGAGTCTGAGGACTATTGAGCGTCCTTATCATTGTCCTCGTAAGATCTCTCAACTTTCATTTTTTGTTGGTTGTTTTCAATGTTTAGTACTAATTCTATTTGGTCTGGCGAGATCTGGCCAGCGAACTAGGCCTTGGAGAGAGAGAGATTAGTAAGAGAGAGAGAACAAGAGAGAGAAAAAAAGTTTTTTTTAATGTTTGAAGGTCGTCGGCCGGAAAATTGGCCGGCCGACGACTTTTGCCGGTTAAGACAATGAGGTGGCGAGAAGATGAGGTGGCAAAGCGAGGTGATGAGAGGGAGGTGAGAGAGGTGATGAATATACCCAGTGGAGGTTTGAAAATTTATATTGAATTTCCTTACACTTATCATGAAATCCTAATACTAAATAGTCCCGGTAAAAATGTGCCGAATCACAACTTAACGTTGCATTGTCTGAAATATTATTTGCATCGTGAATATATGTAGCGCATATCTGAATTTTTTTATTGATTAGTCCCAAAATCTTATCAAAGATCACAGATGTTGAGGATCTTAAGTATTTACTAAAATTTGGATTCAAGAGTCCTCTGCAAGGAGGAAACTTCTAGTAAAACATCTAAAAGATAGGAAACACGATCTATCGAATATCCTTGATCAAGGTAACTTAAACTAATCAAATATAAGAGATATTCCCAACGAGGAATCCTAATATCGCAAGACTACAAAATAATAGTTTCACTCCAACAAGGTGGATCTCAGTCGCCTCATCACCACCACCACTATCAACAGTCGGTCAAAGCAACCTATAAAACGTAATCAACTTGTCTCGAAGATGGCTTGAACCAACACAATGAGTAAGTCAGAGCTCCGTAAATTCGGGTTCACTCGTTACTTATTATTTAACTACAAGGGCATTCTGACTTTCTTGAATGTTAGAGAGGTTTCCGAGTTCTTTGCACGTTTCGCTGCCCAGATTGTGAGGAGCAAAGCGGATTCAACGTAGAAATCTAAACATTCTAACTAATTCATGGAAGACAAATTTTGACATTAACAAATTGGCGCTAGAAGGAGGGTTCACTCCAGCAAAATCACCATTGTCTGGTACGATTCTTAAACTCGATTTTTAGCGAAATCACACCTTTACTTCCAAAATTTGCTTTGGAACCAACAATGTCTTAGCGAAATCAAACACCCCAATCTAACCTCATAAAGAGGAAACTCAGGAGATATGGAGATCATTCTAGAAGCCCTTGAGAAAAACCCATCAGTCAACCTACGCCTAGAGGAAGGTATCCCAAAACACCAAAACCTGATAATGGGGTGAAGCAAATCGAAGCCCCAAAGTTGAACCAATTACAGAAGCAGATAACAAAATCATAAAGGAGGTAGAGTCAAATCCTATTGAAGGGATCGACATAACTGCTGACATAACCTTGTCGGTGCAAATAAAAGATTTTCCTTCCGAGATCACCTACATCTGGATCACGCTGTCCGAGGAGGAAAAAAAAAGAGCTGGGACGATTCTTGAGAAGCCACCAAAATATCTTCGGTTTTGGAACTGACGAAGTGTCGGGAATCGATCATTCAGTCATCTCTCGTAAGTTGAACATCAAGAAAGATCACAAACCGGTTAACCAAAAGAAAATAAATTTTGCACCAGAGAAGCATGTCGAAATAGCAAATCTGTTAAACAAGCTACCAGTCTTAAGAGTAATACAAGAAGCTCACTACCCTGATTGGTTGGTTAAGCGTCGTACTTCTCCCTAAAATAATAATACTTGGAGTATGTGCGTTGACCACATCGATCTTAACAAAAGCTTGCCCAAAGGACAAATTTCGCTGCCCTCCATTGATCAGCTAGCCGCTTCCACATCAAGAGATGCATTGCTCAGCTTTATGGTTACGTTCGCAAGAAATCATCAGATACAAATGCATTAGACATACAAGGAGCATGCTGCTTTTCAGATGGATCAAGGCATATATTGCTATCAAAAGATGCCATTCGATTTGAAAATGCTGGTGGAACTTACCAACAGTCAGTTAACAAAATCTTCCATGAACAGATTGGGAAGACAGTGGAATGCTTTCTGGATGATATGATAGTAAAAACCAAAGTCAGGAGAGACCTGATCCCAAATCTCAAACTGGCCTTCGATAGACTCCAAAACTACAAAATCAAACTTCATTTAGAGAAGTGAGTGTTTGGACTCACATTAAATAAATTATTGGGATTCATGGTTAGCCAGAGGGGGATGAAAGCCAACCCTGATGATGCATAAGATGTCCAGACGTTGACTAACGTCTGAAGAGTCAAAGATCATACCAGAAGTCTCTCGGAACAGCTCGGCTTAAGGCAGCAGGATAGCTAAAACCCCTGATGGTCCACCACACATTCCCACAACCGGGAGGTCGGCCAGAAGAAACCAGCTCTGCACAAAACGCCCTGGGCATGGATAGATCAGCCCTATGATCTCTAAAGGAATAAGGGGGGTTTCCACAGGTTCGGCCCATATCTTACCCCCAGAACTGGGAAGATATCAGTGCTGCGCAACCTAATGACTTAATCCCGGACTTTCCAGAAAGATCTCAGTCGGTTATACATCTTAAAGTGTTTAAGCCCGGTTGGACTCCACGTATCTAAAGGAGGAAACTTCTCCTTTAGAGTCTATCACTTCGGCAAGATATCAACGAAGTATCCTTGAACTTAAGAACTTTCACATATCAGAGATCCGGGATAGACTCGAAGAGAAACCCTAAATACGCAATAGAGGTAACTTCTATTACGGTTTGACGACCACCACCTCACCAGCACCACTAAGGACAGTCGGCCTACCTTCGCCTATAAAAGGCCCCCCACATCGTCCTTCAAAGGGCACGACCACCAGAGGGAAAACCAGACTCTTTCTCTAAGACACGATCTCTGGAGAAGAAACACACCATCTCTCCTAAACCTAAGATCTCTTCATACCAGAAGGATCGTCCCCAAAAATAGAGTTCTCGCAACTCGCCCCCTAAAAGGATCAATCAATATTCATTCTTTTACTGCAAAGAGCACCCTGACTGTCTTGAGCGTCGGAGCGGTTTTCAAACCCTTTGCAGGTTTTCCCCCCTTAGGAACAGACAAACAGGAGCAAGGAATCAGGAGCTGGAGCAAGGAATCAGGAGCTGGAGCAAAGAGCCAAGAGCCGGAGCAAGGAGCAAGGAGCAGAGAAGTAGAGCAAAGGAGCAGAGCAGAGTAAAGAAGCAGAGCTGAACAGAGGAATCTAACCTCGTTAAACAGAATATTCTACCTTAACGGAGGCTGTCATGCATCTTTGGTCGAAGGACATCACCTTCACAACAAACCACCATCAACAACAATGAAGTGAAAGATTCTTAAAAGAGTGCGCAGTGAAGCCGACATAATGTCAACGTCAATCACCCCGCTGGAAATGGACAAGTAAAGGTAACTAACAAAACCCTTCTCCGTTAAATTAAAATTTAATGTGCAGAAAATAGAAAAAATTGGGTGCACGAGCTCGCGAATGTACTATGGGCATACTGTACTACGCCCCGAAGGGCCACCG
The DNA here is from genome assembly GCF_041429995.1 of Eschscholzia californica. Lineage (NCBI taxonomy): Eukaryota > Viridiplantae > Streptophyta > Magnoliopsida > Ranunculales > Papaveraceae > Eschscholzia > Eschscholzia californica. The sequence continues at coordinate 26,491,438 of NW_028238309.1, read as the reverse complement.
GAAAAACACCCTACAAACTAATGTACGACATGGAAGCTGTACTACCAGTTGAAATAGGAAAGCGGAGGTTAAGGATAAAGTACTTTGACTAGGAAAAAAATGAAGCACTCGTAAAGGAGCACCTGAACCAAGTGGAAGAAAGACAATAGGAGGAGGTAAGGCACCTTGCTTTTAATGACATAATGGTAAAACAGAATGAAACACACACCGAAGAAAGAAAGTTCGGGTCGGGTGACCTAGCCTGGAGAAATTCCAAATTTGTGAAAAAACCCTAAGCGGCAAACTCTTCCCCACACGGGAAAGTCCCTACAAAATAATCAAAGTCCTATGCCCGAGGATGTTCATCCTGAAAATGTCACAGTTTATCTCCTACCACGACCAGGGAACGCTTAACACCTCGAAACGACATTCGCCGGAAGAGACAATGAAAGCACATCACTACTCCACACATCTTTAATATTATTTACCAAAATCATCGGTATTTTCCTGTCGCTAATACCGTAGTTTTTTTAGTGATTGATTGTAAAATGAAGAGTATTCTGTCAGATCTAGAAATTGGAGTCTGAACCATCCAATTGTGCCTACGAGACAAAATCGAAGACAAGAGTTATCTCAAAACCAGGTTAGAAGTCATGCGTTATCTCGAAACCAAGAAAGAAATTAGGAGTTATTAAGAAATCAAGTCAACAGTCTATGTGGTTGAGTCAAAGAGTTCATATTTCTTACGAAGGTTCACCCCACTTTCAGATTTGTGAAGTACTGTCACGATACTGAAACGAAGTCGTTGTATCCTTGAGAGACATACACCCAACTGTTAATACTGTTGCAGGGGTGTAAAATGTCTTAAGGAAAGATAATATATTACCGTGCGTCTCAACTTAACTTCACGTCTATCTCGATTATGTCTGAATGAACGTTTTCTATTAAGTAGCAACATTGTCAATCTTTCTAATAATTACAGAATGAACTATTCTTGTCTGAGTACAACCAGAAACTCATTGTCACGAAACATACAAAGTGACAACTTGAAATATAGTCAGACAATTCAGTTTCAACTAAGAGCAAAAACTCGGTTTTAATGAGTAAACCAGAATGTGAGGACTCGAATCTAACCATGGAAACAACATCTGTGTCATATGAAGTAAAAATGTTTTGTTCAATAATAAATCTTGCCGGGAAAGAAAGATTTGCTGTTTGGACCCCCTTTCGTATAATCGACTTGCTGTTTGGACTCCCATTTTTCAGAGTTGCATTTTGGACTCCCTTTTTCAAGAAAAAAGTTAGATCTAACTTTTCAAGAGAGAAAAACACTATTTTACCCCCAGTTAACCTAACCCAACCTAAGTAGGTAACCCACAAGTATCCATGACAATTATTGATAAATTTTAATTACCTTTACTAATATTAAAAACAAATTTAAATTATCTTGAGAACAAGAGAAAACACAAAAAAGATTCAAATCGAGGTAATCATGAGTTAAATAAATTAGGGAGTCTAAAGTGCAATATTGATAATATAAGGGTAAAGTGGGAATTGCTCAAAGTGTAACTTTAGATACGGAATATTCCTGAGAGATTCCATCAAAAGGGAGTCTAAAATGCAACTCTGAAAAAAAAAAGTCCAAACAACAAGTCGATTATATGAAAGGGGGCCCAATCACTTCTTCATTTGATTGAATAAAATAATCAAATGAGTTCTCATATGGTTTCTATTCTCTTTTGGGGTTATTTACAATCACTTCTTCATTTGATTGAATAAAATAATCGTTGACATAATTTTAATGCATTTATACATACTCCATATTATTAGAAAAATAAGTTAATAAACAAAAAGAACCATAAATTTAAAAAAAGATTAAAAAAAATAAAATAAGTATAATCTAGTTTCAAGTCAACCCTATAAGTTTTCTACTATTTAAAATGTACATATATTTATATATTTTGTCACCATTTGGAATCTATAGAGTAAACATCGTGAGCTTGGATGCTTTAGCAGTTTTTTTGGTTTTTGTTTATGGAAGTCTCATTCTAAAGGTTGCTTTAAGTACATCTCACTTACACTTATATGGCCAGAGGTATAACTTCCAAACTCTAGCATCTGCTTTAATTCTGAAAGTCTTCCTACACTCCATTGAATATTATCTAAGTAATTATTTTAAGGTGAAAATAATTTCTTTAGTTTGATAAATAGCTACTAGATCTTTAGGCTGTTTTTGACTGCAATTCTATCTTGATAGAAGTGTGAAACTTCGTGTTAAGATTATGGTCTCTCAAATTCAAAAGCAATTAGAAAGAATGACCTATATATTTTATTATTGATCGAGAGAGTAGTTTTTGTCTATGGGATCAACTATTTTTATATGTCCTCTTAAGAGTGGCGTTCTCGTCAAACCCAAAACGAGTCTTTTTTCTGAAGTGATGTGGAGCACGTGTCACCGCTAAAATATGATGTGCAGGCGTAGCTCTCATAACATGTTAAATTCTTGATTGTCAATCAAAAACACGAAAATAAATTGAGATGACTTAGATACCATATCTTTCGTTAAAAGAATATTTTTGTGAACATGAAACTATTCTCGCACTAATTAATGATGTCTCATCGCCATTAACTTGAGCCGGAGAGGGAGAAACAAAGACCTTGCTATATATAAATGGCAATCAATAACTAATGGTCTGACAAGTAAGACGAGCCAGTATGGTCCTCTAATCAGATGAACTCTTTTAGGTTTATCCATTTAAAAATATATAGTATTTGAAAAAGTCGGTCAAATGTTGTTTAAAGTTTTCTTGGAGATAAGCAAGATGCCTAGAAATTGCAAAGTAAAGCAACAAAGAAGGAACCACATTACGTTCAACGCTCCATCCGCTCCTTTGTCCCCCCTTCCTCTCTCCTTCCCATTTTCAACCCATAACATCTCCATCTTATTTTACTGTCATCCCATGCATGATTCAACCACTTTCCTTGTTCACTGGGAACAATGAATGCAATGAACACGTGTCCCGCGATAACGTGGCAGTATACAATTGGAGAATTAGCATAAATTTCTAATTGAACAATACTACACAACTGGACAAATTTTAGTTTACCATGGTGTCACCAAGGGATCGGAGTGTTCCTACGCGTTTTTTTCTTTTACTATTGGGTCTCCCAGTCTCAGCGTCTTTGTGAATAGTCAGTTGTTCGAGGGTCTTCAGACTGGATCTAATCTGCGTTGGATTTGAACATCATAGACTCAGAGAGTACAAATGCCCTCAAGAAGTGCCAAAAGAGGGGTGGGTTAATAGCAAATGGACGAGGCACTTTTAGAGGCGGACTCTAACATGAATCACTTATCAACTCACTCCGTACTTAAGAATGAATGTATCATTCAACTAAAGCGAAAAAGTCTCACAAAAGAAAAAGAGAGTTGATTCAAAACAAAAATCATTAATTTTGTGTGCGTTTGGAGTAAGCATTGGGCCTCAACTAATTTTTTTTTTTTTTTTTTTTTTTATGTATACTGGAGACCACAGAGCATCATATTTGTGCTTACTTTCCTCCCCACTTTCCCTCACACGTTAGGTCTCTTAGAAGTAGAGCCAAAAAATGTAAGAAACGTTACATATTTCTAGAGAGAGAAAAAAGTCGGTTGGTACCGCAAAAAGAAATTAATATTATATTCTTTCTTATCTCCTGGACTCCCCCTCTTAAGAAACAACAAAACTAGCTAACCGTTATATATAGTCATACTAATAGATCTTTCTTCTCAGATTCATTCATCAAATCAACAACAACCCTTTCTCGAAGTAACTGGTCAGCTTAGCAAAGGAAGAAAATTAAATCACTACTTCTCTCAAAATGACTGTAAGCTCTCTCTCTCTCTCTCTCTCTCTCTCTCTCTCTCTCTCTCTCTCTCTCTATCATCCCTCTTGTGTTTATAAGGTATATACTAACAAGTTCATTATTTGGTGTATAAATGAACAGATTGTAGAAATGAGAGTTCATATGGATTGTGCTGGATGTGAGAGCAGAATCAAGAAGGCACTTCAAAAACTAGAAGGTACATACATTAACGGGAAATGCTAGGTCCACAAAATCTTTTAAACAATTTTATGTCAGAATGATGTGAAAAGTTTTCTTTCAAACTTTGACTAAATCTGTACGGTTACACGGTGAACTGAGAAGACTAAACTGTCTTATTATCACTAGTCACCTAAGGGTATAGCCTAGACATCGGGTGCAAAACACTATAGATTTTGTAAATTTTAACGGTTGGAGTAAATGCTAGTTTTTTGTTTTCTAAATAACAGGAGTAGACGATATCGACATTGACATGAACATGCAGAAGGTGACAGTAACAGGATACGCAGACCAGAAGAAGGTACTAAAGACAGTGAGGAAAACGGGAAGGAGAGCCGAGATATGGCTGCTACAAGAGAACCCAGAGTACAATACATACACTACAAATCAATACTACAACCAGACAAGTCATGGATCTTCAAGTTGCAGTCATAACTATAGTTATCATCAACCTTCACATTCATCTTCTTCATCTTACAATTACCGAAAACATGGATATGATAGCTATGAAAATGGTTATAATTACCAGAGACCTGCTCATTCTAATATCATTAACGATCGTGCTGGTGCTATGTTCAGTGATGAAAACCCTAATGCTTGTTCCATTATGTGATCCTACACCCTAAAAAGGGCCTAAAAAGAGAAAGCAAAGGATCTATAAGATATTGTTCCTCTATATTTTTTTTTGGGGTTTTTCATTTGAATTTCGACATGTAATAGATAAGTTTGTTTCGATTGGTTAAAAATTTATTATAATGTATTAGACTAATATAAATATTTTGAGAATTATTCGATTGAAATTTAGTTACTCCATGTGAGATCTTAAAGCATTTTGTGTTTGTTACTTGGGAAATATTTTGTACTAGGAAATTCTAAGTAAAGGGGTTGTAAATTTTGGTTGCTGGTGCACGAGGCTAGACGCCCCTCCCTGGAGGAGCTGATGGCCGAGGTGGAGATGTCCTTCGACCAAGATGGCAATGCGAGCAATATGTCGGCTAGGACAATTGATGAAGAAGATCATCAAGTCCGATTGATTTAGGGGTCGTAGCGTTTAGCTAGAAACCAACTACGATCGTCGAATTACGAAGTAATTCGCGGCTAACTTCGATCGGATCCTACCTCGGGTTACACATAAGAATGGGTATTTAATCGGATGATATGACTAGTGGAAGTGTGGTATAACATTGAGAATGTCCCATAAACATATCTCACAGGCCTAAATAGAATTTGGGCAAAAGATAGCAAAAAGACCCGAAATAAGGGTTTTGGGCCTAGGCCGATTCGGGCACTTTTAGGGCTCGGATTGGGCTGATTTTTGGAGGGACGTTTCCTTATGTTATGAACATTAAATCTGAAAATTTTGGCTGGGTTTGCTCCTTAGGGAATTGAGAAAATAGCAACTAGTTGCTATTTTCGACTATTTCCCTAAATCTTATTCTAAAGGGTGTTTTAGGAAACCTAAAAGGAGGTGGATTCTTATTAGGCTTCTATATGAACACTCTTAGGGCAGAGAATAAGGTGTGGAATTTCTCTCTAAGCTTTCTTACTCTACCACATCAAGTAGAGAGGAGAAACTGAGCTAATTCCCAAGCTATCTTCTAGTCAAGCAAGAAGAAGGTCTTCTTATTATCAAACCACCATTGGAGTGCTAGTGAGCTTTGAAGGAGGGATATTAAATATACTATTCGGTGTCCCAAGTAGAGGAGCTACGTTTGAAGCTCTTGGTCTTCTTTAATCAATTCAACTAGTTCGAGGGAAAAGCGATTAAGGTAATCTACTATCTCCATTAGTTTAATTACTAGTTTTGCATGATGATCTTGGGGATACTAGTGTTAGACATTAGATGTCATTATCCGCTATAAATACTAGTATAAGGGTTTAAATCCCAACAGTGGCGTCAGAGCCTCTTGCAATTAACTAGTTATTGCTAAGAATCGAACTAATTCATATTTGATATACTTGATAGTTTGAAAATTGAGTTTATAAAAGTATTTTAAACTCATAATTTGATATTATTGAATGAGATTCAATAAAATTTTCAAATTGAGAATCAAATTGATGATGGAAAGTGTTTCAAAAACTCAATTTGATTGAATTTCGAACTAATCCATGCTTGATTAAGTTGATAATTATGTTTAAAAGAGTTTTAGACATAAAAATTTGATTAATCTTGAATTGGATTCAAAGATTTTTCAAATTGATTTCAAAATTGTTCTTTGAAAAAGTTTCAAAAACCTAGATTTTGATCCAAAATTGGTTTGATTAAGAGTTGTTTTTAAGTTTTAGAAACTTTTAAAAAAACAAAAATTTGGAATTTTAGAAGTGTTCTAAAAGGAGTTGTTTTGAGTTTAGGAAACTCCCAAAACAAATTTGGAAAATTTTAAAAGTTTCTAAAAGTTTTAAAAAAACTTTAGAAGTGTTCTAAAAGGAATTTCAAAATTTTTAAAAAGTTTTAAAATTGGAAAATAGCAACTTAGAGTTGCATAAGAGAAAAAAAAAAAATTTGGAAACTAGGGTTTTTGAAAAACCCTAGTGTCCGGCCAGGAAGCTTCCTGGCCGGACCGGAAGCTGCTGGACGCGTCTAGAGCAGCTGCAACCAGAAGCTGCTGGACGCGTCCAGAGCAGCTGCAACCAGAAGCTCCTGGACGCGTCTAGAGCAGCTACTGGGGACGCGTCTTGGAGACGCGTCCAGTTCACGTCTAAGACGCAATCAGCAGCTGCAAGGGAGCTTCTTGGACGCGTCTGAGACCCGTCCAGAGCTCTCAACCAGACGCGTCTTGGAGATGCGTCTGGGAGGTTCTGGGTGTCTCGGACTAGTCCGAGACACCTAGTGCTGGTCCGGTCCAGCACCAGACACGTCTAGGACGCGTCTGGTACATGGACTAGCGTCCTGGCTCCGGCCAGGATGAGACCAGGCCTTGATAGGCCTCGGCCAGGACATGCCGGTCCTATGGGCCGTGCTATGTCCGGACCTTGTCCGAGCCCTTTTGTGGGCTTGGGCCGGGACTTGTCTAGGACTTGTCCCGGGCTTTTTCGAGGCTTTTCGGACCACGAAAAGGGACCATCATTCGAGTGGGAGTTTTTGCCAAAATTTCTTCCGATTCCAACCAAATAATTCCAAAATCAATCCGGGTCATCCAGAAGGCCAAAACGGATTTCTCTTTAAATTGATTTATGAAATCATTAAGAATCGAACCAATATTTTTTCCGAAATTGACCCGGGCTTTCAGAACCCGAAACGGAGTTTTTCTTAAAGATGATTTTAGAAATCATAAAAGATAAAACCGGAACGCACCATTAGTTGAATTCTTCGAATTTAGACTTAAGGTCCGTAATGTGACATGTGATGTCAACAAAAGTATCTCCCAAGATAATCATGCATATATAATTCTTAGCCTTGATATATTATATAATTGCATGTGATATGAATGCGAGAAACTAGTATGGCCATAGATTTATTTCTTTATTCTTGTTTTAAGCACGGATGGGTGCATGCTTTGTAATTAATTTTAATTTCAAGTTTATACGATCTGCGAATCGTTAGAGTCTTGTAATTAGAGTTTAGGGTCTATGAGTCCATTGAAGAAACTCGAGGATGAAATCCAAAGGCGAGTGGGAGAAATCAATGGAGGTTCAAAGATGGCGATCTAAGACGAACCAAAAGGCGAAACAAGAAGAAAACCAAAGGAGATTAGATCTTCTAGGTTAGGGGCCATACTAGGATCCATGTCTGCTTGATTTACTTTCTCGCGCGCATTTACTTACTTATTTACGCTTTATGTCGTGGATGTTAGTTAGGCTAAATAGTTCACTATAACAAACGCTAGACTAGCGTAAAAGTCCCCAAAACGTAATCTTGAGTAATCGCCTATCCAGATTAAGACACTCGTTGCGCCCTTGTTCGAGGAAGGTGGGTCGGTCTTCGCAGAGTACCTCCTCTACCTTGGGACAATGCGGGTAGGTCTATAGAAGAGGCCTACACGTCTAAATGGTTCTACTCAACGAGATCAGCAAGAGAGTCTTGGATACTCGAGGCAAAAGGATAGATTAGTCATTCATTAATGAAATCTATCAACCAAGAGTCATAAGGTATGATCAGTGAAGTAGTTCGCTCACCCGGAACGACGGAGTCAAAGGGTAGGGCCTTCGTCCGCTTTACTCCGAAGAACTGGGGTCTTGGAATCACTTATTCAATCGGGGACGATCTTATTGAATAATGTGGGAAAACTAAAGTTTTTCAAAACTAATGTTTTTCAAAACGATAACGAGTTTTAAAACTTTGCCATTTCTTTATGTAGAATTAAGATGACACATGAAAACAGTTTCAACATTGAATCACACCTAAGGGAGGTGCTGATCAACTTCCTAGAATGGAAAAATCCGAGAATAGTTCTCAGATTCAAAAAGGAAAACGTCTAGAATACCCAGTCCCAATGTTGACTCATACTAGATAAGGTCAAAAGTCATTTGGAAGCAATCATATAACATTCTCTTTGGAAGAGTAATGGATGCTAGCACGACCATTGAGACAAACTGAGGAAATAGTTCCTACAGAAGTCATAAATGGAAAGGCACGAGACCTCCATGGAAATCTGAAAGTCATCCTAATGGAAGACAATAAAATTCATCTATCACCCAATTCAATATCGATTGAACCTAGATAGAAAAGACCTTAGATGAGTCACTCAGATTGTTATGAACAACTGAGCAAAATATACGAGAACATCGAGTCTAAGAAATAGTTCTTGAGATTCGATGGAAGGAATCTAAGAAAGAGTTCTTGAGATTCAAAAGGGCAAAGGGTCGGTCAAGTGAGACAAACACTTGATCAAAGAAAAGCAGTTGCCGAGTACATGATCAAGAGTATTCCTCATTACTGTAAATGTTTCCAAATAATGGTTAGACCATTTAAAAAGGAAACTACCTTTAGCACCTGGAGGACGATAGGAATGGAATTATGAATTCCGGTTCCGTATCCTTGTTAACAAAGTTAAACAAGTATCATAGAATTCCTTCATCAGGTATTTAAAACCAGATGAGCGGCTCCGTGAGAGCTTAAGGAAATTACATACTTGACTGAAAGAAGTAAAGATCCAAGAGGGAGCAGAAGCAGTAATGCTAAGGATGCTGAAAGGGATCGAAGTCTTCTCTTAGACACCGATCTAGCTTAGAACTTAATAATAATTTATTTGTTCTTCTAGAAACATGTGATGTTTTCCCTAATGAGGAGGTGTCCAAAACCACGAAATTTTTCATGCATACTACTGGATATGTCAGAAATCTCCCCTCAAAATTTCAGCCCAATCCGAGCCCTAGAAGTGCCGGAATCGGCTAAGGCCCAAAAACCCTATTTTTCGCCTTTTTGTACTATCTTTGCCTAATTCCTTTTTAGGCCTATGAGATATGTTTATGGGACATTCCCATTGTTATATCTCACTCCCACTAGTCATATCCTAGATCAATTTGACACTCTTATGTGTAACCCGTTGTAGGATCTGATCAAAGTTAGCCGCGAATTACTTCGTAATTCGACGATCGTAGTTGGTCTCTAGCTACAACTCTACGATCCCTAAATCAATCGGACTTAATGATCTTCCACATAAATTGTCCTATCCGACAAATTGTTCGCATTGTCACCTTGGTCGAAGGACATCTCCTTCAGACTCCCACTTGGACTTAGAACAAGTACAATGCTCGATTCCCATGTCACTTAGTATCCCATATGATACGTCACGTCATTCAGACTTTCTTGATCTCGAGTACAACTGTCAAAACAAATGATTAAGTTTTAATCCATTTGAGCACGACCATGCATTTTCAGTTGTTGCTCGTGAAGTGGCCCCGAGGACACTGTATCCTAACATGGTTAAGAGGACATAATCCATTGTTGCGCTCCCACTCAACTTCATGTCTATCCTGTCCTTCCCAGTATCCGTTTTTATAACCTCCTTTAACGGCGCGGCGTTTAACGGAACCAAAGTCAGACATTCCTTACATAAGACGAGCTGAGCACTTATGTTTTGAGGAATCTCTTCACTCTTGTCTTTATGAGAAGTTTGACGATTCACCAATATTTGGATGAACTTCTCATGTTAAGGGTTATTCCAGCGTATAATCCTTATTATGCACTCACGTAGTCGAATCGAATACACTATTCCTATAGCCCATGAAACTGCGCTATCCCATCGACTCCCGTACTAGTCTTCGTGAGTCATTGTTGTCCATGCAATGACCTGGACTAGGGAATTGATAATGAATCACTCAAAGTTCACTTGATTGGGTTTCATTCATCAGATCACGCATCTGACAAGCCTACTCGGAGTGCTTTCTTTATATACAGACTGTCTCTTTAAAAACCAAACCAAATTTTAAGGACAAAAATAAAATTCCTTTTATTTTATTTATCGAATGCAAGTAATTCGGTACATAAACTCTTTTATGAATCCAAATTACATTTGTTGCCATTCCCCAATGCGCTTTATACCGATGCCCCTCATGTGTGAATCATGTTTGGGCTCAAGTGACGGTTTAGTCAACGGATCTGCAACATTGTCATCCGTGTGAACTTTGCAAATGACCACATATTTTCTCTCTATGATTTCTCTAATCAAGTGGTACTTCCTTTGGATATGCTTGGATTTTTGGTGTGCTCTTGGTTCCTTGGCTTGGGCTATCGCTCCATTGTTGTCACAATAGAGTGTCACTCCCTCTTCTATGCCAGGTAAGACACCAAGTTCTATTATGAACTTCTTTATCCAAACTCCTTCCTTTGCAGCTTCCGAGGCCGCAAGGTATTCTGCTTCAATGGTAGAGTCTGCAATTGTGCTTTGCTTGGAACTTTTCCAACTCACTGCTTCTCCATTCAGACAGTAGACGTAAGCAGACTGTAATTTGAAGTCGTCTCTATCCGTCTGAAAGCTTCCATCCACATGGCCTACAACCTTTAGAGTATCTTCCCCGCCATATGCCAGGAAGTGATCCTTAGTCCTTCTCAGGTACTTTACAATATTCTTGGCGGCGTTCCAGTGCGTTTCGCCTGGATTTGATTGGTAACGGCTGCACATGCTCAAGGCATATGAGACATCTGGGCGAGTGCAGATCATGGCGTACATGATAGATCATTTGCCGAAGCATATGGTACTTTCATCATGTGTGCTAGCTCATCAGGACTCTTAGGACACTGATCTTTACTAAGCACTATGCCATGTGTCATGGGAAGGAATCCTCTTTTGGAGTTTGTCATCTCGAACCGTTGAAGAATCTTATCTATATAAGTTTCTTGACTAAGTCCGATCATCCTCCTTGATCTATCTCTATAGATCTTGATTCCTAATATGTATTCTGCCTCCCCTAGGTCTTTCATAGAGAAGCATTCCAAAGCCAGTCTTTAACTGATTCCAACATCGGAATATTGTTTCCTATGATTAATATGTCATCGACATAAAGGACTAAGAAAACTAGGTTGCTCCCACTAACCTTCTTGTAAACACAAGACTCTTCTGCATTCTTGAGAAATCCAAATTCCATGATTTTCTCGTCGAATCGAAGATTCCAACTCCGGCTTTCTTGCTTGAGTCCATAAATGGATTTCTTAAGCTTGCAAACTTTTCCAACATTTTTAGAATCTACAAAACCTTAGGGTTGTGTCATGTACACATCCTCTTCCAAGTGTCCGTTCAGGAAGGCGGTTTTGACATCCATTTGCCAGATCTCATAATCATAATGAGCTGCAATTGCTAGAATGATCCGAATGGATTTAAGCATTGCGACAGGTGAAAAGGTTTCATCATAGTCTATACCATGAATCTGTTTGTATCCTTTTGCCACGAGTCTAGCTTTGAAAACGCTAACGTTTCCATCCTTGTCAGTTTTTACTTTGAAAACCCATTTGCATCCGATTGGTGTTCTTCCATCGAGTAAATCGATCAAGTCCCATACATGATTTTCTAACATGGAATCCATTTCCGATCTCATGGCCTTTAGCCATTTTTCGGAGTCGGGGCTCGTCATAGCTTGGTTGTAGGTACTCGGCTCATTATCTTCTAACACTAGTATATCTGTTTTCTGAGATAATTCCTGGAGCCTTTGAGATCTACGAGGGGCCTGACCAACTTTTGGAGTGTTCTCAACTATTTAAGATGTCTCCTGCGAATTTAATTCGACTTGTGCGGGAGGTTCCACGAGTTTCTCTATCTCGACCTTATTTTCCTCTTCCATGCTTTGTGGATAGATAGGAGCCGCTAAACTTCTTGATATCTCTATATCCGTGTTTATTTGTTGCTCATATCGAATTTCATCGATATCTACATTTCTCCCACTTGTCTGTTTGGGAAGGAATTCCTTTTCAAGAAAGACACCATCTCGAGCAACAAACACTTTGTTCTTATATTCGTGGTAGAAGTAGTAACCCCTTGTCTCTTTTGGATAGCCCACAAAGAGACATTTGTCTGATTTGGGTGCGAGTTTATCTCCTTGTAAACGTTTTACATAAACTTCGCATCCCCAGACTTTGAGAAAAGACAACTTTGGAACCTTTCCAAACCATAACTCATATGGCGTCTTTTCTACAGCTTTTGACGGAGCTCGGTTAAGTGTGAAAGCAGCCGTTTCTAGAGCATACCCCCAGAACGTGTTTGGAAGATTTGCTAAACTCATCATAGATCGAACCATGTCTAACAAGGTGCAATTTCTCCTTTCGGAAACACCATTCATCTGGGGTGTTCCTGGCGGAGTGAGTTGTGATACTATACCAGAACTCCTAAGATGATCGTCAAATTCTTGACTCAAATATTCACCACCTCGATCGGATCGAATGGCTTTTATTTTCTTGCCAAGTTGATTCTTTACTTCGTTCTGAAATTGTTTGAACATGTCAAACGATTCGGACTTATGCCTCGTCAAGTATATGTAACCATAACGAGTGAAGTCATCCGTGAACGTGATGAAGTAGCCATAGTTACCTCTCGCCGGAGTACTCATTGGTCCGCATACATCCGTATGTATGAGTTCCAAAGGTTCTTTGGCTCGGTCTCCTTTTCCTTTAAAAGAAGACCCCGTCATTTTACCCATTAAACATGATTCGCATGTGTCATATGATTCTAAATTACACGATCCTAGAAGTCCATGCTTATGGAGCTTCTTCATGCGTGTCATGTTAATGTGACCCCAAACGAAAATGCCGAAGGTAACCTGGATTCGAATCATCTGACCGTAACCTTTTGGTTTCTATGTTAAAGACTTCGTTCTCAATATTCGTAACATAGAGACCGTTGTATAACTTAGCACTGGTATAAAACATTTCACCTTTATATAAAGAACAACGCTGGTCTTTTATTAATAGGTGATATCCCTCTTTTTCTAATTCTGAGACAGAGATAATTTTTCTAGAAATAGAGGGTACATAATAGCAATTATGAAGTTCTAAAACTAGACCAGTTTCTAAAGGTAGACTGAATGTTCCTACAGCTTTTGCAGCAACCGTTGCTCTATTTGCTAATCGTAGGACAAGCTCCCTTGCAGATAAATACTTGATTCCCTTAAGGCCCTGCTCATCAGAAATGATATGAGCACCACATCCGGTATCGAATACCCAGGATTGAAATCAAATGTATTTGCTAAGTTAACTTCGATAACCTAGATACCTTGGTCAGAACCGTGAGTCCATGATTTGTTTCGGGACATGTCCCTTAATCGACAGACGATTGTGTGCGCATCCATTTTCCTGAATCTCTTTTGAAGATTAGGCCCCATGGTGGCCAACATAAGGCAAGTTACTGAAATTGATTTCATCCAGATACTTTTGGCCTGCTTTTGTTCCTCAACCTTTGAGTTCGCAGTTATCCTTGGAATAGGGGTATCCAGTACGCTTTCTTTGTTTGTGGACTTGAGAACACTTCTCAATCTCTTTTTCCAATCAAGGAAATTATCCATGTTCAATTTGTCCTCATCGAGGATTGAACATAGGTTGAAAAGATTGATTTTCGCCATAGTAAAACTACATGAAACAGAAAAGGATTTTGCTAAGTATTACATTCAATAATTTTTGCAAAAAGTCCTAAGTTTTTGCCACATTATTCAAGATAAAACGTGTCCCTCGATGAATAATGCGATTTCGAGATCCCATCTCTCAAGGATTAAGCGGACTAGGGCCCTGCCCTTAATTCCTATTGATTTAGGTGAGTGAACACTTTCACTGATCTTACCATATGATTCTCGGTTGATGGATTACATGTTTAGTGTAAAATCCATCCTTTTGCCTCGAGTATCCAAAACTCTTTTGCTGATCTCGTTGAGTAGAACCATTTAGACATGTAGGCCTCTTCTATAGGCCTACCCGCAATGTCCCAAGGTAGAGGAGGTACTCTGCGAAGGCCGACCCACCTTCCTTGAACAAGGGCGCAAGGAGTGTCTTAATTTGGATAGGCACTATACTCAAAATTACTTTTAGGGACTTTTACGCTAGTCTGGCGCTTGTTTTAGTGAACTAATTAGCCTAACTAACATCCACGACATAAAGCGTAAAAGTAAATAAATGCGCGGGAGAAAGTAAATCAAGCACATATGGATCCTAGTATGGCCCCTAACCTAGAAGATCTAATCTCCTTTGGTTTGCTTCTCGTTTTGCCTTTTAGTTCGTCTAGATCTCCATCTTTGAACCTCCATTGATTTCTCCCACTCGCCTTTAGATTTCCTCCTTGAGTTTCATCAATGGACTCATAAACCCTAAACTCTAATTACAAATTATGCACCCATCTGTGCTTAAAACAAGAATAAGAAATATATTCTATGGCCATACTATTTTCCGCATTCACATCACATGCAATCATATAATATATTTCAAGGCTAACAATTATATATGCATGTATATCCGGGAAATACTTTTGTCGACATCCACATGTCATGTACGGACCTTAAGTCTACATCAAAGGATTAGACTAATGGTGCGTCTTGGTTTGATTTAAAAATCTGATTTTTAAAGAGAAATTACGTTTGGGCCTTGAATGGCTCGGGTTAATTTCGGAAATATTTAGATTGGAATTGGGAGAAAATTTGGATAAAACTCCCACTCGAAAAATGGTCCCTTTCCGTGGTCCGAAAAGCCTTGAAAAAGCCCGGGACAAGTCCTAGACAAGTCCTAGACAAGTCCCGGCCCAAGCCCACAAAAGGGCTCGGACAAGGTCCGGACATGGCACGGCCCATAGGGCGGCCGGCATGTCCGGGCCGAGGCTAATAGGCCTGATCTCGTCCTGGCCGGAGCCCGGACGCTAGTCCATGCACCAGACGCGTCCTAGACGCATCTGGTGGTGGACCGGACCAACATTAGGTGTCTCGGACCTAGCCCGAGACACCCAGGACCCCAGACACGTCTCCAAGATGCGTCTGGTGGTAGCTACTGGACGCGTCCCAGACGCGTCCTGGTTAAGCTACTAGTCGCGTCCACCAACAGTCTGGGACGCGTCTTCCAGACGCGTCCTCGAGGCTACTGGTCCGCAAGGAAGCTTCCTGGCCGGACCTATTGAGTTTCGAAAACTCAATAGTTTCCTTTTTTTTTGTTGCGATTCTGAATTGCTATTTCCAAAATTTGAAACACTTCTAAATGTCTCAAATTCTTTTAGAACAATTCTAAAATTTCCAAATTTTGTTTTTCACAAGTTTCCAAAAACTTAAAACAACTCTTTTAATCAAATTAATTTGGATCAAAATTTTAGGTTTTGAAAATCTTTTCAAGAACAAATTTTGAAATCTTTTGACAAATACTTGAATCTTATTCAAAATTAATCAAAATTTTGTGTTCAAAACACTTTTAAACACAATAATCTATCTAGAAAAGCATGGAATTGGTCCAAAACTTAGATAAGATAGGCTAATTGCAAGAGGCTCTGACGTCACTGTTGGGATTTACACCCTTCTACTAGTGTTTATAGCGGAAATAAGACATCTAATGTCTACACTAGTATTCCCATGATCACATGCATAAGCCCATAATAATACTAAGTAAAACTAGAAAGATCAATACCTTATTCGCTAGTTTTCCCTCGAACCTTTCCAATTGCTTATGAGAAGACCAAGAACTTCAAGCGTAGCTCCTTTACTTGGGACACGAGCAATCAACTTGATCTCCCACTTTGTTGTTTAGCTAGCACACCAATGGTGGTTGGAAGAAGAACTCCTTTCTTCTTGACTAGATAGATAGTTAATGGGAATTAGCTCACTTTCTCTTCTCTACTTGATATGGTAGAGTAAGAAAGCTTGGAGAGAAATTCCACATCTCATTCTCCGCCCTAAAAGTGTTTATATAGAACCCTAATGAGAATACACCTCCTCAAAGGTTTCCTAAAACACCCTTTAGAATAAGATTTAGGGAAATAGTCGAAAATAGCAACTATTGATATTTTCTCAATTACCTAATGAGGAGGTGTCCAAACACAACGAAATTTTGCATGCATACTACTGGATATGTCAGAAATCTCCTCTAAAAATTTCATCCCAATCCAAGCCCTAGAAGTGCCCGAATCGGCTAAGGCCCAAAAACCCTGTTTTTCGCCTTTTTGTACTATCTTTGCCTAATTCCTTTTTAGGCCTACGAGATATGTTTATGGGACATTCCCATTGTTATATCTCACTCCCACTAGTCATATCCTAGATCAATTTGACACTCTTATGTGTAACCCGTTGTAGGATCCGATCGAAGTTAGCCGCGAATTACTTAGTAATTCGACGATCGTAGTTGGTCTCTAGCTACAACTCTACGATCCCTAAATCAATCGGACTTGATGATCTTCCACATCAATTGTCCTATCCGATAAATTGTTCGCATTGTCACCTTGGTCGAAGGACATCTCCTTCAACTCCTTCAGGAGGCCCAACGGATGAAACAGGATTAAAGCACTCTCGTGATGAGGGCGCACTTGCAGTCGTTTGAGGCCCAGTTGGTGAGACAGGATTGCGGCACTCCTGTGACGAGGGAATGGACTAGTCCCATCCGGAGAAAACCGAAAAGTGTCGTCATCGGGAATCGCGATGAACGGTCGGATGACCGAAGAGTGCGGAGATGGATTGTGAATAGGGAAGACGTTTTCATGGAAAGTCACATGACGGAACGTGAATATTTTCTTCGAAGAGGGGTCGTAAACACGATAACCTTTTTGGCCATGCGGGTATCCGAGGAAAATACCCGAAATCGTGCGAGAGTCCAATTTGGATTTGATATTGTTGTTGTGGGTGAAACAACGACATCCAAAGACCCGAAGATGATCGATAGTCGGAGGAAAACCGAGAAGAGTTTCATGGGGAGATTTGCCATGTAACAGAGGAGCAGGAAGTTTATTAATCAAATAAACTGCAGTGAGAACGCACTATCCTCAAAAGGACAGAGGGAGATTAGCCTGAAGGCGAAGAGAACGTGCCACATCAAGAATGTGACGATGTTTTCTTTCAACCACGTCATTTTGCTGAGGGTGTACGTATAACTTCGTTGGTGGAGAATACCCATATCTTGAAACCAACGTTGTAAGTCGTGAGACAAAAACTCAGAACCATTATCGGAACGAAAATTTTGAAGAGACAGGAGAAAGGGGCCGCCTGATCCATAATAAACAGAAGAGATTTTCAAGCGTAATCGAGTATTGATGTAATTGTAAAAGTTAGACAAGACACATTTGGTTTTGGATTTCGAGTGCATTAGAAACACCCATGTACATCGGGAATAATCATCAACCAGTGTTAAAAAAACCGACAACCAGAGTGAGAGGGGACGGAGAAAGGTCCCCATAAATCGGCATGTAGTAATTCGAATGGTTGAGAAGCACGAGGTACTTCGTTTGAAAAGGAGCCGTGGTTGTTTGGACAACGAACAAATTAAACACTGACTCATATTATTATTGACTAACTTCGAATTAATACACGGAAACTTGTCTAAAATAAACTTAAAACGATCAAGAGTGGGATGACCAACACGCCAATGTCAAACATCAAAATTACTAAATCTACTAGATACTGAAAGAGAAAAAACTTTAGGCCCCATCCGTAGAAAGTATAAGCCATCCAGTTGATCACCAATTCCAATCGTCTGATTCTTCGTTTGGTCCTGAAAGACACACGAAAAAGAGTTAAAATTAACATCACAGGATAACGATTTGGTAATTTGGGAGACAGATATCAAGTTAAACTTGAAAGAAGGAATGTGTAAAACATTCGATAAAATTAGCTCATCATTAAAAGAAACCGTGCCGATATGAAAAACTCGACAACGGGATATATCCGGTAATCTAACAAAATATGTCGAAGGAGCTAGGACATAGTTAGAAAAAGAAGAAAGGGAGAAGCAAATATGCTTTGCCGCCCCTGAATCAACAACCCATGGTGAGGGGGAAAGTGATGTACCTGCTAGGTTGATCGACGGATCAAGAAAGGTTAAAGGATCATCGAAAATACCTGCGAGGTTGATCGATGTATCGTTGGGGGTGCCTGCATAAGAATTGGCACCGTTACTGTTCGGTTTACCCACGTGGGCTCGTTATTGATCCAGGAGCGTGGTGAAGAAGTCAAACTCCTCCTAGGGCATGGTGGTCGCTAAAGGTGCTACTGAATCGGTTGGATTGAAGACTGAAGCAGTCATCGGATTGCTGCGAATCCTAGGCGGATAGTCGTGAAGTTTGTAACAGGTCGAGCGACTATGCCCATGAACATGACAGTTGTCGCAAAAGGGACGAGCTCGCTTGTGACGAGGCTTTTCTTATCGGTCAGCTCTCTCGGACCGAGAGGAATCATACTGAGAAACGTCAAGAGAAGCCGCCTCGGTTTGTGGAGAAGTCTCGTGGACTATATTTTGTTGGGTTTCCTCTTGCTTAACCAGACTGTAAATCTTCAAGAGAGATGGAAAGGGATTCATTATGAGAATTTGGCTCCAAATAGCCGAAAAACGGTCATTGAGACCTTGAAGAAGCTCCATGGCCCGATCTTGATTAGTTCGGTCAAGCATAGATTTACCTTGACCACAAAGACAAGGTTCGATAATGATGTGTCCAAAAAGGGTACACCCGCAAGTATACGGGATTAGGAGAGATCAAGCCAACCTCTATGGTTCTTCAGTTAGCAGATCGCTCTATTAGACAACCACGTGGCATTGTTGAGGATGTCCTGATTAAGGTTGGGGAATTCATATTCCCTGTTGACTTCATTATCCTAGACACGGAACCTGTCCATAACTCTAATAGTCAAATCCCAGTGATACTAGGTCGGCCATTTTTAGCTACATCAAATGCTGTCATATATAGTAGAAGTGGTCTTCTAAGGTTGTCATTTGGAAATATGACTGTTGAGATGAATATTTTTAATGCTGGACTTCGCCCTGATGATGAAAATGAGTTTAATGAGTTGAACTTGATAGACTTATTAGTTCAGGATGCATTACCGACCACTCTGGTAAGGGACCCATTAGAGACTCTGTTACAGTTGTTGGGCTTAGATGTTGATGATGAGGGTAGTAGTAATGAGATAGATACTGCACTAGAGTCAGAGCCAATTGTTTGGCCAGCCACAAAGATACCACTTAAGTCTAGTGCTGATTCTGAGATGACACTCGAGCCACTTGTAGAGGAACCAAGAGTTGAGTCTGTATTATTGGTGGGCCTAAAAGGTTACCCTAAAAGGTCTCCACCCGCAAGTATACGGGCGTCAAGTAATAAGTCCGGTAAGACCGGTTCGTTCCTCAGAGACTAAGTTAAATTAATTCTAACCTTAAAACTATTGAAATTTAAAATTGGTTTTGATGGTGATAAAATACAATTAAAATATAAAACTCAAGAAAAATAAATAAATAAATATTTCGATATTCAGAAAAAGGGAACCTAGGGTTTTCGAATCCGTTCTCCTAACAATTCTAAGGACAAATTAATTTTGGTCTAATTTGATAGTTCTTTGTATAACTCAGGTTTTCAGTCCATGAACGGTCTAAAAACCCGGAAGATATTATCGTTAAAACAATAAAAACTGTAATAAATTTATTATTAGAATAGTTATTTAAACTTCATCTAAACCCTAGATATAAAAGACTTAGCTACTCATGCTAGAAACGATAAATATTCGAAGTAATAGAAGAAGAAGATGAAAAGAAACTTACTTTTCTGCGATTTTCCCACCAAACAGACCCTTAAGGAGTTGATTTCCTTCTGTTTTTTCCGAGAATCTGCCAAACGCACCCTCTGGGAAAACGATTTTCTCGTCTTCCCGGAAATATTTTCCTCTCTGGAAAATAATTTTCTCACCTTCTTCAACCTCCTGTTTCTCTCTTTATCTTTAAGTTTCTTTCTCTTTTCTTAATCTTTCTGTTAATTCTCTCTCTCTATCTCTCTCACAAAGACAAAGTAATTAAAATCAAAGAGATATAAAATTGAAATCAAAAGTTACCTCCATTAAAGCTCTCGGGTTTCTCTCTTTCTCTACAAAATTCTCATATTAATCTCTCTGTCTCTCTCTATCTCTCTTTCTCTGTAATCTCTCTCTCTTTCTCACTAAGAAGAGAAGATTAACAAAGCAAAATCAAAAATAGAAAAAGAAAATCAACACTTC
This sequence comes from Eschscholzia californica, assembly GCF_041429995.1. Taxonomy (NCBI): domain Eukaryota; kingdom Viridiplantae; phylum Streptophyta; class Magnoliopsida; order Ranunculales; family Papaveraceae; genus Eschscholzia; species Eschscholzia californica. Next base: position 26,470,810 of record NW_028238309.1, on the reverse strand, counting down.
AAGCTTCGGTTCTATCTCTCTCTCTCTCCCCTGTTCTTCTTCTTTTCTGTTCTATATCGTCCTAAAACCGTGATGATCATCTCTCTCTCTCTCTCTAATTTACTGTTTGTAGTTGAGCTTGAGAGGAGTCCCCTACTTCCAGCCGAGCTCTTCTATTTTATAGATCCAAAAGAAAACAAATCCAATCTCCCACTCAGTCGAATCCCATCCTTCTCTCTCGGGTTTCTCTCTCTAAATCTTTTTTTTCTGTTTTTCGGATTAGAGAACCATCTTCTATTTACCAATACAGTTTAAGAAGATAAGAGAGAAGGAAGATTTCGAATCATCTCACTCCCTCTCTCTCGGATTTCTCTAAAACTGTTCTGTGCCAATAACTTCTCTCTGTTCCGGTTATGTAGAGGAGATAGGTATGAGAGAGAGAGAAAGAGGCGTTGTGAGACTTCCCAATTTGACTGGCTAGACATATGATTCCATGCATCGCTATAGGGGAAAATTTTTGCAACACAAACCCAGCAAACACAAGATCCTGGCGAACGCCCGACAACCGTCAGATCTGGCTAGCGTGTCCAGGAACAACCAAATCATCATGTGCTCGGTTACACTAGATCCGGCCCATCGAGAATCCCGAAAATCGTCCCGCAGAGCCCACCAGTGTACCGAAACATTAATCTTGCCCTTCAGATTTGCGCCACATGTCCCTGCTTATTTGTTTACTTTGACTAAAACTTTGACCGGATCTAGTATTCTCATCCGGACTCCGATTCGACTCCCGTTTTCGCCTACGGGCTCGTCTTGGGCTCTACTTTCCATCCGAACACTAATCTTGACCAAGAAGTCAGAATCAACAAATGACCAAAATGCCCCTAGTCTGTATTCTTTCCGACTTTATCCGTTTTGCACGCGTAACTCTGTAAAAAGGTACCTGAACATAAAAGAGAGTAATTCGTGAGAGTAACTGCTCTAGAAAGACTAACTCGTCTAAATTAAGAGACTCAGATGGGACATTTCCATGTCTCATCAATTATCTCATGTGCCTAAATCTTCTGTTCCACTTACCCATGATATTATTTTGGAGCAAAATGAAGAGAAAGATGAACTATGGCTAAGGGAAATGAGTGATGACTCACTCGATGTAGGTGAAGCCCTAGAGTTCTTTAAGGACACTGATGACCCAATAATGAGAGAAATTTTAGAAGGTTTGTCTGAATCTTTACCTAAGTTAAAATCTAAGGAGCATGAACCTAATGTAGTGGCTAGGCCCAATGATCCTATTTTAGAAACTCCCAGTTTGAGTATAGATCCAAGTCTTATGGAGAGTCCTATAGGTTGTTAAGCAAACTTAGTGATTTTAGAATCATCTAAGTTTGGGGATGGTATCTTCACCTTGAAAGTCTCTCTTGTTTTGTCATACTATTTCATAGAGGAGAATTTAAGCCTCACTGGTGATTTTGTATTCTGGGTTGATTCTCAAGTTTTTCGATTATTATTTTATGGAGAGTCAGTAGCCCCTCATCCAGTAGGTTTTCATTAGCTTTTCTTCCGAATCCTCATTATCTGGCTGAAGACGTTAAACTTAGCGTTTTTTGGGAGGCAACCCAAATATAGGACATCCGAATCTGGTAATATCCTTCCCTCATTCCATTATTTTTGCTTAGTCTTCAGAACATTGAGGACAATGTTCAGTTTAAGTTTGGGGATGAGGATTGAATTTTTGTCCTTCATTGCAAAAAATAAAAAAGTGTCAAATTTATAATTTTCTAGATTCGTGAATCTAGTTATTTTTGCTTGTTAATGGTTATAAAGTCTAGTTAGTTAGACTGCCTGCTTGGCTAAGGGTTTGATCATGAAAGTTGAGTCTTGAAAGTGTCTGTGCACCAGCCATGTGAGTGTTAGATAGGTGAAAAGTAGACACTTCTGAGAAAACCTGATTAATCATTAGTGGAGACTTAACCCATGTGAGATTCTGAGCCTTTCTTTTGGCCTTTAAGTGATCTCTTCTGCATAAATTCTGAGTAGAATGAAGAGCTACTCAACCTCGCAATACTAAAAAGAACTCAGATGATCTCCTGAGTTCAAATATCACAACCACTAAGGATGTCATCAGGAATGCAAACCTTTCTCTTGTAGTCTGAGAAACTTGATATCCATGTCAACTAGAGGAAAATAGGAACTCCATCCACAAGTTAGAATCCTGAGAATAAGGCATGAAAATGAAATAAAGAGAATTGTACTCAAGGAGGAAGTAGTCAAATCAAAGTCAAAAATTGAAACCAAAGTCAAAAATAAAAGTCAAAGTGAAAAAAAAGTGAAAAAAAGAGAAAAAATGGCTATCCCTTGAAGAAAGAAAAAGTGTTTGTATGGTTAAGTATTTATCCCTTGAAAAAGTTCTTGAAGTGAAGATTTGAAGAGGTCAAGTTCTCAGGAGTTCTAGTTCATCTTTAGCATCTATTGACCTCTAGGAAACATGGTTAGAAAGTAGATCAGGTGAGAAGAGTAGGTTAGCTTCTCCATCCCGTATTAGTGGTTGTTTCCTTTCTATGAGATCAGTCGTCTATCAAGAATTCTAGTCCAGCTTTTGTAATGTGTTGAGTTTTCTTTCATACTCATACTCATACTCACACATTGAGTGAACCAATTATGAGTGATTTGAATTTTTGAGTGTATGACCGTGAGGCAACAGTCGAGGCGAAATGTATTAAGACGGTAATCGAGGTCTTGTCTGTTCAAAACCGAAATGATATTCACAATGGCTGGTCACATGCACTTAGAGTCTTAATTACTAGTGAATGGATTTTTAGCTTTCGGATGGTTTGATTGACTTAGATTGCATTTCTATTAGCCTTCAAAAATCTCTTGGATAAACAAGTCCGGATCATGTATTTTTACATCTTTCTTGATTTTTGAAATGTTGAATTTTGTGGGTATATTCACTGCAAACCCTCACGAGACCACACTCGTCCTCTAGGGGTAACTTAGAGGTTTAACGGCTTGTTGCACGTGCTAAGTGCAATCGTGATTCCCTACGAAAGTGGTGAATTAGGTTTAGTTTTATTTTTCTGTTTTGCTCGAGGACGAGAAAAATCTAAGTTTGGGGATGTTTGATGAGACATGAAAATGTCCCATCTGAGTCTCTTAATTTGGACAAGTGAGTCTATCTAGGGCAGTTACTCTCATGAATTACTCCTTTTTCTACTCAGGTTCCTTTTTCAGAGTTATGTGTGCAAAACGGATAAAAGTCGGAGAAAATGCAGACTAGGGGTATTTTGGTCATTTGTTGATTCTGATTTCATGGTCAAGATTAGTGCTCGGATGGAAAGTAGAGTCCAAGACAAAACCGTAGGCGAAAACGGAAGTTAAATCGGAGTCCGGATGAGTAAAATAGAGCGAGTCAAAGTTCGGGTCAAAATTGGTGGACTAAAAGTCAAGCGGGCCACATTCTGTCACGGGCAGGAGTACATCCAGCTTTACCCGACTGGTTTCTTCTTCAATTTCTGGTTTCTAAAAAAACGAAACAGAGTGATTTTATGGAGAGAAACTTAACAAATTGATCAACCGACTTCTAAGAAATCGAATAACCGACTTAGTAGCTGACTTGAGGAGCAAGAAGGAGAGCTTTTTGAACCTATTTAAAGGAGTAAAACCGAGAGGAGAAGGCAGCCTCCATTAAAGACATAACCCAGAGCTAGAGAGAGAAAGTGAGTTAGAGAGTTGTTTCTGTTTCTTCTTCTTTATTTTTTCTTCTTTTTGTGAGAGAGAGAGAGGTTTAGATTGAATTAGAGAGAGAGAAGCTCCTATTTTGTAGAGAGAGAGATTGAATTTGATTAAATAAAGTTCCATTAAAATTATCTTTTCTTCTTCTTTCTTCTCTCTTCCTGCTAGTGAGAGAAAGAGAGTTATATTACTCATTTATAGAGAGAGAAAGAGAAATTTTAGAGGAAGAAAAAAGGAGAAAACAGTAGAGAGAGAAAAACCAGTTGAGGAAAATAGTTTTCCCATAGAGAAGTATTTTCCGAGAAGACGAGAAAACTATTTTCCTAAGGGTCTGTTTGGCTGCACAGAGTGAAATTTCGTGAAAAAAGGTGTTTTCTTCTCCGATTCTTTTTCTTTCTTTAATGTTATTATTTCTCTTCTCTTTAATCATTATTATGCTCTCATCCATCATGAGTAACTAACTTTCCCGATCTAGGGTTAAGGTTAAGCTTTAGTTTTATGTGATTTTCTGACTTAATCTTTTTTAAGTACTTAAATACTTTGATTTCTTCGCGTATCTTTCACGATAACCCCTTTCATTAGTTATACTTATGTTTGATGTTTCATATTTAGGCTTTAGGTCTTTAATGTTTCATGCTTACGTTTGATATATAATAGTTAGAGTACCCGTGATTTTACGTACCGAAATTGAAAGTTTTCAAGTAAGTGTTCTGAAAAGTTAAAATCAACCGAGGTTGGGTATTCTTCCTTGAGTTATATAAAAAGAAGATTTCAATTGCGTAAGTTAGATTTCATACTTGCTAAAGTGGATCCCGAAACCCTAGATTCTCCCTTCTCATAAGTTTCCCAATTATCAACTTTTTATCGTTTCTGTTTTAGTTATTTCACTTTAAAAACAATCTTTAAAAGAGGAAATCACCCTAGATACAAGTTTTAGAATAGATTATACTTAGTCCCTGAGGATTCGATCCTGGTCTTATCAGGTTTTACTACTTGATACTCGTATACTTGCGGGTGTACACTTTTTGGACACATCAAGTTTTTGGTGCCGCTGCCGGGGACTAATAGCGGATTTGTTCTAATCTTGTTTCTATTTTCAGTAATATTTTTTTTGCTTTTTGAATTCTTTAACTTGCTTCTCAGTTTTCTTTGGTGTGCAGAACACTAAGGATCAAAAGAGGAGGTGCAACAAGAAGAAGGACTCAAAAGGATTTTTTTCTAATAGATATATAAAAAAAACAAAGAGACGGAATCACTTAAAGGAGGTAATTTTTCTCATCACCCACGAATCTCCTGTAAGTGGGTAATTGTGTGAATATGTTTGCCTCATTGTTTTGCCGAACTATTTAGTGTAAGCATTTTAGTAAGGGCACAAAACCCAATTACAAGATAGGAGTTCGGATTTCATCACCGTTCTCTTGCCCATTTAGGAAACAACATTCGCGATCCTAAGCCTCGTTAATAATTAAAATCTGATTTAGACAGTGACCCTAAGGTATCGAGCTCATAGGACCTTCATAAACAACTCGGGAACTCAATTTTTATCTAGGCATTCTCAGAGGAAACTTTGTGAGTAATTCTTGTCAAAAAGGCCGCCTCGAGTGGTCAAGGTAAATCTATATCTATTCGGAGCCTAAGGAAATAAACACAATCAAGCTGACTCCACCAAGCAACCTAAACAGAATCTAGCAACAAGTTATTAGATATAGATTTAGTGAATGGTTTGTCAGATTTGCCTAATAATCTAGACAGCTCCTATTTCGCCACAACACTTGAACTCTGAGTGTTATAAAGGTTACTCGATCAGAGTAGTCTGTAAAAAATTCTCCAGGAAGACAGCCAACGATGAAAGTTGTGATAGCCGTCTTCCTTCGGCAAACGTTTCCTCTTCTCGAGGCGGCCTTTTTGACAAGAATTCCTCACAAACTTTCCTCTGAGAATGCCTAGATACAATTGAGTTCCCGAGTTATTTATGAAGGTCCTATGAGCTCGATACCTTAGGGTCACTGTCTAAATCAGATTTTAATTATTAACGAGGCTTAGGATCGCGAATGTTGTTTCCTAAATGGGCAAGAGAACGGTGATGAAATCCGAACTCCTATCTTGTAATTAGGTTTTGTGCCCTTACTAAAATGCTTACACTAAATAGTTCGGCAAAACAATGAGGCAAACAAATTCACACAATTACCCACTTACAGGAGATTCGTGGGTGATGAGAAAAATTACCTCCTTTAAGTGATTCCGTCTCTTTGTTTTTTTTTATATATCTAGTAGAAAAAATTCCTTTTGAGTCCTTCTTCTTGTTGCACCTCCTCTTTTGATCCTTAGTGTTCTGCACACCAAAGAAAACTGAGAAGCAAGTTAAAGAATTCAAAAAGCAAAAAAAATATTACTGAAAATAGAAACAAGATTAGAACAAATCCGCTATTAGTCCCCGGCAGCGGCGCCAAAAACTTGATGTGTCCAAAAAGGGTACACCCGCAAGTATACGAGTATCAAGTAGTAAAACCTGATAAGACCAGGATCGAATCCTCAGGGACTAAGTATAATCAATTCTAAAACTTGTATCTAGGGTGATTTCCTCTTTAAAGATTGTTTTTAAAGTGAAATAACTAAAACAAAAATGATAAAAAGTTGATAATTGAGAAACTTATGAAAAGGGAGAATCTAGGGTTTCGGGATCCACTTTAGCAAGTATGAAATCTAACTTATGCAATTCAAATCTTCTTTTTATATAACTCAAGGAAGAATAACCAACCTCGGATGATTTTAACTTTTCAGAACACTTACTTGAAAACTTTTAATTTCGGTACGTAAAATCACGGGTACTCTAACTATTAGATATCAAACGTAAGCATGAAACATTAAAGACCTAAAGCCTAAATATAAAACATCAAACATAAGTATAACTAATGAAAGGGGTTATCGTGAAAGATACGCGAAGAAATCAAAGTATTTAAGTACTTAAAAGAGATTAAGTCAGAAAATCACATAAAACTAAAGCTTAACCTTAACCCTAGATCGGGAAAGTTAGTTACTCATGATGGATGAGAGCATAATAATGATTAAAGAGAAGAGAAATAATAACATTAAAGAAAGAAAAAGAATCGGAGAAGAAAACACCTTTTTTCACGAAATTTCACTCTGTGCAGCCAAACAGACCCTTAGGAAAATAGTTTTCTCGTCTTCTCGGAAAATACTTCTCTATGGGAAAACTATTTTCCTCAACTGGTTTTTCTCTCTCTACTGTTTTCTCCTTTTTTCTTCCTCTAAAATTTCTCTTTCTCTCTCTATAAATGAGTAATATAACTCTCTTTCTCTCACTAGCAGGAAGAGAGAAGAAAGAAGAAGAAAAGATAATTTTAATGGAACTTTATTTAATCAAATTCAATCTCTCTCTCTACAAAATAGGAGCTTCTCTCTCTCTAATTCAATCTAAACCTCTCTCTCTCTCACAAAAAGAAGAAAAAATAAAGAAGAAGAAACAGAAACAACTCTCTAACTCACTTTCTCTCTCTAGCTCTGGGTTATGTCTTTAATGGAGGCTGCCTTCTCCTCTCGGTTTTACTCCTTTAAATAGGTTCAAAAAGCTCTCCTTCTTGCTCCTCAAGTCAGCTACTAAGTCGGTTATTCGATTTCTTAGAAGTCGGTTGATCAATTTGTTAAGTTTCTCTCCATAAAATCACTCTGTTTCGTTTTTTTAGAAACCAGAAATTGAAGAAGAAACCAGTCGGGTAAAGCTGGATGTACTCCTGCCCGTGACAGAATGTGGCCCGCTTGACTTTTAGTCCACCAATTTTGACCCGAACTTTGACTCGCTCTATTTTACTCATCCGGACTCCGATTTAACTTCCGTTTTCGCCTACGGTTTTGTCTTGGACTCTACTTTCCATCCGAGCACTAATCTTGACCATGAAATCAGAATCAACAAATGACCAAAATACCCCTAGTCTGCATTTTCTCCGACTTTTATCCGTTTTGCACACATAACTCTGAAAAAGGTATCCGAGTAGAAAAAGGAGTAATTCATGAGAGTAACTGCCCTAGATAGACTAACTTGTCCAAATTAAGAGACTCAGATGGGACATTTTCATGTCTCATCAGATAACCATAAGTGACTGTAGTTCATCTTGGAGTATTTTAAGCTTCGTGAAATAGGTAGAGACATCTATTCCATTTTGCTGGTGGTGGTCGTCTGGGTTGTGGTGGTGGTGGTCGTCTGGTTTGTGGTGGTGGTGGTCATTTGGTTTGTGGTGGTGGTGATGTCCCTCAAGTAGTGGTTTGGTGGTGGTGGTAATTATTTGAATGTGAAATATTTCTAATTTTTAGGGGCACAATGTCATTTTATATATTTCAGATATTGAGCCTTCTTTTTCAGACTTGTTATAAAGTCTGAAAAATGTGGACTAATTTTTAGTCAATTCAGACATAAAGTACTATAACAACAAAACCCACATCGTAGACATAATTCAGACTATTTGCTCGAAGACTGAGATTACGGTTACTTGGTGGTCTTATCAGTTACTTTTGCTATTTTTCGCAGTTACTTGCCGGAAACCAACTCTTAAGGAGGTAAAGTTGGTTACTTTGTTGGTCTCCAGGACCTTCTGTTGTTCTATAGGGCCTTATTGATACTAAATTCTCCATTATTCTTCTTCATACTATAAATTCCCCTGATGATTTCCTTCAACAATTATCGGCATTATCCACAGATGACCACCAACCGGTGATTGCTCGTACTTCAAAAGAAGAAAGTGAAGGCATCAATTTCCGCCACTGCTGTATGATTAAAGTCTTAAGTTATAAACATTTTACTATTGACCTTCTTTCTCGAAAACTTGAAGGAGTCTGGAACTTACCCCATCCATACACATTTAAAGAAGTTTCACAGAATGTCTTCCTTGTTCAAATGGCAACATCCGAAGAAGTGGATATAATATTAGATCCAGCCCCTTGGATCATACGGGAAGACACATAACTCATGGAGAGATGTGCAGTAAACAAATCGGTTTTTGATTACGAGTTCAACAAATCTTGCTTCTTCGTTCAACTACATGGCATACCACTCTTCTCTCTGAATTCTAAGGTGGTTAATTCTCTGGCAAAGAACTTTGGTCGATTTATTCCAGTGACAGATGCAGATTACACCTAGTGGTCTGACTTTGGTAAGATTAAGGTGGAAATGGATATAAATTCACCACTACCGAGAGAGATCCTACTACAAATCCACAAAGGACCAGACTTACGTAATAATCTAAAATTTGAACGGCTTGGTAGATTCTGTCTATCCTATGGTTTTCTTGGACACTCTTTGAACTTTTGTCTCAACCGCCTTAAATTACTATATTTGCTGGATTGTGATCTCACTCAACAACATAAGGATTTGGTTATGGAAAAGGCAAAACAAAAATACCCAAATGATTTCAAGGTACTACAGTTTTGGGAAAAAAACACTAACACTTTCATAGAGGAACAAAACAAAGAAGGGACATCGGAAGTCAGTGACAAGTTCGGTGAAGAGGATAGCACTCAAAGGGAGGAAACTGGCCCACTGGCCGACATCACGGAGATCCTTCTAGACCGTCCACGACTATTTCCGTTCTTTAACAAGCCAATTCTCAATTGGGGGTGGGTTCGGCGGGTTCGTCAACAAACACTACTTGTAAGAATTTACACAGACATGCTAGGCAAAATTCAGATCAATCTTTCAACTTCAAAATTTTGAAGGGAACTATTTCACATGTTAGTGAACATCAAACAAGGGTCATGGCAGCTGCACCCGGAGAGCCGCAAGGCAGATGTTAGTACTACCTTGGAACTATCAGGACTTGGGGAACACTTCGACAGTACACACTCTGAATCAGTTGCTCCGTTCGGTAAGACCAGATATTTTATTTATTTCTAAAACTCGCTTATCCTCTTCGTCACCCTCTCTGAAATTAGATAGATTTGGTTTACCAAACAGTATTATAGTATCGTCAATTGGTCGTAGTGGAGATCTTGCCATGTTTTGGGGTTCACATATAGTTGTTCGTCCTCTATGAAGTTCGCAAAATTTAATTTTATCTGAAGTTACTTGTGACTCTTTTACTTGGGTATTATGCTGCATACATGGTCCTCCTCGGGTGACCGACCGATCTAGGTTCTAGGATAGTCTATAAGAGCCCACTCGGGCCTTATAGATTTGGGTTCAAAGGACCGGCTTTTACATGGTCAAATAACATAAATCTGCAACATCTCACAAGAGAACGTCTAGACCGTGTCATGGCCGACTCTTCTTGCCTGGATAAATATCAAAATGCGGGGGTATTTCATCTGCCCCGTTACAACAGCGATCATTGTCCCATTTTATTTGAAAACTGAAGTTCATAACTCCTCTGGCCCAAGGCAGCACATATGTGAATCCTTCTGGTTCAAGCATGATTCTTATTCAGACAAATTAGCTTCAGAGTGTGGCAGCACTCCAACATGGTATCACAGAAAAATTACATCAGGTTCAAATAGAACTCCACAAATGGAGTCAGCAGACTTTTGGGAAGCTGGATAGACGACTCAAGGTACTTCGAAATCAACTTAATACCACTCAACATAATTCTCCTACTCAACATACATTAAACAAAGAGGCTCATATTCAAGAGAAGACATTATATATTGAAGAACTGCAACGAACCAGACTTGAACAACGCACTAGACAACTTTGGGCTCCTAATGGTGATTGCAACACTAAGTCTTTTCACACGGCAGTAGCTATAAGAAGGAAAAAAATCATATCCAATCTATTTGTACCCTCTGAGGGTCGAAATCTTACAACTGAAGTTGAAATAGCAAACCATCTAGTTGATCACTTTCAGAATTTGTTTAGTGTTGAACCAGTTATATCAGCACGACAAGAGTATTACATAATTACCAGCCTTTATCAGAGAATCATCAGCATGCCTTATCTAGAATACCAACGGAAGAGGAAATAAGACAAGTGGTGTTTCAAATGGGTCCTGTTAAAAGCCCGGGAACTGATGGATTCCCTTGTCTGTTTTACCAAAATGGTTGGGATACAATCAATCATGACCTAATCAAGGACATCCATCAAGTTTTCACACAAGGCTTTTTCCAACTAGCATTAAACAAGACCAATCTTGTCCTCATTCCCAAATCCGAGCACCCTAAGATGGCTTCTGACTACCGTTTGATCACTCTCTGAAATAATCTTTACAAATTCATCATAAAGTTATTGGCTAATAGATTAAGACATCTCTTAGATGCAAGGGTGAATTGGCAACAAATTGCGTTTGTTCCTCATCGCCAAATAATAGATAACATCGTTGTAGTTTAGGAATGTCTCCATTCTTTGAACCTCTCCAAGCCAAAGAAAGGCGCATTTGTATTAAAAATGGATATGGCAAAGGCTTACGACAGAATTAATTGGGATTTTCATAGACATGTTCTATTGGCCACTGGAATCACTGGTAATGCTCTAACCCTTATCATGGTCTGTGTTACTTCACCAACATTCAACATCATAATCAATGGAAAACAATATGGGGAGTTTACATCATCTAGAGGATTAAGACAAGGGTGTCCCCTGTTACCTTATCTCTTCATTTTGATCTCTCATCCTCTATCTTTATTAATTGAAAAGTATAAAGCTGACTCCTTATTTGATGGGCATAGAGTGACCAAATATGCCCCACGGGTCTCTCACCTGCTGTTCGCCGATGATCTAATTATATTGGGAGATGCAATTGAAAAGAATGTTAGAGCTATACAAGATATCATGCAGACATACTCTGATTTCTCAGGACAAGCGGTTAATTTTTCTAAGTGATCTATTTATTTCAGTTGAGGATTTGTTCTAGTACTAAGACAAGATTCCTTAGTCAACTCCAAGTACCGCTTATGACTGACTCGGAAAAATACCTAGGTACTCTTATCCTCAAACCTAGAGCTCACATTCATTCTCATGATTTCATAGTGCAGAAGTTTCAAAGCAAGTTATCAGGTGGAAGACAAAACTAACATCAGAGACAGGTAGAAATAACAGAGCAGGCTCAAATTTTCCAAGGACTAGGTTTTATAAGATGAATGTTTTGGAACCAAAAGTACACCCATTCTTATGGAAGATTATCAATGACGGCTTACAAGTCTAAGGCATCATCATAAGAGGTAATCGGCTTATTCATCCCACATGTCAACTATGTCACCAAGCTCTCGAAACAACCCAACATCTTTTTGGTGAGTGTTTGAAATAGCAGGAACTCCTGCTATTATCAATCAACATCGATCAAATCCATCAGACACAAGATCCAAAAGAACTTATTAAACATCTTGTTGGTAATATTAAAGAAGAAAGAGAGTTGGTCTTTACATCTTATGTTCTCTGATATTTCTAGAAAGGGGGAAATAATGTTATATTCAAGCACCGACCACTGGATTTGAATGCAATCATACATCAAGCTAGACTCAAAGCAGACAAGTATTCTAATGGATCTGATGAACAAGGTCAAGTCCATCGAGCAAACACATGGATCCCAGGGGTGTGGGTAAGGGGGTGCGAGCGGTGCGATGGCATCGGGCCCCCTCTCCCTAAGGGCCCTTTTTCTTAAAATTTATACAAAGATAACTCATGGTAATTTAAAAGTCATTTTAAGACATGTTAAGAAGATAGCTTTGCCGGTGTGATACTCGCCTCAGACCACGGAGGTCGCAGGTTCAAATCTGACAAGGAACTCTTGAATTCTTTTTTTGCATTTTTTAGAGCATGGAGACCTGATGTTATTTTCTTTGTAGGTACTCTATGGCCCAAATTTTTTTTGGACGCAGACCTGATTTAGGCTAAATGGTTGATAGTCCAATGTTATTTTTTTTGTTGGCCGCCAGGAGAGACTTCTAAATAAGGGGTCCCGATTAAAATTTCACACTGAACCCCTAAATTCTCAGCCACGCCACTGATGGATCCCTCCACCCCAACAACAAATGAAGATAGTGTTGTCTGTTTTGTTTCGTTTAGTGATAGTGTTGTCTGTTTTATTTTGTATCATGACCGCGGAAGTAAGGAATCAGCATACAATGCAAGTGTTGATCCATTTGGGATTAAAGAAAAAGCATGAGAATCTTGAACATTTCCCTAGTGAGGCCTTTTAAACCGTGAGGCTCAGGTGTGCAGTGGCGGATTTAGCTTGGGACTAGGGGGTCTACAAACCCCCCTCAACTTTTATAAATAAACACATATTATTTTAAAAAAATTTAAAAGGAAAAATTAATGGTACAAAAATACTATAAGTAATCTTGAGTTGTTTACATTATTGCTTGTTCTGGTTGGCTCAATTGGTAAGGAATATGGGTTGTTATGATGAGGTCTCTCTACAATTTTAACGCAAACTGGACCATGGTTGATTGGTTAGATCTCATTTTTGGTGTGGGAATGAGCCTGTGGTTGAGAGTTCAATCCCCCTTCACACTTTTTTTTTTAAACATTTTGACCTAATTTTCCTGAAAAATTTCTAACTTCACAAAAACTATTTGATAAAGTCAATGGGCGGGTTATAGTATGCTTGTATACATAGAAAGTGATATATCTATGGAGAATGATAATGAGACAATTACGAAAAACTTCCGAGCAATGAAAGTGATATATCTATGGAGATTGATGATGAGATAATTATGAAAAACTTTCAAGTGATGAAAACTCGTAAAGGTCAATTATGAATGTATAGATTATAAAAATGTGAAATTTATTTAAAACATTGTGTTTTTTAATCCTGTAGTATCAATTATCGGTGGCAATTAATTTTATCGATATAATTTTTTTAATATTTGCTTATGTTTGGTTGTAAATTTCCTGATATAATATTTTTTTAGACCCCCTAAAAGTATATTTTGAATACGCCACTGCAGGTGTGCCAAAGCGGACAGTCTCACTAACAGCCCGAAAGGCTGGCCCGCACCATCATATAAGACGTTATCAGCACGATTCGCTCTACTGTGATGTGGGCTTGGGAGGGTGTGTTGTGGCAACAATCCCACATCGGTGGTGAGACGGAGCGTGGTGCTCCTCTTAAGAGGTTAAGTGCCCTTCCCTAGTGAGGCCTTATATAACCGTGAGGTCCAGGTGTGCCAAAGCGGACAATATCACTAACAGCCCAGAACACTGGTCCGCACCATCCTATAACAGAACCCAGGTAGAAGTTAACTGTTGTGGAGGTGCCTTGAAGATAAAATGTGTAGTACCAACAGATGTGTGGCTGCTAAAGCCACCCCTCTATTTCATGGAATGAAACGTTTTTTGCTTTTAAGAAGTAATCAAGTCATGTTCCACAAGATTACCTTCTAACTCATTGATTTTGTTAGAAGTGACTCGAATAAGGATTGATATCGGACCCGGTTTATGACCCACCAACCCGCTTACAAGGCGAAGGTCTCGGCCCAATTTTGGACCCGTTAGCGGAGCTGATTACTGAGACAGAGCTGGTATGCGAAGCAAAGCTGTGAGGCAGAGCTGGACTCCGAGACAGAGCTGGGATGCGGAAGTTAGGCTTTGTCGGTGATTAGTGTTATCTGTGTATAATGTCGGTTGTAGAGAAAGTCGGTTGTAGAGAGTGGGTGAGGCGGTGGGTTTAGCGTTTAGTGGCTATATAAACTAAACCCTAAGGAGATATCAGTAGCACAATCTCACGAATCTCTTGTGTAAACTTGTTTGCTTATCATAGTGGAAATTATCGCGCCGTTTTCCCCGTGGAGTAGGTCTCACCAACCGAACCACGTAAATCTCTGTGTTCTGTTCTTGATTGTTCTTTACTATTCCTATTGCTTATCTTGGATTACTCGTATTGATCACATTAAACCCCAATTGGCATCACAAACTGGTATCAGAGCTGTGGTTTTTAGGTTTCCGTGATGGCGAAATAAGAGAGAGAGAATTCGATGGAAGTAACGATTTTAATCCTTGGAAGATTAAGATGCGAGCAATATTAGTTCAACAGGGTATGTTGAAGACGTTGAATGGGAAGGCTGCACTCGCTGAATCACTTTCAGAAGCAGAGATGGAAGATCTCATGGAGAGAGCTCATGGGCAGATTCTACTCTATTTGAGCAATGAGGTCTTGCGGGAAGTAGCGATGGAAACTACAGTCGATGGGCTATGAAGTAAGATGGAGACAAGGTATATGCGAAATATCTAACTGATCGTTTGTATCTAAAGAAGAAATTATTTAGTTTACAAATGTTAGAAAGGGAATCGTGGAAAGACCATATGGATGAACTCAACCGAGTATTCTTAGATTTGGCAAAGATGTCAAATTCGAAGAGGAAGATAAGGCAGTACTATTGCTTGCATCCCTGCCACCATCATATGAAAGCTTTGTTGATTCTTTTATGTCTGGAAAAACAACAACAACCTTTGAGGATGTTAAAGCGGCATTGAACTCGAAGGAGTTGAGACGGAGGTCAATGGAAGAAAGCAGTTCAGGTGATGGTTTGGTGGTAAGGGGAAGGTCGCAGCATGTGGTCGGTGAGAAGGGCCGTTCACGGTCTAAATCGAAACCTAAGAAGTACAGATGCTTTAATTTTAAGAAGGAGGGGCACTTCAAAAAGAATTGTTCTGAGCTTAGGAAGAAGCCAACAGAGGCAGCAGTCATCGAAGAAGATGATGGTAGTGTCTTGGCAACCATTGAAGAATGTGATGAAGCTATGGTTCTGGAGATCAATGCCTGCTTCGCAGAAGATAGGTGGATTTTGGATACTGGTTGTACATCCCATGTATGTCCTCATAAGGAATGTTTTTCCACTTAGACAGTCATTGATGGCGGTAAGGTGTTAATGAGAAACAAATCTCCTTGTAAGGTGGTTGGAATTGGTACTTGATGATGCATAAAATGTCCAGACGTTGACTAACATCTCAAGAGTCAAGATCAGACCTGAAGTCTACTGGGTCAACCCGACTTAAGGTAGCTGGACCGCTGAGCCCCTAATGGTCCACCAAATATTCCCCTCACTGGGAGGTCAGCCAGAAGGAACCAGCCCTGCGAAACACCTTTGGCATGGACAGATCAACCTTGGGGTCTTCAGAGGAGAAAGGGGGGGTCCACACAGATCCGGCCAATGTCTTACGCCCAGAACTAGGAAGGCAGCAGCGCTAGGCGATCTACCGACTTAATCCCAAATCTTCCAGAAGGATCTCAGTCGGCTACACATCTCGAAGTGTTTAAGCCCGCTTGGCCTCCAAGTAACTGAAGGAGGCAACTTCTCCTCTAGGATCTATCACATCGGCAAGGTATCTACGAAGGATCTTTAAACTTAGGAACTTCCACTTATCAAAGATCCGAGATAGACTCTACGAGAAACCCTAGATAATCAAGAGAGGAAACTTTCTTATTGGTTTGACGGCAACCGCGTCACCACCGCCACTGATCATAGTCGGTCTAACATTGCCTATAAAAGGCCCCCCACATTGTCCTTCTCAGGACACGATCTCTTCAACCGAAAAAGATCACAAAACACTAAGAGTTCCCATAACTCGCCCCCCAAAAGGACCAATCAATATTCATTCTTTTACTGCAAAGAGCATCTTGACTAGCTTGAGCGTCGGAGCGGTTTTTGAACCCTTTACAGGTTTTCCCCCTCGAGAGCGGACGAACAGGAGCAAGGAGCAAGGAGCGGGATCAAGGAGCGAAGAGCAGGACCAAGGAGCGGAATCTCACCTCTGATAACAGAATTTACCATCATAACGGAGGCTATCATGCATCAACTCGCGATTTCATTCTTATTTAACCGAGAGCCAATTTTTGACATCAGCATTTGGCACTAGAAGGAGGGGATCTCCAGCAAAATCATCACTACGGTAACCCGAACCTTATCTAGAACTTTTCAGACTAACTATTTCTCTAAGCCCCTCTTGCAAACATGTCTTTGGAGGAGCACACCCCGCACGGGTCGCCATGCAGACTCCGCAGCACAGACGAGCTCATGACCGAACAAGCTCAGGTCAAAGCTGACTGCCTCCGGAAGGACGAGGAGGCGAAACAACTGGAGGAAAGGCTTCGTATGGCAGAGGCGGCAATAAACGCTATAATACCAGAAAAGAGAGAAGAAGTAATCAGGAAAAATGCACGAAGACTCTTTTCACCAGGCAACGCATTCTCTTCCGGAAATCTGACATTACAACCGGGAGACCGGATGCGTTTGGAGAGCATCCTGGAAGAATATGGAGTACTAGACCACAACCGACCATACGTCCCTAAAAAGAAGGGAATTGGCGAAGGGTTCACAGACGACCCAACCGTCTGTGAGATACTCATACATCAGATAGGAGAGCTGACTCGAGAATGGGAGAAGGAAAAGCTGTGAGGACAAGCAGTTATCCATCAACCTCCCTTTGTCAAGAAATCTAGGAATCTGAGAAGCCGGAGAATTTCAAGTGTCCAGCACTGGATCACTATCACGGCCTGGAGGATCCGGTAGTATTCGTTAACAATTACACCTCAGTAATGAACCTATACACGACCAACTAAAACATATGGTGCGTGGTCTTCGCTACAATCCTGAAAGGTCCAGCCCAAGCATGGTATCAAGCACTGGCCCCGGGCTCGATCAAGTCCTTCGGACAACTCGCACAGGTCTTCTGCGAAGCCTTTCAAGGAAGCACCACAATCAAGAGAAAGACCGATGAGCTGTTCAATGTAGTCCAGGGAAGAAGAGAGACCTTGGTAACTTATTGGCGAAAATTTCGCAACCTCATGGTGCAAGTTCCCGACCTGGAACCAAAAGTCGCCTTTGGAGCTCTGCTGAGAGGCCTCCGACAAGATGATGTCATTAGAGATATCTCCGGAAAAGAACCGGACACCCTAGCCGAGCTAATAGAGAGGGTGCAACAACTCATCAGAAAAGAAGAAAACTACCAGCGGATGAAGGAGGTGGCAAACATCCCATATGAGGGCGAACCAATCCGGAAGATAGATCGAGAAGAGGTCAGGCCTCAGAAGGAACGAGAGCGAAATAAAAGACCCAGATCTGATTTCGCCACCTATACTCCGCTAGTCAAAGGTAGGGAGGAAATTCTACAAATACTTGTGGCAAAAAGAAAAGCGGAATTACCCAGACCGCATGGTGCGCCTTCCACCGAGGTTATGGTCACAAAACCGATGACTGTCGACATCTCAAGAAACTCATTGAAGAAATGGTAAGGAAAGGCGAGCTAGACAAATGCATCCGGAACGAGCAACGACACTACGAATATAAGAATAAGAGGTCGGTGAACAGGCGAATGGTCTATCAGGTCACCATTAACATCATTAGATGGTTGTGTTGCTAAATTTAATCCTGAGCCATTAAGAGATCTCTTCGAGTTTGATTGTGCAGTAGTCTTTAATAATGGAGGAGGTGGTCTCTCAAGCTCAAACTCAGTGTTTGGAAGGTTCCTCCACGAACTAAAGTCACTTGCTTCAAGAGGGATTGTGAAGTTTAAATCTTTGCCGCTCTTCCTCATCAAGGCCCATGAGATTTGGATCTCAAACCACTTCGATTCCATGCACACATTGAGGGTTCGAAAGGCCCCTGTAATGCTTCCTCTGCATTTTATGGGACCTGACATTGGTTTTGGGCTAGATCCTGACGAGCAAAGCCCAACCGTCAAAAAAGCCACCAAGGGCTCTGATGAACCCTCCGGAGTCATGGGAAATATAAATACTATCTCAGGGACCAACTTTCGGCGGAGCCACCAAGGGAGAACTACAGAGATACGCCAACGAGGCAAAAAACTAACCAGTTCTGTTTATGAAACCTCGTGTGGAGACACCGGCCATCGTTTTCACTGATAACGACTTAGTGGGGGTAATAACCCCACACGCGGACCCACTGGTGATAACAACGGTAGTAGCCAATTGGAGAGTATGGCGCATCTTAGTCGACACAGGAAGCTCGACCGAAGTCACGAGCCGAACATGCTTTCAAAAACTTGGGGTAAGTCCACATTATCTCAAATCATGTAAGTCTTGCTTGACAGGGTTCGACGATAATCAGGTCGTAACCGATGGGACAACACTGCTACCCGTGCTGATAGGAGAAGGAGAAACAAAGAAAGCGATAATGTTGAATTTCAGTATAGTCGACAAGATGCACGCCTACAACATTATACTGGGCAGGAACTTCCTGAGAGAGTAAGGGGCGATAATCTCCATGAACCACCTCATGATGAAATTCCCGATCCCGGGAACAAATCTTATAGGAACAGTAAGAGGAAATCAAGAAGTGGCCAGGTAGTGCTACATAATCTCTGCTCAGGGCTGCGAAGAAGGAACCACCAACCCGGCCACCGTCGGAGGAGATAAAGTCTTCTATGGGGACCCTACAGCAGACATGCAGGACATGAAAACAGGGAGTAACTCTTACTCATATTGGTTATACTTCCCTAGTTTGATAATTAGTTCATTACTTTCACTAAAAATCAAACTAAGGGGGGGGGGGGGTATATATGCATATGCTGCATTGAAAACATTGACAAGTAGGAACGAACCTATGCATATGAACTCATCGATGAAGTGTGCATACAACTGACTGCTACTACAAACTAAACATGCTACATGCTACATTAGTAGTACAATGCCTGCTAGAAAGCTCAAAAGAGTACTCGTACTCAAAACTGGTTATAAAAAAATTTGTTGATTCCGCATCAACATACACGCTCTATGTTTGAAACATACTTGGAATAAATTAGATTCACTCTGAACGATTAAGTATCTACATATCACATAAACCATGTTGTACTACACGAACCGAAAAGTACACACGAATACTTGTCGTGTTAACTTTGCATGATATGAAACAAGTAAATACGTCAATGGCAAAAATAGGTTAACACACCTAATACATGATTTTGTGTTGTCATGATTCAAATCTATACAATGATCTTCTTGTTGTTAGATGATAAATTAACAACTCTTGAAAGTTTAGATGACTGCTTTGAAACCATTTATGGCAGACTCAAACGATGAAATAGTTCAACTCGGCGAACTCGAAGAAGAAACTGAAAGTCTCAGTTGGAGGACACATCTTACCTCAATCAAAGAATGTTGAATACTTAAAGAAAGTCTCGACGAAAGGACCCAAAAAGGGCCACTAAGGTACACATACCTATCAAATTCACTTTGTGAATTCAATAACATGTTCCCATTGTAGATTAAGCCCTACTCTGTTAGGCTCAAACTCGACTTTGCCTCGACAAAGTCACAGATTAAGTCCTACTCTGTTAGGCACAGATCTGGCTTTGCTTCGACAAGGTCACAGACTAAGTCCATCTAGTCAGGCACAACCCTCAGCATAACCCCTGCTTTGAAGGCTCTCCATGAAGTTATAACGATGTAAGTCCTGCGGAAGTAGGCCCCCAATGCAAAAGCCCTGACGGTTCTCAACCACTCAGGCACCCAAACTATAGCCTTGCTTGCGCAGGCTCAAGGAAGAGTCCTAGTTAAACTCACTTTGCTTCGGCAAAACAGGCACCTCTGATAGCTAAGGCGACGACCAGAGGTCCCAAGGAGCAGTCCTAGTAAAACTAAAACTTCACTCGAGTAAAACGGACCCCTCACCAAGGTCCCAATGAGTAGTCCTAGTTACAATGACTGTGCTCAAGCCGGCAAAATTAGGTAGCTCTGGTAGCTAAGGCAACGACTAGAGAACCTTAGAAGGAGCAATCCTAGTTAAACAGAAGACTTTACTCGAGTAAAGCGCGATCCCCACTTAGGGTCGTAAGGAGAAGTCCTAGTTAACCTACAGCCCTGGCAAAGGTGACCGGGGGTATAAGGAGAAATCCTTGCGAAGCTTGTCATGCAAAAGCAGACGAAACCAGCTCTCGTGGCCCAAGCTACGACCAGGGATACGGGAGGTGTTCCGGCGAAAACTAGTTGTGCTCAAGCCAACAAAACCATCCGTGGTAGCGACGACCAGGGGTCCAAGGAGAAGTCCTAGCTAAACTAGTTGTGCTCAAACCAACAAAACCAGCCCTAGTAGCGACGACCAGGGGTCCAAGGAGAAGTCCTAGCTAAACTAGTTGTGCTCAAGCCAACGAAACCAACTCTGGTAGCCCAAGCTACGACCAGAGGTTCAAGGAGCAGTCCTAGTTAAACAGAAGACTTTAATCGAGTGAAACGCGACCAACACGGAGAGTCGTAAGGAGAAGTCCTAGTTAACCTACAACCCTGGCAAAGGTGACCGTGGGTACAAGGAGAAATTGCAATCAAAATACATCAAAAAGTATGGTCATTCGGATTTATTACAGAAGAAATTGCTAAAAATTGAAAGAAGTTGAAGGTAGGGAAGTGCCGAGCGAACCGGGTCACCCCCATCTTGTAGATCCTCTGAAAACAGGAATGCCATAACTGACACCTGGGCAAACAACCATTTTTTGGGGTTGGACCCAAATTGGTATCCCGGGAAACTATCTCCATTATCGGAAAAGTTACCTTTAACTATCTTCGTTATCGGAAGAACATCACCACAGAAAACGCCAAACATGAAATCGAAGGCCTCATCTCAGATCCGCAATGGAGACAGAAAATCTAGAAAGAAAATTAAAAAATAACCAAGACTTTATTTTCTCTAACTCTTGGTGACGAGGAGTTAAAGAACAAAGGCAAGCTATTTATACTAGAAGAAGAATAGCCAATAGACTTCTCGAAAACATACGAGGGTCATTAAAAGCAAATACCAAAACGTATCTCGACAACACACAAGGGAATGATGACCGAAGGATACAAGCAGCACAAGATCAACTGGCAGAAGGGATATCCGGGGATTCCAAAGGAACATGATAGCCTCACCACTAACAAAGCATCACGTGTCCACGCATGCCGAAAGGGCTGCCGTGAATAACAATCCAAAAGATCAGCGCCGAAAATGCGCAATCAGAAGATCAAAGACGTGACGTCACAGAATCGCGCATGAGAAGGAAATTGATTAATCGGACAGAAGTTGTAACGTGTTTCGGAAAAAGGAACCACGTGTCCAACAGTCTAAGGCAAACACAACTCAAGACAGTTCCGGCAAAAATGGTTATAGAGGAAGAAAATTTTACTACCAGCAGCCCCCACCAGCTCAGTACAGATTAGCTCGGGAATACGTAGCTCTGGAAAACTAGAAGAAAGACCGAGCTTCACGAAACAACTCCGGCCCAAGTAAAATCCTCAACTTCAAGATCTTTAAATGTTTAAAACACACGAGTTACTTCTACTCCTCAGTCTCATTACATTCGACTGAGGAGTGGCGGGTTTCATGATGATGCATAAAATGTCCAGACGTTGACTAACGTCTGAAGAGTCAAGATCGGACCTGAAGTCTACTAGGTCAACCCGGCTTAAGGTAGCAGGACCGTTGAGCCCCTGATGGTCCACTAAATATTTCACTAACTGGGAGGTCGGCCAGAAGGAACCAGCCCTACGAAATGCCCTTGGCATGGATAGATCAGCCCTGGGGCCTGCAGAGGAGAAAGGAGGTCCACACAGATAGATCCGGCCAATGTCTTACACCCAGAACTGGGAAGGCAGCAGCGCTAGGCGATCTACCGACTTAAGCCCGCTTGGACCCTAAGAGGGAGAGACCAGAAGGTCACAAAAAAATCTGGTGAGAGAGAATCACATTAAGTCTCTCTTGTTTCTCTCTCTTTACAACCCTTATCTCTGATTTTCTCTCTCTAAACATCAAACTAGAAGACACCATCACAGAAAAAGAAACCAGATTATGAGCAAGAAGAAGAAGTAAAACAGAAAATAAGAAGACGAGATATGCACTATGTACTTTCTTTTCATTCAGCTTCAACAAGGTTAGTTGTAAACCCCTAAATACTTCATCTCCCATTTTCTTCAAGTTCACTTAAATCGTATTGAATCCCGCGATTCATGATTTAGGATGCGATTCCAAGTAAAAATCGCACGATTCTTGCTTAAATGCGATTTGACTTAGTTTTGGATCGATTTCAGTCCGATCCGATTCAGATCGTGCGATCTGAATCGCGAATCGGACGATTTTGACACCACTGCTTGAAACGGTGCCTAAAAAGAAAAAAATATAAGAAACTACAAAAACAAATAAAACAAAAACTTCTAAGAAGCAAATAACACTAAACTAATGAACAAAACAAACAAAAGATATCCTAACTACTAAACCTATCCCCGGTAGCGGCGCCAAAAACTTGATACACCCGAAAAGGTTGCACACCCAAGCGGAGGTATCAAGTAGTAACCGGTAAAACCGGAGTCGATCCAAGGATAGGTTGGTAGTCCGGGTATCGGGAGAATCTAGCCCACCGGTCTACGAGTCACACACTATCTTAGACTAAAAGGAAAAGGAACAAAGATAAATGGGGGGTTTTGATCGAATAAGTAAACAAGAGAAGGAAACAAGTAAAACTACACTAAACAATACAAGTAAACCGGCCAAAGAGATTCGAGAGAAGTGTCGGAGGAGCAAGAGTCGGGAGACGGTAAGACTCGATTCGGGCAAACATCGATCGAGAGGGATACTTCGATCCACAAGATTGAAAGTAACAAACACTAAGTATCTACTCGCATGAAAATGTAATTAACTTCACCCACATTGACAATCCTAAGCATCATGTGTCTAACTAAGCATAATCGATCAAACGTCACTAAGCATCGACTATCAAACTTATACACACTATCTAATGAATTGCAAATGAACAAGTATGACACTAATAAATATAATGCGTCAAACTAAGTATAATCGATCAAAGGTTAGTAAGTATCGATTATCAAACTAAGTACGCATTATCAAACTTTGTGTCAATAGACAATTAAGATTAAGGCTTCTAGTTTATAAAACTAGACGAAGTCAATTAAACTCACATGTAAGCAAATAATAAGTCATTCATCACATTCATATCATGCTTCAAGAGTATCCGAATACAAGAGTAATGTGTCGAAGTCCGGGAATCCATAATTATGAGCAATCTACAACTATGTATGGTCTGATCTAATGTTCCAAAGTATAATCGATGTTCAACTCCTAAGGTGATGTCTATAAGAACTACGTATATCCGGAGATCATACTTAGTCAAACAAACGTCATAATCGGTTAATCTCGAGTCAACGAAAGTGTTATCTAGTCGCCTAACTATGTGAAGTGGATGACAAGACACATGACATTATGACTTAGACTACGATCGATATCGAATACTTCGTTTCGTCTAATAACTACGCGAAGTGCTAGACAAGACACATGAAAATACGATCAAAACGATAATCGAAATAAATTAACATCAATTTATAATCAAAACATCAAATCATATTAAACACAATCACGAATTCATCACATTTCATCTCATATAATCGACACACTAAAGTTAGCTAAACATGGTGATTGAATAAGAAATGGAAAGAAAATGATGAGAGAATCCCCCTTTTTCGATGTGGTTCGAGGCTAAGTTCGTCGGAAAACATTAGTCTTTAGTTGCAGCCGATCTCCCCTTAGCAAATTTCTGGGTTCCCCATAGCGACCACCATCATCTTCTCCATTTAGAACACAACCTCCATTAAAGCTAACCCTAGCTTTCTCTCTAGAAATTTTCAACCAAAATCAAATCAAACCACATGGGTAGCTAGCCAAGATGATGGGGAGTAAAAGCCCTAAGATTTCCGGCCAAGAAAGTGGCTGGAAACCCTAGAAATAATCCGGCCAAAAACCTTCAAAATCCGGCCAAGAGAACATAGATCCGGGCCAAAGGAAGCTTGACCGAGCTGTGCGCATCCAAGGAAGCTTCCCGTGCCCGTGGCCGCGTCTAAAGAGGTTCCGTCTGTGCGTCCCATGCTTGCTCGGAGCTGCTGTCGCGTCTACCATCCTTCCCGTGTTGTTGCTCGTGGAAGCTGCTGCGGGTGCGTCCTGTTGTCGCGGCCGAGCGGCACCCGCGCTGACTAAGCTTTGGCTGGCTCCCTCTTCCTTCTCTTCTTTTCTCTCTCTTTCAAGCCTTCGAAACTCTAGAACAACCCTCAAACTCAAGAACCCTCTTGCCATTTTTTTTTAACTCCTCCTTGGTTGATGAAGAAGAAGATGAATAGTAGAAAATCCTTTTACTACTCAAAACCCTAGTCAATCTTGACTTTGACTCAGACTTGACTTTGAACCATAAAGAGGGTGCCTCCAAGATTCTTCCTTGTCATTCTTCTTTGGGCTTGTGTGGTCTTTGGGCTTGGTTTTGAGCTTGATTTAGAAACCAAGAGGTGTCTCCATCCTTGTCTCTACATCTTCAAATTGTCACAAAGGACTAAAATACCCTCAGATTTCTTTCTTTCATAACTTCCCCGTCCGAACTCGGAATTGACTTCCTTTTTCACCTTGGGACTCGTCATTGACTCCACTTGTCATTTGATTTGCTTGAAGTCTTTTTCTCTCGTTTTGGTCACATGAAATGACAGCGATTAATGCTTCGTTTTATTCCGAATCACACGTTAAATTCCAAAATAGGTACTTAACATGAAAAACACATAAAACATCATAGATAACACTCGAAACGGACTAATTAGTCTAAGTTAGGCTCTCCAAATGTGACATTTTCAGGTCACATCAGGCTGCCGTGAATAACAATCCAGCGCCCGAAATGCGCAATCAAACTATCAAATACGTGACATCACAGAATCGCGCATGAGAAGGAAATTGATTACTCGGAGAGAAGTTGTAACGTGTCTCGAAAAAGGAACCACGCGTCCAACAGTCTAAGGCAAACACAACTCAAGACAGTTCTGGCAAAAATGGTTATAGAGGAAGAAAATTTTACTACCAGCAGCCCCCACCAGCTCCGTACAAATTAGCTCGGGAATACGCAGCTCTGGAAAACTAGAAGAAAGACCGAGCTTCGCAAAACAGCTCCGGTCCAGGTAAAATCCTCAACTTCAGGATCTTCAAATGTTTAAAACACACGAGCGACTTCTACTCCTCAGTCTCATTACATTTGACTAAGGAGTGGCGGGACTCATGATGATGCATAAAATGTCCAGACGCTGACTAACGTCTGAAGATTCAAGATCAGACCTGAAGTCAACTGGGTCAACCCAGCTTAAGGTAGCAGGACCGCTGAGCCCCTGATGGTCCACCAAATATTCTGCTAATTGGGAGGTCGGCCAGAAGGAACCAGCCCTGCGAAACGCCCTTGGCATGGACAGATCAGCCGTGGGGCCTTCAGAGGAGAAAGGGGGGTCCACAGAGATCCGGCCAATGTCTTACGCCCAGAACTGGGAAGGCAGCAGTGCTAGGCTATCTACCGACTTAATCCCGAATCTTCCAGAAGGATCTCAGTTGGCTACACATCTCGAAGTGTTTAAGCCCGCTTGGACTCCAAGTAACTGAAGGACAACTTCTCCTCTAGGATCTATCACATCGGCAAGATATGTACGAAGGATCCTTAAACTTAGGAACTTCCACTTATCAAAGATCCGAGATAGACTCTACGAGAAATCCTAGATACTCAAGAGAGGAAACTTTCTTATTGGTTTGAAGGCAACCGCCTCATTACCGCCACTGATTATAGTCGGCCTAACATCGCCTATAAAAGGCACCCCACATCGTCCATCTCAGGACACGATCTCTTCACCCGAAAAAGATCACAAAACACTAAGAGTTCCTACAACTAGCCCCCTAAAAGGATCAATCAATATTCATTCTTTTACTGCAAAGAACACCTTGACTGGCTTGAGCGTCAGAGCGATTTTCGAACCCTTTGCAGGTTTTCCCCCCTCGGGAGCGGACAAACAGGAGTAAGGAGGAGAATCAAGGAGCAAAGAGAAGGAGCGGGAGCAAGGAGCAGGATCGGAGAACGTAAAAGCAAAAACCAGAGTTGATCAGAGGAATCTCACCTCTCATAACAGAAAATACCATCATAACGGAGGTTGTCATGCATCAACTCCCGATTTCATGTTGATTTAACCGAAAGCCAATTTTTGACATCAGTAGTACTACTCAGATCAAGATGCACGATGGTGTTGTGAGGACTATAACAGTCATCAGACATATTCCCAATTTGAAGAGGAACCTAATCTCTTTGGGAACTCTGGATGATAATGGTTGCAAATATGTTAGTGAAGGTGGTGTCTTAGGGTTTCTAAGGGAGTCTTACAGTTATGAATGGGTTGAAAAAGAATGGTTTATATGTGCTACAGGGTAACACAATTACCGGATCTGCAACGTTGTCATCATTAGACAAGGAAGTTGAGACTACCAAGCTATGACATATGTGGTTAGGGCATATGAGTGAAAGTGGGTTGGCTATACTGAGCAAGCAGGGTTTACTCTTTGGGCATAAGGTTGAAAAACTGGAATTTTATGAACATTGCGTCTTCGGGAAGCAGTGTCGGGTAAAGTTCAGTACAACGGTTCATAATACCAAAGAAACTCTGGATTACATCCATTCAGATCTTTGGGGTCCCTCTCGGGTCAGCTCACATAGTGGAGGTAGAAACATATTAACCTTGATAGATGATTTTTCCAGGAAAGTATGGGTCTACATACTGAAACGCAAAGATGAGGCATTCGTCAAGTTCAAGCAGTGGAAGACCTTGATCGAGAAGCAGACTGGAAAATCGATCAAACGCTTGAGGAATGACAATGACATAGAATTTTGCGGAAACGAGTTTAATAGGTTCTGTGTAGACGACGGGATAGTGAGACACCATACGGTCAGAAAGACCCCACAGCAGAATGGGGTGGCGGAACATATGAACAGAACTCTATTGGAACGAGCCCGTTGTATGCTTTCGAATGCAGGGATGCCGGAGGTGTTTTGGGTTGAAGCAGTGAACACGGCAGCGCATCTGGTAAATATTTCACCCTGTACATCTATTGAGTGTAAAACTTGTAATGAGGTGTGGTCTGGTTATCCTACTAAGTATGAGAACTTAAGGATCTTTGGTTGTGCGACTTACGCTGAGGGCTAAGAAATGTGTATTTCTTGGGTATGAGCCTGGAGTTAAAAGTTATCGGTTGTGGAATCCGGATGGAAAATCGAAGAAGTTTCTCATAAGTAGAGATGTTACTTTTGATGAGTTAGCCATGGTAACTCAGAAGGTAAGGCCTGTAGATGCTCTGGAGGGTGTTGGTAAACAGGTGGAGCAGGAAGATCATAGGGAGCAGGTGGAGTTTGAGATAGACACTCCGGAAGAGGTTCGGCCTCAAGTAGATGAGCAAGTTGAGGAAGATGAACCAGAGCTGGTTCATTAAAGTGTTGCGAGGAACAGGGGAAGGAGAGACATCCGGACATCGAAAAGGTATGGGATGGCAGATATGGTTGCATTCGCACTTAGTGTGGGGAAAGCATT
The DNA here is from genome assembly GCF_041429995.1 of Eschscholzia californica. Taxonomy (NCBI): domain Eukaryota; kingdom Viridiplantae; phylum Streptophyta; class Magnoliopsida; order Ranunculales; family Papaveraceae; genus Eschscholzia; species Eschscholzia californica. Next base: position 26,442,800 of record NW_028238309.1, on the reverse strand, counting down.
GATGGAGGTGAACCATGCACCTATGAAGAAGCTAGGGGAGTGATGAATCACGGAAGTGGTCTCTTGCCATGAATTAGGAGATTGAGTCTCTTCGGAAGAACCAGGTCTGGGAATTAGTCGAGCAGCCTAAGGGAGAAGATTGTTGGTAGCAAATGGGTTTTCAAGAAGAAGGAAAGAATCCCAGGGATGGAAGATGCACGTTACAAAGCACGGTTAGTAGCTAGGGGGTTTACATAGCGGGAAGGGATAGACTTCAATGAGGTATATTCTCCTGTTGTTAAACATAGCTCTATTAGATTGATACTTGCTATGGTTGCTTTGTATGATATGGAATTGGAGCAGCTTGATGTTAAGACTGCGTTCTTACATGGAGAGCTGGAGGAACAAATCTATATGCGTCAGCCAGAGGGGTTTGAAATTCTCGGGAAAGAAGACCAGGTTTGTTTGCTGAAGAAGTCATTGTATGGACTGAAACAGTCTCCTAGCCAGAGTGGTATAAGCGTTTTGACACGTTTATGATTAAACACGGCTATGAAAGAAGCAGGTATGATAGTTGTGTGTACCACAAGAAACTATCGGATGGTTCTTATGTGTATCTACTCCTGTATGTGGATGTCATGTTGATAGCTTGCAAGGATATGTCAGAAATCCACATGTTAAAGGATTAGTTAAAGGGTGAGTTTGAGATGAAAGACTTGGGTGCCTCAAGGAAGATATTGGGTATGGAGATACGGAGAGACAGATCTGCTGGGAAACTGTTCTTGTCTCAGAAAACGTACATCGAGAAGGTGTTGGAACGTTTTGGTATGACTGAGGCAAAACCTGTCAGTACTCCATTGGAAGCAAACTTCAAGCTTTCGGGTGAAGTGTCTGAAGGATTTATCCGTTCGGTCTGAAGGAGATGTCCTTCCGAAGGAGTGTCCTTCGACCAAGGTGGCAATGCGGTCAATTTGTCAGTTAGGATAACGATGACCACACGTAAAGATCATCCAGTCCGGTCCAATTAGGGATCGTAATGCTTTGCTAGAAGCCAACTACGATCGTCGGATCAAGGAGTTGATTCGCGACTAACATAGACCGGATCCTACAACGGGTTACACATAAGAGTGGTAACTTGATCGGAGAGATTTGACTAGACGGGAACTGGCTAAAGTTGGATGGGATTCAACTGGAAAGGCCAAAAGGGTCCGAATGGAGATTCGGGACAAGATAGAAGGAAGGCTCTTTGGGCCGGCCATGAGATGGCCGACCAGAGTAAGTGGGCCGGCCATATAAGGCCCATAGTGGGCTGCCCTGGCCGGCCACACTTAAGGGGATTATCAAAATACCCCAAAAAGGGTATTTTGGTAATTATCTTTTCTGTGACCCAGAAAATAGAAAACCTAATCTGAATGAGATTCTAATTAGGGTTTGTCTATATATTGGGTCAGTTGAGAATAGAAAAGGTGTGGATTTTTCTCTAAGGAAAATTATACAGCTCTCTCTCTCTCTGAATATACAGCTATTGGAGAGAGAGGAATATGGAGAAAATGTTCCCATTCTATCAATCTAGTCAAGAAGAAGTGTTCTTCTCAACCTTCTAGTAAGTCCTAGCAGTCTGAAAGGAAGGGAGATCAAGTCTATTCACTCGGTGTCTCAAGTAGAGGAGCTACAGTTGGAGCTCTCGATCTTTGCATGCGATTGGAATGGTTCGAGGGAAAAACGCGTTAAGGTATTTATCCCTCTCTAGTTCATTGATTAGTTTATGCATGTCGATCCTGGGCAATCTAGTGTTAAACATGAGATGTTTGAGATTCCGCTTACAACACTAGTTAGTGTATAGGATACACAAAACCCTAGAGTGGCATCACGAGCCGGTTGCATGAAACTATCTCTGACTAGTCGAATTAGATTCGAGCTTGATTGATTAGATGATTTTATGTTTAAATAGGGATTTAGACATGAAATTGATTAGTTTAAATTAGATTTAGACTTAATCGGATAGAAAAATTGAAAGAGTTTCAATGGGAGAACTTTAAAATTTGGTGTTTTTGAAAAGAGTTTTCAAAATAAAATTTTAAAGATGATGGTTTTTTGAAAAGAGTTTTCAAAATTGCTGAGTTTTGGATGAAGATTCATCAAAACAGTAGCAAAAAGTTGGAATTTTTTTGAAAATTGGAAGAAAACATGGTGCTGTGCAGGAGACCGGACTGACCAGGACGCGTCTGGCCAGTCGCGGACGCTCGGGACGCGTCCCAGTCCTTCCCGGACTGGGAATCCGAGAGCGTCTCGGATTAGGACGCGTCCGAGTTTTTCTCGGACAGGAAGACGCGTCCGAGAGCGTCTCGGACAGGGATCCCGAAGGATCCGCGTCTGGCACCTGAGGTCGCGTCTTCCAGACGCGACCACAGAGAAAAGTCTGGACGCGTCTCGGATTGAGAATCCGGACGCGACCAGGACTGGACCTTCCAGAACGCGTCTGGTGAGACCAGAAGCTGTCTCGGACTGGGAGTCCGAGAAGCATAGGCTTGGGCAGAGCGTCTAGGACGCGTCTGCGGGGCTGGGAAGCGTCTGGCCTAGGGCCAGGACTCGTCCACCCGAGGGACTTGGCGCGGTCAGGGACGTGCCAATCCGGGTCCGACCTTGGTCTGGACCTTGACCGAGACTTGACTGGGTCTAGTCAAAGGGTCCCTTGACCAAGTTTGACTTAAGTCTTTAAGTTAGACTCGGGTCTTTTGGGCCTTGACTTAAGTGGGAGGTTTCTGTTTTCTTCTTCCGACTTTGACCATATTTTTTCCGAAAGCGACCCGGGCCAACCAAAGCCTGAATCGGAGTTTTTCCAAAACGATTTCAAAATCTTTTAGGATAAAACCAGAACGAGCCGTTAGTCAGAATTATGAGATAATTAGACTTAAGGCATGTTAGACATAGAGATGTCGGTAGTATCTCCCGAAAAGCTATCTAGAACATAGCAAACCTAGATTCGACCTAAGTAAGCGAATCTCATACATACTTGGGTGTTTTATGATTGTCATATTATTATGTATGTATGGATGTGAATGCGGGTTCTAGTATGGCCATAGAATTGTTCTATCTTGTTTTTAAGCACGGATGGGTGCCCGATGTAATTAATTTAATTTCAAGTTTTATACGATCTGCGAATCGTTGAGTCTTGTAATTAGAGTTAAGGGTACAATAGAGTCCATTGAAGAGCCAAAGGATGAGATCGTGGTTCGAGTGGGAGAATTCAATGGATGTTCGAGGATGGAGATCCAGGCGAACGGAGGCTAAACAAGCAAAGAACCTAAGAAGATTAGATCTTTTAGGTTAGGGGCCATACTAGGATCATATCTGCTTGATTTATTTTCTCGCGCGCATTTACTTATTTACGTTTTGTGTGGTGTATGATTATGTTAGAGTTCACAGTAATGCATGCAAACAAAAACGTAAGAGTCCCCAAAAAGGAATTTTGAGTAATGCCTACCCAGATTAAGACACCTGTTGCGCCCTTGTTCATCGATGGTGGGTCATGCCAAAGCAGGGTGCCATCTTTAACCTCGGGACAATACGGGTAGACCTATGAAGAGGTCTACATGTCTAAATGGTTATTCTAAACGAGTCAGCAAAAGAGTTTTGGATTTCGAGGCAAAAGGATGAATTGAACACATAAGTGTTATTCATCAACCAAGAGTCATATGAGATATGATCAGTAAGGAGTTACTCACCCAGGAGGGTGAAGTTAAGGGCAGTGCCAAAGTACGCTTAGCTTCACAGGAATGGGGTCTTGGAATCGTATTATTCATAGGGGGACGGTTTTCATTGAATAATATGGCAAAAAGTGTTTTTGCGTAAACATTGAATGTAGTACTTAGCAAAATCCTTATTTTGTTTCTGTAGAGTAGAGATGGCAAATAGTATTAGTTCACGTTTAGATAGAGATCTATACGACTTTCTAGATTGGGAAGAAGATCAGAGAAGAGTTCTCGATGCTTCAAAGAAAGAAAGCGTAATAGAGCTACCAGAAAGGGAAGTGGAAGTCGGTGCCTATGTTATAGAGGTCAATTTGGCAGATATGGCTGACTCTCCCTCATGGGTATATGATACTGGATGTGGAGCACATATAATTTCAGAATTAGATGAGCTCAGGGAGGTCAGGTATCTGACAAAGAGCGAGATGGTTCTACGAGTCGCAAACAAGGCAAGAGTTGCTGCTGTGGCTGTAGGAACTTTCGAGCTCAGTTTAGAGACTGGGTTGATATTAATGCTACGTAATTGCTATTACGTACCGACTATATCGAGGAACATCATCTCTGCGTCGGTGTTAGACAAAGAGGGATATCACGCTATAATAAAGGACAAGAGTTGTTCTTTATACAAGGGTGAGATGTTTTATACCAGTGCTAAGCTGCGTAATGGTCTTTATGTTGTGAACATAGAAGACGAAATCCTGAACATAGACATGAAACGGCTTCGTACTCATGATTCTAACCAAAGTTATCTCTGGCATTGTCGTTTGGGTCACATTAACATGAAACGCATGCAGAAGCTTCATGCAGATGGACTTCTGGGGTCGTGTGATTTGGAATCATACGATACATGTGAGCCATGCTTAGTGGGCAAGATGACAAGATCGTCCTTCAAGGGGAAAGGAGATCGGGTGAGTGAACCTTTAGGACTGATACATACGGATGTATGCGGACCTATGAGTACACTTGCGAGAGGTAACTATGGCTACTTCATAACATTCACTGATGACTTCACTAGATATGGTTACGTGTATCTAATGAGGCATAAGTCGGAATCGTTTGAAGTGTTCAAACAATTCCAGAATGAAGTAGAGAATCAGCTTGGCAAGAAAATAAAAGCCATTCGATCGGATCGAGGTGGTGAGTATTTGAGTCAAGAGTTTGAGGATCATCTTCGGAGTTGTGGAATAGTTTCACAACTCACTCCTCCAGGAACACCTCAGATGAACGGTGTGTCCGAGAGGAGGAATCGAACATTGATGGACATGGTTCGATCGATGATGAACTTGGCCGATCTTCCTAACACTTTCTGGGGGTATGCTCTAGAAACGGCTGCTTTCACACTTAACCGAGCTCCGTCAAAAGCTGTAGAAAAGACGCCATATGAGATATGGACTGGAAAGGTTCCAAAGTTGTCTTTTCTCAAAGTCTGGGGTTGCGATGTTTATGTAAAGCGTTTACAAGGAGATAAACTAGCACCAAGATCAGACAAGTGTCTCTTCGTCGGTTATCCGAAAGAGACAAAGGGGTATTACTTCTACAACCCATCAGAGAACAAAGTGTTTGTTGCTCGCGATGGTGTCTTCCTTGAAAAGGAGTTCCTTTCCAAGAAGACAAGTGGGAGAAATATAGAGATCGAAGAGGTTCGATCTGAGCAACAAACTGGCACCGTTGCACCGATGTCAAGGGTCGCGATTCCTAACTATTATGAGCCGATAGAGAAGGAAAGAGAGGATGAGATGGTAGATCTCGGAGATCCTCCCGCGCAGAGCGAATGTGATTCGCAGGAGAACCCTCAAGGAGTTGAGAGTGTCTCACCTGTTGCTCAAGCCCCGCGTAGGTCCGCAAGGCTGATTGAGTTATCTCAACGACAAGAGTTGTTGTTGGTAGAGGATAATGAACCCAGCACCTACAAATAAGCTATGACGAGCCCAGACTCCGAAAAATGGCTGGGAGCCATGAAATCCGAAATGGAATCCATGTCTGAGAATCAAGTTTGGAACTTGGTTGATTTGCCCGATGGGGTAAAACCCATAGGATGCAAATGGATTTTCAAGATGAAAACAGACAAGGATGGAAACGTGAGCGTTTTCAAAGCTAGACTCGTGGCAAAAGGTTACAGACAAGTCCAGGGTATAGACTACGAAGAAACCTTTTCCCCTGTCGCGATGCTTAAGTCCATTAGGATTATTCTAGCAATTGCAGCTCATTACGATTATGAGATTTGGCAAATGGATGTCAAAACCGCCTTCCTGAACAGTAAACTGGAAGAGGATGTGTACATGACACAGCCTGAGGGTTTTGAGGATTCCGGGAATGCTGGAAAGGTTTGCAAGCTTCAAAGGTCCATCTACGGGTTGAAGCAAGCAAGTCGGAGCTGGAATCTTCGATTCGACGAGAAAATCAAAGAGTTTGGTTTTCTGAAGAATGAGAAGGAATCTTGTGTATACAAGAAGGTTATTGGGAGCAACCTAGTTTTCTTGGTCCTGTATGTGGATGACATACTGATCGTTGGAAATGACATCCCTATGCTTGACTCCGTGAAAGAGTGGCTTAGGAAGTGTTTTTCAATGAAAGACCTAGGAGATGCAGAATACATATTGGGCATCAAGATCTATAGAGATAGAGCGAGGAGGATGATTGGACTTAGTCAAGAGACTTATATAGATAAGGTTCTTGAGAGGTTCAAGATGGAAGACTCTAAGAGAGGATTCCTACCCATGACACATGGTACGACGCTTAGCAAGACTCAGTGTCCCCGAGATCCTGATGAGCTAGCACACATGAAGAAGGTGCCTTATGCTTTGGCAATAGGATCTATCATGTACGCCATGATCTGCACTCGCCCAGACGTCTCATATGCTCTGAGCATGTGTAGTCGTTACCAATCTAATCCAGGTGAGAAACACTGGACCGCAGCCAAAAATATCCTGAAGTACTTGAGAAGGACTAAGGATCACTTCTTGGTGTATGGCGGGAAAGACGAACTAATCGTGGAAGGCCATGTGGATGCGAGCTTCCAAACGGACAGAGATGATTTCCGATCGCAGTCGGGTTATGTCTTTTGTCTAAACGGAGGAGCAGTAAGCTGGAAGAGCTCAAAGCAGACTACTGTAGCAGACTCTACCACGGAAGCAGAATACCTTGCCGCTTTGGAAGCAGCTAAGGAAGGAGTTTGGATAAAGAAGTTTATCTCCGAACTTGGTGTAGTTCCTAGCATAGAAAATGGGGTTACTCTGTATTGTGACAACAATGGAGCTATCGCCCAGGCTAAGGAACCAAGGGCACACCAGAAATCCAAACATATCCTAAGGAAGTACCACGTGATTAGGGAAATCACTGAGCGAAAGGATGTGGTCATTTGCAAAGTCGATACGGACGACAACGTTGCCGATCCGTTAACTAAACCACTGCCTCAGCCCAAGTATGAGAGTCATAGAAGGGGCATAGGTATAAAGCGCATCGATGAATGGCTTTAGGTTGTAATTGGATTAATGAAAAGGGGTTTTCATGTAATCAATTAGCTACATTCAATAAAAAGGAATAAAGGAGTTATTTCTGTCGTTAAATAATGGTTTAGTGTTTAATGGCGGTCCAAAATAATGAGGAATTCCAGGTAGGTTTATCAGATACGTGATCTGGTAAATGGAACCCTACTAAGTGAACGTGGAATAGATTCATTATTGAGTCCCTAGTCCAGGTCATTGCATGGACAACAATGACTCAAGAAGACTAGCATGGGAATTGACTGATAGCGCAGTTCCATGGGCTATAGGAATATGGTATTTAAGTCAATTACATGAATGTAGATTGGGGAATCTACATTGGATTAACCCAAAGATGAGAGTTTTTTTCAAGGAGTTGAAAAAGGCGTCACAAACTCTCATAGGCAAGATTGGAAAGATTCCGTAAACATGAGTGCTCCACTCATCTTATGTAAGGAATGTCGAACTTTGGTACTGTCAAACGCCGCGCCGTAAAAGGAGGTTATAAAGGCAGCATACTGGGGGAGACAGGATAGACATGAAGTTAAGTGAGAGTACAAGACTGGATGATGTCCTTCTATTAAGTTAGGAATAAGTATCTCCGGGCCACTTGAGGAGAAGCAACTGGAAAATGTGTGGCCGCACTCAAATGGATTAAGAGTTAATCATTTGAATTGACAGTTGTTCTCTGGATCAAGAAAGTCTGAACGGTGTGACGTATCAGATGAGATACTAAGCGACATGGGAATCGAGCATTGCACTTGTTCTAAGTACAAGTGGGAGACTGAAGGATTTATCCGTTCGGTCTGAAGGAGATGTCCTTCCGAAGGAGTGTCCTTCGACCAAGGTGGCAATGCGGTCAATTTGTCAGTTAGGATAACGATGACCACACGTAAAGATCATCCAGTCCGGTCCAATTAGGGATCGTAATGCTTTGCTAGAAGCCAACTACGATCGTCGGATCAAGGAGTTGATTCGCGACTAACATAGACCGGATCCTACAACGGGTTACACATAAGAGTGGTTACTTGATCGGAGAGATTTGACTAGACGGGAACTGGCTAAAGTTGGATGGGATTCAACTGGAAAGGCCGAAAGGGTCCGAATGGAGATTCGGGACAAGATAGAAGGAAGGCTCTTTGGGCCGGCCATGAGATGGCCGACCAGAGTAAGTGGGCCGGCCATATAAGGCCCATAGTGGGCTGCCCTGGCCGGCCACACTTAAGGGGATTATCAAAATACCCCAAAAAGGGTATTTTGGTAATTATCTTTTCTGTGACCCAGAAAATAGAAAACTTAATCTGAATGAGATTCTAATTAGGGTTTGTCTATATATTGGGTCAGTTGAGAACAGAAAAGGTGTGGATTTTTCTTTAAGGAAAATTATACAGCTCTCTCTCTCTGAATATACAGCTATTGGAGAGAGAGGAATATAGAGAAAAAGTTCCCATTCTATCAATCTAGTCAAGAAGAAGTGTTCTTCTCAACCTTCTAGTAAGTCCTAGCAGTCTGAAAGGAAGGGAGATCAAGTCTATTCACTCGGTGTCTCAAGTAGAGGAGCTACAGTTGGAGCTCTCGATCTTTGCATGCGATTGGAATGGTTCGAGGGAAAAACGCGTTAAGGTATTTATCCCTCTCTAGTTCATTGATTAGTTTATGCATGTCGATCCTGGGCAATCTAGTGTTAAACATGAGATGTTTGAGATTCCGCTTACAACACTAGTTAGTGTATAGGATACACAAAACCCTACAGTGTCACCAACAACTGATGACGAGACGGAGTACATGTGTCGGGTGCCTTATGCAAATGCAGTAGGTAGCATTATGTATGATATGGTGTGCACAAGGCCTGATATTTCACATGTTGTTAGTGTAGTAAGAAGATACATGGGTAGACCTGGGAAAGGTCATTGGCAGGCTGTGAAATGGATACTGCGGTATCTGGGAGGAACTGCGGAGCTTGGTCTGGTTTACGACAGAAGGGCTGACACTTCTAGACCGGTAGTTGGATTTGTAGATTCGGATTTTTCGGGGGATCTTGATCGGAAGAGGTCGCTGACGGGATATACGTTCACACTCTGCGGGAGTGCCATTAGTTGGAGAGCAGTGCTGCAGTCGGTAGTAGCTCTGTCTACAAGGGAAGCTGAGTATATGACAGCAACAGAGGCGGTGAAGGAGGCAATATGGCTGAGTGGTTTAGTTCGGGATTTGGGCCTGAAGCAGGAAGTGACAGAGATCTACTGCGACAACCAGAGTGCTATTCATTTGACCAAAAATCAAATGTACCACGAGAGAACTAAACACATTGATGTCAGGTATCACTTTATCAAGGACGTGATTGAACAAGGGAAGATAACGATGAAGAAGGTTTCTACGGCAGAGAATCTAGCGGATATGCTGACCAAAGCAGATACAACTTTCAAGTTTAAGCATTGTTTGGACTTGATTGGGATTTCCAGATGTTAGCCCTACCATGGCTTGAGCGACGATGGCTCAGAGGCGCTGAGCTATGATGGTGGTAGATTTAAGTCAAGAAGAGCATATTCAAGTCTAGGTGGAGAATTGTTAGAAGTGACTCGAATATGGATTGATATCGGACCCGGTTTACGACCCTCCAACCCGCTTACAAGGCGAAGGTCTCGGCCGAATTTTGGACCCGTTAGCGGAGCTGATTACTGAGACAAGGCTGGTATGCGAAGCAAGGCTGTGAGGCAGAGCTGGACTCCGACACAGAGCTTGGATGCGGAAGCTAGGCTTATGTCGGTGATTAGTGTTATCTGTGTATAATGTCGGTTGTAGAGAGTCGGTGAGGCGGTGGGATTAGGGTTTAGTGGCTACATAAACTAAACCATAAGGAGATATCAGTAACACAATCTCACGAATCTCTTGTGTAAACTTGTTTGCTTATCATAGTGGAAATCATCGTGCCGTTGTCGCCCTGGAGTAGGTCTCACCAACCGAACCACGTAAATCTTTGTGTTTTGTTCTTGATTGTTCTTTACTATTCCTATTGCTTATCTTGGATTACTCGTATTGATCACATTAAACCCCGATTGACATAACAGATTTCATCAACATCCTGGTCTTTTCTTTTTCCACAAAAGTTGAGAGCAAGGTAGAACGGATCAACAGCCAAGAAAGAGACCAGTGCAAGAGAAAGTTTGTCTGTTGCTGAGTAGGTGACTTGGGGAGAGATGAAGTATCAGTAATGCCTGTTGTTGTAAGTTTGGCATTGAAGTCCATGTTATCCAAACCATTAGTTGGAGAGACTGACTGATTATTGGTCCTGGAAACTTTTTGTAACTGAATTTTAAAACATTACCACCATCAGAAAGGATAGAATTTACCACTGCCAAAAGTGGAGCACTGAAGGCATTAACTAAAGCCACAAAGATAGGAAGAAAGCACACAAGGTGAAAGGTAAGCAAGTATCTGTTTAAATATTTGTTGTTCAGACTAAGGAAAACCAAATTCATAAACTAGCTATATTTGTGATTACACTGGTTTTGAGACTAGAGGCAAGAATCAACCGTGATCAATTGATTCTAATTAAGGTTCGATTAAAAAAACAAGATCATAATCATAACACATACAGAGAGAGAGAGAGAGAGAGAGAGAGATCTGTCACTGGCTTTGAACCTATCTAAACCATCTCAAAAGAGATTACATGACAAAGAGTTCATGTGAGGCACATATGATTAAATCTTGCAAATGCATCAATCTTTATCTGCTACCAGTCTAGAACTTATAGATGTCATTAAGAAATTAAACTGCGAGAAACATAACCATAATCCATCAGTTAATTGAAACCAGACGGAGTAATTTTAGAGAGAGGAGAAAATAGGAACTCCTGGTAGGGTCTGTCCTGCATCAACAATGAACTCGTTTCCAGTTATATACTCTGACGAGTCATGAATCAAGAACCTAACAAGCGATGTTAATGCTGGATCTGTTTCTCCAAATTTTTTCAGGGGAACGGTTCTTTCAGCGATTTTCTTGAGCCATTTTTTCTGCATGAGTTGCTCTGTTATCTCAGATTTGAAAAGTCCAGGACATATTGCATTCACTCTGATGCCATTAGCTCCTAATTCCAGTGCCATTACCTGTCACAAAAAATAAACACATTTGGTTGAGATCAGGAGGGTGTTTCAATAGGCACCCCTTGGTTAGCTATTGGCAGTCAGCCGGTCAAAGGCAACCGAGTGTCTTGAGTTGGATCAAGGGGGCACCAAAGAAGTGGGCCCACAACCGACATCGGACGGAGCCTTCAATAGTGTCAAAACAGGCTGATAAGAGACAGACATCACTTAACTTGACCGAGCCTTGACTAGGGTTAAAACAGGACTCTGGGGTGGCTATAGTCAAATGGGACTGTAGAATTTTCTGAAGGGAACTTCTAAGAGGGGTTCCTATTTTTGCTGAACACCCCTCCTTGCACAAGACTTCCTGTAGAACGAGGCAAACGGAAGGCGCCTTCAGAATTTCTCTTTACGCAACGTGTTTGGTAACTTGAACCCAAATAACAAGCTGGATCGAAAATATCATAGTCTTAATAGTAGCATTATCTAACATTAACCCTTCATTCGAGGTACTGGTTAAACTTTTTTTTATCATTTCATCATTCATTACCAACGTGGGAGTAGTAAATGGAAAAAGATCTAAGTGTAAAATGGAGTACCTTAGTGATGGAGTTCATGGCCGTCTTCGATGCAGCATAGGCGATACCTCCTGGTAATTGTCCACGTTGAAGACCAGCGATGGATGAGATATTGATTACTGATATTTTCAGATTCGCAGCACGACTACGTCTACATACAGACTTGGAGACTAGCCATGTTCCTGTTAAATTAGTAGCAATAACGTTCTTCCATTCTTCTTCGGACAAATCTATTGCTGAATTCACCCCACCTATATGCACATAGAACACAATGAGTTACAATATTATACAAACAGATAAACCTTTCTCCTGCAAGGACCATAGTTTGGGACTACATGAACAAATGATAGTGGCAGCTGATATGGCAAGAACACGAAATCATCATCCTTCACTTTACCCCACATGGGCTACCATATCATATGAATTGCTAATGTAGTCGAAATATATAGTACTGAGAGTAACAAGTTAACACTTCATATTGGAATTAAAACTATTTTGGTTAAGGTGAGGATTTTTCAATTTGGCTGCAGAGGTGACAAACATAGTTTTTTTACTTGCATGAGGCAGCATTGATTGTTCTTGAAGTAGTCATATCCATCCCCTTAAAATAACATATATTGCTCCCTTCATTAGATATTTATTTTAGGTCCCTGGCATCCAAAATATTCTTCGGGACCTAAAGACTTGGTCTTGACTTAGGAGCAACCTAAAATTTAGCCCAAAACTCAATTTGATTGTATTTTATATCATACTCTTCATCTTCACCTCATCTCAACTTCCAACCACCCGCTACCACCGATTCTTCTCCCCAATTTGTGCTTTTCTCTCTTCCTCTGTCTGAAAAGAACCCCATGAGAGACGTGATGGCAGATGAAGACAAAGGGGGACACCCTTTGTGGTTATATGCTGCCTTGCTGCTAAAAAGGATTCCTTCGTCTTCATCATCCCACGTTAGATCTTAAATCTATTGGAGTTCTTTCAGAGGGAGAAAGATAGGATGAGAGAGAGTGAAGAAGATAGATATAGAAAGAAAGAGAGTGAGTGAGAAAAATAATTGGTGGTGGGCGGTGGGTGGTGGTAGGTGGTTGGAAGTTACGGTGGTTGTAGAGGTAAGAGTTGTAATTCACTAGTTATTCGAGATGCTCTCCAAATCTGAACAAAATCCGGAGGTTATTTGTAGTCATAGGAAGCCCCACCCACATCATCATTCAATATCTCTTGGCCCACGATTTGCCAAACCACTTGGGCGTTCGGTCAAATGTGACTAGGATCGCTTCATAGTTAGAAAAACGGGCACTATGGAAAATATGCAGTTTCAATTAATCCAGCCAAAGTAAATTAGACCTAACACGATTCCAGAGAGTAAAACTTCAAGCATTTGGATACAAGTTAGATCTGAAATTTCAGACAATTCAAAGTCTATAGACAAAGAAAACCCCCATTGTGGGTCGGAGTCAGATCTGAAATTTTAATAGGTTCTTTTCAAATTTCCCTTTCAAAAAAAATGTCTAGAGATCTGTGTAGAGGTATGAAATAACTCATACTCCAAAAATCTTTGTTTTTCTGTGACTCTTCTAAAATGTCTAATGTGATCATAAATATTTTGGATTCATTCAGATTTATACTAATCAATTTCAAACAACAATTAATAAAAAAACAATCACCAAATATGAAATCCCAAATAAATAATCAAATCAAATTACCTCTAAAACCACCATTATTAATAAGAGCATCAATCCGACCAAATGCATCCCAAGCTTTTTGTACAGATTCATCAATTACAGAACCAGAAGCAGTCAAATCAAGTTCAACAGCAACAGCAACTAATTCACCTGATGAAGATGAAGAATTCATTAATTTATTATTGATTTCTTCACATAAGGATTTCAATCGATCTGTTCTTCGAGCAGCAGCAATTATCTTACAACCTGCCTTAGCAAGATCTAAACAAAATTCTAAACCTAAACCTGATGATGCTCCTGTTACCATTACTATTTTTCCGTTCAAACTCTTCCATGGTTCTAAAGTTTTTTCTATTACTTTTTCGGCCATTGGTTCAGTATCAAAAGGGTTTTAGAGGTTTTTGAAGATGGCAATTCTAGGGTTCTCGTTTGGTTCTTATAGGATGATATCTGGGTATTCAACGTCGTTTTTTCTCTCTCTTGAATCATGGTATGGGATTATGCATTAATTGAAGAACAAATGGAAACAGAGAGACAGAGAGAAGAATTTAAAGTGACAAGTGTTGCTGATGTTTGACTTATCTAGTGGTGCTTATAGCTGTAGATTTTTTTCCTTTTAAATATTATATTAAATTAAAATTATACCTCATACTAAATAAATCAAATGAAAATGTTACAAATATAAAACTAAAAGATAACGAGTCAAGCATGAAGATTTTTACTTTAAAACAAATAGATCTTAAAATATAAAGTAACGAGTAAAAGCGTAATCCCTAATAATTAGTCGGTAAAAATTAATGCGTCTAAGAAAATTTATGAAGCTTACGTAAAAAGTTCTTCACTAACATAAAAAAATAAGAGATTTTATCGAGCTTACCTTAAAAATTTGTTATCGTAGTACAAAAAGACAAAATTTATAAAACGTACACAAAAATTTCTAATGAAACTTAGCGAAATTTTTATATATTATTTACCTAAAAGATTTTATAGTATATACCAAAAAAAATTTCACTAACTTAAAAGTAAAAGAATTTCTAAAACACACATTATAAATTTTTTTATAGAACTAATATACTCCCTCCGTCCCAAATTAAGAGTTCCGTATTAAAAACGTAATTTTTTTCACAATTTTTACTTTTTCATTTTTACCCATATTAATTTTTAACATGTTTTTTGAAATTCAAAAGAATTAGCACTATATATATATATATATATATATATATAAGATTAGTTTCCATAAAGACAAATTATTCTTATCTCTTTCTAAAAAATTACCAAAATACGAATTGTTTTAATTAAGTAATAAATACATTATATATTGTCAACACGGGTATAATTGGAAAATCTATGTATTTTATATGATAAAAGAGGAATGGGTCTCTTAATTTAGGACAAACGAAAAAGAATACGGGACTCTTAAATTGGGACGGAGGGAGTAAAAGATTTTATAGAATTACCTGTTGTCTTCTCTAATATAAAAGGAAAAGATTTTATAGAAATTACTTAAAACTTCAATCATTTTATATAGAACATAATTTATAATATATAAATCCTTAATAGGAAATATCTTTTTGGGAATATACCTTCCTCTGTAATGGTTGAGATCTCCTCTCCCCAACTTATATTGAATGGGTGGGATTTCTTCTCCCACCTATGGAAAAGTGTAATTTTGATCAACTGCTAGGGTTTTAAAGTAAAATCACTTAATTTTGAATTTCATAGTCTTCCTGAACTTCTCTTTCTCCCGCTCTCTCCAGCTCTCCGTGTCTGAAATTATTCTCTCTCTCTCTCTCTCTCTCATCTCATCCCATCCCATCCGGCCATCCCCCCTCTCTGCTTTCTCTCACGCAACTCCCTTTCAACTTCTCTCATCATCCTCAACATCTTCAACATCTTCTCTCATCCAGCCACAACTCTGCTCTCTCTCAAGCAACTCCTAATGTTGGAGGTTTTAGATTTCTTTTCCTTTACTCAGGAGCTGGTAAAAATTCTTTTCCATCTGCTGTAAAAACCTAGACAATAGTTGGGTTTTTATAAAAAGTCTAAGAGCATGTGGTATTTCATTTCATGTTATAGACTTCTCACAGATAATACTGTAACATGAAACCAGTATTATCAATTTTTCCATATGCTCTTGGACTTTTCATTGTAAAAATCTAGGGTTTTTGGTTCTTCATTGTGCTTCTATATTTAGTGACTAGACATGGTTCTCAAACACTAATTTCTCAAACATTAATCAAAAAAAAGAATTTGAGATTTGTAAGTCTTATTTATCGGATTTGATCTAAATTTCATACATTTAGGTTAATTGCAAGTAAGCAATTTGATAATGGGAGTTGGTAGTTTCTTCAACTAATGAAGATGATGTCTGAATTCTTTTTTCCTCTCTTGCGCACATACATACACACAAAAGATCGAGTTTGGACTTCCTCTCATCACCTTCGGTCTTTGTTTCTCTCTGTTGCTCGCAGTCGTCTCTTTCTCTCTCTCCCTCTCTCTCACACACAGACACACACACACACACACAAAACCTCTTTCTCTCTTTCGATGCAGTGTTTTGGTTTACCAATAAGATTGAGATTTAGGACATCTTTCAGTTCATATTTAATTGTTTCATCTGTTTTTTTCTACTTCATTTGCGTTCATTTTTCTGTATTTAGGTGAGGCTATGTCTATAAAACTTTGTGTGTTGGTTGCTAAAATGGTGATATTTAAAGTTTGTCTAGCTCACTATATTAACACTATATTAATATGACTCTGTGTATTGGTTGCTAAAACGTTTGGCCTTATCATAGCTGAAATGTTTTGGCTTATTATATGTTTGTACGAGGGTGTAACCCGTGCCCAAGGGCACGGAAAGTATTTTTGAATGAGCTTCAAGGTTGCGCATTTCTTCCCATCTGATTGACGTTGCAAATCGACAGCTTATTTAGTCGAGCTAGTTATAATATAATCTAGTCAAATAAGTTTTCTTGTTATAAAGTAAATATTCGACTGAGTATTTACCATTTGAAAAACTGTCCCTGACATAAACAACAAAACCATGAGCTTCAAAGGAGACGATTACCTGTCTTCTTCGTCTATAGGCAGACCACAAAATTGATATAGCCCCAAGCGTATTTGACCGTAGTCATTCCTCACACCTATAGGCGCAAAGGTCTCGGACCCTTCACGCACGTAATCTAGGGAAACAAATCAAATCAAGTTCGGATTATGGATCTTCAAGCTTGAATTTATTCATGAGCTCTAAATATATATCATACTAAATGATTTATGGAACTCCCATGGTGTTTGATGATAATATTTGTTGATTTTCAAATTGAAGTTTGAAAATTGAGAGAGAAAAACAAACAAAAAAGAAAATAAGAAAAAGTTTGTGCTCGGGGCGCCAATTGGATTTACAAGGTGTGCCTACAGATGGATGCCCCTATAGCAATTTTGGGAGAATGTACCTGAAATTGGGGTTTGCACCTGCTAAAAACAAATAAGAGGCTAGGCTTTTAGACTAATTTTATGGGGCTCAGACGCTGAAAAGTTTCCAGTCAAATTTAAAGTTTGGGTTATTTCCCTAATAGCCTCTAACTTTATGACCGGTTTCCTTCCCAGCCTCCTATTTTGTCAAAAATATTCATATGGTCCCCTTTTATTCCGCTATAACACCGTTAACTAGTCATCATCTTTCTCTCATCCAACTCATTGTCTCTCTCTGCCACCTCATTTTCTCGCCACCTCATTATCTTTCCCGGCGACCTTCAAACATTTAAAAAAAATAATCCGACCCATTATTTCCTTCACCCTGAGAACCCAATTCAGGAAACTTTGCAAGTGACTTATTCAAGATAGAAAAAATGAATCTTTTTTATGGTCTGGCCAAAGAGAGAATGATCTTGCAGATCCCAAAAGCACTTGCTTCCTTCTCAATTTTTGATATGTAAGCAATTAGGTCTGAAAATTCAGTATCAGTAGGGCGAAATACAGGAGCCAATGGCAACTCTTTGAGCCAAATGGGTATATCCACACGACCCATAAAAATCCGATTTTTTTTTTAAAACCAGAACAATACAAGGTGAAGACTGATGTGAAGTTGTTAGTCCCAAAATTGGTCCCCTTTCAATAGTTAGAATTGAAATAGAGGAAAATTATAAGGCCCAAAATTCGGGTCAAAATAGCAAATGAAGCCCAACCCCGAATAATAATGCAAAAAAAACCCAAAATTTGAAATTACAAAACATTTATGAAAATTTCTGAACAAAACACAATTTGCTCTCAACAATTTTGTAAATGTATGAACAAATTTGTTTTTGTTTACACATAATTATATATGTTGTCACAGTTTCAAAAGTGTTGTAATAGTTTCAAAAGTGTTGCCAACAGTTTAAAAATTGGGTTTTTTTTACATTATTATTCCCGAGTGGGTTTTTTTTTCGTATTTGGGCCCAAATCTTGGGCTTTTCTTACATAGTTTCTTCTTAAAATGGGTATTAGTTGAGTGTTTGTATAAAGCCTAGATTGTAATTTCTTCAAACTACAACCACATTCAAGTATAAATTGGAAGATCAAAAGAGCAATAAGTTAGGTAAAATTGGAGTGAAGAGATGAATATAATCTGCCATTAGCAATTGGAGATATCTAAGAAGGTCTGTTGCAGACCTTCGACAGACTCCGGCAAAGGGAAACCCCCTTCGTCGGAGTACTTGGAGAGAGAGAGAGGGGAGACAAAAAAAATTTAGAGAGAGAGATGAGAGTTAAAAAAAAAATTTAATGTTTGAAGGTCGTCGGTCGGAAACTTGGCCGCCCGACGACTTTCGCCGGGGAAGATGATGAGGTGGCAGAGAGAGGCGATGAGTTGGATGAGGGAGAGGTGATGACTAGTTAACGGTGATATAACGGAATCTAAAAAAGAGGGCCATATGAATATTTTTGACAAAGTAGGGGGTTAGGCAGGAAACCGGTCACAAAGTTGAGGGCTGTTAGGGAAATAACCCTTAAAGTTTTCAGTTTTGCCCCATTCAACTTTCTTTCTTTTCTTTCTCTAGCAGTCACACTGCCTCTCGCTCTACTTTATTTTTCCCCGTTTAAATTTTTTTCTCTATATCTTTATATACAAGATTTGAAGAATAGATGAACCTTAGAAAACTAAAGTTGATGGAAGAGAAACAATGGTGGTGATGTTCGAGGCTTCATCTTCTCTCACAAATATGGCATTCCTTAATTAGTGAATATGGTGAAGAAATCGGATTTGGTGAAAATTTAATGGTGCATTAGTCAAATCTATGATTATCAATTTCATAAGAGTTTGATCACTTCAACATATTTATTGAAACTTCAATAGTGAAGAAATTTGATGATGAATAAATTTGGTAAAATCAGATTAGGTGAAAGTTTGATGGTGAAGAATGTTTTTTTCTTGAACATAGATTCATGTGGTGAAGAAAATTTAGATTTTGGTTCAGAAACAATGTGCGTTGCGAATTTGGATCATCACCGTATCTAAACCGATCCAATAAAAATGATGAACATGTCAACAACAACATGATTTTATTTCTAGTTTTGCGTTTACTTTAATTGTGAAATTTTATCGTTGGATTAGTTTATTTTAGTTGTAAAACTAACGGTTGGAGGAGTTAACAACAAGAAGACTTAGTCAAACTTCAAATTCTAACCTTAAAACTATTATTACTTCAAAAAGTGGTTTGATTGGTAATATGATTAAAAAAAATAGCAAATAAACTTTAAATAAAAATTAAGTTGATATTCAGAAAAGGGGAACCTAGGGTTTTCGAATCCATCCATGTAATCAATTCTAAATATGAGGTATTTGCATTAGTTAATCAATTTTCTATTTTTCTCGGGTTTTATAACATTAATGGTATAAAATCCGGAATATATCATCGTTTAAAAGCAATAAGAATTCAAAATAAGGGAAATTCGATCTAAGAATTGATTAACTCACATATAAATCATATCGGTAAAACTAATTATGATGAACTTCATCTAAAACCCTAGATGGAAAAATTAGTTACTCATGAAAATTATGATCAAAATCAGAAAATAAAGTAAGAAGTAAAGAGGGGAGAAAACATAACTTTTTTCTCGCAGAAAATGATTTCCTTCTGATTTTCCCGTTTATCCGCCAAACGCGCCTTAAGGGAAAATGATTTTCTCGTCTTATAGGAATTGAATTCTCTGTGGGAAAATAGTTTTCTCGTCTTCTCCAACTCTCTTTCTCTCTCTAACTTTCTGTTTCTTTCTCTCTTTCTACTATAACTCCTTCTTTTCTATCTAATGTATGCCATGGTCTGCACTCGCCAGACATCTCATATCTCTGAGCATGTGAAGTCGTTACCAATCAACTCCAGGTGAGAGACACTGGACCGCAGCCAAGAATATCCTGAAGTACTTAAGAAGGACAAAGGATCACATCTTGTTATATGGCGAGAAAGAAGAACTAATCGTGGAAGGCCATGTGGATGCGAGCTTCCAAACGGACAGAGATGATTTCCGATCGCAGTCGGGTTACGTCTTTTGTCTAAACAGAGGAGCAGTAAGCTGGAAAAGCTCAAAGCAGACTACTGTAGCACACTCTACAACAGAAGCAGAATACTTAGTCGCTTCAGAAGCAGCCAAGGAAGGAGTTTGGATCAAGAAGTTTATCTCCGAACTTGGTGTCGCTCCTAGCATAGAAAAGGGAATAACTCTGTATTGTGACAACAATGGAGCTATTGCCCAAGCTAAGGAACCAAGAGCACACCAAAAGTCCAAACATATCCAAAGGAAGTACCACGTGATAAGGGAAATCACTGAGCGAAAAGATGTGGTCATTAGCAAAGTCGATACGGACGACAACATTTCCGATCCGTTAACTAAACCACTACCTCAGCCTAAATATGAGAGTCATAGAAGGAACATTGGTATACAGCGCATCGAAGAATGGCTTTAGGTTGTAATTGGATTAATAAAAGAAGTTTTATGTAATCAATTACCTACATTCAATAAAAGAAATAAATAAATTATTTCTGTCATTAAATAATAGTTTAGTGTTTAATTGACAGTCCAAAAAATAATGAAGCATTCCAAATAGGTTTATCAGATGCGTGATCTGGTAAATGAAACCCTACTAAGGCGTCATTTGGATAAACGGATTCTATTTGCAGTTGCTTTTCTTTAAGCGCTTAATTTTCAGTGCTTCATAAAAGTCAAATTTTGTTGTTTGGTAATATCTTGTAAAAGCGCTTTTTAGAAAATAAAATTTAACAGCGCGCATTTGGCAAAAAGAAAAAAGTGTTTTTACCTAACAATTACATGTTAATCTTATTCATCAAAACAAACCTTACTTTTTTTTTTGAAAGATTTTTAGACCTTACTTGGTTTAATAGAGATTCCATGAGAATGTTAATTAGTATAAACTTTTGATTTGAGGCACTCAAACTATACTCATATTTGTTAACTGAGTTTGTTAATGGAGTAATGAAAAAAACAAAATATTGATAAGGTATTGGAAGATCTTGAATCTCAATCATCTTTGCTTTCTTTCTTTACTCTTCAATGGAAAAAATTGGAAGAATACATTGATTCGATTAAAATATCAATTGAAGAAAGCTTTGATAAACTTGAATTGAAAGAGAAGGGGGCCATTAATGAAACTAATTCTCTTCCTCTTGTAAAAGAAAATGGATTGAAGAAATGGATAAGGAGAGGAAACACGTGATATAAGAGACGAATCAAGATGAGGAGATCCGACGATCAAGACTATTCCAAGATATTTGAAGATATGTGAAGATCAAGAATATTCAGTTCCATATATTTAGAATATTTCTTGTAATATATCTAATATTATTATTGAGTTAATTCCTATATGGCTCCCTACTTTGTGACCAGCTTCAAATATGGCCCCCAAAATTCTGTAAATTCAAATATGACCCCCTTTTTTTATGTAATTGTCCTAACTACCCTTCCCTTTAAATCCTTGTTCAAAATTAAAAATAAAATCTTAATTCCACCTCATTTCCCTCTCCACCACACATCTCTCTCCATGTCAACTCTCTCTCTCTCTCTCCACATCACCTTTTTTTCCAACTCACCTTCATCTTCTCCGATTAAAGTCGCCGGCCGGAAATTTTCTGGCCAGCGACCTCTAAAAAAAAAAAATTTAGAGAGAGAGAGAGATGAGAGAAAAAAAATATTTTTTTTTTTGAGGTCGCCGGCCGGAAAATTTTCCGGCCGGCGACTTTAATCGGAGAAGATGAAGATGAGTTGGAAAGAGAGAGGGGTGAGTTGGAGAGAGAGAGAGGTGAGTTGGAAAGAGAGGTGAGTTGGAAAGAGAGGTGAGTTGGAAAGAGAGGTGATGTGGAAAGAGAGAATTGACATGGAGAAAGATGTGCGGTGGAGAGGAAAATGAGGTGGAATTAAGATTTTATTTTTCGGGTCCGTTTGATACGTGTAAAAATGTGAGTAAGAAAGTCGTTTTTCCAGGAAAATCAATTTTCCGCTGTTTGGTTGGCCACTTTGGGTAAGTAAATCGATTTTCTAAGAAAAAATAAGTGTGCAAATGGTCTAATTTTTTTCCACCTTTTAGATGGAAAAGTTACTTTATCATTCTCTCCCTCCTCCCATAACTCTCTCCTACTGTAACTTTCTATCTCTATTTCTCTCCTACCGTAACTCTCTTCATCTCTCTCCAATTAATAAATAAAACCGAATTAATAAATAAAAAGAAATTCTAAAGGCAACCCTTAAATTCTAAAGGCATCCCTTAAATGCCTAACATTTATATATTGGTTAAAGGCGCAATTATTAAAACCTAACTAATAAACATTTGTCTAAAGGCACCCCTTAAATTGTAAAAGCACCCTTTAAATGCCTAACATTTATATATTGGTTAAAGGCCCAATTAATAAATAAAACATAATTAATAAATATTTGTCTAAAGGCACTCTTTTTCTCACCTTTTCTCACATTCTTATCAAACACCTAAATTTGACTTTGAGGTAAGAAATCTCTTTTCTTTCTAATGGGAAAGAAAGTTGTTTTCTTACCCATATATTTTCCCGCGTATCAAACGGACCCTTCATTTTGAAAAAAGATTTAAAGGAAGGGTAGTTAGGGCATTAACTTAAAAATAGGGGCCATATTTGAATTTACAGAAATTTGGGGGTCATATTTTAAAATGGTCACAAAATAGGGGGCCAAATAGGAATTAACTCATTATTATTAGATATATTTTATATTGTTTCTTAGTTTAGTTAGGAGAAACTAGGAAACCCTAACCCTAATTTCTCTATAAATAAGAAAGGGTTGTAAGGATTAAATCACTTGATTACTAATCAATCATTGTAACGAATCACCATAATTGTGGTTAATAAAGTATGTAGCCATTCTGGCTTTCTCCGAGGATGTAAGTCGTGAATGTCCGACTGAACCTCGTTAAATATGGTGTCCTTTATTTATGTTCATTTATCTCCAATTATCACATTATCGCGAATTTCTACAACAATGACTCATGAAGACTAGCATGTGAGATCGACTGATAGCGTTGTTTCATTGGCTATAGGAATATACTCCCTCAGTCCCAAAATGAATGACCTATTTTGAAAACCCAACTTATTAAGGGAACATCGTTAATTGTTGTTTGACTTTCAAAAATAACATGGTGTTTCCACTTGTATCCTCATTAACTTTTTTATTAAAATGAAAAAGTTGAACTTATCTTTAAATAAAGTTGTCATTAAATTTATAGTAATGGGTGTTATTGAAAATAACAAAAAGTTCATTTCTTTATTTTTAGAATTAGGACTTTAAAATGGGACAACTTAAAATAGAAATTAGGTCATTTATTTTGGAACGGAGGGAGTAGTATTTAAGTCAATTACATGAGTGTATGATTGGGATTATACACCGGATAACCCAAACATGAGAGTTCTTCAAAAGTTAAAAAACGTCATGAACACTCATAGGCAAGATTGGAGAGATTCCGTAAACATGAGTACTCCACTCATCTTATGTAACGAATGTCGCACTTTGGTACCGTCAAACGCATGCCGTAAAAGGAGGTTATAAAGGCGGGATACTAGGGGAGACAGGATAGACATGAAGTTAAGTGGGAGTACAAGACTGGATGATGTCCTCTTATTAAGTTAGGATAAGTATCTCAGGGCCACTTGAGGATAAGCAACTGGAAAATGTGTGGCCACACTCAAATGGATTAATGGTTAATCATTTGCTTTGATAGTTGTTCTCCAGATCAAGAAAGTCTGAAAGATATGACGTATCAGATGAGATACGAAGAGACATGGGAATCGAACATTGCACTTGTTTTAAGTACAAGTGGGAGACTATAGGATATATCCATTCTGTCTGAAGGAGATGTCCTTCCGAAGGAGTGTCCTTCGACCAAGATGGCAATGCAATCAATTTTTCAGCTAGGATAACGATGACCATAATGTAAAGATCATCCAGTCCGGTCCAACTAAGGGTCGTAGCGTTTTGCTAGAAGCCAACTACGATAGTCGGATCACTTCGGTGATTCGCGGCTAACATAGACCGGATCCTATAACGGGTTACACATAAGAGTGGTAACTTGATTGGAGAGATTTGACTAGACAGGAATAGGCTAAAGATGGATTAAATCTAACTAAATAGGCCGAAAAGGTTCGAATAGAGATTCAGAACAAGATAGAAAGAACCGAGCTCAAAAGGGGTGCCCGGAGCAAGGCTCTAAGGGCCAACCATATGATGGCCAACCAAGATAAGTGGGCCGGCCAGATAGAGCCCATAGTGGGCTGCCCTGGCCGGCCACACTAAAGGGAATAGCCAAAATACCTTAAAAGGGTATTTTGGTAATTATCTTTTCTGTTACCCGGAAAATAGAAAGACCTAATTTGAATATGATGTTAATTAGGGTTTCTCTATATATGGGCCATTAAAGAATAGAAAAGGTGTGGATTTTTCTCAAGGAAGAAAAATTATACAACTCTCTCTCTCTCAATATACAGCTAGTGGAGAGAGAGGATTGTAGAGAAAAAGCTCCCGTTCTATCAATCAGTCAAGAAGAAGGGTTCTTCTCAACCTTCTATTAAGTTTTAGCAAACTGAGAGGAAGGGAGATCAAGTCAACCTACTCGGTGTCTGTAGTAGAGGAGCGACACTTGGAGCTCTCGATCTTCACACGCGATTGGAAAGGTTCGTGGGAAAAACGCGATAGAGGTATTTATTCCCTTCTAGTTCATTAAATAGTTCATGCTATATGATCCTGGTAATCTAGTGTTCAATATATAGATGTTTGAGATTCCGCTTAGAATACTAGTAATAGTATGTATTAGATACCTACAAAACCCTACAGCATGGTAATGTAGGACTTCCCAGGTCTTTGTACTTAGATGGAAGGGTTTGCTGGATAAGAGAGCTCACTTGATTAGTCAAGAAGACTTTTTATGCACGTTCATCTTACGCTTTCTTGTACATAGGTCTTTAAGGAACTTAGCGTAAGCTGGGATCTGTTTAATAGCATCTAATAATGGAATGTTAATACTAACCTGTTTGAACATTTCCATTATCTCCTCAAACTGAGTCTTCTTCTTTGGTTCTACCAAATGCTGAGGGTACGGGGCTCTAGGAACATATGACTCAGGCACAATGGGTGGGTTTTCAAACTCAGGAGCCTTCACAGGCTCTTTACTAGGGGCACTAGTTGGTCAGGTTGGTGGTTCAGAGTTTGGTTCACTATCTTCGGGAACTTCTACCTTATTGTCAATTACCCTACCACTTCTAAGGGTGGTTACTGCACTGGTCTGGTCCATCGACATTTTACCCATCGGGTTTCGCTCTGGCTGACTAGGAAATATACCCTGTTCTCTCTGTCTAAGGGCTTTTGTAAGTTGACCTACCTCGGTTTTTAGACTAGATATAGTCTGGTTGGTCTGTTGTGCAAACTCCATTTGGGCCTTAGCTAGCTGCTTCATGGTTTCCTCTAAAGACTCCTTGTTTTGAGAAGGATATCGGGTACTAGATTGACCCTAATTTTGAGCATAAGGATTCCTAAGAGCATTAAACCCAGGAGGGTTCATTGAACTACTAATCTGACCCTGACCCTTTGACCAAGAAAAATTGGAGTGATTTCTCCAACCCGGATTATAAGTGTTTGAATAAGGATCATATTTTTGGCGGTTATCTTGCCTAGAGTTTTGATAAAGAGCATTAACATGCTCTTTTTCGTCAGGAACAAATAATAGGGTATACTTATTCCCAGTATGAGATGGGTCTCCATAGACCGAGCACGGATAAGAGATGGATTAATTTCCAACACTCATGACCTGAGTGGGATCCTCCCTGAATGCTTTAGGCTGACCAAGTAGTAGGGCTTCTATCCTTCTCATCATGGCGGCGAGTTCAAAATCTGACTCATCAACTCTATAGATGTCACCTTTATTCGGAGTAGGATTTGCCCTCATAGGAGGTCCTCTAGAAGTTTCCCATTGCTGGGATTTCTCAGCCAACTCTTCTAGAAATGCCATACACTCATCGGCGGTTTTATTGATAAACCCGCCACTACAGAATGATTCTACCATGGATGTAGTTGGGCAATCTAGTCCGTCATAGAGAATCTGGACTAGCCTCATTTTTTCAAAACCATGGTGTGGACACTGTAGTAAGATTTCTTTAAATCTCTCAAGATATTTGTAGAGAGTCTCTCCTTCTTACTGCACAAAATTGTTAAGACTTTGCCTTATAGAGGTAGTTTTGTGTTTCGGGAAGAATTTCAGAAGGAATGAACTGCTCAATTCTTCCCATGTAGTAGTGGAATGGGGTTGTAAGGCATACAACCAAGATTTTGCTTTCTCTTTCAGTGAGAAAGGGAACAACCTAAGTCTCAATATTTCGTCACGTATATTGGGGAAATTCATAGTCCCACAAATTTCTTCGAAATCCCTAACATGGTAGTAGGGGTTCTCGTTCTCAGCCCCACGGAAAACAGGGAGCATTTGAATAATGCTCGGCTTCAACTCGAAGTGAGTCGTGCAGTCGGATAACTGTATGCATGACGGTTGACACGTTCTAGTAGGATTCATGTAATCTCTGAGTGTCATAGGCTGTTTTCCATCCCTGGCTTGGTTCAGATTCTCACCCATAGTGTCACTCAAAGAGAGATTCGCTAAAAGATTACTTAAATGTGTTTCTCTACTGATGAAACGACCTCTCTTATCACGATATCTATCGGGCATAAATTAGAGCCCAATGACCAAGGATATTCGAACCAAAGAATCACTATGAGGACCCTAGAGGAAAGCAAACACAATCAGGCTGACTCCACCAAGCAACCTAAACAAAATCTAGCAACAAGTTGATTAGACTTAGATTTAGTGTATGGGTTTGTCAGATTCACCTTAAAAGTCTAGACAACTTCTATTTCGTAACAAAGCTTGAACTATAATGTTTATGAGGGTTACTCCGTCCAAGTACTATGGTCAAACAACTCCCGGAGACGACCAACGATGAACGTTTTGATAGCCGTCCTACCTGGTAACGTTTCCTCTTCTCGAGGCGACCTTATAAAGAGTTGAGTGACACTTTCCTTTGACGAATGCCCAAATAAAAATTAAGTCCCTGAATTGTTTCAAAGATCCTATGAGTTCGAAACCTTAGGGGCTAATGTCTAAATCAGATTTTAGCTTTTTAGGTGAGGTTTAGGATCGTAAATGTTGTTACCTACGTGGGCAAGAGAACGGTGATGAAACCCGTCTCCTATCTTGTAACTGGGTTAGTGCCCTTACTAGAATGATTACACTAACAGTCCGGTCGAAGCAATTAGGCACACGAATTCACACAAATACCCACTGACAGGAGATTCGTGGGTGATCAAGAATTTTACCTCCCGTTCAAGACGGGCGATGACCTTTGTAGACGACCCGTGCCACTCTTCCCTCAAGTGTTCCAACCCGAGGCTTCGTTTCGGTTTTCGGTTACAACTTATAAAGCCCTCCAATTTAGGGTCAAAACTTTGAAACCAAAATAAAAACTAGAAAGTCTAAAAGTCTCTCTCTCACCAAAAATAAAAAATAACAAAAAATAAAATGTAAATTCTTCTTCTTGAGCTCCTCTCCTTGTTGCGCCTCTTCATTTGCTCCTTAGTGTTCTACACACCAAAAATGGAAAAGCAATTCAAAGTGTCCAAAAATAAAAACTTACCAAAAATAGAAATAAAATTGGATTAAATTCAAACTAAGTCCCCGGCAGCGGCGCCAAAAACTTGATGGGCCTAAAAACTTTCCTAAATAGATCTACACCCGCAAGTGCACGAGTGTCAAGTTGTAAATTCCGGTAAGACCGGGTCGATCCACAGAGACTTAGTCAAACTTCAAATTCTAACCTTAAGACTATTATGACTTCAAAAAGTGGTTTGATTGGTAATATGATTCAAGAAAATAGCAAATAAACTTTAAATATTAATTAAGTTGATATTCAGAAAAAGGGGAACATAGGGTTTTCGAATCCATCCATGTAATCAATTCTAAATATGAGGTATTTGCATTAGTTAATCAATTTTCTATTTTACTCGGGTTTTATAACATTAATGGTATAAAATCCGGAATATATCATCGTTTAAAAGCAATAAGAATTAAGAATATAGGAAATTCGATCTAAGAATTGATTAACTCACATATACATCATATCGGTAAAACTAATTATTATAGACTTCATCCAAAACCCTAGATGGAAAAATTAGTTACTCATGGAAATTATGATCAAAATCAGAAAATAAAGTAAGAAGTAAAGAGGGGAGAAAACATAACTTTTTTCTCGCTGGAAATGATTTTCTTCTGATTTTCCCGTTTATCCGCCAAACGCGCCTTAAGGGAAAACGAATTTCTCGTCTTCTCGGACTTGAATTCTCTGTGGGAAAATATTTTTCTCGTCTTCTCCAACTCTCTTTCTCTCTCTAACTTTCTGTTTTTTTCTCTCTTTCTACTATAACTCTTCCTCTAGTGTAACCAAATAGAGTGAAATTATCTTAATGAAATCAATAGAAAATGAGTTTATAACATGAACTTAATCAAAATCTCTCTCTCTACAATCTCTCTCTCTCTCTGTGTTGTTCTCTAAAACTTCTCCCTGTTTCCTTCTCTCTCTGTAATCTCTCTCTCTCTCTCTCTCACCAAGAAAAAAGATTACAAACAGAACAATAAAAAACAAGTGATGATGATGATAATCTTTTTCAAACCCAAGTCTCTGGTTTGTTTTCTTCTCCAAACCGTGGGTTAGATCATAATGGCTCCCTCTTTTCTGTTCCCTGAAAACGTCCTCCCTCTTCTCTGTGCTTCTCCTTCTGTTTTATAGATCCAAAAAAAAAATCGAATCCAACCCAAATCCGAACCACCCTCTCTGTTGTTATCTTCAATTTGAAGAGATAAGATTAGGGAACGAGAGAGAGAATCACGTACGGTTGTTGACTGATAAGGTTGAATGATGTTGTGCTTCGCGGCCAGAGGAAAATAAGTTGCGACACCAGCCCAGCAACATAGGATCCAAAGCAACGTCCACTAGTCGTCGGATGTTGCTAGCGTGTCCAGGAACAACTTAAGTATCATGTGTTCGGTTATACTGGATTATGAACACCGAGAATCCCGAATAAGCGTCCCACACAGCCCACCAGTATACAAAAATTTCACCCTAACGTTAGGATGTGCGCCATGTGTCTCCTATCTAATATTTGGTCAACTTTCTTTGACCAAATCTTTGACCTAATCCATCTTGCTGGTCCGGACTCTGATTTGACTTCTGTTTTCGCCTACGGACTCGTCATGGACTATCCTTTCATCCGAGTATCAAAATTTGCAAAATCGACAAATCAACAAATGAACAAATAACCGAACTCCGTAAAAGACACCTGAGAAAGAAAATCAAACAAATTATCAGAGTAACCGCTCGAACTGGATTAACTAACCTGAGTTAAGAGATTTAGATGGGACATTTTCATGTCTCATCAATTAGTATTTTCAATGTTTTCAAAAATATTGATTTAGTGGTTTAATCTAAAATTTTGGGGCATGAGACTAGGCCTGTAAACGGTTGCTTATCGGATCGGATATAGGCATATCCGTATCCGAATCTGATAAGCTATTTGAATCCGATAATTATTCGACGAATATTAGAAATCAATATCTGAATACAATAAATAGGCACTACCGCACTAGCATTGCCAATGAAGGTGGAGGCGTCGTGCACATTTTTTTCCTTGAGCGAAGTATCACCAGCTATGTTTTCCTTGATGGAAGAACCATGGTTTATGGGCAATTCAGCTGGTGAGCTCAGATGATTCGTAGAGACAGTGTTTTCTACTAGTCCGACACCCGAACTTACAAGCTTATCAAACTGTTCCTGCTGCATTGGAGCCTCCTCTATAATGCTTTTCATGGGTGACGTAGATAACTTCTGAGTCAACTGTTTTAGTAGAGAACTATTTGATTTATGAGGTATCCCAGTTTCTTGAAATCTAGTCTTACTCGAGGAATCAGACCTGGAAAAAATCAAAGCATCTTCTATGATGTTATGATCATTGAAACTTTGCTGTTCTATTTCCTTTCCCAGCGTAGAGAACTCCGGGAGGATAACTTCCGCAGATATCTTGTACCCGTCTTCTCGGTCTTGCACGGTGGCCACAATCTCTTCTATCTGTCTCGATCTTTGGGTGCTCCTCTGTGTCCCATCAGAAAATCTAAGCGTTTCAGTTCTACCAATCTCTTATATTTTCTCTGGAGGAACAATTGGTACATTCTCTCCTCCATTAGTTACCAAAACGTTGATTGGTTTCTTATTAGGATCTTTACTAGTTTCAATCTTACTAGCTACAAAGGAAGGAGGATAATTTGACAAAACAGGTTTTGAAATTTCATCTCCCACACCTGAATGAGAAGACTCACAAATGTTCAATTTCGAAGTGTTTTTAGCAATAGACAAAATACGAGCATTGCTCCTTGTGTATTTTGAGGAAGAGCGGGGTGGTTTCCCTAAAAAAGGAGTGACTAACAATTCACTCCTAGATAAACCAGCAGTATCATTAAATATTTGTCGTCGTTTGGCACCTAATGAGGATACAGAACCCTCCAATGAAGATCCAGCGGCTAGATTATTCTTGAAACCAACGTCAGGAGTACAACTTGCTTCAACTAAAGATTCTTTATTCATTCCATCACCAACGTGACCTAGGGATTCATAATCACCACCTATCGTAATCTTCTCCCTCGGGGGTGTTAAGGTGTGGTTACTACCACTGCCGAACCCCATATTTGGACCACCAATTTCTTGTATTACATCTTTTGTCGAGTCCGTATCCGTGTTGGAAGGCATTCTCTGTAATGGAGGAAGTAATGGAACATGTCAATACGTGTCAAGACCTTCACTCTTCATAATGAGACCATTAAAATAAATCTATAGATCTAAAAGCCAATGGAATTCTAATTCGCTAATGCGAGTTCATGAAATGACACTCTGCATGCACGTGGAACAACATAGAAAGGCAGCACTAGTAAGCCGATGTAACCACGTGAGACTTACTACCATTTAGTTCCAACAACTAAATACAAAAGAAAGAAACAGAAAACAGCAAAGCATCACAATTGAAACAGATAAACAATAAAACTATCATATTGTTATAAATCTTTGATTTATGGTGGATGACCACCACACTTTGGTAACTCCCACCACCATAACTTCTCCACCATTATTTGTATTCAAGCACCATTGATTATATGTAACTCTTGTATTAGTTTTGTAACTCATCAAGAGGCCTATATAAAGAGGTTACTTGTTAGTGAATATGATGGACCAAACTAGTGTACCAATGTACCTAATATACCAATATATCAAAGTAGAGAAATCATCTACAAACATATGAATACAAATCAAGTTCTTCTTGTCTCTATATCTTTTGTCTATATTTCCATTATCTTTCTTCTTCCCTCCTTTATT
The DNA here is from genome assembly GCF_041429995.1 of Eschscholzia californica. Classification (NCBI taxonomy): domain Eukaryota; kingdom Viridiplantae; phylum Streptophyta; class Magnoliopsida; order Ranunculales; family Papaveraceae; genus Eschscholzia; species Eschscholzia californica. Next base: position 26,411,291 of record NW_028238309.1, on the reverse strand, counting down.
TTTCACAACACGTTATCAGCACGATTTGCTCTATGCCAAAGGGAAGAAGAAATTATCAACTCCTTGATCAAGTTACAAACAAATAAAATATGGGTAAGTTTGGTCAATTGTAATTGGTAAGTTAAAAGGTACGTGGGTTCTCTTTGTTAAAGTTTCAAACTTATTATTTTTACTTATCTCTAACCATTGATTTTGTGATTGTAGAGGCATAGTGAATCATATCAAAAAAATATTAGAATTAAGTAGATGATAATGATGAAAGGGTTACAAACATGAATATCAACGCAATCTATTCAATGGTAAGGTCAAGGTAAGTTATTCCTCCAAATTAAATTGATATTACTCTCATAACTAATGAAAGGGTTACAAACATGAATATCATCTTAAGGATGATGGATTATCTTATATTTACCCATCAAATTTTGGTGACAATCAAATGTAATCATCTTTATGTATATGAGATTACCAAACCTGAAGTTTGGTGTATATATTTCTTCAAATCTAGACAATTCTAAAATGATTATTAGAATAAAAAAAAATCTCAAAGGATGAAAATATAATATCCCTTATGAGTTGGTAAATTGTCACGAAAAAGGGTAAACCCTTGAGAAAACAAATTTAAATGCGCATTCCTGAAGAATGACAAATGTTAATTTTTCAGTGGTGAAATTATTTTCCATTGATTATGAAAGGATTATAATTTGACGGTGATAAGAAAAATCCTACACCGACTTCATATTGGAAATAGAGTGACAAAATTGAGAATCTCATTTTACTATACCAACATATAGTTTGATTAAATTTGACAAAGCTATTCATCGTGGAATGTAACTAATTTTTGTGAAACTCATCATATATTAAGTCAAAATCCAGAATATCTATTCAGGTGATGATGATGATATTTTCTTACGTGTCTGTAGACAGTGACGAGTTGTAAATTCCTGACAAATAAAATTGTTTGATTATTATATTTCATATTACACCTGAAGAGAAAGTGATGATGGATTTAATAAATAAAATAAAATAAATTCACATGAAGATGATATATCTCACATGTAATTAATCACACCCGAAGTTGTGATATTATAACAAATTGCTCACACCTAAAGCTGTGATCAGATAGTAGTTTTTGTCTAACGGAAAATATGATAAGAAAATAAAAATCAAATTTGCCTAAAGCAATTGATTTTTCCTTCGTCATTGTCACATCCTTGAAGTATGTGCTCATAAATAAGACGAAAATCTATCGACATTAGGGGGAGGAAGTCCTATATTCAATGTCGTAAAATACTTGAAAATGATCGAGTTTCTCTCATTTGGAATCAATATACGGAAAACTTACTACCTCAAGATATTAATATTTTTCAAAGCTTAATATGCTTATATCCAGATAAAGGTAATAGAAAATGATCAGAGTTGATCAAAGTGACATATACTCTTTGACACTGAAGGAATAATTTTTCCTCCTGAAAAGGCTATCAAATTAGAAATGAATGTGATTCATATTCTTAATAAAATCCCCTGAAGAGGATATGTGTAAAAAGAGACACCGATCTTTTACAGAGGCACATATATGACATCATTGAACTATGTATGCTGTGAAAATTTGAAAAATCAAATAAATCATTTCAGACGATGTATTTCTGAATATAGTAGCTACTGGGAGCATATTGATCCGGAATTACTCTAAGTAATATTGGTCAACTTTTGACGAGATACTTCATTACTTGTGGATTTTCTTACAAAATAATTAAGTCTTCAGACATGAAGTCGAAGCACCAATTAAGAATTACCCCGAAGGTAATAAAGTAGACATGTGTAAGAAATGTCTTCTAGTCTATAAAGGATTTTACGTCCACTTATAAAATTTCAATATGAATTACAAATCTCTGAATTATATTATGAAGTATTTATAAATCCTATTGTGACTCCTGTAGAGTTTATCAAAGTTTGACAGTAGAGTATTGAAAAAGATTATTCGAGTAAAGAAAATCTTGAAAGTAAACATATTCTGAAATACTAAACGGCTATAAGCTTCAAAGCAACTCATATTGTCTTAACTTATCATATGTCATGAAAATTCAGGTCCTGAAGTACCTAATATAGTTCAGACAATACATTACGTCTGTTGAAATGTGGTTTTAGAAAACAAACATCATTCATATATAAAATGTCAATCGCGTTGTACTCTTTTTCCTTCGTTAAGGTTTTGTCACATTGGGTTTTCCTTGTCAAGGTTTTAACGAGACAACTATGCGTATTGAAAATTGTTATAATTTGTTTAAAAGTTTTAGTCTTTTTCCTTCGTTCAGGTTTTGTCCCGTTGGATTTTCCTGACAAGGTTTTGGCGAGACAACTCTATTTTAAGACAATAGTCATCGAATGATGAATTTAACACCTCTTATGTGTGTCAAGTGGATTATACAACGAAATGTGATAAGTACATCAATTTCACAAGATGTTATAGTTATCTTACTGATGTACATGATACACAAATACGGATCATTAAATAGTGACTTCAATCGATATCCCTAAAGGATTAACAAGCTTCAAGTTAAAGTATGCATGAACTTTAAGACATTATACTAATGCAACTTGAAATGTCAAATGCTACAAATTGTATTTTGTGTATATATACCAAAAAGAAGCTGACGATAAAAAGTTGAACAATGCCCTCAACCTTCATGAGGGGGAGCAAGTTTATGAAGACACTATATACTATATTTTCACAAAGTACTCTTTTTCCTTCGTTAAGAATTTTTCCCATAGGGTTTTTCTTAACAAGGTTTTAATGAGGCTGATTATGTGTTCATCAAAGATGTACATAAACAAAGAATTTGTACTCTTTTTCCTTCACTATGGTCTTGTCCCATTGGGTTTTCCTAATAAGGTTTTAATGAGGCAATATCTGATGTGGTGGACATCCAGGGGGAGTGTTATAAATCTTTGATTTATGGTGGATGACCACCACACTTTGGTAACTCCCACCACCATAAGTTCTCCACCATTATTTGTATTCAAGCACCATTGATTACATGTAACTCTTGTATTAGTTTTGTAACTCATCAAGAGGCCTGTATAAAGAGCTTACTTGCTAGTGAATATGATGGACCAAACTAGTGTACCAATGTACCTAATATACCAATATATCATAGTAGAGAAATCATCTACAAACATATGAATACAAATCAAGTTCTTCTTGTCTCTATATCTTTTGTCTATATTTCTATTGTCTTTCTTCTTCCCTCGTTTATTTTTCACAACACATATGAGAAATATCTCACCAGTGTAGGTGATGTGGCGTGAAAATGCCACATTTAGGTCACTTAACTTTGATGAATTAGTTCTTTTCGAGTTTTATTTCTAATTATTTATGTGTTTTATTGCTAGGTAGTTTATTTGTGGTTTGGCGTGTAATTCGGAATAAAGAGAGCGAATTATCACATTTTCATCTTATGAAAAGAGCACCAGGGGTATTTTGGTCATTTTGGTCAAAATCAGAAGTCAAACAACAAGTGAAGTCAATGATGAGTCCGACGGTGAAAACGGAAGTTGATTCGGAGTTCAGACGGGAAAGTTATGAAAGAAAGAAGCCAAGGTCTTTTCTTGAAGGCACTTCCCTTGGTTTTAATGTAGAGACAAGATGGAGGCACCTCTTGATTTCTAAATCAAGCCCAAAACCAAGCCCAAAGCCCACATAAACCAAAGAAGAAGAAAAGAGTTGAAAATATATGGGCACCCTCTTTATGGTTCAAAGTCAAGTTTGAGTCAAAGTCTTGACCTAGGGTTTTAGTAGTAAAGGGTTACTATTCATCATCTTCTTCATCAACCAAGGAACAACTAAGAAGCAAGAGGGAGGAAAGGAGGCTAGGGTTGTGCTAGGGTTTGTTCTTGGAGATTCAAAAGGGTTGAGAGCTAGAAAGAGAGAAGGAAGAAGGAGGAGGGTCGGCCAAGCATAGGCCGGCCAGCACACTAGGCCGGCCTAGCTTGGTCGGGCGAGCAGCAGCCCGAGGTGCAATACGAGCAGCAGCTCGGGGCTGCTGCAATACGGGACGGCATAGGGTAGCTCGGGACGCGACCACGGTAGCAGCAGCAGAAGCGATCAGCAGCTGCTCCGGCGCGACATCAGCTCGGGTGGAAGCTCCTCATGACCGGATCTTCACGGAGCTACTGCTCGCTTCACAGGAACCTACCAAGATGCGGCTGCAGAAGCTTCCAAGCACGGGACGGCTCGGGACAGTGGTTTCTTGGCCGGATCTCACCATTTTGGCCGGATTTTGACCATCCTTTCGCCGGAATTTTCTAGGGTTCCGGCAACCTTCTTGATCCGGAACCTTAGGGCTTTTACTCTCCATGTCTTGATCTAGCTTCTCATGTGGTTTGATTTCATTTTGGGCTAGAAATTGCTAGAGAGAGAAAGCTAGGGTTTAGCTTCAATGGAGTTTGTGATAAATGGAGAAGATGATGGTGGTCGCTATGGGGAACCCAGAAAATTGCTAAGGGGAGATCGGCTGCACCTTAAAGACTCATATTTTCCAACGATCTTAGCCTCGAACCACATCGAAAAAGGGGGATTTTCTCATCATTTCCTTTCCATTTCTTATTCAATCACCATGTTTAGCTAGCTTTAGTGTGTCGATTATATGAGATGAAATGTGATGAATTCGTGATTATGTTTAATATGATTTGATGTTTAAATTATAAATTGATGTTCATACATTTCGATTATCGTTTTGATCGTATTTTCATGTGTCTTGTCAAGCACTTCGCATAGTTAATAGACGAAACGAAGTATTCGATATCGATCGTAGTCTAAGTCATAATTTCATGTGTCTTGTCATGCACTTCACATAGTTAGGCGACTAGACGACACTTTCGATGACTCGAGATTAACCGATTTAGATGTTTGTTTGACTAAGTATGATCTCCGGATATACGTAGTGCTTATAGACATCACCTTAGGAGTCGAACATCGATTATACTTTGGAACGTTAAATCGGACCATACATAGTTGTAGGTTTATCATTATGGAGTCCCGGACTTCGACACCTCGCTCACTTATTTGTCTTCCGACTCTTGTTGCCTCCCGACTCTTGTTTCCTTCGACTCTTCTCTCGAATCTCTCTCGCCCGTTTTACTTATATTGTTTAGTTAGTTTTGCTTGTTTTCTTGTTTTGTTACTCATTCAATCTAAACCCCCTATTTATCTTATTTCCTTTCCTTTTTAGCCTAAGTTAGTATTTGACATCTAAACCGAGGGATAGGACCCTTCGTTATCCAAACTACCAACTTATCCTTGGATCGACTCCGGTTTTACCGGTTACTACTTGATACCTCCGCTTGGGTGTGCAACCTTTTCGGGTGCATCAAGTTTTTGGCGCCGCCGCCGGGGATAGGTTTAGTAGTTTGGATACAGGTTGTTTGTTTTGTTCATTAGTTTAGGGTTATTTGCTTACTTAGGCGTTTTTGTTTTCTTTTACTTTCTTAGTTTCTTACCTTTTCTTGTTTTTTTTTAGGTACCTGTTCTTCGAAAAGAGCTAAAAACAGACATTGGATTGGAAGAAAAGAAAGGAATCAAGAAGGGTAGGAAAGAGAGAAGCGGAACAAAGCAAGAGGCTTTCGCTAGTATCGTATTATATTCTCTCTTTCTTAGTTGTGTGTGATTAGTTGGAAAAGTGTTAGTTTCCATTCATAGCTTGTGTGTTATCATCATTGAACATAGTTGTAGTATCGTCTCATTGGTACAAAATGGCACATTATTTTAATGATTGGCCTTACGATGAGGATGGTGACTACATCAGTGATCCCCATGCCATTAATACTAGTCGACCACCTAGAAGTCTCCAAGACAATAGACATGCATATAGGCACGACCCGACTAGTAATGGGAATATGTGATTTGAACCTGACCGACCTCGGATGACTATGGGTCAATACCGACAGATGTATAGAGACGGTCAGACTAGAGATGGATACGGTCTTAGGGATTATGAGCATGAGGGTGACCAATCCCGTAGGAGTCTTCGAGACTATCAACAAACATTTGGGTTGACCGCACCTTCATGTTTGTCATTTGATGATGCCCGTAGTTGTATTACCAGTGATCGACCATGTCGAAGTCTTCGTGACTATCGACAAGCATATATGAATGGCTCATTTAGTGATGAAAATACCCGACTCAATGATTCCACTCAAAGAGTCGAGCCTATGTATCTACATGAGGGTAGTGAAGAAAGGACCATGGGGACCATTAACCCGGTTTGTGCTATTTGTGCGAGCTTAAGCCATTTGACCGAGTATTGTCCCATGCCCCGTGTTCAGCGAGAGTCTTCATCTAGTTATACTCGTATGCCTTATTACGAGGAGACTTCTCAAGATAGTCTCCAAGCATTTTTAGAGTACCAGACTAGATTTAATCGAGATGTAACTGAGATCACGGAATGGATGCTCAAAATTGTTGATAGAATTGAGTCGGAGCTTATCGTCGACGAGGAAGGGGTTTTCCCACCCCAAACTCAAGAGGAGACTAGGAATGATGGTGAGGGTAATACACCTAACCCTAGTCTTAATTTAAATGTCGAAGATGCTCCTGGTAGACCCTTTGAGCATGAATTGATCGATGACCCTTATTGCTCGCTACCTGGACCATTATCGTCTCACCATGATAGGATTACACTAGACTTCGATGTTCAAAATGATGGCTATATGAGCAAGTTTGGGAATGACACTATTCTGAACTTTCCGAGTTTTGACACTTATAAGGAGTCAGTCTTAGATGCCATGTTAGGAAGGCCTGATATTATAACTGACTGCGAGGCTCTAGATGCCTTTGAGGATATTGATGACGTAGTAGTTAGAGACATGTTGGATAGTTTTTCAGACCATTTACCTAAGGAAATCATGGACCTTAACTTGATCCCCGAGCCTACTGCATTATCCTTAGAGCCTCATCTGACCTTCCATACAATCTCAGACTCGATTGTTGATCCCTTTTGGGACATTTCAGACGTCTTCCCGAAGACATCTATAGACATAGTGGATATTTTATCCACTAAGCTTGCAGATGATTTTATGCCTTCGACTGACCTTTTGACCCTACACTTGTATGTTGATCCTTTCGATGACTTCTTAGTCTTCACTCCTTGTACTTATGCCTACTTAGTGGATTGTGCACCCACTAAGTTTGAGGATAGCTTCTTTTCTTTTGTCGTCTCACATGCGCTTCTTTACGTTGATATTATTGTGAGACGATTAGCACCTGTATATATTTTTATTTGGGTTGATCCCCAAATCTTTCGTCTTTTGTTATATGATCGTTGAACCGATTAAGATAGGTTTTGATGTTTGTGGGTATCATCTCTGGAAACCCTCCACGAGACAAAACTCGTGCTCTCGTGCATACGAGAGACTCAAAGGCTAGTTGCATAGCTTGATGCAATCGAGTGATCCCGCGTGAGTGGTCATTTTTATATGGTCATGCTTATGTTTCATTCTTATTCTATTTATTGATGTGTTAGGAGTGTTTCTCAATTTGTATACTTTTGGGACGTGGTTCGTTCCAAGTTTGGGGATGGCGATGGACTTATCATCAACTTGAAACTCGAATACTTAAGTCTTGGTAGTATCACTTTTTATCTCCTTCGGCTATGGTAATATCCTTCCACTATTCTCTTTAACTTATTGTACTTCTTATCTTTTGGTGATTATATGCTTAGTACATTGAGGACAATGTTAGTTTTAAGTTTGGGGATGGGGATACGACCATTTAGTCGCATGACATCATGACCTTAGATTTCAAAAGACAAGAGGGTTCAACAAATTGACCAAATTTGAAATTTTTTGGGTAGATTTGGTATGATTCTAGTGGTATTCTTAAGTATGTTGATGCATATGGCTCTTTCTCGATAAATCTTATGCATGCTCTTAGTCTTTTCATGAATGTTGAGTCCTTTAGTGTTCGTGTGCTATCATGTGAGTATCATCTTAAGGAAGAAGGAACACTTCTAAGTGACCTAAAATAGTCATTAGTGGAGACTTAAATCCATGTGAGATATCTGAGCCTTTTTATTGCCTATGAGTTTACTCTTCCGCGCTAACCCCGAGTAGAATGAAGAGCTACTCAACTTCGCAACTTTCAACTGAGCTTAGACGATCTCATGAGCTCAACTTCCTTAGCCACTAGGAGTGACATCAGGATAGCGAATAAACCTTACTTTTGTAGTCCATGAAACCCGATAATGGTGTCAACTGTAGGAAAACGGATACTCCACCATCCATTCATCATACTACTCTCGAGAATGAAGGCATGAGAAGTAAAGAAGAAAGAATGTGAAAGCAAAATGTGAAAGTAACGGTGATTTGTTGAGAATACTAGTTGTATTTTTATTTTGGTGTTTGGATATGTGTGCAAAAAAATAAAAGAAAAAGTAAAAAAGAAAGAAAAAAAAGAAAAAGAGAAAAGAAAGAAAAAAACAAACAAAAAAAAAATGTTTGGTTATATGTGTTATTTTGTGTTTGTGTAAGTGGTATGGAAATAAAGTATTCAATGCAAGAAGTTAAGTTTAAAGGTTGTTTGAGTGTTTCTTTTATCGTTGAAGGCGTCGACATTCTCGGGATTTCATCATCTTTCATTCCATCACTTGTATCCGTTGACCTTTGGGAGACATTATTAGAGGGTAGAGTGGGTGAGAAGAGTGAGTGAGCTTCCCCATTCCGTTAGTGGTTATTTCCATTCCTAAGAGATCATTTCGTTTTATAACTTGTTATCCTCATTTAATTTTGTTGTGTTGAGTTTACTTTATTCCATGCTCACACCTGAGAGTGAACCATTACGATTCGATTTTGAGTGATTTCATGTTTAAGAGCAAATGACTGTGAGGCTAAAGTCGAGGCGAAATGTGCTATGATAGGAAATAAGGTTTTGTTACTTTAGCCTTGGATGATACTCATGATGATGGGATACTTACATGTGAGTATAAAACTATTAGTGAGGAGACTCTTAACATGCTTTTGTGTTTATTGGTTTGATTCATATGTTTGACATACTTTAGTCTCTCACTTGTTGATCATCACCTTAATTGCATCGATAGTTGAACTCTTTTGTCCCTTGGAATTTAGAACTTTGTGGGTGTATTCACTGTAAACCCTCACGAGACAAAACTCGTCCTTTAGGGGTAACCTAAGGGTTTAAAGGCCTGTTGCATACGCTAAATGCAACCGGGAGTCCTCCGAAAGTGAGCTAGGTTTACTTTATTGTCTTGTTTTGTTTGTTTGCTCGAGGACTAGCAAATTCTAAGTTTGGGGATGTTGATGTGGCGTGAAAATGCCACATTTAGGTCACTTAACTTTGATGAATTAGTTCTTTTCGAGTTTTATTTCTAATTATTTATGTGTTTTTATTGCTAGGTAGTTTATTTGTGGTTTGGCGTGTAATTCGGAATAAAGAGAGCGAATTATCACATTTTCATCTTATGCGGCAAAAGGGAAGAAAAGAGCACCAGGGGTATTTTGGTCATTTTGGTCAAAATCAGAAGTCAAACAACAAGTGAAGTCAATGATGAGTCCGACGGTGAAAACGGAAGTTGATACGGAGTTCAGACGGGAAAGTTATGAAAGAAAGAAGCCAAGGTCTTTTCTTGAAGGCACTTCCCTTGGTTTTAATGTAGAGACAAGATGGAGGCACCTCTTGATTTCTAAATCAAGCCCAAAACCAAGCCCAAAGCCCACATAAACCAAAGAAGAAGAAAAGAGTTGAAAATATATGGGCACCCTCTTTATGGTTCAAAGTCAAGTTTGAGTCAAAGTCTTGACCTAGGGTTTTAGTAGTAAAGGGTTACTATTCATCATCTTCTTCATCAACCAAGGAACAACTAAGAAGCAAGAGGGAGGAAAAGAGGCTAGGGTTGTGCTAGGGTTTGTTCTTGGAGATTCAAAAGGGTTGAGAGCTAGAAAGAGAGAAGGAAGAAAGAGGAGGGTCGGCCAAGCATAGGCCGGCCAGCACACTAGGCCGGCCTAGCTTGGCCGGCCGAGCAGCAGCCCGAGCTGCAATACGAGCAGCAGCTCGGGGCTGCTGCAATACGGGACGGCATAGGGTAGCTCGGGACGCGACCACGGTAGCAGCAGCAGAAGCGACCAGCAGCTGCTCCGGCGCGACATCAGCTCGGGTGGAAGCTTCTCATGACCGGATCTTCACGGAGCTGCTGCTCGCTTCACGGGAACCTACCAAGATGCGGCTGCAGAAGCTTCCAAGCACAGGACGGCTCGGGACAGTGGTTTCTTGGCCGGATCTCACCATTTTGGCCGGATTTTGACCATCCTTTCGCCGGAATTTTCTAGGGTTCCGGCAACCTTCTTGATCCGGAACCTTAGGGCTTTTACTCCCCATGTCTTGATCTGGCTTCTCATGTGGTTTGATTTCATTTTGGGCTAGAAATTGCTAGAGAGAGAAAGCTAGGGTTTAGCTTCAATGGAGTTTGTGATAAATGGAGAAGATGATGGTGGTCGCTATGGGGAACCCAGAAAATTGCTAAGGGGAGATCGGCTGCACCTTAAAGACTCATATTTTCCAACGATCTTAGCCTCGAACCACATCGAAAAAGGGGGATTCTCTCATCATTTCCTTTCCATTTCTTATTCAATCACCATGTTTAGCTAGCTTTAGTGTGTCGATTATATGAGATGAAATGTGATGAATTCGTGATTATGTTTAATATGATTTGATGTTTTAATTATAAATTGATGTTCATACATTTCGATTATCGTTTTGATCGTATTTTCATGTGTCTTGTCAAGCACTTCGCATAGTTAATAGACGAAACGAAGTATTCGATATCGATCGTAGTCTAAGTCATAATTTCATGTGTCTTGTCATGCACTTCACATAGTTAGGCGACTAGACGACACTTTCGATGACTCGAGATTAACCGATTTAGATGTTTGTTTGACTAAGTATGATCTCCGGATATACGTAGTGCTTATAGACATCACCTTAGGAGTCGAACATCGATTATACTTTGGAACGTTAAATCGGACCATACATAGTTGTAGGTTTATCATTATGGAGTCCCGGACTTCGACACCTCGCTCACTTATTTGTCTTCCGACTCTTGTTGCCTCCCGACTCTTGTTTCCTTCGACTCTTCTCTCGAATCTCTCTCGCCCGTTTTACTTATATTGTTTAGTTAGTTTTGCTTGTTTTCTTGTTTTGTTACTCATTCAATCTAAACCCCCTATTTATCTTATTTCCTTTCCTTTTTAGCCTAAGTTAGTATTTGACATCTAAACCGAGGGATAGGACCCTTCGTTATCCAAACTACCAACTTATCCTTGGATCGACTCCGGTTTTACCGGTTACTACTTGATACCTCCACTTGGGTGTGCAACCTTTTCGGGTGCATCAGTAGGCTCCTCAGCACTTTTATTCTGGTGACCAGGGCTAGAAGCATTGGCATCAAGGAGAGTGTCATTTGTGCCCAATGAGGAAGTATAACTAGTGTGGTTGATAATATTGGATGCCGTTCCACTATTTCCCTCAAAAATGACATCAGAAGCCGCTTCAGTGATTTGATCATGGATATCATGATTCTCTAGATCATCCGCCCTAAAATCCTTTGGTTCCACTTCCACTAACTCACCTGTCCGTTCATCAATTTTCTTAAACCCAATATTCTCTTTTACATGATTAGGTTAGGTGGCTTCGAAACATTGGCTGGATCAGAAACAGAGACATCATGCATAATGTCGACGCTTTCATCCAGGATTGCACATAGATTAGGGGATAATCTCCCATAATCATACATATGAGGGTTATCTCCTATCAAACTCATATCATTTGAACCACTACCAGCGCTAGATTTATCATTAGAAAGAGATGTATGAGGAATTGGCTTATTAACTCCAGTCAATGCCATGGAACTCCCAGAGTTGTTAGGCGTTGAATTTCCAGTCTTCCCTTCAAAGGTCATATGCAGATCCATTCTTGATGGTGTTTTGAAATTCCCTTCCGAATCTGATTGCATAAGACTACGAAAGTGCATCGAAAACGCTGTTGAATCTAGAGTTAGTTCGTGTTTATCATCTGAGGCTCCCGAATTCGATAGTTATCCAGATCTAATAAAATCTGCTGAAACAGGCCCAAAAAAATTTCTTCTGCAAAAACACCATGATAATACTTAAAAGAACAATCTTTACTATACAACGTGGCAGGATAAAGGTGAACAAGAACTCTGCACCTAAGAGCTCAATAATATGTAAGCTCGAAACTCTCTCCATAAAATTCCCTCATTTTGCAATGAAACTAAACAAAAGACACGGCAAGTATGACGAAGGAACACTAGGATGATATTACTCAACTACTAAATTTCAAATTTTTATCACATTATAAATCTCATGATGAATCTAAGCATACGGGCATACAAATCAAAATAACAACTATTACAATAAATTTCATACATTTAACCTAATTTGTCCTATATGAAATTCAAAAAGCATCAATTAAACTCAAATAATGAAGTAATTTCGTTTTGATAAACTTACCATCATTTGAAGTAGCAGAACCAAACCCACTTACAGGAGAAGAAGAAGAATCAATAATAGGTCGAACAAAAAGACCTCTATGTTTTTTTTTTGAATTGGTAAGCGTGTGCTTCGAACCCTTGACCTTTAAGTTGGAAGACTTACCTCTTACCACTTGAGCCAAGGGTTGTTGGCAAAAGACCTCTATGTTCATCATCATCATCTTCTTCTTCTTCATCATCTTCTTCTTCATCATCTTCTTCTTCATCATCTTCTTCGTTACTAGATAACTCCTTTAAATCATCACTATAAACAAAATCTCTTAAAAACCCAAACCCCTCACTTGGATGTGATGATGGTTCAGTAAGAAGATCTGAACTAGGTTTTGTTGAATTTGAAGGTGTAGAATCACATTCTTCATCTCTATCAAATACATGAACTGAAGTGATTTCAGCAAAGCTCACTCTTCTTAAACGTTTCTTCTCTCTAGCTACTGTTTCTTCATCTGGTGCACTATTACAGAGATCTTCACGGTCTCTGGTATCCGTTAACTCCGGTGAGTAAATGAATCGGAATTTGAATTTTGTTTTAGAAAAGGGAAGGGTTTTATTCCCGGTTCAAAAAGCAAATTAAATACTTATTCCAAAATATAAGAGCAAAGCAAGTGTGGGCTCGGGCTCCCAATTTTGAAAGCCCCTCAATTTTGGGAGCCCCGAGGCTTTGTCTCAATTCTAACGTCAGGCTCCTGATCGGGGTTCCCAAATCCAAAATAATGTACGTGCGTGAAGTACGTGTAAGAAATATTGATTTTAGATTTCGGCTACTAATTATTAGATTGCGACTATGAATTAAAATGTGATATTATTCGAGATAGATAATTTCAACAAGATAACCCACAAAAAAAAAGAGGAAAAATAAGAAATAAATAGTTCAAAACATTTTAACAAAATTGAAAAAACAAATCAATTGAAAAAAAATTAAATATAAGTGGGGATCCACCCCAAATATAGCCGTTAGGATAGCCCAACGGCTATATTTGGGGGCTGGGAGCCCCCCAGACCGGGCTCCCATTTAGGAGCCTGGGATTCCCAGCCCCACTTGGAGCCCAGCCCCGGGGCTCCCGGATTGGGCGCTAGAGACTGGGGGCTAGGCTCCCAAAATTTGAATTTTGGGAGCCTAGCCCCCTCACACTGGCTTTGTCCTAAGAACAGATTCTAACTTTTATTTACACTCTACTTACACCACATCTCATGTCACATTACTCACGTAGTACATATTTTAGTGGTTTTTTTTTTGTTGAACAAGTACATATTTTAGTGTTGATCGTGTTGGATTTTTTTGTGATGATTATTACGTGATCCTGTTGGGTCGGAAATGCTAAAAACAAGACATTACTAACTGTTGAGGGTCATTGTAAGGATGTTGGATTGGTCTATTTGATTCTGAAATTTTATGTTACTAAGATTATCACGTAAGTTCAAAACTCGTCTAAACATGCTTACACTTACAAAAAATTTGGGATTTCAGACTATCTTGGATTCAAACAACATTCAAAAATGTGTTCATTGGTGTGCCCTTTTGTCACCCAAACTAGGCCCTCAAACGCCTAATTAGGCATAAGCTAAGTATGAATTGTATGGGTAAGGGATTTGTGAAGGAATTAATGTTGAATTCACTAAACTAAGTAGAAATAATGTTTTTCTGCCATTTTGACTAATTTTGAGTTTTTTTTGTTGAAGGGACTAATTTTGAGTTAAAATGGCTTATGTTTAACACAAAATTCATTCAATATAAGATTTCTTTGTTTTATTTTTCAACTTAACTAGTATTACAATTAAAGAAATTACTATATCACTATTTTTTTTGTTAAGATATATTACTTAAAATATAGTTCCTCTCATTAACTCCGCAATAGTTTTCTAATGAACAATCAATTATCTCTCGACAATTACCAACATGTCGAGTTTGTGCAAGATATCAAGTATCATTCTGTTATGTTGAATTTGTAACCTATAGTACACGAATTCCGCATGTGTAGAAAAAAATTTCAGAAAATTTTCATTGGCATGTAAGAGTTTTCATGTGAGATTTGAGTTTTATCCAATTAGCGCACCCCAATAAACCCTACGATTCACAACCAAAAAACTCAAAACCTAATGCTAAATAAATTCTATTCTCTAATAGTATTAGAAATAAAATTTTATTTATAAAATATGTTTAAAATCTTTCATTTAATAAACACTAAATAAATTCTTTCATTTAATAAATACTATTATAAATAAACTTTCCATTATAAAATTTGTGTCAAGGGCTCAACACCTCCAAACGTCTGCTTCTTCCTCGCTCTTACTCAAAGGTGGAGCCATGGTGGGGCGGACCCTGGCTCCAGGCAGGGGTAAAATTATATCCTAAGTTAAATTTAGGCAGATTTATAAGAAGAAATAGAGACAATCGGGATAATTAGTAAGGTGGTTGAGCGCACCAAAGGACCTGGATCGAAACCACCAGCTAGCCAGGGCTCACATAAAATCCTAGCCCCGCCCTTGCTCTTACTCCCTCTTTGAAAAGAGAAAGATACTTTATAAATAAAAAGTTATTTCTAATAGTATTTATTAAACAAAGGAAATTATTTAATATTTTAAATAAGGGACTATTGCAGTCATATTTTACAAAATAAGTTTCTCTTAAGTCTTTAATAACCATTTTGTTTTGTATAGTTCTGTTCTTCAAATTAAAATGTTATTTTCTCTCTTCTTTTGTTAATATGTATTGTATTTTTATTTTTCAAAGTAAGGATACTAGTTTTTTTTCTTAAATGTCTTGTAGGCGAGGAGTGTTATTGTTATTCTAATGTTTGAAAGGTTTTACTTATTTTCGTTTTGCATTGTAAAGGTGATATTCGAAGTATTGGTTGGAACTTTACTTAATTTTAGACTAGTTTATTTAATGTTTTAGTAATACGTGTTTAGTTTATAAAAGATGTGTTAAGTTAGAAGTGAAGTATTTTATTTTGAGCTCTTACAACATATTTTATAAATGAAAGCTTGTTTATAATAGTATTTATTAAATGAAAGCTTTCACTTAACAAACAATTAATATATTCTTTTTTATAATAAAAACTATTATAAATAAACTTTCATTTATAAAATATCTTTCAAGCGCTTAAGGTATTCCAGACGTCCGCTTCTTCTTCCTCTCTTTTACTCCCTCTTTGTGCCCTTAAAAAATATTTTATGAATAAAACATTTTGTTTTGCTCTTACTCCCTCTTTGAAAAGAGAAAGATACTTTATAAATAAAAAGTTATTTTTAATATTATTTATTAAACAAAGAAATTTATTTAATATTTTAAATAAGGGACTATTGCAGTCATATTTTACAAAATAAGTTTCTCTTAAGTCTTTAATAACCATTTTGTTTTGTATAGTTCTGTTCTTCAAATTAAAATGTTATTTTCTATCTTCTTTTGTTAATATGTACTGTATTTTTATTTTTCAAAGTAAGGATATTAATTTTTTTTCTTAAATCTCTTGTAGGCGAGGAGTGTTATTGTTATTCTAATGTTTGAAGGGTTTTACTTATTCTCATTTTGTTTTCTAAAGGTGATATTCAAAGTATTGGTTAGAACTTTGCTTAATTTTAGACTAGTTTATTTAATGTTTTAGTAATACGTGTTTAGTTTATAAAAGATGTGTTAAGTTAGAAATGAAGTATTTTATTTTGAGCTCTTGCAACATATTTTATAAATGAAAGCTTATTTCTAATAGTATTTATTAAATGAAAGCTTTCACTTAACAAACAATTAATATATTCTTTTTTATAATACATCTATTATCTATTATACAAAACACATCCTTGTGACTAGGACATAATAAATACAAAGTAATATGACTAGGACAAAAACATAATCTGACTAGGACATAACAATTATAAATTTCTTTTAGTAATTTGTTTCAACTTCCTAAACTCCTCAAATTCTTTGCAATATCTCTCCATCTTTTCTCTCTCATTGTCACTCTTTGTACCTATTATACAAAACACATCCTTGTGACTAGGACATAATAAATACAAAGTAATATGACTAGGACAAAAACATAATCTGACTAGGACATAACAATTATAAATTTCTTTTAGTAATTTGTTTCAACTTCCTAAACTCCTCAAATTCTTTGCAATATCTCTCCATCTTTTCTCTCTCATTGTCACTCTTTGTACTCAAAATTTTAAAGAACAAAACAAAAGACAGAGGAAATCCCAAAAAAATGTCTCTCGGCAACAGTTGCCAACTGCGTGTCTAGGGTTAGTATCCTTTTTCTCCCTCTCATCCCCACCATTACTGAGTTATTGGTTTCTTAGGCTCTATCTTTCAATTCCTTAATCATCTGTTTGTTAATCTTCGAAGTGAAGCTGTTTCAAAGCTTTTCATCAAAAAAAATTCGGACGTTTATATGATAAATTTGACCTTAAATTTGTTTTTGCTTGATTTTTACATTTCGGTTCATTTGAAATTGGATTTCTATAAGACTATTGATTTCTATTTACTTGAGTACTTTCTTATGATTGTAATCTCCATTGGTATTTCATTTGACTTTATTTGAAACTTTTGGACTTTAGGTTTTATGCTTGTATGAAGTGAGTTTCACTGAAATTTCTTGAGAAGAGAGTGTATTTATATATAGATTTAATTGAAGATTACTTCATGTTAGAGGAGTTGACTAGAAAATTCAGTCCTTTTTTTTTTGCTTAAGAACTTCAAATTTATTTAATGAAACTCTGATTTGAAGAGTTTTACTCTCAAACTCTGATTTGAAGAGTTTTACTCTCAAGTTAAGGCTTAACGCTGAAGTTATTATGTAGTCCATGAAGAGTAGATTTCTATGGTATAATCACTTTTTGACCTAATTAGATTCTGAATAGGGCTATTACTTCTCTATATTTCTATTTGACTGGTAGATGTTTTTGGGGAAGAAGGTAAACAGAGAAGCTAGAAAGAAGCAAGACCAGAAAATAACTACGAGTCATTAAGTAGTCAACTATATTAAGTATAAGTGAAGAATGTAAACTCAATTGAACACCATTTCGTCTAGCTAATCCTTTTCTTGGGGTTCAATATAAATTTTTTTATTCCTCCTTACACCCACATACAGTCACCTGAATGGATGTAAAAACTTAGGGCACTCTCTAGATGGTGATGTGATTAGTAAAGATATATGCATTTATGAAATTGAAGCGATTGAAGACGTTCATTATGCCAAACTTAGATATATGATAACACCAATACGTAAAAGGACCGCAAATCTTTATCTTTTCTTTTGACCTCTTCTCAGAGGAATTTTAAGATTGATATCTTCAATTTTCACAGATGGCGGATGGATTTCCAAATGAAGACATACCCATTGAAGTCTTATCTCGGTTGTCAACAGAGGTTTTGCTCCAATCAAAGCAAGTTTCGAAAAAGTGGCGCCAAAAAATTAATGATAAGTCCTTCGTTCAGGTTCAATCCGAAAAATCAAAACCCATCTTCTCTGGTTTCTCTTCCAAGAAAAGTTCCAATGGTGCAAGGATGATATTGAGACTGCCAGCTATATCCCTGTTGAAAGCGGACACACAATTGTGCATAAATCGGTGTTTGATTTTCCTGCTCGAAAAAGTTGTCCTTGTGGCATCAAGCAATGAGTTTGTGTGTTGTAGAAGTTGCAAACAACAAGTCTTCTCAACCTCTCATCTATATTTCCAATCCCTCTAACAAGCAATAGATCTCACTAAAATAGCCCGATATTATAGGAAAAACCATTGCAATAGCTCTCATGGGCTGGACTAGGGGTGGGAATTCTGCCCGAGAATCCGAAACCCGGCCCGGACCGCCCGGATCCGGCGAGAAAACGTTCAGCCCGGAACCCGACACGGGTAGTGCCCGCCCGGCCAGCCTATATATAGTGGGCGGGCTTGGGCTCTATCTTAAAAACTCTTACCCGTGTACTAAGCCCGTCAAGTAAGCCCGTTTCATAAAGTTAGGCTAAGGTGCTGTTTTTTTTTTTTTTTAATGTCTGAATCTGAATTGGCTGAATCTGAATTGGCTGAACTGAAATGGCTGAATCTGAATTGACTTAAATATTTCACAAGTTAGGATGTTTGTTTTTCCTATCTGAATCATTAAATCTGAATTTGTATTTTGGCATTAATACCCTTACTTCATATTTTTAACAAACAAGCCCTAAGCTCTCCCTGGTCTGAATAAAAAGAAAACAAAACCCTAATTCTTATATCCCTCTTTCTCCATCTCTAGCAAAAACAAAACCCTAGTTTCTTTCTCTCTTTTTCCAGAAAACCCTAGTTTTTCCCTCCCTCTTTCACCATCTCTACAGTTTACCTCTCTCACTCAATCGTTCTCCCTCTTTCACCATCAACGAAGGTTTTCGTTTCCTTCTCTCTAAATCGCTCTCTCTTATAGTAGATCGACAAAGGTTCATCTCTCTCTCTCTAACAGTCGTTTTCTCTCTCTTTCTCTCTCTCTCTCTTTCTCACATAACCCAGTAACAAAATTACATGAATATTCTGTAACTGATGATGGGTAAGAGCCTGAGCTTGAATCTGGGACTGGTTTGAAAAAACCCCAAAATTTGGGTTGTTCTTGATAGGAGCAGAAACTGGACTAGGGTTTCTTGGGGGACCGAGTAGTCCTCTGCCATGGTTATGGAAGTGAGTCATTTCATCGTTCATCTTCATCCTTACAACTTTTCCGGCAGCTGCGAATAGAAGACCCAAGCGTCGTCTTTCTCGTTTATGGTTGGTAATGGTGGTGAGGAAACCTGAGAACGTCCATTAGGGCTTCCATGGTTGAAAAACAAAGTCGATTGAGGAGAACCAGACATAACCCATACCTAAAGTCGATTGAGGCTTCCATGGTTGAATTTTTCTCTTCCATGGTCTATTTTGTGGAGGCGACGGTCTGGTTGGTGATGGTGGAGGCGGTGGTGTGTTTGTTCCTTTGGTGGTGGTGGTGGTGGTGGTCTTGGTGGTTGTCCGATTGATGGTGGTGGTTGTCCGATTGATGGTGGTGGTTGTCCGATTGATGGTGGTGGTGGTGGTGGTGGTGCATTTGACTGAGAATATTTCTAATTTACGAGGGTATAAAGGTCATTCAACATATTTCAGCTATTGGACATTGTTTTCAGACTTGTTTAGAAGTCTGAAAAATGTAAAATACTTTTCAGCCTATTCAGCCAAAGATTCTATTCAGACGACTTTTCAGATTTTCTTAAATTAAAAATACAAACATCTGAAATCTGAATTGACATCCAATTCAGATTTCAGATCTGAAAAATAAAAAAAACAAACAGCACCTAAGTCTAACATATAAAAATAAACTTTCCTTTCACCCAAAACCCTAATCTAATTCTAACCTCTTTATTCTCTTTTCACTTGCCGTCTGGTTAGAGATGGAAAGGAAGAGATGCACATTGTCTCCTTGGTTACAGAGAGAGGGAGGGACAAAAGGATAAACATAGATCAAGAGGCAAAAATAAGAACTAGATTCTTCACATTTTCTAACCTTCTTCACTCTTCATTTTAGGGTTCATCTTAGGTTTTGCAACTCAACTCTATCCTCCCTATCGTTCTTTAAATTTGTCTCAAGAGAAAGGGTTATAGATCCGTTCATGACTCACAACATTAACAGAACTAATGGCGTTTATCTTCTCTAGAAATCGATTGTGCATTCGATGTTTATGATGATGGTGATACAAGATCTAAAACTTTTATTACTTTGAACAAAGCGATGATGATGATGATGATGATGATACTCCTAGATTTATAACGTTTTAAAAATTTTAATCCGGTTTTTTAGATCTATAAAAAAAACAAAAAATTCATATAAGATGAAGATGGTGACCCTTTGAGATTCATATCTCTGAATCTATGATTAATGGTATGATGATTGTTTTAGATTTTGACTGGATTTCTCTCTATTTTGGTATCAACTTTACTTTCCATATTTTTTAATGAATGGCCTGAAGCCCGGCATGCCCGGAACCCATTCAGCCCGTCGCGGGCTAGTACACATCGCGGGCTTTGGACAAAAGAATTCTACTTTTGCCCGGCCCGAGTCCGCCCGCCAAGCTAGATGGGCTTTCACATAGGTTACCCGAAACGCCCGAACCCGAGTTAGAGGTGCCCATGGGCGCCCGAGCCCGGCCCGATTCCCACCCCTAGGCTGGACAACCATTGTAGAAATATGACTGGGACAAGCATTTCTCATTCAAATCCAGGCATCCACTTTTTTCCTGCTGACTAGGATGCGTCCGCATAAATGTGGCTGTCCAAATTCACATGTTTTGGAGTAACCCTCATCTAAAGCTCTTTCATTTAAACTCTTTGATGTCTCCCTACAGCACTGGAAATTTTCTCTCCATTCCCACTTCCCATAAGCCATAACAATCCAGTTGCTCTCTTTCTCTCCCCAACTATCTTTCTCTCTCAATTCTGACAATAAAACAGACATTGTTTGTCTTCAGGCAGCTTCCACCTCCCTCCATCGTCTCTCCCTTCGCGAGGTTTTACCTCTAGCTTAAGGTTAAAATTAACTACAATCCTTGAAAATCCTTTACAATAACTTGCATCGAAGGATTGATTAGGTGCTTCAAAGATCATTAATAAATTCTTCTTTAAATGCTCTGGATGGGAATGATGAACCTAGCGATGATGAAGAGAAGAAAGTTTGCTTCATAGGGTGGAATTTAATGAATCTGATGGACCTATTGATGATGAAGAAAATAATAAAAGTAAGTGATTTCATCTCTCTTATTTTTATTATTGTCTAGATGTTTTAACTGTTGTCTTATTATATAGATTCATCACCCCAAATGTAGAAGCTATATCAAAGATGATTACTAAAAATGCAAGTGAGGAATTTTAAAATTTATTAAGCAACTATTGTGCACTTTAGGTAAATAAAACATTTGTTTATATCTAATTCCGAATTCTGATAATAGTACTGAAAGGATGAATATTTTGATACTCTTAAGGATTTACAGGTTCGTAATTCTAACTCTCCTTATGTCTTTCATGTTTATTTTCCTCACCAAATATGAAATTCTCCAAACAAATCTCTTAGTAAGATGATGAGTTATTAATCGTATTATTATACTTTTTCATTGCAGGAAAACGTGTTCGACATAGTATGTGAAACGTGTAATGTGATCTCTTTTCAGGTGGGGTACCTTGAGTATTGCAAGACCGATGCTTAACGAGGTGATACATTTGGGATTGCCCTCTATTAGAGGGTGCTTCTGAAAACGCCTAAATCGGATAAAAAAATCAGGTACCGGTGAGCCAATTAACCTTCATTACATTTTTGCTTCAAAATTTAACCCACAGTCCCTCTAAACTCCACCATTCTCAGCATAACTCAATTTAAATGACGTAGCTTACCTTCTTCACGTCTGTCGTTACCTTCTTTCCTCTTCCCTCGTAATCAACGGGCTTAGTGAAAAATTGAAATCGATTTCATTAAGTGCTCATCCAAGGTTACTTATATTTGTGATTCAATTCGTCATGAGAACTCGACATACAGATTGAGGTATTTTTCTTCTAATTACAACAGATTGAGGTATTTTTCTTCCTTTTTACTTACTTCTTCACTTTGATTATGATTTTAATGAAAATATTTGTTCAACTTACTGCAAGTCTCTATGTACTGGAACTCTGGTAATGCCACTAAAGTTCTTGTTGATGTCAGTACAAGCTATTTTATCTAGGTTCATTTTCGATTTTCTTTTACTGTTTCCGTTATGCATCTCAACTCAACATTTTTGAACCTTAACAGTATTATGATTACAGAGCTTTATTTGAAGATTCAATTTTTAACTTTTGAAATTTATTAGTTTGTTTTGAAATTTTATGGTTTTGTTTCAAATCTAGCTAGATTTATGGATTCGATACTTTTATTTTTAGGCAAAAGATATTTAAAATGTAGGGTAGATGATTTTGGGTTGTTTGAGTGGTTAATATCATAGAGGCATAGATAATTTCCTTGTGCCATGAAAGAGTAGATGAGCAAAAAATCCAATTGATAACTTGGAATAAGAATGTAAATCATTGAGCTTCCGATAAAAATAACATAAGTTGGAGCTTTTGGAACTCCACAGAGTATCCTGGTGGTCAATATAATGAAGGTTTAGAGAGGAATTACAAACTCTTTTAGTACTTACCGTTCATAATGTTTCTAATTTATCGCCTAAGACATTTACTTCTTCAAACCCCTCATCCTATTCCATTGGGAGAGAGTGTCAGTGACGAATAATTAAAAGGGGTTGACTCGACAATCATACTTGAAGATTCCACTTTTTATGAATTGATTCCAACAAAAATTTCTCATATGTATGCTACTATTGGTGTGACCGGTTAAGGACAAAATTATCATTGGTTAAAGATGTTCCTATGATTTTCTCAACTGATCAAGTAAGTTCCATATGGCATGATTTTATTATTAATAAGACCATGAACAGAAGAATTTACAACTGAGAATTTCTTTTTAATAAATCTTCTTTTGTAAAATAGCTGGTTTACAATCATCGAGTACGGAGAACCAATAAGTAATAACAACCTGTTTTTGTAGGTCAGTTCATGCTAAAGATGCATGGCAAGAAATTAAGCACTCGGCGACTGATTTATCTCGGTCAAAAAGGCTCAGTAAAAGATGTAAAATTCTGATTATTCGAAGGACAATCGTCTTAGGTCAGTACATTTCATTACTCAACTCTATTAAACAAGAAATGGGTTTCTCCATTTCCAGGTTCAAATTTTCATGAAAGCATAACATTACTTTGAGTCATATAAAACATTCTTTCATTTCTACAATGTGTTCATCCCTTTTCTGTTCTTCTGTCTGAGCCTTCTTGGTTCAAATAAGAATATAATCCTTCTCTTATTTTATGTGTGGAACTATTGTGTTTTTATAGGAAACGAGTTTTCCAAGTTTGCCAAGAGGTTATAAACTAACAATAGATGTGTGATGGTTGAAATCCTTTTGTCAGAAATTCTTCTCATGGAAATCAATGTACTTGATATCATATTTGTCTAGAACAATCTACATGATCTTTGGTCGCTCCTTAATTTTCTTCCTCCAAAGATGTTTTGTTCTGCTTAAACATGTAAGGAATGGTTTCTATTGTCTTGTGAAAATGACCAGCAAAAGGTTGGTCAAAACATCACCTGGTAAGCTTCTCATTTTTTCTTCTCTTAGTGTTGCATTAATTCTAGGATTGAGTTTTATTCAAGAACCTTTTCATCTCTGGGCTTTGTAGCACCTTTGCCCTTTCTACTATAAAGGTTGAAATCTGATGTATAGAGAGGGTTGCCTTAACGAAAGATACAATACTTAAAGTAGGCATGTCTCCATTGTTCGTGAAGTTTATCGTGCTTTCTTGGAGGATCTAGAAGTTGTTAACACTGCTGGAGAGCGTAAGTGTTTGCTGAACATAGCAATGCAACTCTGAAAATGTTACAATCATCCATGCCTATTTCGAGGACCTGAACTTGGTCCTCCTTACACTACTAGGGATCATCTTATTACGAGTACAAGTATGTTATTTCTTCTGTAATGCTTATTGTTCTTTGATATCTATGTTTTATTTTTTTTAACCTCCTGATTGATTCATGACAAGTTGATGTTTTCTCAATGTTGTATATAGGTAAAATAATTCTTTTAAGTAAGCTGCTTTCAAAGTTGAAGGATCGAAACAACAAGGTTATGTTTCTCAATTTTGTAAGACTATGTAATAGAGGTCATGGACCCGACCCGCTAGGGTTTGGCCATGTATCCCCATGCACACATGAAGGCCCCCTGCAAACTAACCACACAATAATCCTCCCACATCAAGACTCAAGGGTCAAAGAGACAATCTTCACCAACTTGTAATACTTATCTGATTGTATTGTATTTTGTATGTTTACTTCTTCAGATTTCGTTAAGGACATTCCCCCGCCCGTAGGGCGGGGGTTATGCCTAGTACTATTATAAATAAGCTTTCATTTATAAAATATCTTTCAAGCGCTTAAGGTACTTCAGACGTCCGCTTCTTCTTCCTCTCTTTTACTCCCTCTTTGTGCCCTTGAAAAATGTTTTATAAATAAAAGTTTGTTTCTAATATTATTCATTAAACAAATGAATTTATTTTTAATATCTTTAATATAAGTTCTTAACTGTAATATTTTATAAAATAAGTTTATCCGATGTCTTTATAACCTTTCATTTAATAGAACAGTAGATAAATAAGCACCTGCACGCTGCACCTATCACTAAAATTGAATTATGTGTGCACAAGACATTTGACATGCCTTAGTGGTTGTCAATTTTTGGCGGGTCTGATTGTAGTCAATGTTGTTTGACTGGTTTAGTCTCTAGGCATCCACCATTGGTTAAGCCACTAGTAGCCCAGTTTGAGAGTTGTCGAACTTGATAGTTCAAAACATCATCAACTCTATTGGATTGTCGAGTCATGTTAGGTCTCATATCGGATCAGTTTAAGAAGGCTCATTCTAAAAAACACCATTACTACCCAATATACCACTTTAAAATCACTCGAAATCAACCTAAAATATCTATATAACAAAACACAATGTTTTGTGCTGACTGGGACAAGACGAAAGACAAATCCAGTCGTTCGTTGAGATTTTGATACAATCCCCACCTTTTGATCCATTACCTTCCCTAAAAAATACAAATTTATTCACCCACTACATCCAAGAAAGTAAATTAGACTCTGAATCTAGACCGTCGAAACTCCCCTGGCTGGTTCAACGTTCAGATTAAAATAACTCTCTCTCTCCACCAACTACCTGCAACGCCCAAACCCCTTCACTCTTTCTCTCTCAAACGCCCAGACCCCTTAATGAGATTTCATTCTCATTCTCTCTTTCAGTTTAAGTTTTTCCCATCAATCTCTCTGAAACGCTTAAACTTCTTAATGAGATTTCATTCTCATTCTCTCCCTCTCTCACTTTCTGATCCAAAAACGTTGAGAAGAAGACAACCCTCCACCTTCTCTCATTATACCGTCAGTTGTGTCTCCACTGGAAGAGGAGTGACTCTTCCATTCCATCAGCATTACAAATTCTCTTCGATTTCTCTCTCTATCTCTACATCGGTTTCTTCAATGAGAGATTCATCAGATGTTTATGGAACTTTCGTATTTGGAATTTGTTATCTAACATGTAGGTATTTCTTCCCTCTTCTTTTCTATTCTTTTTAAAGCTTCTAATACTTTAAATTTGATTGTTTTGCATTTAGGTTACTGACTTTGAATTATTAGTATTGATTAAATCATTTTTCATTACTCCTTCTTTTCGGTCTCAACCTCCACTGATTTCGGTTAGAGAGAGTGTGTATAGGATAAGAGAGGGACAGTGAGAGAGAGCAGGCTAGGATTAGGAGCAGTTCAATTTTGTGGAAGTTAGGGTTTATGAACCCTTATGTACCTAAAGTTGATTTTGTAAAATGCTTATCAGTCTGAATGCTTGGGTTTGTGAACACTGTTCCACCGAAGGCAAATCAAAAGTAAAAGGATTTGATCTTTTTTGTCCATAATACAAATTTTTCTGAATTCACGTGTTTCATGTTCATGTGAATGAACTATAACCCCCCCCCCCCTAAAATTGGGCGTCTGAATTCAGTAATGTTTGTCCCATTTGTTCTCAGTTAATTGTTTTCCCTAATTTTAACCCCCAATTATCTAAAATGGCGGATCACTTATGAGAGCCCTAATTTCTTTACAAACCGCATGGTTTCCTTCCTTTCTAACATCAAAGTCCGAGATTTTCGATCAGGTTCGTACATCTAAGAATTTTGTATCATTGTTTTCTCTTAATCTTTCCTTGCCATTTTCCACCACACCTTAAACATACGTTGTTTTTGTTCACGAGATTTCTGTGTTTCTTTCTTCCTGATCTACTCGATCATTGACTTGATTTGTCGTGTGAAATTTCCTTTGATTAATGCGTGAAATGTTTTGGGTATGAATACCTAAAAAGTCTTTGATCTGCATTATTTACTAAAATTTTGCAGTTTCAAGTTTTGAGAACAAATCAAAGATGGCGGAATTCCCAAATATGTTGTATATAGCTGTCCCTGTCATTGGTGGTGATGGGGATAAAGAAGGGAATGGAAGTGAATCGTTTTGATACACTAGGTCAGTTTTGCAAAGCGCTCCGCAACTCATGGGATGCTAAGCTAGACATGCCTTCAAGGTAATATTTCCCGTTATTCATTTCGATTCATTATTTTTTATTTTTCTGGTGGAAGCAGTGGTGGAATGAATTGGTTAACGTTATTTAGTTGTTTTCTTGACGGGAAAAAGAATGATTTGCGAAAAATGGTAATTTTGCATTAGAATTGCTTAAAATTAGGTTTTGGTAAATGGTGTCTGTTAATGATCCCATAGGGTCTTTCTTTAATTCGCTTAATGCGGTTAAAGAAGTATTTTCACCACTTGAATCTGGATTTTGACGAGCTGCTTAAGTCTAGAGTTGTGTTAAAATATTTCCGTAGCTCGAATAGTGAAACTCCAATCTGTCCAACCTATACCCTAGACCAGCCCCTATGGCTTTGGTAAACGCTTCTTTTGCGCACTAATATCTGAAGACAAACACAAGTACATAGGAAACCAGCTCAGTTTCATGAGAAACTGTTAGAAACTTGAAAGAGCTGTTACAATCTGACACGTCCATTGGATAATCATATTAAGTATAATTTTCCGACTCATTTGCGACATCCTAAGAACCCACGAGAAAGAACTGTTAGAAACTTGAAACTCGGGTTATGTGAAAGCCATCGTCGATAGATAAAAATAACTTGTTACCTCAGTGTATGCCTCCAAGTAAGACTATAGTTCAAACCTCGAGATCCAATTACGAACAATCCCCTTCTCAGTTTTAAAAGTAACTTGGAGAATGTGAGCATGGTCTGTTCCAAAAACTTTCTCAAGACGCTGGCCGCAAGTAGTACCTACTGCATCGGGTAGCACTCTTATCACCTGAATTATTCAGAAAAATTGAAGTACGT
This sequence comes from Eschscholzia californica, assembly GCF_041429995.1. Classification (NCBI taxonomy): domain Eukaryota; kingdom Viridiplantae; phylum Streptophyta; class Magnoliopsida; order Ranunculales; family Papaveraceae; genus Eschscholzia; species Eschscholzia californica. Next base: position 26,383,721 of record NW_028238309.1, on the reverse strand, counting down.
GGCCTCATTCCCAAGTTTTATATGAGTTTTCTAAGCGATAAGATAGAAAGATAAGACTGATGATCAACCTGTATATCTGCACTTTCCTCGTCCAAAACCCTCGGTTGTCCTTACCTTCGTATCAAACTCCGTTATTAAATGCTTTTAAGAAAATTATAATGGTGTTTAACATTTTTTCTGTGTTTGATTCAAACTATTTTGTGTTCCGTGATATAGCACGAAGAAAGAAGATCAATAGGTATGTTTTTCCTTTTATCAAAATTGCAGTTTTTCTAATAGCCATGCAAATTCTCATTCATATTATATATTGCAGATTTGTTTGATTAAGTAATTATATCTTCCATTGATATGATTTTATTATTTTTTTTCTACATGTGTTGTATCCTCCATTTACATGAATTTGAAGGTGAGAGATATACTTTTTTGGTTCGTTTTAGGTTCGCGGATGTTCGTATAAGACATCCGAAGAGCTTTGGGAGTCAATAAAATTCTGGTTAGAAGCAGTTCTTCCACTAGGAATCATCTCGGAAATGCTTTGTGTTGTGGCTACTCATGGTAGGGTAAGTTGATGCATACTAAGAAAATCCTTAATTTTCTAACTTTAATCGTTGTCTTTCAAATACCAGATATCTGCCGAACGGAAAACAACTTGAGACCAAACACCTTCTAAGGAAAAAATCCTAAGCTTGATATAATGTTGTGAAAGCTATAGGTGATTTTTCCGTTCTCTGGCTCATTTTGGTATTTGGTAACCTGTCCAGTGACCATCTTTTTTGGTTTGATTATGGCGGTTTAGTACTGATTTCTGAAAATGCAATAAAATGTTCAGGTTCGATTGAATCTAATCAGATTTGTAGTTTATCTTTGAGATGCCTTACAGAGTATATTTTGTGTTGAAATGGTTGTCAATTTGTCATCTATCTATGTAAATGCCTTTTTTTGTTTCTTCATATCCATCATTAGTGTTTTATTATTGTAGACACAGATTATAAACTACTCAATTGCATTATACTGCCGTCAGGTTACTTCGTATTTCTCATTCCGACTTTATACTACAAATGGTTGTCAAATTTAGTTTTGTCAAATTTAGATAGGTGTAAGAATGTAATGTTAGTATTGTAAATATAGTTCTATTTTAAGTTTAGATATTCTATATTTGAAATTCGTAGTAGCATTTGTGGCCAAGTAGTTTGCTAATCTATGGTTCACAAGATGCAAATCTAGGTTTTATCCCCAACACCCATAGTATATGAATTCACTACACGATATTAGATGCAAATCTAGGTTTTTCCCCAACACCCAGAGTATATGAATTCACTTCACGATATTTTATGCGGTGTTTGATGAATTTTGAGTAAAGTTTATCTATCGTTTTGGTTTCGTACGTAATCTTCACAAATTTATGCAGGTTCAGGTACCCTGTTTCGTAGGATAGGCAGTCAATGTTACAGAAAACTTACCATGAAATTTGTGTATTGATCCTTGGTACGTCGTCGGTGGAGTGAGTTCACAATATATGGCAGCCATGCTTTGTGAAGAAAAGGTTAGTTTTGGTACTGCTTTTAAGAGACATAATTTTTTTACTTTTATCAAACATGATTTAATAGTCTCAAGTTTAGACAAAACTTCTTAGAGATACCAATATTGAGAAATTAGGACAAAATAGAGGTAGTGGTTGAACCACGATTTTATTCGCGAGTGGAGTCATAAGTGAATGTACATACCAAGTCGTTACGGATGCAGCTCCTGGCATCATGATATGCAGCATGCAGTGAATCTGCTGCAGGACCATGTAGATCTTTCTCTAGCTCTTGAGATGATCAAAATTTCTTATGTTAGAAGGCATAAAATCTAAGCTGGGGATCTAGGTTACTGTTAAAAACATAAAGCGAAGGATGAACTCATGAACCGAAAAAAAGCACACCAATCGGAACGTCACTGGTCATCTGGTCAAACTTAGATCTTATCAATCCATCGTTGATTTAAATGAGACATAGCAACATGATGAGATTTAAGAAGTTGTAAGGAGAAATTTACTTGTCACATTTAAACAACAAAAGATTAGAACTACTTGATTTCCAAAAATAACTCCTAAATGATCAAAGAGAAGAAAATTTTGACTAACCTTTCAGAATGGAGACTCGAGTCTTAGCATTTGCAATTGGAAATCTGTGCCCAAGCCAATGAAACTCTGTCATGGATGCTGCTTGTTGGGATTTAGCCTCTTCCATAACAGCCTGCAGATCCGAAAATGGTTAGTGTTAGACTCATATATTGGATGAAAGAGGAACTCATCATACTAACTTATGCACTCAATAATTGTTACTTGTACAGTAACAATCCAATTCAAGTCATTTGAAGTAAGTAAACAAAATTACAGGTTTCGAGATAGGAGCTTTAGTTTTTGGGCTTCACATAGTTGGATAAAGATCAATGAAGTTTGATTGACATATTTGGCGGCTAAGGCAGGAAGAAGCTGATGTTATCATGTGAATATTGAAGAGAAATTCTATTACTAAAAACTGAATATAGTTCATGCAAGCTTATTGTTCACAAGGGAAAAAATCTGCTCACAAACAATAATACCTCTAGCTTAGCTTTAAAGAGGTCCAATGCAGGTCCTTCCATCTTTCCAATATCCAAAAGCTCAGATGTTTGTATACTTGATTCACCGGCTTTGTGTAGGCAGTAGCGGATGTTGGATTCCAACTCTTCAACACGTTCACGGCACAATACTTGATTTTCTAGGTCACCATATTTTCCAAGTTCCTCGTAAACAGATCTGTCATTCTTACCTATTTTAGAGAACATTGATATGTGAACTAGCATCAGCAAAAATAAGTCTAACAGATTAATGCACCTGGCACTTTTGAAATTCATTAGTGCAGTGTCCCAATTGCGATCAAGGTCAAAGAGTAGTTTCCCCTTCATATAAGAAGCATAGGCCTGTACTTGCAAAAAAATATTGTTAAAGAGAATAGGAAAATGAAACCATGCCATTTTCTAGGACCCATATAGCAACTCGGACCCATATAGCAACTCAGACAGGACATAAATCTGTATGAAAGTATCAAATAAGAACAAGTATTTCAAATACAACTTCAAAACCACATACAAGCAAATAAAAATATAGAAGGAACGTCAGCTTCTAGATCTTATTTTGTGTATTATGAAAGTATTCAAGTTCTTGGTACATTTATTTGAAAAAATGTAATAGATCTTATTTTGTGTGTTATTTTGCTTGGATTTCATTGGCCAAATTTGTTTCTCAGTAGTGTTCGTCTCTTCAGATATACATTCAGAACTCTTTGTTTAAAACTATAAAGAACAAGGAAAATCTAACCTAACAACTAAGAAATGTGTAGAATGGAACTTTTTAAATTATTCCAAATACAAAATTATGCTTAAGCTTCTCTAATGTTTATACTTTGTCCTGCAGGTCAAAGACATAATGCTTTGATTAATGGTTTGATACCATTTACAAAGAGTACCTTGTGAGCATTTTGTGCTACTGCTTTTCTCCCGGTAATGACACTTCGATTAAAGATCCTGATGTTATATACACGTAAGATTACTATCACTAACAATTTCATTGTCGATTTGGAGGGATATATTCATATCAGTTTAGAATGTGTTCATATGATGTTTTTTCTTCTTCTGGCTTGGTGGTGGTGATGCAAAACTATGATAAAATTGTACAAGTAGATCAAAATCACGTAATTGATTAAGGAAATTCTTATATGAGTTAAGTGAGATAACTGAAACTACCAGTTGTTATGGAGGGGTTGTTCAAGACTCAAAGAACCAATTGAAGAAAAATATTTGAAAAAGCCAAGGCATGGGACTGAAGACTCTGAATCCGAAGATTAACAAGTTCCTTCACTCTTGCTCAAGAAAAGAGTCACGTGATGGGAAATAGTAGTTAGGGTATGGGTATAGACCTGCCAAATTTGGCCATGAAATCATCCAATGTTTGTCCAAAGAGCAACTAATGCCGGGTAAGTTCAATCTTTTTGGCCATGGAATAATATTAGCTTTGACTGGTATAATCTTATCAACTAATGTACTGGAAGTTCAATCCTTTTGGATATTAATGGTATTTTTATATCCTTATTTGCACTGTAAGGTATGAAGATCTCATAATCATCTGATGTGTTTTATTAAATATCATTCAATGGATGGTGAAGATCATAAAAAAATTTGTTTTTACCGTGCCGTAGGCACGGGCTATACCTAGTCTATTATATAAAACACAATGGTGTTTTTTGAGGTGGACCGTAGATTTATGTTTTGGATATTCACGTCCGTCCGATATTGATCAAGAATTGTCTAATCTAACCACTAAAATTGAATTTCAAACCCACTAAAACAGAAATTCCTTAATTCTCTCCCACCTTTTCGATAACTACCCACAAAAAATCACGACATTCCACAATCAAAATTGAATTTCAAACCCACTAAAACAGAAGTTCCTTAATTCTCTCCCATTTTTTTATAACTACCCACAAAAAACCAAAACTACCTAACATGCGTATAGAAATTTCCGTGACCATAGGGCACGGGCTATACCCTAGTATATATATATATATATATATATATATATATATATATATTTCAAGAATTCGAACATTAGTAAATTTTTCAAACACTCGAGTAAAAGATTTAAAAAACAGGGTTATGAAAATGATCTTCGAAACGAAATTAAGGTTTTATTACGTCTTTTTAGATCTCCTTTAAATGACGCACTACAAATAATATCTTTCAAAAAATACAAAAAAGACCTGATAAATTTTTTATAAAATGTTGTTCAATCGCTAAATTTCATATCTTTATTTGAATCCCGAGGACATATTACGTGCCCTTAAGTCTCACTTTTTCTTTCAACAAACAAAACTAACCATTTGTTTTTAAAGAAAATCGGCTAACTCAATTGGATGATGTCAGTGTGTTAGGTGTTACATGTATTATGCAACACATGAAACATTTTTATTCAATAAAATAAAACGACTATTTTGAGAAGATTCGAGGTTTACACTGCGCAACAAAAAACTTGGCCAACTAAAATTCTGAAAAAGTTGAAATTCTCAAAGACAGAAAAAATTTTGAATTTTATCAACGGAATAATTTTAATACGTAATCATAACAAAAAGATTTAATTCCTATTTGGCCCTCTACTTTGTGACCAGCTTCCTTTATGGCTCCTAAATTTCTGTAAATTCAAATATGACCTCATTTTTTGATGTAAATGTCCTAACTACCCTTCTTATAAATATTTTTTCAAAATAAAATTAAAAAGAAAACATAAATTCCACCTCACTTCCCTCTCCACCATTCATCTCTCTCCACGTCACCTCTCTCTCCAACTCACCTTTTTTTCTCTCTCTTCAACTCACCTCTCTCTCTCTCTCTCTCTCTCTCTCTCTCTCTTCAACTCACCTCTCTCTCTCTTTCTTCAACTCACCTCTCTCTCTCTTCAACTCACCACTCTCTTCTCCAACTCACCACTCTCTTCTCCCATGAAGGTTGCCGGCCGGAAAAAATTTCCGGTCGGCAAACTTTAAATTTTTTTCTCTCATTCCGCTCTCTCTAAAAACTCCGGCGAAGGGTGTTTCCCTACGTCGGAGTTCTGGTTTGTTCTTCAACAGACCAGTTCAGATCTGTTGAATAACAAACCGATCTGGTCTGTTCTGTAACAGACATGTTCTGGTATGTTGAAGAACAGACCAGATCTGATATGTTTTTCAACAGACCATAACTGCGGTGAAGGGAAACCCCCTTCGCCAGAGTTTTGAGGGAGAGATGACAGAGTTTTTTTTTTAAGTTTGAAGGTTGTCGGCCGAAAAATTTTCCGGCTCGCAACCTTCATCGGAGAAGAGAGTGGTGAGTTGGAAAGAGAGGTGAGTTGGAAAGAGAGGTGAGGTGGAGAGAGAGAGATGATGTGGAGAGAGATGTGTGGTGGAGAAAGAAATGAGGTGGAATTAAGGTTTTTTATTTTATTTTGAAAATATATTAATGGGAGGGGTAGTTATGGCATTTTTATGAAAATAGGAGGCCATATTTGAATTTATAGAAATTTAGGGGCCATAAAGGAAGCTGGTCACAAAGTAGGGGGTCAAATAGGAATTAACTCAAATAAAAATGCAAAAAGAAGAAGTTGAAGAGGGTCACAGACACCTAAACACAAAATGGGAGAAAAATGAAGGGCCACGGAAGGAAATTGTTAAGTACACTCACCATTTTTGTCGTATCCACTCACATCCACTTTTGACTTACCCTTTACGTGAGTGTATATATTAAACAATGTTGCGTACATTTAACATTTTTCCGAGAGAATGGGTGACTTCTAACAAAAACAAAAAGGGAGTCTGTAGGCGCTCAATCCCAAAATTACTCTCGGCCTGACTTCTTTGCGCTCTCACGAACTCAACAGTCTGAGAGAACTCGAACTGGGCCTAATTCTTGTTGGGCTTAAAAAGCACGGACTCAAGCCAATCTAAGACCCACGAAAGGTGCCAAAAAAGAAAGCGAGCCTACGTAACGGTCGATTGTTTGGCGTGTTCTAGTTGTATTCTATTTTCTTATCCTAGTTAGTGATTATTCTTCTGCCCTTTGTTAATGGTCTAGTCTTTTAGTTATTCGGACCCATCTTTTTCTTTACGCCCCATGAACTAAACAAGCTGAAGGACACTTAGATCTGGAGTAATCTGTGTTGGGCTTGAACAACATTGGCTGACGCAAGTTCGAGTGTTCTCAGAATGCGTGGTTAGTGGGCCCCGAGTTGCTCAACCCGAAATCCATGAGAAGTTCTAAGAGTGGAGGGAGGGCCGCTATCTGAAGTCCACGAGAAGTTTCGAAAGTGGAGGGTGCGCCTGAGTAAAAAAGTGAGGGGTGTGCCTTTAAAGGCACTCTTAGAAATATAATGTTAACTTGTAACCCCAGTACTTGTTCCCATTGTCTTATGTAGATTTTGGATAAGACAATTAGCATGCCTTAGTAGCTGTTAATTTTGGATGGGTCTATATGCGATCCACCCCTTTTGCTTTAGATGTCCCATTCGGTCCATTGAGTTTACTCGATGATGTTTGATCATTCTCTAGGCACCCACTCTCTAGACAGTCTGATTAGGCAAGCAGAGTCCCAGATTGACCCAGTCTTAGAGTTATCGGATTGGATGGTTCAAGACATTGCTTACCTTCACCGTCCAATCCGGTTGAGTTTCAGACCGGAACCGTTCGAAAATATTCTGAATTTTTTGCATTCTGAAAAACAACCTTACTAAACAAGTTATTTAAACCACTCAGAAACCAACTAAAAATATATGATACATATATATTTCCAAGGTTTGAAGACTTTGAAATCATTCAAACACCATTGTAAAAGACTTAAACCACCAGAAAAAAAAAAGGATTTATCGAACGGATCTTCGGAAAAAAATTGAAAATTTTGAAGTTTGTTTAAGTTTCCTCAAATAACGATACTACAAATAATATCTTACAAAAAAATTAAAAAAGAAGGTGATAAATTTTTAATAAACAATCACAATACAAATGTTAGAAGAAGAAGTCAAAATTGCTAGGGCCACCTACAAATAAAATGAGAGAAAAGGGAAGGACCCAGAGAATGGGCAACTCGGAACAAAAAAGAATAGGAAGTGTCTATAGACGCTTGATACCAAAAATTACGATTTCTTTTTCACACCCTCAAGGACTAAGCAGTCTGTGGGAACTCGAAATGAACCTAGTCTTTATTGGATTTAAACAACACGGACCAAATTAGACCCAGGACTCACAAAAAGTGCCAACAACTAAAGCAAGCCTAAGTAAATCACGGGGCGCCTATGGAGGCCCCAAAAAATGAGCACCACCTAAATATTAGAAGAGGGATTGAGCCATTGGTCCAAAAAGGGGGCCAAAATGAAAATTTCACTCAAAGTTGCCTAAAAATGAAAGGGAGGTCCAATGTGTCAGTTTGGGAGTCAAAATTACGTAAAGGGCCCTTAGAAAATAAAGTATTTACCGTTCATGCCATCGAAAATTACAAAATTGCCATCGAAAATTCTCGGGAAACGATTTTTTTTTCTGAAAATTATTTTATTTACTGGTAAAAAAATTTGAAAATTTGGGCGGGAATTTGAAATTTCGTTTGAAAATTTCAAAACATCGAAAAAAAAATTTGTGACCGGGAAATTATTTTATTTACTGGAAATTTTTTTCTGTACTAGACACTTTTGCTGGGCGGGAATTTAAAATTTTCAAAAAAATTTCAAAATTTGCCCGGAAATTTAAAATTTTCAAAAAATTTTGAAATTTTGGGCGGGAATTTGAAATTTCGTTTGAAAATTTCAAAACTTCGAAAAAAAAAATTTGAGACCGGGAAATTATTTTATTTACTGGAAATTTTTTTCTGTACTAGACACTTTTGCTGGGCGGGAATTCAAAAAAATTTCAAAATTTGATATTTTGGCCGGGAATTTGAAATTTCTTTTAAAATTTTGAAAATTTCGAAAAAAAAATTTCGTTTGAAAATTTCAAAAAAATTTGAAAATTGGAATTTTTTGTGTAAGGGAAATTATTTTATTTACCGGGAAGAGATGGTTTGCTGGGCGGGAATTTGAAATTTCGTTTTCAAATTTTCAAAAAATTTTGAAACTTTGAATTTTTCGTATACTGGTAAATTATTTTATTTACCAGACATTTTTTTTTTTCAGGGAAACGTCAGCATGTCCCGTCCAAGGGCAAGAGGGGAATAAAAAAAAAAAAAATCTGACATTTGGACCTGCAACTAATTTTTGGGCAAGAGTGGATTTTTTTTGGGTTTACCCCCCACTTTTTGGACCCCTGACTCAAAAATCCATATTAGAAACCCCTAAAATGATATACCTGTCATTGGTTTACCTTTTAGGTCGTTGGTCAACCTAAATACTAAAATCCTTAACAGGGACAAATCTAAAAATAACACCTTTTTTTTTGTTTTGTTGAAGTACTACATCTATTATATAAAACAGAAGGGAAAACGATGGCTGGGACAAACATCCTTTTTTAATTATGAATATTATCTAGGGATCTCTAAAATTTTCCACTATAGTCCCTCTTCGGGTTTCTCTAAATATATTATTTTTTTTATTGTTAGATTTGTAATTTTGTATTGTAGGGAAAGTGAGAGATTCCCCGAAACATAGTTTAATTTCTAAAAAGGTCAAAATAATATTGAAAATGAGTAGAAAAGCACAAAACATTTGAAAATTATTATTCAGGTCAAAAAGTGTGCAAATACTAAAATACCCCTTTTTGTCATTTTGTTTAACTAAATTTTTTTATTTTTCTTTAAATTTTAAATCGATATAACTTTTGTTTGAGATGTCGGATTTCTATAAAAATTATATATTTAGAAATGATTTTTCATTAGCTTTCTAACAAGATCCACTTTCAATACTTTTTTTCAAAAAAAAAACCCAGAAAAAAAGTTGTTTTTTCCTTTACGTTTTTCTGCAAACGTGTTTGCAACAATCTGTTGTGCAAACGTGTTTGCAACAATCTGTTCTGCAAACGTGTGTTTGCATAATGTAAATTGCAAACTGTGTTTGCAAAATATAGATTGCAAACACGATTTGCATATCCTGCAAAATCGATTTGCAAAACGAGAATATAAACTATTGAGATGTTCGAACCACTCGGTCCAGTCAATTTGTTGATGCATCAAATTATTCAAAATTTTCACTGCAAAAGAACAAGCTATCGAAGTTGTTTTGATGATTCGACAAAATAACAAGAAATATACTGATAAACTAAATTCTTATAGACAAAAGTACCATTCTTCGAATCAGTACAATACAATAAAAACTAGATATGCTATTGCGAAATATTTTCAGAACCTTAAAAAGAAGTAAGCGAGATAGGAAACAAATGAAAAATGCAGTCACTAAGATACTGAAGTTGCTTATTTGTGACCCTTTTTCTTCCACAAGTCGCCGAACATTCGAATTCCAGAGCCTTTCTTTTTTCCACTGTCAAATCCATCTTCAAAATCATCGTGTGTTAATGGTAAAAGGTGGAAACCAAAATATCCAACATCAAAGAGTTGTTTGTCCATTGACCCACATCTCCCAGCAACTCTCCCTTTCATATCTACTCCGGACAGTACAGTTGCTGCTGCATCAGCAACTTTCCTCCATTGTTCAATTTGCACTATGAGTTTCTGCATCAACATACTCAAAGACTTTACACACTGCTGAATTAGAATAGATGGACTAAGACACTCAAGGACTTTACACACTGCTGAATTAGAATAGACGGACTAAGACAGACGCATAAACAATTACCTTTGTAGTCATATTGGACATCACTCATCAATAATAAAAGAATATTTTTTTTAGAAGTAGGTAGAATATTTAGTTGATTATTTCAATTTACAATTACTAGCGCATTCATGAATAATAACAAAAATTAACAATGGGACTGAATAATGATTCAATACTCACATTTTTTGAGTTTTTTTTCCTATTTCTTCAAATATTGACTTCAAATTGAATGAATTAGTAAGCATGGCAGAGAGGAATCAGTATCAACAGTAAACAACCCATATGAATTTTCATGGAGGTCTATTCCAAGCAACTAAACAACCCTTTTCATTTCTCTTTTTTTGGGCATAAGCACAATGAAAGAAGTCCAATGAATCACATCTCTTTCAGACATTTCATCGAACAACTTGCGTCCACATTCAACAAATCCACATTCAACATCAAAGAAATAAAATAAAAATCGGAAATTGAAATTCTTCCTTAAGAAGTAGACTAAATTAGGGTTAGTTACTCATCTTGCCTTCTTCAATGAACTCATCAAGGTTAAACACAGTAATGCGAATCCATGTTTCATGCAAAAGTAATCACACACTTTATTTTTCGCAAGCTAATTAAGCATTCTTACATCCCCAGTGAGAACCGGTTGGTTACCAAAGACATTAGAAAACCTAATTGTTTCACAAATAAGTAGCAGGTAGTAACCAAATTGGCACTACTTCCAAGAAGGGCATTCGAAAACCAGTTCTGCAATTACAAAGAGTGAAACCTACTTATTTGAAGAGGCAATCAAAAACCCTAATTGCTTAAGAAGCAAATCAAAAACTACCAAGCAACTTTTTTGCATTTTATCCATATACATTTGAAAATGAGTTACCAGTCATAAGTAGAGAAAAGTGATTAAATCAGTAGAGATACGAATTCAACCATGAGAACGTCGTCTTTCAGGATCAAATCGAACACTGTACACTACTTGATGGAGAAGAAGATGGAGAAGACGTAGGTCATGGTATTTTAGAGAGAGAAAGTAAAAGTAAAGACATAAGTACGATATATTTTTGTAACAAGGGAAATAGGAGTGTTTTAAAGTTAAGGGTAGTTTTGGAACTAAAAAAATAGAAAATGACCTGATTGATAATTACCCATATTATTCCAAACCTTATGTATCATTATCAATAATATTATGACAACTTTTGGTTAATATGAAAAGATGATGGCTTTTTTGGTTATTATAATAAGTTTTTGAACCCAACAAGTCATATTCCCTTTCCCAACTTTCCTCAAATATAGAGAAAATCTTGACCCCTCTATCACACGGGTAAATATTTCTGAAAACAAATCTTGAAGATTTTTTCAATATGGAAAGCACTAACCCACATTTTTTCTATTAATTATTTGGGACTGAAGAGGACTAATGCCCATAAATCCATGTTAATCACTAGACAGTGAAGTAAGGAAGAAGGTAAAAGCTGAGAGCTTGATCATCTTTCCTATGAGAGAATTAAACAGTGTATCATGGTTCTTGAGACCTTGATAGTTCATTCCAACATGGACAGGTATATGCTTAGAAAATCTATGTGTAAAATATGAGTTTCTTTTTTGTATTTTTTTTCTAGATTCAATGTTTGATGATCAAGTTTGCATACTTGGCCCAAATAATTATTTGGGTTAAGATTAACCAATCAAAGCATGGACTCAATATTTTCAGAGAGATAGAAACGGTGTTTGAAGAGATTTATTAGACATAGATTACAAATAAGATGTTCAGAGAATGGTTCATGAAAAGATCTTTTAAAAAAGATAGACAATTAATTTCTTATTTATCACTTTAATATATTGCATTTATTCACTACAATGTGGATGTATGTTTATTACTACAGTAGTAAAACTTACAATATACCTCTTATACTTCGTTTAGATGTTTACTACATATGTTGATACCACAACTACGATTCGTGTTGTGTCTATGATGATTATCATTATTCACTCATATTTGTATCTTGGTCGTAGAAGTAATGCCATTGTTGACAAGAGACCTTGCATAAATCGGAACCAAGAAACAAATATATTGTAAAGAATGTGTTCTGAGAATGGTCGTTAGTGCCACGAATAACTTCTAACGAAACAATTTCTTTATCAACGTTTGTGGGCAACAAACAATGAAAAATATGAAATTTGGATGAATTTTTTTTGGTAACAAACCAAACAGTGGAAAACGGAGACAGTGGAAAATTAATTTTTTTTTCTCTTAACTAACCAAACTGTGGAAAATATAGAAAGTGTTAGAGAGAAAACGTTTCTTGGTGAAAAAATTTCTCGTAGTAAAAATTTCTCTATTTTTTTCTTTTCCCCAAATTACTATCAAACATAACGTTAGGTTTGGTTTAAGAAAAATTTAATTATCGTCTACATCTACATCCTCATTGTTTAGATTTTTCGAAGTTATTGGAGACGAAGAAGATATAATGGTCCAGATGACCCACGAAGCAGATGATGTTGTTATAATCCAGCAAGTATTTGAGGGTGGTTCATGGTCATCCATGGGTTTTCTACCATGAGAAAAAATGGTAAGATGATTTGCTTATGATTATGAATGATGTGCATGTTTAATAATCTCATGGGTTTATGATTGATGATCTACACCTTTTCTTTTTACCTTTGACTCATATTCTTTACACCTTCTCAACTCTTCTACTTCTCTCTCTGACCTCCTCTCTTTGCTTTGACACTTAAACACTCCCATGAGTAGTGATATTTGACTCAGAGAAAAAAAGATCTGACCAGATGAATACCCATGTGCGAATTTTTATTGGTTGGATTCCTTCTCTCACTAAAAGGGTTTACCCCTTCAGCAAATTTCGTCATGTGTACTGCCCTGTTGTAGGGAGATGAAGGGCTTTCCCCCTTCATCTTCCATGAGTAGAAGAGGTGAAGAGGAACCCCTTCATCATCTTTTTCTACTCGGAATAATCTGAGTTTAAGAAGATAGTTGTAGAGAGAGAAAGAGAGGAAGAAAGAAGAAGAAGAAGAATAAGAAGGGAGAGAGAAGATGAGAAAGTTGAAGATTAAAATGGTGGCCGGAATTTATGGTGGTCGAAATTTGTAGAAGTTGAGGTGAGAGGAAGATGAAGATGAAAATGAAGATTAAGGGGTAAGAGACAAACTAAAAAAATTTTGGGCCAAAAAATAAGTATGCCCTCTAAGTCAAGCTTGGTTGATTAAGTCTTTATTCCCTGGAGATTTTTATTTATTCCCCAAAACCGCAGCCACTTGAGTTCTTGCCTGTTTTGCTAAACTTGTCGGACGGTTTATTTTGCTCTCTGTTGATATGCGAAAAGGTGATTCCATGAAATTGAGGAAGCAAATCTCCAATCTTTTGGATGTGCGTATGGACTTGCAGTTGTATAGGATATTTTTTGCTATTGAGATGGCGAATGAGTTTTTTTTAACATGTGAATAACTGATTTTCGGTCGAGAGGAAACCGGGGTTTTTTTAGGAGAGAGAGAGAGCCGTGACATCAGCGGGCGATTCCTCTCCCCTTTTCACCTTCGAATTCTCCAACCAAGAACCCTAATCTAGGTCACACCCAAGTGATAACCAATCAACGGATTAGCAATTAATGACAGCTTCTTCACTCTTTCTTCAACTACTACTTCACAAAAGACAACTACAGGAACCACGCGAATCCTCTTCCCGAGATCTCAAACCCTAGTTATTGGGCGAAAATAGATTGTGATCTTCATAAAGACAGAATAATCATAGTCGGCTGAAAGTTCGAAGGGAATTAACTACACGTAGAGGCAAATCCCGATAATCCGAGTGGCAGAACCAACACGTAAAGGTAAACCCTAACTCTTCATCTTCTGTTAGAGTGGTTTGGTATTTATTTCGCCGGTTTTTGTCATAATCTGGTTTTGGGTGGGGTATTTCTCTCTCTTTCTCGATTATGTCCCCAATCACCACCAACCAGAGTGAGTAGACGGATTTGAAGTGGAGCGGATTCCCGATGACCCCTGCATGCGAAGCAATGATAGTATTTTGGTCGGATCTGTTCGTCCTCACTTTCAGAGGTCTCAGCTATTTAAGATGGAGAAGCCTCTGGTGCAGTTTCATCATCTTCCAGTCTCTCTTCTATCCTCTCTGTCCTTCAATGGCTTCACAATACTCTTTATCCACTAATGGAAAACTCACACTTAGGTTCTTTAAACCCTCTTCTCGGCAAGAGCTTCAACCCATTAACCGTGGATTTGTCGGTCGGTGGGTTTGTCCATACGATGTTGGGCTCACTTTCATTAAAAAAATGTTGTTCCCTCAGTCCAGATTCTTCAGGGACTGTGATTACTACCCCTCGAATGGAGCTGTAAACACTTTTATTATTAAACCTAAGAGCCAATTCGTCTTAGACGCGCTGAATTTTGGTCGACCATGGATCCTCAGGGGTATGATCTTAGTCCTGAAAGAAGTAGAATTTCCTCTCTCTGATCCAACAGATGATCTCTTTTATGAACCAATGTGTTGTACTCTCTAGAAAGTCCCTCAAGCTCTGCAGAACCGTGATGATTTTGATTTCATTTTTGGGTGTATGGGCAAAATTATCAATATCAAGCCTCGCAATTTCGGTAGGGTGAATAACAATACTGTTCGGGTTCATTTCCTTTATGACATTAGAACTCCTCTCCTCTCAGTCATTAACCCTATATTCTCCGATGGTGAGAAAGAGATTAAGATCAGTTATCAAAAATTTCCTGGGGCCATTTGTCAAATTTGTCGTATCGTCGAGCATCCTATAAGCAACTGTCCCATTTTTGCTGATTCTACTGATGGTGAGTCTAACTCTAACCATGATCTGATGGAGGACATCTTAGTGGACCCTGTTGAAACTTCAGAGCCCCCACTATTATTAGCTCCCCCTTCCTCTCCTGTTAATGGAGTTATTCCACCCCATATGCTCTTTCCTTCTGCAAGTAAGAGATTGAGAACTAATCCTGGGCCTGCTTCAGAGGGTACTTCTATTCATTCAGGGGATAACTCCAATGAGGACATCACCATGATTGAGAATCAGGAAGTGAGGAGGTTATTGCATGAGTTGTTGCTTCTTGATCAAAGCCTGAATATCATTACAAATGCAGGGAGTAGGGATGATGCTGCACTCTCAATCTCGTCTTCTCAGTGAATACTTCAGTTGGTGTCAGGGTTGGGGCAGGTGGTCCGTGTGTTTTGGTGGTGGTGTTAGTTTATTTCTTTGCTTGTTTGTTCTCTGCTTTAGGGTTTAGTCTGCTGTCTTTCTTTTAGACTGCTTGTCCTTCGTGACCTTTTTGGTTTACTCTGTTCTCTGTTCCTTTATCTTTTGATGTCTGATGAGAACGACAACAGACTGTTAAGCTTTAAGTTGTAAGCTTTTATTTTCTAGTTTATGTTATATATTATCTTAGTTTATATCTTTTCTGTCTCCTTTTCTTGATTGTGAGTTAGTGGCTTTCTTTGGTTATTTCTTTCTCTCTTATTTCGTGATTGTCTCCTTGTGTTTCTTCCTGTTTTTTGAGTTCATGTTAGTTCGCCTGTGAGGTTTAGTCCTCCTGCAACTTAGAGAGATTTTGATAGTTAGTTAGTGTGTGCCTTTAGATTCCCTCTGGGGCAGGTTTTACCTCTTTTTGCGAGTCGAGTGGGAGGGGCCTCTTATAGTTGAGAGTCGTTTTTTGGAGGTACCACGTTGGGCTTTCTGGTTAGTGGAGAGGTAGTAGTAGGGAGTGCCTGTAGACTTGTAGCCTTGAGGAGAGAGTTTGTGGTGTGTGCTTAGGTCTGTCTTCTAGAGTTTTATAGGGGTGCCTTTTTGGGTTGGGTTATAGCTTGGAGAGTCAGGCTTAGGGGTACCTTTAAAGGGCAGAGTTTGAGAAGCGTTTCTTAGAGGCGCTTTCAGGGTCCAGTTCCTTACTTGGCAAGTTTGGTGGAGTGAGTGCTTTTAGATAGGTGAACCAGGGTCGGGGGTGCCTTCAGGATATTGACTGCAAGAGATAGGTTGAGAGTTCTCGTTTAGGTCTTTGATCTTAGGTCTAGGAGTGTGCCTCCAGAGCCTTGTCTTTGAGGGCTAGCCCGGGGCGATTTAGGCTCTAGTTTTAGCGGCAGTTTTCTTAGAGCTCCGAGTTCCGGTTATTAGTTTTTGGGAGTGCTGTTCTCTCTTAGGATTAGGGTTGAGTTTTGCGGCATTGTCTGTTGTATCGGGTGTTGGATTGATGGATTTAAAGGTGCTGGCCTGGAATGTTCGAGGTTGCAACAACTTTGCCAACCGTAAACACCTTCTAAATATTATCAACACTCATAACCCTGATATTATCTTTCTTTCTTAAATGAAATGTATGAATGTTAATATTGACAAAATGGTGAATAGCAATAATATATTCAATAAACATGTTATTGACCCGGTGAATAAAGCCGGGGGTTTAGCTCTTTTTTGGAACAACAACTATGACACGGAGATTACTGAGGTCACTTTGGATATTAAAATTTTGCTGACAGGTTTCTATGGTAGTCCTTATAAGAACAATAAAATGAAACCATGGGAGACGCTCAGTAAATTGGCCCCTTGTGACAAGACCCCGTGGTTAGTTATAGGCGACCTCAATTGCATCCTTGATCCGTCGGAAAAGTCGGGTGGTCAACCGGCTCATCTTCCGACGATTCATTTGCACAAAAATTTCATAAATAAGCTGGGCCTCCATGATTTAGGTTACATTGGTTATTCTTATACTTGGACAAATAGACAATTTGCAGGTAATCTGATTGAAGAACGCTTGGATAGAGCGATTGCAAATTATAATTGGCTTACCAGTTACCCTCAATCCAGAGTTAATCATCTTGATACTCTAGGTTCTGATCATAACCCTATTCTTCTTTCGACCAAAAACCAGTCCGCTCTTGGTCGTAAACCCTTTAATTTCATTCGCACATGGATGTCTCACCCTGATTGTGCCGGGTTAATTAACACCAATTGGATCAACATCCATAACCCAATCCAATCCAAACTTAATTCCCTTGCAATTAAACTCTCCAAATGGAATAAAGAGGTCTTTGGTCATCTGGATACTAAGATCAAGCAACTCACTCAGAATCTTCAGAGAATTAATAACGCTGAAGAATTCAAGAACACTTACGCCCAGATCGAGACCCTGCTTCTTCAGCAAGAGAGTCTATGGAAGGAGAAGTCTAGAATTGCAAATATCAATTTGGGAGACAGAAATACTCAATATTTCCATGCCAAAGCAACCACCAGATTTTGCAAGAATAAGATACTTGCCATTAAGAGGGAGGATAACTCTTGGACGAATGATGAAGTGGAGATAGCGATGATCTTTTCCAAGCATATTCAGCAGATCTCCACCACAGCGGGTTCGGTGATCTCTACTAACTTTATGGAGTGCTTTTACCCTCAGATTTCGGAAGTTCAAAATGAAGCTCTCACGGCGCTTCCGCAGTATGAGGAACTTCGGAAGGCCACTTTCTCTCTCAAGCCGGGAGCGGCTCCAGGTCCAGATGGTTTTCCTCCGTATTTTTACCAGTCTAACTGGGATACTGTTAAGGATGATATTCAACTTATGACAAACACTTTCTTTCAGAGCTATACTCTTCCTGAGAAGTCAAACCATACTCACATTTGCCTTCTACCCAAAACTAAAACTCCTCAGTCTCCTGCTGATTATCGTCCTATTAGCTTGCTGAACACTACGTATAAAATCATTACCAAAATTCTGGCTAATAGACTTAAACCCATTCTGGCTAATATTATCTCCCCTTTCCCGGGAGCTTATGTTCCTAGTAGACAAATCACTGATAATATCGTTATTAGCCAAGAAATCATCCATTCCTTCAAAAATGTCAAAGGAGCAAAAAGCTACTTCGGTTAAAATTAGACATGTCTAAAGCTTTTGATAGAATTGAATGGAGCTATCTGGAGAACGTTATGAAGAGGATGGGTTTTTCTAACACTTGGATCAATCTTATTAGGACCTGCCTTTCTACCAGCTCCATGGCGGTTCTTATCAATGGGAGACCGGGCAGTACTTTTAATGTTAGTAGGGGTATTAGGCAGGGAGATCCACTCTCCCCTTTCCTGTTTGCCATTGCCATGGAAGGTCTTAGTCGGCTTCTTGAGAATAATCATAGTGCTTCCTCCTTCATCAGCTTCCCTATCCCTAACGCGAACTTCTCGATCAAACATCTCCTCTTCGCAGATGACTGCATCATTTTTGGGCAAAACTCCCTGGAGAATAGCTACAACCTTAAACAAATTCTTAAGGAATTCAGTGAAGCTTCTGGCCAGATGATCAACTATGCGAAGTCGAATATTTTCTTTTCTAAAAATTCGCACCCCAAGTTCAAACGGATGATTATCAGAGAACTTAAAGTCCACATTTCGTCATCCGGGGACAAATACCTTGGCACTAATCTTTTTATTGATCGTAACAAGAAACAAGCTTTCAACTCTCTTGTCACTCAAATCAAAAATAAGCTTGCCAAATGGCAAACTCATCTCCTCTCGCAAGCTGGCCGCTCGGTAGTCATCTCTACAATCGTAGCGGCCGTTCCCCGATACCAGATGCAGTGCTTTGCCCTTCCTAAAGGCATTAGCAACAGCATTGAGTCTATTCAAAGGACTTTTTGGTGGGGAAAATCCAAAATTTTTCATACGATCAATTGGAACTCTATTTGCAAACCTCGCAAATTTGAAGGTCTTGGGCTTCGTCTTCCTCTTCTTGATAATCAAGCCTTTTTGCACAAACTAAACTGGCGGATAATCAATAATCCGAAGACTATTTGGGTCCAAGTGCTTAAAGGGAAGTATTTTCACAACTCAAATAAACCTAAACCGCCCAAGAACCATCACTCGTGGTCGTGGAAATCTATATCTAAACACTATCATCAAAGTGAGAGTCTGATATTTTGGAACATCAACAAAGGAGAGCAAATCAATATTTGGACGGACTACTGGATACCTAACCATCCACCTCCCATTACGAATGATAGAGGATGCTCTTTGAATCGGGTTTCACAACTTATTACGAATGGAAATTGGAATTTAATTGTTATTAATATGTTTTTTAATAATGGCATTTGCAGGGCAATACTCAGCATCAATCTAAATCCTAATGAAGAGGATAAAGCCATTTGGACACTGACAAAATCAGGTAATTTCACGCTTAAATCCATGTACAATTTTTTACGCAACAATTCAATGTTTAACACTAATGACCAGATGGACTGGTTCTTTATATGGAATATGAACACTATCCCAAGGATTAAACTATTTCTATGGAAATGTTGTACGAATAGCTTACCAGTCAGAGCTAGAATTGGCAAGTTCATTGGAAATAATTACTCCGGTACTAACTGTAATGAGGAAGAGACTATTGATCATGTCATGCTTCATTGCCCTTTCGCGAAGGCAGTCTGGTTTCATTATAATGTTAGAACTGATCATATTGAGACCATTATGCAATGGATTCAACAATGGAAGTCCCTTGAGGAAGAAACTATTAATCTGTATGCTAAAATTCTTTGGTTACTGTGGAAATCCAGATGTGAGAACTGTTTTACGACGAATAAACAGAATCCAGTCCAAACGATAGAAAGGATAAACAGCACCACTACAACCCCACTCAGAACAGAAAATTGCATCACCACTAATAGTAAGGAAAAAACGGATATACAAACATGGAAACCTCCTACGGCACCTTATATTAAAATCAATGTAGATGCCTCTTTTATGAACCTTACAGAACAAGCAGGGATTGGTTACATTATGCGTGATGCAGATGCCAAAATTTTAATGGCAGCAGCAGATACTGTACGAGGACAGAATGCGGAAGAATGTGAAAGCTTAGCAATATTATATGGGCTTCTAGGAGCGAGGCAACTACAAATTGCTTATGTGCATCTAGAAAGTGATAACAAGTCAATAATCCAAGCTATCAACGGTGATGAAGGAAGAACTCAATGGCAATCTCAAGATATCATCCAACAGATCAAGAACATCAAAGTTAAATTTTCGGGAATTATTTTCACTTATGTGTCTAGAAATGGTAATGGCTATGCTGATGCTTTAGCTAAATGGGGACGTACTCATGGGTATAAGAAAATATGGAATGATGTAGCATCTTTCTTTTCTGAATTTTAAGTTGGCTTGTAATAGACGCTTTATATTAATGGTATTTCCCTTCATCCAAACAAAAAAACTGATTTTCGTTTTTTTGTTGTTGAGGACAGATTTTCTATTTACAAAAACAATAAAAACAGAGAAGTTAAATTTTGTTATATAATGTGGGCCAAGTATTATTGGAGCATTTGGGTATGGGCCCAAAAGAAGCAAAACCCTGACAAAAATGTGAGGGTATTAGGGGTGAACATCGGTTGGATAACCGACTTTTTCGGCCAATCCAAAGTCCAAACCGAAGGGTTCGGTTTTTTCAAATCTAAATCCGAACCAATCCGTTCATGGTTTGGTTCGGTTGCCGATCCGAACTATGCTTGAACGGTTTGGATCGGTTGGATAACCGAACCACCTGTGATATTTTACCATATATAAAATTTCGCACTTTTGGCTTAAAAACGTGGAACTAACTTAACTATTGAATTGAGCTACAATTCTCCACGCCATTTACTTCTGTTACACATGCATTAAGCTACGATATTAACAAACATGGAACTAACTTAACTATTAAATCTCAACCGTTCATCATTCGTATCATTTATATTTATATATATAATATATAAAAAATAACAATAAATGGTTTGGTTCGGTTATCCGTCAACCAAATCCATAAACCGATCCAAACCACTCGGTTTTGCCATTTTAACATCCGAACCAATCCGGAATGCTATTGGATCGGTATCCAAACCGTTGAAATATGTTTGGATCGGATTGGATCGGTCGGTTTGGATACTAAATGAACACCCCTAGAGGGTATGATGTGAGATATCCTCTCCCATTCCTTTATGGTGAGAGGGTGAATCGTTGCACGTTTCATTTGCTAGCTACCTGTCTTGTGGTTGTGGTGAAATGAAATGGTCCAAAGTTCTCGGCATTATTAAGTTGACATTAACATCTCATGGATAGTAGGGCATTCCTCCTGGATGTAGCTAATATTGATTCAATAGTCACATGTGCCTTCATCAAATAGTAATGTTTTGATATATCACTACACAACAAATTTCATTCATTTTGTGTTGGGTGGTGTTTCCCATTTTTTTTATGGTTTGATTATGACTAGTCCAAGTCTGACTTGTCTTAATCTGAATCGTCCAATGTAACTGAATCGTCTAATGTAACTTATTGTTAGTTGATGATACAATACTCTTTCCAAGTTATTTACAGAAACAAATTCTTAATTTAATTTTTATTTTTATCTGATCTGAAATTATTTGAGACAATCATTCAGACGATAAGACACCATGAGTCAGAAGACAATAAATAATTTACTGTTAATTTAAATTAACCAAAATGACAAAAATATAAAAGAACGCGAAAAAATCTTAATAAAAAAAGCAAACACGACTAACAAACCAAACCAAACCGCTAGAAAACCCGTGTCAACATAAAATGAAGCTTGTTATATAATTTTGTATACTAACCATTTTTGTGAAGAGGAAATTTCAATTATAGAATAGAGAGGGGTTGTTGAACTTGAATGGCTGCTTTTCTAAAAGGTTTGATGCTAAAGATTTTTATGGGACCCATATAAATGAATAATCATCTGAAATAATTTGGAATTGAAAATCGAGTCGCCTCACCTACCCACTATTGAAAAACTAAAACGTTTTTTGTCCTCTACAAAGTTAGGCCACCAACCCCTTCTTTACATTTTCTTTATAATTTTTTATTATTTTGTTATTGTTGTTCTTTAATATTAAATTATATCTATCATGCTAGACTTAAAAATAATACATAATTACCATTACCAAAAAATTATTAACAAATCCTCTGTAAGACTTATTAATTTGTCAGCTAAACAAAGAAAATCTGTATTTTAATTTTAATTTCGATCATCTGTTATATAAAATTTCTTACGATCTCCTAAATCTCCTAGACACGTTTCCTTGTAAATTATTCACTTTTAAAAAATCAAAGTTAAATATATTCTTTCATTGAATTTACTACTTACAAGAATTCTAGTTCCAAAGGAAACCATTTATATCTTTGGGCATATGACAAGAATTCACCTAACTACAACATTATTTTTTTTTGGGTATTGACCTCTTTGCTGTTGTATTGAGCACACTTGGGTTGTCACAATGATATGACACCCATTCTATAGCCATCTGCACTCATAATACAGTAGGTTCTACTAATCATCTTAAAAGATATTGATTAACACTCTAATTAATTTATGTTTAGGTTTTCTCCTCATTCGTTGTTCACATTTTTTTTAACAGGTGGTATGTAGAAGTACATGTTAAATCGGAAAGCAGATGTGCAAGACAAAAGTACTTCCTGCATTATGTTTCGATCGATTTTAGGCCTCAAATAATTCATATTACACTAAATCTTCTATGACTCACAAAAACTCAAACTGATATTTGTTAGAGAACCTTTGTAGCAAGAGCTGCCCTAGAGTTAAAATTCTTTATTTTATCTTCAAAAGTGACTTTTATGGCTTACTATAAATATATCTGTATAGTGAAAAATATAATTTAGCCCAATTTTATTGATATAAATAATACAAGGCTAAATGTAACCCAGAAAAAAAGAATAAGAAAAACATAAAATCTGACGGTCAAGATTTTCCTTGGAAACTTATTTACATAAATGAGTAAATTTAGTGAGAAATCAAGTTCTCCTTGCCAGGCTTAAGAGTGTCGTTCTTTGCTTGTTGTTGAGAATGTTGTGGAGGTGGTGGTATAGCAAAAGACGATAGATCCTTCATCTTCTCATTGTTTGGCAAGAAATATGGTGTATTAGGGTTGACTTCCATTGACTTTTGTGGAGCCCCTTGTAGTGGGACTCTTTCTACAATTTGTTTCCTTAGTATATCATGAAGTCTTCCGAATAATTTTTGCTTCACCGTCTCAAATGCCCTATCCAAATTTTCAATCTGCAAACAAAACAATCATAACTATTAGATTATCTTAATAAAAAATTTAATTGGTTGGACCGTAGATTTATTATCAGTGGATGACCCGTCGTCAATCACAAATTAATCAAGATGTTGAACTGCGGAGAACTTCACTAACTTTAAAATTAGAGATTCAATCACAAATAAAAAGGTCTTCTCACCATTTTTGGCCTTACTAAATTTCAAAGTTTGGTTAGGTTTATGTGTTGTAAAGGTCAAGTAGGCTAACCATATTTGAACTTTCCATGTTCCAAAGCTGCCTTACATTGAATTTTAATGGGACCCTGAGTTCCTAACAAAGTGGACCATTGAATTGTATTTTGTCCAATATCCAATCCGTCAAAATATATTTACTATATAAAGTCAGACCCACGGTACAAGATATAGTAGTAGGTGAAATATGTACCTTCATTAACTTTATGGATGATAAAATGAGTTAGAAATCTAATGGCACAATTTAATTTCTCTAGGGCAGTTGTCACATGGTAAGGTGAAAGAATTATTGCATCATGCAGTTTCAAACTAACGCATTAAAGGGAGTAAAAAACATATCTCCCTTGTTGGCACCGCCCCGTAGTGTAAAATGTTGTTCGTAGCACCTTCTCTAAAAGCGGCACATTTTTTTTTCGCTTAAAATCAGTGGATTTGAGCCGATTTAGTGATAACATCGGCTAAAATTCACCAGTTTAAAAGGGGTCGAACAATTTCTATTGGATGCAGCTCAAATGTAGTTGATTTAGGCCTAACTCTCTAACAAAATTTTGTTCGAATCTACCGAAGTTGAGACGCCTCTAATGGAAATCAATTAAAATACATTTACCAAGTCAAAAAGGGTGCGAGAGCGCTTTTAACAAGAATAGTAGGCGCTTTTATAACTCCTCTTCACTAAATTAATTTATTATAATAATTTGTTTAATAAAAAGCAAAAGAACTTGCCTGCTCGGTGGCATTAACGTTGTACATGAACAACCCGTAGTACAAATCAAAGCTGTCACTAACTGTATTTTCTGTCTGAAATAAAAAGTTAAAATAATAAATTAACTAAAATAAACTTTCAAATATACCAAAAAATATTAATTAAACAAAACTAGAAAAATTACCAGTTGCAAGAGTGTTTCGTAACCCTTGGTATTAATCGGAGTTGATTCCAAATCTAGATGTGATAAGATCCTATTACATGAATTTATTATAACAAGTCTTGATTAGTGCCTAAACTAAAATAATTCAGAGACAATAATAAATTTAATCCAATGGGTGTTATTGCTTTAATGCTTTAATAAAGTAATCATTCTCACCTTCCAATGGTATGTGTGATGAATTGACTGCCTGCCGCATGTCTATCATGTTCTTCACAAGACATCTCCACCATTCGACAACCCTACACAATTTTCAATCCAAAGCTTACATTAGCATGAACAAGACTAAAAAAGTAAAATTATATTTTTTATGTGTTAAATTTCAATTGAGATTCTCTTTCTTAGATGACGCTATTGAGATCCACGATTCCAAAATTATGTCTAATTCCACATATTAAGAGCATCTTCAATATAAAACTCAAAAAAAAAAAAAAAAACTCAATCATCTCAAGTCTCAATTGAAATTGAGATACTCTTGTTCTATGTTTCACCTAACCTAAAGTTCTTGTCGTCTTTGTTGAAAAAGTCAAGTTTAATCAATAATATGATATTGATTTAACCATTAACTCTAGGGTAGTGCTTGTATTTTTGTTAATTATATTTCGCTCATCAATGTTTGAATTAAATGGATCTAAAACAAACTAACCTCTTCTTCAAAGATGTTCAAAAATTGTTCACATTTTCTTGCTTGCGAACTTTTTTCACTGATTCGAACTTTATCATAAACGAAAGGTAAACTCGTCCAACCATTTTTGCCACTTTCGGGTCCAAACATGGGATGGGTACAAACAACTCCAAATGTTGATGGAAGTACCTGAACATCACAAAGACCGTAAGTAAATTATACAAGAAAACACAATTCTCCACAATAAAGAAAAAAGATTTTATTTTATTTACCTCAAGAAATAAGTTCCTTGGATATTGTTTGACAGATAAAACATCACCAAATATCGTATCAGGTTTTAATTTATGCATCGGAATACTACGCAGTACGGTTTCAGTTGATAAAATCGAACTGCAGATTAAAATAATGTCCGGTTGTTCTTCACACATTGCATCCATATTTCTGTAAAAAAATCCTCGAGATCAGCATTTAAAAAAAATCAATGTCCGAAATTACTTTAACACCTAAATCGTTTTCTCATGATAAAGTAGTTTTGGTGTCTCTTGTTTCACTTTTTGAACTTGACATGTCTGAATCATATTGAATTAAATCAACCTAAAGGAGTCAGACATCACGAGTCACAAAAAAAAAAATATTCTAAATTCTACATCAAATCAATAAAAGCCTCGAGTTAGATTTGAAGCTTTGTGAACAAAAGAACGAACACTACCACCAACATCAAAGTATAATAAAAAGTTAAAATTACCTGAAAAATTCAATTCCATTTTGTTGACAATAGTCAGAGTAGTTTGTCCGAGAAGTAGCAAGAACAGAGTGACCTTGTCGTTTAATTGCTTTAGCTATAAATTGACCAAAATTTCCAAATCCAACTATTCCAATCCTTAATGGTTCTTCATCTGAATTAGTGGAAGATTGACATGATTGTTGGGTATGAGAATTTGTGATGGAAAATGTTTTCCTTAGAGGAAAAGATTTTAACTTGAGTTTAGGAAAAGTTGGGAAAGAATTAGAAGCAATTGAAGATGAAAAAGAAGAAGTTGAGATATTGTTAAAGAAAATATTTGTTTCTTGGGACATATTTGTAGGGAAAATTATGTGAGTTTGGGAAGAAAGGTTGATTGAAGCTGCCATTGATTCTCTCTCTCGGGGAACTTTTTCTCTTCCTTTCTCCCTTTTCCTCTCTTTCTCCTCTATGCCTCAGAGACTCAATGGGTTGAGGAAATGAGAGAGATGAATTCTTTACATATAGTTGGTACCCATATGGAAAAGATAAGAACACCCAAGGTTGAGTATCTTTATTACAAGATTGCCATTTGTTGAACGTGTAAAATCTAATTAATTTAATTAATTTAATGCCTATGGCCTTATGGGACTATGATTGATCAAATGTACTCTTTCATGTATTGTGAACGTGTTAATTTGCTGTTGGATTTTTAGTTTGACCCTTCAACATGTAATTAAAAAGAGTTATGACAAAATAAATGTGAGTGACATGAAACTCCTCCCATGACACGTTCCAAGTGTTGATATCAAAATTTGTCCTCTTTAGAATCAGTTCGAGAAAAGAGGCTCGATGCTGGATTTCGTCTGAATGAGTGGTTCTGCTTTTTGATTCCCGTTCCTGCTCCTGAAAATTTGGAGAAAAAATCTGTAGAGAGTTCGAAAACCTTTCTGACGCTCAAGACAAAAAAAATTATCCTTTGCAGTTAAAGAATTGAGTATTAAATGAACCTTGGAGTTTTTACCTTCTTCGAGGTGATTTGGTGCCCTTTTGTAGGCTGCTTTCGACCGACTGTTGATAGACGGCGTGGATGAAGCTGTTTAAATCCACCGTTCAGGATTAAGACTACTCTTCGGTAGATAGGAGAATTAGGAGTTTTCTCTTTAAATTGATCTTGTACCTCAGATATTTAAAAGTTCTTTTGTTTTAGAATTCTTACTAGATATCCTGCCGAGTTGATAGATTCTGTAGAAGATGTTTCTGTGAGAATAGTCCCACATGGGAGAATGGGTAACTAGCAACCAAAAATATAAAGAATAGGTCCTCTCCACTCATTGCCAATTGGTTTTGAGTTGGATGGCCACAAACTTAACATGGTATCAGAGCTAGGCCCACACGTGATAGGCTTAAAAGCCACACGTGCTCCACGTCACCCGTAAAGAAAAAAACACACGTGTTAGGCTCAAAGAACGCCACACGTGAGGGGGCGTGTGAGAATAGTCCCACATGGGAGAATGGGTAACTAGCAACCAAAAATATAAAGAATAGGTCCTCTCCACTCATTGCCAATTGGTTTTGAGTTGGATGGCCACAAACTTAACAGTTTCCTCCTTCGAGACCATTGAAACCCAAGTTACTTAAATACTTAAGATATTGATCGACTGAGACCTTTGAGAAGGTTCAGAAGAAGTCAGTAAGCGTGTTCGCGCTTTTGCCTTCCTATGTTAAGGGCTTAAGGCATCGACCTCGCTTAAGTGGACCCCCTGTACTTCTCGCGAATCCAAGAGTAGAGCTGGTTGTATTTGAGGCAGGACAGAGTTGAAGCTCTTAAGGTGAACTTGCCAACCTCCCGATTTTGGGCTTAGGTGACATACTTCTTTGGGCTCAGCGGTTCTATTGCCTTGAGACGGGTTGACCTGTTAGATTTTTCGTATTTTCTTGACTTATTGACGGTTGTCAACTGGTGACCATTTTCTGTTTCATCACCAAGCATAAGTTTATTTGGGGCGAATCTAAAATGTAATTTGTCTATTTTTATTCAATTTTGTCAATTATTTTGGGATTTGTTTCTTTTTATCTATAACGTGTTACCTGTTCGATTTACAAAAAAGTTTCACCCGACTATAATTTATTCTTTGAATTTTTGCGCAGTCTCTTGTAATCATATTTTGGGCACGAGATTTGCGTCTAGGGGCGTGGGTATTTAGAGTTTTTTTTTTTTTTTCATATCAGGAGGGTTTAGAGTTTGTCTACAAGACAACTAATAACATTGACCATTGCTAATTAATATGACTAGATACATGTTTGAGTTCAAATTCGTTTTTTTAAGAAACACATTTTATTTAAAAAAAATTATTTCATTACTATTTCTTTTGGAAGTATCCAAAGTATGAGGTTGAGATCAAAACAAGGGAAAGGTATTCTACTATCTATTTTGTCATATTGCTTTGATATACTTAAACTTTTACAACGAGCCTAGATGGAAGAAAATACATCTTCTGAGCTTTTCATTTTTCTATTAAAATTAGGTAATACCAATGATAAGGTAAAAGAATACCTCTGTCAACAAAAAAGAAAAAAAAAAAGAAAAAAAAAAGAATACCTTATGTTCTTTTAATATATTAAAAGAGAATTTTATTTTTCTATGCTTTCGAAAGGCAAATGTGTTAAAGGTATGACTACAATGTAGATCCTATGGGAAAGAATAGGGTTATTTAAATATTGACCAGTTATTTAGTGATATTAGGACTACATCCCAAAAATAAAAATAAGATCTCTATTTCGATTTTTTTCGTTAAGTATCAGTTAAGTGGTTCACGTGCAAACCACATGCGTGATTTATGACAAAAATACCCTTAATAAAATATTAGGTTATTTAGACATTGACGCCCGACTATTTATTGATATTAGGATTACACCCCCAAAACAAAAATATGTTTAGGGCTGACTATCATTCTCGGCTTTCTCGTCAAATATCAATAGTAGTTCGTGTGCGATTTCGTATTTTTCTTATTTTTATAGGTCTTCAGATATGATAGAAAAGTCGTCCTAATCTAACAGCATAAGAATCTAAGATCTCAAATTGCATTATCTACATAAAGTGATCGGCCCATGAATTCAAAATTAATCCGAGAACACGATCCCAAATAAGCAAGAAATATCAAGATTCAAGAAAAATAGGCTACCCGAAGTCCGAGACGGGTTAACCCGTCTAGCTAGATATATTGGATAGGCTACCTATTGGAAACATATGAAAAAAAAGACTTACTCCAACATTATTTGGTTGTCCAATAAGTTTGGTTGATTAAAGCGACTAGAGAAGGTCTCAGATATATAATCATTAGATACAAAGTCTAGTCCTTAGTTAGTTTTAGATTTGTTACTATTAATTTTTAAAACTCATACATGTGGTTGGCACGCGATCCACTTTACTGATGTTCAACGGAAAATCAAGAATGAGACTCAACTTCATACATATTTTTCATTTTAGGGGTGTAGTCCTAAAATTACTAAATAACTAGGGGTCAATGTCTAAGTAAACCTAAATATTTAGTGAAGGGTATTTTTGTGATAAGTCCGCATGTGGTTGGTACGTGAACAACTTAACTGATATTTAACAAAAAAAATCAACAATAGAGGCCAACATCGTACATATTTTCATTTTGTAGGTGTAGTTCTAATATTAATCGATAGAGGGGTCAATGTCTAAATAACCCTAAAGAATAAAAGAATGACCTACCAAAAAGGTGAGAAAAGAAGTTCTTCTATAATCGCCACCGAAATTACTCACCCTAGTGTATCTTTTTTTTTTTGGAAGTCGACTACGATCAACGTATGTCGTTATATTTGGTATTGATACATCAAAGATGTGATAAGCTCGATAACTGCCCACTCAAACTCTAACAGAACCAGGCCTATAGCCCAACTAAACAATGGCCTAAAGCCCAACTACATTATTCATACCCTTATAATCTTAATTCAAATAAACCAAAGATTCCACCTTCTCGGGTATTCGAACCTGGGACTTCCAGAGTTTTCTAGAGTTTGTTCTTTTTTGACATGTAACTTATTTTTTTTTAGTCCATTATTCATACCATTATTCAAATCTATTACAGGAGAAATTGCGAAAAGGATATGAAGCCCACAAAAAGAAGAGACAGAACAGGAAGGAAACCAAAGAACATGATTGACCGCGCTGTCCCGCAAGGAAGAATTGAGGAGCCGCAAAGAACCACCTTCCAAAGAGTTGCCCAGGAAAGAAGATAACTTGGAAGGATGATTCTCTTCCACCACCGTCACCTGATCCTCTGCACCCCAGTTGGAGGCAGCAGTGGTAACCCTACTTTCTTGTGGAATCTACCAAAATGGCACATAGGGTTACCACGGTCATTATGGAAAAGTCAACCTCTTACCACGGTCATTATGGAGAAACACCCATCAAACGACCAACAAATGTAAACTCGAACAAGGGCCTCATCTGGAAGTTCCAGCAGCTGAAGACAAAAATTGGGAAATTCAATAAAATATGAGAAGAGGACAAAGGTTTAAGTCACAGAGGGATCTCTCTAACAAACGAAGACCATTAAGACGGAAGAATAAACGCACCTCGAGAATACGCAGAGCAATAATGACTAAGAGAAACTCGCGGCTCGAAACAGTCAATTCGAAGGAGACGTAAGGAGAGCTCGAGGAGACGCGCTGGTTTCTCCACCCACAAAACGCCACGTATCCACGCATGGCAACGAACCTACCATGTGAAATTGTCCAAAGGATTAGCGCCGAAAACCCGTGATCAGAAGATCAAATTTGTGACGTCACATAATCACGCATGGAAAGAAAATTGATTCGCTCTGGTAGAGCCCGAAACGCATCACGCAAGAAGAAAGATGTGTATCTCATCTCAGAGAAAACAAATACCTTTTGAGATCTGCTCTGGCAAAAAATAGCCAAGCAAACAAGACTTTATCAGTACTGATTAGAAAAGAAGATTTCATAAAGCACCTCGAACGGTTCGGTACAAATCAGCTCGAGAATGTTCAGCTCCGGAAAATCAAAAGGAAAGACCAAGCTTCGCAAAACAACTCTAGTCGAGGTAAACCCTCTGTCTTCAGGGTCTTCAATGTAAAAAACTAAGGAGTGGCGGGACTCATGATGATGCATAAAATGTCCAGACGTTGACTAACATCTGAAGAGTTAAGATCAGACCTGAAGTCCATCGGGTCAACCTGGCTTAAGGCAACAAGTCAGCTGAACCCCTAACGATCCGTCACGTACTCCCCTAACTGGGAGGTCGGCTAGAGGAAACCAATCCTGTAATGCCCTTGACATGAACAGATCAGCCCTGGGGTTTCTAAAGAAATTAGGGGGGTCTACATAGGTTCGGTCGATGCCTTATGCCCAGAACTGGGAAGGCAAAAGCGCACCAACAACCTACCGACTTAATCCCAAAATCTTTCCAGAGATCTCAGTCGGTTACAGATCTCTAAGTGTTTAAGCAAGTTTGGACTTCACGCGTCCAAGGGAGGAAACTTCTCCCAAAAGATCTATCACATTGGCAAGATATATACGAAAGATCCTTGAACTTAGGAACTTTCATCTATCCTGGATACGAGATAAACACAACGGAAAAACTTCCCTCCACGACATTCACCGTCGCCTCTTAAGCCTATAAAAGGCCTCCAAATCGTCCTTCAAAGGACACGATCTCTGAACCCAAAAAGGATCAAAAGAAACTCTGAGTTCTCACAACTCGCCCCAAAAAGATCGATCAATATTCATTCTTTTACTGCAAAGAGCACCCTGACTGTTGATGAGACATGAAAATGTCTCATTTGAATCTCTTAACTCGGGTTAGTTAGTCCAGTTCGAGCAGTTACTCTGATGATTTGTTTGATTTTCTTTCTCAGGTATCATTTACGGAGTTCGATGTGAAAACATCGTGATGAAGACATACTTGAGGGGCATTTTGGTCATTTTAATGACAAGGGTATTCTGGTCAATATTAGTGCTCATGTGAAAGAAGAGTCCAATACGAATCTATCGGGGAAAACGGAAGTCAATTCGGAGTCCGGGTGAGCAAACTAGGGCAAGTCATGGTCAAAACAAGTTGACTAGAAGTCAACCAGGAACATCAGAGACACGTGGCGGATAGCCGTGAGGCAGAAAAGAATGACGCGGGATCTTATCGGGGCCGCGCGGTACATAAATCGGGATGTACTTTGGCTGTAGATTCGGTGCATCGCAACGTAAGTTTCTCGCGTACTCCCGAGTCCGTATGATATCCAGATCCGTACTTTAGAAAATCGGACGGCTGCTGAAGCTCTCTACAAGTTTAGACGAATTTGGAGTGCATTGCAACCTACTGAAAAACTCCGCGAAGCACAGAGTCGTAAGACCCTCACCATTCACGCGTGGTCCAACCTGTACGTCCCTCCTTCTTTCTCTCTTATCTTCGGTTTCTCTCTCAAACATAGAAAGAAAAGAAAGAAATCAGAGTTAGAGAAAGGGGAATAACACAGAGATGGAATGTTTTCAAAAGAAGAAAGAATAAGATATGGAGATTCTAGTGAGTGAAAGGGAAGTTTTTCAAACTTTCCTTCAAATAAGATCACAAAGACAATTCTTGGGGATGTTCGGTTGAATATAGCAAGAGAGAGATTTTGGTTCTTTTTATTTTCTTTTCTTCTTTATATAGAGCAAGAGAAAACAGAGAAGGGACACTCGGGTTTTGGAGCAGAAAATCATTATCATCTCACGGCTAAAGAAAAAAATAACCAAGAGTTAGAGAGAGAAACAGAGACCACTACACGGCTAAATAATCATCATCGCCTCTGATATCAGTTTATCTTCTTCTTTTGTAATCTTTCTTTTTGTGAGAGAAAGAGAGATTCATAGAGAGAGAGTGTGTCTCCTGTAGTGAGAGAAAGAAAGAAAAATCGATATTTCTTTAAAACAATTTATTATCAAATCTCTTTATCTATCTCATCTTCTCGGTTATTTGAAGAGTTTTCAATTTATTTATCATCTCTGGACAGTTTAGAGAGAGAGACAGAAACAGTAGAGAGAGAAAGTAAGTGAAGAAGATGAGAAAATAGGTGGGAAAACTATTTTCCCACTGGGAATTCAATTCCGAGAAGACGAGAAAATCGTTTTCCCTGAGGGTGCGTTTGGCAGAATTCTGGAAAAAAACAGAAGGAAATCATTTCCCTAAGGCCCTGTTTGGTTTGGAAATAGCGAAAAAATTCTGTTTTCTTCTCTCTTTCTTTACTTTATTTTTCATTTTTTTTTATATAATGTCAATGAGTAACTAAACTTTTATCTAGGGTTTCAGATGAAGTTCATCATAATTAATTTTATCGATATGATTTGTTAATAATTTTTATTGTTTTTCATGATCAAATCTTCCGGATTTTTAGACCATTCATGGACTGGAATCTGAGTTATATGAGAAATTTGCTAAGTAAATCATAATAAATCGTCGTTAGAATTGTTAGGAGGACGGATTCGAAAACCCTAGGTTCTTCCATCTATTCAATTTTATATCATTTAAGTTTATTTGTTATCTTTATCTGAATTATATCATCAAAACTAAGCTAGAATCCAAGTTAGAATTAAGGTTAGAGTTTGAGTTTGACTGAGTCTCTGAGGAACGACCGGTCTTACCGGAATTGATTACAACTTGACACCCGTGCACTTGCGGGTGTAGACATATTTAGGAAACTTTCTAGGCCCATCAAGTTTTTGGCGCCGCTGCCGGGGAACTTGGAGGGCCTTAAAAATTCTAACCGAAAACCAAAACGAAGCCTCGGGTTGGAACACTCACGGGAGAGTGGCCCGGGTCGTCTGCAAGGGTCATCGCCCGTCTTGAACGGGAGGTAATTTCTCTAATCACCCACGAAGCCCCTGTTAGTGGGTAATTGTGTGTTTTGTGTGCCTAATTGCTTTGATCGAATTGTTTAGTATAAGCATTCTAGTAAGGGAAATAACCCAATTGAAAGATAGGAGACGGATTTCATCACCGTTCTCTTGCCCAAATAGGTAACAACATTCACGATCCTAAACCTCACCTAAAAACTAAAATCTGATTTAGACATTAGCCCTAAGGTTTCGAGCTCATAGGATCTTTGAAACAATTCAGGGACTTGATTTTTATTTGGGCATTCCTCAAAGGAAAGTGTCACTCAATTCTGTAAAAGGTCACCTCGAGAAGAGGAAACGTTACCGAAGGTTGGACGGCTATCACAACGTTCATCGTTGGCTGTCACCAAGAATTGTTTGACCGTAATACCTTGACGGAGTAACCCTCATAACAATTATAGTTCAAGCTTTGTAACGAAGTAGGAGCTGTCTAGATATTTAGGGTGAATCAAACCAACTTGTTTGTTGTCTAGATTTTGTTTAGGTTGCTTGGTGGAGTCAGACTGATTGTGTTTGCTTTCCTCTAGGGTCTTCGTAGTGATTCCTCGGTTTTTGATTTAAAACGAAAAAAAAAAAGTTTTGTTGAGAATATCCTTGATCATTGGGCTCTAGTTTATGCCCGATAGATATCGTGATAAGAGAGGTCGTTTCATTAGTAGAGAAACTCATCTAATAATCTTCTAGCCAATCTCTCTTTGAGTAACACTATGGGTGAAAATCTAAACCAAGCCAGGGATGGAAATCCACCTATGACACTCAGGGATTACATGAACCCTACTAGAACATGTCAACCATCATGCATACAGTTACCCAACTCCACGGCTCACTTCGAGTTAAAGGCGAGCATTATCCAAATGCTCCCACTCTTTCGTGGAGTTGAGAACGAGAATCCCTACCACCATGTTAGGGATTTTGAAGAAATCTTTGGGACTATAAGATTCCCAAATATGTCTGATGAAATAGTGAGGCTTAGGTTGTTCCCTTTCTCTTTAAGATAGAAAGCAAAGTCTTGGTTGTATGCCTTACAACCTCATTCCATCACCACATGGGAAGAATTAACTAGTTTATTCCTTCTGAAATTCTTTCCCAAGCACAAAATCACCTCTTTAAGGCAAAGTCTTAATAATTTTGTGCAACAAGAAGGAGAGTCTCTCTACAAATATCTTGAGAGATTTAAAGAACTGGAACTACAGTGTCCACACCATGGTTATGAAAAGAGCTGACTAGTCCAATTTCTCTATGACGGACTAGACTATCCCACTACATCCATGGTAGAGTCATTCTGTGGTGGCGGATTTACTTATAAATCCGTCGATGACTGCATGACGTTTCTAGAAGATCTAGCTGAGAAATCCCACCAATGGAAACTTCTAGAGGACCTCTTACTAGGGCAAATCCTACTCCAAATAAAGGCGGCATATATAGAGTTGATGAGTCCGAACTTAAACTCGCCGCCATGACGAGAAGGATAGAAGCCCTAGAGCTTGGTCAGCCTAAAGCAGTTAGGGAGGATCCCACTCAGGTCAAGAATGTTGGAAATGAATCCATCTCTTATCCATGCTCCGTCTGTGGAGACCCATCTCATACAGGGAATAAGTGTACCCTATTCTTTGTTTCTGACGAAAAAGAACATGCTAATGCTCTTTATCTAAACTCTAGGCAAGATTACCGTCAGAAGTATGATCCTTATTCGAACACTTATAATCAGGGTTGGAGAAATCACCCCAATTTTTCTTGGTCCAAGGGTCAAAATCAGGGTCAGGTTAGTAGCTCCATGAACCCTCCTGGGTTTAACGCTCCTAGGAATCCTTATGCTCAAAATCAGGGTCAGCCTAATACCCAAAATACTCCTCAGGGATCTTTAGAGGAGACCATGCTTAAATTTATGCAACAAACCTCCCAGGCTATATCTAGTCTAAAAATCGAGGTAGAAGCCCTTAGGCAAAGAGATCAGGGTATTTCCTAGTCAACCAGAGCCAAACCCGAAGGGTAAACAGTCGATGGATCAGGCCAATGCAGTAACCACCCTTAGTAGGGTAATTGACAATAAGGTAGGAGTTCCCGAAGATAGTGAACTAAACTCTGAACAACCCACCTTACCAACTAGTGTCCCTAGTAAAGAGTCTGAGAAGGCTCCTGAGTCTGAATACCCACTCATTGTGCCTGAGTCGTATGTTCCTAGAGCCCTATATCCTCAGCGTTTGGTAGAACTAAAGAAGAAAACTCAGTTTGAGGAGATAATGGAAATGTTCAAACAGGTTAGTATTAACATTCCATTATTAGATGCTATTAAACAAATCTCAGCTTACGCTAAGTTCCTTAAAGACTTATGTACTAGG
Source organism: Eschscholzia californica (assembly GCF_041429995.1). NCBI lineage: Eukaryota > Viridiplantae > Streptophyta > Magnoliopsida > Ranunculales > Papaveraceae > Eschscholzia > Eschscholzia californica. Next base: position 26,347,585 of record NW_028238309.1, on the reverse strand, counting down.
AAGTGTAAGATGAATGTGCATAAGAAAGTCTTCTTGACCCAACAAGTGAGCTCTATTCTCCAACAACCCTTCCAACTAAGTATAAAGACCCAGGAAGTCCTACATTACCATGTACCATAGGGGAACATGAGATCGAACGAGCATTGTTAGATCTAAATGCCAGTGTTAACCTACTTCCTTACTCGGTTTACTTACAATTTGGTTTAGGAGAAATAAAACCCACTTCTATAGTTCTCCAGTTGGCAGATCGGTCTGTTAGGCGACCACGTGGGATAGTGGAAGATGTTTTGATAAAAGTTGGTGAATTCATCTTTCCTATAGATTTCATCATCTTAGATACTGAACCTGTTCGTGATACTCAAAACAAAATTCCCGTCATTTTAGGACGGCCATTCTTAGCTACATCTGATGCTGTCATATACTGTAGGAGTGGACTTTTAAGGTTGTCTTTAGGAAACATGACTGTAGAGATGAACATCTTTAATGCTGGACTTTTCCCTGATGATGTTATTGATTTTAGCGAGATGAACCTAATAGATATGTTTTCAGGATTCTTTACCTAAGACTTTATCCGAGGATCCTTTAGAAACACTGTTGGCTCATTTTGGCTTAGACTTTGATGAGGAGGGAAGTATCAATGAGGTGAATGCTTTGTTGGATTCTACCCCATTACTGGATACTGATAAGTGGAAAGCGAAAGCTGAACCCCACATTTTGTCCGAGCCAATTGACTCGCCAACTGTAGAGACAAATCAACTATCATCCACCAGTGAGTCCAGTGGTCTTTCTATCCCAGAGTTGCCTCCATCCGCAGAGAAACCACCTTCCTTAGAATTGAAACCCTTGCCTGACAACTTAAAGTATTCGTTTCTAGGTCCATCTGAAACTTTACCTGTCATTATTGCTTCTGAGTTAGAAAAAGAACACGAAAGTAGATTGCTAGATGTCCTTAGAAACCACAAAGAGGCTTTAGGGTGGTCAATAGCTGATTTAAAGGGTATAAGTCCTTCTGTTTGTGTATAGGCAAATATCCGCCCCACGAGGTGCCTGTAGAATAAAGGGAACAACCGCCTCGTAAGGGTAAAATCTGCGAGGCTAAATAAGAAGGCCCGATAATTGCCCAAGTTGCTACCCCGGTCACCGAATCCATACCCGCTTGGCACTAAGCGTATCTGACACGTGTCACGCGATAACCACTTCCAGTACTACGCAATCTTACGGCCAGAGGATTATTACGCAATCCATAACCGCACTAGTGGTAAGTATTCCGTATCTGCCACTTAAAGACGGGCGTTACCGGTCAGTAGCTTACCGTACACGCGGTAACATCTTGGCCGTCCCCGAGAAATTCGAATATCCATCTAATAGTCAGATCCTCTAGCCGTTAACGTATCTCTCAGGAGTAATGACACGGAATAAATACGTCGGTTACTAGCTGGTTGTCATCAAGGCAATCCCTCTCCACCACTATAAATACGAGAAGCAAAACTCAGACAAGGGCATCCAATATTCGACAACAGTACTCGAGTAGCCCAATCCACTCTCTCCACTCATTTGCTCTCTCATAAGCCTCTCAAAGATCTTCCGATTCTCTCAAAGTCTCTGACCCATCGTCTTAGAAGTTGGGAGATAAGAGTATGGTAGTCACAAATCAAACGACAACCAGCTAACCGTATCAACACCATCCTAATACGACCACCTCCTTACCGCATCACTCATCTAGCGATAAAATGCTAGGCGTATCAACATCATCCATCCAACGATCCTCACCGTCTGATCCACTTACGGCGAGCATCTTATTGCTGAACTCTATACGACCAACACCTTATTGCAAGTCTTGCTTACGACCAGCAAATTAACGCCACGACATCATTACCGTTACCCTCTTCATTCTAGTAAGTATATCACTACCGTGGAGATCTGTTCCGACAACTCCACGAGCCGCGACACCTAAGTACTCCGAGAACGGTTATCCATCTATTGCTCACTTTGACTTTCTTATTTATATTTGACCGAGTATCTGACTTAACCGTCGGAGCCCCCTTAGGCCGGCACCATCCCGGTGTCCCAGAGGCTTCACGATCTCTTCTCTCTTTTTGTGCAGGTTCTATTCAACACGTAGCCGGTCCCCGAAGCATCTGACCCGACCCGACAAGACTTTGACCGTCGACTGTCAGACTTTCCGACCCGTAGACTTTTTACCGTCTACAGTTTGCATGCACCATATCTACTTAGAGGAAGATGCTAAACCGTCAAGGGAAATGCAACGTAGACTTAACCCTCACATGAAGGAGGTTGTTAGAGCTGAAGTCCTGAAATTGTTAGGAGCGGGTATCATATACCCTATTTCAGATAGTACTTGGGTCAGCCTTGTTCAAACTGTACCCAAGAAATTAGGCATTACTGTAGTCAAGAACGAGTCAAATGAATTAATACCCACCAGGATGACCTATGGGTGGCGTGTTTGTGTTGACTACAGGAAACTGAACACGGTCACGAGGAAAGACCATTTTCCTCTTCCTTTCATTGATCAGATGCTAGAAAGACTAGCTGGGCATAGCTACTACTGTTTCTTAGATGGCTATTCTGGCTATAATCAGATTCCGATAGCCCCTGAGGACCAAGAGAAAACCACTTTTACTTGTCCATTTGGAACTTATGTTTATCGTCGGATGCCTTTTGGGTTGTGTCATGCACCCGCCACTTTTCAACGATGTATGATGAGCATATTTTCAGATATGGTAGAGAGGTTTCTCGAGGTCTTTATGGATGATTTTTCAGTCTTTGGCTCATCATTCGATCAGTGTCTGCATCACCTCACACTCGTGTTGGTTTGATGCAAAGAGAAGAACCTTGTTCTCAATTGGGAGAAATGTCATTTTATGGTTCGCTCAGGAATAGTCCTAGGGCATGTCATTTCTGAAAAGGGCATTGAAGTAGATAAAGCAAAAGTTGAGTTGATAAAAAGCCTCCCAGTCCCTAAAACGGTCAAATATATTCGATCGTTCTTAGGACATGCTGGATTTTATCGACGGTTTATTAAAGATTTTAGCAAGATATATAGACCTCTTTGTAATCTTTTGGTCAAAGAAAACAAATTTTTCTTTGATGGACCTTGTTTAGAAGCCTTTGAGAAACTCAAGCTTCTGCTTACTTCAACCCCTATTGTCCAACCTCCCAACTGGAGTCCTCCATTTGAGATCATGTGCGATGCATCTGATTATGCCATTGGAGTTGTGTTAGGTCAACGTAAGAATAAACTTCTTCATGTTATATACTATGCCAGTAAGACGTTGAACGATGCACAGCTAAACTACTCTACCACTGAAAAAGAGTTGTTAGCTGTAGTGTATGTCCTAGAGAAGTTTAGATCATATCTTGTGGGTTCTAAGGTCATCATATTCTCTGATCATGCTGCATTAAAATATCTCCTTTCTAAAAAGGATGCAAAACCTAGGCTGATTAGATGGATACTACTGCTACAGGAATTTGACATAGAAATTCGGGACAAAAAGAATTCCGAGAATTTAGTATCTCCCAATTACCTTGGTTTGCTGATATAGTGAACTATCTTGCTACTGGTCAAATACCCAAACACTGGACCAAACAAGATCGTGATAAATTTTTATCCGAGGTAAAACGGTTCTTCTGGGACGACCCATACTTGTTCAAGTATTGTTCCGACCAGATCATTAGGAGATGTGTTCCTGATGAGGAACAATCCAAAATCATCTCCTTTTGTCATGATCATGCATGTGGAGAGCATTTTAGTAGTAAAACGACGACTGCTAAAATTCTGCAATGTGGTTTTTACTGGCCGTCTATCTTTAAGGATACCCATGCATATTGTCTGGCGTGTGAACGATGCCAGAAGTTGGGAAGCATTTCACGTAGGAACATGATGCCCCTTAATCCTATTTTGGTAGTCGAGGTCTTCGATGTGTGGGGCATCGATTTCATGGGTCCCTTCCCAAATTCATTTGGAAATCTGTACATCCTAGTTGTAGTTGACTATGTGTCTAAGTGGATAGAGGCGGTCGCTTCCAAAACGAATGATCACAAAGTTGTGATCACTTTCTTAAAGGAAAACATATTTTCACGTTTTGGTACACCGCGAGCAATTATTAGTGACGGGGGCACACACTTTTGTAATAGGCAGTTTGAGTTTTTAATGAAAAAATATGGTATTACCCATAAAGTGTCTACCCCATATCATCCACAAACTAGTGGTCAAGTCGAGGTGTCGAATAGGGAAATTAAACGCATTCTGGAGAAAAAGGTTAACACCAATAGGAAGGATTGGTCTCTACGACTAACCGATGCACTATGGGCTTACCGTACAGCGTTTAAGACCCCTATTGGAATGTCTCCACATAGACTAGTGTATGGCAGAGCATGTCACCTACCTGTTGAGTTAGAGCATAGAGCATATTGGGCTATCAAGCAATTGAATTTTTCGCTTGACAAGGCGGGTAGAGAGAGAAAGTTGCAACTCAGTGAGTAGTGAGAGTTAAGAAATGATGCATATGAAAGTGCTAGGTTGAATAAGCATAAGATGAAAATGTTTCATGATAAATTTTTTTTAAGAAAAACATTTTCACCGGGTCAGAAAGTTTTATTATAAAACACACGTTTGCATTTCTTTCCTGGGAAACTCCGTTCTAGATGGTCAGGACCTTTCACGGTCAAGTTTGTTTATCCTTATGGTGCGGTCGACATTGAAGACAAAAATGGTAGTGTGTTCAAAGTGAATGGACAAAGGTTAAAACCATTTTTAGAGATGTTGAACGATACAGAGGATGTTTCTATCGAAGATCCTGTCTACCCAAACTGATCTGCTATGATCAGTTTCGTCTGGCTGAAGACGGTAAACTTAGCGCTTTCTAGGAGGCAACCCATGCATAGGACTTCTGAATCTGGTAACATCTTTCCCTAATCCTATTATTTTTGCATAGTCTTCAGAACATTGAGGACAATGTTCGGTTTAAGTTTGGGGATAGGGGATTGAATTTTTAGTCCTTATTTTAAAAATTCAAAAGGGTTCAAATTTTTTAATTTTTGGATTGAAAAGGCGAGTCTAGTTGCTCTAGTTGGTCGTATTATGCTTTTGCTGAAAGTTTTTCCACGAATTTCGAGTCTTGGAGTTGTTGTGCACTAGCCATGTGAGTATTAGATAGGTGAAGAGTTGACTTTTCTGAGAGAACTTAATCGATCATTAGTGGAGACTTAACCTATGTGAGATTCTGAACCTTTCCTTTTGTTTTGAGTGATCTCTTATGTGATAACTCCGAGTAGAATGAAGAGCTACTCAACCTCGCAATATTCATTAGAGCTAAGTTGATCTCTTGAGTTCAAATTTTACAACCACTAGGGATGTCATCAGGAAGTAGACCCTTCTCTTGTAGTCTGAGAAACTTGAAAGCAATGTCAACTAGAAAAAAATAGATCTCATCCATCATTTAGAACCCTGAGAATAAGGCATAAAGCAACGTGGAGAAAATTATACCCAAGGAAATTGTTGAGAAAGTAAGTTGTGTATTTTGAGTTATATTACCAAAAAAGAAAAAAAAAAGAAAAAGAAAAAGAAAAAGAAAAAGAAAAAGAAAAAGTGTTTGTGTAGTTTTGTTTAAGTGTTTATCCCTTGAAGTAGTTCTTGAAGATTTGAAGACGTCGAGTTCTCAGGAGTTCTAGTCACGTCATCATTATAGTCTATTGACCTCTAGGAAGCATTGTTAGATAGTTGATCAGGTGAAAAGAGTTGGTTAGCTTCCCCATTCCGTATTAGTGGTTGTTTCCTTTCTATGAGTTCAGTCGTTTACCAAAAATTTAGTCCGTCTTTTGTAATGTGTTGAGTTTTTCTTCATGCTCATACTCGCACATTGAGTGAAACATTTCTGAGTGACTTGAATTTTTGAGTGTATGACCGTGAGGCAACAGTCGAGGCGAAATGAATTGAGAACGTAATCAAGGTCTTGTCTGTTCTGAACTGAAATGATACTCATATTGGCTGGTCATGTGCACTTTGGGTCTTGATTACTAGTGAAAGGAATTTTAGCTTTTGTATGGTTTGGCTGGCTTGGATTTCATTTCTATTAACTTTCGAAAATCTACCGGATAAACCTTTTTTGTCCACATCATATTTAAACCCTTCTGCATTTTTGAAATTCTTGAATTTTGTGGGTATATTCACTGGAAACCCTCACGAGACAAAACTCGTCCTCTAGGGTAACTTAGAGGTTTAACGGCTTGTTGCACGTGCTAAGTGCAATCGTAATTCCCTACGAAAGTGGTGAACTGGGCTTGGTTTTATTTTTCTATTCTGCTCGAGGACTAGCAAATTCTAAGTTTGGGGATGTTTGATGAGACATGAAAATGTCTTATTTAAATCTCTTAACTCGGGTTAGTTAGTCCAGTTCGAGCGGTTACTCTGATGATTTGTTTGATTTTCTTTCTCAGGTATCATTTACGGAGTTCGATGCGAAAACATCGTGATGAAGACATACTTGAGGGGCATTTTGGTCATTTTAATGACAAAGGTATTCTGGTCAATATTAGTGCTCATGTGAAAGAAGAGTCCAATACGAATCTATCGGCGAAAACAGAAGTCAATTCGGAGTCCGGGTGAGCAAACTAGGGCAGGTCAAGTCATGGTCAAAACAAGTTGACTAAAAGTCAACCAGGAGCATCAGAGACACGTGGCGGATAGCCGTGTGGCAGAAGAGAATGACGCGGGATCTTATCGGGGCCGCGCGGTACAAAAATCGGGATGTACTTTGGCTGTAGATTCGGTGCATCGCAACGTAACTTTCTCGCGTACTCCCGAGTCCGTATGATATCCAGATCCGTACTTTAGAAAATTGGACGGCTGCTGAAGCTCTCTACAAGTTTAGACGAATTTGGAGTGCATTGCAACCTATTGAAATACTCCGTGAAGCACAGAGTCGTGAGACCCTCACCATTCACGCGTGGTCCAACCTGTACGTCCCTCCTTCTTTCTCTCTTATCTTCCGTTTCTCTCTCAAACATAGAAAGAAAAGAAAGAAAACAGAGTTAGAGAAAGGGGAATAACACAGAGATGGAATGTTTTCAAAAGAAGAAAGAATAAGATATGGAGATTCTAGTGAGTGAAAGGGAAGTTTTTCAAACTTTCCTTCAAATAAGATCACAAAGACAATTCTTGGGGATGGGAGGATTCGGTTGAATATAGCAAGAGAGAGATTTTGGTTCTTTTTATTTTCTTTTCTTCTTTATATAGAGCAAGAGAAAACGGAGAAGGGACACTCGGGTTCAGGGCCGTGCCTGAGAATTTCGGGGCCCCGTGCAAAATTTAATTGTAGGCCTTTCGAACAAAAAAAAAATACAAACAAAAATCGAACAAAATGCAAGATAATTTACTATTAGATAGATGAATCCAAATGCATTTTAAAGAAAATAGTCACCGGAAAAATAATCTATCTTTTGATATCAATGTTATAAGAGATTTAGTCTAAAAATCCAGTATCACTTGTGATTTGGAAACGAATTTTTTTTTTTTTCGATCTTAAATTATACTTATAACTACATTTAATATAATGAAGTTCTAAATTTTCATAGAATGTTGGATCTTATTACACTGTTGGAATTTATTAAAAAAAATTAAGATTTCTTAAACTCACATTAGATAATACAATGAAAAAGGTGTAGCTGAGCAAAACTAAAGGTTAATTTAACAATATTACTCTTAACATGGTAAAGCCACAAAAGAAATAATTAAACATGATTGATGGCCATGGGTCTCGAACGCACATTCTTTTGAGTGACAACTCATGGCGCCTACCAGCTGAGCTGGTATACGGTTTGTGTGTGGACACAGTCTTTACCTCTAATGTCTCAACTTCACTTAAGTTTTTTTTTTAGCAAGTAGGCCCCTTGGTGGTGGGGGGCCAGTGCGGGCGCCCTGCCCGCACCCCCCACCACACGGCCCTGCTCGGGTTTTGGAGCAGAAAATCATTATCATCTCACGGCTAAAGAAATAAATAACCAAGAGTTAGAGAGTGAAACAAAGACCACTACACGGCTAAATAATCATCATCTCCTCTGATTTCAGTTTATCTTCTTCTTTTGTAATCTTTCTTGTTGTGAAGAGAGATTCATAGAGAGAGAGAGTGTATCCTGTAGTGAGAGAAAGAAAGAAAAAATCGATATTTCTTTAAAACAATTTATTATCAAATCTCTTTATCTATCTCATCTTCTCGGTTATTTGAAGAGTTTTCAATTTATTTATCATCTCAGGACAGTTTAGAGAGAGAGGCAGAAACAGTAGAGAGAGAAAGTAAGTGAAGAAAATGAGAAAATAGGTGGGAAAACTTTTTTCCCACTGAGAATTCAATTCCGAGAAGACGAAAAAATCGTTTTCCCTGAGGGTGCGTTTGGCAGAATTCCAGAAAAAAACAGAAGGAAATCATTTCCCTAAGGCCCTGTTTGGTTTGGAAATAGCGAAAAAGTCTGTTTTCTTCTCTCTCTCTTTACTTTATTTTCCATTTTTTTTTATATAATGTCCATGAGTAACTAAACTTTTATCTAGGGTTTTAGATGAAGTTCTTCATAATTAATTTTATCGATATGATTTGTTAATAATTTTTATTGTTCTTCATGATCAAATTTTTATTGTTTTTCATGATGAAATTTGCTAAGTAAATCATAATAAATCGTCATTAGAATTGTTAGGAGGACGGATTCGAAAACCCTAGGTTCTTCCATCTATTGAATTTTATATCATTTAAGTTTATTTGTTATCTTTATCTGAATTATATCATCAACACTAAGCTAGAATCCAAGTTAGAATTAAGGTTAGAGTTTGAGTTTGACTAAGTCTCGGAGGAACGACCGGTCTTACCGGAATTTATTACAACTTGACACCCGTGCACTTGCGGGTGTAGACCTATTTAGGAAGCTTTCTAGGCCCATCAACTGTCTTGAGCGTCGGAGCGGTTTTTGAACCCTTTGCAGGTTTCCCTCCCTTTGGGAACAAACGAACATGAGCAATAAACAGGAGCAAGGAGCATGGAACAAGAGTAAGGAGAAAGGAGAAGGAGCTAGGAGCAGGAGCGAGGAGTAGGAGGGAGGAACAGGAACAAAGAATCTAACTTAACCTAACAGAATATTCGACCGTAACGGAGGCTGTCATGCATCAACTCTATTTTTTGACATCAGCAATTAAGATATATCCTTAGGGTTTGAGTTGATATAGCCACTATAATCCTAATCCCATTGACAGACTGCCTCACTGACTATCTTTGTCTAATTTCCGAAATACACATGGATAACGCTAACTTTAATAACCGACACACCAAGAGTCTTGCTTCGCATACTAGCCTACCAGCCCTACCTCGGAGATCACCCCTGCTAACAGGTCCATTGCCTTGTAAGAGGGTTTGCGGGTCATAAACCGGCCTGGTTAAATATCAATATGTCTTCAAGAAACTTTCAACAATTCACCACCTTGACTTGAATCTGACACCATCATAGATCAACGCCCCAGAGCCATCATCACACTAACCCTATCAGGGTTGTCCCTCTAAAGGGATAAACAGGTAGAATTCCTTATCAAGTCTAAGCATGCTTAAACTTGAAAGTTATCACTGCCTTGGTCAACATATCAAATGGATTCTCTTTCGTGGACACCTTCACCGTGATCTTTCCTTCTACAGTCATGTCTTTGATTAAGTGACACCTGACATATTTAGTTCTCTTGTGATACATTTGACTTTTTATCAAATGAATCGCACTCTGGTTGTCACACTAGACCTCTGTCACCTCCTGTAGCAAGCCCAAATCATCAACTAAACCCCTTAGCCATATTGCCTCTGTCACTGCTTGTGTTGTTGTCAAGGCTAGTCGTTGGCTTGAGCACAACTAGTTTTGACTAGAACTTCTCCTTGACCCCTGGTCAAAGCTTGGGCTACCAGGGATAGTCATTGGCTTGAGCGCAACTAGTTTCAACTAGGACTTCTCCTTAACCCCTTGTGGTAGCTTGGGCTATCAGGGCTGGTCGTTGGCTCGAGCATAACTAGTTTCAACTAGGACTTCTTCTTAACCTCTGGACGTAGCTTGGGCTATCAGGGCTAGTCGTTGGCTTGAGCACAACGGGTTTCGACTAGGATTTCTTCTTAACCCCTGGTGGTAGCTTGGGCAACCAAGGCTGGTCCTTGGCTTGAGCATAACAAGTTTCGACTCAGATTTCTCCTAAACCCCTAGTTGTAGCTTGGGCTACCCGGGCTGGACGTTGGCTTGAACACAACTAGTTTCGACTAGGACTTCTCCTTAACCCCTGATTGTAGCTTGGGCTACCAGGTCTGTGTTAGGTTATGGTGTCTACTAGTGTTCTAAGAGGAATCTCAGATATCTCATGTTTAATACTAGTATTCTCAGGATCTCATGCATAAGCTAATAATGATGAACTAAGAAAACTAATTGCATAAATACATTTATCGCTAGTTTTCCCTCGAACCTTTCCAATTGCTTTTAAGAAGACCAAGAGCTCCAATTGTAGCTCCTCTACTTGGGACACCGAGCAATCACCTTGATACCCCACCTTGTTGCTATCTAGAACACCAATGGTGGTTAGATGAAGAACACCTTCTTCTTTGACTAGATAGATAGTTGGGAATTTTCTCTATCTCTTTCTCTACTTGATGTTGTAGAGGTTGAAAGCTTCTTGAGAATTTTCCACACCTTATTCAAGCCCCAAAGAGACATTATATAGAACCCTAAGTTAGATTCCCACCCTAATTAGGTTTCCCAAAAAGTCCTTTTGAATAAGATTAAGGAAATAGTAAAAAACAGAAACTACTTTCTATTTTCCCTCTTTCCTCTATTGTGGCCGCCCCATGCAAGGGTTTATGACCTGATCTGTCTGTCCCCTTAATGGAACCCAATTGTGCATGGTCGGCCCTCCTCTTGGGCCCAAAACATCCCTTTGGTGCCCCGACCCAAAATCCCTCCATTCGGGCCTTTTGTACTATCTTTGCCTAAACTTCTTTAGGCCTTTTGGACATATCTTATGGGTCCCCCCATGTATATATGTCTCATCCCTCTAGTCATATCTTCCGATGAAGTTGACACTCTTTGTGTAACCCGGTTGTAGTATCCGGACAAAGTTAGCCGCGAATCACTTCGTGATTCGACGATCGTAGTTAGTTTCAAGCTAAACATTACGATCCCTAAATCATCCATACTTGGTGATCTCTTCCTCATCAATTGTCCTATCCGACAAATTGCTCTAATTGCATCCTTGGTTGAAGGACATCTCCTTCAGGTTGGTCGTTATTGGCTTGAGCACAACTAGTTTTGACTAGGACTCCTCCTTGACCCCTTGTCGTAGCTTTGGTTACTAGGGTTGGTTGTTGGCTTGAGCACAACTAGTTTCAACTAGGACTTCTCCTTAACCATTCAAAAACTTAATTATTACGTAGAATTTTTCATAACCATCAAAGGAGTTGAGAAACGGTTTCCCAACTCGCTCTATGGAACACATCCGAGGGATGGCGGATCCAGTGAGAGTAATCGAACACTGCTAGGCATGATTAGATCAATGATCGGTTTGGGTTAGTCTTTTGAATATTTTGGGATATATTCTAGAAACGGTCGGTTTCTCACTTAACCTAATCTGTCTAAACCGAAGCCTATGTAAAACAGTTTACAGGGCACAAAATTAGCAAGTCTGACGCAATTTCTGTAGAAGAAACTTTGGGGCTTTTCCACAACCAATCAGAGAACAGAGTTGTTGTTGCTCATGATGGTATCCTCCTAATAATTGATTCGACGAAGAACAATTAGTTAAGGAGATTAAGTGAGAGACAAATACAGGTCAAGTAAGTTCGAGCAACAACAGGAAAACTGTAAAGAACAGTAGATCGCGGTTCCTAAAGGAAGATGAATAAAAGGTAAAGTTAGAGGTACTCTAAATACCTATTGCACAAGATGTAGGAGAACTCTCAAAAGTTGAAAGTATCTCAAACGGAAATGTCTCAAAAGGTTGAGAGCATTCCACTTGTTGGTCAAACCCCTTTAAGGTCATAATAGCCTATTTAGTTCAGAAGATTGAAATCTTACGATTAATAGATAAAAGCCATAGACCCGCGCAAAGACGGAAAACAACTCTAAATTTTGGCTTGGAGTCAAAAGATATAAATGGAATACATATCTCATCAAGTTTCAGAATTTGATAATTTGGTCAATCAACTAAAACCTATTGGACGCAAAATTAGTTTCCAAAGAAGAAAACGGAAAATGATGGAAACAGGGTGTTTCCCAAATGCTAAACGAGCATCTTTTACGTTCATCGTCAAAAGTTTAAGTCCGTAAAAATCAAACTAACATGTGAAAGTCAAAAACCATCTTTCTAAATGAACTTATGGAGAAGATGTGTACAAACACAATCTAAAATGGTTACCGACTCTAGAAGTTAGTAAAATATGCATGCTTCTGAAATCCATCGGAGGATTGAAGCAGGCAAACAAGAGTTACAATCTTCGATTCAACGAGGTAATCAAATGATGTTTGTTTCCCTGAGAATGAAAAAAATCTAGAACCTCGGGAATGTCAAGAAGGTAAGTGGGAGTGACACGTTTTCTAGGTCCGGTATGCAGAGGACATACTAAGATTGAAAACAACATTGACATGCTGTAAACAGTTTAGAACTGACACAATAAAGGACCATACACAAAAGGATGAAATGCTTTTGAGCATCAAAGGTCTACGGAATAAATCGATAGATGATTGGACTAAATCAAGAAACTTACTACGCTAAGATTCTTCAAAGCCAAATGCAAAGGACTCTATGAGAGAGATTCGACTCAAGTCGGATGGATAGAGCTCACCAAGACTCAGAGTCTAGTATCCCCTGATGAGTAAGCACGCATGAGAAAGATATTTATGCCTCAAGTATAAGATCTATCATGCTGGACATCATTTAGCATTTGGCTGAGACATCTCGAATATTGGAAGTATGATGAGACGTCGACATCCGAATTCAGATAAGATAATCTGAACCACAACTGAATAACATCCTAAAAGAGCTTGGGAAGTAATTAGGATGAGTTATAAGTACAAAGTGGAAAGGAAAGTTTAAAATGTCATACATTGCAAACTTCCAGACATGGAAGGAAAGTAGGGTGGACGGTATTCCGAGCTAGGAACTATTTCAAACTCTACAAATGAAAGAATAAAAATTAAAGCTTTAGAGGTTTTAAAACTAGTAAAGGAATATTAGAAATTTATCAAAGAAAATTGTAGAAAATGACCTTCAATTAATTGATAAATCAGCAAAGGTTTAATCAGATTAGATATGTTGTCAACTAAACTGTCACCTAAGACAAAGATGAATGAAGTCGTACAAGGGTCTAAGGCATAAGGTATATTCTGGAAATAACCTTGACTAGTAAATTGAGCAAGTAAAGGAGTTTATGGAAGAGACTCAAATTTACAAACTCTTGTTATCGAAAATAAACAAGTTATTTATTTCGTCGTCTAAATTTGGTTTAGTATTTAAACGACATTCCGTCGAAAATAAAATATTCCAAATAAGTTTGTAAGATATGTGAGGTGATGAATGAAACCCTATTAAGTGAATTTGGAATTATTTCATTATCATCTCCCTGGTCCAGGTCATTGCATGGACAACAATGACTTACGAAGACTAGCACGTGAGATCGACATAATATCGCTGTTTCATGGGCTATGTGAATAGGGTATTCAAGTCAACTATGTGGGTGTATGATTGGGAACATACACTGGATAACCCACAATGAGAGTACATCAAGAGTGATGAACGTCAAAAACCTCCGAATTGACAAGATTGGAGAGATTCCTCAAAACATGAGTGCTTTACTCATCTTATGTAAGGAATGTCTGACTTTGGTTCTGTTAAACACCGCGCCGTAAAAGGAGGTTATGAAGGCGGACACTAGGTCAGACATGATAGACATGAAGCTGAGAGGGAGTACAAGAATGGATTGTGTCATCCTATTAAGTTAGGAAAAGTATCTCAGGACCACTTGATGAGTAGCAACTAAAAATGCGTGGCCGCGCTTAAATGGATTAAGTGATTAATCATTTGGATTGGCAGTTGTACTCGGGATCAAAAAAGTTTGAAAGATGTGACGTATCAGATGGGATTCAAATTGACATAGGAATCGAGCATTGCACTTGTTCTAATTACAAGTGGGAGACTGAAGGAGATGTCCTTCGACCAAAGATGCAATGCAAGCAATTTTTCGGATAGAACAATTGATGAAGAAGATCATCAAGTACAGATGACTTAGGGATTGTAGTGTTTAGAAGGAAACTAACTACGATCGTCGAATCACGAAGCTATTAGCGGCTAACTTCGTCCGGATCCTCTATCGGGTTACACCAAAGAGTGACTAGTTGATCGGTAGATATGACTAGAGGGATGAGACATATAAACATGAGTTAGACTCATAAATATGTCCATAAGGCCCAAAGAAGCTAAGGCAAAGATGGTACGAAGGTCGGATTAGAAGGGATTTGGGTCGAGGACTTAGGAGTCACTTAAAGGGGCCGACCATGCTTGGCCGAGCACCCTAATAGGGCCGGCCAGATCTGCCCTTTTATGGCATGTCTTGGCCGACCATAACAAGGATTAGCAGAAAATAGAAACTAGATTCTATTTTCGACTAAATCCTAAATCTTATTTAAAAGGGACTTTTAGGAAACCTAATTAGACTTGGACTCTAACTTAGGGATTCTATATAAGGCCCTCATTAGAGTTCAATAAGGTATGGAAAATTCTCAAGAAGCTTTCTAACTCCACAACATCAAGTAGAGAGAGAAAGAGAGAAAAGTTCCCAATTATCTATCTAGTACAAAGAAGAAGGTGTTCTTCGTCTGACCACCATTGGAGTTTTAGCTAACTTAAAGGTGGGAGATCAAGTTGATTACTCGGGTGTCTCAAGAAGAGGAGCAACAATTGGAGCTCTTGGTCTTCTTATTCAACCATCTCAGTTCGTGGGATATTTAGCGATTAAGGTAATCTCTAAACTAACTTAGTTCATTATTTGCTTATGCATGAGATCCTAGGGATACTAGTGTTAGACATTAGATGTATGAGATTCTGCTTAGACCACTAGGAGACACCACAACCCAACACGATAACCCGACCATCAAAATGAATTTAGCCTTGCCTCACAAGCATATCCCTAGCCCAAAATAATTCGGCAATTAAATTAAGCCTTGCCGTAAGCATCAGTCCTCATAGATCAAACCACGACCAGACTTAAGGAGGAATTATATTTGAACCTCAAAATTTATTAAGGTTCATTCCAATTTGGACCTCAAAATTAAAGTAAAGAGGAGTTTTATTCGATCCTCAAAATAAATTAAGGAGGAGTCCTATTCGGTTCTCCAATTAAATCAAGGACCCTCCTATCCAAACATCAAAAAATCCAGGAGGAATCCTTTTCGAATCTCAATAAGGAGGAGTCCTATTCGAAACTCAGACAAGGAAAAGTCTTGTCCAAACTGGCACGATATATGACACAATAAGCCTGGAAATCAGGCAACCTCCTAAGCTTTGATCCTTAGGCACCCTAAGGCAACACACCTCTAAAAACAAACCCTTGTTAGACGAGCACTAGAGCCCTGCCTCGCAGGCCCCTTAAATAAAAATTGATGTACCTTGGTAGCCCAAGCTACGACCAGGATCAAACATCACATGGCTAAAAGGAAAAAACCATCCTCAGACCATTGAACTAGAGCCATTCCTCGCAGATCCAATACAAGTCAGAGCCCCTTTGGCTCGAGGTATGACTAGGCATGAAGAAGAAAACAATCGAGAATCAAGCCCTGCTTTGGCAGGTACCACTATAAAACATTACATGTATCCAAAGGAGAAACTAACGCTCTTCCGTTTTACAGGAATACCCAAAGAAGGATATTTTGCGTTTTAGTTAGTTGGGGCATTTTAGAAAGCTTAAAGCATGCATTACTATTCTGAGTGACTAGCGTTTTCTGTAATTACGAAACTATGAGGAGGAAAAAAGAAGCAAGATGAAAAGTAGGACGACGTCGGATAACACTTCTGTCGTAATAAAAAAAAAAATATTTCATTATAAAAGAAGATCACAAGATTTACATATCAGAGAAAGAAGGAGGAAAAGGGGACGATGGAAGAGCCGATAAAGGATCAACCAAAACGACGGAAGCATGCGCCACTAATACAACAAAGCCACAATTCCTCCTTAGCCGGATCAAATAACCTAAGATCCTGAAGGTAACCGCCCTGGAATCATCAAGGGCCCCTCGAACTGTGCGACCAAGAAGGTGTGTTGAACAAGCATAAAGTAGGAGTTCCACATCAGAAAAAGTCCTTATACGATTGAGGGGAAAAACCTTAATGAATCCGACACCTTAGACCTCAACCAGTAAACGATGAAGGACAAGTTCCAGCCGTATAAGAGTCGTGTGAAAAATAATATGAAGATCTGATTGAGGAAAGATCCTCGGAACAACGAGAGAAATCATTGTGAAAAGATACTGGTTTACACCCGGCCAAACTAGTTTATAGGAAGTGACATCTGAATAGTCAGAGCCGTAAAATGTTGCATTTAAAAATGGCCATTAAAGGATGAACGATTACCAAGTCACGTCCAGAGCGTCGTCAATTAGAAAGCCAACAGAGGAAGGTAGAGGGCCATCAAAAGCTGTTGACATGCATGATGTGAATTTATGGATAACACCATTAAATACACATCAGAATAATAGGGTCTCAAGCCGAGGGAGAAGAAATAACTACAACAAGAAATTAAAACAAGGGGAGGAAAGCATTGAACATCATTCAATAAAGGAAAGAAGAATTTCATGCATTGCGTCAATACCTATTACATAATTAATTACATCCATTTCAACAAAAACACGTAATGACCTAAGTTAGAGGAAGAAACTCGACAAAGATGAACAAGCCAACCAGAAGATATTCAAAAAGAGGAAAGAAGTTTAATTAGCAAAAAGGGTTCATCTTCGACCATTACCAAAGATCTAAATGCAGGGGGTTCGATACATCTGTGAGAGTTGAGGAACAAAGCGCAAGAGAGAAGGTAAGCTGATGGGCCTAGAAGGTTACCCTAAAAGGTCTCAACCCGCAAGTATACGATTGTCAAGTAATAACCCGGTAAGACCGGGATCGATCCGCGAAGATAGGAAGGTGATATACAGAGTGTTAAGTCCACCGGTCTAGGTGTCACTCACTATCTCAGACTAAAACAAAAGACGATAAATGGGTTTTTGATTGGTTTGAGATCAAGAAATAAATAAAACTAACTAAGCCAAAGGCGAGAGAGATTCGAAATTGGAGTTGCAACAAGAGTGAAGTGAAAGGGATACTTCGATCCACACGATCGATAATGACAATAACTTATTATCTAGATCATGAAAGTTTAGCTAACTTCACCCACATTAACAATTCTAAGCATAATGTGTAAAACTAAGCATAGTCGATCAAAAGTCACTAAGCTTCGACTATCAAACTAATGACACACTATCAAATAAGTTGACAATGAACAAATATGACACTAATAAGTATAATACGTCAAACTAAGCATAACCGATCAAAAGTTACTAAGCATCGGTTATCAAGCTAAGCACGCATTATCAAACTATATGTCAATAGACGATTAAGATCAAGGCTTCTAATTCATAAAATTAGACAAAGTTAATCAAACTATCATTTCACAAACAATAAGTCATTCATCACATATCGAACCATGTTTTACGAGTATCTAAATACAAGAGTTAGCTAGACATGGTGGAACACATAATAAGAGAAGAAAATAAAGAAAGACATGAGTTAAGGTGAAAATCTCCCTATTCCGATGAGGCGTGAGGCTAGGATCGTCGAAAAATATGAATATGTATGTGCTGCCGATCTCCCATAAGCAAAGTTCTGATTTCCCCATAACACAGCAAAGTAGGTGCCCTCTTAGCAAAACTAAAGTTCCCCTTAGCAATAGAGTCTACTTTTTCCTTTAAATCAAACCACAATGAAAGCTTGCTCAAGCTTTCTCTCTCTAAGATTTTTAGCTCAAAAGTTCAATCAAACACAAGGAACATCAACACAAGAGGTTCCCAAGTGAAGCCCTAAGGTTTCCGGCCAAAATAATGGTCGGAAAAGTCAAGAAAAATCGGCCAAAAGATGATGGATTCCAGCAAAAAATCTACTCTTCTCGAGCTACTGTATGCCGGCCTGTGTTGTTGCTAGGCCGTCCTGTGCTCTTTGCGCCTGTGTCCCAAACTACTATGGAGGTGCGAAGCTGCTGTCGCGACCGAGTTGCAGCTCTAATGATTTTCCCGTGCTGCTGCTGTTAGTTGATGCTCAAACCGAGTTGCTGCCGAGAAGCTCTCTGACAAAGCCCGAGTAGCTCTGTTCTTTCTTGTGCTGCGTTCTAGTTGTGCCGGCCAAAGCTAGCCATCCTAGTGTGTTGGCCGGCTAAGCTTGGCCAGCTGCTTCTTCTCCCCCCTTTCTCTCTCTTATTTCAAAACTCCCAACACAAACCATAGCTTTTGATGGAGAAGATGATATCCATTTTTCCAACCTCCCTTCCTTTCTTTTCTTCCAAACTAAAAACCCAGGTCACCTTGACTTTTGACCCAATTAGACTTAGTCAGGAGACTTTGACTTGGACCATTTAAACGGGGGTGCTCATAAAATCTTGAGTTTTTCCTCTTCTTTAGACTCTTGGCCTGTTGCTTATCATTAAGAAATCTAAGGGGGTGCCTATAAGTTTCTCTAATGCACCTTGGTTTCTTTCTTTCATAACTTATCCGAATTCCGATCGGACTTCCGTTTTCGCCGTCGGAATCACCATTGACTCCACTTTTCATCTAACCTCTGAGTTTCACAAAATTACCAAAATAACCCTGGTGCTCTTTTCTTCCGTTCTCTTCCACATGAGATGAAAATGTGAGAAATGTTTCGTTTTATTACGAATTAAACGTCACACTCTAAATAAGGTAGCTACCAAGAAAAATGCATAATTAATTAGAAATAAAACCCGAAATGAACTAACTCATCGAAGTTAAGTGATCCAAATGTGGCATTTTAATGCCACATCAAACATCCCCAAACTTAGAATTTTCTAGTCTTCGAGCAAATAAACAAACCAAAACAATAAAGTAAAATCCTAACTCACTAATTCGGAGGAATCCCGGTTGCATTTAGCGTATGCAACAAGCCGTTAAACTTCTAGGTTACCCCTAGTGGACGAGTGTCGTCTCGTGAGGGTTTCTAGTGAATATACCCACAAAATTCAAGATTCCAAAGATACAAAAAGAGTTCAACATCGATGTAAATATAATGACAACAAATGACACACAAAATTCTAGATTCCAAAGATACAAAAGAGCTCAACATCGATTCCAAAAATTAACTTGATAAAAAATTTCCCCTAATCTTCATCTTTTTTGTCACCTTCACTACCAGAACTTCCTACCATCACAACCTCCCACCGCCACCACTCCGACCACCATTGTGGCCTATTCTATCTCAATCATTGTTGCCCTCTCTTTTAGTCTCTCCGTCTCACTATTAGATATTATAGATGATAGCATGATAAGGTAATGTTTCTCTTGAGAGGAAAAGTTGAAATGAGGCTATAAGTAGACGTGTCCGCCTCTAATATTAGGTTAAACAATATCTGAAACAAGAGGGTAAATTTGAATCAAAACATGTCACTAATTTAATTTGAAAATGTTACAGAATTCTCATTGTATCTCACAAGATGAATTAGATATGAATAAAAAATAAACCAGGATGTCATCGGAAAGGAGCAAGCGGATTTGGAGTTTTAGGTAGCTTCAGAGATCAAACCTCTTTACAAACCTAATCCAACACACCACGAAAGTCTCTTACTATCACAAAAATTCGAAGTGGGTTTGCTTACATCTCCGTGAAAATACTTTGTAATTTCTCTGACATGTAATAAGCCATTGTCTTCATCTTTCTTTAAATCTTTGATGTTCTTCTCTGCATAAGTCAAGAATGTTCTCATCGAATGCGAAAAGTTCCCATTTTGATCATCACTAGATAAATCCTTATGTACTACATGATGTAACCTAATCATTCCATCTGATAAGTTTGATACAGAGTTTGCAAGAACGTCCAAGCCTATAGTAGTCGTCTTCTTCACATCGTACAGTTCGACTGTCAAACTCGAAACATGATCAAGATCCATACGTTTATAATATGCCCCTAAGAGAACAAAAAAGAGAGAACGAGACAGAGAGAGAGAAAAACAAATAGAAAATTAAGATTAGGAGGCAATGTTTGATCAAGTCAATTTTTTGGCTAAAAAGAGAATATGTCCCTAAGTCAATATTTATCGACTAAGTCTTTATGCCCCAAAGATTTTTCTTTATTACGTAAAATCCTGGCCAACAACAAACATCAAACAAACTATTTATGGAGGCAAGATGAAGAACAAAGGCCTTGGCAAGTGGAAGCATTAAAGGGCAAAAAATAAACCGCCTAAAAAATTAACGAAGTCATATTTGGACTATAGTGAATTGCATTGGATCTCGTACCAAGTCAGACATAACATTAATGTGACAAGAAAGGATGAGGCCATGCACCAACGAAAGAAAGACGCGTGCCTCAGATTGATAGAGAAAGTATTACAGTCAATTATCCAAAGATAAACTCAGAAAGCGCAAGATCAGAAGATCAGATGCTTAACGTCAGAAAACCAAAGAAACAAGGAAAGAAACTCGTCGTTTAGAAGCAAAGGCGTTAATGCTCATTGAATGCGGACAAGCTCCGCAAAATCAAGCTTGGCTAAAGCAACCCAGGAGGACCAATCCTGAAGCCGATCTTAAATATTTAATTAACTTGGGCTTCAAGAGTCCTCCAAGGAAGAATAATCTCCTAAAGAATCTATCAACTCGGAAACACAATCTACCGAGAATCCTTGAACAAGCTAAATTCTAGATATCAAAGATACGGGATAACCTTAAGGGAAACTCTAATATCTTCTAACTAGAAATACTAGTTTAAATCCAACATGTTGGATCTCAACCGCCTAAATCTTACCCCTATCAACAGTAGGCCAAAACATCCTATAAAAGGTCATCCACTCGCCTCAAAGAAGGTACAAACTGCACGATTTACTCAATACTCAATTCGTTTAACTACAAGGCCAATCTAACTATTTTGAGCGTCAGAGAGGTTTCCGAGCTCCTTGCAGGGTTCCCCCAGGTTGAAAAGAGTAGGATTGATCGCAGGAGGATCCTGCATCACGGTCTCATCATTTTGACTAATACCGGCTTGAAAATTTTGTACATCAGCAAGTTCTATTCTCCATGGAGAGAAATGGCCAGGGTTGACGATGGGAGCCAAGAATATTTGGTATGATTGATGCAGTCCTTGAGCATGTCTGGCCTATAGTATTTTGCCAGCGTTAGTTGCCTTTGTAGCACCCTTGGTACTGCGTAATATCCTGTAGCGTCTTCGTACATCTCCTTTATTACGTACATTTGCTCGTCTTTTGCTAAACATCTGCACAGAGGGTTCTTCATGGACCTCCTGTATAGGAGCTATCCTATCAGTACATACATTGGTGCACTCTGCTTCATTATTCTTGCTTCATTCGGGTCTGAGGGTAACTCTTCTGTTTTCAGATATTTCATCAAAGGGGTCATCCAGGTCTCCTCTTATGTTGACCGGATGGCCATTACTATTGCTGCCATGTCGATACGCTTTTTTTGTAATGTCTCGAATAATACGCCTGATAATGTCATTTGGCCTTTTATCATCTTTGATAGTGCATCAGCCACCCCACTTTCTTCCCAAGAAATTCTACTAATTTTGAGTTTCACGAACTACTGAATTAATTCTGTTACCTTTCCAACGTACCTGGTGAGGTCAAGTCCCCTAACTTCAAATTTCCCTAGCATCTGATTAACCACGAGTTGTAAATCCATATAGACCTAAACATTTGTCTCTTTTGCGTTCAAGGCCAACCTCAGCACTACCAATAAAACTTCATACTCTGCTTCACTATTGGTCACTAAACTTGTTAATTTCAGTGCTTCATATGTATATTCCCCCTC
The DNA here is from genome assembly GCF_041429995.1 of Eschscholzia californica. Lineage (NCBI taxonomy): Eukaryota > Viridiplantae > Streptophyta > Magnoliopsida > Ranunculales > Papaveraceae > Eschscholzia > Eschscholzia californica. Next base: position 26,325,484 of record NW_028238309.1, on the reverse strand, counting down.
TTAGACTTGATCAGGACTTCCCCGACTCTGTTTTGGGCCTCGCTTGATGCTTCATCTACGAAGAGTATCCAGCCTAATGATCCAAAAAATGGCCATCAGTTGACTATGGTCAATAAGTCAAGAAAATTTCAAAAGACCAGCGAGTCAAACCGCGTCGAGTCGACAAGGGGGTTGAATCCAAAGGAGGTCTGCCACTCAAATCCGAAACTGGGGTATGATTGTCTGAGGTTCCTTAAGGCCTGCCCTGACTTAAATACAATCAAGTCTCCCCTGAGATTTAAGAAAAGACAAGGGGGTCCGCGTAAGTGGGCTGATAGCTCAATCCCAAAACAAGGGGAGGTAGTAACGTGCGTAATACTTACCGATTCAATCCTGAAATCTTATCAAAGGTCCCAGTCGGTGACGATTTTAAGTATTTATGAAACTTGCGCTTCAAGATTCTTTCAAGGAGGAAAGATCTGCTAAAGAATCTATAAACTCAGAAACGTAATCCATCAAGAATACCTGAACAAGGTATCTCCTAAACATCAAAGCCCAAAAGGAACCCTAATATCTTCAAACTAAGACAAAACAATTTCAATCCAACATGGTGGATTTTAACCGCTTCATCATCACCACCTATCAACAGTTGGTCAAAGCAACCAATAAAAGGGAATCAAAGCATAGATAATGACAATGATCGAAACGAGGGACCAACTCCCTTAATCAAATGAGTAAGTCTCCAAGGTTCACTCATTATTCATTATTTTACTTGCAAGGGAAATCAGACTTTCTTGCGCTTCAGAGAGATTTTCAAGTTCCTTAGAGGTTTCTCCCCTGATTCGTGAGGACCCGATCGAGATTTAAAGCAGTATTTCACCATCCAGACTGATACCAAGAAGACAAATTTAGACATCTGCAAATTGGCGCTAAAAGCTGGGCCGGCTCCAGCTAATCACCATCATTAGGTAACCCGAATCTCAACTCGATTCCTCGAGGAATCACATCCTACTTTATTTTCAAATTTACTTTGAGACTCCGCAATGTCTTCGGAAAGAGATGTAGCTAATAAGGTAGAACACTGAGAGTCGGGGGAGTTAATGGTTGAACGCATAAAAGTTAAACTGCGAGATTAAGAGTACTTGCGGAACTTGCAGACAAGCCCCTCGAAAGCTCGAAAAAGAACTAAAGCGGTTGGGAAGTAGATGGAAAAAATAAGGACTCTCCCACTGATTGTTTTTTCAGCCCCTACTAGCCCTTTTGTACCTCGTTTTAGTTGAAGAAGTTGAGAATCTATGAAGTTGCTCTTCCTATAGGGCTATGAGAGAAGGAGAAAGGTGGAGGACTGTAGTGAAAGCTTGCAGACCTCCCAGGAAAGAACTACCCCGACACTCGAAATTGAAGTGGATGATGCCGAAACAAACCCCGCAACTCTAGAGAGCCGAGGCAATCTTTCAATAAACGATCTGGTCATCTGATAGTAGAGAAAGATATTCTCTATATTTAAAATTAGGAGTTTCTATATTTTGAAATATATTTTATAGTTATTTAATATTAGGAGTTTCCATATTTTAGAGTTTCTAAGTAATTTAAGAGTTTCGATATTTCTATTATTTGTAAATATTGAGTCCTAGTTGAAGTCTTATTAAGATTCCTAATTAGAGTCTAATTTGTCTGGTTTAGCCTATATATATGATTGAGTTCATAGTAGTTAGGATATGAATCTTGAAGTTATTAATAAAGTTTTCTATTAGTATTAAGTTTATCTTTGGCTGGCCTTAAGTAAGACCTGAAGGTTCTTATCAATTGGTATCAAAGCAGACGCTCCTATCATTCGCTTTCGCATTACTTTTATCTTCGTTAGAGAACATCGTTTATGGTACAAATTCGAAAAGAAAAAAAAAAGAATGGAGAAGCAATTAGGTAAATTGGCGAAGAAGATGACTGAGATGACAGTAAATTAATCATTATTAATTGAGAAGATTGGTCAATTGGTCGAACATAGAGAGATTGTGTCTCAAAGAGGTGATGATTTTAAAGGTGAAAAGTTATATTTTACACGGCTTAACGGATCAGATGTGGAAGGATGGATTTCTCAAGCTGAACAATATTTTGAGTTCTAGGACACTGCACAAGACCAAAAGATTCAATTTGCAATCAGTTACTTGGATGAAAAAGCATTGCGATGGTGTCATCGAGCTAAAAGAGGTAACTATTTTCGTTCATATGAAGAGTTTTAGCGAAGCGGTTGTAGGTCACTTCGGGAGCACGGTGTATGAAGATGCAAAGGATGCACTAGTAAAATTACGACAACATGGTCCTACTATGAATATCAAGAAGAGTTTGAGCGTCATTCAAACATGGTTTAGGAGTCCGGGAAAGGTAAGGAGAAGACAAAGAAAAACAGACAAAGCAGAGGAGAAGAAAGCTCGTAGAGAGAACATAAAAATCTCAGAGGAAGACGACATCGCTGCCATCCTGATGAATATACAAAAAGAAGGAAATTCACATTAAAGAAAATGTTCCTAGACCTTCTCCTCGATCAAACTGTTTGATGAACATCAATCCACTAAAGGAGACAAAACTGATCATATATGGAGGATACTCCAAACAAGTAGCATCTAATAAGAGTAGCTACTCTGAGAAGGGTAGTTGTACAGTAAGAAGGGTGTCTCTGAAGTTATCTCCAAAGGACTATTGTCCATATAAAATACTGGAAAGAATCGGTCCAGTAACGTATCGTTTGGAATTGCCAGAGGGAACTAAAATTCATCATGTTTTTCATGTTAATTTCCATTTTGAAGAAGGCACTTATCTTCAATATTGCGATTGATGATGAAATACCAATTATCGAAGATGAGGGAGACCCGGTGTTAACTATGATCGAGAGCATCCTTGAGGGCAAGGATGCTGTCAAGGGAGGAGGAATGATAGAGAAAGATATTCTCTATATTTAAAATCAGGAGTTTCTATATTTTGAAAGATATTCTATTGTTATTTAATATTAGGAGTTTCTACATTGTAGAGTTTCTAAGTAATTTAATAGTTTCTATATTTCTAAATATTGAGTCCTAGTTGAAGTCTAATTAGGAGTCTTAGTTGGAGTCTAATTTGTCTGGTTGTAGCCTATATATATGGCTGAGTTCATAGTAGTTAGGATATGGATCTTCAAGTTATTAATAAAGTTTTCTATTAGTATTACGTTTACCTTTGGCTGGCCTTAAGTAAGACCTGAAGTTTCTTATCATCATCCATCAACTAAGTGAACTCACTAGAATGTATGAAGAAAAGATCACACCAATGAGGGTAGAAATAGTACCACCCCACTAAGGTCTGAGGTACTTGAAGCGTAAAGTCCTAGGTTCAACATCGTACAGGGAAATAGAGAGTCGTTGGTTAGTACTGGCAAAGGTTCTAAAACGAGATGGTCCTAATACCTCACAATAACTCTGACAATATCCTCCTAGCCTTTAAAAAAGACTATGGCAGGAGTGCATACCTATAGAAATAGCAAAAGACGAAACTTCAACCTTGAGGGAATTTATCGAGAGAATCCAAATCGGTGGTAAAACAGAAGAGACATACAGAAAGATAAAAGAAATCGCCAAGCACCCAATGGAAAAGGAGCCACCAAGAAGAAGGAAAAAAGAAGAAGATTGACGTGCTCACGAGTAGATTCAGTTTCTACACCCCTTTGACCAGAAAGAGAGGTGATATCATGGAAATCTTGGTAAAAAAACAATAAAATTCAGTTGCCAAAGTCGAACCAAGATAAAAAGGATTTCGGATCGAAGGACATGAATGCATGGTGTACTTTACACTGAGAATATAGGCGTAAAACTGAGGATTGCAGACACTTGAAAACCTCGTAGAGGACTTGGTAAAAAAGGGAAAGCTAGACAAGTGTGTTAAGCAAGAATACGGGGCTCAATCATCCGGAGTGCAAAGTGAAGAAGTCCGTTGGAAAATGAGGAGAGGGTTCCGGGCTTGACACAAAAACCCACTTCAATTCTACAAAAAAAATATGCAGGAAAAGATAAAGGGCCCGACGAGGACTCCGATCCCAAAACAGTGGAAACTATCAACACCATAGTTGGGGCCCAGCAGCAGATGAAGCACAAAGAACGCTCACTAGAGATATGTGAACGAATCTAAGGGACCACCCCCATGTATATAAAATCTGAAGTTGAGGCTCCTCCAATCATCTTCACAGATGACGACCTGCTCGGAATAATCACCCCGCACAACGATCGTCTGGTAATTACTACTGCAACAGCAAACTAGAGTCTAAAGCGAATCATGGTCGACACAGGCAGCTCTGCCGACGTAAAAAACAAGGCTTGTTCCCAACCGCTGGGCGTGAACCCAAATTATTTAAAACCGTAGAACACATACCTAGCAAGAATTTAGTGAGAGAAAAGTACTCATGGATGGAATAATCGCATTACCTGTGGTGATTGGAGAAGGAAGGGCTAATCGGGTAATCATGGTGGAATTAATCATAGTTGAAAAACTCACAACCAGCATCGTCATCCTAGGAAGATGTTTTATGCAAGATTCTGGAGGCACCGCCTTCATCTCTCATTTAATGATAAAGTTCCAATCCACGGAACAAACCTGATAAGAACCATCAAGGGTAATCAAATCCTACCCCGAGATTGCTATTTGATCTCAACCCAAAATTGCAAGAAGCCGGAGGAAAAGCCTAAAGAGGCTGACTTATCTGACATGCATGAATAAAATCCCAACAAACACAGTAAGAATGGAGAAAGGATTAGTAGAGCGGGATGCAAGGCGCTAAACAAAATATGATCAACGATGTAGACCCAGATTAAACAAATAGCATGGTAAGCTATGCCAGGTAGTCACGGGTCTCTAATTAAGTCTTGCGGAGGTAGGCCCCCAATTCAAAAAGCCCTAGTGGTTTGATCGGAAAGTGTTTTCAGTCATTCAGGCAATCCCAAGAGACTAAGACCGGATAGCCATACTATAACCTGACAACCAAAATTATAATAAGGCCGGATAGCCCAAGCCATAACAAAACAACAAGAATTGAACTAAGCCCTGAACAAACATGCAACAACTAAGCCCTACTTCGCCGTCACCTACTAATCCTGATACCAAAGCTACGACCAAGCGTAAGGAGGAGTCCTGCGCGAAACTTGCATTAAAGAGGAGTCGTATGCGACACTCAGAATAAGGAGGAGTTCGATGGGAAACTCAGAATAATGAGGAGTCCAATGCGAAACTCAGAATAAGGAGGAGTCCTATGCGAAACTCAAACAAGGAGGAGTCATATTCAAACCTCAAAAAAGGATAACTCTTATTCGAAACTTAAGAAATCTTGTTTACGCAAACATTGAAACTATTCAATGTATTAAGCCTTGAAAATAGGCAATATCTTAAGCCCTGCGGCAGGCAAAACATAAAAAATAAAGACCTCGTTAGTCGAGCTCAAACAAAGTCCTGTTATCCAGGTGAACAATCAATGAACCCCTAGTAGCTGATGCACCCGAAAGGTTGCACACCCAAGCGGAGGTATTAAGTAGTAACCCGGCAAAGCTGGGGTAGATCCAAGGATAGGTTGGTAACTCAGATATCGAAGGGTCTGATCCACCGATTTAGATATCAAAGGCTAACTTAGACAAAAAAAAACATAAACAAATAAAGTAAAGAGGGGGGTTTTAATTAGGCATTGAAAAAAAAAGAAATAGAAGAGAAATAAGTAAACTTGAACTATTAACTAAAGATTCTTGGGAGGCTAGGGTTTTATTCTAAATAGGAGAAAGGTTAAGGATTCGGGAATCCATCGAGATATATTTGCGTAGATGCTTGTTTGGGTCGATTCTCAAGTTTGAGTCTTCTCGTCTATAAATTAGATGCTCTAAGTGCTAGATATACCTAATGGTCATAACTAGTCAAAGGGTCATCATATTCCATTAACATCGAGTCTAGATCGGAAAGATCGATTAACACGTAACTATATGACATATGCTTGACATAAGACATTAAAAAAGTTTAACCGATTAACCTAACATGATAGAGATATCAAACATACTAATCTAATCAAACAAACACATACATAAACATATCAAGATTTCATCTCGAGCAATGGAAGCCCGGACAACAATAACGAAACCCTTGCACAGAGCTCTTGAGAATTACTAATCATTCTCCAAATGAGTTTACTTAGGAAGGCTTGGTTGTCTATATGAGGGGAACGGAAACCTAGACCTCCCAGTTTGCGTGGCTTGCAAATGGTAGAACAGTTTATGGTGTGGATGGTTTTGGTTTTTCCCCACCAGAAAGACCGTTGCATGGTCTCTATGCGATCGCTTATGCCTTTTGGGATTGCAAAGCATTGCATTTGGTTTCGGGGAATAACTGCTACTATAGAAGAGATAACTACAGAGCGACCAGCTTGAGAGAGAAGATTTGTTTGCCACTTCGAAAATTTGTTTTGGATTTGATTGAGGAGGGATGAAAACACTTGTTTCTTACTTTTATTAATGAAGAGACGAGTGCTTAGATATTTGTCAAGAGCGAAAGATTGTTGGAATTTTAAGCTTCTAATGATTATCCTCCTGGGAGTTTTTGGAGAAGAAAATAATAGATTTTGCATAGTTGATCATCTGGCCAGAGGCAACACTGAAGTCTTTAAGGATTATTTTAAGGTTATGAATGTTGTCCAGAGTGTTGCGACCGAAGATGATACAATCATCCGCAAAGAGGATGTGCTTCATGGTAGTATTAGAATTGGGGATTGGGAAGCCCTCAAACTGGTATGGGTGACTGGAGCTTTCAAGCATACGACTGAAACCTTCCATCGCGATAGCAAAAGAAAGGGAGAGAGAGGATCGCCTTGGCGGATACCACGACTGACTTCAAAAGTAACACTAGACCGACCATTTAGCAGAGTGCCCATGGAAGAAGTTTTCAGACACTCGCTGATGAATTGAATCCATTTAACAGAGAAACCCATCTTGGACATGATGGTGGTAAGATAGTTCCATTCAATGCGATCGAAAGCTTTAGACATGTCCAGTTTGAGGCCAAAGAAGCTTTTGGATCTGTGGGTCTTTTTGTACGAGTGTACGATTTCTTGGCTAATGAATATTGCCTGTCATTTGCCTCCCGGGAACATACGCTGCTTGCAATGGAGAAATTAAAGTTGGGAGAGTATCTTTGAGTCGATTTTGGTAATGATCTTGTAGGTAGTATTAAAAAGACTGATAGGACGGAAGTCCGCAGGTGTTTGAGGGGTTTTGGTTTTAGGGATGAGACAAATGTAGGTGTGGTTAGGGGGGGGGGAGACAGGCCGAGTTAAAGAAATTTAGAACCATGCTACCTATATCGACTTCCATTGTGTCCCAATTGGATTGGTAGAAAAAAAGGCGGGTAACCATCAGGCCCTGTAGCCGCATCAGCTTTGAGAGAGAAAACCGCCTTCCTAATTTCTTCCTCAGAGGGGTTATTAGAGAGGACTGAGTTTTGAGATATTGGAGATGTGATGAGAAAAAATGCTAGCAATTCCGGCCTCATCATTGGTCAAAGTACCATCCTCTTTTTTGAGACCCATTACTTGGCAATTTCAGAAGTACTTGTAAAAAAAAAAAATTAAGAACGATAAAAGATAATCTTTATGTAAATTCATGATTTTGTGATAATCGCCTTCTGTGCGTAAGCGTCAATATTTACACAAAAAATTTGTGTAGTGTAAGATGCACAACGTTAAATGCGAAATGCATCCAACATGTTTTATATACAAATGAGAAATATATTGCACACAACGAAGTTTATGTTACGTACAGTGGAGTTTTTGTTACATCTAACAGAGTTTTTTTTTGTCGACAGATATACAACAGAGTTTGTGCATCAAAACTGATCATGAAGCAAAAGTGTACTAACATATGAGTCTTTCACCATTCTCAAGTCGACCTTTTGCCACATTCAACCTATCATTGTTAACCCACATCTTTTGGACTTTTTTAACACATTCAACCTAAACCCACATTTTTTTCCCTGTTGGCCCTATTTAACACTTGTTTGCTCCGTTGTGTGTCAAGTGCTAAGCACTGCTTAGCTTATGGCTTGCTAAAATCTGTATTAAGTAGCTTTATTAAGGATAAAATAACTTCTTTTCAGCAGTTACTGACATGATCTTCAATTTTTACAGGCGTAGGGCGGGATCCTTATGCTGGATTTTCCTTTTTGTTTGTATAAATCTTTTAGATTTAATATTATCCATGTTGGAGTAAAACAGAGAGACAGGGACAAGGATGGTGGTTTGGATAACGGTTTCTTCATCATCAATCTCCATAACACTAAAAGGATTCTTCTCAAATTAAAGATGATGGATCCGTCATAACAATTTCTTGATCACCAACTTCTTGATCACCATGATTGAGTGTCTACTTGGTTCAATCTTCTTCATTAGTATAATTATGTTCGCGACCTTTAGGGTCTCTGTATTTGTGACCTTTAGAATCTTTTCATTTTATTATTGCAATCTGTACTCCTTTCCCTTCATGTTGTCGTTACTGTTGTGAGTTTCATGTTGTTATTTACTTCAGTAAATCCATGTAGTACTAAAAGGAGTCAAAACAATCAAAACCATGTAACTTGTTGGATCGTATTTCTTCTTTGAATGAAATTCTGGTTTATCTCAAAAAAATAAGTTCCTAGATTTGCAGTCTGCCCCCTAATTAGGTCAATAGTAGCGGTTGTTATTTCTGTTTACTTCATTGTATTTGCACTATTGCCTTTTGACCCTGAATAAAGTAACTTTTCCTAAAAATAAAAAATAAATCCCCTCCAATGCTTCAATAACACAAGCACCACCAACAAAAAAATCAGAAGAAAAAACCTAATTCTAAGAAGTGGTAGTGGTTCAGGGAACCGGGGGACATTTTTATGTCCCCCAATGTCCGTGTTATTGGTTGGGGACATCTCAAATGTCCCCAGGTGTCTGTGTTATTCATTTAGGACATTTAAAATATTTCAAAATGTTTGTGTTATTCGTTTAAGACATTTGTAATGTCTCTCAATGTCTGTGTCATTCATTTGAGACATTTTAAATGTCTCTATTATTTGTTAGAGACACAAAATCATAGATGTGGACGGGTAGAAAGTCACACGGTTAGAGAGAATGTTAGGTGGGCACTAGCAACTAGGCTTCGATCCTTCAAATAGACAGGTTGACGGGCAGAAGGTCGGGTCTGGTAGTCGGGTAGATGGGTAGACGAACGTTCGAGTAGAGAACAACGTCTGGGTAGGAAGCGGGTACCAGAGACCTGTTGACCTGCACAAGAGAAACAAAATCGTGAAGTCAAAGGGGGCACCGGAGATGGTGTCGGCCAAGGACCCTCCGACGTTCAAGTCAGTAACTTAGTTCGATAAAGTAAATGAATAAACCGAAAGTAGAGTTACTAATGATAGTGGAGTCGTTGTAGTGTCGGAGGTGGCGCGACTCGTAGAGTGGCCAGAGCTAGGTTTCACGGAAAGGTGAGTCGGATAGCTTCTGGCCAGACTGTGGACGGTAGAGTAGGCTTCTGGTTAGGCAGAGTATACTTCTGGTCACGGCAGAGTAGACTTCTGATGACGGTAGAGCAGACTTCTGGTGATGGCAGAGTAGGCTTCTGGTCACAGTAGGGTAGACTTCCGATGATGGTAGAGCAGACTCCTGGTGATGGCAGAGTATGCTTCCGGTCTTGGTAGAGTAGACTTAACGAGATAGAAGAGGAACAGAGAGTCTCTAGTAAGATCTGGTGAGATATCGTAGACACTTATGGTCGGAACTCTCTCCTTCGACTAACCTAGATAAGAGGTTACCGGAGTAGATGGATTCTAGCCGGAGCTTTAGTAGAGGGTAAGTGGGGAGATCGGAGTAACTCCTTTCTGGAATGCCAAGTAGAGAATGAGTAGTTTTCGAGTGAGAGTCAGATGTCCCTTCCAAGGGTGTGACTTCCTCTCTTTATAGAGTTTAGAGGAAAATAACCACCCTTGGGCGTGGGTTTGTTAGATCCGCAATAGTAGGATCCCACTAGAGTGTCTTCGTAGTCGTTGATCTCTTCATAAGGCATCGTAGCCCTACGATGCATGCCACCTTAGTCTGCTTGTTCCCATTAGAAGTGGTCTACTATTCCTTTAAAGTAGCACAAGATTCGGTCTTCTACCATTACCCCAACGTATAGCGAAATGCTAGGAATTAAGATGACTCGTTCCTTAACTGCTAACCACGTGGTGGCGTGACCATACTGAGTTTGAGTGAGTTGACACGTCAGACTAGGCTTGTCATTCTGGAAGAGAGGGTTGGGGTGAGCACGCCGGACCGACTGGGCTTGCTAGGCGTGTTGGGCTTGCTAGTGAGGAACTGGCGATGGGCTTCCTTGCCGGCTAGCTGGGTTGCTAGAAGGACACTCCTCATGTTGCATAGAGGCGGGCGTAGAAGGAAGGCCTAACACGAATTTCGCCTCTATTAAGCCCAATGCCGTTTTTGACAAATACAGTTTGTCCCCACTCTCTGAGTTAGCATGTGGCTTGCTTAGAGAGTAGTAATATCTCAAAATAGAAGGGGTTGGCTCGGAAGCTTACTTTGTCGCCTTGGCGGTATGCGTGGGATGTCGAAACAAATTCGAAGGGCCACGAGATGTACTCTGTTATCGTGTCTTGTATGTAAGTCGCAAGGACGCCTGGTCAGTGTTTTGCTGCGTTAAACGACAGTTGCGCTCGAATCAAGGAGACTCGTACTTCAGAGAAAGCGACAAACGTTAGAGTATCGAAGCATGCTCGTGGTTTGGCGCGGAAAGGGAGATGTTCCCGTCGATCGAGGTGAGGGGGGTAATGAGGACATGCGCAAGCGAGAATGTCCACGCAGGGTACGGCGTCCTTCCCTGCACAGGTGCGGCAGGGCAGGAACGCCCTGCCTAGGACGCGGCAGGGCAAAACGTTCTGCCATGCCGCAGCAGGGCATGGGCGTTCTGCCCTGGCCGACCCTGCTGGGTGGGGCATTCTGCCCTGCCCGGTCCTGATGGGCGGGGCATTCTGCCCTGCCCGGACCTGATTGGCGGGGCATTCTGCCCTGCCCGGACCTGATGGGCGAGGCGGCTATTTATTTATTTATTTTTATTTATTTATTTATTTATTTTATATATATATATATATATATATACACATGTATGTTTTTGTTTAAAAAATAGGTTTATATATATGTGCGTGATCGTACCCGCGCGTATATAGTAATTTCAGAGGTTACCTTGGCGAGAGATTGGCTTCTCGTTTCTTCGTCCGGATTGTCAGATGAACAAACTCTAGTGGTGCCGTGAATTGTGTTTGCCTTAATTTTCTTTGCAATAACTAATCATGGACCATTTTGTACGGATGGGGACGCGTCGTGTGGCGATGTGACTGGCGAGATGATGTGGTCCGTTGTTTTTGCCTCCCCACCCCTATATAAGGGGGTCTTGGACCCTCATTCTTTGTCTTTGGTTTTAGGGATTGGAGAGAGAAAGTTTGGAGCAAACTTTGGAGGAATGAGAAATTTGGAGAAGTTTGAGCTTTTTGAAGGTAAGTCTAGAATTTTCTCTTCTAATCTTCGTGTTCTTCATTCGTTCTTCGTAGTTTTCTCAAATTTCAATCTTTCATTGCAAAGAATCGAAGTTAATTTATATGTTTCTGTGTTTTGATCTTGTTGTAGTAGTAGGGTTCCACCAAATTATGGTTGCCTTACTTGCCATGTTAGTGTAGTGAACATTATACTTGCTTCATAGGATTTCTAGTATGCCTGTTTTGCCATGTTAGCGTAGTGAACTTTTACACTTGCTTCGTGGAAATTCTAGTATGCCTTAGTTGTAGTGAACCTTAGCATTTGAATCGTAGAAATTTTCGCATGCCCCAGTTGTAGCTGACCTTAGCATTTGCATCGTAGAAATTCTAGCATGCCTTAGTTGTAGTGAACCTTGGCATTTGCATCGTAGAAATTCTAGCATGCTTCAGTTGTAGCTAACCTTAACATTTGCATCGTAGAAATTCTAGCATGCCTTAGTTGTAGTGAACTTTGGCATTTGCATCGTAGAAATTCTAGCATGCTTCAGTGTAGCTAACCTTTACATTTGCATCGTAGAAATTCTAGCATGCCTTAGTTGTGGTGAACCTTGGCATTTGCATCGTAAAATTTTTAGCATGCTTCAATTGTAGCTAACCTTAGCATTTGCATCGTAGAAATTCTAGCATGCCTCAATTGTAGCTTACCTTAGCGTTTGCATCGTAGAAATTCTAGCATGCCTCAGTTGTAGCTAACCTTAGCATTTGCATCGTAGAAATTTTAGCATGTCTTAGTTGTAGTGAACCTTGGCATTTGCATTGTAGAAACTCTAGCATGCCTCAGTTGTAGCTAACCTTAACATTTGCAATGAAGAAATTCTAGCATGCCTTAGTTGTAGTGAACCTTGGCATTTGCACCGTAGGAATTCTGGCATGCCTTAGTGGGCTAACGATCGCGGGTGGCTGCGCTTGGTACGCGAGTCTAGAGTGGCCAAGCATGGTAGGATTTGCTTAGTTTTGGCATCGTGTCTGACTAAGGTTGGCCGTGCATGGTAGGCCTGGTTCGAGTATTTTCTAACCCAAGAATGCTAATTGTAGGATGAGTGGACAGACGTACCCGGTGGCCCTTATTGGCAGCGTCCCTTCGGCACAAAGTGACGGTAGCTCGAGTGCTCCCTCCGAGCGGCCAGAGTTATCCAAAAACTCTACGTCCACTATGAGCGATGAATATTTAAACGGAGTATTTAGGGAGAAACATGGCATACCAGTCGACGTTGAGCTTCGGGCGCCTGGCCCGTTAGAGTTGGTGGACAGTGACGTGCCGGGTTGGGTAGCTTTTTACGAGCATAACTTTGAAAGCGGCCTAGAGCTCCCTATCCCGTTTACAGTCTACGATGTCCTTAAGGAGTTCAAGATAGTTCGTTCGTAATTGACCCCCAACGCTTGGGGACTCCTACTTGGTCTTCAAAGGTTGGGGGATGATGCTCGAGTAAGCAGAGTATTTCATTGTAACGACGTAGCTGCTTATTACCTTCTGAAGTTAGACAAGTGGCGCTACCAATACCGCGTACGTACTGGTAGGGAGGCTGTGATTTTGGGTCTGCCTGCTGCCGAGAAGGGGTGGAAGCGTCGGAATTTTTTCGCTAGGGGCCCTAGTTTGTTTAGTCATTGTGATATTTCGTGGCTGCGTCCGGGTTAGAGGTATTCTGGTAAGTTGCGTTTTTTTGGTCCCGCCGATGTTGCAGTCGTACGGTTTTGTTGTTATATTTCCTTTACCTCACTTTGTTCGTGTTTGTAGATTCTCGTCGCGGTAATCGTTGCTAGCTTGACGATCGCTCTGCCAGACTGCGACTCGCCTGTTGTTTCCTAGTTCCTGTGGACGAGAGGACTTGGAAGAGGTTTTAGATCCCTAGCGTGCCTACTAGTAGAGTCTTTGACGTTTCTTTTTCCTTTACTTATCTAGTTGGTCTGACACTTCCTACTGTACCATGTTGATCAGACGTTTTGATTTTGCAGAACCGGAGATGTCGGCGAAGAGGCAGAAGAAGGCTTTTGTCATACATCCACTTGCTCCGCGCGTAGTGAGGTCGGCACCGGGGGTTGGATCTTCTTCCCATCGACGTACGCCCGCTGATACCGTTCTTCCCGATGCTCCTACAACTACTGTTCCTCTGGTACCTACGTCTGCGGCGCTTTCAGCAGGTAGCACCAATGTAGTGCACTTCGAGGTTCCTTCGTCGTCGTCGATATTCGGGGATGACTCATAGGTGCCCCAAGTGCTTTCCCGCGTAGCGGGGAGCGGGGACGACACTCGTGTTTTCGAGATGGGAGCTGTCCAGGCGTTGGATTGGATCGAGGCTCGTGCATACTAGGTTGGCGTTTGTACTTTCATTTTTCTTAGTACGATGCAATTTCACTTTCCATTAACGAAGTGTCCGAATGACAGGCGGCTGCGTGTGCCAACCTCACCAAGGGCCTGATAGCCGAGAAGGATAGGCAACTTACAGAGTGGGCGGAGAAACACGTGGCTCAGCAGTCTCGCTACGATGCACTGGCCGAGAACATGGCGGAGTTGGAGTTGCAACACGGTAAATGTTCCGCTGACTCCGAGGAGTATGCACAGCGATCGACAATGTTGGCACGGGACCAGGTCTTTGACGAGTATAACAAAGGGGAGCACCTCACGTGGGACGTAGTTGGAGAACTCGGGCGTTGGGAAAAGTTCAAGAAGGAGGCGGGGATTACCGACGAAGAGGAGCCTAGTGACGTTGCTTGAGTCTTGGCAGCGCAGGACTAGGCAGATGTCTTTGAGTTGCCTCATTTTGTCAGCCTAGAAAGCTTGGTGGGAACTCTTTATGCGTTTGACTCCTTTAGTTTGTATTAATTCTGGTTTATAATATATCACTGTGTTTTGGTTGCCCGTGGGGCGTGTTAGACTTTTGGCAGAGTGAATCCCGCGTTGCTTGAACTGCTTTGGTAGTGTTGACAATGATAATTTAGTAATTGCTCTTTATTTGCTAATTTGGTATTTTACAGGTCTTTAGTACATAACATGCTTATATAAAATGTAATAGGTGCTTGGCAGAGTCAACTGGAGAATGGCGTGCCAAAATTACAATACCATGTCTTGTGCCCCGTTGTTTGGGGGTAAAGAGAGTGGCGCGTCAGGATAACCCAAGTCGTTGGGACTGACTTGCTTTTTCTTTGTTGTTTATCTTGCGCCTCGTTGAGTGGAGGGTAAGTAGAATCGTTTCGCGTCATCTGTTCGTCTTGGCTTGGGCAGAGGTGTGCAGGTTAGGAGGGAGGAGGCGTTGTCAAGGCAGAGGTGTCGATTTGCCAGCTTGAGCCGTCTTTGCGGAGGCATCGTTTGGGCAGAGGTGTCGATTTGCCAATGTGAGATGTCTCTTGTCCCCCCAACCTAAGTGTAGAGTTAGTTCACTCTGGACTTAGGTTGTTACTTTGGTCGACGTCGTAGGATGTGAGAAACGTGTCCTTTCTCCAGCTTGTCCAAGTCCGCCATTAGGTAGTTGATCCTGCATACTGAGATGTGGGGTGGTCGATGGCATTGCCATCGACCTTCCGATGCCCGAGTTTAGTAAAGTTCTGAGATGACAGTGAAGAACGGACGAAGGAGGTAATGGTATGTGTTACTCTCCCCCAGGTTAAGCATTGACTAGGACTTATCTGCAATGAGGTACTATTCTGGTTGACATCGTAGGATGGGAGAAGGTTGTCCTCTCTCTGGCTTGTATGTGTCTAGCACCAGATAGCTGGTCCTGCATGCAAAAAGGAGAGGTGGTCGATGGCATAGCCATCGACCCTTCGACGCTCAAGTTAGTAAGTTTTTGAGACAACAAAGAAAATACATAAAAAGAGGTGAGATCATGTGTTACTCCTTTTCAGGCTAAGCACTGAGGTAGGCTTGTTCCAGCCTTAGGTTGTTATCTTGGTTGACGTCGTAGGGCAGAAGGTGGTGTCTTGTTTCCAGCTTGTTTAAATCTACCCAGTTGATAGCCAACCTGCATGCCAAAAGGAGAGATGGTCGATGGCATTGCCATCGACCCTCCGACGCCCAAGTCAGCAATGATCTGAGGAGAAATGAAAGGATGGACAGAGGAGGTGAGGGCATGTGATACTTCCTGCCAGAGGATTAGAAATGGTCAGTAATGGTATGTCCTGCAACGGGAAATGTACATCCTTACAGGGATGGACAGGAGCAGTCGAGGTGTCGATTTAACCTGTCAGAGGATTAATAAGAAGCGTAGTCGGTGGCTTTGCCACCGACTCTCTGATGCTTAAGTCAGTGCAAAAGTTTATGAATGTAATAAGTAAAGTAAAGAGATAGAGTTTAGAAATGGTACAACTTTAGTTAAGTTGCGTTCCAACTGTTGTTAATGTTGAGCCCATCTTTGGCTTGGAGCTTGTATGCTCCCTGGCCAACCACTTTGGTGATTAGGTAAGGACCTTCCCAGTTGGATGCTAGCTTGCCTGCTCCAGCCTCTCTGGTATTCTGAAAAACCTTGCGGAGCACCCAGTCACCTACTTTGAAGGCTCGAGCCCTGATGTTCCTGTTGTAGTGACGGGCTACCTTTTGTTGGTATGGCGCATTTCTGATCACCACCATGTCTCGGAGTTCGTCGACAGTGTCGAGGTTATGGTCTTCGGTTGTCCATTGGCAGCGTATGAATGGTACCCCACCTTCTGCTAGTAAGACCGCTTCAAAACCGTAGGCTAAGGGAGAAAGGAGTCTCACCAGTCGGTGTTCTAGCAGTAGTGCGATATGACCAGATAACTCCTGGTAGCTCGTCTGCCCAAGCCCCTTTAGCCTTTTTAAGCCTTTTCTTCATAGTTTTTATGATGGTTTTATTAGACGATTCTGCTTGGCCGTTGGATTTGGGGGTAGCGTGGGTTAGAAAAACGAAGCTTGATCTCCCATTCCTTGCAGAAGTCCTGAAACTCGAAGCTAATGAACTGAGAACCGTTGTCTGTAACGATTTTCTTGGGCACTCCGAACCTGCAAATGACATTTTTCCAAATAAAATTTTTTACCTCGCGATCTCTGATTTGGTGGAATGCCTTAGCCTCGATCAACTTGGTGAAGTAATCCGTCACGACTAGCATGTAGACTCGCTGCCCTGGAGCAATGGGCAACTTTTGTACGACGTCCATATCCCACTTTATGAATGGCCATGGTCAGAGTATGGAGTTGAGTTTCTCTAGAGGCAATGGGAGGAGTTGGCAAACCTCTGACGTCTATCGCAACTTTTGACATGACTTATGCAATCCGCTCGCTTGGTACGCCAGTAGTAGCCAGCTGTGAGGACTCGACTTGCTAGACCATGACCCGCTGAGTGATTTCCACACTCCCCTTCATGAAGCTCAGCTAGCACGTATTTGGCTTCCTCTGGAGTGACACATTTGAGATAGGGTCTAGAGTAGGACCTTTTGAGTAACTGACCTTCCAACATAGTGAACCAAGCTGCCTTTGCCCTTAGTCTGCGTGCTTCATTCTTGTCTTCTAGTATTTGGTCGGTTGTAAGGTAGCTTATTATGGGTGTTATCCAGTTGTGGATGGAGTCTACAGTTGTTACTTCAAGTGTGGAGCTCTTCCATGTAGCCAGCCATTGGAGGATGACCAGTGGAATCGACTGCTCTAACATGGGTGGGATTGACGAGCCTAGACTGGCTAAGGCGTCGGCGTGTCCGTTCTCCAGTCTGGGTACCTGTGTTATATCAGCTTCTTTGAAGTCAGCTAGCATTTCTTTTACCTTGGCTAGGTAAGCGGTCATCCTGGCGTCTGTGGCTTGGTATGCCCCTTGCGTCTAGTTGACTATCAGTTGGGAGTCAGACTTTATCTCTATCCTTCGGATGCCCATGTCTTTGGCAAGAGCGAGTCCAACGATCAAGGATTCGTACTCTGCTTCATTATTTGTAGCTTTGAATTCACATCTAACGACCCATTGAATTTGGTCTCCCTCAGGGGATTGGAGAACCATGCCTAGTCCAACTCCATTCATGTTGTTGGAGCTGTCGACCGACAAGGTCCATTTCAGCTTTTTCTGCTCTGCAAGACACAACAACTCCTTCTCGGCTTGAATTAGGGTACCAGGTGTAAAGTCGGCTATAAAGTCAGCCAACACTTGAGACTTAATTGCAGTACAAGGTTGGTAGGATATATCATGCTCGCTTAGTTCGACTGCCCACTTGGTTAGTCTACCAGATAGTTCTGGTTTGTGAAGTACATTTTTTAATAGAAATGTGGTAACTACAATCATCGGGTGGCACTGGAAGTAAGGTCTTAGCTTCCTGGCAGCCATAACTAAGGCCAGGGCAAGCTTTTCTAGTTTGCTATAACGTGTCTCTGCATCGAGCAAAAACTTGCTAACATAATAGACGGGTAGTTGCTTACCTTGTTCTTCTCGTACTAGTACTGCACTTACTGCCGTTTCGGAGACTGCTAGGTAGACATATAAGTTTTTGCCTTTGAGGCTTAGACAGTAAGGGTGGAGAGGTTAGGTATTCTTTCAACTGCTGGAGTGCTTCTTCACAAGCGGGAGTCCATGTGAATTCTTTGGACTTTCGCAGAACGGATAAGAAATGGTGGCATTTTTCTGAAGAACGTGAGATAAAACGGCTAAGTGCTGCCACTCGACCAGCTAGCTTCTGCACATCCTTGATGCATGTGGGAGAAGGGATGTTCATCACAGAGTGGATCTGGTCTGGGTTGGCCTCCACTCCTCTGTGAGTTACCATATAGCCTAGGAACTTTCCTGAAGAAACACCGAAGGAACACTTAGTAGGATTAAGTTTCATATTATACCTTTCTAGTACGTCGAATGCCTGCTCGAGATGTTTGAGATGTTCGTCGGCCACTAGAAACTTGACTAGCATGTCGTCGATGTAGACTTCCATGGTGTCCCCCAGCATGCCAGCAAACATTTTGTTCACCAATCTCTGGTAAGTTGCCCAAGCGTTCTTCAACCCGAATGACATGACCTTGTAAAAGAAGATGCCTCTTTCTGTGATGAAGGCAGTCTTCTCCTGGTCTGCCAAAGGTATCAGTATCTGGTTGTACCCAGAGAATGCGTCCATAAAACTGAGTAGTTGGTGGCCTGCAGTGGCATCGACCAGCATGTCGATGTGGGGTAGCGGGAATGAATCCTTGGGGCAGTTGACTTCTCGGACAGAACCTGCTTCGATCAGCTTCTGGACTCCTCATTTATCACTCTATTGCGTTCTGGAGCAAACTTTCTACGCTTCTGTCTTATTAGGGGATGGCTAGGATCTACCTGTAATTTGTGTACCATTACCTCGGGCTCGATTCCTGGCATGTCAGCATGAGACCAGGCGAAGCAATCATGATGGGATGTAAGGAACTCGATTAACTTGCTCCGCAGCGTAGGACTGAGTTTGGAGCCAATCTGCACTTTATGATCCAGGAAGTCCGGGTGGATTTGGACTTCATCTAGCTCTTCCATGCTTGGGCAGTCTGGATCGGTGCGACCGAGTTTCCCCTTCTGTAATTGATACAAGGCTGATTTTGACGCTTTCATTGCGTTTTTGTAGCAATATCTCGAAGTACTCTGCTCTCCCGTACACCCCAGGGAGTTCGGAACCTGAGCACTTGGTGGAAAGTGGACGGTACTGCCCTCATGTTGTGGATCCATGGCCTCCCAAGTATGATGTTGTAGGCAGAAGAGCAGTCTAGTACAACGAACACAGTGTTGAGGTTGATTCCTCCTGCGTAGACGGGAAAGGTGACTTCCCCTAATGTGTGCTTTTGCTCTCCACTGAACCCTACCATGATAGTAGACCGTCGGCAGATGCAAGATTTGTCTAAGCCCATACATTGCAAAGCATTCAAGAAAAGAACGGTAGTAGACGAACCATTATCGATTAAAATACGCTTAACTAAAACATTTGCGATATTAGGAGAGATGACAAGAGCGTCATGATGAGGGTTGACGAGCCCTGTGGCTTCATTGTCTACGAAGCTTATTGTCTTGTTTGTGTAGGAGTGAGGAGTGTCTTCTGTGGAGTGGGCTAGAGGGTTGGCTGCAACTCTAGCACTCTTCTTGCCGGCAAAGTGGCTGACTCCACTCACTTCTGAACCTCCTGAGATTACCAGACACGTCTTTGTAGGAATTGGCTGCTCTGGTTCCTTGATTGGGGTGTCTTTATGAGCCAAGGTATGCTTCCCTTTGTTAGTCAACAAGTCGGTAAGGTGACCTCTTTTTAGCAACTCTGTAACTTCTAGCCTAAGGGTTATGCAATCTGCAGTGTTGTGGCCGTGATCTCCATGGAACTCGCACCACTTAGTAGTGTCCCTCTTCTCGCTAGGAGTCTTTGTCTTTCCTGGCCATCTTACTGTACTTCCCATGCCCTTCATAACTGCTACTAGTTCGACTGCTTCAATGGTTAGGTTGTACTCTGGAATTCTGGTGCCCTTCATAACTGCTACTAGTTCGACTGCTTCAATGGTTAGGTTGTACTCTGGAATTCTGGTGCGAATGGGTCCTTGAGGCTTCTCCGTTGGGCGACCTGATGGAGGGTCATGTGGCCTTCTGTTCTCCCTAGGGGCGCTACGTCTGGAAGTTGGGTAGGGCTCCCCTGGTCTACTATCTGTTCTCCGATCTCGCTACTAGTTCGACTGCTTCAATGGTTAGGTTGTACTCTGGAATTCTGGTGCGAATGGGTCCTTGAGGCTTCTCCGTTGGGCGACCTGATGGAGGGTCATGTGGCCTTCTGTTCTCCCTAGGGGGGCTACGTCTGGAAGTTGGGTAGGGCTCCCCTGGTCTGCTATCTGTTCTCCGATCTGGTCGTCTAGAGCGACGGTCCCTGTTCCTGTCATCATAAGAATAATATTTACTTTCGTGGGCTTCGTCTTCCTCCCACCGAATTTCTACCCAGGCGCGAGCCAAGGCGTCTTCCATGGTAGTGCAGTTGAATTTAGTAAGCTCCTTGTATAGCTCCCCTTCTTGTAGCAAACCTTTTCAGAATGCGTCAACTGCAGTCTCCTGGTTGCAGTAGGAAATCGACACCTTCTCTCGATTGAACCTCCCCACAAAAGTCCCCGAGTGGCTTGCCTCTTCTCTGGTGGACTCGGTAGAGGTCTCCAGATAGTTTTTCTAGCTTTTTGCTGCTGGCGAACTGCTCTACAAATGTGTTTGTGAGTTGTGGAAAGGAGGCGATCGAGTTGTTGGGCAGGTTCGTGTACCACTACAAAGCTGGACCTAGTGATCATTGCCTCCATATCTGTGAGTTTCCAAGCCATGATCTGCTCCAGAGGAGTACCAGTAAGAGACAAGTTTAGAATGTCATCTTGTGAGTTAAGAGTTGTCCCACCTGCCACAGTGTGCGAGGGGGGACAGTAAACACTGAAGAAGAAAAGAGAGGAGCAGTAGTAGAGTGCAAGGGCAGAGTAGAGTGTAGGGGCGGAGCAGAGCTCTGGAATGAAGGCAGAGGTGTTATGAAAGGTGGTGCAGAGCCAGCTTGGGTTGCAGGTATTGTTGTAGAACCACTGACAGTAGTCGACTGCATGATAGGTTGGCAGGAAGAACTTCCTGGCTCCGGAGTTGAGAAAGGTTGCATTGAAGTAACTAGAGCTCGGAACCTTATTCCTGTTGTTTTTGGTACAGAGAGCTCAGTGATCTTCTCTTGAAGTAGTTGGTTCTCTGTTCTCATCAGAGAATTCTCTTCTTCCAGAGCTTTGAACTTTTGAGCATTCTCTTGTACTTGGGCTGTGAGAGCGGCTATTTGGGCTGAAACGTCGATCGGAGAGGCTGCGATGTCATCTGCCATTGCAAAGGTCGTCTTTGATAGTTGTTGCCTGGGCCCCACGGTGGGCGCTAAACTGTGGACGGGTAGAATGTCACACGGTTAGAGAGAATGTTAGGTGGGCACCAGCAACTAGACTTCGGGCCTTCAAATGGACAGGTTGATGGGCAGAAGGTCGGGTCTGGTAGTCGGGTAGATGGGTAGACGAACGTCCGAGTAGAGAACAACGTCTGGGTAGGAAGCGGGTACCAGAGACCTGTTGACCTGCAATAGAGAAACAAAATCGTGAAGTCTAAGGGGGCACCGAAGGTGGTGTCAGCCAAGGACTCTCCGACAGTCAAGTCAGTAACTTAGTTCGATAAAGTAAATGAATAAACCGAAAGTAGAGTTACTAATGATAGTGGAGTCGTTGTAGTGTCGGAGGTAGTGCGACTCGTAGAGTGGCCGGAGCTCGGTTCTACGGAAAGGTCAGTTGGATAGCTTCTTGCCAAACTGTGGACGGTAGAGTAGGCTTTTGGTTAGGGAGAGTAGACTTCTGGTCACGGCAGAGTAGACTTCTGATGACGGTAGAGCAGACTTCTGGTGATGGCAGAGTAGGCTTCTGGTCACGGTAGGGTAGACTTCCGATGATGGTAGAGCAGACTCCCGGCGATGGCAGAGTATGCTTCCGGTCACGGTAGAGTAGACTTAACGAGATAGAAGAGGAACAGAGAGTCTCTAGTAAGATCTGGTGAGATATCGTAGAAACTTCTGGCCGGAACTATCTCATTCGACTAAACTAGATAAGAGGTTACCGGAGTAGATAGATTCTAGCCGGAACTTTAGTAGAGGGTAAGTGGGGAGATCGGAGTAACTCCTTTCTGGAATGCCAAGTAGAGAATGAGTAGTTTTCGAGTGAGAGTCAGATGTTCCTTCTAAGGGTGTGACTTCCTCTATTTATAGAGTTTAGAGGAGAATAACCACCCTTAGGCGTGGGTTTGTTAGATCCGCAATAGTAGGATCCCACTAGAGTGTCTTCGTAGTCGTTGATCTCTTGATAGGGCAGCATAGCCCTACGATGCATGCCACCTTAGTCTGTTGTTCCCATTAGAAGTCGTCTACTATTCCTTTAAAGTAGCGCAAGATTCGGCCTTCTACCATGACCCCAACGTATAGCAAAATGCTAGGAATTGAGATGACACGTTCCTTAACTTCTAGCCTAGTGGTGGCGTGACCATACGGAGTTTGAGCGTGTTGACACGTCAGACTAGGGTTGTTATGCTGGAAGAGAGGGTTAGGGTGAGCACGCCGGACCGACTAGGCTTGCTAGGCGTGTTGGGCTTTCTAGTAAGGAACTTGCAATGGGCTTCCTTACCGGCTAGCTGGGTTGCTGATGCACCCGAAAAGGTTGCTCACCCAAGCGGAAGTATCAAGTGATAATCCGGCAAAGCCGGGATCGATCCAAGGATAGGAAGGTGATTCGGATAACGAAGGGTCTTAATCACCGGTCTAGGTATCAATAACAAACCTAGACTAAAAAGGAAAGGAACAAGGATAAATGGGGGGTTTTGATACGAATAAGTAATAATAGAAGAAACAAGTAAAACTACACTAAATAATCTAAATTAAACGGGCGAGAGAGATTCGAGAGAAGTGTCGGAGGAACAAGAGCCGGGAAGCAACAAATAGGTGAGAGAGGTATCGAAGTCCGGGAATCCATAATGATAAACCTACGACTATGTATGATCCAATCTAATGTGTCGAAGTATAATCAATGTTCGACTCCTAAAGTAGAATGTCTTTAAGTACTACGTATATCCGGATATCATACTTAGTCAAACAAACATCATAATCGGTTAAACTCGAGTCATTAAGGGTGCTGTCTAGTCTCCTAACTATGTGAAGTGCATGACAAGACACATGAAATTATGACTTAGACTACGATCAATATCAAATACTTCGTTTGTCTATTAACTATGCGAAGTGCTTGACAAGACACATGAAAATACGATCGAAACGATAGTCGAATCAAATGAACATCAATTTATAATCAAAACATTAACTCATATCAAACATAATCACAAATTCATCACATTTCATCCCATATAATCGACATACTTGATTTAGCTAACATGGTGAATAAGTAATAAATGAAAAGAAGATGATGAGAAATCCCCCTTTTTTCGATGTGGTTCAAGGCTAGGTTCGTCAGAAAATTTGAGTAGTTAAGGTTCAGCCGATCTCCCCTTAGCAAATTTGTGAATTTCCCCTTAACAGTGCATAATGGGTCTCCCCGAGCAAAAATCAGATCTGCCCTTAGCAACCAGACTCATCTTCTTCATTTAAAACCCACCACCATTAAAGCTTAGTCAAACTTTCTCTCTCTAGAGATTTTTCAACCAAAACCAAATCAAACACCAAGGGAAGCAAGATAATAGTATGGGGAGCAAAAGCCCTAACTTTTCCGGCCAAAATAATGCCCGGAAAAGCTAGAACAACCCGACCAAAGACAATGGTGAAATCCGGCCAAAAT
The DNA here is from genome assembly GCF_041429995.1 of Eschscholzia californica. Lineage (NCBI taxonomy): Eukaryota > Viridiplantae > Streptophyta > Magnoliopsida > Ranunculales > Papaveraceae > Eschscholzia > Eschscholzia californica. Next base: position 26,301,675 of record NW_028238309.1, on the reverse strand, counting down.
GGTGAGATCCGGCCAAGAAGCAACTGTCCCGAGCCACCCTGTGCTTATCCCGAGCTGCCGCGCACACCCTATGCATGCTTGAAGTCGCCCGAGCTGGTTTCTAAAAAATCCCGAGCTTCCCAAGCTGCTGTCCGAGCATAGAAGATGAGGAACACAACAGCCCGAGCTGCTGCCTTTAGTGTTCCCGTGCAAGTCTTGTCGGTGCAGCTGTTGTGCTCGCGTGTTGGCTGGAGGTTGTCCCGAGCTGTTGCGCTTCAAGAAGCTTCAAACCGAGCTGCTATGGAGTTGCTCTTCTCGTGCTAGCTGCTGTCCTTTAAACCCCGATCAGCTGTCCCGTGCCGACCAAGCTATGGCCGGTCTATGTGCTGGCCGGCCAAGCTTAGGTCGGCCCCTTCCATCTCTTGCTCTCTCTAACAACTTCAAACCCTAGTTTCTTCAAGAACACCCAAGAACTTGAAACCCTTTTCTCTCTCTCTAACTTGTTATGTGTAAAGAAGATGATGAATAGTCTCTCACTTGATTAAAAACCCTAGACTTAGTCAACTTGACTAAGTTTTTAAACTACTTTTACTTGGGCACGAAAGTGGGTGCTCATAAAATCTCTACACCTCCCTTCTTCTTTGGGTATTCTTGAACTTGGGCTTAGATGTTGGGCTTTGAATTAGAGACCAAGGGCGTGTCTTAATCTATTCTTTACAATTAGAACCAAAGGGGGGTGCCTTCAACAAAAGACCTTGGCTTTTATCTTTCACGACTTCCTCGTCCGAACTCGGAATTGACTTCCGTTTTCACCGTTGGACTCACCATTGACTCCAATTGTTGTTTGACTTCTGATTTTGACCAAAATACCCATGGTTCTCTTTTCTTCTCTTTTGCCGCATGAGATTAAAATGTGATAATTCCCTCTCTTTATTCGGAATTACACGCCAAACCCCAAATAAACTACTACCTAGCAATAAAAACACATAAACAATTAGAAATAAAACCCGAAAAGAACTAAGTCATCAAAGTTAAGTGACCTAAATGTGGAATTTTCACGCCACATCGGTTGCTAGAAGGACACTCCTCATGTTGCATAAAGGCGGGCGTAGAAAGAAGGCCTAACACGAATTTCGCCTCTATTAAGCCCAATGCCGTTTTTGGCCAATACAATAGACATCTCAAGACAAACTGATTTCATGGACATTTGGAGACATTTTAGTACAAATATATTCTTTCACATGGCTAGACAATAAAGATAATATTAAATAATAAATGTCCACCAATTGGCTATCAATATCCCCAGATATCCATGGATGTCTACAAACATTGAAAAATATATTTTTGAAATATGAGTACAAATATATCTATATAATAAGGGGGGAGGGTATCTTTTTTAGAATGTACCCTCATTATATGATTAGACAGTAATGATGATATTAAAATAAGGGAGGATGGGATTTAAGTCAAAAATCGCATGATCAACGAGCCTAGAGACCAAAGATAATCTGAAATAGAAAGTAAATCCGCTCAAAGTAAATTACATGTCTATCCTCTTATTCTGTTTTACTGCCTAACCTATCCTAAGTTAAAAAAAAGCAACCCAAAATAAAAGATACCATAATATATAGAGATTCATTAAAATATTTCTTTAAAAACAAACTTTCTTTCTCCGGAAAAATTTGCCTTTTCCGTTTAGCATAAATAAAAAGTAGGCTTTTCTGTTTCAAAAAAATAACCCAAAAAAAAGTTGCCTTTTCCTCAAACATCAAAACGAAGAGAGAGGAAAACTCTTATCTTAAACACGCCCAAAATAAACCTAACAAGGAGAAAGAGTATCGAGTAGGAGAGAGGGAGAATCCATTGCTGGTTTCGTTCATCATCATCAACAGTAAAGAATAAGTTATTTTGGTTTTCATCATTTTTGTTGTTGCTTCAACTTTATTTATGATTTAGATTGATTTCTACAACACAAAACGAATTAGGTTTTGATTTTTACAACTTTTACTATGATTTATTTTTCTGAAATTGATTAGCTAATAAGTAATTTCTAGGGTTTAGTTGTTTCGAAGTGGTTTAATGGAAGTTATTTTCAAAACCCTAAATCTGTTCAAAGTGAAGAGTATGTTTCTTTTTTGCATGCAACAAAAAATTTGTATGGTTACCTTGTCTCAGTTGTTGTGTAATTTCTTTGAAGAAATAACATATGAAGCTTGATCTCTTTATAAATTTGTAGTTACTATTACATCTTCTGCTTAAATTTTTTATTTTAGACTGACAATTTAGGGTTATATCTAATTTAGGGTTTTGTATTGTAGACTTTCAAGCATAGTGTTAGATCCAGAATATAATTACTTTCAGTAAAAACTTAATATTTTGTCTAGCATTATTAAGTTTCTTATAAAACTTTATCAATGGTTACCTGTCAAACCTAATTTTTTGACAACCATAGAACATTATATGGTGTAATATGGGAAAAAAAATTAGAGAATAAATTGGATTGTAAAAACAATGTAATTTTTTTGTCTAGCATTTTTGAAGCTTATCATAGAACCTTGAAATGGTTACTGTTCAAAACTGGTTTCATAACAAAAATGACTTGTTTGACTAGCATTTTTTAGTTTCTTATAGAAACGCATAAATGGTTACAACCCAAAGATGTTGAATTGGTTTGTTGTTTGAACTTTGACAGGCCTGATTGTGGGTTGTATGTGATTTTGCACATGGAAGAACTTTATATCGGATCAAACTATAAACATTTTCCTAATGAGATGCCAAAAGATGATTGGACAAAACTAGCGCAAAGAAAGAGGGGTGAACTAACTTGGTTGTTCTGAATGAATCGAAGGATATATGGAGAAAAATGTTTAAGTACTTTAACTTGTATTTTGTAACGGGCTATGTGATAAAACGTAGCAAACATGTTTATGTTTTAAGTTTGAATAACATCTTGAGCAGTTATGGGATTATTTATCAATGTTCTATCATACCACAATTATATTATATTTTAGATGTCGTTCAACAAGTTTATAGATACGATAAAGATGTTACTCAAATTTCTTGAACACTACTGAAATTATACAATTATAATACGTGGTAGGGCAAAGGCATGATGAACTCAAACACTTAATGCTGAATCCATTGATAACATATATGACTAAGGAAACAAATAGTTCGTACAAAAATATATCAAAAATCTGGACATTTTGATTAAAATATAACAAAGGCTAAAACCAACTGCATTGGCCAAAAACGGCATCTGGGCTTAATGGAGACGGAATTCGTGTTGGGCCTTCCTTCTACGCCCGCCTTCATACAACATGAGGTGTGCGCCTCTAGCAACCCAGCGAGCCTGGCATGGAAGCCCGTCGAGAGTTCCTCACTAGCAAGCCCAACACGCTTAGTAGGCCCAGTCAGTCTGGCGTGCTCGCCCTAGCCCACTCTTCTAGCGTGACAACCCTAGTCTGACGTGTCAACTCACTCAGACTCCATATTGTCACGCCACCACGTGGCTAGCAGTTAAAGAACGAGTCACCTCAATCCCTAACATTGCTATACGTTGAGGTCATGGTAGAAGACCGAGTCTTGCGCTACTTTGAGGGAGTAGTAGGTCACTTCTACTGGTAAGAAGCGGAGTAAGGTGGCAGGCATCGTAGGGCTACGACGCCCCATCCAGAGATCAACGGCTACGAAGGCACTCTAATGAGATCCTACTATTCCGGATCTAACAAACCCGCGCCCATGGGTGGTTATCCTTCTCTAAGTTCTATAAATAGAGGAGGCCTCATTCTCAGAAAGGATGATTTGACTCTTACTCGAAATTACTTACTTACTCTCAACTTGGCGTTTCAAAAACCTTTTTACGCCGATCTCCCCACTTACCTTCTACTAAAGCTCCGGCTAGAATCCATCTACTCCGGTAACCTCTTATCTAGGTAAGTCGAAGGAGAAAGTTCCGGCTAGAAGTGTCTACGATATCTCACCAGATCTTGCCAGAGACTCTCTGTTCCTCTTCTATCTCGTTAAGTTTACTTTACCCAGGGGCGGACCCATTAAGAGACCAGGCCGGGCAGCTGCCCGGCCTGGATTTCGTAATTCTTGTACATAAACAGGGGCATTTTTGAAATTTTCTTTGGGGTGACTTGGGTGAGGGTTTCCTGGTGGAGTTTTAGCTTTGAGGTTGGATAGGAACAACGGGAAAGAGAGGAAACGAAGGAAGAAATAAATCAAACCAAACCCTAGCTAGGAACAACTGAATAAATTGATTCTTCAACTCTACTTTTCAAGAATCAAAATACAACTTAAGGTTAGTCAGTTGTTGTAAATAAAACCCAGTTTGCAGTGATTTTGAACCATAGTTTGAAGTTCTTCAATAGATTTTTGTTTTAGGGTTCTGGTCATCTTGTTTTTGGCACTCTAGTTTACTTGTAAATTTCGAAGAAGCATATATAGCTTCAGCAGGAACAAGCTTTTTTTTTGTACCTCGTAACTCTTCCCGAATTTCATTAATCTGATAAAAAAGAATTTGCAACATGGATGATAAAACTTGGGCTGACATGGATTCTGCTACAAGAATTCTACATAATCTACATTATCACAAGAACTAAAGTTAATAAGAGTATAACCCAAGTTGATTTCTATAGAAACTGAAAGTACTGCTTATAATTTATTAAGCATTTGAATCTGACTTGTTTCAAACTGAAAACTAGTAATTTCTACTCAATTTTTTGAGTCAACAACTACAAGAATTCTTAAGTGTTTCAAATTGAGAGTAGTAGTTTTCTCGCAGTTCTTCCTACAAACTCTAAAACAAAGGGTCTGCCTTCCCGGGCCTCAAATCCTGGTTCCGCCCCTGACTCTACCGTGACCAGAAGTATACTCTGCCATCGCCAGAAGTCTGCTCTACTATCGCCATAAGTCTGCTCTACCATCATCAAAAGTCTACTCTGCGGTGACCAGAAGTCTACTCTGCCTAACCAGAAGTCTATTCTATCGTCCGAGTAGACCAGAAGCTATCTGACTCATCTTTCTGTAGAACCAAGCTCCGGCCACTCTACGAGTCGCGCCACCTCCGACGCTACAACGACTCCACTATCCTTAGTAACTCTACTTTCGGTTTATTTATTTACATTATCGAATTAAGTTACTGACTTGACCGTCGGAGGGTCCTTGGCCGACACCGTCTCCGGTGCCCCCTTGGACTTCACGAATTTGTTACTCTTGTGCAGGTCAACAGGTCTCTAGTACCCGCTTCCTACCCAGACGTTGGTCTACCAGTTAAAAGAATATGAATAGGTTTTGTGTGAGAAAAACCATTAACTTCCCTTATATATTTATATTGTTAATTGTTTATATAAATATGTAATTGACATAGATAGCTATACACAAGAGAGGAAAGAGAATACATAAGAGAAGAAAGAAAATACATAAGGTAGGAAATAGTATATACAATATATTGGAAAGAATCAAGTTCAATCTCATCCAAAATCTTTAGTCAATTATTTCACGAATCTGATTATTATTACCATTATTACCCTCCCGCAAATTGAGCCTCGAGGAGACGCGAAGGTTCAATTTGGGACAAAGCTCCAAGAACCGGAAATGAGATAAGCTTTTCGTCAAAATATCAGCAAGCTGATCATGAGATGGGACAATTTGAATCTTCACTGATCCGGCTGCCACCTTTTCCCGAACAAAGTGGTAGTCCAAAGCAATGTGCTTAGAACGACCATGAAACACTAAGTTGGCAGTCATGAGGATGGCACTTTTATTGTCACAATATATACTAATAGGAGTAGATATGCGAATACCCAATTCCTGAAGAATATAACCAATCCAAGTTAAGTCAGCAGTAGTGGAGGCAAGAGCCCGATATTCAGCTTCGGTGCTGTAACGAGAAACCGTAGGCTGCTTACGAGCACTCCGGGTGAGAAGATTCCGACCAAGAAAAATGGAGAACCCAGATGTAGAACGACGTGTATCAGGGCAACCTTCCCCACTCAGCATCAGAGTAAGCATGAAGAGAATAGAGGCAGAGTCCGCAAACAACTGTAAACCCCTGTGAATCGTCCCCTTAACATAACGCAATATGCATTTAACAGCTTGAAAGTGGTCAACTGTGGGAGCGTGCATAAACTGGCACGCCACATTGACTGCATAGGCAAAATCTGGACGAGTCAACGTAAGATACTGAAGAGAACCCACCACCTTACGATATTGAGTAGGATCTGAGAAAGCAACACCCTGTCCTGACAACTAAATGCATGTAGTCATAGGTGTAGAAGATGGTTTGACACCCTCTAAATTTAAAATTTTAAGGATGTCTAAGGCGTATTTAGATTGAGTAAGTAAAAAACCATCCTTATTCGAAGTTGCTTCAATACCCAGAAAATAATGTAGAGAACCCATATTCTTCATATCAAACTCAGAAGATAGTTGAGAAATAATCGTATCAATGGTGTAGGAATCAGCTCCCGTGAGTATAATATGATCAACATAAAGCAACAAATAAATCACACCCACTGGAGTCGTACGAATAAAAAGTGAGGTATCAGACTTACTAACACGAAAACCAATACGGAGTAGGTAAGAGCTGAATTTGTCATACCATGCCCGAGGAGCCTGCTTCAAACCATAGAGAGCCTTGTGAAGACGACAAACATACAATGGATGGGAAGTATCAACATAGCCAGGAGGTTGGGCCATGTAAACCTCCTCAGTTAGATCCCCATGAAGAAAGGCATTCTTCACATCTAATTGAAGAATGAACCATCCACGAGAAACTGCGATAGATAAAATAATCCGAATAGTTGTAGGTTTGACCACAGGGCTGAAAGTCTCATCAAAATCAAGTCCAGGTTTCTGGGTAAAACCTTGGGCAACCAAACAGGCTTTATACCTGTCAATAGTGCCGTCAGGTTTGAGCTTGGTGCGAAAAACCCATTTAGAACCAACAATGTTCATAGAGGGGTCAGGGGGCACCAAAGACCAAGTACGTTGTTTCATAAAAGCTTCCATTTCTTCTTCCATAACACGTTGCCAATGTATTGATTTACTAGCCATACGATATCCCCGCGGTTCCGTGATAGCAGATAAGGCAGCATAAAAGCTGGAACCAGAAGAACCAAAAATATCAGAATCACGGGGAGAAATAGGTACCGAGAATATACCTGAGATGGAGTCATGTCAACTAGTAGAGCATCACGCATGATTGAGTCGATCAACCTGTAACCTTGAGGACCACACTCCGAGCTAGAATCTAATGAAACCGTCGGAGCAACCCCTCCCGTATTCGAATCCGTCAGAGAACGCATGGGAACCGGAGTAATACCTGCCAAAGAACGAGGACCCGATACTAGAGGAGTGGTAGGAGTAGATTCTGGTGGTGTAGTAGAAGGAGCTGCGGAGGGGCCCTCAGTAGAGACTGAAGGCACCTCCCCAGTAGGTGCAGGAAGAGGGGTCACTATTGAACTGACAGGGGTATCATCTAGACGAATTGTGGTAACTAAAGGTGCCTTTGAGGCAGAATCACCCACCGGAATGGGAATGGGATTGGCTTCAATGCTAGGGGTAGTAGGGGAAGACGAGACAGACATTAAGGAACGAGTAATAAGAAAACTCACTAGATCATCAGATGAAGACACAAAATCAGACGTTTTAAACGGGTAAATAGCTTCATCAAAGATAAAATGACGAGAGATAAATACCTTCTTGGTGGTAGGATCTAAGCATTTGAAACCCTTATGAAATTGACTGTAACCGATAAACATACATGGGAAGCTCCGAGGTGAAAGTTTGTTAGAAGCATAAGGTCGCAAATAAGGGAAACAAAGACATCCAAACGAACGCAACATGAAATAGGAAGGTGGCTTACCGTATAAAGTGGAGAAGGGAGAAGCATCCTGGAGCACTGTCGTAGGCATTCGATTAATGAGAAAATTTGCTGTTTGAAAAGCTTCAACCCAATAAATAGCAGGTAACCCACTATGAAATAAAAGACTCAGTCCAGTTTCAGTTACATGACGATGTTTACGCTCCACACGAGCATTTTGAGCAGGTGTATACGGACAAGAAATACGTCTGTCAATGCCATTTGCACTTAGAAAATTTAAAAATTGAGTATTTTGAAATTCACCTCTTCTATCTAATTGAAGAGTCTTAATTTTAGAGTCCAATTGATTTTCGACAAGAGATTTAAATTTTACAAAGACTTGAAAAAATTCAGATTTAGCACAAAGTGGATAAAACCAAGAAAATCGACTGTAATAATCAACAAAAAGCACATAATATTTAAAACCATTGGAATAGGAACAGGAGAAGGACCCCATAAATCAATGTGCACAAGAGCAAGAGGAGAAGAAGCTCGTTTATTATTCAAAGTAAATGGAAGTCTATGACTTTTACTCATATTACAAGAAATACAAGTAGAAGACATAGAATTCTTGGAAACAGACTGAATTAAATTATCCTTAATTAAAATATCTAATACCCTAGAATACACGTGACCAAGTCGACTATGCTACATAGCAAGTGGTGCTTTGACTGAGACTGAAGTAGAACTAAAAAATGAGGAATGAGCTTCATCCAAGACAAACAAATTTCCTCGCCTACTGCCGGTGCCCAGAATCCTTCCTTTCTCCTGAAAGATAACAAAGCCATGTTTTGAAAATAGAACAAAACAATGAAGATCATCAACAAGTTTGCCTATAGATAATAAATTCTTAGTAAGAGAAGGAACACGAAGTGAGTCAGGTAAGGTGAGGACACCATGGGGAGTGGGAAAAGTGATGGGTCATGAAAATGTCCCATCTGAGTCGTTTAATTTAGCCAAGTTAGTTCGTTTTGAGTCTTTATTATAATAAAATGGTTGGTTTTTATGATTAGGTGTCTTTTGCGGAGTTAGGTGTGAAAAACGGTTAAAAATGAGAAAAGTAACTTGAAGGGCATTTTGGTCTTTTGGACACAAGGGTATTCTGGGAAATTTGGACAAGGTCAGTGACGAGTGAAAAGTAGAGTCCGAGACGAGCTCGTAGGAGAAAACGGAAGTCAATTCGGAGTCCGGAAGAGTGAGATATGCATAGTCAAAGTTGGAGTCAAACAATGTAGACTGGTGGGACACTTTCGGGCACCATTCTGGCTGGTGGGATAATAGCAGCTGACGTGGCACGTCCTGAATGCACAAACCGGACAGCAGCATGTGGTCCCTCTTTTCACTTTGAAGCCCTCCGAAAATTACTTTTATACCCCTCCTTTTTGTCTCACTTTATGTTCAACCAATAGGAAATCATTTCTTGAGTAGAAAGCAACTCTAACTTCCTATTTTAACCCTCTTTCTCCCATTTTCTCCCAATTAACTCCTAAAACCCTAGCCATCAACCCATCTATAAATAAATCTCTACCTCTTTCATTTCTCTTGAGACTTGCAAACCCTCTCAATCCCTCTTCTCTATTCCCATACCTTCTCTTTCTCTACTTTTCTTTCTCTAACCCTAAAATCATCCTCTCAATCCCCTCTTACCTATTTCTTTCTCCAACCTATTCCCCTTTCATCTCTTCTTTCCAACTTCTTTCTACATATAATTTCTTCCTTCTCTTTCTTTTTCTTATTTGGGTGGCAATAAAATGGCTATTACTTGGATTTCTTGGAGTAAAATTCTTGAGCACAAATGGAGCAAATCTTGGACAAATTGGAGATACATGGGGATATGGAATTTGAACATTCTTGGTGATTTCTTTCCATTAATTTCTTAGTATTTTCATTTATTTTACAATGTCAATGAATGTTACTCTAGATTTCATGTATAGTTAATTTAGCAATCTAAGGTTGTGAATGAAACCCAGTTTGGATCTTTATAATACTTGTTCTTGATTAATTAAATCCTTTGATGTGCTTTAATGTCTATTGATTGTTTATCTATATGGATTGGATTTTCTTCCCATTACTCATGCCTCATAATTAGATATTTCATACTTTCGTTAAGTTGTTAGATGGAGTATGCTTTTTAGATGATGAATAATAGTTAAGCAATCTGAATCTCTATAAGGTAGACAATTAGAATTAGTAATTATAAAATTGTTTTATCTAGAACATCATCCGGAATCCAAATAGTTCATTATATTGGATCCCGAGTAAATACAAAAGAGATTTAAGTAATTAAGTGCTTGTTTTATAAAGTGAAATTGTGCGGTGGATTTTATAACCTTAGATATCTTCTTACCTCTCTCTTAGTTAGTTTATTTAGTTTTATTCGTTTTCTTATTTCTTACATATCAATCATCAAATCTATGAAGTGGGGTGTGTGTGTGTTTTAGTCTAGTTAGTTATTGACATTTTGATTATTGGGCTAAACTCGCCGTCAATATCCGAAGTGTCTACCTATCCCTTGGGACGATTCACGAATTTACTAACATACTATAACTTGACTCCCTATACTTGGGGAATAGACCTATTTTTAGGCCTATCAAGTTTTTGGCGCCGCTGCCGGGGATAGGTTTAGTAGTTTCGATATAGTTTGTTGGTTTGTTCATTAGTTTAGTGTTAATTTCTTACTTAGACATTTTTGCTTTATTTGCTTTTTCTATAGTTTATATTCTTTTAGGTACCATTTCAAGGAAATAGCCGGAGGAGACATAGGAGCGAAGGAAAGGAAGAAATCGTGAAGTAAAACGAAAAGTCGATAGTATCGCATTTTATCTCTTCCTTCTTACTTTTGGGCGATTGTTTAGTTCTATAATTGATAGTTCCCATTTTGTGATTATGTGCTACCATCTTTGAATATTGTTAAATCATGGCCCGTTCTTATAACGGTTGGCCATTCGATGTTGATGATGATGAGCTTATTTCGAGGATTCCCCGCACTAACCGACCTGATATGACCTTAGGTGAATACCAACGGATGTGTAGGGATGTTTCGATTAGTGAGGGGAATAGACCATTTGAGCATGACAGATCTCGTATGACCCTAGGAGAATACCGACGGATGTGTAGAGATGGTCGAATTAGTGATGGATATGGTCCGGCACTAAATATGTATGAGAGACCTTATAGTCCACATTATTCTGAGACCAATGATTTTAGGGGCAGGTATGATCCTAGTTTGTACGGTGGGAGTTATTATCAAGAGTCTTCATTTAATTACACTTGTGAGCCTTATCACGAAGAGACTCTTGAAGATAGATCTCAATTAGAGTCTGTGAGTCGTCTAACTGAAATGATGTTACAACATGAAGAGACACAAGATCTATTTCAACAGACGCAGATTCAAATGCAACAAGAGTTACAACAGAGGTTTGAGTCTCTAAATCATCAGTTTGAGTCTCTAAATCATCAAGTACAGATGATTACATCACAGTTATTAGCCGACGAGGAAGGGGTTTTACCACCCCAAACTCAAGAGGGTACTAGGTTCGATGGCGAGGGTAAGACGTCTAACCCTAGTACTAAGTTAAATGTCGACGAATCAACTAAGATGATCCAAGAGCTTGAACAAACTGATAACCTTGTTGTCTCGTTTCCTCACCATGTATCGTCTCATCATGATAGGACTATATTAGACTTTGAGATTCAGGATGATGACTCTATGAACAAGTTTGGGGATGACACTATTTTGAACTTTCTGATTTTCGACACTTGTAAGGAGTTAGTCTTAGATGCCGTACATGATGCTATAATTGATTATGCAGCTTTAGATGCCTTTCAGGACATTGATGACATAGTACCTAGAGACATGTTGGATAGTTTGTCGGACCATTTACCTAAGGAAACCATTGACCTTGACTTGGTCCCTGAGCCTATTGCCTTACCCTTAGAGTCTAGTTCGACTTTCCACATGATCTCAAACTCGGTTGTTGATCCCTTTTGGGACATTTCAAACGTCTTCCCGAAGACGTCTATGGACATAGTGGATGTTCTATCCACTAAGCTTACAGATGACTTTTTGCCTTCGACTGACCTCTTAGTCTTTCACTTGTACGTCGATCCTTTTGACGACTTCTTAGTCGTCGCCCCTAGCATTTATGCTTACTTAGTGGACCGTGCATCCACTAAGTTTGGGGATGTCTTATTATCTTCAATCGTCTTACTTGCACTTTACAGTTTTTACATGGTTGTGAGACGATTACCATTTGTATAAAGATTTCTTTGGGTTGACCCCCAAATTTTTTCGTCTTTTGCTTTTTGATCGTTAGGCCGATTAATGGGTCTTGATGTTTGTGGGTATCATCTCTGGAAACCCTCCAAGAGACATAACTCGTGCTCTTGTGTGAAATCAAGAAAATCAAAGGCTAATTGCATAGCTCAATGCAATCGTGTATACCCACGTTAGTGGTAAATTTGCATGTGGTCATGTCTTTTATGTGATTCATTCTCATGATATTTGTTGATATTTTAGGAGCAATTCTTATATGTTTTACTTCTAAGGCGTGGTTTGTTCCAAGTTTGGGGATGGCGCGAGCTTGGCATCAACTTGGAACCCTTTTATACATGAGCCTTGGTAGTATCATCTTTTATCTCCTTCGGTTATGGTAATATCTCTCCACTCTTCTCTTTAGATTCACGTGCCTCTTTATCTTTTGGTGAGTGTATGCTTAGAACATTGAGGACAATGTTAATTTTAAGTTTGGGGATGCGGGATATGACCATAACCAATGCATGACCATGGGTTTCAAAGAATAAAGGGTTCAAATTAGCCAAATTTTGAAAATTTTGAACATTTTGAGTAGATTTGCATGTGATTCTAGTGATAGTTTTAAGAATTTTGATGCATATGTGTCGAATTGATGAGTTTTGTGATTGCTAATGGCCTTTGCATGAAAGTCGAGTCTTTTAGTGTTTGTGTTGTGCCATGTGAGTGACATCTTAGTGAAGAAGAAACTTTTCTAAGAGACCTAGAGTAGTCATTAGTGGAGACTTAACCCAGGTGAGAGCTCAAAGACTAAATTGCCATTCGAGTGTATTCTTCCGCGCTAACTCCGAGTAGAATGAAGAGCTACTCAACCTCGTAACTTATAAAAGAGCTCATTTGATCTCATGTGCTCAATTTCCTTAGCCACTAGGAGTGACATTAGGATAGCGAATTAACCTTACCCTTGTAGTCCACGAAACCCAATGAGAATGCCAACTAGAAGAAAGCGGATACTCCATCACCATCCATCATCTTATATCCCGAGAATGAAGACATGAGATAAAAGAATGAATAATGTCAAAAGCGAGTATGAAATGAAAAGTTAATTGCAAGAATAAAGTTGTGTGTGTTTTATTTTGTTTTGGTTGATTGTATATGTGTTATGAAAAGAAAAAGAAAAAAAGAAAAGGAAAAAAGGAAAAAATGTGATATAAGAAAGAAAAAGAGTGAAATAAAGTGATTTTTGTGTATATTTGAGCATGTGTTAGCTCTTTTTTGTGAGTGATGTGATTGTATATATGTGTTGGTGTTTTTGTTCATGAATAAGTATTCGAAGCAAGAAACAAATGTTGAGATGCTTAAGAGGTTCTACCATAATGAAGAGGTCAAAATTCTCGGGAATCCACCATCATCATCCATCTCTAGTATCCGCTAAACTTTAGAAGGCATTTTTAGAGGGTAGAATGGGTGAGAAGGGCGAGTGAGCTTCCCCACTCTATTTAGTGGCTAATTCCTTTTCGAAGATCATTTGTTCCAAAATGTTGTCCTCACCCCTTTTTATGTGTTGAGTTCAAGTTAAGTGATCACACTCACACATACGAGCGAACCATTCTTGAGTGATTTCATTTTTGGAGTGTATGTCCGTGAGGCCGAAGTCGAGGCGAAATGTACTAACTTGGGAATCAAGGTTTTGTGACTTCGGAACATAGATGTGCTTATTATGGTATGACACTTGCATTTTAGGGTAAGATCATTAATGAAGAGATCTTTAGCTTCCACATGAACTTGTTTACTTGATTCATTATGTTTTGACATGCTTAAACCCTTCACTATATGAACCATGCTTATCTAGGATTTGGATGTTGGACCCTTTTGTTTTATGAAAATCGATGTTTGTGGGTGTCATCTATGGAAACCCTCACGAGACCACACTCGTCCACTAGGGCAACCTAGGGGTTTAACGGCTTGTTGCATATGCTAAATGCAACCGGGATGCCTCCAAAAATGAGTTAGGTTTTTCTTTTATTTTGTTTTGCTCGAGGACTAGCAAAATCTAAGTTTGGAGATGTTTGATGGGTCATGAAAATGTCCCATCTGAGTCGTTTAATTTAGCCAAGTTAGTTCGTTTCGAGTCTTTATTATAATAAAATGGTTGGTTTTTATGATTAGGTGTCTTTTGCGGAGTTAGGTGTGAAAAACGGTTAAAAATGAGAAAAAGTTACTTGAAGGGCATTTTGGTCTTTTGGACACAAGGGTATTCTGGGAAATTTGGACAAGGTCAGTGGCGAGTGAAAGTAGAGTCCGAGACGAGCTCGTAGGAGAAAACGGAAGTCAATTCGGAGTCCGGAAGAGTGAGATATGCATAGTCAAAGTTGGAGTCAAACAATGTAGACTGGTGGGACACTTTCGGGCACCATTCTGGCTGGCCATTCGATGTTGATGATGATGAGCTTATTTCGAGGATTCCCCGCACTAACCGACCTGATATGACCTTAGGTGAATACCAACGGATGTGTAGGGATGTTTCGATTAGTGAGGGGAATAGACCATTTGAGCATGACAGATCTCGTATGACCCTAGGAGAATACCGACGGATGTGTAGAGATGGTCGAATTAGTGATGGATATGGTCCGACACTAAATATGTATGAGAGACCTTATAGTCCACATTATTCTGAGACCAATGATTTTAGAGGCAGGTATGATCCTAGTATGTACGGTGGGAGTTATTATCAAGAGTCTTCATTTAATTACACTTGTGAGCCTTATCACGAAGAGACTCTTGAAGATAGATCTCAATTAGAGTCTGTGAGTCGTCTGACTGAAATGATGTTACAACATGAAATGATTGTGAGTCTATTTCAACAGACGCAGATTCAAATGCAACAAGAGTTACAACAGAGGTTTGAGTCTCTAAATCATCAGTTTGAGTCTCTAAATCATCACGTACAGATGATTACATCACAGTTATTAGCCGACGAGGAAGGGGTTTTACCACCCCAAACTCAAGAGGGTACTAGGTCCGATGGCGAGGGTAATACGTCATACCCTAGTACTAAGTTAAATGTCGACGAATCAACTAAGAGGACCCAAGAACTTGAACAAACTGATAACCTTGTTGTCTCGTTTCCTAGATTGATCCCAGACTCGGTCGTTGATCCCTTTTGGGACATTTCAGTCGTCTTTCCTAGATTGTCTATGGACATAGTGGACGTTCTATCCACTAAGCTTCCAGATGACTTTTGGCCTTCGACTGACCTCTTAACCCTTCACGAGACATAACTCGTGTTCTTGTGTGAAATCAAGAGAATCAAAGGCTAATTGCATAGCTCAATCCAATCGTGTATACCCACGTTAGTGGTAGATTTGTATTTGGTCATGTTTTTTTATGTGATTCATTTTCATGATATCTGTTGATATTTTAGGAGCAATTCTTATATGTTTTACTTGTAAGGCCTGGTTTGTTCCAAGTTTGGGATGGCGCGAGCTTGACATCAACTTGGAACCTTTTTATACATGAGCCTTGGTAGTATCATCTTTTATCTCCTTCGGTTGTGGTAATATCTCTCCACTCTTTTCTTTAAATTGATGTGTCTCTTTATCTTTTTGTGAGTGTATCCTTAGAACATTGAGGACAATGTTAGTTTTAAGTTTGGGGATGCGGGATATGACCATAACCAATGCATGACCATGGGTTTCAAAGACAAAAGGGTTCAAATTAGCCAAAATTTGAAAGGTTTGAACATTTTGAGTAGATTTGCATGTGATTCTAGTGATAGTTTTAAGAATTTTGATGCATGTGTCGAGTTGATGAGTTTTGTGATTGCTAATGGCCTTTGCATGAAAGTCGAGTCTTTTAGTGTTTGTGTTGTGCCATGTGAGTTACATCTTAGGGAAGAAGAAACATTTCTAAGAGACCTAAAGTAGTCATTAGTGGAGACTTAACCCATGTGAGAGCTCAAAGCCTAAATTGCCATTCGAGTGTACTCTTCCGCGCTAACTCCGAGTAGAATGAAGAGCTACTCAACCTCGTAACTTGTAAAAGAGCTCATTTGATCTCGTGTGCTCAATTTCCTTAGCCACTAAGAGTGACATTAGGATAGCGAATTAACCTTGCCCTTGTAGTCCATGAAACCCAATGAGAATGCCAACTAGAGGAAAGCGGATACTCCATCACCATCTATCATCTTATATCCCGGGAATGAAGACATGAGATAAAAGAATGAAGAATGTCAAAAGCAAGTATAAAATGAAAAGTTGATTGCAAGAATAGAATTGTGTGTGTTGTATTTTGTTTTGGTTGATTGTATTTGTGTTATGAAAAAAAAAATGAAAGAAAAAAAAAAGTGATATGAAAAAAAAAAAAGTGAAATGAAGTTATTTTTGTGTATGTTTGAGCATGTATTAGCTCTTCTGTGTGAGTGATGTGATTGTATATATGTGTTGGTGTTTTTGTTCATGAATAAGTATTCGAAGCAAGAAACAAATGTTGAGATGTTTAAGAGGTTTTACCATAATGAAGAGGTCAAA
The DNA here is from genome assembly GCF_041429995.1 of Eschscholzia californica. Taxonomy (NCBI): domain Eukaryota; kingdom Viridiplantae; phylum Streptophyta; class Magnoliopsida; order Ranunculales; family Papaveraceae; genus Eschscholzia; species Eschscholzia californica. Next base: position 26,285,045 of record NW_028238309.1, on the reverse strand, counting down.
ATTCTCGGGAATCCACCATCATCATCCATCTCTAGTATCCACTAAACTTTAGAAGGCATTTTTAGAGGGTAGAATGGGTGAGAAGGGCGAGTGAGCTTCCCCACTCTATTTAGTGGCTAATTCCTTTTCGAAGATCATTTGTTCCAAAATGTTGTCCTCACCCCTTTTTATGTGTTGAGTCCTAGTTAAGCGATCACACTCACACATACGAGCGAACCATTCTTGAGCGATTTCATTTTTGGAGTGTATGTCCGTGAGGCCGAAGTCGAGGCGAAATGTACTAACTTGAGAATCAAGGTTTTGTGACTTCGGAACATAGATTTGCTCATTTTGGTATGACACTTTCATTTTAGGATAAGACCATTTGTGAAGAGATCTTTAGCTTTCACATGAACTTGTTTACTTGATTCATTATGTTTTGACATGCTTAAACCCTTCACTATATGAATCATGCTTATCTATGATTTAGATGTTGGACCCTATTGTATTTTTGAAATGTTTTTGAATTTTGTGGGTGTCATCTATGGAAACCCTCACGAGACCACACTCGTCCGTCCACTAGGGCAACCTAGGGGTTTAACGGCTTGTTGCATATGCTAAATGCAACCGGGATGCCTCCGAAAGTGAGTTAGGTTTTTCTTTTATTTTGTTTTGCTCGAGGACTAGCAAAATCTAAGTTTGGGGATGTTTGATGGGTCATGAAAATGTCCCATCTGAGTCGTTTAATTTAGCCAAGTTAGTTTGTTTCGAGTCTTTATTATAATAAAATGGTTGGTTTTTATGATTAGGTGCCTTTTGCGGAGTTAGGTGTGAAAAACGGTTAAAAATGAGAAAAAGTTACTTGAAGGGCATTTTGGTCTTTTGGTGTCAAGGACATTCTGGAAATTTGGACAAGGTCAGTGACGAGTGAAAAGTAGAGTCCGAGACGAGCTCGTAGGAGAAAACGGAAGTCAATTCGGAGTCCAGAAGAGTGAGATATGCATAGTCAAAGTTGGAGTCAAACAATGTGGATTGGTGGGACACTTTCGGGCACCATTCTGGCTGGTGGGATAATAGCAGGTGACGTGGCACAAACCGGACAGCAGCATGTGGTCCCTCTTTTCACTTTTAAGCCCTTCGAAAATTACTTTTATACCCCTTTTTTTTGTCTCACTTTATGTTCAACCAATAAGAAATCATTTCTTGAGTAGAAAGCAACCCTAACTTCCTATTTTAACCCTCTTTCTCCCATTTTCTCCCAATTAACTCCTAAAACCCTAGTCATCAACCCATCTATAAATAAATCTCTACCTCTTTCATTTCTCTCTAGACTTGCAAACCCTCTCAATCCCTCTTCTCTATTCCCTTACCTTCTCTTTCTCTAGTTGAGGTTCAGCCGATCTCCCCTTAGCAAATTTGTGGATTTCCCCTTAATGACCATCATCATCTTCTCCATTTAAATCTCAACTTCCATTAAAGCTCAACCCTAGCTTTCTCTCTTTAGGATTTTTTTAGTCCAAAATCAAATCAAACAACATGGGTAACAAGCTTATGATGTGGGAAACAAAAGCCCTATGGTTTCCGGCCAAGAAAGTGGCCGGAAACCCTAAAAAAATCCGGCCAAAATGAAGAAATTCCGGCCAAGACAAGATCGGGGCCAAATCTAAGCAAATCCGAGTCGTCCCTTGAAGAACCGTGCATCCCCTTGCTGTCCCATGGCCGGAGTTGCTCTTGCCGTGCTATGAACTACCATCCCGAGCTGTTATAGTGCAGCCCGAGCTGCTGTCCCGTGTTGCTTGGTCGTCCCACGATTTCTCCGGCCAAGCTTTTGCCGGCCTTAGTGTTGGCCGGCCTAGCTTGGCCGACTCCTCCTCTTCTCTTCCTCTTTTGCTCTCTACCAAATTCTAGAACACTCCAAAACCAAAAACCCTAGCTCCTTCTCTCTAACTTGTTGTGTAGCTTGGTGAAGAAGATGATGAATAATGTCCTAACTTGATTCCTTTTTCTCACTTGTGTATACACAACCCTAGACTTAGTCAAACTTGACTAAGTCTTAGGACATTTTGACTTGGACCAAAAAGGTGCCCATAGAATCTCTATTATTCTCTTCCTCTTTGGGCTCTTGGGTTGGGCTTCTTTCTAAAGCAAGGGAGTGCCTTCATCTTGTCTCTACATTTAGAACCAAGGGGGTGCCTTCATAGAATCCTTGTTTCAAGACCGAACCTCGGCTTCTTTCATTCACAACTTCTCCGTCCGAACTCCGAATCGACTTCCGTTTTCACCGTCGGACTCGTCATTGACTTCACATGTTGTTTGATTTCTGATTTTTGACCAAAATGACCAAAATACCCCTGGTTCTCTTTTCTTCCCTTTTGCCGCATAAGATGAAAATGTGATAATTCGCTCTCTTTATTCTGAATTACACGCCAAACCCCAAATAAACTACCTAGCAATAAAAACACATAAATAATTAGAAATAAAACTCGAAAAGAACTAACTAATCAAAGTTAATTGACCTAAATGTGGCATTTTCACGCCACATCACGCACCCCAAACTCAAGAGGAGACTATGATTGATGGTGAGGGTAATACACCTAACTCTAGTCTTAAGTTAAATGTCGATGAAGTGATAGACCATTTGAGATTGAACAGACCGATGACCCTTGTTGCTCACTTCCTCGACCATTGTCATCTCACCATGATCAGACTACATTAGATTGTAATGTTCAGGACGATAGCTTTATGAGCAAGTTTGGGGATCACACGTTATTGAACTTTCCAACTTTTACCACTTGTGATTATTTGGATGGGTTATGTGTAGAATGGAAGGTGTTATGCCTAACTTTGAGGCTCCCGATGCCTTTAAGGACGTCGATGACATAGTAGTTAGAGACATAATGGATAGTTTATCGGACCATTTACCTAAGGAAATTACGGACCTTGACTTGGTCCCCGAGCCTATTGCCTTACCCTTAGAGTCTAGTTCGACCTTTCACATGATCTCAGACTCGGTTGTTGACCCCTTATGGGACACTTCGGACGTCTTTCCTAGCATATCTAGGGACTTAGTGGATGTTTTATCCACTAAGCTTGAGTTTGACTTTTTACCTTCGACCGACTTCTTGACCCTTCAATTGTATGTCGATCCTTTTGACGACTTCTTAGTCGTCGCCCCTAGCATTCATGCTAACTTAGTGGACCGTGCATCCACTAAGTTTGGGGATCACCTCTTTTCGGTTTTCGTCTCACGTGCACTTCTTTGGTTAAACATAGTTGTGAGACTTCTACCATTTGTATATAGATTTCTTTGGGTTGACCCCCAAATCTTCCGGCTTTTATTATATGATCGTTAGCCGACTAGGTGGCCTTTGATGTTTGTGGGTAACATCTCTGGAAACCCTCTGCGAGACATAACTCGTGCTCTTGTGTGAAAACAAGAGAATCAAATGCTAATTGCATAGCTCAATGCAATCGTGTATACCCGCGTTAGTGGTAGAGTTCTCTAGGGTCCTGCTTTTTATGTGCTTCATTCTCATTATATTTTTGGATATTTTAGGAGCATTTCTTATATGTTTTACTTCTAAGGCGTGGTTTGTTCCAAGTTTGGGGATGGCGTGAGCTTGGCATTAACTTGGAACCTCGTTATACATGAGCCTTGGTAGTATCATCTTTTATCTCCTTCGGTTATGGTAATATCTCTCCACTCTTCTCTTTAAATTCATGTGCCTCTTTATCTTTTGGTGAGTGTATGCTTTAAACATTGAGGACAGTGTTAGTTTTAAGTTTGGGGATGCGGGATATGACCATAACCAATGCATGACCATGGGTTTCAAAGAGAAAAGGGTTCAAATTAGCCAAAATTTGAAATTTTTTTAACATTTTGAGTAGATTTGCATGTGTTTGTAGTGATAGTTTTAAACATGTTGATGCATATGTGTCGAGTTTATGAGTTTTGTGATTGCTAATGGTCTTTGCATGAAAGTCGAGTCTTTTAGTGTTTGTGTTATACTATGGGAGTAACATCTTAGTTAAGAAGAAGCATCTCTAAGAGACCTAGAGTAGTCATTAGTGGAGACTTAACCCATGTGAGAGCTCAAAGCCTAAATTGCCATTCGAGTGTACTCTTCCGCGCTAACTCCGAGTAGAATGAAGAGCTACTCAACCTCGTAACTCATAAAAGAACTCATTTGATCTCGTGTGCTCAACTTCCTTAGCCACTAGTAGTGACATTAGGATAGCGAATAAACCTTGCCCTTGTAGTCTATGAAACCCAACGAGATTGCCAATTAGAGGGAGGCAGATACTCCATCACCATCCATCATCTTATTCCCGAGAATGAAGACATGAGAAGAAAGAATGAAGAATGTCAAGAGAAAGTATGAAATGAAAAGTTGATTGCAAGAATAAAGTTATGTGTGTTGTATTTTGTTTTGATTCATTGTATTTGTGTTATGAAAAAGAAAAAAAAAAAGCAAGAATGAAATAAAGTTGTTTATGTTATTTTAGAGCATGTTAGCTCTTTGTTTGAGTAATGTGATTGTATATATGTGTTTGTGTTCATGTTCATGAATAAATATTCGAAGAAAGAAACAAATGTTGAAGTGCTTGAGAGATTCAATCATGAAGAAGTCGACATTCTCGGGAATCCTCCATCGTCATCCATCTCTAGTATCCGCTAAACTTTAGAAGGCATTTTTAGATGGTACAATGGGTGAGAAGGGTGAGTGAGCTTCCCCACTCTATTTAGTGGCTAATTCCTTTTCGGAGATCATTCGTTCTAAAATGTGGTCCTCACCCCTTTTTATGTGTTGAGTCCATGTTAGTGATCACACTCACACATACGAGCGAACCATTCCTGAGTGATTTCATTTTTGGAGTGTATGTCCGTGAGGCCGAAGTCGAGGCGAAATGTACAAACTTAGGAATCAAAAGTTTTGTGGCTTCGGAACATAGATGTTGCTCATTATGGTATGACACTAGCACTTTAGGGTAAGATCATTAGTGAAGGGGCCTTTAGCTTTTATATGAACTTATTTACTTGATTCATTATGTGTTGACATGCTTAAATCCTTTACTATACGAATCATGCTTATCTATGATTTAGATATTGAACCCTTATGTATCATGAGACTCGATGTTTGTGGGTATCATCTATGGAAACCCTCACGAGACGACACTCGTCCTTTAGGGGCAACCTAGAGGTTTAAACGCTTGTTGCATACGCTAAATGCAACCGGGATGCCTCCGAAAGTGAGTTAGGCTTTTATTTTGTTTTATTTGCTCGAGGACTAGCAATGTTTAAGTTTGGAGATCTTGATGTGACACGAAAATGTCACATTTGGAGAGCCTAACTTAGACTAATTAGTCCTTTTTGAGTGTTATCAATAATATTTTATGTGTTTTTCATGTTAGGTACTTATTTTGGAGTTAAGCGTGTGATTCAGAATAAAAGGAGCGAATTATCACTATCATTTCATGTGCCCAAAATGAGAGAAAATGACTTCAAACAAATCAAATTACAAGTGAAGGCAATGACGAGTCCGACGGTGAAAACGGAAGTCAATTCCGAGTTCGGACGGGAAAGTTATGAAAGAAAGAAGTCCGAGGGTATTTTAGTCCTTTGTGACAATTTGAAGATTTAGAAACAAGGATGGAGGCACCTCTTGGTTTCTTAACCAAACTCAAAGCCCACACAAGCCCAAAGAAGAATGACAAGGAAGAATTATATGAGCACCCTCTCTTTATGGATTAGAGTCAACAAAGTCTAAATGAATTGACTAAGTCAAGGGACTCTAGGGTTTTAGTAGTTGAGGCTACTATTCATCATCTTCATCATTCAACAACCAAGCAAGAGAGAAAGAGGGCTCTAGGGTTTGAAAGTTCTTGAAAGTTAGGGTTATTCATCAAGAGGGCTTGATAGAGAAAGACAAGAGAGAAGAAGGAGGATCCGGCCAAAGCATAGGCCGGCCAGCACACTAGGCCGGCCTAGCTTTGGCAGGCCGAGCAGCAGGTCGGGCTGCTCGGGAAGGATACTCGGGAGAGCTGCAACAGCAGCTGGCAAGCACGGACGTATGCTGTGCGCAGCCGGCCGAGCAGCAGCTATTGAAGCACGGGAAGAACGTGTGAACAGCTGCTCCGAACAGCAGCAACCCGAGATGCTTTGGAGCAGCTCGGGAGTGTTTCCTAGCTCGAGACGGCAGCAAAGGACGCGTGCACGGGATGCGCAGCTCGGGCCGGTAGCTCCTTTGGCCCGGATCTAAGGTCTTTTGACCGGAAATCATGGATTTGGCCGGATTTTTTCAAACTCTCTGGTCATATCGCACTACTGCTAGAACGCCAACTGGTGAGACTCCTTTCTCCCTAGCCTACGGTTCTGAAGCGGTCTTACCAGCAGAAGCTGGGGTACCATTGTTACGCTGCTAATGGACAACCGAAGAGTCAAACTGGGAGCAAGTCAACCATAATCTTGACACTGTTGACGAACTCCGAGACATGGCGGTAATCAGAAACGCGGCATACCAACAAAAGGTAGCCCGTCACTACAACAGAAACATCAGGGCTCGAGCCTTCAAAGTAGGTGACTGGGTGCTCCGCAAGGTTTTTCAGAATACCAGAGAAGCTAGAGCAGGCAAGCTAGCAGCCAACTGGGAAGGTCCTTAATCACCAAGGTAGTAGGTCAGAGAGCATACAAACTCCAAGCAAAAGATGGGCTCAACATTAACAACAGTTGGAATGCCACTCATCTAAAGTTGTACCATTTCTAGACCCTACTTTTTACTTTACTTATTCTTCTCACAAACGCTTATACTGACTTAGGCATTGGAGAGTCGGTGGCTATGCGACCGACTACCCCTCTTATTCATTCTCTAACAGGCTTCTTAACAAATAAAATGGGACACGCCCCACTCATCCCTGCTGGTCTGCTAGCATATCATGTGTATCTGGTGAGGATGTTTCAACTCCCAAACCAATGAAAAGAAGGGCAGAAACAACCTCAGTATACTAAAGTCTGCAATCCAAGCCACTTGGCAGCACACGACGTGCCAAAATCTAACCCCTCGAAGGGAAACAGGAAGTATCACGAACTCTTAACTCCTTTATCCATTTTAATTTTTTCTCCCCTGATCATTACTGACTTGGGCGTCGGAGGGTCGATGGCAAAGCCATCGACCATCTCTCCTTTTTTGTGAACAGGTTGGCTATCAGACGGTAGACTCGGACAAGCTGAAAACAAGACACCATCTTCTGTCCTACGACGTCAACCAAGATAACGTCCTAAGGCTGGAACAAGCCTACCTCAGCACTTAGTCTGAAAAGGAGTAACACATGATCTCACCTCTTTCATGAATTTTCTTTGTTGTCTAAAAGACTTACTGACTTGAGCGTCAGAGGGTCGATGGTTAGCTACGACTGAAGCATGCTAGAATTTCTACGATGCAAATGTTAAGGTTAGCTACGACTGAAGCATGCAAGAATTTCTACGATGCAAATGCCAAAGTTCACTGCAACTAAGGCATGCTAAAATTTCTACGATGCAAATGCCAAGGTTCACCACAACTAAGGCATACTAGAATTTCTACGATTCAAATGCTAAGGTTAGCTACAACTAAGGCATCCTAGAATTTCTACGATGCAAGTGCTAAGGTTAGCTACAACTAAGCATGCTAGAATTTCTACGACGCAAATGCTAAGGTTACCTACGACTGAAGTATGCTAGAATTTCTACAATGCAAATGTCAAAGTTCACTGCAACTAAGGCATGCTAAAATTTCTACGATGCCAATGCCAAGGTTCACTACAACTAAGGCATGCTAGAATTTCTACGATGCAAATGCTAAGGTTAGCTACAACTAAGCATGCTAGAATTTCTACGATGCAAATGCTAAGGTTAGCTACGACTGAAGCATGCTAGAATTTCTACGATGCAAATGTCAAAGTTCACTACAACTAAGGCATGCTAGAATTTCTACGATGCAAATGCTAAGGTTAACTACAAATAAGGCATGCTAGAATTTCTACGATGCAAACCTCTAAAGTTAGCTACAACTGAAGCATGGTAGATATTCTACGATGCAAATGCTAAGGTTCACTACAACTAAGGCATGCTAGAATTTCTACGATGCAAGTACTAAGGTTAGCTACAACTAAGCATGCTAGAATTTTTACAATACAAATGCTAAGATTACCTAGCAAATGCCAAAGTTCACTACAACTAAGGCATGTTAGAATTTCTACGATGCAAATGCTAAGGTTAACTACAAATAAGGCATGCTAGAATTTCTACGATGCAAATGCTAAGGTTACCTATGACTGAAGCATGCTAGAATTTCTACGATGCAAATGCTAAGGTTACCTAGGCAGGGCAGACCGTTCTGCCTCGTCGTGCCCTAGGCAGGGCAGAGCGTTCATGCCTTGCCACACCTGTGCAGGGAAGGACGAAGTGCCCTAGGCAGGGCAGGACGCTCTGCCCTGCCGCACCTGTGTAGGGAAGGACGCTGTGCCCTGCGTGGACATTCTCGCCTGCGCGTGTCCTCGCTACCTCCTCGCCTCGGTCGACGGGAACATCTCCCTTTCCGCGGCAAACCACGAGCGTGCCTTGATACTCTAACGTCTGTCGCTTCTCCGAAGTACAAGTCTCCTTGACTCGAGCGCAACTCTTGCTCAACGGGGCAAAACACTGACCAGACCCCCCTGCGACGTACATACAAGGCATGATAATAAAGCTCATCTCGTGGTCCTTCGACTTTCAATCTCGACATACCGCCCAAGACGACAAGGCGAGCTCCTGAGCCGACCTCTTCCACCTCGAATCACTACTCTCTAAGCATGCCACATGTTAACTCAGAAAGTGGGTGACAAACTGTATTGGCCAAAAATGGCATCTAGGCTTAATGGAGACAGAATTCGTGTTGGGCCTTCCTTCTACGCCCGTCTTCATACAACATGAGGTGTGCGCCTCTAGCAACCTAGCCAGCCTGGCATGGAAGCCCGTCGAGAGTTCCTCACTAGCAAGCCCAACACGCTTAGTAGGCCCAGTCAGTCTGGCGTGCTCGCCCTTGCCCACTCTTCTAGCGTGACAACCCTTGTCTGACGTGTCAACTCACTCAGACTCTGTATGGTCACGCCACCACGTGGCTAGCAGTTAAAGAACGAGTCACCTCAATCCCTAGCATTTCGCTATACGTTGAGGTCATGGTAGAAGACCGAGTCTTGCGCTACTTTGAGGGAGTAGTAAGCCACTTGTACTGGTAACAAGCGGACTAAGGCGGCAGGCATCGTCGGGCTACGACGCCCCATCCAGAGATCAACGGCTACGAAGGCACTCTAATGAGATCCTACTATTCCGGATCTAACAAACCCGCACCCATGAGTGATTATCCTACTCTAAGTTCTATAAATAGAGGAGGCCTCATTCTCAGAAAGGATGATCTGATTCTCACTCGAAATTACTTACTTACTCTCAACTTGGCGTTCTAGAAACCTTTTTACTCCGATCTCCCCACTTACCATCTACTAAAGCTCCGACTAGAATCCATCTACTCCGGTAACCTCTTATCCAGGTTAGTCGAAGGAGAAAGTTCCGGCCAGAAGTGTCTACGATATCTCACCAGATCTTACCAGAGACTCTCTGTTCCTCTTCTATCTCGTTAAGTCTACTCTACCGTGACCGGAAGCATACTCTGCCATCGCCAGAAGTCTGCTCTATCATCGCCAGAAATCTGCTCTACCATTATCAGAAGTCTACTCTGCCGTGACCAGAAGTCTACTCTGCCTAACCAGAAGTCTACTCTATCGTCCGAGTAGACCAGAAGCTATCCAACTCATCTTTCCGTAGAACTCCGACAACTCTACGAGTCGCGCCACCTCCGTCGCTACAACGACTCCACTATCCTTAGTAACTCTACTTTCGGTTTATTCATTTACATTATCGAACTAAGTTACTGACTTGACCGTCGGAGGGTCCTTGGCCGACACCATCTCCGGTGCCCCCTTGGACTTCACGGCTTTGTTTCTCTTGTGCAGGTCAATAGGTCTCTAGTACCCGCTTCCTACCTAGACGTTGGTCTACCAGTAGTCGTTTTCTACACAGACGTTCGTCTACCCATCTACCCGACTACCAGACCCCACCTTCTGCCCGTCAACCTGTCCATTTGAAGGCCCGAAGCCTAGTTGCTGGTGCCCACCTAACATTCTCTCTAACTGTGTGACTTCCTGTCCGTCCACACCAACCTACTTTGATTGTATTGAAAATCCCTAAGCTAGAAACATCAAAGAAATTTCTCTAGCATGGTCCAATGGGTATAAAGATACCAGTAAGATGTTGACAAAATTTCTCCAACACTACCAGTATTTTTTCAGTTTTTCGACATTTTGTAACTTACTCTAGCCAAATCATAATACCAACTGAAACATTGATCCAAATACATATGAGTATAACTACGATAATATCGTAACCATTGATAAAATTTACTAGGAAATAGGAAAATCCTCTTGTTTAAATACGATAATCTGGTAACATTGATCAAATTCTTTAAACATATAAAAGACATTAGTAAATATTTATGTTTCTAGCAGAATAAGTAAACCTGCATAATCAAAATTTAAGTTAGTTATTATATAGCTGTCGTGCATGAGGCACTATTGTGATAAGCCGGTTTTTTACACCGACTGCAAACCCTCATTTTTTTGGGTATGTTTCCTGAGCTCTCTCTTCTTACTGTCCTTGGTCTTCCCGATTTTCTCTTTGTTAACAGAGGTAGTGTTCTTGTTTCATCGTTGTACTCCATTGGCTCATCATAATTTGGTATTGGGTAGACATAATATTGATAAGTGTTGACGAATGCTTGTTTGGTGAAAATTGGATAAAAAAAACTTGTCGTATCACCATCATAATTCTTGATGCACAACATGGCATGTTGACAAGGGATACGATCTATCGACCACCTACCGCAACTACAAGTGAGATCAATGAGATTGATAGAGTGGGTAGGAAATGAGCACACCTCATACACAAGCTATTGTAACAAATTCATAATAGATGTCACTAGAATCGATAAAATGCTAGTAAAATACGAAAAATGTAACAAAAATAATTTCACCTTATACATTTTAATTACTAAAAAGTATTTGTTAACCTACTGCAACAAATTCATTCAACCGATACTGATAGAATGTAGAATATGCTAGTAGAATCAATAGGTTGCTAGAAAAATAGTATTTGCATTTTAACCTACTGTAATAAATACATTCAACAGATGCTAATAGAACGTAAAAAATGTTATTGGAATCAATAAGATGCTAACAAAATAGTATTTGCTTTTTAACCTATTGTAACAAATTCATAACATATGCTAATAGAATGTAGAAAATGCTAATAGAATACAGAAAATGTAGCAAACACAATTTCACTTTATAAAACTTTTTTATGAAAAAAATATTGAATTGATAGAGATTTCAACATTCACTTTTTACCAAAAAGTGATAAAAAAATGTTACACATAAGTTTTTTGTTAGAATAAATAATTTTTTTAAGAAGATTGTAGTAATAGAAATTGTAGTGATAGAGATTTATAGATTCTAACGATTAATTTAAGTTGGACATACCTCACAAACGAATTTGTAGATGTCTAATTAGATCGAGGTAAGGTAAAACGCAAATCACAACTTCATACTTTCTTGAAGTTCAAAGAACAAAGAGTTACAGAGAGAGAAATTCGTTTTTGGGATTAAGCATCTCGTTTTAGGTAAATATCCATTGATTTGGTAAGTTACTTTAATCAAATACAACGGTTTTAGAAATAATATACTTTCTTGAATTCAAAGAATATAGAGTTACATAGATAGAAACTCGTTTTTTGAGAGGGCAACTCGTTTTTGTTAAATATCCACTGATGATTTGGGAAGAGAGGTGAGGTGGAGAGAGATAAGTGGTGGAGAGGGAAGTGAGGTGGAATTATGTTTGTTTTTTTTATTTTGTTTTTTTGATTTTATTTTGAAAAAAGATTTAAAGGAAGGGTAGTTAGGACATTTTGATGGGCCTAAAAAGTTTCCTAAATAGGTCTACACCCGCAAGTGCACGGGTGTCAAGTTGTAATAATTTCCGGTAAGACCGGTTCGTTCCTCAGAGACTAAGTGAAACCTATTCTAAGACTTGGAAGTAAGACGATTTTGAAAATGGTTTTGATTTTGGTTTTTAAAATAAAATAAATAAAATTACGGAAATGAAAATGAACTCAAATGGGGAGAGGAGTCTAGGGTTTAGGATTCCACCACATAAAATCACTTTTAGAAACAAATACTTAAAATGGTTAATTCTTTTTTTTTATAACTCAGAATTTCGGATAATGAACTATCCTAATTCCGGGAGATGTTTTCGTTAAAACCGAATAAAACATAACAATGTAATCATTTTATTTTAAATAAATAAATCTCTAAACTACTATTTATCAATTAATAAGTATGAACCGTCAAATGATTTAACATAAGCACGATGCATCAAATCGAAAAATATAAATAGTGAAAAGAAAATCTATTTATCAAACTAAAACGAATTAAACTATGAAGCATTAATCAAGAGTTAATCAATAAAAAGTATATCTCTAAAAGATCAAAAATGGGTTTCATCGTAAAACCCTAGACGGAGAGTCTTAGCTAATCATGATCGAGATTTGAATAAATAAGAATAATAAAAGAGAATGGAAGAAAACTTAACTTTTTCGCTATTTCCAAACCAAACAGGGCCTTAGGGAAAGATTTTCCTTCTGTTTTCCCAAGATTCTGCCAAACAGACCCTTAGGGAAAATTATTTTCTCATCTTCCCGGAAACGATTTCCAGGTGAGAAAATAATTTTCCTTCCCTGGTTTTTCTTCTCCTTCTCTGTTTTCTCTTTATTTCTCTTTCTATACTGTTTATTTCTCTCTCTAAACAAACTATGAACACTCTCTAATGTTTATAACCGAGTGATGATAAAGAAAGAAGAAGAAGAAGAAGATGATAATGGATTTTACAAACTTTGATTCAATCTTTCTCTCTCTACAATATCTCTCTCTCTCTCTCAACTCTCTTAATCTAACTCTCTCTTTCTCACTAAGAGAAGAACTAGAAGAAGAAGAAGAAAAGAAAAGAAACAGAAAACTTTAAACTCTCACTTTCTCTCTCTAGCTCTCGGTCTTCCTTTAATGGCCGAGAGATGTTTTTTTTCTTTTCTCTGTTCAAAGCCGAGATCTCCCTTCCTCTTTCTCTCTAATATTTCGATTCTGTTGAGCTTATGACCCCCGATCCAGAGATGTTGAACCTCTCTGTTTTCTCTTCCTTTATAAGAGAATCAAATCAATAGCCTTCTCTGTCTTTATTTTGTTTCTATTCCTCTCTTTGATTTCCTTTCCAAATCCGTTCTTCATCTCCAACTCTCGGTTCCTTCTCTGTCTCTAACGAAAATCTTCAGCCATCTCTTCCAATTTCCTTTCTCTCTCTCGGGTCTCTCTCTCTCTTAACTCGGCTTTCCTTCTCTGTTTCTTAACTTCCTTCCTTCTCTCTCTACTTTCTGTTTTAAATAAGAATAGAGAAGATACTCTCTATTCTTGGTAGATGAGAAAAAAAAAAGGAAAAGAAACAGCCAACCCGTGTTGCTGGCTGTCATTGGGGCCGACTCAGTGCTTCGCGGCTATAGGATAAGAGGTGCAGCACTTGTGTTAGATGATGCCACGTGATCAGGAAAAGCAGCGGCCGTTGGATCTTGTATCTCCCGTGCAGGATCAGCGTGACATCTTGTCTCGCGCCACACGAAATCAGCGTGAGAAGCTGATCCCGCATATAACTCGTCTGCCCACCAGCGTACCGAGAATGCATCCCTCTTCGTCTGGTTGGTCGCCACGTGTCTAATTGCTGACTTGGTCAAATGATTTTTATCCAAACTTTGACTCGCTCTATCTCACACATACGACCTCCGATTTCACTTCCGTTTCGCCTACGAACTCGTCATTGACTCCAGTTTCATCCGAGTATCAATATAGACCAAAATACCAGAAAACCCTTGTCACCAAATGACCGAAATACCCCTTGTGTGCCTTTCTCCCGATTTTAACCATTTTTCATATTAAACTCCGTAAGAGGCACCTGAGAAAAAGAAACACACAATTCATCAAAGTAACGGCTCGATATGGACTAACTAGCTCCAGTTAAGAGATTCAAATGGGACAGTTTCATGTCTCATCACATTTCCATGAAAATAGGGGGCCATATTTGAATTTACGAAAAAAAAGGGATCATAAAGGAAGCTGGTTACAAAGTAGGGGGCCATATAGGAATTAACTATTTATATTATTTATTGATTTACGAGTTGATATATGACTCATTACCCCTTCCCCCCTATTTTTTGACCTTAAACTCAAAAACATTTAAAATAATAAATGTCCATCACTTGTCCATGAATGTCCATAGATGTCCACAAATACCCATAGGTATCTACAAACATTAAAAAATATATTTTTAAAATATTAGTACAAATATATTTATATAATAACGGATGAGGGTATTTTTTTAGAATATACCCTCATTATTTCATATGATTAGATAATAATGATAATATTAAAATAATAAATGTCCATCACTTGTCCATGAATGTCCATCACTTGTCCATGAATGTCCATAGATGTCCACAAGAGTCGAAAAATATATTTTTGAAATATTATTACAAATATATTATTTCATATGATTAGATAATACTGACAATATTAAAAATTAGATGCCCACAAATTGTCCATCAGTGTCCACAGATGTATAAAAAAGTCGAATAATATATTTTTGAAATATTATTACAAATATATTTTTATATGATTAGATAATAATGATAATATTAAAATAACAAATGTCCACCAATTCTCATTCATTAATGAGATAATAATAATATTAGTAATATTCACTACACATATCGTCTATCAATTCAATATCTTGGAAGTCTTCGGGACATTTTGTCTATGGATCAAATGTATTGAAATGTCTCCAAAACAATTTGTTTACAAATTCAATATCTTAAAATGTCTATAAAGACATATTATCTATATATAAATGTCTCAAAATGTCTTAAAATGTGTACGAAACATTTTGTCCATAAATATCTGAAGATGTCCCGAACCCACCCCCTCACTGTTGAACCCACCACACCCCCTTACTTCAGATTCTCTCTATCTTTCCTGAAAAAGTAATATGGAAGGAGCTAAAGGCCCCCGGCCAAAGTGATGTAAGCACCCGGATTGCACATGGGAGTATAGGACATCTCACAATTTGTGCTTTAACCGGGTGCATACCAGATTGGCCGGGTTTAGCGGCACCCAAAAGATATAGAAACCGTACCCTACCAATGTACAACTACTTTTTGGCTGGCATTGGGTTCTCTTTTTCACCTGAGTTCTTTACTTCTGAATTTATGTCTTCTTCTGCATAAATTTTAGATAGATTGTCATGACTTTTATGACACTCTCTGATCAGACAAATCTATTGTTTAATACCATTGGATTGGATCTCACTTTTTAACTCTTATCCTTCACAATTCCCAAGGTCGAGTTGATGAAAACAAGTAAATCAAATTGGATGATGTTGGATACTACCTCTCGTGGGTTACAGTTTACACAAGTGGTTCATTAGGTAACAATGGTATAATAGTTCAACAAAAAAAAAAAGGTAACAGTGGTAAAGAAAAAAAAAGCACAATAGGCATGGTCCACTTTTCCTTTTTTTTTTTTAAAATAAACTTTCATAAAATAAACCAAGTACCTTACAACGTTTCTAAGAGCACTACACAAATGGATGGGTACAAGATTACTGGAAGTTAACTGAAAGGCCTAAAAAGCATATAGCTTAAGTCGGAGGGGCTAGCGCCAATTTTACCAGCTGATGAGCCTCTGCATTGCAAATTCGGGGGCAAAATTGGACTTCCACGTTACCTAGGCAGATGTCTCTACGAAGCTTCCTGATATCCCTAGATAAGCGCCACGGAGTAATGCTATCCTCATCCGAGAGCATCTCAACCATGGATTTAGAATCCCCTTCTATGATATATGAACCAACACCCAACTCCTTGCTTAGCTCCAACCCTAATTCAAAGCTCCTCATTTCACTATGAAGAGGGGAAATCGCCTGAAATGTAATGGATTTACTACCTACAATATCTCCATTATCGTTTCTTGCTAAAGCTCCAGCCGCTGTCAGGGGTGGGTTAAATGCTCCATCAACATTAATTTTGATTTTGGGAAATGAAGGAGGAAGCCAAACCGATGCCTGCATGTTCACGTTGGAATCATTGTTAGAGATAGTAGGGTTTGTGATACTTACTTCCTGTCTGATCAGCCACCAACTCCTCTGTAGATCTGGTTCTTTGGAGCTAAATACCATTTCGTTTCTCGTTTTCCACCACCACCATAAGAGATAAGTATATATCTTCCAATCCTCATTTGAGTATTCATTTATATTCAGTAGATCTATTAGATTCTTGATAGGGTCTGTCGAAAAACAATTGAGCATAGTATTGTTGGTTATTTGTAGAAGACCTCTGAATTTTGGACAAGTCCCGAAGAGATGACCGATTGATTCTTCTGCTCCTGTATTACACATTAAACACACAATAGAGATGGAAGTATTGTATTTACCTACGTTGTCTAATGTTGCTATACCATTGTGCAGTAGTTTCCAAATGAAGAGCTGAACTTTAGGGTTAATGTTTTTTCTCTTCCAAAGTTTGGTCCACGGGAAATTTCTTATTCTAATATGAAGATTAGGTATCTCTCTAATGAGTTGATAGTAAGATTTAGTAGTGAATCGACCAGATTCATTAGGAGTCCATATTAGGGTGTCTCCAGAGGGAGAATGATTAAAATTTATATTTGTTATAGCCTCTATAGTGGTTTGATCAAAGTGTTGCATCAGTAAATTCATGTTCCAATTGGTATTATCTGGATTTCGAAGATGTCTAACCTTAGTAATTTCTATAGGAAGAACATTTATAATGTTAGGGTTCTTGTTTGGCATGTCTATCCAAGGGTCTGATACAATATTGATAGTGTTACCATCTCCTAATTCCCATAAAATGTTAGAAGAGAATGTGTCTCTAGAATTTAAAATAACTCTCCAAAAAGGAGTGGCAGGAGTAGAGTTGGTAACAGACCAGAAATCACCTGATTTTATGTATTTTGAGTTAAGGAGTTTCACCCATGTTGCCTCTGTATTGGTTAGATATCTCCAAGTCATTTTTGTTATGAGTGAATCATTGACTTCTGCTAGTGCTCTTATCCCTAATCCACCATTCTGTTTAGAAAAGCAGATTTTTTTGCCAATTGATAAAGTGAATTTTCTTCTCATTATGTGTATGACCCCACCAAAAGCATCTCTCTATTTGTTCCAGCTTTTTGATCACCTGTAATGGTAATTTTTGACTGCTAAAAGTGTAAGTGCAGTAAGCACCTAAAACTGATTTGATTAGTACAGTTTTACCAGCTTGAGATACAAATTTATTCTTCCAATCTAATATACTTTTTTGGAATTTATCAATAAGCCAAGAATGACTGTCTATACGATTACCTGGTTTCAGGAGGAAGGATCCCAGATACTTAGCTTGATTGTTCATAGAGGGAGCCTGGAGGGAGCTGGAAAAAGATTTCTGGTGGTTTGGGGGACTCCTTTCCCAAAGAAGATGGAAGACTTATCAAAATTTACAAGTTGTCCTGAGAAGTTAGAGTAGTGTGCTGTCAATTTTGTAATAGCTGTTAAGTTGTTTGTAGTTGCCTTCCCAAAGAGGATGAGGTCATCTGCAAATAGAAGGTGGGATATACTGGGGCTATGGGGGGAGATCTTGTAACCACTATACAAACCATCCTATTCATATTGATTAATAAGAAGAGAGAGAGACTGAGAGACTAGAAGAAAAAGATACGGGGATAACGGACATCCCTGTCTAAGACCCCGAGATGCCACCAAGTCCCCATAGAGATTACCATTGACTTGTATACTAAAAGTAGTAGTCATGGTGCAGGATATAATAAGGTCTAATAACAGGCCCGTAAAACCAGTAGCTCTCAGGACTTGTTTAAGAAAGTCCCAGTTAACCCTATCATATGCCTTAGCCATATTTATTTTTAAAGAAAATCCTCCTTTTTTTGATCTAGATTTTTGCATGGAATGGATAATTTCCTGGGTCATTATGATGTTGTCCATAATTTGTCTATTGTGGACAAACGCATTCTGGGTCCAACTAATACATTGTTCCAAGTAGGGACTAGCAACTATCTTTGTGATGAACTTGTAAATTGAGTTGCATAGAGATATCGGCCTGAAATCAGTGGCCATACTCGGGTGTTTGACTTTGGGGATGAGGGCCAATGTGGTTTTGTTAATGGTAGAGTTGATCTTACCTGACCTGAAAGCGGTTTGAATATAAGTGGTAAGATCAAATCCTACGAGCTCCCAATTGTGTTGGTAGAAGTGGCAAGGTATACCGTCTGGTCCAGGGCTTTTGATTGACCCCATGTTCATAACTACATCCTTTATCTCCTCCTCAGTTGGCACCCTAGAGATGTAGGCCATTTCATTCTCCGATATTATATGATATGCATTTAAAATCTCAATTGGAGCACGAGGTACTGGTTCTGCTGTAAAAAGGTTCTGAAAGAAAGAAATAAAATCATTAGCAATTTCGTTTTCGTCCATAGAGGTATTACCTGATTGGAGTGTTAGTTGTTGGATTATGTTTTTCTGCCTACGATGGGTCATGTCCAAGTGAAAGGCTTTAGTGTTACGATCTCCATTGTTAGCCCATTTAAGTTTAGCTCTTTGTTCTTTCTGCGTCCGAATAACCTCTTCAAGATAAACGATATGTTCCTGAATATCACTCTCTATAGTGAGAGTGTGGTCAGTAGGTTCATGAGACTGAATAATTAAGACGTTTTCGTAAAAATTTTAGTCTATTTGTTATCATACCAAAGGCTAGTTTGCTCCACGTCGAAATAGACTGTTTAACTTGACCCACTCGATCAGGAAAAGGACCACTACTATCTTCCCAACTTTTCGAGATAGTCTCATCGAATTTGGTGTGTTTAGTCCAATATACCTCATATCTAGAGATGTTCTGAATAATACGACATTCAACCTTAAGTTAAAGTAACATGGGGGCATGGTCGCTATTGTATCTAGGGAGATGGAATAGGCCAGCGTGAGGGAAGAGTAAAATCCAGTTATGAGAGCAGAGGGCTATATCAAGTCGCTCTCGGGTGAGATGATGAATGGACCTATTATTGGTCCAGGTAAAGGCAGGCCCATTGAAGCCTAAGTCAATAAGCCCCGATTGAGAGATAAAAGACCTGAACTGATTAGTAAACGGGGTGGACGGAGATCCTCCCCATTTTTCTGTAGGAGAGAGGATATTATTAAGGTCTCCAATACAACAAATGGGATTAGTGGAGTTCAGGACCCTAGTTAACATATCGTTCCAAAATCCGGGACGATCCTGGACTCTAGGTGGACCATAGATACAGAACATGTCCTAGATAGGAGTTGCTTCCGACTCCGAAATCGAAGTATGAATAAGATTTGATGAACTGAAATTAACACTAATATTAAGATCATTAGACCACAAAAGGAGGAGACCTCCACTTCTGCCTATGGCAGGGACAATAAAACTCTTATCTAAACCAAAAACCGAAAATTAAAAGCAGAAAGTAAAGACATATTAGAAATATGGGTCTTAGAAAGAAATACCAATTTAGGTTTGGTAGAACCTAGGAACTGTTTAAGAGTAGCCTTTGTCGGGTCGTTCCCTAAACCCCGACAATTCCAGGCGAAACAATTCATACTTCTGGCGGCATTACGGGCGTCGTTGCCCTTTCAGATATTGAGTCAGTGATATTTGTTCTGGCTGCTCGTTTGAGCGATTTCATTTGGCGTTCCTCTCCATGATCTTCAGAAGTACCGATTTGGATTTGCTTAGCTTGATTAACCTGGGTTGTAGACGTCCCTGCCTGTCCACCTGCTAATATAGCAGAGTTATTGTTGTAGGAGAGTTAATAGTTATACCCCTTGTATGTCCATCCTTAGGTAATCTTTTTTATTTCTTCGCCTGTGAAAGGTGAGTCAGGAGTTCTCCAAATGAAGCCGAGATGGGTGGAATTGGCATCTGTTGTTCCTCATTTGATTCAAGTGGTCGTTTCCCTCCCTTGGATCCTTCACCGATTAGCAATTTTGAAGTTGTGAATGATTGAACAACCTTACCTGTACCCCTAGTAGAGAATGAAACTTTAAATGAATCATGATAATTAGGCTCCAAAGCTTTAATAACTAATGCTCTTTGTTCATCATTTAAGTCCCATTTAAGTAAATCATGAAATCGCAATTGGATTGGACAGAATTTTATGGTATGTCCGACTAGACCACGAGACACACAGAATCGCGGGAGACGTTCAAACCGAAGTTCTACTCGAATTAACTTGGTATTTGAGAGTTTCAAATAACGGCTCTGAGGAAGTTTTTGGTTTAGATTGAATTCGATCTTGATCCTGCCATAAACACTCCATTTGGTAGCATCCTCGGGTGTTGTAGCAATATAATGCCCTATCGAACCTGCAAGATGATTTATAGTTTCGCTATTTAAGTGACCGAGAGGAATCCCGTTCATTTGAACCCAAAAAAGGGCTTTCTCGAAAGTGTGCTCCTCCGGTGCTAGATGGATATTACACTCCTCGATGACCACCAATTCTTCAGCGATAGACCAGGGTGAACTCTCAATCGCCAGACCTAGTTCGCTCGCCGTTTCAAAACGTATGAGAAATTTGTTGTCTTGGAGTTCAGTAAGAACGAATTTGTTAGGACCTTGTATCACCCTACTCAGCTTCATCATGGCCTGGTTTATCTCTATTATCCTAGAACTAAAGAACTTGATAACTCCCCTTTTATTGTTCTCTGCAAATGAAATAACTAAGTCAGTTCCTTCTACTGTAACCGGTGGGAGATCTTCTGTCGTAAGAGCAGCAAAATGTTGGATGAATTGATCGTTTGATGAAGACATATTATCGAAAGCAAGAAAAAACCGAAGAAGATAAGAATCGAAGATGATATGAGACTGGATCTCAAAATGAAAACTCCTGGAGAGTACTTTGGTCCACTTTTCCTTTCAAACACTAGTGATGTGTAGGTTTCATGAGAGTTATCTGCTTATAATATATATATATACTAGGTGTCCACCGCGTCCGTATGCTAACGCCTTCGAGATAAAACGTCGAGGTCAGTTCCTTCTGAGTGGTGAACGAATATCGGGGCGGTGCATATACCGAGACGTTTATGCGTCCCGAAATTCATCTTTACACCAATCCAACATTATACAGGGACCTGTAATTCGCATTTGCTATGCGAATTACGGCTCTCTGTCTAATCCTAAATGGTCTAGAAATGACTTTCGAGACGCATAAACGTCTCGATATATGCACCGCCCCGATATTCGTTCACCACTCAGAAGGAACTGACCTCGATGTTTTATCTCGATGGCGTTAGCCAAAAGGGATCTACCGCGTCCGTAGGACGCGGTGGACACCTAGTTGTTAAAAGAAGGGATAACCAATTCATCACAATTATGAAAAAAGTAGTTCACTTAAAAAATAGTAGATACATTGGTAAATCTTTATGAATTGACAAAGTATTCTAAATTCACTATTAACTTTGATGCGAAATACAAATTTTAATACATTATCTTATGACAAACCAAACTTCATGAATACTTCAACAAAGAGAAAACACAAATTATTTAGGGAGAAGATGATGATATATAATCCAGAAACCCAATTTTAGACAAAATAATTCGACAACGTTCATTATTTAATCATTCTCCTGTTATAAAATATTAATAACTTAATATAAAAAAAAAATTATTTCTCTAATAGAAAATTAAAGTTCTGTATAGAGTGAAATAATTAGGTTCTTACTAAATTAACATATTCAACAATTATTATGAACATGGGTAATATATCTAATTAATTAAATGAAGATTTCTTAAACCAACAACACATTAAAAATGTACAGAAAAGTAAATAGTTCTTTCCAGGGAACTCTCTCACTCAAAAAAAAAAACAATGATTTACAAAATATAAATGAAATTATTATTGAATTAAGTCATTTACATTAAAGAGATGGAAAGACCTTTATGAGTACGAACAATTACAAAGTCCTTAATTTTGATCGCTATATTAAGCCATTTACATCAAAGAGATGGAAAGATGGAGAAATAATAAATTGACGGAAAACAATTACAAATAGGAGAAAAAGAGAGAAATAAAGTAGTTACATTGTGACGATTATATATTGAACAATCAATAAGAACAATTAAATACTAAACTATTTACATTTGATACTATTTACATTTGCCAGGGGAAAAGAGAAATAATTAATCTAAGAAACAACAATTAGAATAGGAGCAAGAGTGAAGAAGATTAATGCAACGGCTACACCGTTCGTGGAACTATCATCCGGATCTGCTCTTTGTTCAACTCCTTAAATTAAAGAAAACATTTTCTTCATCTTATTCCATGATGGTCACTCCTTAAATTAAAGAAACCAATACAAAATATATATCAAACAGAAATAGAAGATGAAGAAAGAAGAAATACATCTCTCAAATAAAAGGATAAGAAGTCCTATTTGCCCATGAAGCCATCTAAACAATAAATAAAACTACTATATCGGCTACCACCTCTATCAATAAATAGACCAAGAAGATAAAAACGACTGGGAGATATAGAGGGAAAGAAATTATTTGACGGATTAAATAAGGAAGGAGAATATGTATTGTGGGTGGTTAGAGATTTCCTCTCCACTAATTTCTCTTACTCCCGCAATCTTCCCCATGTTATAAGGTATTATATGTGTAAATGACCATTATGGTCTTTCGGTTAGTTACATTGATGTTAATTTAGTATGTAATTTTTCACATAAATAAGGGTATTCAAATCCACGTGCAGTTTGGTAAGTTCCAGATATAAGTTTAAACGTATTCCAAAAGAGAAAATGAAGGAAGTTAGATTAACTGGTTTCAAACTCATTTTGAATCATTAGATTGTAAAAATCGTAGATGAAAATCCAAAGACTGTGAATATCCGGAGATAAATCTACGGTCGAGCTCAAAAAACACCATTGTGCTTTATATAATAGATATATATATATATATATATATATATATATATATATATATATATATATATATATGTTCCTAAAATGAAGAAAAGGTCCAAAAAGTTACCTCTGATTTCAAATTTAATCTTCTGTTACATAAATTTGTTTGTCAAGTCAGTGAATCAGAATTTATTATGTTACAGCTCCAAACAATGCTTTTGTTGGTTGTCACTTTTTTTAGCATTTGTTTTTCACTCCCGATCACCTTCTCTCTCCTTTTTATTCACTTTTTGTTGTTAGTTATTTACGTCGAGTGACTTAAGAAAAACTCGTCTCATATTTACCATTATGAGATCACAACACCATATCCATAGACCACGCCACCACGTCACACAACACCACCACCAAAGATCATGTCACACTAGAACACTACTACCAAAGACCACATCACCATCACATATCACATCACTACCACAGATCGCATCACCACAACCAACCAGAGTCTGACCACCAGATGTGTTCTTAGTGAATTTGTTCATTTAACTTCGTTGTCCTACTCTGGTTGGAGATGGTTATAACTCTCTATAGTGGAACATTACAACCCTTGTCAGCCCTGCCAGAAAGCTTCCTTTCTCAAACCACTTGCACCTATTAAATGAGAAACTCTATTCTCATTAGGGAGATTTTATAACCAATGCCCAAACTTGTTATAGGTAAGGTAATCTCGCTAAAGGCAAGCCCGAATTTGGTTAGAGGCAATGTATGGGTAGGAGGCAATGTATTGGTAGGAGGCAATGCCTCAACCAAGGTTTTACCTAACAGATTAATTGATGTTGTTAGGTTCATCGTTAAGTCAAAGTCTTTTGACTTAACCCCTCCCCAAATTCAGAGAAGAGATATCTTTCTACGTTGTTCGTCGATTTCTTCTTCAAATCTCTCACTCAAAATCGGTAATACTTAACCTGCGTTCACTCCAACTCACCTCTCCATCTCTCTCCCATTTTATCTGTTCGGATTTCTGTAAAATCTTGATCCAAACCTAAATTTCTCTATGTGGGGTTGCTTGGAGTCTTAATTGAAATGTTTCTGCCGTCCATTTTAGTCAGGAGTTGAGGCAATTGTCGATTTAAAGATGTTAACAAAAATTAAGGTCCTGTTGTTGAATCGGTGGGCTCGTAACGATATAGGCAGTGATAATCGGTGTGGCCACACCGGTGGATGCAGTACAAATCGGTACAACCTCACCAATTTCAATAACAGAAAGTAGATATGTCGAAATCGGTCGGGTCACACCGTGCTATACACACGAACTCCGTCGAACCAACCCGATTTTGAGGTCGACGTCAATTTTTTTTTAATGAATGCCGAAATTTACTCCTTCAAACATGAATTGAAGTATTAGGGAATGCTCGCATACCGCTTTAGAAAAGAATTTTGGGCAGAAATCGTTTTGGTGTAGTCTTTTGGCGTATCCACAATATTTTTGGAACTTGCTTCATCCATGGTGGTTTCTTCACTTGCACTTAAAGTTTGAGGAGACGAACACAATGGGTGGTGCGTTTCGAAGGTCGCCAGTAACTGGTGACTTTGATATTTCCGGTGAGATGAAGCTAGGGTTTAAGGATTCGGGTTTGACATCTAGGGATTGATTTAGATTCTTATTTTGAAAAGAGAGAAAAAGATAACTTGGGTGAAAATAACCCCCAAAACTTGATCATTGTAGGCATTGCCTTTAAAGAAATATGGTCATATTGAATTGACCAAATCATAAGTGGAAAATACATTGCCTATACCACGTTTGGGCATTGCCTATAAAATTTCCCTTCTCATTAAGTGTCTTTTTTTTTTTTTTGAAGGTCATTAAATGTCTTCTCACTATTATTACACTAAATTCAAAAGTCACTTTGGAGAGAAACAAATGTAATCTTACACTAACAAGTTCTTGTAATTTACTAATTTACCAACAATGAAATAAATTCATTAGTTTCTAATAATACTAAAAGAAAAAATCCCATTACCAATTTTTTTTCGTTGAAGTTTTCCATTACAAACTTGACTGAAACACTAGTCTCTGACCCATATTCACGCAATAAATAGCCTACCCATCACAAGATACTTTTCCGTGCCCCTCAAACAAAAGGGACTCAGAAATAGGGGTCGAATCGGTCCGGACCGGTCGGTACAGGACTCTAACTTCATCGAACCGGTCGACTCGGACATAAACTGTTGTTGACCACCTATTTACTCGGGCGGATTCGGACGGTCACTCTCAAGAATTCTTTGTCCATTGACCGTCCAAGACTGTTTATTTTACTCGGACAGTCGGACACCGGACAATCTCGGTACGGGCTTTCCAATAAATTTACTTAAATTCGGAACTTTATTTTTAGGGTTATTTCCTAAATGGCCCCCGACTTTGTGACCAGCTTCCCGACTGGCCCCCTAGATTAGCAAAAATACCCATATAACCCCCTTTTTTCGTTATCTTTAACTTTCCGTTACTCTCTCTCCTCCATCTCATTTTCTCTCTCTGCCACATCATTTGACCACGCCACATCATCTTCTCCGGCAGGGTCGCCGGCCGGCCAAATTTCCGGCCGGCAACCTTAAATTTT
This sequence comes from Eschscholzia californica, assembly GCF_041429995.1. Taxonomy (NCBI): domain Eukaryota; kingdom Viridiplantae; phylum Streptophyta; class Magnoliopsida; order Ranunculales; family Papaveraceae; genus Eschscholzia; species Eschscholzia californica. The sequence goes on along the minus strand of NW_028238309.1, from coordinate 26,259,311 downwards.
TTTTTTATTCTCTCTCTAAAAACTATTTTTTTTAATTCTCTCTCTCTCTAGATCTGTAGAGAGAGTTAAAAAAAAATTTAGTTTTGAGAGAGAAATATCTTTTTTTTTTTTAAGTTTGAAGGTCGCCGGCCGGCGTCCTCTGTCGGAGAAGGTGATGAGGTGGCGTAACAAATGATGTGGCGTGAGTTGGCAGAGAGAGAAAACATGATGGAGGAGAGAGAGTGACGGTGTTATAACAGAAGGGGGCCATATGGGTATTTCTCGTAAAGTAGGGGGCCAGGCGGGAAGCTGGTCACAAAGTTGGGGGCCACTAGGGAAATAACCTTTATTTTTATTACCACAAACAAAATTACTTACAAATGTAGATGTTTAGCCAAGAATTCAAAAGTAAATAAAAAAAAGAAAAAACACAGTTCATCATCATTGGACAAGATATAATTAAGCCACGTACTAATGTGGTCTTCCAGAGGACTATATGACTATAGCAAACGACCATCATATATTCATATGTCTATAAAAGTCAATGGTCAACTTCTAAAAATGAGGACAGTTTAGTCGGTCCACCTATTCGGTCACTTGTACCGGTCGGTGGGACGGCCTTTATTGGTCGGTCGGTCCTTCGACATAGAATTTTGACCGTGATCATCTGCCAATTCTTTCGGGCCGGTCGAACACTGACCGTTATGACCATCGGGTGTCCATTGACACTTTTTATCTCGGTCGAACGGGTCGGGTAGCGGTCTTCCGGATCTTTTTCCCACCACTACTCAAAAATATCTATACTGTTATGTAAAGAAATTTGAGTCCACCACCACTTAATTGAACATCAACGCCCATGTCCCATGTTCCATTCTCATTGAAATAAAAAGGATCTTTGAGGGGAGGACCACAAAAAGGGGGGTAATTTCGGTTCCGCCCCAGCCCATTTCCGAATTGCGCTTAAGGTCCAAAATGTCAGAGAAAGCTGTCAGTTCCCTTATTAATGTTTTATTCCTTCCTTTTTTGCCCCTGTCTGCATCTCTCCCTTACCTGCCTTAATGAGCTGATTGGACGACGCATTAAATGGCTGTAAAGGGTCTAATCTTAGCATTAAATGAGGAGAAAATCACTCCAAAACCAGATTTCCTTCCCTTATCTCCCCGCCCAAATCTCTCCTTGATTTTCTCCTTTTTCTCTCTATCCTCTGTTCTCTTTCCTTCAATGGCGCCATTTTAACCCAAAATTTCGTCTAAAAATTTGGGTCGAAATTTTCGATCCCACCCAAAATTTATTCAACTGTTTCTACCTCTATTTATAGATAAAAGGTCATCATCTTTTGAAAGACAAACTGTTACTGTTCTTCAAACTTAGGTTAGTGATTTTAATGTTCATCATCTTCCTGCCTTGAAGGGAACACTAGTGTTTATACTCACTCATCTTCTGCCATAAATACTCAAAAAAAAAAAAAACAAAAACATTTAAACTCATCTTCTAGCCTTGAATGTTATCATTTAATGTTATCATTTTAATGTTCTTAAAACTCATCTTCTAGCCTTGAATGTTATCATTTAATGTTTCTTTTGCTGGACTGATCCTTAAAGACAAACAGTTAGACTCTAGAACTCATACATATTTGTTTTGCTTGACTGTCCCTTTCATGTTTCTGCCATGAATACTCCTTAAACAAAAACAAAAATATTTAAACTCATCTACTTGCATTGAATGAAATCATTTAAAGATGATGGATATACTTCCAACAGAAGTCACCAAAATGATGAATATTAGGATCCTTTAAACCACTCCTTCGAAACAAATGATCTACTGTAACACTGGTTCATTCCTTGTCTTATGCAGAATGAACAGAGAAGAAATGGCGTCTCAGTCAAATGAAGAGTCCATTGGTGAAGCAGAACGTGAATTCTTCAGTCCCCACCCATCAAGTACTTCAAGATCACCACCCTTAATGAATCGGTATATTTACTAGTCAGTATATAGTTCCCGTTTTGTTTTATAGTTGGTTGTACATTTTGTAGTTCCTACTTAGTTATATAAGGTGTGTTGTACTTGGTCAGTTTTCTGTACATGTTCCTTCTCCTCTTCACCTTATTCCTGTAATTATTCAGGTTTGAACTTGAATTCTTCCCTTCGAATGCTTCAAATTTGTCAAGATCATCACCCTCAATGAGTATAGAAGCAATGAATCAGTACATTTTTATTCCTTCTATCGCCCGATTATTCGTTTTGAAATTAACTATGCATTTGTGTGTTTCACATCTGTTCTCCCGTTTCCCTACATTGGCCAAGTTGACCTTACATTGTTCAGTTCCCGTTTTGCAATATGTCTGTACTTTTCGTTTCTTTAACTTTTGCAGGTTGGAACGTCATATCTCTAATCCTAACACGTTAACTGCGAATCGGTACATTTTCATTCCTTATATGTTCGATTTTATTGTTCAACTATACTGTATAATTTTACGTTTCCTATCCGTTAGGCCGTTCCCTCGTAGTTGGATAGTTTACAGTACATTCTTCAGTTCCCGATTCCTATATATCTATATATTTCTTTAACTTACGCATGTTGGAATGTGGTTTTTTTCATTCCTAATTCGTCAATTGTGCCTCGATCATACACTTCAAATCTTCAATGATTCCACAAGAGTTGAATCGGTACAGTAATTTGTGTATTATACCTTTTTTAGAGTGGGAGTTGTAAAATGTCTGGTTCACAATTAAATGTGGGGTAAATTAATCCGTTCCTAGTTTTAAACTTTGTATATTTTTGTAGGTCGTCAAGTGATTTTTTCTTACTCCCGCCTTCTAACCATGGTGATGGATCTACTGCTCTTGTCACAAGAGAACCTCTCCGGTCCGAGAGTTGGCCTGAAGTATTCACCCATGAGGGTCAAGAATTTCCTGGCGGTGTGATTGCATTTAGCCAGGCTCTTAGTCGATACTCAATCAAACACGGTTACAATTATGTGTTTGTGAAGAATGACCGCGATCGTGTAACCTGTGTTTGCAAAAGTACAAAATGCAAGTGGAAAATACACGCGGTTGCTCCTCTTAAGTCGAGATCTATGTTTATCCTGAAAGCCTATAACCCCGTTCACACGTGTGAAGACTTCATCACTGGTGTACGCAAACCTCGACTATCGACTGAAGCTGTTAGTTTATTGATTGCAGAGGACATTAGAGAGAACCCTACCAAGAACACGAAGGACATTGTTAGTTCCTTCAAAAAAGATTATGGTATTAAACTGAGTTACTACTACTCATATCATGCTCGAAATGCGGCAATTTGTATAGGATTTGGTGATGAAGCTGATTCCTATGCAAAACTCTCCTGGTATGTTGATGCTCTGTCAAGATCTAATCCTAACAGTCATATCGATCTGGAAGTTGATGAAGAGTCGCATCGTTTTGTAAGAATTTTTATTGCTCTTGGACCATGCATAGAAGGTTACAAACATTGTAGACCTCAGATATTTGTTGATGGTACGTTTGCTAAAATAAAGTATAATGGATGTATTCTTGCTGCAGTTGCGAAGAATGGAAACGACAGTAATTATATTATTTTCCTTGAAACTGTTCCTCGTACATTATATAATTGTCAGAAGACTAAATCGCTATCTGTCCATTTGTTAGTTCCCGAGACATGCTTACATTTACAAGAAACAGTAATGTTTATACTCAATCATTGTGTTGTACCCAGGTTTTTTCATTCTTGCCTATGTTGTTGTTGATGTAGAAAACGATCACAACTGGCTCTGGTTTTTTGGGAATTTGAAGAAATGTATAGATATTGGTGAATCACTTACTTTTATGTCTGATAGGCATAATGGTATATTAAATGGTGTTCAGAATGTATTCCCATCGGCGAGTCGAGTCATCTAGTTGGTCTACCTTCTTATGCCCGAAGGTAGATAAAGAAATACAACTGCGTTACAAAGTGGCCTGTAGTTGGATGGCGTCCAGTGCGGAGAAGCTCAGTACGAGGTATTGTCTATGCCCACCCATTCGGTTGACTTGGCCCAACGGACCTGCACTTGTCGCAAGTGGCAAGTAGAAGGCATACTATGTGAGCATGCGATTCTTTGTGTAAAAATAAACGGTGGTGATGCCTCTTCATTTTTTATTCCAATTTCACTACCGAAGCCTATTGTAAGACGTACAGTCATCCCATTAAGCCTGTACCTACGTTTGATGAGCCTAAATCATATGACCCAGACACGATGATTCTTCCTCCTCTAACAAAGAGACGTCCTGGTAGACCTCGCACCACTCGAATTGAAAGTGTCAAGTATTTTCCCAAAAGACAGAGGGTGTGTGGCAGATGTAATCAACTGACGACCGACAATCGTGCATCCTGTAACGAACCAATATAGTGATGGGTTAGCACTTATGTATCTGATTTTGTTTAGCACTTCTTTAAGTGCTCAGTATTTTGTTAGCACTTCCTTTGAAAATGTAAGTTTCTTTTTGTTGTCTACTGTTGTATGTAGAGTACATTTTATGATTTGCAGTACATGTGTTTCTTTATAGTAAACTGTTTTGTTTACGAAATAGAACATTGTAAAACTTTCAGTACATTATAAAACGGTCAGTACGTATGTTAATGCCTGTGCATACATTATTGTATGTTGTATGTTTATTGGAACAGAAACATTGACAGTAAATCCTTCACCATGGTTAGAAGGCGGGAGTACGAAAAAATGACTTGGCTACAAAGTTTAGAAACAGGAACGAATTAATTTACCCTACATTTAGATGTGAACCAGACATTTTACAACTCCCACTCTAAAAATAATATAACTCTACTAACAATGGTGATGGATAATGATTGTACATAATATGTGAAAGGTACACAATTGTTACTTACTATCAAATAACACAATTGTACATAATGATTTAGTCGAAGTTTTACAAGTTTCTACCCTTCACAAAGTTAAGTTTTGTTGTCAACTACAAACTTACAGTACATTATAAAACTGGCAGTAGATTATACAACGATCAGTACGTTGTGTAATGCCTTGTGTCCAGTATGGTATGTTGTATGTGTATTTGAACAGAAACATTGACAGTAGATCCATCACCATTGTTAGAAGGCGGGAGTAAGAGAAAATCACTTGGCGACCTAGAAAATATACAAAGTTTAGAAATAAGAACGAATCAATTTACACTACATTAAGTTGTGAACCAGACATTTTACAACTCCCACTCTAAAAATAGTATAATAATACCAATTGTGTTATTTGATAGTAACTAACCATTAAGTACCTTTCACATATTGTGTCCTTTGGTTGAAATTGTACATAATGATTTAGTCGAAGTTGTACAAGTTTTTACCCTTCAAAAAGTTTTGTTGTTTACCACAAAACGGACAGTACATTATAGAACTGACAGTACATTATATAACTGGCAGTAGATTATGTAATGCCTTGTGTCCAGTATGGTATATTGTATGTGTATTTGAACGGAAACATTGACAGTAAAGTATAAAACTGACAGTACATTATGTAACTAAAATACCTTTGGTCGAAGTTGTAGAATTTTAAAACCTTAACTTAGTTTTCCGCTCTGGCATAATACAAAACAGAAGTATTTTTTAGTACAACAGAAGTTAATAACATTAACCTGGAACCATATTTAACAACATTTCCACAATTATCAGCCCTCCTTTTTCATCATCTTATTCCAAGCCTTTTGTGACTCCCTTAAAATTTTGTACGTCACCTCCGTTCACATTCTTCTAGCTCTGTCGCTAAAATGTTCGGGTTGCGTGCAACTGTTTGGCATGTTCAAGTCCCGACTGTCTATGAAAATTCTTTCCAGATGCAGCATCACGTAAAGACCGCAGTCTGGTCTGCCGGATAAAAACAAATTTTCATTATACGAAGTTGTAGACATTAGAAGAAGTAAAGAAGAGAATGGAACTTACTCTTTCCCTTGCTCTGGACATTCTTCTTCCCTTAAAAATGGGATCTTTTTCTTCAGTTGTTTTCGTCCGTAGTTCAATTCATTTAACACACCTGCAAGGAGCATTGCAAACTCCCTTGCATTCTTGTTGCACGTTTGAGCCAGCTGTCGATCATTGATTAGAGAATTATAGTGTGTCCAATCATTTTCATGGAACCTATACACTAGAAGCGTCCAGTGGTAACCATAGTATGCATCATCGGTGTATGGTGTGTTAATTGGAACACACAACGCTGAGGTATGGCTTCTGATAAACTGCTCCGTAATTCTGGTCTGTAAATTTGCAGTTATTATCTCGGGGTTGCGTTTCTGGTTGATCAACGTCTGCAAATTACCAATCATACATTTTAACAAATATTTGATAGTAATACAAGTACAAAAAAGTGCGAAGCAATCTTACGTAGAGGATGGCTGACAAGAATATGATCTCTTTGCTTTTGTTAACTGGGTTGCTGTGAAGGTGGTCTGCAAACCAATCGATGATTTGAGAGTCGCACTCTCTATACATCATTAGATCATCTAACTCTTTTCCAGTTAGACGGTGTTCATTATCTTTCTTCCACACCTCCAGTCTGTACCGTACATGTCATAATTTACGAGACATTCAATAATGTACGCAACACATCCAAATGTGTATTAAATTAAAATATTTACAGGAAACTTACTTTTTCCAGCCTCTGTTGCTGAACTCTAGCAGTAGAGGTCTTTCTTTCTGAAGCACATAAGGCCAAAGCCCTCCTATTTTCCAGTCACCTAAGCTCTGTTTGTCTTCTTTGTTCAAATTCATGGTTTGCACAGCCACAATTTCTTTTCCCGTATCTTCCTTGAATGTCGCTTTCCGCACACGTGGGTTTTCCTTCACCCTTCTTATAAGAGAATTCTGAAGAGCCTTTGACCCTGATTCTCCTTTGTTTGCCACTCTCTTTGGAGGGGAAACATTTTTCTTTAGCACTTCTTCGACTGACTCTTTGCCCATTTTGATTATATCTGCAAAATCAGAATTAGGTGGTGTCTGCAAAATTTCTGAAGTATTATGTTTGCTCGTCCCCTCTTCTGGTGGTGTCCAAACCACTATTTGTGTGCAGTCAATTCCCAGATCAAAGCTTGGTTCAGTTAGTTGGTTGTGGCTGATTGTACTACCCTTGTCTTCACTTGCTACATTTATTTAATACAATGTTAGAGATTAGGTTTGTTAAATAATTTATAATCACTATAATAACATAAACTTCATGTATTTGAATCAAAAATATGCGAATCTTACCTTTTAACAAGTGAACTTTATGTTGTAGTTTTAGTGTTTCCTCTCTTTTATGAATCCTCTGAAGCCAAGAGTCATCGTCGCTCGATAAATTAACATCCTTGCCCCAAAGCTCATCTCTCTCATCCTTTCCGTCCTTCTCTTTGTATTTATCTGTTTTTATGTAATCGGGAATTAATATATGTCATTGACTTTTTCAAAATTTACTGGTAAGGAAACAACTGAGGATGCAAGGTAAAATTCCCGATCAGTTAACTCAATCCCAGTACCCTTTTAGTAACATGTTGTTAAACGATATGCAGAATAACATGAATTAAAGTTCTGTAAAAGTAAACATACATTCATAAAAACCTTGACTAAAAGGAAACCACCTAATATGTCATAAAGTACCGTTGTTCAAACCATTTTAATACGATAACCACTAACACTAAACATGTCATAAAACCTCCTATCCTTAGCTACTCTTTAGTACTATTTAACTTTGATTGAAATGAGTTTGACTGTAATCGAGATTAGAGATTTCCTTTTCCTTTGCCGGCATGCTTTTGTTTCTTTGCATCATCCTCTGACTCGGCCGATTCATCATGATCATCTGTTTCACTGTCACTTTCCTCTACTTGACCGTCTTTCACAGTTTCTTCTTCACTTTCAGTTTTGTCTTCATCACTTTCACTACTTTTTCTCCATTTTTTTTCTTTTATTTCACTTTCCTTCTTACCCTCATTTATCTCCATCTGTTCTTCTTCACTACTCTCACTGTCAGTCTCACTCTCACTTATCTGACTTTTTCCTGCCTTATTAACCTCATTTTTCTCCACCTTTGGACCTGTCTCTTCTTCTTCACTACTCTCACTGTCACTTTCACTTTCACTGTGCCTTGCCTGCTTTGTCTCACTTTTCTCCTCTTCTTCTTTACTACTTTCACTTTCACTATCACTTTTACCTTCCTGGTTCCCCTCATTTTTCTCTATCTCCTCTTCTTCTTCTTCTTCTTCTCTACTCCCACTTTCAGTTTCACTTCCTTTTTTATTCCTCTCCTCATCCTTTTTTGTCTCACTTTTATCTTTACCCTCTTCTTCTTTATCAGTTTCACAACTATCAGTTGCACTTCTTTCTTGTTCCTCCTCTTCTACATCTTCCTGTCCTTTATCCTGCTCTTCCCTCCCATCACTCTGACTTACATTTTCTACTTGTTCTTCCTCCCTTGCTGCTTGCGCAGTTACTTCCCCCTCAGGTTCTAGCTGGTCTTGACTTGGACCCCCTTCATATGTTGCTGTTTCCATTCTATCTTTTGATTGCAGCACATCGGAATAAGCTTTTACAGCTGAGTCTCTTTCCGCGCATGCTTTGACCAACTCTTGTCTCAAAAGGGAGATTTCTCTTTCTTGGTTCTCTATTCTTTTCAGCAAATTGGTTAAGCTCTTTGGATTTTCTCCTACCGACAAAATTCTACTTTCAATATCATTTTCTGGCCAGATTCTTCTTTCATATACCTGCAAGATTTTCCATATATCAGAAAGTTACATAACTGACTGTAAATTAGAAAACTGACGGTTAATTACCACACTGACAGTACATTATAAACCTGTTGATACATGAAAACACAGACTGTAAATTTGTTATTACAGTTTATATGTTTCGACTATTAGATGCAGAATTTTACCTGGCCCTCTATAAGATTCTGAAGTTTGTCGTCGAATGTCTTATCGATTTCTTGCAAAGACCATCTCACCAATCGAGGCACTTCATCCTTAACCTTGCTTATTGTATCGTAGCTTAGAGTATGCTCGCAGAACCAGATCTATTCAGAAATAAAATCAATTATATAACCAATAAAATGTCACTGAATATACCAACTGTGGTGAAAAAATCATACTTACTGGAAGGACAATCAGGCATCCAGAAGCTTTGATTGGATTGTGTGGGTGTCAACTGATCCTATCCATCATGTACGCGTGCACTGCTCTTACCCACGATACTTTTTTTATGCTTTCCATCGATTCCAAGCAGTTCAGGAAGACTGGGGGAATGGAGTAACCAGTACTCGAAGCAAACAGTAGATTAGCAGATAGTGATAAGATTACCAGCCTGAATATCCATATCATCCACATCTTCATCGTCTACAGCCTTGGTTAGAGCATCGGATACCTTGTGACATGTCACATAACCCGGTACTTCTCCGAAATATTTGACACAAAAGTCAATCTGCGGTTGCCTTAATACCTTGGTCTTGGGTATCACATCTTCAATTTCCCCCTCCATTGGCAAGCCCAAGATGAGGGCCACATCCTCTGGTGTCACCTGAAGCTCTTTTCCTGCTATTGTGAATCTTTCTGTCTTGGTATTGTAGAGGCTGAGTAATTTGAAAATAGCTTTGTTCAGACGAATCGGGTTTGCCATCTCCAGCTTGTTCTCGTTGAATGCTCTCAATAAGTATTTGAAAGGAGTCTCATCCAACAACTCCTTCTGTCTATCACTCAACTTAAAATATGTTGTCTTCATTTGGTCCCAAATTTTACGTACGGACCACTTGTAAGCCTTTGACAATTTGTTATTCAAATCGTCGGGTCTGTTTTTCAACTCATTAGATAATTGTTGACTTGCTTCTCCTTGAGCTTTTGATTTTGCCTTCTTTTTTCGTAGAGGACCCTGTGGTTCTTGGGTTGATTTCCTCTTTCCCTTGGTATTCTTCACTATTTTTGGTTCCGCTACCTGCGGGAACAAATAAGTTTACAGTAAATTCAAAAACTGACAGTATATTATGTAATTCATTATGTACAGTATGGTATGCTGTGTGTGTTGGAACTAATTTATTTACCGTCAATTATATCACTGACAGTGCATTCTGTAATGTACAGTGTACAGGATGGTAAGCCATATGTGTATTGGAACAAATCAATTTACAGTAAACTATAAAACTGACAGTGCATTATGTAATTTCTAGTACACCATATGGTATGCTTTGTGTGTATTGGAACAAATCAATTTACAGTAAACTATAAAACTGACAATGCATTATGTAATGTCTACTGTACAGTACGGTATGCTTTATGTGTTTTGGAACATATCAATTTACAGTAAACTATAAAACTGACAGTGCATTATGTAATGTCTAGTGTACAGTATGGTATGCTTTGTGTGTTTAGGAACAAATCAATTTACAGTAAACTATAAAACTGACAGTGCATTATGTAATGTCTAGTGTACAGTAAGGTATGCTTTGTGTGTTTTGGAACAAATCAATTCACAGTAAACTATAAAACTCACAGTAAACTATCAATTTACAGTAAACTATAAAACGGACATTTATAAAACTGACAGTGATCTAGACCAAAGCTTTGTCAAACAGTAAAACGAAATACTTTGTGCAGGGGAACTAAAAAGTTTCTAGAGCTCAGAATCATGTACATGAAACTAAAAAGAGTTAGGTTCGTAACCGTAAAATACTTCAAAGCTTTGTCAAATAGAAAAACGAAATACTTTGTGCATGGGAACTAAAAAGTTTCTAGACCACTGGATCATGTACATGAAATTAAAAAGAGTTAGGTTCGTAACCGTAAAACACTTTAAAGATTTTGTCAAATAGTAAAACGAAAGGATTTGTGCATGGGAACTAAAAAGTTTCTAGAGCACTGGATCATGTACATGGAACTAAAAAGAGTGTGCACTTTTGTACCTTCATCTTCTTCCTTGGGCTACTCCTTGTTGGTTGTTGTTCTTTCATCTTCTTTTCTTTAACTGATTTCGATCTCGTCGTTGCTGGTTCATTAGTGATTTTCTTTGGTGAGGTTTTTTTAGTGTTTTTCTTAACCATCTGCAAACAGGAAGTAAAATTTGTAACAGATTTTTCGGAAGATTTAGGGTTTTTCGTCAGATTTAGGGTTTTTCTTCAGATTTTGGGTTTTTCTTTGTAATAAAGGAAACCTACTGTTTTTTTAGAAAACTTACCTTTTTTGAAGAACAATCTTTCACTGATCTCGTTTGTACTAACGAAATGAAGAAGAACCTGAGAGTTTTGAACTGCTTTTTAGAGAGAGAAAGTGAGAGGTGTGCGTTAATGGGGAACGAAGAATCAGGAGTAATGGGAGAGAGAAAAATTTCGATTTCCAAAACTGAACGGCGTGGGATCGAGGTTATGGCGAAGTGATGTTGGCGTAGAGCAGTCATTTCAAATCTGACTGGACGTCAGATTTTGGCAAAAAATTGGTCAATTTCGCGCTCTTTTTTTAATGGCAAATCCGTAATATCTTTAAAAACGAAGGTGTTTTCGTTTTCCAGTTTCAAGGGCTGACACTTTGGACCTGATCCTTAATTCCGGACTGCCTTGGGCCCGGTCCACATTCTTCCCCTGATTTTGGGCCGTTTGCCCAAGGCCATGTTTTATTGAACTTGAAACAAAAGGGACTCAGAAATGTCTATGCTGTTATTTAAAGAAATCATCATATAGTGCTTTATATGATGATTTGAAATGTCTTTAAGACCTAAATATCTTATAAGACAGTAGTTATTGAATTTATTCAATTCATAATGTAATATACCAACGACGTATCCGCCTCATGTAACGAAACAATGACCCTTGAAATCCATATCAAAAAAATATCATAAAGAAATTATTCAAGGAATAATAGTATAGAGTATACAAGAAACAACACCTATCTCTCTCTATCTCTATCTCTATCTCTATCTCATCAAACAATACCCACCATACATCAACTCCAATTCTTTCCCTCTCTAAACATTTCTTCCACTATCTGTATATTCCATATTGTATACATTTACATAAACTCTTCTTCCTCCAAATCCCTCTCTCTAAAACTTAAACTGAAGAGCCACTCTGATTTTACATACTTCCTTATAAGTCTCCCTAGACAAGGGAAGTTTATGTTGAGAATACAAGAATGAGGTTTGCCAAAGTACAAAAACCCAAAATAGGAGTTAGGGATTATAACCATTAAGACCAAGCAGTGACAATGGAAAGAATAAATGAAAAACCTCAAGATAAACTAATCTCACCAACTTTCTCTGAACTCCTTTCTATAACTCTGTAACTCTAAAACTATTGTGTTTTGCTTACTACTAATTGGTATTTCTCTTACTGAATTTTTCAATAGCAAAGGCCGCTTGAGTGATCAATAAACTCGGTCAGGACAAAATTTGAATGGGTTAACGAGATTAACCCGTAAAATTGGATATTGCATTTTAAATTAGATATTTGATCTTCTAAAGACTGTAATGTCTCACCGAAGACTCCAAGAATCGATTGTCAGGGCATATCATCTCTTTTACTCTTCTACCCTCCTTGTAAATCTTGAATGTTGGAAGTACTCTTACATTCTCTAGTTTTGCTACTCCCGGGCTTTTTTCGACATCAACCTACAACCATATTGACCAACCAATTTAATTTTCGTATTTATCATAGCTTTAACTAATACATGCAGAGCCAGAAATGCCGAAGAAAGTGAAGCTATTGCTGTTCTTACTAGCATTCAATGGGCAGTACATAATAACTACAAATCCATCTACGTGGAAAGTGATAATTTAGCTCTTATCAGTCGCCTCCAAGACTCAAGCAAAAATATTCAGTGACAATCTCATTCACACATCATCAGCATTAGAAAGCTTCTTCCTCAACTCCACAACATTAAATTCACTTATATCTCAAGAAGGTGCAACTCTCCAGCTGATAAATTGGCTAAATGGGAAAGAAATAATAGTTGTAATATCTTTTACTGTCATCCTACTTTTCTATCGCAATTATATTGTAATAGTACTCTTATTATCTAATATAAAAGCATTTGCAACAAAAAAAAAAAACAATTTAATTTTCGCCTCAATTTCCTTTCAAATGCATAGAGATTTGCTGTTTTTCCTTTTATCTCAAGTTTTTTCTATAGTCGAGAAACTTCAAATAGCAATAAACAAAAGGGTCAGGGTCAATACCTTGAGAAAATTCACAGATGGATATCGACCACATAATGAGTCCACAAATGGAGATATTCTCTCACATTGCTTGTTTGAACCTGACTTAAAATGAACTACTGAAACACCTAAGTTCAAGTCAAATGCAGATTTCAGTTAGCTTATATAAACTGGATTACTAACATGAATACACATATATAAGAATTAGTTGAGCAAGTAGACTCACTTGGTGAAGATATCACTGCTCTAAACTGATCCAAATCTGATATTTCCTCTACTTCCCCACCGAATTTCATATTATATACATCCTCTCCACGCGATTTCTTTAAGGCGACTTGTGCATGGAATAGCGCTTCTGCTACTTCATTATCTCCATCAAGTTGCTTTCTCAAGAGCTCATAATCCCTTACAGATTCAACCCATCGTTCTAGCTACAATAAATGAACCACAAAAATTACCACATTAGATAGTTTTCGCAGATAACTTGTTCGAAATAGAACACACAGAAGTGAAACAATTGGCAGAAAAAACGAAAAAACAGAAGATGGAAACCTATAATTCACCTTGCCATTAGATGCAGCCCGACGAAGAAGGGCTTTAGCATAATTGGGTTGGAATTTAAGAGCTAGATTACAATCTTCAACAGATTTTTCCCATTGACCAAGCTTAGACCAGCAAGCCGCTCGATTGCAATAGAGAACGGAGTTGGTAGGATCGAACTTAAGGCCTTCTCCGTAAGCCGAGCAAGCTTCAGAAAACTTGCCAGATTTGAAAAGATCATTGCCATGGGAACGAGCTCTAACCACCAATCTTACATGCTTTAGCAACATTGTTACTTCAATATTTCTTGGGTCGATCTGTCCGGCCTTTTCAGCAGCTGCAACTGCATTCTCAAACCTGCAAGACATTCATCATCTACTCCCACTCATCCATAAAACTCCATAGCTATATCTCTTTCAGAATTATATATATACAGAGAGAGAGAGAGAGAGATGAGAGTTCACCTTCCGAGTGCCATATCGACTTGGGCTCGGACAAAAAATACATAACATTCAGAGAGCATCCCAAAGATCAATGTCTGCGAGAACAAGATCGGTAATGCATCAAGTTTGGGTATTTTCGATAGACTGGTATCGGCTTCTTCAAGTTGATGGAGCTTCAATAAGGCTTCTGTTCTGCACGCAAATAGCTGTGAATGCAACTCAATTCAAACTAAATTCATGGATCAGAAAGAAAAATTAAACAAACTACGAAGCTTCGATAAAGGGGTATACCTGAGGAGAAGAATCGGCCCCACCAATAATAGCAGCATCACTTTCCATCAATGCGCTCTTCCAATCACCGATTTTTCTAGCATTTGAGCATTTACAAAAATGTCTCTCCACGGAATCTAACTTTTTCAACTCGGATGAATCTGGTTTTTGCCCGGGACAACAAAGGTGCTTTCGAGCAATTTCGACTTGCCCTAACCTGTCGAAAAACAGGTTAATTGAATGAATCTAATGGAAGGTCCCCAATCAATTATTAGAAGAAAAATAACAATCAATACTAAACCCTTCATCACGCAAAATAAATAACCATTTTTATTCACTAAAAAATGAACTCTAGAGAGATGATTTCAACAGAGAGAAACAGGTATTGAACTTTTACTACAAACTCACCGCAAAAGCAAAGAACCTAATCTTTGATGAGCCCTAAAATACCCAGGATCTAATCTAATTGCTTCTTCACATTCTTTCACTGCTTCACCTAATCTTCCAAGTCCAGTTAATGCCGCTGCTCTGTTACTATGACATGCTGCATTTTCCGGCGAAATCGAAATCGCTCGTTCATATAAACGTAATGCCTCTGTGAAATGCCCCTTTTTGTATTCCTCATTACCTGCCCTTTTCACTTCTTCAAAAGTAGACATTGATTTCTTAATCCCCATTGATTCCCCACCACCACTTCCACCGGATTTGCCCACAACCCCACCTCTAATTATACTTCCTATCCCGTAATTTCCTGTTCCTAATCCTAAAACATCACTTCTTGATGAACTTTTACATGCAATTCCTGTTCTGGGTATCTTTCCAGAGGGACAAATATTTCCTGTTGGAAGGGCATTTCCAGTCAGAGAATTTGCAGAACTTCCACCACCACCACTTCCACCACCGCCACCACTACTATTACTACTAGCACCACCAGGGCCCCTATAGAGTAGTGGGCCATTTTCTGAATAAGATCTAATATGACTCAACTTATGATTAGGAGTACTAACAGGAACAGATCGGAAACTTGCGGTAGCTGTAGGACTATTTTCGCTTGATACAGAAAGCTCACCTGAATGATTATTTCCGCCATTTCCACCACCAGATCTTCTAGAAACTGTATTAATGTGAGTGTTCACAGTTTTACCAGAAATAGAACCAGAAGAACTAGAACTACTGCTTGAAGATGTGATTCCACTACCACTACCAGAATGACGAGTTCTTAATGGGGAAACAGGGGAACCCAGATTGAATTCTTTGAAATCTGGTTTCTTGTTAACATAACTAAACCTTCGAAACCGATCTGTTAATGAATTTTCAATCCCTAATTCAGATACAGGTTTCCCTGATTCAGACATTACACAAAGAATTGGAATTGAACGATACACAATGATTTAAATTTGAGTTTTGGGTATTTGTTATTTAATGTTAAACTTCCTCAAATTTTCATTTTGATTTGATTTCAACAAGTTTTGTTGATCAACTTATAAAACCCACCAAGAATTAAATGATGAAGAGAAATAGGTTGGTAGAAGATATGTAATTGACAGATTGGAGAAAGTATGGAAGCAAAAGAAAGGGGAGAGAAAGAGATGGGGATCTCGTGCTTTAAAAGGGGTTGAAGCAAGGAACCAATGTGAGAAGTCTATCAAATTAGAAAGAAAAATTAAACAAAAGAGAAGAAGAGGAAGAAGAAGAAAGCTTCTCTTTTTCTCTCCTTCCTTTCTTTAACCTGCTGCTTCGCGAAAGAGGTCTCTCTTCTCTCTCTCTCTCTCTCTCTCTCTCTGTCTCTCTCCCTCTCTCAAGTCTCTCTGTCTCTCTCTACACGCTGCCAATCTCCACAAGTCTACGACCCCCCTTCTCTCGTCACAGTCGGCTTTTGGTTTAATTTTTGGGAGATTTGGTAAATGCCCCCACTAATTTAACAATATTAGGACTTCACCCCTAAAAACATTATTATTCAGGCGTTAACTCCCATTGGTCCTTTTTTCCGTCAAAATCTCGTTATGTAGTGAGCATGCGAGTCACGTGCTTGTCATCGGACGAAAAACCCCCAATATAATCTGACGGTCGGTGGAGGCACACATGATGAACGACCAAGATTTAATCCGAAATGATGAAGAGAATTTTTTGTCAAATTTTCCCTCCCCCCAACTTTCTCCAACGGTAAAAATCTTTCTTTATAAAAACCCTAGTTACCATCTTATCTTCATTTCGAATTCTTTGGAAAACTTTGGGATTAGGTGCAATTGTGCAATTGGTAGTCCACTAACTAAAACCGACGGGAGGAGGTTCAAAACCAGCTTCAGGTTCTCAAGTATATCAAATCTGATAGATTTTCGAATGAGGGGGCCTTTACTAAATAGCATATTTACAGTGAGGTGTTTTCCCTAACTTAAGTTGTTACTGTTTATGTAGGCAATGCAGTGCCAGATATGTGAGATGGCGGGTCATGAGGCATTGAATTGTCCTTTCTTGTATTCATCATGCACAAAAGGAAGTAGCAATGGTATTCGAAAAGTAATGGTGTCGAGTACTTCGAAAAACCCGGGGAGAAAATATTTGAGGTGTCAATACCTCAAATGTGATAGTTTTCAGTGGCTCGATGATGCAAAAAAGCTAGTTGAAACTCAACGTGTAAGGCAACATCGAATTAAGGGATGCTATGGTTGCGGTGAGGTAGGTCATTGTTGAAAGAAAATTTGTGATAAGACATTTAGAATTCTGAAATTTAATATCACCTTATACATATTCATGAGACTTATGAGCATTTAGTATTTGCATTTGTATGTTTCACATATTGTTTGCAGGTTATATGTATCCATTATCAAAGTCCATAGTACTCATCGGTATCTAGGATTGATACGAGGGAGATGGAATACTTCTAGGACATCAATATAAATCAATTCGTAGTTTTATCGACTTTGAGAATCGTCGATATGGAAACTGTAGCATAACATACTCTCATAAAAAAGGAGTGGCTTATCTCAGTCATCGGAGTGGCAGTCTCTAGTATGCGGTGTTGGCACACTTAGGCGGGTCGAACAGGGTCACCATAATGAAATACGTCGTAAATGGTCACATAGACGTATGGTTCATTACATCGATTCCAGAAATGAGTACACTGTCACTAGATGAATAGTGACAGAGCTATTATAGTCTAGTATTGGCTATGGGAGTGTCCCCTTAGGCAGCATTAACTTAAGTGATCAACCCCGGGGTGTGAAAACGCATGTGTCTCTTCATGAAATAAGATCTAAGTAGTTATATGCTGGTTACTAATGGACTAACAAGATGTAAATGATCCTCCGTGGTGAAAAACAATTTCCGGAGAGACATTCACGGATGCTCAACATGCAATGTACTTAATGTCCGATGGAACGAAGTGTTTTAGCTTTCTTTATTGAAACGGGAGTCAGGACGATATCCTATGGTGTACGTAGATAAGTCATGTCGGTTGATGGACCCACTTGGCCGTTTCAATAATAGGCTTTAGGCTTTGGATCCTAATCTTAAAGCTCTAAACCATTGATGCACATTAAGGGTATTTCAGGAAAAAAAGAAGAGATAAAACTGAAGATAAGGATTAGGATTTAGAGAAAGCAATAGAGGTGGGGGCCACATGGGGGACGCGACACACCTAGGGGTAAAACCCTAGGCGCCTAAACCGACTCCCCTGGCCTATATAAACCCCCCTCTCCATTTTCTAAAAATACACACATTCTCTAAAACAGATTAGAATCTCCTTTCAGTTTCTTCTTCTTCTGCTTATACTCTTTCAGGTTGACTGCTCCACTGAGGTATAGCATCATAGTTCGAGGAGTTCATTAAGATTAAGAAACTAAGGGGTACATTATCTTCTGGTAGAAACTCTACTAGAATTCGGACTTGAAAAACTGCAGTTTTACTTCGTAACAGAAACGTGCAGATTTGGGCACCTTCGGAGTCGAATTGGCCTAGGGCTATTTCAGAGAAAGTTGTTCAGAATACAATTTCCAGTCGACCCTGCAAGTTTCAGAGAATTCGGAGATATATCCAGAGAGTTATAACCGAAATACTAAAGCAGTACAGATTAAGCATAAATCAGAAAGGTTGCGGATAGGCTGCGGATTGGTTCTATTTCTTATTTAATCAATCCAGAACTCTCAGGTATGATCTAATATTATCTTTTTGATTGCTTTATGTTTATAGAACATGTTAAACATCTTTTTTCCGTTGAATAGTAGAATAATTTTTACCGTATTTTACCAACAATTGGTATCAGAGCAAGGTTTAAGCATGTTCTATACAATATATAACATTAAAAGATTGTTTATATGAGTATAATCATGGAAATACTTGTAGAGAAATTTTATTTCTCTTAGGTCAAGGTATTAATGATTTAGTTAATCATATAAAGTGTTTTGATCAAGTTCTAATATAGCTAAGTTTTATGTTCTAGTAGAAATAGTTCTAGTAGTTTGTATATTCATATAAACTTGTTTTTTATGGAACAATGGATGTAGAAAGTATGTAATCATGTTTAGATAATTTTATTTATATGCATATGCCATATTGAATTATCTTATTGATTGTTATGAATTAGTTTTGAGTTTTTCATGAATTATTTTTGAAAAAGAAATTTTCTTGAAAAACCTTAGATTCATAAGTTTTGATTCATGCTATGTATTATGGATTGACTACTGTCTTATGTAATTTTTACATGTTACTCTATAATTGCCAGATAGCATTAGACATATGTAGTTCGTGATGATTATATTTTTTTAATTAAACTGATAATTAAGAACTATGCATGATCTTATTGTTTTTATTAAAATGGTGTATGCTTTTGCATGATCCTCATAAAGAATCAAGTGGTAGAGGATTTGAGATAATGGAAGGTAACTGTTATTGCTAAAATCCATGGTCTTCCACTATAGTGCCACACACGTTTCAATCTTCACCGAGGTACACTTCGTTGTATCGTTTCTTCGGACGGTCCGGATTGTCACTTCGTTGCTAAAATCCACGGTCTCTCAACCAGATATATCACTTCCCAACGGATACTATCATCTGGAGTGAGAAGATAATGGGTCTTGTATAGTGGTGTATACTTGACTTGGATCACCTACATCTTGCGCACACGACGTTCTGCCATTCCTTCGGAAGGTGTAAGTGAATCTTGGAGACCAAAGATAATCAGAATTCAAATAAGTTTTTATTGCTAATCATGATCATACACTCCCCACGGAGATTAGACTTTTCATGGAGTTAGTTTTCTGATTCATATTCATGATGGTTTTTTAGCTTGAGGAGACTCATATGCATGCTTATGGTTTTATGTTTATTTGATTAAATGGAATTACCGTTTATGCTCATGAGGTATATGTATTGCATGTTGATATTACTTTTAGAATAATGTAGAACTCTTTCAGTCCATTAATGTCCATCCTGAGGGACAATAAGTTAACCAGTCCGAATTACCTGGATTGGAAAAGGAATCTTGACATTGTTCTCACTACTGAGGAGTATGTTTTTGTTCTTACTGAACCTTGACCCGTTGTGCTAGCCAATGCAAATCAGGCTTCTAAAGACCGACTCGTTAAATGGCAGAAGGCTATTGATATGGCTAAATGTTACATTTTGGCGTCCATATCAAATGTGTTGCAAAAACAACACAAGGACAAACCTACTGAACTTGAGATACTTTTTTTTATGAGATGCAGTTAAGATACTTAACAGCCTGAATTTGATGTTTGCCGAGCATTCTTCTTATGTAAGGCGGATAACAATGAGGGATGTTCTCAACACTAAGATGACTGAAGGATCATCTGTCCAGGATCATATGTTAAAAATGATCAGTTACTTCTCTGAACTCAAGGTCCTTGGAGCAGACATGGATCAGGATTCCAAAACGGACATAGTCTTGCATTCTTTGCCCAACTCGTTCAATCAATTCAAAGTCAGCTATGCTATGAGCAAGAAGTCTTATACGCTGATTGAATTGATGAATGAGCTGCAGATTGCTGAGGACATAGTTCGTGAAAGATCAACACATGCCTTGGTGGGGGGGAGTTCCTTTTAAGCCGAAAGGCAAGAAGGGAAACAAAAGGAAGGGGTCAGAATTAAAGAGGTCAGGCAAAAAGGAAGGGTCACCGAAAAACGTGAAGAAATGAACAAAGTGTTTCAAGTGTGGTGAGAAGGGTCATTGGAAGATGGATTGCCTTAAGCTTGCCAATAAACGTCAGAATTAAGGTAGTTGTATTTTGTATCGGCAAAAAATAGCATTGGGCCTTCCTATCCGCCCAGAAAGTCTAAGTATGCTTACTCAAGCCCACGCTCCTAGCATGCTAAGATATGGTCTGCATGACGATCCACCCACACTCCAGCTAGTTGTGCGTACACGTGGCCAAGTTGTTAGAGATTGAGTCAGTTAAATCCTAGCATTCTGCTACATGTTAGAGTCATGGTAGAAGACCAAGTCTTGCACTACTTTAAAGGAGTAGTGGACCATTTCTACTAGCAATGAACAGACAAAGGTGGCGAGTATCGTAGGGCTACCCTTCCCTCTAAAGATATCAACGACTACGGAGGCAGTCTAAGAGATCGTACTATTGCGGATCTAACAAACCTACGCCCCAAGAGCAGTAACTATCCTCTACACTTTATAAATAAGGGAAGCCTCACTCTTGGAAGGGGATTTGATTCTCACTCGAAAACTAGTTACTCATTCTCTACTTAGCACTCCATAAGATTTACTCCGATCACTTCACTCTTCTATACTAAGCCTGGGCTACAAATTAATTTTAATTTCAAGTTTATATGATCTGCGAATCGTTAGAGTCTTGTAATTAGAGTTCAAGGTCTATGAGTCCATTGAAGAAACTCGAGGATGGAATCCAAAGGCGAGTGGGAGAAATCAATGGAGGTTCAAAGATGACCATCTAAGACGAACCAAAAGGCAAAACAAGAAGAAAACCAATGGAGATTAGATCTCCTAGGTTTGGGGCCATACTATGATCCATGTCTGCTTGATTTACTTTCTCGCGCGCATTTACTTACTTATTTACGCTTTATGTCGTGGATGTTAGTTAGGCTAAATAGTTCACTATAACAAACGCCAGACTAGCGTAAAAGTAATTTTGAGTAAGGTGCCTATCCAAATTAAGACACTCTTTGGGCCCTTGTTCGAGGAAGGTGGGTCGACCTTAGCAGAGTACCTCCTCTACCTTGGGACAATGCGAGTAGGCCTATAGAAGAAGCCTACATGTCTAAATGGTTCTACTCAACGAGATCAGCAAAAGAGTTTTGGATACTCGAGGCAAAAGGGTAGATTGGTCATTCATCAATAAAATCTATCAACCAAGAGTCATAAGGGTATGATCAGTGAAGTAGTTCACTCACCCGGAACGACGGAGTCAAAGGGTAGGGCCATAGTCTGCTTTACTCCGAAGAACTGGGATCTTGGAATCGCTTATTCAATCAGGGACAATTTTATATTAAATAATGTGGGAAAACTAGTGTTTTTCAAAAACGATAACGAGTTTAAAACTTTGCTATTCTTTTATGTAGAATTAAGATGACGAAAGAGATTTTCAACTTCCGCTAACTTCTCGAAAAGGAGAAGCTGAATGAGCACAACTTCCTCGCCTGGGAGAGGAACCTGGGAATAGTTCTTAGGATGGAAGGCAAGCAAAATGTATTAGAGACTCCAATACCAATATTGGATGCTACTTCGACTCCTGAAGAAAAGGAGCATGAAAAGAGTCTTCGAAAGAGGGCAGAGCCAGTAACGTGCTTGATGTTAGCAACCATGAAACCAACTCTTTAAGAGAAATTCATAGACATGGATGCTTGTTCCATGTTTCGACAACTTCGGGAAATGTTCCAGAAATAGTCGAGATTGGAGAGGTTTGAAACCTCAAAAACAATTATGGACATGCGCCTCGAGAAAGGAAAACCAGTTGGGCCTCATGTTCGTCAGATGATCAGGCTCATTGGCAAGCTAGCTAAACTGGGTTCTCCTTATAGCCAACAGACGGCTACCGACACTATCCTTCACTCCCTCCATAGTGGTTTCAATCAGTTTAAGATGAACTACAACATGAATGGATGGGATAAGACATTGGAGGAACTTCATGCCATGCTTCTAACAGCCGAAAAGGACGTAGCAATAGTGGAGCATAAGAAGGATGTTCTTATGGTACAAAAGGACAAAGAGTTCAAGAAAGGTGGGAAACAGAAGAAGAAAACTGCGTCAAAAGGAAAAGGCAAACGGGTTGCCAAACCTAAAGACAAAGGTCCTCCTTCTGACACCAAATGTTTCTACTGTGATGGCAAGGGCCACTGGAAAAGAAACTGCCCTAAGTTCTTGGAGGACAAGAAGAATGGAATAGTGGTTTCCACTTCAGGTATAAACAGTTAATTCATCAAATATCGTAAAATTCCCAATCTTTGGTATGTGATACCTAAAATGCCTTATCATTGTGAATGTACAGGAGCAACTGGGAATTGAGTATTTGGCTAAAGAAGACAAGATCCAAGAGGGAGCACAAGCCTAGACTGCTAAGGATGCTGAAAGGGATCGGAGTCTACTTTAGGCACTAATCTAGATTAAGTGTTTTTCTAGTTTTAATATCGACTCATACTAAGTATTATGGAGAATCAATAAAAAAGTCTATTTCTACATTGAGATGTTATTAAGTGCTAAATTAAACCATACCGAAAGATTCTAAAACTTGGTTAAAAAACCTACAAGACAGGTTCATTTAAATCGGAAAGGGATGAGGACAACAAGTCCAATATAACCAAAACATGAATCAACTGACAAGAAAGAAAGTCTTGAGTCAGAAACAGAGATTGATCGTCGACGTACTTCTAACCTATCCATATTTAGAGTGTCCAAAAGGATAAAGATGAAGAACATGAATCAAACTCTATCCTCCAAAATCCACTAAATCTAGACATAGCTTCCCACACATTTACCAAAAATCCGTCTAAAAAGCTAAACCTTGTGTAAAAGCGTTTTACGAGGATACAAAAATTAGCTGAAGTCTGACGCAAAGTGTTCGTTGCTCATGATAGTATTCTTATAGTAATTAGCATACCTAGTGTTCTGGGAGAAAAATACTAATTATTACAAGAATAAGTGGGAGAAAAGTACAAGTCGAATTAATTCGCCCATGAGAAAAATCATGAAGAGTCATGAAGAAAAATCATGAAAACTGTACAGGCCGATTAAATTCGACCAAGAGCAACAAAACTGTTGAAAGACAATAAACCGCGGTTCCTCGGGAAAGGAAGAGGTAAAGATGTGATCTTAAAAACCTATCGCACTAAAGCGAATCTTAATTCGCAGGAGAACTCTCTAGTGACTGAGAGTATTCTAAATTGTTGTTCAAAAGCCCTTAAGGTCAAAAGTAATCTCAAAGATTCAGAAGATAAAGGTCATTTCTGAAGAGATAAAAGACCTGCGCTGACTAGAAGCCAAAATCATCATGACATCCATATCTCGTCAAGACATGTAGCTTGATAATTTAAGTCAACGGAAGACCTAAATTAGTTTTTTAGAGTAGAAAACTGAGAAGGATGGAAACGTTCGAGTTTCCCGAACCTAGACAAGAGGAATGAAATTCTTCCAGTCCAGTTATGTCCATACACATGCTTCAGGTATCCATCGACGGATTATAGCACGCAAGAGTCGGAATCTTCGATTCATAGAGATAATCAAAGTAGTCGGAATCACGAAATTTCAAGAAGGTAAGTGGGAGTAACAAATCTTCCGGGTCCGTATGCAGAATACATACAAAAGATTGAGTACAACATAAGATGTCGAATAACTGTAACGAACTGACTCAATAAAAGGACCACACACAAGGATAAAATGCCATTCTGGGCATCTAAGATCTATAAGCATAGATAAAAAAAGTGATAAGATTAAAAAGACTCAGTACACTGAGACGCTTGAGATCCAAAATCGAAAATCTGAGACTCGGAAAAGTCTAAAAGAGTTTCGACCCAAAAACTCATGACAGAGAGCGTTGCAAGACTCGTAGTCTAAAAGACACCGATGAGCAAGCACGCATGAGAGAGACATTTATGTTCGAAAACATAAAGTCAATCATGTTGGACATGATTAGCATTAAACATTCAAATTCGGATTGAAAAACCAAAACACTACTTAGAAACATCCTAGAAGGCTAAAGGATGAAGTAGTACAAAAGTTGAAACAAGTCATCATAGCAAACTTCCAGACATGGAAGGAAAGTAGGCTAAAAGTGTTTAAGCCGGGAACTGTTGCAAATACTACATAAGAAATAAAAGCTTTAACTCTAGTAAAGGTTACTAAAAATTATCAAGGTTGAAGATAACAATCTTCAAATTAATTGATAATTAGCAAAGTTTAAACCGAACTACATCGGTAGTCAAAACTGAACTGTCACCTAAGACAAAGTATGAGATTCATACACAAGTCTAAGGCATGAGGTATACACTGAATAAACCTCGACAAGTAAAACTGAGCGGGTAAAAAGAGTTTTACGGAAGAGGCTCAGATTTACAAACTCTCGTTATCGGAAATAAATTAATTATTTCACAGTCGTCTAAATTTGGCTTAGTATTTAAACGACAGTCGACAGATGATAAAACATTCCAAATAGGTTTGTCAGATACGTGATCTGATGAATGAAACCCTATTAAGTGAACTTGGAATATTTATTATCATCACCCTAGTCCAAGTCGTCACATGGACAACAATGACCAAGGAAGACTAGCACGTGAGGTCGATAAGATAGCGCAGTTTCATAGGCTATAGAATGGGAGTATTCAATTCGACTACGTGGGTGTGTAAAAGGTTTATACACTGGATAACCCTCTAATGAGAAGTACATCACTTGTGATGAACGTCAAACGCTTCTCATTAAAAAAAAATTGGAGAGATTTCTCTAAACATTAGTGTTCCACTCATCTTATGTAAGGAATGTCCGACTTTGGTTCCGTTAAACGCCGCGCTGTAAAAGGAGGTTATAAAGGCGGATACTGGGAAGGACAGGATAGACATGAAGTTAAGTGGGAGCGCAAGAATGGATCGTGTCATCCTAATCACATTAGGTACAAAGTGTCTCAAGGCCACTTGATGAGTTGACAACTGAAAATGCGTGGCTACGCTCAAACGGATTAGGAGTTAATCGTTTGTCTTTTACAGTTGTACTCGGATATCAAGAAAGTTTGAATGACGTGACGTACCAGATGGGATACAAATTGACACGGGAATCGAGCATTGCACTTGTTCTAAGTCCAAGTGGGAGTCTGAAGGAGATGTCCTTCGACCAAGATTGCAATACGAGTAATTTGTCGGATAGGACAATTGATGAAGAAGATCATCAAGTCTGATTGATTTAGGGGTCGTAGTGTTTAGCTAGAAACCAACTACGATCGTCGAATTACGAAGTAATTCGCGGGTAACTTCGATCGGATCCTACAACAGGTTACGCATAAGAATGACTATTTAATCGGATGATATGACTAGTGGCAGTGAGATATATAATAATGGGAGAGTCCCATAAATATATCTCATAGGCCCAAAAGAAGTTTGGGCAAAGATACCAAAAAGGCCCGAAAAAGGGGTTTTGAGCCTAAACCGATTGGAGCACTTTTAGAGCTCGGATGGAGATGATTTTTGGAGGGTAGGTTCCTCATGTTAGGAACATAAAATATACCAATTTTGGCTGGGTTTGGATGTAACCTCCTCAAGGAATTGAGAAAATATCAACTAGTTGTTATTTTCGGCAATTTCCTTAATCTTATTCTAAAGGGTCTTTTAGGAAACCTAATTGGAGGTGGATTCTTATTAGGGTTCTATATAAAGATTCTTAGGGAAGAGAGTAAGGTGTGGAATTTCTCTCTAAGCTTTCTTACTCTACCCGGAACGACGGAGTCAAAGGGTAGTGATGCGTATTTAAACTAACCTAAATAATAGGCTAAAATAAACCCGTATTTTGTAATAAAAACCGCAAGTGCACGGGTCTATGTAGTGTAGACCTAGCAAGTACGGGTCGATCCCACGAAGACAAGTCCAAACTATATTTTAATCTTAAACTAGTGAATAAGAAACTTCGAAATCGTTTTGATGATAAAGTTAAATAACAAAGCGAAAATAATAAATGATTGAAAGAAAATCAATACGGAAAAAACCTAGAGATTTTGAATCCACCCACTAAAAACTTAGAAAGAACATCTAACAAATTAATCAAACACTTTTTTATCACTCAAACTATAGAATATGATATATCTAAAGTCCGGAAAATATTTTCTTTAAAACAGTCTTAGCTTTACATCCACTATCGTTTTAACATTTAAAATAGTTTAACTATTACTCATCAAACAAATAAGAATAGACCATCAAAGACTTAATCTAAGCATGATATATCAAATCTAAAAGCATGAGTAATGAAAAATTAATTTAAATAATAAATACCAAGTGGGAATCAATACATGAAGAACAATAGAGTATCGGATTAATTTATTACTGTATCTCTAAAAGCAATCTCATGGGTTTCATCATCCTCTCTAGATGGAGGATTAGAAACCCATGAGTACAATAATCATGGTCATAGTCACAAAATGATAACAAAAGAGAAGTAACAATAAAAAATATCACCGAATCTCTTAGTTCATTTGCTCCTC
This sequence comes from Eschscholzia californica, assembly GCF_041429995.1. Taxonomy (NCBI): domain Eukaryota; kingdom Viridiplantae; phylum Streptophyta; class Magnoliopsida; order Ranunculales; family Papaveraceae; genus Eschscholzia; species Eschscholzia californica. The sequence goes on along the minus strand of NW_028238309.1, from coordinate 26,232,266 downwards.
CTTTGCTACCCGATTTTGTACTCAAGTCCTGCTCACAAATAATGGAAGTCTCGGCCAACTTCTCCTGTTTTCAACTCCAGAGATAACCCCCCTCTTCAACTCCACGGCTACTGCCCCTTTTATTATCATCCCAGTCGGTTAACTTAGGGTTCAAAGATTTACTCAATCTTTGACCAACAAAATCCATCACCCAAGTTCGGAGGAGCCGTTTGAAGTGTACCGGGTCAATTAATTCTGGAGGGATAAGCATGAGAGAAACCCACACTAACTGATTATGGTGGGACCATTTTGTTTTCAACTTAAATCTAATTTAATGGTCACGGTGACATCATCCTCATACTTGCACGTGGGTTAGTTTTGGAAACTTTGATTTATTCGTTTCAAGTCCCTGAAAAGTGGTCGTCACTACAATTCACCCCTTTGAGATATTTCTACTGCAACATAGTTCCAAAACTAATTTTTGTTGCATGAATCAATTCACTTGGCACCAAATCATGCATTATGCTGTTTTCTCTTTCTTTTTTGGGTTGTTCCTGAAAAACTCAATTAATTCCATTAGTTTATCAAAATCAACGACTAACAAACGTAAATTGACGACAAATAATTGAGTTCTAACGACCCCATCAAGCATCCCCAAACTTACATTTTGCTAGTCCTCGAGCAAAACAGAAAAATACTGTACTAAGAAAAGTAAATCCTAACTCACTTTCGCAGGTACTCGCGATTGCACTTAGCACGTGCAACAAGCCGTTAAACCTCTAGGCTACCCTAGAGGACGAGTTTTGTCTCGTGAGGGCTTGCAGTGAATATACCCACAAAATTCAAAGATCAAAAAATGCAAAAGGGTCTAAACATGATGTGGACTAAAAATGTTCATCCGGTAGATTTTCGAAAGTTAATAGAAATGAAATCCAAGTCAATCAAACCATACATACGCTAAAAATCTTTTCACTAGTAATCAAGACTCGAAGTGTACGTGACCAGCCAATATGAGTATCATTTCGGTTCTGAAAAGACAAGACCTCGATTACCGTCTCGATACATTTCGCCTCGACTTCTGCCTCACGGTCATACACTCAAAAATCAAAGTCACTCAAGAATGGTTCACTCTATGTGTTGGTATGAATATGAAGGAGAACTCAACACATGAAAAAGACGGACTAAAATTTTGTGGACGACTGATATCAAAGAAGGAAACAACCACTAATATGGAATGGGGAAGCTAACCAACTCTTCTCACCTGATCTACTATCTAACAATGCTTCCTAGAGGTCGATAGACACTAATGAGGATCTGACTAGAACTCCTGAGAACTCGACGTCTTCAAATCTTCAAAAACTACTTCAAGGGATAAACACTCAAACAAACTACACAAACTCTTTTTTTCTTTTTTTTTTTTTTTTTTTTTTTTTGCTACTGACTCTGGTAATAAAAACTCAAAATGCATAACATGCTTTCTTCACATTATTTTTTTCCTTGGGTAAAATTCTTTCAACTTTGCTTCATGCCTTATTCTCAGGGTTCTAAATAATGATGGCGTTCCTATCTTCCTCTAGTTGACACTATTTTCAAGTTTCTCAGACTACAAGAGAAGGTTTCCATTCCTGATGACATCCCTAGTGGTTGTAAAATTTGAACTCAAGAGATCAACTGAGTTCTAATGAATATTGCGAGGTTGAGTAGCTCTTCATTCTACTCAGAATTAGCTCAGAAGAGATCACTCAAAACAAAAAGAAAGGCTCAGAATCTCACCTGGGTTAAGTCTCCACTAATGATCTATTAAGTTCTCTTAGAAAAGTCTACTCTTCACCTATCTAATACTCACATGGCTAGTGCACAGACAACTTCAAGACTCGAAATTCGTGGAAAAACCTTTAGCAAAAGCATAGTACAACCAACTAGACTCTATAACTATTAACAAGCAAAAACAACTAGACTCACGTTTCTAATCCAAAAAAAAAAAAATTTTGAACCCTTTTGAATTTTTGAAATAAGGACTGAAAATTCAATCCCCTATCCCCAAACTTAAACCGAACATTGTCCTCAATGTTCTGAAGACTATGCAAAATAACAGGATTAGGGAAAGATGTTACCAGATTCAGAAGTCCTATGCATGGGTTGCCTCCCAGAAAGCGCTAAGTTTAACGTCTTCAGCCAGACGATACAGATGAGTCAACAAACCTTAAGATCAGCTCCATAAACCAATAGGCGAAACATCTGTGGATCTACCCAAGACACGAAGCGTTTAGTGAAGGATAGTCTCACATTTGTGTAAATATGTTGTAGTACCCGTGAGACTATCGTGATCGGGTAAGAATCCCCAAACTTAGACGACAATAAAGTCGTTAAGTTTGGCCATTGACCAGAAAGAGTATAGTCTCGGTAGAAAGGATCTAGGTAGGGATGAGAAACCAAGTGAGGTATTGCACAATCTTTTACACATGCTCCCGAGGGATACGACACAAGAGGATCTAGAGGACTATCAAAGACACCCAGAGATATACAAGAGGTTTCTAAAACAGGTACACGGAGTTCTTCCAAAGAAATCACTTGGTTACCAAACTCAAACTCTACCAAAGTTGGTTCAAATAAACCCTCTATAATTTGTTTAATGATGATGTCATTAGTGTCCTTAAAGAACTCCAGGTCCTTGACTAAGTCAAGCGAGTCATCATTCTCATTTACTAGATTGAGCAGCCAAGATTCATCATCATCTTTTATGGTGGGTCCATAGTTCAGTGGTAGAGCATTTGGCTCATACGATGGAAGTTGTGACTCTAAGGTTGGCAAAGTAATCGGCTCAGACACTAACAAGGAGGTAGACTCTGACATGTTATCTATTTCATTAATACCACCCTCCTCATCTAAGCATAAAAGTGCCAATAGAGTTTCTAAAGGATCTCTCAACTGAGTTGTTGGTAATGCATCTTGAACTAATAATTCTACCAAGTTCAATCCACTGAACTCATCTATGTCATCAGGGTGAAGTCCCATATTAAAAATATTCATCTCCACCGTCATATTTCCAAATGACAATCTCAAAAGACCACTTCTACAGTATATGACAGCATCTGATGTAGCTAAAAATGGTCGACCCAAAATGACAGGGATTTGATTCTTGGTATCATGAATGGGTTCAGTATCTAAGATGATGAAATCTACATGAAAGATAAACTCGCCAACTTTTATCAAAACATCCTCTACTATGCCACGTGGTCGTTTTACAGACCGATCTGCTAATTGAAGGACTACAGAAGTGGGTTTTATTTCTCCCAAACCTAATTATAAGTACACCGAGTAAGGAAGAAGATTGACACTGGCACCTAGATCTAACAGCGCTCGTTCAATCTTATGGTTCCCTATAGTGCAAGGTAATGTAGGGCTTCCTGGATCTTTGTACTTAGGTGGGAGGTTTTGTTGGATAATAGAACTCACTTGTTGAGTCAAGAAGACCTTTTTATGCACATTCATCTTACGCTTTCTAGTACATAGGTCCTTAAGGAACTTAGCGTAAGCTGGGATCTGTTTAATTGCATCTAGTAATGGAATGTTAATATTGACTTGTTTAAATATTTCCATTATCTCGTCGAACTGAGACTTCTTCTTTCGCTCTACTAAACGTTGAGGATATGGAGCTATAGGAATGTAAGGCTCAGTAACTACAGGTGGTTCCTCAGACTCAGGAGCCTTCTCGGGCTCATCACTAGAGACTCTGGTTGGCATAGAAGAGGGTTCATGATCTCTTTCACTATCTTCGGGAACTCCTACCTTATTATCAACTACCCTACCACTTCTAAGGGTGGTTACTGCATTGGCTTGACCCATTTGTTGTTTACTACCTTTTGGGTTTTGCTCCGTTTGACTAGGAAAATCACCTTTTTCTCTCTGGCTTAGGGCTTCTAGCTTGGTTTCCAAACGAGTTATAGACTGGCTGGTCATTTGCATAAACTCAATTTGGGTCTTAGCTAGTTGATTTAGGGTTTCCTTCAAGGAGTCATTTTCTTGAGAAGGGTATTGGGTACTAGGTTGACCATATGGATTCCTGGGAGCATTAAACCCAGGAGGGTTCATCGAACTACTAGGCTGTCCCTGATTTTGACCCTTGGACCAGGAGAAATTGGGATGATTTCTCCATCCTGGATTATATGTGTTAGAATAAGGGTCATACTTTTGATGATTGTCTTGCCTAGAGTTTTGGTAAAGAACATAAGCTTGTTCTTTTTCAGCAGAACTAAGAAATAGGGTACATTTGTTCCCTATATGAGAAGGGTCTCCACAGACGGAGCACGGATAAGAGGTGGATTCATTTCCAACACTCATGACCTGAGTGGGATCCTCCCTGAATGCTTTAGGCTGACCAAGCTCTAGGGCTTCTATTCTTCTAGCCATGGCGGCGAGTGTAAGTTCTGACTTATCAACTATATAGATGCCACCTTTATTTGGAGTAGGATTTGCCCTAGTAGGAGGTCCTCTAGAAGTTTCCCATTGATGGGATTTCTCAGCTAGATCTTCTAGAAAAGCCATGCAATCATCGGCGGGTTTATAAGTAAAACCGCCACCACAGAATGATTCTACCATGGATGTAGTTGGGTAATTTAGTCCGTCATAGAGAATCTGGACTAGTCTTATCTTTTCAAAACCATGGTGTGGACACTGTAGTAAGATTTCTTTAAATCTCTCAAGATATTTATAGAGAGATTCTCCTTCTTGCTGCACAAAACTGTTAAGACTTTGCCTTAAAGAGGTAGTTTTGTGCTTCGGGGAAGAATTTCAGAAGGAATGCACTGCTCAATTCTTCCCATGTAGTAATGGAATGAGGTTGTAAGGCATACAACCAAGATTTTGCTTTCTCCTTCAGTGAGAAAGGGAACAACCTAAGTCTCAATATTTCGTCAGGCATATTGGGGAAATTCATAGTCCCACAGATTTCTTCGAAATCCCTAACATGGTAGTAGGGATTTTCGTTCTCAACCCCACGGAAAACAGGGAGCATTTGAATAGTGCTCGGTTTCAACTCGAATTGAGTCGTGCATTGGGGTAACTGTATGCATGACGGTTGACACGTTCATAGGCTGATTTCCATCCCTGGCTTGGTTTAGATTTTCACCCATAGTGTCACTCAAAGAGAGATTTGCTAAAAGATTACTTAAATGTGCTTCTCTACTGATGAAACGACCTCTCTTATCACGATATCTATTGGGCATACACTAGAGCCCAATGACCAAGGATAGTCTCAAAACTTTTCTTTTCTTTTCTTTTTTTTTCGAACCAAAGAATCACTACGAACCTATAGGAAAGCAAACACAATCAGACTGACTCCACCAAGCAACCTAGACAAAATATAGCAATAAGTGGGTTTGTCAGATTCACCTAAAAAGCTAGACAGCTCCTACTTCGCCACAACACTTGCACTTTGACTGTTATAAAGGTTACTCGATCAGAGTAGTCGGTAAACAATTCTCCAGGAAGACAACCAACGATGAACGTTGTGACAGCCGTCTTCCTTCGGCAAACGTTTCCTCTTCTCGAGGCGGCTTTTTTGACAAGAATTGTTTACAAACTTTCCTCTGAGAATGCCTAGATAAAAGTCAATTTCCCGAGTTGTTTTTGAAGGGTCCTATGAGCTCGATACCTTAGGGGCTGATGTCTAAATAATATTTTAGCTTTTTAAGTGAGGTTTGGGTTCGTGAATGTTGTTACCTATGTGGGCAAGAGAACGGTGATGAAATCCGCTTCTTATCTTGTAACTGGGTTAGTGCCCTTACTAGAATGATTACACTAACAGTTCGAGCAAAGCAATTAGGCACACGAATTCACACCAAAACCCACTGACAGGAGATTCGTGGGTGTTCAAGAAATTTACCTCCCGTTCAAGACGGGCGATGACCTTTGTAGATGAGCCGCGAGTGTTCCGACCCGAGGCTTCGTTTTGGTTTTCGGTTACAATTTAATTAAGCCCTCCAATTTAGGGTCAAAACTTAAAAATAAAAAATAAAACTAGAAAGTCTAAAAGTCTCTCTCTCACCAAAAATAAAAAAAAAAAATCTAAAATAAAAAAAAATCTTTGTCTTCTTGATTTCCTCCTCCTTGTTTGCTCCTTTTCTTTAGCTTCTTTTGTGAACTACACACCAAAAACAAGAAAAGCAAGTTAAAGTGATCTAAAAAAGACAAAAACAAAATAAAAATAAGAAAATAAATTTGAAACCCTAAAACTAACTAATCCAAGATCAAAACAAATTTCCTAACTTATCCCCGGCAGCGGCGCCAAAAACTTGATGCATATTTAAACTAACCTAAATAATAGGCTAAAATAAACCCGTATTTTGTAATAAAAACCGCAAGTGCACGGGTCTATGTAGTGTAGACCTAGCAAGTACGGGTCGATCCCACGAAGACAAGTCGAAACTATATTTTAATCTTAAACTAGTGAATAAGAAACTTCGAAATCGTTTTGATGATAAAGTTAAATAACAAAGCGAAAATAATAAATGATTGAAAGAAAATCAATACGGAAAAAACCTAGAGATTTTGAATCCACCCACGAAATACTTAGAAAGAACATCTAACAAATTAATCAAACACTTTTTTATCACTCAAACTATAGAATATGATATATCTAAAGTCCGGAAAATATTTTCTTTAAAACAGTCTTAGCTTTACATCCACTATCGTTTTAACATTTAAAATAGTTTAACTATTACTCATCAAACAAATAAGAATAGACCATCAAAGACTTAATCTAAGCATGATATATCAAATCTAAAAGCATGAGTAATGAAAAATTAATTTAAATAATAAATACCAAGTGGGAATCAATACATGAAGAACAATAGAGTATCGGATTAATTTATTACTGTATCTCTAAAAGCAATCTCATGGGTTTCATCATCCTCTCTAGATGGAGGATTAGAAACCCATGAGTACAATAATCATGGTCATAGTCACAAAATGATAACAAAAGAGAAGTAACAATAAAAAATATCACCGAATCTCTTAGTTCATTTGCTCCTCCTTTGCTACCCGATTTTGTACTTAAGTCCTGCTCACAAATAATGGAAGTCTCGGCCAACTTCTCCTGTTTTCAACTCCAGAGATAACCCCCCTCTTCAACTCCACGGCTACTGCCCCTTTTATTATCATCCCAGTCGGTTAACTTAGGGTTCAAAGATTTACTCAATCTTTGACCAACAAAATCCATCACCCAATTTCGGAGGAGCCGTTTGAAGTGTACCGGGTCAATTAATTCTGGAGGGATAAGCATGATAGAAACCCCCACTAACTGATTATGGTGGGACCATTTTGTTTTCAACTTAAATCTAATTTAATGGCCACGGTGACATCATCCTCATACTTGCACGTGGGTTAGTTTTGGAAACTTTGATTTATTCGTTTCAAGTCCCTGAAAAGTGGTCGTCACTACAATTCACCCCTTTGAGATATTTCTACTGCAACATAGTTCCAAAACTAATTTTTGTTGCATGAATCAATTCACTTGGCACCAAATCATGCATTATGCTCTTTTCTCTTTATTTTTGGGTTGTTCCTGAAAAACTCAATTAATTCCATTAGTTTATCAAAATCAACGACTAGCAAACGTAAATTGACGACAAATAATTGAGTTCTAACGACCCCATCAGGTAGGGCCTTCTTCCGCTTTACTCCGAAGAACTGGGGTCTTGGAATCACTTATTCAATCGGGGACGGGTTTTTATTGAATAACGTGGGAAAACTAATGTTTTTCAAAAACGATAACGAGTTTTAAAACTTTGCCATTTCTTTATGTAGTTTTAATGATGACACAAGCAAACGCGTTCGACCTTGAAACGTACCTAAGGAAGGTGTTAAACGAAAACATCCATGAAGGAAGGAATAGGGAGATACTTTAAATATTGGATGGAGAGTTTAAAAACAAGCTAGATGTCTCAAACTATCCATTTTCAAAATTGGATTTTTTGATTGCTAAAGAAATAGAGCATCAAGAGGATGATCAAAAGAGGGCAGAACCAGAATCAACGACTTCTCGGTTGTTATCAGCCATGGAGGCTACTCTTAACAAGAAACCTCTGAACATGGAAGTCCCCTCCATTACTCCGAAAACAGAGGATTCAATCCAAAGAAAAGCGAGAGTGGAGAGGTTTGATACAACCAGTAAATTATTGCGTCTGCGCCTCGAGAAAGGAAAACCAGTAGGTCTTCATGTTCGGCAAATGATAGAACTCTTTGTTAAACTAGAAGAACTGGGTTCTCCTGTTAGCCAATCGACGGCTAATGATATGATCCTCTATTCACTTCATGAAGGGTTCAATCTATTTAAGATGAAATATGCGATGAATGGATGGAACAAGCCTTTAGAAGAACTTGATGCAATGCTTCAGGCAGCAGAACGACTAACAATGGACTTGGAGCTAAAGAATGAGATTCTTGTGGCTCAAGAGAACAAGAGGCAGAAGAAGCCACCCGCGTTAAAAGGAAAAGGCAAACGGATTGCTAAACCTCAAAACAAAGGTATTCATTCTACGTCAAGATGTTTCTACTGCAGTGACATAGGCCACTGGAAAAGAAACTGCCCTAAGTTCTTGGAGGACAAGAAGAATGGAACAGTGGCTTCCAATTCAGGTATAAACAGTTAACTTATCAAGTACTGTAAAATTCCCAAACTTTGGTATATGATACCTAAAATTGCCCTATCATTGTGAATGTACAGGTGCAGTTGGGAACTGAGTATTTGGCTAAGGAAGACAAGATCCAAGAGGGAGCAGAAGCCTCGACTGCTAAGGATGCTGAAAGGGATCGAAGTCTACTTTAGGCACTAATCTAGATTAAGCATTTTTCTAGTTTTTAACATCATCTCTGTACTAAGTATTATGGAGAATCAAGTAAGAACTTTATTTCTAAATTGAGATGTTATTAAAAGTGCTAAATCAAACAATCTATACCTAAGGATTCTAAACTTGGTTAAACACCTACAAGATAGGTTCAACTAACACGAATCAAACTCTATCCTCCAAAATCCATTAAGTCTAGACATAGCTTCCCACAAAACTACCAAAATTCCGTCTAAAGCTAAAATTTGTAAAAAGCGTTACAAAACTAGCTAATATCTGACGCAATTTCTTTTTAAAGAAATTTGGGCTTCTTCCACAACCAATCAAGATGACAAAGTGTTTGTTGCTCATAATAGTATTCTTCTAGTAATTAGCACACCTAGTAGTCTGGGAGAAAAGTACTAAATATTACAAGAATAAGTGGGAGAAAAGTACAAGTCGATTTAATTTAATCATGAGAAAAATCATGAAGAGTCATGAAGAACAATCATGAAACTTGTACAAGACGATTAAATTCGACCAAGAGCAACAAACTGCGGCTCCTCAGAAAAGGAAAGGTTAAAGATATGATCTTATAAACCCATCGCACAAAAGCGAATGTCATTCGCAGGAGAACTCTCAAAGAAAGAGAAAGTGTCTCTAAAGGAATATCTCAAAGTAGTTGAGAAAATTCCAAATTGTTGTTCAAAAGCCCTAAAAGGTAAAATCTCAAAGACTCAGAAATAAAGGATAGTTCTGAAAAGATAAAAGACCTGCGCAGAAAAGGAAACTGACTCTAGATTTTGGCTAGAAGCCAAAATCATCATGGAATCCATATCTCGTCAAGACATGAAGCTTGATAATTTAAGTCAACGGAAGACCTAAATTGGTTTCCAAAGTAGAAAACTGAGAAGGATGGAAACATTCATGTTTCCCGAAACTAGACAAGAAGAATAAGATTCTTCCAATCAAGTTATGTCCATAGGCATGCTTCAGAAATCCATCGACGGATTAAAAGCCTGCAAGAGTTAGAATCTTCGATTCAAAGAGGCAATCAAAGAAATTTGATTCCTGAGGAATGAAGAAAAATCTAAAATCACGAGTTTCAAGAAGGTAAGTGGGAGAAACAAACTTTCCGGGTCCGTATGCCGAGTACATACAAAAGATTGAGTACGACATAAGATGTTGTGTAACAGTGAACACACTGACTCAATAAAAAGGACCACACACAAGGATGAAATGCCATTTTGGGCATCTGAAGATCTATAAGCATAGATCAAAAAGATGATAGGATTAGAGAGACTCAGTGCGCTGAGATGCTTGAGATCCGAAACAGAAAATCTAAGACTCGGAAAAGTCTAAAAGAATTTCGACCCAAAACTCATGACAAAGAGCGTTGCCAAATCGGAGTTTGAAAAGACACCGATGAGCAAGCACGCATGAGAGAGACGTTTATGTTTGAAAACATAAAGTCAAGTCATGTTGAACATGATGAGCATTTAGACATCCAATTCAGATTGGAAACCCGAATCACTACTGAAACATCCCAGAAGGCTAAAGGATGAAAGTAGTACAAATTGTCATCTTAGCAAACTTCCAGACATGGAAGGAAAGTAGGCTTAAAAGTGTTTAAGCCGTAACCGTTACAAATTCTACATAAGAAATTAAAAGCCTTAACTCTAGTAAAGATTACTAGATATTATCAAGGTTGAAGATAGCAATCTTCAAATTAATTGATAATAAGCAAAGTTTAAAACTGACTACCACGGTAGTCAAACTAAACTGTCACCTAAGACATAGTATGAGATTCATACACAGTCTAAGGCATGAGGTAAATTTGGAATAAACCTCGACAAGTAAAACTGAGTGGGTAAAAAGAGTTTTATGGAAGAGGCTCAGATTTACAACTCTCGTTATCAGAAATAGTAGAGTTATTTCACAAGTCGTCTAAATTTGGTTTAGTGTTTAAACGACAGTCTATTGATGATAAAACATTCCGAATAGGTTTGTCAGATACGTGATCTGATGAATGAAACCACATTAAGTGAACTTGGAATATTTATTATCAAATCCCTAGTCCAGGTCATTGCATAGACAACAATGACTCGTGAAGACTAGTACGGGAGTCGATGGGATAGCGCAGTTTCATGGGCTATAGGAATAATGTATTCGATTCGACTACGTGGGTGTTTAAAAGGTTTATACACTGGATAACCCTCTAATGAGAAGTACATCACTCTTGATGAACGTCAAATACTTCTCATAAAGACAATTGGAGAGATTCCTCAAAACATGAGTGCTCCACTCATCTTATGTAAGGAATGGCCGACTTTGGTTCCGTCAAACGCCGCATCGTAAAAGGAGGTTATAAAGACGGATACTGGGAAGGACAAGATAGACATGAAGTTAAGTGGGAGCGCAAGAATGTATTGTGTCATCCTAATCACATTAGGTCAAAAGTGTCTTAAGGCTACTTGATGAGTGACAACTGAAAATGCGTGGCCGCACTCAAACGGATTAAGAATTAATCGTTTGTCTTTAACAGTTATACTCGGAGATCAAGAAAGTCTGAATGACGTGACGTATCAGATGGAATACTAAATTGACACGGGAATCGAGGCATTGCACTTGTTCTAAGTCCAAGTGGGAGTCTGAAGGAGTTGAAGGTGATGTCATTCGACCAAGATGGCAATGCAAGCAATATGTCGGCTAGGACATTTGATGAAGAAGATCATCAAGTCCGATTGATTTAGGGGTCGTAGTGTTTAGCTAGAAAGCAACTACGATCGTCGAATTACGAAATAATTCGCGGCTAACTCTCTAAGCTTTCTTACTCTACCACATTAAGTAGAGAGGAGAAAGTGAGCTAATTCCCAAGCTATCTTCTAGTCAAGCAAGAAGAAGGTCTTCTTATTATCAAACCACCATTGTAGTGCTAGAGAGCTTTCAAGGAGGGAGATTAAATACACTATTCGGGGTCCCAAGTAGAGGAGCTACGTTTGAAGCTCTTGGTCTTCTTTAATCTATTCAACTAGCTCGAAGGAAATAGCGATTAAGGTAATCTACTGTCTTCTTATTAGTTAATTACTAGTTTTGCATGATGATCTTGAGGATATTAGTGTTAGACATTAGATGTCGTTATCCGCTATAAACACTAGTATAAGGGTATAAATCCCTTCACTAATGTCAAGACATGAGATGTCTGAGATTCCGCTTATACGACATTAGTAGACACCACCATAACCCAACAATTGCTACCCGTGCTGATAGGAGAAGGAGAGACAAAGAATGCGATAATGTTGAATTTCGCTATAGTCAACAAGATGCATGCCTACAACATTATATGATGAAGATGACATCTCATTATTAAATATTAAGCATGGAGAGGGATTAACCAAATATAAACCGTTATTTTCAAAACCAGAACATATAATCTGACCATTCTTCTTTATTAAAACATCATCCTCAAATAAAATCGAGTATCCTGCTTGTCTTAACTTAAAAACATAAATAAGTTTCCTTCTCATTGAAAGGACAAAATAAATGTTTTCCAATATTAATGTTTTTCCATCTCCAAAATGTAAAATGAAATCCCCAACTGTTTCTGCCGATATCCCAACGTCTGATCCTTGTAGTACCTGCACTTCACCTTTCCCTAGTCGCCTCGTTCTCACGAGCCCCTGCATGGTATTGCAGATATGATTGTTAGCCCAGAATCCACACACCAAGTGTTAGGATTAATGGCCACAAAACATGTTTCGACTATAAGTGAAATACAACTACCTTGATTCTGACGTTTATTGGCAAGCTTAAGGCAATCCTTCTTCCAATGACCCTTCTCACCACACTTGAAACACTTTGTTCCTTTCTTCACCTTTTTAGGTGACCCTTCCTTTTTGCCTGACTTCTTAAATTCCGACCCTTTTTTTTCTTTCCCTTCTTGCCTTTCGGCTTAAAAGGAACTTCCCCCACCAAGGCATGTGCTGATCTTCCACGAACTATGTCCTCAGCAATCTGCAGCTCATTCATCAATTCAACCAGCGTATAAGACTTCTTGCTCATAGCATAGCTGACTTTGAATTGATTGAACGAGCTGGGCAAAGAATGCAAGACTATGTCCATCTTGGAATCCTGATCCATGTCTGCTCCAAGGACTTCGAGTTTAGAGAAGTAACTGATCACTTTTAACATATGATCCTGAATCTATGATCTTTCAGTCATCTTGGTGTTGAGAACATCCTTCATTGTTATCCTCCTTGCAGAAGAAGACTGCTCGGCAAATATCAAATTCAGGCTGTTAAGTATCTCAAGTGCAGTAGGCTTGTCCTTGTGTTGTTTTTGCAACACATTTGATATGGACGCCAAAATGTAACATTTAGCAATATCACACATTTGAAATATCAGTCTACCAACCAATTATTCATGAAACAAGATTAAAATAATTGTAGCTTCAGGTAGTTGTATAAGAAAGGCGTATGAACCTGAAAACTAACTCCATGAAAAGTCTAATCTCCGTGGGGAGTGTATGATCATGATTAGCAATAAAAACTTATTGGAATTGTGATTATCTTTGGTCTCCAAGATTCACTTACCCCTTCCGAAGGAATGGCACAACGTCGTGTGAGCGAGATGTAGGTGATCCCAGTCAAGTGTACACCACTATACAAGACCCATTATCTTCTCACTCCAGATGATAGTATCCGTTTGGAAATGATATATCTGGGTGAGAGACAATTGTCCATTGGAATACCATCCACACAAATCTGACAATCCGGACCGTCTGAAGGAACGATACAATGAAGTGTACCTCGGTGAAGATTGAAACGTGTGTGGCACTATAGGGGAAGACCGTGAATTTTAGCAATAACAGTTGTCGTCCGTTATCCTAAATCCTCTCCAACTTGATTCTTTATGAGGATCATGCAAAAGCATACAACATTTTAATGAAAACAATAAGATCATGCATAGTTCTTAATTATCAATTTCGTTAAAAAAAATATAATCATCATGGAAAACTACATATGTCTAATGCTATCATGGCAATCATAGAGTAACATGTAGAAATTACATAAGACAGTAGTCAATCCATAATACATAGCATGAATCAAAACTTATGAATCTAATGTTTTTCAAGAAACTTTCTTTTTCAAAAATAATTCACGAAAAACTCAAAAGTAATTCGTAACAATCTATAAGATAATTCAATATGGCATATGCATATAAATAAAATTATCTAAACATGATTACATACTTTCTATATCTATTGTTCCATTGAAAACAAGTTTATATGAATATACAAACTACTAGAACTATTTCTACTAGAACAATTTCTACCAGAACACTAAACTTAGATTTATGTTTAATCTGTACTTTTATAGTATTTCGGTTATAACTTTTTGGATATAATTCCGAATGCTCTGAAACTTTCAGGGTCGACTGGAAATCGTGTTCTGCACAACTTTATCTGAAATATCCCTAGGCCAATTCGGCTCCGAAGGTGATTAAATCTGCATGTTTCTATTACGAAGTAAAACTGCAGTTTTCAAGTTCGAGTTCTAGTAGGGTTTCTACTAGAAGATAATGCTTCCCCTTAGTTTCCTAATCTTAATGCCTAATATCTGATTCGTAAATACAATTATCGCTTCAATCATTTAGAATCCAGACAAGCTTAGCGCCTAATATCTCTTCTATAATGGAGAGTGAGCGAGTTTATCCATTTTTTTTTCGTATTAGTCTTCAAGAAGGATTCACTGAATCAAGTCTCACCTCGGAAATTAGATTTTGGTATTCATAGAATAATTAATCTCTCTTATTAGAAAATAAATTGGATTGTAGTATAAAAGGCTTCATGAATAATCTGGCATATGTCAACACTTGGTTGTCCAAGTGGTTTAAAGTGTTGACAGAAACTCCAAAAGTCCCTGGAGGTCCCAGGTTCGATCCCCAGAGTAGGCGTAATTCTTGGATTATTGAATTTGGGTTTATTGGGGTATTGTAGACGGTAAAATGTCTACGGGTCAGAAAGTCTGACAGTCAACGGGTCGACGGTCAAAAGTCTTGTCGGGTCGGGTCGGATGCTTTGGGGACCGGCTACGTGTCGAAAAGAACCTGCACACAAAAAGAGAGAAGAGATCGTGAAGCCTCTGGGACACCGGGATGGTGTCGGCCTAAGGGGGATCCGACGGTCAAGTCAGACACTCGATCAAATATAAATAAAGTGAAAGTGGTCGATAGGGAGGTAACCGTCGTCGGAGTGCTTAGGTGTCTCGGCTCGTGGAGTTGTCGGAACAGATCCCCGCGGTAATGATATACTTACTGTAATTAAGAGGGTGATGGTGATGAAGTATTGCCGTTAACTCGCTGGTCGTAAAGGAGACTTGCAATAAGGTGCTGGAGGTGATACGTCAAGCGTCTTATCGCTAGATGAATGATGCGGTAAGGAGGTGGCGGTATTAGGAAGGTGATACGGCCAGCTAGTTACTGCTGGATGGGTGTTACCGTCAGCTCGTTACCGTTGGATGGAAGATATATCAGACCAGCTAGTAACCGACGTATTTATTTCGTGACATTACTCCTGAGAGATACGTTAAGGGCTAGAGGATCTGACCGTCAGATGAATATTCGAATTTCTCGAGGGACGGCCAAGATGTTACCGCGTGTGCGGTAAGCTACTGGCCGGTAACGCCCGTCTTTAAGTGGCAGATACGGAATATTTACCACTAGTGCAGTTATGGATTGCGCAATAACCCTCTGGCCGTAAGATTGCCTAGTACTGGCAGGTGGCTGTCGCGTGACACGTGTCAGATACGCTTAGTGCCAAGCGGGTATGGATCCGGTGACCGGAGTAGCGACTTGGGCCGTTATCGGGCCTTCTTATTTAGCCTCGCGGGTTTTACCCATACAAAGCGGTTGTTTCCTTATTCTACAGGCACCTCGTGGGGCGGATATTTGCCTATACAATTTGCCCCCCACTCTCTAAGTCTGTATGCAGAGTTAGAGAGTAGTGAGGTATGACCGTGTCAGCGATAGAGTGCGCATCTCGATCATATTTTATCAGCGGGAGTGCCACTTTGCATCGTAGAGTGTCTTGCTTGAATTATCGAGGCGCCGATAGGTTGTGGAGACGTGGTCAGATAGAGAATCACGGAAGGACTTGTCGAAAAGAAAATGGTCGCGGAAAAGGATGCGACGGAGCAGTAAGGGGTCGTTCGGATGTCACGCGTTGGTCGCCCGGGGACGACCAGCACGCTACTACGTGGGCGCGCAGTAGCGCGCCACGTGGCAGAAGCTGGTCGCCCGCGGGCGCGCAGTAGCGCGCCACGTGGCGGGCGCTGGTCGTCCGGGACGACCAGCTCGCTACTGCTGCATTTTTGTGTGTCTGCGTGTCCATGGGTCACTCGAGTGCCCCAGAGACACCTAGTTTGTTCGAGGGTCCTTGCTGCGTTTTTGTGTGTCTGCGTGTCCATGGGTCACTCAGTCGCTTTGTGCGTATCCGGAGTTTTCGACGATCGAAGGTACTCGGATACGGGGACCTCCTTGGCGGGAAGGAGGTGGATGACACCTTGGATTAGACCCTATAAAAGGGGTGGAGTATCATTATTTTACTTAACGTTTGAAGCTTGAAGAGAGAGATTTTTGGGGGATTCTTCACTTGTAATCAGGTATTTTTCTCTCTCCTATTTGGTTTTGTTGAGTTCTTGAATTGTGCTTCAATTGATATTGAATATCCATGATGTTTTGATCTTTAAAGTTAGTTTCCTTATTTGTCGTAATGTGTTTTTGAGATTGCATACCTTGAGTTAGTTACTGCTAGGATCGATATGTTGAGTGAACTACTGCTAGGATCGATACCTTGAGTGAATTACTGCTAGGATCGATACGTTGTGTGAACTACTGCTAGGATTGATACCTTGAGTGAACTACTGCTAGGATCAATACCTTGAGTGAGCTACAGTTAGGATCGATACCTTGAGTGAATTACTGCTAGGATATGTTTCGTTTAAATGCACCCTTCAAGCTAGTTGTTGGGTTTGAAGCCTTATCCCTTTGTCCTACAGACTTTGCATCCCGAGATGAGTCATCATGGGCAAGGTAGTTCTTCTAGATCGCTTCGCGTGCCAGAACCTTCTGAGTTCCGGCGACAGAAGGTGCTTGAACGGGTGGCCTTAAAACGCCCATCTCTAAATCCGGCTTCAACCATTACGGAGGGCGGATTACGGGATATACGGTTTATGTTCAATATCCCCGACTCCATAGAGCTTAGGCTTCCGCAGCCTAACGAACTTGTTGACGAAGACCATGGCGGCTGGACCGCGTTCTACATGATTTCCTTCTTGATGGGATTTAGGTTTCCCATCCCTCGTTCGGTGCATGGGGTTTTGAGTTACTACGAGATAGCTCCTTCACAACTCGTTTTGTGCTTGGAAGTGCTGGCCTACCTACAGCAGGTTGAGCTTTCAGCTAGCGATGTAATTCGCTTCTATCACTTGATGAGCCATTCTAGGGACAATGGTCGTTATGGTTTCAAATTGCTGAACCCCGGTGCTCACTTAATCACTGGAATGCCGGCTAGCGACCGAAAGTGGCAAACTTGTTACTTTCTTGCGCGCGGTGACCTTGTATATGGTGACCGGGGGGTAGGGCAGATTCCTTCTAGTTGGCAAGATGCTCGTAAGTATGTAATTGTTTAACTTAGAGTGCCTTATGCGTTTGCATTGCTGTAGCTTAAGTTTGTATTGTTCCTTTCACAGATTGTTCGTTCAACAACAAGCACGTTGAGCGCCTGCCGCATTGGAAGGAGAGGATTTCAAAGTTGTTCGAGCGTCGTGATCCAGAGAGTAGTTCTTCCTACCTTCTGAGTCACTCTCTTATTACAGGTACCCCTTTTTGGGACTTTGTTCCTGGTGCAACCCTAACAAGTCGTCCCCCTGCACCTGCAACGGCTATAGAGATTCGAGGTGCGCTTCTAGCCTACGAAGAGTTATTTGGTGCTCCGGTACTCTTTCCACCTCCTTCGGCAAGTACAGAGTCATTCGCATCGTCGCAAATGGTGGGATCTGGTTACATCCCTGCTTCTTACGCGGACATCCGGAAGGGTGGCCAGAGGAAGAGGTCGGAGGCAGATACCGATTCGAGTTCTCTTCCGCATTCTACTTCGTCTGCTCCTATTACCGAGGAGGTCCCAGCTACGGAGCCGGTTTACTCGGCGATACCCCTATCTGAGTCTTCTGGTGGGGTTTCTATGTGGAGGCATCATCCTTCAGCTTCTCCCTTTGATGGTTCCACTTTTTTGTCTACTGGAGGGGACCAACTGCTCTCTTCTGAGGATCATCAGAAGTTCCTTGCTTATGGTCCCTGCGGGGGTGCAGACTATGGTGTTTCGCACCAATACCAGGTATTTACCTCTTATTCAAGTTGCAGCTATTTCTTGTTATATTTACATGCTCATCTTTGTTTTGGGTCTTGGTAGGCTCTCATGGCATCGATTTCCTCCCGTCGTCAGTTGAGCGAGAGTGTGGATCGAGTTGCGGAGTTGACGGGATCATTCTCCAGGTTGCAGACTCGTTACGACAACCAGGTGGTTTCCTTTCAGGAGCAGGGTGACAGGATGCGTGTCCGGGAGAGAGAGCTGGAGGATCTTCGTGGGCGGTACACGGTGCTGGAGCGAGAAGCGGCGTTCAACCAACAACTAGTTGATGAATTTCCCCGTGAGAGGGATCAGATTGCGACTGACGCGGCGTTACGGACCCGTGCAGACTTGTTCGTCGAGTACCGCGAGAATGGGACCGACGGATGGGATATGGATGATAACATAGAGGCCTGGCAGGTTCGTCACGAGGAGCTTTTGGCGGAGCAGGGGGCGGGAGAGATGACGATAGATATGGGCGAGGTGATGAGGGGCGATGACGCAACTGGAGGTGGTTCGCCTCATTAGTGCTTTCCTTTGTCTTGACTTGTTTAGAATATTATGTGTGTTGTTGATTTCTTTTCCTTAGTGACGAACTATATGTAGTCGTCGTCGTGTGTCGTTAGGCGCTCAGCCCTTTTGTTCGGACGACACGCGTCGGATATATGTTGTTTGTAGAGTTGACTTCTTGTATTTTGATGGTTCAGGTGAACCCACTGGATTTCTTTGAGACTCTTCCTTTAAGGATATATTGCTATGGTTATGTACTTGTTTTTCTTCTTAGTTGAGTGGTTGTGATACCAACTTATGTAGGGAAGACGACTAGCGCCTTATTGCGTTTAGGTGTCGGCCAACAACTTACTGTCTCATCTTGGATGGATTACCAATCCTCACTTATACAAGTGATACGGCCAGCACCTTACTGTGTTCAGGTGACGGCTAGCACCTTACTGTGTTCAGGTGACGGCTAGCAACTTACAGTCGTCCCAACTTAAATGGATTATGAATCCTAGCTTACATACAGGATACGGCAAGCGCCTTACTGTGTTCAGATGACGGCTAGCAGCTTGTTGTCCCATCTTGGATGGGTTACGAATCGTCTAGCGACTTACTGTTCCTCTTCAGACAAGTAATTAGATGACATCGATATTGATAAAATTTGCACACAAGTAAGTACTGGATAAATACTTGAGATTTTATTTCTAGATTTTTGTTTACATTGGAGGTGATAACTTAGATTTAAAGAACATTACATTGAACTTGAGGAATATGTGCAAGACTTTGTTCCTTTTAAATTAATTTTGATGAACAGTACGTTGAACTCGTTGTTGTCAAATGAAGAAGTGTTCGTCATTCAACTTAGGTGCCTGGGGATTTTAGTTGCCTGTTGGACAGGTGAGGGTTGTTTAACCCGTATTGTTCTTTAGTTTCTTCATAGTCTTCTTATAGTATCCTCATGCCCCCCAGTCGAAGTGCGGAACTCTTCTAGTGGTTTGGACTTCGACTCTGACGTCCAGCCTCTTATTGTTTTTGCTACTTTGTTGTGTCTTGGAGACAGTTCCTGTCATCATACGTAGATAGTGAGGGGTGGTTGTTGGCGTAGCCAACAACCCTCCGACGCCCAAGTCAGTAGGTGATCTTTTGGAAAAAAGGCAAAATAGGAGAAGTTTCAAGGTTAGAAGTAGTACCTTCGTAAGTGAATGGCATTCCATCTATTGCCTATGTTTAGGCCATCTTTTGAATGAAGTTTGTAAGCTCCTTGTCCCACTACCTTGGTAATGAGGTATGGGCCCTCCCAAGTAGGGGCTAACTTCCCAGCTCCTGTTTCCTTAGTATTTTGAAATACTTTCCTCAGAACCCAGTCGCCAACTTTGAATGTACGAACCCTGACGTTCTTGTTGTAATGTTTGGCTGCTTTCTGTTGGTATGCGGCATTCCTGATTGCCGCCATGTCCCTTACCTCGTCTACCGTATCCAGGTTATGGTTAAGTAGTTCCCAATTGCTCTCGTCTGTGGTCCACTGGTATCGGGCAGAGGGAACTCCTGTTTCAGCTGATATTACCGCCTCACAACCGTATGCAAGGGAGAATGGGGTTTCCCCAGTTGGGGTCTTTGAAGTGGTTCTGTATGACCACAACACTCCTGGTAGTTCATCTGCCCATGCCCCTTTAGCTTTTTTGAGTCATTTTTTCAGTGAGTTCATTATCGTTTTGTTTGAAGATTCTGCTTGCCCATTGGATTGAGGGTATCTAGGAGTCGAAAAACTTAGTTTGATTCCCCACTCCTTGCAGAAGTCTTGGAAATCAAAGCTGATAAACTGTGAACCATTGTCTGTGACAATCTCCTTGGGAACTCCAAACCTGCAAATGACATGTTTCCAAACAAAACTTTTTACCTCGCGGTCTCTGATTTGGTGGTAGGCTTCGGCTTCCACCCACTTGGTGAAGTAGTCTGTGACAGCAAGCATGTAGACTCTCTGGCCTGGGGCCGTTGGTAGTTTGCCTACTATATCCATCCCTCATTTCATGAAAGGCCATGGGGATAGAATTGAACTTAGCTTCTCTGGAGGGAGGTGGGAAGTTTGGGCGAACCTCTGGCAGCTGTCGCAACATCTAGCATAGTCAAGAGAGTCTGCTCTCATAGTCGGCCAGTAGTAACTTGCAGTCAGTGCTCTGTTGGCCAGGCTGCGACCACCAGAGTGGTTACCGCATTCCCCCTCATGTAATTCCTTAAGGACATACTTGGATTCCTCTTGGGTGATGCATTTCAAGTAAGGCCCAGAGTATGATCTCTTAAGGAGCTGGCCGTCCATGATGCAAAACCTTGCAGCTTTGACTTTGAGTCTTCTAGCTTCATTTCGATCCTGTGGCAACTCGTCCTTAGTTAAGTACCTGATTATTGGTGTCATCCAAGTCTCTTCTGCATCTGTAACCGCTACCTCTGAAGGCTTTGTTTTCCATACTGCCGGCCACTGAAGTAGCGTTAGGGGGATTGTTTGTGCATCCTTGGTTGGAATTGATGACCCTAAATTGGCCAAGGCATCAGCATGCCCATTCTCGAGCCTGGGTACCTGTTCAAAACTAACCTCGGTGAACTGACTTTGCAGTTCTTTTACATGCGACACATAGGCTGCCATCTTCACGTCCTTGGCCTGGTAGGTTCCTTGTAGCTGGTTAACTACGAGTTGGGAGTCTGATTTTATCGCAAGTTTCTGGACTCCCATCTCCTTTGTCAGGTTCATTCCTGCGATTAAGGCCTCGTACTCTGTTTCATTGTTGGTGGCTTTGAACCCACATCTTATTGCTTGTTGGATTAGGTCACCTTCTGGGGAAGTGAGAACAACACCAAGTCCTACTCCATTCATGTCGCTGGAACCATCTACTGATAAGGTCCATTTAAGTTGGCTATGTTCCTGTAGATGGAGCAATTCTCCTTGTGCCTGCACTAAGGTGTTAGGTGTAAAGTCAGCAATAAAATCAGCCAGTACCTGAGATTTGATCGCTGTCCTTGGCTGGTAGCTGATGTCATGTTCGCTTAACTCCACTGCCCATTTGGTCAATCTCCCAGACAGCTCTGGTTTGTGAAGAATATTCTTCATTGGGAAAGTTGTAACCACCACAATTGGGTGGCATTGAAAGTAAGGTCTCAGCTTCCTGCAAAGGTGGAGAAGTGAGGTATCTCTTCAGCTGTTGTAGAGCTTCTTCACAGGCAGGTGTCCACTCGAAATTTTTCCCCTTTCGCAGAGTGGTGAAGAACAAGTAGCATCTCTCGAAAGACTTAGAAATGAATCGGCTAAGTGCCGCCACTCTACCTGCAAGCTTCTGGACGTCCTTGATGCATTTCGGGGAAGGAATACCCATCACGGAATTGATCTGATCTGGGTTGGCTTCGATCCCCATTTGAGTCACCATATAACCTAAAAATTTTCCGGAGGACACACCAAAAGAACACTTAGCAGGGTTTAGTTTCATATTATACCTCCTGAGTACCTCAAATGCTTGTTTGAGGTGTTCCAAGTGTTGTTCTGCTACTAAGGACTTGACCAGCATATCATCGATGTAGACCTCCATAGTGTCGCCTAGCATGTTGGCGAACATTTTGTTTACGAGCCTCTGGTAGGTGGCACCTGCATTTTTTAGTCTAAAAGGCATGACTTTGTAACAGAATATACCTCTCTCCGTGACGAAGGCGGTTTTCTCCTGGTCGTTTGGATGCATAAGGATCTGATTGTAGCCCGAGAATGCATCCATGAAGCTCAAGAGTTCATGTCCGGCTGTGGCATCTACTAGCATGTCGATGTGAGGTAGTGGGAAGGAATCCTTCGGGCATGCTTTGTTCAAGTCTGTAAACCCTCCACTTACCATTCTTCTTTTTTACCACTACCACATTAGCGAGCCAATCTGGATAGTGCACTTCTCTTACTGATCCGATGTCGAGTAGCTTCTGGACCTCCTCCTTGACCACCTTGTTGCGTTCTGTGCGAATTTCCTTCTTTTCTGTCTGACCGGGGTATGGGAAGGGTCTACCTGTAATTCATGAACTATTATAGAGGGGTCTATCTCTGTCATATCTGCATGAAACCAAGCAAAACAATCAGAATTAATGGTTAGGAATTCAATGAGCTTTTCTCTGAGAGTAGGAGGTAGTTGTGCTCCAATTTGGACTTTGTTCTCTGGGATGTCGGGGTTAATTTGGACTTCGTCTAACTCCTCCATGTTCGGTTGGTTGAGGTTTGAGTTGAGGGGCACTTTGTTCTGTAATTGCTACAAGGGCTTCTTGGGAGCCTTCATTGTGTTCTTGTAGCAGTTCCTGGAAGCTCCTTGGTCTCCTTTGATTTCTCGTACTCCCCAAGGTGTTGAAAACCTCAATACTTGGTGGTATGTTGATGGTACTGCCCTCATCTCATGGATCCAAGGTCTTCCAAGGTTCATGTTATAAGGTGATGGGCAGTCCAGTACCACAAAAGTGGTGCTAAGGTTAATTCCTCTTGCATATACCGGTAGCACGATTTCTCCCAAGGTATACTTCTGTTCTCCACTAAATCCTATAAGGACAGTAGAATGTCGGCAGATGCTCGATTCTTCTAGTCCCATTCCTAGCAAGGCATGAAGAAACAAGACATTAGTGGAGGATCCGTTATCAATTAGTATGCGTTTAACTAACACATTCGCAATAGTGAGAGAGAGGACAAGAGCGTCATGATGAGGGTTGACGAGCCCTGAGACTTCGTTGTCAACGAAGCTGATGGTTTGGTTGGTGAAAGTTAGGGTTGACGCCTCTGTTGAGTGGGCAGTTGGATTGGCTGTGATTCGTGCACTTCTTTTGGCTGCCGAGTGGCTTACTTCACTCACTTCCGAGCCTCCTATGATCATGTTGCAAGTCAATGTTGGAATCGGCTCCTCTGGCTCTTTGGGTCGGGCATCTCCTTGGGACATGGTTTTTTTGCCTTTATCTGTCAGTAAGTCGGTGAGGTGACCCCTCTTTAGGAGCTCAGCAACTTCAAGCCTGAGGGCAATGCAATCTGCAATAGTGTGCCCATGGTCCGAGTGGAATTCACACCACTTGGAAGTATCCCTCTTGTCGCTTGGCGTCTTTGTCTTCCCTGGCCACCTTACCGTGTTACCCATCCCCTCCATTACAGCAATCACCTCACTTGGTTCAATGTTGAGGTTGTATTCTGGAATCTTGGTACGGATGGCTCCTTGCGGTTTTTCGTTTTGACGATTAGGTGGAGGGTTGAATGGCCTCTTGTTCTCCCTTGGAATTGGTCGTCTGGTTGGGTACGGATCATTGCTCCTGGCTTCTGACCGTCGTTCGTATCTTCTGGAGTGACGGTCTCTTGACCTATCTTCTTGTGAATAGTATCTGTTCCTGTGGGCTTCGTCTTCTTCCCACCTAATTTCAACCCAGGCTCTGGAAAGGACATCCTCCATTGTTGTGCAATTGAACTTGGTGAGTTCTTTGTACAACTCCCCATCTGGCAGTAAACCTTTCCTGAATGCATCAACTGCTGTCTCCTGGTTGTAGTAAGGAATTGACACCTTCTCCCGATTAAATCTTCCCACATACTCTCTGAGTGGTTCACCCCTTCGTTGTTGGATTCGGTAGAGATCATCAGAGAGTTTCTCGAGCTTCTTACTGCTTGCAAATTGCTCGACAAAGGTGTCTGTGAGCTGGGCAAATGAAACAATTGAGTTATGGGGGAGGTTGGTGTACCATTGCAGAGCTGGGCCAATCAGACTAGACCCAAAACTCTTGCACATACACGCTTCCCGCAAGTCCCTTGGAATCGCAGCTGTAAACATCCTCTATTTGTAAGAGGCTATGTGATCGTCCGGATCAGAGGTGCCGTCATACATCTTCATGTTGGGAAAAGTGAACTTTCTGGGCATCTCTACTAGAGCAATTGCATCGACGAACGGAGAATCGGCATAGCTTTGAGGAAGATTCTTCTTGAAGGGGGTCGGGACTCCTGGAATTCTAGTGATCAGGGCCTCCATTTAAGCTAGCCTCTTTGCTAAAGCTTGCTCTAAAGGGGTACCTGTATGTGAAAACAATAAGGGATTAGAAGCCATGGTGGGCTGAGTAGGCATAGGGAAGATAGTAAGCATAACAATAGTAGAAGATGAGTAAAGAGGAGCATCCATGGTCTGCTGTGGAGTGAGAGTTTGTTGAAAGGTATGTGTTGGAGCTATGAATGGAGCACTTGCGGATCCTGTCCCTACTTGGCTGGTGGTGAAGCCTGCAGTAGTGTTGTGAGGGGGTGTTGGGCGATTAGATGGTCCTCCTACTTCAGAACCGCTGGGAGGTGGTCGATTGTCCCCTAAACTTTGTCTTCTTGGAACCACCAACTCGGTAATTCTTTCTTGCAGTAGCATGTTCTCTGCTCGGACAGTAGTGTTCTCCTCCTCCAAAGCTCTCAATCTTTCGGCGTTTTCTTGCATCTGGGCAGTGAGTGCAGCAAGTTGTGATGAGAAATCCACAGAAGCGTTGGACATGTCTCCTTCCATGGTACTTGTCTTTTCGGTAGTTAGTGGCTGGCCCCCTCCTTCTAGCGCCAAATTGTAGACGGTAAAATGTCTACGGGTCGGAAAGTCTGACAGTCAACGGGTCGACGGTCAAAAGTCTTGTCGGGTCGGGTCGGGTGCATCGGGGACCGGCTACGTGTCAAAAAGAACCTGCACACAAAAAGAGAGAAGAGATCGTGAAGCCTCTGGGACACCGGGATGGTGCCGGCCTAAGAGGGCTCTGACGGTCAAGTCAGACACTCGATCAAATATAAATAAAGTGAAAGTGGTCGATAGGGAGGTAACCGTCGTCGGAGTGCTTAGGTGTCTCGGCTCATGGAGTTGTCGGAACAGATCCCCGCGGTAATGATATACTTACTGCAATTAAGAGGGTGATGGTGATGAAGTATTGCCGTTAACTCGTTGGTCGTAAAGGAGACTTGCAATAAGGTGCTGGTCGTAAAGGGGTCAGCAATAAGGGGTCAAGCGTCTTATCGCTAGATGAATGATGCGGTAAGGAGGTGGCGGTATTAGGAAGGTGATACGGCCAGCTAGTTACTGTTGGATGGGTGTTACCGTCAGCTCGTTACCGTTGGATGGGAGATATATCAGACCAGAGAGCTCTTTGAGAGGCTTATCGGAGTGAATGCTTGAGAAGATGGATATGATTACTTGAGTACTCTTGTCGAATATTGGATGCCCTTGTCTGAGTCTTGCTTCTCGTATTTATAGTGGTGGAGAGGGATTGCCTTGATGACAACCAGCTAGTAACCGACGTATTTATTTCGTGACACTACTCCTGAGAGATACGTTAAGGGCTAGAGGATCTGACCGTCAGATGAATATTCGAATTTCTCGAGGGACGGCCAAGATGTTATCGCGTGTGCGGTAAGCTACTAGCCGGTAACGCCCGTCTTTAAGTGGCAGATACGGAATATTTACCACTAATGCGGTTATGGATTGCGCAATAACCCTCTGGCCGTAAGATTGCCTAGTACTGGCAGGTGGCTATCGCGTGACACGTGTCAGATACGCTTAGTGCCAAGCGGGTATGGATTCGGTGACCGGAGTAGCGACTTGGGCCGTTATCGGGCCTTCTTATTTAGCCTCGCGGGTTTTACCCATACAAAGCGGTTGTTCCCTTATTCTACAGGCACCTCGTGGGGCGGATATTTGCCCATACAGGTATAAATGACGTAGTTGGACTTTAGGTCATAGTTTAGTTGGGCTTTAGGCATGTTCTTGTTAAATTTGACAATTATTGCATATCACTTAGTATTAATTTCCCAAATAAAAATAAAAATAAACTGTCATATTATTGATTTCAATTTTATTGTTGTTAGATCTGGACCTTGAGATGTAAATTGATTTCTCTTTAGGTAATCAGGCAAAAATCTGTTTTTTTTTTAACCACGAGAGAAAATCATGTCGGCCTAGCCTTTCTTCTCTCATTTATTTCACTTCTAGTTTTCTTTCTCTTATCTCTTATCCAATCAAATCGCTAACTCTAGTCTTTCTTCTCTCAATTTGTTCCCATCTTCTTCTAATTTCTTTTCTCTTCTGATTAATTCTCTCTCTCTCTTCCCCAATTTCTTCTATCTCTGATTTCTTTCTTTTCTTTCTCTTTCTCAATTTCTTATTAGAAGAGCAATTAAAAAAAATTAATACTTGAGATTCTTGGGGTAATATTTCTAGCACTTTGGCAAATCTTGGACAATATGGAGACACATTGAGTATGTCTCATCACATATGCATCAAGTCAGAAACTTAATTGTTAAGATAAATTCAGTAAACTAAAGACCGCCTAAGATTGTCTTGTATTAAATCATGTTTAGCAAACTCCGTCACCAAACATAACTATAAGTCAACTTACTAATAACAACCGCGAATGTTGCTTGTATTTGGTAACGCAATGTGTCAAAATTTTCATTGGCCACCAACATAACTATAAGTTAACTTGTAATCACCATTACTAAGAACAACCTCGAATGTTGTCGGTATTTGGTAACGCAATGTGTCAAAATCTTCATCCGATTAAGACCCAATTGAAGATGTCTTCATTTTTCCTTCTAAATTTCAATGAATATGTCTTTACCCGTATAACGTAATATGAAAGTTAAACAAATAAGGAGCATTTAAACTACAAAAACTTAAGCAACATGAAAACCAAAGCTATTTCCTCTAAATAAGACTCAACATGCCAACAAATAATTTTGGTGATTGAACGTTAATTTGGATACAAGATCCTATGACAATATACTTTAAGCAATACTAAGAAGCTTAATATGTCATTAACTTTTTGCCTATTTTAGCAACACATAAAAAAAACCCATATGCTATATAAATTAACCAGAACGAAGAAGGAGGTAAATGCAAAGATCACCATCGAAGAGAAATAAATAAGAGAGAAATTGTTTTTGATTCGATTATTTAATTGTCTTCTCCTTGATCTAGGTTTTTCTATTTCTGTCTTGATATAGGTTTTAGTGGGTTTAAACCATTAATAAGAAGTTAGACGTGTATCTTTGTACTAAGAAATTCAAGAGAGAGGTATGTAGATGATCACCTAAAACTTAAACAATAAATATGAAGAAAAAACTAAAGATATTAAAAACGTAATATTTTGTTGTTTCTACAATTGAATCCGAGACTAAGATATAGAGCTACAACTAACAAACAAAATTGCAAACCTTTCATTGCTAATTCTTACGGCAAGATCAAGTGAAGATTCAACCACCTACATAAAACAAACTCATAATTCAGAAATTCATTACAACACATCGAAATAAAACCCTAAATCATCATAAAATGGAAAAAGAAGAAAAAAAAATTAACTGATGGACTAAACTCGTGAACCATGTGGTTATCAATAAATAAGTTGCAACATGTAGTGGCCCATGGAATTGAAGAATCCAATGTTCATCAATTATGTCAATTTGATCAAGAATTTTACTCGGTAGGAAAGTAAAACAGTTGAAAAGTCATATATTGCAAACTTCCATAATAAGATGACAATCTTGACATGGAAGAACAGTAAGCTGGAAGGATTTCAGGCAAAATCCACATAGATTAAAATACTAGAATTAATCATCGGAATGATTCCAGGGTCATAGCTTTAATTTAGAATTAAAATATTAGAAATTATCATCGGAATGATAACTAGCAAAATCCACATAGATTTGATCTACAAACTAGACTGTCACCTAAGACAAAATATGGAAGTGATTCCAGGGCCATAGGCATTAAGCTTTCCTGAGAAGCTTAGACTAGTAAACTTGAGGGTGTAAGGAGTTACACAGGAAGGCTCAAGATTTACAAATTCTTATTATCAGAAATAAGTTAAATATTTCGTCGTTAAATCGTGGTTTAGTATTTAACCGACACTCCAAAAATAGTGACGCATTCCAATTAGTATTATCAGATACGTGATCTGGTAAATGAAACCCTACTAAGTGAATTTGAAATAGATTCATTATTAATTCCCTAGTCCAGGTCATTGCATAGACAACAATGACTTAAGAAGACTAGCATAAGGGATTGACTGATAGCGCAGTTTCATGGGCTATGCGAATTGGAAATTCGAGTCATTTACATAGGTGTATGATTGGGAATATACACTAGATAACCCAAACATGAGAGTTCTTCAATGAGTATTGAAATACGTCATGAACTCTCATAGGCAAGATTGGAGAGCTTCCTTAAACATGAGTGCTCCACTCATCTTATGTAAGGAATCTCAAACTTTGGTACCGCCAAATGTCGCGCCGTAAAAGGAGGTTATAAAAGCGGATTACCGGGAATGACATGATAGACATGAAGTTAAGTGGGAGTACAAGATTGAATTATGTCCTCCTAACTAGGTTAGGATTAGTATCTCCGGGCCACTTGAGGAGAAGCAACTGAAAATATACGGTCGTACTCTAATGGATTAATAGTTAATCATTAGCTTTGCAGTTATTCTCCAGATCAAGAAAGTCTGAAAAGATATGACGTATCAGATGAGATGCGAAGTAACATGGGAATCGAGCATTGCACTTAATCTAAGTACAAGTGGGAGACTGAAGGATATAGTCCTTTGGTCTGAAGGAGATGTCCTTCTGAAGGAGTGTCCTTCGACCAAGATTGCAATGCGTACAAGTGGTCAGTTAGGATAACGATGACTTTATCCGGAAGATCATCTAGTCCAGTCCAATTAGGGATCGTAATGCTTAGCTAAAAGCTGCTTACGATCGTCGGATCACTTCAGTAACCCGCGGCGAACATAGACCGGATCCTACAACGGGTTACACCAAAGAGTGGTAGCTTGATCGGAGAGAGTTGACTCATGGGAGCTTGCCTATAGATGGATATGATCCAGTCTGATAGTGCCAAAAGATAGAAAGAATCGGGCTCGGAAAAGGAGACCGAAAAGTGCAAAACCTATTGGGTGGGTGCCCGGAGGGTGCCCGGATCACACCCGGTTAGGACCAACTCATGGCCGACCGTGTGATGTCAATGGGTCGGGCATGTCAAGCCCATAATGGGCTGATATGGCCGGCCATAGCACTTGGAGAAACCCATTAGGGTTTCGGGTCAGAAAGGTTCTGACTAGTTTACTTTTTCTGGGACTCTTATGGAAACCTAATTTGGATGGGATTCCTATTAGGGTTTCTCTATATAAGGGTCATTAGAGAACAGAAAAAAGGTTGGATTTTTCTTAAGATAAAACTTCATCTCTCTCACAATATACAGTTAATGGAAAGAGAAGGTTTTAGAGAAAAGCTCTCAATCTATATATGGAGTCAAAAGAAGAATAGTTCTTCTTCTCAACATTCAATAGAGTTCTAGCGGGCAACAAAGAAGTGAGATCAAGTTATTTACTCGGGTGTCTCAAGTAGAGGAGCGACAATTGGAGCTCTCATCTTCTTCGGGATAAAGTTAATGGAATCTAGTTCGTGGGAAAGCGAATCCAGGTATTCTTCTTTCTATTTCTAGTTCATTATTAGTTCATGCATATGATCGTAGTTAATTAGTGTTAAATATATGATGTTTGAGATTCCGCTTACAACACTAGTTAGATGATTAGTACGTATTAGATAAGTACAAAACCCAACAACTTGGACCTAATTGACAAGGTCCGAGACCAAGCAGAAATAAGAAATCGAGCCTTCAAGGACACCATGACAAAACAACATAAGTTTAACATGAAGATAAGGAAATCCGGTGTAAGAGACATGGTATATAGAAACTCCAAGTTCGTCAAAAAACCATCGACGGCAAAACTCTTTCCGACATGGGAAGGGCCCTACAAAATAGTCAATATAGTAGGACCAAAAGCGTATATGTAAGAAAATACATCGGGGAAAATCCCCACACACGCCTGGAACGCAGAGCACCTCAAACCAGCATTTAGGAAAAAAAGACAAAGTCGTTTATGAGATTCCCTATAATTCCTCAAACTAAAAAAGGGGAAGTGGGAACTCATACGTATGATGCCACTGGAAGGAAAACCTTTGAAATTTGAATGAATTTTAGGAAGTTTCCAAGGAGAAGTCCGAGTTAAACTAGTCGTGCTCAAGCCGATGAAACAACCCTGGTAGCGAAAGCAACGACCATGGGCCCAACGAGAAGTCATAGTCAAACTAGTCGTGCTCAAGCCGACGAAACAACCCTGGTAGCGGGAGCAACGACCGGGGGCCCAAGGAGAAGTCCTAG
This sequence comes from Eschscholzia californica, assembly GCF_041429995.1. NCBI lineage: Eukaryota > Viridiplantae > Streptophyta > Magnoliopsida > Ranunculales > Papaveraceae > Eschscholzia > Eschscholzia californica. Next base: position 26,201,355 of record NW_028238309.1, on the reverse strand, counting down.
TTAAACTAGTCGTGCACAAGCTGACGAAATAGCCGTGATAGCGAAAGCAACGACTAGGGGCCCAAGGAGAAGTCCTAGTTAAACTAGTCGTGCTCAAGCCGACGAAAAAAACCCTGATAGCAAAAGCAACGACCAGGGGCCCCTGGAGAAATTCTAGCACTTCTGTCGAGGCATTTTCTCTTCATCTTCCTTCTGTAAATAGCTTGATTGGTATTTGTTTTACTTCATGGACAACGTTTCTTGAGTTGTTCGTATTTCTTTAGAAGTTTTCTTCAAATCTTCGGATTTCTTTGAGTTTAAACATGAAACCTTTATTTTATTTTCGCGTTATAGTTATTTGTTCATATTTCATGTAATAGTCATGTTGAAAGGGATCGTCATTCCTTGTGAGTGGCGTTACCCTTGGGGGTCTTGGATCTTTTTGGTCGAATAAGGGAGATGGTAAATGAGCTGTGAACCTCCTCTCATTGTTGTTTTCACGCTCTGCAGGTTCTCCTAAAACCATGGAGTTTTCCGACCATTTACTTCTCTTCTTGCGTAAATACTTGTCCGGTCGCTTTTTATCGAGCCAGAAAGATCCTTAATCCCCCTTTCTCTTGTTCAGGAGGTCTAATTGTAAACCTAAGCTTTGTTCTGCTCCTGGAGGCTCTGCCAAACGACTTTTTCTCCCTATAAGAGTTTTTTTTGTACGGACCCAGATGAATGTTTCTGCTAGTCTTGATGTAATTTCTTCTGTAATAGATATCAATGTGAATAAAAGATTTTTCGTTATACTACTTTTACTTTACGTTCCACGTGTCCATGTTCAGGATCGAGACCAGTTCAGGATTTCTCCCAGCTTCTTCTATGGTATAACTTGAAACAAGATATTATCGTAGCCCGCGAGTTATCTAACAAACAGTCACAGTGAAGCGCCCGTGGTGGTGGTGGTGGACTTCTCATTCTCTCCTCCATTTCATCATTTCAGTCTTCTACTTCATCTCTCTCTCTCTCTCCACCTCACCATCTTCTCCGACGAAGATCATTGGGCGGCTCACTTTTTTCGGCGACCCTCAAATTCTAAAAAGAATATATATTTCTTCTTTTTCTTCTTCTTCTTCTCTCTTGGTCTACTCTCCCTGGGAAAGGGGGAGAGCTTTATCTGCAGGGGTTATAAATCCAGACCTTCAAGATCTGGTTTCCCAGATCACCTACAAGAAGAAGGAAGAAGGAGGACGAGGAGGACGAGGAGGAGGATGACGAGGAGGAGGAGGGGGAGGAGGAGGAGGAGGAGGAGGAGGAGGAGGAGGAGGAGGAGGAGGAGGAGGAGGGGGATGGGGAGGAGGGGGAGGAGGAGGAGGGGGCGGAGGAGGAGGGGGCGGAGGAGGAGGACTACTATTATCTTCAAATCATAAGCTAGGACATAAAACAATTTTGGGAGACAATGAGGAAGGTCTTAGATTAGGGGTTCTTGTTCTGACATGGGACACTCCTGCTTCATCCAGTTCTTTTTGAAGAACTATTATCTTCAAATCATAAGCTAGGACATAAAACAATTTTGGGAGACAATGAGGAAGAGGTCTTAGATTAGGGGTTCTTGTTCTGACATGGGACACTCTTAGCAACTTTTGGGGCTCTTTGGAAGTCTTCTTTATACCCAAGATTTTCTTTATGCCCAAAGAATCCACCAAACAAAAATACAACTTTCCTAAAACAAAGCAGCGCCTATGGCCTACCGAACTCAAGAAGTGTACAATGTGTTACTCAGCCAATTCACAAACAAAATTAGACGATGTGGATGGCTGTCTACTTTTTCTTAGCACAAACTTGCTTTCGACCAATCTAGCTGCTCAAAATTCAGACCAATCTAGTCCAAAAATTCACTGAAAATACATAACCAATATGCATTTTCGGACTTAATGCAAAATTGTCTCCATATATGAATTGGCTGGAGTCGAGCGTTCGATTTAGTGTTTGGGGGTGGTTCCTAACTCGTGCCTCCGAGCCATCTAAGTGGTTGACTAGTTAATTCTGCTGTCCTTTTATTCAAAACTACAGTTACTATTGGATTAAGAGACTGTTGTACGAAATAGGCAGAAATATCTGTTGTATTCCACAGATGGGAGTAGGGTGAACCATAATCAGAAAAACAAAGACCATCTTAGTCACCACAGAGGCTCGACCATCCCAGTTTCACATTATCATCAAGTAACTAAGAAAACACAACTGCAGTAAAAAGTAATTCAAAACTTGAAACTATATCATAAAATACCAACTCTCAAAATGTAGCTGCATCTGAGATAGATAACATATCGGCCCATCAAGAAAATCATCGACTTGGTTTATGACTTTGAGCTTCTGATATTTCAACAATTTGATTTGTTCATGAATGACACTCATCTATTCGATTTTTGTGTAGTTGAAACGCCGGGGTAACCCATGCACCACAACTACATTGCATGCCTGCCCAGTTGAAAGAACCCAATCGAGCTTTGCAATTTATGCATTGAAGTTTCTCCTCTACTCCACCTTCTTGTACTGGCCCAAATCAGATCAAGAAACTGTTAGCAAATTTATAGGAATGAACATAAGAAAACATATGTAAAGAGATTTTATGAGAATAGTCATACAGGGAAATGTTCTCTCAAAACCTAGGATATTGTATCTAGATCCTCTGCATGCATAGCAAATAGGATTTGGCTTGGATGTCCGTAAATTTTACAGGGTAGCCGAGCTAGGCTGAGACCTAATAGGCCCAAGGCCCCACCTCATAGACACAAAGAAAGCCACATGTGAGGGGGCTTGTGAGAATAATCCCACAGGGTAAAATAAGTACTCTCACAACAACCAAGAATACATATCTTGATCCTCTGCATTCATAGAAACTGGTTTGAAGTTGGATGCCCACAAACTTAGCATGGTACTTAAAGCTAGACTCACACGTGATAGGCACAAACGATCCCATGCAAACGACGTAACTCAACAAACAAACACGTGATAGGCTCGAAGAATGCCACACGAGAGGGAGTGTGTCTCAGAATAGTCCCACATGGACAAAAGGGTACTGTCACAACCAAAAAAACACTATCTGTGTCTTCTCCACTCACACGCAAGTGAGTTGGAGGTTTACAAACTTAACGACATTATTCTTATATCAAAATTAGAAACTGACCTGCTTCCATCCACTTCATGGGCTCCACAAATATGGAGGAGCAGCTAGGCGGTTGGTCGTCCGAACTCCCACTTCTCTTCTTCCACTTAAAGCATTTTTCTCCTGCTCCTGGCTCGTGGACAACTACGCTCTCTTGAGACGCAACAATTCTTCGACATTTCCTACAGCGGTATATAATATGTGGTTCAGGTTTTGTTTCCATTTCTAAATTGGTAGGTGCTTCCATAATTGAATGATGTCTTTATATCCTGTAATGGGTCAAGAAATATAACGAAACTCAATATTTACATGAATAATCAAACGGTTACTTACTCAATATCTACTTTGGCATTGCAGTAAGGAAAGGTAAGAGATCGCTCTAATTAGAAATTAATACAGAAGCAGCATTAGATAAAAACAATATCTCCCATATGTTGTCATGGGGTACCATTTTCATATCCAATTTCACTCCAAGGATCAGAATACAAAGAAGAAGATTTCCCAAAGAATAAAATATTTGGTAAAGGACTATCCCAATCGACTAAAACACGGTCATCAGGATTAGAAAATAGTAACTATATGTACATTCTGCACTTCAACTATAGTTCTAAAGATGAGTTTTTGAGCTTAACCCCTCAAAACTAATTAGTAATTGAGTTTACCCCCTTCAATAATTAGTAATTGAGCTTACCCCCTTGAATTTTGTATTTTTAGCAAAACTACTAAGGACATGTTTGGCATGAGATGATAAAATCACAAATTACAACCAAAATCAGTCTTTACTAATCTTATTACCGACCAAATCAAACAATGAAAGTAAGGTGGAACAACTACGAGGAATCATATTGAATGATAATTGTTCTTGGTAGTCACATTTATTTTACGTACGCCAAACACAACCTTTGTGTTTTTGTCAAAAATAGTAAATCTAAGGGGGTAAACTCAATTACTCAGTATTGAGGGGGGTAAACTCAATTACCAATTAGTGATGAGGGGGTAAGTTCAAAAAACCCTTCTATTTTTTCATATACTCATGTTCATACAGTCATACTCAATTATTCAAGTTGTCTCCATAGTTAACCAAATAAAATAGGTCATTAGTCCATTAATGTATAAGAAAAGATCACGTAATAACAAAACTCATTCTCGACAAAAAATGTATCAATTTGTTTATAAAGGGCCTGCTTTTCCCTCACATTCTCAACAACAGATAATGAAGAGTACAAATTGAGATAACAATGAACTTTCAAACTGCTCGAAATGGTGCTAATAAGACTAGAGATGGTCCTGTGTTACACCAAGAACACCAAATTATTGGAAATAGCTATATTTTTTTCACTACAGCCTACAGGTGCACAATAATAACCAATTTGCCAAACCTAATGTTGTCCTCGTCATAATTGAATTGTCTAAGAAAATGGGTAAACCCTACATAGTCAAATATACATGAAATTCTTCATACAGAACGATCTCTTCTCAACAATGCAAAGTTTTAGCTTTTGTAGGCACTGGGTTGGGTTTAGGGTTTAATTTTTAGGGTTTAGAGTTGGGCGTACAAAACCCTAAGGTTTATAAGTTGCTATAAATTTTGTTCCAATACTTGTTTGATTAAAACATTAAAAAGAAAATTTCCTACTTGAACCAATTACAGAAGTGGGAGTTATAAAATCTTCAGGACTGACTCTAAAATTGGTGAAAATCGTAGTTCTAACACTTTTTTGATTAAAAGATTACATTCAAATTTAGGGTTAGAAGAGATTTGAAAAATCTGATTGCAATTTAACGTAACACATAGCGTAACCTAGATTCAAAATCAATTAAAAGAAAGGAAAAAAGGGTACCTTCTTGACAATCAAGTGATCAACTACTGAAACAAAAATTCTATTGAGTTAAAGAGGCACGAAAATTTTACCTTGATGAGGCGCCTCTTCTCTCTCTCTCTATCTCTCCCGATCGAATTATAAGAGTATATGGAGCAGGATCCCAAAAATTGGGAGGGCTCCGGGAGGTCAATTTGATCTCTTTCTAAAACTAGCAAGGCGGTTGGTTCTACATGGACGACGCAATATTTTAGGCCACGACTTTGTATTTTTCTTTTTTTTTTTGAAACGGAAAATGCATTAAACCCAAAAAGGTTACAGAGTTAATCCTAAAAAAAAGGATGGATAACAAAAAAAAAAAAAAAAAAAGATTAAACTGTAACAAAATTAACAACAGGTGCTATTCCAAGAACATAAACATCACGGAGGGGTGAACCATGAAGCTGCCATATCGTGGGCCAACTGGTTTTGCAAACGTGGACAATAGATGAGTTCCGCGTGTTCACTTGAGAAGATTTCACGTAGCTTTATAACAGCCGTCCATATTCGCCAGGGGATTGTAGGATCAACGGTGGTGATTAAATCCACCATAACCCTAGAATCAGTTTCGACTATAAATTGCCCCAAATCCATTTCAGCCGCTACCTCTAACCCTAGAAAGATGCCTTCCATTTCGCTCTTTAGAGCAGTTGTGGGTGCGATAAGTTTTGTTTTTTGTCTAATGATGCTGCCGGAGCTATTTCTAGCCACTGCAGCACAAGATCCACCATTGATTCTAAACGATCCGTCACAGTTGATCTTGATTTTATTTACAGGCGGTGGAATCCAATGTGAAACCTGCAAAACTTGGTTAGGGTTAACTGTATTAGGGGTAAAAGTAACATACCTTAGAGATTCTTGAGTTCGTTTCCAGCAACAAGCTATATCCATGGGGGTTTCATTGAAAATCAAGTCATTTTTAGTTTTCCACCATGACCGGAAAAGATAAGTTGCTTCTAACCACAACTTGTTTTCATTTGCCTTTAAAAGCAGAATTTTTAGAGTACCAAGCAGATTCATGGTGAGATGATTAAGATCTGGAATATTGATGTAGCTGATAAGATCTTTAAACTTGACGCAGGTGCTGAATAAGTGATCCATTGTCTCTATCTCCTGTCTATCACAGAGAAGGCAATAATTTGGTACGTTATCAACCCTACTACTGATATTAGTTAAATTTGGTAGACCATCGTGAACCAGCTTCCATATGAACAATTGTATGTTAGGATCCATATTATTTTGCTTCCAAAAAATTTTCCATGGAAAATTGTATGCTTGCTCTGAGATGATTGGTGTTGTCTTAATTTGATGATGTTGTGGAAGCATAATATTCATTATAGCATGAACTGTCATATCATCAAAATAGGTTGTAAGTTTGCCTGTATCCCATTGATATGTTGTTGAATTAATTTTGATGAGATCCGTAACCCAGTAAATGTTTGTTGGAAGCTCCTGAATGCATTGTGGTTTATGTCCTAGAATATGTGGAATCCATGGGTCTTGCCTGATTTTAACACTTGTTCCATCTCCAATGATCCATATAATATTGCTATGCATTACATCTCTGGTACTTAAAATACCTTTTCGGAAATTGGATTTTGATTTAGGACTTTCAGATGTCCAAAAATCATCTTCAGAGACATATTTAGATTTCACTAACTTAACCCATTTACTTTCTGGATTGTTAAGTAGATTCCATGTCATCTTAGCCAAAAGGGATTCATTTACATCCTTAAGAGATCTAAACCCAAGACCACCTTGTTTTTTTGGACTACAAAGTATGTCTCACCTAATGAAATGTAGCTTCCTTTCATTTATGTCATGTCCCCACCAATAATTCCTTTCAGCTTTTTCTAGTCTTTGTATAACTGTTTGGGGCAAAATTTAAAAACTAAAAGGGTAAGTACAAAAAGAAGAAAGAATCGATTTAATAAGTACCGTTCTTCCTGCCTGAGTGATGTATTTTTGCTTCCAATTTGATAGAGAATTAATGTATTTTTCTTCTAACCATTGATGACTTTTAATTCTATTGCCTGGCTTGAGGATAAAGGATCCAAGATATTTGGATTGATCATTCATTAGAGGAGCTTGAAGTTGAGCAGTGTACTCATTTCTTACATTTGAAGGCACTCCTTTGCTAAAATGGATGGAGGATTTGCTGAAGTTGGCGCTTTGTCCCGAAAATTTTGAGTATAGCTCCATTATTTGTAATATAGATTCCAGATTTTCATTATTTGTTTTCCCAAAAATAATCAGGTCATCCGCAAATAAAAGATGTGATATAGTAGGGGCGGCCTGATTAACCATGTAACCTGTAAATTTTTCTTGAGATTCATAATGAGAAATCAAGAGAGAGAGGGAGATTGGGAGGCTAGGATAAAAAGATATGGGGATAGAGGGCAACCTTGCCTCAGGCCTCTAGAGGCCGTAAAATCCCCAACAAGGTTACCATTAAGTTGGATATTGAAATGCGTAGTGGTAACACAAGAAAGGATAAGAGACAAAATAGTACCATTAAAACCAGTAGCACGAAGAATGGCCTCTAGAAAAGTCCAACTAATCCTGTCATAGGCTTTCGCCATGTCCATTTTAAGGGAGAAAGACCCTTTTTTGGCTTTAGACTTATTCATGGAATGAAGCAATTCTTGGGTTATAATTATATTCTCCATAATCTGCCTACCAGGTACGAATGCATTCTGGGTCCACATAACACGCTCATTCAAATAAGGACCAATTATATTGGCAATGCTTTTGGTGATGAATTTGTAGACCGAATTACAAAGAGATTTCGGTCTGTAGTCAGAGGCCATACTCGGGTTCCTGATTTTGGGGATTAAAGCAATAGTAGTAAAATTCAGAGAAGGAGAGATATGACCTGATTGAAATGTCGATTGAATATAAGCCACAACCTCTGACCCTATAGTTTCCCAATTGTGTTGAAAAAATAAATGTGGCAAACCATCTGGTCCGGGACTTTTAATCGATGCCATGTCCATAACTACTTGCTTTATTTCCTCAGCAGACGGAACTCTAGAGATGTAGCCCAACTGTTCGACCGTAAGTATCTTGTAGGAGTTGAGAATCTCAGCAGGAGGCAAATCTATTGGTTCTGCCTTAAACAAATTCTAAAAATAGCCACTAAATTCTTCTGCAATTTCATCTTGACACACTATTCTGTCCCCATTTGCTAAAGTTATATGTTGAATTTTGTTTTTATGTTTCCTAGCTGACATGGCCATATGGAATGCCTTCGTATTCCGATCTCCATTATGCACCCATTTTGATTTAGCCCGTTGTTCCGCTTTTATTCTTTATATTTCTTCCAAATGCAGTATTTGTTCCTGAATCTCACTTTCAATAGTTAGAGAGTCATCAGTAGGATTGAGGGTTTGAATATCTGTAAGCCTTTTCCTTAAGATGAGGAGTCTGTTTTTAATAATGCCAAAAACTCTCTTACTCCACCTTTGAACATTTATTTTAACTTGGGTTAGTTTTTCTGGATGAGAACCTGTACTTTGCTCCCAGGCAGACTTGAAATTAGTCTCATTGTAGTCTTCGTGTTTAGTCCAAAAGTTTTCATACTTCGCAATCATGTTTAAAATTCGACCCTGAACTTTGAATTTGAGAAGTATGGGGGCGTGGTCGCCATTGTAGCGTGGCAAGTGAAACACACCCGAATCTGGAAATTGAATAAGCCAATCTGAATGACAAAGTACTCTTTCCAAACGTTCTCTAGTAAGGTGATGGATAAATTGATTGTTTGTCCAGGTATATCCGGGGTCGTTAAACCCTAAGTCAATCAAATTAGTGAAGGGATTTATACCCTTATACTAGTGTTTATAGCGGATAACGACATCTAATGTCTAACACTAGTATCCCCAAGATCATCATGCAAAACTAGTAATTAATTAATAAGAAGATAGTAGATTACCTTAATCGCTATTTCCTTCAAGCTAGTTGAATAGATTAAAGAAGACCAAGAGCTTCAAACGTAGCTCCTCTACCTGGGACACCGAATAGTGTATTTAATCTCCCTCCTTGAAAGCGGCTTGTAGCTAAGCATTTCGACTCCTGATTGAACTGGATTGATTGATCTTCCAATAAAGTCATCATTATCCTATGAGCCAAATCATATGCATTGCCATCTTGGTCGAAGGACTTTCCTTCAGAAGGATATACCTTCAGACTCCAAGGACATATATCCTTCAGTCCCCCACTTGTACTTAGAACAAGTGCAATGCTCGATTCCCATGTCTTTCGTATCTCATCTGATACGTCATACCTTTTCAGACTTTTTTGATCGGGAGGACAAACTGTCAAATCAAATGATTAACCTTTAATTCATTTGAGCACGACCATGCTTTTCTAGTTGTCACTCCTCAAGTGGCCTAGAGATACTTTATCCTAACTCTCGTTAGGAAGACATATTCCATTCTTGTACTCCCACACAATTTCATGTCTATCCTATCTTACCCGGTCTCCGTTTTTATAAACTCCTGTTATGGCGTGGCGTTTGACGGGACCAAGGCTTGACATTCCTTAGATAAAACAAGTGAGTACTCATGTTTTGAGGAATCTCTTATAGGGTATTATACCCTTATACTAGTGTTTATAGCGGATAACGACATCTAATGTCTAACACTAGTATCCCCAAGATCATCATGCAAAACTAGTAATTAACTAATAGGAAGATGGTAGATTACCTTAATCGCTATTTTCCTCGAGCTACTTGAATAGATTAAAGAAGACCAAAAGCTTCAAACGTAGCTCCTCTACTTAGGACACCGCACGGTGTATTTAATCTCCCTCCCTGAAAGCTCGCTAGCACTCCAATGGTGGTTTGATAATAAGAAGACCTTCTTCTTGCTTGACTAGAAGATAGCTTGGGAATTAGCTCACTTTCTCCTCTCTACTTGATGTGGTAGAGTAAGAAAGCTTAGAGAGAAATTCCACACCTTATTCTCTGCCCTAAGAGTGTTAATATAGAACCCTAATAAGAATCCACCTCCTTTTAGGTTTCCTAAAACACCCTTTGGAATAAGATTTAGGGAAATAGTCGAAAATAGCAACTATTGATATTTTCTCAATTCCTTAAGTAGGAGGTGTCCAAACACCACTAAAATTGGCAGATATAATGCTTATTATATCAGAAAGTAACCCTCCAAAATTCAGCCCAATCCGAGTCCTAGAAGTACCCGAATCGGTCTAGGCCCAAAACCCTTATTTCGGGCCTTTTTGCTATCTTTTGCCCAAATTCTATTTAGGCCTGTGAGATATGTTTATGGGGCATTCCCAATGTTATATCACACTCCCACTAGTCATATCATCCGATTAAATACCCATTCTTATGTGTAACCCGATGTAGGATCAGATCGAAGTTAGCCGCGAATTACTTCGTAATTCGACGATCGTAGTTGGTTTCTAGCTAAACACTACGACCCCTAATTCAATCGGACTTGATGATCTTATTCATCAATTGTCCTAGCCGACATATAGCTCGCATTTCCATCTTGGTCAAAGGACATCTCCTTCAACTCCTTCAGACTCCCACTTGGACTTGGAAACAAGTGCAATACCACGATTCCCGTGTCAATTTTGTATCCCATCTGATACGTCACGTCATTCAGACTTTCTTGATCTCCGGGTACAACTGTAAAAGACAAACGATTAATTCTTAATCCGTTTGAGCGCGGCCACTCATTTTCAGTTGTCACTCATCAAGTGGCCTTGAGACACTTTTGACCTAATGTGATTAGGATGACACAATCCATTCTTGCGCTCCCACTTAACTTCATGTCTCTCCTGTCCTTCCCAGTATCTGTCTTCATAACCTCCTTTTACGGCGTGGTGTTTGACGGAACCAAAGTCGGACATTCCTTACATAAGATGAGTGGAGTACTCATGTTTTGAGGAATCTCTCCAATCTTGTCTTTTGAGAAGTATTTGACATTCATCAAGAGTGATGTACTTCTCATTAGAGGGTTATCCAGTGTATAACCCTTTTAAACACCCACGTAGTCGAATCGAATACATTATTCCTATAGCCCATGAAACTGCGCTATCCCATCGACTCCCGTACTAGTCTTCACGAGTCATTGTTGTCCATAAAATGACCTGAACTAGGGATTTGATAATAAATATTCCAAGTTCACTTAATAGGGTTTCATTCATCAGATCACGTATCTGACAAACCTATTCGGAATGTTTTATCATCAATTGACTGTCGTTTAAACACTAAACCAAATTTAGACGACTTGTGAAATAACTCTATTATTTCTGATAACGAGAATTGTAAATCTGAGCCTCTTCCGTAAAACTCTTTTTACCCACTCAGTTTCACTTGTCATAAGGTTTATTCCAAATTAACCTCATGCCTTAGACTGTGTATGAATCTCATACTATGTCTTAGGTGACAGTTTAGTTTGACTACCGTGGTAGTCGGTTTTAGACTTTGCTTATTATCAATTAATTTGAAGATTGCTATCTTCAACCTTGATAATATATAGTAATCTTTACTAGAGTTAAGGCTTTTAATTTCTTATGTAGAATTTGCAACGGTTACGGCTTAAACACTTCTAAGCCTACTTTCCTTCCATGTCTGGAAGTTTGCTACGGTGACAATTTGTACTACTTTCATCCTCTAGCCTTCTGGGATGTTTCAGTAGTGATTCGGGTTTCCAATCTGAATTGGATTTCTAAATGCTCATCATGTTCAACTTGACTTGACTTTAAGTTTTCAAACATAAACGTCTCTCTCATGCGTGCTTGCTCATCGGTGTCTTTTCAAACTCCGATTTGGCAACGCTCTTTGTCATGTGTTTTGGGTCGAAATTCTTTTAGACTTTTCCGAGTCTTAGATTTTCTGTTTCGGATCTCAATCATCTCATCGTACTGAGTCTCTCTAATCCTATCATCTTTTTGATATATGCTTATAGATCTTCAGATGCCCAAAATGGCATTTCATCCTTGTGTGTGGTCCTTTTATTGAGTAAGTGCGTTCACTGTTACACAATATTTTATGTTGTACTCAATCTTTTGTATGTACTCTGCATACGGACCCGGAAGGTTTGTTTCTCCCACTTACCTTCTTGAAACTCGTGATTCAAGATTTTTCTTAATTCTTCAGGAATCAAATTTCTTTGATTGTCTCTTTGAATCGAAGATTCCAACTCTTGCGTGTTTTTAATCCGTTGATGGATTTTTGAAGCATGCCTATGGACATAACCAATTTAGGTCTTCCGTTGACTTAAATTATCAAGCTTCATGTCTTGACGAGATATGGATTCCATGATGATTTTGGCTTCTAGCCAAAATCTAGACTCAGTTTCTGTTTCTGCGCAGGTCTTTTATTTCTTCAGAAATAACCTTTATTTTCTGAGTCTTTGAGATTTTACTTTTGACCTTTTAGGGCTTTTGAACAACAATTTGGAATTTTCTCAACTACTTTGAGATATTCCTTTAGAGACACCTTTCCTTTTCCGAAGAGCCGCAGTTTGTTGCTCTTGGTCGAATTTAATCGTCTTGTACAAGTTTCATGATTGTTCTTCATGACCCTTCATGATTTTTCTCATGATCGAATTAAATCGACTTATACTTTTCTCCCACTTATTCTTGTTATAATTAGTACTTTTCTCCCAGACTACTAAGTGTGCTAATTACTATAGAATACTATCATGAGCAGCAAACACTTTGTTCTCTTGATTGGTTGTGGAAGAAGCCCGAATTTCTTCTAAAGAAATTGCGTCAGACTTGTAGCTAGTTTTGTAACGCTTTTACAAGCTTAGCTGTTAGATGGACTTTGGTAAGTGTGATGCCTTAAACCCATTGATTTCTCCCACTCGCCTTTGGATTCCTTCCTTGAGTTTCTTCAATGGACTCATAGACCCTAAACTCTAATTACAATACTTTAACGATTCGCAGATCGTATAAACTTGTAATTAAAATTAACTACAAATATGCACCCATCCGTGCTTAAAACAAGAATATAGAAACAAATCTATGACCATACTAGTTTCCCGCATTCACATCACATGCATTCATATAATATATTAAGGCTAAGAATTATATATGCATGATTATCTTGGGAGACACTTTTTGTCGACATCACATGTCACATTACGGACCTTAAGTCTAAATTCGAAGAATTCGACTAATGGTGCGTTCCGGTTTTATCTTTTATGATTTCTAAAATCATCTTTAAGAAAAACTCCGTTTTTTGGCTCGAGAAAGCCCATGTCAATTTCGGAAAAAACTTGGTTCGATTCTTAATGATTTCATAAATCAAAATAAAGAGAAATCCGTTTTGGCCTTCTGGATGGCCCGGATTAATTTTGGAATTATTTGGTTAGAATCGGAAGAAAATTTGGCAAAAACTCCCACTCGAATGATGGTCCCTATTCGTGGTCCGAAAAGCCTCGAAAAAACAAGTCCTAGACAAGTCCCAGCCCAAGCCCACAAAAGGGCTCGGACAAGGTCCGGACATAGCACGACCCATAGGGACGGCATGTCCTGGCCGAGGCCTATCAAGGCCTGGTCTCGTCCTGGCCGGAGCCAGGACGCTAGTCCATGTACCAGACGCGTCTGGTGCTGGACCGGGCCAGCACTAGGTGTCTCGAACCTAGTCCGAGACACCCAGAACCTCCCAGACGCGTCTCCAAGACGTGTCTGGTCGAGAGCTCTGGACGCGTCCAGGAAGCTACCAGTGCAGCTTCTGGTCGCGTCACAAGAAGCGTCCCCAGCTGCTCTGGACGCGTCTCCAAGACGCGTCCAGATGCTTCCGTCGCAGCTGGTGGTCAAGTCCTAGACTCGACCTGGACGCGTCTCAGCAGCTGCTTTAGACGCGTCCAGCAGCTTCTGTCCGGCCAGAAAGCTTCCTGGCCGGACACTAGGGTCTCCAAAACCCTAGTTTCCAAATTTTTTTTTTTTGTGCAAATCTCTATTTGCTAACTTCCAATTTTTAAAATTCTTTCTAAAATTTGAAATCCTTTTAGAACACTTCTAAAATTTTTCAAAACTTTTAAAAACTTTTAAATTTTCCAAATTTTGTTTTGGGAGTTTCCTAAAACTCAAAACAACTCGTTTTAGAATACTTCTAAATTCCAAACTTTTTTGTTTTTGAGAGTTTCCTAAAACTAAAAAACAACTCTTTTAATCAACCAATTTTGGATCAAAATTCTAGGTTTTTAAAACTTTTTCAAGAACAATTTTGAAAACCAATTCAAAATCAATGAAATTCAATGTTTTGAAACAATTTCAATCATCAATTTCGATTTTTAATTTGAAATCTAGTTGAATCATATTCATTGTAATAAAATCATGAGTTTATAATACCTTTTAAAACACTTTTATACTTAATAAACTTAAACTATCAAACTATCAAGCATATCAAATATCAATTAGTTCGATTCTTAGCAAAAACTAGTTAATTGCAAGAGGCTCTGACGCCACTGAAGGGATTTATACCCTTATACTAGTGTTTATAGCAGATAACGACATCTAATGTCTAACACTAGTATCCCCAAGATCATCATGCAAAACTAGTAATTAACTAATAAGAAGATAGTAGATTACCTTAATCGCTATTTCCTTCGAGCTAGTTGAATAGATTAAAGAAGACCAAGAGCTTCAAACGCAGCTCCTCTACCTGGGGCACCGAATAGTGTATTTAATCTCCCTCCTTGAAAGCTCTCTAGCACTCCAATGGTGGTTTGATAATAAGAAGACCTTCTTCTTGCTTGACTAGAAGATAGCTTGGGAATTAGCTCACTTTCTCCTCTCTCCTTGATGTGGTAGAGTAAGAAAGCTTAGAGAGAAATTTCACACCTTATTCTCTGCCCTAAGAGTGTTTATATAGAACCCTAATAAGAATCCACCTCCTTTTAGGTTTCCTAAAACACCCTTTAGAATAAGATTTAGGGAAATTGTCGAAAATAGCAACTATTGATATTTTCTCAATTCCCTAAGGAGGAGGTTTCCAAACACCACTAAAATTGTTATATCTGATGCTTATTATATCAGCAACTAACCCTCCAAAATTCAGCCCAATCCGAGTCCTAGAAGTACCCGAATCGGTCTAGGCCCAAAACCCTTATTTCGGGTCTTTTTGCTATCTTTTGCCCAAATTTTATTTAGGCCTGTGAGATATGTTTATGGGACATTCCCAATGTTATATCACACTCCCACTAGTCATATCATCCGATTAAATACCCATTCTTATGTGTAACCCGATGTAGGATCTGATCGAAGTTAGCCGCGAATTACTTCGTAATTCGACGATCTTAGTTGGTTTCTAGCTAAACACTACGACCCCTAAATCAATCGGACTTGATGATCTTCTTCATTAATTGTCCTAGCCGACATATAGCTCGCATTGCCATCTTGGTCGAAGGACATCTCCTTCAACTCCTTCAATTAGCGTTCTGAATAAAGAGCTGAAATTAAGACAAGAAAGGTATATTAGTAGTACCTCCCCATTTATCATTTCGAGAGGAAAGGGCGTTGAGGTCGCCAATACAAATAAAAGGTCTACTAATTTGTTGTATGTTGGTAAGTAGATTATCCCAGAAAGGAGGTCTATCTTGAACCCTAGGGGGTCCATAGATACACAGGATATCCCAATAGTCTATGTCAATAGGTCTCTTGATAGAGATGTGGATAACATTATTATCAGAAAAATTAACAGTGACATCAATAGAAGTAGACCAGTGGAGGAGAAGACCTCCATTCTTGCCAGTTGCAGGAACATGGTGGTAATGAGCAAGATAAAACTTATTAAAAAATGAGAAAAATCATAAATAATAATACGAGTTTCAGAGAGGAAAACCAAATCTGGTTTGGTTGAAATGAGGAACTGTTTAAGAGTTTCTTTTGTCGGGATGTTCCTAATTCCCCGACAATTCCAAGCAAGAAGACTCATTGATGTGGCGGCATTTGGGTTGCCGGCACCCTTTCTTCATTGTTATCCACTGCACCTTGTTTAACCGATCTCTTGTAGTGACGCTTTGGACGTACGTCTCTTTCATAAGTCATAATTTGATCCCCATCCGAGTGTACTCCCACATTTGTGTTTGTAATAGTAATTTCTGGATGACTGAAAGGAGTATTTCCTTTGTGGACCGTTGATGGGCCTAAAAGGTTACCCTAAATAGGTCTCCACCCGCAAGTATACGGGCGTCAAGTAATAATTCCGGTAAGACCGGTTCGTTCCTCGGAGACTAAGTTAAACTAAATTCTAACCTTAAAACTATTGAGATTTAAAATCGGTATGATGGTGGTAAAATAAAATAAAATAAAAATAAAATAAATAAAGAAATAAGTTGGTATTCAGAAAAAGGGAACCTAGGGTTTTCGAATCCGTCTTCTTAATAATTCTAACGACACTTTAATTTTGATCTAATTAGAGAGTTCTTTATATAACTCAGGTTTTAGTCCATGAACGGTCTAAAAACCCGGAAGATTTTATAGTCAAAATGGTAAAAACTTTAATAAATTTATCGTTAAAATAATTATTATGACTTCATCTAAAACCCTAGATATAAAAGACTTAGCTACTCATGCTAGAAACGATAAATATTTGAAGTAATATAAGAAAAAGAAGAAAGAAACTTAACTTTTCTGCGATTTTCCCACCAAACAGAGCCTAAGGAAGTGATTTCCTTCTGTTTTTCAGAGAATTCTGCCAAACGCACCCCTAGGGAAAACGATTTTCTCGTCTTCCCGGAAATATTTTCCTCTCTGAGAAAATTATTTTCTCACCTTCCTTAACTCTCTTTCTCTCTCTAAACTTTCTGTTTTCTCTCTCTATACTTAATCTCTCTGAATAATACTTCTCTCTCACAAAGAAATATGATACAAGAATCAAAAGAACAAATCGAAAACAAATTTCTTTAAACTCCAATATTCATTAATGGTGGTTCTTGTTTTTTTCTCTCTCTGCAATGTCCTTCTCTCTCTTTGTTGATTCTATCTCACTCACAAAGACAGAACTAATAAGAAGAAGAAGACAAAGATGTAAAATTAAAATCAATGAAAAAAAAACTCCATGGAAGCTCTCAGTTTCTCTCTCTCTCCCTCCTGTTCTTCTTTAAAACCGTGATGATCTTTAATGGCCGACCCCCTTATCTCTCTGCTTCTCTTCCTCTTTTATAGACCAAAAGAAACCAATTCAAATCTTGCCCAAACCTCCTTCAATCTCGCGCCACAATCTCCAACCGAATCCTCTCTCTTCATTAACCAAGAGCTTTCTCTCTCTCTCTCTCTCTCTATAATCCCATGGCCGGCCCTGGGCCCAAAGCAGGCAAAGCCTTGCTTTGGGCCCCCAAATTTTAAGGGCCCCGAAATGTCTTTTTTCTACAGAAAAACTGTTGTACCCATATTACATTCTATAGGTTTTAAAGGCACTACATTACAAGAAAGGGCCACATATTTCCTAACACTACTACTCTTATGGGCCCACAACAACCAAGAGATAAACATTAACAACCCTCGCTTTCTTATCTCTCACCCACATTAAAATTGTTTTATCATTATTAGTAATACTAATATAATACCTACTGGATAAAATCCTGAGATCTTAATTTATGTAAAAGCTCATAGTCATGGTTTATTTGATTAATTCAAGCAATTGTTCTACTCTCATGAACAATAATATGTAACACTAAAATCTAGAACATATCAATGTCATTATCTATGTAAACTCACAACAAACTAAATATCTAATCATGATAATGAATTAGTAATCAAGCCTCAATTTAGGGGGGGTAGTGGAGCAAGACTTTCGCGGACTCTTGAGAGTCCGCGAAAGTCTGAGGCATTCAAATCCAGACATTTGAGAGTCCACGAAAGTCTGAGGCATTCAAATCCAGACATTTGAGAGTCCACGAAAGTCTGAGGCATTCAAATCCAGACATTTGAGAGTCTATGAAAGTCCGAGGCATTCGAATGTAGACAAAATATGTCTCAGACTTTGGTGGACTTCATAGTTTGATGAATTTGTGAAGGATTTGGGACAAATTTGGAAGCCAAAATGTCTTTCAAAAAACAAGAGACATTTGAAGTCCATCATGTGATCAAACAACAATAATAATATTAAAATAATAAATGTCTACCAAATGTCCATCAATGTCCACAAATATTCACAGATGTTTACGAAAGTCAAAAAATATATTTTTGAAATGTTAGTATAAATATATTATTTCATGTGATTAAACAATAATAATAATATTAAAATAATAAATGTCTACCAAATGTCCATCAATGTCCACAAATATTCACAGATGTCTACGAAAGTCGAAAAATATATTTTTGAAATGTTAGTATAAACATATTATTTCATGTGATTAAACAATAATAATAATATTAAAATAGTAAATGTCTACCAAATGTCCATCAATGTCCACAATATTTACAGATGTCTACGAAAGTCGAAAAATATATTTTTGAAATGTTAGTATAAATATATTATTTCATGTAATTAAAAAATAATAATAATATTAAAATAATAAATATCTACCAAATGTCCATCAATGTCCACAAATATTCACAGATGTTTACGAAAGTCGAAAAATATATTTTTGAAATGTTAGTATTAATATATTATTTCATATGATTAAATAATAATAATAATATTAAAATAATAAACAAAAGTCGAAAAATATATTTTTGATTAGCACAAATATAATATGCATTACACATTTTGTCAATGGACTCAAGATCTTAAAATGTCCCCAGGACATTTTGTCTATGGATCAAATGTCTTGAAATGTCTATAAAGACATTTTGTCTACAAACTCTTAATGTCTTGAAAATGTCCTATGAACACATGTTGTCTATAATAACCCATCCGAAATGTCTTGAAATGTCTACGGGACATTTTGTCTATGAAAGTCTGTGAAAGTCCCGCTCCACTGCCCCCCCCCCCCCCCCCCCCGCTCCCCCCCCCCCCCCCCACCCCCCCCCCCCCCCCCCCCCCCCCCCCCCCCCTTAGTGTGTGTTATTAATCAATTAACATGTAAAAATCTAACTTCTATTTTTTATTCCTTTAATTTGGGGAATGATAAGTTTCTCAAAAGAAACTAAACAAGAATGAATTAAAAATATCGAACTTTCTACATGTATATAATCTTTATCACCTTTCCTCGTGAAGAATACGAAACTAAAAACATTTTTTAGCAAAACTTTAGAACAACATTAATCAAATACTAAAACTTTTTTTTGGTTGAAAAAAGTCTCACAAGAGTTATTATTTGAGTTTTTTTTAATAAATATGGTATACGGTTATCTAGCATATTATACACGTTATATTACCGATTGTAATAAATATGATAGGATGTTGGTCGTGTATTCAATTTCAAAATAAAAATTATATTTGCATATATTTTAGGGGCCAAATTTTTCGAGTTCGCTTTGGGCCACCAGAAACTCAGGACCGGCCCTGTATAATCCTAACCAAATATCTTCTTTAATCTTACTTTCTCGGGTCTCTCTCTTATCCACTTTCTGTTTCAAATTCGAATTTGAAAAAGGATTTGATAGACTTGGATCACGGTTTATAGGAGAAGCAGTTCATGTGATTCAACTTAGCTAACAGCTTCCAAATCAAAAGGAGAGGATGAGAATGACCGGGTCCACATATGAATACATGACTGCTGATGGTGAGGACGCAAGACTTGTCGTGACATGGCCATGATACTGTGTTTCGTGAGAGTGTAGAGGCTGTTGCAACGTACTCGTCAGATTCGGCCACGTGTACAGAAATTAAAATGACCGTCGGATCTTGCATCACGAGCAAAGGAGCATCCAAGTATCTTGCTTCGCGTTGCACAATATTAGCACTTAGAAGCAGTCCCGAATATTACCCATTGAGCCCACCAGAGTCCCGAGAATTGGTCCGTCACCGTCAGGTTGCATGCCACGTGTATTTAAGTGATTTGGTCAACCAAATTTGACTCCCACTTTGACTTTGGCTAATTTGCTCGTCCGGACTCCGATTTGACTTCCGTTTTCGCCTACGGGCTCGTCTTGGACTCTACTTTCCATCCGAACACTAATATTGACCAAGAAGTCAGAATCAACAAATGACCAAAATGCCCCTAGTCTGTATTCTTTCCGACTTTATCCGTTTTGCACGCATAACTCTGTAAAAAGGTACCTGAACATAAAAGAGAGTAATTTGTGAGAGTAACTGCTCTAGAGAGACTAACTCGTCTAATTTAAGAGACTCAGATGGGACATTTCCATGTCTCATCAACCGTCATCGTGACACCATCCAATGATGTAACTTTACTTCGCTTTGCCTGCGATAAACCAGATAATAATATTCCAAAGTTAGAAGAGATAGGGTGTTTACCTAGGGTTTTCCCAACAAAAGTAGACTGGTCGTTTTCTTCTGTATCCTCAAGTTCCAGAATAATCGACCGATCTGTGCCAAACGAATTGACTTCCTTTCCTTGGTTACGAAGATTGAAAGGAACCTTATAATGTTCCTTATAATTTGGAGTCATAGCCTTAATAACCTTGAATTTTTTAGCGTCTGACAGATGATGCTTTAACAGATCTCCAAGACCAAGCATAACAGGGCAAAATTTTACCGTATGCCCCAGAAAACCACAATTTATACAAAATCGTGGTAACTTTTCAACCCTAACCTCAATAGGTATGAGTTGAGTATTAGAGAGTTTAAGGTTGACTCGCGGGGTCATACGTTCCATAAGAGAATGTTCAACCCTGACCCTTCCATAGGTACTCCATTTCATCGAATCTTCGATGGTGGTAAGAACATAATTTCCTATGGAGGCCGCTAATCGGTTTACTACTGCACTGTTCATGTGACTGAGTGGGATACCATGTAATTGAGTCCAGAACCATGCCTTTTCAAACTTATGATCTACAGGAGAAACGTCTCTCTGGCATGATTGAAGAACAACTAACTCATCCTGAATAACCCATGGTTTGCTTTCTAAAGCCAGATCCAACTCAGAAGAAGTCATAAACTTTAAAAGAAATATGTTATCTTGAACTTCTGTCATAGTGAATCTATTTGGTCCATGTATAACTCGTGATAATCGAAGCATGACCTGACCAATTTCTCCTTTCTTCGAACTCTGAATCCAAGCCACACCTGTTTTAATAACATCATTACCCCAAGGTTGTAGATCCTCCCCTTCCACAGTGATGGGCGTGTGTTCTTCAGTGGTAAGAGAGGCGAACTGGCGTAAAAAGCTTTTATCTGATGAATCCATAATAAAGAAAGAAAAGAACAAAAACAGAAAGAAGAGATAAAACTCTTGACAGAAAGGAATCCCTGAAGGAATGTGAAGGGAGATAAATGCCTTTTGGAGGCCTTACCTGAGAAAAAAGTTAAAGATTTTAGGGATAGTAACTACCGGAACCGATAGTAACCGCCTAAAAAGTGAACCGTAACTAATCAAAACTGAAAAAGTCGCCGGAATGAAAGGGTGGCGCCACGGCTTTGTATTAAGTTAAAAATCAATTTGTTGTTTACCCTTTGCTTGACATAAACTCGAAAATTCTAGGGGTTTCAGGTTGGATCAGGACCGTGACTAAGAATTTGGAGGCCCAGTATCAAATTTTAGCTGGGGACCTTGTATAACCAATTGTCAAAAAAAGATATATTATATAATATAACAAATAAATTGACCTACTCTAAAAAATAAAACAGATAAATTGACTATTACAAGATAATAAATTATTTATTAATCAGTCATTCATTCTAAATCAAAAAATGCTCTGAAGCGGAACGATTTGAGGTCTGGATGGCGGTACTTCCGTATCTTTTCGGAGCAGTTATAAGTAGTTTTTTAAGATTAATTTTTTGAATTTTGTTGGTTACAAGGCAGTTAGTGGCAGTTATCTTGACTTTTTTTTTTATATTTTTGTTATTGTTTCTATTATCCCGTGAGACTTAGTCTCTTCTCATTTTTCTTCTTCTTATCTTCTTTCTTTTCCGTCAACATTGAATCAGTGAATCAGCAATTTATCCAACGCTTTGAGGCTTTGACCACAGAGGAACAGCCTATTACTACAGTTGAAGGTGACCTGACTAAGGTTTTCGATACAAAGGAGAATAAAAATAGAGTTTTGAAATTTATGAGTACCAAGCGTATTGAAATTAGCGTATTGAAATTAGCGTATTGAAATTGGTGTGGCTATGAACAGACTCTCAAGAGTTAGTGTTGGACCAAACAAATTTGCATTAACTGAAATTAAGGAGAACGTGTTCCTTATCCGTTTCGCTTCTTCAACCGAACTTGATTTGGCCTTGGAAAAATCTCTTTGGGTTGTGGTGGAGGAACTCATTATTCTCCAAGAATGTGATGTTAATGAGGCATATGGGGATCATAATTTTAATTTTGCTTGGTTTTGGGTCCAATTCCAAGGGATACCTCTTAGCCATCTTAATTCGACCATTGGTAATCGTTTGGCTAGTTCTTTGGGAAATTATAAACCTACTTTTAGGGAAGAGGCCTCTAAGTGGTCTCTCTTTGTTTGTGTCAAGGTTGAATTTATTGTTTAGTTTTGGGTCCAATTCCAAGGGATACCTCTTAGCCATTTTAATTCGACCATTGGTAATTGTTTGGCTAGTTCTTTGGGAAATTATAAACCTACTTCTAGGGAAGAGGCCTCTAAGTGGTCTCTCTTTGTTTGTGTCAAGGTTGAATTTAACATATCCAATCCTTTTCCGGATAGAGTGAACCTTAAGATGTCTAATTCCCAACTTCTGACTATTGAACTTCGAGTGGAGACTACCTAGGTTTTGCACTTCAGGCCCGTTCTTGACTCTTTGACGTCAGTCAACGTCTGGAGAATTTATGCATCATCACGAGTTCTGCCACTCCTTATTCAAAAGTAGAGAGACTGGGGAGTAGAAGTGACTCTCTTGTTTTAGACATTAAATATCTTAATGACCCTGAAGACAATGGGTATACCTGGACCAGAGTTGTTTCGTGAAGCTCGGTCGTTCCTTTGAGTTTCTGAGCTCCATGTTCCGGGCCTGATTTTAGCTGAGTTGTTTGTAAAGCATCTACTATAACTGCGTGGAGGAGGTACTGTTTGTCGAGGTTGTTCTAGCCATAGCCAGCTGAGTAGTGGTTTCTTGAATATGTGCACATGTATCCTTTTCCGCGTGACACGTTTCGCTTTCTGCCTGAGGAGATTGATCTCCGCTTCCATGCGTGATTTTGTGGCGTCACGGCTCTGATCTTCTAATCACGCGTTTTCGGAGTTGATCTTTTAGATAACTCTGCCCATAGTACCTCTGCCTCCATGCGTGGGCACGTGGCGTCCTGCGACTGGAGGGATGAGCGAGTTCTGTCGGGTCCCATTAATTTCTTCTCTGACCTGGTCAGTCTTGAGCCGCGCTTTGACACCCAGTCATTATGACTTGATGCGGTACGGAGATAACTTTTGAAGGAGATGTCCTTCGACCAAAGATACAATGCGAGTAATTTGTCGAAAATGACAATTGATGAGAAGATCATCAAGTCGACATGATTTAGGGATCGTAATGTTTAACTAGAAACCAACTACGACCGTCGAACCGCAAAAGCGATTCGCGCCTAACTTCATCCGGATCCTACAACGGGTTACACAAAGAGTTTCAACTTGATCGGAAGATATGGCTAGAGGGATTTTAGGCCGCGACACTAAAGGGATATGTCCATAGAGATATGTCCATAGAGATATGCATGGATAATGCCCATAGAGATATGTCCAAAGGCCTAAAAGAAGTTTGGGCAAAGATAGTACGAAAGGCCCGAAAGAAGGGATTTTAGGCCGCGACACTAAAGGGATGATTTGGGCCCAAGAGAGTGGACGACCACATGATATGGGCTGCCCATAAGGGGCCAGACAGATCAGGTCAATGAACCCTAAAGAGGGCGCCCACAATAGAGAGAAAAGAGAAAAATAGAAACTAGTTTTTATTTTTCACTATTTCCTTAATCTTATTTAGAAGGGCTTTTTAAGAATCTAATTTGGGTTGGACTCTAACTTAGAACTGTATACAGAACTCCATATATATATATAAACCCTCTTTGAGACTTGAATAAGGTTTGTAATTTCTCATAAAGCTTTCTTACTCTACCACATCAAGTAGAGAGGGGAAAGTGTGTTAATTCCCATAACTATCTATCTAGTCAATGAAGAAGGAGTTCTTCATCTAAACACCATTGTTGTTCTAGCTAATAGACAAGGTTGGAGATCAAGGATTGCTCGGTGTCC
Source organism: Eschscholzia californica (assembly GCF_041429995.1). Classification (NCBI taxonomy): domain Eukaryota; kingdom Viridiplantae; phylum Streptophyta; class Magnoliopsida; order Ranunculales; family Papaveraceae; genus Eschscholzia; species Eschscholzia californica. The sequence continues at coordinate 26,177,127 of NW_028238309.1, read as the reverse complement.
CAAGTAGAGGAGCTACCGTTGGAGCTTTTGATCTTCTCAATAGCGATTGGAAAGGTTCGAGGAAAAACTAGTGATAAAGGTATTCATGCAATAGTTTTACTTAGTTCATCTTATTACTTATGCATGAGATCCTGGGAATACTAGTGTGTTTGACATTAGATGTCAAGTTATCCGCATAGAACACTAATAGAAGAGGTCATAACCCAACAGTGGCTTTAGAGCCTCTTACACATAGCTAATTTGGGCTAAGTTTCGGACCAATCTATGCTATTTTAGATAGATAGACAGATGCCTAAAAGGGTTTTAGACATGAGAATTTGATTAATTTTGAATGTAATTTAAAGGTTATTCAAATTGGTTTCAAAAATTTTCTTTGAAAAAGTTTCAACAACCTAGATTTTGATCCAAAATTGGTTTGATTAAGAGTTGTTTTTCAAATTTTAGAAGTTGTGAAAAACAAAATTTGGTATGTTTTACAAGAAGTTCTAAAATTGGAATAAGCAAATAGAAGTTGCAAAAATAAAGGGAAAGTCAGTTGGGGATGAGAGTTTTTAAAAACTCTCAAAGATCTGGCCAGGATGAGTTTTAGATACTCCTGGTCGGTCCCAGCCGCAACAGCAGCTGTTGGACGCTTCTCGAGTATAACTGACCGAGACGCACCAGCTGCTGGAGGACGCGTCTTGGAGACGCGTCCTGAAAGTCTTGGAAGGTATAAAGACCGAGACCCTAGGAGACCAGACTCCACCAGACGCATCTAGGATGCGTCTGGGTGGCCTAGGGCATCTCAGTCTTGCCCGAGATGCCCAATGAAGGTCCGGTCTTGGCCAGACGCGTTTGGGCCATTAGACCTGCGTCCAGGTGCATGTTCAGGGCGCGTCCTAGCCGAGACGTGCATGGACCAAGACATGTCGCCCTATGGCCGTGCCATATCCGGTCCATGCTAGGGTCCATCTTTGGGACTAGGTCGGGACCTAGTCTTGGGCTTTGGTCGAGACTTGTCCCGGGCCTTTTCGAGCTATTACATGGACCTTGATTCGAGTCGGAGTTTTGTCCAATTTTTCTCTCGATTCCAACCAAATATTTCCGAAATTGACCCAGGCCCTTCGTAGGCCCAAATGGAATTTCTCTTGAAATTGATTTTAGAAATCATGAAATCAAAACCAAGACGCACCATTAGTCTAATTCTTCGAATTAAGACTTAAGGTCCGTATGTGACATAGAGATGTCGACATAAGTATCTCCCGGACTATCATGCATATATAATTGTTAGCCTTAAAAATTATATGATTGCATGTGATGTGAATGCAGGAACTAGTATGACCATAGAATTTGTTTTATTCTATTCTTGTTTTAAGTACGGATTGGTGCAATTTGTAATAATTTTAATTTCAAGTTTATACGATCTCCGAATCGTTTGAGTCTTGTAATTAGAGTTTAGGGCATATGAATCAATTGAAGATACGCAAGGAAGGAATCCTAATTCGAGGGGGAGAAATCAATGGAGGTTCAAAGATGACGATCTTGGCGAACCAAAAGGCGAAACAAGAACAACCAAAGGAGATTAGATCTTCTAGGTTAGGGGCCATAATAGGATCCATACTTGCTTGCTTTACTTTCTCGCGCGCATTTACTTACTTATTTACGTTTTATATCGCGGATGGTTAGGCTAAATAGTTCAGCATAAACGCATGCTAGACAAAACGTAAAAAGTCCCTAAAAGCAATTTTGAGTGTAGTGCCTATCCATAACAAGACACTCATTGATCCCTTGTTCGTGATGGTGGGTCTGCCTTAGCAGGGTTCCATCTCTACCTCGGGACAATGCGGATAGGTCTATGAAAAGGCTTACACGTCTAATGGTTCCACTCAACGAGATCAACAAAAGAGTTTTGGGTACTCGAGGCAAAACGATGGATTTTACATCAAAGATGTAATCCATCAACCGAGAGTCGTAGTGTATGACCAGTGAAGCAGTTCACTCACCTAAATCGAAAATTTGTCGATATTTTATGAAAATAGACTTTAGGCCCGTTTGCCATGGAGATGTCGACAGTTTCTCCCGAATAGCTATTTCGGATATAGCTAACCTAGATTCGACCTTAAAAAGGGAATCTCATACATACCTTGGTGTTTCATGAATGTCATATTATTATGTATGTATGAATGTGAATGCGGAGAATGGTATGGCCATAGAAGTGTTCTATTCTTGTTTTTAAGCACAAATTTGTGCCCGATGTAATAATTAATTTTAAGTTTTACGATCTGCGAATCGTTAAGTCTTGTAATTAAAGTTAAGTGTCTAAAGAGTCCATTGAAGAATCGAACAATGAGATCGCGGTTCAATTGGGAGAACCAATGGAGGTTCGAGGATGGAGATTCATGCGAACTAAAGCGAAACAAGCAATACCTAAGAAGATTAGATAGTTTAGGTTAGGGGGCATACTAGGATCTAGGCTGCTTGATTTATTTTTTCGCGCGCATTTACTAATTTATGTTTTACGTCCTGGATGATTATGTTAGAGTTTACAGTAATGCATACATGATAAAACGTAAAAGTCTCGAAAAAGAATTTTGAGTAAAGTCTACCCAGATTAAGACACCTGTTGCGCGCTTGTTCATCGATGGTGGGTCTGCCTCCGCATTTTTCCATCTTTTACCGCGAGACAATATAGGTACACCTATGAAGAGGTCTACGCGTCTAAATGGTTATTCTCAACGAGTCAGCAAAAATGGTTTTGGACTTCGAGGCAAAGGATGAATTTAACACATAAACGTGCTATTCATCAACCAACAGTCATAAGAGTATGACCAGTAAAGAGTTACTCACCTAGGACGATGGGGTTAAGGGCAGTGCCCTAGTACGCTTAACCTCGAAGAAATAAAGTCTTGTAATCGCATTATTCAACCGGGGACGGTTTTCATTGAATAATGTGGCAAAAACTGTTTTTGCTATGATAATAAGTTTTAGGATTTTGTTTTTCTTTTATTTTATTGTATATATGACTATTAGAAAATAGTTTTCCAACCTTCGTTCATTCCTTGAGAATGAATTAAATGAAAGTTATTTTCTTGATTGGAAAGGAATCCGAGAAACGTTCTCGAATTCGAAACAAAGAAACGTCCGAGAATATCCCATTTCTAATGTTCACTATTACTTCAACGACTGAGGATAAAAGTAGGATGTGATTATCCGAAAAGTCTTTTGTGAACATCCATAAAAAATTTCTCTTTCGTAGAGATGAATAATATGGTGCATACACAACCATTCGACGACTAAAGGAAGAGTTCCGCTAGATGTCGTGAATGGAGAGGTTGGTACCTCTAAGAAAGTCGTCTTGAAAAGAACATTGAATCTAAGAAGCAAGTTCTTGAGATTCAGAAACCAAAGGAATATAAGAAGAGTTCTTATAATTCATAGGGAGAAAGGGTCGGTGGAAATGTTTCTAAAGCAATGGCTAGGCCATTAAAAGAAACTACCTTAAGTACCTGGAAGGCAAAAGAAACGGAATTGCGAATTCTGGTTCATGTAACTTCGTTAAAAAATTTAATCTGGTAAGTATCGTACACTCCATTCATCAGGTGTTTAAAACCGGATGTGCGACTGAGTGGGAGCTCAAGGGGATTACATACTTGACTAAAAGGAGAGAAGATCCAAGAGGGAGCAAAAGTAAGTGTTGCTAAGGAAGCTGAAAGGGATCAAAGTCTTCTTTTAGACACTGATCTAGCTAGAACTTAATAACTTTTATTATGTTCTTTTAGAAACATCATATGTTTAAAACCGGTGCTAAATTAACAAAGTGGGTTCTAGGAAAACCAAAAACGTTAACAATGATACTATAAGCTATAATCTAGGATTCAAATCGCTCAACTCTGTCTTGTCATTGGGTCAAATTGACATGAGACACATGAAGAAGATTCAATTGCATGGAATTCTAAGTCCGAATGATTTAGAATCATAAGACACATGTGACTATTGTTCAAAAGGACAATTTGACACGATCACCTATTCGAAAGGGAGAATTGACTAGTGAACTAATAGTATCATACATACAGATGTATGTAAAATTATTAAAACACTAACTAGAGTTAAACCTGAATTACTTCGACATGTGCCTTGACATCCTCAGAAAGTATGGAAACATACTAGTGGTGAAACACAAGTCAGAGTTGTTTGAAGAGTTCAAACAAGCACATGAATGAAGTTAAGAATCAATTTGACACGAAATTGCGAGTCACCCGATCGGATCGGGATGGTGAATATTTGAGTCAAGAATTTGATGACCATCAAAGAACTTGAGAAATGGTTTCTCACCTTGCTCCAACAAACACATCATCTGGGTGATGAGTCCAGTGGGAGTAATCGAACATGTTAGACATGAATCGATCAATGATGGGTATAGGCCAATCTTCTGAAACAGTTTCTGGGATATATTCTCAAACACGATTTCTTCCTACCTAACCACATTATGTCTATAGTTGAAAAGACACCATAACAATATGGGTTTAGAATGGTTCCAAAGTCGTCTTTTCTTAAGGTTTAAAGATATGAAACTAACGTAAATGGTTTCCGAGAACTAAGTTTGATATTAGACAAAATATTTCTTTATGAGATAAAGAAATACTGGGGATTCTTCCACAAAGTGAACAAGGTAGTTGTTGCCCGTGATTGTGTCTTCCTTGAAAAAAGACAAGTTGGAGAAATATAAGATATCGAATAAATTTGATATGAACAACAAACTGACAGTGATATACGAACGTCAGAAATTGCGGAACCTATCTATTCAGAGCCAATAGACATGGAAAAAGAGGTGGCAATGGAAGATTTCGAAGATCCTCCCGCACAAGACGAATTAGATTTGCAGGCGAGCCCTCAAGGAGTTGAGAGCATCTCAATGTTGTTCAAAACCCTTATAGGCATTAAAGGCTCATAGATCTGTCTCAGAGGACTAAAATCATGTTGAAGAAAAAAATGAGCTACCTACACAAAAGCTATGACAGAAGCACTCCGAAATATGGCTTGGAGCCATAAGATTAGAATGGAATCCATGTCTGAAATCAAGTTTGGAACTTGGTCTATTTGCTTAAAGGAATAGTTCCTGTTAAGTACAAATAGGTTTTTTAAACGTGAAAAACAGACAAAGATCGAAGCCATTAGTGTTACCCAGAGCAAGACTAGAAAAGGTCACAAAATTCGTGGTATGGACCATGGAAGACATTCTCTCATGTCGCAATGCTTAAGACCATAATGATCAATCACTAGCAAAAAGAATGTGTACATGACATGTTCCGGAGGAAGTTATCTCTTCTAAAGCTAGTGAAAATCGCAAGCTTCAGAAATCTATCTGTAGATTGAAGCGGGCAAGTAGGAGTATGAATCTTCAATTCAGCAAAGTAATCAAGAGTTGGTTTCTTTGAGAATGAAGAGAAATCTTGAATTTCAGGAAGTTCAAGAAAGTTGGTGGGAGTGACCCAGTTTTCTTTGGTCTGGTATGTAGATGACATACTAGAGATTGAGAACACCATTCTGATGTTGAAAACCGTTTAGAACTGACTCAATAAAAGGACGACAAACAAAGGTGAAATGTTTTTTGCCATAAAAGATTTATAGAAATAGATTGAGATGATGATAAGACTCGTTCAAGAAAGGTTCTTGAAAAGTTTAATGTGAAAAAGTCAAGTAAAGTATTTCTACCCAAGTCTCATGGCACAGTCTAGAAATAAAAAAAAGTAGTTAAAGCTTGAGAAGCTTTAATTTAATATTGAAATACTAAAGATTATCATCAGGATGATAACGAGCAAAATCAACATAGAATAGATCTATTAACTAAACTGTCACCTTAGACTAAGTATAGAAGTAATACTGGGGTCATAGGCATTTAGCTTTTCTGCAAAGCTTAGACTTGTAAATTAAGGATGTAAGGAGTTACATGGGAAGGCTCAATTTTACAAACTCTTATTATTAGAAATAAGTTAGTTATTTCGTCGTTAAATCATGGTTTAGTATTTAAACGACAGTCCAAAATAATGAAGCGTTACAAGTAGGCTTATCTGATACGTGATCTGGTAAATGAAACCCTACTAAGTGAACTTGGAATAGGTTCATTATTAAGTCCATGGTCCAGGTCATTGCATGGACAACAATGACTCAAGAAGAATAGCTTGTGAGATTGACTGATAACGCAGTTTCATGGGCTATAGGAATATAGTATTCAAGTCAATTACATGGGTGTATGATTGGGGAATGTACATTGGATAACCCAACGTGAGAGTTCTTCAAAGTGATGAAAAACGTCATGAACTCTCATAGGCAAGATTGGAGAGATTCCTTAAACATGAGTACTCCACTCATCTTATGTAAGGAATGTCAAACTTTGGTACCGCCAAACGTCGTTCCGTAAAAGAGGTTATAAAGCGGTCACCGGGGGAGACATGATAGACATGAAGTTAAGTGAGAGTACAAGACTGGATTATGTCCTTCTATTAGGTTAGGATTAGTATCTCCGGACCACTTGAGAAGAAGCAACTCGAAAATATGTTGTCGCACTCAAATAGATTAATAGTTAATCATTTGTTTTGACAGTTGTTCTCCAGATCCAGAAAGTCTTAAGGTATGACGTATTAGATGAGATACAAAGTGACATCGGAATTGAGCATTGCACTTGTTCTAAGTACAAGTGGGAGAGTGAACAATATATCCGTTCGGTCTGAAGGAGATGTCCTTCCGAAGGAGTGTCCTTCGTCCAAGATGGCGATATGCTCAATTTGTCAGCTAGGATAACAATGACCTACTCCGGAAGATCATCCAGTCCGGGCAAATTAGGGATTTCAGTGCTTTGCTAAAAGCCGCTTACGATCGTCGAATCACTTCGATGATTCCCGGCTAACATAGATCAGATCCTACAACAGGTTACACCTAAGAGTGGTGACTTAATCGGAGAGATTTGACTAGTGGGAGGTAGGCTTAAGATCAAATAGATCCAACTAAATAAGTCAAAAGGGTTTTGATGATGCATAAAATGTCCAGACGTTGACTAACGTCTGAAGAGTCAAGATCAGACCTGAAGTCCATTGGGTTAACCTGGCTTAAGGTACAGGACAGCTAAACCCTCGGCGATCCGCCACACATTCCCCTGACTAGGAGGTCGGCTAGAGGAAACCGGCCCTGCGACGCCCTCGGCATGTATGGACCAGCCCTAGGGTCTTTAAAGGAATGAGGGGGGGGGTCCACGTAGGTTCGGTCGATGCCTTACGCACATAATTGGGATGACAGAAGCGTACTATTAACCTAATGACTTAATCCCGAAATATCTACAGAGATTTCAGTTGGTTACGGATCTTGAAGTGTTTAAGCAAGTTTAGACTTCACCCGTCTAAGGGACGAAACTTCTCCTATAAGATCTATCGCATCGGTATGATATCTATGAAAGATCTCTGAACTTAGGAATTTTCAGCATTTCTAGATTCGAGATAAACATGCAGGAAAAACTTCCCTCCACGGCAATCTCCGCCGCCTCTTAAGCCTATAAAAAGGCCCCCACGCGCCCCCTAGAGGACACGATCTGTAAATCCTAGAAGATCAGAGTTAACTCCGAGTTCTCATAACTCGCCCCCAAAAGGATCGATAACATTCATTCTTTTACTGCAAAGAACACCTTGAATGTCTTGAGCGTTGGAGCGGTTTTCGAACCCTTTGCAGGTCCCCCCCCCCCCTTGGGAACCGACGAACAAGATCTTCGACATCAGGAGCTTGGAGACTAGGAGCAGGGAGCAGGAGCAAGGAGACGAAGCACCAGAGCTGGAAGCAGGAACAGGCGCAGGAATCTTGCCTCAAATAACAGAATATACCATCTCAAACTCCCTTTTTCATGCTGATATGATTGAAGGTCATTTTTTGACATCAGCATTTGGCGCTAGAAGGAGGGGGAACCCCAACAAAATCATCAATTCGGTAACCCGAATTCTCTTTAGTACCTTTTCAAAACTAATTGTTTCGTAAAGCTCTTCAGGCAGACATGTCCTCAGAGGAACACACGCCCCGGGGATCCCAAAACTTGATTCCTAATGTGGCCAAACTGGCTGAAATAGAACAGCTCAAGGCTGACCGCGTACAAAGAAAAAGGGAGGTGAAATAACTACAAGAAAGCCTCAGCAAAGCCGAAACAGTTAGAAAAAATGCAGCGTCGGAGGAGAGAAAAGAAGTAATCAGGATGCACGCCTGCAAACTCTTGTCACCAAGTAACATGTTTGCATCTAGAACTCTGGAATTACAACTGGGCGATCAGATGCACCTAGAAAACATCCTAGATGAATATGGGGCACTGGATGCGAACCGACCATACGTCCCTAAAGCCAAAGGAATCGGTGAAGGGTGCACGGACGATCCAACGGTATGCGAGGTGCTTATACATCAAGTAGGGGAGCTGACTCGAGAGAGAGGGAAAGGGATAAACTATGGGGAAAAGGAGTGATCCATCAGCCCCCTCTCAGTCGAGAGATATTGGAGTCAGAAAAATCCAAGAATTTCAAGTGTCCAGCACTTGACCACTACTACGGCTTGGAAGATCCAGTAGTGTTCATCAACAATTACACTGCAGTAATGAACCTCTACACCACCAACCAGAACGTATGGTGTGTGGTCTTCGCCACCCTACTAAAAGGACCGACCCAAGCCTGGTATCAAGCGTTGGCACCGGGCTTAATTAAGTCTTTCGAGCAGCTTGCCCAGGTCTTTTGCGACGCTTTCTGAGGCAGCACAACAATCAAAAGAAAGACCGACGAATTATTCAATGTGGTTCAAAGGAAGAAAGAGTCCCTCTCCATCTACTGGCAGAGGTTCCAAAACCTCGTGGTACAGATTCCCGACCTAGAGCCGAAGGTAGCGTTCGCTGCTCTGAAATGATGCCTCAGACAGGACGACATCATAAGGGATATCCCCAGCAAAGAGCCCGATACACTCGCGGAGCTGATAGAAAGGGTCCAATAATTCATAAGAAAGGAGGAGAACTATCGAAGGATGGAAGAGGTGGCCAACATCCCATACGAAGGAGAACCGGCAAGGAAGAAAGAGCGAAAGGAGACAAGACTTCTAAGGGAACGAGACCGAAGCAGGAGTTCAAGACCTGATTTCACCGCATACACCCCGTTGACAAAAGGCAGGGAGGAGATTTTGCAGATACTCAGATCAAAAGGAAGCTTAAAGCTGCCCAGGCCCGATGACGACAGAGAGGAGTTCGGCCCAAAAGACGTGACGACTTGGTGCCCTTTCCACCGAGGATACGGTCACGGGACCGACAACTTCCAACACCATAAGAACCTAATAGAAGAAATGGTAAGGAAGGGTAAGCTGGATAAATACATTCGGAAAGAACATCAACTCCCTGAGTATAAAAACAAGAGATGGGCAAACAGAGAAGGAATCAGATCAGGGATGGACACTAACGTGCACTCCACAACCGCCAGGAAGACAGCTAAAGGACCAGAAGAGCCTACCGGAGTAATGGGCAACATCCACACCATTGTTGGAGGACCAACTCTTAGCGGGAATACCAAGGGAGAACAACGCAGATACGTCAACGAGGAAAAAACCTCGCCAGCCTTGTTTGTTAAGCCTAGCGTGAAAACACCACCAATCATCTTCACTGACGATGACCTAGTGGGGATAATCACCCCACACACATACCCATTGGTAATAACAGCGGTGGTAGCCAACTGGAACGTCGGATGCATCTTAGTCGACATAGGGAGCTCAACCTAAGTCATGAGTCGCACGTGCTTCCAAAAGCTCAGGGTAAGTCCTCAATATGTCAAATCATACAAATCTTATTTGAGATGATTCAACGACAATCAGGTAGAGACCGATGGGATGGTGTCATTACCCATGCTGAAAGGAGACGGAGAAGCAAAAAAGGCTGTAATGCTAAACTTTGTCCTAATCGACAAGATACATGTTTACAACATCATATTAGGAAGGAACTTCCTAAGGGAGTCAGGAGCCATAATCTTTATGAACCACCTAATGATGAAATTCCTAGTCCCAAGAACGAACCTCATAGGGACAATCAGAGGAAATCAGAAGATAGCTCGGAAATGCTACCTAATTTCGCCCCTGGGTTGTTAAGAGGAAACAACCAACCCGGTCACCGTCTGAGAAAACAAGGTCCTCTACGGGGATCCCACATAGGACATGCAAGAAAAAGATAGGAGCCGCGCAGGTATGATAAACAACTCCAACAATATTTTGCTTCTTTCAAAGTCATTTTCTCTTAAATAAAGCCGTTAGGCAGAAGAGTAGCGCTACAAGCTACGGATTTTTATCAATAAAAATGACACGACGAAAGGAGGGGTCCCAGTTAAACTCATTCGGTTTTTGGATAGCCATGGAAGCAAACGCAACGATCGGGGTGAAGGGATTTATAACCTTATATTAGTGTTTATAGCGGATAACGACATCTAATTTCTAACACTATTATCCCCAAGATCATCATGCAAAACTAGTAATTAACTAATAAAAAGATAGTAGATTACCTTAATCGTTATTTCCTTCGAGCTAGTTGAATAGATTAAAGAAGACCAAGAGCTTCAAACGTAGCTCCTCTACTTGATACACCGAATAGTGTATTTAATCTCCCTCCTTGAAAGCCCGCTAGCACTCCGATGGTGGTTTGATAATAAGAAGACCTTCTTCTTGCTTGACTAGAAGATAGCTTGGGAATTAGCTCACTTTCTCCTCTCTACTTGATGCGGTAGAGTAAGAAAGCTTAGAGAGAAATTCCACACCTTATTCTCTACCCTAAGAGTGTTTATATAGAATCCTAATAAGAATTCACCTCCTTTTAGGTTTCCTAAAACACCCTTTAGAATAAGATTTAGGGAAATTGTCGATAATAGCATTGATATTTTCTCAATTCCCTAAGGAGGAGGTGTCCAAACACCACGAAAATTGGCAGATATAATGCTTATTATATCAGAAACTAACCCTCTAAAATTCAGCCCAATCTGAGCCCTAGAAGTACTTGATGCGGTAGGGTAAGAAAGCTTAGAGAGAAATTCCACACCTTATTCTCTACCCTAAGAGTGTTTATATAGAACCCTAATAAGAATCCATCTCCTTTTAGGTTTCCTAAAACACCCATTAGAATAAGATTTAGAGAAATTGTCGAAAATAACAACTATTGATATTTTCTCAATTCCCTAAGGAGGAGGTGTCCGAACACCACGAGAATTAGCATATATAATTCTTATTATATCAAAAACTAACCCCCCAAAATTCAGCCTAATCCGAGTCCTAGAAGTACCCGAATCGGTCTAGGCCCAAAACCCTTATTTCGGGTCTTTTTGCTATCTTTTGCCCAAATTCTATTTAGGCCTGTGAGATATGTTTATCGGACATTCCCAATGTTATATCACACTCTCACTAGTCATATCATCCGATTAAATATCCATTCTTATGTATAACCCGATGTAGGATCCGATCGAAGTTAGCAACGAATTACTTCGTAATTCGACGATCGTAGTTGGTTTCTAGCTAAATACTACGACCCCTAAATCAATCGGACTTGATGATCTTCTTCATCAATTGTCCTAGCCGAAATATTGCTCGCATTGCCATCTTGGTCGAAGGACATCTCCTTCAACTCCTTCACGGGGGTCCCAAGGAGCAGTCCTAGTTAACCTACAACCGCGGTAGCGAGAGCGATGACCAGGGGCCTAAGGAGAAATCCAAGCTAAACTAGTTGCGCTTAAGCCAACAAAAACATCCTTGGTAGCTAAGACAACGACTAGGGGTTCTAAAGATAGCCTTGGTAGCTAAGGCAACGACCAGGGGTTCTAAAGATAGCCCTGGTAGCCAAGGCAGTGACTAAGGGTTCTAAAGATAACTCTGATAGCAAACGCAACCAGGGGCGGCCTAGGCCCAAAGCGGCTTCTTTGGGCCCCAACCGGCCTGAGGGCCTCGACTCTAGAGATTTATAGGCACTATCTTGAATAAATAGCTCTACAACTAAAATTTAAACAAGGCTCCTATTATAGCTCAGTGGGCAGGCGCTTAGTTTGTAACGTGACGGTCAAAGGTTCAAACTCCATCTAAAGCAACATTAATTAGTTTCATTTTTTACATATACAAAAAGGGGCCCCATCTTTTACTTGGCTTTGGGCCTCACAAATGGTGGGGCCGACCCTGAATGCAGTTTTCCCAGCGAGAACCAAGGTATTCTCCACAAATATTTACTCATCAAAAAAGAATAATCAACTAAATAACATAAAATCCTTATTAGAACCAACTTCAAACTTAATAAAGAAAATTGAAATCCAAAGGCATCTCTATGAAGTACAAAAATTGTAACAACATTAATTAGTTTCATTTTTTACATATACAAAAAGGGCCCCCATCTTTTACTTGGCTTTGGGCCTCACAAATGGTTGGGCCGACCCTGAACGCAACGACCAGAGGCCCTAAAAAAAAAGCCCAGGTAGCCAAGGAAACGACCGGGGGTCCTAAGGAAAAGTCCTAGCTAAACTAGTTTCGCTCAAGCCAACGAAAACAACCCCGGTAGCTAAGGCAACGACCAAGGGTTCTACAGATAGCCCTGATAGCTAAGGCGGCGACCTGGGGCCCAATGAGAAGTCGTGACTAAACTAGTTGCGCTCAAGCCAACGAAAACACCCTTGGTAGTTAAGGCAACGACCAGGGGCTCCAAAGATAGCCTTGGTAGCGAAAGCCACGACCAGGGGCATAACCCAGACTCTGGAATTTTTCCAAAGCATTTATACAGGGCTAATTTGGGCTTTATTTTGCAGAGGGAATTAGTAAGACTAGGTCATGATAGAATAGGTCTAAATTGTTATTGTTCTTTCAGGGGTGATCATTCGGAGCATGCGTAGTAAGTAAAGAGAATAGCATTAGTAAGCATAGGGCTAACCATAACATATGTCTGTTTCGTAAGTTTTATATGTGCAGAAGAAAGCGGAAAAGAAGAACAAAAACAAAAAAAAATATTCTAACTACACTTCAGAAGAAGAAGGAGCAGCTGGAGGGTCATAGATGTCTACTGAAGCCTTGACGATCACAGCAAAAAGACAACCACCTTCATGATGACGAAGAAGAAAACCGACGGCTGAAAAGAGAGCAGGTTGAGAAGTGCTTGTAGTGCCGGTCAGCAAGTAAACCAGGGGGTGAAGTGGTCTACCCACGAGCAACGTAGAAAGGTTGTCTTCGTCAAGCAAGTTTCAGGGATGAAGGACATCGACAAAACCCTCGCCAACCACTTCCATGCATAGGTGCTTAATAGAAGAATCATCATCATGGAGAGACATGTAGAAAGCTACCCTTACATCACCACCGGATGTTGGGAATTGCATCTATCTAATACATATCTAACTAGTGTTGGTAGCGGAATCTCAAACATCTAATGTTTAACACTAAGTTATCCAGAATCTGTACATGAACTAACTATGAACTAGAAGGAAGAAGAATACCTTTAATCTCTTTCCCACGAACTAAATTCCGACCAATATTCAGAAGATAAAGAGCTTCAAGTGTAGCTCCTCTACTTGAGACACCGAATTGTATAACTCAAACTCCCTTCTTTCAGTCAGGTAGGACCTTCTTGAAGGTTGAGATGAAGAACTGCTTCTTCTAGAATTGATAGATAGAACGACAACTTTTTCTCTAAAATCCTCTCTCTCCAATAGTTGTCTGAAGAGAGTGATTTTCTTCTGAGAAATTTCCACACCTTCCCTGAACTCATAACTGATCCTTATATAGGCATTACCTTAGTAGAGTTCTACTAAAATAAGGAATCCTAAAAGTCCCTTCAGAAAATATAAGCATAAATTAGAGTTTAAAGCTAACTAGGATTCCCTAATTAGGACTAAATCCTAATTAGGGTTCCCTTAATGTGGCCGGCCACAACAGCCCTTAATGGGCTTGTTTTGGCCGGCCCACACCCCACACATGGCCGGCTAGGGCTCTCCCTTTAAGGGAGTCCCTTGTTGGCCCAAAAAGTGGGTTTTTGCCTTTTTCGGACTTCACTTTCGAGCCCGATTCTTTCTATCTCTTAGACTGGATCATATCCATCTATATACTAGTTCCCGTCAATTCTCACTGTTCAAGTTACCATTCTTATGTGTAACCTGTTGTAGGATCCAGTCTATGTTAGCCGCGGATAACTGAAGTGATCCGACAATCGTAAGCGGCTTCTAGCTAAGCATTACGACTCCTAATTTGACCGGATTGATTGATCTTCCAATAAAGTCATCATTATCCTATGAGCTAAATCGTACGCATCGCCATCTTGGTCGAAGGACATGCTTTCGGAAGGATATAGCTTCAGACTCCAATGACATATATCTTTCACGGGGAAGAGTCCCACTGACCACTAAGAGAGCCATAACAAAGTACAAATTGATCATGTTACGCTTTCAAGCGTATTTATAGAACAAAAAGGGCAATCATGAATGGACACAACTGCCGAAGAGTCGCAGTAAATAGAAACGAATGGAAAGTAGAAGGTCAACAAATATAAACATGGGAGAATAAGAAAATAACGTAAGATCAGGAATGCGAAAAGGTAACCTCTTATTAATTCGTAAAAGAGGTCCATTACAGAAGAAATTATAGATAAGGACACCGAGATGGCTGTGGTCCTTCGGGTCTATTACAGAAGAAGTTGCAAAAAAAAAGATGGATATAAGACCTACAAAAAGAAGAGACGAGGCAAGAAAAAACCAAAGAACGTGAAGGACTATAAGAACAGTCGCGTAATTCGGTTGAAGAGGAGTTGAGAGATCATCGAGAACCGCCTTCCAAAGGACTGCAAAAGCAAGAAGACAACCAAGGAATAAATAACCATCTTTCCACCAGGTACCGTCACCTTCTCTGCACCCAAGTTGGAGGCGGCACTGGTAACCACACACACCTATGTGGAACTTCCCAATATGGCACATAGAGTTACCATGGCCATTATGGAGAAGTCCACCTTTTACCACGGTCATTATGGAGAAACACCCATCAAACAGGTAACAAGCCTGAATTCAAACAGAGGCCTCATCTCGGGTCTCTAATGGAAACAGGATCTAAGAAGAAATATCGGAAAATATTAGTGAAGAAAAGGTTTCTGAGTATTGGGACAAAGAGCCAAAATAAGCTATTTATAGTGGAAGAAGAAAGTCAAAAGGCTCTCTCAACAGACGGAGGTCATTAAGGCAAGGAAGTGGAAGCACCTCGGGAACATCCGAAGTCATAATGGCTAGGAGGTACTCACGGCTCGAAACTGATCAAGTCGGAGAAGATATTAGCGGGATTCGAGAAAACAAGCTAGTCTTTCCACTCATCGAACACCATGTGTCCACGCATAGAGACAGAACTGCCCATGTTAAGATACCCATAGGATTAACGCCGGAAAACACGCGGTCAGAGGATCAAATCTGTGACGTCACAGAATCACGCATGGAAAGGAAATCAATTGCTCAGGCGGAAATCGAGACTTGTCACGGAAGAATAAACCACGTGTCCATCAGCTCAACAAATATCGCCTGAATCAGTTCTAGCGAAACCAGTTTTAAAGAAGAATTCCCCAATGCAGTTAGCACTCCAAATAGCTCGATACAAATCAGCTCAGGAATGCGTAACTCTAGAAAAAACCAAAAGACAGACCCAGCTTTACGCAACAGCTTTGCTCCAGGTAAACCCCCAAAAAACATGAGTTACTTCTACTCCTCAGTCACATTACTTTCGACTAAGGAGTGGCGGGACTCATGATGATACATAAAATGTCTAGACGTTCAGTAACGTCTGAAGAGTCAAGATCAGACCTGAAGTTCACTGGGTCAACCCGGCTTAACGTACAGGACAGCTGAACCCTCGGCGATCCACCACACATTCCCCTATCTGGGAGGTCGGCTAGAGGAAACCAGCCATGTGACGCCCTCGACATGTACTAATCAGCTCTGGGGTCTTACGCCAAGAACTGGGAAGGCGGAAGCGTACTAACAACCTACCGACTTAATCCCAAAATATCTACAGAGATTTCAGTCGGTTACGGATCTTGAAGTGTTTAAGAAAGTTTGGACTTCACGCGTCTAAGGTAGGAAACTTGTCCCAGAAGATCTATCGCATCGGCAGGATATCTATCAAAGACCCTTGAACTGAAGAACTTTTAGCTATCCTAGATCCGAGATAAACATAAAGGGAAAACTTCGGTCCACGGCAATCGTCGCCGCCTCTTAACCCTATAAAAAGGCCCATACATCATCCTTCATAGGACAAGAGCTTTAAACCCTAGAAGATCACAGTTAACTCCGAGTGTCTTGAGCATCGGAGCGGTTTTCGAACCCTTTTCGGGTTCCCCCCCCCCCCATCCTTTGGGAACCGACGAACAGGAGCTTGGAGGACGAGGATCAGGAGTTGGAGGACGAGAATCAGGAGTTGGAGCAAAGAGCAAGGAGACGAAGCACCAAAGCTGGAAGTAGGAACAGGCGCAGGAATCTTACCTCAAATAACAGAATATACCATCATAACGGAGGTTGTCATGCATCACCTCCCTTTTCCATGTTGATATAACGGAAGGCCATTTTTTGACATCAGCAGGTTCGAATGACGATACGGAACAAAGATAAAGAAAACGGACTTGAAAGGGGTGCCTAGAGGAAGGCTCAAAGGGCCGGCCATGTAAGGCCTGGAAAACGGTTCGAAAACCCGACCCCAACCGACCAATCCGAGACGACCCGACGCCCGAGTAGAACCTGGCTCGGGCGTACCCGGCCCAAAATATCGGGCATGCGTGGGCGGTACTCGGGTAAGGCCTCCTACCCGAGTCTCGACCCATCCCGCCCGCCCGTTAGACGCCCGATACCCGCTCACCCGTTTACTTAACCTACCCGCTCGCCCGAATATACAAGATACCTGCCCACCGGTTTACTTAATATAGCTGCCCGCCCGATAACAATCTGATTATCCCTAAACCCATCAGCCATATTTATATGATCCAACGACTGAGCATCACCAGTGGTTGGATCAAAATATCTTGCTTATAAATATAACCAAACCCTCATCTCACTCTTTAAACATAACCCTACTGCCTCCTCCACCATCTTCCACCATCTTCCACCATCCTCCACCTTCATCTCGGTCAGAGTATGGCTTAGAGCCTTAGACAACAACTCTACAGTCCTCCACCATTCCCTTCATGGTTAGTAATCTTCCATTCCCTCCATGATTCATTAGAAATTCCCCCCTTTGCTTTCTCTAGAAGAAGAGTATTAATGAAGTCAGATCTATGAAGAAAAAAAAAACTCTCAAGAGACAAAGTCAAAGAAGAAGTTCTTAGATGAAGAAAAAAAGTTCTCAAGAGACAAAGTCATGTTTAGAGATTTACAGATCTGTTCTAGATTTTTTCTTAATCTTTCTTTTAATCTTCATTTGTATGTATTTTTTTTTTTTTGTTTTCTTTCTGCCTCTTTCTATCCGATTTGTTCTATAAAACTCATATATAAAGATTTAAAGCGTAGATCTAGTCCGTGTGTGTCTCTTTATATTAGATCTGTTATCTTTCTCTCTTTGCTCTCTTTCATACCAGACCCTAAGGGAGTAACCGAGTATATGATAGATTTATGTTTATTAGGATTTATTTATGTTTGAGATCCTTCAAGCTTTTGATGGTTGATGGTTTTTGATATACGTTCCTGTTTTAATTAATTTAAGGTTTGGTGATTGATTTGGTTTGCTTGTTTTTATTTTTTCACTCAAGCATCAAGCTTTGATTTTGTATAGTATGGGTTGGACTTACGTTCGTGATCGATTTATCGTTTATCCAAATGCTCATATACATCAGAATCATGTTTATGTTCTATAACTAAGGGGGTTATTAATTAAAAAGAAAAGATATAGGAATTTCAACTTATCTATTTTTTTATTCAAATAGCCCGTGACCCGTCTGCCCGAGCCCGTTAGAACCCGATCGGGCTTCCGGGCAAAATCGAGCTGCGGGCACAAAGATACTCATATTTGTCCGGCCCGATAGCCCGATCGGACATTACACCTTCGAGCCCGATCCGCCCGTGCCCGCGAAAGAAAGAGCTTGAACCCGCTCGATTCCCACCCCTACGACCATGTGATGGGTAACCAAGGTGAATGGGTCGGCCAGGCCAAGCCCATAGTGGGCTATTATAGGCGACCACACTGAAGGGGAAACCCTAATTGTGACGGCCCGTTTCCCAAAATAGACACGACCACGCCCCGGCAGCTCACAGACGAGACCAAAAATCCGACAGAGTCTCCGCTGCAAATCGAATCGGTCGCACCTATAAACCTGTCATGCAAACCGCCCGATTCCACCCCTACGACCATGTGATGGCCGACCAAGGTGAATGGGTCGGCCAGGCCAAGCCCATAGTGGGCTATTATGGGCGACCACACTGAAGGGGAAACCCTAATTGTGACGCCCTGTGTCCTAAAATAGACACGATCACGCCCCGACAACTCACAGACGAGACCAAAAATCCGACAGAGTCTCCTCTGTAAATCGAACCGGTCGCACCTGTAAACCTGTCATGCAAACCATACATTCGCATACATCAAAAATAAACTATGGAGCGGAAGCTAAACAAACCCAACTCAGTTTTGGGTTGAAACCGGAACCACAAAAAGAACTACAAAAGCCTCTTACACATCGATACAACTTATAAACAACTCTAAGTGTTATATATATACATATTCGAGTTCAGTTCTGCAATAACTACATAACTTTAAAATAATGGAAAGCCAGTAAACGACAACCGAAGAAAACGACGTAACGCCACTAGCCTCGTTAGACAAGACCACCGACTGGAATACAACTCCGCCTCGAGGCCACGACAAAGCACCTGCATACTGATAACTGGTAGGGGGTAAGAATACTCACCGACACGAGTTATTCTGGTAGAAGACCAATTCAAAACCCATCACGTTTTCAAAAGTTCATTTAATAAGTTCTAAACATCATGACAAAACGAGTTATCAAACCAGTTACCATATATACTATATACAAAACCGTTTTCCTTAATCTAGCAAGCAATAGCAGTGATTTGCTGCCCAGCCATGGTGCGCTCCCAATAAGAGGAGAGTTCCCCAGGAGAGCCCAGAGTGCGTTAGATAGTACCAGCCCATTTAGGCACCATGGAAGGACCTGAACCACATTCTCCTCGGTACCGTGTCATGCATCTAATGAGATCTTTCAAAATCAGTTTCATTCATTTATCAGAACCAATATTCATATTTAATTCATTATCTTATCAAACACGGAAGTGGAACGACCAATAGCCATATCACACAGAAAGCAGAGGGATTCCCAATCAATGTCACCTCCCAGGTGAGCGGTCAGGTGTACCCCCCTGAGCCTCGAACTGGAGGCACGAGCACGAATAGCTAGCAAGTGAAGCACTCTAGTCCCACGGGTCTCATGACTAGTGTCGCCCACCTCACCGGTGTCACACGGGTCACACCCGTGTCCACATGTCATCCTAACCTCAATGGCTACGTGCCCGTAGGTTCACATAATCCTCAGTTGGGTACATACAAGAAAATCCCCAGTATTTCACAATCATCGTAAAATCAATTCGAAAATATTTCTCATATCGCATCAAAACGTTTCAAGCATATTTCAGTTCATCACATAAAGCGAGTTTCATGCTACCTAAACTCTAGTTATAATGACGCATATATAACTATAGAATCTAGCATATTCATTATCTATAAAATCATGCTGGATAAAGGATTCAGAACTCCTACCTCAGTTCTTGCATCACCAAAGACCTCCCGCCTACCAGACGACCTAAATTCCTCCTCATTCGCATACTCTGGGATAAGGAAGAATAACCAAAACCGAATAGAAACATTAGGTTCTTATGTTAAGAACCTTCGTCCAGTAAAGACAATAATCAAGAGAAAACGATGAAAACTTAAAACATAAAAACAATTCGTAACGCTAGAAGACTTCGAATAACCAAATTAATCTCTAACTTCATAGCCATGACCACTGAATACCCGAAACGCATCCAAACCAACCAACCAACTTCCCATAAACTCTACTTTTCGTTTTAGAGTCTTTATGAACTGACAAATCATATAGTGAACCCCACAATATAAATCTACAACTGAAATTGTCCATTCGTATAAAATATGACAAAATTCGGATAATTATTTCTATTCCAATTCATTTCCAAACTATTCCAAATATGAAATTCGAGCACTAAAATAATTCGGCAGCACCCCGTCTATATTTGGACACCCCGAAATAGTCTACAATCTCCTAAACATGTTTCAGAACACAAACCATTCGAAGAAATTGAATAATAATCGTCTAAATAGCTCCAAAGTTTGATCCCAAATGAAATTAGTATAACTATACAGTTATCGATATACCCATCAATAAAACCATCAAATTTGGATTAAATTGAAAATTCCGAACGAATAAATATGTAGAACAAGTCGAATAGAATTACCTGGAACAAATTTCGTTGAATTCCGACAATCAAACACGAAGAAATCGGAGAAAGAAAATCGAACAGTTAAAACCACTTATCTGCTCGATCGAACTCCGGTTGGAATGTTTCAAATCCGTTTTGGATAAGTGCTCTTTTGTCTAATTTTAGTTCACTTTCCTTTCCTAGTTTGGCCAAATTAATAGACTCAAATAGTGGGTTGGAATACCAAGTGTCACCATATAAAGTGGCATGTAACTAAATTGTGTTTGTCCCTAGATTTTTATATATCCCACTAACAACTCCCACCATCTTTCTACTCAACTAATTCAATCCCATTACTCACTTTATAACCATTTGTTTAATCATCTTCTTTCTCCTCCCACAACTAACCATGAAGAAGGTATACGGCTCTTATCAATCCGAGAACAAAGAATATTACTGAATACAAAACGATAGCCAAATCACGTCCCATCTTTTCGTCTGACCAATCAAAATTTATAATTTTTCGAAAACTATCCGATGACCTTTCCGAGTCAACCGAATTAAGTATCCGAAACCAAATCCAAAATAAACCACTAGATTTGTTCAACGCTTCAACTCATTTGATTCTCCGACTCGAAGGTCTGGGCGCTACAATACTATCCCCTTAATTTGTCCTTTTTGTTGTTTAGCCCTTATTTTGACTTGACCCAAATATCAAATAGTCCTTCAATTAACCTTAAAAACATGGGATGTTACACTAATTACCCTAAAAGGGTGTTTTGAGTAATATCTTTTATGTGGCCCGAATAGAAACCTAATTTGAGTGAGACTCTTATTATTAGGGTTTCTATATAAGGACCAGTTACAGAACAAAAAAGGTGTGGAATTTTTTCATAGAGAAAATCACTCTCACTCTCTCTCTCTCTCTGACAACTAGTGGAGAGAGAGGATTTTAGAGAAAAGCTACCACTCTATCTATCTACTCAAGAAGAAAGTTTCTTCTCAATCTTCCATTAAGTTCTAACAAACATTAAGGAAGGGAGATCAAGTTAACCTACTCGGTGTCTCAAGTAGAGGAGCTACAATTGGAGTTCTTGATCTTCACACGCGACTGGAAAGGTTCGAGGGAAAAATAGCGAATAAGGTATTCTTATTCCCGATTCTAGTTCATCTTTAGTTCTTGCATATGATCCTGCTTATCGAGTGTTACACATATAGATGTTTGAGATTCCGCTTACAACACCAGTTAGTAGTATTAGAGACGTACAAAACCTAACAGATAATGTAACTATAGGTTATTTTTTAGACAACCATATTACTGCTCCTGAACTTTGAAGAAACACATAACTAAATGTTCTTTTCTGATCACATGTGTCACCTTCATAATCACTATCAGTAAAGGAAATTAGTTATTTTTCTTTCCTTCCTTTCTTATACATAATCCCACAGTTCAAAGTGCCCTTTAAGTATCTTAAAATTCTCTTCACCGCTTATAAGTGCAATTCTGTGGGTTTAACCATATACCAATTGATTAAACTACAGAAAACATTATGTCTAGACGAGTTATTGTTAGGTACATCAAACTTCCCACCATTTGTTTGAAATAGTTACCATCAACCAAAACTCCATAATCAGCCCTACTCATTTTGAAACCTGGAACAATTGAGCTACCCATTGATTTTCTCTCGAACATTCCAAAATGTTTCAAAATTTCAGCCGCATACCTCCTTTGACATATAAAGATACCATCTGGTTGTTGCAGTACTTCAATCCAAGAAAAAAAATCTCTTTTTCCGTAAATCAGTCATGTGAAACACCACCATCATACCCTTTTTGAAACCATTCATCATATCTTTATCATCACTAGTATCCAACAAATCATCTACATAAATACTTACACTCACTTCTTTACCTTGACTATTCCTTTTGGTGAATAGAGTTTGTTCGTTCGTGTTTGATTGTGTCATAGCTCTATAATTCAATTCGGATTAGGTTTATTGTTGGATGAACGGCATTGCTGATATTGACCCCAAAAAAGAAACGGTAGGTACAGCTAGTCCATGAACAACCAACCATCGCACTGTAAAAATTATGTCAACGCCCTCACTAAGAAAATGAGCTTCAATGCGGCTAAACCAAGACTTTGAAAACATTTAAATGAGTTTAAAGCTTCAGATTTTTCAACTAAGAAGTAAACCCATGCTTTCCTGAAATCATCAATGAAACATAAAGCATACCTCTTCTTACTATTTGATTTAGGGACGGGTTCCCGACTTCCCGGAGTTTCTTTCTGTTTAAACAATCAGTACACACCACATTCTTGCTGGACAGATGAGGCAGTCCACGTACCATCTTCTTTGTTTGTAACACATTGAGTCCTTTATAGCCTAAATGCCCATATCTGTGATGCCATAGTTGAGTGAAATCTTGGGTACTTGTGTGAAAGCAGGCCTCCTTTTCTTGTGTATTGGCTAACAGTATGAACATTCGATTAATCGACATACGAGTTTGAATAATTAAACCTTTACTTGGATAATATATTTTGCACATTCCTCCATGAAAAAAAATAATTGGCCGATACTCAAGAGGTTATTCTTTAACTCCGGTGAATAGAATACTTCTATAACAATATGGTTCAGATCATTCAGTTGTAGTCTAAGGTGCTGTTTGTTTTTTATTTTGTGTTTGAATCTGAATTGGCTAAATCTGAATTAGCTTAACTGAATTGGCTGAATCTGAATTGGCTGAATAGTTTTACAAGTTAGTATGTTTGTTTTTCTATCTGAAAATGTTAAGTCTAAAATAAAATTTTGACATTTATACCCAATGTAAATAGGCTAAATAAAAAATTTTGGGCACCCCTCTTTTCTCAATCTCTCTCCTATATACCTATCCATTAAACCCAAAACAATCCCTAAAATCAGAAACGTCTTACCTCTTCAACCTCCCTCCAAACCAAACCCTAAAATCTGAGAAATCCATCTCTTCAACATCTCTGTAAGTTAAAACCCTAAAATTTTGAACCATCATTTATGGTTTGATCAATTAAAATAGGTGGTTCACTAATCCCTAACACACAATGATCTAAACGATAATAGTGAAAATACAGATCCAAGCTCTTGTGTCTATGAGAAGGACAGACTATTAATGGATGAAGATGAACAGGTTGAAGATGAAACAGAACAGCTGAAAGCAATAATTGATACATTGACTCCATTTCCTACCAGAAACTAGGGGCATCTACAACACCGGATCTAGGCGATATAATACCAGTAGGAGTTGGACTCAAGCTATGGGAGTAGTAGCAAAGATCTCAAATCTATCATTATGGTTGCATTTTAATGCCGATTTTTAGGGTTTTATTTTTATGATTTGTGATGGATGAGAAGAAAGGGATATAAAACAGGAGAGAGAGAGAATGTGATGGTCGGCGGTGGTCGGCGTTAGTCGGCGGTGATGGTGGTTAGAGGTGTGTTATGACGTAAACTGTGAAAATGAAGAAGAAGAAGATAGAGATGTGATTTCTTAGATACTACAAGGGTATCATTGTTATTTAGACTTTTTCAGATGTTGGACTATCAATTCAGACTTGTTTTGAAGTCTGAAATTTGTGGGTTTTTTTTTTCAGTTATTTCAGACATCTAAAAAGTTCAGCCAAATTTCAGATTTCAACAAACAAAAAAAAACATCCGACAACAAACACCTAATGGTTTCTTTATCTTTTACTGAGATTTCAAAGTTATTTCCAAGTTTCACATGCATGCTAAAACATTCATCTATTTTCGTGGCATCTCCACACATATGATTTGAGCATCCTGAATCTAAAAACCATACATCATCATACTTCACCTCATGTTCTTCTACAAAGGCCATCAGCAACAATTCTCCATTTTTATCTAACTCATAATTTCGTGGCATAATTTGCATTTTTCTCCTCGGTAGGGGACTCATACTAAAAATGGCCGAGTTGATGGCATAGCTAACATTCCATAATTGCTTTGTTGAATGTCTGACGCCTTTTGCCTCTCCCTCTTCCTCTGTAAGTATTTCTGCCACGCCTCCTTGTTCCGATTCTCTCATCAGTAGTAATCTTTAAAGCCTATTCCTCTTCATTTCTTCCGTGAATTTTTTGTTCATGTACAATCAATGAACTTTGTAATGGATCAATTGTGAGTGTTACAGTATTCTTAGATTCCTCAATAGAACAAACTACACAATTAAATCTTTATGTTGACCTAAGTACTTTCTCAACAATGGTGACATCTTGAAACCCTCATTTTGTTAATTACAGACATATCTCTAGAAAATACTCATTAACACATTCACCTGTCTTCATTTCAAGAGTTTCAAATTCTCTTCTCAAAGCTTGAAGGACTGATCGCTTCACTCTTTCATTCCCTTGATATTTCCTCTTCATCGAATCTCATATTTGTTTCTATGTATCCTTTTGCAGAATCGTCTCAAGAATTGTCCTATCTATTGCTTGAAATAGGTAATTCTTGACGCGGGAGTGCTACATGTATAAAGTCCTTGACAAAATTCATAACTTAATGACTGATTTTCACTAAAAGACAAAAGTCGTTGATGAAAGTTTTTCAAAGTTTGACTTTGATCGGGACCGTTCACTTAGTATTTTGTCAAGAATTTTGTCAAAGATTCTTTGTACATTTAGCATTTTCCTTCTTGACGTTCATATCTTTTAGCTTCATCTCTTCGAATCATAGTCTCTCCTGACAACAATTCTTCGTTACCTTTTTCGACCAAAAGACTTTCACTTGCACTTGACATTTCTTGAATTCCCTCTGTTTAGAAGTTACTTGAAAGGCTGCAGCTTTCAGCTCTGAGACCAGATTTCCTAGAACTAAAACACTAGCAAAGATATAACTCAACTTTATTAAGTTTCTGATTGGCATATATATATATATAGCCCATAACACCTCTCACTAACACTCACATGTTACAAAGGCATAGGTCAAATAACAGCTTCCTAAAGAATAGGATTCATTCAAAACTGAAAAGAAACTTAAGTAAACTAAAGAACTGACTAAGTAAACCAAGTAAATCTAAAACTAATGTTTACCCTTACAGCCTTTCAGGAATCACAATGTGAAAGGACAAAGGTGGGTGCTAATAGGTTATTGGGCGCCCAGAGATTTTCGAGTTTTTGCCTACCAGCGGGCCCGCCCCCTAATAACCCAAGTAATTAGAAGCGCCCTTAGCATTACCCAAGTAAAATTGGTGAAGTGCCAGGCCAGACCAAGTCTATAATTCAAACCGTTTCTAAACTACCATCCTGAAACTTCTCTCCAATTAATCCAACACTAAAATTTTCTCTGCTCCTATTTAACCTTCATATTCCTCCCCTGACCTACACTTTCTCTCCCTAATTTTTTTTTATCTCTGCATCTGAATCTAGTTTATGATATTTCTAAATTTTCATCTTTCCCAAACTCACCCAAATTTTGTTATTTTAATTAGTGAATCTTGATTTATTTTCAAGATTTAATGGATAATAATAACAATGAAAAACCTTCAAATGTGGAAGAAAATTCAGATGGAATCGATTGGAGAACCCATTTTTCAAATGAAAATCGACAATTGGTCATTTCAAAGATGTAAGTTTTCAGTTTGTTCTTGATTAATTAATATCATGTTTAATTTGTTCTTTCTTTTTATGTTTATTTTCCACGGTTTTATTTAAAAATATTAAAACATTCTTGAATTTAAATAGTTTGAGTTTGCTTAATTAAATATAAGTCCTTTTTGTTCTTTGTTATATAAACCAAAAAAACCTAATAAGAAAATCATGTTTTTTCTTTTCAATAAACCTAATAGTAGTTTTATCCCCTAGGAACAAACCTAGTAAATGAAAAAACTTGTTATTCAAAAATGCCACATCTGTCTTGCTAGTAAAACTTACAAAATAAGTGTTTCTCGAAAAATCTTACATATGTAATAGCGAAAACTTAACCAAAAGTGTTGATTTTTTTCATTTGGCAATGTTGGGATTTCTTTAACCTCATCTTAAACAAAAAAATTAGGAATAGGTCATAATATGACAAGCGATATCTTAATTGGACAAGCGATATCTTAATTGGTCAAATTCTTCGAAGTTTTCTAGACTTCGCTTAACATGTTTCTCACTTAAATATCTCTAAAAAGAAAAAGAGACAACTACTTTGTAGTGAAGTCATTACAGCTAAAGAGAAAAAAAAAGAATAATGTTGGTCATTTGATCGAAACAAAACGTTCAAAGAGATAGGAAACATGTTAGGTTAAATTAGCTTTAACTATGTTAAGTTAATTATAGTGTCTTCAAAGAAAACTAGGACAAATATAGATTTTACTTAATTTGTGATCCAAACTGCTAAAATTGTTAATGTGACCCTCTAATATATGCAATTCCCATTCGTTATGAATAACTTGTAGTGTGGAGAGCATAAAGAAACACGTCTCGGATCCTTTGGATGAGCGCTCACAGGAACTCAGGGAACTTGCTATAAGATTTGAGGAGAAGTTATTTTCTGCTTCCTCAAGCCAGGTAAATTGATATATTCACCAAAACTTTGATCGGTTAAATTATGGCCGTGATATTTCTGGAATGTTTTACGCAACTTTACTTCTATATAAATGAAAATCGGTAGTGTAAACTGATATCGAGTTTGATCCCTAGTTAAAACAACGTAGAACCGATAATGTGGTGCTTCTTCCTGAAAAAGATTATTTTATATCTTGCTCTTATAATGTTTCAAAATGACATTATCTTTTTTGGACGAAATTTTTTGCATTTTAGTTCAACCTATTAGATATAATGTGGATTAGTAAATTGTGCTATTTCTCCGTTAGCTGTGACGAAGTATGCTACTGTGTCCTTATTGTTAGATGTATTTGAAGGATATAATTTTCTGATCCTTTTTAACATATATCAGGCTGAATATGTCCGACGAATATCCATGAAGATGATAACTATGGATAAAAAGCCTCAGTCTAGTGAAGAAGTTAGTTCTTTACCATCAACCTCAACTTGCAGCAACCAAAACCCATCAGATTCAGGTAATATTTAAGTGAAAATTTGTTCTTATAAACTTTAATATGTGAGTATTGTGTTGCTTTCACACGAATTTTTGGAATGAACCTTTGAGGGAATTGTAGTTTTTTACCTTTCGACTCTCACGAATTTGACAATTTTGATCCATAATTTTACCAACTTTTCTCTTTAAATTTTTATCTTTTTAACCGATCTTTGTGATCGTGAATGTTGTGTGTTTGTTTCTATGATTTGCTTTCTTAACACCATCTAGTTCTGAATTCGGAGGTAGTTTTTTTTTCTTCATTTAGTTAGTCTAATATCATGTGGTTCATTGAGAGTACTTTTGTTATTTCTCTTGGTCGTAATGTATTTCAAATAGCCGCTTCTCAAAGTGAACAGTCTCAAGTGGGTAACCGTGGGTTGCCAGTATCAATTCCATCGGCAAATCAACCACAAACGAAGTTATTACCACAAGCTATTGATAACAACATGGCATCAACTGGAGCTCAAATTTCAGGCAATTTGAACCCTTCTATAACAGGTTTATCCGATAACGCTGTGACGTCTGGTGTTGGTCAAAGTTACAACATGCAAAACTTGATCGGTAATTCAGTCGGGCCATATGTCCCTTCCAATATTTTTGCCAATACACAACGACAAATTCAAGGAAAGTCGAATATGCAACAGGTTATGACCCAACAGCAACACCAACAACAGTCTCAAAACTCGAATCAGTTTGTACAGAACTATCAACATCCTTCTCTGAAAAAACGCCGAGGAAATGTTCAACAGTCGCTAATTCAGCAACAACAACAACAACAGAATTTAATCCAGCAAATTCAATTGCAATCTTCCAAGCAACCATCGGGTACCAACACTGAAGACTCAAATCAGACTACTCTGCAACAATCACAATCTGGGTTTATGCAAACTCAACAATCTACTTCCCAACAATTGATACCAACAATACTTCAACAAAATCCGCAATCGAGTTTACGTCAAAGACTGTCACAACATTCTCTAAACACCCACCAAAAACAACAACAAACACAAATGGCTCAACAGTCGATGATACCCTCACAGCACAATCATTTACTTGGGCAGGTAAATAATGCCATGGAGCAGCAGCAGCAGCAGCAGCATCAGCATCAGCAACAGAAATGGTTTGGACGACAAAATTCTCTATCAAGTATGCAACATCAGCAGCAGCAACAACAGGTAAGCTTCCCCCTCCAAACTGTTTTCCAACTCCTTAAGGGTCTAAGATTTATCGATTTAATCATTATTTGAAAGATTGACCCCTTGTACGAAATAGCAGATAACTTAACGTAAAATTCCGTAACTCAAGAATAATGTGGTCTTAATGTCATTTTGGACCTTTTGAGTCAGACAAAATAAATCCAAAGTAAGGGCTCATTGTCTGAAATAACATGAAACGACTATTATGCTCCTAACGAACCTAAAAAACAACTCAGACTCAAACGACTCAGTTTTAAACAAGACAAACTCATGTGAGTCAGATTCAGACAATGAAAAACCAACACCTCCTTAGTTATTAAGTTCTTCAACTTTATTTACACGATTTATTTTTGGCTCAACTATTACTATATTACTTACACCACAATACGACATTGAATAATACTCCTAAATACACTTAAGTCACACGTAATTCCTATTGAAGTGACTGCAAGTATGTGAAAGGTCCAAGTATAAGATACAAGTAGCCATATCTAACAAGGGAAAAAATATCATAAAATGCCCTCTCTCTGTCACTAATGTTGTTACTGGAAAACCGACAGGTTTTGTGTCAAAATGATGTCTTGAGTTTTCATCAACAACAGTTGGGGTCTCAGAACAATGTACCTGAACTCAAGCAGCAGCAGCAGCAGCAGATGCTTGGGAACCAAACTGGTATTCCGAACATGCAGGCACATCAGCAGTCAATGCGTACTCTCCAAGCGAGAGGTGCAGCACAACAACAAACACCAGCAATGTTATTATCGACACAAGGGCAGCAGGCACAATCGTTGAGGCCACCACAACCAACACATTTACAACAACAAATAGGATTAGAAAAACAGACAAATTTTTTTCAGCAAGGATTTATTCAATCTCAAAACCCAATTGATCAACAAAAACAATTTCTTCAGCTGCAAAGAATGCGTCCTGAGACATCATCAAGTATGTAATTTCGTTTTTAACTCTCGTTTACCTTTATAAAATCGTATAAGGATTGTAAACAGAGTGTAAGAGTAATGAAGAAAATAATATTGTCCTATCTTTCTTCACAATGGTTACACCCTGTTTACATTTCTATTTTCTCGATATTCTTTTGCCGTGTTCATATCGCTAAAACTACTTGATAAGTGCTAAAACATACTTAAATGTTGAAGGAATTCTCATGTTAAATGTCTCATAGCTGTTTTAATTTACCTTTTTAGCCTTGCTTGGTAGATGAGTTTTATATGAAAATATGTATTTTTTGTACTCATGCATCGAATGTGAGGAAGATAACTGTAGAGACCGGAAAAGCTCAAAAGAGTGTGAGGTCTCAGTATGCTTTTAAGGGTCTAAACTCGTTCGGTCATTTAAAGACCGAAAACAAAAACCTTTGCTACTTCCATTACTTGGCTGACTAAAATATTTTTAATTTCAACTTATTTTGGTGGGATAGCATTAGTAGATTCAATGCCTTCAAGAGGACAAACAAGTGGAGGTGATGAGCAAGAAGAAGTCTTTCAGAAGGTGAGGTTGCTTATAGTTAACCACCACTTTTTTATTGTTCACTTCTTCATTAGTTTTTCTGTTTTGTTCGTTTCAACTAATATTTAGTACATCATTATGAATTGAACCAACACATACAACTCTACCACCAATTAACGTTTCGGAGTTCCACTGTCTCCCAAATGACTGTTATGCTCTCAAATCTATATTACTAGATCTCCTTGATATTCATCCGGGTTATACGCCCTAGGTTAACCCAAGTTTGTATAGTTAACCAGCACCCGATCCCGGGAATAGTATAGTCGAAGAATCTTGGCATGGAAAGCTAAATAGGGGGCAATGTTTTTTAGAACGGAAAAGAGTTCTATATACATGAATTTCTTTGTCTTTTTGTATCACATTCTTTTTATTGGTCGATAGCATCACATCATTTCCAACTTGTTTTCCAGTTCTGTTCATGGAAAACGCGTATTAATTTTCGTGTTTTGAAATTGGCATGTTATATTGTCACCGTTTTTTCTTGCAGATGAAATCCTTGAAGGAAATGTACTTATCTGATTTGACTGAGATTTACAAAAGGACCACCGGAAAACTCCAGCAGGTACTATTTATTTTATCTCCCTCGCTTAATCCGAATATTATAATCCATTTGTTGGTTACTTTGTAAATCAATATTGTTTGATTTGTACAGGCGACAAAACCCGAAGAAGTGGAGTTACTGAAAAGGAATAAGTTAGTACTAGAACGACTTATTAGTTACTTACATGCACCGAAACATAATACTCCAGTAAATTCCAAGGAGAAGCTACTTCATTGTGAGAAACAAATTCTCCATATTATGAAACTGTATTCTCTCAAGAGATCTCTTTCGTCCCAACAACAACAATTTCAGCTACCCCGTGATCACATATCAGAATCTGAAGTATCTCCTTTGAAGCATCAAGAAAACCAGATAAAGCCCCAGACACAAATAAAAAACTTACGAAGTTCACAACAGATAATGCATCAAAATATCGTGTCAAATATGCAATATGGTTCAATGTCTTGTTTGCCGAACCATATGGGGATTCCACCTGTTCATCCAAGTACGATGAATACACTAAGACCTAATATGACGAGTTCATGTCAACAAACAAACGTTAATACTTCGTCGGCGAATATTACGAGTATGTTACCACCTAACATGATTCATCATCAACATATGAAGCAACGACAAGAACATCAATTCATGCAAACACCACAACTGAAGCAACATTTTCAGCGTAAGTTAATGATGCAGCAGCAGCAACATGAGCAGCAGATACTAAGGCAGCAAAGCCAAGAACTTCCTATACTTCAGCAACAACAACATAACTCAAACGGGCATCAGAAGTTACCGCAACCGACTCATTCACTGGTTGAACAAATTCCCCAAGTTCATCAGTCGGGTGAAGTTTGTGAGTCGACGACAGTTATCTCAGGTATGGGTATTAAATTTGTCGACATCATACTCAAAACCAATTGGCAATGAATGAAGAGGCCAAGGATGTTATATTTTTGGCCTAAATACTACCCTTTGTACGTGTGAGACTAGTCTCACTGCCCCTTCATGTTTGGCTTTTTTTAGAGCCTAACACGTGTTTTAATTGACGACCTGGAGAATACGTGACCATGCGGCCTACAACATGTGGGGCTAGATCTGGTACCAAATTAGGTTTGTGGATATTCAACTCAAAACCAATTGGCAATGACTTGAAGAGACCCTAGATATTAGATTTTTGGTTGTGAGAATACCCTTTGTATATGTGGTAAATTGACCATGACTAATATATGTGGAACACTTCCAGAACATCTCTCATCAGTTCAAGACCCGGGAAATAACCATCAAGAACTGAAAACTTGTGCTACTTTTCCTATTTCTTCACCTCAGCTACTTCAAGCCTTGTCCCCACAACTGTCTCAGAATTCTTCTCCACAGATAGACCAACAAGTAACATTTGTATCTAAAGAAGGAACACCATTTCAATCTACCCATTCCCCATCTATTAAACTTTCTCCATCCTCGCCATTGGCTTCATACCCTTCATCAAACAAGCCTGAAAAACAAAACTCCGGTCTTTCTCCACTCTCTGATGGTGCAAATAATGGACAATCACAAACACCCAATTCACAAATTCCTCATGTAAAACCTCTCGTTATTACCACACCCGAGGTTTCCGCTTCACCATTTTTGGAGGATTTTATTAGTTCAGACAACAACCGAGGTAGAGCGTCCACAATCGTATCTGATAAGCCAATCGCATTAACTAATCCTACACAACACCTATATGAAGTGGTTAGTCTACTTAATTTCTATTCGTATATTTATATTTGGGTACTTAAATTTTTGCTGAGTTTCTTCTCTGATATAGTAAAACCATTTTCAACGTCAGGTTAAATCGTTATCACTTAAAGCAACTTATAGTGCTGCAATGAAGGACATCGGTGCAGCAACCAATATGGTTGATATGATGACAGGATCTGTACTTGGTAATGGATCTAGAGCTTCTATTGGTGAGGACTTAGCAGGTATAACAAAGTCCAATTTGCAAGATACGTACTTTATCTCATTCGATGGAATCGACAAAAAAAAGAAATCTTCGGTTATTGTAAATGGACCCGAGACATCTGAACTAGAATCAACTGCAACATCTAGAATCAAGAGATGCAGATTTGAGGTACACTATATTTCTTCATAATTAATCGCTATCCAATTTAATCAACATTCGGTCTTTTGAAATAAAAGTATGGGTACTTTATGTTGCAGATGAATCCTGCACTTCTGCAAGAAATCAATGAGATAAACCAGAAGCTAATTAACACTGTGGTTGATATAAGTGATGAGGATATCAATCTTAATGCATCTCCTGGAGAAGGTATTGAGGGCATAATCATCAAGTGTTCATTTAGCCCGATAACTCTCAGTTCCGAACAGGTACATTTCAGCTATAACAATAAGGAATATGAAGTTTCTTGTTTCGGCTAAATAACGTTTTTTTTTCTCTTCTATTACGGTTGTGCAGATGCCCGTCTTACCAATACACTTGCTCATCTCCGATAAATATCCCGATTGTTCCCCCATACTCTTAGACAAGTCTCCTGTCAAACTAAGGTAAGTGAAAGTAAATCATTGATTTTCATTCGAGAATCGGGTTTCTTCTTGAGAATGTCCCTCGTGTCCATATAATCAGATACAAGTCCTGAAAATTTTGTATTTTTCAACTTTTATATTATTAACTCAGAAATGCTTTTCTACTTAATATACCCGCATATCCCCATAAACGGGACCAACGTTTCTCTAACAATGAGCATGTTCTCTTCTTTGTTAACTTGCATGTATTTTGACTACAGGAACGAGTATGAAAATCTAGTGATAAAGGCAACATCAAAGTTTAATACATCCCTTCGTTGTCTGTCGGAGCCCATATCACTTGAAGAGATGGCTCGATATTGGGATGCCTGTGCATACGAAGTAGTGAATGAATATGCTCGAGAAAATGGAGGAGGGAACTTCAGCTCGAGGTATGGTAGATGGGAAAAATACGTCAGTGCTGCTTGATCTTCGTCATAGTCATCATATCTTCTGATCAGAACAAGTTGATTTCGAACAGCATAATAGTCAATGCTATTGCTACCTACCTTAGTGTTATCATGGAATGATAAATGGTTTCGTGTTGGCGACAACATTTATCGATCAGGGTTTTGAATAAAACACGAGATTGACGAAAACTAGAGCTATTTAGGGGAAAGCCCAAAATGGATGTTTTTTGTTCTCACAATTTGATTTTTCATTTGTAAATAAAATTACCTTCTGGAGGCCAATGACTGTCAAATTATATCAGCATTTCCCAATCGATTAATATTGAAAAATTCCTCAGGATTGTCGAAGTCATGTCTTATTCAAATCTGTTAAATTATCTAAAAATTAAAACTTTCGAGAAGTTACTACTGTTTATCATTTTGACCGTGAAGTTCAACATTTCCATTTATATAAGACGCATTCCTCTTGCGAGGAATGCGCTTACAGTCTATCAGAGAGGGTTTATAAAGATTTAAATTTGGGAAATGTTATATACGCTTATCATTTCTACCTATCACTCACATCTCCTTTGACTTCAACAAAACATGTCTTGGATGTGAGTGTATATAACAAAAAATATGAGTGCATTATAAATTTCCCTTTAAATTTTTGTTACAATTCTTTTCCATAGGAGCCCACATATTTTGCCGTAGGCCCATCCCTCTCTTAGCACCCCTGTGGGCCTCGGACAGGGAAATCCGAGGGCACTCAGACTGGCCCAAGTCTGGGATGTTCTAACCCCATAAGGAATAGACCCAGTCCAAATGCCCTGGGACTCCTGTCTGAGCAGCACTGGCAGAGGTCGTGCCTATGGCAAATTTAGGGCGCGCCTATAGACCCTCCTTATATAGTTTTGCCTTTATAAATGATTGTATAGATGTTTTCGTAACAATGGCTTCTTTTTACACACTAGTTAGTACAATATCATCCAGCGGGCCATGTATATTTTACAAAGATTGGCATCTTCAATTTCTTGAGAAGCAATATATTGGTGATTTATGTCAAGTGTTGTGGCATATTTTGACCTAATAAAATGATTTTGCAAGAAAATTATGAAAGGGGTAATGGCTGAGAAAGAATGGTCGTTCAGGGCCAAAAGAATCTGGTACAAACCCAAAAATAAAAACAAGTGGAATATCAAGGTTCTTTGGGTCAAAAAAATAGTCTGATTGCAGTTTAGGCCATCACATACCAAATGCAGTGTTTTGCTATTCCTAAAGGCATTTGCACTAGCATTGAGTCCATTCAAAGGACCTTTTGGTGGGGAAAAACCAAAACTAACCACACTCTCAACTGAGGTGCCATATGCAAACCAAAAAAACTAGGAGGGTTGGGGTTTCGTCTCCCACTCCTCGATAACCAAGCTTTTCTTAACAAGATCAATTGGCGTCTCCTCAACAATCCTCAGGCTATATGGGTTCAAGTTCTCAAAGGGAAGTACTTCCCTAAGTCGAGAAATCCTTCTCCTCCTAAGGCTACCCACTCGTGGCCCTGGAAATCTATCAGCAAGCAATTCCCTCAAATGGAGAAGTTAGTTTTCTGGGATGTTAATAACGGTAATTAATATCTGGCATGACTACTGGATTCCCAATCACCCCCTCCCATCACGAACCATAGTGGGTCAACGCTGGAATGGGTTTCGCAACTAATTACTAATAACCAGTCGGATATGAATATTATTACTAATTGTTTTGACAATGAGATTTGCAGATCTATAGCCAGCATTAATCTACAGGAAGACCAAGAGGATAAACCAATCTGGACCTTAACTAAAACAGATAACTTCTCAATTAAATCTATGTACAACTTTCTTAAAACAGGTAGCACTGAACCACATCAAGATCAAAATGATTGGTTATTCATTTGGAACATAAATACCATTCCACGTATAAAACTATTTTTATGGAAATGTTGTACCAACAGCTTACCAGTTAGAGATAAGATTGGGAAATTTGTTGGAAATTATTTCACCTGCATTAATTGTAATGAAATGGAAACTATTGATCATGTGATGTTACATTGTACTTTCGCGAAAGCTATATGGTTTCATTTTCAGATCGGATCAATTGTCCACTGTTACACAGTGGATTAAACAATGGAAAACTCTAGATGAGGAAACAATCAATCTATATGCTAAAATACTATGGTTTATTTGGAAGGCCAGATGTGAGAATTGTTTTTCCACTAATAAACAAGATCCCATACAAATGATCTCACGGATCAATAATGCTTCTACCAGACCTCTCAAAATTGAGACCATTATAAAAAAAACCAATGCAGGAAACAAACTACTACAACACAATGGAGACCTCCATCGACACCCTTCTCAAAGTTCAATGTTGACACATCCTTTGCTGCTATATCTGAACCTGCAGGAGTAGGTTGTATTATTCATGATGTAGAGGCAAAATTTATTCTAGCGGTTGCTGACGTAGTCCGAGGTCAAAACGCTGAAGAATGTGAAGGATTAGCTATTTATAATAGCATGCTATTGGCACAACAGTTGGGATTCAACCATGTTCATATAGAAAGCGATAACCTAGCAGTCATTCAGTGCATCAATGGTCAGAGTATGGGACTTCAATGGCAAACACAGAAGATAGTGAAACAAGTGGTCGCCCTCAAGGACAAATTCGCAGCGATAATATTTACTTTCACTCTGAGGGAAGGCAACATCCAGGCAGATGCGCTTGCAAAATGGGGCAGAAAATATAGGAAAAAAGAAATTTGGAATGTTTTACCTTCTTTTGTTCCTAATTTACTATAAACTCTATGTATACTTTTAGTTCTTTATTGCTATTATCTTTCATCAAAAAAAAAATACCAATATCGACCAGAAATTTTATTTATCCACGTGAGTAACATTCATAATTTTCTAATAATGACAAAACTACCATGCAGTACAAACAGTTGTCTGTTTTCTACAAAATCATATATGTTCTGAGTTATGACGGTGTCTTTTGATCTATTCTAAATTTTGATACAACTTTAGCTATTTGTTTAGAGTTATGTTTGATGATTTTTCGTTTTACCTGATGTTTTTTGTAAATGTTTATGATGTTTCTTTCGTAAATTAGATTTGCTTCCCAACCATCTGTTTTTCGATACCAACGGTCGTTTGTTCAACACAAAAAAATTGTTTGTTCGATATAAAACAGTTGTTTGCTCAATACAAATAATTTTTGGCTTTATACAACTGTTGTTTGCTCGATACAAGAAGTTCGTCCGATGGGACAAACATATTATCTACAATAGAATGAAAAATGAAAACATTTTGTATGGTACAAGCAAATCGATATTTTATGATTCATCTGATGTTTTTTATATATGTTTGTGATGTTTTGTAAATCAGATATGTTTTCTAACTATTTGTTTGCTTGGTACAAATAGTTAGTTGATCGATACGAAACAGTTGTTTGCACAATACAAAACAGTTGTTTGCACGATACTTCATACAAATTGTTGTTTGCTCGATACAAACTGTTGGGCCAACGGGACAAACGTGTTATCTGGAAAAGTGTTGTGACAAAATCAAGTAACCAAGAAAAATATAATCAAAAGTAAATAATGATACTGAACACAAGAGATTTATTTGGTTCAGTTTGTTAAACCTACTCCACGAAGGACAATGACACGGTGATTTTCACTATAATAAGAATGACAAGTTAGACAAATAATTTGTGAGAGTGAATGAGATATCTCTAGGGTTTCTGTTTATATAGCCGCAGAAAATCCTAATCTCACCGCCTCTCTCTTTCTAAAACCGAAATATACATGGATACCCTTAATATTGATAACCGCATTAACCGAAGCTTTGCCTCGTAAATAAGGAGGTTAGCCCTACTAGACGGGTCCAAAGTTTCATGTCGAGGCTTGTGGGTATTTAAACATTACTCTGAAAGCGAGTTAGCGGGTCACAAACTGGGATAGATATCAACCCATAGTCAAGACTCGTTCAACAATACTCCACATTGACTTAAATACGCCACCTTGACATGTATATGCACCATCATATGATCAACGCCTTCCACCATTGTCGCACTAGCCCTGAAAAGGTTGGCCCTCAAAAATGCCCTCAACATCTGTAAATCTCAATTAAGTCTAAGCAATGCTTAAACTTGAAAGTTCGCACTGCTTTGGTCAAAATATCAGCTGCATTTTCTCCCATTGATACCTTCTTCATTGTGGTCTTTTATTCCTTAATCACATCTTGGATACATTTGATTTTTAGTCAAATGAATCGCACTCTAGTTATCACATTAGACTTTTGTCAACTCCTACTTCAAACCTGACTCACCAACTAAACCCCTCAACCATATTACTTCCTTCTCTGCCTTTGTTTTTGCCATGTATTCAGCCTCAGTCGTAGACATAGGAAGTACTTACTGTAGTATTCCTCTCCAACTTATGGCACTTCCACAAAGAGTGAAAATATAGCATGTTAGTGATCTCTACTTATTTTTCATTTTTTTTGAATTGGTCAGCGTGTCTCGAACCCTTGACCTCTAGGATGGTAGACTATACCTCTAACCACTCTCAAACCAAGGGTTGTTGACTGATCTCTTCTTATTATGATCTACTAAGAAATATAAATCCACATATCCAACTACTGACCCTGAAGTATCTCAACTTCTGTCATAAACCAGACCAGTATCCGTCGTACCACCCAGATATGGTAGTACAATTTAACATCTTGCCAATGACCCCTCCCAGTTCTGTCCATGTATCTGCTGACTACACTAACGACATGCGAAATATCCAACTTCGTGCAAACGACAACATATATAATGCTACCCACTGCACTTGCACAAGGCACCCGCATAAGACATATCCTCTATCTCCTCATCAGTTTCTGGAGATAACTTCCCTGAAAGCTTGAAATGTGTTGCCAATGAAGTACTCACAAGATTTTCCTCTTGCAGTCAGAGATATTCCAACACCTTCCCGATGTCTACTGAGACAAAAATAATTCTTCAGCAGATTAATACCTACACATATCCAAAATCTTCTTGGATGCACCCAAGTCTTTCTTGTCAAACTCAACCCTTAACTGCCTCTTTAACTTGTAGATTTCAGGCATGTCCTTGTAAGCTATCAGAATGTCATCCACCTATAGGAGCAAATATATATAAGAACCATTTGATAGTTTTCTGTGATAAACACAACTATTATATTTGCTTCTACCATACACAGATTTCTGCACAAACACACATGGTCTTCCTTGTGTTAGATTTCAAACCCCTTTTACAAATTTCTTCTTCCAACACACCATATAAGAATGAAGTATAAACATCAAGTTGTTCAAATTCTAAATCATTCAGAGTAGCCAAAGCAAGTAATACTCTAATTCAAACTCATCGCAATGGCCTCAATACATATTCTGCATTTTCATGTCAAAATGTCAAACTTATCACCTGGAATTTTACTTCACCTATTGGTTTGAATTTCTTTATGTCTAAATTTCAAACTAATTAGGCATTTTAGGTGGCCAGTAAATGTCAAATCAAACTTGTCTAAAACTTACGTCTAAGATCCTTAGTATTGGGCCCATTGCAATGAGTTATTTTTTGACGATAACGGAATCTAACGATTTTATATCTAGATAAGAATAACTTTAGGAAAGGAAAAGAAAAATAGAAAGATGAAAACGAAAAGTGAAATTGAGTGCTACAGTTGAATAATTGTTAGATTCTTCTCTTTAACAAATATTATAGCTTATAGGAATCTTATCACAATTTTAGTGGCACTTTTTTTTCCTCTTGTGAAGCTTTATCTGGATAGCCATGACAAACTACACTTTGAAAATCACATTAGTTCAAAATTTATATAGATGATTGTAACGTGAAATTACATTTTACAAATACTTTGCTCTTTGTACTAGACAAACATACACATTATTCTACATCTTTAATTAAGTTGTTTTTCTATTAATAAAGGGTTAATTCCGTTTTGGCCCCCGATTTGTGACCAACTGGCCGTTTTGGCCCCCAATTGTGTCCGGCAGTTCGTTTTGGCCCCATTTTCCTGTTTGGCCCCAACATATTTTTGTAAGCTTCTCCATTCTACCCTTATGGCAATTTTGTAAATTAAATGTATTTTCTTTCTCTTTGTCCACCTCACTAAGCAATTGCCACGTCATATTCGTCCACATAAGGTCGCCGGAAAATGTCGTCGGAAAATGTCGCCGACGACATCATTTCCGGTGACCACCATTTTTTTTTTTTTTAACTTCTTCTTCTCCAACCATCTCCTTCTTCTTCTCCAACCATCTTCTTCCTTCTTCTTCTCTCTCTCTCCTTCCTCTTCTCTCTCTCTCTCTCTCCCTCCTTCTTCTTCTCTCTCTCCTTCTTCTTCTCTCTCTCCTTCTTCTTCTCTCTCTCTTCCCCTCTTCTCTCTCTCTCCCACTCTTCTCTCTCTGTTAGGTTTCCGGAAACCTAACAGAGAGAGAAGAGGGGGAGAGAAAGAGAAGAGGGGAAGAGAGAGAGAAGAAGAAGGAGAGAGAGAAGAAGAAGGAGAGAGAGAAGAAGAAGGAGAGAGAGAAGAAGAAGGAGAGAGAGAGAGAGAAGAGGAAGGAGAGAGAGAGAAGAAGAAGGAAGAAGATGGTTGGAGAAGAAGAAGGAGATGGTTGGAGAAGAAGAAGTTAAAAAAAAATGGTGGTCGCCGGAAATGATGTCGCCGACGACATTTTCCGGCGACCTTATGTGGACTAATATGACGTGGCAATTTCTTAGTGAGGTGGACAAAGTGAAAGAAAGTACATTTAATTTACAAAATTGCCATAAGGGTAGAATGGAGAAGCTTACAAAAATATGTTGGGGCCAAACAGGAAATTGGGGCCAAAACGAACTGCCGGACACAATTGGGGGGCCAAAACGGCCAGTTGGTCACAAATCGGGGGCCAAAACGGAATTAACCCATTAATAAAAGATGACAAAAAACATACAACTACGATAGAATTGACAACACAAGTAGTGCGCCACAATTTAACACACCTTTTAGTACATTCTTCTCAAGGATTAGCTATATGATTACATTATTATGTCGTGTTACGTGTAGCCAAGATACACTGAACTTCCACAATGTGAAATGTCAATAATTAACTTAAATGTCATACAAATCTGACTACATCCAAACCTATTTTTGTAAACAAAAGAATTACACAAGTAAAATAGACAATCTTATAACATACATCACACAACTATCCTACAGGTTATTATTTATATCCTTAATAACACAATTTCAACAAGTCATAGATTTCTATATTGAATGAATCAAGGGTTTTTTAGAGAATGACCCCCATTTATTTAGCTATATTAGGGGGACACCCCTAAAAACATTCTCGTTTAGGCGTTAACCCCCAAAGCTCATATTCCGTTCAATAGCCATGAAGTAGTGGTCGTGTGAATCACATGCTCGATTTCTGACTAAAATATCCCCGTCCTAATTTTTAGTATATGACTCCCATTTATTTAGCTATATTAAGACTACACTCGCAACCAAAATACTTTGTCCATTCGAATAGTTTATCCCGAGCCAATACCTTTCCATCTCACGATCGGTCGAATCACCCTAGTTACATGTCGAACCACTAACTCCGATGTTCGCCCATAGACTGGGTCATGCTCCCCTCTAGCCAGAGGCCAAAGCTAGATCTAATCCATGAATGACTCTGGTTGGTTCACCCTTGTTACGTTCTCTGTCTCATAAGTCTCAGGTTCGGATATAGATCAGGTCATACTTTCCCCGAGCTAGAGCCAATCAGCGAGTGACTCTGGCCGAGGTGTCACTTGTACTTCGATTATAGGGTGCATCGTGTTTTTACCAGTCCGAGGTAGTTGTACCCAAAAATTACTTGTATAGGTCAAGTTCAAGTTATAAATCCACCAAACAGAACCCAAAAAAGAATGAAAGAACAACTAGTAGTAGTTGTACCCAAAAATGGTGTAATTGGTTTCAAAGTCTCTGTTTTATAATTGTTTCTCACAAAAAATCTGATCTTGAATCTTTTAATCATGTTTTAAGGAGTTGGTATCCATTTCTTAGACATGGGTTTCGAAGAAAAGATGAAATCTTAGAAATTTTTTATAGAGAAGAACTGAAATCTAGAATAGAAGTAGAAGAAATTGAAGAAGAAGGAGAAGCAATCAAAGAAAAAGAAACCGATTCAGAAATTCATCCATGTTAAATCGGTTTTCGGATTGTCCTTCAACAACTAACCAAGATCCAGAGCAGAGCAAAATAACAGAACTCAAGTTGACAATGAAGAAGAACAAAAACAAAAAATTGTGAACTCCATATTGAAACCAGAACCCATTTGCTTAGGTTCAGCAGATCCACAATCTGAAGAAAAATCTGAATTTTATAGTGAAATTTTTAATATTGAAAGCATCACTTATTCCAAAAGAAGAAGAAGATATTACAGGTTGTGAAGTTGATGGTTGAGAGGAAGAAGATACTTGAGAAATAGGTGGTTGTGAAGCTCCAAGTGGTATTTTGGTTGGGGGTGTAGTCCTAATATAGCTAAATAAACGAGGGTCATATACTAAAAATTAAGACGGGGGTATTTTGGTAAGAGATCGAGCATGTGATTCGCACGACCACTACTTCACATCTGTATTTCCACACAAACCAAATAGCTATAGATATAGTTTCAATAGTGTTTAGGGAAGTAGACTTGTCTCTGTTTGTATCAGTGCTAAGAGATAATTGAAACCAATCTTCAAAGTTACTAATGCTCTGTGTAATTCTGTAGATATCACTGAATTCTCCTACAATTGTTTTAACAAATGGACATTGAAAGATGAAGTGCATTTGAGTTTCCTCTTCTTGTGTGTATGGAGGACATAAGGAGGAGAATTCCTTGTTATATTTGTTGAGAATGTGATTAAGTGGTAGAATGTTACGAGCTATCTTCCACATAAACATGAAGATTCTTGGGTGTAGTCTAAGTGCCCACAATTGTTTCCATATGGGTTGATTTCTGGTGGTTTGGTTTCCGGTAGTGTGAATTAGATGTTTGTAAAGGGAGGAAACAGAGTACTCACCAGAATTTGCTAGAGTCCATCTTTGTTTGTCTCTGCTATGATTCAAAGGGATGGTTAAGATTCTTTGTTTTACTTCTATAAGAAAAAGAGTGGATAACAGAGGTTGGTTCCATGTGTTGTCAGAATTTATCAATTGGGAAACCATGGTGTATCTTGGATCCTGCTCAGGCAAATCTCTGTGGGATAAGCCAGGTATCCAATTGAGAGTCCATATATTAACTTCAGTCCCATCACCAATGTCCCATAATATATTTTGATCATTTGGTTCTGATTTCTTTGGACAGTCTTCCAGAGCAAGGAGGAATTGGATTGGTTTGGTGGGGCTGGGTTCCTTCATTTAAATGCCTGAGTAGATTTTTTGAGAAATTGTTTTGTCCAACTAATGGGATTTTGGGGGGGGGGGGGGGGGGGGGGTGAATGATGGTGGGGTTGTGGATATAGTGGTATTTGATCGATTTATTGTTAGTAATGGTAATGGAGGCACTAGTGAGAATCTTAGTGGTGTTTGGGGTGGTGGTTTGAGGGTTTTGCGCAGGGTTTGATGACAAGAGGGATTCCAGAGTGGGGGGGGGGGGGGGGGGGGGGGGGTGAGTGTTGTGATTTGCAATTTTCCGGTTGTAGTTGTGTGTTGATCTTCCAGAACTTGACATGGGTACGGTGGGTGATCAATAACTCTGCAAAATAGACATGTTGATATGGAGAAAGGAAAAAAAACTGTATTCACCTTTATTATTT
The DNA here is from genome assembly GCF_041429995.1 of Eschscholzia californica. NCBI lineage: Eukaryota > Viridiplantae > Streptophyta > Magnoliopsida > Ranunculales > Papaveraceae > Eschscholzia > Eschscholzia californica. The sequence goes on along the minus strand of NW_028238309.1, from coordinate 26,133,558 downwards.
TATTTAAAGTGTATGTACATAGTTTTGACATTTATGTAGTGCTATATTTTAACTTATCCATGTTATCTCTATTTCTTTAGTGTATTTTTTTGTGTAAGCATTAACGGCTCTGATATAAAATGTTAAAAATCAAAGTCTACTCAGATACTTTCCCCAATCAATTAGTTCGATTTTCGTGTCTGATTCCCTCTTCCTCTAAATAGACTTTCTTCACTCTCTTAAATCTTAATTAAAGTTTGATTCTTATTAGATCCGAATTATTTATAACTTCGCCCTAATCGAGCAAAGCTCTCCTCTCAAGAAAGTAGATACAGTATTTTTTAAAATTAAACTGTTTTAATGAATAGTCGTAACGGAACGGTCCAAAATTATATCGGAAGGATCAGTTCCTATAATCCTCAACCTCAACTCAAAAATGGCTTCCCGTTTTCTGAATCTCTCTCTTCACTTTAACCCTCTTATAAAACCACCATCCCAATCCAAACTCTTCTTCTCAGTTTCATCTTCTCGAACCTTCTCTGTTTCATCAAAAATGACTTCCACTACTAAAAAGGTAAATCATCTCTCCCCATCTCCCTCTTAATTTTCTTTCTCATCGTCCATCCGTTGGAAATTTCATATTTTCTCTCTCGCTCTTATTATTTGATTAGGTCTTGTTTCCGATTGCCCATGGCAATGAACCGATGGAAGCAATAATGACTATTGACATCCTTCGAAGAGCTGGAGCTGATGTTGTTGTTGCATCTGTTGAAAAAGATCTTGTGATTAAAATGACCTGGGGGATGAAGCTTGTTGCTGATGCTTTCATTACTGATTGTGCTGATACTACTTTCGATCTTATCACTCTTCCGGTTCGTTTATCTCCTATTCTTGGATAATTTTGATACTAACTAGTTTATGCTTTAGGTAAGCTAGGGTTTACAGAATATGCGTATTTTGTTTTGATAATTAATTAGATCATTCTTTTGTGTTGCTTTTAGTGTTAGATGAGGTCAGAAAGGATTTGTATAGTAGAATAAAGAAAAACTTTTGGATTTAATGAAGATGTAGTAATATTTGAAAACATGCCCTAATTTCTGATCATGAAATATTTGAAAACATGTTCTGATCATGAACCAAACATGCCCTAGTTTTGTTTTGTTATACAAACCAAAAAAACCTAATTAGAAAATCATGGTTTTTCTTTTCAATAAACCTAATAGTAGTAGTTTTATCCCCCTTGGAAGAAACCTAGTAAATGAAAAAACTTGTTATTCAAAAAATGTCACATCTGTCTTGCTAGTAAAACTTAAAAAATAAGTGTTTCTCGAAAGCGTTGATTTTTTCATTTGACAATGGTGGGACTTCTTTAACCTCATCTTAAACAAAAAAATTACGAATAGGTCATAATATGACAAGCGATATCTTAATTGGTCAAATTCTTCGAAGTTTTCTAGACTTCGCTTAACATGTTTCTCACTTGTCAACAACCCTTGGTTGGAGTGGTAAGAGGTATAGTCTACCATCCTAGAGGTCAAGGGTTCCAATTCAATAAAAAACATGTTTCTCACTTAAATATTGCTAAAAAGAAAAAGAGACAACTTCTTTGTAGTGAAGTCATTACAGCTAAAGAGAAAAAAAGAATAATGTTGGTCATTTGATCGAAAGAAAACGTTCAAAGAGATAGGAAACAATTTAGGTTAACTTTGGCTAGGTTAAATTAGCTTTAACGATGTTAAGTTAATTATAATGTCTTCGAAAAACTAGGACAAATGAAGATTTTACTTAATTTGTGATCCAAACTGCTAAAATTGTTGATGTGACCCTCTGATATATGCAATTCTCATTGATTATGAGTAACTTGTAGTGTGGAGAGCATAAAGAAACACGTCTCGGATCCTTTGGATGAGCGCTCACAGGAACTCAGGGAACTTGCTGTAAGATTTGAGGAGAAGTTATTTTCTGCTTCCTCAAGCCAGGTAAATTGATATATTCACCGAAACTTTGATCGTTTAAATTATGGCCGTGATATTTCTGGAATGTTTTACGCAACTTTACTTCTATATAAATGAAAATCGGCAGTGTAAACTGATATCGAGTTTGATCCCTAGTTAAAACAGCGTAGAACCGATAATGTGGTGCTTCTTTCTGAAAAAGATAATTTTATACCTTGCTCTTATAATGTTTCAAAATGACATTATCTTTTTTGGACGAAATTTTTTGCATTTTAGTTCAACCTATTAGATATAATGTGGATTAGTAAATTGTGCTCTTTCTCCGTTAGCTGTGACGAAATATGCTACTGTGTCCTTATTGTTAGATGTATTTGAAGGATATAATTTTCTGATCCTTTTTAACATATATCAGGCTGAATATGTCCGACGAATATCCATGAAGATGATAACTATGGATAAAAAGCCTCAGTCTAGTGAAGAAGTTAGTTCTTTACCATCAACCTCAACTTGCAGCAACCAAAACCCATCAGATTCAGGTAATATTACGAAACATAGAGAAGCTTTTGTTCATGACCATTGACATATAGACTTAGATCCTTGTCGTTCTTCGAGTTTTGTTGATATTTAAGTGAAAATTTGTTCTTATAAACTTTAATATGCGAGTATTGTGTTGATTTCACACGAATTTTTGGAATGAACAAGTGAGGAAATTGTAGTCTTTTACCTTTTGACTCTCGTGCTACCAATGTGGTTGGGCTACTTTATTTGATAAACAAGACACGAGTTTGACAATTTCGATCCATAATTTTACCAACTTTTCTCTTTAAATTTTTATCTTTTTAACCGATCTTTGTGATCGTGAATGTTGTGTGTTTGTTTTTATGATTTGCTTTCTTAACACCATCTAGTTCTGAATTCGTAGGTAGTTTTTTTTCTTCATTTAGTTAGTCTAAAATCATGTGGTTCATTGAGAGTACTTTTGTTATTTCTCTTGGTCGTAATGTATTTCAAATAGCCGCTTCTCAAAGTGAACAGTCTCAAGTGGGTAACCAGAACCCATTTGCTTAGGTTCAGCAGATCCACAATCTGAAGAAAAATCTGAATTTTATAGTGAAATTTTTAATATTGAAAGCATCACTTATTCCAAAAGAAGAAGAAGATACTACAGGTTGTGATTTGCAATTTTCCGGTTGTAGTTGTGTGTTGATCTTCCAGAACTTGACATGGGTATGGTGGGTGATCAATAACTCTGCAAAATAGACATGTTTTTTTTTTTTTTTTTTGTTGAAAAAATAGACATGTTGATATGGAGAAAGGAAAAAAAACTGTATTCACCTTTATTATTTTATTTAAAGTGTATGTACATAGTTTTGACATTTATGTAGTGCCATATTTTAACTTATCCATGTTATCTCTATTTCTTTAGTGTATTTTTTTTGTGTAAGCATTAACGGGTCTGATATAAAATGTTAAAAATCAAAGTCTACTCAGATACTTTCCCCAATCAATTAGTTCGATTTTCGTGTCTGATTCCCTCTTCCTCTAAATAGACTTTCTTCACTCTCTTAAATCTTAATTAAAGTTTGATTCTTATTAGATCCGAATTATTTATAACTTCGCCCTAATCGAGCAAAGCTCTCCTCTCAAGAAAGTAGATACAGTATTTTTTAAAATTAAACTGTTTTAATGAATAGTCGTAACGGAACGGTCCAAAATTATATCGGAAGGATCAGTTCCTATAATCCTCAACCTCAACTCGAAAATGGCTTCCCGTTTTCTGAATCTCTCTCTTCACTTTAACCCTCTTATAAAACCACCATCCCAATCCAAACTCTTCTTCTCAGTTTCATCTTCTTCTCGAACCTTCTCTGTTTCATCAAAAATGGCTTCCACTACTAAAAAGGTAAATCATCTCTCCCCATCTCTCTCTTCATTTTCTCTCTCATCGTCCATCCGTTGGAAATTTCATATTTTCTCTCTCGCTCTTATTATTTGATTAGGTCTTGTTTCCGATTGCCCATGGCAATGAACCGATGGAAGCAATAATGACTATTGACATCCTTCGAAGAGCTGGAGCTGATGTTGTTGTGGCATCTGTTGAAAAAGATCTTGTGATTAAAATGACCTGGGGGATGAAGCTTGTTGCTGATGCTTTCATTACTGATTGTGCTGATACTACTTTCGATCTTATCACTCTTCCGGTTCGTTTATCTCCTATTCTTGGATAATTTTCATACTAACTAGTTTATGCTTTAGGTAAGCTAGGGTTTACAGAATATGCGTATTTTGTTTTGATAATTAATTAGATCATTCTTTTGTGTTGCTTTTAGTGTTAGATGAGGTCAGAAAGGATTTGTATAGTAGAATAAAGAAAAACTTTTGGATTTAATGAAGATGTAGTAATATTTGAAAACATGCCCTAATTTCTGATCATGAAATATTTGAAAACATGTTCTGATCATGAACCAAACATGCCCTAATTTCTGTAGTAGATCATATGGTTGTCTTTTGTCTTTCTTGATTCCTGGTTTTGTTTTTTTTCTGTTGAATTTAGGGAGGACTACCAGGTTCTGAAACTCTTCGAGATTGTAAGATTTTAGAGAACTTGGTGAAAAAACAAGCGGAAGATGGGCGGCATTATGCCGCAATTTGTGCAGCTCCTGCAGTTGCTCTTCTGCCATGGGGAGTGTTGAAGGGAAAGGAAGTATGGTTTTAATGAAGTAATTCTTTTTACGCCTTTATCTTTTTCCTCATGGTGTTCTTATTTTTTGTGTTTTTTTTTACTGAATAGGCCACTTGCTTTCCCCGATTTTCGGAGCAACTATCTTCTCAAGCAACAGTTTTTGAATCGAGAGTACACCATCATGGGCAACTTGTGACCAGTCGTTCACCTGGTACAGGAATGGAGTTCTCTGTAGCTCTTGTGGAGAAATTATATGGAAAAGAAAAATATGATGAAGTTGCCAACCCATTGGTGAGATGATACTCTTCTATACTGTCTCCATTAACTAAATGTTAGGTATCCTATGAATTTATTGGTATGTGAGTATGTCTAGATAAGTTTTTCGCAAACTGAAGGAACGAGTATGATTGAAGTCATCAGTCATCACTTCGTTTCAACCATATTTGAGGGATTGATTAGCATATTACTTGGGAAGTAGAAAATTGTTGTTGTGAGAGTTTCTATTGGTATGATAATGAGTTTGTGATATATGTTATTTGAGGCCAGTTCGACAATTGTAGCTAGTGCAATCAATTTGACCAATTATCGGTTTGGGGAGTTTTCAACCTTTACTATTTTCTCTTGATTTTTTCTACGTTGTTTAGATGATACCATCTTCTCTCTCAAGTCTCAATTCTTAGTATGATTTTGGGTTGACAGCAACAAAGTTTTTATGTTGTCTGCTGTATTATGGACTGCGGTTGTTATACATGAAAAAGAACTACAAAATCTAATTGTTTGCCTTAATAAATGTTTTTCTTGATTTACTAAAGAGATCCCCCCTCGTACCATGATTCCATTAATTTATGTTTGATTGACGAAAGAAGTGTGTTAGAGGTAGATGGACATGAGCATGGAGGTTCATCTGACCAAGATCTAAACTTGTAACTTTAATGTTAAATTATCCGAAGTATGTACTAATTCTTTGTTAGTCATATATCAATAATCAATCATATATCCTTTCGTTCGAATTTTCCTTTATGAATTTTGAATATCATCTTCTGCTTCAAATGCACTACAATTTGTTTATTTCCAGATACTGCGTCACAATGATGGAGAAGAGTATACAGTGACTGAGTTGAACCCAGTGAAGTGGACATTCGAGAATGCTCCTCAGGTACTATGAATGTTCAAAGACTCAAATATTACATTTGTGTGTGATATACGTACATATTTGGTTGGTGAGTATCTCATTTTTCATTTGCCAAAAATCAGGTTCTTGTACCGGTTGCCAATGGCACAGAGGAGATCGAAGCTTCAGCGATTATTGACATTCTTCGACGCGGAAAGGCGAATGTAATAGTGGCATCGCTTGAAGACAAGTTAGAAATAGTGGCTTCTCGAAACGTGAAAATAATAGCTGATATGCTCCTTGACGAGGCAGCTGAACTATCCTATGACCTTATTGTGTTACCGGTAATTTATCTGTCACATCTTGAGGAGGCTAACTAATGAATGAGCCTTCCGTTTAACCTTATTAAGATTTTCCTCTTAGAGCTTTTCTTGGGTTTCTCTAGGGTGGGCTTCCTGGTGCCCAAGCTTTCGCAAACTCGAAGAAGTTGGTAGATTTGCTTAAAAAGCAAGCGGAGTCAAACAAACCTTACGGAGCAATATGTGCATCCCCAGCTTTAGTTCTAGAGCCCCACGGCTTACTCAAGGTATGCCCATAACTGTGCTTTTGTCGACATCATTCAACTACCTAAAATTTTAACCCCATTCCTGATCTAATGTTTCTGACTGTACAATGTGGAATAACAGGGAAAGAAAGCCACTGCATATCCAGCCATGTGTGATAAGCTTTCTGATAAGAGCGAAATAGAGCACAGAGTATTGATTGATGGAAACCTTATAACCAGCAGAGGCCCAGGGACTTCAATGGAATTTGCTTTTGCAATTGTGGAGAAGTTCTTTGGACACGACAAAGCAATGGAAATTGCAAAGGGCATACTTTTCGTCAACCCGTAAAACATTCACTTTTCCTCGGTAAATGGAAGTAAGTTGAGTGTATTTCTACAACCGGAATAAGTTCCCTTTTTGGGACAGTTAACGTTTGCTTGCATTTTAATATACCCGAATTACATGCAAGTTAGTGGTTTCAGATAAATGTGGATTTCATGTTGAAGATAATAAACTTAGACAAGCTTTAGCTATGTTATTCTATGTATGTGGCATTTATAAAGATTCTATGTGGTACTTCAAACATGTATTGAGAATCCACTATGTGGTTTGGTACCAAAATACACCATACGACATAGTTCTCCAAAAGGCCCAACTATTGGATCATCTCTACTCAAGTCCACTGGCAAGTGTGAGTGTAAGATTATCGTCTGGCGATTTATTAGTTGGGTTTGTTTCTTTGGTCCTAGTTGTTGGTTTGAACTAGGAAATACCTCAACAAACTACATATTAATGTTTGAGTGTCAGTGCATTTTTCATGAGAAAGATAATTTGGTGCTTTTTGAGTTATCTTTTTAGTAATAACTTCCTAATATTGAAAGTGTAATAGATGTCAGCTTATACATAGCTTAATAGAAATAGTTAATTAGAATATAAACACAGCGAAGAGTAAAATAATTCGACTCTGAATGTTGTGTTCTTTTGTACATAATTCGTGTTAGACAAAATTTATATATATTAGGTATAATCATGGAATGGAATGAATCAGTTTAATCATTTTCTGATTATTAACTCAGCTATAAGCCAGAAAGGAAGAGATGGTGTAATTGTAAGAAGTTGCTGGTTTAGACAAATACGAAGTGGTGCCTTTAAAGAAAGTGGTGCCTTTAGAATTAGTTAAGTCTCTCCTTAACGAACTCCGTAACATATTTTCAGATATTTTCTCTATCGCTGGCAAACTCCATATGCTAAAGGTGGGTGATTTGGGGAAATAAGAGAATTATCTAAAGGTGCAAAGACTTTCCAAAAAATTAGTCAAATGTTAAAGGGAAATCATTTTGAGTGAAATATTTCTATTTTCTTTTCTATTCTCCACAACTTTACCATCATTTTTTATCCACTCCGACAATGATTGCCGGCAAACGACCATTGTCGGTGACCTTCAATATTTTTTTATAATCTTTTTAGGTTAATTTGATATTGACCCCCAATCATTTAGTGATATTAGGACTCCACCCCAAAAATCAAAAGTATTCTGGCGTTAACCCCCAATTGCCTTTTTTCCGTCAAAAACCCGTCAAATGGTCAGTGTGCGAAGCACACGCGCGAATTGTGACAAAACTGCCCTCCATCTAATCCTACGGTGAAAATTCTTTCTCATAATCAACGGGTTTGTATTGATTCTTTTTTTATGGTTTTATTTAGTGGCTTTTCATCAGCTTTAGCTACTCCTGCATGTAAGATTTTTTTTTCTTCATACTTTTGATTTGATGGTAAATTTTGTTTATGAAAACCCTAAAATTTTGACCTTTTTTGCAGTAATTGTTAGTAAGTTTGTTTAAAATGCACTTACTCCATTTGATGGTAAATTTTGTTTATGAAAACCCTAAAATTAGTAAGTTTTTTTCAAACCCTAATTATAGGTTGATTGTTGAAAGAATTATGCAAATACCCATGATTGACTTTTATGTCTTTTCCCCAAATGGATGGGTTTAGATCAGTTTTTCATAAGATATTAGGAAATTACTGTGAAAACCTAGATCCTTGTTTTACTTTCTATTTGCTTTTGATAAGAAGCAGATCTAATCTACTTTTGAAGATTAAGATTCTGCAATTTCTCTTCTTTATTAACGAACAATAATAAAGAAGCTTCCTGTAAACGAAAACAACTCATAACTTTTGAGATAACACCCCACTGTAAATTTATTAATTAGAGAAGGACCCCCAATCGAAATTTGAAGAGAACAAAGTGTACCTCAGTTGATGAACTAGACTTAGCTCATCCTCCCATCGTTTTATCAGCAATGAACTAATTTCCTTGTCTCAACCCTCCCAAAACCTCATCATCAATTGATTGAAGCTCTTGCTTTTTATAGAGCCTTAGGGTCCCAACAGTTTGAACTTCAAGGGTTTTGGGGATGAATATTTCAACAGTTGTTTTGAAGGGCTATTTCTGGACCGTTGATCACGAGAGGTAATGTTCACTGTTGGATTAGATGGGGGATTAGATGAGGGTAGTTTCGTTACGAATCACGCGTGTGTTTCACACGCCAATCATTTAACGACAAAATGACGGAAAAAAGGCAATTAGGGATTAACGCCAGAACACTTTTGATTTTAGGGGTGAAGTCCTAATATCACTAAATAAATAAGGGTCTATGTCAAATTAACCTCTCATTCTTTCATCTTCTCCTCTCTCTTTCTCTTCCCTTTCTCTTTCTCTTCCCTTCGCGGCGAAAATATTGCCGGAAAACGGCACTGGTTTGGAGTTTTATTTGTCAGTTGGAACACTTCTCTTTGCTATTTACTTCCTGGATCTTGTTTGATATTTCAATGGAGTTTCTCATTCTCTCTTTATTAGGATTTTATTTGTCAGCTTGATGGCTCTGTAAGGATCCGATCTATTACAATGTAAGTTTTTACTTCTTTATTTGATGATTTCTACTATAAGCTAACGTGCCTATTTATAATCTCCTAATGAGTACGTCTTATGCTTAGGTTTTGCTATCTATTTCGGGTCTAAATTAATATCACTGCAAATATGAGGAGGGGGAAATAGAGAGAGGAGGGAGAAGTAGAGAGAAAAGGGAGGAGTAAGGAGAGAAAAGGAGAGGGAGGAGTAGAGAAGAAAAATAAATAGAGGTTGCAGTTTATTGGAAGAGAGAAGAAAAAGAAAAAGAAAAGAAAAAAATGATGGTGTCCGGAGTTAGAAGTGGTGACCAGAGTTAGCGGTGGTAGCCGGAGTTGGTGGTAAGAGATGAGGAGGAAGAAGATGATTTGTTTCCCTTAAAAAAATTTCACCCCGAAAAATTCTTCAAAATTCATATCTTCCCTTTAAAATTTTCTACTCCGGATAATTTTCTTACTTTCCCAAATCACCCACCTATCTTTAAATAGGATCGTTCCTCATTGTAATAGTTAGTTCTTCTCTTTCAATAATAGGATAGTTCCTCATTGTAGTAGTTACTACTCGGTGAATCATCCCGTTCCTCACTGTCGACATGGTTTTTTTTCTTTTTCGAATGGGTTCCCCTTGATTACGATTAGAATTTATGTGGGCATAAATTTCATTATTGTTGTCGTTTGGTAATGCGAAACCAAAATTACTTTTTCTTGTAGTTCTCTCGCTTCCAGAAATTACAGAACTGTGAAAAACAAAATGATACGTAAAAGAACTTTCTTATTCTTAAATATAACAAATAGGGTCGAAAGTTCAATTCCAATTTTTCACTTAAAAATACAATATTATGTTTAGTTAAAAATCCATACATTTGTATATGTTTGGTTAAAAACTCAAAATATTTGTATTTTATTTTGGTTTCTATATCATAGATGCTTACCCTTTCCTTCTAGGAAGAGAACCAACGAAGATGTCCAATTTCGCTCTAGTATCAAAGTATCAAACTTGTTTTTGATATTAACTAGGGTATATCCCGTGCCCTAGGGCACGGTCACTTGTTTCAATCGAATGTTACGAAATTTATTGTTATATTTTGTTGAGAGAGAGATTTTTATTAGTTATTATTTTATGGCATTATTTTTTTTGTTTTTTTTTTCTCTTAAATTGGTTATTATTTTATTGAGAGAGCAAAAGATTTTAATTTCTTTTTAACCCTTGAAATTTATTTTGTTTCTTTTTTTCTTGAATTAGAATTTTTATTTCTAAGAAGGAAAGAACTATTGTTCTTTAAAGGCAGGGCTTCTAGGGTATACCCCGTGCCCTAAGGCACGAACAGTCGTATCAATTAAATTTGACGGGTTTCAATATTGATTATTGCTATATAGTGGATACCATGATTTTTTTGGTATTATACTTATTATTTATTTTCTTTTATTTCATTTTTTCTTAAATTAGTTATTTTATGAGAGAGATTTCAATTTCTTTTTTTAATCCTTGTAATACTTTTTGTTTCATTTTTTTTCTCAAATGAGATATTTTATTTATAAGAAAGATTTTTTAAATAGGTTATTTTATTTCTACGAAGGACTATATCTTAAATTTTGGGAAGGGCTTCTAGACAATATCTCTTATTAAATAAGGATGTTTGTCCCAGTCATCGTTTTCCCTTCTGTTTTATATAATACACTAGGTATAACCCGTGCCTTCGGCACGATGACAATTTACATTCAAACTCATAATTCAATCATCATAGCTTGAGAAACACAAGAGCCTCCCACCTATCCGAGTTCTAACCATATCCCCCACAATTCGACAAACACAAGAACCTCTCACCTATGGGAGTTCTACTCCTATTTGACATCCCCTACAATTTGAAAAAATTAAAAAAAACGGTAAACATGTGACAAAATATAAATAACCTTCAAACATGAAAATGAAAAAAAATCTTCTGAACAAAGTAAAAGTAAAATGATGAAAGAGAGAAAACACAAATGATGTTTCACACTCACAATAATAAAAGTAAAAAATCAACAACAAAGAACTTGGAATTCTACAAATTAGTTGTAAAATGTTTATACAAGGTAATCAGACATGAAGGAGCGTTAAGCGGGGCAGAAAAAATGAATGGTTTATAATTACAGGATGTGCACATTAAAATGAGGGGAGATGTAACTTGTAAGGGCTGTGAGTTTGTTGTTGTGCTACTTCAGTTGTGTCAAGGGTCTAATAATGGTCAGAACAACTTCAACATTCTAGCTGCATTCTCCCCTGTCAACCACTATAGCTACAAACATGAACAATGTAAATTGTATGTCTTGTGATGAATGAGTTACTATGAATGTATACCAACATAATTAGTTTTTACATGAACTATTTGTAAGATTTAAACTTAATACTTTTACAAGTTCAAATAAGTGTTACGTTTTGTCAGAATTTTTTCTTGGTGCTTCCACTTCCACCCTTGGTGCAACAGATGTACAAACTCATTTTTCATGTATGCAAACTTCTTTAATTTAACCTTTGAAGTTTACAGTCGTAGCATGACTTTCATCTTAACGCTCAATGGAAAACAAACAATACTCTGAAGTGACAAATTAGTTTTGCATTTTGTCTCCTAGGTTATCGAGCTCAAAAATATAGTACTGATTGAAATTATCTAACCTGCTTCCTTGACGGGATGAGAAGACAACCAATATGAACCTTCACTCCCATTTTCCACCCATATTCGACAACATGTTTAGTCCGGAAAATCTGCTTCTGCCATTAATGGTTAAGAAGTTTAGGTCATAATGGTACCCAACAAGCACAATAGCCACATTGCAATAGCTTTGAAGATCACTTCCTGTCTGAGTAAAGCTGATGAGGTCCCTATGATTTAGTAAATAGAAGTCTTTTAACAAAAGTTAGACAAGTTAGCATATAGAATAATAAAAGTCACAATGCTCTATAAGGTATTACAATATTATCTTAACATGAAAAAAATGTATACTCGACGACATTGCCCATGCCCGTAGCGTGTCAGCTACGCCTATAATAACAAAACAAAAATAGAGAAAAGTTAGAGGAATGTAACTATCAGAACTATCAAAGACTATCTCCACGAAAGCAGAAAACACTTGATGCCCCGCATCTTCCTGTTCAAGTTAATGGACTTATATGGGAGTACGGTCATAACAAAAAAAATGTAAGATAAAACAAATAACAAGAACATACATGGATAAGTGTATGTCGATCTTCATTCTACAGGTCTTAGAAGAGTTACTCAACACAAATAGATTGTTAAAGAAATAATATCAAGTGCAAGTAGTTCGGTATATAACAATATGTTAGTATCTATTATTGTCATCAAATCAAAACAAGCTTTAGTTCTTGACTTCTTTCACTTACCACGAAAGAAGTTTGTTTTGCCAGCTCTGTAGTCACCAACTACAAAATCAGAAAAAGCACAAATACCATTGAAGAAAATGAGAAAGAGAAATAACCCAAAAAAACATTAACCCTTGCAACTTTCACATCAAAGTTAACTCTAGATTTTCATCTTGAAAGTGTTTCATACAAAATTATTATTAAAACAAAGAAATTACCAACCTTACTATTCTTCAAACTGAACGCTCCGACAACAACTTATCCTCGACAAATCTTAAACCCTTCAATAATAACCCAATTCACATAAAACGAAAATATTTAAGTAAACTACGAACTAACATACAAGCCAATAATTTCATATAAAGATTATTCCTACATGCTTTAATACATCCAATCAACCCCAACAAAAAAATTTCGATTGACCACACTATAAATATATACTTTTGGTTGCAAAGAAAACTTAATTGATTTCTATTTCCACGTTGACATTAATTCAAACACTTCCCAACCAACACTTAGAGAAACCATGAAGAAACTTAAAACATAAGACTGGTAATCAAACACTTTTTAAGAATTTTTTTAACAAACACAATTGGACCCAAAAAATAAATCAAACTCTTTAACATAACAGGCATAAAAATTTGATAAAAAAAGTTTAAATAATAAAATTAGATCAAAGATAATTGGAAATGGTTTACCTTCGAGAAACCAATTGAATTGTTGGGACAAAGAAATAGCCAAAAAAATGCCGAGAAATGAAGAAGACGAATGGTGCAGATCTTCAAGCTTCCTCTTATGATTAGACCGAACAAAAGAGCTCACGTCTTCTGCTTTAAGAACACCAGGTTCAGGTAAAATATCAACAATTTCTTGAACCATATTTTCTTTGTGCTTAGTACCATCAAGCTTGATCAATTGAAACCCTGTTTCAGCTTCTGCGACTATTACTGGTGCCGATTATCGTTCTTCTTCTGCCATTGTTTTCCGTTAAGGAACTCACAAACCCTAGTTCAAGAGTTGAAGAGGTTTAAGAAACCACTGGAATTCCAAATACTTACTAAGGTGGGTTGAAGAGGTTTAAGCAAACTAATTAAACACTTCTATCCAAGTACTAAATATTGCAATGCAATCACAAAAATTGAATTAAAAAAAATTATCTCGGAAACTTGAATGATATATATATATATAGTATATCAAAATCCTAACCAATTACTACACATTTAAATTGAATGAAAAGAAATCAGAACTATACCTGTCCTCACCTCGATTCCTCTGAACCCTGAAAACAGAAACATGGAGAGAGATGATTAGTGTAAATCAAAACCCTAATCAAAGTCAAATGAAAACTTTAATCAAAACCCTAATCAAAGTGAAATGAAAGCTTTCTTCTTAACGGTCAAATGCCAACCTTGAAAATCCCAATCTTGTAATGGAAGTGAATAATCCAAAGAAGCCAGAGAAGTTTTATGCAAGAACAAAAATAGAAAACCCAAGAAAAAAAGTAGGTCTTACCAGTTTTCTCGAATAGTTGTGTTCAAACTATTAGTGTATAATTGTGTTTTTCATAATTCTATGTAATTGATGATTGTACTAGGGGTATTTTGGCCCTTTCACTCTTATGTATTCCTCTCTATTTAATGGAATCGTTTGGCCTTGTTTAGGGTATCTTGACCCATACATTCTCATGGTATCAAGAGCCGCCTAAGAGAATTTCTTCTCCTAGTTTTCAGTGCTTCATCTTCTTTTTTTTCCTTCTTCAATGGCTGACTCTACTCAGCACACTCCTTCTCCTACTATTCTTTCAACTGAAAACCCACCCTCTTCCTTCTCTTTTCCCTCCCTCACTAACATTTCTAATCTCATTTCCATCAAACTTGATCGAACAAACTATCTTCTCTGGCGTAGTCAAATGCTACCTATCTTACACAGTCAAGATTTATACAAATATGTTAATGGTTCTTGCTCTGCTCCTCTTGAGTTTCTCCCAAATTCTTCTTCCTCTGCTCCTATTCCCAATCCAGATTTTTGCTTCTGGTATCGCATTGATCAAATGCTACTTTCTTGGATCAATGCTACCCTCACTGAGCCAGTATTATCTCAAGTCCTTGGTTTAACAACCTCTCAAGCTGTTTGGGAGGCTCTTGAAAGAAATTTCTCCTCTGTCAACTCAGCAAGATTAATGAATCTTAAACTTCTGCTTCAAACCTGCAAAAAGGGTTCACAAAGTATTTCTGATTATCTCCTTCGCATCAAAAACTTGTCTGACTCTCTTGCTTCTGTTGGTCACTCTGTTTCAGATCAAGAACTTGTTCTTATTGTTCTATCTGGTCTAGGGTCTGAGTTCGAGTCTTTTGTAACCTCTATTACAACTCGGTTAACTCCTCCTACATATGATGAGCTTTACTTTCTTCTTCTCACACAGGAATTTCGCATTGAGTTGCTTCACACTCAAACTCCTACTCCTACTGCTCTTATCACTCAATCTTCTCCTCCTCCCAGGCCTTCCTTCTCTCAATATCGACCCAACAGAGGTCGTTCTTACAATAGAGGTGGAGGAAGAGGTTCTTACCGAAATGGAGGCAGGGGATCTTCTTCTTCTCGCAATTTTTCCTCTGTTCTTGGTCCTCCTCCAGAGAAACATCCAGTTATCTATCAGGACTGTGGTCGACCTGGTCACACAGCTCGTCAATGTTTTCAAATCACTCGTTCTTCTGAAATGGCTCAAAGCTTTGCTGCACTTGGTCTTGATAATATCACTCATGACCCTCATTGGTATATGGATTCAGGGGCTAGCAATCATATTCTTCTGATTCTGCCTCTGTTATTTCTCGACCTGATTCTGTTGTTCCTGATCATGTTATGGTAGGAAATCGTCAGACTTCTACTGTTGCAGGCACAGGTAATGTTCATCTTCCTTTTCATAATTTTCTTCTTACGAAAGTTCTTCATGTTCCTGATTTTAAGAAAAACCTTATCTCAATATCTCAACTCCTTCGTGATATTGATTGCTTCATTCTTTTCCATCGCTCTGGTTTCTTTGTAAAGGAACTTCCCACAGGGAAGACCCTGCTCGCAGGAACGATCTCTGATGGTCTTTTCCGTGTCTTTGATGTCTCTGCTTCTGCAACTTCTTCAGCTTTCTTCTCCAAAGTGGCGTCAAAAGGATCTCGTACCAGCCCTGCAATCTGGCACAAGAGACTTGCTCATCCACATTTTCGAAATTTTAAGTTTATTCTGTCTAAGTTTAATTTACCAGTAACTACCTCTGAATCAAACACAACTTATATGGAAATTGTGTCTCGGCTAAGCACCATTCTCTTCCTTTTTCTCCTGTTACTCATCATTCTACTACTTCTTTGCATATGATTCATGCTGATTTATGGGGTCCAGCCCCTGTTCTTTCCTCTTCAGGTTTCAGATATGTCCTTTTGTTGGTTGATGATTGTACTCGATACACTTGGATTCGTTTCCTACATAAAAAATCTGAAGTTACAAACATCATTAAAACAATTCAAAACTTTAGTTGAAAATCAATTTCAAAACAAAATAAAAATTTTCCAATCAAATGGAGGAGGCGAATTCGTTAACAATCAACTTTCCCAATTTTTTATTGATTCTGGCATAGTTCACCGCCGTTCCTGTCCTCATACACCACAACAGAACGGTGTAGCTGAACGGAAAATACGACACCTTGTCGAAACCTCTCTGACTCTTCTTTCTCAGTCTTCTGCTCCCACTAATCTGTGGCCAAAAGCCTTTAGCACAGCTGTCTTTACTTTAAATCGATTACCGACTCCTATTCTTCAAGGTTCTTCCCCTTTTTCAAAAATTATTTTTAAAAAGCCCAAATTACTCCGATTTATGCACTTTTGGCTGCAGATGCTACCCACTTTTGGTCCCTTATAATACCTCTAAACTTCAATCCAAAACCAAACCCTGCATCTTCATCGGTTATAGCTCGGATCATAAAGGATACCGCTGTCTTGATGAAGCTTCATCTCGAGTCTATATATCTCGTAATGTTATTTTTGATGAGAATGATTTCCCCTTTCAAAATCGTCTCTCCTTCTCCACTGAATCACCATTAACGAACAGTCCCTGTTTCTCTCTCCTGAACTGTTTGTCTTTCTCTCTCTTCAACAGAGAGACGACGTCCTTTTGTTCTGCCTGTCTCTCCCTCTTTTGGTTCTCGCTCTCCACCTGTCCAACCTTTTAGAAATTCAAATACATCTGTGATCCCTCAATCTCCAGCTGTCCCTCATCCTACCTCTCCAACAACAACTGTCAACTCTCCTGCCACTTCTCAACGCGTTGTTGATGCTGTTACAACAGTTAATCCCACCATCGTCCCTCAGTCTGGGTCTGGTTTACCCACCTTTTCTGTCCCTTCCGTACCCACGTCTACTGTTCCCTCTACTGAGATAACGGGTCAGTCACGACATCCAATGGTTACTAGGAGGTGTGACGGGACACGTAAGCCAAGAGTTTTGTTCACCTCCTCTCACACTTTACCTTCATCTCTTCTCTCTTCCTTCGAAAACCCTAAGTTTACTGAACCCTCTAATTATCGAGAAGCCTCTAAACATCCTCATTGGAATCAAGCTATGCAAGCAGAAATCTCTGCTTTACATGATAACAACACTTGGGATTTGGTTGCTCCTCATCCATCCATGAACATTATTGATAATAAATGGATCTATAAAGTGAAGCAGCGTTCGGATGGACAAATAGAACGATTTAAAGCAAGATTGGTGGCTCGAGGGTTTCATCAACAACAGGGGATTGATTATAGTGAAACGTTTAGTCCAGTGGTTAGACCGGCCACCATTCGTAGTGTTCTCTCTCTTGCTATGACTAATAACTGGCCAGTGAGACAACTGGATGTCAAGAACGCGTTTCTTAATGGAGATTTGAAGGAAGAAGTGTTCATGACTCAACCACAAGGATTTTGTAATCCAGACTATCCTTCTCATGTATGTCGTTTGAAGAAAGCAATCTATGGCCTGAAACAGGCTCCACGAGCTTGGCATCATAAATTTACTTCATCCTTGCTGAAACAGGGGTTTCGACAGTCCATATCTGATCCCTCAATGTATTTTTGACGACATTAAAATTCTTTTATAGTTCTCCTGTTATATGTTGACGATATTTTAGTTACAGGGTTTTCTGATTCAGATGTCAATGCTCTCATCTCTCATCTTCATCAACAGTTAAAAATCACTGACTTGGGTCTTCTCACTTATTTTTTGGGGATGGAGGTCCATCGATCTTCTGATTCGATGATCATTACTCAGAAAAAGTATATACATGATCTTCTTCGACGTTATGGTCTTCTTGATTCAAAACCAACGCCAACACCAGCTCTATCAGGGGCAAAGCTATCTTCCACTGATGGGAAATCACTTTCAGATCCTCAATCATATCGGAGTTTAGTTGGAGCATTACAATATCTGAATCTAACTCGACCAGATATTACTTACGCTGTCAATCAGGTGTCCAAGTTCATGAAAGCTCCGACATCGACTCATCTAACGGCGGCAAAGAGAATTCATCGATATTTGAAAGGTACGATCTGCGATGGTCTTACTCTTCGTCGTTCTTCTTCACTCTGTTTGACGGCTTACTCCGATGCTGACTGGGCTGGGTCTCCTGATGATAGGAGATCCATGTCAGGTCTATGTGTTATGATGGGTCCCAATATGCTTAGCTGGACATCTAAAACTCAGCCAACTGTCTCTCGGTCTTCCACAGAGGCTGAGTTTAGGGACGTGGCCCATACATCTGCTGAGGTTACATGGATCAAGAATCTTTTCATTGAACTTGGTATTCCTCTGAAGGCACCTCCGGTCATCTTCTGTGATAATGTGAGTGCGACCTACATTGTTGTCAACCCTGTTCTTCACTCTCGCACCAAACACGCAGAAATTGATTTTCATTTTGTGCGAGAACAAGTTCTTAATGGGAAGTTAAAGGTTCATTACATTAATGGTGAAGACAATATGACTGATATCTTAACAAAGGGACTCTCTACAACCAGATTTTTGATGCTCAAACACAAGCTTTCTCTTGGTCATCGGCGTTCAGCTTGAGGGGGGATATTAGTGTATAATTGTGTTTTTCATAATTCTATGTAATTGATGATTGTACTAAGGGTATTTTGGCCCTTTCACACTCTTATGTATTCCTCTCTATTTAATGGAATCGTTTGGCCCTGTTTAGGGTATCTTGACCCATACATTCTCACAAGCAACGAAGATTTTTGGAATTTGGAATCCTGTAATAAAAAAGGTATGGAAAAGAAGAAGATTCAGTGAAAAGTAATTATGTTAGGGTTAAATTTTGTAACGGAAAGAGGATAGGTTATGAAAATTCTATACCTTTAATTTTGTAACTGATGAGGATGAAGGGAGAAAAAAAGATTGATAAGAAATGAAATTGTAACGCGCCAAGGGAGTTCAACCGTGCACACTATGATTTTTGACGGTCTAGGTTAAGGAGTCTATTTACTTCCTTTTATTTAGTGGGTCAAAAAAATTTCAATTTTAGGTGGGTAATAGATCAGAGGATGGGGATGCTATCAAAATAGCAACGGACGGCCGGATTTATCTCCGAGTTTGTCCCAGTCAGCAAAAAAGATTGCGTTTTATATAATAGATTTTTAGCGAAACAGAGACATCCAAAAATGCAGAGTTGTAATAGTTTAGTGGTGTCTCGTATAAGACTTAGGTGTCGTTTGGCAACATCAAAACTAAGTTACTTTTGTACTTATTAAGTAGAAAATAAAAAAGTTAGTTTGGTAACAGCCAAATTTCCGACTTCACTTAAGCTAAAATTTGAGTTTAAAGTATGTAACTTATGTGCAACATATGCTCCACCACCACGATTAAACTTCCACCACCCCTTAACCACCACATTCGTACCTCCACTAGCATCACCATCTTCGTACCTCCATCACATCCACCATAGCTTCATTACTACCACCTCCATACCTCTGCCACGACCATGCCTCATAGCTCCATCACTACCACAACCTTTCTTACCTCCATCATATCTCAACCACAACCACTATTGTATCTCAACCACCACCACCACCACCACCATCGTACCTCCACCACCCCCACCTCCACCATACCTCTATCATCAGCACCAGCTCCGTACCACCACTACCTCCCCTCCATCACTATCACCACCTTTGTACCTCTACCACCACCACCACCACCATACCTCCACCACCACCACCAGCATCATACCCTCCACCACCATACCTCCACCACCACACCTCAATTACATCTCAACCACCACCAGACCTGCATCACCATACTTTGAAGGCTTCATCACCACAACTACGCTTCGATCTACACCTCCAAGGATCCACCACTAATATCATTACCCCTCTTCCACAAGAATAATCGTGAAAATTGTAAATGAAGTCAACTAAAATCAAGTATCTCCGTGAGGAAAAGAAATAAAAAAGTAAATTACTTTACCAAACTAACTTTTTGATTTATTTACTTATAAGCAATATTTTTGCCAAATATTTAATATTCTTTTACTTTTTTGAAGTACTTTTGCTTCTACAACAAGCAAGAGTACTTATACTTTTGGTTGCCAAACGACACCTTATTAATCAAGTAAGTCATCTTGGAACAGCTTCAATGCGCCACTCTTTGTTTCTCTCTCTTAATTTCGGACAATTGTCTAACCGAAAAGTTATAGGAGCTATTTCTTAAACTGGTCATATTTAAGGGGCTAATTTGGCGAGTTGGTCATACTTAAGGGGCTATACCAATTTTCTTTCCCCAACGATTTTATTAGTATTACTACCTCCTAAATATTCTATTTCCCAATAATATCTTAGTGAATTGGTCAGACTTAGAGCATCTCCAAAGCAAAACTTAAAAAAATCTCCATTCATCATATGTGTCAAGTTCCTATTGAGATTCTCACTCCTATGTGGCGTTAATAGAGATCTTCAATTTCTTGTTGTCTCCAATGCAAAACTCTAAACTTATCTTATTTACTTATGTGGCATAGTTATTTTTGCAAATAAATAATTAGTTATTTTAGAAAATATAGAAGACCTAATTTCTATTAGTTGGAAATCAAATATTGATGAGTTGGACAATTAGAGATATCTCAAGAGGACACTCTAGAAATAGATGTCCTCTTGACATATCTCTATCCACTCTCGATACGTCATCTTAGAGATCCAAATAGAGTGTTGCATTGGAGATGTTTTTTAAGGAAAAACTTTTAAAATCCTACATGACACTCGGAGTTTCTAAGATTGAGTGTTGCATTGGAGATGCTCTTAAGAAATCAATATTCACAACGACCTAAAAGGTCAAGCCCACCATCCCTAGTCCGTTTAAGACTCCTTAATGTCCAACCAGATATAAGGTCTTCTTAACCCCTTTAGACAAAGTTCACAAATATGTACCATTATTGCTTTGTTTTTTTTTTTTTTTTGGAATCCCCATTATTGCTTTGTTAATTCTTTTTGGGTGGTCGTATGAGGTGGTGTGGCTCATACGAACTCCCTCAAATATAATAGTCGACTTGACCTAATTTTAATATTAAAAAGAAAAACTAACCGTGAGATGTCATTTTAAAAGTGATTCACTCATAGAAAATCCACAAACAACTTAATATTTTATAGTCCCTCATTTCTCTTTGGTTGACACTAGCTAGTTTTTATATTTCAAATGATTGAGGCTTCCAAACTTAATCAACTTGGAAAAAGTATTTTTTTTTTTTATCTTTGAATTGATCTCCTCGAAATTCAAATATAAATTAATTATACTCTTTAGTCCAATCTAAAAATGTAATACTTCAATTGTCAGCCAAGGATTGATGAGAACAAATACATAGCTTCGAAATTTGTCTATTAAATTATTTGTATAAATTAACTAATCAATTATTGTTGAGGAAGTTATTTTTAAATTTTTATACAGAAATTTTATTGATCCCTCCATTTTGGTCGTTCCTTCAGTCCTCTCTGCTGATGTGGCGACATATAACAGGAATATATTTTCTCACCATTCTCTTTCCTATTGTTCCACACTAAAGTAATATGTTGCCACATCAACGGAGGGTTTTGGGATGGACCAAAATAGAAGGAAGAATCGAATTTCTCATTGTTATAAGTGTTAGACTTGCAGATTAAAGAAGTATATATACCTCAAATTAGCCAATAACTATTTTTTATTTATTTTAGCCAAATAAACATCAAGCGGGTTCTTAAAATATGAATCACATCAAGAATATCCAAGTGAAGTTTCAGTTGAGCATAGATAGTAGACTGAGTGTCTGCTTCCGAAACAATTCCCTCCTTACTGATATATTATCAAGCGGGAGAGTAATTTTTGTTGCTTTATGGTGTCAGAGAGTAATTTTTGTTGCTTTATGGTGTCACCTAATGTTTTAAGATGAAACTCAGATGTCTAAACATGTAACATTAGGTTGCCGGAATCTCATGCCAAAACTGAAAATAAAGTAGAAGTTAGAGAATTACCTTAATTCGCTTTTCACTCGAACTAATCTGATTGCTTTATCTGAAGATCTAGAGATTCACTTGTGCATATCCTCTACGTGAGACACCCGAAGAATTGACTTGATCTTCTGCCTTTCGAATTGGCTACAACCTTCTTGAGCAGCGAAGATGAAAACTCCTTTTCTTTAGACTAGACAGTAGATTGAGAATTTTATCTTTTCAATCTTCTGCTTGATGTAGTCAGAGAGACAGAAAACCGATGATAGTTTTACACCCTTATTTCTGTTATAATAAGGTTATAGAGACTTCTAAAGTCAAAGTCTTATTCGAAATAATATTCCTAAAAGAACCACAAAATAAAAAGACTCGGAATTCCATTGGGTTTCTTTAATTGTAGCCGACCAGGAGTCCCATTCCCCTGTGACTAGTCCGACCGACACATGCTTTTTGTCGGGCCTTGAAAGGTCGACCTTAGCATGGACCGGGTCATGTGCCCAACCACTTTTGGCCCGAGCACTAGGCCCAGTCTTTTGCTACATTTGCCTGACTCTTAGTCAGACCCTTTTAGATACTTTTAGACGAATGTAATCAGTGTATTTGTATCTCATTCCCTCTAATCAGAACTTTTGATCGAGCCGATATTCTTTTGTCTAACCCATTTTAGGACCCAGTCGTTGTTAGTCGCGATCTGAGTGACCCTGCAGATTGTAGTTGATTTCTAACTAAACGTTATGATCGCTAAAACATTCAGACTTTATAATCTTCGTCATTTGACATGTTTGACAAATTGAGCGCATTGTCATCTTGATCAATAGACATTTTTAATTTTAATGGAGTGACAAACTTACAACATATTCTGGTTGTATGATTATAAAATTGAAGGACAATTTTAGGGGAATATGTAAATCAAGGTGTGCTAAAATAAAATAGTCAGAGTGCTGCTTATTACTTATTTACTGTTTTGAAACTCAAAACTATGATAAACTAAAAGTTCTCCCTAATTAATATCTTATGTATATGAGTATTATAACAAAATATTATCATAGGATATTATAAACGGACATTATTTAACTTAACATAGAATTATAAAATAAATAAAGGTCAGACGTGAGGGGGTCACTCTTTCTTTAAGACAACAGTCGCACTGTATTTCGAACCATTAGGAATGGGATTTGCCTCCCACAATATATTTGTCTTACCTTTTTTTTATCTGGAGTTTCTTTCTGATCGGAAATTTGGTGAACTCTTGGAAGGAATATGATGTTTATCTTGATTGTTTCTCTCTGAACATTTGTACTTCAAAGGGTGTAAAAGAGCCTAAGTTGTGGGTTCATTTACAGATTGAGATCTACCAAGAGTTGGACCTGTGACCTTTAAGGGTTCTGATGACGGTTGGATCAACATTCACAATGACTATTGGGTCCAACGAGCTTTGACCAGTCAACTGGACCATTCTAGTCCGTTAGATAGTGATCTGTGTGATCATTACGAGAATGTAGTTTTACTGGCAGATCAAAACAAATCTAGTTTTCCACGCTCTTAGCGACATTTTTCAAAACATTTGAAGACATTAAAGGCATTTAAAAATATATCAAAATATTAAAAGGCATCTAAGACATTAGAAGACCTTTTTTACTTATATTTATGTATACATTGGATTCCAAGAGTCAAGACATTTATACCAAATTGATACATCATGAACATAATATGGAATATATCTTGCGCACTAAAATATAAAGACCATTAAGGTCATCCTAGGAGGCCTAAAAGTCCATTTATTCCTTTATCTAGTTTATTTATCTTCTCAATTACATGAGATAAAACAACGATGATAAACAACTTCTAACGAGATTCGGTTCTAGTACCTTACGGGCTTAAGAGGGGGTGTCCAACTACTATACCAAAGGGTGGGGGACATTAAAAATCTTTTACGATATTGAGTGTGTAGACATTGAAGAATACTTTAAAATATTACGAGACATTTCAGAATATTCCAAGACATTGATAAAATTTGTACTAGGCATTTATTATTATTTTTTTATATTTTTTTGGTAATTATTATTATTATTATTATTATTATTATTATTATTATTATTATTATTATTATTATTATTACTGTTACCAATTCTTTACATTCTTATGCACATTCTCTCCCCAAAGGCTCTTTTTTTTAGAATTCGACTACGATCTACGTTAGTCATTACAAGGCATTGATACGTCATCAAGATGTGATAAGTATAATAATTGCCTAAGTTAAACCATTAATTAAAGGGGCCTGAAGTCCAACAACATAGAGCCTAAAGTCTGACAAAATTATTACTATTATTTATATCTTTAATAATCCAAATTCAATAACCATGGATTCACCCCATCTGGGTATCGAACCCGGAACCTCTTGAATGTTGGATTTTATGTCAACACTATCAACCACTTAGGCAACCAAGTGTAGACTCTCCAAAGTCTAATATTTCTTTATTTTGCCAGATTATTGTTCTCTAAGTTTACTCTACATATAAATTAAGGAAGTTTTATAGAGGCTCCCGTTCTTGTTAAAAGGGCCCCTCCTTATGAATTCGGTACGAGTCCATTGAATTCACAAGAGAACATTCGGTACGAGCTCACCAAATTTACAAGAGAACATTCAGTACGACTCCACTGAAATTCACTCCAGTAGCACATCTTTGTGAATTCGGCGGACTAGTACCGAATTCACGAAGAGGCCCTTTTAACAAAAATGGGGATTGTAAAACTTCCCTATAGATTATTAGTTATTTTAGGATGGTGCGGACCAGCCTTTTGGGCTGCTAGTGATATTGTCCGCTTTGGCACAACTAGGCCCCACGGTTTTAAAAAGCCTCACTAGGGATGGGTACTTATAACCACTTAAGAGGAGCACTGCACTCCGTCTCACCACGGATGTGGGATTGCTTTACAATACAACCCCCCCACCCCCCAAGAACATATCACAGTAAAACAAATCGTGCTGAAAATGTGTTATAGGATGGTGCGGGCCAGCTTTCTAGAGAAAAATCTATGTCATTTTCAAGACTTATCAAAATGAACTACACATATAACAATGAAAAGTAAAAGAAATTTTTTTCCAAACAATTCGCCGTTGCACCAAACATTCAGTTTTGACATGTAAAAATGAAAAATACTTAGAAATTAGATTAGAAAAGCTGACCTTACTATTCAAAAAAACTTTTGAACTATTGATCTGAACTGGTCATAAAACCAGACATAACACTGAACATAAAAACTGAAATAAAACTTTTAATATTAATAGTTGAAATTGATTGTTTAAGAAATTAGAGATTGTCACATTGGTGGGTGAGACGGAGTGTGGTGCTCCTCTAAAGAGGTTAAATAGTGAGACCTTTTAAAATCGTGAGACTCAAGTAGCAGACAGTATCACTAGCCGCTTTGAAGGCTGGTCCGCATCTTCCTGTAACATTAGTCTTGCAATTCGTAAAGTTACATTCTTATGTCTCATATGTCCATAAACAATGCTACACACGTTGGTTGGTGGATGTCTTGATCCACTCACCCACGTTAGTTGAGAGAGGGTAACCAATCCCCTTAACAAAGATGTTTTTGTTTTTCTCACCATGGCCAAATGACCCAAAGAAATATATCTCGACCCCTGTTCCTAGGGATCAATATATTAGGAGAAATCCTCCTTTGTCTGCCATTAGTCTCCTTCATCCCAACAAGTGAAAACCTTCTGTCCTATATATATATATATATTGAGACATCTTTCCCAATTCACATCTTTGTCTCTTCACTAGATTCGTGGGTTGCAAATATTTATTAAAATTATTCTGTGGGTATAACAGATTCAATCATTTTATCACTGGGTTTTCATTTTTTTCTTCAAATTTTGCTTCCAAATGCTAGAACTTAAGTGGATTAAGAAAAAATTGTGGATTTTTTCTCACTAATCTCAGTCAAAACTGTATTTTTTTCATTACATAATGGGAGATTTGAGGAGTAAAACAATTTGGTTATCATTTTGGGCAGCTCCTACTCATCGTCCACCTGGTCTTGATCCTCGTTTGAGCTTCTTCCTTTCCGATTCATAGAAATTTTAGGTTTATACTTGATTGAGAATATATGGATTCTTTTTCTTTAGATTCTAGGGTTTATTTTGGAACCAATTCTCCTAAATTCAATGATGGGGTTTTTTTAAATCCTGGGTTAAAATCAATGGGTAAAAGTGGGGTTTCTTCTTCTTCATCTTCTTCTTTGATCTTAGATAGTTTGAAAGGAGAACTTGTTAGGGTTCCTCCAAATTTGAAGCAGAAAGGGGTACCTGAAGAAAAATCTTTAGCTGCTTTGAAGAGTCATAGTGAAGCAGAGAGAAGGCGTAGAGAGAGAATTAATTCTCATCTTGATACCCTTAGAACTCTTGTTCCTTGCACAGATAAGGTCAGATAATTTGAATTCTTCTTCCTTTTCTTGTTAGTTTTTTTCCTCTATACTAAGAGGGTGTTTGATTTTTGCACTTATTAAGTGATTTTCACTTAATAAGTGTGGGCCGGCAATTTTAGGCCGTTTGTTTTTTCACTTAATAAGTGAATATCACTTGTAAGTGGGGTCAAAGTAAGTGCAAAAAAATAAGCTCCAACTTGGAGCTTATTTTTTTGCACTTACTTTCTAAGTGCTAAAAAAGACATTTTTATCCCTCTCCGAATATAATAATTACCAATATGATTATAATCCAAAAGAAAATCTTAAACAATTGATAAGTAAAAAAATCTTTTTATGACTTTAGCGATGACACTTTTCCTTCTCACTCATCCTTCACCTAAGCTTTTCTCTTAAATTTTTTTCACATCTTTCCTTCATTAGTCACGGAACCACCCAAACTCCATGATGCAACGTAAGTTCTTTCTCCTTCATACTTTTTAATTATTTGAGGTTAATATTTTCAACACAAAGTACTCATAAACCGTAATTCTCTTGTATCTAAACTCGCGAGCACAATGAATTAGTATGAAATAGTAATATGTAAATACTTTAAGGTCAAAATAGACAATTTCTCATTTTTATGACATTTAGAATTAATATAAAAACAAAAATCAAGCACTTAGAAGTAATGGAAAACAAACGCCACAACACTTACAAGTGATATCACTTACTAAGTGATAATCACTTAGTAAGTGGTAGCACTTACAAGTGCTAAAAAATCAAACACCCTCTAACTTGGGTTAAACTTTTACTTAAGAGTTTTAAGCTTTCAAATGGAGTTAGTAATTTCAATAGTTTTTTCTTATCATATTTGTGAGGTGAAAAATAATACTCCAATCTTAGAGCATCTCCGATGCAAAACTCAAAAACAAAAACTTAAAACTTATGTGTTAAGTTTTAATTGAAATTCTCTTTTTTAGATGACAGTGACACTATCGAAATCTCAACGGGACGGTGAAGCCAATAGGTTTACCTTATCAAATAAGATACCGGGTAAAATGGTAATTTTGCATTTGTGAATTACCGTTTTACCCCTTGTCTTATTTGATAGGTCAACTGGATGGTACCTTTTGACGGTACTTTTATAATTGTCCATTGGAAAACCATCTCCAGTGCAACACTATAAAAACTTAAATACGTGTCATTTCGTAGATGGGTAGTTTTTCTTTTAATTTTGAGTGGACAATTGAGATCCTCAAAAAGAAATATCAAATAATGAGTTTATACTTGAGACATCTTAGAATTAAATACTGCCACTTCATCTTGACCGAAATTGAGTCTCTGCGTTGGAGAAAGTTTTTTGTAAAAGAAATTCAACAATTTCTAGGTGAGACTTTGAGTTTTCCAATTTGAGACTTGCGTTGGAAATGCTCTTAAATGTGGTTGAGCCTAACCCGAAGGTGGACGTGGTTAACTAGTCGGTTAAGAAGGGCCAAGTATCATTAAGAGAGAGTTTGGTCCTAGGTCGACCAAATATGTTATAGAGAGAAAGAAGAGGTCGTATATTTTGAGAGATGACACTTTTATCGATTTTACAGAATATTGATGGTGCCAATAACGGGGAGGCACCAATAACACTACTGGGAGGTGTCTTTAAACATCCATTGTCTTCCTCTCTCCCTTCTGATCCTTATGTTAAGTTGATACGACTTAAAAAGGATTCCACAATTTCCACCTAATTTTTTTCTCAACATATTTAATTCTTTATACCTTCAATTATCTTATAGGAATGTATAAAGAATGGCCTTCCTATTTGTTCATATTGTTGTTTAGTTTCTGCACAAGAAATAAATCTATATGCTGTAGTTTTCGTTATCTTGATTTTTTGCTCTTTGAACATAGATGGACAAAGCTTCATTACTTGCTGAAGTGATAAATCAAGTAAAGGAGCTAAAGAGAGCGGCAGCGGAAGCTATTAAAGGTTTTGTGATCCCAATGGACTTCGATGAAGTGAGAGTGGAGCCCAACGAGGATGGGCCTTTTTCTATCAAAGTATCTGTTTGCTGCGAGGATAGGCCCGATATGTTACCCAATATAAGAGCAGCACTTGAGGCTTGCAAGCTAGAGATAATGAGGGTGGATATCTCAACTTTTGATGGCAGGATGAAGAATGTATTTATCATGAAAAGTTTCAAAGAAGAGAATTGTGACGATACTGAGGTATGTCGCCTTCTTATATCTTCTGTTCATAAGGCCCTAAGATCTGTTCTAGATAAATTTCCTACCACGTCGGATGTTTCACCAATTATGTTGCTTCCGAACAAGAAAAGAAGGATTTTGCTTTTTGATACTTCAAGTTCATCTTCATAAGAGAACCCAAGGCCCCAATGCTAGCTCGTTCAACGATGTAATGACAAAAGTTACACCCTCTATGCTTTTTGATTATCTTTTGTTTGTGTGCATGTTTGCATTTACCTATTCTTTCGACTAATACGTGCAGAATTAGTAAAACGTAAACAAAAATTGTGTGTTGCTTGTAAAAATCAGAATATATATTGTAATTGCTTTTCCATAGTTAATGGACGTATGTTTTGTTAGAAATTTCTTCTTCATTCTATTGTTGAAATGAGAATAGTGAAGGATGTATCTATATATCATATATATGTACATATATTACCAATTCTTTAATATTACATTATTAAAATCAAGTATAAATAAATAAAATTGAACAAACCCCTAGAACAGTATATATGTTCATTTAATGTTTAATAAAGAAACCCTATTAGCTTCTTGTCTTGTAACATCTATACCATAGAATAAGAAAACAAAGAATTCTATACCCAAATATGAAACTCAACATCACTCCTAGATTACTCCATTTTTGATATTCTTCCAAACCTTGTTGTTTCAAGAATTCATCCCCATAAAGAAGACATGCTTCTTCAACACTCTCCAAACATCTAGTGCTTCCTCTCTCTCCTCCATACTCATTTATCATAAAACACTCGAACGGGTACTTAAATAAACTCAAGTAGTGCATGAAAATCCAATACTTGGGTATGTTTTCCTTCGATATGAAATACCCGGAAAAGAGAAAAAATGATCCCATTATTCCAGCTATTAGCGAAGTCCCCATGATAAAATTAGGTACTAGAGCACTGAAACAAGCAACAAGAGAATTCGACATTAAAACAACTAACCAAACCACCAACGAGAAATAGAGAAACCCATCGAGATCCTTCCTCAGACCGATTAGCCAATAAACAGGGGTAGTGTATAGAAGAGCAACTGTTAGAAGGAAAGGAATAAAAACAAGGGTATTCGCCATAACATATGAAAAAATTCTATAGGCTCCCCGTGATGTTTCTCTTATTAAAATTCGCCTTTCTTGTAAGAAAATCGGTAGACCTTCTGTTGTAGTAGATAGTAGGAACGTAAGGGTGAAGGCGAAGAATCCAACTCGAGTTTGTAAAGTTACTTGTTGTTTGCTGTCATTGTTAGCATTCATGAAAATGGTTCCAAGAACAATACCAGCCAGTACTGCTTGGAGCATTCTTGCCGCAAAAAGTTGTTTTGTCCTAAAAATGTTTTTGCAGAATCTCTCTCCTAGTATTAAGATTTCTTCGATTCGAGAATTTGGGTATCCTATTTTTCTATTCTCTTCGAGATAATGCGAATTTGGAGTTCTCATCATTATCGAACTCTCCAGTCCCGGTTCCTTATCGTTTTCTTGATCACTGCTTTTTACGAGAAATAATTGATCATTTGTTATTGCAGAATTCTGTAAAACCAAGCTTTCAGTGGCATCAATGGCAAACTCAAGAACATTAACATGCCTAGGAATGTAATGACCTGCTATTTTAAGCCTTTCTTCAAGAACATCAAGTGATCCATGGTGAAGAATAGTTCCACTTGATAATAACACAACTGTATCAAATAATTCAAGAATTCGAAAACCAGGTTGATGAATAGTTAACACAATAGTTTTTCCTTGATTCACTACCATCGATTTAAGCAACGAGATTATGTGAAGAGCAGAAGCTGAATCTAGTCCAGAAGTTGGTTCATCGATTAAAAGTATAGCTGGGTCATGAACTAAATCAACTCCAATCGAAACTCTCCGTCTTTCACCACCAGAAACCATACCAATTCTAGAACCTGCAACTTGATCCAACCCAAGCTCCTTCAACAACTGTTTAACCCTAACTATTGCTTCATTATAGCCACCACACAGACGAAGACGAGCACTATATAAAAGTGTTTCTTCGACTGTAAGTAATGGAAAAAGAGCATCAGTTTGAGTGATATAAGCTGAAATCCTTCGAAAATGATTAACATTCATGGGCTGATCATTGATGAATACCCAACCCGAAACTCGATTAGGAGAAATCATCCCAGCAAGAATTTCCAACAATGTGGTTTTTCCAGCACCACTAGGCCCAGCAATGGCGGCGATCTCTCCGGGTTTAGCTTCAAACTTAACATCCTTTAAAATGTACCTAGAAGTAGTAGTATTAGTTCTAGTCCCACAACAAACCCAATTGAAATCATCCATAGCTTGACATAATTTGTAAGATAGTTTCTTGGTTTCTATTCTATATGGAGTTTTTCGGCTATCGGAAACCGGAGACTTTACTGGTAATTCCATGGCAATAGAGGGGACCCTGAGATCACAGAAGCAGAAAGTGGGTTAGAAACACAAAGTTAGAAGAAGTGTAAACAAGATGAAAATGAAAATGAAGAGAGAAAGAGGGAGAGAGAGAGAGAGAGAGAGAGAGAGAGAGAGGATGAACTAACATTACCAAACTAGGATATCTTTTGAGACGAGGCAAAAGAACAGACTGATTAATAAAATGAGATGATGTTGAGGTTGAAAGGTTTTAGGAAGAGTAAAATGAGATGCAAAATTCAGGTGAACTATATCTTGACTGTGGGTTAGAGAGAGAGAGAATGAAATTGGTGGGTGGGTTGTTATAGTTGGCCAGGCTTCACCATTTTTCTTTCCCAACCTCAACTGACAAAATTAGTAATAAATATTCAGTTTTCTTCTTCTTTCTGTCATCAGTCGTTATGGACAATTTCAAGAAACTGTTACCAAGAATCTGCTTTCTGTGCCAGAATTGTATTTCGTCCCGTGAGGAGCCCATATTTACTTTCGGCACGACAAGTGCTTGGATCGGACTTGTTTAGTGGATAATCCGCTTAGTTCGTTTGACATTGGCCCGATCTCCAATCTAACTATGCACTTCTTAGAGTACTGCCGTTTGAAAGAGCCAATTTTTCTTGTATTATTGTCAGGCAATGAGATAAATTCATTTTTTTATACATATTTACACAATTTCAGGACCATTCAAACAAATATTTATCAAAACAAAGAAACCTTGAGCAATCTTAGAAAATTCATCCTTGAGACCTTTCTAGATGCAGAAAAAACTAATCCAATGACTGATTTACTGAATCTTTACAAGTTTTTGTGTTCACTATTGGTTGGTAATGTAGCTAATTAAACTTATGATCCTTCTAGAGGAACAAATACTTTTTTTTTTTTTGGAAGTCGACTACGATCTACGTATGTCGTTACATTTGACACTTGATACATCATAGATGTGATAAGCTCGATAACCGCCCACTCAAACACTAACAGGACCGGGCCTATAACCCAACTAGAACATGCCCTAAAGGCCAACAACATTATTTACACCCTAATAATCCCAATTCAAATAACCAAAGATTCCACCTTCTCTGGGATTCGAACCTGGGACCTCCAGGGCTTTCTAGAGTTTATGTCAACACCTTGGAACCACTTGGGCTACCAACTGTTGACTAGAGGAACAAATACTTGTGTTTATGTGTTGATTCCCTTTCTTAAATCTCATCGCCTCTAGGAAGACCTGGCATGTCCGAATTTGAAAACGAGCATGTTACGTTAGCTCACTACAAGTTACTACCGACAGCATAAGGTCATTGGTCGCAAAAAAAACGCTGGTAAAAGGAATGGCCAACGACTTAAACGTCGGTTGTATAAATAGTCGGCGGTAACACAGCTGACGGATTGAAGCGTCATAGTTCTCAGCCAACAGTAAGGCTTACCTAAAGCCGTCAGCAATTATCCACTATTTTATGGGAAACCACTCTTCCTAGCCAACAACTTTCTGTTGCCGACGGTAATATGTCACAACTACAGTCCGCAATACGTTGGCACTAATTTCTTTGACAGATCTCGACAACATATATGGGTATTTCGCGAGAACAATTTCTGTACCGACAGAAATTGAAATTCTTTTTATTGGAAGAGGAATTTCGTGAAATTCTTCCCAGTGTTGCAGAAGCTTCAGCCAAAATATTTTTTCGCCAATTCATCGCCGACGGCAACGTCAATTGAAGAATCATCGCCACGTTTTTACTCTCGACTGTTTACTTGGCCGTCGGCCAACTCATCAGTGAAGTGTGACCAGTGGTTTACTATGGTAAAATATGTAGACAGTTGTAACGGTGTTGGCAATGGTCATCTTATACCGAGGATATGTACTACATCTGTCAGATACAAAACCATCGTTGTTGGGTTTCATAGAGTCGTTAGAAATGACCCCTATTTTTGTATTGCCTTTTAGGTCATAGTCCCGTGTAGGGGTGGGAAGTATGCCCATGGGCCCGAACCCGCCCACGGACACCCGAGCACTACGAAGATAATGGATGCCTGCACTCGTCTCGGGCACGACCCGCCCAGCCCGC
This sequence comes from Eschscholzia californica, assembly GCF_041429995.1. Lineage (NCBI taxonomy): Eukaryota > Viridiplantae > Streptophyta > Magnoliopsida > Ranunculales > Papaveraceae > Eschscholzia > Eschscholzia californica. Next base: position 26,100,385 of record NW_028238309.1, on the reverse strand, counting down.
CAAGTTTTGGTGGACGGGCATGGGTTAAAACCTCTACACGCACACCCGCCCATACCCATACCCACTTAGAGTCACCCAAAGATACCCAACCAAATTACATCAACTTTTTAGGTTAATGAAACACAACAATTTATGTTGCTAGGCCTCGTTGAGATAGTAAACAATATGTTTAAGGGCATTACACCGATCCGATGCGTTGCTTTGCAATGACCCAAGAGAATTCCTAATGGATTAGTGAAGTAGTGTTTGCTTTGAGGAGGCAAGGAGTGGGATAAGGTTATACATCACAATCCCAAAAGAATTTTTCCTTATTTTTCACTTGGAGTGGAACAACACAAATAACTTCTAATTTTAGTCTCACATTGCCTCTTTAAAATTAGGAAAGGTGTTTGGAAACATTATGAATGGAGAGGAAGAAGTTAATTTTTTCAAGTCATGGGCTTACCCGCTTACCTGACAGCCCATACCCGAATTACTCGAGCTTCTTAATGGGCTTGGGCGGGCAACGGGCAAGGCAAATTTCAAAATTGTCCACCCGATTAACCCGCTTACCCTAATCCTAATAGCCGTTGAAATTTGGAGCCCGACCAGGTCGGTCCGATGCTTCAAGTGCCCGTGGACGTCCATACCCGCCCGATTCCCACCTCTAAGCCTGTGAAAAACTGGAGTAAATTACCATTGATGTTAACCTTGTCATTACTCAACATAATTGAATTACATGTGTTATATAATAAGACGACAGTATTTCCAAACGATATGCGAGAATGTCCATTTTTCTCTTTTAGTTGACATTGCTAATTGACAGCTTATTCAGTGGAGTTTCGTACGATATCTTATATAATCTATTATAGTCAGATAAGTTTCCTTCTTATACATAGAATATGTCATCAAGCATTAAGTTTGGAAACCATCCCGACATAACAACAAAACCATGACCTGCAAATTATTCATTATGTTCAACAAAGTTATATGTCTCTATGTTTATTAACCTGGAAATAGATATAAGATCTTCTCTTATTTGCTGCTCTTCATTATTTTGTTATAGACAATCAAGTATTCATCACCTATACAACCCTATACTGATTGCTTCTGATTATCAAACTTAGTTACGAAAATTGTTTAGTCTTTTCAACATCAATGAAATAGCAACTCTAATAAAACAACTAAAAGGAAAGATCTAACAAAATACAAAGTTCGGATGAAATAATCCAATCTAAACTGTATCAAATAGAATATTTATGAATGAGTAACTTCAACCAATTAACCCCCACAGTAAAGCCATCACAAAACAAACATTATTGAATCAATTAAACCATTAAAAAAGCCTTTAAAGGTACCAAGCCATTTTTATTGTTGATACTTGAGGTGCAACATATTTGTAAACAAATAAAAATGACCTAAAATTGATGGATTCGACCAAACAAATATAAATAAGCGAAGAACAACAAAAATAAGATTTTCTTTCAGTCATGATATGCACAATAAGTGATATGAGAAGATCTAGGTTCATGCAACATTGTAGTTGGACCTCAAAATGATCAAGATAGTTGAGTAGTTCAAGTATCATCAATTAGTAGAAGTTACAAAACCATAAATAACCTGCCGAGACTAACTCGATTAATAGAATAAATGTTAGATATAAGAGCAATTCTAAATCTTCAACTACTATTGATCATAGATACACACAATTAATACACATCTACTACCATCAAAGCAGATTAAAACGGTCATACTCTTTGAGGAAAAACCAATTGTAAAAGAAAATAAAAGAAAGATGAGAGAGAGAGATTACCAAATGGGCTCTTGACGTGAACAACTCTTAAAGGTTAGGGTTTGCACTGAACTCGTCTTCTCTATTATCATGATCAAATGAAAATGAAGATCGAAAATTACTAAAAATTACCGAAAGAAGATGATATGAAGATTATAGATACACACAATTAAGATTCTGTTTGTACAAAAAAAATTTAGACAAACTTAATAAAAAACTTAAATCTATGCTCTAAAACAGAAGAGTCGGATTGAAAGTAAATCAAAGTCCTAAATCACCATTAGTCATCACCAAACATCAACCTAAATAACCTAATAAAAAACATAAAACCTAAATAAGGTATGAAACCTGCGATGAGATGAGAGAGAGAGAGAGGGGGATACCTACGTGAGATCGAGAGAGACTGTGCGTGAGATATCGAGACAGGGAAAAAAATAACCCTTTTCTACTCACCCTGGATAGAGTTTCAAGATTGTTTTTCACCAAGGAGTGTTCATGAGTTATGTTGTGAATACACTTCAAACACCGAAACCGCAGTTCTCTGGCTCAGTCTAAGAACACGATCCTCATGTTTAACCTAAAACTTTTGTACAGATCTAATAGAACTTAAGCAATTTTTAAAGCTAATAAAAATATTCATAACTCTATTTGCACCTATATATATTGTAAACCCAAATAAAATCAATCACAATTATCAAAATTTACATTTTACAAACTGAAAAATATAAAATATTTAGCCAAAACTTTCTGAAAACAGTTTTTTAGCCAGACCTTTATGAAATTGTTTCAGATAAAAACTTTTGTACAAATCAAACGTTCATATTTAACCTAAATAACATATCAAATTGTCTTGGCTTGGTCTAAGAACAGATCATACTTTCATATTTAGCCTAAATAATGTTGGGGTCCCTCCTTATATAAAAAGGATTCTTAGTTGAAATAGGATTTCCTTTATTTCCTTATTTGAGGAGAAATAGAAGTTTCTATTTCAAGCCTAAAAAGGAATCCTACTTCTAGTAGAATACCTCCCTAATTATCATTATAAAAGGAAATGAAGGGGAAAATATTATTCATACTTTCAAGTCAGAGAGTATCATACTTTCAAGTCAGAGAGTATCATACTTTCAAGTCAGAAAGTATCCTCCCAGTTGGGAGAGTTACCAGAAAATCCTCTCAGATTAGAGAGAGATAGAGATCAAAAAAATGAGAACAGAAACAGGTCATAGAAAGAGAGATTTCTAAAGTGGTTCTTTTAAGAGAGACTGAAAGAGAAGAATATTAGTTTGAAGAAAAGAAGATTATTAATATTGTGAAGCAATTTAGTTTGTGGTTATCTTCTTCAGCCTTTGGTGATCTAGGATTTGTTCAAATCCTAAGAAGCAAGAAATCTTTGTATCTCCTTTCTTGTTTGGTTTATCCACTATAGGTTTGGTGAAGAATTAGTTAATCCTCTATTTATTGAGGGAAGAATTGTTTTCCAAGTGCGTTTCTACACATCTTGAACAATTGGTTTATCCACCATAGGTTTGGTGAAGAATTATGTAATCCATTATTTAATCATAGTGGAAGATTTCTAGACTAGGTCCCGTGGTTTTTTACCTTCTATATTGGAGGGGTTTTTTGCCACGTTAAATAATCTTGGTGTCTCTACTTTTACTTTCGCATCTTTTATCTTCGTATTCCTTAACAAGTTAATTAGGTTATTTTTCTCAACAAATAACACATCCAGATTGCAAGTCTAATAATATCAATGGTTTAAACATAGATCTACTTAGATGAAAGTATCTGGAACTGCTACCCTTGAGTTGACGAACATGAGATGAAAACCCTTGAAATAATGAATTGTACCCTTGAGATGAAAATCTTACATCGAGAGATAGAAATAGGATGAAAACTCTGGACCGAGAGAGAAAAAGAGAATCTGTGTGTGATGGAGAGAGAAAGAGAGAGAGATACCAGCCAGAGATGATTAGATGAGAGAAATTGAAAGGGGAATTAAAGGAGACGAGTGGGAGCAATTTCTGGAGATAAAGGGGGGAGAGAGGGTGCGTGAGAACTGACACAAAAGAATGAGCGGAAAGTAAGGGAATGACGTGTTTGGGAGTACAATTTGTCTTTTTGAAAATGACATCTTTGGAAAGATTCTCATTCTTATCATCTCAACCTTTGGGTAGATTGTAATTAAATCTGAACTTTCTGATTTTGAACAATTGAATCTTCACCATCAAAGATAAACATGGGAGATCAAATCTGGGCCATTGGGAGGAGGGCAAAAGATACCCTCCTCCCTTATTATATAGATGATGTCGTCAATTACGGTGGTTATACATATGACCATACAAAAAATTAGAAAGAGAATGCGTAGAAGAAATATCAAAATCAACCTGTTATTTTCCAATAAAATGGGATCTAATAACACTTCTCTTGTTTTAAAAGTGATTCCACATTTCCACAATCAGATATTTTTCAACAATTTTGTTAAGGAAACTGGATGGTTGGATTGTCTAGTTAGCAATTGGAAATAGATAATCTGGTATATGGCCAACCTAATTAATTCGTGTTATAGGTCCACCCTTTTTAATTACAAGCTATATTAAGAAAAGTTTTGAAGATAAATGACTTGAGAATAATCTTTAACTTAAATGAAAGTAGTTTTAGTTGACGCAATGTGCAATCTTTTTTCATAATATTTATTGGCTCCACCACAGATTTCTCTGGGTTTTTTTTACGTGTACCAACTGGTAATTGATTATTCTTCCTCACTAATTTTTAATAGAGCTTATCTATTATGATAAAACAGATCGGTCGGTTACACGAGACATAAATTTGGTCGTCCGATTTTTGTTCAGAGTTTGATAAAGATAACATGCAATGTATAATATAAATTCTCTTCTTGTAAATCGACTCAAATCAGAAAGTTACTAGTGTCACTAATTGATTATTCTCTCCCTAAAAAACTATTCTCCCTATTTCTCACATAACCCACAATTTTTGCTCTAATTTCTCTCCCCTTATAATTTTCTCAAACAGGTATACTTTACAAACTATTTAGTTTTTTTTTATTATGTTTCTTCTTCTTAGGGATAAAAAATTAACCGTCTTCATCGTCTTCCTTCGGTATAAACAAGAATAAAATTTGATCTACCGGCGTTAGCCAAGAGGAATCCACCAGGCACGTTCGTAGGATGCGACGGAAACCTAGTCTTTTTAGATTTACTATCTTTGTCAACAACACCGAGGTTGTGTTTGGCATGCGTAGAAGAAAGGTGTTTTCCCATTAGAATTAGAGGCGTTTCTTTAGTTTTTACCTTGACATACTTAGAAATTTACGAGCGAATAACTTATTACGATAGAGTTACTTGAGTTAATTATATAAAAGGGGTCTAGAGCTTTTTTTTGTAGATCTAGAACAAAACTTAGAGAGAGAGAAAGAGAAATGGTATTCTTTGGAGAAGATTTTGATAAATAAATTGAAGAAATCTATGGATTTTTTATGTTATAGTTGGTATATATTTTTAATCTCCAACAAGCCACTCCTTAGTGAGTGAAGGATGAACAAAGAAGAAAATAGGTAGAGATGGAATTCTCTAGAGAGAGAAAGAGGCATGATTGTAGTCTTGAAGCCATCTAAGACGAAAAGAGGTAGATTTCCTATCTCCTAATTCTTTTGTAGGCTCTTTCAATTTATTCTATGATAGGTTTAGTATAGTTAGTCACATAAGTTCTATAAAGAATGATTGAATGGTTTAGATATTAGTTCTATTTTCAATTTCATAAAACATCTATAGAGGACAATACTTTGGCCTAGATTAAAAGTGAATCTGGTATTGATAGATGATGAATCTCGGTGTACATCTTAAATGGTTGGAAAGGTCTGTTTGTGTACTTTCTATTGGTTTAAACGGTGCATTAATTGGTGTTCCGAGTGAGGAGTTATAATAGTTTTCGTACTAGGTGTCAGAACAGTCCATACTGTATTTCGGTCTAGCTTAAAATTGAATATGGTATTGCTAGATGGTGAATCTCGGTGTGCATCTTATATGTTTGGAAATGTCTGTTTGTCTAGTTTCTAGTGGTTCAAACAGCGCATTAAGTGGAGTACCGAGTGAGGAGTTATAATAGTTTTCGTACTAGGTGTCAGAACAGTCCCTACTATATTTCGATCTAGATTAAAACTGAATCTGGTATTGATAGATAATGAATTTCGGTGTGTTTCCTATATGGTTCGAAACGGATATTCATCTACTTTCCAATGCTTCCTTGATTAGGGATTGAGCTTGCCTGCTCGAGACTTAGGTTTGTGGAAATCTGCTGCATTTGGGTTTTAACCGAGCTATTTTGTTTTTCAGGTATTGATTGTGCACTCATGGTAGGCGTTGCTCATGGATCCAGTTTGAAGGTCTCAAATCTTCGATTTCAAGGCGGTTAGCTTCAAATTTGGGATTTGGGGCGCTACACAGTCTCTCATCTAATGGCCTTTGCCATTTTAGTAAAAACACCTGGACTCAGAAGGAATAACCTTATTCGTGGCTTCAGCAACTTGTTTGTCTTTTCCTTTGGACGTTATTTTCTTCTTCTTCCGTTTTAACCCTTTGTTCTTATGAACCATAAGAGCCTTCTTTGGTTCCACTATGCTCTATTGAACTGCTATGAGCATCGTATGTTTTGGAAGAATGGAGAACATAACTCTTTTAGTTTTGCAAAGAGTTAAATCATTTGTTGAACATAAGGCCCTACTGGTTTTCATTTCTCGAGGGGCATGTTTAGTAGTGTTCTGGTGGTCACATACCTCCCCAGTCTTGCCTTCTTTTGGAACAATTTCTCAAGTTCCCGATTCATGATGTGGGCATCCATGTTTTTGAATTGCTCTTGAAGAGCAGGTTCTATAGGTGTTGTCAGCATGCACGCTACTAGTTCTGCCCTCTTCCAGTTATCCTCTTCATGTTCCTTTTCTTTAGCAGCAGAAGTAGCATCCAATATCGGAATTGGAGTTTCTATGACCTTCAGCTCGCTTTCCAATTTGAGAAGTATTTCTCGATTCCTTCCTTCATGGAGGGAATTGCTCAACATCTCCTTCGGGAGTGAGCGAATGTTGAACTCACTATCTTTTGTCATCTTAAAACTACATGAAAAAATTGCAAAGTTTTAAACTTGTTATCGTCTTTAGAAATATTATGTTTTTCCACATTATTCAATATAAAAATGTCCCTGATTGAATAACGTGATTCCAAGATCCCATTCCTCCGGAGTTAAGCGGACTAGGCCCCTGCCCTCAACCCTGTTGTCCTGGGTGAGTGAACTACTTCACTGATCATACTCTTATGACTCTTGGTTGACAAATTGCCTTAATGAATACCTAATCCATCCTTTTGCCTCGAGTATCCAAAACTCTTTTGTTGATCTCGTTGAGTAAAACCATTTAGACATGTAGAATTCTGCCGTACGTCTACCCGCACTGTCCCGTGTTAAAGATATCACTCTACGGAGGCAGACCGACCATCAATAATTAAGGGATCAACGAGTGTCCAAGACGAGATGCCTAGGGAAACCCAGACGCGTCTGGTGAAGCTTCCTAGACGCACTCGGCTAACCTGGGGCGCGCCCTTGATGCGCCCTTAATGCGAGACGTTGTCGGTCAGCAGACCGAGACGCATTCTCGCCTGGCCGAGACGCGTCCGACCAGACTTTAGGAACCATCTAAATTTTTGGAACTTCCAAATTTTTTTTTTTTGCTTCCAAAGTTGCTGTTCCAACTTTTCAGAAAACTTCAATTGGATTTTCATACAACTTCTAAAAGCATTGAAAATAAACTCTTTTGAAAAACTTTTCAAAACCGAAATAGATCAAAATTGACCTTTTGAAACCTTCAATAATTAACTTTGAAATCAACTTGAATAACTTTAAATCATATTCGAAACTTAATCAAATTGATGCCTAATACGCTTTTAGACATAACTATCTATCTAAACAAGCATAAATTAGTCTGAAACTTAGCCAAAATTAGCTATGCGCAAGAGGCTCTGACGCCACTGTTGGGTTATGATGTCTCCTAGTGTTGGTAGGGGAATCTCAGACATCTAATAAGTCTAGCCCTAGTATACCTAGGACCTCATGCATAAGCTAATGATGAACTAAGAAGTTAGAGATTACCTTAATCGCTAGTTTTCCCTCGAACCTTTCCAATCGCTTTTGAGAAGACCAAGAGCTCCCATTGTAGCTCCTCTACTTGGGACACCGAGCAATCACCTTGATCTCCCACCTTATTTTAGCTAGAACTCCAATGGTGGTTAGATAGAAGAACACTTCTTCTTTGAGTAGATAGATAGTAATGGGAATTATCTCTCTTTCTTTCTCTACTTGATGTTGTCGAGATTGAAGCTTCTTGAGAATTTTCCACACCTTATTAAAGTCTCAAGAGACATTATATAGAACCCTAAGTTAGAGTAATACCCTAATTAGGTTTCCCTAAAAGCCCCATTTGAATAAGATTTAGGGAATAGTCAAAAATAGAAATCTATTTTTATTTTCCAATTCCCTCTAGCTTGGCCGATCACATCATGCCCATCTTGGGAAGATCTGGCCGACCCATATAGGGGCACACGACCAAGCGTGGCGGGCCCCTTTTGGGCCTAAATTCCCTCTTTAGGTGCCCGACCCAAATTCTCCTTCTTTGGGCCTTTTGTACTATCTTTGTCTAAACTTCTTTTAGGCCTTTTCGACATATCTATGGGTCTTACCCATGCATATATGTCTCATCCCTCTAGTCATATCTTCCGATCAAGTTGACACTCTTTCTGTCACCCGTTGTGGGATTCGGACGAAGTTAGCCGCGAATTGCTTCGCGATTCGACGATCGTAGTTAGGATCTAGCTAAACAGTACGCCCCTTAATTCATCCAGACTTGATGATATTCTTCATCAATTGTCCTATTCGACAAATTTCTCGCATATTTGGTGGAAGGACATTGATGCAACGCGTAGTAGACAAGAGATAAAAAGTATAGAGATCGCTCCTCTATGATTGATTAAGTCAAACAAAAACATTATTCAATAAACTAAGCTCCCTTAACAATGAACATAAAAGGCCTATTTATAGGCTTCAAACCCTAAAATAGAAGTCTAAAATTACTAATCTCTAAAATATCTAAAATCTAGAAACTACTAAAAACTAGGAAAACAATCAAAATTGGGAAACTGCTAAAAACTAAGAAAATAATCAAAACTGAGAAACTGCTAAAAACTAGGAAATATTCTCTAAAACAACTAATATTTTGGAACTACTAAAAATAAGAAAATATAGAATTCGGAAACTACTAAAAATAGAAAATCTTCCTCTAGGTCATCCAATCCCTAACTTGTCACGACCCCACTTAGCATAAAATTCTAATGCTATTTTGTCAGCTGCATCATCCTCACCGGCTTGGACAGAATTCGACCTCGAATTTGAATCGTCCTTGTCTGAAGCATCTCCAAATATGGTAATAAGTCTTTCACATTAAAACATCCGAGGAACGCACATGACTTGGCAATTTCAGACGATAAGCATTGGAATTAATTTTTTCAAGTATCTCTAATGGTCCGATTTTCCTTGTTCATAACTTGTTATTTTCGCCCACTGGAAATTTGTCTTCGGTTAAACCAAACCAAACCAAACCAAACATACTCGCCCTCCTCATACTCCACGTGTTCCTCTAGGCTCGCCCTATAATGAACTATATTAGGTAAAGTCGCACTAGGAAATTGATTTATTTCATGTTGAACATCCTTTAGCGGTGGCAAACCGTCAGATAGGTCGGTAGGGAAACATTCGCGAATTCTTCCAATGTTGCGGGAACGGAATATGAAATCACGCCATCCACAATACTACTTTCCTTACCAATCATCATATATTCAACATCAATTTGTTCAACCTCCTCAATGAACAACTCATAAGATAACAAATTTGAAGTGTCACCTTTGTTAGTTGTAGGAACATCAATTTATTTGACCTCCTCAATGAATAACTCACGAGATAACAAATTTGAAGTGTCACCTTTGTTAGTTGTAGGAGGAATCTCTACTAAGTAGCAACACAATTTTCTTCTTGTTGAATTGAAAACTATAAGTATTCTTTCTTTGTTTCACTTGTTGCGATTTTTGATACATTAACTTGGTGTAGTTATGTGGAAGAAAAGTTGCACGCATATATTTCTTAATTTTCTCCCACGAAGTTACCTTTGATTTCCCTGTTTTGGACCGCATTAACTTGTGTTGCTGCCACCATGCAGCAACACTGTCATGAAGTCTAGTAGCTACAAGAGGAACCTGTCTATCCCGAGGTATCCCCCTAAACTCTAGAATATCGACAACCGCAGTTAACCAGTGGAGGAATTCTTAAGGTTGACCACGCGCTCTGAATTCTAGGATATCAATCCTCAATTTCACTTCCCTTCTCCGAGAACCGTGATTTGTTTGGTTCCTTCTTCCCCTAACGTCCCTAGCAAAGGGATTATAAAAGTCATCTTCAGTAGATTCATCATCCCTTACCGAGTGACGATTTGGTGAAGTCAGTTCCCTTTGATGAACAATGTAGGCATCTAAACGATGCGTCAATTGTTCCATCATTCGAGTCATCTGTTGTCGCCATTCCTCAACACCGTCTAATCGTTGATTTATAGCTTCAACTCTTTCATTAACAAAATACATGGGATCTCCCTACCTCTAGCAGGTTGTCTTCTCGGTGACATTGTTAAAGATCGACGCAAGCTCTAATACCAACTGATGCAGCGCGTAGTAGACAAGAGATAAAAAGTATAGAGATCGCTCCTCTATGATAGATTAAATCAAACAAAAACTTTATTCAATAAACTAAGCTCCCTTAACAATGAACATAAAAGACCTACTTATAGGCTTCAAACCCTAAAATAATAGAAGTCTAAAATTACTAATCTCTAAAATATCTAAAATCTAGAAACTACTAAAAATTAGGAAAACAACCAAAATTGTGAAAACTGCTAAAAACTAAGAAAATAACCAAAATTGAGAAACAGTTAAAAACTAGGAAATCTTCTCTAAAACAGCTAATATTCTGGAACTACTAAAACTAAGAAAATATAGAATTCGGAAACTACTAAAACTAAGAAAATATAGAATTCAGAAACTACTAAAAATAGAAAATCTTCCTCTAAGTCATCCAATCCCTAACTTGTCACGGCCCCACTTAGCATAAACTTCTAATGCTATTTTGTCAGCTGTATCAGACATTTCCTTCACTAGGCTACCAATGAGAATAAGCTTTTCGTCCTAACACGAATACTTGAGGGACGACTTGACTATTTGAATACATTCTACAATGTATCTAGTTAAGCTAAGTGTATATATTTATCATGAGGTTAGATTTTCAATGACTGTTGAGTCACCTAGTGGGAGAGCGGCTTACCTTCCTAGGGGTAAGACACTTTCTCGAGAGAATGCTAGTACATTGGGTTAGTGCTGGTATGTGACTGTACTAACCAAATTACTATAGAGTTCTCTAGGTAACTCTCTGATGATTGAAAGCATATCATGGGTGGGCAGTTAAGTCTGCTAATGTATGCTGGTACTAGAATTGATATATATATATATATATATATATATATATATATATATGTATGCATGTTTTACTTTTTATCGTAGTTTTGTTTTGGGACTCCTCTACCAGTTTAACTCGTGTCACTGAGTTACTGACCTCTTACTAGTTCTTAGTATGCAAGTTCCTAGATAGAATCCTTTGCAGCGGCTAGGATAGCAGATGGATTGCAGTGATTGTGGCGTGATGCCACTTTGGTGTTATTTGTTTTCACTTTGGTTTCTTATTTAGATTCAAAGTTATAGACGATTTATACACTAAAAACCATATAATGTATATATGTATCACATAGGTTATAAAGGGATGTATGGTTGTGTGCAGGAGGAGTTAACCTAGTTCTGGTGTTCAGCTAGGAACCCGAGTTGTTAGCTGAATTATTTTCTTTTTAGATGTCGTTGTGTTTGGGTATGCAAATGTATGGTTCACATGACAGGTTTTTCAGTTATTGACCGCTCTGAATTATAGTCACATTAATAAAGGTAAGTGGTTAGGGAAAAAATTGGTTTAAAAATACTAATTCACAGTAGAGAGAAACAAAATAAAAAATGATGAAACTTGGATCAATTGGTAAAGGGAGATCTGATTGTTGTATCGACGAAAGTTGAAGCAACAAATAATAGAGGAAATCCTAGGGTTCAACTCTTGCATCAGGAAGAAGGCAACATAGGTTTGAAACCAAAAATAACGAGTTAATCTTCATTCCCATGGGAAAAACTTGTTTGCTTTTGAACTTTTGAAGCCCTTGTTTATCATTAAAGCATATATGAGGGACCAAATGTAAAAAAACCTAATCCCTTAAGGCCATGTTTGGCGCGCGGGAATAACGTGGGAATGGAATGTTATTCCCGGGAATCACATTCCAGATCATTGTTTGGCTTGCGGGAATGGTGTGGGCCCGGAAATGTGATTCCCTCAAAAAGGGGTAATAGCAAACCCAGGGGGAGGTGGGTTTGTGATTCCCATTCGCCTGGAATCACATATATTAATATTTATTGACAAATATATCCTTAACAAAATATTGAATTACCAATTTTATTTGTTTGTAGAATTTGGTATTAATAAGTACTATTTATGTTTATGAATAAAATTTAATTTTAGATGAATTTCTATTTAGGTTTACGAACAAAATTTTATTTTAGATAAATTTTTATTAAGATATTTATTTATTATCTTTAAATTCTAACCCTTTGATGTATCTTGTTATTATTTCATACCTACCAATTTGAAAAAACTATACGGATTTTAATATATTACAAAGTTGATGTGTATATTTTATGCTAAAAAAAAATTGATGTGTATTTTATGTAGTTTAAGTAAGGGTAAAAGTGAACTTTTACATATATTTACATTCCTATTCCTATACGAACCAAACACCTAATTAGGAATATGTCAGGAATCAAATTCCCATTCCTGGTCAAACCAAACATCAAACTACAATAATCTGATTCCTAGGAATCACGTTACGGGAATGTGATTCCCAGGAATCACATTCCATTCCCGCGCGCCAAACATGGCCTAAGGGTAACTCCAATGTAGGGCTTGGGCTTCCAATTTTGGGAGCTCCTGATTTTTTTCAACTACAACGCCGGGCTCCCAAATTCAATTTTACAATTGTCGTAATTAAAATTCATTAAAATTCAGTAAAATGTATTAAAACTCAAACATAATTAGAACAACAAAATAAAACTTTAAACAATAAATGAAAACTAATCTGAATCCCATTGGCCCAATCTTCCATCAATTTCTTATGAACAACAAGTTGTGCGGGCCACATGTTTTAAGTATCTTTGTTTATCATTTCTAACCCTATTTGCATCCACGCATTTTCAGCTTTTTATTGGTGTTGAACGCCTATATTTTCCCTTTGCAACTCCATATTTTTGTTTTGCACATTTATGGACTCTGGCAGAAGTTTATCTCTAGACTCATGACTTGCATTTTTCTCTTTCCAAACTTCAGCTGCTGTAGAATTTTCACCACTTTTGGCTTTATTATGTTCCTTGCTTGCTTTTCTTCCAAATGGTCTTTGTTGGGTTGTAGTGAAGGAGTTGAAGGAGATGTCCTTCGACCAAGGTGACAATGCGAACAATTTGTCGGATAGGATAATTGATGTGGAAGATCATCAAGTCCGATTGATTTAGGGATCGTAGAGTTGTAGCTAGAGACCAACTACGATCGTCGAATTACGAAGTAATTCGCGGCTAACTTCGATCGGATCCTACAATGGGTTACACATAAGAGTGACAAATTGATCTAGGATATGACTAGTGGGAGTGAGATATAATCATGGGAGTGTCCCATAAACATATCTCATAGGCCTAAAAAGGAATTAGGCAAAGATAGTACAAAAAGGCCAAAAACAGGGTTTTTGGGCCTAGGCCGATTCGGGCACTTTTAGGCCTCGGATTGGGCTGATTTTTGGAGGGACGTTTCCTTATGTTATGAACATTAAATCTGCCAATTTTGGATGGGTTTGGACGTCATCTCCTTAGGGAATTGAGAAAATACTAATAGTTGCTATTTTCGACTATTTCCCTAAATCTTATTCTAAAGGGTGTTTTAGGAAACCTAAAAGGAGGTGGATTCTTATTAGGGTTCTATATAAACACTCTTAGGGCAGAGAATAAGGTGTGGAATTTCTATCTAAGCTTTCTTACTCTACCACATCAAGTAGAGAGGAGAAAGTGAGCTAATTCCCATTACTATCAATCTAGTCAAAGAAGAAGGTGTTCTTCTTTTCCAACCACCATTGGTGTGCTAGCTATACAACAAGGTGGGAGATCAAATTGATTGCTCGTGTCCCAAGTAGAGGAGCTACACTTGAAGCTCTTGGTCTTCTTCAATCAATTCAACTAGTTCGAGGGAAAAGCGATTAAGGTAATCTACTATCTCCATTAGATTAATTACTAGTTTTGCATGTGATCCTGGGAATACTAGTGTAGACATTAGATGTCTTATTTCCGCTATAAACACTAGTAGAAGGGTGTAAATCCCTACATGTAGAAGGAGATTCTTCGTCTTGGTCGAAAGAAGGTTTTCTTTTGTTTGATGAAGATTGAGATAAGTTTGATAACCATTTGGGATGGTCTTTCAAAATTTTATAACAACGTTCAAACTTAAAAGTTTTGCCGCCATTGTTTTGTTTAAACAATTCATATGCAGACTTCAACTGCAAAATAAAATTTAAAGTTCATAATGTTGTCAAAAATAAAAAATAATAACACTAGGCTAAAAAATGTAATATCAAGAGTAATTACCCGATCATTATCATTTTCTCATCTTTTTGGGTTCCTTTGCAAGAATGTCAAATGACCACAAAACTTCGTGCGTTGCTTGTTAATCTCGCTCCAACGACATCTAAGACCCTTCAGAGCACGATTTTAGGTTGCACGTTCGTTGAAGTGTTCGGCAATTTTGTTCCAAAAAGTACATCCTCTTTGATCATTTCCAATAATCGCACCGATGGCGATATGTAAATAACCATTAACGAGCACAATATCATCACCATGACTATAACGCTTAGCAAGAACCGATGAGTTTGGCGTTTCATTAAAATGAAAAGTTTCTTCGACCTCATCAAAATCAACTTCTGGACAATTATTTAACAAATCTAAAAAGCTTTAGTTATTATATTCGGGGTTTGGACTAGCCATTTAAGAGAGAGATAGAGATAGAAAGATAATTGATGGAGAAGAGGGAAATAGAGAGAGTGAGATAGAAGATATTGGGGTGGATCTCCTTTAAATAGCGGACCCACCCCAATAATACCGTTAGGAGGCCGTTGGGGACTCCCAACAGTAACAATTTGGGGTTGGGAGTCCATGGGGCTAGACTGGGGCTCCCAAATTTGAATTTGGGAGCCCAACCTACATCGGAGTTGCTCTAAGGTGAGTTAATTTTAGCAGGGATTCCAACTAGGAAGAGCATATTTCTCTAAAAATTTAATGGACCAAGTGGAGGACTCTTATTTCAACAAGAAAAAAAGACGACGGGATTCTTATCCCATTACCCTATACTACAAATTCAATCCAACAAGAAATAGGTAGTTTTATTTCAAAAAAAAAACAAAGAAGTGGTTCTATAGACACCCAAAATTACTGCTACGCGCACCCTTAGGCAGATAAATTTTTTGAAAGTTCATAGGTAGATGAGGCGCCTATAGTAAATATATCGTGCGCTTTAGAACTTCCGTTTCGTGAGAGCATCTCCAATGCAAAACTCAATCTTAAAGTCTTAAGTGACACATAAGGTTTTAGAGTTTTTTTTAAAGAAAAAACATTTCCAATGCAAAACTAGTTGAGATCTTAAGATGATGTGGAAGCATTTAATATTTAAGATGTCAGAGAATCTCCAATGCAACACTCCAATTGAAAAACTCAAAGAGCCACCAAGGATTTTTTGAGTTTTTACAAAAAAACTCTCTCGAAAGCAACACTCAATTTAGATGTCAAAATGACGTGACATCATTTAATGTGAGATATCTCAAGAAGAAACTTAATACTTGAGGTTTCTTTTCAGGATCTCAATTTGACACTCAATATTAAAAGCAAATTTAACCATCTAGGAAATGACACCTACGTTATTCTTAAGTTTTTAGAGTGTTGCATTTGGAGATGTCTTCTGAATTGATGATCTCAACATTGATATCTAGGAAAGACACCCCAATTGAGTCTTCACACATAGGACATTTTTGAGTTTTTTTTTTAGTTGTGCATTGGAGATCCTCTAAAACTCAATTTTTAGATTTCTTTTGGGAGTCTTAAGTGTCCTAAGTCATCAAATTTAATTTTAAGACCAATAGAAAGTGTTTCTCTCTCAACTACTTTTTCCTATTAAATGTATGTGTGACATGCGTAACTATTGGAGCTTTTAGTATGTTGCATTAGAGCATCTCCAATGGGACACTCAATCTCTAACACTTAGAGTGCCACGTATGACTTAGAGTTTTTGTTAAAAAATCATCTCTAAGAGCATCTCCAATGCAAAACTCAAAAGAAAACTCTAATTGGCTTATGTGTTGAGTCTCAATTGAGATTCTCTTTCCTATGTGACTAACTTGAGTGTCTCTAATTCAAGTCCTCCAATGCAACACTCTAAAAACTCTAATAGAGACACATGTCACCCATACATTTAATAGGAAAAAGTGGTTGAGAAAGAAAGACTTTTTATTGGTCCAAAAATTAAATTTGATGACTAAGACACTTAAGACTCTCAAAAGAGATCTCAAAAATAGAGTTTCTAGTTGAGACATCTTCAAAATTAATGCTTCCACATCATCTTAAGATCTCAATTGAGTTTTGCATTGAAGAGGTTTTTTTCTCAAAAAAAACTCTAAAGTCCTAGGTGGCACTTAAGATTTTAAGATTGAGTCTTGCATTAGAGATGCTCTAATGGAACACTTTGTTAGACACTCTATTATGAGGTGGACACATTTATTATAGAGTGTCTAGATAGAGAAACTTTAAAACCAGAGTCTCTTTGAGACTCTCTAAGTGTCACTTTAAAATTTAAACAACATAAACCTTTTCTTTTCAACTACTTTTTCCAAATTCAATTTAAGAGTGACATGTGTATTAAGTAGACAGATTTTAGAGATCTCCATTGGATACCAAAAAAATTTAGAGTGTCTATATATTGACACTTAGAGCATCTCCAATGCAACACTCAAACTCTAAATCTTAGAGTGCCACATTGGATTTTTAGAGTTTTTCTTTAAAATCCATCTCCAATGCAAAACTCAATATGAATCTCTAAAAGGATGTGTCAAGATTTATTTTAGGGATCCTTAAGAGGACACTCTAAATTTAGAGTGTCCTCTTGAGGATCTCTAAGTGCCACATAAGCAAATCAATTAGTTTTAAATCAAAATATAGATTTTTAAAGTTTCTTTTGGGTGTTGCGTTGGAGAAGGTTTTACAATAGTGTCTCTAAATGGCCAAATAGGAAAGAGACCATTTAGAGATCTATTTTTGACACTTGAC
The DNA here is from genome assembly GCF_041429995.1 of Eschscholzia californica. NCBI lineage: Eukaryota > Viridiplantae > Streptophyta > Magnoliopsida > Ranunculales > Papaveraceae > Eschscholzia > Eschscholzia californica. Next base: position 26,083,027 of record NW_028238309.1, on the reverse strand, counting down.
ACATAAGATTTTTAGAGTTTTTCTTGAGTCTTGCATTGGAGATGCTCTTAGGAAAGAGAATCTTTATTTGACACTTGACAACTAGACTTCAGAGTTTTTGTTAGCGTGTCTCATTGGAGATGCTCTTAGAGAAGGACTTGAATTAGAGAATCTCAATTGAGAGTTAGACACGTAAGCTAACTAAAGTTTCTTTTAAGTTTTGCGTTATTTTCCAAATAACCCCTAACTTTATGACCACCTTCCTGCCTAGCCCCTTACTTTATCAAAAATACCCAGATGGTCCCCTTTTTTAGTTACAGTTATAAAACCGCCAACTAGTCAGCACTTCTCTTTCCTCCATCTCATCACCTTTCTCGGACACCTCATCTTCTAACCACCTCATCGTATTCACCGGCGAAGTGTCGGCCGACGACCTCCAGACATAGTATTTTTCCCTCTCTCTCTAAAAAGAAAAAAAATAAAAAAAAAATTTCCCTCTCTCCTTTCTCCCTCTCACGAACAGACCTAGGTTTTTTATTTTTATGTTTGAATGTCGCCGACCAGAATTTTGTCCGGCCGGCCTTCGTCGGTGAAAACGATGAGGTGGCGAGAAGATGAGGTGGCAGAGAGAAGTGATGAGATGGAGGAGAGAGAAGTGATGACTAGTTAACTGTGTTATAACAGTAACTGAAAAAGGAGTCCTCTGGATATTTTTGATAAAGTAGGGGGCTAGGCAGGAAGCCGGTCATAAAGTTGGGGGCTATTTGGGAAATAACCCATAAGTTTTCCATTCGAGATGCTCCGTGTAAACCCGGTGGAGATTGTGAGGAATTGTGAGACTGTTACCAACTCGGGAGTTCCGTCGCGGAGATTTTATTCCGTACTTGGGATTTTCGGAAGAAACCACCAAAAAATTCTTACTTTCTCTCGTAATCTCTCTCTCTCTCCCTCTCTTCAAATCTGTCTGTACGAGACTTCATTTTTTCTCATTTTGTTGTTCAAAGTGAAGGAGAAGCAGAAGCGTTGGTTTATCTCTTTACCAACAACTCTCTCTCTCTCTCTCAAGCAAGTAATTCTATTTGTTTTCTTCTTTGATTCCTTACAATTTACTACTTCTCTCTCTCTCCTGCAACTTACGCTTAGAAATGAGGTTTGAAGGTCAAATTACGAAACAATAGATCATGAAAACTTGTTTCTCCTGTTTTTGGAGAACTATATAAACCCTAAAAATTCAAAAGATTAACATTATTAACTTCCCTAAAGTATTAGTAAAATTTTATTGCATAATTTTGTTCCTTAATTTATGTTTACTTTTTGAAACTCAAAAACAAATTAGGTTTAATTTCTGATAATCATATTGGCATTTATTTGATGCAGAAGTGGGGTTTTTCGATCTTCCTTAGTTAAAGATGGAGAAGGCAACACCATGGGAAGGTAATGAGGTGATTTTATCTTCAGATTCTGATGATTCTTCTCCTTCTTCAGATTCAGATACTGACGTGAAAGATGTTTCACTTGAGATTAATGCAAGCAATAGCAACAATGTAGTTGTCAAATCAGCCAAAGATTATACTCCTGAAGGTAATTTTTGTTCTAAAACAGTTCAATGAATATAATAAGAGTTACAAATTTATATTAAATGGGACGATAATGGTTTCTATTAGTGTAGATTAAGAGGTTACGGAATGGGTATCTGAGTGTGGACTAATTACTTTTCTCTCCATGCTCGAACGATCCTTATTTAGCATATTGAGAACCACTAGGGAAAGGAAAAAAAATACTCCACACTAGGGTGATTAGCCCTAATTCGATTTCCTTTCGAATACATTTATCAAGTTCACTTAAATATTACATATGCTCGAAGTTCTTACTATAATCAACTATATTTTTCATTAACTGATTTTCCTTTCTGCGATAGATGGTCATATTGTACAAATTGTCATCATGCGGATAAGTTTTGATTTGCTATAGTCGTTGGTGCTACAATTGAACTCTGCACGTTTTCCATATCTAGTCGACTATTGAACTCCTTTTGTGAAGGTCCATATCGATTTCTATTGCTTTCACTAAGGTCGTACCTTCCTATTGTTTGGAGCTCATGCTTTTCTACTTGTGCTATAATCGAATTGTCTGTAACTGAAACTCCTATTTGTTATCAATGACACTTTCTTCTCTTCACTTTGAGCTATATAGTGTCAATAGGTTATTATCTTGTTACTATCGAATATAATCCTTCTCAATTGACATTTAACACTTCCTCTGTTAATATTTTCTATATTGATGCAATTCAACCTATCATATAAGAGTGTAGCTACAGAACTTCGTGCAAGCAGTAAACGGTATAATGATTTTCATGGGTTATCAAACTCTAGGATTCCTCGTTACCTTCATGGGCATGTCTTGGTTAATCATTACTTTCAAACTTGGGCAGAAAGCTCATGTCTGAAAGTAGGGGAGATTTTACCCCTGAAATCCTTGTCAACTTTTAATGATTTGGCAAGTGGGCCACTTTATTACTTCAATAACTGTAAGGTCCTGTGCTTTTGGCAAGTTTGCTTCTGCTAACCATGTGCGACACGATACCCTTACTTTAGTCAGACACTGACAAAACACGTCCGATCAATGTTAGATAGGAAGGATCAATATACGGGTGAACTTTTTCAGCAAATGTAGGTAGACATTTTCTACATGAAAGGGAACACCGATGTTAGGAGTATTTCTTTTCTTGTTTCCTTTTAAGTGATCAATTGTTTGTTAAGGCTCTAGTTGGTAGGTGGTCTCATTTAAGCTTTCACATATGAAAGGGATTTGGTGACCTTTAAGGTATTTTGCATGGTAATGTTGGGTAATATAGTCAATACCATCTTCAAATTGGCCAATCATAGGAGCGAAAGTTTACACCTCTCTGTGCTGCTGCTCGCCTCGTTGGATTTCACAGTCCATTGCTTTTTCCCGTCTCGTCTGCTAGGTTTCCAGTTATATAAAAGACTTATTTGTTTTCTCCTAGCCCCTTATTTTCTCAGTCACACCCCCTCCCAACTCCCCATTTTACTCAGAATGTTGAGTTCACAGCAAAGGGCAAGCACGGAAGAGAAAGAAATGAATGATGAACTGAAAATGATTGCTGATGGACTCTCCCTTCGTCTCCCTATCTTTGAGAAATCAATTTTCAATCTACATTTAGGGCACCGTATCTTTATCAAATCCGTGAGCTACACCTTGATTCGCAGTCATTTTTCCCGAATTCGTTCTATATATTTGTATGATCTAGTATGATTACAAACTGGATTCCTGATTTTCTTAACAAAAAAGACTTTCGTGGTTTCTCCTAAAGGTACAATCCAAATCTGTCCTCGATTCCCATGAACCCAATTCAGTTTTGTTTGTAATTCACTTGAGGATTTTTAGCGGTGATTCGTTAATTAGGGTTAGGTGTCAGTAAAATTCCCTGAGGAAATGATGAACAGACTTGAAACTAGAACTTCATTGAAATTCCCCTTTCCATACACATCAGAAGGGATAAGATTATTATATTGCTTAGTGTTTAGAATAGTTAAAATATCCAAGGAAGTTGTATTGCTCTAGCGATCATCTGTATGTAACTTCATTCGCAAACTTAAATTTTTACCTTTTATAAATCTTCTCTGTTGCAAAGAGTAACTGTTACGTATTTCAAGAAAGAGTGCTTTATTACTTCATTCAGTGATTAGAACGTGTTTTTGTGAAGCAGAAATAGTGGCTAGAAGAGCAAAAATGTATCAAAATTACATGAACTCCATTCCGATTCCTAATCTACACGGGTCCGTGATTCCGTGCCGCACATGGGGAGAACTAGGCAATTCATTAAAACAGTTATACAAGCAACCGCTACATTACTTGACGAATGTCCGCTTGAAACAGTGGGATAAAGCCAGAATGTATACTGATAACGAAGATGTACCGTTGGAGGACATAATTCATCCTCGTAAAGCTGAAGCTACCATCTGGCTGATCGAAGAAGTTCACAGACTAACTACTTCTCATGATCATCTAACTGAACTCTGGCTTGCCGATCCCATGCATCATGCTCATGTTGATTCCATAATAGCTAAACCCGGCATATGAACATGTCCCGTTTGTTTATCTACACATCTTAGAACGTGTTTTCTTACATTTTCTTATATGGTAATTTTCCATGTAGTATTAGGAAGAATTTTTTTTGTGTTATAGTCTCTTTTAGGTCCAATCTTTTTGTGAATGCAAAATGGAAAAGGAGATTGTAACTTGTTTGTAGGAAATGAAAACCTGATGTTTCAATTAAACTTGAATGATTTCGTCAAATTGAATCACATGTTTTTAGTTGTTATTTTTTGTTTATCAGAAGGATCTTTAAATCTGGGCTAATCAAGGTTTGATCAGACAATTATTGCTTCAGTTTTAGTGATTCTATTACTGCAATTTAGATCTCCTTAAAAAATATAGATTATCATACAAAAAAGTAGAGTTTCTCAGGCAAATCTATAAGAAACTATAAGCTTTTGAGAACTGTCATATCCAATGAAATATCAGACTACAAACTTTATATACTGGAAACTTCTATCGATCGTACCCAAGAATTAGCGCCAAGAAAGGAAAAATATCATGCCCGGAGCAATGGAAAACTAGAAGCATCCATTGTTTGGCCTTCGAGTATCATGCCACCACCCTTGCTTGTGTGGATGGCTTCCAACAACTTAACCACCTCGTCCGTATAAGGGCGTCTTTCTGGGTTTGCATCCCAACGTCTTCTCATGATGTTGGCCAACGAGCCCAGACGACACCAACGCATTTCTCGTCGCAAATTCTAAAAAACAAAAAAATCGAATGTAATTCGAATAATTATTTGTTTCTTCTTAATAGAAGCTTCGAGTTATATTTACGGAACAAACAAATGCATAATCGTGGTCGGAATCATAAAGAAAAAATACTAACATGACGAACAACTGCAGACACTCCAGCAAAGCTAAGATCAGTATATGGGATGTCACAACAGTAAATTTCACATAAGCTAGCGTATGCCAAAGTTATCTATCTTGGAAATTTTTCAAAGATGCTGAAAATCGACTCTTTTTCCCACTTTTGACAACAAATATGAAATGTCATATTACCTCCACTACCTCCCTCTCTGAAATATTATACAAATCAATGCTAGATTATTAACAGAAAACAAAGTTAAAAATACCTCAGGGGCCATGTATCGAGGGTACCACTTTCACCTGTCAAGTCCTTTGGATTTTGAGCTTCCGCACTTGCCACACCGAAATCTGCAATCTCCGCGGTTCTATTGGTGTCTAATAACGTGTTTTCGGTTTTAACATCACAGTGCACAATCTTCTGGGAGTGCAAATAACTCAAACTGCAAAATTTAGAGAAGCATGAAAAAGATACACATAAAATCCCTTACCTAAAGAGTGAAGACCTATTAGGTCGAGAACATATAAGTTAACGACTTACCCTCTTGAAAGATCCAATGCTAGTGCAATAACAATAAGTGGGAGGTTTTTTCTACTATTATTAAATACTTCGTTCCATCTTGAAGATACTCAACAACAAGACAACATGCTCTCGCACCGAATGAACTATTACCGTCATTTGAAGAATTACTATTATTTTTGGCCGCTTAAGTCAATTGAGATTGACTAAGTCTTTATTCTCTAGAGACTTTTTCTTTATGCCCCAAACCCCCCACCTTATTTTGAGGAATCTTAAAACTCAAAGTTCCATTGACTACCCAATAAAACTGTAACATAGAATCATATTTAAACATTGATTTACACAAATTCAAAAAATAAATAATAGTAGGCATAGGGAAAAATGTACAAACACACACACGCACACCCAGATACATATAACCAATTCAACTCGATAGAGTTCATCCTATGGCCTTCACTCTTAAATTGAGCATGGTAAGTGAAGTCATAAGTGTTGGAAAAATAGGATTAGATCATTGAAACTATTATCACCCAGAAAAACAAAAAAGAAATTTATTGTGTCGCGGTATGGAGACCACTCCCTTCAAAGTGATTTTTGAACAACCTGTTATCAAAATAGTAATAAAAAATAAAATAAAATAAAAGACAATAGTAAATTGAGCAATGAACTGAAAATAAAGTGAAGAATTTATCTTTTTTAGGATTTTGTTATAAACCAGCAAGACAACCACTAGAGATAATGAACCTGCAATACATGAAGAGACAAAGATGGTGGAACAGAGGCACGAGTATTACTCGCTGTCTTGAAGACTTAAAATGCCCCTGCTACAGTGAATTAGGTATTGCTTTACATTATCCGAGCGAAGTCTCTTGGGATGCAACTGTTCTATATCAGGAACTGAAGAAGCAAACTTCGTTCTTCATCTACAGATCTTGACAGAGTGATAGAGAGAGTGGAGAAGAGAAAGAAAAAAGATTTTTTGTCAACAAAAAAAAAAAAAAAAAAGAAAAAAGATTTTTCTTATTTTTTTTCTTCTGAGAATAAGAGTCTTATTTAAAGGCTCAAAAAATGCCTAAACATCCAACGATTCTTAATCATTTGAAACTGATGATCTAAGGGTTAGCATTGAAAGGAATAAATTAAATTCTGAATTTGAAAGGAATAAATTAAATTCTGAATTTGTTCTAGTCAAGCTAGCTAGTAAAGCATATTCCTTGGACTATCCCTTTTTGTAGTCAATGCATTAAAGGCAAAGATTAACTCAGAAATTGACCGTTAAAATTGCTGTAGAAATTTCGAATTTAAAACTCCATAGAAAAAATTCTGTTGACCAATCAAATTTAAAAGTCTCTGTAGTTGAAATAGAAATAAACTATTGTTTAAAAATCAGATTTATAAGTCTGTAGTTAAACATGAAATAAGCTACTGTTGAAAAATCAGATTTAAAAGTCCGTGTTTCGACCAGAAACTTATTTGTAAACAAAATCCCTCCAAAAGTTTTCGCACTTAACAAAAATTTATTCAATCATGTAAAATTTAGGGACACAACCTTGGTGCAAATTGTATAACTCTGGTCACTTCCCAACGATTCACCACAACTACCATTTTCAACTGCACTGGAGAAGATGATATTGGAGATGCAGAAAATCGACTCAATACTTAGTAGGAAGATGAATCCCTCTTATTGTTCTTTATCTCGACTCAATACTTAGTAGGAAGATGAATTCCTCTTATTGTTCGCTATCACAATAACCCACTAATTTAAAGTCGTTAGAGTACGAATAAAATAATCCATATTCTAATGTACCTTTAATATAACGAAGTATCCTTTTTGCAATTCTCCAATGAGTCATTGTTGGCACCTCCATGAAACGACTAATTACTGCAACTGTACATAGAATATCAGGCCTGATGCATGTCAAATATCTAAGACTTCCAACCAATCCCTTGAACAATGTTTGATCTACCTTCTCTTCACCATCAAACTTTAAAACTTTAACTTCACATTCCATAGGATTGATCACGCAGGTTGGCAGTCCTCTATTTGAAACCTTTTGAGAATTTCTTTTGCATAATGTTCTTGAGAGATAAAAATTCCTTCATTGTTTGCTTCACCTGAATTCCAAGATAAAAATTCACAAGACCAATGTATGTCATCTTAAATTCTTGAGTCATTTTTTCTTTCAACTCCTTAAATCTGACTTCATTATTTCATGTGACGATGAGATCATCTACATATAAGCACACAAACATCACATCACCATTTTTATAAGATTTAACATAAAAGGGCATATTCATGAGGACATTTATTAAAACCAGAATCAAGAAAATATTTGTCGATTCTTTGATTCCAGGCTCTTGGTGCTTGCTTCAAGCCATAAAGAGCTTTCTTCAATCGAAGCAGTTTATCTTCATTTCCCTTGACAACATAACCATTTGATTCTTTGACGTAAACTTCTTCCTCACGAAATCCATTATGAAAAGTTGACTTTACATCCATCTGATAAATTTTCCATTTATTTTGAGCTGAGATTGATATAAATAGTCTGGTGGTCTCTAATCGAGCAACTGGAGCAAACACTTCATCGTAGTCAAGTCCGACACGTTGATAACCTTTTACCACCAATCTTGGCTTGTATTTTTTAACCTCTCCTTCGACATTTCTCTTTATTTTATAAACCCATTTAACTCCAACTGCTTGCTTTCCTCCAGGGAGAGATGTAAGCTCCCATTTCTCATTTTTTTGGATAGCTTTAATTTCATCATCCATTGCATCTCTCCATTTTTTTCAAGACAAGCTTCTTCAAAATTAACAGGTTCTATATCAGAGAATAAATAGGGAGATCAAAGTTCTTAATTACCTCAGTTGATCCATATATATCGTCGAGATTTCGAAAACATGGTGTCCTCTCACTTGAATCTACTTTAGATGAAGAAGCTTCTTGATTTGCTAAAATTGGACTTGGTGTTGATGGAGGAGTATTAACTTCTAATTGTGGAGATTCTGGTTCCATTTGCGCACCTTCTTGAAAAATAGGGAAAACATCATAATTTTTACCCTCATTGATAATTCACTCCCACATTTTGTGTTCATCAAATTCAACATCCCTACTCAAAATAAGTTTTCTTGTAGATGGATTATAAATCTTATGACCTTTAGAGTTTGCATCATAACCAACAAACACATACCTTTCACTTTTATAGTCCAATTTTGACCTTTCCTGGTCGGGAACATGAGCATATGCAACGCAGCTAAACACCCGGAAGTGTGAAACGGTTGGTTTTATGCCACTTCATGCTTCTTGGGGTGTTACATTCTTTACATTCTTTGTTGGACTTTTTTTTGACAAATAAACTGCACAAGCAACAACTTCTGCCCAAAATTCTTTTGGCATACATTTAGATTTCAACATGCTTCTAGCCATATTAAGAATTGACCTATTTTTTCTTTGGGTTATTTCCCAAATGGGCCCAAACTGTGTTCATCACGAACAGGCCCTCTCTCTAGATCTATTCTAGAGAGAGAGGAAAGAAAAAAATTGGAGAGAGAAAATATTTTTTTTTATGTTTGAAGGTCTCCGACTGGAAAATTGGCCGTCCGGCGACCTTCACCGGAGAAGATGATGAAGTGGCGAGAAGATGAGGTGGCAGAGAGAAGCAATGAGATGGAGGAGAGAGAGAATATGACTAGCTAACGAAAAGTTAACGGTAACTGAAAAAGGGGGCCATATGGGAATTATTGATAAAGTAGGGGGCTAGGCAGGAAGCTGATCACAAAGTTGGGGGCCATTTGGAAAATAACCCTTTTTCTTTCAACGACACCATTTTGCTGTGGTGTTCTTGGAATAGTTAGCGGATGACGAATCCCATTTTTTTCACAAAATGAGTTAAGTTCATTAGATAAAAACTCACCTCCTCTGTCAATTCTCAAAGCTTTTATAGTATAACCACTTTGTTTTTCCACAAGTGCCTTGAACTTTTGAAAAGCTTCGAAAGCCTCAGATTTTTGCTTTAAAAACTAAACCCACGTTTTTCGACTATAACCATCAATCAAAAGAATAAAATACCGATTCTTACTGAATGAAGGTGGATTGATAGGTCCACAAATATCAGAATGAATAAGTTCCAATGGCAACATAGATCTTGTTGCCTCTTTTGGAAAACTCTTCCTTGATTACTTTCCATATAGACACCCTTCACAAAGTTCCTCTGGATGATTTATGAAAGGAAGTCCATAAACAATATTTTCTCTGTTAATAACTTCAATCCTCCAAAGTATAAATTTCCAAATCTTAAATGCCACAACTATGAAAATTCTTTGGTGCAAGTCTTTAAGCACAAAGAAACATTATTTTGGAGAGTCACAGTAAACATCTTATTGTGAGACATCCCAACCTTTGCAAGTAAAGTTCCATCCCGGTCTCTTAATAAAGGAGCACGGTCTTTCATGTTAATTTCATATCAAGTATGACCTTCATCATGGTGTTCCTTCACACATATGATTGCTTGCCCCGTTATCAAGATACCAAATATGACCTTCATCATGGTGTTCCTCTTTGAGTGCCATCAATAACACCGACTCCTCATCTTCTTTTTCTTCTTCAGCAAGGTCAGCCTCTTCATTTTGACATTCAAAAGAATAATGTCCATATTTATGACAATTGTAACACTCCACTTGTGACTTGTCATATCCTTTTTCACTGTTTTCAAAATTTCTTTTTCCTCTTCCACATCCTCCTTGGAAATTAGAGGAGAATTTTCCTCTACCATACCCACGAGCTCTTCCACGATTTCGATCTCGAGTTTGTCCATAACCACGACTTCTTTGACTCCGTGAATTTTGATCCACTTTGTCATTTGGAGAAATTCTCGAATATAATACTTTCTCAGTTGTTCCCATAAGTTCATCAATAGTCATGGTATCCAAATGTTTGGATTCTTCAATAGCCACAATAATATGCTCAAATTTTGACTCTAATGATCGGAGAATTTTTCAATGACTCGAATATAGCTAACATCTTCGCCATTTCGTTTCATTTGGTTAACAATAGTCTACGCTCTTGTAAAATAATCTGAAATTAACTCAGATTCTTTCATATAAAGTGCTTCAAATTCACCTGATAGTGTTTGAAGATGAATCTTCTTCACCTTATCCACACCTTTGTGAGAATTTTGAAGAATCTCCCACGCTTCTTTTGAGGTGCTTGCATTTGCTACTTTATTGAACATCATATCATCCAAACAGTGATTTATGAGAGTGAGTGCTTGTTGGTCTTTCTTCCTTATCTTTAACAAGGCCTCATTTTGATTAGGAGTCAAAGTATTTTCATTCTCGCGCTCAACAAAGCCTTTGTCTACAATTTCCCAAGCATCTTGTGATCCGAGCAAAGCCTTCATACGTACGAATTGCCCAATTGTCAAAATTCTCCTTGCCAAGACGAGGAAATTGAAATGAAAACATACTACTACCATTTGTCATCCTCTCAAAATCTTATGGTGATACCACTTTGTTGGAATTATTTGAAGACAAACAGAAAATAGTTTCTTAATCCCTTGTAATATATTAGATAACTCACACTTGTTTTTTTTTTTTTGAGAGTACAAAAAAGACTAAGAACTAAAAGATTGAAAAGCCTCCCGAAAAGCCCGTTCCGAGGTCCACATCCAGTTTCCTTCATGTGTTCGACCCCATTTAGCTAGAAGATCTGCCCTGGTGTTACTCTCCCTCGGGATAAATGAGAAGTCCACTGCTACTAATTCGCTCGCAAGCTGACGAATGATATGTATAAGGTTTTCTGATTGCCTATATATCGACGATTCTTCTTGACGTAATCTCCTAATAATGTTGAGATTATCATTCTCTATCCAAATGCGTGGGATCTGATTGAGGGTGACGCACTGCAGCGCCTTAATTATAGCCCAACATTCACATTCTTCCGCATTCTGCCCCCTAATATTATATGCTGCTGCTGCTACAAACACACACTTGTTTGGATACTTACAAATGAGAACTACATAGGTATTTATAATCTAAAATATGACTATCTAAATTACTTAATGCATGAATAATTCAAACCTAAATACATGTACTAGATAATACACCAATTCGAAAATACATGAATTACGAAATGCATGAATATAATTAAAGCCACGAACCACACAGATTCATGTACCAATGACCAAGTTTATTATTTCTAACAACTTCTTCTCTCTAGTTTCTCTTTTTAATTTCTATGTCTAGAATAGTGAAAAGAGAACAGTGATGTTAAATTATGATGAATGTTGATTTTTTGTGTTGATGATGAATTTTTTATGCTTTTTTGTGATGATGATGATTTTTTATGATAAACATATGGGGTTCATTTATGATGATGATGATGAATTTTAGGATTTAACCTCTAATGTTGATGATGAACATCTAGGTTGATGAGAGAAATTAAATAAGTAGTTTTTAGAGAGAGAAACAATTTGGGAAAGATGAAGAAGAAAGAGAAACAATTTGATTGATGTGAAGTAATTAAAATAAGGATATTTTTAGAAAATCCAAAAAATGGTTAACAGTCAAATGGACTGTAATGGTTAAAGAGGATCATCTGGGTATTTTTGATAAATTAGGGGCTACGTGAAAAGCTGGTCATAAAATTAGCGAGTCATTTGAGAAATAACACCGTCTTTAAATAACCTATTAGAATCAAATAGGTTGCAAAGAGAAATTTTTTTTTTTGTGTTTTTGTAGTTATAACAAAAACTAACATCTCTCAACAAAAAAAAAAAAAAAAACGAACAAAAGCTAACATAAGTTACAGTCACTACCTACTACTATTTAAACTTTCTTCAGGATAACATTGTGCAATTTTTATATTTGTCAATTCATATTAGCATTTCGTTTTTTGGTGGGGCACTTGCTGTATCTAGATTTTATCCTTTTCAAACATCACTTACAAATTAATGCCCCCTGACCACGAGTTTATCCTTTTGTGACCGGTGGAAAAAGACCTCACCAAGTGCACAATCCAGTTTTTTTTAATTCTTGTTGCAAGGTGTGCACAATCTAGTTGAAGCACCAAAAATTTCTGAACCACAAAAGTATCTTGCAGGTGAAAAACTGAAATTTCCCCCAAATGTTTACCTTTCTTGTGCTGTTGCTGATTTTTTTCCTTTTAAGATTTACCTCTTCTCACCAGCGCTCATCTTCATCTCTTCCTCTCTCTCTCCATTGCTCGCTCTCCCTCTCTCAAAGGGAAAGAGATTTGTGGTCGGAGGTGGAGTTGATGGTGACGGCCGTTGGGTGGTGAGAAGAGGGGGAGAAGTAGAAGAAAACTACAAAAAATAGCCCACAATTGTCTTTTATTTCCCTGAAGCAGCGACCCCTTAAAAATTATGGCCAACGCTTTGGGGAAAGCTAAATAGTTTCCGGGGTGTGAAATTTTAAAGGGAATATGCAAAATTTTGAAAAGTTTCCTGGGAAACATATTTTATGAGGAATATGGTTCAAAATAAAAAAAACCCTCCACCTCACCTCCCTCCACCTCACCTCTCTCTCTCCACCTCACCTCTCTCTCTTCTCCGACTAGGTCGCCGGCCGGAAAATTTCCCGGCCGGCGAACATGAAAAAAAGAAAAAAAAATTTACTCTCTCTCTCTAGAAACTCCGGCGAAGGGGTTTCTAGAGAGACCTCTTCGCCGGAGTTCTGGTCTGTTCTTCAACAGACTTCTCTTCCTCGGAGTTTCTAGAGAGATAGAGTGAGTAAAACTTTTTTTTTTTTTTCATGGTTGCCGGCCGGAAATTTTTTTTTCCGGCCGGCGACCTAATCGGAGAAGAGAGAGAGAGAGAATGGTAGGGAGAGAGAAGATGAGGTGGAGAGAGAGAGAGGTGAGGTGGGGGGTTTTTTATTTTCCCTCTAACAACTTACCAAATAAAATTGTCAAACAAAATTGACCAATTTTTTACCAAGTCTTCACACCCCGAAAATTATTTTGCTTTCCCAAAAGCGCTTATAGAGGTTTATTTGGAAATAAAATCATTTATAGCATACATCATATACGGAAATTGGATCAAAATGACCATGGCCATAATAATTTTTGGTTAAATGACACTTAATACTTTGACACTGCCCAAATAACATATCTTCAACTTTGCTGCCCAAAATGCTCTTCTTCATAGGGGAGTTTAAACTGTCTAGACTCTCGTACTTCTCCAAACTGAGTTGCGCTCCTCCTCTCTTGCTGTACAGTTTCTTTATCCTAAAAAAGCTTTTGCTAGTACATCCCACATTTCTCCATCTTCGACAGTTATTTCACGAAATCTCTCCCTAGTTGCTCATTATGCTAGGTTCTTCTAAGGACCAACTCGATTCATCTCGTTTGAATCTCTTCAACCTATTTTCAGGTTTTTAAGGTGATTTCCGTTTAGAATTTTGTCAAAATGATTTCTTCGCCAAGTGAAGTTTTGCTAACTTCAACTTCTAATAGAAGTATGTGTAATTAACGAGTTTTTTTTTAATTAATTTAAGGTATTACTATTGATGATTTTAGTTTTAACTTTGGGTATAATAAATTTTGAGTTATATGGATATTGCTTTTTGATAAAGTGTTTCTCATTTAGCAAACTAGAGAAGGTCTGGGTTTGGATTATAGGTTTTGTTTAATCTTGAAATATATGCTAAATTAGGGTTGTGAGTTGTGACTTGTGACATATTTGTTAAACCATTTAAGGTGTTTGTTCCGTCCAATTCTAGGTTGTTACAATATGATGATGGAAAAATTCATTACTTATGCCTATAAATAACAAAACACAAATAATGAAATTAAACCAAGATCACTGTTTGATGAATTAAAGAGATGAGGAGGTTTTAGGTACTTACCCGAATCCATAGCTTGAAGATACAGTAGATTTCCGTGTCACCCTTAAGATTTGGACAAAATCTTCTAAACCTTGAGAATGGACGTTGTTTCTGATTTCTCAAAAATGGGAGTTGGGAAAATCACGTCTCTCTTCTCTGGTTTAGGGATTTGCCCTGAATAATACGGGAACTGCCTAGGTAGTTACTAGCAGTTACCCAAGTAATTATTAAAGAGCCCATTATTCTTTGATAATTACTTTTGAGGGCTCTACACATGACATATTGCTAATACGCTCCCCACACTTCAAACTGATATTTTATGGTCCATAATGTATAAATTAATTAGATCACATTTTGGGACCCTTAAGTGAAATAACATGTATTATGTAATTAATACATATATTAGTCCACATTAGTCATTAGTATTAAAAATACTAACATATGAGTCTACACTGCTATAGAATTGTTTCATATGTTTTTGTTCGCCAAAATAACTCAAAGCATACTATAACTGCATATAAATAAACATACTAGCATCTCATATATGCTCATTGTTGAATTATAAGTTTAATGGAATTCTAATATGTTCATGGTTAAATAAAAATTTAATCTCCACTGCAAGTTGTTTAACAATATGCTTGAAGAATTTGACTTTTGTTAATTGCAACCAAGTGTACAAAGGTTCTGTAATGATACGCCACTAACTTACCTAGGAAAGACAGGTTATCCGAACTTGGGTAAGAAGACTCAACCTTCCCTGGAGACAGATATTTGACCATACTTTGGTACAAACACCTGATCCTTCCCCATCAAAAAGACTTTTTAGAGAAGTCGCAATGCGTTTGCAAATGCTTTTGGGATGGCAAAACGTTACATCTTGAAATCGGAAAACCGCAACAACTATGATTGAGACAACCATAGTGCAGCCAACTTAAGATAATAATTAGTTCTGCCAACAAAGTCATAGTGGATCTTCTAAGTGTTTCCTTAATTCAAGGTCGTTAATGTCAACCATAATCTCTCTAGCTATTCCTCTGTTTCTTTTAGAGGTTCTTTATTAACTAGTACGAGAAAAGGTTGTTCACTAAATGTGGGATCAACCAACATGGTTGTATCTGATTAAATACTTTAATTCACAGGCTGAACAATAATTGTATCAAAAAAAAAAAAATTTAGTTATTGTCAGTCGTGACTTTAAGACGAATATTTGCATACTCATCTTCAAACACAATCTCTTTATTTTGATTACTCCCACTGTAATTAACATCCTCGACGAACATGAGTTTCTTGATTAAAAGAAGGGTTGTTTGAGCGATCAAACTGCTTCCAGTAAAGGTATTCCTAATGCCATGAGTCATTATTGAAGCAGACAAGACAATGTTTGTCATTCCACGATACCTAAGGGAATGAACCCCAAATATCTTTGCCTGACTCCACATTCGCCTTTATGGTGTTTGATTATATATCTTTAATCAATTTAAGTACTATAATCCACAATATTAGAATTTAAAGAAACACTAAATGATCTATTTCAATTGAACAATTAAAACCAAATTTGTCCAAAAGGAAATAGAAATTAGTTCCGTCTGAATGACGGTACATGAAAAGTTTCTTCTAAATTCAAATAACAATAAGTACATAATTGAACAACAAATAAAACAAACACCGATTGCTTCCACGGCAAGGTTGTTCTACAGCCCACAAAGATGTATCTTTCGCCATCAATCGGCTTTCAATAGTGGAGGCAAACCTTTCTTAGCACGCCAAGCGGCGTATTCATAACACATTTTCTTCACAATACCAGTCCTTTTGCAAAAGAAACAGGAATGCCTTGAATCCAAATTTCTTTTGCCTTTGACTTGTGAAGTTATTGTGTTTGCTATACCTTTATCCTTCTTTTGCTTATCCAGCCTTTTTACTCCTGAAGTTGATGCTAGGTGAGCACTTTCTGTCTTTTCCTGGTTAATCTTATCTTCTTCCTGAACACAATGTGCAATGAGCTCATTCAAGCTCCACTTCTCCTTTTGAGAATTATAGGAGATCTTAAGTGTGTTATACTGAACAGGAAGAGATATGAGGACCAAATGAACAAGTATGTCTTCAGACAATACAAGTCTTAGTTCCCTGAGTTTGGTCACCAGGTTAGACATATTCATAATGTACTCCCGTATGTTCCCCTTACCGTTATACCGCATGGTGACAAGCTTAGATAATGCAGTGCTTGTCTCCACTTTCCCACTCGCTGAAAAGCGATCAGAGAGTTGCTTGAGGAACTCCTTAGCACTCGCCTTAGTCAGTCCACTGCTTATCGAGTCTGGAATTGAGTTTTGCATGATCATCAGGCTCATCCGATCAGATCTCTCCCATTTTTCCATAGCAACCTTCTGTTCAGTAGTACTTAAGCTGGACAGAGGCATTGGGCGATCCATCCTAAGAGCAATGTCAAGATCCATGCAACCAAGCACAGTCATCACGTGCTTCTTCCATTACTTAAAGTTAATGCCGTTAAGCACCGGAATGTAGTTTATGTTGGCAGATATAGATGATATTAAATACAAAAGACAATAAAACACACATGCTCATATTAGAGTTCAATAAAATCATGCATAAAAATTAGCAATTAACCAAATATTGCAATTTGTGGGCCCATTTCAAGATATCAAGTGTAACATTACTACCTAGTCTTTGGATAGAGATAATAACTTACTAGTGATACTCTCTGATATTGATACAAGATCTGCCAAGTGTTGTGCCTTTCTTTGGACCGACACAATACTCGCATGACACCTAAATATATCACATATCTTAGTCATAAGGCAATTTAAGGCTTCCCTTAGACCTGTCAAAGTAACCTTCCTTTGGGCCGATCACTTCACATGGACTAAGACATGTTTATCTACACCAACTATGGTATTTTACCCGACAGAGGTCACTTTGGCGACATGTCAGTTCAATCCCATAATTAATGCAATAACCATCTAAGTTCTTGACAAAAATTAAAATCATAATATTTTGTGCAAGATTAATCAATAGCCTAACCTTATGTTTAATGATTATTGACATATAATCACTTAATCATGTTTCTTATTACTTATTAAGCATATATCAACATAGATATTATATCCACTAAAGGTTGATAATTCCAAGTACACATATGCATGAAATCATCGTCAAATTATCATAATTAACGATAAACCAAAAATCATATGTGCATTATGTAGTAGTAGAAACATGTTGTGGTGCCTTCAAACACCCAATTAAGGCACTCAACAATAACTCACAATTCATGCATTACAAATAAAACAAGTGCATTGACGTGAGATACATACATTACTCCAAAATGAGTAATTAGAGGTCTACAAGTGCCCAAATATAATGTTGTATGCATCCAAGATTTCTGTTATGAGCACCCAAACTAACTGCTAAAGGCACCTGAAACGATCAGCACCAGGTGTTACAGGCGCCCCAAAAACTATAGGCACCCTACAATTGCTATAGGCACCCAACCTGTGGGATAAATCCACACAACACTCTATTGTTATAGGCACCCTGTGAATGCTATAGGCACCCTGCAAATGCTATAGGCACCCAACCGGTGCTGTTGGCACCCGCCAACGCTATATACACCCCTGTTACTCTAGGCATCCTCGGTAATTGCTATGGGCGCCCACACTAGAAACTACTTTATTTATTGTCTGATATATATGTATGATAACGTTTAATACCTCCAGTATCTAAAGCAATTGTAATGGTATCAAAATTTCTCTAAACAAATTTGATTTAGTGAAAAAACCATGTTAGGAGGAATTAGTTGAACCCAATTATCTCTCTAAACAACCGAATAAGAGAGATTATGGAATGGAGAAATTAAAACCTAATCAATATTTCTCTGACCCAAAAAATTTGAACCCAAAATAGTTGACAGAATCTTAAAAAAAAAAAAAAAAAATTATACTAACCAATATTTTCTCTGTAAAGAACGTAATCAGAGAAATAAAACTTAAAATTGGTTATATATATAATCTACCTAAAATATCCTGTTAACTAATGAAACATTCAACTCATAAATGATGGGAGAGAAAATTAAGGAAATAATAACTACTTCTATTTTATCTCTCCCAACAGAAACCTAAGAGGATAATCCAACCGAGAATTCATAAGAATATCATCTACCCAAATATCTCTCAACCACCCAAATATTCAAACTGAGAGATTAGGGGAGAGGAATAGGGGGGAAATAACTACGATCTCTATTATTCCTCCCTAACCAACCGAAATCACAGAAGATAGCATACAAGATCTATATTATTTAAAATAGAGGTAGTTACTGATATTCTTTAAATCTCCCAAATATTTGCAGAAATAAACAGATTTAGGGATAATCAAAATGCAAAACAGTTTCTTATGAAATATCTTAAACATAACAAACATGGTGAACAGAACACATAAAATCATCTCAAAATTCATACAAATAGTGGCTCTAATACCACTTGATGGAAAAATTCATTACTTATGCCTATAAATAACAAAACACAAATAATGAAATTAAACCAAGATCACTGTTTGATGAATTAAAGAGATGAGGAGGTTTTAGGTACTTACCCGAATCCATAGCTTGAAGATACAGTAGATTTCCGTGTCACCCTTAAGATTTGGACAAAATCTTCTAAACCTTGAGAATGGACGTTGTTTCTGATTTCTCAAAAATGGGAGTTGGGAAAATCACGTCTCTCTTCTCTGGTTTAGGGATTTGCCCTGAATAATACGGGAACTGCCTAGGTAGTTACTAGCAGTTACCCAAGTAATTATTAAAGAGCCCATTATTCTTTGATAATTACTTTTGAGGGCTCTACACATGACATATTGCTAATACGCTCCCCACACTTCAAACTGATATTTTATGGTCCATAATGTATAAATTAATTAGATCACATTTTGGGACCCTTAAGTGAAATAACATGTATTATGTAATTAATACATATATTAGTCCACATTAGTCATTAGTATTAAAAATACTAACATATGAGTCTACACTGCTATAGAATTGTTTCATATGTTTTTGTTCGCCAAAATAACTCAAAGCATACTATAACTGCATATAAATAAACATACTAGCATCTCATATATGCTCATTGTTGAATTATAAATTTAATGGAATTCTAATATGTTCATGGTTAAATAAAAATTTAATCTCCACTGCAAGTTGTTTAACAATATGCTTGAAGAATTTGACTTTTGTTAATTGCAACCAAGTGTACAAAGGTTCTGTAATGATACGCCACTAACTTACCTAGGAAAGACAGGTTATCCGAACTTGGGTAAGAAGACTCAACCTTCCCTGGAGACAGATATTTGACCATACTTTGGTACAAACACCTGAACCTTCCCCATCAAAAAGACTTTTTAGAGAAGTCGCAATGCGTTTGCAAATGCTTTTGGGATGGCAAAACGTTACATCTTGAAATCGGAAAACCGCAACAACTATGATTGAGACAACCATAGTGCAGCCAACTTAAGATAATAATTAGTTCTGCCATTTAGAGAGTTTTGACTGAATTTTATCATTAAGGTTGACAAATGCTAAACAAAGTTGCATATTTGCTCAATAAAGCTATTTACTAGACCCGACCTCTTCTTTTATTAAATTGCTAAAAAACACTACAAGCTGTTTTATCGATTTTATCTAGCAAATTTTGTCTTAAATCTTAAATTATTAAAGACAACTATGTTTTAACTCTACAAACAACTTACTAGACATAGCCTTTTTCTCGTTAAGTTGCTAAATAAAACTAAAATTTGTTTTATTGATGTTCTCTAGCAAATATTATATTGAGAATCTTAAAAAAAATCATTACTCCAAATTAAACTCGAAAAATAATAACTAGAAATATATAGAATTTCTTTTCAGAAATGATTACTAATTTGGCTCTAACACTATCTATTTTTTTCTATATAAACTTAACGTTGCACAAAAACTGTTATAGAAAAATCATTGAAGAAACTTGTTGAATTAGACACAACTATGTAGAAGGTACCTTATATTTCTCTTTTATTCTAAAGAAAACATGCATTCTCTTTACATTTTTTTTGCGCCAAAAAATTATATTTTGATTAATTAATTTTATTAATGTATTTCTTAACGGAATTAATTAGATACACACATAATTAATTCAAATCTTCATATAAAGTGGACTTCGAATAATGTAATCTAATCAAATCTACATAAAAAGTGGACTTTCGTAGTTAGGCATGGGTGTGGGTGAGGGGGCGCCATAGGTGCGACTACACCAGGCCTCCTCAGTCCTAGGGGCCCCTTTTTGGTAATAGTAAGGGTAAAGAATGTCATATAACAAAGAATGTAAAACTAAAAGAAGTTGCAAATGTTGTCAACTTGGTAGGGAAGTGTGTTGAATGCACCTAACATCCCATGTTCAAATACCCCTCCCACATTAATGCACCGTGGCCCTTGGTACTAGATTTATTTAATATATGTTTAGGTAGCTCTTCCATATCAAAACTATTAAGCTCACAATGGATAGATATCCCTCTTAAAACAATCAAGGGGGGTGTGTATTGCACATATCAAGATCAACTCTCTTATTTTCAACAAAAAAAAAAAAAAAAAAGATCAACTCTCTTATGAAATTTGGGTTCTAACCCACTTAATAAATTTTAAACTTGAACAATTTTATTTCTTTTGGTAATTTCATTACAATTGGTTTTGATACATCATAGATGTGATAAGCTCGATTACTACCCATACAAACTCTAACAAACCGGGCCTATAGCCCATCTAAACTATGGCCTGAAGCTCATCTAAACTATGGCCTAAAGCCCATCTACATTATTATTGTTAATACCCTAATAATCTCATTTCAAATAACCAAAGATTCTACCTTCTCTGTGATTTGAACGTGGGACCTCCAAGATTTTCCGGAGTTTATGTCAACACCTTGGACCACTTGGGCTACCAACTGTTGACAAACTTAAACAATTTTAGTTGGTGTTTAGAAATACTATTAATCCAGAGAGGAGTTTAAACAGACAATAATTGTAAACACAAATTTTTCTTAGAAACTTATAGATTTATTATTTTTCGTTTTGAAATATATATATACTTCTTTCTTTATTTCTTTGTATGTATTAATGCAAAAAATATCTTTTTTATTTTGATATCTCTTTGAATCGCATATTTATTTTGTTATGTGAATGCTTCTTGAATTCATATTTTTTTAATTTAATTATTGTGATTATCTATGGCAGCAGTCTAGCATGGAATTGTACTTTTGATACATAATTGCGTTATAAAATATCTGAGTTTTTCAAAATAAATTCATTATACAAATAATACGTTTATGCACAAATTCTTGCATATTACCGTTTTATATGATGTCGTTAAAGATATTATGGTCAAACTCATAATTTAAATATCATGTGTTTCGATTTTTTCATATTATTTTGTTAAGGACTCCGATCAAAATTTCGCACCTGACCCCCAAAATCTCATCCACGCCATTGTAGTTTGGCATAGAGCTAGCCGATTATGAAGAAAAAAACACATAATAAACTCACAAAAAGAAGCTATTAATTAAGGAGTGAAAATAGGCGTTAGAAATTGTGCTGACCAAAAACTACGCGAGCGCCCTCGGCGATAAAATGTCCACTGAGACGTCAAGCCCAACTTGACACACTTGTTCATGACCCACCCCTAAAGTTTCTCGATGGGCTCTTTTTAACTAAACCCCTAAAACTCATGTCGAAGCCCAAACACGCACAAAGGGTTTCCACGTGCATAAACCCCACATGTTTGAAACTCTACACGTCCAGAGCTCGATTTGTCTAAATCTCCACGACACGTGGAATAGATTATTAAATGAAGAGATTCTCCACGTGTCAAATGCATTCAAAACGACAAGGATCTCAAACTTGGTCAACACGCCTCCTAAGGAAAATATTCCCCTCATTAATGGCACACGTAGCGTAGCAACATATCACCCGCTACGAGATCGTGAACGCGCACACTCAGAGTAGTTACCAGATAACACGCACAACCATTGTGCATGTACAGCCAGTGCACACGTCACCCTATCTCAGGTATCACGACATGCATTCACTTCATAACAAACAATCATTACTCCTCCCAACGGATCACTCCCTATGCCTATATAAAGAGGCTCAACTCCATTTTTCCTCTACTCACTTTCTGATATTTGATTTTTCTTGAGATACTAGCTTACGAGTTTTCTGATCACTAAACACCTACTCCTCCTTACTTTACAAGTTCAGAATATCTTTCTTCTTGCTCGACGCTTCCAGACATCTTCAAGGAGACCCAGGCTTTTTCGATGCTTCGAGTGAGAACGAAGGCTCGCACCTCTGATCATCTTCATTCCCGTAGACTCGAGCTCTGACCATTCTCCGACCCCAACCATTCTCCGATTACACGTCAATGGTGACACCCTCGGGATTCCATTTATTATACTATTACACATTGTTGACTTGACTGTCGAAGGCCCTTTGGCAAGCATCATCCCAGTGTTCCCCAAGTCTTCACGGGCTTGTTTCTCTGTTCATCTTCTTTTGTAGGTTTCTTCTAGACGTTGTTGGTGCCCATCAAGATCTCGACGTTTGGAATTCTAGAAGACGTTCACGCTTCCAACCTTATGACTTCTGACCCGTAGACCTTCGACCGCCTACAACAATATAATATGGAATTTTAGCGACATGTGTTAGAGAGAGAGAGTATGCAGTGTTATGAGTCGAGCTTAGAAACCCATGACAACGAATTAGGTTTCAATTCACATGACCCCGAAATTGGATAGTTTCTCGTGCCTCCTAAAATAATGTCAATTTAAACTATTTTGTTTACGATTGGACTAAAAAATTCAAGCATTACGGAAGCAGGACAACAAATCAAGTTGAAAGTCAACACAATATACAGAAGAAGTACTTGACAACTGCAACTAGTGATTTCTTAACTTGTTGGAGGGACATGGATAACATGTTAAATCTCAGATTAGTGAAGATCATTGAATCATTTAAAAAACCAAAACTAACTCGAAGCGCATGTGAAAGATCAACGTAATATTCAACAAACTAATGAATAAAGTGTCCCAATATGCAATTGATAAGATTATCAAAGAACTAAAAGTGACATAAACGTCTGGGTTGGAGTCTAATGTGAAGGATATAGTCCTTCGGTGTGAAGGAGATGTCCTTCTGAAGGAGTGTCCTTCGACCAAGGTGGCAATGCGTACAATTTGTCAGTTACGATGACGATGACTTTATCCGAAAGATCATCTAGTTCGGTCCAATTAGGGGTCGTAATGCTTAGCTAAAAGCCACTTACGATCGTCGGGTTATTTCGGTAATCCGCGGCTAACATAGAATGAATCCTACAACGGGTTACACCAAAGAGTGGTAGCTTGGTCTGACAGAGTTGACGCATGGGAGCTTGCCTATAGATGGATATGATCCAGTCTGAAAGAATCGGGCTCGAAAGAAGAGACCGAAAAGTGCAAAACCCACAGGGTGGGTGCGTGGATCACACCCGGTTACGACAACCCATGGCCGGCCGTGTGATGTCAATGGGCCGGGCATATCAAGCCCATAATGGGGTGATATGGCCGACCATAGCACTTGGAGAAACCCATTAGGGTTTCGGGTCAGAAAGATTTCTGACTGTTCATCTTTTCTGGGACTCTTATGGAAACCTAATTGGACCCGAATTCTAATTAGGATTTGTCTATATAAGGGTAATTAGAGAACAGAAAAGGTTATTGGATTTTTCTCAGGAGAAAACTTCATGTCTCTCACAATATACATTTAATGGAGTGAGAGGGTTCTAGAGAAAAAGCTCAAAATCTATCTAATGGAGTCAAAAGAAGGATAGTTCTTCTTCTCAACCTTCAACGGAGTTCTAGCAAACAACAAACAAGGGAGATCAAGTTATTTACTCAGGTGTCTGAAGTAGATGAGCTACATATGAAGCTCTCATCTTCTTCAGGATAAAGTTAATGGAATCTAATTCGTGAGAAAGCGAATCTAGGTATTCTTCTTTCAGTTTCTAGTTCATTATTAGTTCATACATATGATCCTGGATAACTAGTGTTAATCATATGATGATTGGGATTCCGCTTACAACATTAGTTAGATGATTAGTGTATTAGATACATACAAAACCCAACAGTGGCATCACGAGCAGTTTGCATGTAACTAGTTTTGGCTAGAACGAATTAGATTCAGACTTGATTTATTGGATAGATTAGTTTCAATATAGATTCGGACACGTTCTTGAATAGTTTGAATATGATTCAGACATGTTCTTGATTAGTTTGAATAGAGATTCAGACGAAATTTCGATTAGTTTGAAAAGTTTTAAAATACTTTCAAACATGTATTTGAAAGGGTTTTAATGCATAAAATAGTAAAAATTATATGTTTTTGGAAAGGGTTTTCGAAAACGGATCTAACGGATCAAAAATTTTGGAGATCGGATTTCAAAATCATGAAGTTAATGTGTTGAATTTATCAAATACAACAGTTTTCATGAAGACAACAGTAGGTTGGACAAGGAAGAAGAAGTTCGGAATGGCAGTTTCCCAAAAATTTGGGAAACTGCATGTTTTCTCCGGCAGGACGCGTCCAGGACGCGTCTGGCCGGTACCGCATGTCTTGGGAAGCTTCCCGAGACGCAGGAATCTCGGGCCGGCATGGGATCCCAGTCCGGGTACAACTGGGAATCCCAGCGCGTCTAGGACGCGACTGGAATCCCAGTCCATCTCTGTCTAGGACCGAGACATGGACCCGAAAGTCCAGACGCGTCCTAGACGCGTCTCGAATATCTCGGACCAATTAGTCCGAGATAAACTCCACCGAGAGATGGTCGGACGCGTCTAGAACGCATCCGAGGCATCGAGATGCGTCCAAGACGCGTCCAATCCATCAAGACGCGTCAGGGACGCGTCTGGGCCGAGGGTCACAACATGTTATGAACATGTTGTCCCTTAGTCTGAGAGATACCAAACCTTGTCCATGGGCCAAATTGGGTTTACCCGAGACTGGCCCATGGGTATTTGACCAAGTTTGACTTAGGTATTTTGGTTTGACTCGGGCTCTTCGTGGGCCTCGACTCGAGTGGAAGTTATCCAATCTTCTTCGATTCCAACTAGATTTTTTCGAAATCGATTTTGGAAATCATTAAGGAAGAACATAACATGCAATTAGTCCATATTTTACGAAAATTAACTTAGAAGCATGTTAGACATAGATATGTCACAATTTCCCACAAATAACAAACCTAGAAACGAATCTAGGACATACACTTTATTTTATGAATGTCATATTTTATATGTATACGTATGTGATGCGGAGAATAGTATTGCCTTTAGATAAGTAATCGACTCTTGTTTCTAAGCACATAGGAGTATGTGCCCGAATAATACTTAGAGTATAGGATCGTAGAATCCATTGATGAACTGAACGATGAGATCATGGTTCAAGTGGGAGTAATCAATGGAGGTTCAAGGACGTAAATCTAAACGAAACATAGGCGAACAAGAGGTAACCTAAAAGATAAGATCTTTTCGGGGCTATACTAGGAACTAAGTAATTCCTTACGTAAACTCACATAAACTTTATGTATTAAGTCATAAGTGGTTACGATAGAGTTCACAGTAACGCATGATTGATAAACTACGCAAAAGTCCTCAAAAAGAATTTTGAGAAAAGTCTACCCAGAATTAGGCAACTGTTGCGCCCTTGTTCATCGATGGTGGGTCTGCCTCCGCAAGGTGCCATCTTTTACCTCGGGACAGTACGAGTAGATCTATGAAAAGGTCTACATGTCTATCTGGTTATTCTCAGCGAGTCAGCAAAAGGGTTTTGGATTTCGAGGCAAAGAATGAATTGAACACATAAATGTGTTATTCATCGACCAAGAGTCATATGAGTATGATCAGTAAAAGTTACTCACCCAGGACGATGGGGTTAAGGGCAGTGCCCTAGTATGCTTAACCTCAAAGAAATGGGGTCTTGGAATCGCATTATTCAACCGGGGAAGATTCATTAAATAATGTGGCAAAACTGGGTCTTGCAATGCTAATAAATTTTAGGATTTTGCCTTTTCTTTTAATGTAGAGTAAGTATGATTATTAGAAAATAGTTTTCCAACCTTCGTTCATTCCTTGAGAAGGAATAAAACGAAAGTTATTTTCCTGATTGGATTAGAATCCGAGAAACGCTCTCAAATTCGAAACAAAGAAAACGACAGAGAATATCCCATTCCTAATGTTTGTTGTCACCTCAGTTTGTGCAA
Source organism: Eschscholzia californica (assembly GCF_041429995.1). NCBI lineage: Eukaryota > Viridiplantae > Streptophyta > Magnoliopsida > Ranunculales > Papaveraceae > Eschscholzia > Eschscholzia californica. The sequence continues at coordinate 26,056,439 of NW_028238309.1, read as the reverse complement.
ACAACTGAAAAGAACATTGAGGAACGTTTGAATCTAAGAAACATGTTCTTCAGATTCAACAACCGAAGGAATATAAGAAGAGTTCTTACGATTCAAAGGGACAAAGGGTAAGAGTTTTTATAAACAATGGCTAGGTCATTACAAGAAACTACCCTAAGTACCTGGAAGACAAAAGAAACGGAATTGAGAATTCCGATTCTTACATATTTGACACTGATCTAGCAAGTTTAGTAGATTTCCTTCATGGGATTTACATACTTCACTAAAAGGAGAAAAGATCCAAGAGGGAGCAGAAGCAAGTATTTGCTAAGGATGCTGAATTGGATCAAAGTCTTCTCTTAGACACTGATCTAGCTTAGAACTTAATAAGTGTTATTATGTTCTTCTAGAAACATCTAATGTTTTAAATCAGTGCTAAATTAACAAAGTCTTTCAAGAAGAACTGAAACGTTAACAATGATATTATAGGCTATAATCAAAGGATTCAAACCGGTTAACACTGGTTTTGTCATTGCATCTAATTGACATAAGACACATGAGGAAGATCCAATGGTATGGACTTCTAAGTCTAATGATTTTGAATCATACGACACATGTGAATTTTGTTCAAAAGGACTATTTGACAAAGTCACCTTTTCGAAAGGAAGCAATGACTAGTGAACTAATAGTCTTCATACATACAGATGTATGTAAAACTATTAACACACTAACTAGAGTTAACCAGAATTGACTTGACAAAAATATAAGTAATTCGATTAGATCGAGATGGTGAATATTTAAGTCAGAAATTTGATGACCATCAAAGAAGTTGAGAAATAGTTTCTCATCTTGCTCCAAAAAACACATCATGTGGGTGATGAGTCCAGTGGGAGTAATCGAACATGTTAGACACTAGTCGATTAATGATGGGTATATGCCAATCTTCCAAACACTTTCGGGGATATATTCTCAAACACGGTCTTTTATCCTACCTAACCACATTCCGTCTAAAGCTAAAGAAACATAGGGGATTCTTATACAATCCATTAGAGAACAAAGAGTTTGTTGCTCGTGATGTGTCTTGTTTGAAATAAGAGTTATTTCAATAAGAAAAGTGGGAGAAATTTAAGATATCGAAGAAATTCGATAACAACAGCAAACTGACAATGGTATTACAAACCAATGGTGGTATACGAATGTCAGAAATTGCGGTTCCTATCTATTCTAGCTGATAGGTATGGAAATAAAGGTAGAGATAGTATATCTCGGAGATCCTTCTGCATAAGTCGAATTAGATTCGCATGAGAGCCCTCAAAGAGTTGAGAGCATCTCAAAGTTGTTCAAACCCCTCGTAGGCCTTGAAGGCTCATAGATCTGTCTTAGAGGACAAAATCCTTCTGAAAAAGAGATGAGCTACCTACACAAAAGCTATGAAGGAATCACTCCGAAATATGGCTTGGAGCCATAAGATCAGAATGGAATCCACTTCTAAAATCAAGTTTTGGAACTTGATCTATTTGCTTAAAGGAATTGTTCCTGTTAAGTACAAATAGGTTTGTCAAAGCGAAAAACAGACAAGTATGGAAACATTGGTGTTTCCCAAAGCAAGACCAAGAAAGAAGGTCACCAAATTCATGGTATAGACTATGAAAAGACCATCTCTCAAGTCACGATGCTTAAGACCATAATGATCAATCACTAAGCAAAAGAATGTGCACATGACACATTCGAAAAGAGAGTTGACTCTCCTGAAAGCTAAGTGACAATTGCAAGCTTTAGAAATCCATCAAATGATTGAAGCATGCAAGTAGGAGTAGGAATCTTCGATTCTGCAAAGTAATCAAAAGTTGATTTCTTAAAGAATGAAAAAAATCTTGAATTCAGGAAGTTCAAGAAAGTTAGTGGGAGTGACAAAGTTTTCTTTGGTTCGGTATGTAGACGACATACTAGAGATTGAAAACAACATTCCGATGTTGAAAACAGTTTAGAACTGACTCAATAATAAAAAGGACCACACACAAAGGTGAAAGGCTTTTGGGCATCAAAGATCTATTGGAATAGATCGAGAAGATGATAAGACTTATTCAAGAAAAGTCTCGAAAGTCCAATTTGGAAGACTCTAATAGAGTATTTCTACCCAAGTCTCAGGGAACATAGCTTGACAAGATTCAGAATTCGAGATATTCTGATGAGCAAGCATGCATGAGAAAAGATGGTTATGCTGCATAAGATCGGTCATGTTAGACATGATTAGCGTTCACCTTGACGTCTTAAATACTTGGAGTATTTATGGTCGTCACCAATCAAATCCAGATAAGCTGATCTGGATCGTATAAAGTTCTTGAGAAGAATTTTACTCGATGGAAAAATAAAACGGTTGAAAAAGTCATATGTTGGAAACTTCCAGAATAAGATGACAATCTTGACTTGGAAAAACAATAAGCTGGAAAGGTTCCAGGCGAAGGCTGTTGCAAACTTTACAAACAAAAGAAAATAGTTAAAGCTTAAGAAGCTTTAATTTAGTATTAAAATACTAAAGATTATCATCGGGTTGATAGCCAGCAAAATCCACATAAATTGGATCTACTAAACTAAAGTGTCACCTAAGACTAAATATGGAAGTGATTCCAGGGTCATAGGCATTAAGCTTCCATGAAAAGCTTAGACTGGTAAACTTGACGGTGTAAGGAGTTACACGGGAAGGCTAGAGATTTACAAACTCTTATTATCTGAAAGAAGTTAATTATTTCGTCGTTAAATCGTGATTTAGTATTTAACCGACAGTCCAAAAATAATGAAGCATTCCAAGTAGGATTATCACATACGTGATCTGGTAAATGGAACCCTAATAAGTGAATTTAGAATAGATTCATTATTAATTCCCTAGTCCAAGTCATTACATGGACAATAATGACCTAAGAAGACTAGCACGTGAGATTGCTTGATAGCGCAGTTTCAAGTGCTATGCGAATTGGGAATTCGAGTCAATTACATGGGTGTATGATTGGGAATATACACTAGATAACCGAACATGAGAGTTCTTCAATGAGTATTGAAATACGTCATGAACTCTCATAGGCAAGATTGGAGAGATTCTTTAAACATGAGTGCTCCACTCATCTTATGTAAGGAATGTCAAACTTTAGTATCGCCAAACGCCGCGCCGTAAAAGGAGGTTATAAAAGCAGAATTACCGACATGATGGACATGAAGTTAAGTGGGAGTACAAGACTGAATTATGTCCTCCAAACAAGGTTAGGATTAGTATCTCCGGGCCACTTGAAGAGAAGCAACTGAAAATGTACGGCAGTACTCTAATAGATTAATAATTAATCATTAGCTTTGCAGTTGTTCTCCAAATCAAGAAAGTCTGAAAAGATATGACGTATCAGATGAGATGCGAAGTGACATGGGAATCGAGCATTGCACTTGTTCTAAGTATAAGTGGGAGACTGAAGGATATAGTCCTTCGGTCTGAAGGAGATGCCCTTCTGAAGGAGTGTCCTTCGACCAAGGTGGCAATGCGTACAATTTGTCAGTTAGGATGACGATGAATTTATACGGAAGATCATCTAGTCCGGTCCAATTAGGGGTCGTAATGCTTAGCTAGAAGCCGCTTACGATCGTCGAGTTATTTCGGTAATCCGCGACTAACATAGATCATATCCTACAATGGATTACACCAAAGAGTGGTAGCTTGATCGGAAAGAGTTGACTCATGGGAGCTCGTCTATAGATGGATATGATCCAGTCTGATAGTGCCAAAAGATAGAAAAAATCGGGCTCGAAAGAGGGGACCGAAAAGTGCAAAACCCACTGGGTGGGTGCTTGGATCGGACCCGGTTAGGGAAACCCATGGCCGGCCGTGTGATGTCAATGGGCCGGGCATATCAAACCCATAATGGGGTGATATGGCCGACCATAGCACTTGGAGAACCCCATTAGGGTTTCGGGTCAGAAAGAGTTTTGACTGTTTATCTTTTTTAGGACTCTTTTGGAAACCTAATTGGATCCAAATTCTAATTAGGGTTTCTCTATATAAGGGTCATTAGAGAACAGAAAAGGTTGTTGGATTTTTCTCAGGAGAAAACTTCATCTCTCTCACAATATACTACTTATGAAGAGAGAGGGTTTTGGAGAAAAAGCTCCCAATCTATCTAATGGAGTCAAAAGAAGAATAGTTCTTCTTCTCAACCTTCAATGGAGTTCTAGCAGACAACAAAGAAAGGAGATCAAGATATTTACTCGGGTGTCTGAAGTAGAGGAGCTACATATGAAGCTCTCATCTTCTTCGAGATAAAGTTAATGGAATATAGTTCGTGGGAAAGCGAATCCAGGTATTCTTCTTTCAGTTTCTAGTTCATTATTAGTTCATGCATATGATCCTGGATAACTAGTGTTAATCATATGACAATTGAGATTCTGCTTACAACATTAGTTAGATGATTAGTGTATTAGTTACATACAAAACCCAACATAATGCATGTATTTGCATCCTTCACAAGATAATTTATTTACCTTGTGCGCATGCGTTAGCCAAGTATGTAGCAAAGAAATGCCCAATTCCACTCAAAGTTTTTAAAGAGCAGTGGCGAAAACAATGAATTCAATCTTGGTCACATATGTGAAGAAGTCACCCTAATATGGACAAACTCATATGTGGAGCAACGTGTTGCAATCATAGATAAATTGATTGTAATAGAAGAACCAAACAAAACTTCACTACAAGAACCATCACAACCTGTTACAGTAAAGGATACAAACATGACACCCAACAACTAAAGCCGAAAAAAGCATCTGCAAAATCAACTAAATGAGAACAATCACACTTTAAGTATGGTTATGCAAAAACAAAAGGAAAAAAACTCAAATGAATAGAGAAACCAACAACAAAGAAATATGAACCAAAGCATACCGAGGACAAAAAAAGATGTCATTGTACCTGACTTAAACGATATTCCTTCATTGAAAATGGAGAACAATACCTCCCAGCTGACATGGATGCAGAGTCTTTCTCTTTTGACTTTGACAAAGACTTTGAGAAATTATTATGTCGTAGTAAGCTATACCTAACCAAGAAGAAACAAAATAGTGAAAAGCTCGAATTAAAAGTTATGTTCGATGAATCGGTACTAAACAACTTGTTGTCGTTGTCTGAATTCGATGTAAAGGTCAATGAACATGCCATCGAAAGGTTAGAGGATGTTGCATGTGACGGTCATTGTAGATATGGGTGTTGTGCAGAACTTTTAGGTTTGGATAAAGAAGATGGATGGATTGTTGTTCGTAAGAAAATGCTTGAAATACTTAAGGAAGATGAAGATCTATTCAATGAGCATTTCTGCTGGTGAATTATGAGTTCGCTAGAACTCAATTATTTGTCGCTCAATTATTTGTCTGTTAGTAGTAAAATTTGATAAAACTAATGGAGGTGACATGTTTTTCAGGAATTACCCAAGAATTGAAGAGGCCAACAAATGTGCAAGTTTGTATCCATAAAGATTGCCTCATTGCAATTAAAGTAAATATGGGGTGTATTTGGCAACTAAGCGTTTTGTGGGGAAACTAAATTTGACATAACAAGTAATATCCTTAGAGCTTCAACAAAAAAAAAAGTAATATCCTTAGAGCATTTCCAATGCAACACTCGGATTGAAAAAACTCAAAATCCCACTTAGTATTTTTTGAGTTTTTTTTTATAAAAAACTCTCTCCAATGCAACACTCAATTTTGAATCTCAAAATGATGTGGCATCATTTAATGTTGAGATATCTCAAGAAGAAACTCAATATTTGAGATTTCTTTTGAGAATCTCAATTGACCACTCAATATTTAAAGCAAATCTAACCATCTAGGAAATGACACCTAAGTTATTTTTAAATTTTTAGAGTGTTGCATTAGCGATGTCTTTTGAATTGAGGATCCCAACATTGACATCTAGGAAAGAGAAACTCAATTGAACCTTGACACATAGGACAATTTGAATTTTTTTGTTTGAATTTTGCACTGGAGATGCTTTTAGTGAAGATATGAACCGGAACTCAAGTGGGAACAAATCTATAGCCGGTTGGGGCCGATTGGGAGCATTTAACAGGAGGGGATTTGGAGACTTTTCTAGAGGGAAAACAACAGCAATGTTGGGAAGATTGAGAGCACAAAATTGATTACAACGGAGTTAGACGGAAAGGGAACAAGGTGAGCAAGTACTTTGGTGCTTCCTTTCTTAACTTTATTTATATTTATTTTCTTATCTTGTATTTAGTTTATTCAGTACATATGTGGGCTTCTAATCTTCTATCTAGATTGGATGATGAAACTCATTGGGACGCTTATAGAGACATGTTAATAAATATAATCAAAGATTTCATCGTTCATCATGTCATGATTTACCATTGATAATTACTTTTGATTAACTCTTCATTATTTATACTTCACGATTTGATATGTAATGCTTAGATTAAAATATTTGATGACCTATTTTTATTAGTTGAAAAGTAATAGTTGAGTAGTGTTAAATTTAATAGCAATGATGAATAGATAAATAGTTAAGCTTGATTCAACGAAAATACTTTCCGGACTTTAGATAATTCATATCTTAAAGTCTGAGTGATAGAAAAGAATTTCTTGCTTAATTTGTTCGATCTCTTATAAGTGTTTCATGGGTGGATTCAAAATATCTAATGTTTTTCTTGCATTAATTTCTTTTCAATCATTTGTTAGCTTTGTTTTATTATTTTATTTCATCATCAAAATCAAAATTCTTATTTTCTAGTTTTAGGTTAGAATAGATTTAAACTAGTCTTTGTGTATCGACCCCGATTTTAACAGGTTACGTGACGCCCGTATACTTGCGGGTGTACCCTTTTTGGGCACATCAGTGATCAATATAGATATATTGAAAATAAGATTGAATCATTGTGAAGAATATTTTGGAAAAAGTCATTGGTTCACATTCCCTGATATGGGTTGTTAATTTGTTACTGCTTTCAACTGTGTTTTATGTGTACTCTCTAATAGACAAAATATAAATTATCTACCGCTAAGAGGGGGTGTCATAGCACAACCAAATTTTGTTGCACATGTTATATGTGAAAAAAGAAATTACTTTGTCAAGAGGAAATTTTGAAAGAAAATGCTCCAATTCCATGATTATATATATATATATATATATGTTGGAATCCCTATTGTTTTTTTTTTTTTTTGGACGTCGACTACGATCTACGTATGTCGTTACATTTGGCACTTGATACATCATAGATGTGATAAGCTCGATAACCGCCCACTCAAACACTAACAGAACTGGGCCTATAGCCCAACAAGACATGGCCTAAAGCCCAACAACATTATTTACACCCTAATAACCCCAATTCAAATAACCAAAGATTCCACCTTCTCTGGGATTCGAACCTGGGACCTCCAGGGATTTCTGGAGTTTATGTCAACACCTTGGAACCACTTGGGCTACCAATTGTTGACTAGAATCCCTATTGTTAACCTTGTGCATTAGAATAGGTCTATTGAGTTCTGTCTGGAACTACAACATGGAATGCTTTAATTGGAATTTAATTTTTTCGGTTACTTGTTAATATTTGGTTAACTTGTTTAGCTCATCGTCTAATTAAATTTTATAAACAATTAATTGGGGTAATCATGTCCAAAAGAGAAAATTGAATCCCAAAATTTTTAGGAGCAAAAATCGTTAGATTTGTTTTTTTTTTTTTGCTTTTGGTGTTCGTTTAGCAATTTAGGACAATATTTAATTAGTTTTGTTTAGTTAGTTTTGCCCAATTTCTTTTTTTAGTAAAATAGAGTTGTGTATAGCATGGAGGAGAAATTCAGTTACATTTTATTTTTGTTTTTTATGTTGGTTAACAATTTAGAATACTATTTTAAATAATTGTATTAAGTTATTTTTGTCCAATAGTTGCCTTAAGTAAAATTAGAGTTGTGTATAGCGGTATCTTTAAGGTTATTGAAGGCCTTAGTCTCATTGGCATCAACACCCAGTCGGGCTCAAAGATATTATCGAGTGAGAGAGGTTTGTTTTACCTTAGGCAGGGGCGAGCCCACATAGGGGCCCGTGGGGGCGCAGGCCCCCACGACCCTAACGTGGTTCGTTAATGTTATGCGACATTTGCCGCTATATTATATATATATATATATATTTCCATTTTTTAAACACAATTCTTCCCTAACTTAGTTGGTGGTGTGATTTTGTTTCAATATCGAGGTAAAGGGATCGAGTCCCACACACAACATTCTTTTTTTTCTAGAAAATTTCTACTGCTTACATTTTTTTTCTAAAATATCTATTACTTAAGTTAGTTGAAATTATTGTTTGGTAACTTGTATTTTGAATTTCAAAATTGTCTTTTTTAGACTTTGGTTCTGGTAAACATGTTATTAGAAAGAAAACTTAATCTTCATCTTTTCTTCCATTACAATTACTTCCTCTTCATCATCTAGCATCGTTCTTCTTAATCTTCACCATTATCTCTTCATTCTTTCCTGTTTTTTATTTCAGTATATTTTGGGAATCCAGTTGGAGGAAAGATTTTTAATCCGTATTGAGATAATTAAAGATTGATTGTTATACATGAAAATTACCACGGAATATCTAAACTACAAATAAAATTTTGTTAAGAATTTGCTTTTCGATTCTAGCTTGATCGTGTATTGTGGAATTCTTTAATTACCTATAACAAAGAGGTGCCCCCACTCATAAAAGTTTTTGGCTTCGCCACCAACCTTAGGGTGTAATAAAAAAGTATTTGATTTTAGATGTTGTGTTTTAAAAATGAAAAGATATTAGATTTGACATAATTGATAACTTGTCCGGTGGAGGCCAGCACATTTAATCTATAAACGAGTTGAGGCAGATTGGAGGGCCGATCCAAACTAGTGACTTTAGGGATAATAATTGGACTAGAGAAAAGTTTTTAGTTGCCAGTAAACAAAAGTTGATAACATCCCTATAAATGTCAGTCCATAGTAGCATGCAACTAAAAGCTTTGAGCAGGTGATTATAGGAAAACGTCAAAACTCTGTAGGCCCAAATCAATCATAGAATTGCTGGTGTAGCTATATAAAGTCTGTGATAATTTACGGAGTCACAGACTCACAGGGTTCCACCATCCAAACTTTAGTTTCCAAGAATATCAAGGACCAACCACCAATAATTTCTTAATACTCAGTATGGTTCATATGTGGTTAAAAACAGAGTGAGTACGATCCTAACTTTTGAACTTTCAACAAAAAAAGATCTTCACCTTTAAGATGTTGAAGACTTTTTTTTTTTCTCAAAATCAAATGTGGCCGACTGACAGTACATCTCACAAAAAAAAATATCGTATATGACTTTCTAAATTAGCCTCACATCAATGTGGGGTTTAACACTAGACAGAAATATGATAGTTTCTGTTCATAACATATTACGAAAAACTAGACTATGTTGTGCTTATTCATAACGTATTAATTTTAATTATAAAATACTATACGAGAAATAAAAAATAGTTTAAAACTAAAAACAATTCTGTGTTCGAGTTAAAGAAAATAAAATGTTTGTCATAATGCATTACGAACGTCCATAATACATTATGAGCATAGGCAGAACCAGGATTTCATGTTAGACGGCGCTAGCCTAATAGTCTCTATAAAGTAAATTTCTTCATATAATGTGTATAGACTTATAAGAATTAGTGTTAGACAATTTTTTAGGTTAATATGACGCTCTTTCGTATCATGAATCTCACGTTTATTTTAAGGGTTATTTCCCTAATGACCCCCAACTTTGTGACCAGCTTCCCGCCTGGCCCCCTACTTTACGAGAAATACCCATATGGCCTCATTCCGTTATAACACCGTTACTCTCTCTCTCTTCCATTCCTTTTCTCTCTCCTCCAGCATGTTTTCTCTCTTTGCCACCTCGTTAAAACCAGCCACATCATCGTCTTCACCGACAGGGTCGCCGGCCGGCCAAATTTGATCAGGGTCTGTTCGCAGACCCAGGTCTGTTCATCACGAACAGACCCTGATCTGGTCTGTTCGTGATGAACAGAACCTGATCTGGTTTGTTCGTGATGAATAGACCTAGCTCCGGCGAAGGTTTCCCTTCGCCGGAGTTTAGAGAGAGAGAGGAGAGAGAATTTAATTTTTTTTTTAGAGAGAGAGAGAAGAGAGAGAAAAAAAAAGTTTGAAGGTCGCCGGCCGGCGACCCTGTCGGTGAAGACGATGATGTGGCTGGTTTTAACGAGGTGGCAGAGAGAGAAAACATGTTGGAGGAGAGAGAAAAGAAATGGAAGAGAGAGAGTAACGGTGTTATAACGGAAGGGGGCCATATAGGTATTTCTCGTAAAGTAGGGGGCCAGGCAGGATGCTGGTCACAAAGTTGGGGGCCATTAGGGAAATAACCCTTATTTTAATGTTCTAACTAAATAGTAGAAGTGATCTTTTGACTTAGATTTACTAAGTAACATAACATTGGACAACTCTATTGTATACGAAAATGTCGATAAAATCTTTACCGATAACTATTTATCTTAAACAAAAATAGAAAGGGTCTCTTAATTTATTAGTCGTTAATTTAAAATTTAAAATTTTATAAATACTTGTTAGAATATATAGTTCCACATTGGTGTAAATGTTTAAACTTCTCTCTTGTACTAGTCTTTATAAGGATCTTATGTAATAGCTAGAAAATCAATACAATTTCTCTTTTCTTACATGGTATAAGAGCTTCTAGGTTTCTTTCTTGGGTTAGTCTTTTACAGTCTTTCGCTAGCCGGCGTCGGTAGTCCCATTAATGGCTACCGTCCGCCGGACTTTTATCGGTTTTTAGCTTTTATGCTTCAAGTTTAGTGTTTTTTTTTTCAATAAAGAGTAGTTCTCTTCTATTGTTGAAATCTATTCATTCTTCAATACATTTCTCAATAGTATTTGAAAATGATGAAGATTCAAAAGAAGAAGAAAGATCAAACAAGAGTGATTTGTTGAAGACATCTTAAGATAATCTCTTGAAAGATCTAAGCATTTCAAATGCCTCAAGTTCTCCACAACATGAAATCTATGTAGATCAAGTTTATATAAATGAAGCTCTATTTGAGATGTCCAAACAAAGGGAAATTGGAAAGCTATTAGAGAGGGGAGAGATTTCATAGATTTTTTTTGTTATATACCCCATGTTTTTCTTGAAATTAGACTTCTAGTTTTCTAATTTTTTGATTTTCCAAAGTATGCACATCAAGTGTTTGGTAAAATGTGTGCAAGAAATGAAGCTTATTCTCAAAGAGGATTTTCTTTTGATGTTTTTGTGAACATGTTTGTGGGTTCTTTAGTGGCAAAAGAGTTTATTTTGTGAGTTGATTTGCTCATACTTCTTATATCAAAGTTGAGAACTCTCAAACTATTGTTCCTTAATTTTCATAAGATCAAAGGAAGAGGAGATGAGATAAAAGAGTATAGAGAAGAATTGAAGTGGGAAAGATTAAGAATGGTGATTGCTAGTGTTTGAAAAAGGATAAAATTATATGATCAAGGGTTTGCATTTCATATGGAGGAATAATCATGTGTGAGGGCTATTAAAAGCAAGGAGTATATCTCCGCCCACACTCGGACAATGGGTTATAATTGGTTGCTTTCTCTTAAAATAGAGAACACAATTCCCTTTAAATAGAGAACATACCTGGCAATGGGGCCAACCTGGCAATGGAGCCAACAAAACCTGGCAATGGGGTCAACCTGGCAATGGAGCCAACAAACTTGACAATGGAGCCAACAAAACCTGGCAACGGAGCCAACTTTTCTTCAAATGGACTTCCAATGGAGAAAATAACAATAACATCAACAAACAACAACATCAACAAACAACAACAACAAACAACAACATAGCAACCTCACAATGATGTCTCCATATCTACCAAGTCAACATCTAAAATTTTAGCAAACTCATGAATTTTTCACTAACAAAAGTCATTCGTTTGAGGGGGAATGTTAGAATATATAGTTCCACATTGTGTAAATGTTTAAACTTCTCTCTTGTACCAGTCTTTATAAAGATCTTATGTAATAGCTAGGAAATCAATACAATCAATACAATTTTTCTTTTCTTACAATACTCAATAACATTTAAAATAAAAATACAAATTACATAGTCAAGAGTATATCAAAGCAAAAAATACGATTTTGTGTAGCAATTGTTCACTTAGTTAAGGTCGTTTGTGAGTTTGAAACAATAATAAACAATAATGATGACAGTGGGTCCGCAGTGGGATTTGATCTCTTGCCTCTGCGTTGAAAACACTAGGATTCCACCAGCAAAGCTATTTGAGTAAAGTGAAGTGTGAAGTAGAAGTGCCCGGGCTGGTCTCCACGTAGTTCCGCCTCTGATAATGAGCTCTCATAAAAACACGTTCGGAAATAAGAAAGTTCATAATATATTATGAAAAATCATGCATTACGGGAGTTCATAAGATTTTACAACCATAGACGTATTTTGATCTGGAAAAACATCAGGTCTTGACCTCTAGCCAATAGCAACTTTTCCTCTATAATTTTGCTTAAAGCTAAGATTAGCCAAATAAATCACACTAGCTGTTTTTTTTTTGCCAACTAATTGTCCATTATATGACATAAAATAGATTTGACGACTATTTTTTCTTACAAGAGAGGAGAGAAAACTAACGTGGCCCCAACGTTGGGCCCACTGGTTTAAATTGTTGTAACTAGTGTGGATGCGCCAAATTTGTATATAATTGCCCTCAATAAAAAAAAACTTTACATATAATTGTAGCAGAGATTTGTTTATTTCCTTATGGGTTGCGCCTATTCACTTTGGGAATTGTGGTCATAGAAAATGGTTGTTTGGGTCAGAAAATTAATCATAATAACCAAAAAAGCCTAGATGTTTTCTATTAGATAGAAGTTACCAAAATATTATGGGTAATAATAGGTAAAGTTTAAAATAATATTTATAGTTACTATTCAGGTTTTTTTTTCTTTTTTTCTATTCCCAGAATAACCTTACCCACTAAAACTCCCTCTCTAAATAATATAGAACTTTTTGGGTTAGGTTTTCTTCTCCTGCGAATCTTCTATCTTCTTCTTCAATTTATCTTCTTCGTGAACCATGTAAGTTTAATGAAACCAGACGCTTTGTAACTGAATCATTAACGAGTAAAACGAGAAGGAATCGAAGGTAGGAGATCATATATGTTCTATTAGAACTCATTTTTATCATCTTAACTCTCATATTCTTCTTATTTCTTTGTATGAAACTTTTTTTTCCTTATTTGGTTGCTTCTTCTTGAATCGGGTTCAACTTATTGTAGTAACACCTACTATTGTATTTGTGATGATGATAAATCTGAAAAAAAATATAATTCTTCTTTTTTCTCTCTCTGTCTCTTAAAAGCAAACCCTTGATTTGGATAATGATGGTAACGAATCTGATGTTAATGATGATGTGCACCTAGATCTGAAACCTAATTTATCTAATGATGATGAAGATGAAATTTTTCAGCTTTAAAGAAGAAACTTCAGGTTTTTTTATCGATTTGCAAATCGAGTTTACAAAATCTGAACATGAGCTTACATTCTGTAAAGCTTACAAACCTAGTTGCAGTCCACATTTTTCAAACCTAGTTCGCAATCCACATTTTACAGACCTAGTTTACGGTCTACATTTTCCAAACCCATTTTGCAGAAAAACCGAAAGAAAAAAAAATGACGTTTTTTTCTGAGTTCTTTGTTTCTGAAAAAAATAAACATAAATAATTTGAATAGCTGAAAAATATTGGAAGTGGATCTTGTTAGAAAGGTTATATAGGTTTAAAGTTAAAATATGTAAAAGAATTAGTTACACAAAATGACAAAAGGGTATTTTGGTCTTTATATGTTTTTTGACCTGCATAATTATTTTGAAATGTTTTAGTGTTTTTTACTTATTTTCAATATTATTTTGACCTAATTAGTTATCCTCTCCTATACTTCACTCTCCCAGTCAACTACTCATCTTTTTCTCTCTCTAACTTACCTCTTCTCCTTCACTAAGGACGACGACAGGAGGTTGTCGACTGTCAATCTTCTCTGACGACCATAAAACAAACAAAGACAAAAAAATTTATCTTCTTTTCCCTCTATTGTCTCCACCGCAAGTAAGTCTCTCTCTTTTCTTCTTAATCTCTCCCTTTCTCTCATATTCTCCTTCTCATTCTTTCTTTCTCTATCCTTTCCTCTCTCTTTTTATCTGTCTAGTAAAGACATTCTACTCCTTTTTGTCGAACAAAGAAAAGAAAGAGGAGTGGAAAGAGATAGTAAAAGGATAGAAAAGATCGTCATAGTTGTTTGTGGTGGCGGTGGGAGGAGAAGAAAGATCAAGAAAAATATTTTTGTATGACTACTTCATTTCTACGACCTCAGTGAAGAAAAAGAGGTGAAGTGAAGAGAGGGAAAAGTGAGGTAAAGAGGGAAAAATAAAGTAAAAGAGTGAGAGAGTAAAGTATAGGAAAAATATTGATATGAAGTGTATCAAGAAAATTTAGTTATAGGCATGTCAGAAGGTAGTTTCGAAACCTACCTAAATTTTTTTAGCACTTGTGGCTCAAAATGAACTACTAGACACGTACGGAAGCCAAAATGAATAGTTGGTCAGAAATGGGGGTTGGGGGGGGGGAGGTCAAAACATAATTAACCCCTATTTTTAGATAGTGAGGTTTGATTGGAGTAGTCATTTAAAACAAATAAAACATTGTTTGAACAAGTTGGAATTTAACGCAGTGTAGTGCTATTAACGCAATTTCAAACGTTCAACGTCAAACACTATCTACTCAGGATGACATGTAGAAACACAATATGGAGTAGCTTAGGTTAGAAAGATATACCTTACTTTCACTTCTCTCAAACAAACTCCAAACAAGCTCTTGTTGGGTTATGGTGTCTTTTAGTGTTCTAAGCGGAACCTCAGACATCTAATGTCTAACAGTAGTATTCTCAGGATCTCATGCATAAGCTAATAACGATAACTAACGTAAACTAGTTGTGTAAATACCTTTATCGCTAGTTTTCCCTCGAACCTTTCCAATCGCTTTTGAGAAGACCAAGAGCTCCAATTGTAGCTCCTCTACTTGAGACACCGAGCAATCACCTCGATCTCCCACCTTGCCGCTAGCTAGAACACCAATGGTGGTTAGATGAAGAGCACCTTCTTCTTTGACTAGATATATAGTTGGAAATTTTCTCTCTTTCTTTCTCTACTGATGTTGTAGAGGTTGAAAGCTTCTTGAGAATTTTCCACACCTTATTCAAGTCCCTAAGGACATTATATAGAATCCTAGGTTAGAATAAAATCCTAACCAAGTTTCCATAAAGTCCTTTTGAATAAGATTAAGGAAATCCTTGAAAATAGAAACTAGTTTCTATTTTCTATTTTCTATTTTCTATTTCCCTAAGAGTGGCCGCCCCATGCATGCCCCTTTTGGGCAGATCTGGCCGGCCCTATTAGGGCAGCTAGCCAGGCATGGTGGTCCCCCATTTTGGGTCCAAAACATCCCTTTGGTGCCTAACCCAAAATCCCTCCATTCGGGTCTTTTGTACTATCTTTGCCTAAACTTAGGCCTTTGGACATATCTTATGGGTATCACCCATGTATATCTGTCTCATCCCTCTAGTAATATCTTCTGATCAAGTTGACACTCTTTGTGTAACCCGTTGTAGGATCCAGACGAAGTTAGCCGCGAACCGACTCGTGATTCAACGATCGTAGTTGGTTTCTAGCTAAACACTACGATTCCTAAATTATCCGGACTTGATGATCTTCCTCATCAATTGTCCTATCCTACAAATTGCTCGCATTGCATCCTTGGTCGAAGGACATATCCTTCAGACTCCTATTTGTACTTAGAACAAGTGCAATGCTCGATTCCTATGTCACTTAGTATCCCATCTGATACGTCACGTCATTCAGACTTTCTTGATCCCAAGTACAACTGTTAAAACAAATTATTAACTTTTAATCCATTTGAGCACGATCATGCATTTTCAGTTGCTACTCGTCAAGTGGCCCGGAGATACTTTATCCTAATTTAATTAGGAGGATGATGGGCCTAAAAGGTTACCCTAAAAGGTCTCCACCCGCAAGTATACGGGCGTCAAGTAATAATCCGGTAAGATCGGGATCGATCCACGAAGATAGGAAAGTAATACGAATATCGAGAAAGTTTAGCCCACTGGTCTAGGTGTCAGTCACTAACTCAGGCTAAAAACGAAAGATGATAATTGAGTTTTTGATTGGTTTATAATAAAGAAGCAAATATAACAAACTAATCTAAATGAGAGATGAGAGAAATTCGGGAAACAAGTTGCAAGATGAGTCGGTTGAGAAAGATACTTCGATCCACAAGATCGATAATGACAATAACTAATTATCTAGAGCATGAAAGTTTAGCTAACTTCACCCACATTGACAATTCTAAGCATAATGTGTAAAACTAAGCATAGTCGATCAAAAGTCACTAAGCATCGACTATCAAACTAATGACACACTATCAAATAAGTTGACAATGAATGAATATGACACTCCTAAGCATAGTTCGTCAAATTAAGTATAACCGATCAAAAGTCACTAAGCATCGGTTATCAAATTAAGTACGAACTATCAAATGATATGTCAATAAACGATTTAGATCAAGGTTTCTCATTCATAAAATTAGACAAAGTTAATCAAACTAACATTTCACAAACAATAAATCATTCATAACATATCGAATCATCTTTCACGAGTATCCGAATAAAGAATTAGCTAGACATGGTGGAACACATAATAAAACGAGAAGAAAATAAAGACAAAAGTTAAGGCGAAAATCTCCCTATTCCGATGAGGCGCATGGCTAGGATCGTTGGAAAATGATGTGTTTAAGTACTGCCGATCTCCCCTTAGTAAAATTCTATTTTCCCCTTAACTATGCAAATTAGGTGTCCCCTCAGTAAAAACCTGGGTTCCCCTTAGCAAATAGTACCTTCTTCCTTTAAAAAACGATCCACCATGAAAGCTAGCTTGAAGCTTTCTCTCTCTAAAAGTTCAACACCAAATAACAATCAAACACAAGGATAATCAAGGCAATAGGTTCCCAAGTAATAAACTTAAGGTTTCCGGCCAAGATTATTGCTAGAAAACCCTTGAAAGTTCCGGTTAGTAGCAAAAACCCTAGATCCGACCAAGCTACTGCCGGCCGGTTTCTCGAGCTGTTGATGATGTCCCGTGCCTTGCCGCTGCTGTTCGTGTGCCGTGCCCACTGTCCCGAGAAAACCGAGTCCTGCTTCAGCTGTCTCTTAAAAATACTAAACCACATTTGAAGTGACAAATTAAAACTCTTTTATTTTAGATATCGAATGTAACTAATTAGGTACATAAACTCCTTTATGAATCTCAATTAAATTTGGTGCCATTCCCCAATGCGCTTTATACAAATGATCCTCATGTGTGAGTTGTGTTTGGGCTGAGGTAACTGTTTAGTTAACGAATCTTCTATGTTGTCATCAGTATGGACTTTGCAAATAACTACATCTTTTCTTTCTGTGATTTCCCTGATCACGTGGTAATTCCTTTGGATATGTTTGGATTTCTGGTGTGCTTTGGGTTCCTTGGCTTGGGCGATTGCTCCATTGTTGTCACAATACAGAGTTATTCCGTCCTCAATGCCAGGTGCGTCACCAAGTTTCATTATGAACTTCTTGATCCAAACTCCTTCCTTGGCCGCTTTCGAAGCTGCTAGGTATTCTGCTTTAGTGGTAGAGTCTGCAACATCGACCATGTCTCTTCCAGCTCACTACTCCTTTATTTAGACAGAAAACGTAATCAGACTGTGATCTGAAAGTCTCTATCTATTTGAAAGTTTTCATCCACATGGCCTACAACCTTGAGTGTATCGTCCCTGCCATACACCAAGAAGTGATCTTAGTCCTTCTCAGGTACTTTAGACTATTCTTTGTGGCAGCCCAGTGTGCTTCACCTGGATTTGATTGGTAAGGCATACGAGACGTCTGGACGAGGGAAGATCATGTCATACATGATTGATCCTATTGCTGAAGCGTAAGGAACATCTTTCTTGTATGTTAGCTCATTAGGATTCTTAAGACACTGATTCTTGCTTAGTGTGATTCCATGAGACACAGGAAGGAATCCTCTTTTAGAGTCTTCCATTTTGAACCTGTGTAAAATCTTATCTATATAAGTTTCTTGACTGAGTCCAATCATCTTCCTTCATCTATCACTATAGATCTTGATGCCCAATATGTATTCTGCATCCCTAAGATCCTCATTGAGAAACATTTATGAAGCCGATCGTTGACTGATTCTAACATCTGAATGTTATTTTCAATGATTAATATGTCGTCGACATAAAGGACACAGAAAACTAGGTCGCTCCCACTAACCTTCTTGTAACACAAGATTCTTCCGCATTCTTAAGGAAACGAAACTCTTTGACTGCCTCATCGAATCGAAGATTCCAACTCCTGCTTGCTTGCTTTAGTCCATAAATGGATCTCTTAAGCATGAAAACTTTTCCAGCATTATTGGAATCTTCAAAACCTTCATGTTGTGTCATGTACACATCCTCTTCCAAATTTCCGTTCAGGAATGCTTTTTTGACATCCATTTGCCAAATCTCATAATCATAATGAGTTGTAAGTGCTAGAATGATCTGAATGGATTTAAGCATCGCGACAGGGGAAAATGTTTCATCATAGTCTATACCATGAATCTGCTCGTAACCTTTTTTGCCACAATTCTAGCTTTGAAAACGTTAACATTTCCATCTTTGTCAGTTTTCATCGTGAAAACCCATTTGCATCCGATTGGGTTCTTTCCATCGGGCAAATCGACCTAGTCCCATACTTGACTTTCTGGCATGGAATCCATTTCCGACCTCATGGCCTTAAGCCACTTTTCAGAGTCGGGGCTCGTTATAGCTTGTTTGTAGGCACTCGGCTCATTCTCTTCTAACAGTAAAATGTCTGTTTTCTGAGATAGCTCCTTGAGCCTTTGAGACCTAGGTCGGCATGTTCTGGCCCGTGCTAGTCATGTCTAGGACGCGTCCTAGACGCGTCTGGCAAAGGCAGGACCAGTTCTGAACGTCTCGAGTAAATCCGAGACGTTCCAGAACTACTCTAGACGCGTCTGGTAGAGTCCGGGTCTTAGCATCTCGGTCTCTAAGAACGAGACCTACTGGACTCCATGGACGCGTCCAGAAGCTTTTGAAAGCTTCTCGGAGCTCTCGGTCTCTCAGACCGAGACGCGTCCGAGACCGGCCAGGGCGCTTCCAGCCGCATCCCTGCTGGGCTTTGGAAGTTTCAAAAACTTCCACAGCTTCCAACTTCTAAATTATTTTTCCTTTTGCAACCCTAGGTTGTTATTTCCCACTTTTAGAACACTTCTAAAAACCATATTTTGTTTTTCAAAAATTTCTAAAACAATGAAAAACAATTCTTAATCAAAACAAAAATTGATATTTTGAAACCTTTTCAATGAACAATGAAAATCAACTTGAATAATCTTTAAATCACATTCAAAATTATCAAATTGACAAGTCTAAAACACTTTTAGACATAACTATCTATCTTAACTACCATAGATTAGTCCGAAAATTTGCCAAAATTAGCTCTGTGCAAGAGGCTCTGACGCCACTGTTGGGTTATGGTGTCTTCTAGTGTTCTAATAAGAGTCTAAGACATCTAATGTCTAACACTAGTACTCCCAAGATCTCATGCATAAGCTAATAATGATAACTAAGTTAAACTAGTTGCATAAATACCTTTATCGTTAGTTTTCCCCCGAACCTGTCCAATCGCCTTTGAGAAGACCATGAGCTGCAATTGTAGCTCATTTACTTGGGACACCGAGCAATCACCTTGATTTTAAACCTTGTTCTTACCTAGAACACCAATGGTGGTTAGATGAAGAACACCTTCTTCTTTGACTAGATAGATAGTTGGGAATTTTTCTCTTTCTTTCTCTACTTGATGTTGAAGAGGTTGAAAGCTTCTTGAGAATTCCTGCCACCTTATTCAAGTCCCTAAGAGACATTATATAGAAGCATAGGTTAGAATAAACCCTAACCAAGTTTCCATAAAGTCCTTTTGAATAAGATTAAGGAAATCCTTAAAAATGGAAACTAGTTTCTATTTTTTATTTCTCTAAGAGTGTCCGCCCCATGCATGCCCCTTTTGGGAAGATATGGCCGACCCTATTAGGGGCATCCGGCCAAGCATGGTTGTCCCCTCTTTTGGGCCCAAAACAACCCTTTGGTGCCCCGACCCAAAATCCCTCATTCGGGCCTTTTGTACTATCTTTGCCTAAACTTCTTTTAGACCTTTGGACATCTCTTATGGGTATCAACCATGTATATATGTCTCATCCCTCTAGTCATATTTTCCGATCAATTTGATACTCTTTGTGTAACCCGTTGTAAGATCCGGACGAAGTTAGTCGCGAATCGCTTCGCGAATCGACTGTCGTAGGTGGTTTCCGGTTAAACACTACGATCCCTAAATCATCCGGACTTGATGATCTTCCTCATTAATTGTCCTGTTCGAAAAAGTGCTCGCATTGCATCTTTGGTCGAATGACATCTTCTTCAGCTCCTTCCTATCCGGACCTTAAGTGAAGTTCCCTAGGCCGGGTTATGTGAGTCATCTTGGGCCTTGCCCATTTCACCCTTTGGTTAGTACTTTACCGGGCTTAAACTCTTGCAGTCTTATCTTCTAGTCGATTCTACAGATCAAGTCTAATGTTCTTAGTGCGTAATCTGTCGGGGGATTTAGTGGTCGTCAGTCGCAGATCAATCGACTAAACTACAAATTGCAGTTGGTTTCTAACTAAACATTACGATCCCTAAAGCGACCCTACTTAAATGATATTCCTTATTTATTCTTTCGACTTAATGATTGTTTTATCACCTTAATCGAATGACATCTCGTTCAGAGTCATCTTTAGAAAAATAAAAGAAAAATAAAAGTAATGACTTTTAAATGAAAGTACAAAAAAAACATCATGAAACTAGCCATTTTAACATTTACCATTTTCTTAATAAGAAATTCAAATATATTATTTTGTAAGGTTCTAAAAGATGATAGACTTTCATGTTCTATATGTGCAACTATACGTAGGAAATAGTTCTAATGGAGAGAGGGTTTTCAATTTTGAGAGGGAAAGCAAGGACTAAGACAAATAACTCGAAGAGTTTAGTGAGAGAGTGACAAAGAGTATAACGAGAGAGAAAATATTTGTGATTTTCATGTGGCCGAAATATTAGTCAGTTTCACCAGCAAAAATCAACAGATTGACCGAAGCAGCAAGTACGAAGCCCACACGCGCATGAGCAAGCCCTCGTCAAAGCCATCATGGCGGTGGATCCGACAGAGCACTACTATATGAGTCCAACTCTAACCAAAGAGATTTCTTAGAGATCGACACTAATCCCCTAGGCAACTTGGACTCTATGTTGGGCCAGAGCAAGCGAAAAGATGGATCTGAGTAAACTATACCCTGGAGCTTTACTTTAGTCTCAAAAAAAAGTAGGGGAGTCGGTAGAAAGCAACTCAACACCTTGAACCCTTCTATGCCTCGAGCAAATAAGGAAGGTGAATCTAGATATCATATCAGTCTGTATGCTCTGCCCCCTAAGCGCTACTCTAATCAGAGAGACAAACTACAAAGGTCGACAAAAGTAAGCTTGGAACCTCGAGCTTTGCTTTGCCTGAAGAGGATAACAGTACTGCTGAAGCCCAAAAAGACTCAAATATTTGTTTTTGATACATAAACGGTTTTCATCAAGCTAGAGCTAAACACCACATCATCTCAATCGTGCCTTGCCACAACTCTCCAAACCTATATAACCATACCAGGGTTACTCTTAAGGGAGATATCTTCACTCACTAAATTACTTTCTTAAACTACAAAAACATCTCACTGAATTGAGCGTCAGAGTATGTTCTCTACTTTTTGGAGGTTCCTTTCCCACCTAAGATCACACGGAGAAAGGAAGAACATTCAGTAGAGATCGAAACGATCATTCAGCAGAATGATACTTAGAAAACTACTTTCTGACATCATCACTTTCGGCTAGAGCAATAGGGTGGCGTTTCCGCAACTCCAAACATTCATCAGGCACGAATTCAGCAAATCAAATCACTTTGTTTTCACGAAATAACTTACGACTCATTCAGTCACCTGAATCCAGACATCACCAAGTCTTTAGACAGAGATTTAGTAGCAAAAATTACTCGTTTACAAAAGGAAGGAGGATGTCGATGCTTTATTCCTGATGAAATTCACTATTTTGATATTACAAGAAAAGTTAGATCAGGTGAAGAAACAAAAAGAGATTGAGGGAAGAGTTTTGATGTCAAAACTTGTCAATCTGGTTATTAGTCAGAATAGTGAATCCGTGATGCTGGATCTCGTTCGATGGATGAGAAAGCTACGTTAAATCCTCCTACAATTAATCCTACTTTCGTCACGCTCCTGCAAACTAGGGGAAAACCTACAAGGAGCTTGAAAACTTCTTTAACGCTCAAGACAGTCAGATTTCCCTTGCAGTTAAAAGATAGAGTATTGAATTGGAGTTCGTACCTTGTTTAAGGTAATTTGATGCCTTTTATGAGCTTCTTTGGCTAACTATTGATAGACAATAATGATGAGGCGGTTGAGATCCACCATTTGAGATTTAGACTACTATTTCGGTGTTAACAGATTTAGGATTTCGCTTTGAAGTTATCTCGTATCTCTGATATATCTAGAAC
This sequence comes from Eschscholzia californica, assembly GCF_041429995.1. Lineage (NCBI taxonomy): Eukaryota > Viridiplantae > Streptophyta > Magnoliopsida > Ranunculales > Papaveraceae > Eschscholzia > Eschscholzia californica. Next base: position 26,033,666 of record NW_028238309.1, on the reverse strand, counting down.
TTCCTCTATTTTAGGATCCCTAATAGATATCCATCCAAGTTAATAGATCTTCGAGGAGATGTTTCCTCCTTCGAGACTCTTAAAGCCCAAGTTAGGTAAATACTCGAGATCTTCACCGACTGTGATTTTTTATAAGATTCAGGATTAAGTCGGTAAGCATGAGATACGCTTCTACCTTCCCATGTTTCGGGATTAAGGTATCGGCCTTGTTTATGTGGACCCCCTGCACTTCTCGCAAATCCCAAAGCAGATCTAGTTGTGTTAAAGTCAAGACAGAGCTCAAGACACCTAGGACTACCGTGTCGACCCCCCAGTTATGGGCTTGAGTTGCAGACCTCCTTCGGATTCACCTCTCTATTGGCTGAAGGATATGTCCTTTCGGTCTGAAGGAGATGTCCTTCTGAAGGGGTGTCGTTCGACCAAGATGACAATGGCTCAATCTATCGAATAGAATTACGATGACTTTATCCAAAAGATCATATAGTTCGGTCGAATTAGGGGTTGTAATGCTTAGCTAGAAGCCAACTACGATCGTCGGACCACTTCGGTGATTCGCGGCTAATATCGATCGGATCCTACAACGGGTTACACTAAAAAGTGGTGACTTGATCGGAGAGAGTTGACTAGAGAGAACAAGGAATAAGGTTGAATTAGATCCAGTTTAATAAGCCTAAAAAGTTAGGAGAGATTCCAGACAAAAGATAGGAAGAACCGGGCCCGAAAGAAGGTCTTAATGAAAAGAGATGGTCCAGCCATAGTCCAAGATGGGACATAAATCCCATATACAAAACTCAGAAAAGGTTTTTGAGTCTTATCTTTTGTGGAGTTCTTATTTGAATCCTAATTGGAATATGATTCCTACTCTAGGGTTCTCTGTGTCAGTACTCATATTAGAACGGAAAAGGTGTGGAATTTTCTCAACAGAAAATCTATCTCTACAACTTCAACTAGAAAGTAGATTTTAGGAAAAAAAAAACTCCCAACCTATCAATCTAGTCAAATAAGAAGAGTTCTTCTCAACCTTCCATTGAAGTCCTAGCTGACATTAAAGAAGGGAGATCAAGTCAACTTGTTCGGGTTTCTCAAGTAGACGAGCTACAATTTGGAGCTCTTATCTTCGGAAAAAGACATCGGATTTAATTCGTGAGAAAGCGATTAAGGTAATCCTGTAACCAATTCTAGTTCATCTTTATTTCTTGCATGTGATCCTGGAAACTAGTGTTAGACGTCTGAGATTCCGCCTAGAACACTAGGTAACACCATAACCTAACATTGACTTGACACGGGTTGGTCCGCTGGGCTTTTGATTTCCTCTTGACTCATTGGTCATAATCAACTGGTTTCCAGTCTTCAATGTCTGATTTCCAGATCGTGAAGATTAGGAAACCACACATCCTACGAAGGAATCCTCCCCCTTCGTCAGATGATGAGTGGAGAGAGAGAGAGAGAGAGAGAGAGAGGGAGTAGAAAAAGAGAAGAAAAAAAAGGGGAAAAAGAAGAGAGATGAAGAAGAAAAAGAGAGATGAAGAAGAAGAAGAAGAAGTGAGAGGAAGAAGAACTTCTTTTCTTTTTTATGTTTGAAGGTCGCTGGTTGGGGAATGGGCGGCCGCAGAAGACGACGTAGTGGCGAAAGAAATGAAGTGTAGGAAGTGATGAAATAGAAGGAAAGGGAAAGATAAGGTGGAGTTTATGTTTTTAAATTTTTTTGGTTAAATTCTATTTGTTCCCCTAGGAGTAATTCAGGAAAAAGTTGAAATTGTATTTGCTCTTAAGGGATCAAATCGAATTACTGGACACTTATGGGGGACCAAAACGATGAGTTGAACACATTTTGAGAGCGAAAACGGAATTAACCCAAACAGAAAACGAGATGAAAATTGCAGACCGACTTTTAAATAAAAAAAAAATCATTATTTCGACTTAAAACGTATATGCACCCTAAGTCAAATCTAATTGACAAAAGTCTTTATTCCTTGAAGACTTCTAGGATGCCCAAAATCGCGACCTCTCCACCCGTGTATAGAAATTCCATCTCGAACACACTCTCCCAGCCCATCCTCTTGGACAAAGTTGTGGGAGGTTGAGGTTCACCTCAAGGTCCGGAGCTTGAGAAGGCCATGTCAGCTCTGTATATTCATTTTAGATCATTTAAAGTCAAACACGTGGCGTAGTTATGGTACAGAGCAAATTCCACATACCATAATATTAAATGAACGAATTTATTTTATAAAGTGAGATTGATTCCCTCCCTCTCTCCCTCTCTCCCTTGTCTATGCATGTGATCTCTCTGTCCTCTCACTCTCTCTCTCTCTCTCTCCATTTTCTCTCTCTAAAAAATAAACGAGAGAAAGGGGAAGGCCTTTTTCACTCTTTCTCTCTCTAGTCTCTTAGACATTGTCTGCTCTAACTTTAAACATAACAACAAAACCGCCACCATGAAAGATTCTTCCACTTGGTTCTCCTACTACTTTATAAAACTCCATTTCTTCTCTCAAATCAAAAACTTTATTCAATTCAATTCAATTCTTCCTGTTTCTATTCTAATTCTCAACATCACCAAAAATCACTAACAATTTCAATCCCCAAAAAGAAGAAGAAGAAGAAGAAGAAGTCATGGATGATCAAACTTCTTCTTTGTCTTCTTCGATTGTATTACAGAGATCTGTTAAGTTACTTCACTTTGGAAATTGGGAAGAGAAAGAAATTGCAGCTAAAGAAATCAAAAGATTAGCTAAAGATGATATTAAAACAAGAAAATCATTAGGTCAACTTGGTGTTATTCCTCCTCTGATTTCGATGATTGATTCGGAAGTTTCAGATGGGAAAAGATTAGCTATTCAAGTATTAATCGAACTTGCTAATGGAACTTATACGTAAGTATTCAATTCCATTTCTTGATTCTTTTATTTAATCCTCTGTTTTGTTCTGTATTCTGGTTCTGTTTTTTCCTTCTTTAATCTCAAATTTATTTTTATATAAGCAATTCGACCTTTCCATTTTTGATTACTTCTGATCTAATTCGGAATTTTGATTTTGCTTGAATCCTTCCAGTGGTTCATGAGAAACCCTAAACCTTTGCTTTTATGGTGTGCACAGTGCCTAGTGAGCACGCTGCGTATTGCAGTTAACTTTTCATTTTTCTTTGCAGAAAAATGTTAGGAAACAAGAAAACTTCGCACATTACAGACATAATTCTTATATGGATTGTTATGATTCGTACCTTTGATGATTCTATTCCAATAAATGACAAATCACGACAAATCACGTATGATTTATGTCTAGAATCTGCCTAGTTTTTCTTATTCTCTAACATGAACTAAAGTTGCATATTATGTCCTTGATACATTGAAATCAGATTTTGGATTAACTTTGAAATAATGATAGTATTACTCACAGACGATAAGATTGTCAAGGACCTTTGGATGAGAGGTACAAGAGTTGGTGGGCTACTAAAACCCAACCCACTATATATCTATACATTATAAAGTAATAGTTGTCCACGTAAACAAACATACCCGAAAGTTGTCTATATACACGGGAGTGCTATGTGCACAAATTTTTTAATTTAAATTTTAATTTGGTGGATGATGATTTTCACTCAAACACAAAGGAGTTTATAGTTTTAATAGGATCTGGATAGTTATTTTAGTAAAAAGGAATTAGCAAATTACAAACGAGAGATGCTAGAATCACAAAAAAATTTGACAAAAAAAAGTTCCCAGCTGATGTGGCAGTTGTGATTTTCATCTTTCAATAGCCTAGATTTAGTCAAAGTTTGAAACCACACCCGCCACATCAGCTGGAAACATTTTTTTGTCAAAATCTTTTGTAACTTTATCATTTCCCATTACAAATTAAGTCAATTTAGCATTTCCGTTATATAATTTAGCATATACTATGAATAACTATTTTAGTACACATATATGCATATAGAATATCTTTTTTAAGGAGTTATTCTTGAAACTAGGTTCTACATCAAATATACTTAATTACCGCCCAAGATTCAAAAAAGTTCAATTCTTTCATTTTTCTTGAGTTAAGTTTAATTTATTGTTCTTAACAAAAAAAAGTTTAATTTATTGTGAGTTAGCATATATGGTTTTGCCCGATATGATTATTCAGGACGTACTTAAACACTTTGATATGTGCGACCACTAACTATGGTGCTTGTTTCTGGCAAAATTGTTGGGACAAAATAATTTCAGCTCAGAGTTCAAATTATTTATTTAATCTAAATCTTGCAGCAATTAAATATTAGAAGATGAGATCTCTTAGTTCAGATCCTTCTTGGAGATTTCAGAAATCTTGAGAACAATTTTTAAAACTTTTCATAGTTAAACCCATTGACTTGTTTTTGAACTTTAATCTATTCTTAATTTATTTTAATAGTCAACTCAAGAAAATCAGTTCTTAATTAAATTTTCTGCATTTTTTATCTTTTCAGTAACAAAGCTTTAATGGTGGAAGCTGGAATGCTTTCGAAATTGCCGAAAAACATCTATTTCGTTGATAAATCAACAAGGCATGATTTCTCGTTACTAATCCTTGGTATATCGTCTTTAGCCAATACTTCATTCCAAATTTCCTCTACAGAAATACTTCCATTTCTAATAGGAGTTCTTGATTCAGATTCTAGTATAGACACTAAGACGAATTGTTTAGAAGCTATATTCAACTTATCTAGCATTTTAGAAAATGTTAGTCCATTAGTTTCCAATGGTGTAGTCCAAACCCTAATGGGCTTATCGGCCGAAAAAGAATCATCTGATAAAGCATTAGCGATTTTAGGTAACTTGGTAGTAACAATATCGGGGAAAAAAGCAATCGAAAATGATCCAATGGTACCCGAAAACTTCATCGAAATAATGACATGGGAAGATAGACCTAAATGCCAAGAACTAGCTGCTTATATTTTGATGATTCTTGCACATCAAAGTTCAGAACAAAGAACAAAAATGGCTTCATTAGGAATAGTTCCAATTCTTCTTGAAGTAGCTTTATTAGGGAGTTCTTTAGCTCAAAAAAGGGCATTCAAAATACTTCAATGGTTTAAAGATGAAAGGCAAGTGAAAATTGGAGCTCATTCCGGTCCACAAACAAGAGGAGGAGCTAATATCGGTTCGCCAATAACTCAAGAAGAAGCTAAAGAAGGGAAAAAAATTATTAAGAAAATGGTAACACAAAGTTTGAATAAGAATATGGAATTGATTACTAGGAGAGCAAATGGGCCTGTTAACTCTTGTAAGTTGAAGGCTTTGGTTTTTAACTCAAGTTCTAAGAGCTTACCTTATTAGGGCTCTGGGTAAAAACTTAAGCTTTGAAGTTTTGTTTGTTGCTCGGAAACAGGGTGTATTATGCTTGTAAATGGGAAGATCCGAGTTTTTGTATTAACAAACCATATTATGAGTTTGTTTGTATTGATAAACCATATTTTCAATTAAGATAGTGACATGCGTGCAAACAAAATAAATTTCATATTAGTGTGTTTTGATGACGGAATCATGAAGAGTCCTTCGGATTCATGAATTCTAAGTAATATTTTTTGGTTTGTTGGCAATTAATAAGAATCCTATGATTTAATCTTATTTGAGTATTTTTAAACGCTTCTTTACAAAAATATGAGTTAATTCCTATTTGACCCCCTACTTTATGACCAGCTTCTTCTTCGCCCCTTTTTTTAAGATAAATTACTTAATTACCCCTCCTACAAATTATATGTTTCAAAATCAAAATAAAAACAAAAAACCCTCCACCTCACCTCCCTCCACCTCACCTCACTCTCTCTCTACCTCACTAGGTCGCCGGCCAGAAAATCGATATGTTCTTCAACAGACCAGAACTCCGGCGAAGGGAAACCCCTTCGCCGGAGTTTCTAAAGAGAGAGAGAGTGTGAAAGTTTTTTTTTTTTTAGTCTTTCCAGGTCGAGGAAGACAGAAAGAGGGGCGGGGAGAGAGAGAGAGGTAAGGTGGAGAGAGAGAGAGAGAGAGGTGAGGTGGAGAGAGAGTGAGGTGAGGTGGAGGGAGGTGAGATAGAGGGTTTTTTATTTTTATTTTTATTTTTATTTTGAAACATATAATTTGTAGGAGGGGTAATTAAGGAATTTATCTTAAAAAAGGGGCCCAAATTTGAATTTACAAGAAACAGGGGGCCAAGAAGGAAGCTGGTCACAAGGTAGGGGCCAAATAGGAATTAACTCAAAGAATATTGAAGAAACTTTTTTCTCAAAAATCCTTTTTTCAAATATCGTTTCATTCGAGAACTCTTCGTTTTCTTCATAATATCTTTTTCGAGATCCGCTTTTCCAATTTTTTCCATAAATAAATTTTTTTTTTCAAAAAATGTTTTTTCCTCGAAAACCCTTTTTTCCTGGGAGAAAAAAAAAAGTTATTTGGGGAAGAATCGGTTTTTCTGGAAAAAAAAAAAACAGTTGTTGGAAAAATCGGGTTTTGGAAAAAAATGTTTTGTCGGAAAAAAAATTGATTTTTTTGAAGGAAAAAATGAATTTCGGGAAAAATATTTTTTGGAAAAAAAAAAAGATTGTTGAAAAAAATAAATAAACAAAAATAATTATTTTGTAAAAGGAAATATTTTTTGTTGATTTTAAGTTTAAAAGGTTTATTAATCCAAAATCCTAGCAAATCCTAAGGGGTAGGGTGGAATTTTGGTCCAATACAAATTTTGGAATTAGGATTCAAGAGTCCGAGGATTCTTGGTAGCCAAATAGACAATGATTCTTGAATCCTACCAAATCCCACTTTTGATAGAAATCCTGCAACTAAACACACCATAAGAGCTACTTGTATTTTGATTCCATAAAGACGACAAAATTATCAAAATGATTTCTTTAAGATTACAAGCTTCCGATATAGCCCCTTTTAAATCAACTTTCTGGAAACCCGAGCGAACGCGAGGAAGAGAGAGGGAGGGCAAGGGGGAGAAATGTTTGGGGACTCGTTGAAGAAAGTGACCGAAGACGGGGACCACATATAATGATAGGAGATGGCGTTGAGATATGCTGACCAAAGTTGTGATCATAAATAAAACGTTAACTCTTTATGTTTTGGGGGTTAATCTTGTATGTAATACATAATAAGCCCCATTTTGTAACTTTTAAGTATTTTAGAGTCTAAAATACTTTCCTAATTCATAGCAATTTGGGAAGAGTATTATTTGATCCTGGTGCAATGGGTACCTTTATTTCTACTTCTTTTGTTCGCACTTTGCCTATAGTGTTAGATCGATGTGTGGTCCCTTTGGTTGTGTCATCACTTTGATGTGGGTCTATATTGATAGACCATATTTGTCGGGGGTGCATTATCAAGTTAGGTGAACGAGAGTTTGCTTCAGACCTCTTTGTACTTCAGTTAGTATGGTATGATGTCATCTTGGGGATGGATTGGCTTGCTTCATATCATGCACTTGTGGAATGTTTTGCGAAGACTGTCACATTTTCTCTTCCGGGTGAAGAGGCGTTGGTTGTGTCTGGACTGACGAGACAGATGAGGCAGATGCACTTGGGAACGTAGAACTGATAGAGCATCCGGTAGTGGGTAAGACGCTAGAGATGATTGATGTTGTCTGTGAGTACCACGGGGTGTTCAGCGATTTACCAGGGTTGCCACCACGCAGAGAGGTTGACTTTTGCATAGAGTTGGAACCGGGTACTGCACAGATAGCTCGAACTCACTACCGAATGGCTCCAATTGAACTACGTGAGCTCAAGGATCAGATTCAACAGTTACTTGACTATGGTTTTATACGCCAGAGTAGCTCCCCGTGGGGTGCGCCTGTTCTTTTTGTTAAAAAGAAAGACGGGTCGATGCGGTTGTGCATAGATTATAGGGAGTTGAATAAGGTTACGGTGAGGAACAAGTACCCTTTACCGAGGATCGATGATTTATTCGATCAACTGAAAGGATCCAAGTGGTTCTCGAAGATTGACTTGAGATCAGGGTATCACCAGTTACGGGTTAGAGTGGAGGACATTCCTAAGACTGCATTCTTGACACGCTACGGTTCTTATGAGTTTTTGGTTATGCCGTTTGGGTTGACCAATGCTTTAGTAGTTTTCATGTATTTGATGAATCGGGTGTTTCGGGATTTCTTAGATACGTTTGTCATTGTATTTATTGATGATATCCTTATCTACTCCCGAACTAAGGAGGAACATGAAGATCACTTACGACTGGTACTAGATGGACTGATAGAACATCAATTGTAGGGCCATTGACCAACCTAACTAAGAAGGAAGTTCCATTTCGACGGTCTGCCGAGTGTGGCCAGACGTTTCAAGAACTGAAGAAGAGGTTGACTACTGCACCAGTTTTGACCATTCCTGAGAGTGGTGTTCGGTTGGTGATCTACACTGATGCCTCTATGCAGGGGTTGGGTTGTGTTCTTATGCAAAGTGATAGGGTGGTTGCCTATGTCTCGAGGCAATTGAGACCGCATGAGCGGAATTACCCGACTCACGACTTGGAGTTGGCAGCTATAGTGTTTGCTCTGAAGATTTGGAGGCATTATTTGTACGGTGAAAAGTTTTATCTCTTTACCGACCACAAGAGCTTTAAGTATCTATTTTCTCAGAAGGAGTTGAATATGCGCCAACGTCGTGGTTGGAGTTGATGAAAGACTATGAGTTTACGCTTCAATACCACCCGGGTAAGGCTAATGTGGTAGCTGATGCCCTTAGCCGAAAACCGAGGGGTATCATAGCAACATTGATGATGAATCAATGGAAGATGTTAGAAGATGTGGCGGCATATGATATTGATGTTGTTGGGACAGGAGCTGACTCAGTATTTCTGGGTAGTATGGTTGTTAGACCATCTTTGTTGGGTCGTATAGTGAATGCACAGATGGGTAATGAGTGGTGTCAGAAACAGATATCTTTAATGCGAGAGATGGATACTGAGTTCAGCATGGGTCAAGACGGCGGATTCAGATTTCGAGGGAGATTATTTGTACCAGCAGACCCAGTGTTGAGACGAAATATACTATATGAGGCACACCGGAGCAAATATACTATTCATCCTGGGGATAAAAAGATGTACAAAGACTTGAAGAAGCAGTATTGGTGGTCCGGAATGAAGAAAGATGTTGCTGAGCATGTGAGGCAGTGTGAGGTATGTCAGATGGTTAAAGCGGGGACAATATCGATAACTGCTAAGGCTTGGGGCGTTACAAAGTGGTATCAGAGCCGAGGACGACTCTTCGCTGAGGGTGGGGGATTGTAATAGTCCCACATTGCTCGCTAGAGTGTCCAGAGACTGGGCTATAGGTGTACGTCGAGCTTAGTAAGTACCCAGGCCTTTTCGGTAGGCTTGTGGTGCCTTCGCCAAGAACAAAATCTCGTACCTATGTGAGGTGGTTAAAGCGGGGACAATAACGATAACTGCTAAGGCTTGGGGCGTAACAAGAACCAAGACAGTTTTGTACTTAGTTTAACACACAACACATTTTAAGTTTGTGCGGAATAACTAAAACTTTTGGATCGGCACATGCCCCTACCTATGCCTAGATATGTTATTTCTAGGTCAATTACTTTTGACCGAGGTGTGACCCTAACATCAGTCATGCCAAAAGACACTACCCTTTTTCAACTTCCTACTAGTATATTGCGAAGGGAAACCAACACCTCATGCATGTATGTGAAAATTCACCTCAACCCTAACAGAGTGTAAACGAAGTGTCAATTTATTGTTATCGAGTGTTAGTTGTTTGAGTGTTAATGGGATTTTAACTTATTTACCAAGTAACAGAAAAAACACGTTTTGTCATCCATCATCTCTTCTACATACATACCTTTTGTCTTCTTGTGTAGGAACATCTATAAAAGCATCTTAGTCTCTTTCAATATTCCGATATGAAAAAACCCTAGAGTTGATACAAAAACCTATCATAATCTTACTCTCTCCTTCATTCCTATCATTTCAACAAATTGATGTCTAACAAGAAAATGGCACCAAGAAAGAGAGTTGAGATACCACCATCAGAGAGGTTAATACTACTACAACAACGCTTGAATGATGATGTAGATTGTTGCGGAAGCGTAAAAGTAATGGAATCCACCATTGTTAATAAACTAAACTAACGAAATAAAACTGATAAAATAACGATAAACAATAAACTTGATTAATAATAAACTTGGTTGATAATATTCTCTGATCTGAATAACAAGGACAGACCTGACTTCCTTTTATAGGAACTTAGAAACTTCTAGATAGACTCAAATTAGGATTCCTAAATATCAAAGATACTCAAATATAGAAACTTCTAAACCTAGACTTAGTAGGAAATACTAAAACATGGAAACTCCTAAACTCTAACCCTAATGGACTCGGCCATGAGGTCCTCTAACTAGTTCGGCCGTGAGGCCCATCTTGATGGTCTCCATCATACTCCCCGACCGAGAACGAACTTGCCCTCAAGTGAGACTCAACAATGCAATCCTTAATTCCCACTTTGAGCGAACGGTGCATTGGGGTCGAAGGACACCCACTTGGACGAAATCACTAGCTTCAATCTCATAGTGCAAAGAATCTTGCAAAAATAAATGTGGGAAAGAAACTTCCAACAAATTGCAACATCTCCCGTCATCTTTTAATTTGATAAAGAAGACCACAAACACCACATAATATTTTATGGAAAAAACAACCTTGAATTTCTTCACTTGAACGATCTTCCCACGTTCATCTTCATGTTGCTTATAAACCAAACTCGAATATGGCTTAATCAAATCTAAACTAGAATGAACTAACCTTTTCAAGCTAAAAGAGGATAATTCACTTTGTTCTTCTTGTTCCTCCGTCATTGAGAAAATTTTATTTTTTTGTCAAGAACTTCTTCAATACCATCGAACACGGTGACCGAAGTAACATTCGAGAACTGTCTACTAGATTCAATCTTTGTCCCCACATATGAAAAATATTCATCTAAAGGAAGAAAAACATACCTAAAGATGCTTTTCAATGTTGTCCAATCGTCGACGAATTTTTTTCCTTGATCAATGAGTCTCCATTGCATCTCGTTGAATTTTTCATAGACTCTTTTAGACAAGTGTTGTTCGATGACAAAAACCTTATCTTCGTCATGGACTTCTTGGTTTAGAAACCAATCTTCCATCTGTTGAATCCAAAAATCTATATGATATTGATAATCAAACATAGGAATTTTGGAATCGACATTAATTTTGTTTTGATCTTTTCGATCAACATAGAGTTGTTGTGCATCTCTTAAAGGATCCCAACCTAAACGCGGAAGATTATTCCAACATTCAGGATGATAAGTATTTACAAAAAAATTATCTGTTCCCAGATTCTTAAAGCTCTGAATACCAGCTGATGTAGATTGTTGCGGAAGCGTAAAAGTAATGGAATCCACCATTGTTAATAAACTAAACTAACGAAATAAAACTGATAAAACAATAAACTTGATTAATAATAAACTTGGTTGATAATATTCTCTGATCTGAATTACAAGGACAGACCTGACTTCCTTTTATAGGAACTTAGAAACTTCTAGATAGACTCAAATTAGGATTCCTAAATATCAAAGATACTCAAATATAGAAACTTCTAAACCTAGACTTAGTAGGAAATACTAAAACATGGAAACTCCTAAACTCTAACCCTAATGGACTCGGCCATGAGGTCCTCTAACTAGTTCGGCCGTGAGGTCCATCTTGATGGTCTCCATTAAATGACCTCTCAGCAACATGGTCTAAAACACCCAGTCTTAATGCTATTCTCTTGCTTGAACGCCAACTTGAAACAATCCATGGTACTTCTTCTTTCGCTAGCTTCGGCTAATCACACTGCAGTTATAAGTATCGATAGGGCTAGGATTGCTGTCATCAATAACTTGAGCAGAAATGACAAAAGGATTTATGAAGAAAGAATGAAGGTGAAAGAAGATATTGCTCTTCTTAAACAAGAATTAGAAGAGTAATTAATCTATGCATGATGGTGGGGTAGGTTAGTTTAAATATGAGGGAATGGACGGTACGTCCAAAAAGGGACCGAAAATAAGGGCCCAACCCAATGATGACCGAACATGTGAAAGAGGTCCAATGCGTCAGAACAGTAGGGGAAATTACCGCAACACCCGTGATTTCTTATGAAATTTACGAAACTTGCCATTGAAATTTCAGCGGGAACGCGCCAAAAATTCAAAAAATTTCGAGACTACCGTGCGTCAGGAAGTGATGATCAGACCGTTGCAGCTGGCTTGTCACATCCCCCATAAATTCCTCTCCCACGCCTATTCGAATCACTTTCTTTACTCCATGACCCTTCTCTAAAACCATTCTCTCTCCCAAAACTGTTCTCTCTCCCAAAACCGTTCCCTCTCCCAAAACCTTCTTCAATTTACTCCGAAAAACCACCAACCATCAAAGGTTCCAAATCACTTATTTTACCTGATTCAAGTTCGAAATCACAACAACTCCCTCTCTATCAGTGTACAACTGTGAAGGTTTTGATCAATCAAAATGTAGGTTTATTCTCAATCTCTTTCTCTCTCTACCATTTTTTCGGTCAATAAACCCTAAAGTTCAAAAATTATAAGCTAAGAGATTTCGTTACTGTGTGATATTACTTTATGTTGGACAGATGGTAAAGCCTAATACCCCCAAAAAAGCAACTAAGAAAGTAACTATTGATGAAACTCGATCAAGCAGATCGAAAACAGTTCTTGAAGAACAAGCGACACGAAGAATGAGCCCTAGAAAAAAGGTATGTTATTGAAAAACTTAAATTATTTTCTGTTTCATAAACTTATTCCTAGTACATAATTATTTTTCCTATACATTGATCTGTTTCATAAAGTTGTGTACTGGTACAACCAAATAATAGCGGTAAACCAGTTGATTTCCTGGACACTGGATGGTTACCATCATTAAGCATTCTGTATGTAAGACAAAGATGATTTACAAAAGATTCAACTCTTTCTTATGTTAGTGGTTTGTAATTTGTTTTACTAAAGTTCTATATTGTACACAGAGGAATTCCCAGGAAATTTTACTGTGTACTAGTACAACCAAATAGTAGCAGAAAACCAATTGATTTCTTGTACACTGGATGGTTTCCATCATTAAGTTTTCTTTATAAAACACACAGATGATCGCCAGAAAATTCACCTCTTTCTTATGTGAGTGGTTTGTAATTTTTTTTTTATAAAGTTGTATATTGTACACAGAGGAATTTCCTAGGAAATTTTACTGTGTACTGGTACAACCAAATAGTAGCAATAAACCAGTCGATTTCCTGTACACTGGATGGTTGACAGTCAAATAATTGACTGGTTTGAAGACAACTTAATGTTCTCACCTAGGAACATCGACCGTGAAGTGTTTTTCCTATCATCGTTGCTATATACTGTAGGAGTAGACTTTTAAGATTGTCTTTTGGAAACATGACTGTAGAGATGAACATCTTTAATGCTGGACTTTTCCCTGATGATGTTGATGATTTTAGCGAGATGACCCTAATAGATATGTTCGTTCAGGATTCTTAACCTGAGACTTTATCCGAGGATCCTTTAGAAACACTGTTGGCTCATTTTGGCTTAGACTTTGATGAGGAGGGAAGTATCAATGAGGTGAATGGTTTGCTGGATTCTACCCCATTACTGGATACTGATAAGTGGAAAGCGAAAGTTGAACCCCTCATCTTGTCCGAGCTAATTAACTCGCTTACTGTAGAGATAAATCAACTATCATCCACCAGTGAGTCTAGTGGTCCTTCTATCCCAGAGTTTCTTCCATCCACAGAGAAACCACCTTCCTTAGAATTAAAACCCTTGCCTGACAACTTAAAGTATTCGTTTCTAGGCCCATCTGAAACTTTACCTGTCATTATTGCTTCTGAGTTAGAAAAAGAACAGGAAAGTAGACTGCTAGATGTCCTTAGAAACCACAAAGAGGCTTTAGGGTGGTCAATAGCTGATTTAAAGGGTATAAGTCCTTCTATTTGCATGCACCATATCTACTTAGAGGAAGATGCTAAACCGTCAAGGGAAATGCAACGTAGACTTAACCCTCACATGAAGGAGGTTGTTAGAGCTGAAGTCCTGAAATTGTTAGGTGCGGGTATCATATACCCTATTTCAGATAGTACTTGGGTCAGCCCTGTTCAAACTGTACCCAAGAAATTAGGCATTACTGTAGTCAAGAACGAGTCAAATGAGTTAATACCCACCAGGATGACCACTGAGTGGCGTGTTTGTGTTGACTACAGGAAATTGAACACGGTCACGAGGAAAGACCATTTTCCTCTTCCTTTCATTGATCAGATGCTAGAAAGACTAGCTGGGCATAGCTACTATTGTTTCTTAGATGGTTATTCAGGCTATAATCAGATCCCGATAGCCCCCGAGGACCAAGAGAAAACCACTTTTACTTGTCCATTTGGAACTTATGCTTATCGTCGGATGCCTTTTGGGTTGTGTAATGCACCCGCCACTTTTCAATGATGTATGATGAGCATATTTTCAGATATGGTAGAGAGGTTTCTCGAGGTCTTTATGGATGATTTTTCAGTCTTTGGTTCATCATTCGATCAGTGTCTGCATCACCTCACACTCGTGTTGATTCGATGCAAAGAGAAGAACCTAGTTCTCAATTGGGAGAAATGTCACTTTATGGTTCGCTCAGGAATAGTCCTAGGGCATGTCATTTGTGAAAAGGGCATTGAAGTAGATAAAGCAAAAGTTGAGTTGATAAAAAGCATCCCAGTCCCTAAAACGGTCAAAGATATTCGATCGTTCTTAGGACATGTTGGATTTTATCGACGGTTTATTAAAGATTTCAACAAGATATCTAGACCTCTATGTAATCTTTTGGCAAAAGAAAACAAATTGTCTTCGATGGGCCTTGCTTAGAAGCCTTTGAGAAACTCAAACTTCTGCTTACTTCCACCCCTATTGTCCAACCTCCCAACTGGAGTACTCCATTTGAGATCATGTGCGATGCATCTGATTATGCCATTGGAGTCGTGTTAGGTCAACGTGAGAATAAACTTCTTCACGTTATATACTATGTCAGTAAGACGTTGAATGATGCACAGCTAAACTACTCTACCACCGAAAAAGAGTTGTTAGTTGTAGTGTATGCCCTAGAGAAGTTTTGATCATATCTTGTGGGTTCTAAGGTCATCATATTCTCTGATCATGCTGCATTAAAATATCTCCTTTCTAAAAAGGATGCAAAACCTAGGTTGATTAGATGGATACTACTGCTACAAGAGTTTGACATAGAAATTCGGGACAAAAAGGGTTGCGAGAATTTAGTAGCAGACCACTTGTCAAGACTTGTAGTCGAGTCTGTGAAAGACAAGTTACCCATAAGAGAGAGCTTTCCTGATGAGCAACTTTTTAGTATCTCCCAATTACCTTGGTGTGCTGATATAGTAAACTATCTTACTACTGGTCAAATACCCAAACACTAGACCAAGCAAGATCGTGATAAATTTTTATCTGAGGTAAAATGGTTCTTCTCGGACGATCCATACTTGTTCAAGTATTGTCCCGATCAAATCATTAGGCGGTGTGTTCCTGATATTGAACAGTCCAAAATCATTTCCTTTTGTCATGATCATGCATGTGGAGGGCATTTTAGTTGTAAGAAGACGGCCGCAAAAATTTTATTATGTGGTTTTTACTGGCCGTCTATCTTTAAGGATACCCATGCATATTGTCTGGCGTGTGAACGATGCCAAAAGTTGGGAAGCATTTCACGTAGGAACATGATGCCCTTTAATCCTATATTGGTAGTTGAGATTTTCGATGTGTGGGGCATTGATTTCATGGGTCCCTTCCCGAACTCTTTTGGAAACCTGTACATCCTAGTTGCAGTTGACTATGTCTCTAAGTGGATAGAGGCGGTTGCCTGTAGAACCAATGATGACAAAGTTGTGATCCAGTTTGTAAAAGAAAACATACTTTCACGTTTTGGTACACCGCAGACAATCATTAGTGACGGGTGCACACACTTTTGTAATAGGCAGTTTGAGCTTTTAATGAAAAAATATGGTATAACCCATAAAGTGTCTACCCCATATCATCCACAGACTAGTGGTCAAGTCGAGGTGTCTAATAGGGAGATCAAACGCATTCTTGAGAAAACAGTTAACACTAATAGGAAGGATTGGTCTTTACGACTAACTGATGCACTATGGGCATACCGTACAGCGTTTAAGACCCCTATTGGAATGTCTCCATATAGACTAGTATACGGCAGAGCATGCCAGTTACCCGTCGAGTTAAAGCATAGAGCATATTGGGCTATCAAGCAATTGAATTTTTCGCTTGACAAAGCGGGTAGAGAGAGTAAGTTACAACTCAGTGAGTTGGAGGAGTTGAGAAATGATGCATATGAGAGTGCTAGGTTGTATAAGCATAAGATGAAAATATTGCATGATAGAAATATTTTAAGAAAAACATTTTCACCGGGTCAGAAAGTTTTATTATATAACACACGTTTGCATTTATTTCCTGGTAAACTCCATTCTAGATGGTCAAGACCTTTCACGGTCAAATTTGTGTATCCTTATGGTGCGGTCGACATTGAAGACAAAAATGGTTGTGTGTTCAAAGTGAATGGACAACGGTTAAAACCATTTTTAGAGATGTTAACTGATGCAGAGGATGTTTCTATCGAAGATCCTGTCTATCCAAACTGATCCGCTATGATCAATTTTGTCTGGCTAAAGACGTTAAACTTAGCGCTTTCTTGGAGGCAACCCATGCATAGGACTTCTGAATCTGGTAACATCTTTCCTTACATCCTGTTATTTTTGCATAGTCTTCAGAACATTGAGGACAATGTTCGGTTTAAGTTTGGGGATAGGGGATTGAATTTTTAGTCCTTATTTCAAAAATTCAAAAAGGTTCAAAATTTTTCAAAATTTTTAATTTTTGGATTGAAAAGGTGAGTCTAGTTGTTTTTGCTTGTTAATAGTTATAGAGTCTAGTTGGTTGTACTATGCTTTTACTAAAGGTTTTTCCACGAATTTCGAGTCTTGAAGTTATCTGTGCACTAGCCATGTGAGTGTTAGATAGGTGAAGAGTTGACTTTTCTGAGAGAACTTAATCGATCATTAGTGGAGACTTAGCCTATGTGATATTCTGAGCCTTTCTTGTTATTTTGAGTGATCTCTTCTGAGCTAATTCTAAGTAGAATGAAGAGCTACTCAGCCTCGCAATAAGAAGAACTCATTTGATCTCTTGAGTTCAAATTTTACAACTACTAGGGATGTCATCGGGAAGCGAACCTTGCTCTTGTTGTCTGAGAAACTTGAAAGCAGTGTCAACTAGAGGAAGATATGAACCTCATCCATCATTTAGAACCCTGAGAATAAGGCATGAAGCAAAATGAAGAGAATATTACCAAGGAAAGAATAATGTCAAGAAAGTAGTATTTGTATTATGAGTCATATGAAAATATATATATATATATATATATATATATATAGTTTGTTTAGTGGTATTTCAGTGCTTATCCCTTGAAGTAGTTCTTGAAGATTTGAAGACGTCGAGTTCTCAGTAGTTCTAGTCACATCATCATTCGTGTCTATTGACTTCTAGGAAGCATTGTTAGAAAGTGGATCGAGTGAGAAGAGTTGGTAAGCTTCCCCTTTGTAATGTGTTGAGTTTTTCCTTCATACTCATACTCACACATTGAATGAACCAGTTTTGAGTGACTTTAATTTTTGAGTGTATGACCGTGAGGCAACAGTCGAGGCGAAATGTATCGACAAAGTAATTAAAGTTTTGTCTGGTCTGAACCGAAATGATACTCATATTGGCTGGTCACGTGCCACAAACCGAAAAAGTTTTGTTGCCACAAACCGTTCCGTGGCTACAAAATATTTCGTGGACACACAACGTTTCATGGCCACGAATTCTGTGATCTCCGCAGAGAGATCTATACATATCGCAAGAGAGAGGACGAGATAGAGACTGCGAGAAAGTGAGATAAAGGACTGCGAGAGAAAAAAGAAAAAAAAGAAACGAATCTACATAGAGATATTTTACACCGAGAGAGATGGGAGTGATCTACAATGAAAGAGAGAGAGAGTTAGAGTGAGAACGACAAAGAGATACTCAGTGAGAGGAAACGAGATAGTGAGAGAGAGAGATGGGAAGAGATCGAGAGAGAGTGAGATAATATGGAACAGTGGGAGAGAGAAAGATATTAAGTAAGAGAACAAGAGTGAGATAGTAAGTAAGAGAACGAGAGAGAGGGGGGAGAGGGAGAAAGAAGATGAAAATTAGGGGGCAATGTTTGATCAAGTCAATTTTTGGATTAAAAGAAGAATGATGAGACATGAAAATGTCCCATCTGAATCTCTTAACTCGGATTAGTTAGTCCAGTTCGAGCGGTTACTCTGATGATTTGTTTGATTTTCTTTCTCAGGTCTCATTTACGGAGTTCGATGAGAAAACGAATAAAATCGGGATAAAGACATACCTGAGGGGCATTTTGGTCATTTGGTGACGAGGGTAGCATGGTGATTTTGGATAAAGTTGACGTTCAGATGAGAAGTAGAGTCTAAGCGGAACCCAACGGTGAAAGCGGAAGTCAAATCAGGGTCCGGATGAGAAAAATGGAGCAGGTCAAAGTTGGAGTCAAGCTGAGTCGACCAAAGTCAGCAAAGAACTCCCTCATACACGTGGCGCGCAGGAGTGCAACAGATCTAAGGCACGGATCGTAAGCGGGATACATTCTGGTGGAGTGGGACGGCGCTCGGGAAATTTTAAGTTGGAGTCAAGCTGAGTCGACCAAAGTCAGCAAAGAACTCCCTCATACACGTGGCGCGCAAGAGTGCAACAGATCTAAGGCACGGATCGTAAGCGGGATACATTCTGGCGGAGTGGGACGGCGCTCGGGAAATTTTATTGAAATATGATCTTGTGTAGTGCACCCTCAAACTTCAGTGATCCCCACGTACATCTGACGAACTCGGTAACCCGCATGCTGATCGGACGGTGATGTGACACAAAAATGTCACATTTGGAGAGCCTAACTTAGAGTAATTAGTCCTTTTTGAGTGTTATCAATAATATTTTATGTTTTTTCATGTTAGGTACTTATTTTGTAGTTAAGCATGTGATTCGGAATAAAAGGAGCGAATTATCACTATCATTTCATGTGCCGAAAATGAGAGTAAAAGACTTCAAGCAAATCAAATAACAAGTATAGTCAATGACGAGTCCGACGGTGAAAGCGGTATTCAATTCGGAGTTCGGACGGGGAAGATGTGGAAGAAAGAAGTCCGAGGGTATTCTAGTCCTTTGTAAGAATTTGAAGATGTAGAGACAAGGATGGAGGCACTCTCTTGGTTTCTAAATCAAAGCCCAAAACCAAGTCCAAGCCCAAGAAATATTAAGAGAAGAAGAATTGGGTAGAGATTTTATAAGCACCCATTTGTGATCTAAAGACTTAGTCTAGGGTTTGACTCAAGTTAGAGAAAAGGGGGTCAAAGACACTATTCATCTTCTTCTTCATTCATCTTCAACCTTGGAAAGGAACCAAGAGAAGGAAGAGAGTTGGAAAGGAGGCAAGGGGCTAGGGTTCTTCATCACCAAAAGAAGAGCTTGAAGTTTTAGAGGGTTTGAGGAGGAGAATAAGAGAGAAGGAAGGAGACCGGCCAAAGCTTTGGCCGGAACAAGCAGCTCGGGTGAGTAACCGGCAGCAGTCCACAACTCGGAATAGAAGCACTGCTGCTTCAGATCACGGACGGAAGCTGCTGGTTCCGGGCGCGCGCGGGACAGCAGCTGCTGTTCGGTCTTCAGCACAGCAGCAACAGAGCACGGCCATGGAAGCTTCCAGCACGGGCAGCAGCAGCTCTTACTCGGCATGGAGGACGCGACCGCAGCTCGGACCTGCAGCTCGGACAGCAACCTTTGGCTCGGGACAGTGCATACATGGCCGGATCTTCAAGCTTTTGGCCGAATTTCTCCTATCTTGGCCGGATCTTTCTTGACATTTCCGGCCACTTTCTTGGCCGGAAATCATAGGGCTTTTACTCCCCATGTCATTGCCTTGCTTCCCTTGTTGTTTGATTTTGGTTTGAGCTAGAAATTGCTAGAGAGAGAAAGCTAGGGTTAGCTTTAATGGAGGTTGTGTTCAAAATGGAGAAGATGATGGTGGTCGCTATGGCTAACCCAGAATTTGCTAAGGGGAGATCGGCTGAACCTTAAGGACTCATATTTTCCGACGATCTTAGCCTCGAACCATCATCGAAAAAGGGGGATTCTCTCACCATTTCCTTTCCATTTCTTATTTAATCGCCATGTTAGCTAACTTTAGTGTGTCGATTATATGAGTTGAAATGTAATGAATTCGTGATTATGTTTAATATGATTTGATGTTTTGATTATGAATTGATGTTCATTTAATTCGATTATCGTTTTGATCGTATTTTCATGTGTCTTGTCAAGCACTTCGCATAGTTAATAGACGAAACGAAGTATTCGATATCGATCGTAGTCTAAGTCATATTTTCATGTGTCTTGTCATGCACTTCACATAGTTAGGCGACTAGACAACACTTTCGTTGACTCGGGATTAATCGATTATGATGTTTGTTTGACTAAGTATGATCTCCAGATATACGTAGTGCTTATAGACATCACCTTAGGAGTCGAACATCGGTTATACTTTGAACATTAGGTCGGACCATACATAGTTGTAGGTTTATCATTATCGGATTCTCGGTTCGACACATCTCTCACTTATTTATCCCCCGACTCTTGTTGCCTCCCGACTCTTGTTTTTCCGACACTTCTCTCGAATCTCTCTCACCCATTTACATTAGATTATCTAGTTAGCTTTACTTGTTTTCTTCTTTTATTACTTATTCATACTAAAACCCTCCATTTATCCTTGTTCTTTTCTTTTTAGTCTAAGTTAGCTTTTAATATCTAGACCGAGGGATAAGACCCTTCGATATCCAAACTACCTTCCTATCCTTGGATCGATCCCGGCTTTGCCGGATTACTACTTGATACCTCCGCTTGGGTGTGCAACCTTTTCGGGTGCATCAGACGGCTCCATTTTATAGATGCACTTTAATCAAGTAGGTGTTGTTACACTGGATCATTTTCAAATTGAAAGCCTTCATCTCAACGGTAATTACTGCAACTAAATGGGAAGCTTTGATTTTTTTTCTTTTCTCGGATTTAGTTTAGAGAGAGAAAGGGCAAGTCTTATTACTTGTTTCCTTCTTTCTTGGATTATAAAATCTCTTAAGAGAGAAAGAGATATATGGAAGTTCTCTTGTAACAGATTGCATTCGGTTAAGAGAGATAGGAAGAGATGATTCTCGGCAATTTTGAGAAAGTTCAAAAACAAGGGAAGAAGATATTGAGTTTTTGATGGAAGGAAAGGGAAGATGGATTGAGGATCAATCCGTGTATAGAAAGGGATCGCGGCTAAGGACAGTGGAGAGACAGCAAGTTTAGAAAGAAGATTTGAGCTGAATATTTTAGAGAGATGGGATATTTTTGTTTCCTTTTATTCTCTATTATTTGATGTTAGGGGTTTGGTTATAAAAGAGGAGAAACAGAGAGCAAGAATCATCTCTCGGTTGGGACAGAAATAGTACAGAGACAATTCGGTTAATCTCTATCATCTAATTTTCGGAGGAGAACCATTGTGATTATCTATTCCTCACAGCTAAGAGAGAAAAATAGAGAGCTATCAATTCATCATCACTTGACTGACATCTACCATCTTCACCTTCTGAATTTCTTTTAGTGAGAGAGAGAAATTAAGAGAAGTTGTAGAGAGATTAGTAATAAACAGAGAGTTGAAGAGAGGGATTCATTACTGTTTTCAGAAAAATCAGAAGTTGTAGAGAGAGAGAGAGACATAAAATCAATACATCTTGTTACTCCTTCTTCATTTTCCTTCTGTAATCTCCTTTTCCTATTATTATTGAAAACAGAGAATCTGTTCTTATCTATTTATTTGGTAAAAAAAGAGAGAGAGAAAAACAGAAACGGTAGAGAAAGAGAGAAAATTCGTGGAAAATTATTTTCCCACAGAGAAATTGTTTTCGAGAAGACGAGAAAACTGTTCCCTTAGGGCGCGTTTGGCGGATACACGGGAAAATCAGACAGAACCCATTTCCAGCGAGAAAAAGTTCTGTTTTCTTACCTCTTTATCTCATTCTTTCATTTATTGATTTGACATGAGTAACTAACTCTTTTATCTAGTGTTTTAGGTGAAGTTCATCATAACTATTTTCTCGATGCAATTTACAAACAAGTTTTAATTGTTTTTAATGATAAAATCTTCCGGATTTTTAGACCGTTCATGGACTAGAATCTGAGTTATATAAGGAATTCGCTAATTAAATCCAAATAAATTGTCGTTAGAATTGTTAGGAGGACGGATTCGAAAACCCTAGGTTCTCCCATTTCTTGAATTTTATACCATTTAAGTTTATTTGTTATCTTTATTTGAATTATATCATCAAAACCAAGTTAGAATCCAAGTTAGAATTAAGGTTAGAATTTGAGTTTGACTAAGTCTCTGAGGAACGAACCGGTCTTACCGGAATTTATTACTACTTGACACCCGTGCACTTGCGGGTGTAGACCTATTTAGGAAACTTTCTAGGCCCATCAAAGAATATATTTTCTAAATCAATTTTTATTGACTAATTCTTAATTATCAGTTTGCACAAGAAAAGACAATAAGCTCTTCTACTCACCAGTCTCTTTTATTTTGACTAAGGAGTGGCGGGACTCGTGATGATCCAAATATTGACCATCAGTTGACTAAGTCAATAAGTCAAGGAAAGACCAAGAAACTAACGGGTCAACCCGTGTCAAGTCATTAGGGAGGTGAATCTGAAAGAGCTCTGCAATTAAAGCCCAGAACTAGGGGGTCGACACGATTATCCTAGGCGCCTAAGCATTGCGTAGCTCTAAATATAATCATGTCTGCCCTGGATTTCGGAGAAGGGATGTCTGCGGAAGTGGGGTCGTTACCTTAATCCTGAAATATTGGGGTAGAAGGGTGCCTAATACTTTCCTAACATAAGCCCAAATAAGATCTAAGATACGAGACAGAAAGTTTCTCACGAATCTAAGTAACTTGGAACTCAAGAATTCCTCAGGAAGAAACTTTCCCCACGAAAGCTGTAAGATTGACAAAATGATTTGTCCAATGTACAGAATATCAACAAACAAGGAAGCTTATTTCACTAGAACTGCTAAATAATAATTTCATCATAAGCCAATGAATCTTCATCGCCTCATCACAATCACTTATCACAGTCCGCTAAACAAGCCTATATAAAGCAACATGTTTGCCCTAAAATAAGGGGGCAATTAATCGAAGGTTCAATCCCTAACTTGGAGTTTCAACTCAATTATTTAACTTAAAAAATCCTTTAGAGACTTGAGCATTGGAAAGGTTTCCGAGTTCCTTGTAGCAAGTTTTCCCCCTAAACAACGAGGAGCAATTCGAAGCAGCGATCTCTTTTATCCTGAATGATAACCTAAGGTCATTTTTAGACATCAGCAAGAGGTAACTAAGGTAGTTACTTTTCTTTGTTTCGTTTTAGTAGTTTATTGGAGAAGGACTAAAGAGAGAATTTTAGGAGAAGGGGGTGAAATTTCAGAGAGTATGAACAAACTAAGTGTTTCTAATTAACTTCAATTTGGAAAAAAGATTTTGAAGAACTCCATTTTTATGGAGAGAGAAATAACCCAAGTTGAAGATAAAAAGTTAAAAGAGAAAAGTATAAGGGACCAAAAAAGAAATAAAGAAGGAAAAAAACAAAAAGTTTGAATCTGAAAGTTTAAATTTGACTTTTTAGTCAATGCATCAAAATACAAAAGTGGCCCATTCGGCATTTATGCAAACTTAGGAGGCCAAGTGAGAAGATGGTCACTCTTTAGGGTCAATCGAGAAATAACCCTCGTAACTATCCTGAAGGACCATCATTTGGTCAGATGTCCCTCGATGATCGCCCAGTCTACTTTAGAAGTCTGATTACAGCCTTTCTAGGTACCCCTCAATTAAAGTACCTATTAAGGGTTTTAAAGATTCGTGATCCTCGAACTTTACCTAGTAACACCGTCGTACTCGACTTCACATCATTAAGGCCTCTTTACCTCTATATAATGAGGAGGAGTCACATGAGGAAGGGAGACACGACAAAAGTTTAACATCTCCCTCTTTCTCTCTAGAAACTTAATGTAACTCAAGTTCTCTTCGAAGAGGTTATATGGTCGCATCATATCCTAGTGTGTTTAGATTACTCTCATCCTTACCTTTAGCAAGGAATCATTGAGAGTAAGGGATCACTATAGAGGTCTATGTCTCCTCGCAGTAATAAAATTACTTTGTAGGGTCTAACCTTGGGAGTAAATCTTCATTCTACCAAAGGTGACTTTTTCCCTTACTTTAATTATGTTACTTATTTTCTACTCACATCACTAACTAGACCGCCAAAGTTCCTTTGGCCACCACTACCTCGGTTTCTTATGGTTTCACGATCTTTCTCCTTTTTCCTTATTCGCAGACGTTGTTGATGCCTGCCAATACAAGATTTGATCATACATGCTCGAATGTAGACTCAACTCATTAGCCTCGTCTGTTGATCTGTTGAGCATAGACCTTTAGACCGCAAACACTTTTATTGCTTCCGAGGATTGGGGTATAAGTACCAGGTGTAGTTCCGAACAGTTTTTTTGTGAGGGACTGAAATGGTTCTCTCCACTCTTCTATCTCCCTAACCTTTTTTGGTTGATTCATCTCTTTCTATAGTTTCAGAAGAGTGGATTGTAAATTGGGTCGGTGTTTCATTTTTTCTCTTCCCTCAATTTCCCGATTTCAGACGCTAAGTTTTCGTCGGAAGACATGGTGGAATTTAAGTGACTAATGTTCTTGTACTCAAGAAACTGTTGAATTTATTGTTTGACAAATGTTATGAGATTGCTACAGCCAGTCCCTCTTTTTAGCGCCAAATTAATGATGCTGAAAAATTGCATCTCCATTATCTTCCTGATGATGAAGATCTACGATAATATGATGATCTTTCTTTGTGTGGTTGATGAAATAAAGCCTGCAAAAAACTCGGAAACCACACTGACACTCAAGTCAGTAGAGTGTATTTGCAGTTTAAGAAAATGAATTCAAAGTTTGACTAAGAAAATAGACATTTTTATCCCGTTTTACCTGATATGCTTATATAGGTTTCGTTGATTTGTGGTGATGCTCAGCTGAGATGATGCATTGGTAAAACACCTGCCTTGATGATAGCAAGGTGTCGATAGTCGTTAGGAGGATATTACATGATGATGGTATATCTTTTGACAGTGACAGATCCTTTGAGAGTTAACGATTTGTGTATAGAAACTATGCTGTTAGATCGTTTTAGCTTTCCATATGATTGGTGTTTTCTTCAAGCAGAGTAGAGTTTAGAGAAACCGAGCTCACTCTACTAGAACTCTTTACTTCGTGTCTTCGGCCAGACCAGGGCTCAGTGAAGCTTGACTCCGATCCACCTACTTCTGCCTAGAGGAGGTACGGGGCTTAAGATGCCACTTCCCCATACATCCCTTCACCATTTCTAGACCAAAGCAGTACTATTTCCAGAGCTGGCTTGGTTTCTATCCTTAGCGTTGATCTAAGCCAGAGGAGGGTTCAAGGCGCGTTGGAAGTTCATGCCAACCTCCCATGTCAAGGCTTAGATTATAGGGCTCCGTCCGATCTACGTCCCTGGTGAATTGGACACGAGTCAACTTATATGTGCTGATGTCAAAATTTGTCACCCTATTATCAGACAGAATAGTGAAACCGCAATGTCAGATCACGTCGTGATTGAGCAACCTGCTCCGCTGATTCCCGCTCCTAAAAACTGGGGGAAAAAAGGAGCTCGGAAACCCTTCGTTTAAACAAGACGCTCAAGACAGTCAGATTGCCATTGTAGTTAAAAAATTTGAGTATTTAGTGAACCTTGGAATACGTACCTTGTTTAAGCCGAGTTGATGCTCTTTATAGGCTGCTTTGGTCGACCGTTGATAGACGGTGATGATGAGGCGGTTGAGACCCACCATTAGGGATTGAAACTTCTCTTTCATAGTTAAGAGATTTTGGGTTTGCTTTTGGAGTTATCTCGTATCCTTGATATTTAGGAGTTCCTCTGTTTAAGGATCCTCGATAGATATCTTCCCGAGCTGATAGATCCTCTAGGAGATGTTTCCTCCTTTACAGACTCTTAAAGCCTAAGTAAGGCAAATACTGGAGATCCTCACCGATTGGGATCTTTGATTAGATTCAGGATTAAGTTGGCGAGTTTGAAACACGGTTCTACCTTCCCATGTTTCGGGCTTAAGGTATCATCCTTGCTTACATGGACTTCCTTATCCTTCTCGCAAGTCCCAGAGCAAACCTAGTTGTATTTGAGTCTGGGGAGAGCTTAAGGCGCCTAACATTATCGTGCTGATCCCCCAGTTCTGGGTTGGAGTTGCTAACCTCATTCGGATTCACCTCCCTGTTGACTTGACGTGGACTGACTCGGTGAACTTTTAGTCTTCTCTTGACTCATTGACAATAGTTAACTAATGATCATTTTTTGGATCATCAGTATGTATCCAGGTCAATCTGGTAACTTTTTGAATAGGTCAAAACTGACCAATTTGACTCATCAAATACTCGTGGAGTAACTTACCTAATGACCCAGCCCAGACTAGTTTTGTTGTCCCTCACAAAAATAAGGAAAATATTTAAACGTGGCGTTTAGGAAATCAGAATCGGTGTCAAAGTGGGGCTTCTTTCGTATACCGGTGGAGTAACTTACGTCAAAGAAACCTTATTCTATAGAACTCCTCTTCTCAAAACTTGTTTATCAAACCATTAGAACCCTCTCCTATCTCTTCTTCCACCGTTTCGACCTCTTCCACCAAAACAATCTTTTCTTCCATCTTCTTCTTTCACATTTACTTGTGAAACCCAAAACAGAAACTTTTTTATAATCCTTCAAAGTTTTTCTTCTCTTTAGGAGTTTGGGTTCTTCATAGCTCGGTTAGTAATTACCTTGCCTTCTCAGTTTATATTTCCTTTTTAGATGAAGATGAAATGTTTTTTGGGTTTATTCCTATTGATTATACTGGATTTTGTAGTTGTTTCTCTTTAATTCTTATTCTTTCATTATGGGTTATTGGGTTTTTTTTTTTTTTTGTTTGTGAGAGAGGAAAACAGATGATATGAAGGGTTTTAGGAATTTATGCTGATTACCTAGTTGACCTAGGTATTGGTTGATTTGGGTATTGGTTGATTATGTTTCTTATTTTGTATAGGTTAAAATTTTAGTTGATGCCATGATCATGTAATTTGATTCTAGAGTTTCTAGTTATGGTTTTTGATCATATATTTGACAGTTGAAGATTCTTTATACCCTTTGTTCATTATCTGTCTTCATGATATACCTTGTATTTAGGAGTAACATAAGAATTTTCAGGTGATACAGCTTTAGGCAAAATCCGAATTTTTTTTTGCAGAAGAAATGTTGGGGTAGGTTTGTTTCCGAAGTAAACTACGAGCCCTAACAATCCAAATAAGTAACCTCCTGGCTACTCTAACACAAAAATGTCGTATCTTATTAAGTCAATAAAGAATAACATTGTTGAGCAAAACCTCTCTTTTCCTTGGGGTTTTTTTTTTTTAATTTTGGAGTGAGTTTAAAGTTGCTTGAGAAGATAATAACGATAATGTATTTGGTATCTCACATAATTTGGTGTAGAAGTATAATACATATCGTCTCAAGTTAGGAATTCTTTCTCATATCTAGGAGCTTATCTCTAATTCTTTCTATGTGTTAGAGCCGTTTAGAATCGTCTAGACTCTAGAGTTGGTTTTGTTAAATGTATATGATATTTCATAAGGTTATATATAATTATAATATGCTTGTAGACTCTCTAATTATTTTGAACAATTACACCTTTCGACTTGATAATTTAAAAATTAGTTAAGGACTAGGTGATCTTGGTTTTCTATCTTTATCGTGGATGGCGGAAATTATGTAGTTGATATAGTGAATTACTTGCTACAAAAACTTAAGTTTGTGTTTTGATTTATTTGTTGAATTCTGAGTCATGTTTTAACATTGTGTGGCCATTTGTTTCATTTTGACTAAGGTTTTATTACTTTTTTTTCACAGCTCTTGTACCTGTATATATGTTCGATATGGATTTCAAATCTAAAGGTATAACCTGGGTTGGAAACGTATACAATAAATTTGAAGCTATGTGCAATGAAGTGGAGGATGTTCTGACTAACCAGGTATGTACTGATAAAAAGGAGTTCATCGATAGAATCTTGAAAGTATGGTAATTTGCATTTTCGCCCAAACCTCATAAACAGATAATCTCTCCTAATTTACTTATAGCTGTCAACTTTCTAACAATCTTTCACTATTTTGGACAGGAAACAACGAAATATTTCGAAAACCAGGTGCAAAGGGCGGGCGGAAATATTAAAAAGTTCTGTACAGAAGTTATGAATGATATGCTTCCTCCATCTTCAGAAGAATGTGTCAAAATGATAGGGTCTGATATATTGGTAGACGCTGAATTTAGGAGCTGTGTAAAGTCGAAGGATAATCTTGGAAAAGAGAATGTTCCAGTTAAGAATTTGGAGGTGATTGCACCTGCAGTAAAAGATTCAAGTCTAGTTTCATTTTTAGGTGGAGTTCCTCAAATAACTCATTTGCTTCCTAGGGCTGCTGCCGACTACGACTTTTCTGAACAAAGTCGTACTGATTTTCTTAAGAATTCAGAGCTAGCAACTAAACATGAACCTGTAGAGGAGAATCCAACAATTCATTATGTTTCAGAGGTCATCGACTCTATTAGTGGAGGTTCAACTCAACCGTCACTGCTTCGTGGAACTAAAGATAACGATTGTTTGTGTTCTTCCTCTCCTGCATATACTGTTAAAAAGCGAAGTTCTAAATTCACAGAACAGAATGAGAATGTTGAGGAGTGTCAAAACTCGGTAATTAATGGAGGAGATTCATATGGCAATGTTTCAAGTTGGGGATCAATTTCTGATATATCATTTGACGAAATTGATGAAAAATCATCTGGTGCACTGAAAAAGATCACCTCCACAAAATGCGGAGGAACTAATGATAGTAACATTTTGGGCAAGGCTTCTGAAGATATAAATACTCGTTTAGGTTCTTCAGTTGTATTATGCGAGAAAGAAGCAATGGAGGTTCGACCGTTGACTCCGTCCAAAGGTATCTTGGCAATCATTCGAATAGTGACTATCCTACTAGTTCTTTAGTTTTAGTTTGCATACATGATGTTAATTTCGCTGATATCTAATAGTGTTCCTCTTTAGAGTTTAGCCCCAACAATTAAGTAAACTCAAAATATGAGTTCCCCAGGCTAGATAAACCTTGAAATAAATTGTGAAGAGATTAAAACTTTTGTTCGTTGTGACGTTATCTATATGCACGCAAAACATTTTCTGATTACCAGATTTGTTTAACTGAACAATTTATTACAGGAAGATTTGATGATGGTGGTGCGGAACTTCAAAATTCAGCTGATGCTTTCGGGCCGGGCATGGAGAATATCGAACAGTTCGATAATGTAAAGCTTGAAGATAGTTGTATAACTGTGCAACCATTCGCCCTTTCTTCTAGTGTACCCAGGCAAAAATCTTACAAGGTACACCCTCTCTATCTCTAGATGGTGTCGATGGGTAAATTTGAAGCTGATCTAACACTCGACTTAGTACCAGCCACATTGTCCTCGGGGCCCACTTCGCCGAGTTAGACATTTACAAGATCTTACCTTCGTATAGAAATTTGCCTTCGACCACTCGGGCTTCCCCACCTGCCCAACCTAGCGCCAACTTCACTTGCTTTTGGATTACTTAACTGGCACGAAATGGAATGAGTGTAGAACCCAAACCAGACTATCTAATATATTTTGGAAAGAAGATGGAATTGATCCACTGGTATCCCCCTAACAAGTAAAAACACATGCACAAATAAAATTCAGAGGTTGATTAAATATTTAAATTCATAGTTTTTCAAATAACAAAAACCAATTGATAATATTATTTTTTGTAGAAAAAAATCTGTCATGCTCTCACTTCAAGAATAGGGTTATCGAAAAAGAAGGAATATGAGCAGCTAGCAATTTGGCACGCAGGCATTGATGGCGAAACTGGAAGACAGATAACCAGAAGTTGCACTTCTTCCACTCTTACTACAAGTGTGGACTCGAAGAATTTATCAACTGAGGATATATGTGAATGGGAAGTTCTTTAGGTATAGCAGTAAGTTGACTCTTTAAATAAGCTGGTATGTTCTAGTTTTTCATCATTATCCGCCCAGCAAAAAGGTGTGAAGAAAATGCTTCTGCTGTTTCAGTATCTCTAGCATTTTGGTTTATTCAAAGATGTCCATATCAGGTAAGTAATAGATATTATTATTAGTGAAACAACATTTCTACTGGTATGAACTCCTTATCTTCCACACAGTTACATGTCCTTGTATATACATATGTATATAGAAACCGTCTTCTCTTGTAAATTTACTAGGCATAAGCTGTGCCCTACGAGCACAACCAGACACCAACTGCAATGAAATATATTGTTATCAGGATGGCTTCACATTTATCGCAGTACTTTTTACGAGTAAAACATGAATTATATGGCGAGGACATTTAAGCATAAAAATAGACCTGGAAGTACATTTTAGGCTATAGTACGTCCCTAGATGAGTCAAAAAATAGAGAAGTGAACAAAAGTGAGTTCCATGTATCAGGTACTCCAGGCAAACACCAGTGATTGCAATCTGCATAAACTTCTGGCTTTTGTCTTTGCTCCATTGTTAATAGCTTCCCTTGCTTGCTTGTGTATACTGTCGGGTGAGCGTCTTTTCGGTACTCGGATAGTTTTGTGATGTTCAAATACGTAACTGGCGTTCGCATTTCTCTGATTGTTTTCTCCACAACTTTGAGTAAGGGTCTTGGGAATATAGGTATATAAGAGTTGTCTTGGATTGGTTGTGTTTGATTATGACACCATTGCTCCCTGCATTTCAAAAATCTCAAGAGTTCAAATAGTCACATAATTAGGGATGATTATTTTACCATTCATGCATTCAAATAACCACATACCCTTTGTGTTCTGGAGAAATACTCCTAAAAACAACAGTTGTTTTGGCTGAATCAACATTCTTATCGACCCAATTAGCCCACGTTTTCATGGCTATATCGAACGCTAATTCCACTTCCATATTCTGTAAAAACTTGTTCTTGTGCTTGAATAATTTCCACCTGCAAAATTTTTCATACATAAGAACTCATTGTTCATTTGTGTACGAATGTTGATGTGAAGGGTGAAATTACGCTTGGAGTTTCCCGTGGTGGTTCCACCAATGTCCAGTGTTGAAAACCATAATGTCCGCCCCTTGCCATTGATTCGCTGAGGGTGAGATTGTGTCGAGCTTTAGAACTGCAAGCCCATTTGGTTTGGTCTCTTCTAGTTCGACGAGAAAGGGACTCCAGTAGAACTCAACAGTGCAGTTGTAATCCTGTTAAACGTCAACCAAATCACTCTCTCTCCTTCTGCCTATTTTCATCAAGAACACATGAACAAGAAATAAAAGTACAATGTACCTTGGCTTTGAAAATTTTATAGTTGCCATTTCCAACATGTACATATGAACCTTTAGAAGGAATAGAAGAATAAAGAAGACAAGAGAGAGATTCCCACTGGTTTCTATTGAGTGAATCTCCAACTATGATCACCCTTTTTCCTCTTAATCTCTCCAATATCTCCTTCCCATTCCACCTGTTTAGTTTTCCATCCATAACAGAGGTATTCAAATTGCAATCCTATAAAAAGGTTTTCAAGTCAGTAATAAACTCAAATAACAAGAACTTATCAACTTACCTAGGGATATTCTCACAACCCTCACCCTCCCACATCCATTTCTCATATTCGAAATCGACCCTTCCATTTCTTCGACATGTCACTTGATCGCTAAGGAACGGACACTCCGATTCTACATATGAAGTATTTGCTTTTGGATTATAAACCCATTTACCTTGAAAGATATTACACTCCTTTTTCGATTCATTCATCAATAACTTGTCATACTTGTGGTTAAATGTATGGTTTACATATTGGTGATGCTTATCTATGGTGTGTTTATAGGTACTAGAAAGATCTTGAGACTTTGTTATAGTTGTTGAAGTAATGATTTCTGTTGTTGATGCTATTGTTCTTGTTGATCTTATGATTTGAAAAGGCGATCGATTCGGATCTTGATATTGATACTTGAGAAGTGATATTAGAATCAAACAACCTAGTGAGCTTACAAAAATACATAGTCTCCATCTTTGCTTTATGAGAGTGGTGGTAATACTAGCCGTTTCCATCATTGAAGGTTGTCTTTGGGTTGTTGTTCTTCTAAAATTCTTATCAGTGAGAGGTTGGTTTCTCTCTCCCTCTCTCTACTCTCTCTAGTCTCTCTGCCTTGGTGCAGCTCTTAAATGAAAAGTAAGTTGCCGTTTTTCAAACTTATAAACTCTATTTGTATGGGTTTGAGCCATGCTACCCATAAGACCCTAATTTGGTTGAAAATGACTAAAATCACACCACCTACATGAGTTCTACTAGTACAACTAGCTATATGTGTTTCTATTTTGAAAGTTATTATGGTTTAGAGAGAGAAAAAGTTAGAGAGAGAGAGAGAGATATATTTGGTGCAAGGAAATCAAACTTCTAACTAAGTGCAAGCTTGAAAAATTACAAATTATGGGGTGGGTGGGTAAACTACAACCTTTTAGAGTGTTTTTCTCTTATGAAATATAAAATTCTAATTGGGTGGGTGAACTATTTGGCATCATAAATACATGAACCACTAAAACTGGAACTAAACAGTGACTTTTATTATATTTCCATTTTTGATAAGTCATAATGGTTTTGAGCAGCCAAAATCTGACTTTTAGCTGATCACGTTATCATCGTTATGGTGAGTAATTACTGTCTGATCAGCCAAGTGCCATTATTAGGCCGCTCAATCGTAATCAACTGTAACTGAACAAAGGGTGATTCTATAGGCGGGCCAGATTATTTATCGGGGTGTCCTTCCCAAGCCAAATTTCGAACACATTTATAAGACTATACTCCCTTAAATACGTGCAGTATATTGGTTTGTTTTTCCGAAAGGGAAGTGAAATGGAAACTATTATATAGACTATTCATTAAGTAATTCAAAACAACTTGAACTATATCTAATGTTACCAGATCGTCAAGCCAACAACTTTTGGTTGAAATGGTAAAAGGTTCAGTCTTTCATCTTAGTGGTCAATGGTTCGAGTTACGCTAAAGAAAAAAGAGATAATCAAGCTCTACAAAATATTAAGCCCTAACAAACACAAAGAAAGCTGTAGCCGGTCATTGGCATGCTCAAGCAATGATCAAGGATCTCAAGAGTCAATTCCTACCATCCCTACTTATCTAAATACGAGAGTATAACCTGTGCCATTCGAGAACGAACAATTCAATTAAATTCTGAAATTGAAAAGAGAAGTCTGAGGACTGAGTTTGGTGAGATTTTGTAAAATCAAAGGGAGCGACATTTTTGTGTAAATTTTCAAAGGTAAGTTTGAACAATATAATCTAACTTTTAGAGATAAGTTTGAGAAGTGTAATCTTATTAATTTAAAAGAAATGTATATACTACAAAATACATCCTCCTCCTTTGTTATACACATCAATTAATGCACCATACATTTTAAACAAAAGAAAATTCTAATACGCCTCCTGTCTTCGGTACTGCATACTCACTGATCTTGTAAAATTTGGCACAGGAATACTACAACAAGAAGGTGCGCCTCTAATGTAAACAAGGGAGGCGCCTTCTTGAATTTCCTTTCAGAAAGATCCAAGACATGCTCTCCTTCCATATGAAATGAATACTAAAACGAAAGGGAAATTTATAAGGGTTATTTTCTAAATGGCCCTTAGTTTCTGACCAGCTTCCTGGCTAGCCCCTTAGTTTAGCGAAATATTCGGACGACCTCCGTTTTTATTTTTCCGTCCTTGACTGTTACTTTTTCTAAGACTTTCCAGAAAGACCCTCCTTTAAATTCCAAAGACACCCTTGTTTAATTCATTTACTTTTTTTTTCGAGCTTCCTTCCTTATCTTTATTCTCTTCCATCATCTACTTCATCCATTTCTTCTTGTTCTTTCGTTGACCACCATGTATGGAGTTTCAATTTTTATTTGGGTTATTTCCCAAATGGCCCCCAACTTTGTGACCAGCTTCCTGCCTGGCCATACGGGAATATTTGGTAAAGTAGGGGGCCAGGCAAGAAGTTGGTCACAAAGTTGGGGGCCATTTGGGAAATAACCCTTTTTTTTCAGAACTTTTTTTTAACCCAAGCCACTTTAAACATAGATATTCCTCTACTTCATTACCAAATCTAACAAAATACTTTTCAAATCCTTGGTCAAATCATAATTTGTACAAAACTTACTATTAATGAGCAAAAGACTTACAACCCAGTTTCAAAAATCTTGTTAGAAGTGAGTACGAAGATGATAAACCTAAAATTTTCAAAATATAAAATCGAATTTTCACCCACACCAAACAATCTATGATTCTAGAGCTCTTCTTAACTGCTACATCCCTCTTTGTGGTTTTGTTAAGTCCTGTAATAATCACCATTACGTCATTTCCTGCGTAATTCCTGAAACAGAAGAAGAAGAAGAAGAAGAAGAAGAAGAACATGTCAATGAAAAGAGTAACTTACCTAAATCAACGTTAACAACTTTCGCTCTTTAAGAAACTTCGATTAAACCTCCCTCTGTAGGAATTCCTACAACTACTTCCTAGATTTGGGCAAGTTGCACGTACGAACAATTTCAACCCATTACCCTTCCCATTTGAAGGGTTTTGAGAACTCGAAGACAGAGTTTGAAAAATTGTATTATTTTACAAATATCTAGGGCCAAATCTATGAACCTAGGTGGGAATCCAAAAATCCAAAACAAAAAAACAGAAAGAAAAACTAAGATATAATTTTCAGAACAAATAGATTAGAAATTAACAGGATTATATTAAATTTGGGACAATTAGGTTTGTTGATAAAGAGAAATAAATTACCACTGTGCGCATGTAAAATTCATCTCTTTATCTCTCGAAGTTCTAACAATGAAGGTGGTTATTGGGAGATTTTCGTCCTTTGACCTCAATCTGAGTTTCTCTCTCAACTGCTCGTTAGTCTTTAGTTCATGGTTTGTGATCAGCTAAATTGCATTATTAGGCTGCTCAGTCATAGTCAACTGTAACTGAACAAAGGGTGGTTCTGTAGGCTGACTCAGATTATTTCTCTGGGTCTCCTTCCCAAGCCAAATTTCAAACACATTCATGTGTAATAGGTCCCAGGGGCGTGGGTGAGGGGGTGCAGGAGGTGCGACCGCACCGGGCCCCCTCACCTCTAGGGCCCCCCTTTTCAGTAATTACAAGAAAGAACCTCTATATATATATATATATATAGAAGAGTAGATTATTTCAAAACCACGTAGGTTGTCATCTTGGCACGAAGGTGGAACAAGCGCGCAGAAGGTTCCGTGTTCGAGTCCCTTCACCAACATTTATTTTTGTATCACACTAGGTATAGCCCGTGCCCATAGGGCACAGGTAGGTGTATTTATCACATCATAGGAGGAAAACCTAAAAAGCAACGGACAAACTAAAGCCACCATTTCAAGTATTTTTTCTTATTGCATAGTTTTTCATTTACATATCAAGCAAGTCCATCATATTAGTACAAACTATTTATATCACTTATAAGTTGTAACATCCCATGTTTTCAAGATTAGTTGAAGGACTATTTGACATTTGGGTCAAGTCAAAAGAGGAGCTAAATCAGCAAAGAGTGCAATTTGGGGGGGGGGGGGGGGTATTATGCAATCAGGACAAATCTAAGGACTAATTTAAAATTTTCGGCTATTTGGGGGGAAACTCAGAACCGACTTCTCTTGTATTCTTTCTCTGTTCGATTTTCATGAGAGGGTTAGGGTTTGAGTGGAAGAAAATCGAAAACCAAGTGAATTGGGTTGATTTTCAAGGAGGAAATCTTGTTTTTGTTGAATTAAAGTATTGGGAAGTGATTGGAGCTAGTCTTTATGGATAATTTGGTAAGTAAAATTCCCTTTCTCTCTCTAGACCGAATTTCTTTTGAATTTGGTTGATGAAATCTTGTTTCTACTTCGAATTTCTATTAGTTTGGAATGAAATCATGAACAAGTAGAGTAAGAACAACTAAATCAAGTAAGAAATTATGGTTTTGATGATTTAATTGATTGTTCTTAAATCCTAGGGTTTTATGATCTGGAAATTTGGGTATTTTCATAGCTCAGGTAATTCTAGGGTTATGCTGTTGGAATCATGTAATTTTGGAACTTATGCACAAGTTAGAGAAGTTAATTGGTTAGTTCAATGATCAAACGACAATTTCGAAGGACTGCACAGTGCAGTTTGTTGTCGTACAATCTGGGCCTTGTAGAGTGTCCAAACTGTTTTTCTCCGAACACGAGAGTCACAGCTTAGGGTGTTAGCTTTCTAGAATGGTATGGCACAACTCGTTTCAATCTCGGACGAGAGAGTTAAGACTGTTTTACCGAGCAGCGCGCTATTCAGCAAACCCGAGAACTGCTCACTGTTTTAGTTTTTTTAGCTAGTCGTAGTGGTTCCAAAACCTCTTTTAGTCTTCATCGATATTGTAGCTTGTCTTGTGACGATCCCAGAAATGTATAGTACGATTTATTTGGAGCTTGAATGAAAGAGTTGTGATTGTTATAGTGCGTACTGCGCTGTTAGGGATATCTATGGTATTGTTGTGTATGTGTGGTAACTTTCGAGGGCGATTCACTCGGAGTTTGACATAGACATTCAATGAACAAATGTTAAGGATAGAAGTACCTTTCAAACGGTATAGGATTGATATTAAGTGGATGTGTCTATGAAAGTTAGAGATCGATTCGATTGATACTTGAAGTCTTCCGAAGTTAGCGAGTTTGCTTTTAAGTTTTTCATGGTTTTGTTTTAATGTTTCTTTTTATTTACGAAGGTTCTTAGTATAAGAACCTAATGTTTCTTTTCGGTTTTGGTTATTCTTCCTTATCCCAGAGTATGCGAATGAGGAGGAATTTGGTCGTCTGGTAGGCGGGAGGTCTTTCGTGATGCAAGGACTGGGGTAGGGGTTTTGAATCCTTTATCCAGCATGGTTTTATAGATAATGAAATGTGCTAAGTCATATAGTTATATATGCGCCATTATAACTAGAGTTTAGATAGCATGCAACTCAATTTTAGTGATGAACTGAAATATGCTGGAATGATTTTGCTGTGATACGAGAAATGCTTTCGAACAATTTTTACGATGATTGTGAAATAGTTGGGGTTTCTTGTATGTACCCGACTGCGGATTATGTCATCCTACGGGCACGTAGCCATTGAGGTTAGGATGGCATGTGGACATGGGGTGTGACCCGTGTGAGACCGGTGAGGTGGTGCGACACTAGTCACGAGACCAGTGGGAGTAAAGTGCTTCACTTGCTGGTCATTGGTGCACGTGCCTCCATCTCGAGGCTCAAGGCCGTACACCCTGACCGCTCGCCTGTGAGGTGACATTGATTGGGAATCCCTCTGCTTTGTGTGTGAAATGGCTATTGGTTGTTCCACTTTCTTGTTTGATAAGATAATGATATGAATGGGAAAATGGGTTTTGAGATTGAATGAGAATATTGGTTTTGAGATATGGACGTAACTGATTTTGAAAGATTGCATTAGATGCATGATAGGGTACCGAAGAGAATGAGGTTCTAGTCCTTCCATGGGTATTGGGGGACGGCTCTCTTATTCGAACTCGGTGATTTAAAACATATTTAGATACTTAAGTTATATATATATATATCATGAGGTAAACTCTTCAATGATTGCGGAGTTCCTTAGTGGGAGAGGGGCTTCCCGACTAGGGGTAAGTCTCTTTCTCGAGGAGACGTTAGGCTAGTGCCTAAATGGGCTGGTACTATCTAACGCACTCTAGGATTGCCTGAGGAACTCCCCTCTTAATTGGGAGCGCACCGTGGGTGGGCAACTAATCACTACTATTGCTTGCTAGATTAAGGAAAATAGTTTTGTATATAGTATATATAGTAACTGGTTTGATAACTCCTTTTTGTCATGATGTTTAAAACTCACTAAGTGAACTTTTGAAAACGTGATAGGTTTTGGATTGGTCTTCTACCAGAATAACTCGTGTCGGTGAGTACTTTGACCCCCCTACCAGTTGTTAGTGTGCAAGTGCTTTGTGTAGCCTCGAGGCGGAGTGTGTATTCCGACCGGTGATATTGTCTGACGAGGCTAGTGGCGTGGCGTCGTTTTCTTTGGTTTTCGTTGATTGGCTTTATCGTTATTTCCAAGTTATGTAGTTATTTCAGTAACCAAACTCGAATATGTATATACACAACACTTAGAGTTGTTTATAAGTTGTATTGGTGTTAATGAGGCTTTGGTAGTTTTTTTGTATGGTTCGGGTTTCGACCCGAAACTGAGTTGAGTCTGTTTAGCTTCCGCTCCATAGTTTATTTTTGGTGTATGCGAATGTATGGTTTGCATGACAGGTTTACAGGTGCGACCAGTTTGATTTACATAGGAGATTTTGTCGGATTTTTATCTCGTCTGTGAGTTGTCGGGGCATGGTCGTGCCTATTTTGGGACGCGGGGCGTCACATAAGTAGGTTATATATCACAAGAAAGTACTATAGGGATCTAAATTACTCGACAAGAAAACACTGTGATACTCCATGTTCCGTCATAAACACACTTCTCCTCCTATAGTAACATGGTAGTTTTTTTTTCCTTTTCCGTCACAAACACCTTTCACCAAAGTAGTTCAGATTCATCGTAAATATAAATTAAATGTAACATTATACATCCAAGTGTAAATTTCAATTTTAGTACTCTTAGGAAAATCATAAGTAAAAAATGTCAAATGTTATACTTACTATAATTGAGTTCATTATTTTTCAACAAACAAAGAAGTTCATTATAGTGTGACTACGAAAAACAAAAGAAGCGTAAATTAGGTTGTCAACATATTATCGAAAATATAAAGTAAATGTAACATACAATATATCCGATAGTAGATTTCAAATTCAAAGTTATTAGAAAAAAGTAGTTGTAAACCATGTATTTGGGACTTGGGAGTTGAACCAAGCTTCTGGTATCCCTTCACCATCATTGCGTATTCAAGAAATGTTTTAAGACTGTCTCTCTTTGAGCTCTAATCGCATACATTCCTCCTTTTATACACACACACTTCTTATGTTTGTTCCCGATTCGTCAAATCAAACAGACTTATATGAAAATTGTAGAGAAGTTGTGGTATTGGATATGACAATGACACTACAAACAAAAGAACTAAGATAACTTACCACTGAAAATTTGAATGAATGCGAGATTAGATCTCAAACATGAAATCTCTTTCACAATTCATTATTCTAGTTAAAGATCTAAAATATGTGTCTTGTTCCTAAATCAGGTAACCTGAATTCGACCTTTTGATCTAATCGTCCAAGTCTCCAAGACATAGTGTGATGAATCCAAAGCGTCAGATCTAGAATGAGATTAGAAACATGTATCAAATTGTGATGTACAAAAAACCAAAATTAAGTTGAGATTCCTCGAGAGTCAAGCATGAAGTTGATTTCACAATTTCAAGCATAATACATAGTATCTCATTATCTTGGTGGCATCTACCACAACGACGAAGGTCGTGCAACCTTTCTTCGAGAGGGCAATTTACATGTGGATGATATTAAATAAGAAATACTATCTCACGAGCCACGCACAATGGTAACATTAAACTAGAGTAAACTATAATAACTTCTGGGTGAAAAAGATTATCTAGAATAATTAGCAACGAATAACCTGGAAAAGTTATGTAGGCTCACCAATACAAGTCTATAAAAGCTAACTTCCAATAACATGAATGAGGCAAGTATCAACTTTGTTGGTTGCAGCTCTAGCCAGTAAAGTTTTCCTAGTACCAGGAGAATCAAAGAACCCCTTATAGGAGGATCAGTTCTGAGCTAACAACCTGAGAAAGAAAACCACAAACAGCAGTTCAAACACCTATAGGATCTAATAATAACTATTTCAAAACACATCATTGCCAACTAATGATTATCTACTGCTTTGTATGGTTAGCTTTGTCATAGGATAAAACCTTTAGGATGTAACAGTTTCTAAGTTACCCCTCACATCTTTTCAATCAGGTCTTTTTTTTTCGATCAAGCTCGCAGCAATCGGAGCTAAGCAAGCAAGATCTCATCAAAGGACGTAAACTTCAACTTTGAAGTTCATAGTCGCACTTGGGTGCTAGGACTAAAGCATTTTATTGACATTACCTGAGATACCTGATGAATCAAAAAAAATATATTAGAAAACAGGAAAAAAATTTCTTTTACAGAGTAAACTAATAACCGTCATATTTACAATATGTATCATGCATTTTATGAGATATATGATGAATTCCACAAAAGAAGATTATTAAGACAATATCACCAGATTTACCACCATGTTGAGCATTCATGCATATATTGTGATAGACACGGCTTGGTATATATTTGACATGGCTTGAAAACACATGCTCTCTATAATTCTTTACATTCCATGAAGTATATGATCAAATATGACCTTAATTCTAGACATTGATTCAAAAACTATTTTCCAGAAGAACTAACTTGATCGATTTTCATTTTCGCCTCTATTATTAATTCAAAACTTTCGAAGCAATAACTAAAACAAAACCAAGAGGAAACTTCCATGTTCCAAACATAGGATAATTTCAACTTCAATTTAACATTTAATCAAACACTTTCCAAGAAAATATTAGATAAAAGATAAGTGACAAACTTTTTTTTCACTCTGACATTAACTCAAACACTTTCTAAGCAACAATAAAAAAAACTCCCAACAGAAGATAATTTTAACTTCACTTTAATATTTAATCGAACAAACACTTTTTAAGAAAATATTTGATCAAAGATTAGTGGACAAAAAATCAAACTCTTTTACTAAAAAACATTAAAATGGGAAACGCATAACAAACAAAGTTAGATCAAAGATACTGTGAAATGGTTTACCGTCGAGAAGCCAACCGAATTGTCGAGATTAAAAGAAGCCGAACAAATAGAGAATGTTGATAATTGCAGGCAACCCTAAATATAAAAGAAGAACTACCATAAATACCTAGAAGCGAAGAAGAAGAAAGGTGTGGATATCTGAAGTATATAGCCAATGTATAACCTTGATGAACACCAACATGGAAATGCTTTTCAAATTTCGTAACGGACGCCATTACTGAAAATGTATAAAGCCAACTTATGTTGAATGGGTGTAAGACTGGAGATTTGAAGGGATGCACTTTTAATATGAGTAGGTAAAGGTTCCTCATTAATCTCGTCTATTGAAGAATGAATTTGGTAACGGAAGGAGGATAAGGAGGCATAGCAGAGGTAAGGGTTTCACATTAATCTCGAGTATTAAAGAACCGATCAGGTATTGGAAGGAGAAAGATAGCAGAACTTTGGTCGAGTTGGAGGAAGAATTGGATGGTGTAGATTAACAAACGTAAACGGTGCAGATTAATCGTTTTGTTACGTATATTTAACGCGAGGGTGAACAAATCATGTTAGATTGAGCGCTTTTTGTGTTCATTAGAAGTATTAAATTATTTTCTTAGCTACATAATAATAAAGAGAAAAGTCTGATATTAAAAATTATTACATAAAGATGATAAAAGTCAAATACATAATTGTTTTGCTATCAAAAATTTATATTTAAATTGAATTACAATAAAACTTCATTATAAACAACATTAGTTGTACTAAAGATATCTGATTGTTCAGGAGACAATATATGAACCCTCTTGCTGTTAGTACACCTAGATAGAGCTACATATAATTGTCCGTGACTAAATACTGGAAATCGCAGATCTATTCCCACATGTGTGACTGACTGACCTTGAGACTTATTTATTGTCATTGCATACGATAATCGAACAGGAAATTGACGCCTAGTGAATTGGATGTTTAACCCAGAAGAGCTTGGTGTTAGAGAGATTCTAGGAATAAACACCATGTTACCACGTTTATCTCCAGTTAGAATTTTTGCTTCAATTACTCGCGTTGCACAGTTGACAACCATCAATCTAGTCCCATTACGTAGTCCATCTTGAGATTCCTTAGCAACATAATAGACAACCAATTTTTAACTGCAACTTGAATGGAGGTAATCCAGATGGATTAGGCGAATTGAGAACTCGGTTGGATAACGAAAACTTAAAGAGTAATCGTTATCTTCAGTTTCATCCATCCTGTCAGCAGACATATAGGTGATCATTTCGCCCGGAGTTATGCTTAAAGCTGATGTATTTATTGTTGATACATCTTCACTCCGTGCAGACAAAATAGTTCGTTGTGTAAGATAACTGATTTTAAGATTTTGAACCATATTTAACTCTGGATAAGTTGTATTTATGAATTCCACCAGAGTATGACATCTATTTAGGTAAGAAGGTAAGTGCAAATTTTCTGAGTCATTTGTCCCTACCTACAACGATTCCATCTAAACATGTGAAAATTTATAATATAAATCTCAAAAAATTAAATATGAAAACCCACTAAGGAGCATACCTGTTGAAGAAAAGTCCAAAACATTTGATTGTCAACATCTTCCGATTAAAGCCGCATGTTTTGTGATAGGGTCAACATCTTAATGTCGATCTGCAAGTGCAGTTTTCTTAACAATGTTGCAAATAGAATCTTCATGCACATCTAGAGGAATTCGAAAAGTTGAATGAACTGTTCTCCCTCCGACCAATAACAAAGATGCAATACCGGATGAAGCAACAGTAATAACTATGCTGCCATTTTTCCGACACGTTGCTGCAGTTGTATTGTACAAAAATGTTTTTCCTGTACCAGCCCCACCGTTGAGAAAAAATAATAATCCTTCATTGTTACTTACAGAATGAATAATAGACTCAAAAGCGTGTCTTTGTGCACTATTGAGAAGGTCAACTTTTGCAATCAATTCTGTTTCATTAATTGATGCTTCTAGTTGCATGTGTTCCCAAATTAATCGATTGCCTGAAATTTGATTCTATTGTTGATGCGGTTGTGGCATAGATGGAAAATCATCTTTAAGAGTTTTACCTTACTCTAAGAGGATTTCGTTGAGGAGGTTAATCCAAAATCTCGTATTTGAGAGTTTATTGGTTCGGTAATACCTCGTGTAGTACGAAGTTGATGTGCGAGATCATCACAAATATTTAGGGCGAACTCATCCCACAAAGAAGACGGATTTAGTGGTGTACATTCTAATAAAATGATAGATAACAATCTTCGTAATTGGTAACCTGTGTTTATAACCGCAACTTCTTCTAAACATAATACCCATTCACCATCATCTTCTAAAAGTCCACGGGCAATACATGCAAATTTGAATGTGTCATACACCATCTCATTTACTGTACGTAACGATTCAAATGACACTGGACCTTTCACAACGACTAACATTAACCGTAGATAGAATCTTCCCCTTTATTAGGATTAACAAAATATATTTTTCCTATTGCAAAACTTTTTTTCCGTTTCACCCACAATTTAGATTGTTTGTCCCACACATAGTGTTGTGAAAATTCTTGATAAATGTAATTTCTTGCAGTTTCATCCTTGCCACAACGGAAGAAAAAAGCAATGAAAGTGGAAATTTCGTTACCAGCTTCATACTGAACGACATCAGGATGATCCATAGGTTGGAAAATTACATGATGCATACCAGGTAAATGCACAGCAAACCTAACAACAAATGGATATTCTTCATGCAGTAAATGACCAAATAATCTCCACGCCGCCTCCGGTGGTGCAATATATCGAGAATCAAGATATTGTTAAATCTCATCTATTGCGCCCACAACCATTGTAGTACGATCATCTCCTTTATAAATATATTTGTTTATATATTTAACACATCGCACGCTTGCACAAACTTCCACATTAATGTGACAATCAAATAATTTGGAGAGGTGAGGATTATAAGGAACCACATCCCTATTATCAAC
Organism: Eschscholzia californica; assembly: GCF_041429995.1. Taxonomy (NCBI): domain Eukaryota; kingdom Viridiplantae; phylum Streptophyta; class Magnoliopsida; order Ranunculales; family Papaveraceae; genus Eschscholzia; species Eschscholzia californica. The sequence goes on along the minus strand of NW_028238309.1, from coordinate 25,989,472 downwards.
TAAATGACCTCGAACGATGAAAACACGACCATCATTACAGCGACGATATACTGGGTATCCGTCTTCCCCTATAGTTGTTTTATCCACAAACTTATGGGGGTAACTTTTTGAGCATCTTCCGTTTATCATGCACGGTGACGTAGGATGTCGTAGACCACATGGACCATGCATCATGCAATTTTTAACCGTATCAAAAAGTAGGGGATCAGTATCTTGATCTGAAAATTCTGCAGAAATCAATTTATCTACCTGAGCAGGGGTATGAATTTTGTACTTTTGTTGAAGAAAAATGAGAGCATGCATATGGGGCAATCCACGTTTCTGAAACTCTATTGTGTAAGCATGAGCCACAACTTTTCCGAATACACCATCTTTATTAATTATACTCATTAACTTTTTGCGCTTAAACTCAAATACACGCATAACTAAATCAGGTCGATCAATAGCGGTTTGCTTTGGTAATAATGCAGTTGTTATCTCTGGCCACTTAGGGTTGGCAGTCATTGTTAAGAAAATATTTGGATGATAGTGGTAACGTGTGATTGTCATAGATACTTGATAGAGTCCAAACAAATGTCTACTACTACCTGTGCAGGAGGATGGAAAAATAAATCGGCGACCTACTTGATCAGGACGCAGCCCATCACTTGCAATATCTGTGAGACCACTATATAGTTCAGAACGCAATTGGCTCTGATGAAGTCTAATACAATATTAACGGTTCTGCTCGATTAAGGCCCATGCATCTACAAAAAACTCCTGGAATAAATTACATGCCCTTAATACAGTTGAATATTCATCAGGACGCTGGAATACACGATAGATGTAGAACTACATCTGAGTTAGGCGTTTTCTACTTATCCGGGTCAATTTTGCATCCCGTTGTTTTAGCTCGGGTTCCCATCCCAACTCTCCATAAGGAAAGAGCAAAATATAATGTAAGGACAAATAAGCAGGGTGACAATCCGGTAGTCTCATTAGTTCATTACCCCCATTCAAGTGCAAGATAATATCACGAGATGAAGTTACCTCAGTACCATCTCCAGGAATTATCATGGCAATTTCTTCAGTTATAGGTACATTATAACGTCGTCTATCAGTTGATGCACTATATTGCAGACTAACCGGTATATCTTTGTCTAGAGAATTCAACTGCATTAAAATTGCGTGAGCCTGACGATAAATTGGGAAGAATACATTATGATTTACCAAAGTGTCCTGGATAATTTGGAAGATTGAAACATCTAAGTCATCTTTTCTACGACTACGGATGTTGAGAGCGATTGATGGATCATAAATATAAAGTTGTGCATAGGAGGGAGTTGTTCCATCTTCTTGTATGAATGATCCAGTCCTGTGACGCAATTCTCCCTGTATAGCAAATGAGATAGGACATTGTCCATTAAAATTTCTGCGCTCTAAGTTGCATCCAAGACTTGTGAAAGCATTTGATGCATTGTAGCGCCGAATATTACATCGAAATGCTTTAGATTTATCATCAATTCTATCATTCAATGCTTTTAACGGCAAAAAGGGTTCACGCAGTTGTGGCAATCGAATTTTCCTTGCAAACATGTTCCAAATAATGGAGTATTTGCACGAGAGTTAACTAATTTTTCATCAAGCCAATGAAGTGCTTTGCAATGGGAGCATTTAACATCCATTAATCTCAGGTAGTGACGGTGTCTCAGTGGGTGTGCGTTCTACGAATGAAGGTGTCGGTGGAGGATATTCACTGACCGTATTAACAAACGTATTTTGAGGGCGGCTAGACGATTCACCTTCTTCATAAGTGCTACCATTAAATCTTGCACGCTTAGCCATTTGTGTATGCTCATTTGTGGTGATGATTCCCTATTCAAGTGAATATATATGATGATAGGATACTTGAATGTTTGTTATTTGTATATCTTCATAGAACTAAATGTATAACAATATATATGATTATGGTGGTGCTACTGTTATACCGACAATATGTAATTTTTATGATTAGAAAATATAAGAAAACAAAATTAAATGTATTATGCATCAAGGTTAAAAGAAATATATAATTTGTTGACATACCTCAGACTGATGTTCTACTGTTCTTTCAATTCTATGACGTGTCACCATCTCATTCTGACGACGGATGCGTTGAGATGTACGTCGATTCTACATTAATATTAAGTAAATTAGTTGGAATCTATAATATAATTATTTATTTTAAATATGAGAAGTATGTACAAAATCTTACCTCCGAAGAAGGCGATAAAGATGCGTTAACTACTTCAGACGTCTCTGTCAACGAACGTGATGCACGTTCCCTTTCACGTCTTTGACGTTGAGCTAATGTTCGTGCCTGCTAAATAACAAATGAATGAGCAATAATTACCTTTACTAATTCGTACACTAAATAAATTACTTTTCAAAAACATTTAGAATCATACACTTAATTGTGGCGATTTCGGGTTATCTGACGCAATATTCTCAATATTAGCTAATTGCCTAAGAGGGGAGTTATTCATCGGATTTGATGGAAGAAGATTACGAGAAGAAGACCAAATACAACTGCAAAAAAAAATATTAATTGCATTCAATTATATCGTAAAGACGCGTATCAAGTGAGAAACAATTGTTAATGTAATTTAAAGTGAATGAAACAATTACACATTTTAAGAGTCATATTAGAATCTATTAACTGAGAAGGTAAATACTTAGTAGCAACACCAAAGTTAAATAAATTATATGAAAAATTTGTAGAGCCAAATGAAAACTACACAGTCTTCTAATACTTCAACGGTAACTGATAAGAATAAAGTTTTTACGAATGATCACCCATCACACAGACAATGAAAATGCTTTTACTACATTTAAAATTTGAAAATATTCGAATATCAAAATAAATCCAAACTATTGCAAATCAATTATTAAAATTAAAACTGATAAAGGAAAAAAAAATGACATGAGGTCAATCAAGAGAGTTTTCTAAAATTGAAACAATTAAAACACTATTAAAAATAGACTAACTTCACTTCGTAGATTTAGAGCCAGCGACGATGACATTCATTGAATCAAGAAGAAGCTTGGACTCTATACCGTAATTTAATTTCTCTGCTTTCATCACTACTACCTTCACCTGCCTATCATCATTATAAGTTTCCTCCTTCACCTTGAGATTTAAGATGTAATATTTCCCAATAACACTATCGATAGTGTAATTGAACTGTTCCTCATCCTCTTCTTCAGATTGTACAAATCTTCTGCTGAAATACCCATTATCTCCTCACCAGATTTCTGAACTGCAGTTGCATATATAGTGCCAGAATGATCTTGCAGCTTTAACTACAAGATGTATCTGAAGTTGCATTCAGCAAATGTCTTATCACATTTAGGGCAATGCCACTGACAGTCGTCATTCATAATTACCTTCTTGTTACAATGGCGAGTTCCGTCCATGAGGGGACAAGCGTTATAAGCGAAGTTTTCAGTCTTGATGGATGAAATTGTGGCATTGATAATGATGAAGTCCGGTTTATCAGAGATTTCAAGTTGATCATGTTTGATTTTGGATATATGGGTACGACATGGATTAAACGTTCCTGAGAAACCCTTCGATACTTGTATGGACGGAGCATTGCTTCCCGTTGTGGTAAACCAATTTTTTTAATTCACGGTCTTATAGAATATCTGAGTCCACAAACAATTGACTTGATGGGAGCATTCCAACTGATTTTCTATTGAAATTGCAAATTCTTCCAGACTTCACAGACAAAACAGGAAATACTCCAGAATCGACCATATGATGGATCCTATGACCTTCCTCATCGCAGTATTTACCTTATAAAGTTAGTTCTACAGTATAGCCAGAACTATCCTTTAACCATAAAGTCATTTTTTGGGTTTGAGTACCATCCTTCTTCGTTACAGGTTTAATGACATTTATATACGAAACAACCCCAATTATATCAACAAATGCATTAGGTTCCACCGTTTCAATCTCATTTATGGGTAAGAACATGAAATGATGTTTAGGTATAGACAGGTCATCCTCTAGGCATTTCTGAACTTTAGAGTATTTTTCTAGATATAACTCGTAATTATTTCCCAGGTGATTATAATTTTTCGAGGCAGATTTCAATACTCCATTAGATATCAAATAAACGTTCCCAGCTTCTATATCAGCGTAGAATTTGTCGACTACATCGTTAAAACAGGTAACATGTAGTTCACCACATTCGGAATCTAAGACGTCAAATGAAAACAATTTCCCTGATCCGCGGGCATTTGCGTAGGTTCTGAGGGGACCTTTTGTTGTTACTCTGACTTTCACTGTCCATCTTTTTAGGTGAGGACTTAGGGCCTTGATAGGTAATTCTTTTGAAGGTAATTCTTTCTTTACAGAACTTAACTCTTGGTTTTTGATCCGACACACATTTCCTCTTCATTTTCTACATAAAATTGGGTATGATTATTTATAAAATGTTATTAAGGGAAATGATGGTCTAACCAATAGTGGAAAACAAACCTAATGAAAATACACAAACCTTAAGATCACTTTTATTTGGTGGCATGGGTTATAAATACGGTATGGGGGCACTAATAATGAAAAACTTCTTATCAATACAAAAACACGTCACAGTTATAACGGCCGTAACCGTTACAAATAGCTCGAAAGGCCGTTACAAAAAGCCTTTTGTAACGGCTATAAACCGTTATATAAAAAAAACGAGCCGTTATAAAAAGTCCCGTTGCAAATACAATTGTAACGGCTTTGTGTGGGTTAACCGTTATACAAGAGCTCATCAAACTGGCGGGAAATATGATGGCGCCAAATTTGCATGCCTATTTGTAACGGCTTCGACACAAAAGGCCGTTACAAATGTTACTATTTGTAACAGATTTAAAACTTTGGCCGTTACAAGTAGCTCATTTCTGAAAAAAAAAATTGTTAAATTCTGTGGTATCCAGCGGCAATATTTTACAGCTTTTACTGTTGTCCTGTTTGAAAATCAGAAAACTGAAACAAGATAACTCAAACTAAAACAAATTATCAAACAAAACACATTATATTGATTTCATACTCTTAATATTGATTTCATATATATATATATATATATATATATATATATATATATATATATATATATATATATATATAACACTTCATAGTACTTCCTAAACACATAAATGTAAGAACTAAACTAAAAAGAAATGATTCAAATTAACCAAAACATTAGTAAATAAATGCTAGTTCGACTAAGCTCCAACGATCTCAATTTTTCTTGTCTTTCTCATCCTGAAAAAGAAATAAAAGAAAAAGAGAATCAATATTTAATGCTACGAGTATAAGAGATAACAATATCGAGTATAAGAGGAAACACTAATTCGATTAAGCTCTAATATTTCAAATCCAGCATCAATAAATCAGAAAATGCTAGTTAGAAATCAATAAAACATAACAGTATAGAGTATAAGTGACTGTGTAGTTGATCTCGGTCTCGGTCAAGACAACATGTATTCAATAACTAATAAGTTTAATAACTAGTAGTACTAGTTCTTTTGACTCTAATGCTACGAGTTTGAGTTAGGAAAGTTTGGTGGATCCTACGAAATGAACTCAAGGTCGACTGTTGTAGGACTCTTGTCTGATTTCCCTAATGGTTGTTTATCTCATATTTCATTCGGTTGTATTATCAGGCATTAAGGTTTATGAGGTAATAAAAAGTCGTTGGTTTTGTAATAGAAAGCAGAACAAGAACATGAAAGCAGAACAAGTTTATATACTTTACCATGTCATGTTGAGTAATTCCCACTGTGATGCGCACCACAAGGTCGATCTCAGCTTCCATGGGCTTCATTAGAGTTGCTGCTGCAAATGGTGAGGGTACATATCAGAACCTCAGTATTAGAATACACGTTCAGCACATATAAAATAACAAGCAATTGAACTTTGTTTTTTTAACTTACTCGGCAATTGTGTTTCTAACCTAATAATTATCAGTTTTCTAATAGATGGATAAAAGCTTACCTAGATTGTGAAGATTCTGAAGTAGGTGGTTGTCGTTGTTGGTTCAAGAGTGCCATCACTGCAGCCATATCTCTAGCTTGTCTCTCTATCGTTTCACGCATCGCAGTGTGGTCTTCCCTAAGCTGATCAACTTCCTTTCTGAGTTTGCCATTTCGTTTTGAAGAATTGAAAGGCCACTAGAACTTGGCTTTTTAAAACTCGCCTTCTGAGGTGTTCTCACTTCGCTGCTGCTCCAAACCTCCATCCAACTTCTCCTGTTAATGTAAAACACTTGATATGATTAACCAAAAGCACGTTATATGAACTAAAAACATTAATTAAGTTTGATTAAAACTTTACGACTAAATTTGCCGTGTCTTGGTTAACATAATTTCCATCACTTCTTAATCTAGTTGTCTTGAAAACTTGAAATCTACTAGCCACAGTGCCATGCTTCTTTTTATACTGCAATGTAAAAAGTAAATGCAAATCATCATTTTAGGTACGATATGTAATCGAATTGAACCAAAAAACTTAAATGAAACTGAAAATGCTACCTCATTGCGATAATTTCCATCACTTCTTAATCTAGTTGTCTTGAAAACTTGAAATCTACTAGCCACAGTGTCATGCTTCTTTTTATACTGCAATGTAAAAAGTAAATGAAAATCATCATTTTAGGTACGATATGTAATTGAATTGAACCAAAAAGCTTAAATGAAACTGAAAATGCTACCTCATTGCGATATTGAGCCATAGATTTTCGCTCCGAGTTTTCTAAGTAAAAGATAATTGAAATTTTCAGTGTTTAATCTAGATATCTAAAATGAAGCATCAAGATTCAGAATCTATAAGCATCAAGATTCAGCCAAAAACAAATATTTTGAAATCTAAGTTGTTCATTCGAACCTGAAGTCAGATTTGACTTCATAAACAGAACAACATAAAGAACAATGACAAAAGCTACTGAAGTTGCAACATTAAGAAACAGACTGTTCTCTATCTTTTCCGAGATTTTCGACTTGTTTTCATCAAATGTATTCTTCTTTGTCATACTTATGCTTAATTTGGTAAAACAACCAAATACAAACAGCCAACAACAGTATAGATTTAACCATCACATGATGAAACACTAACGAAAATGTTATAATCTGTACACTATGCTTAGATGGTAGGAGATGTTGTGCTCTTGTCTCTCTAATGCCTTTCAATCAAGTAGCTAAGTGCTTAAGTCAACCAATATCACATGGTCGTGCGAAGTGAGATATGAGGAGTTGATATTTTGATTTGGATATGAAGATTTGAAGCTACTATTAAAGCATTATAGAGTGATTCAATAGCAAGAAGAAGAATTGGGGAAGAAAAGGTATTGTTGTTAAAACATCCATTAAAAGGAAGTATATAACAAGATCGAGCATTAATCAGTCTACTGATTAAAAGCATGTCTATGAAAGGAAACAAGCTATTCAGAATCAATTATTCAGAATCTATAGTCATATCTGACTTCGAAAATAGAACAATAAAAAGAACCAAAACTTTGAAACAGCTACATACAGCTCAACCATATCCTTGGGAGAGAAAGTGAAGAACCCGAAGAGAGACAAAGAGATCAAACCCCCTTCTTGCTGGTTTGGTGTAGATTTGAGAAGTCTCCCTATCAGAAATCCCTAAAAATCAAAGAATAATCAGTGTTAGAAATAAAATAACTGATTGAGGGATCCGATCATCAACAACTAGCATATCAAAAGCCATTACTGATTTACTGATTCTATAAGATCTAATCTATTTATTATAAAACCCTAGTTGCCCTGCAGAAATTCTTGAGAGAGATAGTTCAAACTCACCAGAATCGACAGTAAAAACTCACGAGAAATCCTTGTTCTCACTCCTCCTTGCTGGTGTGGTGGGATCGATTCCTCCTTGCTGGTGTGGTGGGATCGATTCCTCCTTGCTGGTGTGGTGGGATCGATTCCTCCTTGCTGGTGTGGTGGGATCGATTCCTCCTTGCAGTTGTTCTTTCTCTCTCTCGCTTTCTCTCTCTCTCTGCAAAAACGAACGGGAAAGAGAGGGAACAGTTCCTGATTTTAGAAATTAGGGCTTAAAGATGTTATAACGGCCAGAAAATAGAAAGCCCGTTACAACTACACGATATTGTAACGGCTTGGTATCCGTTATAACACAAAGTCCCAGGGTTGTACTTTTAAAACTTTTTTGTAACGGAGTTATTTTACGAAGGCCGTTACAATAACAAAAATGTACGCGTCAACTTCCGCGCCAACTCAATTGGGTTTTTTATAATGGCTACCTAAGGGACGAGCCGTTATATATAAGCCAAGTTTTATAACGGCAAGCTGACAGCCGTTATATCTGACTTATTTGTAACGGCTTACGTCACAGCCGTTACAAATAGGCGTTACAAAAGGGCCGGATTTTTGTAGTGTATGTCATTATGAGATATGTTATTGAGACGTGGGACTAATATAGAGGTATTCTAACAGAGTAAACTTATGGTTTGTGTTGGTTAAAAAACTGATATGAAAATGATTAAAAATTGGAAACGGTAGTAAAAATGTATCTAACATTTATATATTCCTTATCTATAGTGGTCAGGATGAGAAAGATAATTACCGTACCTCAAGCTTGAAATGTGTCTGAATGTTGTAAAAGGTAGCTCTCTAGAATACCAACTTTGTTTATGATATAAAACACTGCAACAAACTAAAGAACATAAAGTTAGTGATTCGTATATGAACTAGGTATAACCCGTGCCCTAAGGGCACGGAAAAGGCCATTATAGCTGTACACAGTCTATTAAAATCCATTTGTTCTCATAGTTGTGTTTAAGGAAAAGGTGATAGTTGATACATTAGAAACATAGTAAAGGAATTAATGAGAAAATAGTAGCAAAACAAGATAAATTAAATTAGAGTCTTCTTTGATCTCAACCAGTATTCTTTGAGAAAATATCAACAAGAAGATGGCAAGGCATCTCCTCACAAAGTCGATGTTGACGATAACCAAACGAAACCAAGATATATAGCAGCAATTTGCTGGTAGACCTCTTTCTTCCCCATCCTATTACGCGCATCTCTTACAAAGGAAACAAAAATGCCCTTTTCAACGAAAAAAAATGCTTTGAACATTTACAGGATGTTTTAGTGCATGCCTTGAACCTACAAAGTTGTGAACCATTAGAGTAAGAGATATAGGAATGCTAAAAGGATATGTAAGGAGAATACTAACATCAGGCCAGATACAACTTCAGTTATTCTTGTTTCTTTTGAAAATGCCTTTATCATTTATCCTTCCTGTGAGAGTCTGAGACAATATTGTACCTTGTGACTTTTTTTTTATTGAAATTTGTAACTCTTGACTCAGTGCTGAAGGTTGGTTTCTACAGTTACAATGACTCCGTATGTAATTGAGAACATATTGTTTTTTTTTACCTTTGCTTAATTAGGCTTCAAACATATGCTTCACGAAAAAAAATAGGCCCAAAATAATACGAAATCAATTTCTTCACTTGATTAAAAAAAAGAGAAATGATTTATACGAAACAAAGAAAGTGACACAGAATTGAACCACACCCAAGTTTAATAGAAAATCCAAAAATACTGGAAAAATCAAACTAAAAACTAAATCAAACTATGAGACCCATGATATACTCAAGCCATCTATTTGTGAAGTTAGGGAATTTATATGCCAATCCACAATGAGTACATACAAGTTCATCTTTTGAAGACATAAATAACATGAACCAATTAGAATCTCAACCATTGTAAAAGCACACCTAGTCAGGTATTAGATGAACTAACCCAAGTATAAAAGAACAAACTTGAAGATAATTTTATAGTTAAGATTCTAAGGTACATAAATCCAACAACTGATGCACAGTAAATGCATTAGGTATTGAGTTTCATAATTCTAAGATTGAGCGGAACTAAGAAAAAATACGTGTGTGTGAATGGTCAATAAGGATTTCAACAGAATAAAATGATATGATGTTATAAGAACCTTTTGGTTATTAGTACCTAAGTGCGATGACGAGATGTTCTATATCCCATCTCGATAGTAGACAGAGTGCACATGAAGTGATAGCGTTGCAATCAGCTGCTTAGATGAAGACGCGCCGGTATTGTGTCTTGATTGATATTCAACCCTAGCAAAATGACATTTCAGGGGATGATGAAAGAAAATTTATGAATATATTAAGCACAAAGTGATGCAATCTAATAGTTCAAGGATTGGACATGTAATAAAATATATATGACTGAGCATGTTGGTCAACTTTTAATGGTTGACCTCACTCACCTCACAGTTTTCAGTAATACAAAGTAGCCATCTTTTCGGCGATCAAACAATATATGGAAATTAATCAAATCATGTTTTCATTCTCTGTTTCAATTCAAACCCACATGCTAAAACAGAAAAAGAACAAAGGAAAGTGAAGACGAAAGAGAGCAATCATATCACCAATGTGTTAGCATAAATAAAATTTCAGCAGCAAACTACCCATTAAGAAGTTAGATTTCCTCATCTGCCCTAAATTCATAAAACAATCAACATCTTAAACATATAGCAGATCACGAGGCGAAAGCGTACTTCGGGATTACATAAAAGATCACCTCTACAATTGCTTGTTTTATATTCATCGAATAAGATCTTCTCAAGCTACAACACCTGATTTGCAGTATCATCATATAAACATTCCGAGGATTTTCAATGATATATATCCCTAGAGTAAGCAAAAGATACCTGAGCTATTTCTTCACATGTCCTTATGGTATGTTATCTCCTCTCTAAATTTGTTCAGAAAGGAATCATATGTCATTGTTATACCTCCTCCAAGGTCCATTCATTCATTCCAACAGCTGGACTTGAACCCCTAAAAAATGTAGCGGGTGTAAAGATTGTGCCACAAGTAGTACCTGCAACCATGAAAAGAGCAGCAAAAGAACTATTAGTAATTTATGATGCAACTTAGAGTAATACCATGAAAGGAGTATTTGATACTAATAGATACACGATAGATCCGACTATTAGCTCGTTCTCAAGGAACCACAGACTGACGTCGAGTTCATAAATCCTCTTTTGATGGTTATTGATAGATTTGAAATGTTCTACTCTCTGAATACCCGACATTTAACTGGATTAAGCGTATCCAGACCAATTATCTCCCACAATAACATTAACTTATCTGAATATTAAAGAGCTTCACAAAGATTTCAAGTATGGAGATCGAATTCTATAATTCATCAGCAAATGTAAAAAAAAAAGAAAAGAAAAGAAAAATTTACATACGAAGTAGATTAGAAGATTCGATAACTGCAACTGAGAAAAGAGCTCCTGAAAGTATTCCAGTCGCAACTCATCAAGGAGACCCATTTTCGGTTTCTAACACTCTGTCATTGCTCAATGCTGATAACAAATTTGTTAGCATAGATGTATCAAATAAATGAACTAAATCAGGTAAAAGTTAAGAGATTCCAGGAACCCTAATTTTAGGAACTCTCAAAACATAAAGAAATGAACTAAATCAGGTAAAAGTTAAGAGATTATGATATAATTTCACTTCTACCCTAGCCATAAGCAAGAATTAACAAATGAATAAACGGAAAAAAAAAACAGAAGAGGAACTAACCCAATGCAAAGAAGAAGATGAAAATTGCAGAGTTAACTAACCCAATGCAATAGCAAATAAAAAGAGAGATGTGCAGCTTTCCAGGAAAGGAGCAATGGTTGACATATAGGGAAGTTTATCGTTTCATTGAAAGGGAGATTGAATGTCATCCACAAATATACCATGAACTAAAAGAAAGTTGCCAACAATATTGTACCTTAATTTCAAGCCTAGTGAAGAATCAAAGTTCCATATCAAAGCAAAATATCTAATATCATTCAGATAAAATTAGGAAATGAAAGTTGCAAAATCAATGTAAGGTAAAAATAAATAGGAAAAATTTACTTAACTGAAGGGTCATACGTGTTGAGAACTCTGTCGAAATTGCACGATTGGGTAGCTTGATCTCACTTTTGAAAATGAAAGCATCGATGTTTTATGCAGAGGTGGGAAGAGAGGCGATGATGAAAGAGATAATGAAGCGGAGAATTTTTGGAGGAAGACCATCAAAAAGGAAGGATTGACTTTGCAGATTCAATTAACATAGTTTTCTTTTAATTAGAGTTCAAGAGAAGAGAGAAGGGTTTTGGCGATGAGACTGAATGAAACTGATAGAGACACTACAATTGGAAAATGATTGGTGCTTATGGATGAATACCATCAGAAGGGGAGGATTGAGAAATCTAAATAGGGTGATCGTTTTTTAGAGACCTCAGAAGAAATGACAAAACCAACAAGAAGATCTAACAAACTGAAGGATTTCATGGGGCTCATAGTTCATAATGGGATGGAATGCTTAGTATCATCTTAGACCAATCAATTTGTACCTCAAGAAAGAAGGAGAGAGATAACAATATTGACTAAGGGAAAAAAACAAATTACTACCTTGACAAAATAATAAAATGATGGAGAGAACACAATATTCTTTTACTGTTCGAAAAAAAATGAAAACCATTTTTTTAAATTTATCGCCGCCAGTGCTTGAAGACCATCAGTAAACTCTGAAATTGGAATCAAAGAAAATTTGATTTACATGTGAGATAAACATATATTTTGTAAATTTTAAGAATGCAACCAGAATTTGATCATTAGCCAACCAATAAACAAAACAAAAGATCAATGTTATTTACTTTGATCTCAAGTTACAGGATTAGGATCTGTATTGGTTCTCGTAATATCACCTTCAGGAACGCTTTAATCATCTTGAGTAATACTGCTACAATTATTTCTTTTTCCTTCAAAACACCTTCCTCTTTTTCCCATGTTCTAGTTGAGGCATTTTATCAAACATCTTGACACCAATTTCAGATTCTCATAGGATGGGTAAATTATAATAAGCTTTGGTGCAGGAAGCAAAATCCAAATTGGATGTTAAAATGACAAATGGGAAAATAAAATTTATATCTTTATATAAATTTTCACCACCACCACTTAAGAAGAACACATGAGAAATGGGGAGGGAATTAAGGAATATAAGAAGATGAAGAAAAAAGTAAAGCAGAAAAAGGATTTGTAACTGTTTCATAAGTTTTTTACCCTTATCTTCTTTGTTGATTCCAGTTTCCTTAACTCTTCATAAGGAATAGTGGTTGTTGATTCCGGCTTTTTGAATTCATCCTGAAGATTCTGATATAAGGATGCAAAGAGTAACTGGATGAGAAGAGACAAATACATAAGAAGAATAAATGGAAGACATAATGAAGAAGCAGCAGGTTCACGGAGGAACACCATCGGGCACGAAGTGAGATGAGGGGTTTTGGCGTTGGTTTCAGCTCATATGCAGAAGGTGCGGCAGTAGATGGGGTGTTGGATTACATCAAGGATTAGGATCCACCTTAGATTAGAGGGTAGCATCCTCCTCGTTTACTTCGTACTAGTCAGATGTCCACATGGTTGTCCAAGTAAGCAGCATGGTGCATTTATTTTGTCCTAATCATCAAAACCCACTCTGTTTTGTTATATACTAGGTATAACCCGTGCCTCCGGCACGGTGAGAATCCAATTTATTGTGTGATTATAGTTATGCTTGAAGGAAAACAAAATCTCCTTTCTTCCGGAGTTTATCGTCGACAAAAGAAAACAAAATGTTAAAAAGTAATTGAAGATATAAGTACCATATAACAACGTAAAGATTGCAGGGTATTAATAATAACGTAACGATCGCGCGATACTATATAATATGAAAATGATTAGTGGGAGGATTAAGAGAAAAACAACAGAGAATTTTTGAAATAGGGCAATTAGAAGAAAAGTTGCGTGATATGCATTAAAGCATTTTAATTCTATGCCCACACAAGATTCTTGAAAATAAAACGGGGGATACATGTTTTGTAATTAGAAAACATAAATGAAAACGATTTTATTGAAAATGGAATTTGCTATAAATTTAAACTTGAGTCAAGAACTTGATTCCAAACTCGTTTGAGACTTTGAACACCATATTCGTACTATCTTCACCCATATAGATATATTTGCGCACAAATATAGTTGCATCCCTTCCATGTTTGAAGTTGGAGCCCTGACGAATCGTTCTTTTACACTTTTTTTGGTAACTTCATTCTCGTACTTTAATGTGCCAACCTTTTCCTGGTCCCTTATACACAATATGATAGTATATATTGCTTATTGGGATAAACATCATGATATCGTAGTTTAGATCACATTTTCTCCTTATTAACATAACACTCTTGTATTCACTCAATTGTGACCAATAAAAGTACAAGACGAATTAGATGATACCTCATCAGATGATATTGTATACGAAAGATAGTAGATTACAGAAAAGAAAGAATGAAAATTCAGCGGCATTATTGGTTGGAGAACACTTTCTTACCTTTGTCTCTTTTGGAATGTCAAGTAATTTAATTGCTTTTCTAATCTAACCTCCTCTTTAGAATTCGAGTAAAAGGAACCCAAATATGCTAGAATGGCATACCTCGATTCTTAAAAATGGGTACGCCTTGTATATAGTTTATAAGTTTTCACTTTGAAATTGGAATTTAGGTAACGGACAAGAATGAAAATGACTTAAAATACAAAAACAACACCAAAATGGCAAATCTTTTGGGAACTCACGACGTTATTTGTTAGAATATGAAAAAGGAACACAACCACAAGAAAAGCTTATTATTTTACCAAGCAAAGTAGAGGCCCACATCTTACTCAAACAATATGTCTCAAAGATGACGCCTAACCAGCCAGAATAACCAAATAAACATGTATGCTTAACCACAAAAAAAAGAAAATAAAAATACAAAAACTAATAAAACTGTAAACCACCAATCAACATTTGACTCCAACATGAAGAAATGATAATTGTGGCTTCAAACAGAGAACTCCCTTGCCATCTTCTGTATACTAAATAACTAAACCAATCAGTCTCCAACCTAATGTTAACTCTCGTGGAGACAAACCAATTAAACCGAAATATATTTTCGTGACTGCAAATTATGGAAGAAGAGTAGTGGAACTCTGAAGCCAAACTCCATTTTATATAGTGATGGATGAGCACCAACAATGCAATGATTCAAAGAAATAGCTTATTCTTCTGTAACTGGTGGTGGTAAAAAGTGGACAATTAAAGGTTTCAGACTGCTAAATTAAATAAGATATTTAAACATTAAAGTCTTTTTAAGAGAGAGAAGAGTTGTTACAACAAAAAAAAACAAGGAAAAGAGAAATAACCGTCAAAGAAATATTAAGGGACGTCTGTTATGGTGATTAATTTGAAAGAATTAAAAATAAATAGTAGGAGATTCGAGTGAAACACATAATGTAAGATGGATGAGATGAGAAAGAGAACCCAGTGAAATACGTTATTTTTCCAAGGAAGATCAACAGAGGAATAAGGAGAGACATAAGGTATGTTTTTTTTAGGAATAAAGGAGGTGTTAAAGGGAGATAAAGAGACGGTGCGTCCAGTGGAATAACTTAATAAGAAATACCAAAAATGCCCTAAAATATTGCTACCGCTGCCCCTATGCAAGGAATCAATGGGAGCTTCGGAGTAGAAATAGGGCGAATACAACAATTATATGGAGCGTTTTTAGAAATCTTCCAACTTAAATTACACTAAATATATTTCATTAAGTCTAATTAATATTTATGAACCTAGTTAATACTATTATTTTTGTTCAATAATTATACCGAACTTAATTAATTTTTTATCCAATCAGCTGCATTTATTTTGTCCCAGTCATCACTAAGAAACTCTGTTTTGTTATATGGATTATGAATTATGAATATATTCTTAGTAAGTGGTTGAAACAACATTTAACAAAAGGGATAAAATCAAATTTTATTTTTTAGTGTTTGCAAATACAATTTTAATTTATATGGCGGATGATCGGCAACCATCACATAAAGTACACATTGGGAAGGAAAAATCAACAACATCAAAAAATGATGGTATCTTCAATGTAATAGTTAGTCAAAAAAATATTATAATATTGAAAAAATCCACTCAAAATTTTATCGTTAGAAAGTAAGAGCATGAAGGGTAGAAACTTAAGTTAGTTAGATGAAACGAATGAGAATTTTCTACCAACAACCACGTTTTATTTAAACAAAAAACACATAAGATTATTGTTTTCCTTGTTGACTAAAGTAAGGAAAAGACTACAAAATGAAGTGTCGGGTGTGAGTTAGAGGAAAATGCCATGGTTAATCTGAAGATGATAGTGGTGCAGGAGAGTAGCTTAGTTTATTAGTCTTCACATTGCGACTTATTACTGTGTACTTTCGTTGGCATTTCTTACAACATATCACCATGTACGTCATACTCACGTCCTTGAAGCTTCGGATATCATGACACGATGCGTGACATTTTGGGCAAGGCGGCCAACGAAAGTAGTTATAGGTTGGAGGTCGGTGTGAGTGTTGTGGTGGTGGCTTAACAACATGCAGAGGTGAAGTGTGGTTCACTGATGATGAAGACGAAGACGATAATTCAGGGGATGGTGGTCTATTAATGGATGGTGATGTTGGCACATTAGTGGATGGTGATGATGCCACCGATGACAAAGTCGGGGACGACCAATTAACAGACGGTAAAGACGTGTCTTGTGTTTCAAATTCATCTTTTTTCCTCTTTCCATGTGGTCCATTGGCTTCGTTACTGACAAAAGGAAACTTGTTTGAAATGTTTTTAAGCTCGTTTGAAAGCATCTTGGTGGCGTCGAAATATTAATTGTCGAAGATGCCCACAAGAAACAATACCTTTACATGGAAGATGAAGAGTGTTTGTGAGACAAAAGAACGTTACTTTTTTAAAATAAAGAGGAAAAAACAATGTGAAGGTGTGAAAAGATATACATATAGTATTAGCAACCAATATGCATACATAGAATTTTAAAAATCAACAGCTAAATACCATTTTTAACGTTGTTCGACCAAATATAAATATTAACTGTGATCTCAGTGACGGGAGAAATATACAGGGCCGTGGCTGAGAATTTCGGGGCCCAATGCCAAATTTTTGTTGGGGCCCCTTGTATAACGAAACGTATTTTTTTTTTTATAGAAAACATATAACAAATAAATTCAAAATAATTTGACCACAATAAGATAATGGATTGTTTATTACTCGAATTTCAATATATTTTTCAAAGCATTTAAAAGAACAATTTTCACTTGAAATTTTTTCTCTTTGCATTTTTTGAAGCGAAATCATCGATTAAACCTTCGTAATCAATTGTGTCTAGGAAGCCACTTTCAATGCTAAGCAAAGCTAATTCATTAAGTCTGTCTTGCAACATGCTTGATTATGACTTTAAAAGCTTTAACTTTGAGAAACTCCTTTCTGCAGATGGAACTGTAACGGGTATAGTTAATAAAATTCTGTAAGCGATGCTACTAGCTGGAAAACAATTCATCTTCTTCAAAAAATTTAATACTTCATTAGCTTTGGTAATTTCTTCTGGCAAAATTGCTTGTAAGAGTTTCAACTCCACAAATAAGTCATCTGCTTCAACATCAGAATGTTCTCCGCTCTTCAAACTATTTGAAAGATTATGACGACAAGCTTTTAAGTCATCTACATGATACTCGCGTAGCTTTTCAGGTCTCAACAAAAAGCCAAAATTTTTCTCATAGTCTTGATATTGCTCGAATCTCCTCTCCAATGAGCCAATAGCTTGATCTACTAATAAAGTGAAATAATGAATTCTAAAATTTTCTTTACCTGAATGTGAAACCAATTGCGATGATCCGTCACCAGTATCATCAAAATGTCTTTTTCGACGAATTTCACGCCTCTTAGAAAAATCTGGGTCAATTTGCATTTCAATAGCCATTTTCTCAGCATTAACCATGGCCACTTCAAATCCAGTTTCTCTATACATCTTCAGATACACAATCAATCCTTTTATTAATTCTATAGCAATGTCAATATGTATGTCCTTTGCCTACAAGCGCTTGCTAACCTTATTAACCGCTACTAATAACTTGTACCAAATAGTAAGACTTAGTAAGAATTCGAAATTACCAAGTTCAAATCTTGCAATTGATTTTGCTTCACTACTTGTTTTTGGGTCATTCTCATTTTCTCCTAGTTGAAGTAAAGCTTCTCTGGTTTGTAGAGGTTGCGTTATGATTGCCTTAAGACTATCAACACGACTCTCCCACCGTGTAGTCGACAACGGTTTTAGAGTAACTCCTTTTAAATTATCTTTAAAATTTGCCAACGTTTTGTGGAATTCGCGAAGAAAGAATAAATTCGTTGCAGTACTCCAAATAGATCTTTAGCTTTACCGTGACAACTTGCTATATCGCACAGAGTTAAGTTCAAACTATGACAACCACACGCAGTGTAGAATGCTCGCGGATTTATATTTAAAAGTCTTTTTTGTACACCTTGTTTGCACCCTTTCATATTTGATCCATTGTCATATCCTTGACCTCTTACATCATCAATCTCAAGATCAAAACTCTTTCACGCTGATAGTAATTCTTCGAAGAGTCCATATCAAGATGTATCATTAACAACTAAAAATTGTACAAAATATTCTTCTAATTTTACTAAGCTAGCAGACATATCCACGCACCTCAAAATCAAAGTCATTTATTCTTGGTGATTGATATCAGGTGTGCAATCGAGTATAACAGAAAAATACTTAGCTTCTCTAATCTTTTTAAGGATTGCACCTCTAACTTTAGAAGATAATAGTTCTATTAACCCATTTTGAATAACATTACTAAGATAATGATTTCGAATTTCACTATTTTGAATTCGACGGAGATGTTCTTTCATCAATGGATCATGTTCTGCCAACATCTCAACAAGACCCACAAAATTTCCGTTAGACTCTTGACCAATTTTGTGGTTGGTTCCACAAAATACAAGATTATATTTTGAAAGGTACTTTACTATTGAAATCAACCTTTGTAACAATAATTTCCAATGTTCTTTTTCTTTCTGAATTGAGTCTTGTACAACTTGATCAATAGTACGATTTTTTTGAAATCTAAGCTGCAACCCAATCCAGGTGGCCATGTTAGCTATGTGGTCACTACTAAGTTCATGTTCTTTAAGCCTCTCAGTAAGATGTCTCCAGTCTCCATAACCATCATTTGCTAACTGATTTTTTGATAATTTTTTCTTAAACAATTTGCAACAAAAGCAGAACACTCTATCAATATCTTTTGAGTACACAAGCCAAACTCTATCGTTTTTCTCTCCGTTTGATAATTGCCTTGTGTAAAATTCTGATGAAAAACGTTTATTTGCCTTATCTTTAAGACCTTTCTTGATTGATAGGTCTCTAACAGGACCTTTTTCAGCTAGCAGATCTCTCAATTTTCCATCAAGACTATCCCAAATTCTTGGATCATAGATATTATCCGGAATTTCATCAGTTGGTTTATCAACGAAGTCATTGAAATCATGATTAGGAATATCATCATCATTACTTTCGTTTTCTCCGCGAACTTCAGTTGATTCTTCATTATTTTCCTCAACTACTAATTCTTCAGTTGGAATATCGCCATCACTCTCTTCATCAACAACGATATTTTCATAACTGTCCCCATGAATCATATCATGATCATTGTTACTTTCGTTCTCTACACGGACTTCAGTTGATGCTTCATTTGTTTCTTCAACTACTAACACTTCAGACGGAATTGGTTGTTCTCTAATAATGAATTTATCAAGAACTCCCCTTTGTGATTGAATTATTTTTCTTCTTTTTCTTTCTCATGCCTTTTCAAATTTCCAGATTTATATTTTTTTGGTGCCATGTATATAAGTACAAGTAAAATTGAAGAATGAAGACGAAGACTATTGAATCTCAAAGTCGTAAAAACCCATATTTATAGAGTATAAACTTCAGTCCTTTTTCTAATCTAAAAGAACTAAATTAAGAATTTAATAAAAGAGATTTAGATTTTACAAACAATATATGTTGGAGAGATTAAGATGAAAATAAATATAAAGAAAGTTACCAAAGTAGAGAGAGAAAACGATTGGTATGGCGGTTAATGGAAAATTGAAGGGAAATTTAGCAATCAGAAAGGAGGAGAGAGAATTTAACATTGAAAAGCATAAATTTCTTTACTATTAATGGTAGGTTTTAAATGTAAGAAACAAAAACTTTAACCAATTTCAAACTCAATTGAAGGGAATGTGTACTATTGTGGGCCCCATTGATTACACAAACTTCTCCATTGATTATCCCGCTTTCTCTCTCTAATTTATTACCATGCATGTTACTTTTAATAGAAATGTAAATCGGATCGTTCAGTTTACATTAAAGTAACCAATTTTTTTGTAGGCCCCATCCGTTGAGGGGCCCAGTGAGGGCGCCCTGCCCGCATTGGGCCTTACACGGGCCTGGAAATATATTATAACATCTGTAGGAAGCTATTGTTGAGTATATTAGGAGGAGGTGATGGTTAATGTATATAGTTAGCTCTACTGTCTCCTGGTTGATTAAATAAAGCAAAGGAATGAATGGATGCTTAAAACAAAATGGTCTATATGAATGTTGTCTTCTGCCAAATTACATGTATATACACATCTCTTTGTATCTCTTGTAATCAAAATGCTATGGTATGTACTTTTCAAAGGAGGAACACACGATGAGGAGGTTTGTTTGAATAAGCTTCAACTATTTATATGTATATAGTTAGCTCTACTGCCTCCTGGTTGATTAAATAAAGCAAAGGAATGGATGCTTAACACAAAATGGTTTATATGCATGTTATTTTCTGCCAAATTATATATATATATATATATATATATGTATATACACATCTCTATGCATTTCTTGTAATCGAAATGCTATTGTATATACTTTTCAAAGGAGGAGCACATGATGAGGAGGTTTGAATGAATAAGCTTTAACTAATTAGATCAGTCTTCCTCCTCTTGGCACATGATGTTCACTAATGACAAATACATATTACTACTACAATATGTCCTACAAAGGCCAATTACAGTATGTGGTCATCCCCTCTCCACCTGATTTCACTATATCATACTGTATTACTATTAAATATCGTGCACCGATGTTATTATAAGTATCACTCCAAACCCATCTTGAACGTTACCTCAGTATATCGGCACAGCAGAAGTGTTTACTTGAATCCTCTTCAAAGACTGAAAATACAGACAAATGTTATTAGTATCCCAGAGCTCATACAGCCGAAACAATGTATATATTATTTACATGTACGATAATCTATAACAAAAAAAACCTATCAATACTTTTAAAAAACATGGAGTTTCTTATCCCAACCTATAAACAATACCTTAAAAACATGAGAAACATGAGGTTTCTTCATTCAAACCTAACAATCTTATCTATATAATAAAAAAACATATCAATATGATAAAAAAACATAGGGTTTCTTCTTCAAAACTATAAACAACGCCTTAAAAGATTTGGGATTTCTTGTTCAAAACTAGAAACAATGCCATAAAAGACATGGAGTTTCTTCTTCAAAACTATAAACAATACCTTAAAAAAAACATGAGGGTTTCTTCTTCAAAACTATAAACAATACCTTAAAAAACATGGGTGTTGTTCTTCAAAACTATTAGAAATCATCTAATCTAATAAAAAACGTGTAAAAAAAAGGACAGAGAGATGTTCATGTTGAGTATTTAGGTTATTATGCACATCATGAGCAAAAAGTTTTAATCTCTAAGAAGCTAATGTTGATTATATTAGTAAGAGGAGATGATAAATGTATATAGTTATCTTTTTCCAAATTATATACATATATATATATACACATCTCATACACATCTCTCTGTCTTCTTGTAATACAAATGCTTCAGTATATATTTTGCAAATGAGGAGCACATGATGAGGAGGTTCGCATGAAAAAGTTTCAGCTAATTAGATCAGTCTTCCATATTACCACTACTATATGTTTTACACTGGCAATTACATGTATAACAAAAAAATGGGATTTCTTCAAACCTATAAACAATACCATAAGAAAGAATGGGGTTACTACATCAAACCTAACAATCTTTATTATAGAAAAACCTATCAAACCTAATAAATAAAGGACAGTGAGGAAGTGAGGAACTCACCAATATATATATATATATATATATATACCAGGGTCGTGTTTTCCCCAGTGCGGGCGGGGTGCCCGCACTGGCCCCCCAATCAATGGGGCTCACGGATTCCAAAGTCTGTATAGACTTCTGACGGAATGGGGTAGATATGGTGATAGGAAAAGCTAGAGGTAGGATTAAAAGAGATGGTTCTCTCTCTTACTTTTAGAAATACATATTGAAGGTAGAGGTGTTGGGGCCCACGAATTTAGATCTTGATGTACTAATCTCTGACCAATTAAAAACTTGAAAAGACAAAATGTAATTTCAAAATTTATTTCTCTCTCTCACCTTTAGAAGTACCTATTAAATATAGATGTAGAGATTTGTTTCTTTTTTAGTTTAATGGTTTCTTTTTTAGTATATAGAGCACTGCAGAGACCTAAGTTTGATCAAAATCCTCCTTCTTTTATGTTTTTTTTTTGTGTAGATTCCTTCTTTTATGTTACGCGTTTTTTTATGTTTCCCTACTATTTCTAATTTATAAATTCTTTTAACTTAAATCCCTAATTTATTCTTCTATATTAAAAAAAAATAATAAGTTTATACTATATACAATAGCTATTGTTCATCTTGAAATTCAATAGTCTTCTCCAATCTACAAATTCCTACATAGTCATTATAAAAAAGAAGAAACAACATCATTAGAATTTAAGTTCGGTGAATTTGAATTTGGGTGTGGCTTTAGATTTCTTTTTCTCTTTTTGAATTTAATGACACCAAAAAAATACAAATCCGGTAATTTGAAGAGGCAGGAGGAGAAAAAAGAAGAAAAATTTATTCAATCACAAAGAGGAGCTCTCGATGAATTCATTATTAAAGAACAACCAATTCCGACTGAAGAGTTAGAAGTTGAGAGAAATAATGAACCATCAACTGAAGTCCGTGTGGAGAACAAAAGTAATGATGATTATGATGTGGTTCATGGGGGGGGGGGGGGGGGTTCTGAAAATATCATTGTTCACGAAGAGAGTGATGGTGATATCCCAATTAAAGAGTTAGTAACTGAGAAAAATAATGAAGAATCAACTGAAGTCCGTGCAGAAAACGAAAGTGATGATGACCATGATACGGTTCACGGGGGAATTGCTGAAAATGTGGTTGATTGTGGTATTCTTAATAATGATTTAAATGACTTCGTTGATGAACCAACTACTGAAATTCCAGATAATATCTATGATCCAAGAATTTGGGATACTATTGATGGAAAATTAAGAGATCTCCTGGCTGAAAAAGGTCCAATTAGAGACCTATCAATAAAAAAAGGTCCCAAAGATAAGGCAAATAGACGATTTTCGTTAGAATTTTACAATAAACAATTATCCAATGGAGAGAAACATGATAGAGTTTGGCTTATGTACTCAAAAGATGTTGATAGAGTGTTTGCTTTTGCTGCAAATTGTTTAAGAAAAAAACATCAAAAAACCAGTTAGCAAATGATGGTTATGGAGACTGGAGACATCTTACTGAGAGGCTTAAAGAACATGAAGTTAGCAGTGACCATGTAGCTAATATGGCCACCTGGATTGGATTGCAGCTTCGATTTCAAAAGAATCGTACTATTGATCAAGTTGTACAAGATTCCACTAAGAAAGAAAAAGAACATTGGAGACTACTATTACAAAGGTTGATTTCAATAGTAAAATACCTTTCAAAGTTTAATCTTGCATTTCATGGAACCAACCACAAAATTGGTCAAAAGAACAATGGAAATTTTGTGGCACTTGTTGAGATGTTGGCAGAACATGATCCATTGATGAAAGAACATCTACGTCGAATTCAAAACAGTGAGATTCGATATCATTATCTTAGTAATGTTATTCAAAATGAGTTGATACAACTATTATCTTCTAAAGTTAGAGGTGCGATCCTTAAAAAGGTTAGAGAAGCTAAGTATTTTTTCTGTTTTACTTGATTGCACTCCTGATAGCAATCACCAAGAACAAATGACTTTGATTTTGAGGTATGTTGATATGTCTGCTAGCCCAGTCAAAATAGAAGAATATTTTGTGCAATTTTTAATTGTTAATGATACATCTGGATCTGGACTCTTTCAAGAATTACAATCAGGGTTAAAGAGTTTTGATCTTGAGATTGATGATGTACGAGGTCAAGGATATGACAACGGATCGAATATGAAAGGGTGCAAACAAGGAGTACAAAAAAGACTTTTAGATATGAATCCGCGAGCATTCTACACCGCATGTGGTTGTCATAGTCTGAACTTAACTCTGTGTGATATAACTAGTTGTGATGGTAAAGCTAAAGATTTATTTCGAGTAGTGCAACGAATTTATTCTTTGTTCGCAAATTCCACAAAATGTTGGCAGATTTTAAAAGATAATCTGAAAGGATTTACACTGAAATCATTGTCGATTAAACGGTGGGAGAGCCGTGTTGATAGTATTAAAACGATCATAACGCACCCTCTACAAATAAGAGAAGCTTTACTTCTACTAGCAGAGAGTGACAATGTACTAAAAACAAAAACTGAAGCAAGATCAATAGCAAGATTTGAACTTGGTAATTTCGAATCTTTACTAAGTCTTACTATTTGGTGCAAGTTATTAGTGGCAGTTAACAAGGTTAGCAAACGTTTGCAGACAAAGGACATATACACATTGATGTTGCTATAGAATTGATAAACGGTTTGATTGTTTATCTAAAGATGCGTAGAGAAACTGGATTTCAAGAAGACATGGTTGAAGCTAAGAGAATGGCTACTGAACTGCAAATTGACCCAGTTTTTTCCGAGAAGTGTGAAATTCGTCGAAAAAGACATTTTGATGAGACTGGTGATGGCTCATCACAATTGATTTCGGGATCGGATGAGGAAAATTTTAGAGTTTATTATTTTATTTTATTAGTAGATCAAGCTATTGGTTCATTGGAGAAGAGATTTGAGCAATATCAAGAATATGAGAAAAATTTTGGATTTTTGATGAGACCGGAAAAATTATCCAGGTATAATGTAGATGACTTAAAAGCTTGTTGTCATAATCTTTCAAATAGGTTGAAGAAAGGGGACCATTCTGATGTGGAAGTAGATGATTTACTTGTGGAATTAAAACTCTTACAAGCAATTTTACCCGTAGAAATTACAAAAGGCAATGAGGTATTAGATTTTTTGAAGAAGATGAATTTTTTCCAGCTAGTACCATTGCTTATAGAATATTATTAACTTTACCAGTTACAGTTGCATCAGCAGAAAGGAGTTTCTCTAAGTTAAAGCTTTTAAAATCATACTTGAGATCAAGCATGTTGCAAGACAGACTAAATGGATTAGCCTTGCTTAGCATTGAAAGTAGATTCTTAGACAAAATTGATTACGAAGGTTTAATCGATGATTTCGCTTCAAAAAATGCAAGGAGAAAAGTTTTCATGTGAAAACAAATACATTGTTATTTGATAAAGAAATAATTTATTATCTCTTTATGGTTAAATTATTTTGAATTTGTTTGTTATTTTCCTTTTAGAATACATTATTTTACATTTGATTATATAAGGGGCCCAAAAAATTTTTTGGCACTGGGCCTCCGAATTCTCAGCCACGACCCTGATATATACACATCTATATGTTTCTCTTGTAATCGAAATGATATACTATATATACACATCTCTCTGTCTCTCCTGTAATCGAAATGTTATAGTGAGGAACTAACCTATATATATTTACAACTAATTAGATCAGTCTTCCTCCTCTTTGTACATGATTTTTATTAATGATACATACATATTACTACTACTAATTAAAAAAGGACAGAGAGGAAGTGAGGAAGTCACCTATATATATACACATCTATATGTCTCTATTGTAATCGAAATGGTATACTATATATACACATCTATCTGTCTCTCTTGAAATCGAAATGCTATAGTGAGGAACTAACCTATATATATCTACAACTAACTAGACCAGTCTTCGTCCTCTTTGCATATGATGTTCATTAATGATACATACATATTACTACTGACTTCTTATTCAAACCTATAAACAATACCATAAGAAAGCATGGGGTTATTCTTCTCCAAACCTATAAAAAAACATCAACTGTGTAACTAAACTAAAAAAAAACATATCAAACCTGCTTATATTAGAAAACAATATCATAAGAAAGTATGGGGTTTCTTCTATAAACTTAACAATCTATATAATAGAAAAACCTATCAAACCTAATAAAAAAAGACACAGAAGAAGTGAAGAACTCACCTATATATATACACACCTATCTGTTTTACACATCTATCGAAATGCTATAGTGAGGAACTAACCTATATATATATATATACATATTACTACTACTATATGTTTTACACAGGCAAATTACATGTACAAAAAACATGGGATTTCTTCTTCAAACCTACAAACAATACCAAAAGAAAGCATGGGGTTTCTTCTTCAAACATAAACCTAATAAAAAAAAAGGCAGAGAGGAAGTGAGGAACTCACCTTAAGAAAGCAGCTCTGAATCAAAGTATACCAATTAGATGATGAGTGAGTTATTTTATAGGGACTTGGATGATTGAACCAAGGGATGAATACTTCCTAAATTTAATTCTGTAACGATCGGATGATTGAATTAAGGGATTACTAATTCCCAAAATTAATTTGGGAGAAATACGTTAGAGATTGAGGGAAGAAGGAATGAAAGAGATATACGTTAGAAATTGAGGGGAGAAGGAATGGGTGAGATATCTGCGTCAGGGATTTGGGCGAAATCAATAATTTAGCTACATACTACTTTGGGCGCCCTGAAATATTGCTCTGGGCATCGTCAAATGTTGCTCTAGGGGCCTAAATAGTTAAGTATTTATATAAAGACTGATATTAATACGAATTATATGGCTGATCCGACGGTTGATCTAAAAAATGATATTAATACTAACAATATCGCTCAACGGTTGTTATAATGGCTAATCCAACGGTTGATTTGGAAAGTGATATTAATGCTAACAATAACGTTCATTATAATGGAAAATATCCAACGATTGATATCGTTGTTGGTAGAGGGAGAACTGAGAATCACTTGGGTTCGTTCTGAAGATACTCTCTGGAACCCTAATTTCGCTGTATGAAGTTAAAGCTTCTCTGTGAAAGGATTTTTAAACCTATCAATTAAGAGTTTAAAATAGGGGAAGTTAGAAGTTATCAAGACTTCTATATTTCTAGCTCCCCCCCCCCCTCCCCGCCCCCCATTTTAACAAAAGAAAGTTTTATACGCAACTTCAAGAAGTGTTATAGGCGCCTCATTTCCTCACAAATTTTGTCTTGAGGGAAGCTCCCATAACACTATTATGGGACACCTTTAAAACTTCCCATCAACTATTACTATACCACAGTATAAGGACTGAACATGTTTCCACCGCCTTTTGTCTTAATTATGGACACCCATTTGGCGGACCTAAGGTACCAAGTTCGATTCACATGGAAGTCGAAATCCATGATTTACTGAACTTGGGTCGAAATAAATTAAGAATAAATAGGTTTTCATGCCCTATAAGATGGCTTTTGAGGTTCCTATATGGCCCTTAGGATCCAAAATATCTTTGAGATAGTAGTTATTGAGTTTATCCAAATTCATGGTGTAACATGTTCATGATTTATCTATCAATAATAATATTAGATAATTATAATAGATATTCTAATTACATGAAACTTAATCTTCTGAATCTTCAAATATCTTGGAACATCATTAAGTATCTTAGACTCTTATTGATTGTCGGATCCTCGTCTTCTCGATCCGTCACGTGTGTCATTACCTCCCCGCAAATAGAAACACATAACTTTTGAAGAGTGTCCGACTTGAAGTGAAATGATGAAAATACGATAAAAATATATATTCAAGTTGTCTTGATATGAATGACATCCACTTCGAGTCTCTAGAAAAGCGGCTCGATGCGAAAGGAACCTTGTAACTCATTTTCTCTACCATTGTAATGTGATATTCTATATTGGTTGATGATTTTGTTGCCTTGATATGAATGACATTGGTTGATGATTTGGTTGAACCTTTTATAATGTGATACTCTGCCGTTATAATGTGATATCCTATCATTTTCTCTTTTCAAGCTGTCCTCAAAATAAGAATTTACATATATGTGGTTAATTTTTTTTTGTTAAAGATATATGTGGTTAATTGACATTGACATATGAAATATGTAATGTTACAAAAATGTTTTGAAGAGTCGATGATGTCCAATATCAACATTTCATCTTCAAGATCAATGTTTTGTAACTAAAAAAAATTGTAGTTAACATTTTTAGATATGTAGAAAATTAAAAAATTATAAAAACAAAGATCTAAAATAAACGTTGTTTCCTACAGTTAGACAAAAATCAACTACCTTATAATCTTCCATTTATTTTTATTGCTTCATTTTGAAATATAGAATACTTTTTTTACGAAAACTATAATATTTTAGTTCGTATATTATAAGTCTTTAATTCAGATTATATGTATAACTAATATTGACAAAATGATCGTACCATAAAATATAAATATATTATCTTTTTTTTTTCTAACTTTAATAAAATATTTACTATCTTAATAAAACATATTTATTAAATAAAATAATAATAATTTATAAGATGAATACTAAAATCTTGTATAAGATAAAAATAATGTAATCTTTTATAAGATTTATACTAAAAGTGTTAAGAAAAATACAATTAGTAATCTTTTATAAATAATAATAATAATATAAGAGTTTATATATAAAAGTTTTATAGAATAATAATATAATTATATAAAAGTTTTTATAACAATTTATGAAAATAATCTTAAAACTCTTAAGATAAATAATAATCTTTTATACATTAGACATTAAATATTATGAATTATGAATGCGGTTGTCTTTGTCGGGAGATTTACCATGGTTCACCCCAACTATGGGTGGTCGATATCGATATGATACTTCATTGCTAATAAAAATATCTTTGGTCAATTACACAACCGCAGAGAAAATAACTCGCGAGTTCCTTCTAGCATTAAAGTGTCAACGAAACATGACAAAAATTAGTGAATGGAAGAAAGAGAAAAAACTGATAAAAAAACAATGAATAATTGTATGTAATATGTATAACTAATATTTGACGGATTTATATTATATGTATAACTAATATTGACAAAATGATTGTAACATAAAATATATTATCAGTTTCTTTGTAACTTTAATAAAATATTAACTATTATAGTAAAACATATTTATTAAAAAATAATAATCTTTTAAAAGATAAATACTAAAATCTCTTATAAGATAAAATAATAATCTTTTAAAAGATAAATACTAAAAGTCTTAAGATAATTATAAAATAATAATCTTTTAATATTTACTATTATAATAAGACATTGCCTCTTTTAATATCTGAAGACTTATTTTATAAATTTTATATTTTATTAGGATAAATTAAACTTATGATTTGGTCTGTTGTGATCATGTTGTTAAAGCTACTTCGCCGGATAAATTAAACTTATGATTTGGTCTGTTGTGATTCCGTTTTTAAAGCTACTTCGCCTCACCTACATGGCTCTCTTATAATAGGTTTCAAAACCGGGTATGTTGTATTCCTCGTAGCAGACGGGTTCGTTTGCGAAAGCTACAATGGCAGTTACATTCCCGTCGGCTGCCAAGCAAATAAATCTTTCGAATTTAAATATTTTATCATGTGTTATATTTATAACTAATATTTGGCGGATGTATATTATATGTATAACTAATATTTGATAAAATGATTGTAACATAAATATTTTATCATTTTCTTTGTAACTTTAATAAAATATTAACTATTGTAATAAAACATATTTATTAAATAAAATAATAATCTTTTGTAACATAAATACTAAATATCTTAAAGAAATAAGACATTGGATATTTTATAAATTATATATTAAAAGGATGTGATCAAATTAATACATTATACTTATCAAATGAACACTACATTAATTTTATAAACGTTTATAGATTAAATAAATTGAGGTATTACAGGGCATGTAGTAATGCATATTTTATAAATGATGATAATACAATGATGTAATCAAATAATTGTAACATTAGTAGATCGACGAGTTCTTTTTGTAAATTTAAGAAAATATTTACTGTTATAAGTGGAAGAAGATTAAGATAAGAAAGTGGAAGAAGAATAAGATAAGAAAGTGGAAGAACAACAAGAGGAAGAGAATAAGAAGAAGAAGAGGGAAAACAACAAATAGTAAGAATATCATTTCACCTGCATTGTTCACCTACACAGTTCCAAAACAAAGAAGAATAACATTTCATTACATTTCCATAGACAAATTTTATAAATACTTGTATCAGGAGTCAGGAGTTATAGATGAATTTTGTGCTACGGGCCTTGAGCATCGCCATATTTAGCATGTTTGTGTTAATCGTAACAAACCCTTGACCTCATATCTGAGAAAGGTTGGGTCTTTAGCCTCAGTTTGTATATATAGTCACTCTAGGTTATTTGCCCAACCTTGGATTTGGTTGAGTTAATTAAATTTCCTTTCCATTGGAGGTACCAATTCGCCGAAAAAAAATAGTTTCATCCCAATATCTAGAGATGGAAATAGGGACCTCTTCAAGGTGTTTCTGGTAAATAATAAGTATTAAGTTTGTAGAGATCTGATTCGTAATTCATAACAAACGTGTATGTGGTAATGATATTGGTACCTAAAAGATGATTGAATGATTGTGACTATTAACAATTTCCACTCTAATTCAGCACTGGCAAGGCAAGAAGTCTTTTGTTATGAGACGCATTTTTAGTATCAGTAAATAAAAATTCATATTATAGAAGAAAATTACTTGGATTTAGTCATGACAATGTAATATCATCGTAATTTAATTATAAATTGTTGTCTTTGCATATTTTTTTAATTACTATAGATTTGTCAAATTATGTCTACAATTTGACAGTGCAGTTTTGTTTAAAATTTCCGTGACTTTGAAAATCTAATATATAAAGTCCAATTACTTAATTATTCTATTATAAAGTTCTAATATGTTGTGGACTTTTATCGTTGATTAGTTAAATAAGTTATTACCGATATTCTTTTACAGTTAAAGGAGTATTAAATGCATTTAAAAAAGGCCGGCGTTTTGGGGAAAGCTAAATAGTTTCCGGGGTGTGAAATTTTAAAGGGAATATGTAAAATTTTAGAAATTTTTCGGGGAAATAAATTTTAAGGGGAGATAAAAAAACACACTCCACCTCACCTCACTCTCTCTCCACCTGACCTCTTTGTCTTCTCCGATTAGGTCGCCGGCCTGAAACTTTTCCGGCAGGCGACCATAAAAAAAAAAAAATTTTACTCTCTCTAGAAAGCTAAATATGTTGTGGACTTTTATCGTTGATTAGTTAAATAAGTTATTACCGATATTCTTTTACAGTTAAAGGAGTATTAAATGCATTTAAAAAAGGCCAGCGTTTTGGGGAAAGCTAAATAGTTTCCGGGGTGTGAAATTTTAAAGGGAATATGTAAAATTTTAGAAATTTTTCGGGGAGATAAAAAAACACACTCCACCTCGCCTCACTCTCTCTCCACCTGACCTCTTTGTCTTCTCCGATTAGGTCGCCGGCCGGAAATTTTTCCGGCAGGCGACCATAAAAAAAAAAAAATTTACTCTCTCTCTAGAAACTCCGGCGAAGGGGTTTCCCTTCGCCGGAGTTTCTAGAGAGAGAGAGAGTGAAATTTTTTTTTTTTTTTTTATTGTCGCCGGTCGGAAAATTTTCTAGGCGGCGACCTAATCGGAGAAGATAAAGAGGTGGGCTGGAGAGAGGGTGAGGTGGAGAGAGAGTGAGGTGAGGTGGAGAGAGAGAGCTGAGGTGGAAAGAGAGAGAGCTGAGGTGGAGAAGCTATGTTGCTTTCCCCCTAAATAAAATTGTCAAACAAAATTGCCCAATTTTTGACCAAGTCTTCACACCCCGGAAACTATTTAGCTTTCCCCAAACCGCTGGCCTTAAAAAACTACTTGAAACACTACGGAAAGAAAAGATTAAAAAGTAATGTTTTCAATTTTACGAACATGCATACTTTAGATTAGTGAAAAAATCATGAAATATTATGCAATTTATAGAGAGGAGATTGCCCATACATTTAAATACTAAAGCTAAATTTAATGCACTTCAATTGGACAAGTGGGTTAGAATTAGTAGAGGAAATAAACTAAAACCCCCAACAAAATTTAGATGTTATTATGAATTTTAAAATCAAGAGAATTAGAAGATAAAGAAACGACTAAAGAATCTTTATAGATGAACTTTGTATCTAATTCTAATGTTTTTCTATTTTATAATTTGTGTTTATGTTTTAAGTTTTAAATAAATTGATAGTGGATTTGAGGTTTAAAAAGTGAAGAAAGTGCATTTGGGGAGTAAATAGTGAAGAAATTAATTTGGAGAAATGACTAATGGGTGAGTGTAATTGAGTGGATTAGCTTAGAATAGAGTTGGGCTTAAATTAATGGCCTATAACTTAATGTGTCTTGGGTCTTGAAGTCACTCTTAAAGTGAAACATCTCATTTGGTTATGGGTGTTGGGGGTTTAAAAGCACCCTTACAGAGGAATTCACGTTTGGGTTGTGGGGGCATGTGCCTCCGGCACGGACGCTTCTGTTGACTATTTTGTGCATTATAAAGTGTAGACCTCATGTCATCAAAACGCCGGACATTCAATTTGTATAAGTAAGTGTTTCACTATCACAATTCTTGGATTTTCTCTTAACAAAAAGAGACCAAACTAAATATTTAAGAATGTAAATCTTCAAAAATTTCCAGAAACAAAAACTACACAATTTCTAACATTATCGTATACTCTTCATTACTTTATTTGAATTTCTTCCTTTAATTCTTTCAACATCTGCAAAAATTTTTTTAAGTGTAGAACAAAATATCAATGAGACGGATATAAAATAAAATATATAAAGACGAGAGAATTTATAGTTGGAATGGTCATCTCTTCTCCCTCTTAAGCAATTCCTTGAACAATTATAAAAGGCCGCAGCTTTGGGGAATAAAAAAAAATCTCCAGGGAATAAAAATTTAGTTAATAAAAATTGACTTAAGAACGTATTCTCTTTTCAGCCCAAAAAATGACTTAATCAAAGATCGCTCCTTAATCTTCATCCTTTCTCTCTCTATAAAAAAAAATTGGATTATCATGAAGAAACTTTAGAACCCAAGTAAGATCACTAGTTGTTGTGTCTTTAGCAGCAAAAAGTTCTATTGGTTTCCCTATCCTTGATCGAGTTCTTGCTGGTGGAATCCCTTGTAACTCCATTACTGAATTCGTTTCGGAAAATGGTTGCGGAAAAATCCAAATCTGCCTTCAACTTCTCCTCTCCTCTCAACTTCCCATCCCTCGTGGTGGTCTTCAACAACTTTCTCTCTCTTTCTGTTCTTCTTACCCACTTCTTTTCGGCTCTACGACCCTTGTGATCGAATCTACGTTCGTGGGGTTCAATCCGCTAATGTATTACTTTATTAGATCGAATCGATTCTTTAATCACTAAACCTTTCTCAATTACCTGTAAAATTAATTGTAATGGATTGAATTGCTGCCCTTTTTCGATCTGAGTTTGAAAACACCACAAGTGACCTAAAAAGAAGATCTTCTTTATCTTTTAAGATTTCTGGGAAATTGAAGTTGCAAGCAAATAAATTTGTGTTAGCAGATGTGATACTAACCAAGTTCCGGATTTAATTAATAATGATGGGAGTTGTGGTGTGAGAAATAGGGGTTTAGGGTTTTTTCACTTGTGGAAGAAGGGGTTGCCAGCTTTAGGTTTGGCATGGTCTAATTGTATTAATTAAAGATTGTTCTTATCGAGAGACGGAGAGAAGAGGTGGCCAGAATGGTGGTGGTGGAAAGTTTTTGGCGAGGAAAGTGATAGAGAAGACGAAGTTTACGGGGCAATGTTTGATCAAGTGAATTTTTGGACTAAAATAAAATATTCCTCTGAGAATGTACAAAAAAACATGTATTCCCTAGAGAATTTATTCCCCGGAGATTAATCTTTATGCCCCAAAGCCGCGACCTTATACAAATACCATAAACATGAAGGCTTTTCTATAACGTGAATTAAAGCTTCCCCTGCATTTAGCTAGGTATATAACATGTGCTTGTGAGACACAAACATTATGAAATACCTTATTTATTTTGACATACATGCTTAAATTCAAAAGTAAAGTAATATAGCTAATTTCTAGTTCATAGTTACCAAATGTTCAGATAAGTCCATATGAACCTACGATAACTATAACCATACCTTATGTAGTCAAAAGAACAGGCTCATTGGTGTTGGTTCAGACCACAAAAGAAGTTACAAAAATTGTTGATAAGCTATCCATAGAGAGCCAGCTACCACGTGAGAATAACTCTTAATTTGTTGAAGAAGAAAAATTATTACCTTATTCTTTAATTGTTGTTGTAATTGAAAATACTGTACCTTTTGACCAAGTTCTTTTCAATTTTAATTTTGACCGTGACACAGGAACGAATGCCCACAATATCAAGTTTTTTTAAAGACCCACAAAATCAAGTTAATTTGTGTTTTTTGATGATGGGTCTGGTAATATCGGAATTCCCTACATAAAAAAAAATTCTCTTACTAAGACGACATGTCCTACTTGAAGTGAATGAGTTTCGTGTCTGACTTCCCTATAAGTGAAGATTTGTTCCAACTACAGTTTAGAATGTAATTTTATACGATAATGTAGGGAACATCAAATGAAGACATTCAAAAATGAGAATATAATACCAAATAAGAAATTTAAAAGTTTATTAATATTGGTGAGTAGGCAGGGACGTATGTAGGTATAGGCCAGGAGTGGCCATGGCCCCTCCTGGCTCTTAACCATTCTAAACAAATGCCACCTAACATCCTTGTCCCAACTACCCATTCAATTCTATTGGCCCCTCCCTTTAAAATTTAACCCAATGCTCTCAACCCAATCTCAACCCAAAACTGAGGCCCAACTTCAAATAACAAATACTTAAGGGAATCTTTGAACACACTCACCATTTTTGTTATATATAATTACATCTAAGGTAATCTTTTTTGTAGTAAAAGGATATGTGAATGTGACAAGTAGAAAATGTGAGTGTATATAACATTTCTCGTGACCTATTCTTACTTCATAACTTTCAAGTTTCACCGCCCAAATAATTAATTTTCTATATTTCAAGTTTTTATTATTTCTATATTAGTATTTCAAGTTGTAGTTATTTCAAGTTTCAATTGTTTTTCTAGTTGTTAATTTATATTGATTTCAAGGTGTTGACATAAACTTCAGAAATCCCTGGAGGTCCCAGGTTCGAATCCCACAGAAGGTGGAATCTTTGGTTATTTGGATTGGGGTTATTAGGGTATAAATAATGTTGTTGGGCTTTAAGCCATGTCTTGTTGGGCTATAGGCCCGATTCTGTTAGTGTTTGAGTGGGCGGTTATCGAGCTTATCACATCTATGATGTATCAAGTGCCAAATGTAAGGACATACGTAGATCGTAGTCGACTTCCCAAAAAAAAAAATTTATATTGATTCCAATTGTAAAGAAAAATCAATTTAAGTCATCCAAATTTTGTCTCTTATTACCCAAAATCGGTGGTCGCTCAAATCGTAATTCAAAAGTAGGTACGTTTATTAAATAAATCATATTTTTCTAAGATTATTTGATTTTGTGCAATGGAAAAGAAATCGTTCAGAAGTTTAACACATAATCCATTATAAATGATTTTAGAAATTTGAAGGAGCGACAAATTCTATTTTAATACATTAAAGAGAAAAAACTATCAGTTGTAGACTTTACTAGTATTATATTATTTTTTTTTTTTACTTGTGATTAATAATTATGACTTAATTAGTATTTTTAAGTGGTAATTTTGAAAGGAGTTGGTATTTTTTAAGCGCTAGTTTTGAATGGAATAGAATTGATGTTTGCGTTTAACCTCTATGACTTATTTGTGTATAAATTTCTCAAATTTGTCTATGACTAGAATAGTTGGCCCCTCCCCAACGAAAGTTCTGGTTCCGTCCCTGTGAGTAGGGTTATACCTTTTGAGGTTGCAACAGTCTCCCATTCCTTAATGCGTCTTTTCTCACTCTCCTTCACACAAGAACTTACTTAACTGCTAACAATGAACATAGACAGGACCAGTTCGCGCTAAATTATATTTCCATTCTCCGTACTTGAATTCTGCTAAGGAAAAAAAACAATTCAAATGGTCGCATGACAAATCATTCAATAAGAAATCAACTGGTATATTGAGACAGAAATCTTTTTTATGATATATATATATATATATATATTCTTGTGTATCATAATTGGATACATCAATAATAAAAAAATTTATTAGACAATACAAACCTTAATTCCTCAATAAAAACATATTTTAAAGAACATAAACTACTTACCATTTCCTTTCTTGAAAATGACGCTGAAAAGACCCTCAATGCAAATAGAATCAAGAAATACTCTCTGGTAACAAAATAGAAGGAAATATATCAGAAGTGCATTTTACAAAATGCAAGAAAAATTAATGGCAGGTCTACCATGAATGACTACTAATGGCAATACTCAATTCAATTCCATTTCCTAACATTGTCCAAATCTCCGAGTCGGTGGTGTAAGATAAAATGATGTGAGAGGGAGAAGAGCTGTATTGATTGTGAGTTGATTGCTTAGCTATTACATATGAAGCCTTTATATAGGCTCAACGTACCAACACTAATAATAACCCATCCAATGTGGAACTATCTAGGATAACTCATATGACTATCTATTCTCTAACTCTCCCCCTCAAACCAATGTACATATCAAGATATTGATAAGCACAATGGTTTGATACAATAAAACTTCACTCATTACAATAACATCTAAAAACAAAATAACTTTTTGTTCTTCTCTTGAATCAATGGTGATTTGGCTTCCTCCATCGGCTTCCTCCATAATACTCCCCCTCAAACTAATGAGACTTGCAAGTGTGGAAGACCATGAGTTTGAGTAGATCTCCCTTGATGATGCTTCAAATTCTTATTATTAATGTTGGTGTTGCTTTAATGTGTGTGCTTGAGGTAAATAAGATGTAGAATAGTGGTAGTTTTGACCCACTTGGGCTTTAAACAAGAAAGAAGAAGCATGATAGCTAGGCCCACTTGAGAATGAGAAAGAAAGATGAAAAGAGAGAAAAGCTTAAAAGCTTAGCCTACTTGGGCTTGAAAGAGAAAAGAGAAAAAACATTGATTGCTTGGCCCACTTAGGCTTGAAAAAGAAAGAGTTTGAAGAGAGAAGCTCAATAGCTTGGCCCACTTGGGCTTGAAAGAGAAATAGTTGCAAGAGAGAAGCTTATAAGCTTGGCCCATTTGAGCTTGAAATAGAAATAGTGGTAAGAGAGAAGCTTAATAGCTAGACCCACTTGGGCTCGAATTAGAAATAGTGGTAAGAGAGAAGCTCAATAGCTTGGCCCACTTGAGCATGAGAAATAGAGAACAAAAAGCATTGAATGCTTGACCCACTTGGGCTTTAAGAAGAAAAATTTGTGAGAAATTTAGAGTGAGAAAGGTAAAGTATGAAAAAAAGATTTTAGAGGCACATCACCACACAACATCACACCAAGTTATAGGCACCACAATTCCCATATATATTTTTTTTGAAAGCACCATGTAGTTCTAGAGAACATCATTTTAAAGAGCACATAAGAACCGCCCAACAACTTTAAACCTTGTAATCTGAAACCTTAAAGGCACCACATAATGAAGTTAGAAACCCTAGATCATTTTACTTTCTTCTTTCCCTGTTCTAACTTCCAAGAGCAGTAGCTGACCTTCAGCTTCACCACTTTCAACATACGTCGGTTCCTTTTGGCTACTGAACAAAACCGATCATTTGGAGCTTCAACAACAATTGACTATCAATACAATGACTATGAAAAAGATGAAGAAGCAAGAAAAACTCCATTAATGGATACAGAAGGTTTGTTCTCAATAGAGACTGGAACCTACATGAACTCCATTAAAGAAAAAACTCATTTCTTAAGATATTTAGAGTAAGAAGATGACAACCTTGTCGAGCTAAACCATAGAGAGAGTTAGGAAGATGCAACTTAATGATTGTGTCGTTGAAGATGATGAATCATTGTTGATTAAGAGCCCATTTTCAGTTATTTTTTCTTTCGGTTATCTCAGAAGCTGCTAGAGATTTCCGGTGGTTTGGTGAATGTTTATTGATCTCTAGAGAGAGGAGAAAGTATAGAGAAATAGAGGAAAGTCTAGAGAGATAGAGAGAGGAAACCCTAGAGAGATAGAGAGGGGAACAAAAAATATACTCATTACTTAATCTCATTGAGAAGATGACAACCTTCTTAAACTATAATGATGAACCAGATGAGCTCTTTCTGATCTTATAAAAATGTTTTAAGAAGGAATAAAGTGAAAGAAAAACAAAGTGAAACCTCACTGATGTTGACAAAAGTAGAAGAGATGAAAAAGAAGAGGAAATCTGTTGGAAAGAAGATGAAAGTAAGATCTGTTTTCTTCTATGTTCATCATCTATTGCTATTGTGAAGCAGAGTTGATAGAGGACTGAGAAGATAACACACAAAAAAAAATTAAGAACTAATTTAACTAATTTATTTAATGAAAACAGTAAAAGACACTATTGCATTACGGTAACATTCCGGCGGGTAGTAGCTATTGACGAGCTACCGCCGCTAGTTAACTAGAAACCCTAGGATCGAACTATGCTCTGATACCATGTAAGATAAATAATATGGGAGAAGGAGAATAATATTGAGAGTGAGTTAAATAGTTAGCTATTATATATGAAGCCTTTCTATAGGCTCAAGGTACTAACACTAATAATAGCCCATCTAATGTGGGACTATCTACGATAACTCATATGACTATCTATTCTCTAACACTCTATTCTCTAACAGGTGGAAAGAGTATGTTGGCTAAAAGAAAGATATCAACAACAAAGAATGCTTAGTACTATTGCAGACTTTGTCACCAACAAACTTATTAAAATCATATGATATTCGTCTAGAATTGAATGAAGAAAGATAAACATAAAAGAATAAGCACTCGAGATTTTACTAGGACAATCTCTGAACTCCATTGAGAATCTATTTCTCAATCAAATCAACAAATAGCAAGCCTTAAAACAATAAAAACCAAATAAATAAAGAATGACATGAAGAAGAATGGACTGGGCTTTAACAATTCAAAGTATAATCCAAGAAACATGAGACATGGAAAGCTACTTGAAAGACCACTACCAATTTTCATAGATTATTTTGTGGTTATCTTCTTGTCAATCCAGCTTCTGGATAAGTTTAGAAAAAAACAGAAACACTTAGCAATACTAAATTTTGAAACGATTCAGGCTTTTAGAAAACTGAATCAGTTAACCAGGACGAAAAGAAACCCAACAAAACAATGCTTAATGATTGAAATTCAAATAAAATATGAATTGGATGCAAAGATAGATATAGGGAGAGAGAGAGAGATTACTTGGTTAGTCCAAATTCATTCCAAAGGGCATAAAAAAAATCCAAGATCAATCAAACCTTCCAAAATTCATCCATCTTGGAAGGAGGACATCTTCTTAATCATCTTTTGGAGAATCGAATTTTTGGGGGAAGAGATTGGATATGGTGGAAGGAGGAAATGATAGTTTCACATCACCTTGGAGATGGTAACGGCAAAGAGATATAACGTCTATTATATAATTAGTGTTTTAAAGGATGAAACGTCTAATCTATAAAGGCTAGGATGTGAGAATGTTGGAGGACATTAGATTATATCAAATGACTGGAATTAAATCAGACATTAGATTATATCATAACCACCACCTAATTAATGACAGAGTGAGGGAGAATGACTAGGATTATACTATACCCACAACGCACGGACATGATTTATGATGAATAGATTAATGAGAGGGTGGACAAATAGTTTTTTTTTTTGTGGGAAAGTGAAAGTTCCAATAATCATGATTCAAGATCAAACGAAACAGACGGCTGGATTTATCTTCTTTGTTTGTCCCAGACATCAAATTAAATATCCAATGTCATTACGTAATAAATTAGAATTACGTATGGAAGGCCATGATTTATCATGGTATAAATCAAAGGCCAAGATTTATCATGGATTTGTCCCAGTCAGCACTCTTCAACCCGTTTTATTATATAGATTTTAGTAGGTACGGACACTCCAAGCTGTTTGGCCCAGTGCCCAATGACACTTCTAAAGTGCCTATATAGTCTTCTAAAGCGCGTAGAAGGTTCCGTGTTTGAGTCCCTTCACCAACTTTTATTTTTGTCTCACATTTTAGTAGGTACGGATACTCCAAGCTGTTTGGGCCAGTGCCCAATGATACTTCTAAAGTGGCTATATAGTCGCCTTACTTGATTAACTTATGTCATAGGACAGCTCTTTCAAATCAAAACTATAAAGCCACAATACGAAGATATTCCTCTAAGAAAAAGATCGTCCATTGCACATATCAATATTAACTCTTGTATGAATTTTAAGTTTGGGTTTATAGTACATGACCCTCATTTATTTAGCTATATTAGGACTACACCCCTAAAAACATTTTCGTTTAGGCGTTAACCCCCAAAGCCCATTTTTTCGTCAAATAGCCGTTATGTGAGGGGCATGCGAGTCATATGCTCGATCTCGGACCAAATACCCCCGTCCTAATTACACGTTTAGAAACATTTTTAGTATATGACCCCCACTTATTTAGCTATATTAGGACTACACCCCCGACCAAAATACCACTTGGAGCTTCACAACCATCTATTTCTCAAGTATCTTCTTCTTCTCAGCCATCAACTTCACAACCTGCAGTACGTAGGGAGGATTGTCTAACCTACTTTGGGAGGAAACCAACTAAACCTATTGGTCATGTGTTTAGGCCATCCAAGAACACGATGGGTTCGTAAACATGATGGGTTTTATACGTTTGTTTTGTATGTCATGGCAGGAAACGGTGGACTAACACTTGCTTTTGCTTCCCAAAATATCCAAAAATTTTCAAGTGAAGGTGAATGACATGTCCTGGGTTTGGGGTTTATAGAGGATGCGTTATGGCCGTTGGAGGGGGTTAAGAGCAATGTGGGAATGATGTTCCAACAACTACAAAAAGGGGGGGTAAGATCAAATCCCTTCATCTCGTTAGTTTCCTCCCAAAGTAAGTTAGCCAATCTTCCTTATGTACTGCAGGTTGTGAAGTTAATGGCTGGGAAGAAGATACTTGACAAATAGGTGGTTGAAGCTCGAAGTGGTATTTTGATCGGGGGTGTAGTCCTAATATAGCTAAAAAGATGGGGGTCATATACTAAAAATGTTTCTAACCGTGGGATTAGACGGGGGTATTTTGGTCCGAGATCGAGCATGTGACTCGCACACCCCTCACATAACGGCTATTTGACGGGAAAATGAGCTTTGGGGGTTAACGCCTTAACGAAATTTTTTCTTAGGAGTGTAGTCCATATATAGCTAAATAAACGGGGTCATGTATTAAAAAACCCTTTAGGTTTTAACTCACTTAATATATCCAAAATAAAGTCATATTATCCTAACAATTTTAACTGGTGTTTGCATGTCTAATTCCTTGGACAGTTTAGGCAATTGTTGTAGGCATGAACTTTTTTCGACAACTTATATGTTGATTATTTTCCGCTCTGAAATATAAACATTTTTTTTTCTTTGGTTCTCTTGTTATGTATTAATGCAAAAACTAAATTTTTATTTATTGTTATATCTCATTTTATCGCATATTTATTTTGTTATATGAATATTTCTCCAAATTAACATGATTGAATATTCAATTAAATCATCATGGTTGTTCACTGTAGTCGAGAACTGTGTTTCTGATACATAATTAAATTATAAGTAAATTAGTTAGCCCAAAAATACGTTCATGCATATTTTCTTGCATAATACTTTTTTGTATGATGTTTTTCAAAGTAATATGGTTGAACAATTTTGTATTTTTATAAATTATGTGTCAATTTTTTTTATATTATTTCATAAGGGCCCCCTATTAATATCTCGCACCGGACCATCAAAACTTCAGTCACGCCACTGTCCCCTGTCCTCCAAGGCCACGGTTAAAAAAAGGGCCCCAAGAGCAATAATCAAGACCACTTATAAGACTACCCCTAAACAATAAGGCTTAAAAAAAGGGTGCCAAGAGCAAAATTCATGTGTATTTAGGTTTGTTTTTCGGAAAGGAAAGTCAACCGGAAGGCATTCCAAGGGCTATTCATTAGGTAATTCAAAACAATTTCAACTGTATCACCATCAAACGAGATAATAAAGCTCTTGAAAATATTAAGCTCTAACAAACGCAAGGAATGTTGTAGCCCGCATGCCGTGGGTAAAGGGGTGCCACAGGTGCAGTGGTGCAGGGCCCACCTTTACTCAAGAGCTTATCTTTCTTTTTTTGTTGAACTGAAAATACATTAATGAATCAAAGCGTTATTACAATAACTGTCAATTAAAATACAAGGAATATTGTCCCAAACTTTGCTTCTATTACGCTTCCTTGCCCACTTCGCTAGCTTGTCTCGTTAGAGTTAGCTGATCTTTTAGTGTAGTGGAACTGAACTTCCTCAAAATCCGTTTTGCTTTCTCGGATCTTCCTGACGTGAATGAGAGATTGCCAGTGAATGGTGTGACGATTGTTGCGAAGATGTTTGATGAGATTGAAATTATCACTTTCGATGATTATAGAGTTATGCTTTTGAGATTTGGCCCACGTTAACAAAAGAAAAAACCCAAACGTAACTAATGTATCAACCCACCAAAACATACCACGTTAACAAAAAAGAAAAGTAGTCTTCTACATTATACGGGTGGGATTAATAGAGACGTGGGACCCGTGACTATTTAAAGGGAAGTAGTGAAACTTTACTTTCCTCTCTCTATCTAACAGTACTATTGCCTAAGGCATCTCCAATGTGTAGGGGGTTGGGGCTCCCAATTTGAATTTGAGAGCCCCAGCCCTTGGACTCCAATTCGAGAGACCCGGGGGCTGGGCTCCCGGTGGGGCTGGGAGCCCCATGCTCCCGGGCTCCCAAATGGGAACACGGGCTGGAGGCTCCCAGCCCCATTTTTCCAACAGCTGGGAGTTCCCAACGGTAGTATTGGGGTGGATCCTCTATAATAGGGGATCCACCCCAATACTCCATTCACAACTCTTCTTCTTTCTCTCAATTTCTTGCATTCTTTCTCTCTCTCTATCAATTTCTCTTCCTCCATTCATTTTTATTTTTTCAATTAATCCAAATGTCAATTTGAATAATTTAGGTTATATGGAAATGTTAAACTCCAATTTCAATTATGTCGATGAAGTTATTTATCGAATGATGGGGTCGAAGAAAGTTTTGATTGTAATGAAACGCCAATGTCGTCGGTTTCCAGTAAGCGTTATACTAATGATGATGATAATGTGCTCATTAATGCTTATTTACATATTGCCACCGATGCGATTATTGACAATGATTAAAGAGCGGGTACTTTTTGGAAAAAGATTGCCGAACATTTCAACGAGCGTACAAATTAAAATCGTGTACGAAAGGGTCTTAAATGTCGTTGGAGTGAAATTAACAAGCAATGCCCGAAGTTTTGTGGGTATTTGTCATTGTTGCAAAGGAACCCCAAAAGCGGAGAAAATGATGATGATGATCGGGTAATTACTCTTATTGCATTTTGACAACATTATGATTTACTTTTGACACATATTTGAAATTAAAAATTCTATTTTTGCGGTTGAAATCCGCAAAAGTATTGTTTAAACAAAACAACGACAACAAAGACTTTAACTTCGAACATTGTTATAAAATTTTGAAAGACCATCCCAAATGGTCATTAAATCTCAATCTTCGTCACACAAAAGAAAAACTTCTTTAGACCAAAACGAAGGATCTCCCTCAACAATCCAACAAAGAGCACTTGGAAGAAAAGAAAGCAAGGAGGCTAGAGATAAATTCAAAAGTAGTGAAAGTTCTGCCGCGCTTGAGTTTTGGAAAGAGAAAACTGCGAAACAGGAGAGTAGAGATAAACTTCTCAATGAAAGTATACTTCTTGAAGAGAAACAAATAGACGTCAACCATAAAGAATTAGACGTGAAAGCAAAAGAATTAGTCGTGAAAGAAAAAAAATTAGACGTGCAACTAGATACCGACAAGATTCAACAGATGCAAATGGGGATAGACTTGATGGGCAAAGATACTTCAAACATGAATCCCGAACAACTTGCACTTCATAGGATATTGATCTCAAATTGGAAAAAGAAAAATGGGGGTCTATTTTAGTTGTTTTAATCATGTATGACTTTTAGTTATCTGTCAAATCTTAATTAATAATAATTTTAATGAATTTTATTAGGGTAATTTCCCAAATGGCCCCCAACTTTGTGACCAGCTTCCTGCCTGGCCCCCTACTTTAGCAAAAATACCCATATGGCTCCCTTTTTCAGTTATCGTTAATTTTCCGTTAACCAGTCATCATTTCTCTCTCTTCCATCTCATTGCCTCTCTCTGCCACCTCACGTTATCGCCAACTCATCATCTTCTCCGGCGAAAGTCGCCGACCGACAAATTTTTCGACCGGCGATCTTCAAACATTAAAAAAAAAATTTATTTTCTCTCTCCTCTCTCTCTCTCTAATTTTTTTTCCTCTTTCTCTTTAGAACAGATCCAGAGAGAGAGAGAGGAAAAAAACAAATAACAAAAAAATTTAGAGAGAGGAGAGAGAGAATAATAAAAAAAGATTTT
The DNA here is from genome assembly GCF_041429995.1 of Eschscholzia californica. Lineage (NCBI taxonomy): Eukaryota > Viridiplantae > Streptophyta > Magnoliopsida > Ranunculales > Papaveraceae > Eschscholzia > Eschscholzia californica. Next base: position 25,944,505 of record NW_028238309.1, on the reverse strand, counting down.
TTTTATTTTAATGTTTGAAGGTTACCAGAAGGAAAATTGGTCGGCCGACGACCTTCGCCGGAGAACATGATGAGTTGGCGATAACGTGAGGTGGCAGCGAGATGTAATGAGATGGAAGAGAGAGAAATGATGACTAGTTAACGGAAAGTTGACGGTAACTGAAAAAGGGGGCCATATGGGTATTTTTGCTAAAGTAGGGGGCTAGGCAGGAAGCTGGTCACAAAGTTGGGGGCCATTTGGGAAATATCCCTTTTATTTATAATAATTAATTTTTTTTTTAATTTGGGACCCCTGTTGGGTTGGAATTGAGAAATGGCCCGATGCTCCCAAAATTCAGGGGCTACAAAAATCGGGAGCCCGAACCCCACATTGGAGTTGCCCTAACACTTGAACATTTGAAAATGTCAAAATTTAGGGAATGACAATAATACTATTAAGTAGGTTAATAGGATTCAAAAAAAAAAAAGAGGTTAATAGGCTTTTTGAATTTTTGGACTTCCTCTCTTTAACTCTCTCTCCAATCCATATCGACATGTATAAATAAACAATATCTATTAGTTTTCATTTCAAATTCTCCATCAAACTTCTTTTATTTATCATTTTTTTTAAATTATTTTGTTTTCTTTTCTTTTCTCCCGTACTACTCAGTCACAACCTATACAAATTTAAATTTGCATATTGAATTTCTCGAAGAAAACGAATTGTTTTCCAGCCACTCGTATTGTTTATAGAATTTTATTGACGATACCGGTCACAGTTGCATCAGCATAAAAAGACCTTCTCAAAGTTAAAAATTTTGGAGTCATACTTGAGATCGACTATGTCGCAAGATAGACGGAATGGATTAGCTTTTCTCACCATCGAAAGTGAATTTTTGGACTAGATTGATTACGAATATTTAATTGATGATTTTGCTTCAAAAATGCAAGGAGAAAAAAATTCAAGTGGAAATTGTTTCTGAAAGTCAATAAAATGCAAAGATTGTAGTGATTTTTATTTATTTTCTATTAGTTTTTGTTTTTTAGTTCAATATATATTGGGTTTCGAAGAATTATCAATTTTCACTATTATTTAATGAGGTTTTCTTAGTTTTATTTATAATATAAGGGGCATCTTCGAAATTTGGCACAGGGCCTTCAAAATCTCTGCCGCGCCCCTGGTAGCTCGTCATTGACATGCTCAATCTATGAGTACGGATCTCGAAGTCAATTCCTACCATCCCAATTAATTGAGTGTATAACCTGTGTCCCTCGAGAACGATAATTTAATCAAATTTTAAAATTAAAAAGAGAAATCAGAAGATTAAGTTGTGGTGAGATTTTGTAAAAACAAAGAAAGCGACATTTCGTGTAAATTTTCAAAGATAAGTCCGGGATGTATTATCTTAGAGATTAGTTTGGGAGATGTAATCTTATTCATTCAATAGAAAAGTATATTCTAAAATAGATCTTTTTCATTTGTTATACAAATAAATCAATCCTTTTACAAACTCTTACATAAATTAATGCATTATAAAATTTAAACAAAAGAAAATTCTTAGACACCACTTGTCTTCGTTAGCGCCTACCCACTGCCCACATGTACGTTACGCACCGGAACTACAACAAAAAGGTCGGGCTCTATTGTAAACAAGGGACGTTTTGAATTTCCTTTGCCGAAGATTCAAAAAATGTTCTTATTCCATATGAAACGAATATTAAAATAAAAGGGAAATTTGTGAGTGTTATTTCTCAAATAGCCCCCTAAGTTATGACTATCTTCCCGCTTAGCCTCCTAATTTATAGAAAATATCCAGATTCTCCTTTTCTACTTTTGCATCTATTGACTGTTAATTTTTTTAAGACTTCGGAAATACCCTCATTTAAATTCCAGAGATACCCTTGTTTAATTCATTTACTTTATCTTTTTCCAACTTATTTTCTTATCTTTCTTCTCTTCCATCATTTGTTGTATTCATTTCTTCTTGTTCTTTCATTGATCTCCATTTATGGAGGTTAAATTTTTTTTCATTAACCTTTTGTTTGCAACCGTAGCAACTTTTAACACTGATAATCTTCTTCTTCATTACCAAATCCCACAAAATACTTTTCAAATCCCTGGTCAAATCATAATTTGTACAAAACTTACTATTAATGAGCACAAGACTTAAAACCCAGTTTCAGAAATCTCGTTAAAAGTGGGTTTAAAGATGATAAAATTACAATCTTCAAAAAATAAAATCAGAACTTCACCCAGACCAAACAAGATGAGCTTTATGATTCTAGAGTTCATCTTAACTACAACAATCCCTTTTTGTGGTTCTGTTAAGGCCTGGAATAATCACCATTACGTCATTTCCCGCTCAATTCTTGAAGAAGAAGAAGAAGAAGAAGATGTCAATCGAAATAATACCTTACCTAGAACTAGGGTAAGAAGTCTCAAACATTAAGAAACTTCAATTGTTAAACCTCCCACAATAGGAATTCCTGCTAATACTTCCAAGATTTAGGCAAATTGCAGTTACGACCAATTTCAACCCGTAACCCTTCCCATTCAAGGGTTTTGAATCTCGAAGACAAAGTTTTGAAAAATTGTATTATTTTGAAAAGAATCTAGAACAAGATCTATGAACCCTAGAAGGGAATTCAAAAATCAAAAACAAAAGAGGAAGAAAACAGAAAAGAAAGACTAATATTTAATTTTTCAGAACAAGTACATTAGAAATTAACAGGATTATAATAGATCCATTAACACGATTATAATAGATTTTGTACAATTAGGTTCGTTGATAAAGAGAGATAAACTACCACTGCACAGATGTAAAAGGCCTTTTGCTGAAGTCATGCAATTCCTTCTGCCAACCATTTTTCTTCATCTTCTATGCCATCAAAAATCATATATATTTCTCTCTTTCTCTTTCTCTTTGTGTGTGGTATATAGATATTCGCCTCTTTCTCTCTCAAAGTTGTAACAATGGAGGTGGTTATTGGAGATCTTCACCCTTTGACCTCAATATGAGTTTCTCTGTCAACAGCTCGTCAGTCTTTCGTTCATTGTGTTTGAAGTTACTGTGAGTTTTGATACAGTTTTGATACTTAGCAGAGTAGCTAACTTATAACGACCTGAGATCTAATCAAATAGTTTACTCTTGGGACTACTTGTTGGGTTTTGTCACCTAGTATTCTAAGCGAAATCTCAAACGTGTAGTACGTCTAACACTAGCTACCAGGATCACATGCAAGAACTAAAGATTAACTAGAATGGGATAGATGATTACCTAAATCGCTTTTCCTCGAACTAAATCGATGCATTTATCCGAAGACGAGACCTCCAAATTGCAGCCCTCTACTTGAGACACCTGAGCAAGTTGACTTGATCTCCCTCCTTTATTGTCAACTAGGACCTTATGGAGAGGTTGAGATGAAGAACTCTTATTCTCCGACTAGATAGAATGGTTGGGAGTTTTTTCTGTAAAATCTATTTATCTACTTGATGTTGTAGAGATAGATTTTCTCTTGAGAAAATTTCGCACATTTTCTGTTCTTATCAGTGTCCTTATATAGAGAACCCAAGAGTTGAAATCATATTCCAATTAGGATTCAAATAAGAACTTTAGAAAAGATAAGACTCAAAAACCGTTTTTGAGTGGGATTCCCATATGGGAGTTTTGTCCCATCTGGGGCTCTCCTTTTGTGTGGCCAGTCAGGGCAACCCCTTTAATAGGTTGTGCCTGGCTGTCCACTTCATATGGCAAGTCATAACATGGCCGACCCATCTCTCTGAAGGAGATGTCCTTCGACCAAAGGTGGAATGCGAGCAATTTGTCAGATATGACAATTGATGAAGAAGATAATCAAGTCCGGATGATTTAGGGATTGTAGTGTTTAGCTATAATTCAACTACGATCGTCGAATCACGTGGCGATTCACGGCTAACTTCGTTCGGATCCTACATTGGGTTACACCATAGAGTGTCGACTTGATCAGAAGATATGACTAGAGGGATGAGACATATAAACATGGGTGAGGCTCATAAATATGTCCAAAAGGCCTAAAGAGAGTCAAACCAAAGATAGTACGAAGGCCCGAATAGAAGGTATTTGGGCCAGGGACTTAAGAGGCACTTAAGTCCCCATAAGTGGGTCGGCCATGCCCTGGCCAACCTGACTGATAGGGTCGGTCAGATCTGCCCTTTTAGGGCATGTCTTGGCTTGCCACTTTAAAGGAAGAAAAGAAATAGAAACTAGTTTCTATTTTCTGAAAATCCTAAACCTCCTTCTATTTTGGTCTTTAGGTAACCTAATTAGGGTTGAACTCTAACTTTGGGATTCTATATAAGGCTCTCATTAGAAGAGATTTAGGTGTGGAAAATTCTCAAGGAGATTTATAACAATACAACATCGAGTAGAGAAAGAAAGACATAATAGTTCCCAACTTCTTATCTAGTCTAAAGAGGAAGTGTTTTTCGGCTAACCACCATTAAAGTTCTAGCTAAAATTGAGGTGGGCAATCAAGTTGATTACTCGGTATCTCAAGTAGAGGAGCTACAATTGGAGCTTTTGGTCTTTTTATTCAACCGAAATAGTTCGTGGGGTACTTAGCGATTAAGGTAATCTCTCTAAACTACTTAGTTTCATTATTAGCTTATGCATGAGGTCATGGGGATACTATTGTTAGACATTAGATGTCTGAGATTCCGCTTATGACTAAGTTTCAGACTAAATTTATGTTTGTTTAGATAGATAGATGTGTCCAAAAGTTGTTTTAGACATCAATTTGTTTAGTTTTGAATTAGCTTTAAAAGTATTCAAATTGATGTCAAAATTGATGATTGAAAGAGTTTCAAAACAGTTCAATTTTGAAATCTTTCGCTTTTGAAAAGAGTTTTCAAAAGGTAGAGATTTTCATGGGTTTAGAAGTTTCTTGAAAATCAAATTTTGGGTTTTAGATGGTGATGTGATGTGAAAACATCACATTTAGGTCACTTAACTTAGATGAATTAGTCCATTTTATGCTTCAATTCTAATAAGATATGTTTATATTCATGACAAGGTACCATAAAAGAACTATGCAAGGAAATGAGCTAAGGAGACCCTAGAAGAGTCAAAAGCACTTAAAAGAATCTAAGAAAAAGTCCTTAAAGTCTAAGAGCAAAAGGGAGCAAGTAAGGAGACAAGGGACAAGGGCAAAATTTTCATTTGCACCCTTTGGTCAAGTTAGAGAGCCCATTATTCAAGTTAAAATGAAATGGAGTCATTGAATGAGTCAAAATAACTTGAAGAAGTCAAGCTAGACAATGGAGTGACTATAACTACTAAGGAAGGGCAAAGTGGTCTTTTGGGGTAAGAAATAGAAATTAATGCCCTAACTTGGTCTCTACACTTCATCTTCTGGCTTATGTGTTGAACTTTAGAGAGAGAAAATGATAATGGAGGCTAGGGTTCATGGAGATTTAAAGATCTAGAGAGGGAAAACAAGAAGAAATCAAAAGGAAGTGAAACAAAGAAGGTAGAGAAGGTGAAGAATGGGTTGGCTATGCTTTGGTGCTCTTGGCCATGGCTACCCAGCTCGGCCAGCAGCTTTTTCAGCCCATTAATGGCGTGGGAAAGCTTGTTTTTCATAGGGTTTAGTCGTCCAAACACCCCTCTTGCTTCCCTTGATTTCCTTTGTTTGTATCTTCTTTTTCTTTTGATTTCTAAGGTTTTTTAAGCTATTCTTAAGGTTGTAATGAGTTATTTGAACTTGCTTTTGATGAATTTTAGAGAGATAAAGTACTTAATATGAGTGATTCATGTTATTATGCTTTGATTTGATTATCTTTATGAATAACTACTCTCATTCTTGATTCAAAGTTTATAAATAATCCTTCTAAAGCTTGATTACTAGTTGTTCTTGCTACATACACCCTAGAGAGAGAGAGAAATTAAAATAAAGTGAGTATGATTATGGATTTTATGGTGTTTATAATGTTAATCACACTCTCAATTGTGTTTGAATTCAAGAATTTCTCCATGTCTAGGTAAACCTCTTGTTGAGGATTATGATGAAATCTTGATATGTTTATTTATTTGTTTGTTTGATTAGATTAGTATGTTTGATATCTCTATCATGTTAGGTTAATCGGTTAAACTTATTTCATGTCTTATGTCAAGCATATGTCATATAGTTACTTGTTAATCGATCTTTCCGATCTAGACTCGATGTTAATGGAATATGATGACCCTTTGACTAGTTATGACCATTAGGTATATCTAGCACTTAGAGCATCTAATTTAGAGTCGAGAAGACTCAAACTTGAGAATCGACCCAAACAAGCATCTACGCAAATATATCTCGATGGATTCCCGAATCCTTAACCTCTCTCATATTTAGAATAAAACCCTAGCCTCCCAAGAATCTTTAGTTAATAGTTCAAGTTTACTTATTTCTCTTCTATTTCTTTCTTATCAATGCCTAATTAAAACCCCCCCTCTTTACTTTATTTGTTTCTATTTTTTTGTCTAAGTTATCCTTTGACATCTAAATAGGTGGATAAGATCCTTCGATATCTGAGTTACCAACCTATCCTTGGATCGACCCCGGCTTTACCGGGTTACTACTTGATACCTCCGCTTGGGTGTGCAACCTTTCGGGTGCATCAGATGGTTTCTAAATGTTGGAACAACAACTATTGAGAATAGCAAAAGAAAAAAAAAAAGGAAACTTGGAGTTTTAGAAGTTTCTAAAAACTCCAAGGCAGCAACTCCTGTGCACCCAACCCTTATGGGCCAGAGCGTCTGGCCAGGCCAAGGTGCACTTGGGCTTGGGCCGAGATGGTGTCGGGCCTTGGCCAAGGCTTATCTCGGGCCATTCCGAGATAGGTCTCCGATCACCGGCTAGGATTTTCGAGCATTGATCCGAGTGGGAGTTTTTCGTCGAAAATCTGATTTTTCTCCCGGTTACACCCAAATTTTACTGAAATTGTTCTGGGCCACCTGAAGCCCCAAAACGGGTATCTCAAAATTGATTTTTGGGAATCACAAAAGTCAAACCTAATTTTTCCAAAATTGACCCAGGCCATCCAATTGCCCAACTAGAGTTTTTCTTAAAAATTGATTTTAGAAATCATTAAAGATAAAATCGAAATGCACCATTAGTCAAAGTCTTCTAATTTTAGACTTAAGGCTCGTTTGTGACATAGAGATGTCGACAAAGTATCTCCCGGATAATCATCCATATATAATTTAATGCCTTGAATATTATATGAATGGATGTGTTGTGAATGCAGAAACTAGCATGGCCATAGAAAGTTGTTTTTTTTTTCAATTTTAGTTTAAACAAAAGTGAGTGCACGATGTAATAATTTTAACTTCAAGTTTATACGATCTGCATATCGTTCGAGTCTTGTAATTAGAGTTTAGGGTCTATGAGTCCATTGAAGAAGCTCAAGGATGGGATCCTGATTCGAGTGGGAGAATTCAATGGAGGTTCGAGGATGGCGATCCAGGTGGACTAAGTCGAAGACAAGATGAATCCTAAGAAGATTAGCTCTTTTAGGACTAGGGGTCATACTAGGATCCATATGTGTTTGATTTACTTTCTCGCGTGCATTTACTTATTTATTTACGTTTATGTTGTGGATGATTAGTTCTTAGTTCACTATAATGCATGTTAGATATAACGTAATAAGTCCCTAAAAGTAATTTTGAGTAAAATGCCTATCCAGACTAAGCAAGATTGAAACCTTAAGCCCTGAATATGGGAAGGTAGAAAAGCGCCCCACGCTTACCGACTTAATCCCGAACCTTATCAAATATCTCAGTCAGTGAAGATCTCGAGTAATTACCTAACTTGGACTTCAAGAGTTTCTAAGGAGAAAACATATCCTAGAGGATCTACCAACTCAGAAAGATATCTATCAAGGATCCTAAAATAGAGAAACTTCTAGATATCCAAGATATAAGATAACTCAAAAGGGTAACCCTAAATCTCGAAACTACCGAAGAATAGTCTTAATCCTAAACGATGGATCTCAACCACCTCATCCTCACGTCTATCAACTGTCGGTCTAAAGCAGCCTATAAAAGGGGCATCAAATCACCTCGAAGAAGGTATATTCCAAAAAAGGTTTACTCAATACTCAACTCTATAAGCTGTAACGACAATCTGAGTGTCTTGAGTGTCAGAGAGGTTTCCGAGTTCCTTGCAGGTTTTTAAGGAATGGTCTATGGAAGAATGGTAAAATTAAGGAGTCAAAGTGAATTGTTACATTATATGGGCTCTGCGGAAGGGTCGTAATAGAAATATGTTTGATGAAACATCCCCTAACTACGTGAACATTGTGAATGAAGTTGTTAACTTGTTTGTTGACTTTCATATGAAACACATAGTGAACATCGAGGATGGAGTACTTTGACTAAGATTATTTGAAGTTTTAAAATTAAAACAAAATTTTTGATTAGAAGATAATGTTGAAGATGAAAAAGATGGGAGAGAGAAACAAAGAAGAAAAAGAATTGGAAGTCAACTATTTTAAAAACTTAAAATCTAATTTAATTGAGTCGTGACAAACAAATGGAGAGGAGATCCCATGAAGTCATGGACATTTCGTAAAAGGTATGGGTGCAGGTGGAATATGGTCTTAGGGAGTCGTATGGACAATAATTGAAGTTAGAGAAATGATGCTAGGCCCGAGTGGTCGTCCGACTCTGACCTGAATGGTGATGTGGCCGGCCAGCTCGGTCCAAATTCTATTTCGGAGTCAATGAGAGAGGAAGAGTTTTATAGATAATTAAAGTTGGTCCCTGGTTTTTTCCATCTCAGACTAGAGAGCAAAGGAAAGAACTCGATCTTGAGAGGGAAACCGAGAGGAGCTGATGAGGGAGAACTAGAGAGACTAGGGATTCGTCAGAATAAAGGGCTTATCATCTACTCCATCTTCTTCAGAGAGAGATCAAAGTGAAGAACTAGAGAGACCGAAGAATTTTATTTGAAAACCCTAATTTGATTATTTCTTCTCCAAGACGATTGAGGAGAAGTTGGTTTTTCATTTCTATCAAATCATTGTAAAATTCACACAATTTTCTGCACAATTCATTCTCTATAATCTAGTTATTAGGGCTTCTTGAAGTTTCAGATTTCTTAGTACAAACATGTTATGAATTCTGTATTTCCTGGTATGATTGATTCTACTTTTGGGTAAACTGGGTGAATTGTCTTGTTTAGGGTTACGGCTCTTGCTCTTTGAGAAGTCAGTGTTTAGGGTTAGGGTTTGGATACTTGCTCTTTGAGAAGTCAATGAGATCAAGTTCGTTCTTTCCCTTCTGCCAAATAAAAAGTTCGTTCTTTCCCTCCCTCTCTCTCTTCTCTAGTCTAAGATGGGACAAAACCAAGGACCAAACTTTAATTCTCTATAAAACCTCCCTCTCTCACCACGGACGCGGAAGTGGAATTTGGTATGAGCTGGCCCGACCACGTCACCCATTCGGGTCATCGTCGGACGACCACTCAGAGCCAAGCAGCACTTTCTCCTCAAATAAATATAGTCTTTAGGATAATTCTATTTGAGTCAATTCAGATTTCATATGTAATTTGGAAAAAGAATAAATACCATCAGGGTCAGATCCAAATACATAAAGAAACACACATCATTTTATTTACTTAGAAGGTAGCTCCCATCCACACAATTTTGGATACAAGTTAAAGGTAGTAAATGCATAGGATGATGATAATGATGTTTGATATTGATAGGCTTAATTAGTTAGGAAGTAAGAGACAGGGCAGCCAACTTCTGAACAACTTTTACATAAGAAGTAGGATCTGGAATATTTTCATTGGCTTTCTCATATTCCATACTCCATTTTACTAGGCAACTTTTCCCTCCACTCTTTGGAGTAACAGCTACCAGCTTCAAATCGAAAGTACTGAAGAGATTCATAATATCACCACCCATAAAACTCCAAGTAATTGACCTTTTCTCATCATCCATGGCTGTCCTCCTCTCCATACTAGAAATAGGTATACCATCTACAAAACAACCAAATCAGTTTTTGATGGGATTGTCAAGTACATCATCTAAGGTAAGGAGGTGTTTGCTTTTTTTCTTTTCTAAATATAATTTGTCAAAGTCTCGGAGGTATGCATGCATCAACACAAAAATGCAAACTTTTATTTAAGAGTTGAGACCCTAGTGGCCGGTAATATCATTCTTCCTTTGTAACAGTGAATAAAAGTAATTAATTTAAATTACATAATGTTTTTTTGAGGTAATTTAAATTCCAAAAGATTTTCTTTTATATCTCAATGAAAATGAGCGCCCAATCAATTATGTAAGCACTCACAACAAAAATATTTACCTAAGTGTTCCGAAGCACTTACAACAAAAATATTTACCTAAGAAATTAAATAAAGCTAATTTAAATCTCTAATGAAACTCTTTTAGCGGTTTAGGTCTACTCCATTTTTTCCTCTCTCGACGTGTTTTAGTTTTCCTCTTCTTCTCTCTTTCTCTTACTAAAGCTTCTCACCAGCTCTTCCGTTGATGTGGCGACATATCACTTGAGTGTGGAGCAATTGGAGAGAGAATGGTGAGAAAATATACTCAAGTGATATGTCGTCACATCAACTGAGGGCTGGGGGAAGGACGGAAACGGAGGGATGAGTAGAATTTAATAGTGTATATTTAAACAAATTAATGTACGAGGAAGTATTTTCTGGACATATTTAAGAACATCTAAGTTAAAAATAGTTCTGTAGCTAAAAACCTTAAATAACTTAAGATAAGTACTCTTATGCTCTAGAACACTGCACTTATCTACAGAGAATACTGGTTTGAAAAGTTAAAACTACAAAAAAAATTACCCAATGTCAAAAATGAAGAGAATCATACATATAAGGGTTAAAGTAGACCTTCCAAGTAATTAATTGGTAACTGGTTTTGGGATAATATCCACAAATATATTTTGGTACAAAACTTAGGTTTGAAAACACTAAAATTCATGTCGTTTATATGTACTTGACCTAAGAAAAACAAAACGTATATACAAATTATTGAAAAAATTCACAGGCTAATGGCGAGTGATTTAATAGTCGTGGACTAATAAAGACCAGGCCATGACCGCATAAAGTAATTTATAGGGTTCTCCATTCATTGCCAAATTATATGCATACAAACTTAATAGCTTACCAACTACAAATTCCCAGAGAGTGACAGAGCCAAGACTAATTCCATCTCCTTCTAGAACTTGAATATGTTGGGTTTAGACAATAGTTGGGCCCATTTGGGTGATTCCATGGTTGGGTCCATTACCATCTAATAATTAATTGAGAAGTGAGCCTCACCCACTCACTACTAGTCAAGACAATTTGTCTTCTAGTTAGCACATGGGTGGGGTCCACCTCTAGATGTAAGATGGCATTCAAAGCTCTCTTTCTCTAGACAATTAATGTCCCACATCTCTCAACTAGTGAAACTAAATGTGCCTTATAATAAGTTGCTTGACAACTCATTGTAAAGCACATGGTGGAGTAGAGAAGGCTCCCACACGCGCGCGCACACATGTGAGGCATTTGGGCTTTTAACCAATTTGGTCTCTTTGGCTATTTGGGCTATTTGGACCACTTTGGCTATTTGGGCTATTTGGACCACTTGGGTTATTTGGGCTATTTGGGCCACTTGGGTTGTTTGGGCTATTTGGGTTTATGGGCCTTTGGGCCGTGAGCCCGTGAGCCCGTGTGCCCGTGTGCCCGGGTGCTCGGGTGCTTATAGTGAAAAGACTCTTTTGCCACGAAGAGTAGTTTTACTCAAACTCGGATTTTGACTAAGTCGGTGGGATTAACCTAATCAGTATTTGAGTATATCTCTAACTGATTTCGTAGGGTTGATCAGTTTCCGAGTTTATCTCCCACTCCCTTAACTTCTCTACCACGTTTCCTAGGCGGTTAGGGTTTTCTCAGAGGCTATATATACCGGCCGAACTCAAGAGAGAAACACACACAACTCAATTTCGACTATCTTCCTCTCTCTGACTGTTCAAGCTTTCGAGTTCTGTTATCTCCATTACTATCTCTGTTAGTGCAGATAGAGGAAGTAAGCTGTGGTCAATCCTTGGGGAGTGATCGGAATCAAGTAATTAGCACCCCGGTTACTCCGAAATCACTTTCAAGACAGTGGCCTCCATACCACGACACAGTGAATCAGTTGTTTTCTATCCGACAGTTCCATTGATCTACCCTAGTTTTCCAACAATTTGAAAGTGATTTTCTGATCAATGGCTGCTGTTAATCTCAAAACCCTACCTGATATGTCAAAGATGATCCCTCTTGATGGAACTAACTACAAGAGGTGGTCACAGAAGCTGCTTATCTTCTTCGAACAACTCGAAGTTGATTATATTCTGTTCGAGGATTTATCTACTGGTTCTTCAATCGACATCGATATTCCCCCTGTTAAGGATAGGTCTTCTACTTCGAATGGTGATGTTGTCAAACAACAGAAAGACAACAAAATCGTTCGAGGACATCTGCTGAATCATATGGACAACAAGTTATTCGACTTGTTTGTCAACTACAAATCTGCTAAGGATATCTGGGATACCCTTCAAAAGAAATACGGAGCTGACGATGCTGGAAGGAAGAAGTACATCGTGGGAAAGTGGTTACAGTTCCAAATCAACGATGACTCTTCCATCATGGAGCAGGTTCATGTCTATGAGAACCTGGTTGCTGAAATACTTGCTGAAGGCATGAAGATGTGTGAAATCCTTCAAGCCAATGTTCTGCTGGAAAAGTTTCCTCAATCCTGGAGTGACTACAGAAACCATCTGAAGCACAAGAAGAAGGACATGTCCCTTCAGGAGTTGATCAGTCACATGAGGACTGAAGAGGCAAATCGCCTCAAGGATAAGTTTGCTAACCTCTCTTTGAATTCCCCTTCTGCTAACTTGGTTGAATCTGTTCCCTCTAGAAACAAAGACAGGTCCAAAACTAATAAGAAGAAGAAGAAGTCTGGAAAGAGTAAGACTGGAGGAGTCAAGTCCAACTCGAAGATCCAGAAATCGAAAGGTCTCTGCTATGTCTGTGGAAAATCAGGACACAAAGCATACCAGTGCAACCAGAGGAAGGACCAACGCTCAAACGTTGCTATACTGAATATCGCTGAACCTGAAGAGATCATTGCTGCAGTAGCCGAGACTTGTTTGGTGGAAAGCAAACATGAATGGGTGCTAGACACAGGAGCTTCCAGGCATATGTGTGCAAACAGAGAGATGTTTCAGACCTTCGAGGAGATGAACGATGGATCCAGCGTCTACATGGGCAACTCTGCAAAAGCTGGAATCGTGGGCAAAGGAAAGGTTCTTCTGAAAACTCACCTCTGGAAAGAATCTGTCTCTGAACGATGTTCTCTACGTGCCCACCCTAAGGAGGAATCTGATCTCGGGATCTCTTCTCAACAAAGCTGGTCTAAAATTAGTTTTTGAGTCTGATAAAATTGTAATTTCTAAGAATGGAGTCTTTGTTGGGAAGGGATATCTGAGTGGGGGCCTTTTTGTAGTGAACGTCGATTCAGAAATTAATAATACTACTAGTTCTGCTTATATCGTTAAGTCTTCTAATTTATGGCATGGTAGACTAGGACACGTTAATTACGCTTCTATTAAGAAACTTAAAGAGAATGGCATCATCAGTGCAGACGATCTTGATGATCACACTAGATGTCCCATATGTGTAGAAGCTAAACATGCAAAACTGTCCTTTAAGAATGTCACAATTAGAACGACAAAACTTTTAGAACTAGTACACTCAGACTTAGCTGATTTCAGAAACCTAGCTAGCAGAGGAGGTAAGAGATACTACATTACCTTCATAGATGACTACTCAAGGTACACGAAAGTTTACCTCTTGAGGTCTAAGGATGAAGCTGAAGAAGCTTTTCTGAATTATAAGGCTGAAGTAGAAAACCAACTAGACAGAAAAATAAAGAGGTTTAGGTCTGACAGGGGAGGAGAGTATAACTCTAACACCCTTAAATCCTTCTGTGAAAAACATGGAATCATCCATGAATTTAGAGCTCCTTATACGCCACAACAGAATGGTGTTGCGGAGAGGAAAAACAGGACACTCAAAAACATGATGAATGCCATGCTTCTAAGCTCAGGATTACCCGATGAACTGTGGGGGGAGGCGATCTTATCTGCCTGCCACATACTCAACAGAGTACCCCACAAAGGGCTAGACAAAACACCTTATGAATTATGGAAAGGTTATGCACCTAACCTGAAATTTCTAAGAGTGTGGGGGTGTCTGGCCAAAGTGGGTATACCTGACTTTAGGAAAGTCAGTGTCGGACCAAAGACAGTTGATTCTGTATTTATTGGTTATGCTCAAAATAGTGCAGCATATAGATTCATGTTATTGGAAGATGAAACAATAACGGAATCTAGAGATGCTGAATTCTATGAGCATGAGTTTCCTTTGAAACTACCTGTTGAAAATATTCCTATGAATGATTCGTCACTTACTGATTTACCCACACATGAAGAAGTGCCTAACAGTATGCTCCCATCTATCTCCACCACAGATAGTGTAGAAGATGGAACAGGACTTAGGAAAAGTAAGAGACGTAGGATAGAGAAAACTTTTGGTCCCGACTTCATTACTGCTTTTCTATCTGAAGGTGTAGACTGGCTTAACGATGAGTTTGTATCTAGTTTCTTAATTGAGACTGATCCAAAGACTTATCATGAAGCCATAACTTCAGTAGATGCAAGCTTATGGAAAGAGGCCATAAAAAGTGAGCTAGACTCTATCCTAGTTAATCATATGTGGGAGCTGGCCGACTTACCTAGAGGGTGTAAACCCATTAGCAGTAAGTGGATCTTTAAGAAAAAGATTAGGCCAGATGGGACCATAGATAAGTATAAAGCCAGACTGGTGATCAGAGGCTTTACACAGAGAGAGGGACTTGACTACTTTGATACCTACTCCCCAGTGACTAAAATCACCACAATTAGGTCTCTTATCGCGTTGGCTGCCATGCATGACCTGGTAATACATCAGATGGATGTTAAAACGACCTTCCTGGATGGAGATCTAGATGAGGAGATTTATATGTCTCAACCAGAGGGATTCATAATCCATGGTCAGGAGAGTAAGGTATGTAGACTGAAGAAGTCCCTCTATGGTCTAAAACAGGCACCCAAGAAATGGTATGAGAAATTCGATGATACCATGTTGAGCAATGACTTCACTGTGAATAACTCAGACTCATGTGTATATTCTAAACGGTGTACGTCTGGATATGTCATCATATGTCTGTACGTTGATGACATGCTCATCTTTGGTGCCAATGAAGATGATGTGAATGAGGTAAAAACCTTTCTGTCATCTAAGTTTGAGATGAAGGACTTAGGAGAGACAGATGTTATACTAGGGGTTAAAATCAAGAGAACCCTAGATGGCATCTCTCTGAGTCAACCTCATTATGTTGAACAGATACTGAGAAAGTTCAACTCCTATGATGTAAATCCTGTGAGAACTCCCTATGACCCTAGCACAACTCTGGTGAAGAATGAAGGACCAAGTGTCTCACAATCCGAGTATGCTAAGATCATAGGAAGTGTGATGTTTCTGATGAATCACACAAGACCTGACATTGCGTTCGCAGTAAATAGACTTAGTAGATACACACACAACCCTAGTGAAGAACACTGGAGAGCACTTCATCGCCTGCTTAAGTATTTAAGAGGCACAATTGATCTAGGCCTGCATTATGGAAAGTTCCCAGCAGTGCTGGAAGGCTACTGTGATGCTAACTGGGTCACTGACAATGATGAAGTCAGTTCAACTAGTGGTTATGTTTTTGTGTTGGGTGGAGGTGCTGTGTCATGGAAGTCTTCCAAACAGACATGCATAGCACGTTCCACTATGGAGTCTGAGTTTATTGCTCTTGAACTGGCAAGTCAGGAGGCAGAGTGGTTGACGAGTCTCTTGGGAGACATACCACAATGGGGAAGGGAAACTACACCAATTTCCCTTCATTGTGACTCACAGGCTGCCATTGCTGTTGCAAAGAATAATGTGTTCAATGGCAAGAAGAGACACATCAGGATAAGGCATGCTGCAGTGAAACATTTGCTGAAAAATGGTGTAATAGCCTTGGATTATGTGAGGTCAGAACAGAATCTAGCAGACCCACTTACTAAAGGCTTAACGAGGAGACTAGTTCTCGAGACGTCTAAAGGAATGGGGCTAAAGCCCCTGTGCTGATTTTCCATTCCTGCGACGTGGAGCGGAGTCAGCTAGAGTAAAAACTAGCAGAGCTCCATTAAGGGGTCAGAGTTGGACCTGAGGATGAGCCTAAGGCTCTTAATGTATTCATAGCCCTTTGTGGTGGTTCTAATGAGACGGACTTGATGAATACACCGATAGCTAATATATCCATTACCGTAATGGTGGTCCTATTGAGACGGACTGTATGGTGCTTAGCTGCTGATGATGATGATGAGGATGAACTTCCAAAGTTCTTAATGATTTAAAGACCCGAGTAAGGGGTCAGAGCCTGCGATGAGGTAAACTCAAAGAGATCACCTAAGTGAGCACGAGGGTGTAAGGCCGCCCTCTATAGAAGACAGACAGCAGTCTTCTTAAAACCTCACCAGTCCCAAGGTATGTTCAGGGCCTACTTAATGAACATGAACGAATCGCGGAGAACGCAAAACTCACCGGGTATCGTATGTGTTGTGGGGGTCTCAGCCAGAAATCTCCAAGTTCAAGAGTAATTTCACTTGGTTGCTTTATTTTTGGTTGTTGCCTCACTCCACTATGTGTCAATTCAAATCGAAAGATATTGAACACTTAAGTACATGTACCACTTCCAGCTTAGCAGTCAGAAGTCTTTGATAGCCATCTTGTGGGGGATTGTTGGGTTTAGACAATAGTTGGGCCCATTTGGGTGATTCCATGGTTGGGCCCATTACCATCTAATAATTAATTGAGAAGTGAGCCTCACCCACTCACTACTAGTCAAGACAATTTGTCTTCTAGTTAGCACATGGGTGGGGTCCACCTTTAGATGTAAGATGGCATTCAAAGCTCTCTTTCTCTAGACAATTAATGTCCCACATCTCTCAACTAGTGAAACTAAATGTGCCTTATAATAAGTTGCTTGACAACTCATTGTAAAGCACATGGTGGAGTAGAGAAGGCTCCCACACGCGCGCGCACACATGTGAGGCATTTAAGCTTTTAACCAATTTGGTCTCTTTGGCTATTTGGGCTATTTGGACCACTTTGGCTATTTGGGCTATTTGGACCACTTGGGTTATTTGGGCTATTTGGGCCACTTGGGTTGTTTGGGCTATTTGGGCTTATGGGCCTTTGGGCCTTTGGGCCGTGGCCCGTGAGCCCGTGGCCCGTGAGCCCGTGAGCCCGTGAGCCCGTGTGCCCGTGTGCCCGTGTGCCCGTGTGCTCGGGTGCTTGGGTGCTCGGGTGCTCGGGTGCTCGGGTGCTCGGGTGCTCGGGTGCTCGGGTGCTCGGGTGCTCGGGTGCTTGGGTGCTCGGGTGCTTGGGTGCTCGGGTGCTTGGGTGCTCGGGTGCTTGGGTGCTTGGGTGCTCGGGTGCTTGGGTGCTTGGGTGCTTGGGAGCTTGGGAGCTTATAGTGAAAAGACTCTTTTGCCACGAAGAGTAGTTTTACTCAAACTCGGATTTTGACTAAGTCGGTGGGATTAACCTAATCAGTATTTGAGTATATCTCTAACTGATTTCGTAGGGTTAATCAGTTTCCGAGTTTATCTCCCACTCCCTTAACTTCTCTACCACGTTTCCTAGGCGGTTAGGGTTTTCTCAGAGGCTATATATACCGGCCGAACTCAAGAGAGAAAACACACAACTCAATTTCGGCTATCTTCCTCTCTCTGACTGTTCAAGCTTTCGAGTTCTGTTATCTCCATTACTATCTCTGTTAGTGCAGACAGAGGAAGTAAGCTGTGGTCAATCCTTGGGGAGTGATCGGAATCAAGTAATTAGCACCCCGGTTACTCCGAAATCACTTTCAAGGCAGTGGCCTCCATACCACGACACAGTGAATCAGTTGTTTTCTATCCGACAGTTCCATTGATCTACCCTAGTTTTCCAACAGAATATTCCTGTAAGTTTCAGGAAAATAGCTAGTAAGTTGGCTCATATTATTTTTTAACAAATTATAGAACTTGTCTGCTGTGGATTTTGCTTCATATTCAAAATCAAGCTTTTGAATTTGAGCCATGTCTAGTTTGTGACAACCAAAGCTTTTAGGTGGTGTTGTTTCTTGTTTGGTCTATCAAGTTTATGATGTTTATATAGAAAGAAGACGACCCTAGTTGCCTAAAAAAGCAACTTCCTGATTAATCAATTATTTATGTCAAAATTCTATGCGCACTTTGTGTGGATGGGTATTCATTGAAGCAAAAGACAGCCATTATTAATTCGAGAATCGTACATATATGAATCTTTTTTTTTGTAACTTCTTATATTTTCTTAATGAATGATATGAATATGACTTTTTTAAGCATCTGTTCATTCGCACTATTTGCTTTGTCGGAGTCATTACATTTCTTTTGAAATTGTAAAGAAATCTTGGTGTTTACCACTACTTGATGTAGTGGTTGAACACCCACTTCGCATCACGAAAGTCTAAGTTTCGATTGTTGAAATCTATGAACCATTGGGTATAACCAAAGTAAATGTATGAATAAGTGGATTTTCATGTCCTATAGGGATGGGATGGCCTAAGGGCAGAATGTCTATGTTGGAAAATGCTAAAATCACAAAAAAAAAAGTTGACAAAAGAAGGTACCCAGCTGATGTGGCGTGTGTGGTGTGAAAGTTTGACTAAATCTAGACCGTTGAGAGATGAATATCTTAACCGCCACATCAGCTGGGTAATTTCTTTTGTCAACATGTTTTGTGATTCTAGCACTTCCGTTCTATGTTATACAGTTGATTCGATTCATAATGTAATATTTTCATGGTATATCAATGTCACGTAATGCTGTAATGACTTTTGGGTCCATACAAAAAAAATGTAACCTTGGTGCATCAACCCAAATTGTGAGATAGGAGATCCACCTCTAGTATTTTTTGCTATTACATCATCTCAATCAGTAGAAGTTCTAGGAAACAAAAACACTTGAAATCAAAACAAACATCTAAACAATTTCCTAAAGTACTAACGTTATAAGAGAAAATGATTATTTAGGTTGAAAAAAATATCAAAATAACCAAAAAAGTCTATATATTTTTCTATTAGGTAGAAGCTACCTAAATATTATGTGTAATAATAAGTAAAGTCTGAAATAATATTGATAATTATCAATAAGGTCATTATCTTTTCTTTTCATTCCCAAAATAACCTTACCCACTAAAACTCATACTAACAAAAATTTTAAGGGTTTTTTCCTTCAACAAATTCGATCAACACTATGTGGTTTTACTTCAGCAATTTTGAAATAATTTTCTCCTGTTCACATGAAAATCTGAAATTCATTATAAATCATTGCTTAGTATGAGTAGATATTGATGTTCAATGAGTAAATTATATAGGATTGTTGGGTAGTATTTACTTGAAAGGAAAACTATTGATGTTTACTTTTCAGAATGCCAGAGGTTGGCTCGATGTGGAGTTCGGGAGGAGCAACTTCATAGTCTCCAGCTTGTTTTAGTTGACTTTGTGCAAGAAAATAGAGGTTAGCTAGGAGATTTTTTTAGCCATTTGACCTTCTTAAAAGGATATAATCGAGTCTTTAGTGGAGCACCAAGCAGAGGTTGTAGAAGATTTGAGCAGTCCAAACTTAAAAGATCATTTTCGTGAAAGTACTTTGTGGATGCTTGGTTGATGTTTGAGAATGAACCATCAGTATCCTTAAAAAAAATTAGCTGAGGTTGGTGTTGGTCGACGTGGTGTATGTGAGGTTGTTTGGAGACAAAATGACATTGCATATCGATGCAAAACTTGTGAACATGACTCGACTTATAATGTGTACCATGTTTCCAGAATGGAAACCACAAAGACCGCGACCTATTCCCTTGGTGGGTGTTGTGATTGTGGAGATGAAACTGCTTGGAAGCGTGAGGGCTTCTGTTCGAAGCATAAAGGTGCTGAGAAGATCCAACCTTTATTAGAAGAGATTGCGTTTAAGTCAAATCCACTGCTAATGTTTGGTCATAGGAACAGCAAAATTAGAAGAAAAATTCACAGCAGTTGTAGTTGCTAAATGGGGTATTCTTGGATGGCTCTATAATGCTCATTTGTTTTCAAAGGCCAAAGAATACTTCATGAGGACCAATTTGGGGATTTCTTTTGCAATGTACATCAAGAGGGTTTATTAGTGTTTTGATTTTCTCAAGACTTTTGTGGGGTTTTTTTTTTGGGCAATTTCTTTTGCAATCTATATTTTGCAAACGCAGTTTGCAGTTTACATTATGCAAACACACGTTTGCAGAACAGATTGTTGCAAACACGTTTGCAGAACAGATTGGTGCAAACACGTTTGCATAACAGATTTTTGCAAACACGTTTGCATAACAGATTTTTGTAAACCCGTTTGCATAACAGATTTTTGCAAACACGTTTGCAGAAAAACGTAAAGGAAAAAACATCGTTTTTTCTGGTTTTTTTTTTTTTTGAAAAAAAAGTATTGAAAGTGGATCTTGTTAGAAAGCTAATGAAAAATCATTTCTAAATATAGAATTTTTATAGAAATCCGACATGTCAAACAAAAGTTATATCGATTTAAAATTTAAAGAAAAATAAAAGAATTTAGTTACACAAAATGACTAAAAGGGGTATTTTTGTATTTGCACACTTTTTTGACCTGCATAATAATTTCCAAATGTTTTGTGCTTTTCTACTCATTTTCAATATTATTTTGACCTTTCTAGAAATTATCCCATGTTATAATTCGACGTCCAGTGGGCATGGCTAGCTTCCCCATTGGTACCTTTTTGAAGTAATCATGTGTGTCTATAGGATATGGGCACACCAACTGGTCCGCCAAGCAGGATAGAAGAAAGAGAATTTAGGACTGAGTTATTCCTTTTTGGCCCCCTATTTTGTGACCAGCTTCCTTTTTGGCCTCCTGTTTTCCGTAGATTTAAAATTGACCCCCTTTTGTTAATGCTGATCTTAAAAAATGTACATCTTGTTATCAATCTAGAAATAAGAGACTTGATGCTGGATCACGTCTGAATGAACGATACTGCTTCTTTGATTTTCGTTCATACTCTTGGAAACTCTGGGAAAAACCTGCAAAGAGTTCGGAAACCTCTTTCACGCTCAAGACAGTCAAATTTCCATTCACAGTTAAAGTATCGAGTATGGATTGAACTTTGGAGTTCTTACCTTGTTGAGGGTTCTTGATGTAAAAAAATGGCTATCTCTGTTTTCAGTCAGGAAATAGAGACCTTGATGCTGGATGATCAAGTCCGGAAGGTTTAGGGGTCGTAGTGTTTAGCTAAAAACCAACTACGATTGTCGAATTACGAAGTAATTCGCGGCTAACTTGGACCGGATCCTACATCAGGTTACACATAAGAATGTCTATTTGATCGGATGATATGACTAGTGGGATGAGACATATATATAATCATGGGAGAGTCCCATAAACATGTCTCATAAGCCTAAAAGAAGTTTAGGCAAAGATATGACAAAACGCCTGAGAGAAGGGATTTTGTGCCGGGGCAAAAAGGAGTAGTTTGTGGTGCCGGCCTTGGCTGCCCGGTTACCCTAATGGGGCCGGCCGGATCTGTCCAATTGGGCATGGTTTCGGCAGCCACAACTAAGTGAATGAGAAAATAGAAACTAGTTTTTATTTTCGACTATTTCCTTAATCTTATTCAAAAGAGACTTTTAGGAAACCTAATTAGGGTGGGACTCTAACTAAGGTTTTATATAATGTCTCCTTGGGACTTAAATAAGGTGTGGAATAATGCTCAAGGAGCTTTCTTACTCTTTAACATCAAGTAGAGAAAGAAAGAGAGATACTTCCCAAGATATCTAACTAGTCTTAAAGAAGAAGTGTTTTTCTAATTAAACCACCATTGGAGTTCAAGCTAGCTACAATGTGGGAGATAAAATTGATCATTCGGGTGTCTTGAGTAGAGGAGCAACACTTAGATCTCTTGGTCTTCACATTCGATTGGAAAGGTTCGAGGGAAAATTTAGCGATTAAGGTAATCTCTAACTCTTAGTTAATTATTAGCTTATGCATGATGATCTTGGGACCTACTAGTGTTAGACATGAGATGTCTGAGATTTCGCTTAGAACACTAGGAAGACACCACACCACAACCCAAACACTATGAGGCCAACACTATGAGGTTTCGATACCTTTGCCAATAACTAGCTAGGGTTTCTAAAGGAGATATTTTCTAAGTCTGAAGGTATGACCTTCCTGATAGAAATATATCCTAAAGGTCTGAAGGTATAACCTTCCAAAGGAGTGTCCTTCAACCAAGATGGCAATGCGTACAATTTGGCTTATAGGATAATGACGACCTTATTTGGAAGATCAATCAATCCGGTTCAATTAGGAGTCGTAATGCTTTACTAGAAGCCGCTTACGATTGTTAGATCACTTCCGTTATCCGCGGCTAACATAGACCGGATCCTACAACGGGTTACACATAAGAATGGTAACTTGAACAGCGAGAATAGACTAATGGGAACTAGCATATAAATGGATATGATCCAGTCTGATGATACTCAAAGATAGAAAGGAATCGGGCTCGAAAGAGAAGTCCGAAAAGGCAAAAAGGCCGAGAAAGGAATCCCTTATAGGGATTATCCTGGACGGCCACATAAGAGAAGTGGGCCGGCCAAAACAAGCCCCTAAAGGGTTTTTTTTGCCGGCCACACTAAAGGGGAAACCCTAATTAGGGTTTATCCTAATTAGAGAATCCCGGAAGAATTAAACTCTTTTTGTGCTTATCTTTTCAGAGGGACTTTTTAGGATTCCTTATTAGAGTAGATTTCTACTAAGGAAATCCCTATATAAGGACCAGTTTAGAGTTCAGAAAAAGTGTAGAAATTTCTCAGAAGAAAATCACTCTCTTCACACAACTACTGGAGAGAGAGGATTTTAGAGAAAAGTTCTCATTCTATCTATCAAAGTCTATAAGAAGGAGTTCTTCATCTCTACCTTCAAGAAGGTCCTGGCTGACTGAAAGGAAGGAATTCAAGTTATACATTCGGTGTCTCAAGTAGAGGAGCTACACTTGAAGTTCTTTATCTTCCGGTCAGAATTTAGTTCGTGGGAATGAGAATAAAGGTATTCTTCTTCCTTCTAGTTCATAGATTAGTTCATGCATAGATCCTAGACAACTTAGTGTTAATCATATGAGGATATGTATTAGGTACATATAATTTCCAATAGTTTCTCCCCTCCCTTGGACAATGTTGAGCAAGTCCTTTGACGTTGTTTGCACCATGTAACTTCCCTGGGAAGCATTGCAAATAGTTATTGCTAATTCGTCAAAAGGGGCTAGAGATCTTGCTTTGAGGGCATGTGCGGGTCTTTACAAGATTGTAGCAAAGACTAGGCACCATACGGACTGGTCCGTCCTAACTATCGAGGTTGAGGCACTTAAAGTTTTTGTGTCTCTGTGAAGAATATGTCCTTTCGGTCTGAAGGAGATGTCCTTCTAAAGGAGTGTGTTTCAACCAAGATGAAAATGCGCTCAATTTGTCGAATAGGATGATGCTGACTTTATCCAGAAGATTATTTAGTCCGATCGAATTAGGCATCGTAATGCTTAGCTAAGCGAACTATGATCTTCGGATCACTTCGTTGATTTGCGACTAACATCGACAGGACCCAACAACATATACACCAAAGAGTGGTGGCTTGATCGAAGTGAGTTGACTAGGGGGAACGAGGGAAAAGGTTGGATTAGATCATAGTTGAAAGGCCCAAAAGGTTTGGAAAAGATCCGGATAAAGATAAGAAGAACCGGGCCTGAAAGATAGGCCCATACCAAGAGAGATGGGCCGGTCATGTTATAGGCGGCCATATGAAGTGGCCGGCCAGGCCCAACCCATAATGTGGCTGCCCTTGCCGGCCACATAAAGGAGAGTCCCAGATGGGACAGAACGCCCATCTGGGAGGCCGACTCAGAAAAGGCTTTCTAAGCCTTATCTTATCTGGAGTTCTTATTTGAATCCTAATGGGAATATGATTCTAACTTTAGGGTTCTCTATATAATGACATTAATAAGAACTGAAAAGGTGTGAAATTTTCTCAATAGAAAATTTATAAATTTATCTCTACAAGATCAAGTAGAAAGTAGATTTTAGTGAAAAACCTCTCAACCTATCTACTTAAAGAAGAAGGTTCTTCTTCTCAACCTTCCATTAAGGTCCTAGCTGGCATTAAAGAAGGGGGGTTAAGTCCACTTGCTTGGGTGTCTCAAGCAAGGAATGAAACTTCCCGAAATTTCACCGAAATTTCGCGAAACGTTTCCTAAAATGAGATTAGGTGCACGAAATAACACTTACAACTATTTCCTGCATAGTTTCCACCGACATGATCGAAATTTCCACCGAAGTTGTGGGAAATTTCGAAATTTCATAGTAGAAGTCTAGCAAAAAAATCAGAGAAACTAATACTAGAAAAATATCCATTTCTTCGTCTTTTTCATCTTCATTTCTCTTAGATTTTTTTGACTTTTATGTTATGTTTTCCATGGTTTTTAAATCTATTTGAATGATTTACGACTTGACTTAACTGCCTAAATTGATTTTATCTTAGTAACACCTCTAATATAACTATGTAATTGACGATACCTTCTCAAACTAACATAGTTTGTTAATTATTATTAGTAAGAATGTTATCTTTTGGGTGTTATAGCCAAAAAAGTATTCAATTTACCCCCGGAAGTAACTGTGTAATTGTTAATACTCCCTCAAACTAATAGATAATGTTAAACATCATTTTTATGTTTCATTATGGTTTAATAATCTTGTTATACATAATTGCATCATATTTCTATCATTTATGTAGATTTGTAAGATTTCCACACTGACCGTAACATTTCTACGAAACGTTTTCACTTTTGTACCGACCGAAATTTCCACCGAAACCGAAATTTCATTCCTTGGTCTCAAGTAGAGGAGCTATAATTTGGAGCTATCATCTTCAGGATATAGGCATCGGCTTTAGTTCGAGGGAAATTGATTAAGATAATTTTCTGTCCCATTCTAGTTCATCTTTAGTTCTTGCATGTGATCCTAGAAACTAGTATTAGACGTCTGAGATTTCTCTTAGAACACTAGGTGACACCAAAACCCAACAATGGTGTCAGAGCCTCGAATGAGCTAACTTTCGCTAGACGAACTAAATTCGGACTTGTTTAGGTAGATAGATAAGTCTGAATAGATAAGTAGTTTTTCTAATTAAAGAGATTTCTCTTAATTAGATAGATAAACCCTAACTCTTTCTCACTGTCCTTTGTATTAATTTGGAGAAGAAAAGTCTAAAGAGGCCTAAGTTAATTTTTTTTTGAGACAAAATAACATCTATTGATAAGAAGATATGGACAAGTCCAAGATGTTATAATGGGATGTCAAACACGAAGGAAAACATATCGAAACACAAGTTTTTGTTTTCCTAGAGTTCACAGCAAGATTATGAGCTTGACTGTTGAACTTTCTATTAACATATACAAAAGATAAGTAGTCAAAATATGAAGCATAGTTTCTAATTGAGTTGAGAGTGTGCTTAGATGTCCAATGAGTTGAGTTCTTCTTTCCAACCAAAAAGTTGAACACATTAACAGAATCTCCTTCTAGAATAATGCTCTTGAAACCATGCTCCTTTGCCCATTTGATCCCATGCAAACAAGCTTTGTCTTCCCCTTCCTCTACTGATCTACTACTATAGAGGCCTAAGTTAATTTGTTACCTTCTTTTTTAAATAAATAATTACCTTTTGCTTTTTGTATATATCCATATAAGAGATTTTGTATCCTAAGAGATGACCCATAAAAGAGGTTTTTGTCAGTTACATCAACCTATTCTTCATAACCTATTCTTCATTTACAATAGCTATCTTAATTAAATATTAAATATTCAATTTTCTCCAACATCTTAAGTTCGACCTTTTGTTTTTGTCGTGCCAAATTAACTAAATTGTGCATTCAATGAGGTCATTTATTCAAGTGAGAGTAGTATTCCTTAACAAAAAAGAAGTAAGAGTAGTATTGGATATAGATTCAGAAAAATGAGGTTAGTTTTAATTTTACTTCATGATATTGTCATTAGTTATCACAAAATATATAAGACAAAGTTCTAAAGTGTGACAGTGCAATCATAAATGAGTTGTGATGGATTGAATGGGAAACATACTGGCACAAGTATCCATAGGATCTAATGCACATAGTCTTCACCACCTTTTAGTCTCGGTTTAAGCAGTTTATCACCAAGATTTATCTTATGTATTTATGCATTAAATAAAGTAGATCAGGATTAGATTAGATTACATTAGAAATCAATGGAGGTTCAAAGATGGAGATCTAGACGAACCAAAAGGCGAAACAAGAAGCAAACCAAAGAGATTAGTTCTTCTAGGTTAGGGGCCATACTAGGATCCATATGTGTTTGATTTACTTTCTCGCACGCATTTACTTATTTACGTTGTATGTTGTGGATGGTTAGGCTAAATAGTTCGCTATAACGCATGCTAAGTGATGTGGCGTTAAAATGCCACACTTGGATCGCTTAACTTCGATGAGTTAGTTCGTTTCCGGTTTTATTTATAATTATTTATGTGTTTTTCTTGTTAGGAAGCTTATTTGGAGTTTGACGTTTGATTTGGAATAAAACGGAGCATTTATCACTTTTTCATCTCATGTGGAAGAAATCGATAGGAATGAGCACCAAGGATACTTTGGTAATTTTGGGAAAATCAGAAGTTAGATGGCAAGTGGAGTCTATTGTGAACCCAACGGCGAAGACGGAAGTCCGATCGGAGTTCGGATGGAGAAGTTGTGAAACAAAGAAGCCGTGGAAGTTATTTGGAGACTAATGATGAAGGCACCCCTTGGGGTTTAGATGAAACTCAAAGTCAAGCCCAAAATCCCACAACCCAAAGAAGAACGAAGATATGGAGATTCTATGAGCACCCTTTGAGAGCCCAAGTCAAAATTGTCTTATGAACAAGTCAAGGTTGACTAGGTTTGGTTGGAGGGTTTTTAGTAAAGAAAAAGGAAATCTGGTTGGGGGATCTTCCGGAGATTAGAGTTTCAGGGTTTGGAGCTTGAGAAAGCTAGAGAGAGAAAGAAAGGACAAGTGCCGGCTATAGCTTAGCCGGCACACCAAAGTCGCCGGAAAGGGCTCGGGATGAGGAGAAGGGGGACATCAACGACTCGGCAGCAGCAAGCTCCACGAGTTTACACCATTAGAGAGCAGCTCGTCTTCTTCCCCAAGAACAGCAACAACTCGTCTCCTTTACCTACTCGGGATCTACAGCTCGGGTACGGGACATCAAGGCGGCTACTCGGGTTGAAGCTCCACCTAGAGTCGGACAGCAGCAAGTGCTAGCTCGGGACCGGACTTGCTTGGCCGGGATAAACCAGATTTGACAGTTCTTGGTTGTAGTGATTCCGACCATTATCTTGGCCGGAAAGTCTAGGGTTGCTGTGGGATTCTCTTGCCTGGTCACCTTGTGTTTTATTTGAGGTTTGATTGTTGAAATCCTAGACAGAGAAAGCTTGATTTTGCTTTCATGGTTGATCTTGTTAAGAGGAAGAAGAAGACATTTTTGCTAAGGGGAACCCTGGTTTCACTAAGGGGACACCAAATCTGCACTGTTAAGTAAAAATCAGGACATCGCTAGGGGGAGATCAACAACACTTAATGAACTATTTATCCCGACGATCTTAGTCTCGCGCCTCATCGGAATAGGGAGATTTTCACTTTAACTCATGTCTTTCTTTATTTTCTTCTTGTTTATCATGTGTTTCACCATGTCTAGCTAACTTTTGTATTCGGATACTCGTGAAGCATGAATTGATATGTGATAAATGATTCATTGTTTATTAAATGTTAGTTTGATTAACTTCGTCCAATTTTATAAATTAGAAACCTCGATCTTAATCGTTTATTGACATATCATTTGATAGTTCGTACTTAATTTGATAACCGATGCTTAGTGACTTTTGATCGGTTATACTTAGTTTGACGAACTATGCTTAGGAGTGTCATATTTATTCATTGTCAACTTATTTGATAGTGTGTCATTAGTTTCATAGTCGATGCTTAGTGACTTTTGATCGACACTCCTAAGCATAGTTCACCCACATTGACAATTCTAAGCATAATGTGTAAAACTAATGACCTAGATAATTAGTTGTTGTCATTTTCGATCTTGTGGATCGAAATATCTTTCTCAACCGACTCTTCTTTCAACTTGATTCCCGAATTTCTCTAATCTCTCATTTAGATTAGTTTGTTTTATTTGTTTCTTTATTATAATCCAATCAAAAATCAAATTATCATCTTTTGTTTTAGTCTGAGTTAGTGGTTGACACCTAGACCGGTGGGCTAGACTTTCTCGATATTCTTATTACCTTCCTATCTTCGTGGATCGATCCCGGTCTTACCGGGTTATTATTGACGCCCGTATACTTGCGGGTGGCGACCTTTTAGGGTAACCTTTTAGGCCCATCACTAAGACAAAATGTGGAGTCCCTAAAAGTAATTTTGAGTGTAGTGCCTATCCAGATTAAGACACTCGTTGCGCCCTTGTTCGTGATGGTGGGTCGCCCTTCACAGAGTACCATCTCTACCTCGGGACAATGCGGGTAGGCCTGTGGCAGAGGCCTACACGTCTAAATGGTTCCACTCAACAAGATCGACAAAAGAGTTTTGGATACTCAAGGCAAAAGGATGGATTTAACATAAAACATGTAATCCATCAACCGAGAGTTATAAGGTATGACCAGTGAAGTAGTTCACTCACCTAAATCGATGGGAATTAAGGGCAGGATGATAGTCCGCTTGATCCTTGGGAAATGGGATATCCAAATCGCATTATTCAACTATGGACGTTTTTCTTGGATAATGTGGCAAAAACCAGAGTCGTTTTGCTAAAAATATCAAATGTAATACTTAGCAAAATCCTTTTTCTGTTTCATGTAGTTTTACAATGGCAAAAACCAGTCTTATTAACCTATGTTCAATCCTCGATGAGGATAAATTGAACATGGACAACTTCCATGATTGAGAGAAAAGATTAAGAAGTGTTCTCAGATCTACAAACAAAGAAAGCATACTAGATACCCTAATTCCAAGGATAATAGCGACCTCAAAGATTGAGGAACAAAAGCAGACCAAAAGCAACCGGATGAAATCGTTTTCAGTAACATGCCTTATGTTGGACACCAGGGGGCCTAATCTTCAAAAGAGATTCAGGAAAATGGATGCGCACACGATCATCCGACGGTTGAGGGACATGTCCTGAATAAAGTCGCGGTTGAGGAAGTACGGGACTTCCAAGGCAATCTGGATGGGCATTGGAATGTCTGTATCGAAGAAAGAACTTCAACTGATTCAGAAGAAGGAAGGAATTTACGATTCCAACCAAGGTATCTATGTTCTCGAAGTTAACTTAGCAAATATAGCTGATTTCCCCTCATGGGTATTTCATACTGGATGTGGTGCTCATATCATTTCTCATATGCAGGAGCTTAAGGAAGTCATATATTTATCTAAAAGGGAGTTGGTCCTACGAGTAGCGAATAAAGCAACGGTTGCTGCGAAAGCTGTAGGAACCTATAATCTACCTTTAGAAACTGGTCTAGTTTTAGAACTTCATAATTGCTATTATGTACCTTCTTTTTGTAGAAACATTATCTTTTTCTCAGTGTTAGACAACGAGGGATATCACCTATTAATAAAAAACCGGCATTGTTCTTTATATAAAGGTGAAATGTTTTATACCAGGTCTAAGTTATACAACGGTCTCTATATGACAAATATTGAGAACGAAGTCTTTAACATAGAAACCGAAAGGCTACGGTCAGATGATTCAAATCCAAGTTACCTTCGGCATTGTCGTTTGGGTCACATTAATATGACACGCATGAAGAAGCTTCATAAGCATGGACTTCTAAGATCGTATGACTTAGCATCATACGACACGTGCGAATCATGTTTAATGGGTAAAATGACAAGGTCTTCCTTTAAAGGAAAGGGAGACTGAGCCAAAGAACCATTGTAACTCATACATACGGATGTGTGTGGACCGATGAGTACTCTCCCGAGAGGTAACTTTGGCTACTTCATCACGTTCACGGATGACTTCCCTCGTTATGGTTACATATACTTGATGAAGCATAAATCCGAATCGTTTGACATGTTCAAACAATTTCAGAACGAAGTAGAGAATCAACTTAGCAAGAAAATAAAAGCCATCCAATCCGATCGGGGTGGTGAATATTTGAGTCAAAAATTTGATACTCATCTTAGAAGTTGTGGAATAATATCTCAACTCACTCCGCCTAAAACACCACAGATGAATGGTGTTTCCGAAAGGAGAAATCGCACTTTGCTAGACATGGTCCGATATATGATGAGTTTAGCCAATCTTCCAAATACATTTTGGGGATATGCTCTGGAAACGGCCGCCTTCACAGTTAACCGAGCTCCGTCAAAAGCTGTAGAAAAGATGCCATATGAGTTATGGTTTGGAAAGGTTCCAAAGTTGTCTTTTCTCAAAGTCTGGGGATGTGAAGTTTATGTAAAGCGTTTACAAGGAGATAAACTCGCACCAAAGTTAGACAAATGTCTCTTTTTGGGCTATCCAAAAGAGACAAGGGGTTACTACTTCTACCACGAATCAGAAACAAAGTGTTTGTTGCTCGTGATGGTGTCTTCCTTGAAAAAGAATTTATTTTCAAGAAAACAAGTGGGAAAAATGTAGATATCGAAGAAATTCGATATAAGCAACAAATAAACAAGGATATGGAAATATCAAAAAGTTTAGCGACTCCTCTCTATCCACAAGAAATAAAAGAGGATAATAAGGTCGAGTTAGAGGAACTCATGATACCTCCTGCTACAAGTCGAATCTTATTCGCATGAGACATCTCAAGTAGTTGAGAATACTCCAAACGTTGCTCAAGACCCTCGTAGGTCTCAAAGGCTCAAAGAGTTATCTCAGAAAACAGACGTCCTAAAGTTAGAAGATAATGAGCTGAATACCTACAATCAAGCTATGAGGAGCCTCGACTCTGAAAAATGGTTGACGTCCATGAGATTGTAAATGGATTTCATGTCGGAAAATCAAGTATGGGACTTAGTTGATTTGCCCGATGGAGTGAAACCAATCGGTTGCAAATGGGTCTTCAAATTGAAAATTGACAAGGATGGAAACGTTAGCGTTTTCAAAGCTAGACTTGTGGCAAAAGGATACTAAAAGATTCATGGTATAGACTATGATGAAACCTTTTCCCCTGTCGCGATGCCTAAATCCATTCGGATCATTCTAGTAATTGCAGGTCATTATGATTATGAGATTTGGCAAATGGATGTCAAAACCGCCTTCCTAAACGGAAATTTGGAAGAGGATGTGTACATGACACAACTTGAAGGTTTTGTAGATTCTAATATGGCTGGAAAAGTTATTAAGCTTAAAAGATCCATTTATGGATTGAAGCAAGCAAGCAGGAGTTGGAATCTTCGATTCGACGAGGCAATCAAAGAATTTGGTTTCCTTAAGAATACAGAAGATTCTTGTGTTTACAAGAAGGTTAGTGGGAACACAACTAGTTTTCTTGGTCCTTTATGTCGACGACATATTAATCATAGGAAATGACATTCTGATGCTAGAATCAGTTAAGGACTGGCTTCGGAAGTGCTTTTCCATTAGGATCTAGGGGAGGCAGAATACATATTGGGCATCAAAATCTACTGAGATAGATCGAGGAGGATGATTGGACTCATCAAGAAACCTATATATATATGATTCTTCACATGTTCAAAATGGAAGACTCTAAAAGAGGATTCCTTCCCATGTCACATAGCATCGCGCTAAGCAAGAATCAGTGTCCTAAGAGTCCTGATGAGCTAGCATACATGAAAGATATTCCTTATGCTTCGGAAATAGGATCAATCATGTACGCCATGATCTGCACCCGCCCAGACGTCTCGTATGCCTTGAGCATTTGCAGCCGTTACCAATCGAATCCAGGCGAAGCACACTAGACCGCTACCAAGAATATTCTAAAGTACCTGCACAGGACTAAGGATCACTTCCAGGTATATGGCTGCGAAGATACACTCAAGGTTGTAGGCCATGTGGATGCAAGTTTTCAAACAGACACGACTTCAAATCACAGTCCGGTTACGTCTTCTGTTTGAATGGAGGAGGAGTGAGCTGGAACAGTTCCAAGCAGAGCACTGTTGCAGACTCTACCACTGAAGCAGAATACCTAGCAGCTTCTGAAGCAACAAAGGAAGGAGTTTGGATTAAGAAGTTCGTAATAGAACTTGGTGTCGTACTTGGCATAAAAGTGGGAATAACTTTTCATTATGACAACAATGGAGCAATCGCCCAAGCTAAGGAACCCAGGGCACACCAGAAGTCCAAACATATCCAAAGGAAGTACCATGTGAATAGGAAAATCACAGAGAGAAAAGATCAGGTAATTTGCATGCCTCATATGGATAACAACGTCGCAGATCCGTTAACTAAACCGTTACCTCAGCCCAAACACAACTTACACATGAGGGGCATTGGTATAAAGCGCATTGGGGAATGACAACAAATGTAATTTGGATTCATAAAGGAGTTTATGTACCTAATTACTTACATTCGATAAATTAAATAAAAAGAATTTTATTTTGTCCTTAAAATCTGGTTTAGTATTTTAAGTGGCAGTCCATCGATATAGAAGTACCCCGAGTAGGCTTGTCAGATACGTGATCTGATGAATGAAACCCTACTAAGTGAACTTGAAGTTATTCATTATCAATTCCATAGTCCAGGTCGTTGCATGTACAACAATGACTCATAAAGACTAACACGGGAGGTCGATGAGATAACGCAGTTTCATGGGCTATAGTAATAGTGTATTCGATTTGACTACGTGGGTGTGTAACAGAATTATACGCTGGATAATACTCAATATGAGAAGTACATCAAGAATGATGAAATGTCAAAACACTTCTCATAAAGACAAGATTGGAGAGATTCCTCAAAACATGAGTGTTCCGCTCATCTTCTGAAAGGAATGTTCGACTTTGATTCCGTTAAACGTCGCGCCGTAAAAGGAGGTTATAAAGGCGGATACTTGGAAGGACAGGATAGACATGAAACTGAGTAGCAGCGCAAGAATGGATTATGTCCTCCTAATTATATTAGGATATAGTGTCCTCGGGCCACTTGATGAGTAGCAACTGAAAAATGCATGGTCGTGCTCAAATAGATTATAAGTTAATCATTTGTCTTGACAGTTGTACTCCGGATCAAGAAAGTCGGAATGACGTGACGTATCAGATGAGATACTAAGTGACATGGGAATCGAGCATTGCACTTGTTCTAAGTACAAGTGGGAGTCTGAAGTATATGTCCTTCGACCAAGGATGCAATGCGATCAATTTGTCGGATAGGACAATTGATGAGAAGATCATCAAGTCCGGTTGGTTTAGGGGTTGTAGTGTTTAGCTATAAACCAACTACGATCGTCGAATTACGAAGTAATTCGCGGCTAACTTCGACCGAATCCAACAACGGGTTACACAAAGAGTGTCAACTTGATCGAAGGATATGACTAGAGGGATGAGATATATAATCATGGGAGAACCCCATAAATATGTCTCGTAGGCCTAAAGATAGTTTAGGCAAAGATAGTACAAAAAGCCCAAAAGAGGGGTTTTGGGCCTAGAACAAAAAAGGGTTCTATATAATGACCCTTATTGCAGTGAATAAGGTGTGGAATTTCTCTCATAGCATTCTTACTCTACAACATCAAGTAGAGAGGAGAAAGTGAGCTAATTCCCAACTATCTATCTAGTCAAAGAAGAAGTAGCTCTTCATCCAACCACCATTGGTGTTCCAGCTAGCAACTAGGTGGGAGATCTAGTTGATTACTCGGTTTCCCAAGTAGAGGAGCTACAATTGGAGCTCTTGATCTTCTCAAAACCGATCGGAAAGGTTCGAGGGAAAACTAGCGATTAAGGTAATCATCAAACTAGTTTTACTTAGTTATCATTATTGGCTTATGCATGTGATCCTGGGGATACTAATGTTAGACATATGATGTTTGAGATTCCGCTTAGAACATTAGTAGACTACATAACCCAACAGTACTCATTCCAAACGCGTCTAGGACGCGTTAGGATCGTCCTAAGATGACTCCGACTTGGAGTCTGAGACGGCCTAGGACTGGCCAAAGACCAGAAGCGTCTAGGACGCGTCTGGGAAATCTCAAGGTGTCTTGGACTTCAAGTCCGAGACAGTCTAGGATGCATCTGGGCCAGAGGACAACGTCCCAGTATAGGACTGGGATGCCTCTCAGCCTATAGGGCTAGAACGTGCTGGCCCTACAAGGAATGCTCGACATATGCCAAAGCATGTATTGACCTTACCCGCAACCAAGTCATGGGTCTAGGCCGAGAGTGTCTCGGACCATTCTGAGTTTGGACTTTAATAACGGACTGACATTGTTGGGTGTCGACTCGAGTGGGAATTTTTCGTCTACTTCTCGATATTTCTCTTGTTTCCACGTACATAATTTTCCGAAATTAACCGGAGTCATATTAAGACCCAAACGATATTTTCCATAAAATAGTTTTAGAAATTATTTAGGATAACACTAAAACGTGCCACGCGTCCATATTTTACGAAAATAGACTTAAGGGTCGTTTGA
Organism: Eschscholzia californica; assembly: GCF_041429995.1. Classification (NCBI taxonomy): domain Eukaryota; kingdom Viridiplantae; phylum Streptophyta; class Magnoliopsida; order Ranunculales; family Papaveraceae; genus Eschscholzia; species Eschscholzia californica. The sequence continues at coordinate 25,909,646 of NW_028238309.1, read as the reverse complement.
CACAAAGATGCCAATATTGTCCCCCGCATAGTTATCTAGACCATAGCAAACCTAAATTCGACACTTAGAGATGAATGTAAAACTATCATACGTACTTTATGAATGTCATATTATTGTGTATGTATGTATGTGAATGTCGAAAATAGTACGGCCTTAGAAGATTTTTCTCCATTCTTGTTGTTAAGCAAAAATGTGGGCCCGATGTAATTAATTAATTAATTTCAAGTTTTATACGATCTGCAAGTCGTTGAGTCTTGTCATTAGAGTTTATGGTCAAAAGTGTCCATTGAAGAACCGAAGAATAAGATCCTGATTCAAGCGGGAGAAACCAATGAAGTTTTAAGGATTCAGACCCACGAACGAAAGGTGAAACAAGAGATGAACCTAATGCATTCCCTTTAAGGTATACAATACCTAATGTTAAAACTTAATTCAATCAAATAAATTCCTTTTAAGGTATGCAATACCTAATGCTCAAAATATTTTTAATGATTGGAGCAAATGGGAGTTAAGTATTTAATCGAAGAAGATATGAACCTGTCAAAAGCAAATAGAGCAAGCATTCCTAAGATGGCTCAAGAAGGATCACAGTCTTCTTAAGGCGCTATTTAAAACTTTTTAATTATTATTTAAGAACATCGTCTCTGTAATAGTTAAAAAATGGAGAATTCAAAGAAAGTATTTTGGTATGTTCTTATCGTGCCTAAATTAACTTGCAAGATCAACATTAATACCATATGATTCAACTTAGTTATTCTAATATGGTCACAAAGTTAGAATGAACATGACAAACATTTAGAAATCTGAAAGTATGACTCTAAAAGTTGTTTGATTTCGAACCATTCAAATAACAGTTTGGCAAGATCACCTTGTAACAAAGGAAAGGTCAATTAATCATAAAATCTTGTGTATGACATAAGAAAATGATTAACCTGACTAGAATAAACTAAAAGATACTTGATTAAAGGCTTAGTTTAGAATCAAAATGAAGGTGTTTCATGATAAAAACATTTTGAGAAAATCATTTTCACCAGGCCAGCGGTCAAGTTGAGATTTCCAATAGGGAAATTAAACGCATTCTTGAGAAAACAGTTAATCCAAATAGAAAGGATTGGTCATTACGACTAACCGATGCATTATGGGCTTATCGTACAACGTTTAAGATTCCTATTGGAATGTCTCCATATAGATTGGTGTATGGCAAGGCTTGCCACCTCCCTGTAGAGTTAGAGCATAGATCATATTGGGCTATCAAGCAAATGAACTTTTCGCATGACAACGCAGGTAGAGAGAGAAAACTCCAACTTAGTGAGTTAGAAGAATTGAGGATTGATGCATATGAGAGTTCTAGAGTGCATAAGCATAAAATGAAGGTGTTTCATGATAAAAACAATTTGAGAAAATCATTTTCACCAGGCCAAAAAGTTCTTTTATACAACATTTGTGATGGGGGAATTTCCTGGAAAACTTCGTTCTAGATGGTCGGGGCCTTTTGTTTTAAAGTCAATGGTGTTTGTTTTAAAGTCAATGGTCAACGTTTAAAACCATTTTTAGAAATATCACCCGAAATCGTGGATGTTTTTATTAAAAATACAATATATCAGAAGTGATTCCCGATGATCAGCTTAGTCTGGCTGAAGACTTTAAACTTAGCGCTTCTTGGGAGGCAACCCATGGGTTTGCACAAGTCGGCTGAGGATAGGCTCAGGAGATTAGGGTTTGCACAAGTCGGCTGGGTTAATAAGGGAGGGGACACTTGTCGATTCCTGGAGCCTGCTGGAAACGCGGGAGCTACTATGTGACCGGTTCCATCTTCTTTAACCTACGGAAGGGTTGGTGGCCGTTGGATTAAATTGCACGGTAGCGGACGGATAAGATTAGAACGTGGGCAAAGGCTACCGAAGAAAGTCGCGACGCGCTACACAGAATCAGGCCTATAAGGGATCTTTGCTGCTCAGCGCTAACACGGGAGTTGGATATACCGGCCTCCAGGATGCGACATGTGTCTGTTGAGATACCGCGCGGCAGAACCATACCCGACATTGTCCCGCTAGTCAACATCCTTTGACTGAACTTTGACCTTGATTTATTCCTTCGTCCGGACTTGGATTTGACTCCCGTTTTCTCCTACGGACTCGTCTCGACCTCTACTTTTCACCCATGTACTCGCATTGGCCAAAATACCAGAATGCCCTTGACTCCAAATGACCAAACTACCCTTTGTATCCATTTCTAACCATTTTTCATACCTAACGCTGCAAAAGACACTTAATCAAGAAAATCAACCATTTTATTACAATAAAGACTCAAAAGAGACTAACTCGGCTAATTTAAACGACTCCAATGGGACATTTTCATGACCCATCAGTATCCCAACATCAGTTTATGCGGCATGAGTCCCCTAAAAGAGACAAAAGGCAAACAAAAGAGTTTGGAAATCGAGTTATCTTCCGCACTAGAATAATTAGATTCGCAGAAGAGAAATCTTAAGAGTTAAGAGTATCTCACGAAAAAGCTTCTAAAAAGGTTATGAAGGTTTCACAAATTGTTAAAACCCCATATGAATCTTACAGCACACAAAAGCTATGACGAAACTAAACTCTAAAGATTGGTTGAGCGCACTAAGATCAGAAGTGGAATCCATGTTTGAAATAAATTTTAGAACTTGGTCTAGTTGCTTAACAGGATGATACCTGTAAGAGACAATTGTATTTTCAAAGTGAAAAACAGACAAGGATGGAAACATCGAGGTTTGCCGAAACTTATGAAGGATCAATATTACAAATTCATAGTAAAAGACTATGAGTAAAATTTTTTCTCCTATCATAAAATAGAAGTCCATAAAGATCAACTTGTACATGGAGATTAGTATCCAAAAGGTTACTGGCTCATGGAACTAGTGAAGAAGGCAACCCTCGTCGAAGGTCGATGAAATAATGCGTACAAGTATGAGTTGGTATCTAACATTCAGAAGGCAATTAAAAAGGTTTAATTTCCTTAGAGCATGAAGAAGAATGTAACTTATTAAGAAATACTAAATCAATGAAGGCAGAAAAGGTTTTACAAAAAAAATGTGGGAGTAATCCTGATTTGTTTTCTGTCTTGTATGTATGTAACATACTAAGAAATTGAGAATAACATTATATATGTTGAAGCAGTTCAGAAACTAAATAAATAAAGGACGTCGCGGACAAGGGTAAAATACTTTTAGGCATCAAAAGGTCTATCATTATGAATCAAGAAGATGACAAGACTTGTTCAAGAAAATCTTGAAGAGGCCTAATTAGAAAGACTGTAAGAGAGAAATTCTACCTAAACTCTCGTGGCACACTGCTCGGGAAGACTCAGAACCTGATAGACCCTGATGAGCAAAGCACACATGAGATAAACACTTGTGTCTTACGAATAAGATCGATCATGAAAGACATGATTGGTATTTACCCTGACATTTTAAATACTTGAGGTATGAGATGTCGTTACCAATGAATTTCAAAGTAAAGTACTTTGGACTGCAAAAACAGAACGTCCAACAACGCTAAGAGCATCTGGAGTGAAATCTCAGAAAGCAAGAAAAGAAAAGGTTGAAGCGAGTGATAAAGCAAATGTTCCATAATTAAAGACATAACAGTCTTAACAAGGAAGGACAACTAGATGAAAATGTTTCAAGTTGAGAGTTGTTGCAAATCTAGCAAGTAAACAAAATAATAGAGCTTAGGAAGCACTAATTTCAGTTTTAAGAAACTGATATTGTCATATAAGCTGATGGAAGTGTTTTCAGTAAGAAAGATAAAAAGCAAAGTACTGAATGGATTAGATCCGAAACTAAACTGTCACCTCATATCGGACATGAAAGTCATGTAAACATCTGAGACATTAGGATCATATAAGGATGACTTAGACTTGTAAGTTGAGTGCGCAAAAGAGTTTACACAGAGAACTCACACTTACGAACTCTTGTTATCAGAAATAAAATAGTTTATTTCGTCGAAATTTCAGTTCAGTGTTTAAAAACGACGGTCCAAAATAATAGAATATTCCAAATAAGTTTATTAGATACGTGATCTAAAAAATGAAACCCTACTAAGTGAACATGGAATCATTTCATTATCCCCTCCCTAGTCTAGGTCATTAAATGGACAATAATGACATATAAAGCCTAGGATGTGAGATTGACTGATAGTGTTGTGTCTTGGGCTATAGGAATAATGAGTATTCAAGACTGTATGGGTGTATAGTACATTGTGAACCCAAAAATGAGAGTGGTACAAAAGTTGAATGTCAGAACTCTAATTGATAAAGTTGGGGAAGTTCCTTAAAACATTAGTGTTCCACTCATCTAATGTAAGTAATGTCAAAATCTGGTCCCGTGTCATGATGCGTCGTGAAACCACTAGCCTATGTTGAGAAAAGCTTTTGAGAAAGACTTTTAACTTACCCATCTTTTCTCCGACTTCTTACTTTCTTAGAAACGAATTGATTTCCCCTTTAGCTTTATAGAGATCTTCTTGAAGGCTTCGTATTTCTTCTCCTCGCAAGCTTCTCTGTCTTGAGGCATTCGACCTCGACCGATAGCTCCTCCAGAGCGGAGCATCCAACATTGTTATGAATAAATTGAAAGAGCCTACAAAAGAATTACGAGATAGGAAATCTACCTCTTTTCGCCTTAGCCGCCTTTAAGACCACAATTATACCTCACTCATCTCTCTACAAAAGTCTATCTTTATCCCTTTTCTTTTTTACTTATCTTTCCTCCACTAAGGGGCGGCTGGACCATCTCTCTTTTCTACATTTTTTGTTCAAAAGTGAAGAGGATTAGGGTTTTGAAATCCATCAGTATTTCGTTCAAACCAAACTCAATTTGCTATATAAAAAATAGGGGTGTTACACTATAAGTTACGTTTACTCTATGTTCATGGAAACAGGTTCTGAACAACAATAACTCAGATAGTCAAACATTGCTTGGGGGAAGTCTAGAGTGTGGGATCGTTGAGTTTGTTCACCAGATCGAGCTTAGTAAGAGTATAGATTATTCGGGTGGGTTTGTGGATTCTTCAGTCTGATTTAGGAAGAAAGGATGTCTCAGTTGGCATTGGGCCTATGAACAAACTAGTAATGGCTAGAGTTTAAGTGATCACATGTAAAGATACAACATGGTAGTTCTCCACTTCAAAGATGATATGAAAGTGACTTCAAACTATAAACCAAATACTAATTATATACATTAAGGAAGAAGTTCTTTTGTTTGTCTTAATGTAGAAACTGAAGCTACGAATTTTTTCACTCTTTTTCAAAGATCGAATTGTCCAATTTTCACATCGTTTCTCAAAGATCAATTTACTAATTTTAGCACCACAAAAATTAGGGAAACCAGTGAAGCATGTAAATCATAAGATAAAGTAACTTTACAAAAATATCATAGACGTTTGTATCTTGCTTTATACATTTTACACAAGGAATGAAATTTCGATGTTGGTGTTTCAATCTATTGGCAAGAAAAGTTATATACAAAAATTTTGTGTCAGATTTCCACTGAAATTTGACACGATATTTTGGAAAGGACGATTAGGGTTTCGAATATTTCGAAACCCTAGTGGCTTTCCGAGTTTCTGACCATTTTCTTTTCAAAAGAAGAAATCATTGAGATGAATAGTAAGATTCGGTATGGAGAGTAATAATTTCAAAGATTCTACAAAACCTAACTCATAAGAACTGAAAAACAACATACCTTCTATCATCTTCTTCTCTGTTAGGTTTGTTCTTCAATCTTTCTTCTAATTTTCTTCTACAAAATTCTTCATTTTTATTCATCTTTCTTCTATGTCTATCATCTTTCTTCTCGGTTAGTCTTCTTTAAGAAAATAATCGACCAGTTTATAAAGAAAATCTAGAGAGAGAGAGAGAGGAGGAAGTGGATTCGTAAATGAAGGTGGAGCTTCCTGAACTTGACGAAGAGATTTGGGAATATAGGAAGTGCTTTTATTTTGATACTAAGAAGATACATCAAAATTTATGTGTTTTTCTTTTTAAGTCCTCAATATTTCATATTAGCCCCGTGATTTAACTATTCTGATTGATTTTAGACTCCTGCCTTTACTGTCTGGTTTGATTTTAACCCCTAAACTAACAAACATTATTTCATATTAACCCTCTAATGGACAATTTATTTTAGATTAGCCCTATAACTAACAGAAATTGTTGCAAATTAGCCCACTAATTGACAAACTATTGCAGATAAGTCCTCTTACTAAAAGTATTTGTTAAAGATTACGCCTTTAACGGTACATTATGTCACGTAAAGGCAAAGCAAACGACATTGGATGGCAAGATGGGTCGTAAGTAGATAAAGACCGACAAAAGTCCCAGTGTACTCTATTTATACCTTTAGTCTGGTTTAATCATTCTTTCTTTGGGATCATATTGGAGCTCGGAGTCGAACTGTGACCAGTCCTAACTTTAGCAAGGAATCCCAGTCTTGTCAGCGTGGGCCCTATTAGAACAACTGAGTCTCTTAATAAAGAAGTTGGGGACATAGTCAACCTGCTATTAGAGGAGCCATGCCCTGGGACCAGGATCGAGGGTAGACTACCTTCTACGAATGACAAAGGCTTGCGAAACTAAGTAGCGCCTTTTGAATTGAATCTTAAGTAGTCTAAGTTTAAACATATTGAGGGTACGAAGCGGCTTTGACCCTTTTCAGTAGTGGAGCGAAAGGTTAGACCTGGAAAGTAAAAATAAGGTGCGGCTAGCATATGATGGCTCTCCCGATCCCTCCAGTTATCGATCTAGCAACCAACAGAACTCCGCAACTGTTGATTCCTCAGCACCGAAGCTGAGCATGCATTCATAATGATGTAAATAAGCTCTCATCGCCACCTACTGGAACCAAGCTGGGGCTGGCAGCCGATCCACCAAGAAAGGATATGCGCTAATGCCTATATGGTGTAAGTCTCAGAGAGCCTTTCATTAAATTCAATGAAATGAAATTCATAGGGGTCAAAGGCAGCGCCCACTACTAATAGGCCTCTCCCGGTGGTCGAGCAAATTCGTTCCTTGTTTGCTGACTAAGGTTGCAGTGAAATTAAGTCTTCAAACCCCTCATGTGAAAGTTGTGGAGTGCATAAGCCCCTTTAGAGATAGGAGCGAGCCATGAGCGAATGAGCAAGTAGGGGGCGGCAGATATTGCGGTTAAGTTATAGGAGGCGGAAGGGTCACACGTTTGAAACAACATCTAGCTGGCGGTTTTGGTAATGTCTCTCAATGCCCTTTGTGTCCAAAAGAAGTTAGACTTCAAATGGATAGGGTTTTAACGTGGAGTTGAAGAGAAGAATAAGAGGGACAAATACAACTTGGAATATTGAGAGTCTATTATGAACCGTCCAGATAGACAAAATAAAATTGTTGATCTTGATAGTGACGATGAAGATTATGAGACTTAACATTACATGGAGGTTGTTGCAAGGTCATTGAATTATGGTCGCAGTGATGACCAAAGGCGTTCTTTTCATCAATCCACTTTTGATGTACGAGGAGGGTCTAATGTCAACACAATTTAACTATCACGACAATGGGGTTTTGCAAGAACACAAAATGTTAGAGAACCATCTAAGTACACTCCAAGAGATGAGATACCAATTGATCTACATTCAGTGAAACCTCAAGGTGGAAGACAAAAAAGGATAAAAGAGGCATTTGGGTTTCGGAATATTAGAAAGACGATGTGAAAAACAATTTCTAAGTTCATACACTTCAATGGAATTTCACTGCATGTTGCTAACAATGTCTATTATGATAATATGCTTACTGGAGTTGGACCGCTTGTTAAGCATCCTACTGCATATGAGTTGAGGGGACCCTTTCTCGATGATGAGGTTACAAAATTGAATGAGTATATAGAAGGACTAAAGAAGAATCATAAGATATATGGTGTCACCATCATGTTGATGGGTGGACAGGACCAAGTCAGTAGTCTATCATCAATTTTATGATTGATTGTGATTGAAAATCGATACAAATCCATCGATACATCAAAAGAGAAAAAGTACCGTATTACATTTCTCAAACTTATGGAAGAAGTTGTAGAGTCCATAGGAGAACAACATGTTGTGCAAATTGTAACAGATAACGGTGCAAACTACGTTAAGGCAGACAAAAAGTAAATGCGGCATTACAACCTTTTCTAGACACCATGTGCAGCTCATTCCATTGATCTAATCTTAAAGGATATTGGAGAGACAAAGACGGTACAAAAAGTTGTCCTCCGTGAAAGAAAAGTAACAAAATTTATCTATAAAAATTCAATAATACTTTCATTGATGAGAGAGAAGTGTGGAGGCGATAAAATTCGTCCAGGGCTAACACGATTAGACACAAATTATATTGTTCTGGATGCTCTCTAAAAAAAAAAATCATCGAAAGAAATGGTTGCTTGTCCACAGTGGCGTGCTTTTGAGAGTGTTAATAGTTCCGAAGCAAGAGTAGTAGAAGGAGTAATAAACAAATAGACATTTAGGACTTTGGTGCATAGTGTTGTCAATATGCTAAAACCAATCACAAAAGTCCTCCGATAGATGGAGATAAAAACCTACAATGGTACATCTACCATGCTATGGAACTAATGAAAGCCTAGTCGAAAACGTTGCTCGCTCTCCTAGGGTTTATCTGAAGATCATTGAGGATCGATGGACAAGGCATCTCACATACCTTCTGCATCGAGCTGGTAATTTCACATTCTTCTTATTTTTTCAATATTAATTACTTCAATTAGAGTTTAAAAAACATCACTTTAACTGAAATGTAGCCCACTACTTTAACCAAAAGTTCCAATATGGACATGGTGTTAGGGTTCTAGGAGAATTGTTATCTACTGTAGAGGAAATGGTCAAAAAACTTGTATCACCAAAAGAACAGGAAAATTGTTTCCTGGAGGTCAGTTTACTTACATTTTGAAATATTTTTGAAATGATGGAAAAATAATTAACTTTGTTTGAGTCATTAAACCACAACTAAAGCCTTTTTAGAGAAACATCGGGTTCCTTTGGTAAGACATCTTCAATGAATGGAAGCAACATAACTCAACCAGGTAGAATATTTGCAATGAATGGAATAAACATTTACAATTCGTAGTAGATTAGGGTTAATCACTTATCTAAAAAGGAAAAGTGCTTGCAGCTGAGTGGTGGCTTTTGTATGGAAATGATGCTCCGAACTTAAGGTCAGTTGCTATAAAGGATTTAACTCCAACGACATCTTCATCTGGATGCCAGAGAAATTGGAGCACCTTTGGTCTCATTCATAGTCAAAGAAGAAATTGTCTTGGTCATGAACGACTGCATAAACATGTGTTTGTGCACTGCAACATGCGAATACGACTGAAACACCAAAAATAAGACTACTTGGATACAGATCCGATTGACCTCGCTGATACATTTTGCAAAGAGGGTGAAGAAGACCCATTATTTGAAGGGGTGAGAGAGGTGGGAGAACCTGATATGGATGAGCCAAATAATACGCCAAATTCTCAGATTGCTTCTGAAGTAGGGTTATGAAGGATATATTCCCTCGGTCTGAAGGAATAGTATCCTTCCGAAGGAATGTCCTTCGACCAAGATGTTAATGCTTACGATTTCGCGAATAGGATCATGATGACCTTAGACGGCAGATCATTAGTCCGATCGAATTAGGGATCGTAATGCTTAGCTAGAAGCCAACTACGATCGTCGGATAACTTCGGTAATCTGCGACTAACATAGACCGGATCCTACAAGGGTTACACATAAGTGTGATGGGTTGAACGGAGAGAATTGCCTAGTGAGAGATTGGGAAATAGGTGGATTTGATCCATTATTTGTAAGACCAGATGGTTCGAAAGAGTCCGGATAAAAGACAAACATAACCGGGCCTTAAAGGAAGCTCCGGGAAGGCTTTAGGAGGGCAGACGATATGATGGCTGACCTAAGAAAGAGGCCGGCCATCTTATGGCCGGTTAAGCCCAAAGTTGGCCGGCCAAGGAAGCCCATAAAGAGCTATGTTGGCTGGCCACACTAAAGGTTCCCTAAACGGGTGTTTTAGGAAAACACCTTATAAGTAGGTTTTAGGAATCCTAGTTTGGGTTAAACACCTATTCTAGGGATTTCTATATAAGGATCTAATTAGACAACCTAAAGTGTGTGAAAAAGTTAGTAAGAGAATACCTAAGCCAACTGAAAAGAAATTCAGTGTAATTTCTCGAAGAGAGAGGGAGAGTGAGAGAGAGCTGTCTCAGAGAGAATATCTAGTCAAGAAGAAGGTGTTCTTTGTCTCAACCTTCAAGAAGGTCTAGCTGACTCGAAGGACGGAGTTCAAGTTATACACTTGGTGTCTCAAGTAGAGGAGCGACAATTGGAGCTCATATCTTCCGAATACTGGTCGGGATTTAGTTCGTGGGAAAGCAATTAAAGGTAATCTTTTTTTCCATTCTAGTTCATTGATTAGTCATGTATATCGATCCTGGTAATCTAATGTTAACATATAGATGTTTGAGATTCCGCATCAAACATTAGATAAGTGTATTAGATACACACGAAACCCTACAGTGGCATCACAAGTCGTTTGCATGTACTATCTTTGACTAGAAGAATTAGATTCGAACTTGAATAACTAGATAATAGTGTTTGAATGGAGATCTAAACATGGTTTTGATTAGATCAATTAGGGTTTTTTTTATAAGATTCAATGACCTAAAACATTAAAACATTAGTTTTTTGGAAAGGGTTTTCGAAAACTATTTTTGATAAAAATCATCAAAATCCATGAAATTGTTTGATGAATTCATCAAAAACAGCACCTAAGCGCAGCTTGAATAACCAAAAACAGAGAAAAAAAGAACATCAGGGTTTCCAAAAACAGTACCAAGACCGGGTGGGACACGGACTGGAAATCCTAGTCCGTGCAGGACCGAGATACCTAGTCCGATCCGGACTATGAGTCCGAGATAGAAGCGTCTCGGACATCCCAGCGCGTCCAGGACGCGCCTGGGATATCCCAGTCCAATCCGGACTAGGAGTCCGAGACAGAAGCGTCCAGTGCGTCCAGGACGCGTCTGGGATATCCCAGTCCAAGACGGATTAGGAGTCCGAGACAAACGCGTCTCAGACGTCCCTCACGCGCCTAGGACGCTCTCTGGGAATCTTAGTTGATCTCGGTCTAGGAACGAGACTCTGGACGCAAGTCTAGACGCATCTAGGGATGCGTCTGGAGTAATCGGACGCACCTAGGATGCGACTAGAAGCTTTCAGACGCATCTAAGATACGACTGGAGCATCCAAGACGCATCTAAGATGCGACTGGAGCATCCAAGACGCATCTGGACGCGTCCAGAGGGCATGCAAAGCAGGATGCATGTGCCGTCTATGCAGAGAAGTGTCTAGGACGCTACTGTGATGCACCAAGGCATCTCGGACATTTCATCCGAGATGGCCCATGTGTCGTCCCAACCCGAGACGCGTCTAGGACGCGTCTCATTATTCCAAACACCTCTCGGACTTAGCATCCGAGAGGGTACTACATAGACCCAATGGTCTGGACGCGTCTAGGACGCATCCAGGACGCATCGTAGGCATCCCGTCCGAGATGCCTATGGTCTGTCCTAGGTCAGAAGCGTCTAGGACGCATCTGACCCGACCAGGACGCGTCTAACTAGGCTGATCCGGGACAAGTCTAGGATTGACCAGAGATCAGTCAAGGGATTTTGACCAGGGTTGACTTGGTCTTTTCGAGTTTGACTCGAAGGCTTTTGGGTCTTGACTCGAGTGGGAGTTTATCAAACCTTTTTCTCCCGGTATCAAGCATATTTTTCCGACATTGACCCGACCCATCGGAGGGCCCAAACAGAGTTTTTCCTTGAATAGATTTTGGAAATCATTAAGGAAGAAACATAATGTGCCTTTAGTTTGAATTTTACGAAAATAAACATTAGAGCCCATTAGACATAGATATGTCACAATTCCCACAATTAGCTATACGAAACGTATCAAACCTAGAATCGAATCTAGGATACATACTTTATTTTAAATTATGAATGTCATATTATTGTATAGTATTATACCTTTAGATAGGTAAATGCTTCTTATTTCTAAGCACAAGTGTGATGTGCCCGAATAATACTTAGAGTATAGGGTCTTAAGAAATCATTGACGGATCGAATGATGGGATCATGATTCGAGTGGGAATACTCAATGGTGGTTCAAGGATATTAATCCAAACGAACCTTAGGCGAACAAGAAATAACCTAAAAGATGAGATCTTTTAGGAGTAATACTAAGATTTAATAAATCATTACGCAAACCCACATAAATCTTTACGTAATAAATCACAGTTAGTTATGCTAGAGTTCACAGTAACGCAACTTGATAAATTACGTAATAAGTCCCAAAAAGAATTTTGAGTAAAGCCTACCCAGATTAAGACACCTGTTGAGCCCTTGTTCATTGATGGTGGGTTGGCCTTCGCAAAGTGCCATCTTTTACCTTGGGACAATACGAGTAGATCTATAGAAGAGGTCTACACGTCTAAATGGTTATTCTCAATGAGTCAGCAAAAGGGTTTTGGATTTCAAGGCAAAGGACAATTTGACACTTAAGTGTAAAATTAGTCAACCAAGAATCATAAGAGTATGCTCAGTAAATTGTTACTCACCCAGGACGACGAGTTAAGGGCAGTGCCATAGTACGCTTAATTTTGAAGGAATGGGATCTTGGAATTATATTATTCTTAGGGGACAATAAATATAGAATAATATAGGCAAATAAAAATTATGCCAGGCTAATAAGTTTAAGTCATTTTCGCGTTTCTTACATGTAGTTTAGTTATGACAACTAAAGAATCCTTCAACATCCGTTGGCTACTAGAGAAAGAAAAGTTGAATGGAGATAAGTTTATTGTTTGGGAGCGGAATCTGGGACTCATCCTCAGACCCAAAACAAGGCAAGCATCTTAGACACACCTATTCCGATAATCACTGAAGATTCGAATGATCAAGAGAAGGATCCAGAGAAAAATCTTCGAAAGAAGTTTGAACCCGTAACATGCCTTATGTTAGCAACCATGGAACCTAATCTTCAGGATAAGTTCATTCAGATGGATGCTTATACCATGATACGACAACTTAGGAATTAATGCCAAAAGAAGTTGGGAATGGAAAGGTATGAGACTTCAAGGGAAATATTGGATATGCGCCTTGAAAAGGGAAAGCCTGTAGGGCCACATGTTTTCAAAATGTTCAGTCTTTTTGAGAAACTAGCTCGACTTGGAGTCGACAATGGCCGAGATTTCGCCACTGATATTATCCTGCATTCACTTCATAATGGGTTCAGTCAGTTTAGAATGCACTACAACATGAATGGATGGGATAAATCTTTGGAGGAGCTACACGCTATGCTCCAAACAGCCGAAGAGAATATCGTAATAGTTGAACCTAAGAAAGAAGTTATGATGGTTCAAAAGGACAAGGGATTTAAGAGGGAAGGAAAGCAGAAATTAAGAAGAAAAAAATAAGCAAAGGGAAAGGCAAACAAGTTGCCAAGACAAAAGGTGCTCAATTTGATTCCAAGTGTTTCTATTGCAATGGCACAGGCCATTGGAAGAGAAACTGTCCCAAATTCCTGGAAGACAAAAAGAACGGAACTGTGGTTTTCGCTCAAGGTAAAAATATTAAAAGTTCATTCAATTAAGGAGTTTTTCCTTTTAAGGTATTGGATACCTAAAAAGCTATTTTCATTATGAATGACAGGAGCAAGTGGGAGTTGAGTATTTAATGAAAAAGGAGATGAACCTGTCAAAAGCAAAGGAAGCAAGAGTTGCTACAAAATCTCAAGAAGGATCATAAACTCCATAGGCATTACTTTAAATTAGTTTTAGTTTTATTTTTCTTTTTCCGAACATCGACTCTGTAATAAGATTATGGAGGTAAATAAAGTATTTAGTATTTTATGATGTTCTTAAAATATGCCTATTTAACTTTTAAATAATTATACTAAACGATCCAATTTAGTTATTCTAATCAGGTCAGATGAATTTGAAAGAACATGGATGAAGCTAAAGTTGCTTAGTCACGTATCTCTCAACGATAGTTAATCATGGTTCAACCAAAGAAATTTGACAAGATCTCTTATGACAAAACAGAAGTTTATTCATCATTCAAACTTATGTTAGACATGATACTGTGATGAATGTGACTAGAATAGACTAAATACTAGATTGTACGAAAAGTTTTAGAAACTAAACCTAAATCAAGTAAAGGATCAATTTCACCAAAGATTAAGATGAGATCATTATAAGTCTAAAAGTCATATAATCTTCCAAAAACAAAAATCTAATACATATCTGCCAACCCACTAAAACCTAGAAAAGCTATAGCGAATAAATGACTTTATACAAGTATGGATTTTAGAAAGATTTCTAAAACCTGTCTTTTATTCAAAGTCTAAAACCTTTTTAGACATAGATTCTTCGGAAGAAGAATAACGGGGTTTTCCTACGAATCATCGAAACAAAATTAGATTGTTGCTCTCGATGGTGTCTTATTTAAAAGAGGGGTCCTCCTTTAAAGAAGACAAGTGGGAGGAAAATAAATATTCGAATGATTTCGAATAGAGCAACAAATAGGAGCAAAATCTTACTCGCTATAATGGGAGTAAGAAATTACTCGCCGTGAAACTTCTTAAAGAGTTAAGGAGATCTCTCAATATTTGCTCAAAACCCCGGGTGAGTCCTAGGAAGAAGATTCCTACAAACTATAGCAGAACCACCCCAAAATTAGAGTGAGAGTCTAAAGAGATAAGATTAAGAGTGGGTTTTTAACATTCGTAAAGAGTTAAGGAGATCTCTCAATATTTGTTCAAAGATGAAGATCTAGACGAACTAAAAGGTGAAACAAAAAGCAAACGAAAAGAGATTAGATCTTCTAGGTTAGGGGTCATACTAGGATCCATATGTGCTTGATTTACTTTCTCGCGCGCATTTACTTACTTTTTACACTTTATGTCGTGGATGTTAGTTAGGCTAATTAGTTCACTAAAACAAACGCCAGACTAGCGTAAAAGTCCCTAAAAGTAATTTTGAGTATAGTGCCTATCCAAATTAAGACACTCCTTGCGCCATTGTTCGAGGAAGGTGGGTCGGCCTTTGCAGAGGACATTTTCTACCTTGGGACATTGCGGGTAGGCCTATAGAAGAGGCCTACATGTCTAAATGGTTCTACTCAACAAGATCAACAAGAGAGTCTTGGATACTCGAGGCAAAAGGATGGATTTTACACTAAACATGTAATCCATCAACCGAGAATCATATGGTATGATCAGTGAAAGTGTTCACTCACCTAAATCAATGGGAAGTAAGGGCAGGGCCCTAGTCCGCTTAATCCTTAAGAGATGGGATCTCAGAATCACATTATTCATCTAGGGACACGTTTTATCTTGAATAATGTGGAAAAAACTTAGGACTTTTTACAAAAATTATCGAATGTAATGATTAGCAAAATCCTTTTTCTGTTTCATGTAGTTTTACTATGGCGAAAATCAATCTTTTCAACATATGTTCAATCCTCGATGAGGACAAATTGAACATGGATAACTTCCTTGGTTTGGAAAAGAGATTGAGAAGTGTTCTCAAGTCTACAAACAAAGAAAGCGTACTAGATACCCCTATTCCAAGGATAACTGCGAACTCAAGGTTGAGGAAGTACGGGACTTCCAAGGCAATCCGGAGTGGCATTGGAATGTCTGAATCAAAGAAAGAACTTCAACTGATTCAGAAGAACAAAGGGAAGAAGGAAGGAACTCTCAGTTCCGACCAAGGTATCTATGTTATCGAAGTTAACTTAACAAATACATTTGATTCTCAATCCTGGGTATTCGATACCGGATGTGGTGCTCATATCATTTCTGATGTGCAGGGCCTTAAGGGAATCAAGTATTTATCTGCAAGGGAGCTTGTCCTACGAGTAGCAAATAGAGCAACGGTTGTTGCGAAAGCTGTAGGAACATTCAGTCTACCTTTAGAAACTGGTCTAGTTTTAGAACTTCATAATTGCTATTATGTACCCTCTATTTCTAGAAACATTATCTCTGTCTCAGAGTTAGACAAAGAGGGATATCACCTATTAATAAAAAACCAGCGTTGTTCTTTATATAAAGGTGAAATGTTTTATACTAGTGCTAAGTTATACAACGGTCTTTATATTACGAATATTGAGAACGAAGTCTTTAACATAGAAACCAAAAGGCTGCGATCAGATGATTTGAATCCAAGTTACCTTGTGCATTATCGTTTGGGTCACATTAACATGACACGCATGAAGAAGCTCCATAAGCATGGACTTCTAGGTTCGTGTAATTTAAAATCATATGACACATGCGAATCATGTTTAATGGGTAAAATGACGAGGTCTTCTTTTAAAGAAAAAGGAGACCGAGCCAAAGAACCTTTGGAACTCATACATACGGATGTATGCGGACCAATGAGTACCGGCGAGAGGTAACTATGGCTACTTCATCACGTTCACGGATGACTTCACTCGTTATGGTTACATATACTTGATGAGGCATAAGTCCGAATCGTTTGACATGTTCAAACAATTTCAGAACGAAGTAGAAAATCAACTTGGCAAGAAAATAAAAGCCATTCGATCCGATCGAGGTGGTGAATATTTGAGTCAAGAATTCGACGATCATCTTAGGAGTTGTGGTATAGTATGTCAACTCACTCCGCCAGGAACGCCTCAGATTAATGGTGTTTCCGAAAGGAGAAACCGCACCTTGTTAGAAATGGCTCGATCTATGATGAGTTTAGCAAATCTTCCGAACACGTTCTTGGGGTATGCTCTAGAAACGGCTGCTTTCACACTTAACCGAGATCCGTCAAAAGCTGTAGAAAAGATGCCATATGAGTTATAGTTTAGAAAGGTTCCAAAGTTGTCTTTTCTCAAAGTCTGGGGACGCGAAGTTTATGTAAAAGGTTTACAAGGAGATAAACTCGCACCCAAATCCGACAAATGTCTCTTTGTGGGCTATCCAAAAGAGACAAGGGGTTACTACTTCTACCACGAATCTGATAACAAAGTGTTTGTTGCTCGAGATGGTGTCTTCCTTGAAAAGGAATTCCTTTCCAAGCAGACAAGTGGGAGAAATGTAGATATCGATGAAATTCGATATGAGCAACAAAATAAACACGGATATAGAGATATTAAGAGGTTTAGCGGCTCCTATCTATCCACAAAGTATGGAAGAGGAAAATGAGGTTGAGATAGAGAAACTCGTGAAACCTCCCGCACAAGTCGAATTAAATTCGCAACAGACATCTCAAATAGTTGAGAACACTCCAAAAGTTGCTCAGGCCCTCGTAGATCTCAAAGGCTTCAGGAATTATCTCAGAAAACAGATGTCCTACTATTAGAAGATAATGCGCCGAGTACCTACAACCAAGCTATGACGAGCCCCGACTCCGAAAAATGGCTAAAGGCCATGAGATCGTAAATGGATTCCATGTCAGAAAATCAAGTATGGGACTTGATCAATTTGCCTGATGGAGCAACACCAATCGGATGCAAATGGATTTTGAAAGTAAAAACTAACAAGGATGGAAACGTTAGCGTTTTCAAAGCTAGAGTCGTAGCAAAAGGATACAAATAGATTCATGGTATAGACTATGAAGAAACCTTTTCACCTGTTGCAATGCTTAAATCCATTCGGATCATTCTAGCAATTGCAGCTCATTATGATTATGAGATTTGGCAAATGGATGTCAAAACCGCCTTCCTAAACGGACACTTGGAAGAGGATGTGTACATGACACAACCCGAAGGTTTTGTAGATTCCAAAAATGTTGTAAATGTTTGCAAGCTTAAGAAATCCATTTATGGACTCAAGCAAGCAAGCAAGCCGGAGTTGGAATCTTCGATTCGACGAGAAAATCAAAGAATTTGGATTTCTCAAGAATGCAGAAGAGTCATGTGTTTACAAGAAGGTTAGTGGGAGCAACCTTGTTTTCTTAGTCCTTTATGTCGATGACATATTAATCATAGGAGACAATATTCCGATGTTGGAATCAGTTAAAGACTGGCTTCGGAAATGCTTCTCTATGAAGGACCTAGGGGAGGCAGAATACATATTAGGAATCAAGATCTACAGATATAGATCAAGGAGGATGATCGGACTGAGTCAAGAAACTTATATAGATAAGATTCTTCAACGGTTCGAGATGACAAACTCCAAAAGAGGATTCCTTCCCATGACACATGGGATAGTGCTTAGCAAAGATTAGTGTCCTAAAAGTCTTGATGGGCTAGCACACATGATGAAAGTACCTTATGCTTCGACAATAGGATCTATCATGTACGCCATGATCTGCACTCGCCCAAATGTCTCATATGCCTTGAGCATGTGCAGCCGTTACCAATCAAATCCAAGCGAAGCGCACTGGAGCGCCGCCAAGAATATTCTGAAGTACTTGAGAAGGACTAAGGATCACTTCCTGCCATATGGCGGGGAAGATACTCTAAAGGTTGTAGGCCATGTGGATGCAAGCTTTCAGACGGATAGAGACGACTTCAAATCGCAGTCCGGTTACGTCTACTGTCTGAATGGAGGATCAGTGAGTTGGAAAAGATCCAAGCAGAGCACAATTGCAGACTCTACCACTGAAGCAGAATACCTAGCGGCCTCGGAAGCTGCAACGGAAGGAGTTTGGATAAAGAAGTTCAAAATGGAACTTGGTGTCGTACCTGGCATAGAAGAGGGAGTGACTCTCTATTGTGACAACAATGGAGCGATAGCCCAAGTCAAGGAACTAAGAGCACACCAAAAATCCAAGTATATCCAAAAGAAGTACCACTTGATTAGAGAAATCATAGAGAGAAAAGATGTGGTCATTTGCAAGGTTCACACGGATGAGAATGTTGCAGATCCGTTGACTTAACCGTTACCTCAGCCCAAACATGATTCACACATGTGGGGCATTGGTATAAAGCACATTGGGGAATCGCAACAAATGTAATTTGGATTCATAAAAGAGTTTATGTACCTAATTACTTACATTCGATAAATAAAATAAAAGGAATATTATTTTTGTCCTTAAAATTTGGTTTGGTATTTAAGAGCCAGTCCGTAGATAAAGAAACCACTCCGAGTAGGCTTGTCAGATACGTGATTTGATGAATGAAACCCTACTAAGTGAACTTGGAGTGATTCATTATCAATTCCCTAGTCCAGGTCATTGCATGGACAACCATGACTCACGAAGACTAGTACGGGGGAGTCGATGGGATAACGCAGTTTCATGGGCTATAGGAATAGTGTATTCGATTCGACTACGTGAGTGCATAATAGGGATTATATGCTGGAATAACCCTCAAGATGAGAAGTTCATCCAAAGAATGATGAATCGTCAAACTTCTCATTAAGACAAGATTGAAGAGATTCCTCAAAACATGAGTGCTCAGCTCATCTTATGTAAGGAATGTCTTACTTTGGTTTCGTTAAACGTCGCGCAGTAAAAGGAGGTTATAAAAACGGATACTGGGAAGGACAGGATGGACATGAAGTTGAGTGGGAGCGCAAGAATGAATTATGTCCTCCTAACCATGTTAGGATGCAGTGTCCTCGGGCCACTTGACGAGAAACAACTGAAAATGCATGGCCGTGCTAAAATGGATTAAAAGTTAATCATTTGTTTTGACAGTTGTACTCGAGATCAAGAAAGTCTGGATGACGTGACGTATCAAATGAGATACTAAATGACATGGGAATCGAGCATTGTACTTGTTCTAAGTCCAAGTGGGAGTCCGAAGGAGTTGAAGGAGATGTCCTTCGACCAAGGTGACAACGCGAACAATTTTTCGGATAGGACAATTGATATGGAAGATCATCAAGTCCAATTGATTTAGGGATCGTAGAGTTGTAGCTAAAGACCAACTACGATCGTCGAATTACGAAGTAATTAGCGGCTAACTTCGATCGGATCCTACAACGGGTTACACATAAGAGTGTCAAATTGATCTAGGATATGACTAGTGGGAGTGAGATATAACAATGGTAATGTCGCATAAACATATCTCATAGGCCTAAAAAGGAATTAGGCAAAGATAGTACAGAAAGGCCAAAAACCGGGTTTTTGGGCCTTAGCCGACTCGGGCACTTCTAAGGCTCGGATTGGGCTGAAATTTGGAGGGAAGAATTCTGACATATCCATTAGTATTCATGAAAACTTTCGCAGTATTTTGACACCTCCTCATTAGGGAATTGAGAAAATATCATTAGATGCTATTTTCGACTATTTCCTTAAATCTTATTCTAAAGGGTGTTTTAGGAAACCTTTGAGGAGGTGTATTCTCATTAGGGTACTATATAAACACTTTTAGGGCAGAGAATAAGGTGTGGAATTTCTCTCTAAGCTTTCTTGCTCTAGCATATCAAGTAGAGTGGAGAAAGTGAGTTAATTCCCATTGACTATCTATCTAGTCAAGAAGAAAGGAGTTCTTCTTCCAACCACCATTGGTGTGCTAGCTAAACAACAAGGTGGGAGATCAAGTTGATTGCTCGTGTCCCAAGTAGAGGAGCTACGCTTGAAGCTCTTAGTATTCTCATAAGCAATTGAAAAGGTTCGAGGGAAAACTAACGAATAAGGTATTTATCTTTCTAGTTTTACTTAGTATTATTATGGGCTTATGCATGTGATCCTGAGAATACTGATGTAGACATTAGATGTCTTATTTCCGCTATAAACACTAGTAGAAGGGTGTAAAACCTAACAGAAAGTGCCGCCGATATTTGGCGTAATCTTTATGAAAGGTTCTTCCAAACCAATGCTCCCAAAATTTATCAATTAAAACGGGCAATTTCTTCCTCCAAACAAGAAGTACATGATGTCTCTTCCTATTTATTAAACTCAAAACTCTCCAAGATGAGTTACAATCTCTCATGGTGGTCGATTTATGTATTTGTGGTCAAGGAAAATCATTACTTGATCGTACCAATGGAGAACGCACCATGGAATTCCTTCAAGGACTCCATGATAGATTTTCGGCTATTCGTAGTCAAATTTTGTTAATGGATCCTTTTCCTTCGATCTTGAAAATCCGTTCCCTTGTTAAGCCACGGGTGTGCCCCTAGACATGATGTCCCCTAACGATACCGAGCTGGACACGGGTGTGCCCCTAGCCACCAGTCTCACCAATGAACATTACCGTGGGCTGCTGTCCCTGCTCGATCAGCACCAGAATTCTGCAGGCACCCACCAATCAGCACCTAGTCAAATCGAACCTGGAATTAATCTCACGGGTTCGACCACTAATCTCTCACGTATTTCTTTTTTATCCCCTCCTTGGGTTATCGATTCCGGCGCCGCAAAACACATTTGTTGTCACTTATCTTGCTTCTCCTATTATACTAATGCCCCATCTAATTACTTCGTCTGTCTTCCGGATGGTTCACGCATTAAAGTTAATCATATTGGAACGACTGTTTTCATTAACCAATTTTTACTTCATAATGTGTTACACATTCCAGAATTTAAAATCTATTTAATTTTTGTTTCTCAAATCACTACTTCTCTTCGATGTTTAGTAACATTCGATTCCGTTTCTTGTGTCTTTCAGGACAAATTGACGAAGGCGACGATTGGACTTGGTGATCTCCATGATGATATTTATTTTCTTCGCACGGACCTTAGGATTTGTTTGTTTTCAGTTTCTCATACTAGTATCAATAAAGATGTTTCCGATATATGGCATTGGCGCCTCAGACATCCCTCTTTTACTTCTTTTAAGTATTTAGTTTCCAAAACTCCATGTATGAAGTTAATTTCTATTAATAAAATTCCATGCGAGATTTGTACTTTGTCCAAATTTACACGTTTACCTTTTCCTTTAAGTCATACCTCGTCTTCTCGTTCTTTTGAACTCATACATGCCGATTTATGGGGACCATTCTCTGTCCCCTCCCATTCCGGCTGTCGTTATTTTATCACTTTGGTAGACGATTTTACTCGTTGTGCTTGGATATTTTTAATGTCCAACAAATCTGACACCTTTAGACTAATCAAGAACTTTTCAAATTATAGAATTACTCAATTCAATTCGTCTATCTCTCACTTCAAATCCGGATAAGGAATGATCCCAGTTCCCAAAATTCAAACCATTCGCGCTGACATTGGTACCGAATTTATGAACAATGACATCCAATCTTGGTTCCACAAAAAGGGAATTCTCCATCAGACTAGTTGTCCTCATACTCCGCAACGGAATGAAATCGTTGAAAGAAAACATCGACACATTCTAGAGGTCGCACGTTCTCTTCGCCTTCAGGCTCATCTTCCACTTTCCTTTTGGGGTAAGTGTGTTCTAACAGCAGTTTACCTCATTAATAAATTGCCTACACCCACTTTAAAAGGCCTTTCTCCTCATGAAAAGTTATTGGGATCTCCTCCCCAATTTGATCATCTTCAGGTTTTCGGTTGTCTATGTTTTACAAGACTTGGTCAAAACCAAATTAGGTTCCCGTGCTTCTCCGGGTATTTTCGTTGGTTACCCCAACAGTCAAAAAGGTTATCGCGTTTTTTATCTCAATTCACAAAAAATCATCACTTCCCGTGATGTTATCCTCCATGAAAACAAATTTCCCATGCTCACTACCAATCGGGTCCCTCCTTTGGTTCACACGCATCCGATGATCTCCATTCCGGATGATGGCTCATTCATCTTTCCCCCTTCTTCTCCATCGGACTCAATCGGTCTGCCTATAGGCACACCGACTAGGATCACTAATTCAGCTCATGCCCTTTCCGGCAATCCCGATCCGCTCTCTCCTTGTCGCCCTACGAGCACTCCCGGGCCTCATCAATCTAGGCCCACAAGCCTACCGAGCTCCTCTTTCGATCACCAATCGGAACCTCTAGAGGCACCCTCGTCCCTACCTCTAGAGGCACCCTCATC
This sequence comes from Eschscholzia californica, assembly GCF_041429995.1. Classification (NCBI taxonomy): domain Eukaryota; kingdom Viridiplantae; phylum Streptophyta; class Magnoliopsida; order Ranunculales; family Papaveraceae; genus Eschscholzia; species Eschscholzia californica. The sequence continues at coordinate 25,886,686 of NW_028238309.1, read as the reverse complement.
TCCACCCCCTTCTCTTCGGCCTTCACGCCTCCCTCGTCCACCGGCGCACCTAGACGATTATGTTTGTCACTCCTATCCTTCTTCTACAGTTGACTATCCACTCACTAACTATCTTCACTGTAATCAATTTTCAGCCTCTCATTAGGTGTTCCTTAACTCTGTAATCTCTACAGTTTAGCCGACTTCATTCTCTCAGGCGCTCAAATCCCCTCACTGGCGTGAGGCAATGGAAAAAGAGATTGCAACCTTAGAGGCTAATCAAACATGGACCATTACAGACCTCCCTTCCGGAAAAAAGGGCAATTGGTTGTAAATGGGTTTACAAAATCAAATTCAGAGCTGATGGCTCTATTGAACGTTATAAGGCTCGTTTTGTCGCAAAGGGATACACTCAATTCGAGGGCCTTAATTTCCATGACACATTTGATCCTGTCGCCAAATTAGTTACAGTTCGTGTCCTACTATCCATTGCAGCTGTTAAAAAATGGTCCATACATCAATTAGATGTCAACAATGCCTTTCTCCAAAGCGACCTCGACAAAGAGGTCTTCATGAAACTAGCTCCCGGTTTTTCAAAACAGGGGGAGTCTAAAGTTTGTCGTTTACAAAAGTCTCTATATGGCCTAAAATAGGCCTCCCGTCAATGGTTCTCTAAATTCTCTTCAGTCCTTATAAAAAAGGGTTTCACACAGTCCCTTTCCGACTAATCGTTATTTTCCCTCTGCACAGATTCTGTTCGTCTCTACGTATTAGTTTATGTAGATGACATCGTTATTACTGGAAATGACGAAATCGCCATTTCTCAACTAAAATCTTTTCTTCACACCACTTTTTCTCTCAAATATTTAGGTCCTCTTAAATACTTTCTAGGAATCGAGGTCTCTCGGTCCTCTAAAGGCATCTTCTTGTGTCAGCGGAAGTATGCCCTTGACATTATTACAGATTCAGGTCTTTTTGCCTGCCGTCCCTCTCTATTTCCAATGGAACAGAAACTTCGTCTAAGTCCCTCTTCCGGATCCCACCATCTACAGACGATTGATTGGTCGTCTCCTTTATCTCACTGTCACCCGACCTGACATCAGTTATGCAGTGAATAATCTTCGTCAATTTCTTCAAAAACCTAGCACCACTCATCTCGATGCTGCTCATCGTGTTCTGCGATATCTCAAAGGGTCTATTGGTCATGGCCTACTCCTATCTTCCACCAGTTCTTTACACATATCTGGATATTGTGACTCGGACTGGGTTGGCTGTCCATCCACCCGTCGTTCTACAAGGGGCTATTTCACTATGTTGGGTTCTAGCCCACTCTCTTGGAAATCTAAAAAGCAACCTACCATTGCTAAGTCTACTGCTGAAGCAGAATATCGTGCCCTAGCACATTTAACTAGTGAACTTCAATGGTTGAAGTATCTACTTCGTGATCTTGGTATCGACCACTCTTCTCCTATATCGGTTTACTGTGATAATAAAGCAACACTCCGCATAGCTGATAACCCAGTTTTCCATGAACGTACAAAGCATATTGAGATTGATTGTCACTTCGTTCGGAAAAAGATTAAAGTCAACGTCATTACTCCCCGTTTTACACCTACTTCTGAGCAACTCGCGGATATTTTCACGAAGCCACTTGGAGCAGATGCGTTCAAACATATTATTGGCAAGTTGGGCATCACGTCCCTTTCTGCTCCAACTTGAGGGGGAGTGTTAAGGTATATCACCAGGCCCAAGAACACACAAGCCCACCGACGTCATGAGGATGACCGACCGACTAAGAAGAGCAAGCCCAAGCCGGCTATAATTAGGGTTTCCTAATTATTAATAGTTTCCTAATATTAATTGTTATTTTATGTAATAACGTGTATAAGGAAGTTTCCATGTTTCCTAGATTTACTTCTATATGTAACTTACATGTAAACTTATAAATACTCATGTAAACTATATGAATAAACACACAGAGAAAACTTTCTCACATCTCTCTCTCTCCCTTACACGTTTTCTCCTTCTCTCTCTGTGTTCAAGTTAATCATTATCACTATTATTATCGAGGTAATTTACCTCTTCACAATCTACTACAAAAGATAGAATTGGATAGACAAACAAAGTAAAAACGTATATCGACAACTTCCACTTTGACTCTGAGAGGGATCTGGAGAAGGGAAGACCATTTGCGGAGAAAACTTGAACACAACACCGTTGTAGTGAAAAGAGACGATTTCAAATTCAGTTTAGGGAATCTGACAGTATAGCTAGTGCTGAGGAGTTGATTCATTTTATGAATCAATATCACAGCAAGGAAGGTGTTTTTGCACCAAAATTAGAATGGAAAAGGCATAACATAGAGTCGATTTGCAATTTTTTAAATTTACACTTATCACTTTCGGTATTAGGGGTAACCTCAAGATCTAATTATGTAATGTATCTCTTCTCCATCTTATCGTGTTCTCCTCCATGGTCAACCACATGAAACATTTTACTGTGGTCGGGGACTAAGACAATTTTGTTCCCTATTACCATATCTCTTTATTTTATCATCAAATTGATTTCCAATAACGATGCAACAGGAAGGAACACCAATCTTATTTCAAGGTTAAAAGTTAACCTAATCAGTTGGCTCCTTCAATATCCCACCTAATATCGGCAGCCAATTTGTTCATATTCAAAAGCTGTAAAGAAAACAATATTCACAAACTCTAAAAATATCTACTTTTAGTATGTATTGAGATTTCTCAGGTCAACCAATTAATCTCCATAAATTAGTTATTTTAGGGGGATAAGTAATTCAAAAAGAGAGGACACAAAAAAAAATTCGTTTTTTTTTTTTTTTTTATGAAGAGAAATACCATTAAAATAAAGCGTCTATTACAAGCCAACTAGAATTCAGAAAAGAAAGATGCAACATCATTCCATATTTTCTTATACCCATGAGTTCGCCCCCATTTAGCTAAAGCATCAGCATAGCTATTACCATCTCTAGACACATGAGAGAAAATAATTCCTTAAAATTTATCTTTGATGTTCTTGATCTGTTGGATGATATCTTGAGATTGCCATTGAATACATCCTTCATCACCGTTGATAGCTTGGATTATTGACTTGTTATCACTTTGTAGATGCACATAAGAGATTTGAAGTTGCATCGCTCCTAGAAGCCCAGATAATATCGCTAAGCTTTCTTATTCTTCCGCATTCTGCCCTCGTACAGTATCTGCTACTGCCATTAAAAGTTTGGCATCTGCATCACGCATAATGTAACCAATCCCTGCCTGTTCAGTAAGGTTAATAAAAGAGGCATCTACGTTGATTTTAATATATGGTGTCGCAAGAGGTCTCCATGTTTGTATAACCGTTTTTTCCTTACTCTTAGTGGTAATGCAATTTTCTGTTCTGAGTGGAGTTGTTGTGGTGTTGTTTATCCTTTCTATCATTTGAACTGGATTCTGTTTATTCGTCGTAAAGCAGTTTTCACATCTGGACTTCCATTTGTTGGGACTTCAACTCATGTTATCAAAAGACAAATATTTGGGTACTCAAACTCTTAAGACGGAAACTCTTTCAACTTTCGCCTCAACAAATTCCATTAAAAAAAATGTCAGGTTGGAAAGAAACACTCACATGGAGATTTATTAAAAAGATATAGAACCTACGTGGTTCAGATTATTCGAGGATAAATATTTGAAAAATGAATTTTTTTGGTCAAGTGACCCAAATCAAATGCTACTCCTATCTGGAAAAGCGTAATTAAGTCAAGATCGTTATTTCTTAACAAAGGAATATTTCAAGTTGGAAATGGAGAAAATATAGGAATTTATGGAGAAAATATAGGAATTTTTTCGAACTCTGGTTAACAAATCATCCAAATGTACTCTTCCAAAAACATCAAAATTGTCTGGAACAAATCTCCGAAGGTAGTAACTTAATTAATCGTGTTAACGGAGAATGGAACATACCTTTAATATCCTTCCGCTCACAATTCGTTCAGTGATGCACCTGAAATGATTACAAGCCAAGAGAAGGTATCAAGTAGTAAACTCGATAAAACCGAGGTCGATCCACAGAAATAACTCATACATAGCTAGCAATCAAGTGTTAATTTTGTCAACTAAAATAAATAAAAGCGCTAAACACGTAAGTAACTAAAACGAGCAAAGAAGGGGATTTTGATGGTTAAACACAGACCAAGAAGAAACAAGAAACAAGAAAAGGATAACTAAATTACTTTAATACTATTTATTAGTGACTGAGAGGCTAGGATTTATTTCTAAATGTGAAGGAGGTTAAGGATTTTCGGGAATCCATCTCGAAACACCTGGACATATGCTCGCATGAGTTTGGTTCTTTATTTCTAGCCTATTTGACTTAAAGGTAGATGCTCTAACCGCTAGAACTACCTAATGGTCATAAGTAGTCATAGGGTCATCATATGTTATTAAAGTAGAGTCTTAATTGACAATAACGAGTAACAAGTAAATATGAAATATGCATGACATAAAATATGAAACAAACCTAACTACTTAACCGAAACATGAGTATGCGTTGAAGTGAAGAAACAAAACTACCAAACATATGCATCAATCTAGCAAGACTTCATCACAAAATCCTAGACAAGAGCCCGAATTCGCAAAAGGTATGTTGCTGCCATTTTGAAACGATTAAAGATCATCGAAGTAATGTCTAAACCCAATGATTCAAAGAATGGGTAAAACATCCCTGAAAAAGATAACACCACCTTAGCTACTCCTGGATTGATTAATCTTACATATGAAGGATATATTCCTCGGTCTGAAGGAATGGTATGCTTCCGAAGGAATGTCCTTCAACAAAGATGTAAATGCGTACGATTTGGCGAATAGGATCATGATGGCCTTAGTCGAAGATCATTAGTCCGATCTAATTAGGGGTCGTAACGCTTAGCTAGAAGCCAAGTACGATCGTGGATAACTTCGGTAATCCGCGGCTAACATAGACCGGATCCTACAAGGGTTACACATAAAAGTGATTGTTCGAACAAAGAGAATTGACTAGTGAGAGATTGGCAAATAGGTGGATTGGATCCATTATTAGTAAGTCCAGATGGTTCGGAAAGGCCGGATAAAAGAGAGACATAACCGGGTCTTAAAGGAAGGCCCGTGAAGGCTTTAGGAGGGCCGGCCATGTGATGGCCGACCTAAGAAAGGAGTCGGCCATGTTATGGCCGGTTATATCCTTAGTGGGCCGTCCAAGGAAGCCCATAAAGGGGCTATGTTGGCCGGCCACACTAAAGGTACCCTAAAAGGCTGTTTTGGGAAAATACCTTGTAATTAGGTTTTAGTAACCCAAGTGTGGGTCAAACACCTATTCTAGGGATTTCTATATAAGGACCTAATTAGACAACCTAAAGTGTGTGGTGGGAAAACCAAAACAGGAATCAAGAGAATTCAATTGAAGGGAATTGAAATCACTTCTTCTCAGGGAGAGAGCTGTCTAAAAGAGAGAAAAAAAAAAATTTCTCGAGTATCTAGTCAAGAAGAAGGAGTTCTTCATCTCAACCTTCAAGAAGGTCCTAGCTGACTCGATGGAGGGAGTTCATGTTATACACTCGGTGCCTCAAGTAAAGAAGCGACAATTGGTGCTCTTATATTCCGAATACTAGTCGGGATTTAGTTCGTGGGAAAGCGATTAAAGGTAATCTTCTTTCCATTCTAGTTCATTGATTAGTCATGTATATCGATCCTGGTAATCTAATATTAACATATAGATGTTTGAGATTCCGCATAGAACATTAGATAGTTGTATTAGATACACACGAAACCCTACAGTGGCATCACGAGCCGTTTGCATGAACTATCTTTGACTAGACGAATTGGATTCAAACTTAAATAACTAGATGATAGTGTTTGAACAGAGATTTAAACATGTTTTTGATTAGATCAATTAGGGTTTTTTGATGAGATTCAATGACCTAAAACACTTTTGGAAACCCAACTGGCAAGACCGGCCAGGACGCGTCCGGGCCGGACCAGCACATCTCGGACTGGAAGTCCGAGACAAAGTGGGACACGGACTGGAAATCCCAGTCTGTGCAGGACCGGGATACCTGGTCCGATCTGGACTAGGAGTTCGAGAAAGAAACGTCCCGAACATCCCAACGCGTCCCAGACGCGTCTGGGATATCCCAGTCTGAGACAGACACGTCTCAGATATCCCAGCGCGTCCAGGAGGAGTCTGGGATATCCTAGGAGTCCGAGACGAACGCGTCTCGGACGTCCCTCACGCGTCCAGGACGCGCTCTTGGGACTCCTAGTTGGTATCGGTCTAGGATCGAGACCCTAGACGCAAGGTCGGACGCATCTAGGATGCGTATGGAGCAACCAGACGCATCTAGGATGCGACTGGAAGCTTCCAGACGCACCTAGGATGCTACTGGAGCATCCAGATGCGTCTAGGACGCGTTTGGAGCAACCAAAAGCGTCTAGGACACATCTGGAAGCATCCAGAAGGCATCCAAAGCAGGATGCCCGTGCTGTCTGTGCACAGAAACGTCTAGGACTCGACTGTAATGCACTGAGGCATCTCGGACCTTGCATCCAAGATGGCCCATGTGCCGTCCCAACCCGAGACGCATCTAGGACGCGTCTCACTGTTCCAAGCACCTATCGGACTTAGCATCCGATAGGGTCCTACATAGACCCAATGTTCTGGACGCGTCTAGGACGCATCCTAGGCATCCCGTCCGAGATTCCTATGGTTTGTCCTAGGTCAGAAGCGTCTAGGACGCATCTGACCCGACCCAGACGCGTCTAGCTAGGCTTGTACGCGTCTGACTGAGGGACAGAGCATGAGAGGGACGTGCTGTCCCTAGGTCCGGCCTATGACTAGGTTGATCCGAGACAAGTCTAGGGTTGACTCTAGACCAGTCAAGGGACTTTGAACAGGGTTGACTTGGGTCTTTTCAAGTTTGACTCAAAGGCTTTTGGGCCTTGACCCGAGTGGAAGTTTTTCAAACCTTTTTCTCTCGGTTTCAAGCATATTTTTCGGACATTGACCCGGGCCATCGGAGGGCCCATACAGAATTTTTCCTTCAATCGATTTTGGAAATCATTAAGGAAGAAACATAATGTGCCTTTAGTTCGAATTTTACGAAAATAAACTTTAGAGCCCATTAGAAGATATTACACAATTTCCCACAATTAACTATACGAAACGTAACAAACCTAGAACCGAATCTAGGATACATACTTTGTTTTTAAATTATTATGAATGTCATATTATCGTGAACGAATGTATGTGATTGCGTAGATTAGTATACCTTTAGATAAGTAATCGTTTCGTGTTTCTAAGCACAAGTGATTGTGCCCGAATAATACTTAGAGTATAGGATCTTAAAATCCATTGACGAATCGAACGATGATGTCATGGTTCAAGTGGGAGTAGTCAATGGAGGTTCAAGGATATGAATCCAAACGAACCATAGGCGAACAAAAAATAACCTAAAAAATGAGATATTTTAGGGGCTATACTAAGATTTAATAAATCATTACGCAAACCTACATAAACTTTTACGTAATAAATCATAACTGGTTTTGCTAGAGTTCACAGTAACACAACTTGATAAATTACGTAATAAGTTCCAAAAAGAATTTTGAGTAGAGCCTACCCAGATTAAAACACTTGTTGAGCCTTTGTTCATCGATGGTGGGTCGGCCTTCGCAGAGTACCATCTTTTACCTCGGCACAATCCGTGTAGATCTATAGAAGAGGTCTACACGTCTAAATGGTTATTCTCAATAAGTCAGCAAAAGGACAATTTGACACTTAAATGTGAAATTAGTCAATCAAGAATCATAAGAGTATGATCAGTAAAATGTTACTCACCCAGGACGACGAGTTAAGGGCAGTGCCAAAGTAAGCTTAATTTCGAAGGAATGGGATGATGGAATTATATTATTCTTAGGGGACAATAAAATAGAATAATATAGGCAAATAAGAATTATGCCAGGATAACAAGTTTAAATCACTTTCGCGTTTCTTACATGTAGTTTAATTATGACAAACAACAACATCTTCAACCTCCACACCGTACTTGTAAAGTTGGATGACACCAACTTCGTTCAATGGGAAAGAGATCTGAGAAAGGTTCTCGAAGCAAGAGCAGAAATATTAGACACTCCGATCCCCGAACTTTCAGAAACCTCTTCTGAAAAAAAGCGTAAGGAAGTAGACATTATTCGAAGGAAGTCAGCTCCAGTAACAGGTTTAGTGTTAATGTCCATGGAATGGATGGGATCTCCTATGGCAGTCGATTTGGCGATTGATAGCATCCTGTATTCACTAGACAATAGTTATCAAGATGTAAGAATTGACTTTGAGCAAAAATTAGGAAAAGTTTCCTTTGAAAGCCTGCTCGCAATTCTGGAAGTTGCTAAAAGCAAAATCGGCATACCTGAAACTACAGAAGAAATTCTTAGTGTTCAAGAGGGTACTAACTCGGGAACGGAAAACGTTAGAAGAAGGAGACATTTTTACGAAGTCGCTTAAAACAAAAGCATTTAAGAAGATTATTGGCAAGTTGTGCGTCACTGACATTCCTGCTCCAACTTGAGGGGGAGTATTATGGTTATAAGAATCGGGCAACCCGGCCACCCAACCCAGTCGGCTCATTTGGCCAAACCGAGAAGATCCATTATAGGATTAGTATTATGTGTTGAAATATCTTTTTATATGTTAAGATATCCCATATAATAGATATTAGGAAATATCAAATATTAGAAACTAGTAAGAAATTAGGATTTAGTAAATATATTAGTATAAACTATTAAGAAACTAATAAAATATTAGAAACTACAAAAATTAGAAACTAATAGTATTGTAACTCTATAAAAAGAGTCTTATATTTTCTTTGTAATCCATCAAGGAATAAAACAACTTCTTTGATCAATTTCAACTTGGTACCAGAGCCAACGATCTGGAGTTTGTTTTTGTTAAAATATTTGTCGATTGAAGGAGAAAGAACCTTCATCTTCATCTTCTTTTCCTATCTTAATTTCAAAGAAGGAAAAAAATCATTCATCAGTTTTGGTATTAAAAAGAAGGCAAAAAGACAAAACAATAACTTTAATTGTTATTGTGTGATCTATATTGTCAAACAATTTACAAAACTTTGAGTTGGTAGAACACATCTTCTCAAAGATTCAGTTTCTAAAATTTTCTGATATAATTTTTTCCTCATAATTAATATAGTAGAAAATATGGATCAGACAATTGGTACAATTTTTCAGTCAGGAGGATCCTTTAATTCGGTGATTATGTTGAATGAAAAAAATTATGATATGTGGTCTCAAATCATGGAGATGCATATTGGTGAAAAAAAAACTTTCGTTTATTCGAGGTAGTTCATTACCACCCGCTGAAGATGACGTTAAATATGAGAAGTGGTATGCAGAAATTCAAAAAGTCAAGAGATGGTTGTTGATGTCTTTGACTCCAGAAATTACGAAGAGATACATTCGTTTACCTACAGCTCGTGATATTTAGAAAGCTTTATCTAAAGCTTTTTATGATGGATCCAATGAATTGCAAGTCTTCTCTTTGAATCAGAGGGCATTTTCTGCCAAACAGAATGGGAGGATACTCTCGGTTTATTACGGTGAACTGGTTGAGATCTTTAGTGAATTAGATCACCGTGATAAATTGATCATGGAAAACCAAAACGATATTGAATCTTATCGTAAATCAATTCAACGATAACGTGTGCATATTTTTCTTGCAGGGTTAGATGGTGAACTTGAATAAATTCGTGGTGAAATTTTGAGAAAGGATCTCATTCCCGATTTAGAAGAATGTTATGCTTTGGTTCGTCGTGAGATTGTTTAACGCACAACGATGAACAGTGAATCTAAAACAACTGATGCTTCCGCAATGATGATTCGACATAAGACAAAAAATAATATTGTTAAATCTATTTGTCAATCCGACAAATCTTTTTATAAGTGTACCCACTGCAACAAAACTAGTCATACCAAAAATCATTGTTATGAATTAGTAGGTTATCCCGAATGGTGGGATCATAATCGAAAGAAAAACTCTAAGAAATCCCTTGTAGCTGCACTTGTTGAGACAGAGGAAGAAAATCCAACTGTTAGGCAAGCTTTAGCAATGGTAGTCATTATAGGTAACGTAGAAACGAAGAGGGAGAACTTTAGAGATAAACTATGCTACGTGTAGCAGTTAGAGAATCTCAGAAATCAACTAAACGAGTGTCTGCACCAAAAGTGCGAAGTGGAGAAGAAACTATCAAGTCTTAGCTCTCTAACTCAAGAAGGTACTTCTGCAGATACAAGTATTTTGGTGAAGCAGTTGCAAGAAAATTTAAGGAACTATGAGTCTGAAGTCGAAGAAGCAAGGAAGTTGAAATCATCTCATCAAAATAATGAGTTATTAAAAGAAAAATTATTGGAAGAAAAAGACTGAAGAGAGCGTGCGGAATTCGAGTTACTTAAACAACAAGAGACTCAATTTGATGAGAGAAAGTTGGAGAATGAACTAATGGCATCGAAGTCATTAACCAATGATATTCCTGGTGTTTCATGTCCAAGTGACATACGTATTAAGTTCACAAGCTTGCAGAAAGAGGTGATTGAAAATATGACGACAGTTGGTCAAGTAATCGCATGTATGAAGTAAATGGAGGTAACTTTGAAAGCAGTTGAACTTGGTAGACAACATGTAGAATTTGTGGCCTCATTAGCTGATGCACCCGAAAAGGTTGCACACCCAAGCGGAGGTATCAAGTAGTAGTCCGGCAAAGCCGGGATCGATCCAAGGATAAGAAGGTAGTTTGGATATCGAAGGATGTTATCCCTCGGTCTAGATATTTCAAGCTAACTTAGACTAAAAAGGAAAGGAAACAAAGATAAATGGGGGGTTATGATGAATAAGCACTAAGAGATTAAAGCAAGTAAAACTAAAATAAATTAGCAAAGTAAAACGGGCGAGAGAGAAGTGTCGGAGGAACAAGAGTCGGGAGGCAACAAGAGTCGGGAGATAAATAAATGAGAGAAGTGTCGAACCGGGAATCCATAATGATAAATCTACAACTATGTATGGTCCGATCTAATGTTCCTAAGTATAATCGATGTTCGACTCCTAAGGTGATGTCCATAAGCACTACGTATATCCGGGGATCATACTTAGTCAAACAAACGCCATAATCGGTTAATCCCGAGTCAACGAAAGTGTTGTCTAGTCGCCTAACTATGTGAAGTGCATGACAAGACACATGAAATTATGACTTAGACTACGATCGATATCGAATACTTCGTTTCGTGTATTAACTATGCGAAGTGCTTAACAAGACAAATGAACATACAATCAGAACGATAATCGAAATAAATGAACATCAATTTATAATCAAAACATAAAATCATATTAAACATAATCACGAATTCATCACATTTCATCTCATATAATCGACACACTAAAGTTAAATAAACATGGTGATTGAATAAGAAATGGAAAGGAAATGATGAGAGAACCCCCCCCCCCCCCTTTTTCGATGTGGTTCGAGGCTAAGATCGTCGGAAAATATGAGTCTTTAAGGTGCAGCAGATCTCCCCTTAGCAAATTTTGGGTTCCCCATAGCGACCACCATCATCTTCTCCATTTATCACAAACCTCCATTAAAGCTAAACCCTAGCCTTCTTTCTCTAGCAATCTTCAACCAAAATCAAATCAAACCACATGGGAAGCAAGATCAAGACATGGGGAGCAAAAGCCCTAAGGTTTCCGTCCAAGAAAGTGGCCGGAAATCCTAGAAAAATCCGACCAAAGATTGAAGAAATTCCGGCCAACCATGAAATCCGGCCACATAGGTGCTGTCCCGGCCGGATGCACACTGTCCCGAGCATGTCGCGTCCTTCCCTATGATGTCCCGTGCTGCCATCCCACGTCCCGAGCTGGAGAGAAGCTTGCAGCCCGAGCTAGAAAGTTTGCAGACCGAGCTGCTGTTCCGGCCTGCTGCTTCTTCTCTCTTTTTCCCTCTCTTCCAAACTCTTGAACCCTTCAAACCCTAGAACTCCTTTAGCCTCTCTCTCCTCTCTCCCTTGCTTCTTGCCTCCGTTCCAAGGTAGAAGATGATGAATAGTAAACTCTAACTTGTGTTTACTACTCAAACCCTAAGGTCCCTTGACTTAGTCAACTTCTTTAGACTATGTTGACTTGGATCCATAAAGGGAGGGTGCCCATATAATTCTTCTTTGTCATTCTTCCTTGGGCTCTTGGGCTTTTATTTAGAAACCAAGAGAGTGTCTCCATCCTTGTCTCTACATCTTCAAATTCTCACAAAGGACTAGAATACCCTCGGACTTCTTTCATATCTTCCCCGTCCGAACTCTGAATTGAATACCGTTTTCACCGTCGGACTCGTCATTGACTATACTAGTCATTTGATTTGCTTGAAGTCTTTTTCTCTCACTTTAGCACATGAAATGATTGTGATAATTCGCTCATTTTATTCCGAATCACACGCTTAACTCCAAAATAAGTACCTAACATAAAAAACACATAAAATATTATTGATAACACTCGAAAAGGACTAATTAGTCTAAGTTAGGCTCTACAAATGTGACATTTTGGCGTCACATCATTAGCCAACCAGAAGGTAGAAGATTCGGAATCTAAAGTTAAACGGTGTGAATTGATGATCAATTGTCTTACTGAAGAAACAGAAAGATTAAAAAAGGAGGTTATTGAATTGAAGATCACAAAAATGTGGAAATAGAGAAAACAACAAAGCAAGGAACTCTTATTCAGGATTTGGAGGCATCACTTGCTAGAAAGGAATCCTCCATCAAAGAACTGCAAAGTAAATTATCAGAACAAAAGGAGGTCATGACTTACCAGCGTAACGAGATAAACCCGCTCAATGAACGGCTAAACAACGAAGCACGGAAGCTAAAATCATTGGAGCAGGAGAATGACAAGCTCAGTGAATAAATTTATGTTTTGAAGTCTAAGTCGGGTCATGATGACAGTTTCAAGTCGAATATTTTCGCAGTTGGTAGACAAGTTGGGCATGTGCGATATCTATGCACCAACTTGAGGGGGATTGTTGGAATATCTTTCTATATGTTAAGATATCCCATATAATAGATATTTGGAAATATCAAATATTAGAAACTAGTAAGAAATTAGGAACTAGTAAATATATTAGTATAAACTATTAAGAAACTAATAAAATATTAGAAACTAGTAAAATTAGAAACTAGTATTATTGTAACTCTATAAATAGAGTCTTACATTTTCTTTGTAATCCATCAAGGAATAAAACAACTTCTTTGATCAATTTCAACTTTAAGTAGTAGTTAGATAATGGCAAAACTCTTGTATAGATTTTGTATGATTAACCCTGATTAATGTCTATACATATTCATGTAATAATTATTCACAATTAATGAGAAAATTAATTCTTTCAATCGTTCTCACTTCCATTTGATCTACAGCTCTCAGCTTCTCTCAAAGCTCTCGGCTGCCACCCTCTCTCTCCCTCGTATTAAGTTCACAAGCTTGCAGAAAGAGTTTTTGTTAAACTTGCAGTCTTGCAGATTAGCTCCCTGTCATTGTTTTTTGCCCCATAGAAACAATTCTTGTTATTTTGTTTTTGGCTCTTCTATATGTTATATAGTACCTCTGAACGGGCGACTGAGTAGTCTAAAAATCAGTGTTTGGTTATGAAGGCATTGATTAGATGGAATTATTAAATTTGGCCTAAACCAACAAACAGTGGTGAAACTCCAAAATACTTGATGACAAAAGTTGTCATATGTTATCTTAGGGCTTATTTGTATGGCAGCGGATCTTTGATAATTTTTAAATGTATCCTCTCAAACTATCCACCCCTCCAATGAACTATCAAATCTACCATCATTGACTCAAAAGGTTCAACTATTTATTTTCAATTTCAAAGTTTACAGATTTTCAAATTAAGGGGTGGGAGTTGGTGACCAACAAAGTTCTGAGTGGTTAGCTATGAAAATATAAAATTGTAATTAGGTGAAAAGCTGAAACTAGAGTGTTGGGTCACCATTAATGACGAAATGGGAGCCCAGAGAAGTAATTGAAAATCATGGAAAATCGACAAAGAATGTGTTTGTTTCATATCAAATTAATATTGAAAAGTAGTAAGCTCCAAGTTAAAGTTTTGAATGGTTTTGCTCTTTTTATAATGTTACTAAAGTATATGGGAGAAAACAAAATCTGTTGATATATATTATTCATATATTTATCACTTTAAAACGAAGTTAAAATAAGAAATAAAAAGTGTTAATTCTAATTAGGTAGGAGCAAATGGACTTCGACCACTTTAGAATACGTTAAGAGTCTTTATATGACCTTTAGATCCACGATATTCTAATAATGATGACAGTTGAATGCTTATTAAGTTCATGATGTATTTTTTATTTTTTTTGTTGAACTAGCTTCCATAAATTAAATAACAGCGTTGTTACAATATTTATTAACTAACATTCTTCCAAATTTTGCTCGCATTTTTCTTCCTTGCCCATTTAGCTAATCTGTCTGCACTGGAATTGAGTTCTCTTTTTGTATACTTGAACTTCACCACTTCGAATTCTTTCCTGCTTTCACGAATTTTGCGGATGTGGATTAAAGATTGCCAGTGTACCGTGTAATGTTTATTGTGAAGATGTTTGATGAGATTGATATTGTCACTTTTTACGATTATATCTTGAGTTGATTAGCTTTCGCCCTTCGAGGCCGAGTAAGATTGCCATCGCCTCTCCTTCTTCAATGTTTCTAGCTCTAGTGGATTTTACATTCGCTTCTATGAATTTTGATTCTGCATTGTGAACAATCAAGCTAATTCCCACATTGGATGTTACATTAGTAAACGATGCATCTACGTTCACTTTAATAAAATTCTGGGGCGGGGGTTGCCATTTTTCACAAGTAGTATGTTTGATTTTCTCTTGATTAATATTGATTTCATATTGAAAGCAGTGGTCACACCTCACTTTCCATAAAATCCATAAAATGGTCGCAAAGTGAATATTTTCTCTGGTGTAGCAGAGATGACAATGATTTTCCCATGAGATGATCCAGTCAGATATGGACGTAATATTTTCAGATATGATATTGTAGTTAAACCAGATGTTTTTAGCCAAAGTGCAGTATAAGAGAGCATGCTCAATAGATTCTATACTAGTGCAGTTGGGACAAGTATTATTATTGTCGATATATTTATTGATTCTTACCCTAACTGGGAGAGCTTTGGTGCAGATTTTCCAGATGAACATTTTGATGCGCGGAACAGTCGGGAGAGACCAGATGAAATTCCATTTCTGGTTGTTAGAGTTGTGATTACTGTTATTATTCCTTTCAAAAAAATGTTCATGATGTATTCATGACCAGAGTTGTGCCTGAGAATTCTGGGACCCGTGCGAAATGCGATTGTGGGTCTTTCACATAATAAAAAATTATAAATAAAAATACAAGATAATTTACAAATAGATAGATAAAAACTTTAGAAGACTACATAAAATTTATTTTGCAATATCATTTCTATAAGGTAACTTATTGAAATGATAAGACAATCTTGTGTGGTCCCTGCTAATGGAAGAAGTGGGAGACTTTGGCTAGTATGGAAAGGTTCAATTGATGGCACGATTGTAAGACAATCTTCAAACCTTATCACTCTTCAGATCCAAGCTTCAGGTCCACACCGTACATGGGAGTTACATTTTATTTACGTGTGGACCGTACATGGGAGTTACATTTTATTTACGTCCCACCCATTGTAGCCCTAAGAAGAGCTTTTTGGGAATCATTATCTAATATTATTTCATCTTCTAGCAATCCTTAATGTTGTTTAGGTGATCTTAATATTCTATGTAATCGTAATGAGAAAGTAGGAGGTTCGCTCCGAATACCACTTACCGATTTCTTTAAATCATTTATGAATAATAATGGATTGCAAGATTTAGGATATATTGGGCCAGCTTTCACTTGGTCGAACCAAAAGTCGAATAGAAATCACACCTGAGAAAGGCTTGCGAACATTATATACTCAAATGTATGGTCTGTGGGAAGGAGGAGGATAGCGCAAAACATTACAGGAAATGTATGGTTTTTGAGAGCCACGAAATTTCGTGGTTTTTGAGAGCCACGAAATTTCGTGGTTCCTGAGAGCCACGAAATTTCGTGGTTCCCGATAGCCACGAATTGTTCATGGTTTCTGATAGCCACGAACTGTTCGTGCTATCATCCTGTTTCCCAAACAATAAAACCCTTGTTATCCAAACAAAACCAAAACAAATCCTAGTTATCTACTTACTCGTTTTAAAACAAAACCCAAACAAACACGAAAGAATCATCCATTATACCCTAAACAACTAGTAGATCTAAACACCCAATGTTACAAAAATCAATACCCTAGGTTTAATGGGAAGAATTGGTACCTCTCTTGAAGATTAATGCTTGAAGAAGCCTTTGAACGAACCATGATTACGGCTAAAGAAGATATTTGATGCTTGGTGTTGATGTTTAATGCTTGATGAAGAAGATTGTCTCTCTATTTCGAAATTTCTGTTTTTCTCTCTCTCTCTCTCTAGATTTTTGGTTGCTAAAGAAGAAGGTAAGAATAAGGGGGGAAAGTGGGATTTAGGTTAAATTTTGAGAGAAGGACCTACCTCAAAAAGGTAAATAGTATTTGGACTTGGTAAAAAGTATTCACCATAAAATGTGTTTCGCCCGAAAATTTCAAAATGTTACATATTCCCTTTAAAATTTCACACCCCGAAAACTATTTTGCTTTCCCCAAAACGCTGGCCTTCCATTTATGTATGACTAGATGAGGCAAATCAAATGAAAGATCTCATGTATTATACTATATAATTAATCTTGGATTTTGGTATAGGAAGAGCATTTTTTAGCAAAGGCAGTGCATTAGATAGGGAGATCACTTTTTTTAGAATAGGGAGGGATAAACATTTTTATTAAAATATCCCAAATTTATACTTTGGTCCCTCCCATCAAACTATTTTGGACCAAAAGAGAGAGAAGAGAGTATCTTCCTATCCGGCTAAAAACCTTCGAGAGAGAAGAGAGAATCATGTTCGACCTAAAACCTTAGATCAAATCAAAGAGAGAGAAGAGAGATAAACATCTTGAGAAGGAGAAAAACCATAAATCTGTTTGATCCTATCTAAAAGATAGATATAGAGATAGAAACCTAAACCTTAGATGACTAACACAACACTCATCTCCATAGAGAGTTTGTAATTCTTGTTATTGCTTGATTTCTCAATAGATTTTTAGGGTTTTAACACTAATTAAAGTAACTTTTGAGGATTTCAAGTATCAATATTGCAATAAAGAATACAAAAAAAGATGTAACTCGAAAAATATATAAGTGACATTTACATAAAAGAAATTTCGCTTGGCATAAATAAAAATCATGAATACCAACTGAAAATTATAAAAAATTCGGCAAGAGCGGTTGAAAAAATAGACTAATTTCAGCCATCTCGACCGAAATTTATTACTATTTTCAGCGGGACCGGCCCAAATTTGTTATTTTTTTCAATCGATCCAACCGAAATTTGTCATCTTTTTCAGTTGTTACTACCGAAATTTGTTGTATTTTTCAACCGACCATACTGAAATTTGTTGTCTTTTTCAGTCGATCCAACCGAAAATTCTTTACGAAAAGAAAAACGACCTAAAACCCTAAAACGTTTGTTCAACCATAGAGGAAGACAAGAAAATGATACTTCTTTACCTCAGACATAGTATCTGCATTATAAATGTCTTTGTTTAAGTCGATAACTTCGTTTAAGTCGATGTCCTTGTTTAATTCGATGGTTTCGTTTAAGTTGATGGGTTCGTTTAGGTCGAAGGAGTCTTCTTTCTTGATGTAGGTTGCCTCCTTCATTAACGGTGGTTCCTCATCCATGAGATCCTGAGGCATCATTAAAATCTCGAAACTAAGACTATAGTGATGATAAACTTTGGAAGTTTTTTAATACTAATGGTGATGTTGATAGTAGTGACGATATTAGGGTTTTGGTTGTTTATGTGAGAGAAACTACAAGTGAATAAAATTTAAATTTATTATTAATTTTTATCTAAGTCATTCTATTTTGGCACTATTTATTAAGTGATCCTTATAACGCCCTCCTTAAACTAATTTGGTAAAGGAAGTGCAAATACATAAATTGACCTTTATAACGCACTGCCTTTACTAAATAGTGCTCTTCCTGTACCAAAAGCCTTAATCTTTCACAACCTATAGTTGGAGCCAACGATATTCAAACGAGAGTAAATGAAAAACAAAAATTTCCAAAAATCAGGTCATAATTTTTCCACGCAAATATTATTTCTTAAATTGTACTAGGACAAAATATACATTTCATTAGTAATATAAAACAACAACATTAAAAATATGCTCTTTTACAAGTCGTCTAGTATATTACTGAAGAATTATTAAGTTAATCAAAATTACAACTTAATCTAGGTTTTAGTGGAACTAAAAGCAATGAATTTTGTCCATAAGTGCAGATAAACAGCCCTAAACCATGGAGAATGACCAAGACTTGTAATATGGTCTATCATTTACTTGTAATATGCTCTATCATTTGTCATTATATGTTTGTTCCTGGTTGCTAAATCAATTAATAATAATCCCATGTTATTATTATTTTCTTTAAATGTTTGTCTTCTTCATTCATAATCTCCAACAATCTAACTTGGTTATTAAGGGGAGAAACTACAAAATATTAAATAAAAGAGTTAATTCCTATTTGGCCCCCTAGTTTATGACCAGCTTCCTTTATGGCCCTTTTTTTTTCGTAAATTCAAATTTGGCCCCCTTTTCTTAACTCCGTCAGTTAACTTTAATGTTTAATATTTTTGTTACCAAAATTACCCCTTTTATAAATAACCATATAAATTCAAAATTGGCCACCTCATTTTTCTCTCTCTCTTCCATGTCATTATATCCATCTTGCAGACTCATCACTCTCACCACATCATCATCTTCTTCTCCGGTAAAAGTCGCCGGCCGGAAAAAAAATTCCGGCGACCATCAAATAAAAAAAAAGACGTCTTCTACCTTTCTCATCTTCTTTTTCTCTCTCTTCTCTTCTTTTCTCTCTCTTATCTTTTTTTGTACTCTCTCTTTTCTCTTTCTACACTCTCTCTTTTCTCAATCTAAACTCTCTCTCTAAATAGCTCCGGCGAAGGGTTCACCTTCGCCGGAGCAACCAGACCATGAAAGTCTGATTTCATACCGATTTCATACCGAGAGACTAGTTATGATCAGTGAGATATTAAACGGGATATTGAAGGCACATTATTTTCTGATTTACTTTGGGATATTAAACGAGATATTGAAGGCACAATATTTTCTGAGTTTTTAGACGGCTATCATCATTTTAACTTTCAAAATCAACTTCTCATGATTTTAGAACACTTATGGAAGTTTAGCTACAAATTTGTTTGCAACTGATCTTATCCCAAGCTCGATCTTTATTACTATAAGCATAACTCATGGTAGAAGCCAACACGAGAAACCTTCCAACCTCCTTTCTCGCATTGGATATACCAGAAGCGACCGTGTCCCATTTGGAAGCATCCTCCAAGCCTCTGAATCTGCAAATTCGAAGATATTTATTAGCAATCTTGATTGAAATTTTAGTGAACATTGCCTGTTAACAATTAGAAACAGGGCTACAAAAACAATATAATATCATAACAATTTGAACATAGTACGAGCATTATAGATTTATAGTTAATCTTCACAAAATCCATTTACATTCACTAAGACTTTTATAAACATAGTGCAGGAAAATTAAGAAAAAGACGGCGGAAATAATCACACAGGAACAATAAAAGTGGTTTGGTCAGTATGACCTACATACAAGATAGTAGGTAAGTTGGTTTCACAATGAATGGAGAAGAACTTCATTGAGATCTTCCAATTGAACCCTAACCTCTCTATGTCCATCAAATAAAATAAACAACTCACTTCCTTTGAGAATGATTTTCTTTACAATAACAACTATGGTAACGTAGGTCTAAGATTGAACAATATGTTGGACACGTCTCTTGTTAGAGACTAAGGGTGGCCCACATTCCTAATTTCCCTCTATTTTGGCTTTGACCAATTTACTGACTTGAATTCAGTAAATGCTTGCTTACGTGGGTATTAGGAATATTTGGGAGATGAAGTTGGTTACAATAACCAACCCACTACCCCCTTCTTCGATGGAAAAGAAGTGGGAGTAGTTACCATAACTGAAGGTCCCTAACCCCTCCTATATTAATGCTTGTGTCTCTCCATCAAAACACAACAACAAACTTACGGAGAGGATTGGGGTTAGAAGAACTTCAGTATTCTGTGATTGTCGTTGGATTCCAGTTTATCACTTAATCCACAATGGCTGAAGGTATGTAACTTCCGCATAATAGAATGTATTTTTCTAACATTTGGTATCAGAGCTTCCCTTTGGCTTTGTTGATTAGTATTTAAAATTCATTATTTAGGATATCTAAACCTATGATCTTGATTCATGATTTAAATTTAGATAGACTAAATGATATTTTTGAATTATATTATTTGAAGATTCAACTCACTAAATCCCTCGTTGAATTATATGTCTCTTTACTGTTATTGAATTAGTATTCTGACTAAGTAAAGAGATATATTCTCTTAAATAGAATTAGTTGAGATTTGTGATGCATAATCGATTCCTACTTATTAGGTAAATATTGATATTCAACCCAAGGTTTCTGTTTAAATTATATCTAAAAGAAAACTCTGTTGGAAGTTAGATGTTCAATTGTATGACTTGGTAAAAGCAAATTTTCATCTATTTGGATTCATGGTTCGGTTGAGAATTGTAGATAAAAAAAAAATAAATTTCCTCTGATATATGTATTCCTCTGAAGAGAATTCGGTTGGGATTGATTAGGTCTGAAAGGAGATATTTTAGGACTGGAAAGTAGTTCCTATATTATCTCGGTTGATCTCCAAAAATTAGTTTGACTTATAACCAAATCTATTTGAGTTATTATCAATAGTATTGTTTAGGAACCCTTGGTGTTTGGTTGGGTTGAGATATTGAACTTTTGCTTTATTGAATTAGTCAGGAGAGATAGTAACTAATTTGGTTGAAATTTATTATATTAATAAGGGTTATTTCCCTAATGACCCCCTACTTTGTGACCAGCTTCCCGCCTGGCCCCCTACTTTACGAGAAATACCCATATGGCCCCCTATTACCGTTAACTTTAACTTTCCGTCACTCTCTCTCCTCCATCTCTTTTTCTCTCTCTGCCATGTCACGCCACCTCATCTGTTAGGCCACCTCATCACCTTCTCCGGCAGAGGTCGCCGGCCGACCAAATTTCCGCCGGCGACCTTCAAACTAAAAAAAAAAAATTAATTTTTTTTTTTTATCTCTCTCCTCTCTCTCTCTAAGAACTCCGGCGAAGGAACCCTTCGCCGGAGTTCGTCTGTTCTCACGAACAGACCAGATCTGTTCATGAGAACAGACTGATCTGTTCTCCCGAACAGAGGTGTTCTCACGAACAGACGAACTCCGGCGAAGGGTTCCTTCGCCGGAGTTCTTAGAGAGAGAGAGAGATAAAAAAAAAAATTTATTTATTTTGTTTTAGTTTGAAGGTCGCCGGCCGGAAATTTGGCAAGCCGGCGACCTCTGCCGGAGAAGGTGATGAGGTGGCCTAACAGATGAGGTGGCGTGACATGGCAGAGAGAGAAAAAGAGATGGAGGAGAGAGAGTGACGTAAAGTTAAAGTTAACGGTAATAGAAGGCCATATGGGTATTTCTCGTAAAGTAGGGGGCCAGGCGGGAAGCTGGTCACAAAGTAGGGGGCCATTAGGGAAATAACCCTATTAATAATTGGTCACTGTTCACTTGGTAGATTTTGTTGGAAAGTAATTCCACGAATAAATATTCCAAGTAAATTAGTTATGGGAGTTATTATATTATCTCTCTGTCTCTCCTCCAATTGAACCATTAATATTACAGTAGCAAAAGGATTCAACAGAGACTAAAAATCTCCTTTGTTAAGTAGCGGGACCCTTGAACCTTGAGTAATAATTGTGTTTTCTCTCTCTCTAAATCATATCTAGAGAGAGCAAATCTAACTAATTCATAGTGTCTATCCTTTTGGCATTTATCTTTGTAAAATTAAGTTCCTGTTATATGGTTTGTTTGACTATGATGGCACTTATGGTTTATTTCGAACCATTAATACCACTAATTCAGGATCTTATGCTCATCATATATTAAGAATAATGTACAACTACAGTAAATGATGTATATGTTGTATGCAATTAATTCTATCCTTTGATATGTCATGTATTCATATATAGACATGATATCAATGTATGCCAAACCACATGAGCACAAATATATCCTCCTTATATAATTGGATATGGAAATAATTGTTATAAATATTAGATTTATGGCGGATGACCACCACCAATTGTAACTCCCACCACTATAGGTTTTTCACCATTACTTTGTATTCAAGCTCCATTATTGTGTGCCTATTGGATGTGTAACTCATCTAGCTAAATGCCTATATAAAGAGGTTACTTGCTAATGAAGAAGATGGACCAAACTAATGTACCTAAGTATCAATTTACCAATGTAGAGAATTCTCTCTACAAACATAAGAATACAAATCAAGTTCTTCTTGTCTACAATCTCTTGGTTAATATATTTCCATTATCTTTCTTCTTCCCTACTTCTTTTATTTTTCACAACACGTTATCAGCACGAATTGCTCTATGATCAAAAGGAAGAAGAAAATTTTCACTTATTGATCAAGATACAAAAAATGAAACATGGGTAAGTTTGGCCAATTGTAATTGGTAAGTTAAAAGGTATATAAGCTCTCTTTGTTAAATTTCCAAACTTCTTATTCTTATTTATCTCTAACCATTGATTTTGTGATTGTTGAGGCATAGTGAATCATATCAAAAGAATATTAAAATTAAGTAGATGATAATGATGAAAAACTTGGTATTGCAAACTAATATGAATAGCAATGCATTTATTCAATGGTAAGGTCATGGTAAGTTATGCCTAAAATATATAAATTGATATTACTCTCATAACTAATGTTTAATTTTGTATGAATATAATATGAGTGCATATTTTGACCTGTTAATGAAGATCGTTTCAAAGAGGAAATTTAACCATCAAAATTTGGTTAAGATCAAATTGAAACATCTATTTGTAAATGAGATAACCAAACCTGAAGTTTGGTGTATATACTTCTTCTAATCTAGACAATTCTAAAATAATTGCTAGAGTAAGAAAAAAAAAATCTCAAATGATGAAAAGATATTCCCTTATGAGTTGGTAAATTGCCAAAAAAAAAAAAAAAAAAAAAAAAAAAAAAAAAAAAAAAAAAACTAAACCCTGGAGAAAACAAATTTGTCTGCGCATTCCTGAAGAATGACAAATGCTAATTTTCCAGTATTGAAATTATTTTCGATTGATTATTAAGGGATTATAATTAAACGATGGTAAGAAAAATCCTACACCGAGTTCATATTGGAAATAGGGTGACAAAATTGAGAATCTTTTTTTACTATACCAAAATATAATTTGATTAAATTTGACAAAGTTCTTCATCATGGAAGACAACCAAATTTTTTGAAATTATTTTAAAGAGAAAACGATATCAAAGTTTTGGTTGCACTTGCATTGCAAGTGGTGATAATATTTTATTCGCATCTTTGGACGTTAGGACGCTAGAATATCCGCTTTCCAATTACACCTGAAGTAGTATACCCAAAGAAAAAGTGATGATGAATTTTAATAAAAAAAAATCACATGGAGATGATATATCTCGCATGCAATCAATCACACCTGAAGTTGTGATATTTGAACAAATTGCTCACACCTGAAGTTATGATTTGATAACAACTTTGGTCCTGCAGACCATATGATATGAAAATAGAAATCAAAATTTGCCTTAAGCAATTTTTTTTTCTTGTCACATCCTTGAAGTATGTGCGCCCAAATAAAACGAAAATCTATCGACATTAGGAGGAGGAAGTTGTATACTCAATGTCGTAAAATACTTGAAAAGTATCAAGTTTCTCTCATTTGGAATTAATATAAGGAGAATTTGCTTCCTCGAAATATTGATATTTTCCAAAGCGTAATATGCTCATATATGAAAAAAGGTCAAGGAAAATGATCAGGGTTGATCAAAGTGACATATACTACTGGACACTAAAGGAACAATTTCATATAGGAATTCTCCTGAAGAGTCTATCAAATTAGAAACAAATGTGGTTCATGTTCCTAAATATAAATCACCTGAAGATGATATGTCTCAAAAGAGACAATGACCCTTAACGAGGGACACATACCCAAACCAAAAAACTCATTGAAATATATGTACTTTGCCAAAATTTGAGAAATGAAGTAAATGATTTCAAACGATGTATTTTTGAAAATAATAGACACTGGGAGCATATTGATCCTAAATTACTTAAAGTAATTGGACAAATTTTTACTAAATAATTCGTTGTATATAACTTTTTTTTTACAAAATAATTAAGTCTTTAGACATGAAGTCCAAGCACCAACCAAGAATTACCTTGAAGGTAATAAAGTAGGCATATGTAAGAAAAGTCATTTATTCTATAAAGAGTCCGACGTCTATTTATAACATTTTAATATGAATTACAAATTCTCGAGTTATATTATAAAGTATTTATAAATCCTATTGTGACTCCTGAAGAGTTTATTAAAGTTTGACAGTAGAGTATTGAAAAAGATTATTCGAGTAAAGAAAATCTTGAAAATGAACATATTCTGAAATACTAAACGGCTATAAGCTTCAAAGCAACTCATATTGTCTTAACTTATCATATGTCATGGAAATTCAGGTCCTGAAGTACCTAATATAGCTCAGACAATACATTACGTGTGTTGTAATGTGGTTTTACAAAACAACCATCATTCATATATAAAATGTCAATCGCGTTGTACTCTTTTTCCTTCGTCAAGCTTTTGTCCCATTGGGTTTTCCTTGTCAAGGTTTTAATGAGGCAACTATGCGTATTGAAAATTGTTATAACTTGTTTAAAAGTTGTAGTCTTTTTTCCTTCGTTCAGGTTTTGTCCCGTTGGATTTTCCTGACAAGGTTTTGGCGAGACAACTAGTCATCGAATGATGAGTTTAATGTGTGTAAGGTGGATTGTGTATGAAATTTATAATGCACATTGAAATGTGATTAGTACATTGATTTCACAAAACATTATAATTATCTTATCGATGTATATGACAAATATGAATCACTAGAAAGTGAGTTCCACTGAAATCCTAGAAGGATTTAACAAGCTTCAATCTAAAGTATGCATAAACTTTAAAGCATTATATGAATGCAACTTGAAATTCAAATGCTACTTATTATATTTATGTGTTTATATACAAAAAGGAAGCTGACCATAACAAGTTGAACAATGTCCTCAACCTTCATGAGGGGAAGCAAGTTTATGAAGACACTGGATACTACATTTTCATATTGTACTATTTTTCCTTCGTTAAGATTTTTTCCCACTGGGTTTTTCCTAACAAGGTTTTAATGAGGCAGATTATGTGTACATAAAAGATGTACATGAACAAAGAATTTGTACTCTTTTTCCTTCACTATGGTTTTGTCCCATTGGGTTTTCCTAGTAAGGTTTTAATGAGACAATTTCTGATGTGGTGGACATCCAGGGGGAGTGTTATAAATATTAGATTTATGGCGGATGACCACCACCAATTGTAACTCCCACCACTATAGGTTTTTCACCATTACTTTGTATTCAAGCTCCATTATTGTGTGCCTATTGGATGTGTAACTCATCTAGCTAAATGCCTATATAAAGAGGTTACTTGCTAATGAAGAAGATGGATCAAACCAATGTATCATAGTACTCAATATACCAATGTACCAACGTAGAGAATTCTCTACAAACATATGAATATCAATCTAGTTTCTTCTTGTCTCTATCTTAGTTTATATTTCTATAATCTTTCTTCTTCCTTCTTTTATTTTTCACAACAATAATGTCATTTGTTTTGGACATTGCATATTTTTGGAGTAGCCATAGCATCTAGAAATATGCAGATGTGCGATCAAACTTCATTATTTATCGCATCAAGTTAAAATGACATTTTCAATTGCAATGTAATTTTTAGAAATAATTGTTTTGCCCCACAGGGAGATAATTATTTTGTAAAATTATATTGGAATAGGATAGTTAAATAAAATAAATGTGAATTTTCTATGCCCACAGGTATGAAAATTTTACGGATTTGATATTTTATTTTTTCTAGTCTTATTAATAAAGTATAGTAAATTCTTATGCGGTTGTAGACTCTGCCCACAGGAAGGTTAGAATTTACTACTAAATTGACATTAGTTGATTTAGAATAAAGATAAATATTTCATAGCTTGAATGTTTCCTTTGCAGCTATTTCTACTGCTTTTGTGAATGATACTTCTCGTATTCCTATTTTATGTGGTGATAACTTCTCGGATTGGAAAGATAGTGTTCTCTTCACTTTGGGGTGTATGGACTTGGATTTGGCGCATCGTGTGGATGCACCACCCGTCCCCACGGAATCAAGCACGCCTCAGGAAAGATTGGACTATGAGCGGTGGGAACGATCTAATCGCCTAAGTTTGATGCTCATTAAGTCCCGCGTGAATAAGAGTATTCGGGGTTCAATACCTGATTGTCCTCACGCAAAAGACTTTCTTAAAGCGGTTGAGGAACAATTTGTTCGCTTAGATAAGGCACAAGCCAGCACCCTAATGAAGAGACTTTCAGACAAAACTTTTGACTATTCTAAAGGAGTGCGTGAGCACATTATGGGGATGAGGGACATTGCTGCTTAGCTGAAACCCCTTAAAGTTCAGATTCCTGAGTCATTTTTAGTTCATTTGCTACTTAACTCTCTTCCTAAGGAATATGGGCCTTTCAAAATCTCCTACAACACACATAAGGAAAATTGGTCAATCAATGAACTTCTGACCATGTGTGTTCAAGAGGAAGAGAGGATGAAACATGAGAAACTTGAAAGTGCCCATTTTGTTTCTCATGCTAAAGGAAGTACCAAGAAGGGCAAATGTGTCAAGAATGTGCAGAACAAAGAAACTATACCATTAAAGCATCATGGCAGATGGGTGAAATGTTTCTTCTGCAAAAAGGCTGGACATGAAAAGAAAGATTGTCTGAAGTATAAGAACTGGCTCGAAAAGAAAGGTAATCACATATCTTGTGTATGTCATGAATCGTTTTTTGTTAATGCCCCAACTAATACTTGGTGGATTGACTCCGGTTCTACGATTCATATTGTTAATACCATGCAGGGCTTTCTGGACCTAAGGAAGCCGAAAGGAAATGAGGTT
The DNA here is from genome assembly GCF_041429995.1 of Eschscholzia californica. Classification (NCBI taxonomy): domain Eukaryota; kingdom Viridiplantae; phylum Streptophyta; class Magnoliopsida; order Ranunculales; family Papaveraceae; genus Eschscholzia; species Eschscholzia californica. The sequence goes on along the minus strand of NW_028238309.1, from coordinate 25,859,236 downwards.
GGCATCTATTTCGGAAACCGGATGAGGTCTCAAGTCGAAGCTGTGGGGACTTTTAGATTAATTTTGAAAACTGGCTTTGTTTTAGATTTAAACAATGTTTTCTATGTTCCATCCTTTTCTAGAAACTTGATTTCTGTTTCAAAACTTGTGGATGTTGATTATGAATTTTTATTTAAGAAACCATGTTTTCGTATTTTGAAAAATAATGTTTCTGTTGGTGGTGGAACTTTAATTGATGGTTTGTACAGAATTGATCTAGACCCCACTTTCGAGCATAATTACTTAAATATGCATGCAGATGTTGGTATTAAACGTAATAGGATCGATGATAACTCCTCTACTTTATGGCACAGGAGATTAGGTCACATCTCCATTGAGCGAGTAAAGAGATTAGTGAAAGATGGAGTTTTAAAAACTCTTGATTTTACTTATTTTGGTACTTGTGTGGACTGCATAAAGGGAAAGCAGACAAACAAGACCTCTAAGGGTGCCAAAAGGAGCTCTCAGATCCTCGAGATCATACACACTGACATATGTGGACCTTTTCCTACCCCATGTCTCAACGGTCAGAGATATTTTATCTCCTTCATTGACGACCATACAAGATTCATGTACCTTTATCTTCTGTTTTAAAGCAGAAGTAGAAAAACAAAAGGACATGAAAATAAAGATTGTAAGGTCTGATAGAGGCGGGGAGTACTATGGAAGGTACACAGAAAAAGGTCAGATGCCTGGTCCATTTGCTAAGTTCCTTGAGGAAGAAGGCATTGTTGCTCAATATACAATGCCTGGCACACCACAACAAAATGGTGTAGCCGAAAGGAGGAAGCGAACTCTTATGGACATGGTGAGGAGCATGATTAGTAACACTAATCTTCCTTTATCCTTATGGAGTGAAGCCTTGAAAACCGCAGTGTACATCTTAAACAGAGTTCCATCTAAGGTCGTTCCTAAGACACCATTTGAATTATGGAACGGATGGAAACCGAGTTTAAGTCATTTACACATATGGGGTTGTCCTACAGAAGTGAGAGTTTACAATCCTCACATAAAGAAGTGAGATCCAAGGACAACCAGTGGGTATTTCATTAGCTATGCAGTTAACTCTAAGGGATTTAGATTTTATTGTCCTTCACATTCCCAAAGAATAGTTGAGGCTAGAAATGCTAAGTTCTTTGAGGATTTTGATTCAAGTGGGAGTGATATTCCTCGACTGATAGAATTTGACGAAACACGAGAGGAACCTGAGTTGCCTGTGGATACTAGAGATTTGGTCATTGTGCAAAGAAGTTAACCTGACATAATTGCACAACAACCAACTTTAGAGCAACCGGTTCATGAAGAACAAATCCCACAAAAACCTATTCCACAAATTGAGCATGAAGATGTGGTTCTAAGGAGATCCTTAAGAACAAGAAAACTAGCTATTTCTAGCGATTATCTGGTACATCTCCAAGAGTCTGATTTTGACATTGGGCCTAAACGTGACCCAAATTCATTTTCAGACGCCATAAATGGAGAAAAATCTGCACTTTGGTATGATGCCATGGAGGAAGAGATGGAATCTATAGCTAAAAATCAAGTGTAAGAGCTCATTGAGTTGCCGAAAGGGTCTAAGGCCATTGGCTGCAAATGGGTTTATAAAACCAAAAGAGACTCTTCCGGAAACGTCGAACGATATAAAGCTAGACTTGTAGCTAAAGGTTACACTCAGAAGGAAGGGATAAACTACCATGAAACTTTCTCTCCGGTTTCTAAGAAGGATTCATTGCGGATTATTATGGCTTTAGTAGCTCATTTCGATCTAGAGTTACACCAAATGGACGTTAAGACAACATTCCTTAATGGTCATTTGGGAGAGGAGGTATACATGGTTCAACCTGAGGGTTTTCGTGACGAAAACGATCACCATTTAGTTTGCAAGCTCAGGAAATCTATTTATGGACTAAAACAGGCATCCCGCCAATGGTATTTAAAGTTTCACAATGTTATAACCTCTTTTGGTTTTACAGAAAACATTGTCGATCAATGTATATACCTTAAGGTCAGCGGGAGCAAATACATATTTTTAATCCTATATGTAGATGATATTTTACTTGCAACTAGTGATTTGAGATTGCTACATGAGACTAAGGAATTTCTTTCTCAGAATTTTGAGATGAAGGATTTAGGTGAAGCCTCTTATGTCATAGGCATAGAGATTCACAGAGATAGATCTAAAAGATCCTTAGGATTATCTCAGAAAGCCTAAATCGAAAGAATTTTGGAAAGATTCAGGATGCATAACTGTGCATCACTTGTAGCGCCAATCGCTAAAGGGGAAAAATTGACTCAAAGTCAATGTCCACAGAATGCATTGGAACAGGGGGAGATGAAAGACATTCCATATGCATCAGCAGTAGGCAGCCTTTTATATGCACAGGTCTGCACAAGACCTGATCTTGCTTTCCTGGTGGGACTGCTAGGAAGATACCAAAGCAATCCCGGGAAAGAACATTGAAAGGCAGTGAAAAGAGTTATGAGATATCTGCAAGGAACTAAGGACTACAGATTGACCTACGGATATACTGAACATCTGGAGCTGGTTGGATATTCGGATTCAGATTTTGCGGGATGCGTGGATTCAAGAAAATCTACTTCGGGATATATCTTTCTTCTTGCTGGAGGAGCTATATCTTGGAGAAGTACCAAACAGACCATCCTTGCAACATCTACTATGGAGGCAGAGTTCATTGCATGCTATGAATAAACGACACAAACAATATGGTTGAGAAACTTTGTTTCAGGTCTCAAAATTGTCGATACTATAGAGAGACCATTAAAGATCCTTTGTGATAATTTTGCTGCGGTGTTCTTCTCTAAAAACAATAAGAGTGGAAGCAGAAGTAAGCATATCGACATAAAGTACCTTCTTGTCAGAGATAAAGTTAAGGAACATGTGGTGGCCATTGAGCATATCAGTACTAAGTTAATGATTGCGGGACTAAGGCGTTGCCGGCACAAGTGTTCTTAGATCATGTGGAGCGTATGGGTCTTTGTTAACTTATGTAATGCTTGACATGTACTTTCTTTGACTATTTAAGGTGTTTGGTTATTTTGAATAAATAATTTTATTCGTGCACATAAAGAATAACCATCTTATATCCATTGTGATATTAAAGGAGGACCGGAGTAATTTTGTCAGAAATTACTCATTCGGAAGTTATGCTCATCAAGTGCTTAGTTAGAGAGCATAATGCATTGTAATACATGGAAGGAAGCATTCACTTATCGGAATGTGACCGCTATGATTCGTGTGATATGTTCTTTAATTAAGAATGAGTGATATCCCAATCCAAGTGTTTGTTTGGCCATACAGTCCATCACCCATGTACTTATGAAATATAGCATGTGGTCCAAGTGGGAGAATGTTGGACACGTTTCCTAATTATTTGGTTTCCTAATTATTTGGTTTTCAACATAAATCAGAGTATCGTAATAAAACCATTTACCTTCTACTTGACCATTTTGAATGATCTCACGGATCATAACCAATCTGTAAACTACAGATCTCTGTCTGGTTATGTGAAACCAGATCTCGGTCTGGTATAAAACCAGACCGATATCTGATTTCGAACCAGACCATTTTGAAACCAGACAATGAAGAGAGAGAGTATAGATTAAGTATACTTAGTGAGAGAGAGTATAGATTGAGAGACGAGAGAGTGTAGAAAGAGAGAAGAGAGAGAAAAAGAAGATGAGAAAGAAAGAAGAGTTTTTTTTACAAAAAATGAGTGAGGGATCCAAAATTTGGGGGGAAAATGAGCGGGGACACCATTTTCGGCTAGAAATGAGCTTCCATTCCAAAATGTCAGGTTACAGCTCAAAATGTCAGGACAGCTCATTTTTGGCTGGTTTTCATTTCTTTTTCTCCCCCTCTTGCCCCTGGTTTGAAAATTCAAAATTTTCAAACGAAATTCTGGAATCCCGCGAGCAAACTCTCTCTTCTCGTTTTCTTTCTCTCTCTAAAACTTTCAGAAGACCATGGATGTTGATAATCTTCTTCCCCTCTCTCAATATAAATATTTCGAAATCTGGATTTTTTTTCTCTCTCTAAAACTTTCAGAATACCATGGACGTTGATTATCTTTTTCCTCTCTATCTCTCTGAAGTAATCTTCCTCTCTTTCTCTCTATAAAAATTTTCTGAAAATTCTTCCCCTCTCTCTCTAAACAACTAATATCTCTCTCTAAAAAAAATTCTGTAAATTTTGGAGAGAAACAGAGGAAGAAGATATGTAAAGTTTCTGAAAATTTTCTCTCTCTATATAAATATATCGAAATCGATTATATTCTTGCCATCTCTATCTTTTTGAGAAAAGGAAAGTAGTAAGATTGGAGAGAGAAAATATGTTTAAACAGAAATAAAAAGAATAAAAATAGGAAATATGGAGAGAGAAAAATTTGGAGAGAAAATATGAAAAAGGAATAAAATTTAGAGGAAAATAGGAAAAATCTAGAGATAAATTCGAAAAGTGTGTAGTATATAACCAAATGGCTAGTACACAGAAAAATTTCTGGTAAACAAGAAAATTTCCAGTACAAAAATGGCTAGTAAACAGAACAATTTCCGGAAAACAAAACAGTTTCCGGTAAACCAAAAAATTTCCCATCACAAAAGTGTCTAGTACACAAGAAAATCCCCTGTAAATTAAACAGTTTCCGGTAAACTAAAAAATGTCCCAACACTAAAGTGTCTAGTACACAAGAAATCCCTAGTAAATTAAACAGTTTCTGGTAAACCAGAAAATTTCCAAACACAAAAGTGTCTAGTACACAAGAAATCCCCAGTAAATTAAACAATTTCCGTAAACAAGAACCAATCTGGAAAAAAATTGAGAGAAATTAGTTAGAAAGAATTCGAAATTAGTTAGAAATTGGTTAAAATTTGAGAGAGATTAGGAATTGGTTAAATTAATAAGTCTGGAAAGTTAAAGAGAAAAATTCGAAATTTGAACCAATCTTGAAAAAATCGAAATTTGAGATAAGAAAAAAAAATCTAGAAAAAAAAGAAAGAATTTTGAACCAATCTGTAAATATTTGTTTAGATTGAAGAGAAAATTTTGAAAAGAGAGGAATTTGTTGAGATTGGAGAGAGAATAGAAATTAGAGAGAGAGAAAATCTAAATTAGTTAGAAATTGGTTAAATTATGAGAGAAATTAGGATTTGGTTAAATAAATAAAGAGAATTAGAGAGAGAAAGTAAAATGCGGAGTGGAGAATCCCGTGATTTTTCAAAGTGGCAATTCCGTAAATTTCTGGATGGCAGCTTCCGTAAATTTGATGGAAAATCAAGGGGGTCACGGTAATTTCTCTTGGGTGGCTGACACTTTGGACTGGGTTTACATTTTTGGCCGAGTTTGGACCGGACTCTTATTTTGGGCCCGGTTTTGGGCCTTTCATCCATTCCCTCTTTTTTTTTATTTGATGGTCGCCGATAAATTTTTCCGACTGGCGACTTTTACCATAGAAGAAGACGATGATGTGGCTGCAAGATGGATGTAATGACATGAAAGAGAGAGATAAAGATGAGGTGGTGCTTTTAAAAAATTTAAGATATATTTCATTTTGGGCCCTATAATAATTTTAAGTTGAAATTATTTGGGAATGAGCCCATGTCTAAAAGGGGGCCAATTTTGAATTTATATTGTTATTTATAAGAGGGGTAATTTTGGTAACAAAAATATTAAACATTTAAAGTTAATTGACGGAGTTAAGAAAAGGGGGTCAAATTTGAATTTACGAAAAAAAATGGCCATAAAGGAAGCTGGTCAGAAAGTAGGGGGCCAAAAAGGAATTAACTCTAAATAAAAAGCATCTTTCAGATCGGAGCGTATTCGACTCCGTCTCTACTTGATTGAAATGGGTTATAATATTTTTGGTTCTTGCGCCTTTCCTAATAAAGATCTCTAGTTTCCTTACTCTAATCAGAGTCTCGATCACATCTTTCAAACAGTAGTCGTCTTCGCGATACTGTGAGTTTGTTACCATGTGGTTTATGGAAGCTGTGTCAGGCAAAGGTGTCTCGGAGTTCCTTAGTTGGTGTGTTATGGTTTGGCCTCAGCGCTGCATGCCTTCTGCTTAACCAAGATCTTATCTTCTATCACATTTAAGGGAATATGGTAAAGAACCATGGCTAACTTGGAGGGTAGAGATATTTCCTATAATAGTTAATTCTGTAGTAGTTATCTATATTGGGTTTTTTTTAGTTTATATAGTATAAGTAGTTATCCATAATGACCATTTCATTGAGCTTAAATACATATTAGTACTTATCTATTCGGAATTTCAAGTTTAGGAACTTACTACTTGTAAGCCTATAAAAAACCTTTAAGTTTCTAATAAAAAGCAGAAAAGTTAGAAGTAATTTATGAGAAATTATCATTTGTTTACCGCTGGCCTAGGTATGATCCATCTTGCTTCCTACCAATTGGTACCGGAGCAAACTTTCATGTGTATGGTAGCAAAACGAAAGATGAAGAAAGAGAAGATGGAGAAACAATTGGCCGAATTAAGCGAAAGAATGAACGAATTAGCAACAACTCGGAGTACATTCACCACACAAATTGGAAAACTATTAGGAGGTAGAGAAATCGTGAAACGAGGTGATTGAAATCAACACGAAAGAATGCACTTCCATGCTTAGACACAGGCCCGTGCGGTGCCCAGTGCGAGCAGGGCGCCCTGTCACGGGGTAAAATCTCGGCTATGCTGTTTACTCCGTGCGACACTTGTGTAGCTTCTCTTCCTGCACAAGTCTAAGCCTTTTTAACTTGGATGCCTATGTAACTAAGACTAATAGGCTGCTCCACACTAGTATGCTTGAACAAGGAAAGCTTCTAAGTATGCACAAGAACACTCTAAGAGAAAACTCCAAGCTTTATTGCTTATGAAAAACTCTTTACAAGTGGGCACACTTCCCAAGTCACTCACTCTCTTGGATACCAACTTGGTTGCTCTCAACTTGTTCTCTAACTTGTTGATTAACAAGTGAGGGTCTCACCCCTATTTATACTACTTTGCCTATACAATGGATGGCTAGGATTAAGCCACTTGGTTTGCATCTAATGGCTAGGAAGCTTCCTAGGAATTCTCTAGAAAACTTGGGCTCCAAGCAACTCTAGAAGCTTCCCACCAAAATATCTCCTTCATTCTCTAGAGAAGTCTCTTGGGTTGGGCCAAGGATGAAGCTCCTACATGTGCACAAAGCAGCCCAGCTCCTATGTGTTCTGTCCCATCATTTGTAGCTGCTTCTGGGCTACTTCCTTGAGCTTCCAAGCTGCTGTCCGGCCCACACTTGTAGCTACTGTTTGGTGCTCCATCTTGGGCTGTTTGGGCAGCAACCTTGTGCCAAAATGTTGCTGGTCCGGGCCACCTGAGCTGCTAGATGGGGCCACCAATTTTGGTCCGTGACATTTTCCCCCACCTAAGCCGCAAACGTCCTCGTTGCGTACTTGGCCGCATCCTTTACAGCAACATGTAACTCCTCCTTTGGCCTGCTCCAAGATATTCTGGTGCTCCTCCAAGGCTCTCCTTTGCCTTTGCCTTTGGCGCCTCCGTGCATTTTTGCTATGCACAGGTCCCGCCTCTCGAGCTTCTCGACACTTTGACTCCTTCTCGTCCCGTGCCGGCTCCTTACTAGTGGCATCTGCTGCACTAGTGCTTGGTTGGTCCCTTCCAACCTTGGCGGTACCTGAAGTTGGCTTTGGCTGCCTCCTTTGCCCATCACCTAGTTGGAGTGCGGATACCGTCCCAACCTTGCTCTCTTTGGTGCGCTCCACTGGCACCACACATGGGGACTTCTCATCTAACACCTGCAAAACATTCAAGTGTGGTATCACAGATGCCTTAGATACCTCAAGAAAGTCTAGCCCCAAGATAACTTTGTGGTCGTCTATGTCCCCGACGTAGAAGTCTACCCTTCCGTTCCAAGCTCCTATCTTGAGTGGAACGTGCCTTGCCACTCCATGCACGGCCTTTGCCTCCGAGTTCACCGCCTTTATTGTTGAGTTATGATCTCCTTCGACCTTCATCCCCAACCTTGCGGCTTCCTTTGGCGTGATGAAGTTTTGATTGGCTCCACTATCGACCATTGCACGGGCCGATTGCCCATTCAAGCTCAGGTCCACATACATGAGACCCTTCCTTACTTTCTTCTTTGGCATGGTGTCCCGGCCTTCTACCTTAAGAGCATTGAGGTGAATGGCACCAACCTGTGGGCATTCCTCCTCTTCCTCTTCAGCCTTGTTCTTGCCTCTGTCCCTATCTTTGCCTTTATCTTCTTTGGCTTGCAAGGCGTTGAGTGTACTCTTCTTCGAGCATTCCCACGATCTATGGTCGCCTCCATATTTCCAGCACTTCCTAGGTGGGTTGGCATGCTCCTTGGACTTTTGGTCCTTGGGTGCCTCCCATCTCCTCGGGTCCCTGTCATGGTTCCGACCTTCTCGTGCATTCCTGTCTCGATCACCATCTCCCCCACCATATTCCTGGCCACCTTCTTTGGGCTTCTTTGCATAGTCCACCCTGAAATCTTCAAGTTTCTCTGCCATAACCAGGGCAGCGGACAAGTCCCCCACATCTCCGCGTCTTAGCTCGGTCCTTGCCCAATTCTGCAACCCATGTAGGAAGAAGTATAATCGATCCGTGTCCGACATGTTTGGGATGTCAAGCATAAGGGTGTTGCACTCCTTGATATATGTTGTGATAGTTCCCGTATGCTTGAGCACCATCAACTTGTCTCGTGCTCGAAACTCGACATTCTCGGGAAAGAATTGCGCCTTGAATTCTCTTTTGAACTCCTCCCAAGTGTTGATCCTGCAACGTCCCTTGGCCATCTCGTCCGTCTTCCTTCGCCACCATAGCAAGGCATCCTCGGCCAAGTACATTGCTGCCGTCTCCACCATGTCCTCCTCTACTTCAAGCCCCATAGCTTTGAAGTATCTCTCCATGTGCCATAGGAAATTCTCCACTTCTTTGGCATCCCTGGCACCATTAAAGCACTTAGGGTCAGGTATCCTTACCTTAGGTGCTGCTAAGCTTGGCCTGCTCTCCATGTTGGCCACCACCTTTTCCATCACTAAGTATCTTGATTTGAAGTCTTCGAACTCAGCACGCATCCTCTCCGTGGATTGGCGCATACTGTCCATGTCCCGCTTCAAGACATCCACCACCGTCTCCACTGACTTCTCGATCCCATCGATAGCATCTTGTTGACGATCGAGGATGTTTGTCACGTCCCCACAGAACTCTTCCGACTTCTCGATACGTAACGCCATCATGTCCAGCCTCTCCTCGATAGCTACAAATCTTGCCTCCATGGAAGAAGCCTCTCGGTCTGCCGACTTCTCTCGTGCAGCCTTTCCTCCCTTTGTCTTGGGCCGTCCCTCCTTCCTGGCAGCATCTTGTGGCACATTCTCGATCTCGCTCGACATGGTTCCGACGTAGCTCTGATACCACTTGTCACGGGGTAAAATCTCGGCTATGCTGTTTACTCCGTGCGGCACTTGTGTAGCTTCTCTTCCTGCACAAGTCTAAGCCTTTTTAACTTGGATGCCTATGTAACTAAGACTAATAGGCTGCTCCACACTAGTATGCTTGAACAAGGAAAGCTTCTAAGTATGCACAAGAACACTCTAAGAGAAAACTCCAAGCTTTATTGCTTATGAAAAACTCTTTACAAGTGGGCACACTTCCCAAGTCACTCACTCTCTTGGATACCAACTTGGTTGCTCTCAACTTGTTCTCTAACTTGTTGATTTACAAGTGAGGGTCTCACCCCTATTTATACTACTTTGCCTATACAATGGATGGCTAGGATTAAGCCACTTGGTTTGCATCTAATGGCTAGGAAGCTTCCTAGGAATTCTCTAGAAAACTTGGGCTCCAAGCAACTCTAGAAGCTTCCCACCAAAATATCTCCTTCATTCTCTAGAGAAGTCTCTTGGGTTGGGCCAAGGATGAAGCTCCCACATGTGCACAAAGCAGCCCAGCTCCTATGTGTTCTGTCCCATCATTTGTAGCTGCTTCTGGGCTGCTTCCTTGAGCTTCCAAGCTGCTGTCCGGCCCACACTTGTAGCTACTGTTTGGTGCTCCATCTTGGGCTGTTTGGGCAGCAACCTTGTGCCAAAATGTTGCTGGTCCGGGCCACCTGAGCTGCTAGATGGGGCCACCAATTTTGGTCCGTGACAGCCCGCACTGGGCCCACCACAACGTGGGGCCCAAAAATTTTCAACTGTAGTACTTTCTAGCTGTTAAAATACTAAAGTGTTTCCAATTAAAAACAATAAAGCAAGTTTGAAGAAGTCAAATTAAAAAAGGAATTGAGGGTACATATATTGAAGGTAAATAGGGCCCACTCTCAGCATGCATTACTCTTTCTCTCTCTAATTTCTATTCTTATTAATCTTTCTCTCTCTAGACTTTTTCTTCACTTTTCCTTTATTCTCTCTTTCTTTACAAGGAAAGTGATTTACTTGATACTAAAAAATATGGTAGTGTATTGGTACAACAATACACCGGGTGGAACAAGGAAATCACTTTCTTAATTAAATTTTTTCTATATATTGTGGGTTCAATAATTTTTTAATTTCTTTTTGATGAAGAGAATAATTTTTTAATTAACCTATTCAAGTCTTCTTTCAAATCCTTTGAACAAAAAAAAGTCTTCCTCCAAATTACTACTAGTGTATTGGTAGTGTGTTCTTTATGAGTGCATTATTCTATAAAATTATATTGAAGTTGAAATAATTGCATCAATATCACCAGGTAATATATTTTTTTTCTATTTTTATTTCTCTTCTTATTGTTATTTAGTCGTTATAATTTGTTTTTGACGAAACTAGGCAAACGCCTTAATATCAGCTACTAGAGCAATAATTCATTGCTCTAGTTTGAAGAAAGAATAACATTTTAATGTTGAAGCAGATGACTTGTTTGTGGAGTTGATGAATAAATGATTAATTATCTTTATAGTCATATTATTTTGAATTCGGTATCATTTTTTGTATAATTTTTCATATATATTGATGATACGAAGGGCCCAAACTAAATTTTTGCACAGGGCCCCCAAATTCTCAGGCACGGCCCTGCTTAGACACAATGGATACGTATGCCTGAATTTTTAGAGCTGAACAGACTGAATACAATGACACCCTAAAGAACGAAAAGTACAATTGGCAAACAATTATTTAGTTGGAAAGCAGTACAATGATATAGATTAATGAGGAAAGGGCCTGGATTGAGAGACTGGACTGACTTTGTGGAACAAATTACGAAGAGATTTGGAGTTACTCGATTTGCTGATTCAGATGGTACTTAGGCCAAATTACGCCAAACATGAACACTTGCTGAATATTAAGAGGAGTTTGAGCGATTGGCTAACATGGTTATAGGCCTTCTAGACGAGTTTGTGAAAGAATTATTCATCAGCAGACTCAAAGATAAGGTTAGGTTAGAAACAAAATCCTTTAGCCTGCATACTTTAAGTGATGCCATAGGCATCACCTGTTTACAATATGAAAATATCGCATTATGAAGACAAGGAACCAAGTTAACAGGCAAACCCGCAGGAATCCCGACTTTGGAGGTACGAGCTGTAAACACTAGAGCACCGATACGAACTAAGACACCACGTATTAGAAGTTAACACCGAAGGAGGCTAAAGACTGAAGACGTCAAACAACTATGTTATAACTGTGATGAGAAACGGCATAGGGGTCACCGATGCAAAACCCGAACTCTATTTTTAATCGAAAAAAGTGAAGAGGACGAGCCAAAAAAACGAGCACATGAGGCCGAGGAAGGACAAACAATAGAGGAGGAACATATTGAGATTTCAGTACATGCATTAGATGGGTCAGCCAATCCCCAAACTATGAAGGTGCAAGCAGATATAAAAAAGGCACAAGTGGCCATATTGATCGATTTGTGCAATACTCACAACTTTATAGACTACTCCATTCTAAAAAGACTAGGGTTACAAGTGTTTCGAGATTGGACTTGCTCTTCATGAGGGTTTTAAACTACTTAAAGCACATCAACTCAAGGTAAAGGAGACCAAGCGCTCATTCTCTACCCAACGAGTGGAGTATTTAGGCCATATTATATCTTTAGGAGGAGGTGAAGCTGATTTAGAGAAGATACAAAATATGACTTATTGGCCTATACCAAATTCGTTGAAGGGGCTGCGAGGTTTCTTGGGTTTAGCAGGTTATTGTCGAAAATTTATTCGTGATTATGGGAAGATAACAGCTCCACCCACACGATTGTTAAAAAGGGATAGTTTCTAATTATGCCAAGAAGTTGTAGATGCTCTAAACGCTCTCAATGAAGCCATGACTCGAACCACAGTATTGGCGTTGCTAGATTTTTCCTAAAGAAGTTATAATTGAAAGCGATGCGACTAGGATAGGAATAGGAGCATAACTCATGCAAGAAGGTCGTTTGGTTGCCTTCACTATTAAGGTACTAGGGCCTACACGTTTGGGTTTATCAATGTACGAAAAGGAGCTACTAGCCATTGTTCACGCAGTCAATGAATGGAGAACTTACTTGCTTGGGTGACGTCTTATTGTAGACAGACCAACAAAGCCTAAAGCTTTTCTTAGATGCACGTGCTAAGACACCTTTACAACAAAAATGGCTAACCAAATTATTGGGGCGTGACTATGTTATTGAATATAAACAAGGGATACACAATAATGTACTTGATGCTCTCTCTTCTAAATATCAAGAAGGTGACTTGCAAGCTATATCGTATGTCAGTTGCGAATGGATGGGCAGGCTGAAAAATGAACTAAAAAATGACACGTGGGTGACGGAGTCCATAAAACACTTGGACACTTCTAAATTTGTTGAAAAAAATTTCTCGGTTAAGGGAAATTTGTTATATTATCGAGATCATCAATTAGTTATCAGTCCGGCTCACGATGGAAGAAATTACTCATGGATGAGGTCCATGCATCTCCACCGGGAGGCCATTCAGGTTATCTCAAACACGGTAAAACGTATCTCTAAACTGTTTTATTGTTCTGGATGCACAATGAAATTCAGAAATTCATAAGTCAATGCGAATATGTCAGGGTAATAAGCATAGTACCCTATCACCTGTGGAATTATTGCAGCCATTGTCAATACCGAAACAGTATGGACAAATATTTCGATGAATTTTATCGACGGACTTCCAACATCGAAAGGTTAGTATGTGATCCTCGTGGTGATTGGCCGGTTTACAAAATATGGTCATTTTATAGCTCTAAAGCATCCATACACGGCTTCATCAGTAGCCCAATCCTTTCTTGAGAATGTCGTAAAACTCCACGGGATTCAACAGTCAATTGTTTCCGATTGGGATGTCGTGTTTACGAGTAATTTTTGGCAGGAATTGTTTCGACTACAAGGGACAAAACCAAATATTTGGTTCATCCTATCATCCTTAAACTGACGGACAAACTGAAATAGTGAACCAATGTTTAGAACCATATCTACGTTGCTTTACGAGTAATAGACTGTAAGGGTGGCTCATGTGGCTACCATGAGCAGAGCACGGGTATAACACATGACACCACACATCCACTAAAATAACTCTCTGAGGCGTTATATGGTATATCGCCCCCTTGTTTGTCAACATATGCGTTGGGAGAAGCTAAAATGAAGTCGATTGATAAAATATTGCAACATAATACTTGGGTTTTGAGAGAACTACAAAGAAACTTAAGCACCACATTGAAAATGACACAACAAACAGATCATGGAAGGCGAGAGGTGGAGTTTCAAGCTCCAGAGTTCGTATATCTTAAGTTACAACCTTATAAAAAGATGTCTACAGTTCGACGTGGTAATAACAAATTGTCACCCAAGTATTATGGTCCATATCAAGTATTGGAGTGAGTATGGAAGGTAGCATATCGACTTCAGCTACCAACGAAATCGAGAATCATCCAGTGTTTCATGTGTCTTACTTAAAAAGGACACTCCTACCAGGTAAACCAGTTCAAGATGTTTTTCCTACGAACAAGGAGGAGGAATCAGAGATATCCGTTTTAGACATGATCCTCGACGGCAAGGATCTTGTCAAGGGAAGGGATTGATAAGGAATCGTGGCCAACCCAGGTACTAGAGATATTTTCGATAATAGCGAGTTTTATAGTAGTTATCCATAATGAGTATTTTATTTAGTTTATATACGTATTAGTAGTTATTTTTTTTATAGTAGTTATCCATAATGGATAATGATTGAGCTTAAATAAATATTAGTAGTTATATATCGGTATTAATTTCAAGTTTAGGAAATTACTATTTGTAAGCCTATAAAAAGCCTTTAAGTTTCTAATAAAAAGCAAAGAAGTTAGTAGAAGTAATTTGTGAGTATCGTTTGTTTACCGCTGGCATAGGTAGAAGCTATTTTGGTTCCTACCAGAGTATATATCTTATATTCAAGGATTGTCTTCTTCTACATGTCTTTATCATTTACGTGGTGTCTCTCGTTCTCTTGGCCTGTTCTCCATGAGAGATTCCTATCTGAGTCCATCTAAGGCTTGTACTCTTATCTTATTTCTCAAAGCCTTTCATTCGATGTTATCACTATTTGCCCTCACTTCTGCTAATGTGCGTGGCTTTTTTTAAGATGAAAAGAGAATCATGGACTCCCTTCTCTAGGTTAGCTCTGGCTCTAAGCAAAGAAGTTAGTAGAAGTAATTTGTGAGTATCGTTTGTTTACCGCTGGCCTAGGTAGAAGCTATTTTGGTTCCTACCAGAGTATATATCTTATATTCAAGGATTGTCTTCTTCTACATGTCTCTATCATTTACGTGGTGTCTCTCGTTCTCTTGGCCTGTTCTCCATGAGAGATTCCTATCTGAGTCCATCTAAGGCTTGTACTCTTATCTTATTTCTCAAAGCCTTTCATTCGATGTTATCACTGTTTGCCCTCACTTCTGCTAATGTGCGTGGCTTTTTTTAAGATGAAAAGAGAATCATGGACTCCCTTCTCTAGGTTAGCTCTGGCTCTATCTTCATTTAGGTGAGAGACATGCACCATCTTGCCTCTAAATCTTGGCAATTAGTTTTTCAAGGTAGTACCCTTTCCTTGAACCACACTTAATAGATCTTGCGAGCACTTATTTGGCAATTTTTTGTTTTGCCAAGATCCTGGGGCTAACAAAGCGTACCAGATTTCACCGCCCCCTTCAAGACTATGGTGAAGTCTCGACACACTGTGGGTTCCTCTGTAGTTGCTAGGTTTATTATTGTGACGTCATCATTCACGAACGCCAATGGGAATTTAAAATCCCAGGCTTCTCGTCATTCAGTATTCCCATGGTACTTGTGAGGGTAAGAAATCGCGGGTCAAGAAGTCAGCTGGACTGGGTCGTTGATCGGAAGTCAAACCTCCACATGTTAATAATTTTGCGGACACTGACGACGTGTTTGGGCTTAACTTGTGACACAAGAGACAAAACACACGTGACCATAAGGTCTTAGGGGACACCGGAAATGGTGTCGGCCTAAGGAGGCTCCGACGGTCAAGTCAGTAAACTTGGCAAAGAGTAGATAAGCACTGTAAACCAGAGTTTGAGCTATGGAGTTAAATATGTTGCTTGAGCGAGTCGGTCGTTGGGAGAAAAGGTAATACAGCCAAGTGTATGCCTGCCTTAATTCTCTGTTCGTCGAGTGAAGTAAAGCGCTTGCACCCCTTAGTCGTTTTAAGAGAGAAATGGTCAGTCACCTTCCTTGAGCAGGTAGTCGTTAGGAGAGAGAATGATCACTCATCTTCCTTAAGCAGGTGATCGTCAGGAGAGAGAATGATCACTCGTCTTCGTTGAGCAGTTGATCATGAGGAGAGAGAATGGTCACTCGTCTTCCTTGCGTAGGCGATCGTTAGGAGAGAGAATGATCACCCGTCTTCCTTGAGCTGGTAATCATTAGGAGACAGAATGATCACCCGTCTTCCTTGAGTAGGTGGTTGTTAGGAGAGAGAATGATCACTCGTCCTCCTTGAGCAGGTGTTAGCTGACTGCCAGTTGTTTGGATGATCGATGTGAGAGTGAAAATATGTGGTTAGCTGATTGCAAGTGAATTTGGATGTCTGGTGTTGTTATCCGTAGTTGGATGCCTTAGCCAGTTACCAGTTGATCCTTATATAGAGTTTTCTGGTCAACCGTTGCCTAGTGGTGAGTTGTTGCCTTGATTGTGGATGGAGCTATTACCATTACTATGGATATTCTAACCCCTTAACAGAGAAATTCGGGATATTGTCATCTTAATTGACGGTAACCCCTCCCCAAACGGATATATGAACGGAGGTCAGATGAGGAGGGAGGATGAACGTCTTTATCCAAAGCTGGATGTACTTCCGTATTTTGGTCTGCTGGTGAGGACGGACCTCTTTATCCAGAGCTGGACGTACTTCCTTACTTTAACATTGCTTCTGGATGCCTGAGGGTAAATGGGTCAGGCCCATTTGCCATTAATTTATGGGTTTGGTCACCGCGTAAGCCCATCAGTCGTGGATTTCTAGGGGCGCCCCTGGTGACGTATTTTGGCCCATATAGTACCGAATCGTGGAGTTTCTTTCTCAGTCATCTTTTTCTTAATCTCTGATAGATGATGGACCATGAAGGAGCTGAAGGTTGGCCTTTCCTCGTATTTTAACTCTGCTTCTATAGTAGGGGTAGTGGAGCTCTACTTCCCTCCTCCTCTACGACAGACATTGCTTCCTCATGTTCCCTCCAAAGTCTTTGTGAAGAGGTAGATCACATCTTGAATAATTAAAGTAATACTTGACTGAACACGGAGGGAGAGAAAAAGGGAGAGAGAAAAATCGTGTGAGAGAGAGAGAGAGAGACAAGCTGATAGACCTGAGTCTTTAATGATATCAATAGCATATTTACGTTGACATAGAAATATACCTTTAGAGGATTGGGAAACTTTGATCCCTAAAAAGTACTGAAGACGACCTAAATCCTTGAGAGAGAAAGTGGTGTGAAGGAAGGATTTGAGTTTAGAATTGGCGGATTCATCATTTCAGTGATAACAATGTCGTCTACATAAACCAAGACATATAGACGGACTAAGGATGTGCAGAGAGAAAATAATGAATAGTCAGAAAGGGACTGGGTGAAGCCTTTCTTGATTAGAACAGAAGAGAATTTCGAGAACCATTGACGGGATGCCTGTTTTAGGCCATAAAGAGACTTTCGCGAACGAAAAACTTTATACTCCCTCTGTTTGGAAAAAACATGGGGAAGTTTCATGAAGACCTCTTCATCGAGGTCGCCTTGGAGAAAGGCATTGTTGACGTCCAGTTGATGAAGGGACCAGTTTTTAACTGTCGCGATTGATAGAAGAACGCGAACTATAACTAACTTTGCGACATGAGCAAAGGTGTCGTGGAGATCAAGGCCCTCGATTTGTGTGTATCCTTTTGCTACAAGACGAGCCTTATAGCGTTCGATATAGTCTTCGGCTTTGAATTTGATTTTATACACCCATTTACAGCCAATTGCCCTCTTTCCAGAGGGGAGGTCTGTAATGGTCCATGTGTTATTGGATTCTAAGGTTGCGATTTCTTTTTCCATTGCCTCACGCCAATGAGGTGATTTAACGGCCTGAGAGAATGAAGTACGCTCTACTGTAGAGATTACAGAGTTGAGAAAGACCTGCTGAGAGTCTGAAAAGTGCTTAAAATTGAGATAATCCGTAAGTGGATATGCAACATTAGAAGCGGGGTAAGAATGACAAACATAGTTGACAAGATGGGCCAGTGGGCGGCAGACGCGTGGAGGCCTGAGATTAGGAACCGATTCGTCCGGTGAAGGTGCCTCAAGAGAAACGGATGTGGGATCAAGTGAAGAATGAGAGGGGCCTGCAGACCGAGCTGGAATCTGCCTAGGGGTGCTCGTAGAGTGAATAAGAAGGAGTTGTCCAGAGGTACCTGGAGCGACAGGGGTAATGACGCTGTCCCTCGGGGGTGTGTCGATAGGCACATCGATTGGGGGAATAGATACCGGACAGGAACCCGATTGAGAAGAGGGAGACAAGACGTTTGGAAAGACAAAGGTTCCATCGTCTGGAATGGATACCATCGGGCGTGATTGAATAAACGGAGTAACCAGATCCTTTGTCATCATCGGAAATTTTTCTCCGTGGAAGAGAACATCACGAGAAGTGACAATTTTATGAGAAGTTAGGTAAAAAACGCGATAGTCATTTTGATTGTGAGGATAACCAACAAAAATCCCCGGAAAAGCACGGGAATCTAATTTTGGTTTGACTAAAGGTCGTCTAGTATAACATAGACAACCAAAAACCCGAAGATGATCGAATTTGGGGGGAGACCACGATACTTTTTCATGAAGAGAAAGTCCTTTTAAAATGTGTGTCGGTAATTTATTTATCAAATAAACTGCCGTGAGGACACACTCACTCCAAAAGGAGAGAGGAAGATGATCTTGTAGACAAAGAAAACGGGCGAGTTCTAGAATGTATCGATGTTTTCGTCCGACGATTCCATTCTGTTGTGGAGTGTGAGGACAACTAGTTTGATGAAGAATGCCCTTTTTACGGAACCAAGGATGTTTAGGTTCATAAATTTTGTACCATTGTCAGATCGAATGGTTTGAATTTTTGAATAGGAATTGGTCCTTGTCCGGATTGTAAGTGGGCGATGGATGAATGGAATTGAGTGGACACATGACGAGAAAAATCTTTGATATGTTTAAAAGTTTTAGATTAACTTGACATTAGAAAAATCCAAGTGCAACGACTGAAATCGTCGACCAAAGTTAGGAAATAGCGACAACCAAAGTAAGAGGGATTGAAAAAGGTCCTCATAAGTCTGCATGTATAAGTTCAAACGAATGAGAAGATGAAGAAGTACTTAATGAAAAAGGTAAACGTGAAAATTCGGATAATTCGCACGGAATTTTATTCAAGAAACTTCATACATGGAGTTTTTGAAATTATATACTTAAAAGCAGAAAAAGAAGGATGTCCTAGGCGCCAATGTCATACATCAGATAAACTACTACTATTAAGCTTAATACTAGAAACTGAAAAAGAACAAATCCTAAGATCTGTGTGAAGCAGAAAGTAGAGTCCTTCATGGAGATCACCAAGTCCAATCCTCGGTTTCGTCAACGGGTCCTGAAACACACAAGAGGCGACATCAAATGTTACAAAACATCTAAGAGAATTGGTGATTTGGGAAACAGAAATTAAGTTGATTTTAAATTCCGGAATATGTAAAACATTCTTGAGAATTGATGCACCCGAAAGGTTGCACACCCAAGCGGAGGTATCAAGTAGTAACCCGGTAAAGCCGGGGTCGATCCAAGGATAAGTTGGTAACTCAGATATCGAAGGATCTTATCCACCGATTTAGATGTCAAAGGCTAACTTAGACAAAAAATAGAAACAAATAAAGTAAAGAGGGAGGGTTTTAATTAGGCATTGACAAGAAAGAAATAGAAGAGAAATAAGTAAACTTGAACTATTAACTAAAGATTCTTGGGAGGCTAGGGTTTTATTCTAAATATGAGAGAGGTTAAGGATTCGGGAATCCATCGAGATATATTTGCGTAGATGCTTGGTTGGGTCGATTCTCAAGTTTGAGTCTTCTCGACTCTAAATTAGATGCTCTAAGTGCTAGATATACCTAATGGTCATAACTAGTCAAAGGGTCATCATATTCCATTAACATCGAGTCTAGATCGGAAAGATCGATTAACAAGTAACTATATGACATATGCTTGACATAAGACATGAAACAAGTTTAACCGACTTACCTAACATGATAGAGATATCAAACATACTAATCTAATCAAACAAACAAATAAATAAACATATCAAGATTTCATCATAATCCTCAACAAGAGGTTTAGCTAGACATGGAGAAATTCTTGAATTCAAGCACAATTGAGAGTGTGATTAACATTATAAACACCATAAAATCCATAATCATACTCACTTTATTTTAATTTCTCTCTCTCTCTCTCTAGGGTGTATGTAGCAAGAACAACTAGTAATCAAGCTTTAGAAGGACTATTTATAAACTTTGAATCAAGAATGAGAGTAGTTATTCATAAAGATAATCAAATCAAAGCATAATAACATGAATCACTCATATTAAGTACTTTATCTCTCTAAAATTCATCACAAGCAAGTTCAAATAACTCAATACAACCTTAAGAATAGCTTAAAAAAACCTTAGAAATCAAAAGAAGAAGAAGATACAAACAAAGGAATTCAAGGGAAGCAAGAGGGGTGTTTGGACGACCAAACCCTATGCAAAACAAGCTTTCCCACGCCATTAATGGGCTGAAAAAGCTGCTGGCCGAGCTGGGTAGCCATGGCCAAGAGCACCAAAGCATACCCAACCCATTCTTCACCTTCTCTACCTTCTTTGTTTCACTTCCTTTTGATTTCTTCTTGTTTTCCCTCTCTAGATCTTTAAATCTCCATGAACCCTAGCCTCCATTATCATTTTCTCTCTCTAAAGTTCAGCACATAAGCAAGAAGATGAAGTCCAGAGACCAAGTTAGGGCATTAATTTCTATTTCCTACCCCCAAAAGACAACTTTGCCCTTCCTTAGTAGTTATAGTCACTCCATTGTCTAGCTTGACTTCTTCAAGTTATTTTGACTCATTCAATGACTCCATTTCATTTTAACTTGAATAATGGGCTCTCTAACTTGACCAAAGGGTGCAAATGACAATTTTGCCCTTGTCTCCTAACTTGCTCATTTCTTATGCTTTTCATCTCTAGTCTTCACCAAAGTGATAATCATGTTCCAAAGACTTCATAGACTTTCTCAAATTATATTTTGACCCTCTTAGATGCAAATGACCATAATACCCTTGGTGAGTCTTTATCTCCTTACTTTCTCCCTTTTGCTCTTAGACTTTAAGGACCTTTTCTTAGATTTTTTTTAAGTGCTTTTGACTCTTCTAGGGTCTCCTTAGCTCATTTTCTTGCATAGTTCTTTTATGGTACCTTGTCATGAATATAAACATATCTTATTAGAATTGAAGCATAAAATGGACTAATTCATCTAAGTTAAGTGACCTAAATGTGATGTTTTCACATCACATCAAGAATAAAGTGATTATTGAAAACAATCATTCCAATATGACGTACTTGAATACGAGTTCCATCCGGGAGACGGACAAAATAATTTGGTGGGGCATTAATATAATGAGAGAAACGAGATAATGAGCAACATATGTGCTTGGCTGCGCCAGAATCGATAACCCAAGGGCAGGAGATGAAATTCATACCTGTTTGGTTAATACCCGCGTCGTTGAGGCCTTGAAGAGAGGCGGAGGTGCCCGCAGAATGGCGTTGTTGGTCAAGGAGGGAAAGAAGTCCTTGATATTGTTCTTGGGACAAAGAGGTCGCTTAGGGCACACCCATATTGGGCTGCTATTCGGCTGGATCAGCCACGGTGGCGGCGATAGGGCCAATAGGCCAATTTAGCCGTGATCGATTACCCCGAGCCTGACCGATTCAGATAACCATGCAGCTGAAAACACGTCGCTCTAACGTGCCCGTCTTGTTGACAATAATTGCAAAAGAGTCGTGGTCATTTAAGGCGTGGAACGTTTTTTTTCTCCACCCGAGAAGCTCTAGAATCGGCATTGTAAGTAGCAAGAGCGGTGGCGTCCGGTGGATTCGAAGTAGCGACCATAATATTTTGTTGGATCTCTTCTTGTTTGACAAGTGAATGGATTTTCAAGATAGAAGGGAAGGGATCCATTAATAAAACTTGACTTCGAATTGCCGAAGACCGATCATGGAGTCCTTGAAGGAATTCCATGGCACGTTCTTGATTAGAACAATCAAGGAGTTATTTTCCTTCTCCATAAGTACACGGATCAACAACTAAAAGAGATTGTAGCTAATCTTTAAGAGATTTTAGTTGAGTGATGTATGAAGAAACATCGTGTCCTTCATGTTTGAAGGAAGAAATTGCACGTTTTAACTGATAAATTTTCGTAGCATTGGTTTGGAAAAACCTACCATAAAGATAACGCCCAAATATCGGCAGCATTAGCATCATATAGAACAGAAGATCGAATGTCAGGAGCAATTGAGTTGATTATCCAACTACCGACAAGATCATTAAACCTTTCCCATGCTTGTAATTCAGAAGGAGAGGGGGTTTAGGACTAGAACTATCCACAAACCCTAACTTATCTTTTGCTCGAAGAGAGATCTTCATAGCTCATGACCAGGAGGCATAGTTATCTCCCGTTGACAATAGAGTGATGAGAATCGTAGTTAGTGAGTCAGAGTGATGAGCATCAAACACCAGAATAGGTGGTGAATGAGGAGTATAATCAGCAGATGAGATATCAGTAGTCATGATGAAAGAAATTGATATTCAAAAAAAGTTGAATTGGCTCTTATACCATGTGAAGAGGTAGATCACCTCTTGAATAATTATCGTAATACTTGACTGAACACAGTGAGAGAGAAAGATAAATCGTGTGAGAGAGAGAAAGAGAGATATGAGAAAGAATTCTCTATGTGTTTATTCATGAAGTTTACATGGGTATTTATAGGTTTACATGTAAGTTACATATAGTAGTAAATCAGAAATCTTCCTTATACACATTATCACATAAAATGACAACTTCTAATTATCAAACCCTAGCATAGTTGGCCGGTTAGGCTTGCATTGTTTCGGTTGGGCCTTGCATGGCGTCGGTTGGACCTTGCTTGATGTCGGTTGCGATTGTATTCATTTGGCCTGGTGATATACCTTAACAGTCTTCTTATCTTCTTTGCCTCTCCTCTTGTCTCTTGCTTTTTGTAATTTTCTCCTCCTCTTGTCTGAGTTTTTCGATAACCTTTAGGTGAACATCACTGGTGATGAAAGGAGTAATCAGGGTAGTTGGTGTGGCAAACAAGTTTCTTACTGAGGATAATAGAGGCTCTTTCCTTACCCCGGGCTCCATATGGTTTTTTAGGTTTTCTAACTCTTTTTGTACCTTCATGATTATTGTGGGTATCACAGCTACGACATTTGTGTCACGTTTCTTTTCCTCTCTGGCAGGCTACCTCTTCTACCAAATCTCCAACGCATATTCGAGTGTTGGAATATATTGGAAGATTATTAGATTTGTGATAACAATGTGTCGGGTTACTGAAGTGATTGCATCTTTTTTAGCACTGAAATGATAATGTCGAAAAGTGCTTTTCAGGATCATCTTTTTTACCTTTGATTGGTTGCTCCTCCTTGCAGTTGGTGACTATAAGAGAGGAGGGTGGGGGGGTACTTGAAAAACACTCTGATGCTCAAGTCAGTGCAGTGTTATAGGTTAAAAGTCAACGAGAAATCAAGGGTTAAGGATCATATCCCTTACCAAGCAAATCTGTGTCACTTATATTGGTTTCGCATGGCTATGGTGAGACGCTGCCTTAATGAGGGACACATGGCAAAGTTGTTAATATAATATTTCTTATCATGGTTATATGATCGTATCTTCTTAATATGTCAAGAGGATATTCGGCAATATCAGGCCTTCCGCGTTACTGA
Source organism: Eschscholzia californica (assembly GCF_041429995.1). NCBI lineage: Eukaryota > Viridiplantae > Streptophyta > Magnoliopsida > Ranunculales > Papaveraceae > Eschscholzia > Eschscholzia californica. Next base: position 25,835,658 of record NW_028238309.1, on the reverse strand, counting down.
CAATTTTCTCTTTAAGAACAAAGATCAATGTGTCCAACATACTTATGCAGACCTCCAGTTTAGTGCTTAGGTTGCAGAGATAGCTCAGATTCACCCTTTTGTTGACTTTGAAGTCTTGACATACCTCAAGTTGCCTAAGAGACATGTGTTGACCTCTCGTTCCAACTCAAGTGGCAGAGCTCTTTCGTGTCTACCTTTCTATTGGATTTGTCAAAATCTGCTCGTGTATATTCAGGATATTAGCACGTGTCGCTCAAGTCAATTAATAGACTTCTAGACTAGTCAAGGTGTTAGTTTTCCTTGGTATGAACTCTAGTTTTTATTCCAATCAATCAATTAGGATTAATACAAACTCTATTTATAAGTAGAGTTCAAGAGAAGGAAAAAGTCTGTTAGAATAACAGACAAGTAGATAGTTAGTTTACTAACTAGTTAACTAACTTTTATTATTACAGGTAGTTAAACACTAGTGAGTGCCTAAAGTAAAAGAGAAGAAGCATTGCTGTGCTGGGCCTTAGAGGTCTGCTGAGCTTAACCAGTTGACTTGGACCGTAACCTCAGTCTCCATTGATTGTTGACTATGATTGACCATATATAAGTATCGACTTGTGACCAGACCTTATTCATCTGTTTCTCTCAAACCCTAGTTCTCACAGCCCCCTCAAACTGATGATGAAGAGAGACGATGAATCATGAGTTTGGATCGAAGTTTCGGAAACAGATCGAAAGATAAACCCTTCGTAAAAATGTCTGCAAGTTGATCTTGAGTTGGAACATGGTGAACAACAACTAATCCATCTGTAACCAAATCCCTAACATAGTGAAAATCAACCTCTATATGCTTCGTTCTCGCATGAAAGACCGGATTTGAGGCAATATACTTGGCACTAATATTGTCGCAGTAGAGAGCAAAGGGCTTCTGCAAAGGAAAACGAAGCTCAGCCATCAAGTAAGATATCCAAACAACTTCTGTTGCCATTGTTGATGGAGCTTTATATTCCGCCTCTGTTGAAGACTTGGCTACTGTGGACTGCTTTTTCGAACTCCAAGAGATTAAATTCGACCCTAGAAACACACAATATCCAGTAGTAGACTTTCTGGATTCAGGACAACCTGCCCAGTCTGAGTCTGAATAAGCTGTGAGTATGGTGAGATTACTAGGACACAGTCGAATACCAGATCCCACTGATCCTTTAAGATATCTGAGAATCTTCTTAACTATGACCAAATAAGTTTAACTAGGGCTATCCATGAACTGAGCAGTATACTGCAAATGAAATATCTGGTCTTGTTAAGTTCAAATATTGAAGACCCCTAACTGACTTCTACATTCAGTAGGATTCTGAAGACTTTCACCATCATGAATAGAGACCCTCTGTCCACTAGATATAGGAAGTTTAGAGGGTTTTGAGTCCAATAACCCTGCTTTCTTGAGAAGTTGTAAGGTGTACTTATTCTGTGTTAACAACATAGATTGAGTAAGTTTATCATAAGTGACCTCTATGCCCAGAAAATATGATAATATACCCAAGTCTTTCATCTTGAATTGGCTGCTTAAATCACTAATAAGAGGGGAGATCTGAATTGCTGAACTTCCTGTTAATATTATATCATCTACATAGAGTAGAAGTACCAAAAATATCTGAATCACTATGAAGAACAAACATAGACTGGTCTGATCTACTCTCTTGAAAACCATATGCATATAAGAAGGTTGCAAACTTGTTGAACCATGCCCTTGGGGCCTACTTTAAGCCATATAAAGCTTTCTGTAAATGACACACATGGGTTTCTTTTCCTTGTTGAATATTTGCATTTGATACATCCAGTTGCTTGATGTGCCAAGACTTTGTGATAGCAATAAAGTACCAATCTAATAATGTTGGATTTTACAACAGGACTGAAGGTTTCTTCATAGTCCACTCCTTCTTGTTGGTGAAAGCCTTTTGCCACTAATCTTGCCTTGCATCTTTCTATTGATCCATCACTTTTCTGTTTCAACTTAAACACCCACTTGCGGCCAAGAATGTTCATATTATCATTATAAGGCACTAAAGACCATGTCTCATTGGTCTGTAGTGCTACAAATTCCTCATGTATAGCTTTTACCCATTCAGCATGTTTAGAGACCTCTTTGTAAGTAGTAGGATCAGTGGGTAACTCCAAAATGGATAAAAAACAACATTTAATGGGTGAGATGATGAATACTGGGCAACAAAATCAAATGGTAGTTATTTTTGCTTAATAATACCATTTCTACCTCTAGTGGTACCAAAATCAGTATATTGTTGTTGTATTGTTCCTGTTGAGGTTGTTGGTGTACTAGTACTAGTACTAGTACTAGGAATGCCTAACTCAGAAGGATGCAAAGAACTAGATACTGGATTTGCTGGTGGACTAGTGAAAACACTAAATTTGCCCAAATCAGTGGAGACAGACTGAGATGTGACCAGAGATGGCAGAGGTAAGGATATATGAGAACTAGACTTCTGATCACCACTACGCATTGAATTACTGATGTTAGCCTAGGGAAAATTGCTCTCATCAAAAGTGACATGCCTAGACATATAGATTCTATTATAAACAGGATCATAACATCTATATCCTTTGTGCTCAGCACTATATCCTAAGAATACACACTGAACACTCTTTGGACTGAGCTTATCTTTTCTAAGTTCTCCAAGATGAGGGTAACATGCACAACTAAAAATCCTAAGTTGTGTGTAATCAAGAGAGACATGAAAAAGGGTTTCAAATGGAGAAAATCCTTGTAGAGTTGGTGTTGGAACCCTATTTATAATGTATACAGTAGTACTAAAAGCATCAAAGCATAAATGTTTGGGTAATGAACTATGAAGAGAGATAGTATTACGTAGTTCAGTTATGTGTCTGTGCTTTCTTTCTGCCTTTCCATTTTGTTGTGGAGTGTAAGGACATGAGCATCTAAATAAGATGCCATTAGAGTCCAAAAACTTCCTAAAATCCCCATTCTTGAGTTCTGGTGCTCCATCAGATTGAAAATAGACAATCTTTGTCTTAAGAAGATTCTCACATGTTGCTTTGAAATGAGTGAAACACTTTATACTGTCTGATCTGAGCTTCATAGCATATACCCAACTATATTTACTGAAGTCATTTAAGAAAAGGATATAATACTTGGCTCCATTTGGAGTAGAAACAGGGGCTGGTCCCCAAATGTCACAATAAATCAAGTATAGAGGCGTATTGGTTGTTGATGAAGAAGTATCAAAAGGTTGACATTTACTTTTACCCAATTCACATGATTTACAGAAGAACTTGTGTGTTGTATTGGAAACCACAATTTTATTCTCCTTATGTAATTGTTTAAGTACCCCCTTGTGAGAGTGACCTAGTATTGCATGCCAAATGTCATTACTAATAGCAGTATGAGCCATATGAGCATTAACAGTATGTAATTTGTTTGAGTGAACTTCTATTGGATATAAGTTGTTCTTGACAGGACCCTCAGCTAATACCTTTTGGGTCCAAATGTCTTTAATATTGTATCCCCATGGTAAGAATTCCACTGAACATGAATTCTCTTTTGTGAACTTAGAGATAGACATTAAGTTTCTCTTTAAACTAGGAACACATAGAACTTTATTCAGAGTAAAATCATAGCTTGATGTTGATAATTGAGAAGTACCAAAGATAGACAGAAGCTTACCACTACCCACCATGACAGCTTCTGTGCCATTGTATGTCTGAATAGAAGTAAGGTTTATGGCAGAATAAGTCATATGGCTGCTGGCACCAGTGTCAGCCAACCATGCCTGATCCTTTGTGGCTGAATTGTCTGAGATAGTAAGAACATGACACTGTTCTTGCATAAGAGCACCACTCATACTGTCTGAGAGACAATCTAAAAATATATCATCATTATCAACACATATAGCTGTGTGACATTCATGAAAAATATCAATAGAAGCACAATCTTCATACTCATAATCATATATAACAACATTATTGCATTATAGAAGAGACTCATCTTCATAGAGATAAAATTGAGATTCAATAGGTTCCTTTTTTGTATCAGAACCTTGACCTTCTTGTTGAGGTTGAGACTCATTATGATAACCAGTTTGAGCCTTGTTCTTTATATACCTGAAATAACAAACACCGGAAGAATGACCCTATCTCTTACAAATTCCACAAGGGACAGTAGAGAAGTCACAATCTTCTGCTCTTTGATTCTTGTGTTTGATATTATCTTGATGAGTTTGTTGTATAATGATGAAGAAACATCTTTCTTTTCATAATGTTGATTTCTATAATATGAAGAAGATGGCCTATTATATTGCTTATTCATTGTTCTTCTTACATAATAAGCCTCATGATCTTGTTCCTTAAAAAGAATCCATTGTTCATGTTGAGTAAGTCGGGATTTCAGTTGTATTAAAGAAAGATGCTCATTATTGGCTCTCAAGGCTATAATAAATTGATCAGAATCTGAGCTGAGACCTTGAACAACAATTCTGACCAAGTCTGAATCACTAATTTTATCATGAACAGATAGAAGAGAGTCTGAAAGTTGTTTGATTTTTCTAAGATACTAAGAAATAGTTGCATTTCCCTTCTTAATAGACTGTAATTTTTTTCTGAGTTGATCTTTCTTGGACTCAAGACCTTCATTGTGAGTAAGACTTAGACAATCCCAGATTGCTTAAGATGAATTTAACCCATATTTATCATAGTATACAGATTTTGAGAGAGTACTCTTGAGATAAGATTGTAGAAAGCTCTCTTTGCTCCTCCATATTTGAAAATCAGGGTTAACTTGCTCAACCCCATGGATTACTTTAATTTGTGGTTGTATTTCAATGGTACCATTGACAAACCCTAAAAGATCATATGTGCTAATAAGGTTTCTACTTGATCCTTCCACATCAAGTAGTTAGAGTCATCAAGTTTTTCTGTTATAAAACTAGTAGAGGAGATAGGAGAAAGATTACCTAAGTTTGCTGAAGCCATGATTGATTTGTGGAAGCGTGCTTGAAGACAAGTCTGAAGAAACAGTAAGATTTCCTTGAAAACTCAATCAGCTTTCTTCTTATATCTTCAGATTTAACTTTGACACTTGTTGTTGATGTTAGATTTTACTGAATTTTAATCATCATCTTGTGTTCATGTTTGATTCCATGTTAGTTTTCCTTGGTATGAATTCTAGTTTTTATTCCAATCAATCAATTACGACTAATACAAACTCTACAAGAGAAGGAAAAAGTCTGTTAGAATAACAGACAAGTAGATAGTTAGTTTACTAACTAGTTAACTAACTTTTATTGTTACAGGTAGTTAAACACTTGTGAGTGCCTAAAGTAAAAGAGAAGAAGCATTGCTGGGCTGGGCCATAGAAGTCTGCTGAGCTCGACCAGTTGACTTGGACCGTAACCCTAGTCTCCATTGACTGTTGACTATGATTGACCATATATAAGTATCGACTTGTGACCAAACCTTATTCATATGTTTCTCTCAAACCCTAGTTCTCACACAAGGCTAACTAACGCTTGGCTCAACAGTAACCGCTTCCTGCATTAACTTCCTCCCTACTTCTCTTCCTTTCTTCTCACTCCATGGCTCAGAATAGATAAAAACTAAAATTAGAATGGGCAACCTTGCTTTCTGGAACTAAAATTTAATTACCAATGAGTTAACTTTCCCTTTCCCAGGCAAAACACAATTTTCTTACTTTCTCTCTTTGAGAAATGGACATTGAGACAACTAGTTTTTTCTTTACGGTAGTTTGAAGTGCAAAAAAGAAATTATTGAAATAAAATAAAAGTAACTAGTCAAGAATAAAAGAAACAATAAAGATTTCCTCTTAATCTTGACATTCAAAGAAAATATATTTAATACTGCCATATTAGAAAAGGAATATGCAAAGAAGCAAAAAGAAAAGCTACACAAAAAGTACACGGAAAATGAAACAAAGGAAACGATAAACACAATTAAAACAAAGATAAAAGAAGTAGTGTGTAGAGTGGACCAGCGCAGATTCACTCGTCCCACCATTATAAAATATGTTACCTCTTACAACATCAATAAAATATTTTAGAGTCCACGGGCGTTCGGTGCAACTGTTGGACACCCCTCTTAAGTCTCGGTGTGTAAACAATTTGTTATCAAGATTTATCCCATTTAATTTAAGTTATATATTAGGTAAATAATGTAATAATTTGTCGGACTTTAGGCCTCTTTCATGTTTCGGGCTTTAGGCCTCTTTCATTCGTTGTCTGAATTAGGCGGTTACCGTGCTTATCACATCTTCATGATATATCACTTCCTTGTAACGCCTAACGTAGATCGTAGTCGAATTCTCAAAAAAAATTAGAATGCATGGTGTTTGACTTTTTGTGGTAATTTTTTTTTCCACAAGTGGAATAAAGGTCGTCATTTTGGAGATACCACAAAATTTTCCTGAATACAAATGTCTAAAGGAAAATTAAAGATTTTGCTAAAATCTTTTGGGGCAACACAACCTCTTTCTTATCTCCAGGAAACAACTCAGCTACTACATCCAACCATCTTTCTCTTTCTCTCTTTCTCTCTTTCTCTCTCTCTCTCTCTCTCTCTCTATATGTGAAACTTTAACTACGTACTCTCTTTCTATTCTCATTGTCCGAGCCAAGAGAAGGATTCTTTTAGCCTGAACTTCCTTCATCTAAACCGAATGGTGAAGGTTTCAGGAGAAACCCTTGTGGAAGTGATGCAGGGGCACCTGGCGTGGAGGCTTTTCCATGACCAAACCGGGCCAAGGGCTAACCGGCCATGGAGAATAGTTTTAGGAAGTCCCAATTTTAGTATGATTATTAGAGAATTTAGGTTTAGGAAATTATGTTATTTTAGTATTTCCAATAATTGGAAAGGTCCAGATTTGAGTCTAGTTATTTAGGAAGTTGCAGTATTTTAATTATTTAGGAAAGTCTAATTCAAGTCTATCTAGGAAAGTCCAGAATCCTATAAAAGGATATCTTGTTTGTCCATTATTCTCAAGTTGAAGAGAAACCCCATTGAAGTTTAATAAAGTTTTAAGTATTTAGAGTTATTTCGTCGTTATTTTATCGTTCTTTGTTTAATTTTATATAGACGGTGAGAAGTCTACGGGTCGGAAGTCAGAAGGTCGGTAGCTGAAACGTCTTCTGGAATTCCAAACGTCGAGTTCTTGATTGATGGGCACCAGCAACGTGTGAAAGAAACCTGCAAAAGAAGATGAACAGACACAAACAAACCCGTGAAGGCTTGGGGGGACACCGGGATGGTGCCTGCCAAGGGCCCTCCGACGGTCAAGTCAGCAAAGTATCACAATGAATAATAAAGGAATAGCCGAGGGTATAACCGTTGATGCGTAATCGGAGAGTGGCTAGGCTCGTAGAATGACCGGAGTTCGAATCTACGGGAGTGAAATGATCAGAAGTATGAGAGTAGATGTTACCAGTAGCGTCGAGCAAGAAGAAGGTTGTGATCTCCTCGAAGACGTCTGGAAGCGTCGAGCAGGAAGCGTCGAGCCGGAAGCGTCGAGCAGGAAGCGTCGAGCCGGAAGCGTCGAGCAGGAAGCGTCGAGCCGGAAGCGTCGAGCAGGAAGCGTCGAGCAAGATAAGCTTTAACACCCTTGAGGCGTCTAGTAGAATCGAGGACCAGAACCAGGTGGGCTTGTATGCAAACGTCTCGAGGATAATCGAAGAACAGAGGGCGAGTGGAGAAGAAGAAGTTTGTATGAGTTGCTTTGCTCTGTATTCGATGATCTGAGAAATGAAAGTGCTCCTCTTTATATAGGCTTGAGGAGTGATCCGTTGGGAGGAGTAAAGGCTGACCGTTACGGAGTAAATGCACGTCAAGATACCTGGGATATGGTGACGTGTACACTGGTTGTACATGCACAACGGTTGTGCATGTTCTATGACAACTACTCTGCATGTGCATGGTCTCACATTTATGTGAGACGTTACCATGTTATGCATGTCATTGATGGGGGATAATTGTCTCTGAGGTTACGTTGACCAAGTCAGATATCTTTGTCATTATGGATATATTTGACATGTGGAGTATCTCTTCATTAAATAATCTCTTACACGTGGTACGTGGAGCTATAGACGTGTCGAGCGCCAGACGTGTGGAGATTCGGGCGTGTGGGGCTTTGTGCACGTGGGAACTCTTTTGCACGTGATTGGGCCTTGACACGAGTTTTAGGGTCTAGTTGACGAGTATCCATTAAGAGACTTCTGGGCTGGGCCCAAACAAGGACAAGCGAGCCGGGTTGGGCTTGACGTCCTGATGGACATTTGACCGTCGAGGGCCCAGGTGTAGTTTTTGGTCAACACAGTTTGCCCCCCACTCTCTAAGTAAATGGTCTATTTCCTTGGAGAGTAGATGAGAAGGAAGGAACGAGGGCGGTCCCGTTGGTTAGATGATTTCTGTGTCAAGCGTGTGAACCAGATAACAACGTTGCAGCCCTGCTTGGGAGGAGAAGTCCGGGAGACCTTCCCCGTCGTCGGGCAGGTTTCGAGATGTCCCTCGCATTATCGGAACACGTCGAAGGTTCGTCGGGCGGGTTTCCGGCGTGAAGCAAGGTCTCCACGCTGCCTGGCAGCGTGGAGCAGGGTCTCCACGCTGCCTGGCAGCGTGGAGCTTCTCACGCTGCCTGGCAGCGTGGAGCAGGACCTCCACGCTGCCTGGCAGCGTGGAGCAGGACCTCCACGCTGCCTGGCAGCGTGGAGCAAGACCTCCACGCTGCCTGGCAGCGTGGAGCTTCTCACGCTGCCTGGCAGCGTGGAGCAAGATCTCCACGCTGCCTGGCAGCGTGGAGCTTCTCACGCTGCCTGGCAGCGTGGAGCAAGATCTCCACGCCGCCTGGCAGCGTGGAGCAAGATCTCCACGCTGCCTGGCAGCGTGGAGCTTCTCACGCTGCCTGGCAGCGTGGAGCAAGATCTCCACGCTGCCTGGCAGCGTGGAGCTTCTCACGTTGCCTGGCAGCGTGGAGCAAGATCTCCACGCTGCCTGGCAGCGTGGAGCTTCTCACGCTGCCTGGCAGCGTGGAGCAGGACCTCCACGCTGACGGGCAGCGTGGAGCAGGATCTCCACGCTGACGGGCAGCGTGGAGCTTCCCACGCGGCTGGGCGGCGTGGGGCCAGCGGGGAGCTCTTGCTGCCGGGGCAGCGCGGAGGCTTCTCCCGCTGCCGGGGCAGCGCGGAGGGTCCACTGTTGTCGAGGTGCGACGCATGGGGTTCTTTTTTCGGGAAGACCGAATTTGGTGACTTGGCGGAGTAGCGCCATGTGGACGCCCAGGTGGCGTTTATGTCATGGGTCATCAGGATCTTGCCATGTGGCGATGTGACCCATGAGTCAATATGGCCCTTTGATCAGGGGTTGAGAGTCCTATAAAAGGGGTCCTTAGGCCCTTGAAATTCATTGTTGTGAAAACTTTTTTAGAGCTCTGGATTCCTAGAAGCGGTTTTCTCCTGTTCTTCGCGTTCTTCGTGATCTTCATACCAATTCTCAACAAGTAAGTCACTTTTTTATTTTTTGAAATTTCGATCCTTCGATCTGTTCTCGTCGTATGGAACTTGTTATTTTCCGTTTGTCTTACCGATTAGCATGTTCTTCCATATTAGTGCTTTGTATGAAACTTCCCGTATGCATGTGAACTTGTAGTAGGCGTATACATTCACTCGTAGGAGTTACAAGGATACATGGAAACCTGTAGCTGTTGTGTAAACTAGGAGTAGTTGTAAATGTGCATGCAAACTGTTAGTAGTTGTAGTACAAGTAAACTTGTAATTCGTATTGGCGCACGAGTGAACCGGTGAAGCATGTAGGAGTACACGTAAATTAGTAGCGCGTGTGGGAGTACATGTAAAGCTTTATGACATGCGTAGTTGTACATGCAAACTTGTGAGGTGGAGGTGTGTACGCGTACTCATGAGGAGGATGCGTGCGAAATCTCTGACATGTATCTATTCACAAAAAATTACTCAATCCTGTAAGTAGTGCGGAAAATACCTCAATTTAACGAGACTCGTCTATATGCGTTCTTGATCCGTAAGTGTCTTTATTTTGTACATGCCCCCATTTTGCACGCGATCTTCAGTTACTCCGTCTTGTACTCGCGTGAGGCATTCCTGAGTGTGTTTTCCCTTTGATACGTAGGATGGCCAGGACTTTCCCATACAACCGTGAACAAAGTAGTGCTGAGCTTTCTCCGCATTTAGGTGAAGTGCCTCATGTCGACTCGTCTTCTGATGACGAGATCGATGTGGAACAACAACTCTCGGTGCTGACTGAGGAGTGCGTAGAAAACCTCAGGGTGAACTATCAAATTCCAGCAACTCTAAAGATGAGAGCGCCTGAACTTGGCGAAACTGTAGTCGAGTCGCGTCGGCCTGGATATTATGCCTTTTATGAGAACTTTCTGGAAGCGGGCGTACGATTCCCCATTTCTTGTCTGGTGAGGGATGTGTTGATTAGGTTTGGGATAGCCCCCACCCAACTTATGCCGAACGCGTGGAGGTTGTTGATGGCCTTGGAGAAGCTTGGGGAGAATCTGAATGATCCTCTAACCGCGCAAGATGTAATTGCCCACTACTTCATGAAAGCAAATGATCATGGATCAAGGCAGTACCAACTCAAAGTCCGTCCGAAGATGGCAAAGATTATAGTCGGTTTGCCACGTTCTGAAAAGAATTGGCAGCGCCGGTTCTTCTTTGTTAAGAGGGACGGTGTGTTTACCCCGCGCGAGAGCGGGAATGTCTCGTTTAAATGGAGAAGTGCTCGTGAGTGCCGTCCATATTGTCGATTACGCTTTCACACGCATTGTTCTTACGCGTTATGTTTTCACATGTTTTGTTTCGCATGTCTTGTTTCACGTGTTTTGTTTCACATGTTTTGTTCCACGTGTTTTGTTTCACATGTTCTGCTCCACATGTTTTGCTCCACGTGTTTTGCTCCACATGTTTTGCTCCACGTGTTTTGCTCCACATGTTTTGCTCCACGTGTTTTGTTTCACATGTTTTGTTTCACATGTTTTATTTCACATGTTTTGCTCCACATGTTTTGCTTCACATGTTTTGTTTCACATGTTTTACTCTGACATCTACTCTGTGTAATGTAGATATAGCAGACGGGAATTTGCACGGATTTTCTCGTGGCGACCAGATAGTCAGGCTCCAAAAATTTTGGGAGGAACCCGCATTGAGGAGGACTTGGAAAAGGTTGGTTTTCGGAGAGACTGAGTCTAGACGCGCACAGGGTACGTGTTCTGCTTTTAGCTTTCTCCAGTCGTTTGACTTTTACCTGTTTCCTTCGTGCGAGTAGATGTTTTCTTCAGTCGTTTGACTTTTACCTGTTTCCTTCGTGCGAGTAGATGTTTTCTTCAGCTGTTTCCTTTGTTTCTTACAGGTGGAAACATGGCTCCAAGACAGAGTTTCAAGGTACCATCGGCCAAGGAGGTGGCCTCCAAGAAGAAAATTCCAACGAAGAAGCCGAGAGTCGAAACGTCTCCCGAGTGTGTGTTCGTTCATCCCCCTACTTCCGGTATTGAGCCCTCTTCCTCGAGAGTCAATACGCATGAGCCAGACTCTGGAGCGATGCATGTGGATTTTTCCCCCTCGATGTCGGTGTTCGAAGACCCATCCTCCCTCCAACGTGTTTCTAGCTCCTTAACTTCTGAGAGTGATAGAGCTTATCTTAAGAAGATAGGTGTTCAGAAGGCGTTGGAGCAGACTGCGCTTAGTGGTTACCAGGTTTGTAGTTCAGAAAATGTTAGAGCAGACGTCTGTTACATCATCGGTTTCCCGACTTGTATGTGTTAACGTCCATATTCTTTGTTGTAGGCGATGATGAGTGCGAACTTCGCCCAGGAACATATTAATTCTCTGAACGCGCAGATCGAAGCGGAGGGTAGTCGCCGTGTAGAGTCGGAGAGATCCATGCAAGGGCGCTATGAGGAGTTAGAGGCCAAGTACTCCAAGCTGAAGATCTCGCATAAGAAGTGTGCGGGAGTGCTTAAAGAGATGACTTACAACACTGTGGCAGTAGCTCGAGGCGAGATGATGAAGCAGTACGTCGCAAACGAGCACGCAGGATGGGACCCCGAAGGAGAGATTGAGCGTTATGAGGCCCTGAAGGATATTGATTACAGCTTGGATCCTTGCTCTGATTAGAGATGTCTTTCGAGTCGTGGACTCTATTTCCTTCTTTGCTTGTTTGTTTTTGTTTCCGTACTAGTTTGATAAACTTCGTGAATGGGCGCGTTTTTGCCCCATTCTTTTTAAGTATTTCAACTCGAACTTGGTGAGGCGTTGATTCTCACTTGTTATGTTATGAATGAAGTATTTTGTTTACGTTTATACTGTGCACACAAGGTGTGAACGTTCTTTGTATGGGCAAACGGGTTGCCTTTTATGAGTCATATTGACTTATGTCTTATAGATGTGGAGCATGCCGAATCTTGTGCAAGTATTTTGTGCATGTAAAAAGACAAGCAGAAGTAAGAGACTTAGATTTTAAGTGAATAATACCTCAGGAAATTCTTTATTGATACATGTGAAAATTTCGTGCGTTAGTACGAGTACAAGACAATCGGGTTGTCGTATGTAACCCTTTTATAGGAAGGGTGGCAATCGGGTTGCCGAGTACATGTAAAACAGATGAGCAATCGGGTTGCTAAGTACATGTAAAGAAAATGAGCAATCGGGTTGCCACTTTGTCGATGCTTGCGAATGTAGACAAACGGATTGTCTTGTAGTTGAGTTTGTTGTACATTCACACCTGGTTTGTGTCGTCTTTTCATGCGTTTTATTGGTTCTTCATCTGTTGCTTCTTCATATGTCTTTACGTGCAATGTTGCTTCTTCACATGTCTGTATGTGAATTTTATTGCTTCTTCAACTGTTGCTTCTTCATACGTTTTTACGTGCAATGTTGCTTCTTCTCATGTCTGTATGTGTATTTTATTGCTTCTTCGTTCATGCTTGTTTTTTCCTACATCTCTTTGTCCTGTGAAATTACATCATGAGTGTGCTCCCCCCAGCCTAAGTGTAGTACTGAACTTTGTGCTGGATTTAGGCTGTGTTAACCTTCGGCAAGAGGTGTCTTCGATTTCCTGTGGGGGAAGAAACAAGTAGTCAATGGCATAGCCATTGACCCTCCGACGCTCAAGTTAGTCAAGTACTAAAAGAGAAGCGAAAGATGGAATATTTGAGTTTAAAGTGCGAAAACTACTTCCCATTTCCTCTCGACATGTTCTTGTGAGCGTGAAACGTGTACTGGTGTGAAGATGTTTTTACCTGCACAATTTCCGTTGAGGGGCTATAGTCGGTGGAAATCCCACCGACTCTCCGATGCCTAAGTCAGTACATGTACAAGTAGGAGAGAAAACAAAGAAGTAACAATAGAGTTTAGAAATGATACAGTTTGAGATGCACGGCATTCCAACTGTTGTTTATGTCGCGTCCATCTTGTGCTTGAATTTTATACGCGCCTTGTCCTACCACTTTAGTGATCTGATACGGGCCTTCCCAAGTAGGTGCAAGTTTTCCAGCGCCGCTTTCTTTGGTGTTCTGGAACACCTTTCGAAGTACCCAATCTCCTACCTTAAATGTTCGAGCTCGTATGTTTCTGTTGTAATGACGTGCCACTTTCTGTTGGTAAGCTGCATTTCTAATGGCTGCCATATCACGAATTTCATCGAGCGTGTCGAGATTGTGATTGAGTTGTTGCCAGTTACTTTCTTCTTCTGTCCATTGGTAACGGGTAGAAGGAAGTCCTGCTTCTGCTGGTATGACGGCTTCTGAGCCATAAGCGAGTGAGAAAGGAGTTTCTCCTGTCGGAGTTCGAACAGTGGTTCTGTACGCCCATAAGACTCCTGGTAGTTCATCTGCCCAGGCGCCTTTGGCTTTCTTCAATCGTTTCTTTATTGTGTTCATGATTGTTTTGTTGGAGGATTCAGCTTGTCCATTTGCTTGGGGGTATCTCGGAGTTGAGAAGTTTAGTTTGATCCCCCATTCTTTGCAAAAATCTTGAAAGTCGAAACTAATGAATTGCGAACCGTTGTCGGTCACAATTTCTTTTGGAACGCCAAACCTGCAAATGACATTCTTCCAAATAAAACTTTTTACCTCTCTATCACGGACTTGGTGGAATGCTTCTGCTTCAATCCATTTGGTGAAGTAGTCCGTCACAGCTAACACGTACACCCGTTGTCCAGGTGCTGTAGGAAGTTTTCCTACTATGTCCATCCCCCATTTCATGAATGGCCAAGGAGATAGTATTGAGTTGAGGCGTTCTGGGGGGAGATGAGATGTGGGTGCGAAGCGCTGACAACTATCACATTTTTTTACGAAGTCAATGCAATCTGACCTCATAGTTGGCCAATAGTACCCGGCAGTGAGTACTCTAGCTGTTAGACTGCGTCCTCCGGAATGATTCCCACATTCTCCTGCATGTAATTCAGTGAGGACGTACCTGGCTTCTTGTGGGGTGATACACTTGAGATAAGGTCCTGAGTATGACCTCTTGAGTAGTTGTCCATCTAGGATGGTGTATCGGGCAGCTTTAGCACGAATCTTTCTTGCTTCTCCTTTGTCTTCTGGTAACTCGTCATTCTCCAAGTATCGAATCAAAGGATTCATCCAGCTGTCGGTTTGATCCGTAGCGGCTACCTCTGAAGTAGGATTTTTCCATACTGCTGGCCACTCAAGCAAAACTAGAGGAATATTTTGAGTTACCTTTGTTTGAATTGAAGAACCGAGGTTAGCGAGTGCATCAGCGTGTCCATTCTCTAGACGAGGTATCTGTGTTATGTTCATTTCTTTGAAGGAAGTTTGTAATTCTTTTACATGAGCAAGGTATGCAGTCATTTTGGCATCACGTGCTTGATATGTTCCCTGTAATTGGTTGACAATGAGTTGGGAGTCTGACTTAACGTCTACTCTCTGGACTCCCATTTCTTTTGCAAGTGTAAGTCCAGCTATAAGTGCCTCGTACTCAGCTTCATTGTTTGTTGCTTTGAACGCACAACGGATAGCTCGTTGTATTAGATCTCCTTCGGGAGAAGTCAGAGCTATGCCCAACCCTACACCATTCATGTTGCTTGAACCATCTACTGAGAGGTTCCACTTCTGTTCGCTTTTGTCGGTTAAACACAACAACTCTTTCTCTGCCTGCATTAGCATGTTAGGTGAAAAATCAACAAGGAAATCCGCTAATACCTGTGATTTGATGGCGGTCCTTGGTTGGTATGAAATGTCATACTCACTCAGCTCCACTGCCCATTTGGTAAGGCGTCCAGAAAGTTCTGGTTTATGGAGAATGTTCTTCAGCGGGAATTCTGTAACCACTACCATCGAGTGACATTGGAAGTAAGGTCTGAGTTTACGAGCAGCGTGGACCAGTGCAAGTGCAAGCTTCTCCAACTGGCTATAACGCGTCTCTGCGTCTAGAAGTGACTTGCTCACATAGTAAACTGGAAGTTGTTTTTTATCTTCCTCTCGTACTAGCACGGCGCTTACTGCCGTTTCTGCAACAGCCAAGTAAACATAAAGTTTCTCACCTTCTTTGGGTTTTGAGAGTAGAGGTGGAGAGGTCAGGTACGCTTTGAGTTGTTGAAGTGCGTCTTCGCATGCTGGCGTCCACTCAAAGTTTTTTGACTTGCGTAGGGTGGCGAAGAAGAGGTAGCATTTTTCAGAAGATTTTGATATGAAGCGACTAAGTGCGGCGACTCTCCCTGCTAACTTCTGTACGTCCTTTATGCAAGTGGGAGATGGAATGTTCATGACTGCTTGTATCTGTTCTGGATTGGCTTCGATTCCTCTTTGTGTCACCATGTAACCTAAGAATTTTCCAGAGGAAACACCAAATGAACATTTAGCAGGGTTTAGTTTCATGTTATACCTTTTAAGGACGTCGAAGGCCTGGCGGAGATGATCCAAATGTTGTTCAGCCTCCAAAGATTTGACTAACATGTCGTCAATATATACTTCCATGGTATCACCTAGCATTTCGGCAAACATTCTGTTGACGAGTCTTTGATAAGTGGCTCCTGCATTCTTTAACCCAAAGGGCATCACCTTATAACAGAAGATACCCCGTTCCGTCACAAAAGCCGTCTTCTCTTGATCTTCAGGATGCATCAAGATTTGGTTGTATCCGGAGAAGGCGTCCATAAAACTCAAAAGTTCATGGCCAGAGGTAGCGTCGACCAGCATGTCAATATGTGGCAATGGAAAAGAATCTTTCGGACATGCTTTGTTGAGGTCGGTGAAATCGATGCAGACTCTCCACTTACCATTCTTCTTTCTTACCACTACTACATTAGCGAGCCAGTCAGGATAATTGACTTCGCGTACTGATCCGATATCGATCAATTTCTGAACTTCTTCATTGATAACTCTATTTCTCTCTGGAGCGAACTTCCTCCTTTTTTGCCTGACAGGAGAAAAACTTGGGTCGACCTGCAATTTGTGAACTATGATTTGAGGATCAATACCTGTCATGTCAGCGTGTGACCATGCGAAGCAATCATGGTGAAGCGTGAGGAATTCTACTAGCTTTTCTCTGAGCGTAGGATTTAGTCTTGAACCGATCTGTATTTTATGATCCGGTAGCTCTGGGTGAATCTGTACTTCGTCCAACTCCTCCATAGTTGGCTTGTCTGGGTCACTATGGAGTAGTTGTTCTGTCTGTAATTGCTATAAAGGAGCTTTGGGCGTCTTCAAGGTGTTTTTGTAGCAGTTTCGAGACGTGCTCTGTTCGCCTTTAACTTCACGCACCCCCCATGGAGTAGGGAACCTTATAACTTGGTGGAAGGTTGATGGGACTGCCCTCATGTTGTGGATCCAAGGACGTCCAAGTATGATGTTGTAGGCAGAGGGACTGTCGAGTACTACGAAAGTTGTACTCATGTTGATTCCACCTGCAAAAACAGGTAAAGAAATTTCGCCGAGCGTGTACTTTTGCTCGCCGCTGAAACCGATGAGAATGGTGGGTCGGCGACATATACTCGTTTCTTCCAGTCCCATTCCTCGCAATGCATGTAAAAACAACACGTTAGTAGACGAACCATTATCGACAAGTATTCTTTTAACAAGAACATTAGAAATAGTAAGTGAGATAACGAGAGCGTCATGATGAGGGTTGACGAGCCCTGATGCTTCATTGTCTGGGAAGCTGAGAACTTGGTCTGTGAAGATAGGTGAAGATGTTTTAGATGAGTGAGCGTCTGGGTTGGCTGCTACACGTGCACTTCTTTTGGCGGCTGAATGACTGACTCCGCTTACTTCTGATCCTCCTGTGATAACCAAACATGTTTTTGTTGGAGTTGGTTCCTCTGGTTCCTTTGGATGAACATCTCTTTGGGCTATAGTATTTTTCCCTTTATCTGTCAATAGGTCAGTGAGGTGACCTCTCTTCAAGAGTTCAGCTACTTCTAGTCGAAGGGCTATGCAATCAGCGGTCATGTGTCCGTGGTCAGCGTGGAACTCACACCACTTGGTATTGTCTCTCTTATCACTAGGAGTTTTTGTCTTGGCGGGCCATCTTACTACATTGCCCATTCCTTTCATTACAGCGACTACTTCGACAGGTTCAATGTTGAGATTGTATTCCGGAAGTTTGGAGCGAACAGGCGCTTGATTCTTATCACTTGGACGTCCAGAGGGGGTGTTGAATGGTTTCCTGTTCTCTCGGGACAAGGGTCCTCTGGATGTTGGATATGGTTCTGCATGTCGACGATCGGTCCTTCTGTCGGACTGTCTAGCGCGTCGATCACTGCTTCTTCCTTCATACGAGTACGACTTGTTTCGGTGAGCTTCGTCTTCTTCCCAACGAATTTCTACCCACGCCCTTGCTAACACGTCTTCCATTGTAGTGCAGTTGAACTTTGTGAGTTCTTTGTAAAGCTCTCCATCTGGTAAAAGACCTTTTCTGAAGGCGTCTACAGCAGTTTCCTGGTTACAATAAGGGATAGATACTTTCTCCCTGTTAAATCTTCCCACGTAGTCACGTAATGGTTCTCCTCTTCTTTGGTGGACTCGGTACAAGTCACCAGAAAGTTTTTCCAACTTTTTGCTGCTGGCGAATTGTTCGACAAAGGTGTCCGTCAACTGGGCAAATGATGCAATTGAGTTATTTGGGAGGTTTGTGTACCACTGTAATGCTGGTCCGATGAGACTAGACCCAAAACTTTTGCACATGCATGCCTCACGCAGGTCTCTTGGAATAGCTGCTGTGAACATCCTCTGCTTATAAGAGGCAATGTGGTCATCTGGGTCAGACGTACCATCATACATCTTCATGTTTGGGAAAGAAAACTTCTTTGGCATCTCCACCAACGCGATAGCATCGACAAAGGGCGAGTCAGCGTAACTGTGAGGAAGACTCTTTTTGAAAGGAGTGGGCATTCCTGGAATACGTGTAATCAACGCTTCCATCTCTGCCAATTTCTTTGCCATTGCCTGTTCTAAAGGAGTACCTGTAAACGCAAACGGAAGTGAATCAGAAGACACATTAACCTGAGTTGATCCGTTTGTCATAGGATACACAGTAGGTAAAGTATATGGGAGAGAAGAGTAAAAGGGGGTAGTAGTTGGAAGAGTTTGATGCGTGTGCTGGGTGGCACGTAATGGTGTGACAGGAGTAGCGGTAGGGACTGGAGTCGATCCTCCAGCTGTTACAGGAACTTCTTGACTCGAGGGGCCTGCTTCTTCTGTACTTATAGGAACTGGTCGGGCATTTCTCGAGGTATGAATTCTGGAACCTCCTGGAGTCATCATAGAAATTTCCGTAATTTTTTCTTGGAGTAACTGGTTCTCTGCTCTGACCAGTTGGTTTTCTTCCTCTAACGCCTTGACACGTTCAGCGTTCTCTCGCATTTGGGCGTTAAGTAGAGCAAGTTGAGCAGAAACGTCAAGAGGAGCAGATGTCATATTCTCTTCCATTTGGCTGATTGTCTTCGTTGTTAGTTGCTGAAGCCCCACGGTGGGCGCCAAACTGTAGACGGTGAGAAGTCTACGGGTCGGAAGTCAGAAGGTCGGTAGCTGAAACGTCTTCTGGAATTCCAAACGTCGAGTTCTTGATTGATGGGCACCAGCAACGTGTGAAAGAAACCTGCAAAAGAAGATGAACAGACACAAACAAACCCGTGAAGGCTTGGGGGGACACCGGGATGGTGCCTGCCAAGGGCCCTCCGACGGTCAAGTCAGCAAAGTATCACAATGAATAATAAAGGAATAGCCGAGGGTATAACCGTTGATGCGTAATCGGAGAGTGGCTAGGCTCGTAGAATGACCGGAGTTCGAATCTACGGGAGTGAAATGATCAGAAGTATGAGAGTAGATGTTACCAGTAGCGTCGAGCAAGAAGAAGGTTGTGATCTCCTCGAAGACGTCTGGAAGCGTCGAGCAGGAAGCGTCGAGCCGGAAGCGTCGAGCAGGAAGCGTCGAGCCGGAAGCGTCGAGCAGGAAGCGTCGAGCCGGAAGCGTCGAGCAGGAAGCGTCGAGCAAGATAAGCTTTAACACCCTTGAGGCGTCTAGTAGAATCGAGGACCAGAACCAGGTGGGCTTGTATGCAAACGTCTCGAGGATAATCGAAGAACAGAGGGCGAGTGGAGAAGAAGAAGTTTGTATGAGTTGCTTTGCTCTGTATTCGATGATCTGAGAAATGAAAGTGCTCCTCTTTATATAGGCTTGAGGAGTGATCCGTTGGGAGGAGTAAAGGCTGACCGTTACGGAGTAAATGCACGTCAAGATACCTGGGATATGGTGACGTGTACACTGGTTGTACATGCACAACGGTTGTGCATGTTCTATGACAACTACTCTGCATGTGCATGGTCTCACATTTATGTGAGACGTTACCATGTTATGCATGTCATTGATGGGGGATAATTGTCTCTGAGGTTACGTTGACCAAGTCAGATATCTTTGTCATTATGGATATATTTGACATGTGGAGTATCTCTTCATTAAATAATCTCTTACACGTGGTACGTGGAGCTATAGACGTGTCGAGCGCCAGACGTGTGGAGATTCGGGCGTGTGGGGCTTTGTGCACGTGGGAACTCTTTTGCACGTGATTGGGCCTTGACACGAGTTTTAGGGTCTAGTTGACGAGTATCCATTAAGAGACTTCTGGGCTGGGCCCAAACAAGGACAAGCGAGCCGGGTTGGGCTTGACGTCCTGATGGACATTTGACCGTCGAGGGCCCAGGTGTAGTTTTTGGTCAACACAATGACGAAAGTTTTTCAGAGGGCAAGATGGATGTTCTTCGTTCACTGAAGTTAATTTTGCGACAATCATTGTCATATGAGATTGAGTACGAGGTTGGCGATGTCTTCCTCGATCTACTAGATGACGGGAGATGTAGAAATTTGTTGGAAGATTATTTCTCACGATCGATCTTTTGAAATTCCTTGCAATATGAGATTGCAGCTAATGCTATAAGCCATAATGGTGTCTTTTGGTTTTCATGTACCTTTCGTGCAAAGTGGGAATTACGAATCGCCATGGCGGAATTCAGCGTATACGGGCGGCTCACATTATTTTCTTCGTCGAAACGGTTCGGGACGAACCTCGTGGGAGAAGGGGAAGCTGATGCAGGGGCACCTGGCGTGGAGGCTTTTTCCATGACCAAACCGGGCCAAGGGCTAACCGGCCATGGAGAATAGTTTTAGGAAGTCCCAATTTTAGTATGATTATTAGAGAATTTAGGTTTAGGAAATTATGTTATTTTAGTATTTCCAATAATTGGAAAGGTCCAGATTTAAGTCTAGTTATTTAGGAAGTTGCAGTATTTTAATTATTTAGGAAAGTCTAATTCAAGTCTATCTAGGAAAGTCCAGAATCCTATAAAAGGATATCTTGTTTGTCCATTATTCTCAAGTTGAAGAGAAACCCCATTGAAGTTTAACAAAGTTTTAAGTATTTAGAGTTATTTCGTCGTTATTTTATCGTTCTTTGTTTAATTTTATCGTCTTCTTTAATTTCCGCTGCGTTCTACATCAGGAAGGTTTCACATGGAACTCCAAAACCCTCGAGGAGGGTACCATTCCCTCGAAGAGTTCGCCTTGATCGGAGATTTTAGGATTCTCTAAGACGAAGGAAGTTTCAGCGAAGACAATTATTCCTTCGTTGCAACACTGAGGATAGAGAATGTGAGAGAGATGAAGCCAATCATTGCAGTTTAGCTGAGAGTCGTAACTACGTAGAAGACAAGATGTGGTGGGAATTGGACGAAACAAAAGAAAACCGAAAAAAAAACCAAAACTATTCCATCTATAATTTTGTGTACCAAAATCTTTTGTGTTTCTCCCAAACAGTGGTATTAGAATAATACCATAAACTTTCAACAAAAAAATAATTGCATAAACTATAGTTTCACATGGACAAGGTGTCAAAGAACATGTCCAAATAACCACGATGGATTCTTAACCCTTTTGCATGTAAATTAATCTCTTCAAATTATGACAACATAGGAAAGCATGTACATTCATAATGAACTCATAAATAATAATAAATTGTTGCCATTGACCAGCACGTGATCGGCTAAGTAAACAAAGTACACCTTCTTTACACTTTGTCCATGTGAAGTGTAGATTCTCAGCCAACTATTCTACTAATAGCATAATTACCTCAAAAGTCATATATGGCTGTCTCTTCGATTATTCTCACAAATAATGTCTCCACCCAATATCTTATACATACCTCCATTTTTATATTACATTACTAATAATATTAGAAAAAAAAATAGTCTATAATCTAATTTATGCCGAAATAAACAATTACTTTGCTCCCTTAAAAATTGGATAGACGTAAGTATATTTGACTAGATTCAGACTAATGTTTTCTCAGTTAATTACATTCAACTTGAAAAATCTTGTAAATTTTCATAATGCATTATTATTGTTCATTATGTATCACGCATTGTCTTATTCCAAACGTTCTTTCTATGTGCGCTGATAATGTATCATTAATGTTCAAAGCATTATGTTAGAAGGTCTACTCCACTCGGCTAAACCGAGTGGATTAGTCCATAGTTAGGAAAAGGATTCCTAGTATAATTAGGAATCCTAGTGCTATTAGAATTGTTGTATTTAGATAGAGTTTAGAGAGTTTTATATTTCTAAAACTTCTCCAATGTAAACCTATATAAAGAGATCCATACACAATGTAAAAGTTAAGTTGTAAGTGTGAATAAACAAGGTATTTACCTATCTCTCTCTCTCTCTCACGATCAACTGTTCTCCATCATCTTCCTCTCTCGGCTTACTCGTATATCTCCATTACTATACTCGGTTACAACCGAGAAGTAATACTGTCAAACTCTCGGCCATACCCGAGAGCATCAATCTGCCAACCTCGGTTATAACCGAGTGTCACTCATCGTCATCTTCCTCGGGTTCAACCGAGAGCTATCCAAGTTATCATCCCTCTCGGTTTCACCCGATCATCTCCTCCATAACTCGACTTAACTCGAGTTATAATCACAGAGGTATTTATCGTTTCACATGGTATCAGAGCCACCAGCCCACCTTGCGGACTATATATGTTCCAACACGAGTTTAATCAAGTATCCACTTGAAAATTACTTCTCTATTAACTCGTTTTCCACTTCCCATCAACAATTCCTCTCTTCGGTTTTAACAACAACCGAACCAACCTCTTTCACTCAAGCAATGAAGTCCTCTCATTGGAAAGACGCCATGGCCAAAGAAATTTCGGCCTTAGAAGAAAATAAAACTTGGACAATTACAAGTTTACCACCTGGCAAGAAACCCATCGGTTGTAAATGGGTATATAAAATCAAATTCAAATCTGATGGCTCCATTGAACGCTATAAAGCACGATTGGTAGCCAAAGGCTACACCCAAATCGAAGGATTAGATTACAATGACACCTTTGCTCCAGTCGCTAAACTAGTTACTGTTCGTGTCCTTCTCTCCATCGCCGCCATCAAAGGCTGGACTCTCCATCAATTGGATGTCAATAACGCTTTCCTTCAAGGAGATTTGAATGAAGAGGTTTACATGAAACTTCCCCCCGGATTTTCCTCTCAGGGGGAGTCTAAAGTATGCCGCCTCCACAAATCCCTTTATGGACTAAAACAAGCCTCCCGTCAATGGTTTTCTAAATTTTCTTCCGTTCTTATCGAACGTGGTTTTTCTCAATCTAAGAGTGACTATTCCCTTTTTACTTTTCGTTCTCACTCCACTCAAATTTATGTTCTCGTCTATGTAGACGATATAATCATCACGGGAAATAATGATCATGCTATTTCCCAGCTGAAAATATTTCTTAATAAGGCATTCTCCTTAAAAGATTTGGGCCGCCTACAATACTTCCTCGGAATTGAAGTATCTCGCTCTTCTCAAGGCATATTTCTATGTCAACGAAAATATGCACTTGATATTCTAAAAGATTCTGGACTAACCGCTGCACGTCCTTCGGAGTTCCCTATGGAACAAAAACTCCGTCTCTCTCCAACCGACGGGATACCATTGGCCGATCCGTCAATTTACCGTCGTCTCATTGGCCGACTACTTTATTTAACGGTCACACGACCGGACATAACTTTTGCAGTTAACAACCTCAGTCAATTCATGCAAACACCTAGTCAAGTACACCTAGACGCTGCTCATCGCATACTACGATACTTGAAAGGTACACTTGATAAAGGAGTCTTCTTATCCGCAAACAGCTCTCTCCACATTACAGGATACTGTGATTCAGATTGGGCTGGTTGTCCTTCAACCCGTAGATCAACTACAGGATATTTTACAATGATTGGGTCCAGTCCTCTTTCCTGGAAATCAAAGAAACAACCTACAGTTGCCAAATCTTCGGCAGAAGCAGAATATCGAGCTTTAGCCATTCTTACATGTGAATTACAATGGCTCAAGTATTTATTACTTGACTTTGGAATTGATCACTCTGACCCGATGACAGTTTACTGTGACAATCGGGCCGCACTCCACATTGCTGACAACCCCGTCTTCCACGAACGTACCAAACACATTGAGATAGATTGCCACATCGTTCGTGAAAAGATCAAAGACAACGTCATTGCCACGCGCTTCACCAGTTCAGATAATCAGTTAGCGGATATCTTCACAAAACCACTTGGGGCAGAACCGTTCAAGAACATTATTGGCAAGTTAGGCGTTACTTCCATTCCCGCTCTAACTTGAGGGGGAGTGTTAGAAGGTCTACTCCACTCGGCTAAACCGAGTGGATTAGTCCATAGTTAGGAAAAGGATTCCTAGTATAATTAGGAATCCTAGTGCTATTAGAATTGTTGTATTTAGATAGAGTTTAGAGAGTTTTATATTTCTAAAACTTCTCCAATGTAAACCTATATAAAGAGATCCATACACAATGTAAAAGTTAAGTTGTAAGTGTGAATAAACAAGGTATTTACCTATCTCTCTCTCTCTCACGATCAACTGTTCTCCATCATCTTCCTCTCTCGGCTTACTCGTATATCTCCATTACTATACTCGGTTACAACCGAGAAGTAATACTGTCAAACTCTCGGCCATACCCGAGAGCATCAATCTGCCAACCTCGGTTATAACCGAGTGTCACTCATCGTCATCTTCCTCGGGTTCAACCGAGAGCTATCCAAGTTATCATCCCTCTCGGTTTCACCCGATCATCTCCTCCATAACTCGACTTAACTCGAGTTATAATCACAGAGGTATTTATCGTTTCACACATTATGACAGATATCATATTTTGTTGTTCAAGTCGAATGCAGAATTGTTTTTCTTTCTAAATCATTTTTTGTTTTTGTCATGTAGTATGTTATGATCAGAAATAATATGTTAGGACTTATTAGGAACAACAACAACACAATATAGTTGTTCATACTACGTTATAAACATAAAAGATATTATTCTTTTTCTAGATAATTTTATTTATGTCTAACAATTTCAAATTTTTCACAACAAGTTATGAATTGGGTCCATGGGTTTTAAGTCCAAAATAAAGTTCAAAAAGGGTTTAAGGTCCAATCTTCCCGGAAAATAGGTTTTTAGTCCTTTTTCGTTTTGGAAGAAATATTGTTGATACATAACGTGTTATGTATGACACATGTAAAAAAATTGAAATAAAGTATGGAAAAAATGAAATAAAGTATGAAACTTTAACAATAAATAACAGGTAATTTATGAAACAAAACAAGAATCAATAAACGGAAAAACAATGTAACTTTGACGTCTAGACATATTTTAACTAATTTGGACTAAATATCCATTATAATTATTATTTTGACTTAAAATCCTATATTAATATTAGGGTGGACTAAATGTGTGTTTAGTGGTAGATTTTTGGACTAGGAACCCAAACATTATTATGAATTATCATAGTACATAAATATTTGTTCACAACACATTATTTTGTAACAGGTCAGTTTACCGCCCGATGTAGAAAAGGAGAAGAAACAAAAATGTCATTTCCATTGTGTAGACCCCCTACTTTTTGCGGAGAGAACATTTCAGACACATTTTTGGGTCTGAAATAGATTTTTGGCCCCGTACTCCGATAAGATTAATTACTATGTAATTAACATGGCATTTCTGTACATAGTGATTATTGTTCTCCTACTCTAATTATTTTGAGAGATTTAGACTTTGGTATTATATAAGTTGGCTGATCAGCTCTAAGGTCTGAATATCGTCCAATTTGGAATATAAGTGCGAAGGTTCACTTATTTTGGATTGTTAGTGGCTGTGACCAGACAGCTCGGCATCTCCAAGACCTAGCCTCTAACTGGACCTGGCCAAGCCCCAATTGGACCAGCCGACTTCCCCTAGTGGGTCTCTTAATTTTTGTTAGTTTCTAGTCCTAGTTTTAGTTCATTTCCAATTTTTTAAGCTAGTTTGATATTAGGAGTTTCCCTTTCGGATGTTTTTCTTATTCTGTTAGGTATAGTAATTCTTTAGTCCTATAATAGAAACCACTGTTCGAAACTTTAAAGAACACATTAATATTCAACAACAACTTCAACAAATCAAGTGCTTCGTTGATGTTCATTAATTAGGGCATTAATTATTTCTTTTTAATTCATTATATGTTAAATTTGTTTACTTTTCAAAGCTTCCTTACGTCAGTTGTTACCTAAAGCCATATAATTCTAGGACTATGTTTTGTTTAGTTTTAAAAAAGGAATATATATTAGGGTTAATCCCGTTTTCGCCCCTAATTTGTGACGAATTCACCGTTTTGGCTCCTATAAGTGTCCGGCAGTTCGATTTGGTCCTAAAGGGCTAAATTTTTGACGAAATTATCTTCGGGGCCAAAAAAGACTCATTTCTCAAAAAGAGGTTAAAGGCATAAAAGTCACATCACCTCTTTCTTTCTCTTCTACTTCACCTTATCTCTCCTCCATCACACCACCTCACCTTTCTTCTCTGACGAATGGTTGCTGACCGGAATAAAAAATTTCGGCCCGCCACCATTAACTTTAAAAAAAAAAAAAAAAATTCTTCCTTTCTCTCTTCTTCTTCTTCTTCCTTTCTCTCTCTTCTTCTTCTTTATCTCCCTCTTTTCCTCTTCTTCTTCTTCCTTTCTCTCTCTTTACTCTCTCTCTACCCACTGTCCGGTGAATGGGAGGATCTAGACTTTGAAGGCCTGGAAACCAGGTCGTGAAGGTCTGGAAACCGGAAGTCCGGTAAAGGGAATCCTCCCCTTCGCCGAACAGTAGGTAGAGAGAGACAGTTGTGGAGAAAGAGTAAAGAAAAAAAAGTGAGAGGAAGAAAAAGAGGAAGAGAGAGAAAGGTAGAAGAAGAAATGAGAAAAAGGAAGTTTTTATTATTTTTTTAAGTTAATGATGGGAGGTCGGAATGTTTTACTTCGGCCGGCAATAACCATTCGCCGGAGAAGAAAGGTGAAGTGGAAAGGAGGTGGTGTGATGGAGGAGAGGTAAGGTGAAGTGGAGGAGAAAGAAAGAGGTGATGGGGCTTTTATGCCTTTAACCTCTTTTTGGGAAATAATTCTTTTTTGGCCCCCGAGGATAATTTCGTCAAAAATTTGGTCTTTTGGGACCAAATCGAACTGCCAGACACTTATGGGGCCAAAACGGTGAGTTGGTCACAAATTGGAGCTCAAAACGGAATTAACCCTATATATTAAGTATAAAAAAAGAGTTATTACAGTTTAAATTTGTGATAGGAAGCAGAACACAATTATAGGTCCTCTCAATTTGATTTTGCTAGACCCTAAGAATGTATTCAGCGTATTACATGATCTTTGAACATAATTAAACTTGACGGTGATGGAGGCGAGGATGAATCTTCAAATTTGCTTGATGATGGCTGTGACTTCCATTAGACCATCGGTTGTGGGTCACGCAAGTGTTGTATAATCTCTTGATTTTCATTCTCTATAATAGTGTATTGTACTTTTGCTTGGCCGCCCACCCTGTAGCTAACAGGAAAGCTTTAACTTCACTTTCTTCACTGTTCTGAGCATTATCTGCAATGAAATTAGAATTGTAATCACGTAAGATTAGGCCAATGCCTAAGGGTTCATTTATTTTGGTAAATTAAACATCAATGTTCAAATTGATACGAGAAAATAAAGGAAGGGCCTGTTTTTTAGTAGTAATGTTGGTAGGTTTATTTTTATTATCGTTAAAATCTGGAAATGCTCTAATTCGATTGATCACTTGAGGTGGATTGGTACTTGATTGTTGGACGGTTATCACATCTGGCTTTCCGTATGAACCATAGGATCGTCGCATATTTGACTTCGCAAGACGAGATATGCGATTTTATGTTTTCTGTCCATGATATGATCCATTACGAAACAAATGTTATATATGTGGATTAATATTACAGAAGAACCATATAATTAATCTAGCAATTGAACAATGTAGTAGTGCCCAGAACTGGGTGGTCGGCACGATCGTCCTACGTGCTCTAAGCCCGGTCCTGAGTCAAACACAACCATGTCTACCATGGAATTTACGAAAAGCTAGGGAAGTCCACGTAAGCAAGACCGATAACTTCAGCCCAAAACATGGGAAGGTAGAAGCATACGTCACACTTACTGACTTAGGTTGTGTTTGTTTTTTTAACTTTTCAGATCTTGGGTCCCAATTCAGATTTCAGATGTTTTTTTTTTTTCATTAGTGAAATCTGAAAATTAAGCTGAATCGTGCATTTGTCTGAATTGGCTGAATTAGAGCCCATTTTATTCAGACTTCAAAACAAGTCTGAAATAAAGACATAAATTCTGAAATATGTAAAATGTCATATATGCCCATATATTTAGAACAATCTTTTTTCTCCACCATCACTACCACCACCAAAACAAAACCACCACCACCAAAACAAAACCACCACCACCACCACCACCACAGTCCACCACCACTATAGTCCACCGCCACCAAAGTCCACCACCACCACAGCTCACTACTATATACCACCACCGAAAACCACTACCACCACCACGCCGGCGTCATAGAAAACACCACAAAGACAACCACAAGAAACCCCACGAAAGCCACTGTAGAAAAGTATGTGAAAACTCGTTGGATCTGTGAGGGTTTTCTTGGACCCTTAGGATTTTTCAATCAACCAGAGATATAGGTCATGGATGAAAAGCTTTAATGGATCCCTAGGAATTGTGGGCTGGTTTTGCTACATATACATATCTAAATCCTTAATAGAACATAGTCAGACCAAGTTTTGATCGTATTTGAGAGATGGGTTTAGGGTTATGTTTTCATTATTTAGGTTTTGTGATCTGCTGTGTAGAGAGAGAAAGGGAAGGAGAGAGAGTGAGCAGGAAGAGAATGAGAAAGGTAAGAAGAAATTAGGGTTTTTTTAAGAGAGATACATGAGGGTATATATGTCAAACCTATAATTCAGATTTAACTATTAGATATGAAAAACAAACATCTTACTTGGAAAATAATTCAGATTTTTCAGATTCAGCCATTTCAGTTCAGCCAATTCAGATTCAGTAGTTCAGATTCAGACTCAGAAAAAAAAAAACACAACCTTAATCTCGAATCTGATTAAAGATCAAAATCAGTGAAGATCTCGAGTATTTTACCTAACTTGGATTTTAAGAGTCTTCGAAGAAGGAAACATCTCCTAGAGGATTTATCAACTCGAAAAGATATCTATCAAGGGTCCTAAAACAGAGGAATTCCTAGATATCAAAGTTACGAGATAACTCCAAAGGGAAACCCTAAATCTCCTAACTACGAAATAGTAGTTTTAATGCAAAACGGTAGATCTCAACCGCCTCATCATCACCGTCTATGAACAGTCGGCCAAACCAGCCTTAAAAAGGCATAAAATCACGTTAAATAAGGTACGAACTCCAAGGTTCATCCAATACTCACTCTTTTAACTACAATGACAATCTGACTGTCTTGAGCGTTGAGAGGTTTCCCAACTCCTTGCAGCTTTCCAGGAGTTGGAGCTGGATTGATTGTAGCGACAATAAACAGAGTAGATTCACTCATCAAGACAAGATCTTGACATCAAAGTGTTTTTTATTCCACTGATACAAGATTAACAAATTTTGACATCAGTAGCACTAATTATGCGAAGTCGCGCTGCGTTTGCATATGTCCTTCGGAATGGCAAAGCATTGCATCCTGTAACGGAGAACACCTATTGTTATCGTTGAAATTTTTTTTTGAGAAAGAAGGAATATATTGTTGTTATCGTTGAAATGATGATAGTGTAACCAACTTGTGACAAAAATTCATTCTGCCAAGCTTGGATAGAATTTGATCGATCAGTGATTGCAAAACTCTGGTTTTGTTAGCTCCAATAGTAAGTTGAGCTCTTACGAGTGTCGTATGGGACATGACAAGACACACAATTGATTTTATTAAGGGGGGAGAGAGATTTCAATTAGTTTTTTTTAATCCTTGCAATTTCTTTTGATTAATTTTTTTCTTAAATTAGTTTTTTATTTCTAAGAGGGGGACAGTTATTTTTTTTTACATAGGTTATTTTATTTCTAAGGACTATATTTTAAATTTTGGGAAGGACTTCTGGATAATATCTATATAATAAAATAGAAGAGAAAACGATGACTGGGACAAACATTCTTTTTTAATAAAAGATATTGTCTAGAAGCCCTTATCAAATTTTAAAATATAGTCCTTTAAAATAAAATAATTTACTTGAAGAAAAAAATAACCGTGTCCGTAGAAAAAAATTACTAATTTAAGAAAAAGAGAAACAAAAGATTTCAAGGGTTAAAAAAAGAAATTAAAATCGCTCTCAATAAAATAATAACTAATTTAAGAAAAGGAAACAAAAGAAAATAATACCAAAAAATTAGGGTATCCAGAATATAGTAATATTAAATATGGAAAGTCGGGTGACATGTTTGGAGAGAGCGCCTAAAACAATACTATGGGGCGACTCTAGGAGCACTGGATTAGAATTTAGTCACATTTGATTAATACAATGGTCTGTGCCCTGAGGCACGGGATATACCTAATCCTTTATTAAAAGAGGATGTTTGTTTTTTTACTTCTGTTTTATTATATATATATATATATATATATATATATATATATATATATATATAATTACATATTTCTATTTTTGTTTCTAAGTTGTTTTGTTCTCAATATTACAATTTTTTTTCTTAATTTACTATTCTCTGTAACCAATTTCTATTTTGTTTCCTGCTCTATACACACAACAACTCTCTATATACGTTTTTTTCCTCACCAAGCTACGACTTTCTTTTTTAACTTTTTCTCCTGAAAAATCAAACAACAATTAAAAATATTGAAAGTGTTTTTTGTGTAAATATTGGTTGTGAAAATTTTTCTCGGGGCAAATGTAACTCAACCTTTTTTTTTTGTCTCGAAGTTGCTATCAAACACAACCTTTGTTTATATATAAAATCCCTCCATAGATAGAATCTTTGGGATGTGAAAACTGAGGTGTAGTCCAAATCTTTCCACTAAGAAAAAAACATACCTGCTCTTTTCTTTAATCCCCTTAAGTGTTTTGTGAACCTTCTTAGTTATTGGTTAATTAACCATGTGAAAAGTTGACATGTTAATATATTAGAATCATCCACTTGCATTTTCCTTCTTATTTTAAGAAGTTGCACCAAAAGAGAGACATAAAGATTCATTAAAACCAGTGTCTTTCACTAAATAAGAGAGAAGAGAGAGAGATAGAGAAAGAGAGACATTAGAACAACAATGCAAAATCCCAAAGCAAACTTAGCCATTGAAACCAATTTTTGGAACAATCTTATTAACCAGAGATGGAGATTAGGAACATTTGCAAGTTTACTTGGTTGTTTCATTGTTCTATCATTTCTCACATATCAATACCAAAGCCCAAACTTATCCCCCATTGAGATCATTAAATCAATTGCAACACCAACAGCATCAATGGAAGCACCAGCACCAACAGTGACAGTAACAGAAACAACAGTAGCTTCAGCCACAGCACCAACACCAATACCAACGACCACGCTGTTAACAGCTTCTGCTCCAGCACCAACGATGACGATAACAAAGTCAAATGAGGTCGTTAATAACAGCGTTGACATCATTAATAAGCCTCAAAGTGTCCCTAATACTACCTTCCCATCCCTAGTTGATGCATCATATGAAAAGTTGTCCATGAATGAATCGAAAAAAGTATGTAATATCTTTGATGGTAAATGGGTTTACGATCCCAAAGGTAGCCCGTTTTATCAAAACCGGCAGTGTCCGTTCCTAAGCGATCAAGTTAGCTGCAGAAGAAACGGACGACCGGAATTCGAATATGAGAATTGGAGGTGGGAAGCTAAAGACTGTCAAATCCCTAGGTAAGAACATAATTTATTTCTGGAAATAGTAAGATTCAAAACTTGGTCTCCCCAGTTTTTGAGATTGAATTATGTTTTTTGACATTCATCAGGTGGAATGGGAAGGAGATATTGGAGAGACTAAGAGGGAAAAGGGTGATAATAGCAGGAGATTCACTCAATAGAAACCATTGGGAGTCTCTTTCATGTCTTCTTTACCCATCTATTTCTCCTAGAAGGGCCTATGTTAATGTTGAAAGTGGTGTTTATAAGATTTTCAAAGCCAAGGTAAATCTTTTACTTCATCTATTCCTTCCTCATAGCCCTTACTTCACATGCATACAGAGACTGACAAATAATATGATATATATATATATATATATATATATATATATATATATATATATATATATATATATATTTTATTTCTATTATCAATATGAGATTTATGTTTTTTTTTTTTGATAATTTATTCTTGTAGTAAATGTTTTGAGTCAATGATAATGATGAATTAGTTTAAGTCTAATTAGGTAGGGTGGGTGATATGAGGTAGTATATTATAAATATAAGGTATTTGAAGCTAATAAATTAAGGGTCTAGTAATATGAGATCATGATTTTGGTAGATTCAAGTTTTGTTGTTAGAATCAGAGGTAATTTTCGATGCCTTTATTACTGATAATCAAGATCATTAATTTGCACTAAAAATGAACAATATTCTTTTGGAAAACCCAAACTATTTATTTATTATTTCACATTAAATGCGATTAGTTGTCTCTCATATGTTAGTGTGAAAAGCCAATCTCATGAATAACATATTAGATAAATATTCTCAAACCTAGACCATAAGAGTGTTATAGGGTGTATAACCCTGTACACTGGTTTTAGAAAGAAAAATTAAAGTCTGATTGAATATTGTTCATCTAACTCAAATAAATATTGAATTATATACTTTTTTTTAATTATACAATAAATATGTTCAATTTGTGTTTATCTAACTGAAATCCAATTGTTAATGAGTGGAGAAAACCTCGCCATTACATTTTGTGTGGTTAAATCACTTTTCTCTCATGTGGGACTATTCTTACAATATATGTGGCCAACTCAATGATATTAACAATAAAGAATAGGCGGTCAAGTTGGTCTTGGAGTTAATTCATAACATTTTGCTCTTGTTTATCATGTCAACGAAGACACTATGTGAAATCCGGTTAAAAAGTGACGTCTATTCTTCTTAATAGGACTACAACTGCACAGTTGAATTCTTCTGGAGTCCTTTTTTGGTTGAATTGGATGATCAAAAACGCGACAGAGATAGAATTTTAAAGCTGGATAGACTTGTTCCATCAGCAAAGAAATGGAAAGGTGCTGACATTATGGTTTTCAATACTGGGTTTTGGTGGACACACACTGGAAAGATGCAAGCGTAAGTCCATTATTCGCCTCTCATAATTTAACATACAAACACACACAATGGGAAGATGAATACTTACTTGAACTGGAATAAAATTGCTAATGCAGGTGGGATTTGTACGAGCACCAAGGGAAGTTAGTGAAGGACATGGATGTAGAAGTCGCTTTGCAAATAGCCCTAAAAACATGGGCTAATTGGATAGATCTCAATGTTGATCCATCCAAAACAAGCGTCTTCTTTAGGAGCATCTCCGCTACACATCATGGGTATGTATTATTGCCCTTTTCTTCGAACATTCCGAAAAAAAAAAAACATAAACTATAAATCTATGAGCTCTAAGTTTGAATGAATGTCTTTTTAAATTGCAGAAAGCAATGGTGTTTCAATCAAACACAACCAATCAAAGACGATTCATATGTAACACCATTTCCAAGATCCATAATTGGAAAAATTGTCAAGACAATAGGAGAAATGCAAACACCAATTAAGTATTTAAATATCACAAAACTATCCGAATATCGAAAAGATGCACACCCAACAATATACACAACCAAGGGAGGGAAGTTATTGACAATGGAGCAAAGAGCAAAACCAGAAGTATATGGAGATTGTAATCACTGGTGTTTGCCTGGAGTACCTGATACATGGAACTCACTATTGTTCGCTTCTCACTTCAACTCATATCCTAACATCTTATAGCATCAGTTTTAATGTACATTTTATTTTTATTTTTTTTTTAATTTTTTTTTTCTGTTAATGATTTAAACTTTTTTTTTGTGATTAATGTAATTGTATTCATAACTAAAAGTTATTGAATAACAAACAAAATTCCTCCCCTCTTCTTGTATTATGAAGTAATTGAGATAAGTGTAGCTAACATTTCTAATTTTTTTTTTTTTTTGATAAAAGCATAATAGAATTGATAAAAGTTATTGAGATAAATATAGTTAATGTTGAAAGTGTCTTGAATATGGGTTGATACCGAACCCGGTTTACGACCCACCAACACGCTTACAAGGCAATGGTAATTGCTGAGACAGGGCTGATTACTGAGACAGGGCTGGTACGCGAAGCAGGG
Organism: Eschscholzia californica; assembly: GCF_041429995.1. NCBI lineage: Eukaryota > Viridiplantae > Streptophyta > Magnoliopsida > Ranunculales > Papaveraceae > Eschscholzia > Eschscholzia californica. The sequence continues at coordinate 25,801,368 of NW_028238309.1, read as the reverse complement.
CTCCGAAACAAAGCTGGACTTCGGAACAGAGATGGAATGCGAAGTAGAGCTATGTCGGTTATTAGTGTTAGCGTATCCATGTGTAATTCGGATTTAAAAATAGAGAGTCGGTGAGGCGGTGTGTCGGCGGGATTAAGGTTTTAGTGGCTATATAAACTAAAAGCCTAGGAGATACTTGTGTCGAATTCTCACGAAGCTCTTGTATAACTTGTTTGCTTATCATAGTGGAAATCATCGTGCCATTGTCGCCGTGGACTAGGTCTCACCAAGCGAACCACGTAAATCTCTTAGGTTCTGTGTGATTGTTCTTTATTTCCTATTGCTTTTCTTGAATTACTTGATTTCGGTCATAACAAACCCCAATTGTCATAACAGTTAACATATGCAAATTTGGGCCAATTTTTGCCAAGTAGCATCTTTGTTGCATCAAGGAAAAGGCTATTTGCCCGCAAATTACTGACATCATTTGTAAATTTGGCCTTGTCGGGTCATTCGGTCCACTTTTTGTCAGACCAAGTAGCATTGTTGTTACATCAAAGTTGCCCCAAAAACAAGCTTAGAACAATAAATAGAGCAAACTGAAAAATGAACAATTTCCACTTCTTTAACCAAGAAGGATGGAGTGCTTGATACTGTCCAAAGTTTATCACAGTTGGAGTTAATGTTCATTCAAGCTGCACAACCACCTTTTTCAATAGATTCTTTTGGACAACAAGTATGCGATCCATCAAGAACCTCATCAGATAATTATCTGGAAGAGGTGGATATTGACAAATGAATTGTTGTATTGATCAAGGAATTACAAAGGGTTTATATAGAGAAGTTAGGTGAGTAACTAACTCTCTAACAAACAAAATGACAAACTAACTGACTAACAACCATTTGGGTCATAATCCCATACAACACTAACTAATACAACACATCTATACAACATCAGTTCTATTCCCCCCTTCAAATTCAAGGATTGTAGAACAAACTTTCAATTTGGTTTTGCAAATACTGAAATCTAGGAGCAGGAAGTACTTTAGTGAGAATATCAGCAGGCTGATTAATGGTAGGGATGTGTTGAAGACGAATCATCTTAGAAGCCAGTAACTCCATAATGAAATAAAAATCAAGAGCTAAGTGCTTGATTTTAGAAGGAGACACTGGATTGGTTGCTAAATCAATAGCTGAGATATTATCACAGTTCAATAATTGTGGAGAAGACAGACAGTAGTTCAAATCATGAAGAAGATGACATATCCAAACCACCTCAGCAGCAGATTGAGCCAGAGCACGATATTCAGCCTCTGTGGAGGAGCGAGAAATTGTTTGTTGCTTCTCGGCCGACCAACTAATAGGACTGTCATTGAGATAAATAATGAAACCACCAACTGATCGACTATCAAAAGGACTCCCAACCCAATCAGCATCAACATAAGCTGTGATTCCAAAATGAGAGGATTTAGAAATCCTAATACCATGAGAGACAGTTCCTTTGAGATATCCGAGAATTCTCTTAGCAACATCAAAATGCACAATTGAGGGAGAGTGCATAAACTGACACACTTGACAAAGAGCAAAGTTAATGTCATGTCTTGTCTAGGTGAGGTATTGAAGAGCTCCCACCTACTTCTTTAACCAAAAGGATCAGAAAGAGGAAGTTCATCAATGGGAAGAAGTCTGGTCTTAGCAGCAAGAGGAGTAGCACAAGGCTTTGCTCCAATCTATTGGTCTTGTCTAAAAGATCAAGTATATACTTAGACTGAGTAAGAGTAATCCCCTGACTATCTCTATGATCTTCCAAGCCTAGAAAATAGCTAAGAGGACCAAAATCCTACATGGAGGTGCCTATGATTTGATGACATGGAGTAGAGTTTGAGCTTGTAATCAAAATGTCATCAACATAGAACAATATATATACCAAATCAGAACCAAATTCATATGTAAACAAAGAAGAATCAGCATTCGACTTCTGAAAACCCAGACTAAGAAGAGAATCAACTAATTCTTCATACCAAGCTCTAGGTGCTTGTTTCAGACCATATAAAGACTTGTGAAGTTTACACACATAATTTGGATGAAGAGGGTCTTGAATACTAGATGGTTGTGACATATAATCTATTTCTTTTAAAGTGCCATGAAGAAAATGCATTGCTAACATCTAACTGTCGAGTTTCCTAATCATGTTGAACTACAAGTGTCAGGAGAACTCTAATGGTGGTAGGTTTGGCAACAAGACTAAAAGTATAAGTGTAGTCAACACCTTCCTGTTGATTATAACCTTTGCAAACCAACCTAGCTTTGTACCTTTCAATGGAACCATCTGATTTTTGTTTAATCTTAAAGACCCATTTATATCCCACTAAGTTCTGATTTGGACTAAGAGGGACCAAGGACCAAGTCCCAGCCTTTTGAAGAGCATGAAACTCCTTCTCATTGCTTCCCTCCACTTGGGGTCCTTGTTAGCCCGAGTGAAGCATGTGGGTGTGGATGGAAGAGAGTGAGATAGAAGAACTGGAGAGTTGGGGTGTTTTGTAGCAGGCATTGACTTGGGTTGAAAATTCCAGACTTAGCTCGAGTTTGCATTGGGTGAGTGTTATTAATAATGACATTACTTGAGGAAGAAGAATTAAATGGGGATGGGTGAGGAAAAGGAACAGGAGAATGAGGAAGTGGTAGAAGAGGTGGAACAGGATCAATAGGAGCAGGAACAATAGGAAGAAGATGAACAGTAGTGGGAATGATTGGAGAGGAATGTAAAGAAGGAAGAGAGACAGAAGAAACACGTGTGGGTGAAGGATGAACTGGGTATGGGAAATGAGATTCATTAAAAACAACATGCCTAGATATGTAAACACGACCAATGGACACATCAAGACATTTATAGCCCTTGTGATCATGAGTATAATCAATGATAACACATTATTTGCTTCTAGGATTTAACTTATTAGAAGAATATGGCTTAAGCCATGGAAAGCAAAAACGACCAAAAACTTTGAGGAAGTTGTAATCAGGAACTGAGTGAAAGAGCTTCTGAAATGGACTTTGAAAGTTAATAGATCTTGTGGGTAGTCTCTTAATAAGAAAATTGGCAGTGAATAGAGCTTCCAACCAAAAGGATTGGGGAAGATGAGACTGTATAAGAAGAGTTCTGCCAATTTCAAGAAGATGCTTATACTTTTATTCAGCTACTCCATTTTGCTCAGGAATATAGGGACATGAAATTTGATGAGAAATACCTGCAAGTTGAAGCATTTCTTGAAGATAAGAATGTAATAATTCCCCTCCACCATCAGTTCTTAATACTTTTATCTTGACTTCAAATTGATTCTCGACATTAGTTTTGAATATAGAGAAAGCTTTTCGAAAACTAGACTTATTATGCAAAGGTAGAATCCAACAATATTTAGAAAACTCATCAATGATATTAGCATAATATTGAAACCCACTTACAGAAGACACTAGAGAAGGCACCCATAAATCCACATGAAGTAATTCTAAGGGTTTAGAAGCATCAGAAAGAGAAACATGAAAACTAAGTTTCTTACTACGACCAAATTGACAATCATTACATAAAATAGGCTTCATAGAACCATTATTGAGAAAAAGGACATATTCAGTCTTTGGAGAGATTGAAATGATGGATGCCTAAGCTATTATACCACAGATGCACATCTGAGCCTTGAGCAGAAAGAACATGAGCTTGTGCTGAATTATTGTGAGAAAGTGAGATAGGATGAAGACCACTTCAGTTGGCCCTTGGAAAAGAGTCTTGGTCGAGTGAAGGTCCTTCACATAATATCCAAAAGGAGTAAAAGTTAAGAAACAATTATTGTCAGTGGTAAATTTGTGCACTAGATTATGTGAAGCTTGAGGAACTCTAAGAACATTTTGAAGCATAAAGTTTCTATTATTCTTAATAAAAGAGGAATTACCAGAATGAGTTATGAGCATACCTTGAGCATTGGCAGCTATGATTCTCTCATTACCATTGAAGTTAGAGGAAGAAGCTATTTGAGATAGATCAGGAGTGGTATGGTGAGATGCACCTGAATCAGCATACCAAAGATTTTGGCCAAAGATATTAGTTGAAGCAAGCATAGCATCAATATTAGATGGTGGAGATTTTCCTTGATAAGAAAATTGAGTCGATGATAGCACTCCATGGCTGTATGCCTAATTTTGTTGCAAATTTAAGATAGGTTGATTAGAAGGATTTTAGGCAGAACTTGGATATGGAGATCGATTTGATAGACCTCCTATTCCACAAGAATTTGAAGAATATCCACCTGTGCCCATTGAATGAGAAAAATTCCTATTGGAATTATTATATGACTGATTTCGAAAAATATGTTGAGAGGAATTGCCTTGATGTTTGGGTTTGAAATTAGAACCAGTACTTGTTGGAGCTGCTAGAAATGCATTACTATATGAAGAGGATAGATTCTTCTTAATTTTATCATTGATGGTGATCTCCTCACTTAATAGGAGATTATGAAGTTCATTAACAGGTACAGGTGGATGTGGAAATTGAATTTAAGTAGCAAGATAATCAAATTCAGAAGATAAGCCACAAAAAATACTCACAATTACCTCCTTTGAAGAGGCTGGACTTCCAGCAGCAGCTAGGCTATCACAGATCATTTTAATCTTAACAAGAAATTGAGGAATTGAATTATCTTCCTTCTTACATTCTCTGAGTTGTCTCTCAAGTTGAAGAATGTGTGCAGTAGAAGAAGCTGCAAATGATTCTTCAGTGTTCTTCCATAATTCAGCTGAAGAACTTGTTCCAACAACATAAGAAACCACTGAATCAGAAAGAGTTGAATTGATCAAAATTAAAATTGTTTGATCTTCATGTATCCATTCAATATGCACTGTGCTGATGTCAAAAAATGGCTTTCCGCCAGATCAGCATGAAATAGGGAGTTGATGCATGACAGCCTCTGTTAAGTTCGAATTCTCCTTTATGTTGGGGATTGATTAGCTCTGTGTTCCTGCTTTCAGCTCTGCTTCTCTTTGTTCCAACTCCTGGTTTCTGTTCCTCGCTCCTTGCTCCTGCTCCTGCTCCCTGCTCCTTGCTCCAACTCTTTGCTCATGTTCGTCTGTTCCCGAGGGGGCAAAACCTGCAAAGGGTTCGAAAACCGCTCCGACGCTCAAGCCAGTCAGGGTGCTCTTTGCAGTAAAAGAATGAATGTTGATTGATCCTTTTGGGGGGCGAGTTATGAGAACTCTGAGTTTCTTGTGATCTTTTGTGGGGTAAAGAGATCGTGTCCTGTGAAGGACGATGTCGGGGGCCTCTTATAGGCGATGTTAGGCCGACTGTGATTAGTGTCGGTGGTGAGGCGGTTGCCGTCAAACCGAAGGGAAAGTTTCCTCTTTTGAGTATCTAGGGTTTCTCTCAGAGTCTACCCCGGATCTTTGATATCCTAAGTTAAAGGATTCCCCGCAGATATCTTGCCGGTGTGATAGACTTTAAAAGAGAAGTTTCCTCCTTTAGATATGTGGAATCCAAACTGGCTTAAACACTTCGAGATGTGTAGCCGACAGAGATCTTTCTAGAAGTTTCGGGATTAAGTTGGTATGTCGCTTGGCGCTGCTGCCTCCCCAGTTCTAGGTGTAAGACACTGGCTGAACCTGTGTGGACCCCCTCACTCCTTTGAAGACCTCAGAGCTGATCTGTCCATGCCAAGGGAGTCTTGCAGGGCTGGTTTCTTCTGGCTGACCTCCTAGTTAGGGGAACATCCGGTGGACCATCAGGAGCTCAGCGGTCCTGCTGCCTTAAGCCAGCTTGACCATGTTGACTTCAGGTCTGATCTTGACTCTTCACACGTTAGTCAACGCCTGGAAATTTTATGCATCATCACTCGGGATTGATAATCTCTCTATCCTGATCGATATATTTGTTAAGACAAGGCCTTGTTCCATCGATTAACCCTAAAACTTCCATGCTATATAATTGTCAGATTGAAGCTTAATTGGAATCGCGTTTCCCACGAAATTAATGAAAGAAATGTAATTTTACTAGTATCCATAGTTTTAGAAGAGAAGAAAGAAAGAAAGAAGAAATCAGGAAGTTCGAGAGAGAAAGCTAGAGGTTGAAGATGAAGAAGATATGGTGATTTAGAGAGAAAAAGTTGAAGGTTGAAGACGAGAGGAAACTTGAGGATCAAGCTCTGAACCATTTTTATGGTGATGCATAAAAATGTCCAAACGTTGACTAACGTCTGAAAAGTCAAGATCAGACCTGAAGTCCAATGGGTTTACCCGGCTTAAGGCAGCAGGACCACTGAATCCTTGACGATCCGCCACACTCCCCTAACTGGGAGGTCGGCTAGAAGAAACCAACCCTGTAACGTCCTCGGCATGACCAGATCAGCCCTGGGGTCTCTAAAAGAATAAGGGGGTCTGCACAGGTTCGACCAGTGTCTTACGCCAGAACTGGGGAGGCCCTAGCGCTACGCGACCTACCGACTTAATCCCGAAATATCTTTAAAGATCTTAGTCGGTTACAGATCTGGAAGTGTTTAAGCAAGCTTGGACTTCAAGAGCCTTAAGGGAGGAAATATCTTCTTGAAGATCTATCACCTCCGCAGGATATCTACGAAATATCCTTGAACTTAGGATATTTCTATATATCTTAGATACAGGATAATTACGAAGGGAAACCCTAATTCGGCCTATAAAAGGGCCTCATATCATCTTCTTCAAGTTAAGCTAAAGAAGTCTAACAAACTCAATAACCGGAAGCATCATTGAATACTCATTATTTTACTATAAAGAGCAATCTGACTGGATCGAGTCTCGGAGCGGTTTTCTTTCTTTTTGCAGGTTTCCTCCCCAGATTTCTAAGAGATGGGTCGAGAATCGAAAGAATATCGATCATCTAGACGGAATATTTGATCATAGCAGAGGCTGTCATGCATCAACTCCCTTTTTCATGTTGATCTAACGGAAGGCCAATTTTTGACATCAACATTTGGCGCTAGAAGGAGGGAATCTCTCCAGCAAAAATCCTTAACGATTCGACTTCTTGAATCTCGTTCTTCAATTTTGTCAACAAAATCATTCATTAAAAATCACCGCTCCTTCTTTATCCACCCTATCAAGGTATTCTGGTAAGAATTCTTATCTTATAATACCTTGATGCGCGGGCGGTCTGAGAAAAAGAAAATACTAGGGTTTCTACAAAAGTGGCTTGAAGTTGGGTTCCCATTAAATAATAGTTTCTAGTGAGAGAAACCAAGGAGAAATAATGGGAGTCATCCTCCTGGATGGTGGAACTATCCGTATTAACATCTTAATGGAGTAGAAATCGTCAAGAGGAGATGTGGTTGTCTGATAAACCGAGCAGCGGGGAAAAAGAGAGATCAAGAGCAAGACGGTATAAACGTCTACCGGAACGAATTTTCATGCTGATTGGATCAAACCACAGCAAAATTTATGCAATTACAGTCACTAAGAACTCGTGGATAGGAGTTCTGAATTGCCCATCAAAATCTAGAAGCGACAACTCCCGGATAGTTGATGGTAGTTGTCCATCGATTGGAGTTGCTCTTCATCTTGCCCGATTGCTACAGCCCTATCTAAGACGAGATTTGGCTAATTTCCCCTAATTCAAGTTTAATTTCTCAACGAGGCAGGCTAGAAAGTTAAGTTGGTTAGGCTGCAACTATTTTCTAGAGAGAGAAAAAACCTCTAGGAGCTTTCATGGACGTCTTGGTAGGGGTGTTCATTTAGTATCCGAAACGACCAAACCAATCCGATCCAAACAGATTTGGGCGGTTTGGACACCGATCTAATGGTTATCCGGATTGGTTTGGATACTAAAATATAAAAACCGAGTGGTTTGGTTCGGTCTATGGATTTGTTTGACGGGTAACCGAAGAAACCGAACCAAACCATTTATTATTACAATCTATATATTATATATGTGAGAATATATGATTCAACTGTTTTTCATTTTTTTCTCTTCCTGGAATGTTGATAAACTATGTCGAATTAATCACGTACATGTAGACTTAAGGATTTGTGAGATAATACTATTTTTTTAGCATAATCTAAGAATAATTATAGCTAGTTTTAAAGTTGAAAATTCGAAAGTTTGTTCTTGGATATTTTTTGACCTTTTGGTTTTGTTATTTAACCGAACCAAAGCGTTCATTGCATACCATAAACGGATTGGTTCGGGTTGAAATTTAGAATAACCGAACCCTTTGGATTGAACTATGGATAGGTTCAAAAAGTCGGTTATCCAACCGATGTGCACCCCTACGTCTTGGTAAGAAAAGGAAGAGAAAGAAATCCCGCTTAATGGAAACCAGGTCCTGTTGAAGGGAAACGTCAACCACAGCTATCGGGAAACCAGTTATTGCTAAAGGGAAGCTTTGACGAAAAAGGAACAACTATAACGCCACCGTTTCTTCGACAATCGCTCAGGCTTCTCAACTGGGTCGGAAGGGGAGTTTTCTTATTCTTACACCTTTTATTACGATTCTTTTACCCTTATCTATTATTTCTTATCATTTTATGATGATTGAGCCAAACGTGGGTCAATTTCGACTAAACTTTCATCGGTTACCGGCAAACTGTATAACCGGATTACGACCTATACTCCTACGAACAACTGGGTCGAATTAGTTGTAGTCTACCCTGCCTAGCATATGTAGTATTCGATAAACAAGAATAAAATAAAATAAAGTAATAATAATGATTATATATAAATACACACACACACACATATATATATATATATGTGTGTGTGTGTGTGTGTGTATATATATATATATATATATACGAGGGTGTAACCTGTGCCCGTAGGGCATGGACAGTACTTCTTAAATTTTAGTACATATGACCATGATCCTGAGCAAATTAAAGAAAGATGTAACCGGTCTGATCTATTGCTTGAAGAAGAAAGAGAGGGTTAATCTTAATCATACTTTCGACGATTGCGGACAAATCATACAATTCAGTAATAACCTATACTTTCACGAAAAACCTGATCGAATTAAATTAGGTTTGCCGCTGTCGGATGCTTACATAAAAAGGAAAATAGAAAAATGCATACACACACATCTGTTTACGTTTGTATATATTGCAATTTGTTTACACACATAGTCATCGGAAAATATTTTCATCTATTCTAATGCTAGAACGAACTGACTCACTTCCTCGAGCCATAATGATAAGAGATTTTCAAGCTTCAATCCTTTCTTCTTGATGACTTATGATTTAGAACCTCCTCAGTCATTAAGTAATAACCTGATATTAATGTCTAAATTGCTTAACAATGAGTTCAGACTCACCAAATTAAGTTCTGAATTGCTAATAGTTAAATCCTCATGCTGACTATCAAACTTTGATTTATTACCACTACCTTTGATTCATTTGTTACATGTACATATACGCGGAGCAACAATGGTCGGAGCCTAGTTATGAACAACAAGGAAATGGATGAGTCCTGAATTTTAAGCGGAGGAACCAATTGACAAACTTCAGCCGGAAATGATCAAACCACCACGTGTCAGGGAAGTTTCTCATCTCATAATAATAACTGCTTTAATAATGTGTTCACGTGTTTCTCAGACAACTGATTCTTTGTATTTGGAAGATACCTTTTATTTTCCTATGGTCACGGGAACCAATACACGAATAATGAGCAAACAACTGGACAGATCTTCGAAAGAACACCTGGAAGTAATTGCTCTCTTTAAACCCAACATTAGATGGAATTCTACCACTTGGTCGGCTTAACGACCAAAGAGCAAAAGTCAAACAAGATTTTCTGTCGCTAAAAAATAAACTTTACAACCTTATATGCCACGTAAGGCAACACAAGGCTGAACACGACTTGGGCTAGGCCATTTACAAGCCCTGAAGAGAGAGAGAATGGACACTGATGCACCCGAAAAGGTTGCACACCCAAGCGGAGGTATCAAGTAGTAATCCGGCAAAACCGGGATTGATCCAAGGATATGAGGGTAGTTTAGATATCGAAGGGTCTTATTCGTCGGTTTAAGTATTACTAGCTAACTTAGACTAAGACAAAAAGGGAAACAGAGGTAAATGAGGAGTTTTATAATCAAATAAGTAACAAAAGAAGAAAACAAGTAAGTAAAACAAACTAAAATATCAATGTAAGAGGGCGAGAGAGATTTGAGAGAAGAGTTCGGAGGAACAAGAGTCGGGAACAACAAGTGAGAGAAGTGTCGAGGTCCGGGAATCCGATGTGGTGAACCTACAACTATGTACGGTCTAATCCAATGGATTGATACAAACCTAGTCTCGATTCCTAAGGTAGATGTTCATAAGCACTACGTATGTCCGGAGATAATACTTAGTCAAATAAACTTCCTAAACGAATAAAACCGAATCATCGATCACATTGCCTAATTGATTAACTATGCGAAGTACTTGATAAGACACATGAAAAACGATTGAAACAAGTAATCGAAATAAGAGAACATCAATTTATTATCAAACCCATTAAATTATCACAAACACAATCACAAATTCATCGCATTTCATCTCATAATCGACACACTAAAGTAAGCTAAACATGGAGAATGAACAAGAAATGAAAGGAAAATGATGAAGAATCCCCCTTTTTCGGTGTGGTGCGAGACTAAGATCTTCGGAAAATATGAGTAGTTAAGGTGCAGCCGATCTCCTCTTAGCAAAATCTGGGTTCCCTTTAGTAATCTGACTCATCTTCTCCATCTCAAGAACACAACCTCCATTAAAGCAAAACCTAGCTTTCTCTCTCTAAAAATCTTCAACCAAAATCAAATCAAACAACATGGGTAGCTAGCCAAGATGATGGGGAGTAAAAGCCCTAAGTTTTTCGGGCCAAATGATGGCCGGAAAACCTAGAAAAGTCCGGCCAAAATGATGAGGATTCCGGCCAACCCTAAGAACCATGGAATCCGACCAAGATGAAGGATCGGCCAGCTCCAAGGTGCTGTCCCGAGCGCGTCCCATAGCCGTCCCGTGTCTTTGAGCTGTCCTGAGCATGAGAGCTTCCCATACCGTGCTTGCTGGTCCCGGCTAAAGATGAAGATCGGACAGCAGCTGCTGTTCGGAGCATCCTTTCTTTATCAGCTCCAAGGTTGTTGTCCCGTCCGAGCTGTGCACGTCCCGTGCTCCTGCCGGGCTGCTGCTCCGTTACTCTCATGTTGCAGCAGTTCCGAGCTGCAGCTCGGGCTGCTGCTCGGCCGGCCTAGTGTGCTGGCCGGCCTATGCTTGGTCGGCCCTCCTCCTTCTTCCTTCTCTCTTTTCCTCTCTTCCACTCAAACCCTAAAAGCTTAGAGTTAAAGAACACCCAAAAACCCTAGCCTCTTTTGCTCCTTTCTCTCTCCTTCTTGGTTGTTGGTTGAATCCAAGCTAGAAGATGATGAATAGTAGCCTAAACTACTAAAACCCTAGGTCAAGACTTTGACTTTGACTCAGACTTGGGTCTATAAAGAGAGTGCCTCCAAGATTCTTCCTTGTCTTGTTCTTCTTCTTTTCTTTTGTGGGCTTTGGGCTTGGTTTAGATATCAAGAGGTGCCTCCATCTTGTCTTTACATTTAAAACCAAGGGAAGTGCCTTCAAGAAAAGACATTGGCTTCTTTCTTTCATAACTTCCCCGTCCGAACTCCGAATCAACTTCCGTTTTCACCGTCATATTCGTCATTGACTTCACTTGTTGTTTGACTTCTGATTTGACCAAAATTACCAAAATACCCCTGGTGCTATTTGTAGGGTTTTGTGTATCCTATACACTATCTAGTGTTCTAAGCGGAATCTCAAACATCATATGTTAACACTAGATTTCCCAGGATCATATGCATAAACTAATCAATGAACTAGAAGAGAGATAAATACCTTAACGCGTTTTTCCCTCGAACCATTCCAATCGCATGTAAAGATCGAGAGCTCCAAGTGTAGCTCCTCTACTTGAGACACCGAGTGAATAGACTTGATCTCCCTTCCTTTCAGACTGCTAGGACTTACTAGAAGGTTGAGAAGAACTCTTCTTCTTGACTAGATTGATAGAACGGGAGCTTTTCTTCTATATTCCTCTCTCTCCAATAGCTGTATATTCAGAGAGAGAGAGAGAGCTGTATATTTTTCCTTAGAGAAAAATCCACACCTTTTCTGTTCTCAACTGACCCAATATATAGACAAACCCTAATTAGAATCCCATTCAGATTAGGTCTTTCTATTTTCGGGTCACAGAAAAGATAATTACCAAAATACCCTTTTGGGGTATTTTGACAAGTCCCTTTAGTGTGGCCGGCCAGAACAGCCCACCATGGGCTTTCTATGGCCGGCCCACTTGCTCTGGTCGGCCATCATATGGCCGGCCCACTTGCTCTGGTCGGCCATCATATGGCCGGCCTTATGAGCCTTCCCCGGGGCACCCTTTTAAGGCCCGGTTCTTTCTATCTTGATCCGAATCTCCATTCGAACCCTTTCGGTCTTTCTAGTTGGATCCCATCCATCTTTAGCCTGTTCCCGTCTAGTCAAGTCTCTCCGATCAAGCTACCACTCTTATGTGTAACCCGTTGTAGGATCCGGTCTATGTTAGCCGCGAATCAACTCCTTGATCCGACGATCGTAGTTGGCTTCTAGCAAAGCATTACGACCCCTAATTGGACCGGACTGGATGATCTTCACGTGTGGTCATCATTATCCTAACTGACAAATTGATCGCATTGCCACCTTGGTTGAAGGACACTCCTTCGGAAGGACATCTCCTTCAGACCGAACGGATATATCCTTCACTATTTTCTTCCCTTTTGCCGCATAAGATGAAAATGTGATAATTCGCTCTCTTTATTCCGAATTACACGCCAAACCACAAATAAACTACCTAGCAATAAAAACACATAAAAAAATAAAACTCGAAAAGAACTAACTCATCAAAGTTAAGTGACCTAAATGTGGCATTTTCACGCTACATCAACATCCCCAAATTTAGAATTTGCTAGTCCTCGAGCAAACAAAAAAACAAGACAATAAAGTAAACCTAGCTCACTTTCGGAGGACTCCCAGTTGCATTTAGCGTATGCAACAAGCCTTTAAACCCTTAGGTTACCCCTAAAGGACGAGTTTTGTCTCGTGAGGGTTTCCAGTGAATACACCCACAAAGTTCTAGATTCTAAGGGACAAAAGAGTTCAACTATCGATGCAAATAAGGTGATGATCAACAAGTGAGAGACTAAAGTATGTCAAACATATGAATCAAACCAATAAACACAAAAGCATGCTAAGAATCTCCTCACTAGTAGTTTTTTACTCAAATGTAAGTATCCCATCATCATGAGTATCATCCAAGGTTAAAGTAACAAAACCTTGTTTCCTATCATAGCACATTTCGCCTCGACTTTGGCCTCACGGTCTTACGCTCTTAAACATGAAATCACTCAAAAACGAATCGTGATGGTTTACTCTCATGTGTGAGTATGGAATGAAGTAAACTCAACACATACAAAATTAAATGAGGATAACAAGTTATAAAACGAAATGATCTCTTAGGAATGGAAATAACCACTAACGAAATGGGGAAGCTCACTCACTCTTCTCACCCACTCTACCACTCTAATAATGTCTCTTAAAGGTCAACGGATACAAGTGATGGAATGGAAGATGATGAAATCCCGAGAATGTCGACGCCTTCAACGATAAAAGAACACTCAAACAACCTTTAAACTTAACTTCTTGCATTAAATACTATATTTTCATAGCACTTACACAAACACAAAATAACACATATAAATAAACTTTCTTCCTTTTTTCTTTTCTTTTTTCCTTTCTTTTCTCTTTTTCTTTTTTTTTTCTTTCTTTTTCACTTTTTCACTTTTTTTTTGGGTTATTTCCCATATGGCCCCCTACTTTGTGACCAGCTTCCCGCCTGGCCCCCCACTTTACGAGAAATACCCATATGGCCCCCTTCCGTTATAACACCGTTACTCTCTCTCTTCCATTTCTTTTCTCTCTCTTCCAACATGTTTTCTCTCTCTGCCACCTCGTCAAAACCAGCCATCTCATCACCTTCTCCGGCAAGGTTGCCGGCCGGCCAAATTTCCGGCCGGCGACCTTCAAATATAAAAAAAAAAAAAAAAAAAAAATCTCTTTTTCTCTCTCTTCTCTCTCTCTCTCTAAAAAAAAACAATTTTTTTTTTAAAATTCTCTCTCCCCTCTCTCTCTAAATTCTTTCTGTTCTTCTTCTTCTTCTCTTTTCTCTCTCTCTTCTTCTTCTTTCTCTCTCTCTTTCCCCCCTCTCTCTATTCTCTCTCTCTCGACCTCCGGCGAAGTCGCTGGAGGTCGAACATAACAGTCTGTTCTGTTCTGTTAGAACAGATCTGTTTTGTTAGAACAGATCTGTTCTGTTCAGATCTGTTCTGTTCGAACAGATTCTGTTCTGTTCTGAACAGAATCTGTTCGAACAGAACAGTCTGTTCGACCTCCGGCGACTACGCTGGAGGTCGAGAGAGAGAGAGAGAGAATAGAGAGAGGGGGGAAAGAGAGAGAGAAAGAAGAAGAAGAGAGAGAGAAGAGAAGAAGAAGAAGAGAGGGAGGAGAGAGAATTTTAAAAAAAATATTTTTTTTTTAGAGAGAGAGAGAAAAAAAGAAAATTTTTTTTTTTTATATTTGAAGGTCGCCGGCCGGAAATTTGGCCGGCCGGCGACCTCGCCGGAGAAGGTGATGAGGTGGCTGGTTTTGACGAGGTGGCAGAGAGAGAAAACATGTTGGAGGAGAGAGAAAAGAAATGGAAGAGAGAGAGTAACGGTGTTATAACGGAAGGGGGCCATATGGGTATTTCTCGTAAAGTGGGGGGCCAGGCGGCAAGCTGGTCACAAAGTAGGGGGCCATATGGGAAATAACCCTTTTTTTTTTTTACACGTATCCAAACACCAAAAGAAAAATACAACTAGTATTCTCAACAAATCACCTTTACTTTCACATTTTGCTTTCACAATCTTTCTTCTTTACTTCTCATGCCTTCATTCTCGGGAATAGTATGATGAATGAATGGGTGAAATATCCGTTTCCCTAAAGTTGACACCATTATTGGGTTTCATAGACTAGAAGAGTGAGGTTTATTTGTTATCCTGATGTCACTCCCAGTGGCTAAGAAAGTTGAGCTCATGAGATCGTCTAAGCTCTTTTGAAAGTTGCGAAGTTGAGTAGCTCTTCATTCTACTCGGAGTTAGCGCGGAAGAGTACACTCAAAAGCAATAGAAAGGCTCAGATATCTCACATGGGTTTAAGTCTCCATTAATGACTATTTTAGGTCACTTAGAAGTGTTCCTTCTTCCTTAAGATGATACTCACATGATAAGACACCAACACCAAAGGACTTAACATTCATGAAAAGAATAAGAGCATGCATAAGATTTATCAAGAAAGAACCACATGCATCAACATACTCAAGAATACCACCAGAGTCATACCAAATCTACCCAAAAATTTTCAAATTTGGTTAATTTGTTGAACCCTCTTGTCTTTTGAAATCTAAGGTCATGATGTCATGCGACCAAAAGGTCGTATCCCCATCCCCAAACTTAAAACTAACATTGTCCTATATTTTTTTAGCATATATTCACTAAAATATAAGAGGTACAATAAGTTAAAGAGAAGAGTGGAAGGATATTACCATAGCCGTAGGAGATAAAAGGAATACTACCAAGACTTATGTATTCGAGTTCCAAGTTGATGATGAGTCCATCGTCATCCCCACACTTGAAACGAACCACGTCCCAAAAGTATACAAAGAGAGAAACGCTCCTAACACATCAATAAATAACTTAAGAATGAAGCATAAGCATGACCATATAACGATAAGACCACTCACGCGGGATCACTCGATTGCATCAAGCTATGCAATTAGCCTTTGAGTCTCTCGTATGCACGAGAGCACGAGTTTTGTCTCGTGGAGGGTTTCCAGAGATGATACCCACAAACATCAAACTCCATCTCAATAGACCTACCAATCATATAACAAAAGACGAAATATTTGGGGGTCTACCCATACGAAAATTTTAACTGGTAAGAACCGTCTCACAACAATGTAATGGTATGGGTTTATACGTGAGACGACAAAAAATAAGAGGTAATCCCCAACCTTGGATGATGACAAGGCAACAAAGTTTGATAAAATAACAGAGGGGGCATGCATTTCACCAAAATGATCTACAAAGGTCTCAGGAATCAAACTAGTCATGTTGTTATGGTCCTCTTGAGCATTAATAGTATTGTCCCTTTGAACTACCGGTGCAAGCATATATATATATATATCACAGGTAGGCAATAATTGTTGAGAGAATGAGGGTTTAGGTCTATCAACTGGTTTAGACTCAGATTTCGACTGAAAAACCTCGTTATGTCCACCACCATTCTAAAAAATCGCATGATCCTCGGGTATGTCTACCGTCATGGGAGTCTCTAAGTTAATCATTTCATCACTTTCGAGAATGGAGTTGGACTTAACATTAGCACTAGGTGTAATACCCTCACCTGTACCCTTAGGATTTGTTGGAGTTTGGGGTTGTGAAACCCCTTTCTCGATGTCTTTTAATTTTGCTTCCATCTCTTTAAGGGCGTGCAAGGTGTTTTGGCTAATCTGAGTTTCTACCTCATAAAATGATTTCGAAACATCTTCAAGAGTCCTCTCATGATGAGATGCATAAGTGAAACCAACTAAGGGCTCTTGAAGATTGTCATAATCATTTGTAAAGGCATCACTCCTTGAACCTACGGGCTTCATATACGTGTCTACGACATTTGTGCATCCTAATGAGACATCTCGACAAAGAGAAATAGTAGGGCATTCACCCGTTAGGTGTTCTCGACTTGCACAAATGCTACAAACACTATCAATCACTAAATCACCATCATGCATATCTGTAAATTCTTTCCGAGACACGTTGAAAATTTTATCATGTACTTCCCCATTTTCCTTGAAAAAACATATGCCTCCTTTTGAGTAATGGTCTCCTTCGGCTATATCTTCGTCACTCTTAACGGGTGTGTCCCAATCTTGGGCCTTGTCCGCTAAGAGGTCGAGATACTCCCAAGCCTCATTAGGACTTTTACTCATAAACTCTCCGTTGCACATAACTTCCACGAAGTGTTTCATTTTGGAAGTCAAGCCATCGTAAAAGAATCCGATGACCCTCCATGTTTCGTAGTTATGATGTGGACATGCGAGAAGGAGGTCTTTAAATCTCTCCCAACACCTAAAGAAGGTCTCCTCTTTGTCTTGCTCAAAGTTCATAATTTCTCTTCTTAAGGTGGTGGTTCGATGAGCGGGAAAGAACTTTTTCAAAAACACCCTAGTCATCTCATCCCAACTTCTTATAGTCCTAGGCCTTAAAGAATGAAACCATATCTTCGACTTTTCTTTTAATGAAAACGGAAATAATTTGAGTTTAGCGATTCCCTCAAGTTCTCCATTGATTGGGAGTATCGAGCAAATGTCATCGAACTCTCTCAAATGAAAATATGGATCTTCATTCTCTAAGCCTCGAAATATAGGAAGTAATGGAATAATCTCAGGGTCTATGTCTAAATTACACACATTACTCGGAAATATGATGCATGAAAGTATGCTAGCCATATTAGGTTCAAGGTAGTCCCTAAGACTTCTAAGCGGTCGATGAACCTCATACCCATCATTCCAACTATCATTCCCATTAACATCCATTGAAGCACAATTAAAAAAAATGCAAGCAATCACAAGTGTTCAATTCGACTACAACTATCAATAATAGACAAGATGCAAATGCACTTAAGCCGCTCAAATAGGTAAAGGTTAGGGAACGATACTAGAGGTGGCGTTTGTTACCACAATTGGATCCTCTTCCCTTTTCTTGTCTCTACCTTTTTATCCCCAAACTTGTTTGCTTTCGTCCTTTAAAGCACCTTGGATGAGTACCTCAAAGAAAACAAGAATTAAAAAGAAACTAAAAAAAACAAAGAAAATAAACGTCCAAGTAAGCAAATAGCACTAAACTAATGAACAAAACACGTAAACGATATCTAAACTACTAACCCTATCCCGGCCGGTAGCGGCGCCAAAAACTTGATGCACCCGAAAAGGTTGCACACCCAAGCGGAGGTATCAAGTAGTAATCCGGCAAAACCGGGATCGATCCAAGGATAGGAGGGTAGTTTAGATATCGAAGGGTCTTATTCATCGGTTTAAGTATTACTAGCTAACTTAGACTAAGACAAAAAGGGAAACAAAGGTAAATGAAGAGTTTTATAATCGAATAAGTAACAAAAGAAGAAAACAAGTAAGTAAAACAAACTAAAATATCAATGTAAGAGGGCGAGAGAGATTTGAGAGAAGAGTTCGGAGGAACAAGAGTCGGGAACAACAAGTGAGAGAAGTGTCGAGGTTTGGGAATCCGATGTGGTGAACCTACAACTATGTACGGTCTAATCGAATGGATTGATACAAACCTAGTCTCGATTCCTAAGGTGGATGTTCATAAGCACTACGTATGTCCGGAGATAATACTTAGTCAAATAAACTTCCTAAACGAATAAAACCGAATCATCGATCACATTGCCTAATTGATTAACTATGCGAAGTACTTGATAAGACACATGAAAAACGATTGAAACAAGTAATCGAAATAAGAGAACATCAATTTATTATCAAACCCATTAAATTATCACAAACACAATCACAAATTCATCGCATTTCATCTCATAATCGACACACTAAAGTAAGCTAAACATGGAGAATGAACAAGAAATGAAAGGAAAATGATGAGAGAATCCCCCTTTTTCGGTGTGGTGCGAGACTAAGATCGTCGGAAAATATGAGTAGTTATGGTGCAGCCGATCTCCTCTTAGCAAAATCTGGGTTCCCTTTAGTAATCTGACTCATCTTCTCCATCTCAAGAACACAACCTCCATTAAAGCAAAACCCTAGCTTTCTCTCTCTAAAAATCTTCAACAAAAATCAAATCAAACAACATGGGTAGCTAGCCAAGATGATGGGGAGTAAAAGCCCTAAGTTTTCCGGGCCAAATGATGGCCGGAAAACCTAGAAAAGTCCGGCCAAAATGATGAGGATTCCGGCCAACCCTAAGAACCATGGAATCCGACCAAGATGAAGGTTCGGCCAGCTCCAAGGTGCTGTCCCGAGCGCGTCCCATAGCCGTCCCGTGTCTTTGAGCTGTCCCGAGCATGAGAGCTTCCCATACCGTGCTTGCTGGTCCCGGCTGAAGATGAAGATCAGACAGCAGCTGCTGTTCGGAGCATCCTTTCTTTATCAGCTTCAAGGTTGTTGTCCCGTCCGAGCTGTGCACGTCCCGTGCTCCTGCCGGGCTGCTGCTCCATTACTCTCATGTTGCAGCAGTCCCGAGCTGCAGCTCGGGCTGCTGTTCGGCCGGCCTAGTGTGCTGGCCGGCCTATGCGTGGCCGGCCCTCCTCCTTCTTCCTTCTCTCTTTTCCTCTCTTCCACTCAAACCCTAAAAGCTTAGAGTTCAAGAACACCCAAAAACCCTAGCCTCTTTTGCTCCTTTCTCTCTCCTTCTTGGTTGTTGGTTGAATCCAAGCTAGAAGATGATGAATAGTAGCCTAAACTACTAAAACCCTAAGTCAAGACTTTGACTTTGACTCAGACTTGGGTCCATAAAGAGAGTGCCTCCAAGATTCTTCCTTGTCTTGTTCTTCTTCTTTTCTTTTGTGGGCTTTGGGCTTGGTTTAGATATCAAGAGGTGCCTCCATCTTGTCTCTACATTTAAAACCAAGGGAAATGCCTTCAAGAAAAGACCTTGGCTTCTTTCTTTCATAACTTCCCCGTCCGAACTCCGAATCAACTTCCGTTTTCACCGTCAGACTCGTCATTGACTTCACTTGTTGTTTGACTTCTGACTTTGACCAAAATGACCAAAATACCCCTGGTGCTACTTTCTTCCCTTTTGCCGCATAAGATGAAAATGTGATAATTCGCTCTCTTTATTCCGAATTACACGCCAAACCACAAATAAACTACCTAGCAATGAAAACACAAATAATTAGAAATAAAACTCGAAAAGAACTAACTCATCAAAGTTAAGTGACCTAAGTGTGGCATTTTCACGCTACATCAGACACCTCCATATATACCTGAACTATTTTATATTGTTGTGTTGTCAATTGGCGGAAGCCGACACAACGTCTAGACCGACCCAAAGCTCATAAGTTTTGCTTAGAAACACAAATCCCATTACCGAATAATGGTACTAAATGTAAATAACAAGGGAACTTTTCAAAGATCCCTCAACGGAAAGAATTCAGGATCAAGATTTTTTGAAGATAGAATATAAAATTCTTTAACTCTTAAATATTTCCCTTTAGTAGGGTGTTATGTCGGACACTCTAAACAGAAAAAGGAGAATAACTATAACGAAAGGCAAGACTGAACTCCTCAGTCATTGCAAAACTCTTCAGACGAAGGTCTCATGTCAGAAATAACGTAGTAAGGATATGAAAAACAAGGAGTAACTCTTTCTCATATTGGTTATACTTCTCTAGTTTGATAATTAGTTCATTACTTTCACTAAAAATCAAACTTAGGGGGGTATATATGCATATATACGCTGCTGCATTGAAAACATTGACAAGTAGGAACGAACCTATGCATATGACTCATCGATGAAGTGTGTAGATAACGTGAACTGTTATGAACCATAAGCATGCCACATGTTATACTATTATCATAACACCTGCCAAAAAGCTCAAAAGAGTACTTGTACTCAAAACGAGTCATACAAAAATTTGGTTATACTGCATGAACATACACGATCCAAATCTGAAATATACTTGGAATAAATTAGATTTACTCTGAACGATTGAGTATTTATATATCATACAAGCCATACTAGTACCACTTGAACTGAAAAGTATATCTGAATATTTGTTGTGCTAACTTTGCATGATATGAAACAAGTAAATACGTCAACGACGCAAATAGATTAACGCACCTAACACATGATTTTGTGTTGTTATGATTCGAAGCTATATAGTGATCTTCCTATTATTAGCTAATAATGAATTAACAACTCTTGGAAATGTAGAATGCATGGAGAAAACATACGTGAAATGTGACGCCCCGTGTCCCAAAATAGACACGACCACGCCCCGGCAATTCACAGACGAGACTAAAATCCGGCAGAGTCTCCTCTGTAAATCGAACCGGTCGCACCTGTAAACCTGTCATGCAAACCATACATTCGCATACACAAAGAGATAAACTATCGAGCGGAAGCTAAACAAACTCAACTTAGTTTCGGGTCGAAACCCGAACCACAAAAATACAAATGCCTCATAAAACACCGATACAACTTA
Source organism: Eschscholzia californica (assembly GCF_041429995.1). NCBI lineage: Eukaryota > Viridiplantae > Streptophyta > Magnoliopsida > Ranunculales > Papaveraceae > Eschscholzia > Eschscholzia californica. The sequence goes on along the minus strand of NW_028238309.1, from coordinate 25,780,047 downwards.
TAAACAACTCTAAGTTTTACGTATATACATATTAGAGTTTGGTTTCTGCAATAAATACATAACTTGAAAATAACGAAAAAAACATATAAAACGACATAACTCCACTAGCCTCGTCAGACAAGATCACCGGCTGGAATACAACTCCGCCTCGAGGCTACAACCAAGAACCTGCACACTGACAACTGGTAGGGGGTCAGAATACTCACCGACACGAGTTATTCTGGTAGAAGACCAATCCAAAACCAATCACGTTTTCAAAATTTCATTTAATAAGTTGTAAACATCATGACAAAACGAGTTATCAAACCAGTTACCATATATATTATATAGAAAACCATTTTCCTTAATCTAGCAAGCAATAGCAGTGATTAGCTGCCCACCCATGGTGCGCTCCCAATAAGAGGAGAGTTCCTCAGGAGAGCCTAGAGTGCGTTAGATAGTACCAGCCCATTTATGGCACTAGCTAATGCACTACGTCTCCTCGAGAAAGAGACTTACCCCTAGCCGGTAAGCCCCTCTCCCACTAAGGGACTCCGCAATCATTGAAGAGTTTACCTCATGATACATATATACCTTAAGTATCTAAATACGTTTTTGATCACCGAGTTCGAATAAGAGAGCCGTCCCCCAATACCCATGGAAGGACCTGAACCTCATTCTCTTCGGTACCTTGTCATGCATCTAATGCAATCTTTCAAAATCAGTTTCATCCATTTATCAAAACCAGTATTCATATTCGATTCATTATCTTATCAAACACGGAAGTGGAACAACCAAGAGTCATATCGCCACAAAGCAGAGGGATCCCAATCAATGTCACCTCCCAGGCGAGCGGTCAGGGTGTACGGCCCTGGGCCTCGAGCTGGAGGCACGAGCACCAATGGCCAGCAAGTGAAGCACTCTACTCCCACAGGTCTCATGACTAGTGTCGCCCACCTCACCGGTCTCACACGGATCACAACCGTGTCCACATGTCATCCTACCCTCAATGGCTACATGCCCGTAGGTTGACAAAATTCGCAGTCGGGTACATACAAGAAAATCCCCAGTAGTTCACAATCATCGTAAAATCAGTTCGAAAACATTTCTCATATCGCATCAAAACATTTCAAGCATATTTCAGTTCCTCACATAAATCGAGTTTCATGCTACCTAAACTCTAGTTATAATGACGCATATATAACTATAGAATCTAGCATATTCATCATCTATAAAACCATGTTGGATAAAGGATTCAGAACCCCTACCTCAGTCCTTGCTCACCAAAGACCTCCCGCCTACCAGACGACCTTATTCCTCCTCATTCGCATACTCTGGGATAAGGAAGAATAACCAAAAACACCGAATAGAAACATTAGGTTCTAAACGAAGAACCTTGCACGACAAAAACGATAAATAAAACAAAACAATGAAAACTCATAACATAAAAACAAAACGATAACTTTGGAAGACTTCGACTTAACCGAATTTTGATCGATCTTCTATCTTTCATACCATGCTTACTTAGGGTCCACCAATCAGTGTTTGAACTTACTTATGTCCCTAACATTTAGTTATTAAATGTATTCCTCAAAATCCAAGCGAGTCACCTTTGAAATTCATAAAATACGAACAACAACAAAGCAGAATTTTCCTAACTGCGCATTGTTCGTTAAAATAGCCATAACTCTCTCGTCCGAGATCGAAACGACTTGTACCATACCTTTCTGGAATCGTCACAAGACGAGCTACAATATTGATGAAGACTCAAACATCTGTTGGAACCTCTATAACTATCGAATACAGTAAAAACAGTAGGCAGTTTTCAGATTTGCTGAATAGCGCGTTGTTTAGTAAAACAGTCGTAACTCTCTCGTCCGATATCGGAACGACTTGTACCATACCATTTCGGAAAGCTAAGATCCTAAACTACGACTTTTGTGTTTCGGGAAAGTCCATCCAAGTAACATATAAAGCCCAGAAAGGCTCGGACAGTAGACTAAATTCAGTTTCCGAATCGGCAATCGATCGATCGATGATTTATATCAAATAATCTCTCTAAAGTTTACTTATATACCAAAATTATTTTATTCCCAACCATATAAACCCTAGAACTATATGAATCATACAAATCCCCAAATTTCATAAACCTTAAACCCTAGAATTAAGAATTTTGACATTAAATCATCAAAACTACAATTACCAAATTGATTTTATTACTCTTACTCTACTTGTTCATGTTTTCATCCCAAACTAATAACAATTCGAAGTAGAAACAAGATTTCATTAACCCGATTCAAAAGAAATTCGATCTAGAGAGAGAAAGAGAGTTTTACTCACCAACATTAACGAACTAAGCTCGAATCAACTCATTGAAGCTTGAATTCAACAAAAAATCAAATTTCCCCTTGAAATCAACTTGAAATCTCCATAGAAATCGAATTTTCTTTCACCCAAACCCTAACCCTCAATTTCTGTCGAGCAAAAGAGGGATAAAAGGTCTGATTTTTCTTTCCTTCTCCATTCCCACGTATTTACAGTTAGGTCCCTGTTTTTGTCTCGATTGCAAAATACCCCCTAAATTTTCCTCTTTGCTGATTTGGCCCTTCTTTTGACTTCACCCAATTGTCGAATAGTCCCTAAACCAACCTTTTAAAACACGGGATGTTACATGAAAGGACCCAAACAAGGCCTCTAAGGTACGCGCACCTATCAAACTCGACTTTGCCTCGACAAAGTCACAAGATTAAGTCCTACTCCGTTAGGCACAGATCCGATTTTTCTTTAATAAGGCCACATACAAAGGTAGCCCTGGTAGCGAAAGCAACAACCAGGGGACCTAAAGGTAGTCTTGGTAGCGGAAGCAACGACCAAAGGCCCTAATATAAAAACGACCCTGATAGTGAAATCCACGACCAGGGACAGGACAACCTCGGTAGCTGCGGCGACGACCGATGGCCCTAAGGAGCAGTCGTAGTTAAACTAAACCTTTGCTCGAGTAAACTGACCCTCCACCAAGGTCCCAAGGAGACGTCCTAGTTAAACTGACCGTGCTCAAGCCGGCATTAGGCAGCTCTGGTAGCTAAAGCAACGACCAGAAACCTTAAAAGGAGAAGTCCTAGTTAAACTCACTTTATTCGAGTGAAACGCGGTTTCCACTTAGGATCCCAAGGAGAAGTCCTAGTTAACCTACAACCCTGGTAAAGGTGACCGGGGGTATAAGGAGAAGTCATTGCGAAACTAGTCATGCTTAGGCAGACAAAACAACCCTAATAGCCCAAGCAACGACCATGGATACGGGAGGAGTCCGGGTGAAACTAGTCGTGCTCAAGCCGACGAAAACAGCCCTGGTAGTGACGACCAGGGGTTAAGGAGAAGTCCTAGTTAAACTAGTCGTGCTCAAACCGACGAAAACAACCCTGGTAGTGACGACCAGGGGTTAAGGAGAAGTCCTAGTTAAACTAGTCGTGCTCAAGCCGACGAAAACAACCTTGGTAGCAACGACCAGGGGTTAAGGAGAAGTCCTAGTTAAACTAGTCGAGCTCAAGCCGACGAAAACAACCCTGGTAAAAACGGTCAGGGGTTAAGGAGAAGTCATACCTAAACTAGTTGTGCTCAAGCCAACGAAAACAACCCTGGTAAAGACGACCAGGAGTACAAGGAGAAGGCCGAGTTAACCTACAACCCTGATAGCGAAAGTGATGACCTGGGGCAGAACTCAAACTCGGAAGTTATTCTAAACTTTTTATACAGGGCTAATTTGGGTTCTATCTTGCAGGAGGAATTAGTAAGTTAGGTCATGCTAGAATAGGTCTAACTTAAACTCTATTTTGCAAAAGCGATCATTCGGAGCATGCGTAGTAAGCTAGGGAAATTGCATTAGTAAGCTTAGGATTACACTAACCCGCTAACACCTTCGGTTGAATTGGGAATTATTATGCAGGAAGCAAGGTTCAAAGAAAATGACGTCTGGTTCATCACGAAAGAACGTCAATTAGGAAGTGTTTCTTTCGCACGTTTTGGTCCTATCAAATTGGTGAAAGTCAATTTTCTTGCGAAAATTACTTTCTCAGCACTATTTTCCTACGTATCAAACGGACCCTAAAGGGAAGAAGCATCAAGGAGAAGGAAATTAAAGAAGACCTTTTTAGTTATTTTAGTACTTTATTTTTATTTTGGTGAGAGAGTGTTTAAACTTTTTTTGTATTTCTTTATTTTTTGTTTTGTTTTAAGGACTTTATTGTTTTGACCCTGAATTGGAGGGCATTTAATTTTGTAACTGTAACTAAGAAGCCTCAGGTTCACACACTTGCGAGAAGAGTGGTCGGGTCGTCTACAAAGGTCGTCGCCCGTGTTGAACGGGAGGTGACTTCTAGATGTACTTATATGATGTTTTTGCTTGCCTAATTGATTGACGAATTGTTAGTTTAATTATCATATTAGTAAGGGCATTAACCCATTACAAGATAGGAGTCAGATTTCATCACTGGTCTCTTGCCCATATAGGTAACAACATTGCGCGATCCCTAGCCTCACTTAAAATTAAAAATTGATTGGCCAAATAATACCTTCTTGACAAATCTCCAAGTTGGCTTAGCTTCATTTTCTTATTTCTTTTCGGATTTTGTTTTAATGCAGGTCCGGATAAGGTGAAAATTTGCTTAAATTCTTGCTCCGATAAGTGCAACAAAAATACTAGATTAGAATGTAATTGTATAAATTAATCTCGAAGTTTAAGTAGAAATGCAAGGGAACAATCACTTTAGTTAATTATAATGTTTTTCTATGGTGTGCTTTTTGAGTTATAAAACAAGTGGAGTCTATCATTGATTGATACAGATTTATCTAATCTTTGGATCTCATATAAGTGGTTTTTTCCAAATAAAGGTTGGAAATTTTCAAATTTATTGAGGCATTTGCTTGTAACAAAAAAAATTCATCAAGAAAACTTGTTGAATAAACACAAAGAAAGTGGAGAAGGGTTCTTGTATAATCTTATTAGAGTATAGAAGAAAGATGTTACAAAACTCTAACAAAATATTTTGTTGTCTGTCATTACTAGGTTTTCTAACAAACAATTACATGTACACTATACTCCGTCTTCTATTGTTTTCCTCTTCTTTATCAGAAATTTGACCATATGCCCTTTTGTTGGTGGCAAAGTTCTTTTTCTAGGAATCATCTGCACCGCAGGTGTGTCTGAAGTACGATCCTTCACAACACTCGAAGATCCACCATTTACGTTTCTTTCCGTCGGAAGCTTTAATCTCGCATTTTATCAGAATATGCAAAATGTTATCCAATAAACAAAAACATTTTTTTAATTAAATCCGTTATATTCTACAACTAAAATCCAAACAGATGAATTTCAAGTTAAGGGTTAACCAAAATATTAGAGAATTGGAGGTTGGCCATAACCAATTATCAGCTTTTATCAGAATTTTCGAAATGCTAGACAAGAAAATTAAAAAATAGTAATTAATCTAATATATTATAGAACTAAAACCCAAATTTAGGATTTTCTAGAATCAGTAAAATGCTGAACAAAAAAACATAGGGCTTTTGTCAAATGCTAAACCAAATATAGAGTTTTTACTAGAATATGTAAAATATGAACCAAATTTATGGTTTTAATATAATCAGAACTGTCAACACTTGGTTGCCCGAGTGGTTAAAATGTTGACATATACTCCAAAGGTCCCTGGAGGTCTCGGGTTCGATCCCCAGAGAAGGTGGAATTTCAAGATTATTGAACTTGGGGTGATTAGGGTATAAATAATGTAGATGGGCTTTAGGCCATAGTTTAGAAGGGGGTTTAGGCCGTAGTTAAGATGGGCTTTAGGCCAGTTCTTGTTTGATTTGGCAGCTACCGTGCTTATCACATCCTTGATGTATCAACGCCTTGTAATGACTATCGCACATCGAAGTCAGATTTCCAAAAAAAAAAAAAAATATAATCAGAACTTCATTAAATCTTGAAAATTAGAAGCACATATAATCGAGGTCTAGATTGTAATCAATTATTAGATTTTATCAAAATCTTCAATATGGTAGGCAATTTTTATTTCAAATGATAGTAGTAAATTTGATATAGGGTCCGTGGGTATATGGCCCAAAATAATATTCAAAAAGGGTTTAGGGTCCAATCTTCCCAAAAAATGGATTTTTAGTCCTTTTGCTCTTGGGACTAAAAACCCTTAATATATATTACATAATTCCTTCCATGTCCCAGTCGTTTTTCACGGGATTTTAATGTGTGGGGCCGCACAAAAATTTCAAACGGTTTAATGTACCTTGATTTTAGGATAAATTTAGGAAAAAACGGTTAGCTTCTCACGAAAATTTCTCTCTCTTCTATAATCTGTTTAGAAACAAAATCTAAACTTTCCCAAATCTATTTTCTCTCTCTTCTTTACAGATTTAATATGGAGATTTATTAGCCAAAAATATGGAGATTTATTAGAAAAAAATAGATAGAAACAAATCATAATTTCTCTCTCCTCTAAACAAATTTGGAAATCAAATCTTCTCTTTCCTATTATCCGAATCAATCTAGGATCAATTTAGCGTGATTTGGGGGTTAATATACAAAACATATATATCACTTTCTCTCACTTAACTTTCAGTTTTGGAAATAGTATATTTTTCTGGGAACATTAAAGCAGCATTTGTTTTCGTTTTTACTCGTACATAAATACACATCGAATACAAATTATGAAACAAATACGTAAATTATGTATTATTTATGACGAATAAACCATCATTAGTCAAGTATACAACGTAATTTATCAAATGTATTTGGGTCTTGTTCAGTAAATTACACATAATTTCTATTACATTACACATAATTTCTTTTACATTACACATCGTTTACATTCTGTTACAAAAAAATCGTTTGCACTATATTGTCGAAGAGCATATCCGAATGATTTTGCACCACCTGGAAACAAATGACCAACTTCAGTAGGAAATTCCATAAGTAACAACAAAACTGCAAAAAGAAAACATATACATTTGTTAACAAAACATATAATTTACTAGAAACGACATGTATAATGGAATAAATTATGCATACTGTTTGTTAAACTTCATAATGTGTTAGGAGACAAACATAACGTTAATTCGAATCACAAGGTCACTGTTATGTGAAAAAATATGTATAATGTGCAATTAATTACATATAATTTTTGGAACATTTATTGTACTATAAACGACAACTGTTTTGGGAAAAAATTACGCGTAATGTTGAATAAATTATATTTAATTTATGCAGATTTATAAGATGTTTTTGATATTATTTATAAAGTATGAATAATTTGTAACAAAATACATATATTTTACATTTTGTTATAAAAAACATCGTACAAAAGACGTCTGCGTTATGTATGTGTTATGTTCTGTAAACATCATGTAATGTCGTGTAAATTATATATCGTTTACATTCTATTACAACCAAATTGTACTAGATCTACTCTGGATAAAAAATGATATATGTAATTTATTGTAAACGATCCGTAATTTATGTTAAATTATATATCGTTTGCATTCAGTTATAACAAATCTTACGAGATCTTCTCTGCATCAAAAATTGTACGGAAACCTTGATGAAGATTTGAAGAAATAATCTAAAAATCTGTAACCTAAAACTACTAAAAAGTAACAAAATACATAGATACAAACACTTCTTAATCGCATTATCTTCAGTAAAGACGGATTTAACATTAACATAATAAAATCGGCTATGAATCTTAGAGAGAGAAAATACTGAATAATGATGAAGATTTGATTAGATGATACAGAGAGAAATTCGATTATAATGAAATTCATGAACAAAGTTCAAGATGAAGATGATAATTATTAAACAGAAAAGAAGAAATCAAAACCTTTAATATTACTTGAAAAGCAATATTAAATCTGATTCAGAATTTGTTCCAATGGAACGAAAAATGATTTCTGTAATGTGTCTTACCTGATAAACGACGAAGAAGATGATTTCAGCTGCTATAATGAAGAAGAAACAAGATTTCTGAGATTAATGGATGATTATCAAACGATTCTGATTTAGAGAGAGAGAGAAGATAAGCAGGTTTCGATTACTAAAGATAATGAAGATCACGGTTAATATATTTATAAACGTGATTGGAGAGAGAAAGGTGGGAGATAAAAATGGAAAAAGATATTTTGGATTTTAGAATATAAATCAGATTTTATATATAAAGAAGGTTAGTATAGGTACTATAAATTAATATGTATTTTAGGGATTTGTGTTTTCTCTCTAGATGACACCAAATGGACTAGATATCCATTTGTATTATTTTTTTGGTTTTGAAACCCTTTATAGGATTAGAGAGGACTAAATGTTCTATTAGGACCCGTTTTTTGGACTATAAGCCCAAAAATTCTTTGATATATTCTAGAACTAAAACCCAAACTTAGTTTTTTTTCTAAAATAAGTAAAAAAAAAAAGGATAAATGCTAAACTAAATTTAAGATTTTCCCTGGAATCTGTAAAATGCTGAACCAAATTTATGGTGTTACTATAATTAGAACTACATTGAATCATGAAAAATTAAAACATCACATACCACATTGAATCAAAATTACGTTTAATCAAACTACAATGAATCAAAACTTGAAGAGAATGGAGAGAAGTTTCTGTCAAAACATATATTACAAAGAAGAGAGATTATTACATAGATAGTGAAAGATAAAGCTTTATGGTGTTCGTCGAGGTCGGTGAAGTGGGGACTTAAAGGAGGAGATAGATGGAGTTTCTCTCGCTCAAGAGGTTTCTAACGGAGAATTTTTTAGAGTTTCTCTCTGTCAATAGCTTAGGGAATTACTTCCTAGATTAGCGCGAGGGAAAGATAGCACGAAATTAGTTCCTATAATAGTCGGTCAAGATTTATCATAATGGGAGAAAATTCTAACTAATGAACAAATTTCTAGAAACTAAAATGGTAATTTTTCTTAATTTGGGTGTATTTTTTAACTTGATGATAGGTTAGGAAGTAATAGATAAAATAAAGGTCAAACATGTAAGTCACTCCTAGTCGACTACTTTCTGTTTCAAATTAGGGCTATTTTGCCAAAGGGTCAAACATAAGTACGGAGCGATGAGTTCAGGGCACGAATATATTCTTTTTTTGAGCTTGGGGCGTGGATCAACTTTGACTAACTTCAGCTTTCAAAAAGTAACTAGATCAAACAAGAATTAACGTAGTAAAAAAAGATTGAGATGCCCCAAACACTAGTTTAATTTAACTTTTGATGCCCAAACACTAAGTTTTTAAATTCAATCATCCCTAACATTATTGTTGCGAAAAAATATTGAGAAATATTCAAAATAAAAATGTATTATATCCATATATATATATTTACATAACCTGCATACTCAGCATTTCTCTCTGCTAACCACCACCATTCTTTTCCTCTCTCTGTCTACTTCGCTCTTTCCCCCATCTCTATCTCTCCCTCTCTCAATTTTCTCCCTTTCTCTCGCTCACTGTCTTAACGAAGAAATTATTTTTTTCGTCGAGCTTTCGTCTCAGACAAAGGGAAAAGGTCTTATGTGAACCTTAAAATTCTCTAGGTTACTCCATAACTCTCCCACTTTCTCTCTTCTAATTGTTGTGGCGGAGGAGAAGGTTTTCACTTGAAATCTTAAGACTCTTCATGTGGGTTACCAAGAAGAAATCTTTCCTTATTTTGTCGGGACAACAGAAAGATAGAGATAGACATTCTTAGGGTTCATCTGAAAATTTTACACTCAAAACTTGGATTATATCCTGATACAAAATGTTATTCTCCAATTCATCTTCATTAGATTAAAATCTTTTGATCTTTTTGAACAACACTAAGCTACTTGAATATTGATAGAGACTATCTTTTAACAATATGCTTTAATATTTACTAACAAATGAATATCTATGGAAGTAATAATTTTTAGACCAATTTTTGTGTGAATGCATTGATGAATTAATGCATACAATCAAATTTTGTGGTCACACTTTCTGTAGTATGTAGGTTCGTGTACGAGGTTTATGAGTTTATTTGAGTGTAGAAGTTTATGTGAATATGGTTAACGGATGTAAATTTATTTTATTTTTCTTTTGAATACGTCACAAAAGATTGCAAAATTTGTGTTAGGAGCATATGAATTTAAAAGTTATATTTTGGAGAAATCTCATGTTTTAAACTAATACAAGTGTCAACTAACGGTAACGGTAAAGGTTAAAAGCACAAGATGCAAGTTCAAATACAACGAAGTTAACAGAAAAGACTAGAAAGCCACACCTCACTGACCGAGAGACTACAACTGAAAAAGGGAATCAAGGGTTTAGTGCTGCTTGCGCAACATCATGCGCTAACTTGTTTTCCGCACGTGGGATGGGTCGGATCTGAACCCACTCAAAACCCACCAAGATTTGCTTTGCTTCCAGAACCGTCGATCTTATGCGCCATGGGATAAAATCTAGGTCGTCCACAACCGCAGAGATTATAAGTTGGGCATCCCTCTCTATATAAATCTTCTTGAACCCTAGATTACCCGCACAAGCACAAGCCAACAACAAAGCTTCGGCTTCACTTTCCATGGAAGATCTAGGATTTATCCTTCGTCCTTCTTGGAAAATCATTCCTCCCACTTCATTTCTGGTCACCACTCCCACCGAAGCCCCTTGGTTATTGGAGGAGCCATCATAGTTAATCCGCACCGTATCAGTATTAAGGGAATAAAGATCCCGATCAGAGATGTCGGTGGTGGTTGTCGGTTCTTCAGAAAAACCAGATCCCAACTTCAGAGCTTTGGTCATGATTCGATGCGGTTGGATCTCGACTTGGTTTAAGTGTTTATCAATTCTTTCCGACCAAAAACACAAAATAAGGTAAAAATAAAATGAAACTCTAAAATGATTTATATTTGAGAGATTAATAAGATTTCTGATCAAAGTTTCTGGTTCATTTTCTAGTGAACATGGTTTGATAACCTGAGCTGCCATCCAAACCTCAACAAATCTGCGGCAACTATTGAATAGATGATGGATCGTTTCCTCCTGCTGGTTACACAACACACAGATCGTAGAGATATTGTGGCTTCCTTTAGCAATATTGGAGAGAACAAGTAATCTTTTATTTAATACTTTCCAAATAAAATGTAGAATTTTCGTTCAATATGCTTAAGTTTCCATAGTTTTGACCACGGGAAGTTATCATCAACTCTGGGATTGGTTTGAGATGGTGAGATTTCCTTAAAGAACGACTTAGGAGTAAATATGCCATTGAGTGTTGGAGTCCATACAAGTCTGTCTTGTAGATTACAGGACGATAGTGGAATATGTTGAATTGCGGTAACAGTGTTGGGATCAAAAACTGCTTGTAATAGATCTGTTTTCCTTGAATAATCATTGTGATTAATTAAGTCTGATACCCAACATACATTTTCAGGGATTTTTGTAATGCATTGGGGTCTGCAGTCTGCCGATTCTGGTATCCAAGGATCTGCAGTGATACGAACCGAAGATCCATCGCCTATCAACCAACACCATTTTCTCTGAATCACCTCTTTCACTTCCATGAAGGAGTTCAAAAGTGGAAAAGCATTTCTGATTTTATTTTCATTCCAAAAGTTGTCTGCTCTGTAATATTTAGGTTTCAGTATTTTTCCCAAGTAGCGGTAGGGTTAGTCAAGAGTCTCCAGGCAAGTTTTGCCACAAAGGACTGATTGACTTTGGCCAACGACCGAATACCCAATCCCCCTCCCCCCGATTCCTTAAGGTTTGCCCCTTTCACAAAATAACTCTTCACATTATCTTTGGTCTCTAAACTCATTGACCCAATGGTTTTGGATCCTAAACCCATGCTTCGTAAAATTATCTTCTCATTTTTGTAAATTATGCCATCTAAATGTGATTTGAATACTCCTGAGATATACCCAAAGCATATGTGTTAAGTTATAATTTTTTTCTTTTCCAACTGATCTGATTGAATCTACAATTTTCAATATTTCTAAGGTAAAAAAAAAGAGTTTATGAACCCACGTCCAGGGTCGCGCCTGAGAATTACGGGGCCCTGTGCGAAATTTGAACATGGGCCCCTTCGTGCAATAAAAAATTATAAAAAGAAACGAATAACATGCAAGACAATTTATCCGCCAGTAAATGAACCTATAAATGAATGCAATAATATTTTAAGCAAAGTAGTCATAGGAAAACGGGCAAGAGAGGGAAGCCCACTCGGCATGCCCTTTATATTAGGTATTTTATTTATTTTAGAAGTTGTCTCTTTATTTGCATCTTTATCAAATTAGGTATCTTAACAAACAAGAAATTAGTATTTAGGTGAAGTATGCACTATAGTCATTGACAACGAATCAGTTGAAAATTTTATCTCTTCTAAACTTGTCAAGCATTTGGGTATCCCTACTCTTCCCAACGATTATCCGTACAAAACGGCTTGGATTTAAGCCAGGTCTGATATTCGTGTAGATCGTTTTCCCAAGATTCCTATTTTTATTGGTTCTACTTGTAGGGTTTTGTGGGTCACTTACTACTAGTGTTTATTGGGATAACTTTGACATCCAATGTAAAACAGTAGTATTCCCATGGATCATCATCCATAGGTTAATAATCACCTAATAGGTAGAAATTACCTTAATCGCTAGTTTTCTCTCGAACCTTTACAACCGCATACGAAGACCAAGAGTTTCAATTGTAGCTCCTCTACCTGGGACACCGAGTTGTCTACTTAATCTCCCACCTTGTTTATTAGATAGAACAACAATGGTAGTTTGATTACAAGAAGAACTCCTTCTTTAATTGACAAGTTGATAGCTTTTGGGAATCATCTCTCTTTCTCTTCTCTAGTTTATGGTGTAGAGTTAGCAAGCTCTTCGAAAAATTCCACATCTTATTCAATCTCCCAAGGGTCTTTATATAGAGTTCTAAGTTAGAGTTCAACCCTAATTAGATTCCCAAAAAACCCTTTTTGAATAAGATTGAGGAAATAGTCAAAAATAGAAAGAGTTATTTCCTAAATAGGCCCCAACTTTGTGACCGGTTTCCTGCCTAGGCCCCTACATTATCAAAAATACCCAGATGGCCCCCTTTTTACGATTCCGTTATAACACCGTTAACTAGTCACATTTCTCTCTCCTCCATCTCATCTCTTGTCTCTGCCACCTCATTGTCTTCACCGGCAAAGGTCGTCGGCCGGCCAATTTTTCGGCCGACGACCTTCAACCCAAAAAAAGCCATTTACTTTTTTTCTATCTCCTCTCACTCTCTCTCTAAAAAAAATCGTTTTTTTTCCTCTCTCTCTTTCTAGAATTCTAGAGAGAGAAGAGGTTCGTTCAAGAACTCATATGGATTACATCACCTACCTGACGCAAAAGTTTGATGACATTATTTTCACTTACACTCCAATAAAAAATAACTCTCAGGCGGACCAGTTAGCTAAATGGGGACGAAGGAATTGTAGCGGACGGATTTGACTCTCGGTGTAAAATCTTCATTGGGATGTACATTCGTCTTCTCTGTAGTTCTTGTGTATGTAATGTCTGAACAAATAAAAAATTCCAACATACTTTAGTTTTCGTCATCGTTATTTGTAGACCTTGAAATTAAAGCTGAATTTACAGAATTTATTCAACTGAAAGAGAGAAGAAAAGCAAAATCTTACCTTAATAGAGTTGTTTCTTCATCCAAATCGAGAATTATAGAGATAACTAATATCGAGAGTTATAGAGAGAAGAAGCGATATCTAGAGTTGCAAAGAGAAGAAGGGAGATTGAGAGTTATAGAGAGATGAAGAGAGAGCTAGAATTAGTAAAGAAGAGAAAGTGAGAGTTTTACAGAAGAAGAGACACTGATAGTTCTGGAGGGAAGAAGATGAAAGATGCGAGAGAGATAACCTACTGCGAGAACACGAGAGAAAGAGAAAGCGAGATGATTAAATTAGGGATTAACATATTCGACGACACAGAAAGTCGTTGAAAATAGAGTTCACGGAAAATTTCTACAAAATTATGGCAGAAAATGTTTCGCGCCAGGAATTTTTGTTCTCTAGTGATGAAAAGTGGTTTCTCACCGTTGGAAAAAGAGTCGCCAGCGACCGAAAGTCGTCGTAAGTTTTTTTCAACAAAGTTTAAGGTTCTTGGAAAAGAGTATTTTCTGAAAAGAGCCACAAAAAGTTTCGACGGAATCAAGGAGGAAATATCGTCGCTAATACAAACTATTTTCATTCAATATCTTAGGGAATTATTTCCTAGATAGCAGAGAATTTATTCCTGTAATATTAGGTCAAGGTTTTTCATGATCGGAGAAACATCAAATTAATGAATAAATTTGAAGAAACTAAAAAGGTAATTTATCTCTCTTAATTTTTGGTGGATTTTTTAAGTTGTTCATAGGTTAGGAAGTAATAGATAAAATAAAGGCCAAACATGTAAATTACTCCTAATAGAGGAATTTCTATTTCACATTATCTTTGGTCTCTAAACCTATGCCTAGTAAAATTATCTCTCATTTTTGTAAATCACGCAATTTAAATGTTATTTGAAACTCTTAAAATATACCCAAAGCATCTTTGTTAAGTTATGATTTTTTTTCTAACTCATGTGACTGAATCTACAATTTTTAATATCTCCAAGTAAAAAAACGAGTTTATGTTGCCACGCCAAATTTTGGTTGGCTAAGATTTAGTACCAAAAATGATTCAGAGAAACAAAATCTCTCAGATAGAGTTTTATTAATAGAGCTATTTTTCTAATTATGATTCAAGAAAGAAAAATCTTATAAATTGTAGTCTTTTTCTTGGTTACTCCACCATTTCTGAAGTAGTAAAAAAGCTAATTAGAGGAAAAAAAATATAATTGTGTTTTGGTTGAGATGGAGAGTAAGTTGAGGTGCGGAAAGAATACTGTAATTCTGCTGATGATAACAGTTTTAGTGTTGGGCATGTTTGCAGAGCAAGCTCAAGCAGGTTGGTGGTGTGTGACCAAATGTTTTCTTAATTGTAATAGCTGGGCACATGACTCATGTCTACAATATTGTAAGGACAAGTGTAAGAGAGCATTATCTATCGATGAGGTCAATATCAACAATACATGTCAGTTTCAGTGTGCTTTATCTGATTGCTCTAATATCAGTACTCTTGAAAATCCTCGTAAGTTTTTGATTTTTTTACACAGTCAATTTTTATTTAAAACTAGATATTACTTAAAAAAATCCAAGTTTGTTTAGCTTAATTTTTTTTCGGATTTTGTTTTAATGCAGGTCCGGAAGAGGAGAAAATATGCTTGAACTTTTGCAATGATAAATGCAACAAAAAATACTAGATTATAGCGTACTTGTATAAACTAATTTGGAAGTATAAGTAAAAATGCAAAGAAAGATTCACTTTAGTTGATGATAATGTTTTTATGGTGTACTTTCTGGGTTATAAAATAAATGGAGTCTATAATTTATTTATATGAATTATATCTCATTTTTGGATCTCATGTAAGTAGTTTTTTTCGTATAAGCATTACAAATTTTCAAATTTATTAAGGCATTTGCTTGCAACAAAAAGATGAGGCATTTATGGAAGACATAATGTGCTATCATCCTAAAACAAGAAGGAAATTTTGAATGAGTGTAATGTCCACTCAAATTGTTTTGGACTGAGGCATCCAGTCCCATGAGATGAGATGATTCTACATATTTTCCATTTAATATAAATTAGGTGGCAATCAACCCATCTTGAACAATCCAACAAATTTCACTCAGTATCTCTATTCTTTTTTACAGTATTGCATTTCCTATCTTACTGTCCATTCGAAGGTGTGTCTTTTTAGTATTTTGTTATACAAATTATTTGGGAAATTCAGAGTCGATTTCTCTTGCCATTATCAACTAAATACATCGATATTGGTCAAAGTGTGCATATTTTGAATCGGGATGGTTATTAAAGAGGTGTCTTGAAGGGATAGTTCAGACCGGTTGTGTACTAGTGGTTTATACTAGACAGGGACGAATTACTATATAACAGAAATTAAGGATGGATTTGTTAGAAGTGACCAGGGGCGGCCTTACTTGTGTAAAGGGCCACAAACTTTCACGTCTTAAAAGCACCTGCAGAAAAAATAAGTGGTTCATTAGTATAATTAAATGAAGACTCTTGATAATAACTCCCACCGTACATATTAGGAACATACCGGCCTCTAAAGTCATTGGTCTCAGAATAGTGTGGACTATAAGGTCTCTCATATATATCTGGTGTCGGACCATATCCATCACGAATTTGACCTTCTCTATACATTTGTCGGCATTCTCCTAATGTCATACGAGATTGATCAGGTTCTGGTCTACTCCACTCACTAATAGAACCGTCCCTACACATTCGTTGATAATCTCCAAATGTGATACTGGGTCGGTTAGGCTCGTTTCTACTCATCTGTTGGTATTCTCCAAATGTCATACCAGGTCTGTTAGGCTCAACTTGCCTATTCCCCTCATGAACTCGTTGATAATCTCTAAGAGTCATGCCAGGTCGGTTAAGCTCGTTTCTATGAAACTGTTGGTATTCTCTTAAGGTCATAACAGGTCGGGTAACGATGGGTCCCTTTAGATCAAGGTCATAATAATCAACAGGGTACGTCCAATTGTTAGAAAAACGTGCCATGATTTGTAAAGTATTCAATATGGTAAGGCACAATCACAAGATGAGAACTGACACTTGTAAAACGAAACTTGATTCCTTTGTTTTGGTCCTATTTTTTTTTTTTGAAATCGAAAACCGAGGAAGCACTACACAGATCCTAGAAGGAAAACAACCACAATCAAGCTGACTCAACCAAGCAACCTAAACAAAATCTAGACGACAGACAGGTTGGTCAATTTCACTTAAAAATCTAGACAGCTCCTACTTCGTAACAAAGCTTGAACTATGATTGTTATGAGGGTTGCTCCGTCAATATACTATGGTCGAACAATTCTTGGAGACAACAACGATGAACGTTGTGATAACCATCTTACCTTCGGGAACGTTTCCTTTTATCGATGCGACCTTCTAAAGAATTGAGTGACACTTCCCTTTTAGAATGCCCAAATAAAAATCGAGTTCCTTGATTGTTTCAAAGATCCTATGAGCTTGATACCTTGTAGGTTGATGTCTAAAGCAGATTTTAGTTTAAGTGGGGTTTGGGATTCGCAACGTTGTTCCTTAGATGGGCAAGAGACCGATGATGAAATCCGATTCTTATCTTGCTAAAGACGATTAAACTAAGCAGTTCGTCAAATCAATTAGCCACACAAAACCATCACAATGACCCACTAACAGGGGATTCGTGGGTGATAAAGAAAAGTTACCTCCCGGCCCACTCTTTCCTTAAGTGTCAGAACACGAGGCCTCTTTGGTGTCGATTACAATTTAGCACTTTTAAATTAGGGTCAAAACTTAAAACATAAAAAGTATTGGAAAGTCTAAGTCTCTCTCTCACCAAATAAATACAAAAAAAATAAAAATTATAAATTTCTTCTTTTTAAGCAAAGTAGTCGTAGGAAAACGGCCACGAGAGGGAAGCCCACTCGGCATGCCCTTTATATTAGATATTTTATTTATTTTAGAAGTTGTCTCTTTATTTCTATATTTATCAAATTAGGTATCTTAACAAACAAGAAATTTAGTATTTAGGTAAAGTATGCACTATAGTCATTGACAACGAATAGGTTGAAAATTTTATCTCTTCTAAACTTGTCAAGCATTTGGGTATCCCTACTCTTCCCAACGATCATCCGTCCAAAACGGCTAGGATTTAATTCGGGTCTGCTACTCGTGTAGATCGTTTTCCCAAGATTCCTATTTCCATAGATTCTACTTGTAGGGTTTTGTGGGTCACTTACTACTAGTATTTATTGGGATAACTTTGACACCCAATGACAAACGCTAGTATTCCCATGGATCATCATCCATAAGCTAATAATCAAATTAGGTATCTTAACAAACAAGAAATTTAGTATTTAGGTAAAGTATGCACTATAGTCATTGACAACGAATCAGTTGAAAATTTTATCTCTTCTAAACTTGTCAAGCATTTGGGTATCCCTACTCTTCCCAACGATTATCCGTACAAAACGGCTTGGATTTAAGCCAGGTCTGATATTCGTGTAGATCGTTTTCCCAAGATTCCTATTTTTATTGGTTCTACTTGTAGGGTTTTGTGGGTCACTTACTACTAGTGTTTATTGGGATAACTTTGACACCCAATGACAAACGCTAGTATTCCCATGGATCATCATCCATAAGCTAATAATCAACTAAGAGGTAGAAATTACCTTAATCGCTAGTTTTCCCTCGAACCTTTCCAACCACATATGAAGACCAAGAGTTTCAATTGTAGCTCCTCTACTTGGGACACCGAGTGGTCTACTTAATCTCCCAACTTGTTTATTACCTAGAACAACAATGGTAGTTTGATTACAAGAAGAACTCTTTCTTTAATTGACTAGTTGATAGCTTTTGGGGATTAGCTCTCTTTCTCTTCTCTACTTGATGGTGTAGAGTTAGCAAGCTCTTAGAGAAATTCCACATCTTATTCAATACCCCAAGAGTCTTTATATAGAGTTCTAAGTTAGAGTCCAACCCTAATTAGATTCCCAAAAAACCCTCTTTGAATAAGATTGAGGAAATAGTCAAAAATAGAAAGGATTATTTCCCAAATAGCCCCTCACTTTGTGACCGGTTTCCTACCTAGCCTCCTACATTATCAAAAATACCCAGATGGCCCCCTTTTTAAGATTCCATTATAACACCGATACCTAGTCATCATTTCTCTCTCCTACATCTCATCACCTCTCTCTGCCACCTCATCGTCTTCACCGGCAAAGGTCGTCGGCCGGCCAATTTTTCGGCCGACGACCTTCAACCCAAAAAAAAACATTTTTTTTTTGTATCTCCTCTCACTCTCTCTCTAAAAAAAATCTTTTTTTTTCTTTCCTCTCTCTCTCTCTCTCTAGAATTCTAGAGAGAGAAGAGGTTTGTTCAAGAACTCATATGGATTACATTACCTACCTGACGCAAAAGTTTGATGACGTTATTTTCACTTACACTCCAATAAAAAATAACACTCAGGCGGACCAGTTAGCTAAATGGGGACGAAGGAATTGTAGCAGACGGATTTGGCTCTCGGTGTAAGATCTTCCTTGGGATGTAGATTCGTCTTCTCTGTAGTTCTTGTGCATGTAATGTCTCAACAAAAAAAAAATTCCAACATACTTTAGTTTTCTTCATCGTTATTTGTAGACCTTGAAATTAAAGCTGAATTTACAGAATTTATTCAACTCAAAGAGAGAAGAAAAGCAAAACCTTACCTTAATAGAGTTGTTTCTTCTTCAAAATCGAGAATTATAGAGATAACAAATATCATGAGTTATAGAGAGAAGAAGCGAGATCTAGAGTTGCAAAGAGAAGAAGAGAGACTGAGAGTTATAGAGAGATGAAGAGAGAGCGAGAATTAGTAAAAAAGAGAAAGTGAGAGTTTTACAGAAGAAGAGACACCGATAGTTCTAGAGGGAAGAAGATGAAAGATGCGAGAGAGATAACCTGCTGCGAGAACATGAGAGAAAGGGAAAGCGAGACGATTCAATTAGGGATGAACATATTCGACGACACAGAAAGTCGTCGAAAATAGAATTCACGGAAAATTTCTAGAAAATTATGGCAGAAAATGTTTCGCGCCAGGAATTTTTGTTCTCTAGTGATGAGAACTGGTTTCTCACCGTTGGAAAAAGAGTCGCCAGGGACCGAAAGGAAAGTCGTCGTAAGTTTTTTTTCAACAAGGGTTATGGTTCTTGGAAAAGAGTATTTTCTGAAAATAGCCACAAAAAGTTTCGATGGAATCAAGGAGGAAATGTCGTCGCTAATACTAACTATTTTCAGTCTATAGCTTAGGGAATTACTTCCTAGATTAGAGCGAGGGAAAGATAGGAGGGAATTTATTCCTGTAATATTAGGTCAAGATTTTTCATGATCGGAGAAACTTCAAATTAATGAATAAATTTGAAGAAACTAAAAAGGTAATTTATCTCTCTTAATTTTTGGTGTATTTTTTAAGTTGTTCAATGGTTAGGAAGTAATAGATAAAATAAAGGCCAAACATGTAAATTACTCCTAATAGAGGAATTTCTATTGAATTTTTGGGCTTATAGCCCAAAAAACGGGTCCTAATAGTAGATATAATCCTCTCTAATCCTATAAAGGGTTTTAAAACCAAAACAATAATATAAATGGATATCTAGTCCATATGGTCTCATCTAGAGAGAAAACACAAATCTCTAGAATAAATATTATTTCATAATCCCTAATCTAACCTTTCCATATGTTATAACTAATTTACCTTCGAAATCTATGCATATCTTTTTCCATATTTATCTCCCATATTTCTCTCCAATCATGATTCTATTCAAAGTAAGGATACCTTCATTATTTTCAGTAACGGAAACTCTTTATTTGCTCTCTCTAAAACCGATTCAGTTGACAAACCTCCATTAAACTCAGAAAATCTTCTTCTTCTACATTATATTGCTGTCCAAATTCATCATTTATCTGGTTTAATACTTTCGAAATCTTTATAAACACCATTGTTAATATCTAATATTTCTTCTTATGACTAAAACCCTAATTATTTCGCTCTATTATAAAACGTATCAGATTTATGATACATATCTATAAGATCTGTTTACTAATTCATTAACTTCGAATGTATGATGTTTATTTTATCTCTCTAAAATTTTCATAACTGTTTAAGATCTTTATGTTTATTCCTTATTCAATGATTCATAACTAAAACCCTAAAATTTTCATAACTGTGTAAGATCTTTATGTTTATTCCTTATTCAATGATTCCTTCAAAGTTTGTATGTTTAGTTTGCATCCAGTGATAATATCATATTTCTTTAGATCTATGTTTAATCTTCTGTTGTTTCTGATATTTCGTGAGATCAGATTATCAATCATCAATAGAATGTTTGATGTTTATTTTCTTTCTCTCTCTTAAAATTTCATTTATGTTTTTGATCTTGATGTTTAATCCTTCAACTCGAGTTTGACATTATTGCAATCAATCATCATCAGATATCTTTAGATTTGTAGTTTAAGCTTAATGATATTCTCATTTTTTTTCTTCAGATCTGGTTTTCAATCCGTACGGATCTATGAAACATTTGTTCTTTCGTACGGTTACTCATAACAGAATTTACAGTACATGTACTTTATCGTAAATTACCAGACTTTATAGTAAATTATGGGTAATTTATAGAACATTACCCGTGCTTTAACACCAAAACAATACTCATTTCATTAGTAGAAATACTTCGCTTTACTATCAAATCTCGTGTACTTTTCAATAAAGTATATATAATTTACGTATATCTTCATGTTCTTACCATTATGTATACAATTTACGTATATCTTCATGTTATTTATTTACCATTACGTGTACTTTTCACCCAAAATAGTAGCCTTCATAAGTTTACCAAACTACTCAAAACCTTCAAATGTTGTCAAAATTTGACAAACATTATACATAATTTACGAAACTGTACATGTAGTTTATAATACAATATATAATTTTTTTTTCTTTAATGTATGTGTATTTATGTGTGTAGATTTGATATACCAGATGAAATTTCAAAGAGAATCATCAAATCAAAGTGAGTCAACGAAACTAATGGAGAGTAAATGGATGGGCACCATTTTTGAACCAAAGAAGAATTTGTACTTTTTTTTTTGTAACAGAATGTAAAGGATGTGGAATGTAAAAGAAATTATGTGTAATTTATTGAACAAGATCCACATACATTTGATAAATTATGTTGTATACTTGACAAATGATGGTTTCCTCGTCATAAATAATACATAATTTACGTATTTGTTTCATAATTTGTATTCTATGTGTATTTATGTATGAGTAAAAAAGAAAATATATGTTGCTTTAATGTTCCCAGAAAAATATACTATTTCCAAATCTGAAAGTTAAGTGAGAGAAAATTGATTTGGATCGAAAAAAATTTACATAGTAAGAGAGAGAAACTTGATTTGGTTTCCAAATCTTTAAAGAGAGAGAAAATTGATTTGGTTAAGATTTTTGTTTTGAATTGATTTGGACATAGATTTGCTTTCCAAAACAGTTAGAAGATAGAGAAAAATCAATTTCGGATTCATACGTTAGCTGCTTCAAATCCCCTAAATCACGCCCACATGACAAACTTTCCAAATTCACCCTGGAAAATTAAAAATCTCGTGATTTTTGTAGGAGGACATGGACGGTAGTTGTCTCATAAAGAATGGGTTATTATGTCCATAATGTAAAAGGACTAAATATCTATGTTTTGGGAAGATTGGATCATAAACCTTTTTTGAATATTATTTTGGTCTATATACCCACGGACCCATTTCTATTTCACATTATCTTTGGTCTCTAAACCCACTGACCCAATGAGTTTGGACCTTAAACCTATGCCCAGTAAAATTATCTCTCGTTTTTGTAAATCATGCAATTTAAATGTTATTTGAAACTCCTAAGACATACCCAAAGCATCTCTGTTAAGTTATGATTTTTTTTTTCCAACTCATGTGACTGAATCTACAATTTTTAATCTCTATGTTTGGCGAAGATTTAGTACCAAAAAAGATTCAGAAAAAAAATCTCTCAGATAGAGTTTTATTAATAGTGCTATTTTTTTAATTATGATTCAAGAAAGAAAAATCTTATAAATTGTAGTCTTTTTCTTGGTTACTCCACCATTTCTGAAGTAGTAAAAGAGCTAATTGGAGGAAGAAAAATATAATTGTGTTTTGGTTGAGATGGAGAGTAAGTTGAGGTGTGAAAAGAAAACTGTAATTCTGCTGATGATAACAGTTTTAGTGTTGGGCATGTTTGCAGAGCAAGCTCAAGCAGGTTGGTGGTGTGTGACCAAATGTTTTCTTAATTGTAATAGCTGGGCACATGACTCATGTCTACAATATTGTAAGGACAAGTGTAAGAGAGCATTATCTATCGATGAGGTCAATATCAACAATACATGTCAGTTTCAGTGTGCTTTATCTGATTGCTCTAATATCAGTACTCCTGAAAATCCTCGTAAGTTTTAATTGTTTTACACAGTCAATTTTTATTTAAAATCAGATATTACTTAAAAAAATCCAAGTTTGTTTAGCTTAATTTTTTTCGGATTTTGTTTTAATGCAGGTCCGGAAGAGGAGAAAATATGCTTGAACTTTTGCAATGATAAATGCAACAAAAAATACTAGATTATAGCGTACTTGTATAAACTAATTTGGAAGTATAAGTACAATGCAAAGAAAGATTCACTTTAGTTGATGATAATGTTTCTATGGTGTACTTTCTGGGTTATAAAATAAATGGAGTCTATAATTGATTCATATGAATTATATCTCATTTTTAATTTGATCTCATGTAAGTAGTTTTTTCCGTATAAGCGTTAGAAATTTTCAAATTTATGAAGGCATTTGCTTGCAACAAAAAGATGAGGCATTTGGCCACCATGGGAAGGGATGGCTTAGATGGAAGACATAATGTGCTATCATCGTAAAACAAGAAGGAAATTTTGAATGGGTGTAATGTCCACTCTAATTGTTTTGGACTGAGGCATCCAGTCCCATGAGATGAGATGATTCTACATATTTCCATTTAATATAAATTAGGTGGCAATCAACCCATCTTGAACATATCCAACAAATTTCACTCAGAATCTCTATTCTTTTTCACAGTATTGCATTTCCTATCTTACTGTCCATTCGAAGGTGTGTTTTTTTAGTATTTTGTTACTCAAATTATTTGGGAAATTTAGAGTCGATTTCTCTTGCCATTATCAACTAAATACATCGATATTGGTCAAAGTGTACATATTTTGAATCGGGATGGTTATTAAAGAGGTGTCTTGAAGGGATAGTTCAGACTCGTTGTGTACTAGTGGTTTATACTAGATAGGGACGAATTATTATCTAAAAGAATCGATTTTATCGAGCTTTGACGTTTTGTGTACAACAAAATTATTTTCTCATTTCCCATTTCAAACTAGTAGCAATATTTTCAAACATACTTTAGTTTCCGTCATCATTTATTTGTAAACCTTGAAATCAAGGATGAATTTGTTAGAAGTAACCAGGGGCGGCCTCACTTGTGTAAAGGGCCACAAACTTTCACGTCTTAAAAGCACCTACAGAAAAAATAAGTGGTTCACTAGTATAATTAAATGAAGACTCTTGATAATAACTCCCACCATACATATTAGGACCATACCGGCCTCTAAAGTCATTGGTCTAAGAATGGTGTGGACTATAAGGTCTCTCATATATATCTGGTGTCGGACCATATCCATCACTAATTTGACCATCTCTATACATTTGTCGGTATTCTCCTAATGTCATACGAGATTGATCAGGTTCTGGTCTACTCCATTCACTAATCGAACCGTCCCTACACATTCGTTGATAATCTCCAAATGTGATAACAAGTCGGTTAGGCTCGTTTCTACTCATCTATTGGTATTCTCCAAATGTCATACCAGGTCGGTTAGGCTCAACTTGCCTATTCCCTTCATGAACTCGTTGATAATCTCTAAGAGTCATATCAGGACGGTTAAGCTCGTTTCTACGCAACTCTTGGTATTCTCTTAAGGCATATCAGGTCGGGTAATGATGGGTCCCTTTAGATCAAGGTTATAATCATCAACAGGGTACGTCCAACTGTTAGAAAAAAGTGCCATGATTTCTAAAGTATTCAATATGGTAAGGCACAATCACAAGATGAAAACTGACACTTATAAAATGAAACTTGATTCATTTCTTTTGGTCCTATTTCTTTTTTGAAATCGAAAACCGAGGAAGCACTTCGAAGATCCTAGAAGGAAAACAACCACAATCAAGCTGACTCAACCAAGCAACCTAAACAAAATCTAGACGACAGACAGGTTGGTCAATTTCACTTAAAAATCTAGACAACTCCTACTTCGTAACAAAGCTTGATCTATGATTGTTATGAGGGTTACTCCGTCAAAGTACTATGGTCAAACAATTCTTGGAGACAGCCAACGATGAACGTTGTGATAACCGTCCTACCTTCGATAATGTTTCCTCTTATCGAGGCGACCTTTTAAAGAATTGAGTGACACTTCCCTTTTAGAATGCCCAAATAAAAATCGAGTTCCTTAATAGTTTCAAAGATCCTATGAGCTCGATGCCTTATAGGAGTGAGGTTTGGGATTCGCAACATTGTTGCCTAGATGGGAAGAGACCGGTGATATAATCCGACTCTTATCTTGTCATAGGGTTAGTGCCCTTACTAAAGACGATCAAACTAAGCAGTTCGTCAAATCAATTAGCCACATAAAACCATCACAATGACCCACTATCAGGGGATTCGTGGGTGATAAAGAAAAGTTACCTCCCGTTTAAGACGAGCGACGACCTTTGCAAACGACCCGGGCCACTCTTCCCTTAAGTGTCCGAACCCGAGGCTTCTTTGATTTCAACAATTTAGCCCTTTTAAATTAGGGTGAAAACTTAAAACATACAAAGTACTAGAAAGTTTAAGTCTCTCTCTCACCAAATAAATACAAAAAAATAAAAACTACAAATAAAAACAGAGAAGCAAGTGAAAATATCCAAATATTCAAAACTCACCAAAAATAAAAACTTTTCAAGATTATAACAAATTTAAAACATAGTCCCCGGCAGCGGCGCCAAAAACTTGATGGGCCTAGAAGGTTACCCTAAAAGGACTATACCCGCGAGTTTACGGACGTCAAGTAGTAATAACCCCGCAAGACTGGGGTCGATCCGCAGAGACGAATAATTAGACGAATTCACCACATACAATCAGTTTAAGATCCAATAATTAGACGAATTAAATCTCTCTTTTTATAACTCAACATTCAAGTTAATAAACTACCCGAATTCCGGAAGATGTTTTAGTTAAAACCACGATTAAAAGATTGAACATGGTTTCATCATCATCCCGAGATAGAAGATTAGCTAATCATAATAAGAGATTAAATTTATTATGATGAATAAGAGAAATTGGAAGAAAAATATAACTTTTCTCACTGATTTTCCACTGGCAGCCAAACGCGCCCTAAGGGAGCAGTTTTCTCATCTTCTCGGAAATGATTTCTCTGTTGAAAAATAATTTTCCATCAAGTTTCCTCGTCTTCCTCAATTGAATTTCTCTTTCTTTCTCTACTATTTTTCAATTCTTCTAACTTTTCTATCACTAAACTATAAGTACAAGAAAATTCAGAAAGAGTTTGAAAGAATACTGAGTTAAACTTCTGATTTCTCCCTCTCTCTACAATAAAGAAATTAATCAATCTCTCTTCTCATTCTCTAGTTTATATCTTTCTCTCCATACACATCTCTCTTCTCACTCTCTCTGTTTCTCTTTTCTGACTAAAAGAAACTTAACAAAGCAAGAATAAGAAAATTGATAATGATGATAAAACCAACTACAATGAATATAACTCTCTGTTTTTTTAGCTGTTGCCGTGAGATGTATATCAATGGTGCTCTCTCTCTCTCTCTAATATTGCTGGTTTGGTTGAGCTCGAGAGGATGACCCCCTCATTGAGAGATACCCTCTCCAAGGTGATGATGCCCCGTTTTATTGAAAAAGGAATAAGCCCCCCAAAATATCTATGTCCTCTCCTATGTGTTATCTTTCGAATCTTCTTTCCTTTTTCTTAATTCCAAATATTAGAGAGGAGAAAGGAAACAGAATCATCGCCTTCTCTTTCTATAAGACTAGCAACCCCTGTTATGTATGGGGAGAAGCAGACCAGGTTCATACCTCTATTTAATCTCAATCAACTCCATCAATATTGAGACAAAACTTCCTCTCTCTATCAGTCCTTTTTAGAGAATACTGAATATTTCATTTCTAAGAATAGCAATCCAATCCTTCAATGAAATTTCTAGTTATCAATCGACTCTCTCTCTAATATTTCTATATTCAGAGAATTATTTTTCAATCAACTCGTTTCTGTTCGATTTTTCTGAGTATGATAATAAGATGAAGCCGAGCCCTCTATGATTTGTATATCTCCACGATTTCATTCTCTCTGAAAAATCTCTCTCAAGATTTTTTTTTTTTCATTTTTTTCAAGATCTCTTGCCTCTTCTGTACGCTCTCTCTCTCTACTGTTTTAAATTCTTAAACAATGATGATAGGGGGACTCCCTGGGCATACTCCCAGGTGTACTCCCCCTCACAATCACAATGCCACCTTGGTCTTTTCACAGTTTTGTCAGACTGAAAAGACTAAAATGGCCTTGGCTTGTGAGGGGGAGTATACTTCAGGGAGTCCCCCATTCATTTTCCATTCTTAAAACAGAAAATAGTTGAGGAGAAGAGAAGGAAAGAGGGAATACGTGAGCTGCTGATGTGTTGGCTGTTTAAGAGGGATGATTCAGTGAGTCGCAGGCTGCTGAAAATGAGATGAAATACTTACTGGATGACGCCACGTGTAGATGTCGTGAATCCGACCGAAAGATGTGTACGGGTATGAGGAATGATCCTGCGCGTGGTCGCACCAAATCTTGGCCTCTGGACGAACCCTGGTATACATCTCCTATGCCCGAAAATATCCCGCGAGGCTTTGCAGCCATGCGATCCAGCGCCTTCTCGTGCGCCACGTGTCCAAAGCTGATTTGGTTAACTGATTTATACCCATACTTTGACTTGCTCTAGTTTGCTTACCCGGACTCCGATTTGACTCCGTTTTCGCCCACGAATTCGTGTTGACTGTACTTTTCATTCGAGCACTAATGTTGATCGAAATTACCATAATCAAGAAATGACCAAAATACCCCTAGCACGTCTTTCTCTCGATTTTATCCATTTTTCACACTCAATACCTTAGAACATACCTGGATAAGAGAAACAAGTAATTTATCAGAGTAACTGCTCGAAATTGACTAACTAACCCGAGTTAAGAGATTCAGATGGGACATTTTCATGTCTCATCATCTGTCCATGCCAAAGGCGTCTCGCAGAGCTGTATTCTTCTGGCCGACCTCCCAGTTAGGGGAACAATCGGTGGACCATCAGAAGCTCAGCGGTCCTGCAGCCTTAAACTGGCCTGACTTTGTTTACTTCTGGTCTAATCTTAACTCTTCAGATGTTAGTCAACGTCTAGACATTTTATGCATCATCATGAGTCCCGCTACTCCTTAGTCGAAAGTAATGAGACTGAGGAGTAGAAGTAACTTGTGTGTGTTTAAACAGTGAAGACCTTGAAGTCAAGGATTTTACCTGGACCGGAGCTGTTTCGCGAAGCTCGGTCTTTCTTTTTAGTTTTCCAAAGTTGCGTATTCCCGAGCTGATTTACACCGAGCTGGTAGATATTGCTGATGGTAAAACCTCTTTTCTCTGAAGTTGTTCTTGCCAGAACTGACTCAAGTTTTGATTGAAGGACTTGTGGTTTGTTTTCCTGAGACACACTTCGACTTCTGCTCAAGAAGTTAATTTCCTTTTCATGCGTGATTCTGTGACGTCATAGATCCGATCTTCTAATCACGCGCTTTCGACGATACACCTTTAGGTAACTGCACACGGCAGTTCCATCATCTTGCATGGATACGTGGCGTTTCCCCAGTGGGGGGAGTTGACGTGTTTCCTCAAATCCCGCTGATATCCTCTTGAATCTAAATCGTCTTGAGCTGTGCATATCATTTAGTCATTATTCCCTGCTGGGTGCTCCTGAGAATCGTTTGGTCTTTGCTTTAATGTCCCCTTGTGTGTTTTCGAGAATCCTTTTGGCTATTCCTTCCTAGTATAAATAACCTATCTTGGCTCTTTGACTCCTCATCATAAAAAATCAGAGAAGGTCCTTCCTTTGCAAATACTTTCCAACTTCGTTCTGTTTTCATTGAAGACCCGAGATGAGGCCTTTGTTTGACTTCATACTGGCTACCTTCTCGGGGGAGGTTTTTCTATAATAATCGCGGTAAACAGTGGACTTCTCCATAATGGCAATGGTAACCCCATGTCCAATTTGGGTAGATTCCACAAAGAAGTAGGGTTACCAGTGCTGCCTTCAGCAAGGGTGCTCTGGGCAAGATGATGACGACAAGAGGGTTATTTTTTCCTCGGTTGTCTTCCTGCCTTGGCAGCTATTCTGGAAAGGGGTATTTAGTAACTTCTCAATTTTTCTTCAACCGAATCGCGCGATTGCTCTCTTGGTCGTTCGCGTTCTTGGGTTTTTTCCTTGCCCTCGACTTCTTTATGAGGGTTTTATTTTGTTTTTGCAATTTCTTCTGTAATAGACCTGAAAGCCTGTTGTAGTTTCGGTGTCATTTTCTGCAATTTCTTCTGTAACAGGTCCTGCCTTAAGAATTAATGGAATTAATTTTCGCCTTTATGTTGTTTCTCTTAATATTTCCTTTTCCCGCGTAAATTTGTTGGTCTTACATTCACTTATGTCCGCCGTGACTCTTCGGTGGTCGTGTCCCTTCATAATCGCTATTCGTGCTATAAATATGCCTTAAGGTTCAGTACGAGTATCTTGCAATTCTCGCCACGAGTCTCCTAATGGTTAATGGAACTCTTCCCGGTGGCGACTTGAGGGTTTCTTTCTACATGGTTCTGAATGACAATGATTCCTTTGTTGAAAACTTGTACATGAGGTGGTCGGTGAAGGCTTCATTGAGATCCTTCGTCCCCAAAATCTTCTGGATGATGATAAACTTTCTGCGTTAGCCGTAGCCCATCCTCTCTATCCCTTGGTTTATTCATTAATCAGCGTAACAAGTTCCACTGAACCTACTCTTTTTCCGACTGTCGGGTTTTTGGTTCGCCGTCGTGGGGGTGGTCGGTTACTTGTCGTGATTATCAAAGCCTCGATGGTCGTTGGCGGTCCTCCTGCTGCTCCTACTTCTTCTTCTGATGTGCCATAGTCGTTCATGAATGATGTTTCCCTGTTATATATATATATATATATGTGTGTGTGTGTGTGTGTGTGTGTGTGTGTGTGTGTGTGTGTGTGTGTGTGTGTGTGTGTGTGTGTGTGTATACCAAAACAAACAGTCAACATAGACCGGATCCTATAACGGGTTACACATAAGAATGGTAACTTGAATAGTGAGAATAGACTTATGGGAACTAGTATATAGATGGATATGATCCAGTCTAAGAGATAGAAAGAATCGGGCTCGAAAGAGAAGTCCGAAAAAGGCAAAAATCCACTTTTTGGGCCAACAGGGGGCTCCCTTAAAGGGAGAGCCCTAGCCGACCATATGTGGGATGTGGGCCGGCCAAAACAATTCCATTTAGGGCTGTTGTGGCCGGCCACACTAAGGGGAAAGCCTAATTAGGGTTTAGTCCTAATTAGGGAATCCCAGTTTGATTTAAACTCTAACTTATGCTTATCTTTTCTGAAGGGATTTTTAGGTTTCCTTATTTGAGTAGAACTCTACTAAGGTAATGCCTATATAAGGACCAGTTATGAGTTCGGATAACGTGTGAAAATTTCTCAGAAGAAAATCACTCTCTTCAAACAACTATTGGAGAGAGAGGATTTTAGAGAAAAAGTTCCCATTCTATCTATCAAGTCTAGAAAAACCAGTTCTTCATCTCAACCTTCAAGAAGGTCCTAGATGACTGAAAGAAGGGAGTTCGAGTTATACAATTCGGTGTCTCAAGTAGAGGAGCTACACTTGAAGCTCTTTATCTTTCGAATACTGGTCGAAATTTAGTTCGTGGGAAAGCGATTAAAGGTATTCTTCTTCCTTCTAGTTCATAGTTAGTTCATGTATAGATCCTGGATAACTTAGTGTTAAACATTAGATGTTTGAGATTCCGCTACCAACACTAGTTAGATATGTATTAGATACATGTAATACCAAACAGTGGCATCACGAGCCGTTTGCATGAAACTATCTTTGGCTAGAACGAATTAGATTCGAACTTAAGATTGATAGATAGAATTGTTTGAATAGACATTTGGACAAAACTTTGATTAGTTTGAAAAGTTTTTAAACACAATCAAACATGTATTTGAAAGGGTTTGAATGCATAGAATCGTTAAAATTTTATGTCTTTGAAAAGGGTTTTCGAAAACGGATTTAACGCATCAAAAATTTTGGGAAACGGGTTTCTAAATCATGGTTTTTGGGTGGTGAATAGTGCAAAAACAGCAGCTAAACACCATTAAAACCAGTAGAAGAAGAAGGAAGAAGATGGTTGGACAATAGGTTTCTGGAAAATTCCAAAAACCTATGGTCAGACCGGCCAAGACGCTACCTAGACGCGTCCGGACGCTCCAGCAGGTCTCGGGGCAGATGACCGAGACCATAGGACACGGGACAGGAAGTCCCGGTCCGTCAAGGACCGGGACTTCCTAATCCTGGACGGACTGGGAGTCTGAGATGTTCGCATCTCGGACATCATAGACGCGTCCTAGTCCCGTCCGAGTTGGACTAGGACGGTCCGAGATGTTCGCATCTCGGACGTCCCAGACGCGTCTGGAATTTCCAGTTGGTCTCGGTCTAGGACCGAGACCTGGGACGTGCGCCCAGATGCATCTAGGATGCGTCTGGAAGCATCTAGACACACCTAGGGTGCGACTGGAACGTCCAGACGCGTCTGGCACATCCAGGCATGTCTCAGACTTGGAGTCCGAGACAGTTTTCTTGTCCAACTCAATCCAACCGAGCATGGCCTAGGGCAATCCGACATGGTGTAGGACCCATTTTTGGAAAAGTTCGTACTGTTGAAGAAGGTTATTAGCATTTTATCAAACATTGATTACTCCCACTCGAATCATGATCTCATTATTCGATTCATCAATGGATTTTCTAGACCCTATACTATAAGTATTATTCGGCCACATACTCGTTTGTGCTTAGAAACAAGAATCATTTACTTAACTAAAGGAAATAAATACTATACCACGCATTCACATATACATACAACATATATGAAAATCATAAATAAAGTATGTCACCTACATTTGTTTCTAGGTTTTGCTATGTTCTGTATAGTTAATTGTGGGATATCGTGACAAATCTTTGTCTAATGGGTATTCTCAGTCTATTTTCGTAAACTTCGGACTAATGGCCCATTTAGTTTCTTCCCTTATGATTCTAAAATCAAACTCGAAAAAACTCTGTTTTGGGCTTTCAGATAGTCCGGGTCAGTGTTGGAAAAATAATGTTTCGGAATCGGAAGAAAAAGTAAGAAAATCTCAGTCAAGGCCCAATGGGCCGAAGACAAACTCTAAAAGACTCAAATCAAACATGGTCAAAAGTCCCTTTGACTAGTCTTAGTCAAGGCTAGTTCAACAGTCCGGGCTTTTCCAGAAATGGGTCCTAGACCATGTCAGATGGCACGTGCTAGTCGCGTCCTAGACATTCCTGGATGTGCCAGACGTGTCCTAGACGCGTCTGGACGTTCCAGTCGCACCCTAAGTGTGTCTGGATGCTTCCAGACGCATCCTAGATGCATCTGCACGCACGTACCTGGTCTCGGTCTAGACCGAGACCAACTGGAAATCCCAGACCCGTCGAAGACGCGTCTGGGACGTCTGAGATGCGAACATCTCGCACCGTCCAAGTCCAACTCGGATGGGACTAGGACGCGTCTAGGATGTCCGAGATGCGAACATCTCGGCCTCCCAGTCCGTCCGGGATTAGGAATCCCGGTCCTTGATGGAGCGGGACTTCCTGTCCCGTGTTCTATGGTCTCGATCCTCTGTCCCGAGACCTGCTGGAGCGTCCGGACGCGTCTAGGACGCGTCTTGGCCGGTCCGACCATAGGTTTTTGGAATTTTCCAGAAACCTATTGTCCAACCATCTTCTTCCTTCTTCTTCTACTGGTTTTAATGGTGTTTAGCTGCTGTTTTTGCACTATTCACCACCAAAAATCCATGATTTTGTAACCCGTTTTTCAAAATTTTTGATGCGTTAAATCCGCTTTCGAAAACCCTTTTCAAAGACATAAGATTTTAACGATTCTACACATTGAAACCCTTTTAAATACATGTTTTGATTGTGTTTAAAAACTTTTCAAACTAATCAAAGTTTTGTCCAAATCTCTATTTAAACAATTATATCTATCAATCTTAAGTTCGAATCTTAATTCGTTCTAGCCAAAGATAGTTTCATGCAAACGGCTCGTGATGCCACTGTTTGGTATTACATGTATCTAATACATATCTTACTAGTGTTGGTAGCGGAATCTCAAACATATAATGTTTAACACTAAGTTATCCAGGATCTATATATGAACTAACTATGAACTAGAAGGAAGAAGAATACCTTTAATCGCTTTCCCACGAACTAAATTCCGACCAGTATTCGGAAGATAAAGAGCTTCAAGTGTAGCTCCTCCACTTGAGACACCGAATTGTATAACTCGAACTCCCTTCTTTCAGTCATCTAGGACCTTCTTGAAGGTTGAGATGAAGAACTACTTTTTCTAGACTTGATAGATAGAATGGAAAGTTTTTCTCTAAAATCCTCTCTCTCCAATAGTTGTCTGAAGAGAGTGATTTTCTTCTGAGAAATTTCCACACCTTATCTGAACTCATAACTGGTCCTTATATAGGCATTACCTTAGTAGAGGTCTACTCAAACAAGGAATCCTAAAAGTTCCTTCAGAAAACATAAGCATAAGTTAGAGTTTAAATCTAACTGGGATTCCCTAATTAGGACTAAACCCTAATTAGGGTTTCCCCTTAGTGTGGCCGGCCACAACAACCCTTAATGGGTTTGTTTTGGCCGGCCGACATCCCACATATAGCCGGTTTGGGCTCTCCCTTGAAGGGAGTCCCTTGTTGGCCCAAAAATTGGGTTTTTGCCTTTCGGACTTCTCTTTCGAGTCCTATTCTTTCTATCTCTTAGACTGGATCATATCCATCTATATACTAGTTCCACCATTGGATGACTCAACAAGACATTGAGACTCTCCAGGCTGATTATATGATTCCGACAACCGTCGAACTCATTCTTCCGTCTCCTGAAGATAAGATCTACTTCACCGACAATCATCATGTTGGTGTTTATGAAGTTTACTTTAACTTATGTTTGGTGTTTCCCTTCCCAATTTCTCTTGTTGAACTGCTGAATCATTGTGGGCTTTAACTCTTTCAATTTAGTCCCAATGCTGTGATGACTATTATGGCGTTCTACTTCCTCTTTCTTCAACAGGGTGAGAAGGTTAGCCTTTATGCTTTTGAAAAGATCTTCTCTGTCAAGTCTACTGATCGGTGTTGGCACTATTTTTCTTCCCGTATTGGTCCGTTTTTCTCTGCTCCTAACATCCCCAAGGATTATAAGGAGAGGTTCCTTTTTGTTCGTTCTTCTCTTGTAACTGAGGATTTCCGGGTTTGTTACTCCTGCCCCTGGTTCTTCTCACGATCGCCCCAAGATCGTTCCTGACACCGGAGACGTCAAGTGTCTTGAAATTCTAACCACTTTGGGTAAAGGGAAAGAGGGGTTAATCCTTGAAAGTATTGCTAATTTGCAGGCCCTCCATCAAGCTCAAGTGCTTCATTCTCTTCCAGGTGGGGTTTTGCTAGAAATATCTTTCTTCTCTTTTCTTTTCTGGACACACATTTTTTTGGTTGTGTTTGTATTCTTCTTCTTCAGTGTTCCCAGGTTAGTAATATGTAGCATCTTATTTGTCTATGATCGAACGTCTGGAGGCTCAGCTCCTGAAAGCCGATCGAGAAGCTTTATCTTACAAAGCCGAGGCCGAGATCTTGACCAATGGTTTGAAAATAGTCTCCGCCGAGCGAGACTCGTGGAAGCTGGAGGCGAAGCAATCTCGAGCCAGTGCTGCACTCTAGTCCTCTCAGTCCGATGCCCATGTTTCTGTTCTGGAAAAGCAACTCGAGGCTCTCAAGGAGAAGGAGACCACTTTGGTTCTTCAAAGAGAGAAAGATAAGGCTACCCTCAAAATCGCACGCCGAAACTGTTTTGAACTTGCTGAAACTAATCGGGCGAAGGCGGTATCTTCTTTCAAATGTGGGGATGATCTTTGCTATCAAGAGGAATCAGCGCAAGTTGGGTTTCATGTAGCCTGGGAGGCAACTCGTCGCTGCTATGCTCCCAAGGATTCTTATCCTCTGCGTCATATCGACAAGGATTGGGTGGCCATGTTTGTCAATGTCGTATCTGCTGACTAGGGCTCGAAGGAGGACTTCCCTTTCAGTGATGACGAATGGTACATCGAGGCTGCTACATTTGTGGTTCCGGTGGCTGATGACTCTGATGAAGGTTCTACTTTTTCCGTCCCCTAGCCTGGTTTCGGCAGTCACCCTGATCCTTCTACTTCTGACGAACAACCATAACTTGCCTTGATTTATGTTCTTATTTCGTATTTTGGGTCTTGACTTTCTTTTCCTTTGCTGCTTGAACCCTAACCTTGCCATCTTTTATTGATATAATGGGTTGGTTTTATACTTCTGCTTTCATCTCCGCTTTATTGACTTACTTTCTATGTCCTATTGCTACATAAACAAAAACTCACAAGCAAGGTATTTGTTGTAGTTAGTCTATCCCTAACTTACTAATGCATTTCCCCTAAACTTACTACGCATGCTCCGGATGATCGCTCCTGCAAAAATAATAATTTAGACTTCTTCTAGCATGACCTAGGCTTACTAATTCCCTCTGCAAAATAGAACCTAAATTAGCGTAACTTCTTAGATTAGAATGATTTTCGGGTCAGGACTTTGCCCCTGATCATGGCCGCTGCTCCCAGGGTTGTATTTCGTTGGCTTGAACTCAACTAGTTTAGCTAGGACTTCTCCTTGGACTCATGGTCGTTGCTTTCGCTATCAAGGATGGTTTCATTAGCTTGAGCGCAACTAGTTTACCTAAGACTCTCCTTAGGACCCTAGTCGTCGCTTTCGCTACCAGGGCTGGTTTCGTTTCCTTGAGCACAACTAGTTTCACCGGGACTCCTCCCGTATCCCTGGTCGTTGCTTCCGCTATCAAGGTTGTTTTGTCTACCTAAGCATGACTAGTATCGCAAGGACTTCTCCTTATACCCCGGTCACCTTTGCCAGGGTTGTAGGTTAACTAGGACTTCCCCTTGGGATCCTTAGTGGGGACGGCGTTTCACTTGAGTAAATTGAGTTCAACTAGAACTTCTCCTAATAAGGTCTCTCGTCGTTGCCTTAGCTACCAGAGCTGCCTAATTTACCGGCTTGAACACGGTCAGCTTAACTAGGACGTCTCCTTGGGACCTTAGTGAAGGGTTAGTTTTACTCGAGTAAAGTTTCAATTTGATTAGGACTGCTCTTGGGGCCTCTGGTCGTCGCCTTTGCTACCATAGCTACCTGTTTTGCCGAAGCAAAATAAGTTTAACTAGGACTCCTCCTTGAGGCCTTTGGTCGTCACCGTGGCTACCAGAGCTGCCTATGTTGCCAAAGCAATGTGAGTTTGGCCAGGACTCCTCCTTGGGATATCTAATCGTTGCTTCCGCTCTCAAGGGTGCCAGCTCAATTAGGGTCAAG
Organism: Eschscholzia californica; assembly: GCF_041429995.1. Lineage (NCBI taxonomy): Eukaryota > Viridiplantae > Streptophyta > Magnoliopsida > Ranunculales > Papaveraceae > Eschscholzia > Eschscholzia californica. Next base: position 25,743,554 of record NW_028238309.1, on the reverse strand, counting down.
TGAATTTTACTAGTGCATGCTTCTAAGTGCGTTAAGATCTAGTTCAATTTTCTATAGCATCCTTATTTGATATAGCACCATACAAACGAGTTTATTTTTTGGCTCTGGGGCCTAGCTGATTTCACCATGTTCAAGTTACATCAGTGTTCTTTTGGAAGGCGAACTTGAGATGTTTCGCGTTCTAGGGGTGTGTGAGGATCTGTCCTGATATGTTTTCCAATCTATATGTACCGGGACCCACGACTTTCACTATCTTATAAGGCCCTTCCCATGTGAGGAAGAGTTTGGTTGCCAATGGTTTTTGGGTAAATTTGGAATTCCTTCATACCATATCTCGACATCAAACTTTGTTATCTTCATGTGAGATCTATGTTGGTTAGTCATTGTGCCTTTGAAGGCGAGGTTTCTTAACTCTTCCGGATCTCAGACTTCTTCGATTAGGTCTAAATGTTCTAACGCTAGTTGTTCATTGGTTTCGGGGTGAAAGTGTCTTACACTTAGACTTGGTTTACCTATTTCTACGGGTAGCACGACGTCCATGTCGTATACCATCCGAAAGGGTGTTTCCCCTGTGGCTCTCCGCGGTGTGATGCGGTAGGTCCACCGTACATCGGGGAGTTCGTCCACCCAATTTTTGTTTTCATGACATTTGGTCTTAATATACTTAACCAGAGTTTTGTTAGTTACCTCGACTTGTCCGTTTCCATATTCTGGTAAATCTAAACCCTAGAATCTGACCAGGATGTGTTGGGCTAACGTAGGTTGGTTTGATCCCATATTCTGCAAGAAACTCATTCATGGCCTAATTGTTGAACTAGGGCCCGTTATCCATGACTAGGATCCTTGGAACCCCGAACCGAGTTATTACGTTTCTCCACAATATGCTGATAATCTCCTTCAGCCGAGTCCTGGTTAATGCTACCGCCTCCACCCATTTGGTAAAGTAGTCTACAATGACTAGCAGCATCTCTTTCCCCCTTGTTCCTGCTGAAGGGTCCCACCAGGTCAATTCGCCATTACGCAAAGGGGCAAGGGTATGATCGACGTCAGCTCGGTGGGGTGTAGTCGATAGTCGTTGGCATACACTTGGCACGGTTCAGTACTTGGAATGCTTTATGCAATCCTCTAGCATTCCTGGCCAGTAATACCCGGCTAGGGTCAACTGCCTGTACAATGTTCTTGGACCTGCGTGATTCCCTGCGGCCCCCTCGTGTGTCTCTTTCATAACGTATTCTTGTTTATCCATTGATAAGCAGCAGCGCAAGGGGTGAATTAGGGACTTTCGGTAAAGTAGTCCTCCGAGCAAGGTATATCTCGAAGCGTTCTAGCGTATCCTTTTAGCTTCGCTGACATCCTCCGGTAACTTCTGAGTTAGTAAGTATTCGATATATGGTCTCATCCAAACTTCTCCTTGTGCTATCATGATAGCCATTATTTCTTGTGCCCTGTCAAAGCTTCTTTCTTCTAATGTGTGGAATATTACTCCAGGAATGGTAGTTTGGCCATTGATCATCTTTGACAAAGCGTTGGCCAGTGTATTCTCTTCCCGAGGTATCTTGGTGAGGGTAAACTTCTCAAAGTGCCCAATTAGTTCTTTGACTTTTTTCAAATACTTTCTCATGTCAGTCCCTTTTGCTTCATAATCTCCGTTGACGTGATTGACGACTAGCTGGGAATCGCTGTATACCCGAATATTAAGAGCTCTGGCTTTCAGAGCCAGTTTTAAACCTGCCAGCAGGGCTTCGTATTCAACTTCACTATTGGTTACGGCGAATTTTAACGTAGTAGTTGATGATGCATAAAATGTCCAAACGTTGACTAACGTCTGAAAGGTCAAGATCAAACCTGAAGTCAACAAAGTTAGGTCGGCTTAAGGCAACAGGACCGCTGAGCTTCTGATGGTCCACCGATTATTCCCCTAACTGGGAGGTCGACCAGAAGAAACCAGCCCTGCGAGACGCTTTTGGCATGGACAGATCAGCCCTGGGTCTTCAAAGGAGTGAGGGGGGTCCACACAGGTTCGGTCAGTGTCTTACGCCCAGAATTGGGGAGGCAGCATCGCCGAGCGATGTATCGACTTATTCTTGAAACTTCTAGAAAGATCTCAGTCGGCAACATATCTCGAAGTGTTTAAGCCAGTTTGGAGTCCACGTATCTGAAGGAGGAAACTTCTCCTTTATAGTCTATCACATCGGCAAGATATCTACGAAAAATCCTTAAACTTAGGAACTTCCATTTATCAAAGATCCGGGATAGACTCTGAGAGAAACCCTAGATGCTCCAGGGAGGAAACTTTCCCTTCGGATTGACGCCAACCGCCTCACCACCGCCACCAATCACAAGCGGCCTAACACCGCCTATAAATGGCTCCCCACATCGTCCTTCACGTGACACTTCGAGAAATTTCCTCGTTTAGTTAGGTGGTGTTCAAGCTGACTTAAACACTTCGAGATCTGTAGCCGACTGAGATCTTTCTCGAAGATTCGGGATTGAGTCGGTAGATCGCTTAACGCTGCTGCCTCCCTAGTTCTGGGCGTAAGACATTGGCCGGATCTATGTGGACCCCCTCTACTCATCTGAAGACCCAAGGGCTGATCTTTCGGTGCCAAGGGCACTTTGCAGAGCTGGTTTCTTCTGACCGACCTCCTAGTTAGGGGGAATATTTTGTGGACTATCGGAAGCTCAGCCGTCCTGCTGCCTTAAGCCGGGTTGACCCAGTACACTTCAGGTCTGATCTTGACTCTTCAGACGTTAGTCAACGTCTAGACATTTTATGCATCATCAAGAAAGACTTTTGAAAATTTTGGGTAATCATTACTTTACCAATTAAAACTATAGATGTTATAACAGTGTTATATTTTTTTACGAATTGTATAATAGTTATGTATCGCTCCATGCTTTAGCAGTTGTCGACATTATCTCCAGTTTTACCACCTCACACAGGTTCGGAGTTTTGTTCTTGGCAAAGGCACCACAACCCACCCTAAAGGCCTCGGTATGGGCGACGACACATTATTCACGCCACCATCAGAGTACGCAGCAACACCGTACGTAGACCCCCCCCCCCCCCCAGGTACGATTTTGTCCTCACTTAGTCACCACCTACCGTGGTATGAGGTTTTGTTCTACACAGTGGAGGCCTCGACATTGGTATTACAACTAGACAACTAGATGACACAACAATCCCTAGATCTTGGTATTACTTGAACATAGATTAGGGTTCTTGAAATAAATATATATACCTTAGAAATAGTAGATTTATCATTTCTACAAAACCAATTTTTAGGTCACTTTGAATCCCAACTATGTGTTAACTTTTGAAGAAAATTTTGCCTAATGATATAGTTGATGAACCATACAATCTCTATTAATATTCTTGATGATGCACAAAATTTCCAGACGTTGACTAACGTTTGAAGAGTCAAGATCATACCTGAAGTCTCTTGGAGGAAGCAGGACAACTAAATACCTAACGGTCCACCACATTTTCCCCTAACTAGGAGGTCGGCCGGAAGAAACCAGCTCTGCACAAAACGCCCTTGACATGGATAGATCAGCCCTGGGGTCTCAAAAGGAAAAAAAGGTCTCCACAGGTTCGACCCATATCTTACGCCAAGAACTGGGGAGCTATCAGCGCTGCGCGACCTAAAGACTTAATCCCGAACTTACTAGAAAGATCTCAGTCAGCCGCATATCTTGAAGTGTTTAAGCCCGATTGAACTCCATGTATATAAAGGAGGAAACTCCTCCTTTAGAGTCTATCACTCCGGCAAGATATACAAAAAGTATCCTTGAACTTAGGAACTTTCGCTTATCAAAGATCCGGGATAGACTCAAAGAGAAACCCTAACTTCGCCTATAAGAGGCCCCCCACATCGTCCTTCTCGGAACACGATCTCTTCACCCCGAAAAGATCACCCAATACTCAGAGTTCCCATAACTCGTCCCCCAAAAAGATATATCAATATTCATTCTTTTACTGCATAGAGCACCCTGGCTGTCTTGAGCATCGGAGCGGTTTTCGAACCCTTTGTAGGTTTTTCCCCCTCGGGAACAGGTAAACAGCAGCAAGGAGCGAGGAACTAGAGCGAAGAGCTGGAACAGAGAAGTAGAGCAGAGAAACAGGGTTGAACGGAGGAATCTCTCCTCTTGTAACAGAATATACCATCATAACGGAGGCTGTCATGCATCAACCCCTTTTTCATGCTGATTTAACGAGAGGCTAATTTTCGACATCAGCATTTGGTGCTAGAAGGAGGGTCATCTCTCCAACAAATCATCAGATTCGGTAACCCGAACCTCATTCAATGCCTTTTTTAGAACTATTTCCCCTAAGTTCCCCGGGCAGACATGTCCTCGGATAAACACACTCCACATGGGACACCCCACAGGCTTCCTGACTCGGTCGAGCATATGGCCGAACAGGAACATCTCAAGGCTGAATACGTCCGAAGGGATCAGGAGGCAAAACGATTGGAGGAAAGCCTCCGCAAAGCCGAGACAGCCAGGAAGGCTGCCACACCCGAGGAAAGGAAAGAAGTGATCAGATCGTATGCGAGAAAGGTCTTCTCGCCCGGCGACGCCTACACTTCCGGAACCCTAACTCTACAGCCAGGCGACCAGATGCACCTGGAGAGCATCTTAGATGAACAAGGCGTGCTGGACCCGAACCGACCTTACCTCCCCAAGAAGGCGGGGATAGGCGAAGGATGCATGGATGACCCTACTATTTGCGACGTACTCTTACACCAGGTAGCAGAATTGACAAGAGAAAGAGAGAAGGATAAGCTCTGGGGGAGGACGGTAATTCGACAGCCACCCCTCTGCCGGGAAATACTGGAGTCCGAAAACCCGAAAAACTTCATATGTCCCTTGCTGGATCATTATCACGGTCTAGAAGACCCAGGGGTATTCATCAACAACTACGTTGCGATGATGAGCTTATGCACCACTAACCGAAACATATTATGCGTGGTCTTTGCTACTATCCTGAAAGGACCAGCTCAGGCATGATACCAAGCGCTAGCCCCAGGATCGATCAAGTCCTTTGATCAGCTCGCCAGGCCTTCTGCGAAGCCTTCCGGGGAAGCACCACCATCAAAAGAGGAACCGAAGAGCTGTTCAATGTGGTACAAGGAAAAAACGAGGCTCTGGCAAGCTACTGGCAGAGGTTTCGTAACCTTATGGTACAGGTCCCCGACCTAGAACCAAAGGTCGCCTTCGTCGCCTTACAAAGAGGCCTCAGGCAGGACGACATAATTAGAGATGTCTCGGGGAGGAAACCAGACACCCTTGCAGAACTAATAGAAAGGCTGCAATAGTACGAATGAAGGAAGTGGCCAACATCCCATAGGAGAGTGAACCTCCCCGAAAGAAGGAACGGGACGAAGCCAGGCCGCCCAGGGATCGAGAGCGAGACAAGAGGCCCAGACCTGACTTCGCCACCTACACCCCACTGATTAAAGGGAGGGAGGAAATCTTGCAGGTGTTGATAGCAAAAGGAAAGGTTGAGTTACCCAAACCCAATGATGACAGAGAGGAATTCGGGCTCAGAGACATGACTGCGTGGTGCGCCTTCCACGGAGGCTACGGCCACAAGACCGATAACTGTCGGCACGTCAAAAATCTTATCGAAGAAATGGTGAGAAAGGGTGAGCTGGACAAATACATCCAGAAAGAATAGTGACCCTACGAACACCGGAACAAGAGGCCAATAAACAGGGCAGGAATTGGATCGGAACTAGAAACTAACGACCAGGGCCCGACTTTCAAAGAAGCAAACAAGGGCTTTGAGGATCCCGCCGGAGTGATGGGAAATATCACTACCATAGCAGGAGGACCCACCCTCGGCGGAGCAACCAAGGGAGAATAGCGTAGATATGCCAACGAGGCAAAGAACCCGCCAGTCTTGCTAATCAAACCTACAATAGAAACACCACCCATCGTTTTTACTAATGATGATCTAGTTGGGGTAATAACTTCGCACGCGGATCCGTGGGTAATAACAGTTGTGGTGGCCAATTAGAGGGTAAGACGCATCCTGGTCGATACAGGAAGCTCGACGGAAGTCATGAGTCGGACATGCTTCCAAAAACTCGGGGTAAGTCAGCACTACCTCAAATCTTATAAGTCTTGCTTGACAGGGTTCGGAAACATGATGTGACATGAAAATGTCACATTTGGAGAGCCTAACTTAGACTAATTAGTCTTTATCGAGTATTATCAATAATATTTTATGTGTTTTTCTTGTTAGGTATCATTTTTGGAGATAAAGATGTATATCGGAATAAACGGAACGAATTGTCACTATCATTTCATGTGTCGAAAATGAGAGAAAAAGACTTCAAGCAAATCAAATGACAAGTATAGTCAATGACGAGTCCGACGGTGAAAACGGTATTCAATTCGGAGTTCGGACGGGGAAGATATGGAAGAAAGAAGTCCGAGGGTATTCTAGTCCTTTGTGAGAATTTGAAGATGTAGAGACAAGGATGGAGGCACTCTCTTGGTTTCTAAATCAAAGCCCAAAACCAAGTCCAAGCCCAAGAAATATTAAGAGAAGAAGAATTGTGTAGAGATTTTATGGGCACCCATTTGTGGTCTAAAGACTTAGTCAAGTTTGACTAAGTCTAGGGTTTGACTCAAGTTAGAGAAAAGGGGTCAAAGACACTATTCATCATCTTCTAGATCCCCAAACTTAAACTTTGCTAGTCCTCGAGCAAATAAAACAAAGGGTTATTCCCCTAATGGCCCCCTACTTTGTGACCAGCTTCCCGCCTGGCCCCCTACTTTACGAAAAAAACCCATATGGCCCCCTTCCGTTATAACACTGTTACTCTCTCTCTTCCATTTCTTTTCTCTCTCCTCCAACATGTTTTCTCTCTCTGCCACCTCGTTAGAACCAGCCAACTCATCATCTTCTCCGGGAAGGTCGCCGGCCGACCAATTTTCCGGCCGGCGACCTTCAAACCTAAAAAAAAAAAAAAAAAATTATTTTTTTATTTCATCTCTCCTATCTCTCTCTCAAAAAAAAAAAATTTTTTTTTTTTTTTTGACTTCCTCTCTCTCTCAACTCCGGCGAAGGGGGTTACGATCTGCCGGAACAGACCTTCATGGTCTGTTCGAGCAGACCATGAAGGTCTGCTCGGGCAGACCTTTAAGGTCTCCCGAACTCTGGCGAAGGGTAACCCCCTTCGCCGGAGTTTAGAGAGAGAGAGGAAGTCAAAAAAAAAAAAAAAAAATTTTTTTTTGAGAGAGAGAGAGGAGAGATGAAATAAAAAAATAATTTTTTTTTTTTTAAAGTTTGTAGGTCGCCGGCCGGAAAATTGGTCGGCCGGCAACCTTCCCGGAGAAGATGATGAGTTGGCTGGTTTTAACGAGGTGGCAGAGAGAGAAAACATGTTGGAGGAGAGAGAAAAGAAATGGAAGAGAGAGAGTAACGGTGTTATAACGGAAGGGGGCCATATGGGTATTTTTCGTAAAGTAGGGGGCCAGGCGGGAAGCTGGTCACAAAGTAGGGGGCCATTAGGGAAATAACCCTAAAACAAAATAGAAGCCTAACTCACTTTCGGAGGCATCCCGATTGCATTTAGCGTATGCAACAAGCCTTTAAACCCCTAGGTTGCCCCTAAAGGACGAGTGTCGTCTCGTGAGGGTTTCCATAGATGACACCCACAAACATCGTGGTTTCAAATACACAAGGGTCCAAAATTCAAATCATAGATAAACATGGTTCATATAGTAAAGGGTTTAAGCATATCAATGCATAATGAATCAAGTAAATGAGCTCTTGTAAAAACTAAAGGCCCCTTCACTAATGATCTTACCCTAAAGTGCTAGTGTCATACCATAATGAGCAACATCTATGTTCCGAAGTCACAACACCTTGATTCCTAGTTTAGTACATTTCGCCTCGACTTCGGCCTCACGGACATACACTCCATATATGAAATCACTCAAGAATGGTTCGCTCGTATGTGTGAGTGTGATCACTAACATGGACTCAACACATAAAAAAGGGGTGAGGACAACATTTTGGAACGAATGATCTTCGAAAAGGAATTAGCCACTAAATGGAGTGGGGAAGCTCACTCGCCCTTCTCACCCATTCTACCCTCTAAGAATGTCATCTAAATGTTAACGGATACTAGAAATGGATGATGATGGTAGATTCCCGAGAATGTCGAACTCTTCATGATAGAACCTCTCAAGCATTTCCACATTCGTTTCTTGCTCGAATACTTATTCATGAACATTAACACAAACACATATATACAATCACATTACACACACACAAAAAGAGCTAACACATGCTCAAACATACTCATGAACCACTTTATTTCTTTTTTCTTTTTTTCTTTCTTTTTTGTTCACTTTTTCACTTTTTTTTTTCTGTTTTTTTTTCATAACACAAAATCACATAAAACAAACACAACTCATACAATACTATATTCTTGCAATCAACTTTTTCCATTTCATTCTTGCTTTTGACATTCATCATTCTTTTCTTCTCATGTCTTCATTCTCGGAGTATAAGATGATGGATGGTGATGGAGTATCCGCCTTCCTCTAGTTGGCAATCTCTGGAAACCCTCCGCAAGACATAATTCGTGCTCTTGTGTGAAAACAAGAGAATCAAAGGCTAATTGCATAGCTCAATGCAATCGTGTATACCCGCGTTAGTGGTAGACTTTATATGGTCATGTCTTTTATGTGCTTCATTCTCATTATGTTTTGGATATTATAGGAGCATTTCTTATATGTTTTACTTCTAAGGCGTGGTTTGTTCCAAGTTTGGGGATGGCGTGAGCTAGGCATCAACTTGGAACCTCGTTATACATGAGTCTTGGTAGTATCATCTTTTATCTCCTTAAGTTATGGTAATATCTTTCCACTCTTCTCTTTAAATTGATGTGCCTCTTTATCTTTTGGTTAGTGTATGCTTAGAACATTGAGGACAATGTTAGTTTTAAGTTTGGGGATGCGGGATATGACCATAACCAATGCATGACCATGGGTTTCAAAGACAAAAGGGCTCAAATTAGTCAAAATTTGAAAATTTTGAACATTTTGAGTAGATTTGCATGTGATTATAGTGATAGTTTTAAGAATGTTGATGCATATGTGTCGGGTTGATGAGTTTTGTGATTGCTAATGGTCTTTGCATGAAAGTCGAGTCTTTGAGTGTTTGTGTTATACTATGGGAGTAACATCTTAGTGAAGAAGAAACATCTCTAAGAGACCTAGAGTAGTCATTAGTGGAGACTTAACCCATGTGAGAGCTCAAGGCCTAAATTGCCCTTCGAGTGTACTCTTCCGCGCTAACTCCGAGTAGAATGAAGAGCTACTCAACCTCGTAACTATTAAAAGAGCTCATTTGATCTCGTGTGCTCAACTTCCTTAGCCACTAGGAGCGACATTAGGATAGCGAATAAACCTTGCCCTTGTAGTCCATGAAACCCAATGAGATTGCCAACTAGAGGAAGGCGGATACTCCATCACCATCCATCACAACAACCAGGTCGAAACAGACGGAAGAGCAACCCTGCCCGTACTAATCGGCGAAGGAGAATCAAAGAAAGCAATAATGCTAAACTTCGCCATTATACGCCTATAACATCATACTAGGCAGGAACTTCTTGAGGGAGCCAGGAGCAATAGTTTCCATGAACCACCTCATGATGAAATTCCCAATTCCGCGAATGAATCTCATAGGGACGGTCAGAGGAGACCAAAAGCTAGCCAGGGAATGCTACCTCATTTCCACCCAGGGCTGCGAGGAAGATGCGATCAACCTGATCACCGTTGGAGGAGACAAAGTGTTCTACGATTACCCCACAACAGACATGCAGAGCTGAGAAAATCAGGTCACCACTACCCCTAATCTATTTCCTTTTTTAAATAAAGCCATTAGGCAAAAGAAGTAGCGCTACTAGCTACATATTTTACCTAATAAAATAAAATATTTTAGCAAAAGACGCTATAAAAGGAGGAGTCCTAGTTAAACTCGCTCTAACTGAGCAGGTAGCCCTGATAGCGAAAGCTAAAACCAGGGGACCCAAAAGGTAGCCTTGGTAGCGAAAGCAGCGACCAAGGGCCCTAATTTAAAAACAGCCTTTCTAGCGAAAGTCACGACCAGGGACAGGACAACCTCGGTAGCCATGGCAACGACCGAGGGCCCTAAGGAGCAGTCCTAGTTAAACTGAAACTTTACTCGAGTAAAACTGACCCTTCACCAAGGTCCCAAGGAGAAGTCCGAGCCAAACTGATCGGCTTAAGCCGACAAATGAGGTAGCTCTGGTAGCCACGGCTGCGACCCGAGGCCTCGCAAGGAGAAGTCTTAGTTAAACTTAAAATCTTTACTCGAGAAAACGTGGTCCCCACTGAGGATCCCAAGGAGAACCTAGTTATCGAAGCTTGTCAGGCGAAAGCAGACAAAACAACTCTAGTAGCCCAAGCTACGACCAGAGGTACGGGAGGAGTCCCGGCGAAAACTAGTTGTGCTCAAGCCAACGAAACCAGCCCTGGTAGCGAAAGCAACGACCAAGGGTCTAAGGAGAAGTCCTAGCTAAACTAGTTGTGCTCAAGCCAACGAAACCAGCACTGGTAGCGAAAGCAACGACCAGGGGTCTAAGGAGAAGTCCTAGCTAAACTAGTTGTGCTCAGGCCAACGAAACCAACCCTGCTAGCGAAAGCAACGACCAGGGGCCTAAGAAGAAGTCCTAGCTAAACTAGTTGAGCTCAAGCCAACGAAACCAGCCCCGGTAGCGAAAGCAACGACCCGGGGTCCAAGGAGAAATTTTAGTTAAACGGTTCAAAATCAGATAAATAAAAGACAACCCTGGGAGCAATAGCCATGATCAGGGGCAAAAATTGGCTCGAAAATCGTCATGATTTACAGAGCCACGCTAATTTGGGTTCTATTTTGCAGAAGGAAATAGTAAGATTAGAGCATGATAGATTAAGCCTAACTTTCTTTGAATTTTGCAGAAGCGATCATTCGGAGCATGCGTAGTAAGTTTAGGAATGCATTAGTATGATTATGGCTTTAGATAAATAACCATTCCACATTTAAGTATTTGCAGATAAAAACGGAGTAAAAAAAGAAGAGCATCAAGAAACGCCCATCATCAACTATTTACAGGTTAGACGAAGAAGAAGAAATAGGAGTGGAGGCAGAAAGAGAGATTACATCAGAAGGAATTAGTTCTATGGAAGTTCGTATAATCACTGCCACGAGACTACCATCTAACAAACAAACTAAATATCTCGTTATTTCAAAAGTCACTCGCCGCCCGTTATCCAATACCCCTCTCTGAGAAAGTTGCAAGGGACAGAAGGGTTCGCCAAACAGAATCGCTTCTAAATTCTCAAAAACGGACAAGCCGATAAACCGAAAAACTCTAATCGGACCTTCACCTTCAACATTTATGTGATAAGGCGAACGTAAAAACTTTCAGCAAGAAGCGTCAGACAAAAACTAATCCCAAGGTTATCTCAGGGAAGAAGCCCTTCGATGAACAAACTGGCCATGAAGGAAATGGATGGAATTATCCACTCATTCGAGTCATATTTATAGGCCTAGGTCAGAGGAAGACGGAACGAACAGACGGATCGGTCAGGGAAAAATAAACCGAACAGTCAGTATGGAAGATAAATCATCGCTCTTTCGTAAGAGGTCGGTCAATATTGATGATGCATAAAATGTCCAGACGTTGATTAACGTCTGAAGAGTCAAAGATCAGACCAGAAGTCTCTTGGAACAGCTCGGCTTATAGCAGCAGGACAGCTAAACACCTGATGGTCCACCACACATTCCCCTAACTGGGAGGTCGGCCAGAAGAAACCAGCTCTGCACAAAACGCCCTCGGCATTGACAGATCAGCCCTGGGATCTCTAAAGGAATAAGGGAGGTCTCCACAGGTTCGGCCCATATCTTACGCCCAGAACTGGGGAGATACCAGCGTTGCGCGACCTAATGGCTTAATCCCGGACTTTCCAGAAAGATCTCAGTCGGCTACACATCTTGAAGTGTTTAAGCCCGATTGGACTCCACGTATCTAAAGGAGGAAACTTCTCCTTTAGAGTCTATCACTCTGACAAGATACCAACGAAGTATCCTTGAACTTAGGAACGTTCACTTATCAAAGATCCGGGATAGACTCGAAGAGAAACCCTGGATACGCAAAAGAGGTAACTTCTGTTACGGTTTGACGGCCACCGCCTCACCACCGCCACTACTCACAGTCGGCCTAACTTCGCTTATAAAAGGCCCCCCACATCGTCCTTCATAGGACACGGTCTCTGGAGAACAGACACTCTCTCCCCTAAAAATCCGATTTCTTCATACCAGAAGGATCACCCCCAAAAACAGATTTCTCACAACTCGCCCCCAAAAGAATCAATCAATATTCATTCTTTTACTGCAAAGAGCACCCCGACTGTCTTGAGCGTCGGAGGGGTTTCCGAACCCTTTGCAGGTTTTCCCCTCCTTTGGGAACAGACGAACTGAAACAAGGAGCAAGAAACAAGGAGCGAGGAGCTGGGACAAAGAAGCAGAGCAGAGCAGCAGAACAGAGAAGCAGAGCAGAGAAGCAGAGCTGAACAGAGGAATCTCTCCTCTCCTAACAGAATATTCGATCATAACGGTGGCTGTCATGCATCAACTCCCTTTTCCATGCTGATTTGACCGGGAGCCAATTTTCGACATCAGCAAATATCAAGAAAACAATAAACAGTAAGGGGAGAGCTCTAACAGGTGACTTTATTCAATTACTCAGCTAAACTTAGTACAGAAGAAATTGCAACATGAATACATCAAGAAGAGTGTGACCACTCAGGTTTATTACAGAAGAAATTGCTCAAGGTGAGAGGAAAAGAAGTTGACGATAAGAAGCACTAAAAGAGCAAAAGAATAAGCCCCCGATGCAATCAGAAGGAAAAACTAAGAAATTACCAGGTACCCCTTTCCAGAAAGTTGCCAAGACAAGAAGACAACCAAGGGAAAAATAACCCCCTTTGTCATCATCACCATGTCCTGAGCATCCCAATCGGAGGCAGCACTGGTAACTACAGCCATTATGGAGAAGTCCACCCACTACAAAAAAGCGCTCAATAGGGACAGCCGTTTTTACGTCTGTCCCTAACAAATCAGCAATAGGGACAATTTTATATAAGGATTTGTTTTTCTAAAGCAATTGTAAAGGGAAATTTCCCACCCAAAAAAAGAGGCGCTAAGTAAAACACAAAATCTTTTCTTCCCATTATTTTTTTTCATTCTCTATTTTCCCCCCTTTTTATTTCTCCCTCCTCTCTTCTACAACACGACTTTCTCCACCATATTCTATTCCAGAGTAGGCACGACCGATCTTCTTCTCGTTTTGGAAACGTTCTAGGGTTTTCTTAGTGTTCTTCTTCTTTGATGTTGCAGGCTTAGGGTTTCTGTTGGGTCTAGGCTTTGTGTGAAGCAACTTCTAGGGTTTCTGTTGCAGCTTATAGGGTTTCTGTTGCGAGGAGGCTTTATATCCAGGTCAGTTCTTCTTCTTTCACTTCTTAATCTTCAAATTAAGAAATCGTTAGGTGATATGAATCTAATTTTTGACCCTTATTTTAATTGAACAACCATTCAATTCTTGGGTATTTTGTGTTATTTCAAGAACATGATGAGGATTATTTCGATAAAGGTTTCGTTTGTTGTTGAAGTGAGGATAAGTTTTTTTTTTTTTTTTGGAAGTTGACTACGATCAACGTATGTCGTTACATTTGGCATTGATACATAAAAAATGTGATAAGCTCGATAACTGCCCATTGAAACTCTAACAGAACCGGGCCTATAGCTCAACTAAACAATGGCCTAAAGCCCAACTACATTATTTATACCCTAATAATCCCAATTCAAATAACCAAAGATTCCACCTTCTCTGGGATTTGAACTTGGGACCTCCAGGGCTTTCTGGAGTTTATGTCAACACCTTGGAACCACTTGGGCTACCAACCGTTGACAAATGAGGATAAGTTTATAACAACCCAAAATGCCATTGAACAATATGAGAGTTCAACTCTATTGACTTATGCATCAGAAGGATTCTATTCTGTGACGAGTATTAACAGAACAAGCAAGTCGTTTTTCTTAGTAATAATTCAGTAGATGATATTGATGACATCTTCCATAAAGATTGTTATCATTTGTATGAAACTTCCCAATTCCAAATGGCACAAAAAATGAGACGAAGGGTGGAACCAAAATTAATCTGTTGGTTCTGATTTATGATTGTTGTATTGGACTAGAAGGGTTTAATGTCGAAGAATCGGAGGATGGAAACCACCTAAAAAGTATGAAAGAACCCAACCTGATCGATAGTGGTAAAACTGAAAGCTTTCTTTGTCGGGATTCTACTTCAGATAATAAAATTTTAGGATGTGGCAACCCCTCCATTGACAAGGAGTCGGCTAATTTTGATAGTAAAAACTTTGAAAAGGAATCTGGTTTGGAAATTCAAGTTTGTGGAGCAACTCTCTGAACCAATTGAAGATGATTGCTTTGAAATAGACGATAGTTTTTTAATGCTGAAGAAGCCCATGATGCTCTAGTTGCTGATGATGGAGAAAATTGCAGTACTAAAAACAACCTGCCAATATATGAAGCCCGTGAGGATGAATACAAAGTCTTCGATCTGAGAATTTTTCATCGAAAAAATAGGTAAGAATTCAAACATTAGACCAGATAATGAGGGTTTAATGTTATTCAATTTGCAACCCGAATTTTAGTACGCCCTCTTATAACTTATTTGACTTTTTCTTTCTAACCTTCAATGATCTATCTACTTGGTCAGATTCTTTTATAATTTTCTGTTACCAATATATTGAATGGATAATCTACAGGACGGGTTTTGAAGCGAGCAAAGATCTGCGTATTGGTTTTAGTACTATCTTAGCTGGCATATATTATTGTCTGTGAACTTCTCCGAGCAAACTTATATGAATTCCAAAAATTTAATTGGTATTCTGGTGCAGAGGTTTATTTTACACTACCCATTTGTTCAAAACAGTATTCGTACTTTCAGTTTTAGGCATACCCTCTGTCTAATTCTTCACCATAAGTCAACCGTCTTGCCTTTAATTTGTGTTACTCCCTCCGTCCCATTTTGTTTGGTTGTTATTCCTTTTATGGATGTCCCAAAATGTTTGTTAACTTTCCTTATATAACATTCATTTAATTACTAATGTGATGACATTTTCAAAACTACCCTTTACTTTTAATTAGTTCTACACTTCTATCAATGTTATTTTCAAGGAATATTATACATTAAATAGGGATAATTTGGTAAAGTAATTTTAGTCATCAACATTAAATAAGGTCTTTTTAATAAGTTCAATTTCCCAAAACTACAAACAAAATGGGACGGAGGGAGTATTAATTAGCTGGTAATTTTTTTCCATAGTAATATTAATTGGCAATGTTTAGAGGCGTTAGAATTCTTGCAACAATCGGGGATCATCCATTCTGACCTAAAGGCAGAGAATATTCTTATAAAAAATTATAGCATATGCAAGATAAAAGTTATTGATCTTTGGAGTAGTTATTCTCGGTCAGACAACTTGAACTTATATGTGCAGTCTCGCTCTTATAGAGCCCCACAAGTTATCCTTGGTCTTCCGTATGAAGAAAAGATCAACCTATGGTCTCTTGGTTGTAGGTATCTTAGCTGAGATCTCTTCTAGACATGTAAGTTTTAGTATCTTTCCTCGTGAACTCGATTCATTGATAGAGTTCTTAACAGTAGTATTCTAACGGTCTCATATCCGGCCGTGAAAGATTTTTTGTAGCCGAACCCAAGGAAATGAGATAAGACTTCTATTTGTGATTTCCGAAACTGTTACTTTTACACCTTTTGATATTTCTTCACAGACCAACTAGCTCTTAGGATTTTGGAGATAAAAGCAATATTGAGCAATGCATTATCGATCATGTATATTTTCTTCCTTGTGATTTCGTCTGGTGTTCCTGACAGGTACTTTTCCCGAACGAAGCATTGGTAATAATCCTTGCACGGATTATCGGGATGTTTGGTCTTATATATGGAGATGATAGTAAACGGGCAGGAAACATACATATACTTCACGAAAGAATATGATTTATATCATATGAATGAGGTTTCTTTACAATCTCTTACTTATTTTGAATCAAACTGAGATATTAAGATGAATGTTCTTATTCGAGTTTTAGTTTTCTTTGTTGATTTGGTTCCACCACTAAACTCCCAAAAGCGAAGCCTTAAAGTAGTGTTGATTTCATATGTAAAGTTATGTTCTCATTTCAGGAAACAAACCAATTAGAGTATATAATTCCAGAGGAAACGTCATTGGAGCATCTACTAGAGGTTACTAATATCAGATTTATCGAGTTCATCAAGGAATTGCTCGAAAAGAATCCAAGGACGCGTCCATCTGCAAGTGAAGCACTGAAGCATTCATGGCTCTCGTAGCGGTACGAGTAAAGTTGTTTCCCTAATATCAAACTGACCGAGCAGGGGATTTTTCCGCACAAGATTTGAGCATGTCTATCTCTTTCTGTTTTTTTATTTGTGTATGATTGTATAGTTTTGGTTTTCATTTTTGGCATACTTAACGTTGTCAGGTAGTGGTAATAAACTCTTGTTTTATTTGTTGCATTTGCTTGCAATAATGCATTCTCTTCAGTGTCATCTCTCTCTTTGATTTTGGTAGTTTGGCCATTTGCCCTTTAATGGATTTTCGGTCTTTTTCTACACTATTTATTTATGTGTTTGGTGCTACGTCGCAATAGCCAAGGGGATGTTGTTGCTTCACAGTATGTTATTGTGTTATGTTTTACTGAAATAGATCATTGTTCTAGAACTTATGCGGTATTACATGACCTGGACACCTAATATGAAACGTTTATGTAAAAGAACTCTCTTCTAAATGCAATGTAAAGACTCGTGAGAGTATGCTCGTTAGATTACTAGAACAATAAACACGAACTTGTTATGAAGCTACCGCTTTTAAGAGGATTTTGTGTGAAAGTTTGCTCTTTTAACAATTTTATAGAAGTTTATACATGTTTTTATATTTGTCGTGTCCTGATTTCCGAAAAGGTAATAAACTAATAGCGTTCGTTGTCTTCTGTTTTTTTTTTTTTGTGTCCATGACACAGGGATAAGATGAAGATAGGATGGAGCTCTGCTGAGATGATGATATGCTAATAGTGTTAGAGTAGTTTATGTGAATATGTTATATTCCTACAACGTGAGAAAAAGATGGGAGGATGAAGTCGGAGTAGTTTTTTTTTAATAGAATTGTATCTTATTGTGGAAGAATTATTAGCCTCTTATCTTATTTTGGTTTGACCTTTGTGTTTATCTAGGCTTGTGAATTTCTTCAAGGATTTCTCACAACATATTAATGTTAATACGTGCTTTTTAAATTGTTTTAAGGAAAGTTTTATCTTTTTATTTACACTAATTTTTGTGTGTAAAAATCCTAGCCAAATTTGTAAGGACGAATATTAACTATATCAAGTAAAGGCAAAAGATAATTACCGCCGATCTTATAGGGATGGCTATTACCTGTCCCAAATGTTAACGAGAGAAATTGCCACTAAATTTTTAGGGACAGATATTAATTGTCCCGGATGCTAACAAGAGAAATTCCCGCTACATTTTTTAGGGACAAACATATGTTGTCCCGAATAATCGTTGATATAGGGACAGTTTCTAACCGTCCCAAAATAGCTTTGAACAGATGTCATCCGTCCCTATACATGTCCCAAATACTATTTGGGACGCCGCTTTCGGGGACAGATGTAAACCGTCCCCAATACTATATTAGGGACGGATTGTCTACTTTTGGGACGGTTTTTGTCCGTCCCTAATGGACCTATTTTTTGTAGTGACCCTTTACCACAACCATTATGGAAAAAGATACTTCAAGCAGACAACCGATGTGAACTCGAACAAAGGTCTCATTTCGGATCTCTGACGAAAACAGAAGACAAAGAGCAAAATTGAAAAATATTTGCAAAGGGAGGATTTTCTTTCCTCTAACTCTCGATGATGAAGAGTTGAAGAACCAGAGTATGCTATTTATACTAGAGGAAGGATAGCCAAGGGGCTTCTTGGAAACAAACAAGGGTCATTAAAAGGGAAGACCAAACACACCATGGAAACACTCAAAGAAGTAATTACCGAGAGACAAGACAGCCCGAGGGCAGCGGACTCGATAGAATAACAACGGATTTCAAGGTAACGCATCCTATCCCCCAGTGGAAAGACTTCACGCGTCCTCACGTGAGGGAACGAACTGCCTTGTGCAATAACCCAAAAGATCAACACTGAAAGCACATGATCAGAGGATCAAATCTATGGCGTCACAAAATCACGCATGGAAAAGATTAATTACTTAAGCAGAAGACGAGACGTGTCTTGGGAGAACAAACCACATGTCAAGGATCTCCACTTAGCAGATACCAATCATCTCTGGAATATCAACAAAGAGACCGAGCACTACGAAACAGCCCAGATCCAGGTAAGACCAAAAGAGTTTCACGAAACAACTCTGGGACAAGTATTACTCTCGACTTCAGGTCTTCAAATAAAGTATAAACACACAAGTTACTTCTACTCCTTAGATCAGCCATATGGTCTCAAAAGGAAAAAGGGGGTCTCTACAGGTTCGGCCCATATCTTACGCCCAGAACTGGGGAGATATCAGCGCTGCGCGACCTAAAGACTTAATCCCGAACTTACTAGAAAGATCTCAGTCAGCCGCATATCTTGAAGTGTTTAAGCCCGATTGAACTCCACCTATCTAAAGGAGGAAACTTCTCCTTTAGAGTCTATCACTCCGGCAAGATATATACAAAGTATCCTTGAACTTAGGAACATTCGCTTATCAAAGATCCGGAATAGACTCAAAGAGAAACCCTAGATACGCTAAAGACGAAACTTCCCTTACGGTTTGATTGCAACCGCCTCACCACCGTCACTAATTACAGTCGGCCTAAATTCGCCTATAAAAGGCCTCCCACATCGTCCTTCTCGGGACACGATCTCTTCACCCCGAAAAGATCACCCAATATTCCGAGTTCCCATAACTCGCCCCCAAAAGGATGGATCAATATTCATTCTTTTAATGCAAAGAGCACCCTGACTATCTTCAGCGTCGAAGCGGTTTTCGAACCCTTTGCAGGTTCTTCCCCTCTCGGGAACAGGTGAACAAGAGCAAGGAGCGAGGAACTGAAGCGAGGAGCTGGAATAGATAAGCAGAGCAGAGAACCAGGGCTGAACAGAAGAATCTCTCCTCTCCTAACAGAATATACCATCATAACGGAGGCTGTCTTGCATCAACTCCCTTTTTCATGCTGATTTAACGGGAGACCAGTTTTTGACATCAGCAATTCTCATGCTACATTCATTTACTACGATAATAATTAGGGCTAAAACCCCCTTTATTTGCAATTTTAACATATAACTCCTGTAATTGGATGTCTCTCACTAATAGACAATATTCTTTATGTAGATACATGAACATGTGTTTGAATTTTGTAAGCTATTATCCTACATAGATCAATTCTTGCACAACGTTATCGGTATGAAACTAGTAGGTCATAATATATTGGCGAATATGATTTTGATTTATGTATGTTGTCGTGTGATGTTATTCTGTGTGTGTGAATTGATGGAGTTGGTGGAGGGTTGTAGGAGTTTCGTGGTTGGTTTGACCCTCTCCACCGGATGTTTATTACGATGATCGACGGGTTCGCATGGTAAACGCGTACGGAAGTACGACCTAGGTATGAAGCTTATGGGGTCGGTGCTAACCCAAGGGTAGCCTTATGGACCACACTCTTATACAGCCTGGACACCAACTTGTCATATCGCTTTTGGTTTTTTGTTACAAAGTACGTGGTATCAGAGCCGAGGACGGCTCTTCCCTGAGGGTGGGGGATTGTAATGGTCTCACATTGCTCACAAGAGTGCCCAGAGACTGGGCTATAGGTGTACGCTCAAGCTTAGTAAGTAGCGAGGCCTTTTGGGGGGCTCATGAAGCCTTGGCCAAGAACAAAACTTCGCACCTGTGTGAGGTAGTTAAAGAAGGAAAAATATCGACAACTACTAAGGCTTAGGGCGTTACAAGTTTCTTGGTCAAAATGAAATGCTGCAAAAAGAAAAATGATAAAGAAAAAAAATAGTTGTTATAACAGTGTTCTTTTTACTTAGTAGTCATAATAAAAATCTAATAAACTATAGTTTTTCTTTTGGTTTCTCAAGCATATTTAAAGTGGTAGAGAACTAATAGGAAGAAATAAAAGCAAATTGTGTTTATTTGAGATGGAGGGTAAGATGAGATGTGGAAATCAAACTGTAATTATGTTGATGATAACAGTTTTAGTGTTGGGCACCTTTACAGAGCAAGCTCAAGCAGCTTGGTGGTGCGTTACCAAATGTTTTCTTGGTTGTGATTTTGATCCAGCTGTTTACGTGGTTGTAAGGAGAAGTGCATTAGTGCATTATCTATCATTGAGGTCAATATCAACTATACATGCCAGTCTCAATGTGATTTATCTAAATGTTCTAATACTAGCACACCAGAACGTCCTCCCAAGTTTCAATATTCTTACAAGATCAAATTTTATTTTAAACTCCATACTACTTAAAAAAATCCAAGTTTTTTTAACTTAATTTTCTTATTTGTTTTTGGATTTTGTTTTAATGCAGGTCTGGAAGAATAAAAAAGTTGTTCAAATTCTTGCTCTGATAAGGGCAACAAAAAATACTAGATTATAGAGTAATTGTATTATTGATGTCCGTGTGGTATTCTTTCTGGTTTATAAAATAAATGGAGTCTATAACTTATTGACATGGATTTTATTTGTAATGTGGTACTCATTTCGGTGATATTTCCAAAATATTTTAGTTTTCGTCATAGTTTATTTGTAGATTTTGAAGTTAATGTAACTCCTAATGCTTGAAGCATCGTTCTCTCCTTAATTTACCAACAAGACTACTTCGGGTTAAATTTACAACTTTGATTATACTAGCAAGAATAATACACGTCAACTAGTAATTCTGGTAAGACCGAGGTCGATCTGTGGAGACTAATAAAATATATTGTAAACCTATAAATTATTAGCACGATCTTTCCAAGTAAGTGGTGATGAAACAATAAAATAACAAATAATATAGAAACAACTGAAAAGATAAATCATTCGAAATAAAAGACAATCAATGAGAGGGAGAAAACCGAGGGCTTTGGTTATGCATAAACATCGACCTAAATCTCCATAGCTTTTATAACTCGATAGTGGGTTACTATTTAAATTCAAGTCTCGGCAGATGACCACTTGAAAAACTCTAACTCTTACCTTTTATCTATCAAGTATCCATCATTAAAGAACCTATCTAAACATAATGGATCAAGATTAGGAAACATAAGTAATGAAAGATAAGACATGACAAAACAGTTGATTATTGACTAATAAGTATTAACCATTAAAGATGTTACACTAAACATTATAAATCAACTGGGAAGTATAATCAACAAAATATCACGAAGGTAATCGAAAAGCAATATATAGGAAATACTTAACAAGCTATCATGGCTGTGATGGATATTAATGATGATAATGGCAGTGATGGATATTGAAGGTGGAGGAAAGTTGTTAATGAGATTAGGATGAGAATAGTGATAATGTCGCTCCTCTTAAAGACACTAATAAAAACAGATAAACCAAAACTTCTTCCTTTATAAAACGGGACCACAAAATGCTCATTTCAGATTTCTCTTAATTGATACTCGTTGAAGATGAAAATGAAAGAATGACGAGTTCATATAAGAAGATTGGGTTTATAGAGGAATAAGAAAAGAAATGGGTTACACTTAGATTATAGGAGATAGATTTAAAAGGAAGATAATTTTTTTCATTATCCACACCTCAATTTATTTCATTCTTCTTAATTATCGTAACCTTCCCCTTTCTAATTACTATTGAAATCACCTCCCCATCTCTAATTACTATGGAAATCAAAGGGAGATTATACGTTTTACAAGTAAATGCTAAGTTTTAATAAGGGAAATATGAGATTTGATAACATGGATATGATAATGATCTAAAGGTTGATATTATTGTTGACTTAGAACGGACGACCAACATTTGATGTGAGGAGATTTTTAACAGTGAGATTCAACGGAAGATGGTGAGTTATTTTTAACGGTTAGATTTTTCAACGTTAATAAGGTTGAATTTTCCTCAACAAAAAAAAGGTTGATTTGAAACGAACGACCAGATTTATCTCTGGGTTTGTCCCAGAATTTGTCTTTGAGCTTGTCCCAACACTAAATGTTAAGTTTTAATAAGGGAAATATGGTTTTTGATAACATGGATATGATGATGATCTAAAGGTTGATATTATTGTTGACCTGGAACGGATAGGGGTGGGAAAACAGTCTGGGAACCCGGTACCCGGCCCAGACCGTTTGACCCCGGGAACCCGATGCAACCCGAGCCGGGCATACCCGACCCAATGGTTCGGGTAATAGGGGGAGGGACTCGGACATGCCTTCATATCCGAGCCCCGGCCCGAATACCCGCACGAAATACCCGTCCGTGAAGTTATACCCGCTACCTGCTAGAAGACCCGCGTATGACCTTTAGATCCAACGGCTGAGTACACCTCGCCCGTTGGATTAAATGGGGGGCGCCCCTTGAACTATAAATACCACTCAATAGAAAACCCTAAATCTAATCAGTCTCTCTCTCTCTCTGTCCGCCTCTCTCTCCCTCTCTCCACCTCTCTCTCTCTAACTTCCATTACCATTTACACTCTCCCTTCTCAGTTCTCATGTAAGAGTAAGAGCAAAAGACCAAGATAAGCTAAAAAGAAGCCTTCTTCATCATTTTCTCTGATCTACATGTGGGTTAAGATTTAAGAAGATTTAAGAAGATATATATGTTCTTAGCTTTTACTGTAATTGTTTTTTATTTATAGATGAATCTTGATATGTTTTACGTTTTTTTATTATTTATAGATGAATCTTGATTTGTTTTTTTATTTATACATGTGCGTTAAGTTTGTAAGACAGATCTTAAAAAATTTAGATCAAACAAATATAGATAGATAAATGTTCTTGATTTGTTTTTTTTTATTTTTGAGTTATTCTTTGTGTAAACATCTCTCTGGGTCGATGAATCTTGGTCAGTAATGTTATAGTTTTGGTTAGTAATGTTGTAATTTTAGTTAGTAAAGTTATAATTTTGGTTAGTACTGTTGTAATAATGTTGTAATTTTGGTTAGTAATGTTTAGATTATCTTGTTTAGTAATGTTTTTAATTTTGTTTATATTATAAACTACTTTTTTTTTTATGAAAACTATCATTAAAGGAAACCGTCTCACACACAAAAACTAAATAAAAGCGGAAATAAAAGAGGGAACAACATTCCAAATTTTCTTTTGACAATATTTACGACCCATTTAGCGAGAGCGTCCGCCTGCGAATTGCATTCTCTAGGAACGTGGGAGAAGATGAGTCCTGTGAATTTGTCTTTGAGATCTATAATCTGTTGTATGACTCTTTTGGATTGCCAGTGAATCTCTACACTATTGTCGTTGAGGAAGAGGATTAAAGCTTGATTGTCGCTTTCTAAATGAACATGAGAGATTTGCAGTTGGATAGACCATACAAGAAGGGATAGAATGCCCATACTTTCGCATTCTTCCGCGTTCTGACCTCGCACTGAATCAGCTGCAGCTATGATGTAGTTGGCATCTGCGTCTTGGATAATACAACCAATTCCAGTTGGTTCATTGATGTTAGTAAAAGAGGCGTCGACGTTGATCTTCAAATATGGTGTCGATGGACGTCTCCATGTTTGGTCCTTGGTTTTTTTCCTGCATTTATTATTAATAACTGACGCAATCTTGAGTGGAGTAGTCGAGGTATTGTTTATCCTATTTATCATTTGCAAAGGATTTTGCTTAGTCGTAGAAAAACAAATTTCACATCTCGCTTTCCAAATAGACCAAAGAATTTTGGCATACAGGTTGGTAATTTCTTCCTCAAGAGTTTGCCATTGTTGTATCCAATGTATTATAGTTGTGATCTGATCTGTCTGAACCCGATAGTGAAACCAAATGGCTTTAGCGAACGTGCAGTGGAGCATAACATGATCTAGAGTTTCATCTTCGTTACAGTTAACACTGGAGTATGTATTGCCAATAAATTTACCAATTTTAGCTTTCATAGGTAAACTATTTGTACAACATTTCCATAAAAATAGTTTTATGTGAGGGAGTGTATTCATGTTCTAGTTAAAAAACCAGTCCATCTGGTCTTGCATAAGATTTTCATAACCTGTTCTTAAATAGTTATACATAGATTTGAGTGAGAAGTTACCAGTTTTTGTCAGTATCCAAGTTGCTTTGTCCTCCTGGTTTGGTAGAATGTTGATGCTGAGAAATGAGTTGCAAATATCACTATTAAAACAATTGTTAATCACATTTATATTCCACGTACCATTCGTAATAAGTTGAGAGACCTTTTCCATCGTAGATTCGTTATGGCTATTTATGGGGGGAGGATGATTGGGTATCCAGTAGTCCTGCCAAATATTGATGTGCTTACCTCTATTAATGTCCCAGAAGATTAGACTCTCGATTTTATTATATTGTTTCGAGATGGATTTCCAGGGCCAAGAATTGCTGTTTTTGGGAGGTTTGGGTTTATGGGAGTTATGGAAGTATTTCCCTTTGAGCACTTTAACCCTAATAGCATGCGGATTGTTAATGAGGCGCCAGTTAATTTTGTGGAGGAAGGCTTGGTTGTCGAGATTAGGGAGACGAAATCCGAGTCCGCCCATTTTACGAGGTTTGCAGATGGCTAGCCAGTTGATGGTATGGATTGTTTTGGATTTTCCCCACCAGAAAGTCCTTTGGAGGGACTCAATGCTGTTGCAAATGCCTTTGGGAAGGGCAAAGCACTGCATTTGGTATAGGGGAACAGCCGCTGCGATAGTGGAGAGTACTACCGAGCGGCCAGCTTGCGAGAGGAGATGAGTTCACCATTTGGCAAGTTTGTTCTTGATTTGGGTAAGGAGAGGTTGAAAGGCCTGCTTTTTATTACGATCAATGAATAGATCGGTGCCCAGATATTTATCACCTGCGGAAGATTGATGGACCTTAAGTTCTCGAATGATCATACGCTTGAACTTGGGGTGAGAATTTTTGGAGAAAAAAATGTTAGATTTAGCGTAATTGATAATTTGACCAGAGGCTTCGCTAAACTCTTTCAGAATAAGCTTAAGATTGTAGATGTTATCAAGGGAGTTCTGCCCAAAAATGATACAGTCATCCGCGAAAAGGAGGTGTTTAATAGAGAAGTCAGAGTTCGGAATGGGAAGGCCGATAAAAGAGGAATTATTATTATTCTTCTCTAATAGACGGCTAAGCCCTTCCATAGCAATAGCAAACAAGAAAGGAGAGAGCGGATCGCCCTGCTGGATACCCCGACTATCATCAAATATTAGCCCAGGTCGCCCGTTGATGAGAACAGCCATGGAACTGGTAGAAATGCATGTGTCTGTTCTTCACGAACAGACCGAGATCTGTTGTTCAAGAACAGACCTCTTCAATGAACAGACCTCGGTCTGTTCTTCAATGAACAGACCACTCCGGCGAAGGTCTCCCTTCGTCGGAGTAATTTTAGAGAGAGAGAGAGGAAGAGAGAAAAAAAAAAATTTTTTTTTTTTTTTTTAGTTTGAAGGTCGCCGGCCGGAAATTTGGCCGGCCGGCGACCTCTGCCGGAGATGGTGATGAGGTGGCCTAACAGATGATGTGGCGTGAGTTGGCAGAGAGAGAAAACATGATGAAGGAGAGAGAGTGACGGTGTTATAACGGAAGGGGGCCATATGGGTATTTTTCGTAAAGTAGGGGGCCAGGCGGGAAGCTGGTCACAAAGTAGGGGGCCATTAGGGAAATAACCCATGATTTTATAAGGGGTATTAAGCAAGCTAATCGGACGGTAGTCAGCAGGCGATTGAGGGGTTTTGGACTTAGGGAGAAGGCAAGTGTGCGTGTGATTAGACATCGCAGGCAGAGTTGAGTTGTGAAAGAAGGGGGATATCATCAGCATAATATCCTCCTTGACAGTGTCCTAATTGGATTGGTAGAAAAGAGGGGGAAAACCGTCAGGACCAGGGGCCGCCTCCGGTTTGAGAGAGAAAGTGGCGGTCCGGATCACCTCGATAAGAGGGATCACAGTGAGAGACTCATTCTGAGCGGAAGAAATCTGAGGGTAGAAACAATCCGTGATATTAGGGGACATAGTGGAGCCAGCAGTCGAGGAGATATTTG
The DNA here is from genome assembly GCF_041429995.1 of Eschscholzia californica. Taxonomy (NCBI): domain Eukaryota; kingdom Viridiplantae; phylum Streptophyta; class Magnoliopsida; order Ranunculales; family Papaveraceae; genus Eschscholzia; species Eschscholzia californica. The sequence continues at coordinate 25,717,187 of NW_028238309.1, read as the reverse complement.
GATCTGAGTGGAAAAAATAGTGGATATCTCCGCTTCATCATTAGACCACGTATTATCTTCCCTTATGATGGAAAGGATTTTATTCCGATTTCTCGTAGTAGCTTTGGCATGGAAGTATTGGGTATTTCTATCTCCAAGGTTTATATTGGCTATTCTCGACTTTTCCTTCCACAGACTCTCTTGCTGAAGTAGGAGAGTTTCGATCTGGGTATAAGTTTCTTTGAAAGCATCTATGTTTTTAATCGATTGGAGTTTATGAGTGAGATGCTTAATATTATTATCCAGATTAAGTAAAACCTCTTTATTCCATTTGGAGAGATTAATGGCCAGGGAGTTGAGTTTGGATTGAATAGGGTTACGAATGGTGATCCAATTAGATTTGATGAAACTGGCACAGTTGGGATGAGACATCCAAGGACGAATAAATATGAAGGGTTTACGCCCTAGAGAAGAGAATTGCTTGGTAGTGAGGAGGATAGGATTATGATCAGATCCAAGGGTAGAGAGATGGGAGAGCTTAGAATGGGGATAAGTGGTGAGCCAATTCTAGTTGGCAATGGCTTTGTCAAGTCTCTCTTCAATGAGGTTTCCTGCAAACTGCCTGTTAGTTCAAGTATACGGATATCCAATAAAACCTAAATCATGCAGACCTAAATTGTTAATGGTTTGTTTATTATGCAGGAGAGTTGGGATGTGAGCCGGCTTACCTCCCGACTTCTCCGATTGGTCAAGGATGCAATTGAGGTCACATATGACTAGCCAAGGAATGTTGTTCTCAGGGATAAGGTGAGCAAGGGTATCCCAGGGCTTCATTTTATTATTCTTATAAGGGCATCCATAGAAGCCCGTGAGGTAAAAGTAATTACCAGTCTCCGTCTGGGTGCTTTTAACATGAATCATGTTATTGTCTTCATATTTAATGTCGATATCATAATTAGGGGCCTAGAAGACAGCCTGACCCCCCCTCTTTGTTTACCGGGTTAATGACATGCTTGTCATAAATATTGTTGAGATTTAGAATTTTTCCTAGGTTCGTCTTCATGCATTTGGTTTCAGACAGGAAGATGAAGTCCGGGTTATGTTCCTTGATGAGGCGATGGAGATGTTTGCGATTAGCAAAATTATTACAGCCTCGAACATTCCAGGCCATAACAGAGATCTCCATGAGTTCAGCCAACGAAAGAAATCTAGAGGCACTCCTCTTAAGGGCCAGGGGTCTAAGGCAAAGCCTGAACTATAAAGGTGCCAGGTCAAGAGGTCTGCTGCTAAAACCAGAAATCTAAGGCTATCAGTCAAAAAAGACAACGGCCAAGGGTGAAAATTGACCCAAAGCAAGATAGTCTAAAGACACGCCTCTTGCAAGGGTCAGGGAGTTTAGAGACTCCTCCTACCTAACAAAAGCTAAGGCCACTAAACTAGCGTCTAAGGACACTCCTCGAGAGCAGAATAGGGGAGTCTAGCGACACCCACTATTGGCCAAATCTGAAGGCACTCCCCTAGCTAACTAATAATCTAATCCACAAGAGAGAACAGAGAGGAAGAAGGTTAGAAAAGCTGAAAAGAAAATAAAGAAAAAAAGATAATAGAAACAAAAGGAAAGTAAATGGAAGTAAGTAAAAACTAAAAGTCTGTTCTCATTCTTCTAACTGACTACTACAAATAAAAGTGACTGAGACTAGAGTGTCTACTACCACTCCAGCTCGGACTACCACAGGTGAAAATCAAAAGGGGTCCAGATATGGACAATAGTCGACTGAGGATCAAAACAGACTCTCACCTAAGATAATAGACTAAAACAACAACAAGATAGAACCACAATAACTAACTACTTAACAGAGACACAGACAACAAAAGGAAACACCAGACAACAAAAAAAAACACCAGACACAACCAGAGCTAACAACCAGAATAGGATTCAGTGAGAAGACGAGACTGAGAGTGCAACATCATCCCTTTCCCCTGCATTTGTAATGATATTTAAGCTTTGATCCAAGAGCAATCATTCCTGTAAAAGTCTTCTCGCATCCACATTATCTATCATGGTAGTGTCTTCTAGGGATTTATCACTCGGGAGAATAGAGGAACCGGCAGATGAGGGTCTGGAGTGATTACGGGTCCTCTTACCAGAAGCTAGGAATAATTGATGAGAGGGAATAACACCATGAACTGGTGAGGGAGGTGGTGCCAACAGTTAAGGGGGTTCAGGAATATCCAAGTGATGGTCAACCATGATGTCTTCCATTGGTTCATGGTTCAAGCTTTTATCTTCATCTGTTGTGTTCGCAAAGATCGGACAGTTACTAATGGGGTGTTCGACAATCCTACACAATTGACAAATGGCCCCAAGAAATTTTTGATAACTGATCTTAATCTCTTTTTCTCCATCAGAGAAGATAGGGTTGATGACTGCTAATAGATAACACTTTATATCATGAGGGGGATAATGGCTAAAAAAAGGGATTTAAAAAAATTATAAATGAAATGATTGGATGGTATTATATTTTTTTCTCAAAATAACCCGAGCCCGTTCGGCCCGAGTCCGATTGAGCCCGTTCGGGCAGGCGGGCTCGGACTGACTACGGGCCCTGAATTTGTTGAATCTGTCCGGCCTGATCCGCCCGGTGACTAGTAGCGGGCTAGGTATTGTATTGCCTGATCTGCTCGAGTCTGACTCTATTACGCCCGAGCCCGACCGAACCCACCCGATTCCCACCCCTACAAACGGACGACCAACATTTGATGAGAGGAGATTATTAACGGTGAGATTTAATGGAAGATGGTGAGTTATTTATAACGGTTAGATTTTTCAACGTTAACTAGATTGATTTGAGACCGATGACCCGATTTATGCGTTTGTCCCACAATTTGTCTCTGAGCTTGTCCCAGTCAACACTCTCATTCTGTTTTATATAATAAATATTTACTTTGTAGTCATGAAGATCTACAGAATCATCACAGATTAGGACTCAAATTTTCTCTAACAAAATTAATTAATCTTCCTTTATCAAATATTACCAATATAATGTATTTATTAGCTCTCATATTTGTAAATCCCATGCCATCTAAATATCATGTGGATACTTCTAAGATATACCTAAAACATATGTATTAAGTTATAAATTTGTTCTTTTCCAAATCATCTGACTGAATATATAATTTTCAATATTTCTAAGAAAAAGATTCAGAGAAACAAAATCTCACAGATAGAGTTTTATTAAGAGAATTATTTTCCTAATCATGATTCAAAAAAAAAATTCTTATAAATTATACTCTTTCTCTTGGTTTCTCCACCATATCTCAAGTAGTGAGAGAGCTACCAGGAGGAAAGAAAAATAAAATTGTGTTTTGGTTTAGATGGAGGGTCAGAAGAGGTGCCGAAATCAGACTGTAATTATGTTGATGGTAACAGTTTTAGTGTTGGGCACGTTTGCAGAGCAAGCTCAAGCAGGTTGGTGGTGTGTTACCAAATGTTTTCTTGGTTGTAATTTTGATCCAGCTGACGTATGTTTACGCGGTTGTCAGGAAAAGTGCAATAGAGCATTATCTATTGATGAGCTCAATATCAATTATACATGTCAGTCTCGGTGTGCTTTATCTAACTGCTCTAATATTAGTACCCTCGAAAATCCTCGTAAGTTTTTTATATTCTTACTTTTTATTTAAATTACATATTAGTTCCAAAAAATTCAAGTTAGTTTAGCTTAATTTGATTATTTCATTTTGGATTTTGTTTTAATGTAGGACCAGAAGAAGAGAAAAACTGCTTGAATTCTTGCTCCGATAAGTGCAGCAAGGAATACCAGATTATAGGATAACTGTTTGATATGGAAGTTTACGTAGATTTGTTAGGAAAAACTTTCTATGATGATAAAGTTCGTGTGGTATACTTTATGATTTATAAAATTACTGGAGTCTATAATTAATGACATGGATTATATATCATTTTTTGGGCACTCATTATTTAGATGGTTTTTCCGAGAATACTTTAGTTTTGGTCATTATCTTTTTTTTGTAGACTACGAAGTTACCACTAAATTGATTTAGTCTCCATTAACTAGCTCTGGATGCTTATAGCATTTTTCTCTACTTGATGTCTTGATCTACCACCAAGCTATATCGGGTTAAATTTAATTGATTTCGTATTTCCTTGAAACCTAATAACAAACTATTACAGCTCTTTATAGAGAGTTAAGAGAGAGAATGAGTCAAGTAAAAGTTAGTTACAAGTTTGTTATAAGTGGTTGGTTTGTTAGTAACTGAAAATAACAACTAAAGGTTATGATAATGTGCATCTCTTCTTGATCCTGTACTTCGCAGCTAGATATGCTCTATTACCCTCCCTCAAACTGAAGTTGTCTTGGAGAGAACTTGCAGTTTGTTGCGAAGGAAACCAAACCTTGGACCAGGTAAAGCTTTAGTGAAAACATCAGCAGTTTGAAGATGTATTGAGATATAACGAAGACATAGTTGTTTTGAGGATACTAACTCCCTTATGAAATGAAAATCCAAAGCTAAGTGTTTGATTTTCGAATGGAAAACTGGATTGGATGCCAAAGATAGAGCTGAGACATTGTCACACCATATATGTGGTGGAGTGGGAAGACAAATGTGAAGATCCTTTAGTAAAGAGCAAATCCAAATAGCTTCAGCAGCAGATTGTGCTAAGGCTCTATATTCAGCCTCTGTGGATGAGCGAGAAACAGTTGGTTGTTTCTTAGCCGACCAACTAACTGGATTACCAGCAAGATAAATTACATAACCACCTGTACTCCTACTGTCAGAGGGACTCCCAGCCCAATCAGCATCAGTGAACACATCCAGATTGAAAGTAGAAGACTTAGAGAGGTGAATACCAAATTGAATAGTACCCTTAAGATACCTTAAAATTCTCTTAGCTGCCTGATAGTGAGCATTTGTTGGGTTGTGCATAAATTGACAAACCTGACTAACAGCAAAGCTGATATCAGGTCTAGTCCATGTAAGGTATTGTAAGGCACCTACTAAACTTCGATAGGGAGAGGGATCAGTAAGCAAATCATCATTATTTGGAGTCAATTTGGAGCTAACAGCAAGTGGGGAGGAGCATGGTTTAGCACCATCCATCTTGGTCTTTTGAAGAAGATCAATAATATACTTTGATTGAGTTAGAGTGAGACCAGACTTATCACGAGATACTTCTAAACCCAAAAAATAATGTAGGGAACCCAAATCTTTCATAGAGAATTTGGTGTGGAGTTGTTGAATTATCTCTTGACATACAGAAGTGGAGCTGCCAGTGATAAGAATGTCATCAACATAGACCAAGATATACACCAAATTACCTTGATGAGAGTATACAAACAAAGAAGAGTCAGAACAAGACTTTGAGAACCCAATTTCAAGTAGACAGTCCACTAATTCTTCATACCAAGCTCGAGGGGCTTGTTTGAGGCCATAGAGAGACCTATGAAGTTTACAAACATAATTGGGTTTGGTAGAATCTTGAAACCTAGGTGGTTGAGTCATAAACACAGTCTCCTTTAAATGACCGTGAAGAAACGCATTACTCACATCAAGTTGTCTGATGTCCCAATCATTTTGAACTGCTAGAGAGAGAAGTACTCGAATGGTGGTTGGTTTAGCCACTGGACTGAAAGTCTCAATGAAATCCACCCCTTCTCTCTGATGAATGCCCTTGGCAACTAGTCGAGCCTTGTATCTCTCATAGCTGCCATCAGAGTGTTGTTTAATCTTAAACACCCATTTGCAACCCACTAAGTTTTGATCAGGTGAGGAAGGTACTAAAGACCAAGTACCTGATTTCTCAAGAGCAGCAAATTCATCACACATAGCTGCACGCCATTTTGGGTCTTTGTTGGCTTGTGTGAAACAAGTGGGAGTGGGAGGCAAAGTGGTGGCCAACAGTATAGGAGAGATAGGAAGAAGAGTAGAGATAGTATAAGTTTTAGGCTTAAAAATGCCTGATTTAGATCTTGTCTGCATGGGGTGAGTAGACATATTAGGAACATTTGGTACAGGTGGGTCAATGGGAGCAGTAGGAATGACTGGCTCAATGGGAGCAATAGGTATATTAGTATCATTTGGTAGAGGTTGGTTCAATGGGATAGGTTCAACAGGAGTATGGGGTTCAATTGGTTCAACAGGATTATGGGGAATAAGTGGTGTAATAGGAGTTGTAGAAATAAGTGTTGTAGAAGGAACAATTGGTACTGTAGGCTTGGGAGGAGCAAGATGAGCATACAGAAATGATAATTCATTAAACACTACATGTCTCGACACAAAGAGCCTGCCAGAATGAGGATCAAGACATCTATATCCTTTTTGAGCATCACAGTAGCCAAGAAACACACACTCCTTACTTCTGGGAGCTAATTTATTAGGAGAATAAGGTCTCAGCCAAGGGAAACAAGCACAGCCAAACACTTTGAGAGAATGATAGTCTGGGGGGACATGAAATAGTTTTTAAAATGGGGAACTAAACTTAATAGACTTGGTTGGGAGTCTATTAATCAGATAATTGGCTGTTTTAAGGGCTTCCAACCAGAAAGATTCAGGAAGAGATGATTGAATAAGAAGGGTTCGAGTGACATCTAACAAGTGGTTGTGTTTAGATTCAGCCATCCCATTTTGTTCAGGAGTGTGAGGGCTGGACATTTGATGAGTAATACCAGCCTCTTGAAGAAAAAGTTGAAAAGCATGATGAAGAAATTCTCCACCACCATCAGTTCGAATGGTTTTTATTTTCATACCAAGACTATTCTCAATATTAGTTTTGAATGTAATGAATGTGTGTCTGAAATCAGACTTAGCAAATAAGGGAAACACCCAACAAAACTTTGACCAATCATCTATGATATTAACATAATATTTGTATCCACTAACAGAAGGTACAGGAGCAGGGCCCCAAAGATCAAGATGCAACAATTCTAATGGAGCATGTGAATGAGTAAGAGAAGGTGTAAAAGGAAGTTTCTTACTCCTGCCTAAACAACAATTGGTACAAAATATAGGTTGCATAGACTTATTAGCAGAAAATAAAGTGTCTTTCAATCTTTGAAGTGCTTGAAATGAGGGATGACCCAGCCTTTGATGCCACAGAGTCTCATCATCTTTCTGAGCACTAAGAGCTTTATTAGGAGAGTTAAACTGAGAGGATAAGTCTATAGGATAGAGACCAGCTTCAGTTGGCCCTTGGAAAAGTGTCTTGGTTGAGAACAAGTCCTTCACATAAAACCCAAAAGGATCAAATGTTAAAGAGCATTAATTATCTGTTGTGAATTTGTGCACAGATAGTAGGTTGTGAGAGGCTTTAGGTACTCTAAGGACATTAGATAGTTGAAACTTATGATTATTTTTAACAAAATATGTATGACCAGTGTGAGTAATAGACATACCTTGGCCATTAGCAGTGGCTATCTTCTCTTGACCATTAAACTCAATAGGATTATTGAGTTGATTAATGTCAGGAGTAATATGATTGGTAGCTCCAGAATCAGCATACCACGGATTGTGGCCAAACACATCAGCAGTTGCAAGCATTGCAGCTAGATTAGAAGGAGGAGATCTTCCTTGATAGGAGAAGTTGATTCGATGATAACACTCAATAGCAGTATGACCAACTTTGTGACATATTTGGCAAGTTGGACGATCATTTGATGAAGAAGGACCAAACTTGTTAGAATTGTGGTGAGAATTGTGTCTGCCATTGTGTCTTCCTCTTCCATAATTCTGACCTCTTCCATAATTCTGACCTCTTCCATAATTTGATTGATTAGGAGAATAAGGTTTACCATAACCTTGACCTCTTCCTAAATAACCTTGATTTTGAACTAACATAGCATGATTATTGATCACCTGATTTCTCTTAAGTCTTTCATTAATCATAATCTCTTCATTGGTAAGAAGATTATGAAGTTCTGCTATTGTGACAGGAAATAGCAGATGCAAAAGAATCATATTCAGAAGGAAGTCCCCTTAGAATTGTGACTATTACCTCATTAACACTAGCAGGACTACCAGAGGCTGCTAATTTATCACAGATCAGTTTGATTTGACCAAGAAACTCAGGAATGGTGAGGTTGTTCTTCTTACATTCTCTGAGTTGATCTTGGAGTTGAATGATGTGAGCAGTTGAGGAGGTGGAAAAGGAATCTTCAAGACTTTTCCATAATTCTTCAGATGTTATATTACCAACCACATATGGTACTACTGAGTCTGAGAGTGTTGAATTAATCCAGATCAAAAGTGTCTGATCTTCTTCTACCCAATTGATATAATCTTGGTTGATGACATTGTTGATTCTGTCATCTTCATTGTTAAATTTTAATGGACAAGGCCTAGTACCATCTACTAAATCTAGTACCTTGTATTTACGCAGAATTGGGAGAAACATAGCTTTCCAAGTCAGATAGTTATCTGCTTGTAGCTTAATTGGGATTGCATTTCCCATAGAATTAATAGAAAGAGACGTAATTTTAGGTGTTTCCATCTTGAATTTTCAGAGAATTCAAGTTTTCAAAAAGAAGAAGTTATGAAGCTGAGTAAAGGTTGAAGATGAAGATGAAGAAAGATTGAAAGATTGAAGATGAAGATGAATAAATGTTGAAGATGAAGAAAGGTTGAAGATTAAGAAAGGTTGAAGATAAAGAAAGGTTGAAGATGAAGAAAGGTTAAAGATGAAGAAGAAGTTGTTAATGGCTTTTAGAGAGAGAAAGGAAAATGAGAGAACCTAGCTCTGATACCATAATTGATTTCGTATTTCCTTGAAACCTAATAACAAACTATTACAGCTCTTTATAGAGAGTTAAGAGAGAGAATGAGTCAAGTAAAAGTTAGTTACAAGTTTGTTATAAGTGGTTGGTTTGTTAGTAACTGAAAATAACAACTAAAGGTTATGATAATGTGCATCTCTTCTTGATCCTGTACTTCGCAGCTAGATATGCTCTATTAAAATTCACAACTTTTGTTGTTTTAGTGAGATATAACTCATGGAAGTGTATTTATTTCCCTGAGTACTTGTGCATAACTGATTTTATGTGGGAAGTAGGGGTGGGAAAAAGATCCGGAAGACCGCTATCCGACCCGTTCGACCAAGATAAAAGGTGTCCATGGACACCCGATGGTCATAACGGTCAGCGTCCGACCGGCCCGAAAGAATTGGGGGACGGTCACGGTCAAAATTCTATGTCGAAGGACCGACCGCTAACCGACCGGTACGAGTGACCGAATAGGTTGACCGACTAAACTGTCCTCATTTTTAGAAGTTGACGGTTGAATTTTATAGACATATGAATATATGATGGTCGTTGGCTATAGTCATATAGTCCTCTAGAAGACCAAACATTAGTACATGGCTTAATTATATGATGTAGATTGTTGCGGAAGCGTAAAAGTAATGGAATCCACCATTATAACAATGATAAAATACGTAAATAAACTGATAAAGTAAAGGACAAAACGATAAACCTGATTAATAATAAACTCGATTCATAATATTCTCTGATCTGAATAACAAGGACAGATCTGACTTCCTTTTATAGGAACTTAGAAACTTCTAGATAGACTCAAATTAGGATTCCTAAATATCAAAGATACTCAAACATAGAAACTTCTAAACCTAGACTTAGTAAGAAATACTAAAACATGGAAACTCCTAAACTCTAACCCTAATGGGCTCGGCCATGAGGCCCTCTAACTAGTTCGGCCATGAGGCCCATCTTGATGGTCTCCATCATACTCCCCGACCGAGAACGAACTTGCCCTCAAGTGAGACTCAACAATGCAATCCTTAATTCCCACTTCGAGCGAACGGTGCATTGGGGTCGAAGGACACCCACTTGGACGAAATCACTAGCTTCAATCTCATAGTGCAAAGAATCTTGCAAAAATAAATGTAGGAAAGAAACTTCCAACAAATTGCAACATCTTCCGTCATCTTTTAATTTGATGAAGAAAAGAATAAAGATACCCCTTGCTTCGTCATGGAGAAATAAATATTGAATTTCTTCATCCACTTCATAACTCTCTTTGTTGCTTCCCTCTTAAGAACAACTTGAGTTATGTGTTCACGTTCATCTTCGTGAAGTTTATGAACCAAAACTCTATTATAAGTTGTCATGTTAAGAATGTGAAGGAACAATTTATCGGACATGTGATGGGCATCAACGTCTAGACCCAACTCCCCCGAGCCCACTTCAAATTTCCGTGTCCAAAAGTGTCTAGTAACTCCATGATGTTTAGAAGTTCGATGGTCGTATTTCTCGAACGCTTTATTAGGAGCACAAACAACAATAGTTTCAGGAATCTCTTTACTGTTATAACAAGAAAGGTCACTTGAAAATTCTGAATATATGCATGTCACTGTAGCAGAAATCAGTATAGGCTGCACCTTCCCTAAACCCACAATTGCCTCACATGAAAAATTGGTTTTAATAGAAGTCTTAGTGACAGTAAGTTTCTTGGAAAGATCTTCCTTACATCCATTAATAATGAAATCAGTTGGGTGTGTACTGTTGTAAAATCTGGTGGAATTGTTGGAGGGAGCTATGAATTGTTTAAAAAGTCTAAGCTTCTCCAAAGCATCAACTTCCGCTTTCTTTTGATACGCTGCATCTTCCCCTTCTTTGAAGACAGTACTTGTACTGCAAACAAACTTTTTCTGACATACGTTTGCCTTCTCCATCCAGGGAATAGATGCTTCCGTTCCAGGAGGTAGGTCTGCGACATCAAATTGTGCTCGCAATAACAAAGATTCATTGTAGGAGTTAAAAGTATCCTTGTCAAATATTAATTCATCACAATCATAATCTGATGATTCATCTTCAAGATCAAGATCATCTGAATTTTGAGAAGTATCACTCATCGGCCCAGCTGCTTCACTGGTAGGGAACACAATTGGAAGTGCTAGTGGATCCTTTATCTTTTATCTATTATAAACTTCTCATTGGTGAAGGAAGTTCCATCTGAATCGTCTCCATCAATTTCAATAACATCTGGAACAACCTGAATCTGTTTGAATTTCTTCTTAGAATTGGTGGTCGAAGAACTACCAGATTCCAAGATGTCGATAATTTCCACTTCGTCGCTATAACTACCAGTAGGACAAAACCTATTCTTGGACTTGTGATTCACGTATCTGGGGATGGAAGGGGAATCCATATATGGGTCAGATCCAACACAAGATATCAGACCAGGCATCTCAACTTCATTGAGCTCGATCCTAAGATGGCAGAAATAGGTCGGAGACATATTCGTGACCTTGTATTTACGGTCTGAAGCAGTTTTCTCGACGATGATAGACATGGTTGCCGTTTGAAGTCTTTCTGCCTTTATTGTTTTTGTTTGACTTGTAGCAGTTGAAACCAATGAAGATAGAGTCGGAAGAATTTTATGATTCGAAACGAGAATTTCTTCTCCCGGAATTGTATATGAATCGAATAATTGGTCCGGACATGGTTTCTTCATATCACGAATAGAATTTAGGTTTGATGAAGAAAAATTACTTCTTTCTTCTTCTTCGGCCATTGAGAAAATTTTGTTCATAAGAACTTTTTCTTCAATACCATTGATCACAGAGACAGAATTAACTTTGGAGTATTGCCTTCCCGATTCAACCTTTGTTTCTGCATGTGAATTAGGGTTTGGACTGGAGAACGACGAATTGTCTCCTTCTTCCTCCGTCTGAAAGAACTCATCTATCTTATTGTCGCGAACTTCTTCTATAACAATGGTGGTCGAGAGAATATGGGGGTCGACATAAGATGAATACTCATCCAAAGGAAGGAAAGCATACCGAAAAATATTTTTCAGTTGATTCCAATCATCAATGAAGGGGTTTCCTTGATTAACGAGTCTCCATTGCATCTCGTTGAATTTGTCGTAGACTCTTTCGGACAGATGTTGTTCAATGAGAAAAACCTTATCTTCATCATGGATATCTTGGTTTATGAACCAATCTTCCATATGTTGAATCCAAAAATTTATATGATATTGACCGTCAAATAGAGGAATTTTAGAAACGGTATTAATTTTTTCTTCATATTTTCGATCAACATAAAATTGTTTTGAATCTCGAAAAGGATCCCAATCTAAACGTGGAAAAATTTTCCAACACTCAAGGAGAGATGTATCCATGAAAAAAATTTCGTCTTTTGTTCCCAGATTTTTAAAGCTCTGAATACCAGCTGATGTAGATTGTTGCGGAAGCGTAAAAGTAATGGAATCCACCATTATAACAATGATAAAATACGTAAATAAACTGATAAAGTAAAGAACAAAACGATAAACCTGATTAATAACAAACTCGATTCATAATATTCTCTGATCTGAATAACAAGGACAGACCTGAGTTCCTTTTATAGGAACTTAGAAACTTCTAGATAGACTCAAATTAGGATTCCTAAATATCAAAAATACTCAAACATAGAATCTTCAAAACCTAGACTTAGTAGGAAATACTAAAACATGGAAACTCCTAAACTCTAACCCTAATGGGCTCGGCCATGAGGCCCTCTAACTAGTTCGGCCGTGAGGCCCATCTTGATGGTCTCCATCATTATATCTTGTCAAATGATGATCAACTGTGTTTTTTCGTTTTTACATTTACTTTTGATTTCTTGGTTAAACATCTTCATTTGTAAGTAATTTTGTTTGTCGTAATAAAAATAAAGTTCTGAATTTAAGTAAATTTTATTGGAAAGCGCGGACCGAGACCGTCCAGTGTCCGACTGGCCCGGTAAAATAAACGGTCTTGGACGGTCAATGGACAAAAAATTCTTGAGAGCGACAGTCCGAATCCGCCCGAGTAAATAGGTGGTAACCAACAGTTTATGTCCGAGTCGATCGGTTCGATGAAGTTAGAGTCCGGACCGATTCCCACCCCTAGTGAGAAGTACAAAAGTTTATTATGTATAATTACTTTAGCATAGCTTGTGTTCTTGGCACGCAAAAATCCGTTGAGCACTTTGAGAGTTCAAACACATTTGAAGTAAATATGTTCAAAATGTATACAACAAATTACGTAGTACGAGTCAATGAATCCCATTTTTCTAAGAAACTAAGTAATACGCCCATGTAAGAAATCAATGACCATATTAATCCTGATGTCAATACATTTGCAATATAATTATATAAATCAATTTTTTTATAAATTGTATAATTTTATACTTTTTGGGTATAGTTTACGTATACTCAACTAAATCAAGAGTTCCTTTCAACAAAAAAACCTAAATCTATAGTTAAAGTTCCATAAAATTAATCATAAAAACTATATTGACTAGGTCTAATACTCTTCTTCCTTCTAGCTGAAACATTGTGATGGAGTGGGCACACTGTTGGGCCGTCGTCCATATGCATGGTCACATAGCAGACCTAGATATTTCTACTTTACAATCATAAAGATTTTTCAGAATCACCACAGTATATTAAGACCCAATATTTTTTCAAACAATGTTAATTAATCTCCTTTTATTAGATATTACCAATATGATCTATTCATTAATATCTCTCATTCTTGTAAATCATGCCACCTAAATATTATTTTAGTGCCCCTAAGATATACTCAAGCATACGTGTTAAGTTATAATTTTTTTTTCCAACTCATCTAACTGAATATATAGTTTTCCTTATTTCCAAGTTACAAAAAAAAAAAAGTATGTAGCAATGCCAACTTTTAGTTAACAGAGATTTAATAACAAAAAGACTTAGAAAAACAAAATCTCTCAGATAGAGTATTATTAATAAAGTTATTTTCCTAATCATGATTCAAGAAAGAAAAATCTTATAAATTGTAGTCTTTTTTTTGCTTTCTCCACCATATCTGAAGTAGTAAGAGACCTAATAGGAGGAAAGAAAAATATAGTTGTGTTCTGGTTAAGATGAAGGGTAAGATGAGTGGAAATCAATCTGTAATTATGTTGACGATAACAGTTTTAGTGTTGGGCATGTTTGTAGAGCAAGCTCAAGCAAGATGGTGGTGTATTACTAAATGTTTTCTTGGTTGTAATTTTGATCCAGCCGACGTGTGTTTACGTCGTTGTCAGGAGAAGTGTCGTAGAGCATTATCTATCGATGAAGTCAATGACAACTATACATGTCAGTTTCTATGTGCTTTATCTTATTGCTCTAGTATCAGTACCCCTGAAAATCCTCGTAAGTTTTTGCTAATCTCACACAGTCAATTTCAGTTAGAATTTAAATTAAAATTAAATATTACTTTCTAAAATTTTTATGTTGTTTAAGAACAATTTTCTTATTTCTTATCGGATTTTTTTATTGCAGGTTTGGAAGAAGAAAAAAGATGCTTGAATTCTTGCTCTGATGAGTGCAACAAAAAATACTAGATTATTGTGTCATTGTATAAATTAATCTGGAAGTTTAAATAGAAATGTAAAAAAGTGCTCACTTTATTTAATGTTAATGTTCGCGCAGTGTACTTTCTGGTTTATAAAAATAAGAATTTTTGAGTCTAAGGTCCAAAAATAGGGGGTAATTAGTCATATATCCACTCCAATAACTTGTTTGGGGTTTTCCCAAACCAGTCACTGTTGGCTGATTTGTGAAAACCCCAAACCAATGTCGTTTCAAGCGATATTTTGGTCGGAAAACGACTAAATAGTAAGAGAACGAGAGAGGGGAGAGAGAGAGAGAGAGTGAGAGAGAGTGAGAGAGAGAGAGAGAGAGAGAGAAAATGAGAGAAAGAAGAGGAGAGAAAGAAGAGAGAAAATAATGGTTTCTCTCTAACAATTAAAAAAACATGAGCCAACTGAAGTTGACCAATTTTTGGGGAAGATTTTGCACCCCGGATACTGTTTTTATTTTCCCAAATCACCCACCTAAGTTTATCATTAACAAGCTCCCGTAGAAAATAATATTTGGTACAAATATGCTTTGTTCGTCCATCATTATCTTCAACTAAAAGCAATTGATTCCTATCTAAATTGGTTTAATTTATGCTTTGGATATGTCTTTTATTTTGTTTTCACTCAACAAGGTTTTTTGGACTATCGTTGGAGCCACTTCATTATGTGGAATTATGAAACCTTCCTCAACAAAATTTCATAAATCCATCAATTTAAGCAACACTTTTAAATTGTTGGTCCAATAAAAATTATCCTCTCCATTGAAACGAGGAATTAGTGTAACCATGTTGTTACTACTACTTGTCATCTCTCACTTAACTTTTTCTCACAATTTGTTTTTGAACCTCGCTCGGCTACCAATTTGTTGGTAATGAAAATGGACAAGAAAAGGAGATGACTAAAACTTTTTACTTCTGTTAACTGTCTTTATCACTTCTTTTCCATATTCTATAAAAGCAAGAGGTTGTTCAACATAAACCTCTTCATTGAGCACGCCATTCAAAAATACAGATTTTACATCCATTTAGAAGATGCTCCAATTATTCTGAGCTGCAGAAGATATAATTAGACGAACCGTATCAAGTCTAGAGACAGAAGAAAATACCTCAGTATAATCTTCTCCTTCTTTTTGTTATAACCTTTTGCTACAAGCCTAGCCTTGTAATTATTGATTGAGCCATCTGGATTAATCTTCGTATTATAGATCCATTTCACACCAATTAAATTCTTGTTTGAAGGCAAATCAGTAAGCTCCAATGTTGAGTCATAATTTTCCTTCAAACTCCTTGTCTTCCTTTGTGGTGTGTTTTGAAACAAATCATCATTTGATTGAATATTAGAAGATGAAGGGGTTTCACTACCATTTTCATCTTTAATTATAGACCAATTAGGACCCTCACTTTTTACTTCAAAAGAACCACTTTCATCAAATCGAACATCTCGCCTAATCACTATCTTCTTTGTTTCTGGATTGTACAATTTATAGGCTTTTTTCATCTCACTATAGCCTATAAAACTACATTTTTCTGATGTATCATCCAACTTTTTTCTTAGTGCATCCGGAATGTGTGCATAAGCAACACAACCAAAAGTTCTCAAATGACCCACATTAACACCATACCATGCTTCAGGAGGTGTGCAATTTTTCAAGCTTTTAGTAAGAGACTTGTTAATCAAATAAAGAACCCATAAATCTTGTTGAAAATGTTTTGTCTTAAGCATACATCTTACAATTTCCATGATTGTACGATTTTTCCTTTCAGTTACAGCATTTTATTTTGGTGTGTATCGTACAGTCAACTCATGTGTTATGCCCAATCAGGGTTAATGTGAACAATACGAGTAATCCAAGACAAGCAATAGGAATAGTAAAGAACAATCAAGAACAGAACACAAAGATTTACGTGGTTCAGTTGGTGAGACCTACTCCACGGCGACAACGGCGCGATGATTTCCACTATGATGAGCAAACAAGTTTACACAAGAGATTCGTGAGATTGTGTCCTACTGATATCTCCTTAGGGTTTAGTTTATATAGCCACTAAACCCTAATCCCACCGCCTCACCGACTCTCTACAACCGACTCTCTCTACAACCGACTCTCTCTACAACCGACATTATACACAGATAACACTAATCACCGACATAAACATAGCTTCCGCATTCCAGCTCTGTCTCGGAGTCGGGAAATGGACCACATAAATCTGAATGTACCTATTCCGATGGTCTTTTTGCTCTCGAAGTATTTTTTTCGGAAACGATTCTCTATGTTGCTTATCGAGTTGGCATTCCTCACAAACTTCTTTTGTTTCATAAATTGCAGGCAACCCATCAACCATATGATTCACTTTAAGCAATTTCAAATTACTTCCATAGTTCAAGTGTCAATAGCTATCATACCACAACTTACAAATTCCATTGTTATGAACAGCTGAAAAACAAGACTTCTTAGCAATTTGGAGTTCAAGAGGAAACATATTATTTGGTGCTACTCCAATTTTTGCAACAAGTTGATCTGTTTTTTATAAGAAACAACTATTGCCATGAAAATGGATATTGTATCATTTCCTTAACAAATGACCAATAACAAGCAAATTATTTTTCAAGCCAAGAATATAATAAACTTCGACATTTTTTCAGTTATGCAAGATTTTGTGTGAAAAAATTTCACCAATACCTCTTATTTTATAGGTTCTAGCATCTCCAATTTTCACCTGTCCACTGTCTGGCTCAATTAATTTTGAGAATAAATTTTCGTTACCTGTCATATACTTGCTAGCTCCACTGTCTAAATACCAAACATGATCAGTTACATCAGTATCATGATAACATGCAAGTAACAAAGTTCTTGGCGGATCTTTTTCATTTGCATCATTATTATTTTCATGCATAGAACAATATTCATCATAATTATCTTGTTACTTATAGCGACATTCTTTAGCAGTATGACAGGGTTATGACAGTTATACCATTCAAAATACCCTCTACCTCTTCCTTTTTGATAACCATGACCTCTACCTACATTATAATACTGATTTTCAGTAACTTTTTTAGCATCAATGTTGTTTGAGTAAAAATAACCCCTTCCTCTACCACAAAAATTTATTCTTTGAAAATGTATACCACGACTACGGTAAGAAGCACAGTCTCCCATACGTAATTTGGGATTTAAGAGCATGATCGGGAAGAGTAGGATTTTTATAGGTTCTTATTTGCTCTTATCCATCTCACAAAATTCTGGTTAGGTCCCTAGTTTTGATCGGATTACAAAATACCCCCCCCCCCCCCCCCCCCGCCCCAAATTTGCAATCTTTGTTGATTTAGCCCTTCTTTTGTCTAGAACCAAATACAAAATAGTCCCTAAACTAACCTTAAAAACACCGGATGTTACAATCCCCCCCCCCCCCCCCCTTAAAGAAATTTCGTCCTTGAAATTTGAATCGACTCACACTTTCTCCCAATGCAACTCTCGAAATCTACTTTTTTCCTTTAACGTCTTCTTGACCAAATCATACCACAACTCTTTTTTATCGTTTTCCATCTATAGATGCTCTAAGTGTTCCTCTTGTTCCAGTAACTTATGAGCTTTTTCAGATTCAGATAAAATCATCTCGTTCACCACCCTTACATTCTTCACGCATCTGAATATTTGAACCTCTCTACAACCCTCATATATCCTTCCTGAAGTTATGGTCACTCCATTGTGGACACAATACTTCTTAAGTGGTTCAATCAGTAGCTTCTTCGTTACTCGATGGCATTTCTCACACTTCTTGTTCGCCTAGGGTAGCTACTCCTGGCAATGCCTTCATTTGAGAATCACCTGCTCGAGTACCTTAGGCTTACAAAATTTCACCCCAAGTCCATCAATGTCGAACAAGTTGACCACAAATATTAATCCTTGCCCAAATGAACCAGATATACATATATCTAGTACAATTTCCTTAATCATTTGTGGTTGTCGATCTTTGTAAACTTGTTTATCGTCCAATGCTAACTCTACTTAGTCTCCTCAGACACTTTTGTCTTCAATACATCCAGCACATCAATATGTCGATCTGCCCAAAATTTACCATCAAAACATCTTAACCCCTGTCATACTCTCGTACCATCTTGCACAAAAATTAAGGAAATACGTAACCATCTTAAGCCAACCACCGGGACTTCCTTTGCGAGTAAAACGAAACAAGAAACGAAAATCAAAAGAAACAAATACATATATAGCATCTTTGACTCTTGGTCGCTTTTAATCTTGAAGCTTTCAGACACCTAATCTTGGCCAATTTTATCTTTCCCTAATGTCTAGAGCAGTCAATGCTCTACACTATATGTGACTTATCGGCCACCAGAACTAACAACTCTGATACCAACTATGACGCCCCGTGTTCCAGAATAGACAGGACCACGTCCCGACAATTCACAGACGAGACAAAAATCCGACAGAGTCTCCTTTGTAAATCGAACCGGTCGCACCTGTAAAACCTGCCATGCAAACCATACATTCGCATATACAAGAAATAAACTATCGAGCGGAAGCTAAACAAACTCAACTCAGTTTTGGGTCGAAACCCGAACCACAAAAATAAAAAAGCCTCATAAAACGCCGATACAACTAATAAACAACTCTAAGTGTTACGTATATACATATTAGAGTTTAGTTTCTGCAATAAATACACAATTTGGAAATATCGAAAAGCCAATAAACGAAAACCAAAAAAAACGACACAACGCCACTAGCCTCGTAAGACAAGATCACCGGCCAAAATCGTTTTACAAGTCGGATGACTCAAGAGGACTTCATGATGCGAACATCTCGGACTCCCAGTCCGTCCGGAATTAGGAATTCTGGTCTTAGACGCACCGGGTCTTCCTGTCCCGTGTTCCACGGTCTCGGGACTCTGTCCGGAGACCTACTCGACGCGTCTTGGCCGGTCCGGCCATAGGTTTTTGGAATTTTCCAAAAACTTATTGTCCGACCGTCTTCTTCCTTCTTCTTCTTACTGGTTTTAATGGTGTTTAGCTGCTGTTTTTGCACTATTCACCTGCAAAATCCATGATTTTGAAACCCGTTTTTCAAAATTTTTGATCCGTTAGATCCGTTTTTGAAAACCTTTTTCAAAAACATAAAATTTTAACGATTCTGTGCATTAAAACCCTTTCAAATACATGTTTTATTGTGTTTAAAAATTTTCAAACAAATCAAGGTTTTGTACAAATCTCTATTTAAACAATTCTATCGGTCAATCTTAAGTTCGAATCTAATTCGTTCTAGCCAAAGATAGTTTCATGCAAACGGCTCGTGATGCCACTGTTGGGTTTTACATGTATCGAATACTACCCTAATCATGTTACTAGTGTTGGTAGAAGAATCTCAAACATCTAATGTTTAACACTAAGTTGTCCAGGATCTATACATGAACTAACTATGAACTAGAAGGAAGAAGAATACCTTTAATCGCTTTCTCCCGAACTAAATTCCGACCAGTATTCAAAAGATAAAGAGCTTCAAGTGTAGCTCCTCTACTTGAGACACCGAATTATATAACTCGAACTCCCTTCTTCCAGTCAGCTAGGACCTTCTTGAAGGTTGAGATGAAGAACTGCTTCTTCTGGACTCGATAGTTAGAATGAGAAGCTTTTCTCTAAAATTCCACACCTTTTCTGTGTGAAGAGAGTGATTTCCTTATGAGAAAATGCCACACCTTTTCTGAACTCATAACTGGTCCTTATATAGATAGGCATTACCTTAGTAGAGTTCTACTCAAATAAGGAATCCTAAAAGTCCTTTCAGAAAAGATAAGCATAAGTTAGAGTTAAAATCTAACTGGAATTCCCTCATTAGGACTAAACCCTAATTAGGATTTCCGCTTAGTGCGGTCGGCGACAACAACCCCTTATGGGCTTGTTTTGGCCTACCCACTTCTCTTATATGGCCGGCCAGGGGAATCCCTTAAAGGGATTCCCTTCCCGGCCCAAAAAGTGTGTGTTTGCCTTTACAGACTTTTCTTTCGAGCCTGATTCTTTTCTATCTTTTAAGTATTATCAGACTGGATCATATCCATCTATATACTAGTTCCCATCAGTCTATTCTCACTGTTCAAGTTACCATTCTTATGTGTAACCCGTTGTAGGATCCGGTTTATGTTAGCCGCGGAAAACCGAAGTGATCCGATAATCGTAAGCGGCTTCTAGCTAAGCATTACGACTCCTAATTGAACCGGATTGATTAATCTTCCAAATCAGGTCATCATTATCCTATAAGCCAAATTGTACGCATTGCCATCTTGGTCGAAGGACACTCTTTCGGAAGGTTATACTTTGAGCCCTTTAGGATATATTTCTATCAGGAAGGTCATACCTTCAGACTCAGAATATATCTCCTTCAGGTTTCCCCACTAGGAGGAAACCCCAACATCCTTCTCTTTGGGATGTATGTTGTTTTTCTTTTAAAATGAGTTTTGCTTGAAGTGCTTGATCCACCGAATAATTTGAAGAACTTGCAATATTTTTATTGATCTTTAAAGTTATAAATTTGTAATGTTTCCCTCATCCACCGTCATAGAGTCCAAGTCTTTTGACTTTTCTTTAACAATAACCACATTATTAAACTTAGGTGTCAAAGAGCGTAGAATCTTCTCCATCACCCCAACATCATCACATTTTTCACCACACCTCTCCATTTTGTTAACATTCGAAAATACTTTTGGAACATAATCAGAGATAAGTCCCCCCCATTCATGGTTAACTTTTCAAATTCACAACACAAATTTTGAAGAGGTACCTTCACCACTTTATCAACTCCTCTAAATGAATTCTTAAGAATATTCCAAGCCTATTTCGATGATTTTGCTTCAGACACTTTTTCAAATGTAGGACCATCAATTCCTTAATAGATAAGAAATAAAGTTTTTTTATTCATTTTTCTTGAGTCTTTAAGAACACACGTTTGTACATCATTCATAATACTCTTTTTTTCTTGAGTTGGTTCTAATTTCTACAAGACCATTTTGAGCAATATCCCACAAGTCTAGATATCCCAATAATACACTTATTTGGATACACCGATGTTCATAGTTCTCTTTTGTTAACTTTGGTATTTAACGTTTTATCATATTGACATTTTCTTACAAGATGCCCAAAAAAATTTCACAAACCCTTGATTCTCAAAATGTTGAAAAGTCTAATGATAAACTAATATGGCTTTGATACCATTAGTTGGAGATCAAGAAGATATACAAATTATAACATAACAATCTAATACAATATACTCAAATTAATTATTTTTCAATAACAAACCTTTATTGAACATAAACACCAGATGTTTTTTCTCATTAACAAAAACATACACATCCATAACTTGATAATAGCCTTAATACATACTTGTAGATTTCTTCCATTCTCTTCATCAACGATCTTCGTTTAAGAACACCTTTTCTTCTTTCTGTCACTTGATTATTCTAGATATACAAAAAAGAACTCTAGTGATGTAGACGCAGCGGAATTAAAATAAGAACAATAATATAAACGAAGAACTGTAAAGAAAATGATAAATAAACTAAAACTTAATTAGCTTCAAAGGTTTTTCTCTTCAATCTGAATAATAAAATAGACTAGACCCCCTTTTATAGGATAACAAACTTTCCTAGATAGACTCAAACTAGGATTCCTAAAATAATAAAATACTCAAAACATAGAAACTTCAAAATAAAGAAATATCAAATTAAAGTAACTTCCTAATCCTATACTAACTAGGACTACTATTATGGCCGAATAGGATGTGGGCACGTGTGGACGTGGGCCCACATGTTATGCGCCTGCATCAGCACCCTGTTCCCAGAAGGTTCGTCCCGAACCTTTTCAATGAAGAAAACCTTTTGATGCACCCGCATATGATGAACTTCGCCATACCTATCCTTAATTCCCACTTTTCATGAAATTTGCTGAAAATCCGTAGAAGACAAATCTGGACCATACCACCAACTATAAGCTGAATCATATATTGCCAAGATACTCGCAAAAACAATGCCAACGTATAAATGTCCAATAAATTTAGACATCGTCCGTCGTCCTTTAAATCGATGAAAGAACCCACATATACTACCTTAGCCGATATATGACAAAATTGCAGTTTTGTAGCGGAAATATTTCGTGTAGCACTAGAATTAGAAGATGGAGGTGATGGTGAATATGGCGAATTTTGCATTGAATATGGTGTAGGAAAAATTTTATGATTCGAAACAAGGATGTCTTCTCCCGGAATTGCATATGCATCAAATAATTCGTCCGAACATGGTTTCTTCACATCACGAATAGAAGTTAGGTTTGATGAAGAAAATTTACTTCTTTCTTCTTCCTCGGTCATTGAGAGAATTTTGTTCCTTTTTCCTTGAACTTCTCCTTCAATATCATCGATCTTAATGACTGAAGTAACTTCGGAGAACTGTCTTCTCAATTCAATTTTTGTTTCTACACATGACAAACATTCACCGAGAGGAAGAAAATCATACCTGAGGATGCTTTTCAACGTCGTCCAATCGTCTATGATTTGTTTTCCTTCGTCAATGAGTCTCCATTGCATTGCATTGTATTGTTCATAAATTCTTTCGGACATATGTTGTTCAACCAAAAAACCTTTATCATTGTCATGAACTTCTTGATTTCTGAACCAATCTTCCATGCGTTGAATCCAGAAATTTATATGGAATTGACCTTCGAAGAGTGGAATTTTAGACACTTGATGAATTTTTCTTTCATCCTTCCGATCCATATAAAATTGAATTGTATCTCTAATTGGATCCCAACATAAACGTGGAAATTTTTTCCAACATTCAAGAGGAGATGTATCCATTTTTTTTTTTTTGAGAAATAAAAAAAATTCCTCTGAATACCACTTGATGTAGACGCAGCGGAATTAAAATAAGAACAATAAAATAAACGAAGAACTGTAAAGAAAACGATAAATAAACTAAAACTTAATTAACTTCAAAGGTTTCTCTTCAATCCGAATAATAAAATAGACTAGACCCCCTTTTATAGGATAACAAACTTCCTAGATAGACTCAAACTAGGATTCCTAAAATAATAAAATACTCAAAACATAGAAACTTCAAAATAAAGAAATATCAAATTAAAGTAACTTCCTAATCCTATACTAACTAGGACTACTATTATGGCCGAATAGGATGTGGGCACGCGTGGACGTGGGCCCACATGTTATACGTCTGCATCATCTAGTTCCTTTTTACTTCTTTTTTTGTTGAACTAGCTTTCATAGATTAAATAACGGCGTTATTACAATATTTATTAACTACAATACAAGGTATATTCTTCCACATTTTGTTCGCGTTTTTCTTCCTTGCCCATTTAGTTAGTCTGTCTGCACTGGAATTGAGTTCTCTTTTCGTATACTTGAATTTCACCACTTCTTTTACTACTTCTAATTGATAACACTATTTTACTCAAACTCACACTTCTTTATACTTCATATTAAGCCCTAAAACAAATTTGGTTTCAAGTCCATTTTCAACAGTATTAAGTTGTCAATTTAGTTAATAAATTTAACACTTTCTCTATATAGGAGAGTTTATAAAAAAATTTCGAAGTTTAGCTCACATACAAAAAGAAATTGGGTTTTTTGAACTTACCCCCTCAAAACTAATTAGTAGTAATTTTTTTCAGTAATTAGTAATTGAGCTTACCCCCTTGAATTTTGTATTTTTAGCAAAACTACTAAGGGCATGTTTGGCAAGAGATGATAAAATCACAAATTACAACCAAAATCAATCTTTACTAATTTTATTACCGACTAAATCAAACAATAAAAGTGAAGTGGAACAACTACGAGCAATCATATTGAATGATAATTGTTTTTGGTAGTCACATTTATTTCACGTACGCCAAACACAACCTTTGTGTTTTTGTCAAAAATAACAAATCTAAGGGAGTAAACTCAATTACTCATTATTGAGGGTGGTAAACTCAATTACCAATAGTGATGAGGGGGTAAGTTCAAAAACCCAAAAAATTTCTTTGGGTGTTTCCTTGCGTCATTTAAGATGGCATAAAGGGGGCTCGGATTCTTAAGCAAATGTCTTCTTAAAGTTATCTAATTGTCCTGGTCCTTACCCTGTAAATCATTATTAACATAATTTTCTTTACATTAAATATTTCATAATTAACAAAAAGAAATAAATACATCCCATAATAATGACCACATGATATGCAAGCAAAGTCAACATGTCTCATCAATCACAAATACAAGGGATACAGACGTTTTGTCAGTGTTGGATCTTCTTTAATTCCATTTGGGATCCAAGGTTGTCTATTAAACAACAACTCGAAGTTGCAAGTAAGAGTGTTGGAGATTTGATGTAGTAACTAATTGATAGAGAAACCAACTGCAATTTTATTTATTAGATACTCTTAATTAGTAGGATTCCTCATAGGTCATTTATATAAAAAACTAGATAATATATTTTCACCAAAGACAACACCAAAGATTTATATCCTGCCTTCTCACTAAACTAGAGAAAACAACAAGATGAAGACAACAAATCCCAATCCCAAAGTTGCCATTGAAACCAATTTTAGCAACAACCTCATTAACTACAAGGGGAGATTAGGTACTTTTACAACTTTACTTGGTTTTTTCATTCTTCTATCATTTCTAACCTTCTTGTACCAAACCCCAAATCTATCCCCTCTTGAGATCATAAAATCAATATCAACAACAAAAACAACAACATTGGCAACAGTACCAACATCACCAACCGATGACGTACTTCCAAAACCAACAACATTGGCAACAGTACCAACATCACCAACAGATGTTGCACTTCCAAAACCAACAACGATTGCAACAGAACCAACAATAGCATCACCAGTTGCAACAGAAACAACATCTGCGGCTGCAACAGCACCGACAACGATGATAACAATGTCTGGAAACCTTGCAAATACTAGTGCTTACACCATTTATAATTCTCAACCTGGGACTGACCCGGAGCTCCCTTCGCAATACAATACAACATATGAGAAGTTATCAGAAAATGAATCAGGAAGAGAATGTAATGTTTTTGATGGTAAATGGGTTTATGATCCAAAAGGAAGCCCATTTTATAAAAATCGGAAGTGTCCGTTTCTTAGTGATCAAGTTAGCTGCAGAAGAAATGGACGACCTGAATTCGAATATGAGAAATGGAGGTGGGAAGCTAAGGACTGTCATATACCTAGGTCAGTAACTAAGAACACATACATACATACATATATATATATATATATATATATATATATTATATATATATATATATATATATATATATATATGCAATACATTAATTATGTATCTTACTAAGCAATATTATTGAAACTGAGTTATGTTTTGGATGATAATCATCAGGTGGAATGGGAAGGAAATGTTGGAGAGATTGAGAGGGAAAAGGGTGACAGTAGTAGGAGATTCAATAAATAGGAACCAATGGGAGTCTCTTTCATGTCTTCTATACTCGTCCATTCCTCGTAATCGGGCCGAAGTTGATGTCAAGAGTGATGTTTACAAGGTTTTCAAAGCAAAAGTAAGTTCTACTTCATCTATGTCGTTCCATACTTCCTTGCATATCATAGAAAGAGAGACTGAGAGAGCTAGTAACTTACATCTTTTTTCCTACCACTTTTAGGGTTCTCCTCATATATATGGCAGGTGATTTGGAGAAATAAAAAAATTATCCGTGGTGCAAAGACTTTTGGAAAAATTAGTCAATTTTGATTGACTTATTTTAATTCAATTGTTAGGGAGAAACCATTTTGAGTGAAGTGTTTTTCTCTCTTCTCCTCTCTCTTCTCTTCTCTCTTTCTCTTTCCTCTCGTACTATCTAGCCATTTTTCGACGATTTTTTTCGCCGGAAAACGGCACTGGTTTGGGAGAACCCTAGACCACTGCAGTTTTGGAATTTCTCAAAACCGCACTAGTTTTGGTAGAACCCCGAACCACTAGCCGGAACTGATTCGGCTTTCAGGCGAAGGGAATCTTCTCCTTCGCCGGATTAAATAAAGAGAGAGAGAGAAATGGAGAGGGAGGAGTAACGAGAAGAAAGATTAACGGAGTTTGTAGTTTTATTGGAAGGAGAGAAGAGGAAGAAGAAGAAAAAAGAAATAGTTATGGTCGGAGTTAGAGGTGGTGACCAGAGTTGGTGGTGGTAGCCTGCGTTGGTGGTAAGAGATGAGGAAGAAGATGACTTGTTTCCCTTTATAATTTTGCATCCCGAAAAATTCATCAAAATTCACATCTTCCCTTTAAAATTTTCTACTCCAGATAATTTTCTTATTTTCCCAAATCACCGACCATATATATATATATATATATATATAGACACACACATATATATGATGGATTTTCAATGCTTTATGTAAAAAATGAAATCATGTAACGCATAAAAAATGATAATATAGTCCAAACATTTGTTTGATGAATTAACGAGACGAAATAAAAGAAAAAAGCAATTTACCATAATCCATTATTTGAAGAACGGATAGATGTTGATATATTCCCTTGAAATATGGAAAAATCTTCTAAACCATTAGACCTAAACAGTTTCTGATTTCTTGTAAATATGGGTGTTAGAAGAGGGTACAAGTCAACGCCTAATACTACACGAAATCAACAGTTTCCATTTTCGAGTCAACTCTCTCACTTGAGGGACTTTTTCGTTCTTGATGGACAATTGATTCCAATTTTTGTCTAACTTAGATTTACTTTTGTAGCATCCTCCATTATTTACGGAACGAAAAATCAGTATATATCATTGGTTTACAGATTTTCCCTAAATGAATGGTAGTTGTTCAAGTAGCTATTTTTTTGAGAAATCGACTACGTTCTACGTTAGTCGTTACAAGGCATTGATACATCATTAAGATGTGATAAGCACGATAACCGCCTAAGTTAAACTAATAACTAAAGAGGCCCAAAGCCAGCCTAAAGTCCGACAAAATCTAATTTATTTAGTGCCTAAATTACATGGGATAAATCTTGGTAATAAACGGGTTCCCCCGAGACTCGATCCCAAGACCTCATGCGCTTAAGAGGGATGTCCTACCACTACACCAAAGAGTGGTGGACTGCTCAAGTAACTATTGACAATTACCCAAGTAATTATAAACGAGACTATTACTATTTGATAATTACTTTTAAGGGCTTCACACATAACACATCTATAACATGCCCTCGAACATACAACAAATATTTTATGGTCCATTATTTCTAAATTGATTAGATCATTTTTTAAGACCATAAAGTCAATCAATTTATAGAGTTAATTCCTATTTGGCACCCTACTTCGTGATCAGCTTTCTTTATGGTCCCCTATTTTCTGTAAATTCAAATTTGACCCCCTATTTTCATGTAAATGCCATAACTACCCTCCCATGAATATATTTTTAAAATAAATTTAATTAGTAAATATCTCTCTCCACCTCACTTCCACCTCACTTCCACCTCACATCCCTCTCCACCACACATGTCTCTCCACCTGACCTTTTTCTTCTCCGACGAAGGTCGCCGTCCACCTTCAACATAAAAAAAAAATTAACTCTGATCTTTCTCTCTCTAAAAAAAACCTCTCTTCTCTCTCTAAATATTCCGGCAAAGGGGGTTCCCCTTAGCGGAAAAACCAGACCGAGATCTGGTTTAAACAACCAGATCTCGGTCTGGTTTCACTTCGAAACCAGATCTCGATCTGGTTTTTCCGGCAAAGAGGAACCCCTTTCGCTGGAATATTTAGAAAGAGAAGGGAAGATTTTTTTTTAGAGAGAGAAAGAGGAGAGTTAAAAAAAAAATTATGTTGAAGGTCGTCGGCCGGAAAATTTTTCGTCTGGCGATCTTCGTCGGAGAAGAAAGAGGTGAGGTGGAGAGACATGTTTGGTGGAGAGGGATGTGAGGTGGAGAGAGATATTTAATAATTAAATTTATTTTAAAAATATATTAATGGGAGGGGTAGTTATGACATTACATAAAAATAGGGGGTCAAATTTAAATTTACAAAAAGCATGGGGTCATAAAAGAAACTGATCACAAAGTAGGAGGCCAAATAGGAATTAACTCTAATTTATATTATATAATAAGCACATGTATTAGTGGAAATTAGGCATTAGTATAAAAAGTACTACTAATCACCCACTGTGCATGGGCTTGAGATGTTTCATAAATTATATAACTTCAGAACTTTATTGTACACATAAGAAATATAATCTCAGGGCTTCCAATATCATGCATTATTTCGTTCATTAATTACAACAACATGAGATCTTATCGGCTTTTGTGGTATTTATCATGACTAGAATTTTAATTGTCACCTTGTTGATGTAATTAACAAAATTGATGAGTTGTTGATGTGTAGCATGAACATTGATGTCATGTGATCTACACATGCCTATTTCCATTTAATAAAGTGACTCAATTGATACACCTACTGTGAGAGTCCTGAGAAAATATATAATTTCATTTAGCAGTAAAATACTATATCAGAACACAATAACAAAAAATTGTCCAACGATCAGAAATAAAAAGAACAACCAAAATAAGATAACAAAACTCCCACTAATCAATAGGATCTTAAAATCCCCATAAGAAGCACATGTTCACGGAAAACTTTAGGTACTAAACCATTATTGAACGGGTCCACTATATTAGAGTTCGTGTCAATGTGCAGAATAGACATTGGAAGACTCTTAACTTTATCTTTCACAACAAAGTTCTTGATTAACAATGTGATTCGGTTTCGAAAAGTTTTTGTTCCCTTATATACAACTTTGCTATATAATTGTCGCGTTAGATCCAGGGACGGATCCAGAATTTTCACTTAGGGGGTGCAGATTTATATACCTAAATAATTTTTTTTTCGCAAATAAACTATATGTTTTATCTCTCTTAGTTTTCACCAATGTCCTAGCAAGTTCAAACCATAAAAATAAAAATACTCACGACTTCAAGATCCAAAGTATTGTAGTACTTTATATGGCCCACTCAAATTGAATACGATAGGACTCCATCTCACGACTTCAAGATCCAAAGCATTGACACAAGCACACAACCGCTAAGCTAAGTTCTGCTTACTATCATTTATATGCATGAAAAGATATATTGTAACATACGCACGAAAAAAAGTTATTTAAAATGTTTGAGGAGGGATTCGATCCCACGACCTCACACTCGTGACCAAAGTCTAACAAGGGCTCTCACCTTTAAGCCAGACATTTGTACGCATGATAACGTACACATAAAAAGAAGTTATTAAAAATGTTTAGGGATGGATTCGATCACACGACCACACACTCGAGATCAAACTACAACAACAGCTCTCACAATTTAGCCGAACGCTTGTTTATGCCGTATTCACACATCATTAGATATCTATATAGTTATATATATACCTACATAAAAAAAAAAAATTATCATTACTATTATATTTTTTTCGGGAGGATCCATGGGGTGCGGCTGCACCCCCTCGCACCCCCATGGATCCGCCCCTGGTTAGATCCTCACTGGTTGTTCTATATATTCGACCATTTTCTTATTTGTAGACAAAATCCAGAGCTAAATTGCATGACTAGATGCTTCGAAGTATAATAAGAACTCAGTATTCTTAGTGGAAGGGCACTACAGGAGATTGCTTCATAGTATGTCATGTGTCATTTTTCCTTCAGTTTTCTCATCCTATGCTGTTTTTCTTTTACCAACATATGATTTATAGAACTTTCCAAAAAGGCAATAAATCACTTAGAATATACAAAAATTGGAGTAGTCTGTTGGAAATTAAAAATACTTGCACAAACAAAGAAGAATAAAGAAGATATTTAACTTGAATTGAATTACTTGACTTGATTTTATTTGATGAAAATAAACTACAAAGACTGGTCTATTTATAGACCCAAATTCTACCCACTAACTAAGACCACTAGTAACATGATTCCACTAACTCATCCATTAACCCACTAACTAGTACATTAACCCCACTAATTAGTACATTAATCCCACTAAAATTAACTCTCTAATTACTTAACTACTAACACTAATCCACCTCATCTAACACTAATTTAATGAATAAATAAGTAAATACCTTTTGAGTTTATAATTTTAACACTCTCCCTTAAACTCAAACATTATGACACCCATCATGACCTTCGACTTGAAAAAATCAATGGACCTTCAATGACTTAATAAAAGATATTAGTCATTTAATCATCAACTTAAAAACTTCATATCAATCTGGCTTTTCATCATACCCTTTAACAACTAATTTGTCTACTTCATCATCTAGTTTGTACTTGGTTTTGACTGACCATTTCAATCCAATTGACTTCTTTTCTGCAGGAAAAGAATTTAGCTCCCAAGTATCACTTTTCTCAATTGGATAAATTTCGTCGTCCATAGCAGAAATACACCCCACATTTTTTACTGCTTCTTTAACAGTGATAGGTTTGGTGTGATTACAATCTGCAAAAGATATAACACTTGAAAAATATTCGTTAGACCCATTATTATCATTGCTTACAACGTAGTCATCAAACCTTGACAAAACTTGAATGTAAGTTGAACTGGGACATAATTCTAGATTTGAATTATCATCAATATTCAGAGAAATAGGTGTAATCTCAATTACTTGAGATTCTGAAGCTACTGTCTCATCATCCGTATCAATTTTTATTTGATGATCTTCTTTAACCGGACAGTCCCAAACTCCATCTTCATCACTTTCTACCGAATAATCATCTAAATCTTCGTCTAAAATTTCATCAGAATCTTCAACTGAATCGTCATCCATTCTGCAAGCCAATAAAAGAATTTCTCCCTCTTCTACATCATCTTCAGCAAAGTTAGCATGCTCTGAATATTTCTTGGAAACTCTACATTCTGACTTATAATGACCTAATTTTTTGCAACGAAAACATCTAACTTTAGATTTGTCATACCTTCCAAATTTTTTTGGTCCTTTACCATGACTCTCTTCACCATTAAAACCACCTTTTTCAAGCAGAGTCACTTTGCTTTGAAAAGCTTGTTCAATAGACCCTGCAGCAGCTCTCTGGTTCATCCTATGTTCATGAGAACATAATGAACTCATCAAACCTTCAACTGACATAGTTGAGAGGTCTTTTCCTTCCTCAATTGCAGCAACAACATAGTCAAAACGACCTGTTAATGATCTCATGATTTTCTCAATAACACGAAGATCAGTTAAATGTTCACCATTAACCCGCAATTGATTAACAATAGATTGAACTCTAGAAAAATAATCAGAAATATTTTCAGAGTTAATCATATTAAGAGATTCAAATTCACCTCGTAAAGTCTGCAACCTTACATTTTTTACCTTCTCATCACCCTTGTAGGATCTTTGCAACAAGCCCCACACTTCTTTAGCTGTTTCAGCTCTTGAGATTTTCTCGAAGACAATCTCATCAACAGCTTGATAGAGAAAGAACAATGCCTTCTTATCCTTCTTTCTGTTCTCTCTCAAACTATCTTTTTGGACCTGAGAGAGAGCTTCATGTGCTGCCTGATCAACTGGCTCTACATACCCAAATTCGACAACCTCCCAAATTTCCTGGAAGCCAAATAATGCTTTCATTTGGATACACCATTGATCAAAATTTTTCCCACAAAATCGCGGAAGCTGAGGTTGGATTGATCCATTCATTTTGTAATTCGGTTAGTAATCACAAAATAATTCTAGCTCGGATACCAAATGTTGGAAATTAAAAATACTTGCACAAACAAAGAAGAATAAAGAAGATATTTAACTTGAATTGAATTACTTGACTTGATTTTATTTGATGAAAATAAACTACAAAGACTGGTCTATTTATAGACCCAAATTCTACCCACTAACTAAGACCACTAGTAACATGATTCCACTAACTCATCCATTAACCCACTAACTAGTACATTAACCCCACTAATTAGTACATTAATCCCACTAAAATTAACTCTCTAATTACTTAACTACTAACACTAATCCACCTCATCTAACACTAATTTAATGAATAAATAAGTAAATACCTTTTGAGTTTATAATTTTAACATAGTCTGTGTCTGGCCGTCATTCATGATTGCTATTACTTTTCGATCTACTAAACCACCGAATGATAACAAATCACATAAAATTTGGTGACTGAGTTTGCCTAATTTTTCTGGTCACCTATCAATCTATCATTGCTCATCTTGTCATGATCAATTTACTAAGAGTTGACTTTTTGGGATCAACTTTGGGGACTTGGAGTCAGTGCCTTCCAATAAAAGCCTTTTTCCCGGAACTTATTCATGAGTATTTTACTTTACCATGAGTTACATAAACAAAAATAAAAGTCTGCTTGGATCTATCTTTTATATATTAAATCTCATTTCTCTTGGTTCTAAATAGAAGCTTTCTCTAGTTAACCACCAAGAACCATCTAGTTCATTATCATTATTTCATTTAGATGTATGATGTTAATATAAAAAATAACCAACAATTGGTACTTTTTTGGAAGTGTATCTATTCTGCAATATGGAGGTTCCAGATTCGATCTCATGAAAATGGAAATTCAGGATTATTGTATTTGGATATAAATAAAGTAGTTAGATGGATTTTAAGTTAGTAGTTTTGTTGGGCTTTAGGTCATATTTTCCGTAATATTTAAATTCGACGTTCAATAAACCATGGATCTCACCTCCGTTGAAATCGAACCTGGTACCTCCAGCGTTTTGGAATACATGCACTACCAACTGAAGTTATAACTAATTGTAACATCTTTTTGTTCTTACTTATCCGGTCAATGAAGAGTTTATCTTAATCTGCTTAAAATTAAACATGTTGTTGTAATTAAACAGGACTATAATTGCACAATTGAGTTCTTTTGGAGTCCGTTTCTGGTTGATTTAAATGATAAAAACATCAACAATGATAGGGTTCTGAAGATCGATAGTCTCGTCCCTTCAGCAAGTCAATGGCGAGGGGCGGATATTATGATTTTCAATACTGGATTTTGGTGGACACATACGGGGAAGATGCAAACGTAATTCTTTTATATTTGTTGTCTAAAATACATTATATTTACACCATATTCACACACACATGTGAACACTTAAATTAGAGCAAAATGGTTATGGGGTAAAAAATAATGCAGGTGGGATTTCTATAAGCATCATGGGAAGTTGGTGAAGGATATGGATGTGGAAACTGCATTCACAATAGCCATGAAAACATGGGCTAATTGGATTGATCTCAACGTTGATCCAGCCAAAACAACGGTCTTTTTTAGGAGCTCTTCTGTTAGACACAACGGGTATGTATGATAAGATAGACAATCGAGTACATTGTCTATAAAATTTGGAAATTGTAAGTTTGAATTAACGTATGAATGTTTCAAATGCAGAAAACAGTGGTGCTATAATCAAACACAGCCTATCAATGACGACTCGTACAGAACATCGTTTCCAAAATTTATAGTTGAGACCGTCGTACAAACAATATCAGAAATGCAAACACCAACCAAGTATTTAAACATCACAAAACTATCAGAGTATCGAAAAGACGCTCACCCAACAATATACACAAGTAGGCGAGGGAAATTGTTGACAATGGAGCAAAGAGCGAAACCAGAGTTAAATGCAGATTGCAGTCATTGGTGTTTGCCCGGAGTACCTGATACGTGGAACTCACTGTTGTTTACTTCTCTCTTCTTCAAATTATTTCGAACCATTTGATGTAGATGCATCGGCTGAAAACTATATCGAATATGAAGGAGGCAATCTATAAAAGCAAGAACTCAAGAGTAAAGATGCCAAAGTCTTGTGAAAATCGCATTTTTCATGGAAAACGACTAGATGATAAAGATCCATGCATGCTTTTCCATGGACTTTCCAATTTTGGGGCTGAAATGCATTCTTAACGCCTTAAAATTGACAATCTCATTATTGTTTCTTAAATTTTGAACTTCCTGATTTTGTTTAAGAGATTGTAAAGTTAATTTTATTTTGAAGATATTTAGGATTTTGTTTAAGAGATTGTAAAGTTAATTTTATTTTGAAGATATTTAGGATTAAGATTATATCTACTACGGTATAATTAGAGAGCAATCTTAGGGCACTAAAGACATTTTTAAGGAAGGATAAAGACATTTTCCTACTTAAATAATGATCTTTTGTCTTTAATTGAGAGTTCATATTCATTTTCATGTTTTAACCAAAGTTCTTAGTTTTTCCTAGTTTTCTGCTACGTCCAATTGTCTCATCAATACTATTTTATTATTTTGCGGTTTTTCATTGAAAACGTATTCATAATAGAAACATCTCTTTCTTGTGCCGAATGGGTTTTGGTTGATTTAAGCAGGACTGGCCCAAGGGTTTTTTTTTTTGTTAAGGATAAATATATTAAGAACTAAGCATTCAGAGTGGCATTACAATACATATGTAAAAGAAAATAGGGAATACAACTCCACATTTTTTATCTCTCCTTCCTTCGAGCCCATTTAGCGAGTTTGTCCGCGTGAGAATTTGCATTTCTATTTGTGTGACTAAATTTAACCTGTTGGATATCACGCTTGATGTTTCTTATACTGCAAATATGCGCCAAAGATTGCCATTGCACTTGATGCCTAGGGTTGTTAAGGTGTTTGATCAAGTTGATGTTGTCGCTTTCAATTATGACCTGCATGTGGTTATTTTCTTTTATCCAAATAAGACTGTTGAGAATGGCTAATGCCTCACTTTCTTCACTGTTCCTGGCTCTAGCCGTATGCACGCTAGCAAATACAAATTTCGATTGAGAGTCATGTACTATGAAACTGGTACCGATGAGTTGTTCAACATTCACAAAAGATGCATCAACGTTTATTTTAATGAAAGGATGGGGAGGGGGTTGCCATCTGGCTACAGTTGCAGGTCGAGCCTTTAACTGAGCAGGATTAATCCTGGGAAAAGTTTTAATAAGATCTAAAATATTGTTAACATTGTATAAGGTTTGCTGAAAGCAGTGATCACACCTAGTTTTCCATATGCGCCATAAAATTGTAACAAAATGTATATTATCCGCGGTACAACTAAGTTGATTCGGATTCTGCCACGAAAGTATCCATTCAGATAGATAAGGGATATTAGTCGAGATAATGTTAAAATGAAACCAAATATTTTTCGCAAGGGGGCAGTACAAGAGAGCATGTTCAATAGTTTTTATTTCTAAACAGTTTGGACAATTAAACATATCACCAATATACTTACCTATCCGCTGACGAACTGGAAGCGCTTTAGTGCAAATTTTCCAAATAAAGAGCTGAATGCGAGGGATGGTGGGAATAGACCAAATAAAATTCCAGTTCACTTCCTCAGGAGGAGTAGACTGGTTAATCGAACTCAGGTGCTGATACATTGATCGGACAGAGTGATTTCCTGATTTAGTTAGATTCCATTTCATTTTATCAGTTCCTTCAGGCTGAATAGGAATAGCTTTGATGAGGTTGCTGATGGTTTCATTGAAATTTTGTCTAAGAATGCTATCGTCCCACATGTTATTACTTATAAGTTGAGACACAGTAGTTAGGGTAGAATTGTTTATATTTTGAATTTACTCGTTAACTCCTGGGATCCAATTGTCTTTCCAAATGTTAATGTTTTCCCCCGTCTGCACCTCCCAAGTGATATGACTATTAATAAGATCATAGTGCTTTCTAATTACTTTCCAATTTCATGAGTGATGGGATTTGGCCGGACCCGGAGAGTCTGTCTTAGGAAAATATTTGGCTTTCAGGAATTTAACGACTGGCCCAAGGGTTTGGGTGGCCTAAAGGGAAATGAAAAAAGAGGCCCTTTATGTGCGAAATAAAAATTTACATGTTTTATGTTGAAATATATTTTTTTTTTGATGAAGGATGTTGAAATATCTTTCTATACGATATAATATATATTAGGAAATATCAAATATTAGAAACTAGATTGAAATTAGGAACTAGTAACTGTATTAGTATAAACTATTAGAAACTAGTAAAATATTAGGAACTAGTAAAATTAGAAACTAGTAGTATTGTAACTCTATAAATAGAGTCTTATATTTCTTTTGTAAACCATCAAGGAATAAAAAATTTCTTTGATCAATTTCAACTTGGTACCAGAGCCAACAGTCTTAAATTTGGGTTTGGGATTTATATGGATTGAAAGGGAAAGAGCCTTCATCTTCATCTTCATCTTGTTTTCCAGTTTAGCTAAAGTGAAGGGCAACTGATGCTTCCGCAATAATGGCTCGCAATAGGGCAAATTCAAATTTTGCTAAAGTTGTTGGTCAATCTGACAAAACTACTTATAAGTGTACTCACTGCAACAAAATTGGTCATACCAAAAGTCATTGTTATGAATTAGGCTATCCAGAATGGTGGGATCATAATCGAAAGAAAAAATTTAAGAAGACCCTTGTAGATCCAACTGTTAAAACAAGCTTCATCGACTGTAGCCACTACAGGTAATGTAGGCAAGACTTTAAATATGTCTACAAATGTTTCGAATAGTACTTGCATAATTGATTATGGTGCTACAGATCATATGACTTTTGATTCTAGACAGGTCTCAAGCATTGATCAATCTTCACATAAATATGTCTCTACTGCCAATGACACCTCAGCCCCTGTTGTAGGGGAAGGACCTATTATTAGTAGTAATGTATATATTTGTATATTTCCTTTTTGACAAGGTTACTCTTGTAATTGTATTGTCTCTCATCCTCTCTATAAATATAGCAATACCCTAACACATTAGGGTATCTTGAGTTCTATCTCTATTATGGTACCAAGAGCATCTCTTTAATATCCTTTTTTTTTCTTGGGTTTCAGTGTCGTCACCTTCGCCTTCATTTCTTCAATGGCTGATTCTACAGTCACTGCTCCTTCTGATCTTACACCTCCTTCCTCCTCCTTCATTCAATCTGTCACTTCTTTTCCTAATCTCTCTAATATTGCTCACCTTGTCTCCATTAGACTTGATAACTCCAACTACCTCTTATGGAAGAGTCAGCTACTTCCTATTCTCCATTCTCAAGACCTATTCAAATTTGTTGATGGCTCCTTCCCTGCTCCACCAGAATTTCTACCATCTTCTTCCTCTGAATCCTCGTCTGTTTCACTCACAAATCCTGACTATCTTTACTGGTATCGCATTGATAAGATGCTCTTATCTTGGATAAATAAGGCTGTCTGGGATTCTCTTGCTAGCAATTTCTCCTCCATTAACTCTGCTCGACTCATGAATCTGAAGCTACAACTTCAGACAATTAAGAAAGGTTCCTTATCTGTTAATGATTATCTTCTTCGTCTAAAATCCATCTTTGATTCTCTTGCTGCTGTTGGACACCCAGTTGTTGATTCTGAACTGGTGTTAGTCATTTTGTCTGGTCTTGGTCCAGAATATGAAGGTTTCGTCACCTCCATTACCACTCGTCTCACCCAACCTTCTTCATCTGAGCTACACTCATTATTACTCACTCATGAGTTTCGAAAAGAACTCCTTAACTCTCAAAACATTCAACCAGCAACCCTTCTTTCTCAGTCTCCCTCATTTCCTAGACCCAATTCTTTCACTCCTCATCGAGGTAACAGGGGTCGTTCCTATGGAGGAGGTTACAGAGGTTCTTCTAGAGGATACCACTCTAACAGATCTTATCAACGAAGTCATTCTTCTGTTCTTGGTCCTCCTCCTTCTTCACCATTAATATGTCAATATTGTGGAAAAATGGGTCATTCAGCTCGTCAGTGCTACAACCTTCCTCATTTCAATGAAGTAGCTCAATCCTTCTCTGCCATGGGTTTAGACTCTGTTCCTTTTGACCCAAACTGGTATATTGACTCAGGAGCCTCAATGCATATCTCATCTGATGTTGCATCCACATCTTCTCGTTCTGAGATCAATCATCCTGCTCATGTAATGGTGGGTACTGGTAGTGTTGCTCCAGTATCAGGTATTTCTAATATACTTCTTCCTTCATCTAATTTTTCTCTCAATAATGTCCTGTTAGTTCCTTCCTTCAAGAAAAACCTCATCTCAGTTTCTCATCTCCTTCGTGATTTTAACTGCCTTGTTGTGTTTCATCGATCTGGCTTTTTATGTTCAGGACATCCCAACAAGGAGGAAACTCCTAATAGGAACAATTAACAATGGTCTCTTTCAACTCTCACCCAACAAAGCCAACTCAGTTAAAGCTCCCATCTCTCTCTTTGCTTCTCCTCTGGCTTCTTCTCCCTCAGCTACATCTGAAGTTTGGCACCGCCGATTAGCTCACCCCCACTTGAACATTTTCAATTTAGTTGTTCAGAGCAATGGTTTATCTTTAAAGAATTCTGTAATGAAATCATTTAAATGTAATAGTTGCATCATGGGCAAACATCATCGTCTTCAATTTACATCTGTTATTCATTCTTTTACTAGCCCTAATGAGTTGATTCACTCGGATCTCTGGGGTCCTTCTCCCATTACTTCTTCTTCTGGCCATCGTTATGTCCTTCTACTTATTGATGACTTTACACGATTCACTTGGTTATATTTTCTAAAGAACAAATCTGAAGTACTCACACATTTTAAAAACTTTAAACTCTTTGCTGAAAATCAATTTGGTACTTCAATCAAAACCTTTCAATCTGATGGTGGGGGGGAATATGTCAATACTGAGTTTACCAATTTTCTTATTGCCAATGGCATTCATCATCGACGCTCATGTCCACATACCCCACAACAGAATGGGGTAGCTGAGCGCAAAATTCGTCATCTAGTTGAAACAGCCATTACTCAGCTTCATCAAGCTTTTGTTCCTAACTCTTTTTGGCCAGATGCTTTTCAAACCTCAATCTATACAATCAATCGTCTTCCTAGTTCTACCACTTATGGTGTTTCTCCCGTTGAAAAACTTCTTCACATCAAACCAAACTACAATGATCTTCGTATTTTCGGATGTAGATGTTACCCCTCGCTATCTCCTTATCGTTCCTCCAAACTCGATCTTAAATCCAAACCTTGTATTTTTATGGGTTACAGCCCTAATTACAAAGGATATAAATGTCTGGATGAATCTTCTTCTCGTGTTTACATCTCTCGCCATGTTCGTTTTAACGAAGCTCTGTTCCCTTCCAGCCAAGCTTCGAAGAAAGATAGATCCCTCCTTCAAACTCCAATGTCTCTTTAAATTGGACCGTTGATCCTATTCGACCTACACCTTTTAATCCTATCCGTCCATCTGCTCCTCACCCGAGTGGTCCCTCGCCTCCCGTTCCTGACTTGCCAGCTGGTCCTTTTGTTTTGGTCCAGCGTGGTCCCCGACCACAACGACCTTCTTAGTTTACTGCGCCCACTACTCTGCCACCTAATTCTGTTTCCACTCGTCCTTTTTCCTCCACCAACACCACAACATCTGACCACATGTCTCCCACTCCTTCTGACCACATGTCTCCCACCGACCTTCAGATAGCACAAAACCCCTCTTCTTCTTCTCCTAACCCTAATTTTCCTATTTCGAACCCAACTGCTAATTTACCTGGTCCCTTTTCTCCCATTCCCCATCTCAATATCCCAATTTCGAATCCTGATTCAAATCCCTCGATTCCTTCTTCTTCACCAAACCCAAACGATTATTCCATCTCGTCTGATGTTCCTCTCGCACTTCCACCTTCCTCATCTTCCACACATCCCATGATTACTCGCACTCGTGATGGCACAAGGAAACCTAGGGTTCTACTTACTACACATGTATCTATTTCTGCTTCTTCTTCTACTTATACACCTAACCTTGATGAACCATCCACCTATCTACAGGCTTCGAAAATTGACCATTGGAAGCAAGCTATGTCTGAGGAAATGCAAGCTCTGTTAAAAAACAATACATGGACCTTGGTTCCACCTCCATCGAACTGTAATGTGGTTGGCTGCAAGTGGATTTACAAAGTTAAACAAAAGGCGGAC
The DNA here is from genome assembly GCF_041429995.1 of Eschscholzia californica. Classification (NCBI taxonomy): domain Eukaryota; kingdom Viridiplantae; phylum Streptophyta; class Magnoliopsida; order Ranunculales; family Papaveraceae; genus Eschscholzia; species Eschscholzia californica. The sequence continues at coordinate 25,676,870 of NW_028238309.1, read as the reverse complement.
GAATCAATTCAACGTTACAAGGCTAGATTAGTAGCTAGGGGTTACAATCAAGAACATGGGGTTGATTACGATGAAACCTACAGTCCTGTAGTTCGTCCTGCCACTATTAGATCAGTTCTTTCCATTGCAATTTCAGGTAATTGGCAAATTCAACAATTAGATGTTAAAAATGCGGTTTTGAATGGTGATTTGGCCGAACTCGTATATATGAGTCAACCCAAGGGTTTTGAAAATCCCTCTCTTCCTCATCATGTCTGCAAGTTCAACAAGGCCATTTATGGCCTTAAACAGGCCCCTCGAGCTTGGCATTCTCGGTTCAGTACTAGTTTACTACAATATGGGTTCAGTCAATCTATCTCCGACCCCTTCATGTTTCATTTTCACTTTTCTAAAGACATTATTATCTTATTACTTTACGTAGATGACATTATTGTCACTTCTTCTTCTTCTTTACTTCATAGTTTCATCACTTGGTTGAAAACTCAATTTGACATGCCGGATCTTGGTCCTTTGTGTTACTTCTTAGACATGGAAGCCAATAGAACTTCTGATTCTATGATTCTCACTCAAACAAAATACTCAATGGAATTGTTAGATCGTTTTGGTTTATTGAATTCTAAACCAGTTTTCGACCCCTGTTCTCACTGGTTCTAAATTGTCCAAACTAGAGGGGACTCCATTACCTGATCCTCAACTCTTTCGTAGTCTAGTGGGGGCTCTACAGTACCTGACCCTTACTCGATCGGACATTGCCTATTCCGTCAATCAAGTGTCTAAGTTTATGGCGAAACCTTGCTCTGTTCACTTAATGGCTGCCAAACGCATCCTCCGATACCTTAAAGGAACTCTCACTCATGGTTTAATTTTTCGTCGTGCCACATCACTACCTCTGATTGGGTATTCCGATGCTGACTGGGCGGGGTCACCTGATGATCGCCGATCGACCTCTAGGTATTGTGTCTTTCTTGAACCAAATTTAATTGTGTGGGCCTCCAAAACTCAGCCCACTGTGGCCCGATCATCCACAGAAGCAGAATATCGGGCGGTGGCCTTAGCTTCCACAGAGGTACTTTGGTTACGAAATCTTCTTAAGGAATTGGGCCTTGATCAAGGCACTCCCCCTATCATTCACTGTGACAATCTAAGCACAACATATCTGACGGTCAATCTAATTTTGCATTTAAGAACCAAACACGTGGCTATTGACTTTCATTTTGTTCGCGAACAAGTCAAGGCTGGTACCCTTAAAGTTCATTTCGTACCAGGTGATTCTCAGATTGCAGATGTGTTCACAAAAGGGCTATCTACATCACGCTTTGAAGAACTCAAGTTCAAGCTCTCATTAGTTCCTGGGCATTCGGCTTGAGGGGGGGTATTAGTAGTAATGTAAATATTTGTATATTTCCTTTTTGTCAAGGTTACTCTTGTAATTGTATTGTCTCTCATCCTCTCTATAAATATAGCAATACCCTAACACATATCTTGAGTTCTATCTCTATTACCTATAACTCTAACGAACACATTGAACTTAGACTCTGTTTTGGTTGTCCCATCTTTAGATCATAACTTATGAACATCTCTCTGAAATTGGATTTATGAGAAATAAAGTATTTGTACAATTTAAAAAATTATTTATTACAAAACACATTTTGTATCATCCATTTTATATATTTTTTGTTCATAAACATGTTGTTTCATATTATGTTTTGTATTATGATTTTCCATATTGTGATTTGCAAAACAAGATTTCCATTCATAATAATGCGCAATTTGATGTTTTATTATTATCCAGTAAAAAATATATTTTTGTAATACGTAACAAAATACATTTTTTATGCAAAATGATGCGTTATTATCTAGTAAACATACCAAAAGTGAAAATCAAAGTTTATTAGCGGAAGCAAAATATGTGTTTTATCAAACATTTCCTATTTCGGTAGACGAATAATATTAATTGTTGATTGGATAATGTTGATTTCAGACAGCTAAATCAATTTTGTTTGCAGATTGTTGGAACAAGTTGTAAGAACAAAAATGATAAAGGGAAGTCAATGGGAGGCCGCATGGTGAATTTGGATGAAGAGCTTAAATTTTTATTGGATTGCAAATCGAAAATGGAAAATCTTTTGGTATTTTTGTACTAACAAACAATATAATTTTGTTAGGTGACCAATATATGGACAACCTCTTCTTTTTATGTGGACAACAGGGTTTGGGTGTAAGCAAACTTTGTTGAGGACAACTGATTTATTGGATCTAAAATTAAATAGTCATCTTTTTTCTCTTTTCATCCTTTTCAACATTTGCACTGGTGACCACCAACTACTCCGGCGATGGCTACCACATATTCATAGTCATCACAATCCTCCCTCTTCACCCACAGTTAGAAACAAGGTTAAATAACACCTACCTTAATGATAGTCAAGCAAGCAGGACCACCATAAGAATGAAGATCAAAAGTGGATCAAGGAGCATTGAAACAACCCTAACAGAGGAGAACAATGTGTTAGGAAAATAACCTAATTAACTTGTTCAGGAATATGAAGATAAACAATGTGAATGTAAAAGCAGAGACACCAAGATTATTTAACGTGGCAAAAAACCCCTCCAAGATAGAAGGTAAAAAACCACGGGACCTAGTCCAGAAATCTTCCACTATAATTAAATAATGGATTACACAATTCTTCAAGATGTGTAGAAACACTCTTGGACAACTCTTCACCAAACCTATGGTGGATAAACTGAACAAAGAAACAAAGAAATAAAAATCTCTTACTCCTTAGGATTTGAACAAATCCTAGATTCCTAAAGGTTGAAGAAGATAACCACAAACTAAATTGCTTCACAAGATTAATAATCTTCTTTTCTTCAAACCAATATTCTGCTCTTTCAATCTCTCTTGAAAGAACCACTTCAGGAATCTCTCTTTCTCTGACTTCTCTTTGTTCTGGAAGTTGTTGTGTATAATCTATTCCTTTTCATTCCCTTTTATAATGATAAATAGGGAGGTTTACCAAAAGAAATAGGAATTCCTTTTAGGCTTGAAAAAATAGAAACTTCTATTTTTTCCCCAAACAAGGAATAAGGGAAATCCTATTCCAACTAGGAGTCCTTTTATTATAAGGAGGGACCCCAACAAACTCCCCCTCCCGACTTATGAAGAGGGACCTACCATCCCCAAACCTGCAACACTGCTACATAGCTCATGTTTGCCTTTGGGTAATGGTTTTGTCATCATATCTGAACCATTGTCGTCAGTATGGATTTTCTCGATCTTCAACACCTTTTCTTCAAGAACATCTTGGATCCACTGGTATCTCACATTTATATGCTTGGACTTGGAATGGAAACTAGAATTCTTACTGAGGTGGATGACACTTTGACTGTCGCAATGAATAACATAATTATCTTGTTTCATACCAAGTTCTTCTAACAGCCTCTTCATCCATAACATCTCCTTGCAACATTCTGTAATGGCAATATATTCTGCCTCTGTAGTAGATAAAGCTACACACTTTTGTAATTTAGATTGCCATGACACTGCTCCCCCTGAAAATGTAAATAAGTAGCCTGATGTGGACCTTTTAGAGTCTACATCTCCTGCCATGTCTGCATCTGTGTAACCCACTAATACTGGCTTATCATTACCAAAACATATACGAGCTTTAGACGTACCTCTAAGATACTTCAGAATCCAATTCACTGCTAACCAATGCTCTTTGCCTGGATTAGCAAGAAATCTGCTTACTACTCCAACTGCAAATGCAATGTCCGGTCTTGTACACACCATTGCATACATTAAGCTTCCTACAGCTGAAGCATACGGAATTTTCTCCATTTCTTCTTTCTCACTTCTAGTTGATGGACACTGATCACGAGTCAACTTGAAGTGACTGGCTAATGGACAACTCACTGGTTTTGTTTTGTCCATATTGAACCTTTCGAGAACCTTCTCAATGTATCTTTCTTGTGATAGCCAAAGTTTTCCAGCTTTCCTATCACGAGAGATATGCATGCCAAGAATTTGTTTTGCTGGACCCAAGTCTTTCATATCGAAATACTTGTTTAGTTCCTTCTTTAACCTGTTAATTTTATTAGCATCCTGACCAACAATCAACATATCATCAACATAAAGTAGAAGTATAATCAAATCTCCATCAGGAAATTTATGAACGAAAACACAATGATCTGAAGCCGTCCTGTGATACCCTTGATCCTTCATGAATGATTCAAACTTTTTGTACCACTGTCTTGGTGCTTGTTTCAGCCCATATAAACTCTTCTCTAACTTACAAACCAAGTGTTCCTTACCTTTAACTTCAAACCCTGTTGGTTGTTCCATATACACATCTTCCTCCAAGTCACCATGAAGGAAAGCGGTCTTGACATCTAGTTGTTCAATTTCTAGGTTCATACTTGCAGCCAATCCCAATACTAACCGTATAGAGGACATCTTCACCACCGGAGAGAAAATCTCATCAAAATCAATACCCTTCTTCTGCCCAAATCCTTTCACCACCAGGCGTGCCTTGTACCGTGGTTGTGAATTTCTTTCTTCGGTTTTGATTTTGAAAACCCACTTATTTTTAAGAATTTTCTTATTCTTAGGTTTTTCAACCAACTTAAAAGTGTTGTTTTTATGCAATGATTCAATCTCATCTTGCATAGCTTTCAACCACTCCTTTTTGTGTTCATCATCTATGGCTTCTTCATAACACTGTGGTTCTCCACTATCTGTAACCATCACATACTCGTGTGGAGGATACTTGGTAGATGGTGCTCTATCTCTAGTCGATCTTCTCAATTCAGCTGGTGGTTCATGTTGAACTTCCATTCCTTGCTCAACATCATCACCCATAGGAACATCTTCATGAGCTTCATCTTCATGATTTTGTTCTTCACCTGCATTATCATGCATAACCTTAGAAGAGATATGTGGATCTAGATCAATGAGATCATTACTATAATTCTCATGCTTCTCAACTTTCCCGAAGTCCTCAATAGTTTGATTTTCAAGAAAGACCACATCTCTTCTTCTAATAATCTTCTTATCGACTGGATCCCATAACCTGTATCCGAATTTCTCATCTGCATACCCTAAAAAGATGCATTGCTTGGCTTTATCATCAAGCTTTGCTCTTTGATCTTTAGGTATATGCACAAAAGCCCTGCAACCAAACACCCTTAAGTGTTCATAACTGACTTCTTTCCCAGCCCACACTCTCTCAGCTACATCTCCATCTAATGGTGCTGAAGGTGATAAATTGATCAGATAACATGCAGTACGCATTGCTTCACCCCAGAAACTTTTAGGCAACTTAGCTTCTGAGAGCATGCATCTGATCCTCTCCACAATAGTGCGATTCATGCGTTCTGCTACACCATTTTGTTGTGGAGTTTTGGGAACTGTCTGTTCATGTCGAATACCATGGGTTTTGCAATACTCTTTAAACGACCCGATGTATTCTACTCCATTGTCAGTGCGAATGCACTTCAATGATTTTCCTGTCTCCCGTTCTACCATGTTGTGGAAATTCTTGAAAACTGCAAGTACCTGATCTTTGGTATTTATGGCATATGCCCAAACTTTCCTGGAAGCATCATCTATAAAAGTAACAAAATACAAAGCACCACCAAGTGTTTTGACCTTTAAAGGTCCACAAACGTCAGAATAAACAAGCTCCAAAACACTGGATTTTCTTTCAGATGCATTCCTTTGAAAGGAAACTCTATGTTGCTTTCCTACTAAACAATGAGAACAAGTGTTTAAATTTATACCTTTAATGTTCGGTAAGTCTTGTCGTTTAACAAGGATTTGAAGTCCTTTCTCGCTCATGTGCCCGAGTCTTCTATGCCAAAGATCAGTGGAAGAATCTTTTTCAACTGCATTCAATTCTCCTTTACACAGTTTTACTTGAGTCCTGTATAAAGTACAACACTTCTTCCCTCTTGCTATCACCATTGACCCTTTTGTGAGCTTCCACTTTCCATCACCAAAGTGACTGTGGTACCCTTCATCATCTAATACTCCTGTAGAGATTAGGTTATATCGAAGATCTGGTATATGTCTCACATTCTTCAGAATCAATGTACTCCCTGTGCTCGTCTCAATTTTCACTTCTCCAATTCCTACGATTTTTGAGAAACCTAAGTTTCCCATCCTGACTTTGCCAAGGTCACCAGTTCTGTAAGATCTAAAGAAATCCTTACATGGAGTAGCATGATACGAAGCACCTGAGTCAACCAACCATGTTGTTTCTAGTTCTGACTCAGTCATACTTAAGCAAGTCTCTCCACAACCTGAGAGTAAGATAATGTCATCACCTGATGCAACTGCCGCAACATTATCTTGTTTTTCATCATCCTTTTTATTTTCCTTCTTTGGTTTCCTGCAATCACTCTTGTAATGACCCATTTTTCCACAACCAAAACATCTAACTTCTTTCTTTGCTTTTGATCTCCCCCTTGACTTATCACGGTTATGAGGTTTTCTACTTTTACCTATCCCCCGTCTTTCTGTAACAAGTGCCTCTGAATGAGACTCGTCTGACGATGATTTCCTTCTTGTTTCTTCATTCAACAAACTACCTGTTACGTGATTCATACGCATTATGCCATCAGGAGCAGAATTGCTAAGAGACACCACCAATGTCTCCCAACTATCTGGTAAAGAATTTAGAAGAAGTAATGCCTGCAACTCATCATCCAAAACTAACTTCATTGCAGAAAGCTTATTTACTAGACTTTTCATCTCATTCAAGTGTTGAGCAATTGAGGTTCCTTCTTTATATTGTAATTTTCCTAGCTTTCTGAACAAGTAATCCTTTTTGGTAGCTGTCTTCTGATCATACAATTCTTCTAATTTCCTCCATAGACTAAAAGCGGAAGTCTCCGTCGATACATGATGAAAAACACTGGGTTCTACCCATTGTCGAATAAATCCAACAACCTTACGATCTAATACCTTCCAGTCTTCTTCATCTATCTTCATCGGTTTTGTGCTGTGATTTTCAATGGGTGCAGCTAGGTCTTTGCAGTATAACAAATCTTCCATTTTTGCTTTCCACATCAAGTAGTTTTCTCCATCTAAACTAATCATTCGATTAGTATTTACTTCCATATTTCTGAACAATAAATCCAACCTTAGCTCTGGTACCACTTGTTAGGAAAATAACCTAATTAACTTGTTCAGGAATATGAAGATAAACAATGTGAATGTAAAAGCAGAGACACCAAGATTATTTAACGTGGCAAAAAACCCCTCCAAGATAGAAGGTAAAAAACCACGGGACCTAGTCCAGAAATCTTCCACTATAATTAAATAATGGATTACACAATTCTTCAAGATGTGTAGAAACACTCTTGGACAACTCTTCACCAAACCTATGGTGGATAAACTGAACAAAGAAACAAAGAAATAAAAATCTCTTACTCCTTAGGATTTGAACAAATCCTAGATTCCTAAAGGTTGAAGAAGATAACCACAAACTAAATTGCTTCACAAGATTAATAATCTTCTTTTCTTCAAACCAATATTCTGCTCTTTCAATCTCTCTTGAAAGAACCACTTCAGAAATCTCTCTTTCTCTGACTTCTCTTTGTTCTGGAAGTTGTTGTGTATAATCTCTTCCCTTTCATTCCCTTTTATAATGATAAATAGGGAGGTTTACCAAAAGAAATAGGAATTCCTTTTAGGCTTGAAAAAATAGAAACTTCTATTTTTTCCCCAAACAAGGAATAAGGGAAATCCTATTCCAACTAGGAGTCCTTTTATTATAAGGAGGGACCCCAACACAATGTGGCTCCATTGGGTAAAGATTGAGCCACTGGGATGGGCAATACGATACCTCCATGCGTTTTGATGATGTGAGATTAGAAGATGAACATAAGCTTTCCTATAGGGATGAAACCTTGATCAAAATAAGAATCATTTCCGCCATGGATATCGAAATACCAAATCACACAAAACCCAGGAAGGGAAATGAAATTCATTGAGATATTAAATACAAACAAAATGGACTATGGTATAACTACAAAACCAATAAGTTGTAGCGAAGAACTCAAACCCTAAATTAAGAAAATAAAGGTAATAACAACAAAAATCCCCCTAAATCATTAAACTTCATAATCAAGAAGAAAGAACCCAACATATTTCTTAGAAATGAAAGTTTTAATGTTAGAAATCTGTTTATTTAATCAGAAGTCACAATTAAAAGAAAAATTGGTAGTTGCTGGTGAAGGTGGGTTGTTTGCCGATGGATAGTTACCTGTAAATTTGGTGACGAAGAAGAAAAGGAACAGATAGTTGTTTAGATTCAGATCCTCTAATTTAGTTGCCTCAAACTAAATTTACTTACACCCAATTTTGTGGTCCACATAAGAAAAGCTTTTGTCCATATATTGGTGGCCTTTTGTTAACAAATACAATTTGTTTTTGAAATTTATCTATTTTGTTTGAAGCAAAATGTGTTTTTGATCTACCTAAGTATGTTTTTCTTTTACAAATGTTGTTTTATAAAGGGATATTTAGCGTTTGGGTCAAGGATAAGTACCGGTTTTAATTTTTAGGTCACAAGTTTGTCCGTTATAGGGTCTGGGTCACGGACTAACAGTTGACTCCGTTGACTGTCGACGGAAGCTAACTACCGTCTAAATTCATTGCAAATTACTATTTTACCCTAAAGCTTAAATTAAATTTACGAAATAACCGACCTTTTTTAGGTTAGCTTGACGGAAAAATCGATTCCAACCATATCTCCAAATCAACACTGCCCATCCTAAACCCTAATTACTACCAAGCTGGTGATTTCATCATCTTAAAAGCTAATTTCTTATCTCCAACCCTAGAATTTGTCAATGTTAAACCTTTGATTCCCTTCACTTAGAATCTGCTGTTGGACTTTTCGGTAAACCTCCATCTACTCTACCTTCACTTCCTCCGATCTCAAAACCCATGGAGCCTTCGATTCGATGGAGAAAAGGTGAATTGATTGGTTGCGTATTAGTTTGGGATGATCGTCCAGTAGTTTGGGATGATCGTCTAGAAACTCCATTCATTATAGGTAGAGAGAGAAGAGACGGGTTGGCATCTTGGTAATCCAAAACCTACCCAAGCTCTAAGGTAACTAATTTCATTTGTTTCTGTCTTTTTATTTGATTCTGTTTGGATTTATTTGATCTAATTCCATTTCCTTGTTAAAGATTCTTTGATTAGCTAGCTTCATATCTGATTTTTCTTCATATTATTATAGGTAAGTTTTTGTTGGAAAATGTGGTTCTATCTCAACCAATTTGCAGGAAATTATTAGGATGGTTTTTTTTTAATTGATTTTACTTATAGACTTGTTCAATGAAAAAATTTGAATAAGAACCCCTAATTTAGGGTTATTAGTTATTGTTAATGGTCAATCTTTCTTTCCACATTTTGGATGATCTCTTTAACAAGTTTTCCTCTTCTGTTAATGGTCAATCTTTCCTTTAAATCATTCTGATTGTTGGAGTTATTTGATTGTTGAAGCTTTGAAATTGATTTCACATGTTTTCAGCAAGCAGTAGAAGATGGCATATGCTAATGATATTCAACCACTCGTCTGTGACAATAGAGAGAGATGAGAGAGAGAAAGAGAATGATTGAAGAGAGAGATTAGTTAGAGATAGAGAGTTTAGTTAGAGAAAAAGAGAAGAGAGAGGAAGAAGAAGACGAGATTTAGGTAATTTACAATGAATTTAAACGGTAGTTAGCTTCCGTCGACAGTCAACGGAGTCAACTGTTAGTCCGTGACCCAGACCCTATAACGGACAAACTTGTGACCTAAATACTAAAGCGGGTACTTATCCTTGACCCAAACACTAAATATCCCTTTTATAAACAACAAAAAAGAGTTATATTATATTTTCAGTCAAACAACCGATAAACATCAAGTTCAAAAATATAAATTTGTTGGCGAAAAAATGAGTATTTTCATCTATCAAACATATATTGATTACTTAAAGTTATATAAAACAATCACAATAATGAAAATAAGTTGGAACATAGTGTTTTTTACTATAGCAATAATAAAAAAAATTATTTGCATTTCAATGGTGCCCAACCATGGATTTTCATTTCAACGGTGCCCAACCATGAACTCCCCAATTGTAGTCTTCAACAGGCAAGCTGTAGCGCCACTCTTTAAATCATTCTTCACAAATTTGAAATCGTGACCCGTGTTTATAGTTTATTTACAGAGGACGAACCCAAATGCCTTCGCACCCCAGAGAATAGCTGACCAACGTGAGTAGATATTTTATCACACGCCTCAGATTTGAGAGTCGTCTTCTGTACGGAGTTTGATAATTATATGGGATGATCCATGAGCACTATTGTAACTGACAATATAAAAATGAATTATATGATAACAAAAAACATTTTGATGAATACAAAATGTATTGTGTATCATATAATATGGGGAATGCTGAATGAATTGTCCAATGTTTATGGCACACAAATTGTGTTGTGCTAAAGAAAATGAATTGTGTTAATTGCCTAGATTAATTTTGTTTATGGATGCGAAAGATATAACATTGTTAATACAAAATGTGTTGTGTATCAAACATACAACAAAATGTTAGTTAGAAATGATTGAGAATAATTAAGTATATGAAACAAAATGAGTTTTATTATATACAAAATATGTTGTGTATCATACATTTGTTAAGAAGTCTAATCTGTTTGTAGACCTGATACCAATGGTTATCAAAATATCTAAACAGAGACGGAATACGGTGATGGAGAACAAACTGCGTTTTGTTATGTACAAAATTTGTTTTGTTCGATACAAAATATGTTGTGTATCATAAATATGTTAAGCTTCAAAAATTGTTAGTATCTCTGCCATCAAAAAAGTATCTTAACAGAGATGAAAAGAAGAAATAAGATGATGGAGAGTTTGAGAACAACTGAACAAGAACTCGACATGAAGATGATTATGAACATGAAGATTAATGAGAAATTTTAATCAAAAAACGTTATGCTTTATGGGTAAACAAACAAAACTCTTATATGATAATGAATTTTGAACTTAAAAGATGATGATAGTGAAAACGAGGAAAAAAACATAACAAGATTATGTAAATTTACCTAAAAACTGAAGAAGATGACAAAAACCGTGATTGTATACCCTTGAAAATTATAGAGAGAGAAAGTAGGTAGCTCGGGTAAAGACCTTTTGATGAAAACCTTGATGATGTGAAGAAGATGAAGATGATGAATGAAGAAGATGAAGGTGATGAAGATGTTGAACGCGATTTTCTTTCCTTTTAGTTTAAGGTTTCTATTTTGAGAAAAAAGGTTTTAGAGAGAGAAAATGGACTCCTAACCGGTTAGAAGAGGAGAGAAAAAGGAGAGGAAAAATGAGAAGATTTTCTTTGAGATTGGTTTTGAAAAAGGGGGTTGGACCTCTAAATATTGAAAGTACAAAGGGTATTAGGAAACAATATATGTTACAGAGATTTGTGTTTTGTATGGAGATGAGAGCATTTGGACTAGATTTCCATTATAATTATTATTTTAGCTTATAATTATTATTAATGTGGGATCAGGTGTCGTGTTTTAGACTATAAGCTCAAAAATTATTATTTATAAAGGTGTCGCACTAAATAGTTGTTTCGGGAGGGACCTAAACAAAAACTCTTTGGAAGACATAAAAGAGTAATTTTCCGAACAGATGGTCTGTGAAAATTGAAAAAGTCAACTGTTAGATATTCTTCCAAGGAATCCACTAAGTATGTAATAGGGAGGTAGAATCCTATAATTTCTCTTGGAAAACCCACATTTCCCCATTTCTAATCCCTTTGTTTCTGCTTGAAACTTCCAAGTAATAGGTTAATTAACCATGTGGAACTTATTACATATTCAAAATTTCAAATCCTGGCCAATTTAAAATTCCAATATTAAATTTCCACTAGCATATTCTACTATCTCAAGAAACATGAGAGATAGATAAAAAAAAAAGCAATGATCAACCACAAAGAAAACTAGGCATGGAAACTGGTTTTAGCAACAACCTCATTAACCAGAGGTGGAAATGGAGTACTTTCTCAAGTTTACTTGGTTGCTTCATTCTCCTATCATTTCTCACATATCAATACCAAAACCTAAATATATCCCCATTTGATATCATAAGATCAATAAGAACGACAACCACAGCGACCTCGACAACACCAAGGTCGAAAGACCTTGCTAATACTAGTACCTACACCATTGATAAGCTTCAAAATGTGAGCAATGTGAAGCTCCCTTTACTAGATGATTCAACATATGAGAAGTTATCGGAGAAAAAATCGATGAAAGAATCGAAGCAAGAATGTAATATCTTTGATGGTAAATGGGTTTACGATCCGGAACAAAGTCCATTATATAAAAACCCACAGTGCCCATTCCTTAGCCATCAAGTTAGCTGCCAAAATAATGGACGACCGGACTTCGAATACGAGAAATGGAGGTGGGAAGCTAAGGACTGTCAAATTCCTAGGTAAGTAGCTATATATTTATTCCTAATCTACATATGTGTATATATGAAACTGAATTGTATTTTGGGTTATTATTAGGTGGAATGGGAAGGAGATACTGGATAGATTGAGAGGGAAAAGGGTGATCATAGTTGGAGATTCACTCAACAGAAACCAGTGGGAATCTCTCTCATGTCTTCTGTACTCTGCCATTTCTCCTGGACGGACGCGGACCTATGTTCAGACTCGCAAGAGTCCGAAGATTTTCAAGGCCATGGTAAATTTCATTCCACTCCTATTTCTATTACATAAATAGTGATAGTGGGAAAGGTAACAACTATAAAAAGAGCTAACTTTTTTTTTCACGTCTTTTATCCTATTGTCTTTTATCCTATTGAGATGTTTTTCTTTTGTAATTAGGATTTAGGAGTCACCTTTTAGGGGTTGCGCCGATGCTTGCAGTTGTTCTTTGTTGTAGCTATTTTTGCCCCCCTGCTTATGATACAATTGTAGCCTTTTTACGAAAAAAACAAGTAGCTACTACAAAACTTTGGAGTTATGTTAAACCAATATGAAAAGTACACAAATACACACACATATATATATGTAATATGGACTTGATTGTGCGGCACTTGCCGAAATCAACAGGACTACAACTGCAGTATTGAGTTTTACTCAAGCCCGTTCCTAGTTGAATTGGATAATAAAAAACCAAACACTACCAGGGTTCTAAAGATTGATAGACTACCACGTTTGGCAAAGAAATGGCGAGGTGCAGATGTTATGATTTTCAATACAGGACATTGGTGGACACACACGGGGAAGATGCAAGCGTAATTTCATCCTCCCATCCTTCACCCCTTGTTTAACACTCTCCCACACACATCTGACATAGTAATTGAATTAGAGAAAAATGGCTAATGGTGTAAGAGTAATGCAGATGGGATTTATATGAGCATGATGGGATGTTGGTGAAGGATATGGATGTGGGAACAGCCTATCAAATAGCCTTGAAAACATGGGCAAATTGGATCGATCTCCACGTTGATCCAAGCAAAACAATAGTCCTTTTTAGGAGCATCTCTGCTACACATAACGGGTACTGTATATTCAAAATAGTACTGTATTTGGTATATGTCAGGGAACTCTATGTTTGAGCTAAGGAATGAATGTTTGAAATGCAGAGAACAATGGTGTTTCAATGAAACAGAACCAATCAAAGACAATTCGTATGTAACACCGTTTCCAAGATCTATGATTGAAACAGTCGTAAAGACGATAAGAGAAATGCAAACGCCAGTGAAGTATTTGAACATCACAAAATTATCTGAGTACCGAAAAGACGCTCACCCGACCATATACACAAGTAAAGGAGGGAAGTTGCTAACAGTGGAGCAAAGAAAACAACCAGAAATATATGGAGACTGCAACCACTGGTGTTTGCCTGGAGTTCCTGATACATGGAATTTACTAATGTTCAGTTCTCTTTGAATCATGAACTCATACCACTGGTCCACTGGAGTTGTTCTAATAAGTGATGATGACACGACTTACCAATCAAGCAACGTTGAATACATAATATTTTCTAAAGCATCAGACCCTAGGTTAAGCCATTTTGTTATGGTCCCATAATGAGTCAATACTCAAGTTTTTTGTGCGAGTTTTTGATATCGATTTCGCAATTTAACATAAAATACCACATCTCTTCCGCTTCTGCTACCACTTTTAACTGGTGTCTTAACATAAATAGTACGACAACCATTCCGCTGTATATATATATATATATATATATATATATGTAAAGATAAAATAACTAGCCACTTTTTATAAATTCTCAACTATTTTTCTCCCTCCTATCTTCAAACTTCAAATTCACACGATTCTTTTTCTCTTTCATCTTCTTTCTATTCAAAGATCCCAATAATATCTCCAAACTTAATTGAATTACAATTATTATTTTCACTCTACTTTTATTACTCTCTCATAACATGCTTATAGAAAAATCCGTGCATGTGAAGGTATAGAACTTGAATGTTCTAATCAACCAAGAGCAAGATGAGAACAAGAGAGTAAGAGAAGCTAACCGAGAAGAGAGATTAAGATACAATCAACTTTGCTTATTAATATTGGTTTAGAATGTGGGTGTATATAGAAATACATGAGTCCTAAATATAATACAATTAGAAACCCTAATACAAATAATTAGAAGGAGGTGGAATACAATAATTAGAAGGAGGTGGAAAACAATAATTAGAAGGAGGTGGCCTAACCCTAATGGGTCGGGTCCAATACCTCTAATACCCCCCCTCAAGTTGGAGAGGGAAGGAGAACGATACCCAACTTGCAATTAATCTTCTTAAAAGCATCTGGGCCAAGCGGTTTGGTGAATATGTCAGCAAGTTGTTCGTTGGATGGCATGAAACGAGGCGCAATTAACTTGGTCCTAATCTTCTCGCGAACCAAGTGATAGTCAATCTCAATTGGTTTGGTGCGTTAATGAAACACCGAATTGTCAGCAGTATGGAGGCCAGCACGGTTGTCACAATGAACTTCCATAAGAGTAAGGTGGGGGACACCGAAATCTTTAAGGAGATATTGAAGCCATGGGAGTTCACAAGTCAGTGAAGCCAATGCTCTATATTCATCTTCAGCGGAAGAACGCACGAAGGTAGTTTATTTCTTTGATTTCCAAGAGAAAGGGCTGGACCCTCGAAAAGTAATATATCCCGTAGTGGAGCTTCGGGAGGACGGGCAACCGGCCTAATCAGAATCACAGAACCCAGATACTACTGTGGGATTGGTGGCAGAGAGGAAAAGATTATAGTCAAGGGAACCTTTGAGATAGCGAAGGACCCTATGAGTGGCATCTAGATTCGAGGAAGTTGCTGACTGTAAAAAATAGCTCAAATAATTTATCGAAAAAGTTAATCCGGCCGAGTCACCGTGAGATAGAGTAGACGACCGATAAGGCGGCGATAAATAGATGGATCAGGAATTGGGTCCCCAGTGGAATTGTAAAGGTTCAACTTCTGTTCCATGAGGATGGGAGAAGGTTTGGAACCAATGAGGCTAGAATCGGCGATAATGTCAAGCGTATATTTTCATTGACTTAGAAAAGTTCCTTGAGAGGAGCGTGAAACTTCAATACCTAAAAAATATTGTAGGCGACCTAGATCTTTGAGAGAGAATGTCTTATGAAGAAAACACTTTAACCTGGAAATAGCCAAATCATCAGTACCGGTGATGATTATGCCATCAACATATACAATAACATAGAGAGACACATTTTTAGATGTATAGGTGAATAAAGAATAATCGGCAAGGGACTGGATGAATCCATGTCGTATTAGTGTGGAAGAAAAATTCGCGAACCACTGACGGGAGGCTTGCTTTAGACCATACAGAGATTTGTTTAACCGACAAACAAGTTGCTCCCCCTTTCACGAAAATCTCAAAGGAGGTTTCATAAAAACTTCTTCATTGAGATCGGCTTGAAGAAAGGCGTTCTTAACATGCAATTGATGAAGAGACCATCCCTTAATGGAGGCAAGAGAGAAAAGACCACGGACAGTGATCAATTTTGCGACCAGAGCAAAAGTGTCATGATAATCAAGCCCCTCAATTTGAGTGTACCCTTTGGCAACGAGGCAGGCTTTATAACATTCGACAGATCCGTCTAAACGACACTTAATCTTATACACTTATTTGGAGCCAATGGGGTGTTTGCCTGTTGATAAGGGAACAAGAGACCAATTATTATTTGATTCGAGAACCTTAATTTCAGCTGCCATGGCGTCACGCCAATTGGAAGATTCCATGGCCTCGGCGAAGGAGGAGGGTTCAGTATGAGAAAGAACTGAACCAATGAAAGACCTATGAGTTGGAGAGAGACGATCCAGAGAAATATAATCACAGAGAGGGAACTAGACTGTGGAGTCACTCAAATAGGTGCAAATATAATTCGAAAGGTGTTTAGGAGGAAGGCGATTTCGGGTAGGACAACCTTGATGATCCGCGGGTATGGTGACCGGCGTAAAAAAAACGGGTTGCCCGCACAAAAGCCCGAACAGCTGGTGCTGTTGGGTTCGGTAGGAGCACCCACAGATGGATGTTGGAAGCTAGGAACAGTAACATCGGCGGGGAAGCCAACTGATCAGTCGTGTTGGCGGAAGGGGACTCGCCCGGCGGGACAACGTTGGCGGGACGGTGAACGACGGCATCGTCAGGACGCCAGAAGGTGAAAGACCCGCCATCCGTGATTAAAATAAATGGAGAAGGAGTACGAATGGTCAGTGAGGAAGAAGGAACATCGGCCATTAGAAAAGTGTCCTCCTTGAAAACAACATCACGAGAAGTGATGATACGATTGGTAGAAAGGTTAAGAACCTTGTAGCCCTTTTGACCATGAGGATAACCAACGAAAATACCAGGAAAAGTTCTTGGATCAAGCTTAGACTTAGTGGATGTGAACTTAGCATAGCATAAACAACCAAAAAACGAAGATGGGACAAATTTGGTGGAAAACCAAGTAACTTTCATTTGGAGACAAGCTGTCTAAAACTGGAGTAGGAAGTTTATTGGTAAGATAAACGACGGTGAGGACACATTCTCCCCAAAAAGAGAGAGGAAGGTGTGTTTGGAGACGAAGAGAATGAGCCACTTCAAGAATGTGACGATGTCTCTTCTCAACAACACCATTTTGTTGAGGAGTGTGAGTACAACTTCTTTGATGACGGATCCCATTATCAAGAAAAAAAAAGTAGTGAGTTTGGAGTTGAGAAACTTTGTACCAGTGTCAGAACGAAAAATCTAAATGGAAGTCCGAATTTGTGTTTTAACATAGTTAAAAGATTTGGAAACGAAAGAGAATACATCAGATTTGGCTGGCATTAGAAAAAACCATGTACACCGACTAAAGTCGTCAACCAAAGTGAGAAAATAACGACTTCCAGAAGTAGAGAGGACTGGAAAAGGTCCCCATAAGTCAGCGTGAACTAATTCAAAAGGTTGAGAAGTAGTTGAAGTACTAATTGGAAAAGGTAAACGAGAAGCTTTAGAAAGCGAACAAATAGTGCACGGAACTTTATTAATATTATTAATAAAAGAAAAATACATACAAGGTAAATGACTAGCTAAATACTTAAAACGGGAAAGAGATGGGTGGCCTAAACGCCAATGCCATATACTAAAAGAAGAAGGGATATGAAAAACGCTTCTAGAGTAAAATTTGATTTGAAAGTAACAGAACCAATGTGGTGAACCCTGGAACGTGAACTATCCGGTAGAAGAACATAGAAGTACGGTTTAGCAGGAGTGTAAGAAGTAAACAAGGAAAGAAGAGAGCAAATATTTCTTGCGGCTCCCGAATCAACAATCCATGGTTTAGAGTATAGAGACATACCTGTCAAGATGATGAAGGGAGAGGTAGGATCGGTTGACGGGGTGCCTATAGGCTGTTGGTCGTGGTTTTGGAGAAGAAATACGAGGTGGCGATATTGTTCAATTGACATTGAAGTGGCTGCAGGCACCTCCGAATCTTGTTGGACAGTTGTAACCGAAGTTGACCTAGCTTTGCGGACATGGTCCGACTAACCATGAAGTTGATAACAATAGGCCCTAACGTGATCATGAAAACCACAATAATCACATAAGGGTCGTGGACGTTTCGGGAGTGATTTATCACCACGGTCCAGGTGGTTTGGACGATCCGACCGGAAGCAGGAAGATTGGTCCGATTCACCAATGACAAGAATGGTCGGATCCGAGACCATGGGAGTGTCAAGCATGATATTTTGTTGAGCTTCTTCTTGCTTGACGAGACTATGTATCTTAAAAAGAGACGGGAACGAATTCATGATTAAGATTAGACTACGAATAGCCGAAAAACGGTCATGTAGTCCCTACAAAAACTCCATTGCTCTTTCTTGATTCACACGATCAATAAGTGACTTTTCATGATTGCAAATACAAGGTTTGATATTCATTAATGATTGTAATTCATCTTGAAGCAATTTCAAAGTAGTAAAATAAGTAGAGACATCAGACGACTCTTGCTTCAAGGAAGAAATTGCTCGTCTAAGTTGGAATGTCTTAGGAGCATTAGTTTGATGAAAACGATAAAATAAGTACGCCATATATCGGCAACGTTATCATCATAAATAATAGAATAACGAATACTAGGATCGATTGAATTAATAATCCAACTTGCAACCAAATCGTTGCAACGTTCCTAAGAGTGAATATTATTGGGAGAATTAGGTTTTGGGAAAGAATCATCAACAAAACCTAGTTTATCTTTGGCTTGAAGAACCTTCTTCATACCTCGAGACCAAGAGGCATAATTATCCTCAGAAAGAAGTGGGGTGATGAGAATTGTGGTGGGTGAATCAGAGTGATGAACATCAAAAGGTTCATTAAGTTGAGTAGTAGTAGTAGTAGTAGCAGCAGCAGAGTTAACGTCCTTGGTAAAAGACATCGTTTCTAAAAAAAAGTAACTTGGCTCTTATACCATGTGAAGTTATAGAACTTGAATATTCTAATCAACCAAGAGCAAGATGAGAACGAGAGAGAAAGAGAAGTTAATCGAGAAGAGAGATTAAGATACAATCAACTTTGCTTATTGATATTGGTTTACAATGTTGGTATATATAGAAATACATGAGCCCTAAATATAATACAATTAGAAACCCTAATACAAATAATTAGAAGGAGGTGGAATACAATAATTAAAAGGAGGTGGTCAAACCCTTACGGGTCGGGTCCAATACATCTAATAGTGTTCGATGTGTGTATAACAAACTCATATTGGGAATAATCCAAAAAGAATATCATGGAAACAAGTACTACAGAATTAACTATGTCACTGTGAGGCGAAGTCATTAATGGGAACATAGCTTGGCAAGATTCAGAATTCGAGATATTCTGATGAGCAAGCATGCATGAGAAAAGATGGCTATGTCATGTTAGACATGAATAACATTCACCTTGACGTCTTAAATACTTGGAGTATTTATGGTCATCACCAATTAAATCTAGATAGCTGATCTGGATTGAAACTGAGAAAATATCATAAATTACTTGAGAAAGACTTGTGATAGATTATCAGTATAATGAGGGGAAATAAAACAAAACAGTCATATGTTGCAAACTTCCATAATAAAATGACAATCTTGACATGGAAGAACACAAAGCCGGAAGGGTCCCAGGCAAAGTCTGTTGCAAACTTTACAAACAAAAGAAAATAGTTAAAGCTTTATAAGTTTTAATTTAGTATTGAAACACTAAAGATTATCATCAGGATGATAACCATCAAGATCCACATAGATTAGTTCTACTAACTAAACTGTCACATTAGGCTAAGTACTGAAGTCATACTTGGGTCATAAGCATTAAGCTTTCCTGAAAAGCTTAGACTGTAAAGTTGAGGGTGTAAGGAGTTACACGGGAAGGCTGAACTTTACAAACTCTTATTATCAGAAATAATTTAATTATTTCGTCGTTAAATCGTGGTTTAGTATTTAACAATCCAAAGTAATGACGAAGAATTCCAAGTAGGTTTATCAGATACGTGATCTGATAAATGGAACCCTACTAAGTGAATTTGGAATAGGTTCATTATTAAGTCCCTAGTCCTGGTCATTGCATGGACACCAATGACTTATAAAGACTAGCATGTGACCTTGGCTGATAGCGTAATTTCATGGGCTATATGAATTGGGAATTCGAGTCAATTACATGGGTGTATGATTGGGAATATACACTGGATAACCCAACATGAGAGTTCTTCAATGAGTAATGAAATACGTCATGAACTCTCATAGGCAAGATTAGAGAGATTCCTTAAACATGAGTGCTCCACTCATCTTATGTAAGGAGTGTCAAACTTTGGTGCCGCCAAACGCCGTGCCGTAAAAAGGAGGTTATGAAAGCGGATTATCGGGAATGACACGATAGACATGAAATTAAGTGGGAGTACAAGATTGGATTATGTCCTCCTAACTAGGTTAGGATTAGTATCTCCGGGCCACTTGAGGAGAAGGAACTGAAAATGTACGGTCGTACTCTAATGGATTAATAGTTAATCATTAGCTTTGACAGTTGTTCTCCAGATCAAGAAAGTCTGAAAAGATATGATGTATCAGATGAGATGCGAAGTGATATGGGAATCGAGCATTGCACTTGTTCTAAGTACAAGTGGGAGACTGAAGGATATAGTTCTTCGGTGTTAAGGAGATGTCCTTCCGAAGGAGTGTCCTTCGACCAAGATGGCAATGTGTACAATTTTTCAGTTAGGATGACGATGACTTTACCCGGAAGATCATCTAGTCCGGTCCAATTAGGGGTCGTAATGCTTAGCCAGAAGCCGCTTACGATCGTTGGATCACTTGGGTAATCTGCGACTAACATAGACCGGATCCTACAACGGGTTACACCAAAGAACGGTAGCTTGATCGAAGAGAGTTGACTCGTGGGAGCTTGCCTATAGATGGATATGATCTAGTCTGATAGTGCTAGAAGATAGAAAGAATCGGGCTCGGAAAAGGAATCCGGAAAAGTGCAAAACCCACTGGGTGGGTGCCCGGATCAAACCCGGTTAGGGGAAACCCAGGCCCGTCCGTGTAGGAACAATGGGTCGGACATATCAAGCCCATAAAGGGGCTGATATGGCCGGCCAAGGCACTTAAGGAAACCCATTAGGGTTTTGGGTCAGAAAGGTTCTGACAGTTTACCTTTTCTCGGACTCTTATTGAAACCTAATTTGAGTGATACTCCTATTAGGGTCTCTCTATATAAGGGTCATTAGAGTTCAGAAAAAGGGTTCAATTTTTCTCAAGAGAAAACAACTTCTCTCTCACAATCTACAGCTAAGTGGAGAGAGAGGGTTTTTAGAAAAAAAATGTCCCAATCTATCTATGGAGTCAAAAGAAGAATATATCTTCTTCTCAACCTTCAATGGAGTTCTAGCAGACAACAAAGAAGGGATATCAAGTTATTTACTCGGGTGTCTCAAGTAGAGGAGCGACAAATTGGAGGTCTCATCTTCTTTGGGGTAAGTTATTTGAATCTAGTTCATTGGAAAGCGAATCCAGGTATTTTTCTTTCAGTTTCTAGTTCATTATTAGTTCATGCATACGATCCTGGTAAACTAGTGTTAATCATATGATGATTGAGATTCCGCTTACATCATTAGGTAGATGATTATGTGTATTAGATACATACAAAACCCTATAGCTAAATACAAAGCTCTCATCTTCGGGATCAAAGGGGACAACAACAAACAGAACCTTCTCTCTGTTCCTTTTCTTCTCGGGCTTTAAAGAATTTTAGAGAGAGAGAGAAAGAGAAGAACCGAGAGAGGGAAGCATCATGTTCAGGTGGCCTACTAGAGAGATAGAGAGCTTCTTAATTGATTTAAACTACTTGTTTCTCTTTTGTTTTATGAGATAATAAATTGTATAGTGAGGGAGACAGAATTATAGAGAGAGGAAAGAAGAAACAAAGAGCATATTGTAGAGGGTGTTTCTTTGAATTTTCTAGTGTCTTTGTGAGAGAGACTTGATCAATACTGAATACAACCCATCACCTTCATCATCATCATCATCACATTATCATCATTAAGGCAAGACTAGTAGCATCTTCATTTGCTGATCGTCTTCCCCTCTGTCATCGTTTATATAATGATAACACT
Source organism: Eschscholzia californica (assembly GCF_041429995.1). Classification (NCBI taxonomy): domain Eukaryota; kingdom Viridiplantae; phylum Streptophyta; class Magnoliopsida; order Ranunculales; family Papaveraceae; genus Eschscholzia; species Eschscholzia californica. Next base: position 25,654,693 of record NW_028238309.1, on the reverse strand, counting down.
TTTCATAATTATGATGATGTTTTTTATTGTCATGAGTAGCTAAATTTATCCATCTAGGGTTTTATGATGAAACTCACTATTGAATCTTTAGAGACATATTTTTATTTGGTCAAGGAGATTCAAGAATGAGTTTGATCATAAAACCGAATTCGGTGGGCTTGCACCGAGAAGTCTTTAAAGTTCTCTTCAGTGGGCTCGTACTAAATTCCCAAGGAGGGACCTTTTTAACTAAAATGGGGGGCCCAATAAAACTTCCTATCTTTTGATTGTGATTTAAAGTTGAAGTTGTTTTAATTTGACAAATCAGTTATCTTTTCATTATCTATACTCTTAATTTGATGCATCCTGAGGTTAAGTTCTTTGATGGTGTATACTTACCGATTGATAGATAATAGTTTAAAAGTTTATTTTTCCAAAAAAAAACAATGACATTGTCATGGATTATTGGTTTTGAACGAAAGTATCTCCCGGAATTAAGATAGTTCATTATCAGAAATTCTGAATTATAAAAAGGGAGAATTAACTAGTTAACTATTTGTTCTAAAGAAGATCATATGTGGTAGATTTCGAAACCCTAGACTTCCTCCCAACTGATTTCCTTATACCATCAGTAATTATTTCTTTCAGTATTTAATTTTATTATTACCAAAACCCTATCGAAAAAACCAGACTAATTATAGGAATAAGAATAAGTTTGACTAGTCCATGCGGATCGACCCCGGTCTTACCGGGTTTTTTTATTTGACGCATGTATACTTGCGGGTGTAACCTTTTCAGGCACATCAAGAGACTTGCTTGTAAAGCTTGCATACTTTCCAAATCCCTCAGTTTCACTATTTCAAGGCGTTCAACCTCAACAGCTAGTTCCTTGGCTTCGAGGTGTTCGACCTCAGCAACCAACTCTTTGTCCGAAATCATTGTTGGTTTCAAAGTAAATTTTGAAAATAATGTAAGAGTGCGATCCAGTTAGTTAGGTATCAAATTTGAGGTCCATGTTATCGAACAATGGTGATTCTGCCGGAGTTAGCCCTCATTCTTGCGCCAATTTGCTGATGTCAAAATTTGTCTTCCTAGAATCAGTCAATATGTTGAGACTGCTACATTGAATCCCATTTTGATCCCAAGGGGGAGAAACCTTCGAGGAACTCGAAAACTTCTCTGACGCTCAAGACAGTCATATTGCCCTTGCATTTAAAATATTGCGTATTGAGTGATCCTGAGTTTAGGAATTGGACCTTTGATTGATCATCAAGCTTGAGACTTATCTTGTGATCGTAATGTGAGCGTTGTGCCTTCTTCGAGGCGAGTTCATTACCTTTTATAGGTTTCTTTTACCGGCTAATGATAGGCAGTGTTGATAAGACGGTTGAGATCTACTGTGTTGGATTGAAACTAATATTTCGTAGTTAGATGATATTAGGATTCCTCTTTGGAATTATCTCATATTTTTTATATTTAAAAGTAACTTGTTTCAAGGATATGTGCTTGACAGATCATGTTTGGGGAGGTCCGTTTGATATTCAAAAATTGCTCAGCAATAGTCAGACAAGTGGGTAATGTTGGGGTGAACCAGGAAAGTTGGGGTTCCGATCTTGTAGATTCAATAGGATAAGTTTCCTCCTTACGGGACTCATGGAGCCCGATCCTAATAAATACTTACGATCCTCGATAGGATTTCAGGGTTAAGTCGGTAAAGCGTTATGTACGCTTCTATTCCCCCATGTTTCGGGATTGAATTATGGACCAACCTACGCGGACCCCTTGTCTTCTCTTAAATCCCAGGAAAAACCGGGTTGTATTTGAGCCAAGCCAGGAGTTAGGCGCCTAGGACGATCATGCAGACCCTCCCGTCCAGGGCTCGACTTGTGGACTTCTTTTGGATGCAACCTCCTTATTGACTTGATACGGGTTGACATGTTCGACTTTTGGTCTTTATTGACTGATGTAGTTAACTGATGATCATTTGTTAGACCATCACCCATAAAATAAATAACTGTTTAATCTTCCAACCAAGCTCCCAAGTACTCACATCTGATTATCTCGTAAAAAAAATTGTTTTCTGAATGAAAAAAATTGATCTTCGCATCTAATTTTTTTGTACAAGGGAAAGAAGAGCATATACGTTAGGTCTTTATCGTTCACCTTTACTTTTCTTTTCTTAAATTCTAAAATAAAGCTCCGAGGAAATAAAAGTCTTAAAAAACAAGAGAATGAAAAAATGGAGGTCCATTACATAGCAATTTCATATGTTAAGCTTGAATTGATGTACGATTTAATATCTTTTTGTAGTTCAATTATTCCAAATTTTCTTATTGTTATTTCATATGTAGAGATTTTTTCTTTTTACATTGGCTCAATTGAATTTTGACACTAGACCCCTCAATTGTCAGCTACGACCCAGTAGGAATGGAACCACTTTTATGAATACATTCATTTCAATAAAATTAAGACTGTAAATTCTTGGTAAGAAATTCAACTCCACTGTTACAACAAACAAAAGAATAAGAAGTGTAACATTATCACCCATCCTTTTGAAAGTAGTACTACTTTTTTATTGAAAAAACTAATACTACTTTTTTTTTGTTAAAGAGGAAAAAAAAATAGTACTACTTGGTTCATGACTAAAAATTCGGAAGTATTCCCCTTTCATTGAAGAATCAAGTATTTAGGCGCTATGGTGCATATTTGAAATTTCTATTTCCTTATAAATTCTTGAAGAGATAATAACTTTCATAAAGGAAGTACTTTATTATTTCCATAAATTGTTAAGTAGCATTATCACCCATCTTATCGAAAATAGTACAACTTCATTTATAGATGAATATGAGAAACTATTCCCCTTTTATTGATGAAGTTAAGAGTCTAAGCACCGACGGACATTTTTCATAGCATTCAGTAAGACAAGTATATTTTTCTGCAAAAACAATCACCAATTTAAACGACATGAAGTTAGTAATAGCAGTATATATGGGTGGTAGACATGTTTTTTTCAATCATTTTTCAGAGAAATATTCTAGGTCCATCTATTGGAGAGACCAGACTGAAAATCTTACCCATTCTAAAATAAAATGTCTAAGTATGCATAACTTTCTACAATTAGGGTTTATGGAACAGTTTAAGGTTTAGTTAATTGTTGCCTCATGATTGAAACTAAATGAAAGAATATATCGACTTGAAGATATTTTCTATGGGTTACTAATCAATATTCGTATAAAGTCACACTCTTCTTAAATTCTATTATACCGTGGGATGCCTTGTATATTTTTAAATTCTGTCGCTATATACTTTGATGCCCCTTTAACCCTTCAGTGGACTTGTAAGTAGTATCTTTTTGGTGTTACATCAAAAGGGTGTTTTATTAAGTGTGGAAGGCACCTCCTCTAAGGGAAATTTAAATAGGAATTTACGGCGGAAGAAGGCTCCTTCAACCCTTATGAGCGTCTTTAAAACATTCGTACATCAAAAATATATATTATGCCATTTCAAATTAAAAAATTGTCTGGAAAATGAATAGAGGGATGAGGAGATCAATACCATCACCAGTTATACCACTACATTGCTTGAGGCACTGCCCGACACATTCTGCTCGATCTTGGGCTGAAGTTTGTTGAATAAACATTTCCATGACAACAAATACAACCAGAAACATCACAACTATATTTCTCATTTTCCTCGACATCGTACTCTAAAACAATTTGATGATTAAATTTTGTTTTGGTAGGTTTTATCTTATGGGGTAATATATAGAGTTTAAGTCTAAGGAATGTTGAAAGTGAGAAAATCTTTTTCAAGAAACAAAATCAAATAGATTTTCCTTGTCTAAAACAAAATCATTAGGATTTTCTCCTTTACTAATTACGTTTTCAAAATACAAATCATTGAGATTTTCTCTTTAATTAATAACATTTTTTTATAAATAACTTGCCTAAGTCAATGTGCAGTTACGGAGGTGAAATTAAGTCGTCAAATCTTCTTATTTAAAGCAAAATCATTGAGATATTCTCTTTAATTCATTACACTTCCATAAAAGATTGCCTAATATGTGCAGTTAGAGCCAACTTAAGTCATTAACTCTTTCTTAGATTCACATATAATTATCCAACTAATATACACATGGTCCGAATTAATTCCAAAAATACTTTTCTAGAACTCTTGATTAAATTAGTTGTTTTCTAAATTATTTGTGGGACGAAACTTTCCTCATTATATAAAAGGGGGGAGCTTTAAGAGGACTATGTCGGATCGATACTGGGAGGACTTTAAGAGGAAGTTCAAGGTGCAGTACTTTGCGGAGAACATTGAGTATCATGCAAGGGAAACGCTCATGACACTCTAGCATACAGGTACTATCAATGACTATGTTAAATAATTTAACATCCTGATACTTAATATTCCAGCTATGCACGAGAAGGATAGGTTTCATCACTTCCTTCATGGTCTCAAACAATGGGCTGCAATCGCATGATGTAGAATATTTGTCGAAGATTTTCCCACGGCCCTTTGCACGGTGGAGAAGCTAGAAGATTACTCATATAACAAGTCGGAGCAGTTCAAAACTAAACCAAAGAGTAACTCGAGCAAAAGTGGGGGAGAAAGGCCACTAGTGAAGGAACATAAGAGGGATGCACCTAAGGAGAACCAGAAAGGTCCTAAGAACTAGAAGGCAAAGTGGAATATCGGAGTTCGCCCCAAGGAAATGCGTCATTTGCACGGGAGATAACTGTTGATGTCGAAAAATGGTTTTCTGTTAACCAGTCATGAAATAGGGACTTCTTGCATGACACCATTCGTTATGATTGAATATTCTGTTAGGTTGATTGAAATTTCTTTCATCTGCTCCTACTCCTTTTTCCTGCTCCTGCTTCTCGCAAACCAGGGGAAAACCTGCAATGGGTTCAAAAACCGCTCCGACGCTCAAGAAAGTCAGGTTGCTCTTTGCAGTAAAAGATTGAATATTGATTGAACCTTTGGGGGGAGAGTTATGGGAACTATGTGTAAGTGGGATGATCTTCTCTGGTTGAGAGATCGTGTGTAAAGCTTGTTTTGTGGAAGACGATGGGGGCCCCTTTTACAGGTAGAAGTAGACCGACTGTGATTAGACGATGTAAATGAGGCGGTTGTTATCCACCGTTTATGCAAGTTTCCCACTGTTCGTGGTTAGGGTTTTCCTTGTGGTTTATCTCATATCTAGGATACATAAAAGTTCCTAAGTTCAAGGATCCTTCGTAGATATCCTGCTGATGTGATAGATCTTCTAAAAGATGTTTCCTTAAACACCTACATTTCTTCAGTAACTTTACTTCTGATATATTTTGTTTAGCTCCATATTTTTAGGGGTTCCGAGATGAGACCCCTGTTTGAGTTTATACTCGATGTTTCTTCACGAGATATTCTTCGATGATAGTGATGGCGAAAGGTGGAACTTTGGACAATAGGGATGGCGACCTAGGATGCCATAGGGGGTCTTCCCTTAGAAGGGATAGTCCTAGATGTCGAATGGCGACCAACCCTCCCTAGGGTGTAAACTTGAGCGAAGGACTTGTCTTCTCAGATTTAATTCCTTCGTGAGGGCGGTATTGGTGGATTCGGCTTTGGCAAACCCGCCACTGTTTTCTTGTACATAACAATTCTTTAAGATCACATTTCTTCTCTAAGTATCTTGTTTGTAATTTCTTCTATAATAAACCCGAATGCCTGTGCTAGCCTTGATGTCCTTACCTGTAATTTCTTCTGTAATAGATGTTTATTTTAAAATATAGAAGCATTTTTACCTCTATTGGGTTCTTCTTTTGTTGATTTGGCTTGAGGGCATTTACTTTGCCGCCAAAGGCAATTTCCGCCACGTGTTCAATTTTTTACTTTCAGTTCGCGTTTGGGACGGATCCGCGGTCGATCTCATGTCCTTTTATCTCTCTAACTTCTATTTTTTTGATCGTCGTTTTTTACTGTTCTTACGAGTTTCTCTCTCTTCTTGTTCCTTACAAAAGAATGTTTTCTCCCACTCCCAATCCTTCTTATTCTGGCCAGAGGCGTTATAAAAGCCTGATGACCCAAAATAAACTTGATTTACTTCGCACGGATGATGTGACACGAAAATGTCACATTTAAAAAGCCTAACATAGACTAATTAGTCCTTTTCGAGTGTTATCAATAACATTTTATGTGTTTCTCTTGTTTAGGTACCATATTTGGAATAAAGAACTTAATTCGGAATAAAGGGAGCGAATTATCATTATCATTTCATGTACCCAAAACGAGAGAAAAAGACTTCAAACAAATCAAATTAGAAGAGGAGTCAAAGACGAGTCCAACGGTGAAAAACGGAAGTCCATTCCGAGTTCGGACGGGGAAGTTGTGAAAGAAAGAAGTCGAGGTTCGGTCTTAAAACAAAGATTCTTTGAAGGCACCCCCCCTTGATTTCCAAGTGTAGATTAAAGCCTAAGTCTAAAACCCAAGAGACTAGATATGAAGGAATAAAACCCAAGCCCAAAGAAGATGAAAGAAGGAAGAGATTTTGGAGGCACCCAATGGACTCAAGTTTGAGTCAAAGTCAAGGTTGACTAAGTCTAGGGTTTGAGTCAAATACACTATTCATCTTCTTCCTCAATCATCAACCAAGCAACTAAGAGAGAGAGAAAAGAGGAGGCTAAAGGCTAGGGTTCTTCATCACCAAAAGAAAAGCTTGAAGAAAGAGGGAAAGGAGGCAAGAAAGGAGAGAGAAAGAGGCAAGAGGGTTAAGGTTCTTCATCATCAAGGAGGGTTTGCTAGAGAGAAGAAAGAGAGAAGAAGGAGGTAGGAGTAGCCGGCCTTAGCTTGGCAGGCCAAGCTAGGCCGGCCAAGCAAGGCCGGCACTACAAGAGCTCGGTCAGCCATGGAAGGATAGGCATGGGACAGCAGCTCGGGACAGCACTCATCAACAGCCCGAGCTGCATCTTAGAAGGTGGAGCACGGGACGCGTCCACGGAGCAGCAGCAGCCGCGACCTGCAGCAGCTACCGGAGCGACCTGCAGCAGCGACCGGAGCTAGGACGCGTCCACGGGAAGCTTCCACAGCAGCAAGGACACGTCCACGGGAAGCTTCACATGCTCCGGGACGCATCTACAGGCGCGCACAAGGCTCGGACAGCACTCATTTGGCCGGATCTTGATTTTTGGCCGGATTTCTTCACTCTTTGACCGGATTTTTATGAGTTTTCCGGCAACCTTCTTGATCCGAAACCTTAGGGCTTTTGCTCCCCATCATCTTGGCTAGCTTCCCATGTAGTTTGATTTGATTTTGGACAAGAAATTGTAGAGAGAGAAAGCTAGGGTTTAGCTTTAATGGAGGTTGAATTCTAAATGTAGAAGATGATGGTGGTCGCTATGGGGAACCCATAAATTTGCTAAGGGGAGATCGGCTGGAATTGAAGACTAATATTTTCCGACGAACTTAGCCTCGAACCATCATTGAAAAAGGGGGATTCTCTCACCATTTCCTTTCCATTTCTTATTCAATCACGATATTTAGCTAACTTTAGTGTGTTGATTATATGAGATGAAATGTGATGAATTCGTGATTATGTTTAATATGATTTGACGTTTTGATTATAATTGATGTTCATTTATTTCGATTATCGTTTTGATCGTATTTTCATGTGTCTTGTCAAGCACTTCGCATAGTTAATAGACGAAACGAAGTATTCGATATCGATCGTAGTCTAAGTCATAATTTCATGTGTCTTGTCATGCACTTCACATAGTTAGGCGACTAGGCGACACTTTCGATGACTCGGGATTAACCGATTTAGACGTTTGTTTGACTAAGTATGATCTCTGGATATACATAGTACTTAGAGACATCTACTTTAGGAGTCGAATATCGATTATACTTAGGAACATTAGATCGGACTACACGTAGTCGTAGGTTTATCATTATGGATTCCCGGACTTCGACACCTCTCTCGCTTATTTGTTGCCCGAATCGAGTCTTACCCTCTCCCGACTCTTGTTCCTCCTACTCTTCTCTCGAATCTCTCTTGCCCATTTACATTTATTGTTTAGTTAGTTTTACTCGCTTTATTCTTTTTGTTACTCTTTCAATCCCCCCTTATTCATCTTTCTTCCTTTCTTTTCTTTTTTACACACATACCTAAACACCAAAACAAAAATACAACTAGTATTCTCAACAAATCACCTTTACTTTCACATTTTGCTTTCAAATCCTTTCTTCTTTACTTTTCATGCCTTCATTCTCGAGAGTAGTATGATGAATGGATGGTGGAGTATCCGTTTCCCTAAAGTTGACACCATTATCGGGTTTCATGGACTACAAGAGTAAGGTTTATTCGCTATCCTGATGTCACTCCTAGTGGCTAAGGAAGTTGAGCTCATGAGATCGTCTAAGCTCTTTTGAAAGTTGCGAAGTTGAGTAGCTCTTCATTCTACTCGGAGTTAGTGCGGAAGAGTACACTCAAAAGCAATAGAAAGGCTCAGATATCTCACATGGGTTTAAGTCTCCACTAATGACTATTTTAGGTCACTTAGAAGTGTTCCTTCTTCCTTAAGATGATACTCACATGATAAGACACCAACACCAAAGGACTTAACATTCATGAAAAAACTAAGAGCATGCATAAGATTTATCAAGAAAGAACCACATGCATCAACATACTCAAGAATACCACTAGAGTCATACCAAATCTACCCAAAATTTTTCAAATTTGGTCAATTTGTTGAACCCTCTTGTCTTTTGAAATCTAAGGTCATGATGTCATGCGACCAAAAGGTCGTATTCCCATCCCCAAACTTAAAACTAACATTGTCCTCAATGTTTTAAGCATATATTAACTAAAATATAAGAGGTACAATAAGTTAAGAGAAGAGTGGAAGGATATTACCATAGCCGTAGGAGATAAAAGGTAATACTACCAAGACTTATGTATTCGAGTTCCAAGTTGATGATGAGTCCATCGTCATCCCCAAACTTGAAACGCACCACGTTCCAAAAGTATACAAAGAGAGAAACGCTCCTAACACATCAATAAATAACTTAAGAATGAAGCATAAGCATGACCATATAACGATAAGACCACTCACGCGGGATCACTCGATTGCATCAAGCTATGCAATTAGCCTTTGAGTCTCTCGTATGCACGAGAGCACGAGTTTTGTCTCGTGGAGGGTTTCCAGAGATGATACCCACAAACATCAAACTCCATCTTAATCGGTTCAACGATCATAGAGCAAAAGACGAAAGATTTGGGGATCTACCCAAAGAAAAGATGTAACCGGTAAGAACCGTCTCACAACAATGTAATGACGTTGGTACATTAGTGAGGCGGCGACAAGGAAGAGGTAATCCCCAAACTTGAATGACGAAAAGATAACAAAGTCTGGCATACTAATAGAGGGGACATGCATTTCACCAAAATGATCTACAAAGGTCTCAGAAATCAAACTAGTCATGTTGTTATGGTCCTCCTGAGCATTAATAGTATTGTCCCTTTGAACTACCGGTGCAAGCATATATATATCACAGATAGGGAATAATTGTTGAGGGAATGAGGGTTTAGGTCTATCAATTGGTTTAGGTTCAGATTTCGACTTTAAAGCTTCGTTATGATCATCTCCTCTCTCAGAATTTGTAAGATCCTCGGGTATATCTACCTTCATAGGGGTCTCCAAGTTAGATACTTCATCTATTTCGAGAGTGGAACTAAACGTAACACATTTAACACTAGCACTAGGTGTATTATCCTCACCTATACCCTTGGAATTTGTTGGAGTTTGGGGTTGGGAAACCCTTTTCTCGATGTCTTTCAATTTTTCCTCCATCTCTTTAAGGGCGTGCAAGGTGTTTTGGCTAATCTGAGTTTCTGCCTCATAAAATGATTTCGAAACATTTTCAAGAGTCCTCTCATGATGAGACGCATAAGAACCAACTAAGGGCTCTTGAAGATTCTCATAATCATTGGTAAAGACATCACTCCTCGAACCTACGGGCTTCATATGAGTGTTTACGACATTTGTGCATCCTTGCGAGACATCTCGACAAAGGGAAATAGTAGGGCATTTACTCGCTAGGTGTTCTCGACTTGCACAAATGCTACAGACACTATCAATCGATAAATCACCATCATGCATATCTATAAATTCTTTCCGAGCCGTGTAGGCAATTTTATCTTCTACTTCCCCATTCTCCTTTAAAAAGCATATGCCTCCTTTTGAGTAATGGTTTCCTTCGGCTATATCTTCGTCACTCTTAACGGGTGTGTCCCAATCTTGGGCCTTCTCCGCTAAAAGGTCGAGATACTCCCAAGCCTCATCAGGACTTTTACTCATAAACTCTCCGTTGCACATCACTTCCACGAAGTGTTTCATTTTGGAGGTCAAGCCATCGTAAAAGAACCCGATGACCCTCCATATTTCATAGTTATGATGTGGACATGCGAGAAGGAGGTCTTTAAATCTCTCCCAACACCCAAAGAAGGTTTCCTCTTTATGTTGCACAAAATTCATAATTTCTCTTCTAAAGGTGTTGGTTCGATGGATTGGGAAAAACTTTTTCACAAACGCCCTAGTCATCTCATCCCAACTTCTTATAGTCCTAGGCCTTAGAGAATGAAACCATATCTTCGACTTTTCTTTCAATGATAATGGAAATAGTTTGAGTTTAGCGACTTCCTCAAGTACTCCATTGATTGGGAGTATCGAGCAAATCTCATCGAACTCTCTCAAATGAAAATATGGATCTTCATTCTCTAGGCCTCGGAATATAGGAAGTAATGGGATAATCTCAGGGTCTATGTCTAAATCACACTCATTACTCGGAAATATGATGCATGAAGGTATGCTAGCCATATTAGGTTCAAGGTAGTCTCTAAGACTTCTAAGCGGTCGATGAACCTTATACCCATCATTCCAACTATCATTCCCATAAACATCCATTGAAGCACAATTAAAGCAAAGTGCAAGCAATCACAAGTGTTCAATTCAACTACTACTATCAATAATAGACAAGATATAAATGCACTTAAGCCGCTCAAATAGGTAAAGGTTAGGGAATGATACTAGAGGTGGCGTTCGTTACCACAATTTGATCCTCTTCCCTTTTCTTGTCTCTCCCTTTATATCCAAACTTGTTAACTTTCGTCCTTTAAAGCTCCTTGGATGAGTACCTCAAAGGAAACAAGAATTAAAAAGAAGCTTAAAAAAAACAAAGAAAATAAACGTCCAAGTAAGCAAATAACACTAATCTAATGAACAAAACACGTAGACGATATCTAAACTACTAAACCTATCCCCAGCAGCGGCGCCAAAAACTTGATGCACCCGAAAAGGTTGCACACCCAAGCGGAGGTATCAAGTAGTAATCCGGCAAAGTCGGGATCGATCCAAGGATAGGAAGGGAGTTTGGATATCGAAGGGTCTTATCCCTCGGTCTAGATATTAAAAGCTAACTTAGACTAAAAAGGAAAGAAACAAAGATAATGGGGGTATTTGATCGAATAAGTAAACAAGAGAAGAAACACAAATAAAACTAACTAAGTAATATATGTAAACGGACGAGAGAGATTCGAGAGAAGTGTCGGGGGAACAAGAGTCGGGAGACGGTAAGACTCGATTCGGGCAACAAATAAGCGAGAGAGGTGTCGAAGTCCGGGAATCCATAATGATAAATCTACGACTATGTGTAGTCTGATCTAATGTTTCAAAGTATAATCGATGTTCGACTCCTAAAGTGATGTCTATAAGCACTACGTATATCCGGAGATCATACTTAGTCAAACAAACATCATAATCGGTTAATCCCGAGTCAACGAAAGTGTTGTCTAGTCGCCTAACTATGTGAAGTGCATGACAAGACACATGAAAATATGACTTAGACTACGATCGATATCGAATACTTCGTTTCGTCTATTAACTATGCGAAGTGCTTGACAAGACACATGAAAATACGATCAAAACGATAATCGAATTAAATGAACATCAATTCATAATCAAAACATCAAATCATATTAAACATAATCACGAATTCATCACATTTCATCTCATATAATCGATACACTAAAGTTAGCTAAACATGGTGATTGAATAAGAAATGGAAAGGAAATGATGAGAAAACCCCCTTTTTCGATGTGGTTCGAGGCTAAGATCGTCGGAAAATATGAGTTTTTAGTTGCAGCCGATCTCCCCTTAGCAATTTTCTGGGTTCCCCATAGCAACCACCATCATCTTCTCCATTTAGAACACAACCTCCATTAAAGCTAACCCTAGCTTTCTCTCTCTAGAAATTTCTTCTCTCTAGCAAACCCTCCACCATCTCTTCAAGATCTTTTTTTCCCTCTTTCTTCAAGCTCTTCTTTTGGTGATGAAGAACCCTAGCCTCTAGCCTCCTCTTTTCTCTCTCTCTTAGTTGCTTGGTTGATGATTGAGGAAGAAGATGAATAGTGTATTTGACTCAAACCCTAGACTTAGTCAACCTTGACTTTGACTCAAACTTGAGTCCATTGGGTGCCTCCAAAATCTCTTCCTTCTTTCATCTTCTTTGGGCTTGGGTTTTATTCCTTCATATCTAGGCTCTTGGGTTTTAGACTTAGGCTTTAATCTACACTTGGAAATCAAGGGGGGTGCCTTCAAAGAATCTTTGTTTTAAAACCGAACCTCGACTTCTTTCTTTCACAACTTCCCCGTCCGAACTCGGAATTGACTTCCGTTTTCACTGTTGGACTCGTCTTTGACTCCTCTTCTCATTTGATTTGTTTGAAGTTTTTTTTCTCTCGTTTTGGGTACATGAAATGAAAGTGATAATTCGCTCCCTTTATTCTAAATTAAGTTCTTTATTCCAAATATGGTACCTAAACAAGAGAAACACATAAAATGTTATTGATAACACTCGAAAAGGACTAATTAGTCTATGTTAGGCTCCTTAAATGTGACATTTTCGTGTCACATCAACGGAGCATTTGATTCTGGCCACCGTTGAGCTTTTTCTCCCTGCCCTTAATGAACGAGTCTGTCTCACTTCTGACCGTCGTGTTGGTGTTTATGAGGTTTTCTTTAACTTGGGCTTGTTTCTCCCGTTTCCATATTTTCTTGTCGAGTTGTTGAACTTTTATGGCCTTCAGCTCTTTCTACTGAGCCCTAATGTTGTGATGGTCATTGCGTTCTTTCTTCTCTACCATCATCTAAAGCAGATGGTGAAGGAGATATATTCTAGTTCTGAAGGTATGACCTTCCTGATAGAAATATGTCCTAAAGGTCTGAGGTATAACCTTCCGAAGGAGTGTCCTTCGACCAAGATGGCAATGCGTACGATTTGTCTTATAGGATAAATGATGACCTTATTTGAAAGATCAATCAATCCAGTTCAATTAGGAGTCGTAATGCTTAGCTAGAAGCCGCTTACGATTGTCGGATCACTTCGGTTATCCGCGGCTAAGATAGACCAGATCCTATAACGGGTTACACATAAGAATGGTAACTTGAACAGTGAGAATAGACTGATGGGAACTAGTATATAGATGGATATGATCTAGTCTAATAATACTTAAAAGATAGAAAAGAATCGGGCTCGAAAGAGAAGACCGAAAAGCCAAAAGCACACTTTTTGGGCCGGAAAGGGAATCCCTTATAGGGATCCTTGGCCGGCCATATAAGAGAAGTGGGTCGGTGAAAACAAGCCCATAAGGGGTTGTTGTGGCCGGCCACACTAAAGGGGAAACCCTAATTAGGGGTTTTCCCTAATTAAGGAATCCCAGATAAATAAAACTCTTTTGTATCTTTTTTTAGGGACTTTATGATTCCTTATTTGAGTAAGACACTACTAAGGTAATGTCTATATAAGGACCAGTTTAGAGTTCAGAAAACGTGCGGAAATTTCTCAGAAGGAAATCCCTCTCTTCACACAACTATTGGAGAGAGAAGATTTTAGAGAAAAAGTTCCCAATCTATCTATCAAGTCTAGAAGAAGGACTTCTTCATCTCATCCTTCAAGAAGGTCCTACCTGACTGAAAGGAGGGAGTTTAAGTTATACATTCGGTGTCTCAAGTAGAGGAGCTACATTTGAAGCTCTATATCTTCCGAATACTAGTCGGGATTTAGTTCCTGAGAAAGCGAATCCAGGTATTCTTGTTTCTTCTAGTTCATTGATTAGTTCATGTATATGATCCTGGATAACATAGTGTTAATCATATGATGATTGAGATTCCGCTTACAACATTAGTAACATGACTAGGATATGTATTAGATACATGTAATTCCCAACAGTGGCATCACGAGCCGTTTGCATGAAACTATCTTTGGCTAGAACGAACTAGACTCAAACTTAAGATTGATAGATGGATTTGTTTGAATAGAGATTCGGACAAATTTTTGATTATTTTGAATTAGATTTAAACATAATCAAACATGTATTTGAAAGTGTTTCAATGCATAGAATCATTAGATTTTGATGTTTTTAAAAAGAGTTTTCGAAAACGGATCTAACGGATTATGAATTTTGAAAAACGGGTTTCAAAATCATGAAGTTTTGGTGCAAAACAATGGAAAGACAACAGTTTTCCCATGAAAAGCAGTAAGAAGAAGAAGGAAGAAGTCATTCGGATAGAAAGTTTTTTGAAAAATCAAAAAACTTAGTGGCCGGACTGGCCAGCTGGTCTTGGGACGCGAGAAAAACACGGGACAGGAAGTCCCGGTCCGAGTAGGACCGAGACTAGGGAGGCACGTCTAGACGCATCTAGATGCGTCTGGAGCAACCTGATGGTCGATCTCGGAGATCCTTCCGCATAAATTGAATTAGATTCGTAGGAGAGCCCTCAAGGAGTTGAGAGCGTCTCTAAGTTGTTCAAATCCCTCGTAGGCCTTGAAGGCTCATAGATCTGTCTCAGAGGACTAAATCCTACTGAAGAAGAGATGAGCTACCTAACAAAAGCTATGACGGAATCACTCTGAAATATGGCTTGGAGTCATAAGATCAGAATGGAATCCACGTCTGAAATCAAGTTTGGAACTTGATCTATTTTCTTAAGGGAATAGTTCCTGTTAAGTACTAATAGGTTTTTCAAAGAGTTTGAAAAACGGACAAGGATGGAAATATTAGTGTTTCCCAGAGCGCTAGAGTAGAAAAGAATGTCAAAGAATTATTGGTTTAGACCATGAAAAGACCATCTCTCAAGTCACGATGCTTAAAACCATAATGATCAATCACTAAGCAAAAGAATGTGCACATGACACATTCCGACGAAGAGTTGACCCTCCAGAAAGCTAAGTGACAATTGCATGCTTTAGAAATCCATCGAAGGATTGAAGCATACAAGTAGGGGTAGGAATCTTCGATTTTGCAAAGTAATAAAAAATTGGTTTCTTTAAGAATGAAGAGAAATCTTGAATTCAGAAAGTTCAAGAAGGTTAGTGGGAGTGACCCAGTTTTCGTTGGTTCGGTATGTAGACGACATACTAGAGATTGAGAACAACATTCTGATGTTGAAAACAGTTTAGAACGGACTCAATAAAAGGACCACACATAAAGGTGAAAGGCTTTTGGGCATCAAAGATCTAAGAAGATAGATCGAGAAGATGATAAGACTTATTCAAGAAAAAGTCTTGAAAAGTCTAATGTGAAAGACTCCAAAAGAGTAATTCTACCCAAGTCTCAAGGGACATAGCTTGGCAAGATTCGGAATTCGAGATATTCTGATGAGCAAGCATGCATGAGAAAAGATGGTTATGCTGAAAGCATAAGATCGGTCATGTTAGACATGATTAGCATCCACCTTAACGTCTTAAATAGTTGGAGAACAGAAAGTTGGAAGGGTTCCAGGCAAGGTCTGTTGCAAATTTTACAAATAAAAGAAAAAATTTAAAGCTTCATAAGTTTTAATTTAATATTGAAATACTAATGATTATGATCAAGATGATAACCCGTAAAATCCACACAGATTAGATCTACTAAACTGTCACCTTAAACTAAGTATGAAAATCATACTAGGGTCATAGACATTAAGCTTTCCTTAGACTAATAAACTTGAGTGTGTAAGGAGTTACACGGGAAGGCTCAAATTTACAAACTCTTATTATCAGAAATAAGTTACTTATTTCGTCGTTAAATCGTGGTTTAGTATTTAACCGACAGTTCAAAAATGGTGAAGCATTCCAAGTAGGATTATCTGATACGTGATCTGTTGAATGAAACCCTACTAAGTGAATTTGGAATAGATTCACTATTAAGTCTCTAGTCCAGGTCAGTGCATGGACAACAATGACTTACGAAGACTAGCATGGGAGCTTGATTGATAGCGTTGTTTCATGGGCTATACGAATTGGGAATTCGAGTCAATTACATTGGTGTATGATTGGGAATATGCACTGGATAACCCAACATGAGAGTTCTTCAATGAGTAATGAAATACGTCATGAACTCTCATAGACAAGATTGGAGAGACTCCTTAAACATGAGTGTTTCACTCATCTTATGTAAGGAGTGTCAAACTTTGGTACCGCCAAACTCCGTGCCGTAAAAGGAGGTTATAAAAGCGGATTACCGAGAATGACACGATCGACGTGAAGTTAAGTAGGAGTAGAAGACTGGATTATGTCCTCCTAACTGCGTTAGGATTAGTATCTTCGGGCCACTTGAGGAGAAGCAACTGAAAATGTACGGTCGTACTCTAATGGATTAATAGTTAATCATTAGCTTTGACAGTTGTTCTCCAGATCAAGAAAGTCTAAAAAAATATGATGTGTCAGACGAGATGCGAAGTGACATGGGAATCGAACATTGCACTTGTTCTAAGTACAAGTGGGAGACTGAAGGATATAGTGCTTCGGTCTGAAGGAGATGTCCTTGATCTGAAGGAGTGTTCTTCGACCAAGATGGAAATGCGTACAATTTGTCAGTTACGCTAATGATGATATTCGAAAGATCATCTAGTCCGGTCCAATTAGGGGTTGTAATGCTTAGCTAGAAGTCGTTTACAATCGTCGGATCACTTCAGAAATCCGCAGCTAACATAGACCAGATCCTAGAACGGGTTACACCAAAGAGTGGTTGTTTGGTCAGAGAGAGTTGACTCATGGAAGCTTTCCTATAGATGGATATGATCCAGTCTAATAGTGCCAAAAAGATAGAAAGAATCGGACTCGAAAGAGAAGCCCGAAAAGTGGTAAAACCCACTTATAGGGTGTCCTGACCAAGCCCGGTAAGGTAATGGTCTGGACCGGCGATATGACGTGTGTGGGCCGGCCAGGGTAAGCCTACTAATGGGATTAAGTGGCCGGAAGACCATGTTAAGGGGAAACCCCTAATTTCTTTTAAAAGGGTATTAAAGGAAATTCAGGTGTTTATCTTTTATGGGACTCTTATTGAAACCTAATTTGAGTGAGACTCCTATTAGGGTTTCTCTACATAAGGGTCATTAGAGTTCAGAAAAAGGGTTGGATTTTTCTCAAGAGAAAACTTCATCTCTCTCACAATATACATCTAAGTGGAGAGAGAGGGTTTTAGAGAAAAAGCTCCCAATCTAACTATGGAGTCAAAAGAACAATGGTTCTTCTTCTCAACCTTCAATGAATCTGACATACAAAGAAGGGAGATCAAGTTATTCTCGGGTATTACAAGTAGAGGAGCGACAATTGGAGCTCTCATCTTCTTCGAGATAAAGTTATTGGAATCTAGTTCGTGGGAAAGCGAATCCAGGTATTCTTCTTTCAGCTTCTAGTTCATTATTAGTTCTTGCATGCGATACAGGATAACTAGTGTTAATCATATGATGATTGAGATTCCGCTCCCAACATTAGTTAGATGATTATGTGTATTATAACATACAAAACCCTACACTTCCACCGGGTTGTAAGATACTAGAGATACATAACCAGAAGGTGTGTAGATTGAAAAACTCATTATATGGATTAAAACAATCACCAAAAGCGTGGTTTGGAAGGTTTACAAAGGCTATAAAAGAATTCGGGTATCACAAAAGCAATTCTGACCGTACCTTATTTATAAAAAGAAATAAAGGAAAACTCACAACGCTTATTGTATATGTTGATGACACGGTGGTTACTGGGGATGATCATGAAGAACGGAAGGCTTTACATAATTCCTTGTCTAAAGAGTCTGAGATGAAAGACCTTGGTCCGTTGAAATACTGTTTTAGAATTGAAGTATCTCTCTCTAGTAAAGGAAATTACCTATCCCAGTGAAAGTATACTTTACATTTGTTACATGAGGTGGGTATGTCATCTTGTGAGCCGATTGATACACCTGTTGAAGAAGGATCAAATTAGTTGTTCATTGAGCCTAATCAGATTCCAGTTGATAAAGAAAGATATTAACGACTCATTGGAAGGTTGATGTATTTGCCACGCACGAGACCAGATCTTGCTTATGCGTAAGTATTTTTAGTTAATTTATGCACGTAGGTTCGTCGAAGGCATTTGACGACTTCTTTATAACATTTGGAGCATTTTTAATTTGCGTACAATATTTTTTGTTTGTTGTGTTTAATTAGATCTTACAAGGGAAGGATTAAGGTGAAGTAATAATGAATGAACTAGTATTTTATATCTACTAGTTTGAATGTGCAATTTAATTATGTAATAAATTATAAGACTATCAATTATTATTCAACGATATTATACAAGGAACGTATTTGTTGTGAGTTATTTACTGATTATTATTGTAGGCCACTGTTTGTTATCAGCTATATTTATCTTGGGGAATATATCCGTTACGAGCTTTTTCTCACCTATGCTGTAGTTAAATAATAATTGGTATGGACTTTTTGGTACGCCCATTTTGTAATTGAAACACAACCTATGTGGATTTTTAGTACGTCTAAATGTAATTGAAGTGAAACTTGATACATATATTTTGCAACAGAAAAGATGTAACAAATACCATTAGCTACGAAAAATTTGCTATGGGCGATGATGTAAGCAAAAAGTTTCAACAGTCATATTTTTAAATTTAATTCAAATTTTATTATGGTTTACTGTGTAACAAAAAACTACGCATTAGTTATGAAATTCAGTGTTGTAACAAATAGATCGTAGTAAAAACTATTTCTTATGGGACTTCCAATGACGGGTGTGGGCCATAACAAAATATCATTTGCTACAGATTCTTATACATTTCTTATGGCATGCGTCGGTAACAAAAGACGGTATGTTGTGTAGTGAATCCTATTCGACAAATTAAGCGCATTGTTACCTTGGTCGAAGGACAATCCTTTAGAAGGACATCTCCTTCAGACTGAAAGGACATATCCTTCAGTCTCCCTTTTGGACTTAGAACAAGTCCAATGCTCGATTCCTATGTCTCTTTGCATTTCATTTGAGACGCCACACCTTTCAAACTTTCTTGATTCAGAGAACAACTGTCGAAACAAATGATTAACTTTTAATTCATTTGAGAACGACCATGGATTTTAAGTCGTTACTCTTCAAGTTGCCTTGAGATACTAATTTTAGTTTATTTAGGAGGACATAATCCAATCTTGTACTCCCACTCAGCTTCATGTCTATCATACCTCACCCTGTTTTCGCCTTTATTACCTCCTTTTACAGTGTGGCATTTAACAGGACTAGAGTTTGGTATTATTTACATAAGATGAGTGGAATACTCATGTTTATGAGGAATCTCTCCAATATTCTTAATCTGAGTTCTGACGTTCAACTTTTGAAGAACTCTTATTTGTGGGTTTCCATGTAGAATACACCCATGCAGTTGACTTAAATGCTTAATTCTTATAACCCAATAAATAACTCTACTAATCAATCTCACATGCTAGTCTTTATAAGTCATTATTGTCCATTCAATGACATTGCTTAGGGAGATCATAATGAAATGCTTCCACGTCTTATTAGTAGGGTTTTATTTACTAGATCACGTATTTAATAATCTTAGTTGTGACATTTCATTCTTTTGGATCGTCATTTAAACACTAAACCGAAATTTATACGATGAAATAAACTATTTTATTTGACGGCTGACGATATTTCATACTCCAAGTATTTAAGATGTCAAGGTAAACATTGATCATCTCTCTCATGTGTGCTTTTGCTCATTAGAAAATTTTGGATCCTGATTCTTTCTTAGTAGTGTTCCATTAGAATTGGGTAGAATTTCTCTCTAAGAGTATTTCTTTTTGGCTAGTGTTTTGGGGAAATCAGCAAAGTTTCCGGGGCAATAAGTTTTGGGTGGAAACAAACTTTTTTTGTTTCCTCCAAACATCACCCTTTCAATTTTTTATTTTTTCTTCTTCTCCTCTACCTCAACTAGAACTCCGACGACTTCCACCGAATTCTGGCGATTTCTACCATTAACACTGGCGACCCTTTCTCTCTCTTCATCTCTTTCGCTCTGTCTCTCTTCATCCCTTTTTCTCTCACCCATTTGCAAAAATTATTTGAAATCACATAATTTTCGAATAGCATAAAATAGATTCAACAATTCTTGTCGAATCATATAAACAAATTCATCTAGCTTCAAACAATCTTTTTTTTTCAAAATGTCATCAACTTCGAAAGTGGACAACAGTTCTCTAACCCAAACCATAACTATCCATATTCCTAAAGAGTTTTAGAAAACCCTAGTTGGGAAAGATGACCATGATTATTTGACATACCTCATTCAGCCCATATCATAACCGTTGATGTACAGATGAAGGACTAGTAGAGAAAGAAATGAGAAATGAAATTTGATTAGAGAGGGAAACTGTTAAGTTTTGACCTTTGATTGGATCAATGATTGAAGATAGAGAAAAGGGTAGAGGAGTTAGGGGTTCAGGATCAACTCCTGCAGTGATGGAAAGAGATCGAGCGTCTAGGGTTATTGAACCAGGGTAAGGAGTTGGAAGAATAAGAAGAACAGAACCGTTAATGGTGGAAGATGAGAAATCAAAGTAAAGAAAAATTGAGATTTTGTTTGCAAATGGATGAGAGGAATCTGTGAATGAATGTGGATCAACAGGTGCCATTGAAAGAGATGGTAAATTTTAGGGTTTTCAGATTTTTGCAAATGGGTGAGAGGAATCTATGAATGAATGTGGATCAACAGGTTTTACATAGATATGTGAATGAATATGGATCAAAGATATCCTCCCTCTTCTGGTTTTCCACACGAAGGTTCCGACGAAGGGACCATTCCCTTCGCCGGAAATTAGAGAGAGAGAAAGGAGGGAAGAGAGAGGAGGGAAGAGAGAGATAAAGAGAAGAGAGAGATAAATAGAAGAGAGAGAGAAGATGATGAAGTCGCCGACCGTCGCCGGCAACATCCGGCTGGCGACTTCTGAGGTGCGTTTGTTTGCGTCTTTTTTAGCTTTGCACCGTCTTCCCCGAAATTTTTTCTGCTTTCTCCAAAGCGGTGGCCTTCTTTTTAGACCTCCTCAAGATTTTCTTGAAGGAGTTCTATTCATTCTTTTATATATTACTTTAGACTTTTCATGCCCAATTATATTTTACCCGTGTCTAGTGTCCTTTATTGAGTCAGTTCTGTTAGAAGTGACTCGAATATGGATTTGTATCAAACCCAGTTTACGACCCATCAACCCGTTTATAAGGCAATTCTAATTGCCTGCCAAGATCGAAGGTCTCGGCGCCGAATTTTGGACCCGTTAGCGGAGCTGATTACTGAGACAGAGCTGGTATGCGAAGCAGAGATGTGAGGCAGAGCTGGACTCCGAGACAGAGCTGGAATGTGGAAGCTAGGCCTATGTCGGTTACTAGTTTTATCCGTGTATAATGTCGGTTGTAGAGAGAGTCGGTTGTAGAGAGTCGGTGAGGCGGTGGGATTAGGGTTTAGTGGCTATATAAACTAAACCCTAAGGAGATATCAGTAGCAAAATCTCACAAATCTCTTGTGTAAACTTGTTTGCTTATCATAGTGAAAATCATCGCGCCGTTGTCGTCGTGGAGTAGGTCTCATCAACCGAACCACGTAAATCTCTGTGTTCTGTTCTTGATCGTTCTTTACTATTCCTATTGCTTGTCTTGGATTACTCGTATTGTTCACATTAACCCTGATTGGCATAAGAAACTGGTATTAGAGCTGAGGTTTTGAGGTTTCTGTGATGGTGAAATACGAGATAGAGAAGTTCGATGGAAGTAACGATTTTAATCTTTGGATGATTAAGATGCGAGCAGTATTAGTTCAACAGGGTCTGCTGAAGACGTTGAATGGGAATGCTGCACTCGCTGAATCACTTTCAGAAGCAGAGAAGGAAGATCTCATGCAGAGAGCTCATGGTCAGATTCTACTCTGTTTGAGCATTGAGGTCTTGCGGGAAGTAGCGACGGAAACTACGGCCGATGGGCTATGGAGTATGCTGGAGACAAGGTATATGACGAAATCTCTAACTAATCATTCGTATCTAAAGAAGAAATTATTTAGTTTACAGATGTTAGAAGGGGAATCGTTGAAAGACCATATGGATGAACTCAACCGAGTATTCTTAGATTTGGCAAATATAGATGTCAAATTCGAAGAAGAAGATAAGGCAGTACTATTGCTTGCATCCCTACCACCATCATATGAAAGCTTTGTTGATTCTTTTATGTCTGGTAAAACAACTACAACCTTTGAGGATGTTAAAGCAGCATTGAACTCGAAGGAGTTGTGACGGAGGTCAATGGAAGAAAGCAGCTCAGGAGATGGTTTGGTTGTAAGGGGAAGGTCGCAGCATGTGGTCGATGGGTAGGGTCGTTCACGATCTACATTGAAACCTACGAAGCACAGATGCTTTAACTGTAAGAAGGAGGGACATTTCAAAAGGAATTGTTCTGAGCTTAAAAAGAGGCCAGCAGAGGTAGCAGTCATCGAAGAAGATAATGGTAGTGTCTTGGCAATCATTGAAGAATGTGATGAAGCTGGAGATCAATGCCTGCTTCGCCGAAGATAGGTGGATATTGGATACTAGTTGTACATTCCATGTATGTCCTCATAAGGAATGGTTTTCCACTTACACAGTCATTAATGGCGATAAGGTGTTAATGAGAAACGACGCTCCTTGTAAGGTGGTTGGAATTGGTACTATTCAGATCAAGATGCACGATGGTGTTGTGAGGACTATAACAAACATCAGACATGTTCCAGATTTGAAGAGGAACTTAATCTCTTTTGGAACTCTGGATGGTAATGGTTGCAAATATGTTGGTGAAGGTGGTGTTCTTCGGATTTCTAAGGGGAGTCTTACAGTTATGAAGGGGTTGAAAAAGAATGGTCTATATGTGCTACAGGGTAACACAGTTACCGAATCTGTAGCAGTATCATCATCAGACAAGGAAGTTGAGACTACCAAGCTATGGCATATGCGGTTAGGGCATATGAGTGAAAGGGGGATGGCTATACTGAGCAAGTAGGATTTACTTTGTGGGCAGAAGGTTGGAAAACTGGAATTCTGTGAACATTGTGTCTTCAGGAAGCAATGTCGGGTTAAGTTCAGTACAGCGGTTCACAATACCAATGGAACTCTGGATTACATCCATTCAGATCTTCGGGGTCCCTCTCGGGTCAGCTCACATAGTGGGGGTAGATACATTTAACCTTGATAGATAATTTTTCTAGGAAAGTATGGGTTTACATACTGAAATGCAAAGATGAGGCATTCGTCAATTACAAGCAGTGGAAGACCTTGATCGAGAAACATACTGGAAAATCGATCAAACGCTTGAGGACTGACAATGGCATGAAATTTTGCAGAAACGAGTTTAATAGGTTCTGTGTAGACGAAGGGATAGTGAGACACCATACGGTCAGAAAGACCCCACAACAGAATGGGGTGGCGGAACGTATGAACAGAACTCTATTGGAACAAACTCGTTGTATGCTTTCAAATGCAGGGCTGCCGGAGGTGTTTTGGGCTGAAGTAGTGAACACGACAGCATATCTGGTGAATATTTCACCCTGTACATCTATCGAGTGTAAACTCCTAATGAGGTATGGTCTGGTTATCCTGGTAATTATGAGAACTTGAGGATCTTTGGTTGTTCGGCTTATGCACATGTTAAAGAAGGTAAACTTGATCCGAGGGCTAAGAAATGTGTATTTCTCGGGTATGAGCCTGGAGTTAAGGGTTATCGATTGTGGAATCCAAATGGAAAATCTAAGAAGTTTCTCATAAGTAGAGATGTTACTTTTGATGAGTTAGCCATGGTAACTCAGAAGCTAACGCCTGTAGATGCTCGGGGGGGTGTTGGTAAACAGGTGGAACAGGAAGATCATAGGGAGCTGGTGGAGTTTGAGATAGACACGCTGGAAGAGGTTCGACCTCAGGTAGATGAGCAAGCTGAGGAAGATGAACCAGAGCTGGTTCATTATAGTGTTGCGAAAAACAGGGGGAGGAGAGACATTCGAGCACCGGAAAGGTATGGGATGGCAGATATGGTTGCATTTGTACTTAGTGTGGGAGAAAGCATTGATGGAGGTGAGCCATGCACCTACGAAGAAGCTATGAGGAGTGATGAATCACGGCAGTGGTCTCTTGCCATGAATGAGGAGATTGAGTCTCTTCGGAAGAACCAGGTCTGGGAATTAGTCGAGCAGCCTAAGGGTCAGAAGATTGTTGGTAGCAAATGGGTTTTCGAGAAGAAGAAAGGAATCCCAGGGGTGGAATATGCAAGTTATAAAACACGGTTGGTAGCTAAGGGGTTTACACAGCGAGAAGGGATAAACTTCAATGAGGTATTTTCTCCTGTTGTTAAACATAACTCTATTAGAGTGATACTTGCTATGGTTGCTTTGTATGATATGGAATTGGAGCAGCTTGATGTTAACACTGCGTTCTTACATGGAGAGCTGGAAGAACAAATCTATATGCGTCAGCCAGAGGGGTTTGAAATTCTCGGGAAAGAAGACCAGGTCTGTTTGCTGAAAAAGTCTTTGTATGGACTGAAACAGTCTCCTAGGAAGTCATACAAGCGTTTTGACACGTTTATAGTTAAAAACGGCTATGACAGAAGCAGGTATGATAGTGTGTGTACCACAGGAAACTATCGGATGGTTCTTATGTGTATCTACTTTTGTATGTGGATGACATGCTGATAGCTTGCAAGGATATATCGAAAATCCACATGTTAAAGGATCAGTTAAAGGGTGAGTTTGAGATTAAAGACTTGGGTGCCTTAAGGAAGATATTGGGTATGGAGATACGGAGAGACAGATCTACTGGGAAACTGTTCTTGTCTCAGAAAACGTACATCGAGAAGGTGTTGGAACGTTTTGGTATGACTGAGGCAAAACCTGTCGGTACTCCATTGGCAGCACACCTCAAGCGTTCGGGTGAACTGTCACCAACAACTGATGACGAGACAGAGTACATGTCTCGGGTGCCTTATGCAAATGCATTATGTATGCTATGGTGTGCACAAGGCCCGATATTTCAGATGCTGTTAGTGTAGTAAGCAGATACATGGGTAGACCTGAGAGAGGTCATTGTAAGGCTGTGAAATGGATACTGCGGTATCTAGGAAGAACTGCGGAGCTTGGTTTAGTTTACGACAGAAGGGCTGACACTTCTGGTTCGGTAGTTGGATTTGTAGATTCGGATTTTTCGGGGGATCTTGAAAGGAAGAGGTCGCTGACGGGCTATACGTTCACACTCTGCGGGAGTGCCATTAGTTGGAGAGCAGTGTTGCACTTGGTGGTAGCGCTGTCTACAACGGAAGCTGAGTACATGGCATCAACAGAGGTGGTGAAGGAGGCAATATGGCTGAGCGGTTTAGTTCGGGATTTGGGCCTGAAGCAGGAGGTGACAGAGGTCTACTGCGACAACCAGAGTGCTATTCATTTGACCAAAAATCAAATGTATTACGAGAGAACTAAACACATTGACGTCAAATATCACTTTATCAAGGACGTGATTGAAGAAGGGAAGATCACGATGAAGAAGGTTTCTACGGCAGAGAGTCCAGCGGATATGCTGACCAAGGAAGTTACAACTTTCAAGTTTAAGCATTGCTTAGACTTGATTGGGATTTCCCGATGTTAGCCCTACCAGGGCTGGAGCGACGATGGCTCAGAGGCGCTGAGCTATGATGGTGGCAGATCTAAGTCAAGAGAAGCATATTCAAGTCAAGGTGGAGAATTGTTAGAAGTGACTTGAATATGGATTGGTAACGAACCCGGTTTACGACCCGCCAACCCGTTTACAAGGCAATGGTAATTGCCTACCAAGACCTTTGGTCTCGACGCAGAATTTTGGACCCATTAGCGGAGCTGATTACTGAGACAGAGCTGGTATGCGAAGCAGGGCTGTGAGGCAGAGCTGGAATGTGGAAGCTAGGCTTATGTCGGTGGTTAGTGTTATCCGTGTATAATGTCGGTTGTAGAGAGAGTAAGTTGTAGAGAGTCGGTGAGGCGGTGGGATTAGGGTTTAGTGGCTATATAAACTAAACCCTAAGGAGATATCAGTAGCACAATCTCACGAATCTCTTGCGTAAACTTGTTTGCTTATCATAGTGGAAATCATGGTGCCGTTGACGTCGTGGAGTAGGTCTCACCAACCGAACCACGTAAATCTCTGTGTTCTGTTCTTGATTGTTCTTTACTATTCCTATTGCTTGTTTTGGATGACTCGTATTGTTCACATTAACCCTGATTGGCATAACAAGTTCTTTAACTGCTTCAACATTCTAAATGTTGTTCTCAATTACTTATGTTTCTTACATATAGGACAGAAACCCAAACCGGATAACTCCCACTTACCTTCTTGTGAAACAAGATTTTACTTCATTCTTTTAGGAAATCAAACCTTTTAAGTTTCCTTTTCAATGTTATATCCCAACTCCTATTAGTATGCTTTATCCTTATCAACCATTGATTAGTTTTGCGTACTGTACCAACTACATGAGTCAGTTTGATAAGAACCTTCAAGTTCTTCTCTAGGCCAGCCAAAGATAAACGTAATACTAATATAAAACTTTATTAATAACTTCAATATTCATATTCATATTCATATTCATATCTAACTACTATGAACTCGGCCATATATATAGGCTACAACTAGACAAATTAGACTTTAACTAGGACTCAATATTTAGAAATATAGAAACTTCTAAATTACTTGGAAACTTTAAAATATAGAAACTCCTAAATTACGTAGAAACTCTAAAATATGGAAACTCTTAATATTATACTATAGAATATCTTCTAAAATATATCCTAATATTAAATATAGAGAATATCTTTCTCTATCATTCCTCCTCCCTTGACAACATCCTTGCCCTCAAGGATGTTCTCAGTCATAGTTAACACCGGGTCTCCCTCATCTTCGACAATTGGTATTTCATCATCAATCACAATATAGAGGATAAGTGCCTTCTTCAAAACAAAAACACGAAAAAACAAGATAAATTTTAGTTCCCTCTGGTAATTCCAAACGATACACTATTGGACTGATTTTTTCCAGTATTTTGTATGAACCATAATACTTTGGAGATAATTTTAGAGACACCCTTCTTACTGTAGAACTTCTCTTCTCAGAGCAGTTACTCTCATTAGATGCTACTTGTTTGGAATATCCTCCATATATGATTAGTTTTGTTTCCTTCAGTAGATTGATGTTCATCGAACAGTTTGATCGAGGAGAAGGTCTAGGAACATATTTGTCAATGTGAATTTCCTTCTTTTTGGATTCTTCTTTTTGTATATTCATCAGGATGGCATCAATGTCGCCTTCCTCTGAGATTTTTGTGTTCTCTTTGTGAGCTTCCTTCTCCTCTACTTTGGTTGTTTTTCTCTCTGTCTTCTCCTCATCTTTTTCGGGCTTCTTAACCATATTTGAAAGACAATCAAATTTTTCTTGATATTCATTGTATGGGGTCGTTTGTCGTAATTTTGCTTGTGCATCCCATGCATCTTCATACGTTGTTCTCCCGAAGCGATCGACAACCGCTTCGACAAACTCTTCCCATGAACGAATACTTCTTTTAGCCCAACGACACCATTGCAATGCTTTTCCATCCAAGTAATTGATTGCAAACTGAATCTTTTGGTCTTGCGCAGTGTCATAAATCTCAAAATATTGTTCAGCTTGAAAAATCCATCCTTCCACATCTGATCCGTTAAACCGTTTAAAATATAACCTTTCACCTTTAGACCGATCACCTCTTTGAGACACAATCTCTCTATTGTTGACCAATCGATCAATCTTCTCAATCAATAATGATTGATTTACCGTCATCTCAGCCATCTTCTCTGCCAATTTACCCAATTACTTCTCCATTCTTCTTTTTATTTTTTACTTTTTTTTGAGTTTATACCAAAAACAAGATTCTCTAACGAAGGGAAAAAAATAGTGCGAAAGCGAATGATAGGATCGTTTGCTCTGGATACCAATTGATAAGAACCTTCAAGTTCTTCTCTAGGCCAGCCAAAGATAAACATAATACTAATATAAAACTTTATTAATAACTTCAATATTCATATTCATATTCATATTCATATTCATATTCATATTCATATTCATATCTAACTACTATGAACTCAACCATAAATATAGGCTACAACTAGACAAATTAGACTCCAACTAGGACTCAATATTTAGAAATATAGAAATAGAGAAACTTCTAAATTACTTGGAAACTTTAAAATATAGAAACTCCTAAATTACTTAGAAACTCTAAAATATGGAAACTCCTAATATTAGACTATAGAATATCTTCTAAAATATATCCTAATATTAAATATAGAGAATATCTTTCTCTATCACAGTTATCCTTTCGGATCTCAATCTCAATGTACTAGTTGGTCATTATGAACTTTTACTTCGTGATAAGAACAAAGACCTTTTTTCATAGTCTTTTACTATGAATCGACATCTTTTAATAAGGATTTTTTACACTTTGAAAACCTAATTGTATCTTACAGTTACCCTGTTTAGGCAGTTGGACAAAGTTCTAAACTTGATTTCAAACATGGATTCCAATTCTAATCTTATGGCTCTCAACCAATTTTTATAGTCTGGTTCCTTCATAGCTTTTGTGCATGTCCCCTAAGACTCACATGGGGTTTTGAACAACTTTGTGAAATCTTCCTAATCTCTTAAGAAAACTTTCAGAGTTCTCTACTGCGAATCTTATTTGTCTAGTGCGGTAGACAACTTGAGTTACAAACTTTGTTTGTCTGTTGTCTCGTCTGGGAGACTTGGGCCGCATAAACTAACGTTGGGATACTATTGTCAATTTGTTGCTCAGTTCGAATGAAATTCAAAATATTTCTCCCACTTGTCTTTTTGAAAACTTAATAGAGTGATGTCTCCTTAAAAACGAGAACTTAAAATAAAACTTCTAATTCTTAGAGGACATGTAAGAAAAATCACAAAGTGATGCCCCCGTAATTAAAAACGGGTGTCCACATAAAATTTCTAATTTTTCTACTTAACCACATAAAATAGGCGTTCATGTAAGAAAATTAGTTATCCACATGTTGGTCACCCTGAAATAATAGGTGCTAAAAGCCCACGCATAGGCGCCAATTTACATATAAAGGTTCCTCAAAGTATGTTGTCAAATTATTTGTGTTTACACAAAATGGGAATGGAATCCTATTGTTTCTCAAATACTTCTTACGGAAGCTTAGTTCTATGTTAAGTAAGCATGTAAATATTATAAAGAACATGATTATTAAAGAGAAATGCTGCTTGGCCTGAATGGCAGTCCAACTTGGGCCCGAAGCGTGACGTGGCCTGCCACTCGGGACCAAACTGACATTCCTAGTATCTTTTTTGTTTGGGAATTTGACTACGATATACGATAGCCATTACAATGGCTTGTTACATCAAATATGTGATAAACACGATAATTGTCAAATTTAACAGGGGCATGCCTAAATCCCAACTAAATTATGGTCCAAAGTCCAACTAAATCCAAAGATTCCATCTCTTCTGCAGATCAAACCCGGGACTTCTGGGAACTTTTGGAGTTTATGTCTAACACATTAAATCACTTGGGCAACCAAGACCGTGCTCCTAGTATTAGAAGGGAGGATTTTAAGCATTATTATACTTTGGTCCCTGAACTTAACAATTAATTCCTTCAATTCCTTTCCTCACTTCTATCCATAGAATAGAGAGAGGGAGAACTGACGAAGTAACGAACGAGAGCTCGAGCAAGAGAGAGGGAAATCGAGAGCATTCTGTTGATTTCCCGCTCAAGATTCTCTATTTTTTCAATCTTTCCTTGTTCTGCTCCATCTTCTGGTTAGGATTAGGCTTTAGCATCTTCCTCCAACAGAAATTCATGGCGTTACTAACAAAAAACGAAAGTTAAGGTTAGCGTTTATCATCTTCCTCCAACTATTTATGTCATTCCTTTATGAAATTGTTGTGATTTAGGGTTTATGATACTTTATATTCAGAAATTTTTATGATTACTTACTGAAATTGTTAGGGTTTTTGATACCTAAAGTTTATGATTCCATCTTGTTTTGAAGTTTCTATGAAATTGTTTTGAAGTTTATGATTGCATTAATATGTTCTTATATTTTATGTTTGAAATGGTTGCTAGAGAAAGGGAGATAGAGCTTCAAGCAACAGAGAGGTTCAAAGACAGAGTGGTCGATAAGGGTTACAGTTCAAGCTATGGAAGTCCATTGAGGAGGGAAATTATGTGGCTTTTGCAGTTCCACACTCTGCTCAATGGTAGACATAGATGATCATTGAGGAGGGCAGTTAAGTGTGAAGAGGTATAAAAGAAAAGAAGAAAGAAAGTCTTGTGTGAGAAAAGTGACTTTATAGTGAGAGAAGCTAGATTTCTGTGTTTTGGTTCAAGTGAAGAATCTTGACAAAAGAAGAAATATTGGAGGAGATTTGTATGTTCTTGTAAGGTAAGTTGTTCGACAATATTTAATTATGGCATGAAGAAATTATTATTGGTTCAAAACAAACTATGGGTATGTTAATTGAAGTGAGTATATTTTCAGTGAGATGTGTTGAATGAGTTGATTTTAGTAGATTGTGTTGACTTAATGTGGTTATATTGCTTTCAATCTCCAACAAAAACAAAGAAAGAAGTAAGATGAAAACAACCATGTCCAATGAAAAGAAAACTTAGCCATGGGAACCAGTTCTAACCTCATCAATGGAGGATGGAGATTTGGTACTTTTGCTACTTTACTTGCCTGCTCAATTCTCTTATCATTTCTTATATACCTGTACCAAGGCTCCAGTTTATCGCCTTTCGAGCTCATCAAATCTATCCGAACAAAAGCGATGACAGCACCAGCACCAACACAAACACCAGCACCAGCACCAACAACATCACAAGCACCAGCACCAACACTAACACCGGTGGTTGCACCAGTAGCAGCAACAGTGCTAATGCCAACAATGGCATCAATATCAGCAGCACCAACACCAACACCAACACCAACACCAACAGTCACAATAACTAGTCCTGAAACCCTGGCCAATACTAGTATAGACATTGTTATTGGTAAGCCTAAAAGTGTGGCGAATACTAGTTCCCTATTGTTAGATGATACAACATATGACAAGTTACTGATGAATGAATCAAAAGTAAAAGAATGTAATATCTTTGATGGTAAATGGGTTTACGATCCAAAAAAAAGTCCATTATATAAAAATCGGTTGTGCCCTTTCCTTAGTGATCAAGTTAGTTGCCGAAGAAATGGACGACCGGAATTCGAATATGAGAAATGGAGGTGGGAAGCTAAAGACTGTCAAATTCCTAAGTAAGAACACATATCATCAACATGTACATGTGTATGTCTGTGTGTGTATACTGAATAGCGTTTTGGGTGATAATCAGGTGGAACGGGAAGGAGATATTAGAGAGATTAAGAGGGAAAAGGGTGATTATAGCAGGAGATTCACTCAATAGAAACCAGTGGGAATCTCTCTCTTGTCTTCTTTACTCTGCAATTTCTCCCAGACGGGCGTATGTTCGGTCTGGTAGTCGTCCCAAGATCTTCAAAGCCAAGGTAAATTTAACTGCGCTCTTACACTTCATCGAGTCACATACATAGAGATAGTAAAAACTGAGTAAGAAAAGAGAATTTCAATTCTTCTGCTGGGTTTCCTAATGTGTGTCTTTAAGAAAGAAATTCCTTCTTTATTAGTACTTAGAAACGTCTAGAACGATTCAATCAGCGAGAGAAATTAAACTAGTTTGTTAAAATTGGAAAATAGTTATGAAGATACCTGTACCATTGTAGGAAACATGTTAGAAGGACTCATTTAGTTAGGAGGTGCTATAAATGGTACAAACATCATCATTTTTGTATATTTGGAGGTGAGTCTGGTCATTTTGGGCGTTTCTTCATTATTCTAATCGCTCAGGCTAAAAATTAGCATCAAAATTTTTTGCCTTCTTTTGAGAATTATGGGAGTAGGCGATATGCACTTTATAACGAAAGACCCAAATTCGCATTTTTCTTAAGGAATTAAACAAGGGAAAAATCGGGTGTTGCAGATTTTAGTGTTGATTGAACAAAAAAGTATTAATAATATAACAATTTGGTTCTGTAGACGTGTTTGAGGGCTACCACCTGTCCGATGGTATTGGCCCCCTCAAACAGTAAGCTCTCTATAAGATTTGAGCCCCTCAAGCAACCAAGCATATATATCTTAAAAAATCTCATTAACTTTAATTTTATTTTCAAATCATTATTATCTTCAACCACAAATACAAATTACGAGTATCAATTATGAATAATGAATTAAGGTGTAGCTTAGTTGGTAGATTTGAATCTTATCATGAAAGTAATGCAGTTTAGCTGGTATCGACTTGCTTCTAAGTACTTAGGAGCAATAAATACGTTGTTAACACAACCATTAGATTTATCTAATTAATTTTAAAAATATTAATCAAATTAATACATTTCGAGGTTTTTGCTTACTACAGTACGTATAGGAAAACATGGTGATGTAGAATTAAATGACTGTATATTGGCCTTAATAAGATTTTGCATCAGACCCAAACTTAGCCGCACCACTGATAGACGTGCCACATGTTTAATATTTTGTTGCTATATTAACAATTGTGCACGCCATATTATTTCTTTCTTGAAGTTTAAGCTTACAGAACTGATAAATAATAGTTTGGAGTAATATGATTACATAAGTTAATAAACCACTACTAACCCTCAACTATGATACTGTAATCATAAGTCATTTTTGAATGTGTAAATAATTTTAAATTTGAACCATATTAAAAGAGAAAATTCTGTTAAGTTGAGCGTGCAAATGTAGGTATACAAAAGGAATTTGTATATAAAGCTGCATTTATTGTTGATGACAGGATTACAACTGCACTGTTGAGTTCTTCTGGAGTCCATTCCTAGTTCAATTTGATGAAACCAAACGAGTCGGTCATAGAGTTCTAAATATTGATAAACTCTCTCCCTTTGCTAAACAATGGCGAGGTGCTGATGTTATGATTTTCAATACTGGATATTGGTGGACGCGTAAGATACAACGGTAAGCTCATCCTTCCATCCTTTTTTCTTCATGTAACATATACACACGCACACAAACACATACACTGCCATCACGCATACAGATAGATGTATCTGTCTATTGATTGACACACAAATTTTTTCCTATATATATATATATATATATATATGAACACATAACTTAGGGAAAAATGACTAATTGTGTAAGATTGATGCATGCAGATGGGATCTATATCAACATAAAGGGAAGTTGGTGAAGGATGTGAAGCCGGAAACTGCATTCCAAATAGCCATGAAAACATGGGCTAATTGGGTCGATCTCAACGTTGATCCAGCCAAAACAATTGTTGTTTTTAGGAGCATCTCTGCTATACATAAAGAGTGAGTTCATAAACAGAAACACAGAATCTTATTCTCAATGTTTTCTTGATAATTTCAAAAACAACATAACCCATAAGTGTGAGGACTAAGTAATCTTGAATGAATGATTGTTTAAAATGCAGAGAGCAATGGTGTTTCAATCAAACACAACCAATCAACGACGATTCATACATAACGCCATTTCGAAGATCCTTAATTGAAATAATCCTAAAGACGATAAAACAAATGCGAACGCCAACAAAGTATCTAAACATTACGAAACTCTCAGAATATCGTAAAGATGCTCACCCGACGATATACACAACTAAACGAGGTAAGCTATTGACAATAGAGCAAAGAAGAGAACCGGAGCTGTATGCAGATTGTAATCACTGGTGTTTGCCTGGGGTTCCTGATACATGGAACTCACTATTGTTTACTTCTCTCTTCTTGGACTCGTATCCTAATCAATTGTAGCATGAAAATATATTTTCTTTTTCTGATTCCAGTTTTCTGTTCTTTGTAATGCAAACAAGGTATTACCTGTGTCCATATTTTCTTTTTGCAGTCAATTAAGACAAAGAAATTTGGATATCATCAAGCAAAAGAGTAAGAAAAAATCTGGGTAACCCATTATACAAATCAAAGGGAACTCAACTCATATATATATATATATATATATATATATATATATATACATATATATAATTATATTCAAGATACAAATTGCACACTAGAGTATCATCCTTTGGTGCAATTGTTGAACACTCCCGCTCAAGCACATGAGGTCTTGGGATCTGGCATCGGAGGAAGCAGCTTATTATCAAGTTTTATATAGTGTAATTTAGGTAGTAAATAAGTAAAGGTAGGAACGGGCTTTCAGGCCCCCTAGATGGTCCCAAGGCTCTTTATATGGGCTTTAGGGCTCAAGATCTCTTCATTGACGGTTATAAGATCTCTTCATTGACGGTTATAGTGCTCATCCAAAGTCATGATGTATTGTATATTATATGCATGATGTATCAATGCCATACAAAGGTAATGATTCTTGGAGTCAAATCTCAAAAAAAAAAAAAAAATTGATACACTAGAATTAGGGTTATTTTTATGTCTTACTTTATCTTTATTTATTTATTTTTATGTTGAAAAGGCAGTATTGTCATTAATAACTAAGAGTATTATTACAATAAAATTGAGAAATGATAACGGGAATTGAGATTCATATCTTGTCTTCGTGGTTATTCTTCGTCACCTGCTTTATCTTTGTGATTGTAGATGTGGTTTGCCATTGAATAACTTTCCTTGGATCCTGTAATAATGATTGATGATATTCATATTGTCGCTCTAATAATAACATGTTTGTACTTTTTTTCTACCGCCCAATTTATGCTTTATAATATAGCTTTCGTTTCATTTTCTTCTATTGTTCTCGCCCTGAGTTTAACTACTTTTGCTGCAATAAATTTAGCATGGTGATAATGACAAATAATGCCAATTCTATATTTTTCATTACAGTTAGTGAAGGATGCATCTGTATTCATTTTGATATACGGATACGGGGGAGGGGTCCATTTAGGATGATTGTTATTCGAACTACGTTTAGGTGCCTTTTGCGTGATTGCCGGAAATGCTAGAATTTGCTCTATCACTTCGTGGGGTTCGGTAATTGTTTGTCTGAAACATGTCACATCTGGCTTTCCAGATGAACCACAAAATAGTAGTAAGGTTAGTCACTAATTCATTGTTCTGATTGTAAATGAGGATTTCAATGCAATAATCCAATTATAAATCGAATATGTTGTTAGAGTTGATATTGAAATAAAACCATATCCTCTTTGCAAACGGGCAATGTAGATGAGTATGTTGGATCGTTTCAATACTAGTGCATGAATGACATTCAAACTGATTATTAATATACGTACCAATTCTATGGTTGACTAGCAGCTAATTAGTGCAGCATTTCCATATGGACATGGATATCCTCGGAATAGTGCTGAAATTCCAAATATAATTCCACTCTACATCCTCGATGGGGTTAAGGTGCGGTGTATTGTTTATGTGATGATACATCTAACTAGCAGAAAGCTTACCAGATTGAGAGAGAGTCCATCTTTAAGTATCATGACAGTTGTTGGAAGGTCTGTAGTTTTGATAAGATTGCAAATGGTTTAATCAAAGTTAGCATTAAGGATATTATCATCCCAATTGTTGTCTCGGATAAGTTGGGAGACCCAAATGAGAGAGGAATTATACTGGTTATGTAACGGGGGAGGGGTACTCGGAACCCAATATCAGTCTAGATATTTATAGCATTACCTCGATGAACTTCACATATTGTCAATGGATTAGTAATGCCTAATTGTTTGCGAATACATTTCCAATTCCACGAGTGAGTATTACTGATAGGTTTTGGGTGCTCAGCTCGAAGAAAGTATTTAGCTTTGAGGATCTTTGCCCAAATAGCATCGGGTTCAGTTTGTAAGCGCCAGGCTAATTTACTCAAAAAAGCTAGGTTAGTGAAGTATGGGTTCCTCATACGGAGGCTTCCTTTTTTCGTGGGAAGGCAAATGGTAAACCAAGCCGTTGTACAAATACCTTCAAATTTACCTCACCAGAAGGACTTCTGCAAAGTCGCTATGTGTTTGCATATGCCTTTGGGAATGACAAAGCATTGCATCTGATATCGGGGTACAACTGATGCAATTGCAGAAACAACAACGGTACGATCAACATGTGACAGAAAGTTATTCTACCAGCGAGAGAGTTTCATCTGAATCTGGTCAAGAATTGTGTTAGAAACTTTACTTTTATTCACCCCAATAAAAAGTTGAGCTCCAAGATATTGGCTGAAAGAGAAACATGTTTGACCTTGAAATTTCTAATGATCATACACTTGAATTTAGTGTGAGAGTTCATAGAGAAGAAGATATTGGATTTGGAATAGTTAATCATTTGGCCCGAAGACTTACAAAAGATATAAAGAATACTTTTAAGGTTGTGGATATTATCTAGAGAGTTTTTATCGAAAATAATGTAGTCATTCGCAAAAAACAGATGTTTGATAACTATACCATTACGGGCAGAAGGAAATCCAAGGAAGGATTATCAGTAGGGGTGGATTCTAGAAGTATGCTGAGACCTTCCATCGCTAACGTGAAAAGAAAGGGAGATAAAGGATCCCCTTAACGAATGCCTCTAGGCGGGTAGAAGAATGGTCCTGGTCTAGCATTAATAAGCACTGCCATGGAGGACGTTGAAATGATGAATCGAGTCATTTTAATCCAATGGGACGAGAAGTCTAGTTTAGTCATGCTTTCAGCAAGGAAGGACCATTCAATTCTATCGAATGCTTTAGACATATCCAGTTTAAGACCGAAGTAGCTCTTGGCCCCCTTAGTTTTCTTAAAGGAATGAATGATTTCTTGCCCAATAATGATATTATCAGTGACCTATCTATTAGGAATATAAGCCTCTTGAAAAGGGGTATAATCGTACTAAGAGTGGTTTTAAATCTATCTGCCACAATTTTGGTAATGATCTTATAACTCGAGTTCAACAGACTGATCGGCCTATAGTCTGCCGGAATTTGAGGGGTATAAGTTTTAAATCTATCTGATACATGAGTCTAATTAGTCATAACAGGGAGATTAATAGTCTCAAAGAAAGCATATAGCATATCAATCATATCTCTATCAATTGTATCCCAGTTCTACTGAAAGAATGTTGGGGGATAGCCATCCGGGCCAGGGGCGGCTTCTGCTCTGAGATTATGGATAGCTGATTCAATTTCATCTCTGATAAGAATGAATGTAAGGTAACTACTCTGACTATCTGACACCGACGACTCAAACAGGTCAAGGATAATCAAAGAGGTAGCAAGGTTGGTGGTAGTAGCAATACTAGTTAGATGAGAAGTGAACACTTGGGAATATCAGCTTCGTGAGAAACTCATTCCCCCTTAGAATTCTTAACCGAGTGAATTTTATTACGCCTATCATGAGTGAAGTTATCTTTATTTATTTGTTTCCAGCGATTGTAATACTCTAATAATATAAATAAACATGGATGTATACGATTTTCCTCAACCAAAACCTAAACATTTTGTGGTATGAAAGCCTAAAATATTCTAAGTAGTATATTTTCGATCCTATTTTGCTTCTGCTTAACCGGCGGCAATAGCCTCTTCAATGACTATCGTTCGTCGGAATCGTGAATTTCTTTTTACGCTTTTTATTTACTGGTTTCAATTAACTTAGATAAATATCCCCTAATTTTTTTTTTTGATATTATCAACATATTTGGTTCACTAAATTATAGTGTCTTTTGTTTCCTAAGAGATGGATGGGATGACGAATTTCCTAAGTTACAAACTGGGTGGTTCAGTTTGGGGTATATTGGAGCTTTTTCGAGAATTTGATACTTGGAAATTGATTGATGAAGATATTGGTATTATTGTTTGAATACATTTGTTCAATTTAGTGCACGATCGATATCTATAGATGGGAAGTTTTTCGCCAATCGATAATGTTAGTCGTCATTTGGAGTTCAAGATTTAGGCATCCCCATTTGTGTTATTGCTTGGTTTGTCAACACAAATTAATCGTGTTTTCGCCATGGGCCTCTGAATTCGTTGTGATTAAGCTCATTTAGTACAAAGGACTTTTGAATCTAGTGTGGTTAATCCCATGTGTTATAATACTCTACTATTGTAAATAAACACGGCAGTATATGGCTTTCCTCAACCAAAAACTAAATCATTCAAGAAAAATCCCATTAATAAAACAAAATTTGAAACTTCAGAATAAATAATGATCCTGAAATCAATCTTGAGCTTTTTCGAGAATTTGATACTTGGAAATTGATTGATGAAGATATTGGTATTATTGTTTGAATACATTTGTTCAATTTAGTGCACGATCGATATCTGTAGATGGGAAGTTTTTCGCCAATCGATAATATTAGTCGTCATTTGGAGTTCAAGATTTAGGCATCCCTATTTGTGTTTTTGCTTGGTTTGTCAACACAAATTAATCGTGTTTTCGCCATGGGCCTCTAAATTCGTTGTGATTAAGCTCATTTAGTTCAAAGGACTTTTGAATCTAGTGTGGTTAATCCCATGTGTTATAATACTCTTCTATTGTAAATAAACACGGCAGTATATGACTTTCCTCAACCAAAACCTAAATCATTCAAGAAAAATACCATTAATAAAACAAAATTTGAAACTTCAGAATAAATAATGATCCTGAAATCAATCTTGAGCTTTTTCGAGAATTTGATACTTGAAAATTGATTGCTGAAGATATTGGTATTATTGTTTGAATACATTTGTTCAATTTAGTGTACGATCAATATTTGTAGATGGGAAGTTTTTCGCCAATCGATAATATTAGTCGTCATTTGGAGTTCAAGATTTATGCATCCCTATTTGTGTTTTTGCTTGGTTTGTCAACACAAATTAATCGTGTTTTTGCCATGGGCCTCTTCGTTGTGATTAAGCTCATTTAGTTCAAAGGGCTTTTGAATCTAGTGTGGTGAATCCCATGTCTTATAATACTCTACTATTGTAAATAAACATGGCAGTATATGGCTTTCCTCAACCAAAAACCTAAATCTTTCAAGAAAATTACCATTAATAGAACTAAATTTGAAACTTGGGAATAAACAATGATCCTGAAATCAATCTTGAACTTTTTCGAGAATTTGATACTTGGAAATTGATTGATGAAGATATTGGTATTATTGTTTGAATACATTTGTTCAATTTAGTGCACGATCGATATCTGTAGATGGGAAGTTTCTCGC
The DNA here is from genome assembly GCF_041429995.1 of Eschscholzia californica. NCBI lineage: Eukaryota > Viridiplantae > Streptophyta > Magnoliopsida > Ranunculales > Papaveraceae > Eschscholzia > Eschscholzia californica. The sequence continues at coordinate 25,615,137 of NW_028238309.1, read as the reverse complement.
CAATCGATAATATTAGTCGTCATTTGGAGTTCAAGATTTATGCATCCCTATTTGTGTTTTTTCTTGGTTTGTCAACACAAATTAATCGTGTTTTTGCCATGGGCCTATGAATTCGTTGTGATTAAGCTCATTTAGTTCAAAGGGATTTTGAATCTAGAGTGGTGAATCCTATGTGTTATAATACTCTACTATTGTAAATAAACACGGCAGTATATGGCTTTCCTCAACCAAAACCTAAATCTTTCAAGAAAAATACCATTAATAGAACTAAGTTTGAAACTTCGGAATAAAAAATGATCCTGAAATCAATTTTGGAAACGAAACACAAAAATCCAGACAACAGCTGACAAAGTCAACTGCGAATCTGTGAGAATGAAATTATGTCAATCAGAAACCTAAGCTTCAGGTTTACTCTAAGTGAACTACGTAAAAACACTACTAGAAAAGAGATTTAATTTCACTCTAATGTTTACTCAGATTTAGGTTCATGATTCTATACATATGTAGATTTACGCGGTTTAGTTTCAACAAATGAAGGATAAAAATCCAAAAGTTAGATGGATACACGGTAAACCAATTCTTAAAGGAAATTTATAAGGTTCAGGATTGATCAAGAGACAAAGTGGTAGAGTGTGTCCAACAAGTTGTAGACGATAGAAAATCACACGGTTAGAATGTTGTTAGGTGGGACCGGCAACTAGGTTACGGACCTTCAAGTAGACTGGTAAGCGAGCGGAGGCTAGACTTGTGTTGGATGTTGGGTGTAAGGATGATTATGAATATCCATCTTAAAAAATGCTCTCATAATTTCTAGAGAACTACTTTTATTTCTGATTTTTCTTGCTTCTGTTTGCTTGTTGAAACCCACTACATATCTATTTAGAACAGAGAATTTAGCCAATATAGTAAGCCCTAGTGAGTTCCACGTTCGAACTTACATATACAATGAAGACTCATCTCAAGTCAATGTAACACCCATGTTTTTTAGTCGAAAAATCGGACGAGTTAGAGCGCCAAAAAGAGCTAGTAACTTTTCAAGATTCAGTTTCTAGTAATTATTTGGTCAATCCAAATAACATCGAGTAGATTTCGTGAAACTATCCGTTTTGATTGGTCATATTTGAGATTTGGAAATCATCAACTTGGACATTGACCGATAACTAGTAGCATGTACTGGTGGTGATGAGTGTAGACTGTCGATTTAGATTGGGGACATTTGGAAAATAATATTTAATTATTCAGGTTTTGAAATTAATATTTATAATTTTCCTATTTCTTAAAAAAAATATTGTTTTATAACTTAAAATGGATAACAGGTTTAAAACGAAAAATGGGTTTAAAATGAATAATGGGTTTAAAATTGGGTATAGGCTTAGTTTTTATTTCAAAATAATTTGATTCAAATTTTTAATTAAATAAAATCACATATGTTTGATTTGGATTAAATAACTAGTTTTCAAACATAACACAAAAATATCTATATAATAAAAAGTAAAGAATTTGTGCTGATTAGGACAAACCCTTTTAATAAAAAGCTACGAATTTGGGTCCATGGGATAAGGGCCAAAACAAAACCTAAAAAAGGATTAGGGTCCTATCTTCTCACAAAATGAGATTTTAGTCCTTTAGCACTTTGGACCCTATTACCCTCATAGATATGAAATCTATCCTGACCCATCTTTCCTCAATTCTCGCCCAAATTCAAGAGAGTCGGACGCCCAAATCTACCCTCATAGATATGAAAACAGTTCGTCTCCCTTTCCAAAACCCTAGAGTTTCTCTACCTAAATCGAGATGAAGCATCTCTCTCTCACCCTCTCTTTCTCTCTCTTTCTAGATCTCTCAATATTTCTTGTTTCCTCACCATACATTTCTGAAGGTTCATCAAACACATTGTAAAACACAACGAAAACCCTATAAAACTCAGAAACAAAACGCAAGAATGATTCATCATCTACATCTTCAAGGTTTTTCTTTATCTTCAAGCTCCATTAACGATTGGTAATGTTTTATAAGGTTTAGACCGTTTCATCTTGAAGTTTTCTTTATGTTTTCATTTGTACCGTTTCATCTTCAAGGTTATGTTTCATCATCTTCATGTTTTTGTTTTAGGGTTTCATCTTGAAACTCTTGTTTTAGCGTCTGTACCATTTCACAAATTGTTTATTACAAAACACATTTTGTATCATCCATTTCATATATTTTCTTTTCATAAACATGTTGTTTCATATTATGTTTTGTATTATGATTTTCCATATTGTGATTTATAAACCGATATTTCCATTCATAATAATGTGCAATTTGATCTGTTATTATCAAGTAAAAAATATATTTTTGTAATACGTAATAAAAATACATAACAAAATACATTTTTTATGCAAAATAATGTGTTATTCTCCAGTAAAAATACCAAAATTGAAAACAAAAGTTTATTAGCAGAAGCAATATGTGTTCTTTATCAGACATTTCCTATTTAGGTAGAGAAATAATATAAATTGTTGCTTGGATAATGTTGATTTCAAAAAGCTAAATCAATTTTATCTGCTGATCGTTGGAACAAGTTCTAAGAACAAAAAGATAAAGGGAAGTCAATGGGAGGCCGCATGCTTGATGTGGTGGGAGAGTCTAAATTTATACTAGATTGCAAGTCAATTTATACTAAAGTGCAAGTCAATTTATACGAGATTCCAAATCAAAAATGGAAAATCTTTCTGATATTTTTTTCACTAAGAAACAATGTAATTTTGTTAACAAATAAAGTTTGTTATTGAAATTTATCTATTTTGTTTGAAGCAAAATGTGTTTTTATCTACTTAAGTATGTTTTTCATATACAAATATTATTCTGTAAACAATAAAAAACTGTTATGTTATATTTTCAGCCAAACAATCGATAAACTTCAAGTTGAAAAGTATAAATTTTATTGGCGGCAAAATGCTTATTTTCATCTGACAAACATATATTGATTACTGAAAATTATATAAACAAACAAAATAATGAGAATAAGTTGGAACAAAATGTGTTTTATTATAACAATAATAAAAAAATTTCTTTTACAGTTCAATGGTGTACAACCATGAATTTTCATTTCAACAAGGCCCAACCATGAACTCGCCAATTGCAGTCTTCTATAAGACAAACTGCAGTGACATGCTTTAAATCGTTCTTCACAAACTTGAAATCGTGATCCATATTTATACTTTATTGACGAAGGTCGAACCCAAATGCCATCGCGGCCCAAGAGAATAGCTGACCAACTTGAAATCTTGACCGGTGCTTATACTATATTAATGAAGGGCGTATCTAACTGCTTTAACACCCCTGGAAACAACTGACCAACGCGGGCAAAGATTTTACCCAACCATCGGATTTCAGAGTCGTCTTCTCTACTCCATTTGATGAATGAGGTTGAAAATCCATGACTAATTACCTAACTTCGTATACAAAATGGATTATGTGGGAAAATGATGCATTATGAATAGTGTAAAATGCATAATGTTTCATAAGTTATATGAAATGCTTAATGCTTGTATAATGTTTATAGTAAATAAGATGTTTTAGACAGTGCAGAATATGTTATGTTAATGAAATGTATTATAATGTTTACGTAGACAAAAGATGTAACACAGTGAATACAAAATGTGGTATGTATAAAACATGCAATAAAATGTATGTAAGATAAGAAATGGTATTGATAAATACACGATTATTTATGAAACAAAATGGAAAATAAATAGCAAAATGTGTATCGATGTATAAAAAACAAGATATGTATACTAATTATTGATAATATTCAGAAACGGTTTGAAACAATGACATGTTTTATCTTAACTGAAGAAAACGTGTTTTGATATATAAAAAACACGTTATGTATACAACATAGCTTAATATTCAACATCTGTTATTAACCGAAAAAAACAGAAAAATATCTTAACAGAAAAACGTGTATTTTATATAATATAAAACGCGTTATGTGTAATAAATATGTTAATATTCAGAATCTGTTAATACCTACTAAATTTGAAATAATATCTTAACAGAGACGAGGATTTAGGGTACGGTGATGAAGAGGTTAGGAAGATATAACTGCTCCTGAAGATGAAGACGAAAATGTTTTCATTAATGAGAGATTTTAAACTAAAAATTTTAAGGTTTATGTTAGAAGATGATGAAAACTGAAAATGATAATAGAGAGAGAAAGTATGAAAATGTTTTCATCAAATGAAGATGATGAAAACAGAAATGGGTAAAACGATTCTGAAAACTAACCCGATGGTTTGGAAGCTGATGAAACGGTGATGTGAGAACTCGGATAATAGAGAGAAATTATGAAAACAACCGATTATAGAGAAGAAAGTATGAGAACACTTATTTGATGAAGATGATGAAGGAAGAAGATGGAGATGATGCTGGAAGATCTTCTGTAATCGGCTGGTGTTTGTTTTTATGGAGCAACATCAATGAGCGTATTTAGTTTTAGAGAGAGAAAGTAAGAGTGTTTCAGTAATGGGAGAGAATATTGGAGAGAGAAAATCAAAGAAAAAAAAGGAAAGAGAATTTTTGTGATTGGTTTTCAAAAGTGGCTCTTATCTTATGTATAAGGTTATAAAGGGTATTATGATAAAATATAAATCATAGAGATTTGTGTTTTCTATAGAGATGGGCCCATTTGGACTAGATTTCTATTATAATTATTATTTTAGCTTAAAATCCTATATTAATATTAGGGTGGACTAAATGTGGGTTTCGGTGTTGTTTTTTGAATTATAAACCCAACAATTGTTTATTTAATTAAGGGAATTGGTTACGGGCCCTTCATCATTTACAATATAGTCAATTTTTATTAATTTGGACGAATCAACGGTCCTAATCAAATCTATTATATATAATAAATTGAGAAGTGTGGAATGGGACAGTAGAAAAAAGTCTGGTCGTTCCGCTCGATTCTGCTTCAATCATGGCCTTTGGATCCATCTTTCCCTATTATTCTTCATTTCCCACTCTTATGTTCCTCTTTCTCTCGATCTCTAGACGTTTTTATTTCTTCATCAAAACACAAATCTAATGTTTCTGCTTCCACCTTTCTCTATCTCTAAAACTTTTCACTTCATTAAACATAAAGATCATGTTTCTCAACTACAGTTGTAACTACGGGTGTGTTTGATTCGGAAATTTCCCTGGGAAAAGAGAATCAGTTACCTTAAAAATATATTTTTCATGTGTTTGTTGAGTATTTTAGGGAAAATGAGATTTTCACTCACGTGATCAAAATTTTCTATTTTTCTCTAAAATCAAGGAAAGTTGTTACCCACCTCCCCCTAAAGAATCTCTTTCTCAGTAACCATTTTTCTCACTTCACCTTATTTTTCTCTCAACAACTTTCTCTCAATCTAAATCACTTCTTCTATCTCTCGACTTCTTCACTGAATATATGAGCAACAACTTTCAACAACTCGGTTTAAAAATCTCAACACGTTTCTCTCTCTCTCTTTGAACTATCTTGTGTTTACAAAATATCAATTCCAGGTATGTCATTAATATCAAAGTCTTCATTTATATTGTTATTTCAAATATATGGTAGTGTTCTTCCTTCAAAACTAAAACTTGAATATAATAATGATAGTATTAACTTGGACAAATTGTTACTTGATTGTTGACAAAAGTTGATACAGGTCATTTTCGGTTTACTCTAGTTCTCACTTGTCTCAGTGCACATGTCAAAACCTAACAACAAACAGAGTGGATCGATATTTTCATCGGTCATTTACAAATTTCATATAACCAATAGTAACATGATTCTTTACTTAGAGTTGATCACAGTCTTTAAATATCTAAGTAAGTCCTTACCAAATTCAACTTAGAATATAAAGAATTTTAGATCATTGAAAGGTTCAATCAAAGAACTGCTACTTTCCAAGTAACAACTTATAAAATAAATAACGACTCTGGGTCTTGATAACACAAATAGACATATAGAGAGAGTAATGAAATTATGAAAAATAACAACCTGGATTTTGTAATAATTGAACCTGTTCTTGAAGTTTTCAAGTTCTTTAGTTCTGTGCTCAATGAGGGCAACCAAAGCTTCTTCCTCTTGTTGATTCTTGTTATGATTATAAGAAGAAAGAATATAAATTTTGAGAAAGAGAATACAAGAAGGAAGAAACAAAAACAATAGTATTCATTTAATTTCTGTGTTTGTAAAGAGTTTCATAGTTTTTAGAGAGAGAGAGAATGTTGCAGAGAGAGATAGAGTTGTTTGGCATTTGGAGGTCTGATTTCATATTCATATTAATATCATTTCTAAATTATTTTTGGAAAACTCAAATCTTTAGAGAGAACTAAAAAATCCATCATAGATAATTCCAAAAGTAAAAAAAAAGAAAAGAATGATAACTAAAATGGCATCCACTGTTACATAATTATTGATGGGGAAGGTTTGAAATAAATTACGCAATAGTATAAATATAGTTTTTATTAATTACTATACTTTCTAAGATGGATTTTCTGTTTAACTTTCTTACTCACTGATCATTTGAATTTGTATTGCTTATGATGTATTGCTTATGAGTTCTCTATTCTACTTAGTATTAGATTATTTCATGGTGGTGGTAGTACTAATAATAGTTCAGAGTTCTTTATGTCTCTTTTGTTGTTTAGGTTTTGATTTCATTCTTGTTTAGGTTTTGATTTTGTAAAGAGCAAATTTTGTATATGGCTTGGTTTAGTATTTAGGTTAACCAAATCACTTCTAAGATGAGTCTTACCTAGCATGGACCAACATATACAATTCATTTTCATATATCTTTATTTCATTATGTGCTTCATTTCTTAATTTTTATAACTATTTGGTTTAGTTCGGTTAACGGTGTAAAATGCTTACGCGAAAGTTGCGCTTAAGGGTTGCGTGTATGATGATGATTATCATCATATATGCATACTGGAGTCATCGTCGTAGAAGAAATGCAAATCTCAATAGAATGCCTCATATTAATCGAGACCAAGAGAGAACAAGTGTCTTAAAGAGGATGTATTTAAAGAGTGACCGCTATTGTCATGAACAACTGCGAATGAAACGGACCAACGTCTGTGTGCTCGGTTGCGTGGTTATGGGTTACTTGACAAACGCCATGTAAAGGTAGAAGAACAAGTAGCTATCTTTTTGAATATTGTTGGCCATGACCAACGTAACCGCAATTCAGTTCTTCAATTCATTCGATCGAGAGAAACTGTGAGTAGGTATTTCCACTTAGTTTTAACATCCGTACTTAGACTCTACAAAGATATTGTGAAACTAGCAACAATAACAAACTCTCCTACAGACGGAAGTCGTCGAAAATCTTGGCATGATAACTTCAAGGTTAGTTTAGAATATGAAATTAACTGATCTAGTTAAACTTTATTTACTTAATTAGTTTTAATTGACATTATGTGATATCATATAGGATGCTGTTGGTGCAATTGATGGTACACACATCAAAGCAAATGTTCCAATCAAGGACCAACCTAGATATCGAAATAGGAAGGGTTTCATTTCTCAAAATGTTCTTGTAGCGTGTGGATTTGATATGAAATTTCATTACGTACTTGCCGGATGGGAAGGGTCTGCTCATGATGGTCGTCTATTAAGATGTGCAGTCAATCGTTCTGGACGAAAACTAACTGTTCCAATAGGTAGATAGTTTGATTTAGTTGTATATTAAATGAAAGATACTACTGAAGTTTTACGTTACTAATAATAATCATAATGAACCACGTCCATGTAGGCAAATATTATCTTGCTGATGCGGGATTTCCTCTTGTGCCTGGATTCCTCACACCATACCGTGGTACTAGATATCATCTTAAGGATCGCGCTGGTCATCGTCCCCAAACACCCAAAGAGTTATTTAATTATTATCATTCATCATTGCGCAATGTTGTAGAAAGAACTATAGGGTTGTTGAAGAAAAGATTTGCATATTTTTGAAATTCTCCATTCCACGACATCGACACACAAGCTAAAATAGTAATAGCATGTTGTGCATTGCATAATTTCTTACGAGATGGAGATCCTGATGATATAAGTAGTGATGAAGAAGAAGAAGAAGAAAATTGTGGTGAAGAAGAAGAAAATGGTGGTGAAGAAGACGAAGATCATGATGTGCAAGACGCAGAAATTAACATTGTTCCATCACAATTGTGGACAGCTAATAGGGATTCGATTGTAGAAGACATGTGGGCCGAGTATTCAAACTGATATTTATGTGTTTCATACTTTCTAGCATGTTAAAGATTATGATTTTCTTTTAGAGATGTTTCTTTTGGTATTACTAAATTAAAATAGAATATTTGATTTGTTTAGTCTTTAATATTAAACTGTTATTAGATTTAATCTGTCTAATCAAAATTGATGACATTGTGAGTGTTTTTTCAATGAAGATGGCTTCTCAGTCTGACAACATGGACTCAACCAAAAAGACTAAGAGACCCACTGTAGTTTGGAGTAATCTAATGGACGACATTTTAGTGAATACTCTTTACGAGAGTATATTGGTCGGAAAAAGAAATGGAAATCAACAAGAAATAGATGAGATATTCAAGAAAGTTGGAGTTACCATTACTATTGAAAACATCAAAGCTCGAATGAAAACATTCAGAAAGCATTACTTTACCGCGAGAGCTGCAATCAATTCTAGCGGTTTTGCGTTTAATACTGAGACTTTTCATATTGAGGCTGATGATGATTCATGGAATGCTTATGTAGCGGTAAGGTGTACTCAACTTGTTAATTTCCGTATACAGAATTTGTTAATAATAAGGTATATTAGTATTATTGACTTTTGTTTTGTAGGAGCACCCAAATGCAAAAGACTTGCGCACTAGGACTTTTCCATATCAAGAAAAACTAGGATCGATTATTGGAATGGAACAAGCCACTGGCAGTCGACAAATTGAAGCTGATGATATTTCGACCGAGACACGTGGTTAGTGGTTAATGTCAACATTAACTTATGAAAGTTGTGTCATTTTTCCTAAAATTTTTATATTTACTTAATTTTGGTTTAGGTGAAAGTGCAAATGTGGAGCCAATCAATTTGGATGAAGATGATGGTCTTGGCTCTCCTACTTCTACTCAACGTGCCCGGTCTGTAACACCAAAACGTAAACGGCGATCAGGATCAGATGATACAGGCGCATTGCTTGTAGATGCTGCAAATAAACTTGCAGAAGCATGTCAAACTCCTTCACTTAATGGAGTAGAAGATGCATTATTGGCCATTCCAAACTTGACAGATACCGAGTTTCAAGCTGCTTTGGTCCTGTTTTTGGATAACCCAGAACTTGCACCGCTATTCTTAGAACTTTCTGAGAGATTTCGAGGAACATGGCTAAGAGGAAAGTTGTCAAGTGATAAAGGGGTAAAAACTTTTGAATTTATTTTATTAATTTTTTAGTTGCTTAGGGACATTCTTTGAAGTGAAGACATCTACTATGATGATATTTAATAAGTTAGTTCGATAAATTCTTTAATTAAGATAATGTAGGACAAGTATTTGAGTCATTTTTAAGCTTTTAAGAAAAATGTCTTTTTAGTTTAATGAAGTATTACGTTACCAATAATATTTTATAGAAAAATAATTTAGTAAATAAATATTTTTCTATATGCCAGACAAACAACAGAAACTAACAATATGAGAAAAATAACTTTATTTTCTTCGGTGACCCAAACAGTAGAAAATTCAGAAAATGTTTCAAGGAATCAGATTCTAGAAGAAAATGTTTCTCCCTGAGACACTTTCTCTTATTTTTTTCCTTTCCCTGACTTGGAATCAAACACACCCTACATTCCCCCCGTTGAAATTGAACTGTTTGGATCTTCTTCTCCAGCAGTTACCTTCTCATGCTCCATTAATTCTAACGATTGGATTGGAGTTGTTACCATATTTCGCTTCCCTTCAGCATTGACGAGTGTAAAAGAAGAAGAATCATATTGATTTGATCATGGGTTTTTTAAATTAGGGATTGGTCATGAAGTTCTTCTATAGTCATCTAATTCCTAAAGTTTGCTTGATATCGCCAGTTTTGCTAATTCAGGTTCATTGGTTTCAAATCTTAGAGTACGTCGCCATTTCGGGTTTGTTCACACAATTTTGTTAAGACTTAGGGTCTGTTCTTACAATCATTGAGGTAAATACTTTGCTTGAGTTGTGAGCTTATAGATTCATGCTGATTAAGATTTTAGGCCTATAAGTAAAAAAAGCAAATGAGAAGGAAAACATTAATCTTAAAGTTCATGATTGTAGTTGTTAATTCCATTATAAGTTTTGCGATGTTTTCATTTTGGGAAAAACTTTCCTCTCAAGAGAAGGAGCTTCTCGTGAAGGACGTTGAGGTAATAACAAATCATTCTTTACTCTTTGATTCTGATTTCAATTGATTTTTAATGAATAATATGTATACTCACTGCGAAAACATGAAACATTTATAATGATCGTGGCTACAGTAAGGAGAAACCGAAGCCATTCTTTTTAATGGCCCGAATCAGTTACTAATAAATTTCAGGTCGTTACAAGAAGCCTCGTGGCTTACACTTGTAACGTCTAGTGCCCGTTACAAATACACGTTTTGTAACGGTTTTTCTACGAAGAGTCGTTATAAATAAGCAACATTATATACCTCTTTATAAGCCGTTGTTGATGATCTAAAAGATGGTCACCAATTGACTTGTCAATGAGTCAAGAGAAGACCAAAAGCCAAACCGGGCAACCCGCGTCAAGCCTAGAGTTGGAGGGTCGACACGACTATCATAGGAGCCTTAAGCCCTGCCTTAACTAAAATACAACCAGGTTTGTCTAGGATTTGCGAGAAGTGCGGGGGTCCATGTAAGCAAGACTGATTGATAGGCCCAAAAAAAGGTTTATACCCCCTAAGTATACGGGGTCAAGTAATAATAAATACAGTAAGACCAGAGTCGATCCTCAAGGAAGAGTAACTTTGCTTTAAATCTAGAATTCAACCCCCTTTCATTAAATTGATTTTGAAAATGATAAAACAATAACAAACTAAAGAGGAAGGGAGCAAGATGAAAAAATATTGAGGATTTTAGAATCCACCATATTAATTCACTTTCTAACACATGCAATTAATCAACTAAACCTCTTTCGTTATGACTCAAAATTTAATATAATGAACTATTTACATTCTGGAAGATATTCTTGACAAAACCATTTTATAATCATATATTAGACAATCAATAGAAATTAAAGCACAATCAAAAGATTTAATTAATCATTAACAGGTCTCAAAAAGATCAAATAAAGGTTTCATCTACAACCCTAGATGAAGAGTTAACTATACATGGAATTTAAGGAAATATTCATTGAAATTACAAAATAAATGAAATTACAAAAGAGAAAGGAGAATAAATCACTAAAGTGTACACACTTCCATAGCTCTACATGCCTCCATATTGTCTGGTGCTTGCTCCAAATATGCTCAAGAATACCCCCAAAATCCAAGTAATGACCTCTTTTAGTAGCTTGAGAGAAGAGAGACCTGGAAAAAAAGATGGGAGAAGAAGAAATTTTAGAAAAGAAATTGAAAATAGAAATTAGAATTAAAATGAAATTGGGAAGAAGAGAAGGTGGCTAGTGAGAATAGAAGAAATGAGTTTTAGGGTTACTGGGAAATTTGGCCCTAAAAAATTTTGACTTTGGTGAAAAAGGATCAGTCAATTTTTGTAGTCTTCAGGTCCCTGAATAATTTTTAATTTACAACACCTTGCGACAGTTTTGCAACGCCCTGCAACAACTTTACAACGCCTTTGCGGCAGCTTTGCAACACCTTCGTAAAAAATATTGTGATTTTAACCAAACAAAATACCAATATTTGGGGGTTTAACAAAAAAAATACAAAATTTAGGTTTTTAACAAAAAACTTTAACTTGTCTTTTTAAACTAAAAAAATTTAAAATTTCCTGTAGAAGAGAGAAAAGTAAGAAATAAGGAAACAGATGTAGGTAAGAAGAGTAGAAGTAAGAGAAATGAGAGCAGTTTTTGTCTAAGATGGAACATAGGAATAAAAGATTTATTTATATGGGTTGGTTAGGGTTTAAGAAGAAAAATAGAATTTTGGGTTGCTTTTGGAACAAGAAAGGGCACTTGTTGGCTATAAAAATCAAGTGAGAACCAATTGGGGGCCAAAAAGGTAATTTTTAGAAATCCGATACCCTTTTCTACATTTCTGGCGGCTAGGGTTTAAAAGGATAAGAAATTTTGGGTACAATTGCGTTGGGAGTATTATAGCAAAGGTGAGACGCGCCAGTACCCGTCGGATCTACATTGCACGGATCTGGGTGGTTGGAGGAGTGGGTGCACGGTGCTTCCGAGGATGACGTTATTAGCGACGAGCTTTTCCACGACCATGAAGTCTAGCATGATTACCCGGTTAGATCTTCCTTTCCCATTTCCCAGGGGTACTGATATTATCCCAACTGTGAGGACTTTGTTAGCCCTAAAATCTCTTAGGTAAGATTGATAGGACCTCAAATAATGAGGACTTACACCAAGTTTCCGGAGGCAAGCTCTGCCCATGCCTTCAGTATAGCTGCCACTGTCAATCATGATTCAGTTCATGTTCCAGTTTGTTATCGTAGTTGTGATTATTAGTGGATCAGTGTGTGGGGTAATTACGTCAAGTAAATCGTAACTCGTGAAGATGATTGGTGGAATTTCCCTTTCTGGTTTTGTGAATATAGAAGGTGTTCCCCTTGCTTCGTTTGCGTATTTGTGACGAGCATTTTTTGTGTTTCCCCCGGAGGCTGGTCTCCCCGTAATAGTATTAATGGTACCCACCTTCTTGGTTCTGAATCCTGTCTGGATTCCCAATCTTCGTTCAACTTCTTAGCCAAAGAGAAATGGGTTTTTATATCGAGCCCTGACACAAGTCCTCCTTTTCCAGAGGACTTTTTCACCTTGTATTCGATTGATTGAGCTCGGTGTTCTTGTTTGATGTATTTGTCGAGTTCTCCTTTTCTCACGAGTTCTTCTATTAGGTTTCTGAGGTGCCAACAATCCTCTGTTTTGTGGTCGTGTTCCCTGTGGAAGGCACACCACGAGGTCATGTCCTTTGGCTCAAAATTCTTTTTATCGTATTCGCCTTGGGCAGTAGGACTTTGTCCTTTTTCACGAGGATCTATATTATTTCCTCTCTTTTCTGAATCAGCGATGCGTAGGATCTCAACTGCCTCATTATCACCATTTATCGGCAATCGGTCCAAAGCAGCCTATAAAAGAGCATAAAATCACCTCAAAGAAGGGACAGTTAGAAAAAGGTTCACTCAATATTAATCTTTTATCTTCAAGGGGCCATAAGACTGTCGTGAGCATCGGAGAGGTTTTCGAGCTCCTGTAGATTTTCCTCCAAGATTCCTGGAGCAGGAAGAGTGGGACACGGATTGATCGTGGAAGGAATCAACCGAGCAGAATCAGTCAATTATACGTGATCCATCATCAAGTTATCATTGTTCTAACTGATATCGGATTGCCAAAAATCGACATCAACGCCCCTAACCACGTTGTCCTTACTGAGTAAACTCCTTTACTGCTCGTACCCTTTTGACTCTTTGTTGATGGATCACATCTTATGCCTAGATCCATCCTTTTTCCACGAGATCAAAAACTCTCTTGATGAACTTGTTGAGTAAAACCATTTAGACATGTAGACCTCTACCATACGTCTACCCGCTTGTTCTCAAAATAATAGATGGCACCCTCCGGAGGCAGACCCACCATTGACGATGGAGAGCTTCACAGGTGTCTTAGTCTGGGACTGAGTACACATTATACTCAAAATTCTATCAGGGACTCTTTACGTTTTTGTCAAAAACGCGTTACTGCGAACTCATGCATAAACCTTCATTGAATTCTCCCACCCGAACAAGGCTCCCATCCTTTAGCTCTTCAACGGATATTTGACCGTAATGTCCAATTACAAGACTCAACGATGCGCGAGTCGCATAAACTAGAAATTTAAATTACAACATGAAACCCATTCGTGCTCAAAATAAGAAGAAAAGTTTTGTGGCCATAGTAGTTTACGCATCCACAAACGTCCACACATAACCACATAATATGACATTCATAATATCAATGTAAATTCGTAACTTTGGATTCGTCTCTAAGACCTGGAATCATGGTTCGATTCATTCCCCGAATTTGTGGACTGGTAGCTTTTCTAGAGATACTTTTGGCATCTCTATGCCAAACGGGCCTTAAGTCCATTTTCATGAAATTTGACAAAAGGCGCATTTCGGTTTTTTTTGGTATAATTTCCAAAATAAATTTGATGAAACACTTTCTTTGGGCCTTAGGATGTCCCGGTCAATTTCGGAAAAGACCATTACGTGAAAGATGAGAAAATTTGGAGAGAAACGGAAAAAATTCACTCTCGAGTCAAGCCCCGAGTAATCTCGACCCGTAGTCCGAGACCTTTCTCGAAATGACCTGAGAAATGCCTTGATCAAGGCCTGAGACACTCTCCCTTGGCCCTATAGCAAGACCTGCCCAAGGGTCGAGACAAGTTCGGATATCTCGGGACGTGTCCTGGGCCAGAAGTCTGAGTTACGCGTCTCAGACTTCCACTTGTGCAATACCTCTACTTGAGATTCCCAAGACACCGACTCGATGTTCAACTGTTTGAGTTCGCTAAAACTTACTTAAGCGGCGAAGATGAGAACTCCTTCTCTATGACTAGATAATATCTTGAGAGTTGAATACCTTTTCAGTCTTATGCAGTGTAGCTAGAAAGCCATAACTTCAGAGAATTTTCCGCACCAATTGTATTATAAGGAGGTCCTTTTACAGAGACTTCTACAATAATCAGAGTTCTAATTGAATTAGGATTTAATAAGAATTATCCAACAAATTATCTAAAGTTTTTAGTTGTAATTCCCAGTTGGGAATTGATCCAATCTAAATTCCTCTCAAGGCCGCCCTTGAGGGGCAAGTGGGCAAAGCCTCGTGTAGCGCCCCAAATCTCAAATCTCAAGCTAACCGCCTTGAAATCGAAGATTTGGGACCTTCAAACTGGATCCACGAGCAACGCCTACCATGAGTGCACAATCAATACCTGAAAAACAAAATAGCTGGGTTAGAACCCAACTGCAGTAGATTTCCTCAAACCTAAGTCTCGGATAGGCAAGCTCAATCCCTAATCAAGGAAACATTGCATTCATATTCATTATTGGCGTTATCTGAAATTTAACGTGACAACTAACATAATACAGCGAGATTCACCTCATACATGTAGAAACTAACAATTTATATTCTTGATTATTAGGTTTTCAATGTCGTCGCATTCTAATCCAATACTAATTCTCATAATATAACAATCTTTCTCCTTTTCGATAGATATAAAAAGATCACACTTTTAACCAAGATACACCTTTATAGAACCCAAACTTGACAATTTAGTCGACAAAACATTATGCCAATAGACACAATCATCAAACCCTCGTCGAATGATATGGCAAGTTGGTGCCCACGTTGTATAAGAGTGTGGTCCACAAGGTTATCCTTGTGTTAGCGCCGACCCCATACGCTCCATACCTAGGTTACATCCGGTAGAGATGGTCGAACCAACCACAAAACTCATACAACCCTCCACCTACACCATCACATCACACACACAATAGCATCATACAACAAACATAGGTTGAATGAGAGTGGTCCACAAGGTCATCCATTGTGTTAGCGCCGACCTCATACTCTCCATACCAAGATCGTATACGTAGAGAGGGCCGAACCAACTACATAAACTCATACAACCCTCCATCAACTCCATTACATCACACACATCATAGAATCATACAACGAACATAAGTTGAATGAGAGTGTGGTCCACAAGGTCATCCATTGTGTTAGCGCCGACCCCATACGCTCCATACCTAGATCGCATCCGTTAGAGAGGGCCGAACCAACAACATAAACTCCCACAATCCTCCACCAACCCCATCACATACAAACAACCAAAAGGGATATGACAAGTTGGTGTCCACGTTGTATAAGAGTGTGGTCCACAAGGCGTCCCTTGTGTTAGCACCGACCCCATACGCTCCATACCTCGATCGCATCCGGTAGAGAGGGTCGAACCAACCACCAAAACTCATACAACCCTCCACCAACACCATCACATCACACACACAATAGAATCATACAACAAACATAAGTTGAATGAGAGTGTGGTCCACAAGGTCATCCATTGTGTTAGCGTCGGTCCCATACGCTCCATACCTAGATCGCATCCGGTAGAGAGGGCCGAACCAACCACATAAACTCATACAACCCTCCATCAATTCCATCACATGACACACATAATAGCATCACACCACAAACATTGGCTCTAATAAAGAATTACAAACAAGTTCACCAAACCATTGAAGCCAACAACACATGACAAGTCAAAATGGATGATGATCATAATAGATCCTCACGTGGATCACAATCTCAAACAAACAAATAATAATAATAGTTAACAAATAGAGACTCACCAATATAAGGTATCATCTATCTAAGAAATACATTGCTTAAAGAATAGAAACCATGTGAATTATCTCAATAAATTCGCCCATTGGAGATTGTCTCGACACCTAGTACGAATCCTATTATAACTCCTCACTCGGAACTCCAATTAATGCACTGTTTGAACCACTAGAAAATAGACAAACATACCTTTCTAACCATACAAGATACACACCAAGATTCATTATCAATCAATACCAAATTAAATTTTAATCTAGACCGAAATACAGTAGGGACTGTTCTGCCACCTCGTACGAAAACTACTATAACTCTTCGCTCGGAACTCCAATTACCACACCGTTTAAACTAATAAAAATTAGACAAACAGACCTTTCCAACCATATAAGATACACATCGATATTCATTATCAATCAATACCAAATTCAATTTTAATCTAGACCAAAATACAGTAGGGACTGTTCTGACACCTCGTACGAAAACTTCTATAACTCTTCACTCGGAACTCCAATTAATTCACCATTTGAACCAC
Source organism: Eschscholzia californica (assembly GCF_041429995.1). Lineage (NCBI taxonomy): Eukaryota > Viridiplantae > Streptophyta > Magnoliopsida > Ranunculales > Papaveraceae > Eschscholzia > Eschscholzia californica. The sequence goes on along the minus strand of NW_028238309.1, from coordinate 25,598,085 downwards.
CAGAAAGTAGACAAACATACCTTTCCAACCAGATAACATACATACCGAGATTTATCATCAATCAATACCAGATTTAATTTTAATCTACACCGAAATATTGTCCTCTATAGATGTTTTTATGGAATTCAAGATAAAACTAATATCTAAATCATTCAATCATTCTTTATAGAACTTATGTGATTAACAATACCAAACCTATCATGGAATAAATTGAAAAAGCCTACAAAAGAATTAGGAGATTGGAAATCTACCTTTTTTTGCCATAGATGACATTAGGACCACAATTATGCCTCTTTCTCTCTCTAGAGAACTCCATCTCTACCTCTTTTCTTCTTTATTCATTCTTCCTTCACTAAGGAGTGGCTTGTTGAAGATTAAGAAGATATACCAACTATATCATAAACAATACATTGATTTCTCCAATTTATTCATCAAAATCTTCTCCAAAGAATACCATTTCTTTTTTTCTCTCTAAGTTTTGTTTTAGATCTACAAAAAAGAGCTCTACACCCTTTTTGTATAATCACCTCAAGCAACCCTACTTTTCCTTCTAACCCACTTCTATTTTATGATACTCAAGTCCACACTAACTTACTATTCATATTAGGCCCAAACCCAAATTGACCTGGAGTTTGGTTATGTCCACCTAATTTGATATAAATAATAAAATAGGGGTGTTACACCTCGCTTCGAGCCGTCAGGGTCAAGAGGCCTCATAAGACGATTAAAACAAAAGAATTGTATGTAGGGTTTTAAACCCTTATACTAGTGTTTATAGCGGAAATAAGACATCTAATGTCTACACTAGTATCCCCAGGATCACATGCAAAACTAGTAATTAAACTAACGGAGATAGTAGATTACCTTAATCGCTTTTCCCTCGAACTAGTTGAATTGATTAAAGAAGACCAAGAGCTTCAAACGTAGCTCCTCTACTTGGGACACGAGCAATCAACTTGATCTCCCACCTTGTTGTATAGCTAGCACACCAATGGTGGTTGGAAAGAAGAACACCTTCTTCTTTGACTAGATTGATAGTAATGGGAATTAGCTCACTTTCTCCTCTCTACTTGATGTGGTAGAGTAAGAAAGCTTAGAGAGAAATTCCACACCTTATTCTCTGCCCTAAGAGTGTTTATATAGAACCCTAATGAGAATCCACCTCCTTTTAGGTTTCCCAAAATACCCTTTAGAATAAGATTTAGGGAAATAGTCGAAAATAGCAACTATTGATATTTTCTCAATTTCCTAAGGAGGAGGTGTCCAAACACCACGAAAATTGGCAGATATAATGTTTATTATATCAGAAACTAACCCTCCAAAATTCAGCCCAATCCGAGCCCTAGAAGTGCCCGAACCGGTCTAGGCCCAAAAACCCTGTTTTTGGCCTTTTTGTACTATCTTTGCCTAATTCCTTTTTAGGCCTATGAGATATGTTTATGGGACACTCCCATGATTATATATCACTCCCACTAGTCATATCCTAGATCAATTTGTCACTCTTATGTGTAACCCGTTGTAGGATCCGATCGAAGTTAGCAGCGAATTACTTCGTAATTCGACGATCGTAGTTGGTCTCTAGCTACAACTCTACGATCACTAAATCAATCGGACTTGATGATCTTCCACATCAATTATCCTATCCGACAAATTGTTCGCATTGTCACCTTGGTCGAAGGACATCTCCTTCAACTCCTTCAGACTCCCACTTGGACTTAGAACAAGTGCAATGCCTCGATTCCCGTGTCAATTTAGTATCCCATCTGATACGTCACGTCATTCAGACTTTCTTGATATCCGAGTACAACTGTAAAAGACAAACGATTAACTTTTAATCCGTTTGAGCGCGGCCACGCATTTTCAGTTGCTACTCATCAAGTGGCCTTGAGACACTTTGTACCTAATGTGATTAGGGTGACACAATCCATTCTTGCCCCCCCACTTAACTTCATGTCTATCCTGTCCTTCCCAGTATCCGTCTTTATAACCTCCTTTTACGGCGCGGCGTTTGACGGAACCAAAGTCGGACATTCCTTTCATAAGATGAGTGGAGCACTCAAATTTTGAGGAATCTCTCCAATTGTCTTTATGAGAAGTATTGACGTTCATCACGAGTGATGTACTTCTCATTTGAGGGTTATCCAGTGTATAAACCTTTTACACACCCACGTAGTCGAATAGAATATACTATTCCTATAGCCCATGAAACTGATCTATCCCATCGACTCCCGTGCTAGTCTTCGTGAGTCATTGTTGTTCATGCAATGACCTGGACCAGGGTTTTTGATAATAAATATTCCAAGTTCACTTAATAGGGTTTCATTCATCAGATCACGTATCTGACAAACCTATTCGGAACGTTTTATTATCAATGGACTGTCGTTTAAATACTAAACCAAATTTAGACGACTTGTGAAATAACTCTATTATTTTCGATAACGAGAGTTGTAAATCTGAGCCTCTTCCGTAAAACTCTTTTTACCCACTCAGTTTTACTTGTCGAGGTTTAAAATTATACCTCATGCCTTAGACTGTGTATGAATCTCATACTATGTCTTAGGTGACAGTTTAGTTTGACTACCGTGGTAGCCGGTTTTAAACTTTTCTTATTATCAATTAATTTGAAGATTGCTATCTTCAACTTTGATAATATCTAGTAATCTTTACTAGAGTTAAGGCCTTTAATTCTTTATGTAGTATTTGCAACAGTTTCCGGCTTAAACACTTTTAGCCTACTTTCCTTCCATGTCTGAAAGTTTGCTACGATGACATGTTCAACTTTTGTACTACTTCATCCTTTAGCCTTCTAGGATGTACTAAGTAGTGTTTCGGTTTTCCAATCCGAATTCGGATGTTTAAATGCTAATCATGTCCAACATGATTGACTTTATGTTTTCGAACATAAATGTCTCTCTCATGCGTGCTAGCTCATCGGTGTCTTTTTTTAGACTCCGAGTTTTGCAACGCCCTCTGTCATGAGTTTTTGGGTCGAAATTCTTTTAGACTTTCCGAGTCTTAGATTTTTCTGTTTCGGATCTCAGGCATCTCAGCGTACTGAGTCTCTCCAATCCTATCATCCTTTTGATCTATGCTTATAGATCTTCAGATGCCCAAAATGGCATTTCATCCTTGTGTGTGGTCCTTTTATTGAGTCAGTGTGTTCACTGTTACACAACATCTTATGTCGTACTCAATCTTTTGTATGTACTTTTGTTTCTCCCACTTACCTTCTTGAAATTCGTGATTCAAGATTTTCTTCATTCCTCAGGAATCAAACTTCTTTGATTGCCTTTTTGAATCGAAGGTTCTAACTCTTGCGTGCTTTTAATCCGTCGATAGATTTCTGAAGTATGCCTATGGACATAACTTGATTGGAAGAATCTTATTCTTCTTGTCTAGTTTCGGGAAACATGAATGTTTCCATCCTTCTCAGTTTTCTATTTTGGAAAACCAATTTAGGTCTTCTGTTGACTTAAATTATCAAGCTTCATATCTTGACGAGATATGGATTCCACGATGATTTTGGCTTCTAGCCAAAATCTGGAGTCAGTTTCCGTTTCTGCGTAGGTCTTTTATCTCTTCAGAAATAACCTTTATTTTCTGAGTCTTTAAGATTTTATTTTGACCTTTCTAGGGCTTTTGAACAACAATTTGGAATTTTCTCAACTACTTTGAGATATTCCTTTAGAGACACTTTCACTCGCTTTGAGAGTTCTCCTGCGAATGACATTCGCTTTTGTGCGGTGGGTTTGCAAGATCATATCTTTAACCTTTCCTTTTCCGAGGAGCCGCAGTTTGTTGCTCTTGGTCGAATTTAATCGTCTTGTACAAGTTTTCATGATTGTTCTTCATGACTCTTCATGATTTTTCTCATGATCGAATTAAATCGACTTGTACTTTTCTCCCACTTATTCTTGTAATAATTAGTGCTTTTCTCCCAGACTACTAGGTGTGTTAATTATTAGGAGAATACTATCATGAGCAACAAACACTTTGTTCTCTTGATTGCTTGTGGAAAAAGCCCAAATTTCTTCTAAAGAAATTGCGTCAGACTTTAGCTAATTTTGTAATGCTTTTACAAGCTTAGCTGTTAGACGGACTTTGGTAAGTGTGAAAACAATCGTTTATAGAATATGTCCCAAAATATTCGGAAGACTGGCTTAAACCCATCTTTGATCGAATTATGCATAGCAATGTTCGATTACTCCCACTGAATCCACCATCCCTCAGATGTGTTCCATGGAGCGAGTTGGGAAACGGTTTCTCAACTCCTTTGATGGTTATCAAGTATTTGACTCAAGTTTTTACCACTCGAATCTAATCGGATGACTTAAACTCTCTTGTCAAAATGATTCTTTTACTTCGGTTTGTACTTTGTTTGAACCTTTCAAACATTCCGACTTATACTTTATGATTTGTACGTTTCCATACTTTATGAAGTTGTCAGAGTACGTATTTGAAGTTTCTCTCGTTAGCTTCTGCAAGTAAACTTATAGGTCTGCATAACACTGTATGAGTCCTAATAGATTACCAGTCTCTATGCCTTTTGAAAAGGGTGACTTTGTCAATTCAGTCTTTAAGACCTAATTGACAATGCTGAAGTTTAATGAGTTTGAATCTCTTGATTTTATCCATTATCAATGTTAACCTTCAGTTAATTTTACCACTGGTTTAAAACGTCATATGTTTCTAGAAGAACAAAATAATCACTATTAAGTTCTAAGCTAGATCAGTGTCTAAAAGAAGATTTTGATCCCTTTCAGCATCCCCAGCATTACTGCTTCTGCTCCCTCTTGGATCTTTACTTCTTTTAGTCAAGTATGTAATTCCCTTAAGCTCCCACTGAGCCGCTCATCTAGTCTTAAATACCTGATGAAGGAATTTTACGATACTTGTTTTTAACTTTGTTAACAAGGATACGGAACCGGAATTCATAATTCCATTCCTTTTGTCCTCCAGGTGCTAAAGGTAGTTTCCTTTTAAATGGTCTAGCCATTGTTTTAGAAACATTCACAGTAATGAGGAATACTCTTGATCGTGTACTCGGCAACTGCTTTTCTTTGATCAAATGTTTGTCTCACTTGACTGATCCTTTTGCCCTTTTGAATCTCAAGAGCTGTTTCTTAGATTCTTTGTACCAAATCTCAAGAACCTTTCTTAGACTGGATATTCCCGTATGTTCTGCTCAGTTTGTTCGTAACAACCTGAGTGACTCATCTAAGGTCTTTATCAATTTGTTCAATCGATATTGAATTGGGTGATAGATGAATTCTGTTGTCTTCCATTAGGATGACTTTCAGATTGCCATGGAGGTTTCGTGCCTCTCCATTTATGACTTCTGTAGGAACTATTTCCTCAGTTTGTCTCAATGGTCGTGCTAGCATCCATTACTCTTCCAAAGAGAATGTTATATGATTGTTTGCAAATGGCTTTTGACCTTATCTAGTATGAGTCAACATTGGGACTAGGTATTCTAGACGTTTTCCTTTTTGAATCTGAGAACTATTCTCGGATTTTTCCATTCTAGGAAGTTGATCAGCACCTCCCTTAGGTGTGATTCAATGTTGAAACTGTTTTCATGTGTCATCTTAATTCTACATAAAGAAATGGCAAAGTTTTAAAACTCGTTATCGTTTTTGAAAAACATTAGTTTTCCCACATTATTCAATAAAATCGTCCCCGATTGAATAAGTGATTCCAAGACCCCAGTTCTTCGGAGTAAAGCGGACGAAGGCCCTACCCTTTGACTCCGTCGTTCCGGGTGAGCGAACTACTTCACTGATCATACCTTATGACTCTTGGTTGATAGATTTCATTAATGAATGACTAATCTATCCTTTTGCCTCGAGTATCCAAGACTCTCTTGCTGATCTCGTTGAGTAGAACCATTTAGACGTGTAAGCCTCTTCTATAGACCTACCCGCATTGTCCCAAGGTAGAGGAGGTACTCTGCGAAGGCCGACCCACCTTCCTCGAACAAGGGCGCAACGAGTGTCTTAATCTGGATAGGCGATTACTCAAGATTACTTTTGGGGACTTTTACGCTAGTCTGGCGTTTGTTATAGTGAACTATTTAGCCTAACTAACATCTATGACATAAAGCGTAAATAAGTAAGTAAATGCGCGCGAGAAAGTAAATCAAGCAGACATGGATCCTAGTATGGCCCCTAACCTAGAAGATCTAATCTCCTTTGGTTTTCTTCTTGTTTCGCCTTTCGGTTCGTCTTAGATCGCCATCTTTGAACCTCCATTGATTTCTCCCACTCACCTTTGGATTTCATCCTCGAGTTTCTTCAATGGACTCATAGACCCTAAACTCTAATTACAAGACTCTAACGATTCGCAGATCGTATAAACTTGAAATTAAAATTAATTACAAAGCATGCACCCATCCGTGATTAAAACAAGAATAAAGATATAAATCTATGGCCATACTAGTTTCCCGCATTCACATCACATGCAATCATATAATATATCAAGGCTAAGAATTATATATGCATGATTATCTTGGGAGATACTTTAGTTGACATCACATGTCACATTACGGACGTTAAGTCTAAATTCGAAGAATTCAACTAATGGTGCGTTCCGGTTTTATCTTTTATGATTTCTAAAATCATCTTTAAGAAAAACTCCGTTTCGGGTTCTGAAAGCCCGGGTCAATTTCGGAAAAATATTGGTTCGATTCTTAATGATTTCATAAATCAATTTAAAGAGAAATCCGTTTTGGCCTTCTGGATGGCCCGGATCGATTTTGGAATTATTTGGTTGGAATCGGAAGAAATTTTGGCAAAAACTCCCACTCGAATGATGGTCCCTTTTTGTGGTCCGAAAAGCCTCGAAAAAGCCCGGGTCAAGTCCTAGACAAGTCCCGGCCCAAGCCCACAAAAGGGCTCTGACAAGGTCCGGACATAGCACGGCCCATAGGCCGGCATGTCCTGGCCGAGGCCTATCAAGGCCTGGTCTCGTCCTGGCCGGAGCCAGGACGCTAGTCCATGCACCGAACGCGTCCTAGACGTGTCTGGTGCTGGACCGGACCAGCACTAGGTGTCTCGGCCTAGTCCGAGACACCCAGAACCTCCCAGACGCGTCTCCAAGACGCGTCTGGTCGAGAGCTCTGGACGCGTCTCAGACGCGTCCAGGAAGCTACCAGTGCAGCTTCTGGTCGCGTCCTAGACGCGTCCGAGCTGCTCTGGACGCGTCTCCAAGGCGCGTCCAGATGCTTCCATTACAGCTGGTGGTCGAGTCCTAGACTCGACCTGGACGCGTCTCCAAGACGCGTCCCAGCTGCTCTGGACGCGACCAGTGGCAATCTGGTTGCAGCTGCTGGACGCGTCTCCTGGACGTGTCTCAACAGCTGCTCTGGACGCGTCCAGTGGACGCGACCAGCAGCTTCCTGGCCGGACACTAGGGTTTCCAAAACCCTAGTTTCCAAAATTTTTTTTTTTTTTGTGCAAATCTTATTTGCTAACTTCCAATTTTAAAACTCTTTCTAAATTTTGAAATCTTTTAGAACACTTCTAAAATTTTACAAAACTTGTAGAAACTTGTAAAATTTTCCAAATTTTGTTTTGAGAGTTTCCTAAAACTCAAAACACTTCTTTTAGAACACTTCTAAAATTCCGAATTTTTTGTTTTTCAAAAGTTTCCAAAACTTAAAAACAACTCTTAATCAAACCAATTTTGGATCAAAATCTAGGTTTTTGAAACTTTTTCAAATAACAAATTTGAAATCAATTTGAAAAATCTTTGAATCTAATCCAAAATTAATCAAATTTTTTATGTTTAAAACTCTTTTAAACATAACTATCAACTTAATCAACCATGGATTAGTCCGAAATTCAATCAAATTGAGTTTTTAAAACACTTTCAATCATCAATTTGATTCTCAATTTGAAATTCATTGAATCCCATTCAATAATATCAAATTGTGAGTTTAAATAATTTTAAAACACTTTTAAAATACTTTTATAAACTCAATTTATTAAACTATCAATCATATCCAATATGAACTAGTTCGATTCTTAGCAAAAACTAGTTCATTGCAAGAGGCTCTGACGCCACTGTAGGGTTTTAAACCCTTATACTAGTGTTTATAGCGGAAATAAGACATCTAATGTCTACACTAGTATCCCCAGGATCACATGCAAAACTAGTAATTAAACTAACGGAGATAGTAGATTACCTTAATCGCTTTTCCCTCGAACTAGTTGAATTGATTAAAGAAGACCAGGAGCTTCAAACGTAGCTCCTCTACTTGGGACACGAGCAATCAACTTGATCTCCCACCTTGTTGTATAGCTAGCACACCAATGGTGGTTGGAAAGAAGAACACCTTCTTCTTTGACTAGATTGATAGTAATGGGAATTAGCTCACTTTCTCCTCTCTACTTGATGTGGTAGAGTAAGAAAGCTTAGAGAGAAATTCCACACCTTATTCTCTGCCCTAAGAGTGTTTATATAGAACCTTAATGAGAATCCACCTCCTTTTAGGTTTCCCAAAACACCCTTTAGAATAAGATTTAGGGAAATAGTCGAAAATAGCAACTATTGATATTTTCTCAATTCCCTAAGGAGGAGGTGTCCAAACACCACTAAAATTGGCAGATATAATTTTTATTATATCAGCAACTAACCCTCCAAAATTCAGCCCAATCCGAGCCCTAGAAGTGCCCGAACCGGTCTAGGCCCAAAAACCCTGTTTTTGGCCTTTCTGTACTATCTTTGCCTAATTCCTTTTTAGGCCTATGAGATATGTTTATGGGACACTCCCATGATTATATCTCACTCCCACTAGTCATATCCTAGATCAATTTGTCACTCTTATGTGTAACCCGTTGTAGGATCCGATCGAAGTTAGCCGCGAATTACTTCGTAATTCGACGATCGTAGTTGGTCTCTAGCTACAACTCTAGGATCCCTAAATCAATCGGACTTGATGATCTTCTACATCAATTATCCTATCCGAAAAATTGTTCGCATTGTCACCTTGGTCGAAGGACATCTCCTTCAACTCCTTCATTGTAGGGCCCCCTATTTATTTCATCTTTATAGAAAACATTACCAAAAACAACAAATACTCTATTTTAGCTCAATTGGTAGATATCGTGATAAATGGTACAAAAAACCCAAGTTCATCCTCAAGCATAAGCATTTTTTCCTTATTAAATTGTAAATTTTAAATTACTTTACTTCACACTTCTACCACCACAATAATTACTAAACCTCCACATTGTACCTCCACTACCACTACCATCACCACCAAGACCACCACCGTTACTAAACTTCCACGCGACAACCACAACCATTAAATTGTACTTTTTCTATTACTTTAGTTGGGACCTCTACCACGACCACGATTAGTCGATTACTAATCTTTTAGCATTGTACCTCTACTATCACCACCACAATTACTAATCATCTATCATTGTACTTCCACTACCACCACCACCACCCCCAACACCACCATTAATAAATCTCAACACCACAACAACCTCCATCAATAAACCTTCATATCACAATCACCAGCATACCACAACCAACACTATCACCATAAGCACAAAAAAAGAAGGTTGAATTTCTTTGCGCTATTTTCTCCAAGAATCATTTTCTAATCTTCTTTTTTCTATAAAAAAGAAGAAGAAACAGAACAAGCTCATGAGTCGCCGAGTTCCGACTTCGCTGAACCACTTGATAGGGAGGTCGACTAAGGACTGACTGTTGGGTTATGTAATCTCCTAGTGTTGCTAGCAGAATCTCAGACATCTAACATTTCTACCACTAGTATCCCAGGATCTCATGCATAAGCTAATAATCATAACTAAGTTAACTAGTTCGATAAATACCTTAATCGCTAGTTTTCCGTCAAACCTTTCTAATCGCTTTTGAGAAAACAAGAGCTCCAGTTGTAGCTCCTCTACTAAGGACACCGAGAAATCACCTTGATCTCCCACCTTGTTGTTAGCAAGAACTCCAATGGTGGTTAGATTTAAGAACACCTTCTTCTTTGACTAAATAGATAGTTGAGAATTTTCTCTCTTTCTTTCGCTACTTGATGTTGTAGAGACTGAAAGCTTCTTGAGAATTTTCCACACCTATTCAAGTCTGAAGAGGCATTATATAGAACCCTAATTTAGAGTACAACCCTAATTAGGTTTCCTACAAGTCCCTTTTGAACAAGATTTAGGAAACCCTTAGAAATAGCAACTAGTTGCTATTTCCCTGTTTCCCATAGCTTGGACGACCACATCATGCCCATCTTGGACATATCTGGCCGACCCCTACAAGGGAACATGTCCAAGCTTGGCCGTGTTCTTTTGGGCCCCAAAATATCCCTTTTGGTGTCCGACCCAAATACCCCTTCTTTGGGTCTTTTGCACTATCTTTGTCTAAACTTCTTTTAGGCCTTTGGACATATCTATGGGTCTCACCCATTCATATATGTCTCATCTCTTTAGTCATATCTTTTGATGAAGTTGACACTCTTTGTGTAACCCGATGTAGGATCTAGACGAAGTTAGCCGCGAATGGCTTCGTGATTCGACGATCGTAGTTGGTTTTTAGCTAAACACTACGACCCCTAAATCAGCTGGACTTGATGATCTTCTTCATCAATTGTCTTATCTGAAAAATTGCCCGCATTGCATCTTTGGTTGAAGGACATCTCCTTCAGTCTCCGACTTATACTTAGAAAAAGTGCAATGGTCGATTCCCGTGTCAATTTGTATCCCATCTGATACGTCACATCTTTCAGACTTTCTTGATCTCGAGCACCACTGTTAAAACAAATAATTAACTATTTAATTCATTCGAGCGTGGCCACGCATTTTCAATAGGTATTTCATTAAGTGGCCTCGAGATACGTTTTAGTATGACAAAATCCATTCTTGTACCCACTCAACTTCATGTCTATCATGCATGCCCCAGTTACTGCCTTTATAACCTCCTTTTACGACCTGGTGTTTAACGGTATTGAAACTAGACATTCCTTACATAAGATGCGTGAAACACTCATGCTTTTAGGAATCTCTCCAATATTACCATTGAGAAGTTCTTGACGTCCATAACCATTGATGCGCTTCTCATTCATGGATTATCCAGTGTACATTCCTAATGATATACCCACGTAGTTGCCGTGAATACCCCATTCACATAGCCCATGAAACAACATTATTTTGTCGATCTCACGTGCTAGTCTTCGTAAGTCATTGTTGTCTCTGCAATGATCTGAACCAGGGAGATAATAATTAAATAATTCCTAGTTCACTTAATAGGGTTTCATTCATCAGATCACGTATCTGACGAACCAATTTGGAATATTTGTTATCCATGGACTGTCGTATAAATACTAAACCAAAATTAGACAACTATGAAATAAATGGCTTTGTTTATGTTCGATAACGAGAGTTTGTAATTTTGAGTCTCTCTGGGAAACTCCTTCACTTTTGTCAATTTACTAGTTAAGGTTATTATCTAAATATACCTTATGCCTTAGACCCTTGTATGAACTCATTCATACTTCATCGTAGGTGACAATTTAGTTGTCAACGCATGTAATCTGGTTAAACTTTGCCAATTATCAATCGACTGAACTTAACTTCAATTTTCTTTGATAATTTCTAGTTTCTTTGCTATATTTCTAGACTTCTCAAGTTTCAATTTTATTCATTCGTTTGGGGAGTCTGCAAGTTTGCAGAAACTACTTCATCCAAAACCTTTCTAGGATGTTCTTTAGTAGTGTTTTAGATTGTTTTGTCTGAGTTCGAATGGTGACCTCTCATTATACTTCAAGTATTTGAGATGTCTTAGGCGAATGCTAATCATGTCCCACATGACCGATCTTATGCTTAAAGCATAAACATTTTTCTCATGGGTTCTTGCTCAACAGGGCCTTATAGACTTTGAGTGTTGCTGAGTTCTATGCCATGAGACTTGGGTTGAATTTCTCTTCTAGAGTCTTTCGTATTTAGATTCAAGAATCTTAGCATAGTAAGTTTCTTATATTAGTCATATCATCTTTTCGTTCTATTTTCATAGATCTTTGATGCCCAAAGCATATCATCCTTTTATGTGTGGTCCTTTATGGAGTCAGTTCTTAACTGTATTCAACATCTCAATGTTGTTCTCAATCTTGTTATGTACACTGCATACCAGACCTAGAAAACGCGTTACTCCCACTTACCTTCTTGAAATCCTGAGGTTCAAGACTCTCTTGATTCCTTAGGAACCAAACATTTTGATTGCCTTGTCGAATCGAAGATTCCAACTCTTGCCCGCTTCAACCCATTGATGGATTTCCGAAGCATGCGTATTTTACTAACTTCTAAAGTTGGTAACCTTTTAACTCCCATAATTCATTAGGGAAGATGGTTTTGACTTTCTATGTTAGTGCGGACAAAACTTAGACTGAAAAAGATTTCGTTCATAGTCTCATGGTATGAACCAGTGATCTTTATCTCCTTCTATAGTTTTGGGAAACTCCAATGTTTCTAACCTTTTCATTTTTCTTCTCTAGAAAACCAATTCTCTGTCGAATGGGTTTTACTCTATTAACCAAATTATCAAGTTCCAAAACTTGATGAGATTGGATTCCATGTTATTTTGGCTTCAAGCCAAAATCTAGAGTTGGTTTCCGTCTCTGCGCAGATTTATGACTTTTATCGTTTATCAGTAAGATTTCAATCTCATAACTTGGTCGAACTAATTAGACTCGTACATTCTCTCTGACTTATTCTTCTGATAATATAGCGAAGCACTAATTATTAAAAGAATACCATCACGAGCAACAAACACTTTGTTCTCTGATCGGTTGTGGAATAGCCAAAATTTCTTTTAGAGAAATTGCGTTAGACTAGCTAATTTTGTACCCTTGTAAAACGTTTTTTCGTAGGCTTAGCTATAGACGGAGTAGGTAAAGTGAAAAAACGACGGTTTCTAGAATATATCCCAAAACATTCGGAAGATTGGCTCAAACACATCATTGATCGAGTCATGCATATTTTACAGTGTTCGATTACTCCAACTGGACCCGCCATCCATCGAATGTGTTCTATGGGGTGACTTGGGAACCCATTTCTCAACTCCTTTTGTGGTTATCAAAATCTTGACTCAAATCTTTACCATTCGAATCAGATGGCTTATCTTTTCTTTGTCAAGGTGATTATTTTACTTCGATTTGTACTTCATTTGAACCTTTCAAACCTTCTGACTTTATGACTTGTACGTTTCCGTACTTCATGAAGTTGTCAGAGTGTGTTGAAGTAGCTTTTGTTAGCTTCTGCAAGTAAACTTATAGGCCTGCATAACTAAGTATGTGTCCTAATTGATTACTAGTCTCTATGCCTTTCTGAAAAGGGTGAGTTTGTCAATTGGTCCTCAAGACCTAAGCGACAATGCTAGAGTTAACGAGTTTGAATCTTTTGATTTTAGCCATTATCAATATATACAATTTTGGTTCTTCAAGAACCTTCAGTTAATTTACCACCAATTTAAAACATTCGATGTTCCCACGAGAACATAATAATTATTATTAAGTTCTAAGCTAGATCAGTGTCTAAAAGAAAGACTATAAGACTTTAAATCGATTTCGGCAACCGTTTGCTTCATTAGCTATTTGAGAGTCCATCTTTCTTTTAGTCAAGTATTAAGTTCCCTTAAGCTCCCACTGAGCCGCACATCCGGTCTTAAACACCTGATGAAGGAATTATACTTGCTTAACTTCGTTAACAAGGATATGGAACCGAAATTCACAATTCAATTCTTTTTGTCCTCCAGGTACTAAGGGTAGTTTCTTTTCAAATGGTCTAGCCAATTATCGAAACATTTACAATAATGAGGAACAATCTTGATCATGGACTCGACAACTGATTTGTCTTCCTTGATAAATTATTTGTCTCTCTTGACTAACCCTTTGCCTTTTAGAATATCAAAAACTTTTCCTACATTTCTTGCTCTGAATCTCAAGAACCTTTTTCTTAGATTTGATGTTCTCGTGTGTTCTGCTCAGTTGTTCACAACAATCTGAGTGACTCATCTATGGTCTTATGTATCTTGGTTCAATCGCTATTGAACTGGACGATAGATGAACTCTGTTGTCATTTCTTAAGATGACATTTCAAATTGCCTTAGAGGTCTCGTACCTCTCCATTCATGACCTTTGTAGGAACTTCATCCTTAGTTGTTTTAATGGTCGTGGTAACATCCAATACTCTTCAAAAGAGAATGTTCTACCATTGCTTGCAAAAGACTTTTGACCTTATCCGGTATCAGTCAACATTGAGATTTGGTATTCTAGGACGTTTTCTTTATTTCGAATCTAAGAACCTTTCTCGGATTCCTTTTCATTCAAAAGTTGCTTTCATTCAACTCGTTAGAAAGCTAATTTGAACGAATGTTAGAAAACTAATTTCGAATCTAAGAACCTTTCTCAGATTTGAACGAATGTTAGAAAACTAATTTTCTAATAAGTCATTAAAACTACAAGAAAGAATTGCGAAGTTTTCAACTCGTTATCGTTTTTGGAAAAATTGAGTTTTCCCACATTATTCAATGTAAAACCGTCCTCGATTGAATAACGTGATTCCAAGATCCCATTTCTTCGGACTTAAGCGGACTAGGGCCCTGCCCTTAAGCCCCTGGGAGAGTGAACTATTTCATTGATCATACTCTTATGACTCTTTGTTGAAGGATTGCATTATTGAATGTCGAATCCATCCTTTCACCTCGAGTATCCAAAACTCCTTTGTTGATCTCGTTGAGTAAAACCATTTAGATGTGTAGACCTCTGCCATAGGTCTACCCGCATTGTCCCAAGTTAAAAGAGGCCACCCTGCGGAGGCAGACCTACCTTCCTTGAACAAGGGATCAACGAGTGTCTTAGTCTGGGTTGGTATTTTACTCAAAATTACTTTCAAGGACTTTTACGTTTTGTCTAGTATGCATTTTGGTGAACTAATTAGCTTAACTAACATCCACGACATAAAACGTAAATAAATAAGTAAATGCGCGCTAGAAAAGAAATCAAACACATATGAATTCTAGTATGGACCCTATTCCTAAAAGATCTAGTCTTCTTATGATTCTTCTTGTTTTCACATTAGTCCGCCTAGATCACCATCCTCAAACCTCCATTGAATTCTCCCACTCGAATCCGGATCCCATCCTTGAGTTTCTTCAATGGACTCATAGACCCTAAACCCTAATTACAAGACTTGAGCGATACGCAGATCGTATAAACTTGAAATTAAAATTATTACAAATTGCACCCATCCGTGCTTAAAACAAGAATAACAGAAATAAATTTCTATGGCAATACTAGTTTCCGCATTCACATCACATGCATTCATATAATATTCATGGCTAACAACTATATATGCATGATTATTTGGGAGGTACTTTTGTCGACATCTCTATGTCACATGCAGACTTTAAGTCTATTTCGTAAAATTTGACTAATGGTGCGCTTCGATTTTATCTTTAATGATTTTCAAAATCAACATTAGGAAAAACTTTGTTTGGGCCTTCAGAGGGCCTGGGTCATGTGTCGGAAAAATTGATTTGACTTTTAATGATTTCCAAAATCAAGTTTAAGAAAAACCCGTTTTAGGCCTTCTGGTAGCCCGAAACAATTTCGGTGTAATTTGGGTGGAACCGGGAGAAAACTGGGGCTTTCGTCGGAAAAACTCCCACTCTGGTCAAGACCTGAAAAATCTCGGCTCGTGTTCCTACACCGAACTTAGAATGGTCTGGGACATTGCCTGAGCCAATGACTTAGGTTGTGTGTAGGCCAGGCATGGTTCGGCTGAAGGCCAACCTATTGGGTCGTGCATATGCACGGTCTAAGTGAGACCAGACGCTATTAAGCATAGGCCAGACACATCTGATTCTCGTGTGGGTTTTGGACCGTCTTGGCCCTCGGCCAGGACGCTAGCCTTTGGCCCAGACGCGTCCCATACGCGTATGGCCAAGGGCCGAGCCTATGTAGACGTTTAGGCCAAGATCGAGACGTCCTAGGCCGTCCCAGATGCGTCCCATACGCGTCTGGCCAAGGGCCGAGCCTATCTAGACGTTTCGGCCAAGACCGAGACTACCTAGGCTGTCCCAGCTCCGTCTAGGACACGTCTAAACCATGACTGAGGTCCTAGGCCATCTCGGTCCAAGACCGAGATGCCTAGGGCACTCCAGACGCGTCTGATGAAGTTCTATTGCGGGCTCGAGAAAGCCAGGACGCTAGTCCATGCACCAGACGCGTCCTAGACGTGCCTGGTGCTGGACCGGACCAGCACTAGGTGTCTTGGACCTAGTCCGAGACACCTAGAACCTCCCAGACGCGTCTCCAAGACGCGTCTGGCCGGTTGCTCTGTACGCGTCCTAGACGTGCCTGGTGCTGGACCGGACCAGCACTAGGTGTCTTGGACCTAGTCCGAGACACCCAGAACCTCCCAGACGCGTCTCCAAGACGCGTCTGGTCGGTTGCTCTGTACGCGTCCTAAACACGTCCTAGACGCGATCTGGACGCGTCTCCAAGACGCGTCCAGGAGCTTCTATCGCAGCTGCTGGTCGCGTCTTAAACGCGTCCTAGATGCGTCCAGAAGCTTCCTGGTTGCAGCTGCTGGATGCGTCCAGGACGCGTCTCAGCAGCTGCCTGGATGCGTCTTCTAGACGCGTCCAGGAGCTTCTGGTCCTGCCAGGAAGCTTCCTGGCCGGACCCTAGAGTTTCTAAAACTCCTAGGTTTCCAATATTTTTTTTTTTTTTTTTTTGTGCGAATCTCTATTTAGAATAAGATTTAGGGAAATTATCGAAAATAGCAACTAGTTGATATTTTCTCAAATACCTAAGGAGATGACGTCCAAACCTAGCCAAAATTGCCAGATTTATTGCTCATAACATAAGGAAACGTCCCTAAAAAAATCAGCCCAATCCGAGCCCTAAAAGTTCCCGAATCGGCCTAGGCCCAAAAATCCCGTTTTTGGGCTTCTTGTACTATCTTTGCCTAATTTCTCTTTAGGCCTATGAGATATGTTTATGGGACACTCTCGTTATTATATCTCACTCCCACTAGTCATATCCTAGATCAAATTGACACTCTTATGTGTAACCCGTTGTAGGATCCGATCGAAGTTATTCGCGAATTACTTAGTATTTCGACAATCGTGGTTGGTTTCTAGCTTAAACTCCACGACCCCTAAATCAACTGGACTTGATGATCTTCTCCATCAATTGTCCTATCCAACAAATTATTCACATTGTCACCTTAGTCGAAGGACATCTCCTTCAACTCCTTCAGCTTGGCCGTCCCCTTTTGGTGCCCGACCCAAATACCCCTTCGTTGGGTCTTTTGCACTATCTTTGCCTAAACTTCTTTTAGGTCTTTTGGACATATCTATGGGTCTCACCCATTCATATATGTCTCATCTCTCTAGTCATATCTTCCGATCAAGTTGACACTCTTCGTGTAACCTGATGTAGGATCCGGATGAAGTTAGCCGCGAATTACTTCGTCATTCGACGATCGTAGTTGGTTTCTAGCTAAACACTACACCCCCTAAATTATCCGGACTTGATGATGTTCTTCATCAATTGTCCTATCCGACAAATTGCTCGAATTGCATCTTTGGTCAAAGGACATCTCCTTTACTGAGGAGGGTTCTCCCCAAACCCGAGCCGATACCTCACATTATGTGCAAAGAAAATGTTGAAAGTTCCGATAGAAAATTCTTCTTTTTGGGAAAATGCACGTGGGCCACATTTTAAAACTCGCTTCGGGCCTTCGAAATCTCAGGGCCAACCCTGATTCCTCTCTTTTTGGCATGCCAGGATCCCCATTCGTAAAGGGAATGGCCTATCCGGCCATACCCTTAGGCCAAGTCCATTGTATCTGAGTTTGCATTCTCTACAACCCAAGTTTGAATTCTGGAAATGGAGTTTGTAAGATGTGCAATTAAAGTTTGTTTTCTGCAAAATCGAGTTTGCAACATTTAAAAATCGAATTTGCACTTTGCGAGAAAAAGTTTTTTAGATCTAGAGACCAATTAACCTTGCAAGATCAATAGGTTAGGTTTGCATTTTGTGCCCCGGGTCAAGACTTGCAAATTGAGTTTGCTTTCTATAAATATAGTTTGTGAGATTCAGAAATTCAGTTTGCAAAAGAAATTGAAAAAATGTAGTTTCTTTTGGATTTTTTTTTAGAAAAGTATTGAAAGTTGATCTTGTCAGAAAGGTTATCTAAAATATTTTCTAAATGTATGAGTTTTATGGAAATCTGACATCGAGTGAAAAAGTTAAATGAATTTAAAGTCTAAAGAAAAAGTTGAGAACTTAGTTACAAAAAATGGTAGTTTCCCCTTTACAAAAAATTTGAACTAATTAATAATTATGAAATGTTTGTTGTTTCTTTTACCTGTTTTGAGTATTCTTTTGACTTAAAAAGCTAAAACCCTTTCTGATAAAAGTCATCCCTACAAAAGTCTCCATGTACATATGGTCAGTGGTTCTACACAAAATTTCTAGGATCAATGACCTGAACTGAGGGATCACTTCAGTTAACAAATGTTTCTGCAAGAATAGACTGAACATATTTTAGTCACCTTTCTGTCAACGACAGCTGTTTTAAGTTTCTGTTTTCCTCATTCCATTTGGACTTGTTCTCCACTCACTCAACCATTGTTAAAATTGAAAACTGAAATTTTATTTATTCATTCACTAAATTAGTATTTCATGAGATAGTACAATGTTAGTAATGAAGAAATTAGTGAACCATTTAGTGGTAATTTAATGGTATTAATGGATAAGTTAGTGGGGTTAATGGATAAGCTAGTGAGATCATGTTAGTAGTGGTCATAGTTAATGGGTTAAATTTTGCTCCAGAAATAGACTAGGCTTTATAGTTCATTTTTCACCAAATGAAGTCAAGTAATCAAAATTATCTGTTCAAATTATTTTTCCTTTATCATTCGAAAATTCAAGTCTTTTTTATTTCCAAAACAAATAAAGCTATTATAAACAGGGATGTAGAATTTATTGAAGATGGAGTTTGGGATTGGTCAGTTGAAGAAAAATAGCAAATGGGTATCAGTAATTGAAACTGAGACAATAGCTTCAGATTCTCAACTAATAGAGAATACACTTATTTCTCCTCATACTTGTATGGGCAAAAATACGTCATCAGAAGCACCCCCAAAAAATCCACGATTAATAGGCTTACACGGTGACCAGACTCATGAATTAATATCTAATGAATCTGGCCCATCTATCTCCGGGCATCCCGAAGCAACGACAAAGCACGGGAGCACATCCTACCCTGGATAAAGAGGTCAATCCTCACCTCCTCAGCGGATCTCCCTTCATGTATCCGCTGGGAGACTTTACAGTCATTCAAAAATGACAATACCCTGGATATACCCGTTAAGGGGTTACGATCTCCCTATTTATGGTGACAACTCTATGCGTTACCGCATTAAAGAGACAACTCACCGCCAGGTGACAGTCGACCGAGACACTGTAAAATGACCGAGAAGTAGATGCTACGGAGGATTGGGTGATGAACAAAGGTCTCTGATCATCGGAAAAAAATCTGAGTGATCAGCCAGCTTCCGACTAAAACAAACGAGCATCTGATCATCAACAAAAAAATTGACTGAGCACCTAATACAACCAATTCTCGGGCAATCAACCGATCACTTTCTCTTTCGTCGATCGTCCAAACCTCTTGCGAGATACCTTTCTCTCTCCTGGACGACCAGACGTCCGTTCTATCAAGATAGGGTGACCAGATGACCGTTTCTACCAAGGAAGGGCGACACACCTTTTTCTCTCCTGGACGACCAGACGGTCATACGATCAAGGAACGACGATTTATCTTTCTCTCTCCTGATGATCAAAGTAGGCACGCTACTTTATCTCTCCCGAAGGCCAGACCTTCCTTACTTCACCCACGTGATTATCTCTGAGACCTCACGGGCCGTCACATTATCTCTTCAACTAAGTCAGTCTACCCGCAAAGATCGAGCTATGACCACAATGCGAGTCACGCTTAAACTCCGACCATCCTACCAACGGTAACATTCCAAGGATAATATTCACGTATCTATTACCTCTCTTGCAAGCTTACTGACTTGACCGTCGGAGCCCCTTTAGGCCGGCTCCATCCCGATGTTCCTAGGATCTCCTTAGGAAGACAAGGTATTAAGGTTGGAAAAGACTCTTTATGGATTGAAACAAGCACCGGGAGCTTGGTACACTCGTATTGATATATATTTTTTGAAAGTGGTTTTAGAAATGTCCTTATGAGCTTATTGGCTATATAAAATTTAATTCTCATGGAAATATCCTTATTTTATGTTTGTGTGTAGATGATTTGACATTTACAGGGAGTGATATAACGATGTTTGAAGATTCAAGGAGACAATGGCTAACAAATTTGAGATGACAGATTTGGGGCGTATGTCATAGTTTCTTGGTCTTGAAGTCTTGCAAACAAGAGAAGATTTTTATGTATCACAGAAAAAAAATGCTGCAGATATCTTAAAATAATTCAAAATGGAGAAATGTAATGCAATTAAGACTCCAATTGAATGAAGAAAATATTTAGACTATAAAGGGAAGGGTGAATTTGTGAATCCAACTTGTAATAGAAGTCTAGTTGGTAGTCTTCGTTATTAGACTTTTACTAGACCTGATATGGTGTTTAGAGTGGGATTGATAAGTAGATTCATGGATCAACCCTGTTAGATACATTTGTAGGCCGCAAAAAAAATTTTGAGGTTACATCAAAGGTACTAAACTCGTGGAATTTTGTTTTCACCTACTAACAATGTTAATCTGGTTGGTTTTACCGATAGTGATTGGATTGGTGATATTAATGACAGGAAAAGCACTTTTGGTTTTGTATTTCACTTGGTTTAAGTGTATTGTCTTGGTCATTAAAGAAACAACAAGTAGTTGCACTCTCAACTACAGAATTTGAATATATAGTTGCCGAAGCTGTTTGATTACGATGTCTACTTGATGAATTGAATCAGAAGCAAGAATCTCCTACAATTAGTTTTTGTGACAACAAATCAACCATTTCTTTAACAAAAAATCCAGTATTTCACAATAGAAATACACATTGATATAAAATATCATTACATCTGTGAGCTTGTGAAGGACACTTAATGTGAAGTCTTGCAAGTCAGAATAACAAATAACTGATATTTTCCTTCAACAAAAAAAAAATAACTGATATTTTCACTAAGCCATTGAAGGTTTATTCATTTTCCAACTTGATGATCATGATGGTCGTCAATCGTCATACCGTTTGAGTTTAAGGGAGGGTGTGAAAATTGTAAACTCAAATTCAATTTGTTCATTTATTTATTCACTAAATTAGTACTTGATGAGGTGGATTAACTTTTGTAGTTAAGGAATGAGTGGGTCCAGGGCCGGCCCAAATAGTTGGGGGGCCTAAAGCGAATTTTTTTTTGGGGCCCTATAAAAAGTTGGGGAAATTTCATAGGAAATTGGTAAAGGCAATCTCGCTAAAGGCAATCCCTAGTTTAGTTAAAGACAATGTGGGTTGAGGAGGCAATGCATATTGGCAAGTCGCCGACCAGAAATGCGTCAAGTTGTTGGTCGATAATTCCGACCCATGCATGACCAAAATTTGAAAAAAAAATTCTCTCTTTTCTTCCTTCTTCTGCTCGCTTCTTCTTCATTCTTCTTCTCTTCGTTTCTTTACCCTCTCTCACCTCTTTCTCCGTCGGAGAGTCCGCCGGTTGGAATTTTCTTTTTTAGAAGTTAAGGTCGCTGGTTGGAAATTTTCGACCGACGACCTTTGTCGGGGAAAAAGGGTATGGTATTGTTTCTAATAAAATTTAGTCAACTTGTTTTGACTAAGTTTTGAAGCCAAAATACATTGCCATTAACAACTTTCGGCATTGCCTATAAACACCCAGTTAAAAATTAATTTTTTTGACGTAACAAATAAATTAGGATGAAACAACATTATTAAAACCATGAACTATCTAGTGAATAAGAAGATCTAATCTATAAATTGCCAGTCCAATAAAAATGTGTGTAGTTAAAATCTAATATAACAATTAAAAGAGGTCCAAAAAGAAGAGGATATAATATAGTAACTATTGTTTGTTAAGACTTAATTTCAAAAAAAAAAAAAATCAACACTTATCTTAGACATTATGATAGAAATTTGTCCTTTTAAGAGGTGATGACTTTAAAACAGAATGAGTGATCAGAAAAAAAAATCAAAAATAATGAACTAAAAAAGTAGAAAAGAAAATGAACAATCATGAAAATAAAGAAGAAAAACAGAGACCATTACCTCTCGATAAAGTTTAGAGAAAAAAAAATTAGACAATCGAATTGATAGAAGCCACTAGAGAGGAGAGAGAGAGAACAAAGAAAATGTTATAGAGGGAAACAAAAATTTACAAAGAAAAAGAAAACGAAAAAAATAAATGTAAGGGTTAGAGAAACTTATAGGTCTCCTAAACTGGAAACTTGATTAGGTTTAGAGTATGTTTATAGTTTTTTACTGTGGGCCCCACGATTTAATGGTCATATTAATCACACCTGCTTCCAAGGTACGGTGGGAAGAGATTTTAGGGCCCTTGTAAGTTAATGTGTATTTGTTTTTTTTCCAAGGCACCCTCCTTTAATTACCGTAAATTTTGGGGCCTTCTCCAAGGTGAGGCCCAAAGCAGCCGCTTTGGCTGCTTTGGGCCTGGGCCGCCCCTGAGTGGGTCATCTTAGTGGTAAGTTAATGGTGTTAATGGATAAGTTAGTGGGGTTGATGGATAGGTTAGTAGAGTTAATGGATAACTTACCGAGATCATGTTAGTAATGGTTATAGTTAGTGGGTTAAATTTTGATCTATAAATAGACCAGTCTTTGTAGTTTATTTTTCGTCAAATCAAGTCAAGTAATTAAATGGATTTTTGAGTTTAAGGTCCAAAAATAGGGGGGGGGGGGGGGGTAATGAGCCATATATCCACTCCTAAATTAATAAATAAAATAAAACCAAAATAAACCGAAAATGTAAAATAAGTCCAAAAATTAACTATTTGGTGGGCCCCATGAATCAATCCTTTAATTATCTCTCATTTTTGCCCTTTCATAAATATTTTTTAACCATTGGTAAACCAAAGGTTTATACTGGTTAAGTTAATAACTCTTTCCATATATTTTGTGAAAGAATATTTATGTTGGATATTTAATATCAATCTTTATTTCCATAAACTCCATAAATATTTAACCAAATCAGTGGATATTTAACAAAAATGAGTTGCACTCTAAAAAAAACGAGTTTCTATCTATGTAACTCTGTATTCTTTGAATTCAAGAAAGTATATTATTTCTAAATCCGTTGTATTTGATTAAAGTAACCTACCAAATCAATGGATATTTACCTAAAACGAGATGCTCAATCCCAAAAACGAATTTCTCTCTCTGTAACTCTTTGTTCTTTGAACTTCAAGAAAGTATGAAGTTGTGATTTGCGTTTTATCTCTACCTCGATCTAATTAGACATCTACAAATTCTTTTGTGAGGTATGTCCAACTTAAATTGATCGTCAGAATCTATAAATCTCTATTACTACAATCTTCTTAAAAAAATTATTTATTCTAACAAAAAACTTATATGTAACATTTTTTATCACTTTTTGGTAAAAAGTGAATGTTGAAATCTTTATTAATTCAATATTTTTTTCATAAAAAAGTTTTATAAAGTGAAATTGTGTTTGCTACATTTTCGGTATTCTACTAGCATTTTCTACATTCTATTAGCATCTGTTATGAATTTGTTACAATAGGTTAAAAAGCAAATACTATTTTGTTAGCATCTTATTGATTCTAATAACATTTTTTACATTCCATTAGCATCTGTTGAATGTATTTATTGCAGTAGGTTAAAATACAAATACTATTTTTCTAGCATCCTATTGATTCTACTAGCATATTCTACGTTCTATCAGTATCTGTTGAATGAATTTGTTACAGTAGGTTAACAAATACTTTTTAGTAATTAAAATGTATAAGGTAAAATTGTTTTTGTTACATTTTCCGTATTCAACTAGCATTTTATCGATTTTAGTGACATCTACTAGCATTTTCTACATTCGTATTCTACTCTGTCAATCTCATTGATCTCACATGTAGTTGCGGTAGGTGGTCGATAGATGGTATCCCTTATCAACATGCCATGTTTTGCATCAAGAATCATGATGGTGATACGACAAGTTTTTTTTGATCATTTTCACCAAACAAGCATTCGTCAACACTTATCAATGTTATGTCTACCCAATACCAAATTATGATGAGTCAATGGAGTACATCGATGAAACAAGAACACTACCTTCGTCAACAAAGAGAAAACCGGAAAGACCAAGGACAGTAAGAAGAGAGAGCTCAGGAAACATACCCAAAAAAATGAGGGTTTGCGGTCGGTGTAAAAAACCGGCTTATCACAATAGTGCCTCATGCACGGCAGCTATATAATAACTAACTTAAATTTTGATTATGCAAATTTACTTATTCTGTTAGAAACATAAATATTCTACTTATGTCTTTTATATGTTTAGAGAATTTGATCAATGTTACCAAATTATCGTATTTAAACAAGAGGATTTTCTTATTTCCTATTAAATTTTATCAATGGTTACGATATTATCGTAGTTATATTCATATGTATTTGGCTAGAGTAAGTTACAAAATGTCGAAAAACTGAAAAATGCTGGTAGTGTTGGAGAAATTTTGTCAACATCTTACTGGTATCTTTATACCCATTGGACCATGCTAGAAAAATTTGTTTGATGCAATTTAGCAATTTTCAATACAATCAAAGCAGGTTGGTTTTAGCCTTTGTTATGTTTTAATCAAAATGTCCATATTTTTGATATATTTTTGTACGAATTATTTATTTCCTTAGTTATATATGTTATCAGTGGATTCAACATTAAGTGTTTGAGTTCATCATGCCTTTGCCCTACCACGTATTATAATTGTATAGTTTCAGTAGTGTCCAAGAAATTTGAGTAACATCTTTATCGTATCTATGAACCTGTTGAACGACATCTAAAATATAATATAATTGTGGTATTATAGAACATTGATAAATAATCCCATAACTGCTCAGGATGTTATTCAAACTTAAAATATAAACATGTTTGCTACGTTTTATCACATAGTCCGTTACAAAATACAAGTTAAAGTACTTAAACATTTTTTCTCCATATATCCTTCGATTCATTCAGCAACGACAAAGTTAGTTCACCCCTCTTCCTTTGCGCTAGTTTTGTTCAATCATCTTTTGGCATCTCGTTAGGAAAATATTTATAGTTCGATTCGATATAAAGTTCTTCCATGTGCAAAATCACATACAACCTACAATCAGGTCTGTCAAAGTTCAAACAACAAACCAATTCAACATCTTTGGATTGTAACCATTTATACGTTTCTATAAGAAACTAAAAAAGGCTAGTCAAACAAGTCATTTTTCTTATGAAACCAGTTTTGAACAGTAACCATTTCAAGGTTCTATGATAAACTTCAAAAATGCTAGACAAAAAAATGACATTGTTTTTACAATCCAATTTATTCTCTCATTTTTTTCCCATATTGCACCATGTAATGTTCTATGGTTGTCAAAAAATCAGGTTTGACAAGTAACCATTGATAAAGTTTTATAAGAAACTTAATAATGCTAGACAAAATATTAAGTTTTATTGAAAGTAACTATATTCTGGATCTAACACTATGCTTGAAAGTCTACAATACAAAATCCTAAATTAGATAGAACCCTTAGATAGAACCCTAAATTGTCGGTCTAAAATAAAAAATTTAAGCAGAAACCATTTATTCAAAGAAATTACACAACAACAGAGACAAGGTAACAATACAAATTTTTTGTTGCATGCAAAAAAGAAACATACTCTTCACTTTGAACTGATTTAGGGTTTTGAAAATAACTTCCATTAAACCACTTCGAAACAACTAAACCCTAGAAATTTCTTATTAACTAATCAATTTCAGAAAAATAAATCATAGTTAAAGTTGTAAAAATCAAAACCTAATTCGTTTTGTGTTGTAGAAATCAATCTAAATCATAAACAAGTTGAAGGAACAACAAAAATGATGAAAACCAAAATAACTTACTCTTTACTGTTGATGATGATGAACGAAACCAACAATGGATTCTTCCTCTCTCCTACTTAATGCTCTCTCTCTCTGTTAGGTTTATTTTGGGCGTGTTTAAGATAAGAGTTTCCCTCTCTCTCTTTGGTTTGATATTTGAGGAAAAGACAATTTTTTTTTGTGGTTATTTTTTTGAAACAGAAAACGCTACTTTTTTTTGTTATGCTAAACGAAAAAGGCAAATTTTTTCGGGGAAAGAAAGTTTGTTTTTAAAGAAATAAATGTAATGAATCTATATATTATGGTATCTTTTATTTTGGGTTGTTTTTTTTTAACTTAGGACAGGTTAGGCAGTAAAAGAGAATAAGAGGATAGACATGTAATTTACTTTGAGTGGATTTATTTTCTATTTCAGATTATCTTTGGTCTCTAGACTCGTTGATCATGCAATTTTGGACTTAAATCTCATCCCCCGTAATTAAATTCCATTCAGTTAAATTCCCTTTCTTCTTTGTCTGTGGAAATTAATTTTTCTTCATCATTCGGAAATTCAAGTCCTTTTTATTTTCCAATAAAAAAAATAAAAATAAAAAGGACTTGAAGAGGAGACTCTTGACCATGTTATGCGGCACTGCTCCTTCGCGAAAGCAATATGGTTCCATTTTAATATTAGAACGGATACGATCATTACTACCACCCAGTGGATTCAACTTTGGAAATCGCTAGATGAGAATAATATCAACCTCAATGCTAAAATCTTATGGTTTCTTTGGAAAGCCAGATGCGAAAACTGCTTTACTACGAATAAACAAAACCCTATACAGGTTATAGAGAGGATTATGAACACCTCCACGACACCTCTCAAAACTGAATCCAGGACGAACAAGAAAAGTAAGGAAAAAACCATTACACAAACATGGAGACCTCCATCGACACCATATATGAAGGTCAATGTGAATGCTTCTTTTATTAATATTAAAGAACCAGCGGGAATTGGTTACATCATCCGTGATGCAGAGGCTAATTACATAATAGCGGTAGCAGACACAGTTCGAGGACAACATGCGGAAGAATGCGAAAGCTTAGCAATATTATCCAGTCTAAAAGAGGCATCGCAACTCCAAATTCAGTATGTGCACATAGAGAGCGACAATCAAGCCATTATCTCAGCGCTTAATGGTAAGGGAGGAAATCTGCATTGGCAAACTCAGAGTATCATTCATCAGATAAACGACATCAAAGATAGCTTTACAAGCATTATATTCTCACACATATCTCGCAATTGTAACACTTATGCTGATGCTTTAGCTAAATGGGGACGTACCCATGGCCAAAAGAAAATATGGCAAGATGTCCTTGATTTATTTTCGGATTTCTAGTAAGTTGTAATAGACTCTTTTTTAATGCTAGTACTTTTCATCAAAAAAAAAAAAAGTCCTTTTTATTTCTAGCAACCATATCTCAGTTCTTGCGCGTCTCCAGAGTTGGAAAATAGAACTCTTTACATGGCTATCACTATCTGGTGTTGCTTTCGCTCTTTGGTAGTGAATTGGAGGGAGCGGGATTATCGGACATTGAAGATAGTGTGACCCAATTTATTCATTGAGTGAAATTTTTCTTTCTATCTGGGGGTGAAGCTAGCTTGCTTTAGTACGCCTATTTGGGGTTCGTTTAAGTGTTTAAAAGAAACCTTGTTGTAACTCCAATGATACACTTGTAAATAAAGAACTTATTCCAAGATATTCTTCTGGATTATCTACAAGTGGACCTTAATGAATCTATATGAACAAGTAAGAGAAAACCAGTCGGGCAGGGTATCACCAATAAATGATATCAAATTAAGAACTGAGCTCCGACCGGGCCTGGAAATTAGTCGAAGAAGACAGAAGTTAACAATAGTGAGTTCCAAGTATCAGGAAGTCCAGGCAAACACCAGTGATTACAATCTCCATGTAATTCTGGATTTTGTTTTTCTTCCGTTGTCAATAGCTTCACTGTCTTGCTTGTGTAAATTGATGGGTGTGCGTCTTTCCGATACTCAGATAGTTTTGTTATGTTCAAAAGTTTGGTTGGTGTTCTCATTTCTGTTACCGTCTTTACCACTGTTTCGACTATAGATCTTGGAAATAGTGTCACGTAGGAATCATCTTTGAACGGTTGTGTTTCATTGAAACACCTTTGGTTTCTGCATTTAAAGAGAGTTGGGACTGTTACAACAACTTTGTTTTGCCATAATAGCTCTATATGTAAGAACACAACTCGCATGATCAAGAAATCAAACTTTAGATCTCTCTATTCGCTTTTTTTTTTTTTGGGAAATAATAACATTCGAGCACCAGTATCTCAAATGGAGAGTTACATACGCCACCACCAGCCAAAGTGGACTTAAGACTTCACTATTATTTGTTAAATGGTTTAGAATTATATTTCTACAAATTAAACATGCTATTTGAACTATCGCAAAACTTAATATGATACAGAACTAAGTCCAAACATCGCCGTCCAAAGGTGTTAAGTGCTCTATCCCCCAACACTAAGACATGTATAGATGACCTGGCTCAAAGAAGGCAAAACGCGTGGATAAATTTTCTACGTACAAACGTAGTAGGGTTAGTATTTTTCAATTCTATAGCACATTTTTACCGTTGTAACGGAACTCCGAATTTCTGTAATTAATATGCCTCGGGTTGAAAGAAAAATCATTGTAAAGTCAAGGGTGCTCTGAAAAATCCAAGGAAAACTAATTAAAAAGCGAGAATTTTGCGTTCTATCACATACCCTTTATGTGTAGCAGAGATAGTCCTAAAAAAGACTGTTGTTTTGGTTGAATCAATGTTAAGATCGATCCAAGTAGCCCAAGTTTTCATGGCTATCTCGAATGCAGTTTCCAGATCCATATCCTTCACCAGTTTTCCTTTCTGCTCAAGTGAATCCCACCTGCATTGTTCATATAATGATGTATTTGTTGAACTTTTACCTCCACAAACTGGACATCTTTTCAGGAATATTACCATTTTGTATATAAAATGACACGAATGCTGCAATGACAAAACCTTTGGCAAAATCCTTAACTAAATGACTCATTTTCACTAAAAGACAAAGTTTTGTTAAAGTTTGACTTTGATCTGGACCGCCCTTTTACCCGTGCGTCTCATCAACGATTTTGTCAAAAGTTCTTTGTACACTTGGCATTTATTCCTAATACACACTCATAAATAGATTAAATTTTGTAATTTTATTGTAGTACCAAAATTTTTTTCTATAGTAAGAGAATAAAGGAATTACACTTGGGACTTCCCCATGTGTGTCCACCAATGCCCAGTGTTGAAAACCATTATGTCAGCACCTCGCCATTGATTTGCGGTGGGCGAAAGTTTATCGATCTTGAGAACCCTATTATTTTTGTCTAATTCAACTAAGAAAGGACTCCAGAAGAACTCCACGGTACAATTGTAGTCCTGTTAACAACAACAACAACAACCAAATGAAAAGAATTTAAATTTCACGCGTTCTTGATGAGATAAAAATGATGTAATAGCCTAAAAAAATGCGTAAGTGGAGAGTAAAAGTTGAGCGAAGTTTCCCAAATACCAAGAAGAGCAGTAATAAAGTTTACCTTGGCTTTGAAAATCATATGAAGACCATTCCGAGAATCAACGAATGCCCGTCTAGGAGAAACAGAAGAATAAAGAAGACAAGCGAAAGATTCCCATTGATTCCTATTGATTGAATCTCCAACTACTATCACTCTTTTCCCTCTCAATTTCTCTAACATCTCCTTCCCACTCCACCTGATAATAACCCAAAAATAGTTCAATGGATTTCTTATATATAATATATATGTATATATATATATATAGATCTTGTTCATTTGTAGTCTTACTTACCTAGGAATTTGACAATCCTTAGCTTCCCACCTCCATTTTTCATATTCATTTTCAGGTCTTCCATTGTTTTGGCAGCTAACTTGCTCACTTAGGAATGGACATTGATGATTTTTATATAATGGGCTTCCTTTGGGATCGTAAACCCATTTACCATTAAAAATATCACATGTTTTTATTGACTCCTTTGTACTTGACTCCTCGTATGTTTCATCATGAAAGGAAGGGACTGTCGTGTTTGACTCATCTTGAGGCTCAATATTGGTGTCTTTACTAGTATTAGTAAGTTCTTCCAACCTCGTAATTGTTGTCCCTGGTGCAACCACTAGTGGTGTTGGTGTTGGTGTTGGTGTTGGTGATGGTGCTGGTGTTGGTGGTGGTGGCGGTGGTAGTGGTAGTGGTGTTGGTGGTGTGGCTGTTGATTTTGTTCTTCTTGGTGTTGATTTTATGATCTCAAGAGGGGATAGATTTGGGGTTTGGTACAAGAAGGTGAGAAATGATAGAAGAATGAAGAAACCAAGTAAAGTTGTAAAAGTACCTAATCTCCATCTCTGGTTAATGAAGTTGTTTCTAAAACTGGTTTCCATGGCTGAATTTGTTTTCATCTTTCTGTTTAGTGTGTCCCATTTTAATAGTCTTTTTCCCTCTTTTGCCACTGCTTACTAATAGTACCAAATTGATATATACTACCATATATTTGTGTATATACACATGTGCTTGTTTATACTACAGATTATGTTTTTTCTTTGGGAATTAAAAAATGGCCATAGTTATTTATTTTTTTGTCAAGGAGAAAGGCAGCTATAAAATCCTACCTTAAAGATTTGTTTTGATATTTTATGTCAAAAGCTCCTATTCACTATATTCGTACCATCCTCTACTAAGATTTGTTTTGATATTTTTCTTCAGGAACCCAATTTCTTGTATTTTTTTATTAAAAAGACAACCCATCTTTTTAACTAACTAGGCCCCAAGTAAGATATAAAAATAGGCTTGAACGACATTTTTAAAAGCACCAACTTTTTAAGAGTCAAAAATACCTTTCATTCAATTAGAAATACGTAGTAATAATCTAACTAATAAATCAGGAACTTGAGTTTTTCTCATGAACGAACCGAGTTGGATTGTCGACGCCGATTAGAATTTCTAGGGTTTGAATCGATTTTGGCTATAAGATAGGTTGATGTTTTTAGATTTTGGTGATATAATCAATTTGCTTGTTGTTTGAAGAGGCTTGTAAGGGGTTTGATTTAGTATATGGTTCTAAATTCTAAAGAGAGAAAGTTTTATATACTTTCAATGGAAGGAGAATTTGATAGTGTTTCAAGGTATACTCTAACTTCTTCATTGCTTTATTTTCATTGAGTTATGAATGATGGATGACAATTTGTTAGTTTTAATGTTTATGTTCGAACTTATTTGTTGGATTTATATGGAAGTTGTGAAAGTATAGTTGATGCAAGCAATGTGTTTGATAAAATGCTTGAAAGAGATGTTGTTACTTGGAATGCAACGTTAGTTGGTTATACAAGACTTAGGTTGGTCGAAATGGCTATAAAGTTGTTAGAAGAAATGCCTGTGAGAAATATTTTTTCTTGGACAATCATGATTGGTATTTATGTTCAAATTGAGAATTTCATGAAAGCTTTGGAAGTTTTTCGAAGAAATGTAAAATGATGGTGCTAGAGCTTATAAAATGACTATTATGAATTTGTAGGGGTTTTAACTAGTTTTTCGATACAACATTCTATTAGACAATATATAATAATTTGTAACAAATTTCATGTTAAATCATGTAAAAACTAATTTGCAAACCATTTGCAAGGCATTGCAAGGTGTTTGCAAGACTCTGCAAAGTGTTTGCAAGGCTCTGCAAGGTATTTGCAAAACTTTGCAAGGCTCTGCAAGGTGTTTGCAAGACTCTGCAAAGTGTTTGCAAGGC
The DNA here is from genome assembly GCF_041429995.1 of Eschscholzia californica. Lineage (NCBI taxonomy): Eukaryota > Viridiplantae > Streptophyta > Magnoliopsida > Ranunculales > Papaveraceae > Eschscholzia > Eschscholzia californica. Next base: position 25,566,129 of record NW_028238309.1, on the reverse strand, counting down.
TCTGCAAGGTATTTGCAAAACTTTGCAAGGCTCTGCAAGGTGTTCGCAAGGTTGTGCAAGGTATTTGCAAAAGTCATGCAAGGTGTTCGCAAGGCTCTGCAAAGTTTTTGCAAGGCTCTGCAAGGTGTTCGCAAGGCTCTGCAATTTGTTTGCAAGGCTATCCAAGGTGTTTGCAAGGCTTTGCAAGGTGTTTGCAAGGTATTTTCTTAGACTAGGTATAGGTTGGTCTTTTTACTGAAATTGAAAATTACATAATTGCTATCAGGGAGGTGAATCCTAAAAAACTTTGATGAATCCTTTTTAACCAAAGTCATAATTTCTTAGGGAGTTTTGGCCAAATTTCTGTATTTTTTCCGAGGAGAATTCAATTTATTAAGAAGACCTTATTTATTATTGACAAACAAGAACGGTCTACAATAATTTACAAAATCTTAGACTTTCTAAGCAAGACGGGGCCACAGTTTTATAATCTGCTTTGCGCTTCCAAGTACCTAGCTAGGGCTAGCCGTCGTATATGTTCCAGAGTCTGACCTAGTTATTCGAGATAAAATACTTTGACCTAATAAATTTTAAAGAAGACACCATTTTGTGAACCCAAAGAAAGGCTGCTAATCCTTTGGAGGAAGACTCAAAACTCATCAATGATTACAACAAGAAAAGCAAATAAAGCAGCAGCTTGGACAGACATAAACATTTTTCAGATGAATAAAACAGTTATAATTTTCTATCCATACTTTTTACTGTAAACTAGTTCTTTGGTCAATAACATTCCTTCTTTCTTGATCTAAAAATTTAGAAATAAAAAAAAACTGGGTCTGAATTTCTTTTTTCTAATATTTGTTGTAATCCGCCTTAGATTTTAATCTTAATTGCTTTTTTAACAAGAAAAGTGAGCCTTAAAGAATCCGATAACAGATTAACAGGTAGTGGATACAGTTGGAAGTGTGGGCTTGTAAAGTGGACCAACTTGGCTCCAATATATATAAATGAGTTTACTAAAGGAAGATCTTTTTAATTTTTAATCTTAATTGCTTTTTATATTTTCGGCAAAGTGATGTGCCAAATGTTTATTTATTTTACTTGTATGATCACATGGTGAGAATTATTCATCCTGTTCATGGATTACAAATGTACAAGCGGCAGTGGTCAATGACGAAATAAGAAAATTTTGTTTGGGTAACACATTATACTGTATTAAATAATAAAAAATGGGATACTGTAACCAACGATAAATTGCCAAACTTCATTATGAACCACTACGAAATTACTTACAAGTATTGTCTTACAAATGAATTGTTAAAAAAGTTATATGTCGTTCAACTCAATGATCATTATATGTCACAACAACACTCTCGACTAACTAAGCTACGACTAACTGTGAGTTGTTTTGACTGAAATCTCAAAACAAATAATAAGTATACACAGTTAAAAAGAATAAGATGGCCTCTTATCTTGAAAAAGAATATGTAAAGAAGTATAGGAGAAGAATAGAGATGAGAGTGACTTTAAAAAGAATATAGTAAAAAAAAATTACTAAAAAATGTAGGTGAAGAAGACATAAGGGTCATATCTGATGATTCAAATAATGATCTGTATTTCGTTAGCATACAGATGGGAAATAATCTATTTTATTCTTTCTAAAATCATACAAATAGACTTAACAATTCTTTCTATAAAAACAGAGATAAACAATATAGTTTCCGTTTTATAGAACCAGAGCAGGTTAATAAACTCCTTTAAAAGGAATAAATGATCAATAAAAATTCCAGAGAATGCTAAGAGAATAAAACAAAAAAAATGTTTTAGTGAGATTCTTGTAACCGAGGCAAGTGGTATTTTTTTCTTAAGATATTAATCGCCATGTTTTATGCACCAACAATGTAGGCAAAGTGTCTCCCAGGATACAACGGCTTTACCTTTCTTATCGGAGGTACTTCTGCTCAAAAATCGTTCGAACGTTAAGTAAATACTTAGACTCTTGAGTGCTTTCTCTCAAAAATATCTTATTATTTCTAAGTGATTTTTTTCAGTCGGTTTTTGTGTGATCATTGAAGGAATAATCACTGTAGTTATTTGAGGAAAACAGTTACAGTGCCTGTTGGTCTGCGGGACCATTCTCGGTCGTTGGATGATGACCCATTTTATAGTCAGGGAAAATATCCCAACGACCAGACTTGATGTAATCTCGTCATTAGAATGATAATCCAGCTCGTTGTTGAAATCCTTTTGCGGCTAGTCTCGCTTTATATTTGTCTACCAAATCATGTATCTTCAGTTTTCGTTTAGAAATCCATTTGCAGCGTAATGCTGGCAACCCGGTGGGAGGTTTGCTAGCTCCCACGTGTGGTTATTCATGATAGATGTAATTTCATCATTCACGAATTATTTCCGAAAATGAGCTTCTGGACTATTCATAGATTCAGTGAAGGTTTGTGGTTCATTTTCCAACAAGTAAGTCAAAAAATCAGGACCTAAGGTTTTAGCAACCCTTGTCCTTTTACTTTTTCGAGGCTCTTTGATTTTTTTTGTATTTCAGATTCATTTCTTGTAGGTGTGTCTGCCTTTTTGATTTGGTCATGTTTTCTCTTGAGAGGATAGCCCTCTGAATTTGTTTTGTAAGAAAAAATATCTTCAAAAAATTCAGCGTATCTGAACTCCAAAATTGTATTCACATGTATATCTAGTATCTCAGACTTATACACCAGAAATCTATAGGCATTGTTATTTATGACATGTCTTATGAAAATACAATCTATGGTTTTGGGTCTAATTATAACTCTCTTAGGTAATGGGACCATAACCTTAGCAAGGCACAACCGCACTTTCATGTATTTAAAAGATGGGTTTATGCCTTTCAATAACTCATATGGTATTTTTTCCATTTTATGAGGTAGCTTATTTAGTATGTAACTGGCAGAAAGAATCGCTTCCCCCACAAGTTTTGGGGTAATCCTGAGCTTAATAACAGAGCGTTCATCATTTCTTTTAGAATTCAATTTTTACGCTCGGCTACCCCATTTTGTTGTGGCGAGTAAGGAGTCGTACTTTCATGAATGATGCCACTTTTGGCACAAAATTCAATAAAGGAGGACTAAATTCACCTCCTCTGTCCCTTCTCAAAGTCTTAACTTTCTTATGCATTTAAGTCTCGACTTCATTCTTACAAAGTTCGAATTCCTCTACGGCCTCGTCTTTACTTCTTAATAAGTATATATAACAGTACCTTGTACTATCATCAATGAAGGTAATGAAATATTTCTTACCTCTCCTAGTCTGAACCATTTTTAAGTCACATATATCATTATGAATTAAGTCTAATGGTTCTTTTGCTCGTTCTATCGAATGGAATGGACGTTTTGATAATTTAGACTCCACATAAATTTGACACTTTTGTTTCGAATTAACATCAGATTTAAGAATTAAATCCACGTTCGTTAATTTTCTTAACGAGTTCTAATGAACATGTCATAATCTTTCATGCCAAACATCACATGAGTGAACAATATAAACAGAATTATTCTCTTTATTGATAATCTAAGGAGTTATAGTAGCAACGTTCAATTTAAAAAGCACCGCAGTACAATATCCTTTTCCCACAGACATCCCAATTTTAGACAAAATAAAATTTTCAGATACGAATACAAGTTTAAAGCTATTTTCGCTAAGGAGTGAGCCAAATACGTGATTCTTTCGAACATCTAGTGCATGCAGTATGTTATTGAGGGTTACTTCTTCGCAGAAGTAAATTTCAGAACTATCTTGCCTTTGCCCTGAACTTTGGAGGATGAGTCGTTTCCCATAAACAGGATTTCTCCGTCATCTATTTTAGTATAAGTAGAGAAGAGACTTTTATCGACACAAATGTGTCGGGTTTCTCCAGTATCAATCCACCATTCTGTTGGGTTTCCGACCAAATTAACTCCAGAGAGCATTTCATATAAATTCAAGTTCTGAAATTTTACTGCTATTTCTTCTACTCCAATAACCATTGCACACAGGTTCAGGAGTTCATTATCTTTTACTAGTGAGGCTTGACTCTTTGCTTTCACCTTCTTCCTTTTATTTATTTTGCCGACTTTAGAGCGACAATTTTTGGCACCATGCCCTTTCGTGCAACATGTGAAACAATCACTATTGTTTTGTGTTTGCTTACCTGTGCTTGCTTCATTGCCAAAGAGAATGTGTTAATCCACCCTCTATCACGTGTACTTTAGAATCAGAAGAGGGGTTTTCACTCTTTTTTTTTTTTGCAGTTCGACTGTCTTCTTTAATAATGAGTTTTAGAATTAATTTTTCGAGAGGCATGTCCTTATTTTTGTATATGACGTAATTTTTGAAATCCTTCCATCCCGGGGATAATTTTTCAATCATGGACTGCACTTGGAAAGCTTCGTTGGCCACCATATTTTCCTATTTGAGTTCTTTTAATTAAAATAAGTTGGAACTCCTGAACTTGTACCATGACTGATTTAGCACCAATCATCTTTTTTTTTTTTGATGAAAAGCACCAATCATCTTAAAGTCCAGAAATCTCCCAACTATAAACTTTTTTAACTCCGGTCGTTTCAGTATTATATTTATTTGCCGAAGTTCTTTTGTAGTCTCTATAACATAATATACATTATAAAGACCCTCATCTAAAGAATTCAGTATATAATTTTTAAACAAAAAATCGGAATTTCCATGCTTCTATAGCCGATACATGTTGCACATCACCATGTTCATTTAACACTGGTTTGCTCGCTGTTAAGTATTTGACCAAACTGAGAGTCGCTAAATAAAATAACATTTTTTGTTGCCAGCACTTGGAGTCAACCTCGTAAAACTTCTCGGGGTTTCAGCATGGGTTGTTGGACCAAAATCCTTTGGTGCAGATTCAGAGATGTTTGCCATTTCTTAATTTCTGCCTATATAGATTACACTTTTCAGTATACTAACAAAAAAATAATTAATATCTTAACATTTGTTTCACGTTAGTGTACAAATGAGAATAATCTATATTGTTCTCTCTAATTATAGAGATATACTTAACAATTCTTTCTGTAAAAACAGAGATAAACAATATAGTTTCTGTTTTATAAAGCCAGAGCCAGTTAAAGAACTCCTTTAAAAGAAATAAACGATCAATAACAATTCCATAGAATGTTGAGAGAATAAAACAAAAAAATAAAGAGATTCTTATAACCAAGGCAAGTAATCTTCTTCTTTCAGACATTAATCGCCCTGTTTTATGTACCATCAGTGCAAGCAGAGTGTATCCGAGAATACAAGGGTTGTACCTTTCTGACTAGAGGTACGTCTGACTGGAAATGGTTCGAACGTTAAGTAAATAGTATAGATTCTTGAGTGCTTTCTCTCTGAAAAATCTAATTACATTTAAGTGATTTTTTCAGTCTATTTTTTTTTAGAATTTTGTAGACTAGGAATAGCCACAATTTTGTTCACTTGACAATGGGCTATTAGAGGAAAACAGTTGCAATGACTGTTGGTCTGCGGGACCATCATAAGCCGTTGGATGATGATCCGTGTTATAGTCAGGGAAAAGATTCCACATGCTAGACTTTATGTAATATCGTTCGTCGAATGACAATCCATCTAAAAATAAAAAGTAAAATTAAAGGCTCCAACGCTCCTCGCGACGATGCGTACGTTCAAAGTGCAGCGTGTATGCGGGCGCCTCTAAAGCGCCCCAGAGGCCCATACGCCCACGCGCGTGCGCTATGCAAACCACAGAAGGTACTTTATCATTTATTACTCAATACATAAGTCTGTGAGAGTAAGTTATTATGAGCTCTTACGCTTTATTTTGAATACTAGATGTGTCATTATCATATTCCTCAATATATAACCCAATCTTTGAAGGTGAATGTCTCATTCATATGGGATCGGTTTTATGTAATCCTTAGGTGAATGTCTCAAATTTGCCAAAAATTTTCCCAGTTGAGGAGGATAGATTCCGACATGATCATCAGTTGACTATGGTCAATAAGGCTAGAGCAGACCAAAAGGCCAACGGATAATTGCCTGACAAATTAATTGAGAGGTAGAATCTGCAAGAGCTCTACTACTTAATTCCAGAACTGGGGGGTCAGTACGAGTGTCCTAGCCGCCTAAGCCCTGATCTAGCTCAAAGACAACAAGGTTTGCCCTACAATTCAAAAGAAGACAAGAGGACTTTGTGTAAGTGGGGACAATACATGCGTAAGGGGGTGGATGCGTGGCCATTGGTCTAGCGACTTAATCCCTGATGATACATAAAATAGTCAACCGTTGACTATCGTCAATAAGTCAAGAAAGGACAAAAAGGCCAACGCATCTAAAGGCAACAGGACAGCTCAGCGAAAAAGAGGGCTGCCACCTTAGCCTATAATTGGGAGGCTGGCAAGATCATCTAAGGAGCTTCAACCCTGCCTTAAACACAACTAGGTTTACCCTAAGATTCTTAAAGAGAGCTGGGGGGTTCGCATTAGCAAGGCCGATGCCTTACACCTGAACATGGGAAATAGAAGTGTGCCGCACGCTTATCGTTTTAATACCAAATCTTCTTAAAGATCTCAGTCGGCTACGATCTTCAGTTTTTAATTAACTTGAGCTTCAAGATTCTCAAAGGAGGAAATATCTCTTAGAAAATCCGTCATCTTAACAGGACATCTACGAAGGATCCTTGAACATAGGAACTTCTTAATTTCCAAGATACAAGATAAACACAAAGAGGAACCCCCAACTACAAAATAAGAGTTTAATAAAACACGGTGGATCTCAACCGCCTCAATCCGTCTATCACTGTCGGTCCAAAGTAACTTATAAAAGGGCATCACATCACCTTCAACAAGGTACGTTCCCCAAGGATCAATTAAAACTTAATACTTTAACTTCAAAGGGCAATCTAACTGTCTTGGGCGCCAAAGATTTTCGAATTCTTTGCAGGTTTTCTCTCTGGTTTCTAAGAGCACGAGCAGGAATCAAAGGAGTAGTATCGGTTCACTCAGATTCATTCAGACGTGATCAAACATCAAGTCTGTATTTCCAGACTGATAACCAGGCCACCATTTTTTGAAATCAGCCATTGGTGCTAGAAGGAAGGCAGACCCCAGCAATATCATTAATTCGGGAACCTGAATAACTATTTCGTAATTTACAATATTACTTCTTACTTTTTCTGCTCCAGCAATTTCTTCGCAAGAGGATACTCATAATGAGCAAAAGGTTGCACGTTCCCCTTCGAAAGAATAGCCGAGTTCGAGCGCCTCAAAGCACAGAAGCTTCGCAACAATAAGAACATACGAAGCCTTCGCGAGGACCTCCACAAAGCCAAAAAAGAGGCTATTTCGGTTTTAAAAGAACGAGCGGTTGGAGAGAAGATGGAGAAAGGTCCCTCTCGAAAAATCTTTTTCATGTCGTTTAGTGCTTTCGCGGCACGTCTTGATGTTGACAAAACTAATGATGCATAAAATGTCCAGACGTTGACTAACGTCTGAAGAGTCAAGATCAGACCTGAAATCTACTGGGTCAACCCGACTTAAGGTAGCAGGACCGCTGAGCCCCTGATGGTCCACCAAATATTCCCCTAACAGGGAGGTCGGCCAGAAGACACCAGCCCTGCAAACCCTTGGCATGGATCTTCAGAGGAGTAAGGGGGGTCAAAACAGATCCGGCCAATGTCTTACGCCCAGAACTGGGAAGGCAGCAGCGCTAGGCGATCTACCGACTTAATCCTGAATCTTCCAGAAGGATCTCAGTCGGCTACACATCTCGAAGTATTTAAGCCAGCTTGAACTCCACGTAACTAAAGGAGGAAACTTCTCTTCTAGAATCTATTACATCGGCAAGATATATACGAAGGATCCTTGAACTTAGGAACTTCCATTTATCAAAGATCCGATATAGACTCTAAGATAAACCTTAGATACTCAAGAGAGGAAACTTTCTCTTTGGTCTGACGACAACCGCCTCACCACCGCCACTAATCACAGTCGGCCTAACATCGCCTATAAAAGGCCCCCCCACATCGTCCTTCCCAGGACACGATCTTTTTAATCTAAAAAGATCACCAAAAACTCAGAGTTCCCACAACTGGCCCCCAAAAAGATCCATCAATTTTTATTCTTTTACTGCAAAGAGCACCCTGACTGGCTTGAGCGTCGGAGCGGTTTTCGAAACCTTTGTAGGTTTTCCCCCCTTGGGAGCATACGAACAGGAACAGGAGCAAGGAGCGAGGAGCTGGAGCAAGGAGCAAGGAGCAAGGATCTGATAAAAGGAGCAGAGTAGGAAGCAGAGCAGGAAGCAAGAACTCTAAGTCGAACAAACCTTGACTTAACAGAATAATCAAACATAACAGAGGCTGTCATGTATGAACTCCCTATTTCATGCTGATTTAACGGAAACCTATTTTTTGACATTAGCATTTGGCGCTAGAAGGAGGGGCGATCTCTCCAGCAAAATCATCACTTCGGTAACCCGAACCTTATTCAAAACTTTTCAGACTAACTATTCCCCTACGTTTTTTAGACAAACATGTCAACAGAAGTCCGCCTACCCGGCGAAACCCGGGAAACATCCATTGATCGAATAATATTCACAGTGGCCCTCAGACGGCTCGAGGCCGAGAGAAGGCAGCAAGAGGAGAAAATCACACAGTTACAGAGGAGTCTCAGCGCGGCAGAAACCTGGTTAAGAAAACCCGTTTCGGAAACAGTCGAATCCCTCCTCTCGGAAAAACCGACTGATAGACGAGCCGTTCACCCCAAGAGAGACAGCAAGACAGACGGACAAGCACTCCGAGAGATAACTTTCACCGCAATAATGGCTAGGCGACTGGCAGAGCTGGCAAAAGAATTTGATAGTATGTTTGAAACCTTGATAAAGGAGCTCACACGAAAAGAAATGGAGTGGGAGTCCGAAAGCGGGGAGAGCATCAATGTCATAGCTGACGGACCCACTTACGTAAGAGGCAGGGGTAGCAAAAGGCGTCGGAGGAACGGCGAAATCGTGACGATAGATGGCGAACCCATACCCCCCGTGGTCTTCACCGACAAGGACCTAAGAGGGGTAATCACACCCCACGCGGACCCTCTAGTGATAACAACACTGGTGGCAAACTGAAATATAGGGCGCATCCTAATCGACACCGGCAGTTCCACCGAAATCATAAGCAGGACATGTCTCCAAAAATTTCAGGTAAGGGCATACTGTAATGAGAGCTATGACCGGTTTTGGACAGGGCCAAGTGAAGACTGGCGGGATTATCACCTTGCCCATTCTCATCGGAGAAGGAGCGACAAGCAAAGCTATGATGCTGGATTTCGTGATTATTGACAAGTTATATGCATACGACATCATATTGGGAAGGAATTTCCTGAGGGAATCAGGAGTTATAGTATCAATAAATCATCTTATGATAAAATTCTCAATCCCGGGAACGAACCGTGTGGGCACGGTGAAAGGAGACCAGGCAACGGCCAGGAAGTGCTACGCAGTCTCGGTCCGACATTGCAGGAGAAGGGCAGTAATTCCAGCCCCCAAAGATGCCGCCAATCGCGAATACGCGACAGACATGCAAGAATATAATCGCACAGGTTACCATCTCATCTCCTCTTTTAAGCTTTTTACTTCCAAAAATTATTTTGCGAATAAAGCCGTTAGGCGGAAGCAGTAGCGCTACAAGCTATATATTTTATTAATAACCAAAATATTTTAGCAAAAAGGCGATACTATAAAGGAGGAGTTCTAGTCAAACTCGCCTTACTTTGGCAAAAAACAGGTAGCTCTGGTAGCTAAGGCAACGACCAGAAACCTTAAGGAGCAGTCCTAGTTAAACTGAACTTCACTCGAGTAAAACGGACCCCTCACCAAGGTCCCAAGGAGGAGTCCTAGTTAAACTGACTGTGCTGAAGCCGGCAAAATTAGGTAACTCTGGTAGCTAAGGCAACGACCAGAGAACCTTACAAGGAGCAGTGTTAGTTAAACAGAAGACTTTACTTGAGTGAAACGCGATCCACACTGAGTGTCGTAAGGAGAAGTCCAAATTAACCTACAACCCTGGCAAAGGTGACCAGGGGTACAAGGAGAAGTCCTTGCGAAAGCAGACAAAATAGCCCTGGTAGCCCAAGCTACGACTAGGGGCACAGGAGGAGTCCCGACGAATACTAGTTGTGCTTTAGCCAACGAAACCAGCTCTAGTAGGCCACGCTACGACCAGAGGTCTAAGGAGAAGTCCTAGCTAAACTAGTTGTGCTCAATCCAACGAAACCAGCTTTGATAGCCCACGCTACGACCAGAGGTCTAAGGAGAAGTCCAAGCTAAACTAGTTGTGCTCAAGCCAACGAGACCAGCTCTGGTAGCCCACACTACGACCAGATGTCCAAGGAGAATTCCTAGCTAAACTAGTCGTGCTCAAGCCGACGAAACTAACCCTGGTAGCGAAAGCAACGACCAGGGGTCCAAGGAGAAATCCTAACTAAATTGGTTAAAACCAGACTAATAAAAGATAACCCTGGGAGCGATAGCCATGATTAGGGGCAAAAAAGCAGACTCGAAAATCACTATGATTCTCGGAGTTATGCTAATTTGGGTTTTATTTTGCAGAAGGAAATAGATTAGAGCATGATAGATTAAGTGTAACCTTCTTTAGTTTTTGCAGGGGCGATCATTCGGAGCATGGGTAGTAAGTATAGGAATGCATTGGTAAGATAAGGTTCAATTAACTATAACAAATGCCTCGTATGTGAGCTCATGCAGCTGCAGGTCGTAAGTCAAGATAAAAATATAAAACCATCCCATTGTAAAAGTCAAAACAAAGTAAGGATATTGTTCGAAGTAATAGAGAGGAATAACAAGGAAGACGAAAAACACTAAACAAAAACCAAGAATAATCACGGTTGAGCTTCAGGAGGAGAGGAATCAGGTTGGCCGCCGGAATTAGGTTGAGGGACCGAAAAAGTAGAGCCTTCATCGAATCATCATCCACCGGAACCACGGAGGTGGCCGCCCCAACATCCCACTCATCGTCACTGAAAGGGAAGTCCTCTCTGGAACCCCATCGATCGTTACGGCGTTAACAAACATGGCAACCCGATCCTTATCAATGTGGCGCATAGGAGTGGAATCCTTGGGAGAATATACATGACGAGCCGCTTCCCAAGCCACCTGAAAACCCGATTTGCGTTGCTTCCTCAGGATAGCCGAGAATTCATCCCCACATTTAAAAGAAGATATCACCTTTTTTCGATTCGCCTCAGCCAGTTCAAGAATATTTCGACGTGAGAGTTTAAGGGCAGATTTATCCTTCTCCCTCTAGAGGATCAAAATGACTTCTTTTTCCTTGAGAGCTTCAAGCTGCTCCTCTAAAACAGAAACACGAGCACCAGGCTAAGAGGACTGGAGAGCGGCGCTGGCTCGAGACTGCTCCGCTTCCAGCCTCCACGAATCTCGTTCAGCAGAGGCTATCTTCAAGTCGTTGGTCAAAATCTCAGCCTCGGCTTTATAAGACAGAGCCACTCGCTCGACTTTTTGGAGCTGGGTCTCCAACTTTTCGATCGTGGACATATAAGATGCCACATCATGATTAAGCTGAGAGTATTGAAAAAGAAAAGTTGACAGATCGGCAAGAGGAAGAAAGAAGAAAATCAGAAAACAGACAAGGCAGACTGAAATACCTCATTTAGGAAATAGTGATAAAAACCATCGATCAAAGACGTCACATGACGAGGAAGACGTTTGGGCCAAATAGCCATTTTAGCGGAAAGACCCATAGCAGCTGGAGTTATACCCTTACCCGCATGGATACTGGCCCTGGTCCTAGAAGCAACCGCACCGGCTTTAAGCAAGGGAGGAGCACTAGGAGAAGAGATGATGGGGACCGAGGGAGAAGTCGAACTACTAGGCTCGCGAATAACGACGCCAGTTGGGCTCCGACCGATAACAGATTTCGTACGAGATTTTTTCAAACCAGAAGAGGACAGAAGTTCATCGGCCCTAGCCCGCTTCCAAAGGAATCCTGATGACAAAAAGAGAGGGGAGAAGAAGAATTGAAACGTGAATATTTAGAAAAAGAAATCATTAGAAAGAACATTTTAAGCAAAACCTCACGTGGAAGAGAAGGAAGCACTTGAGCCCGATGAAGGGCCTGGAAATCGACCAAGTTCTCAGGGATTAACCCCTCTTTTCCTTTATCCGAAGCAGTCAGGGCTACAAGACACTTGACGTCTTCAGTATCGGGAATGATTTAGGGACGATCATGAGAAGAACCAGAAGCACGGGGAATAAATCCAAAATCTTCAATAGAAAGAGAAGGACGAACAAAAAGGAACCTCTCCTTATAATCTTTGGGGATGTTAGGAGCAGAGAAGAACGGACCGATGCGAGAAGCAAAAGAGTACCAATTCCGATCACTGGACTTGAGAGAGAAGATCATATCAAAAGTATAAAGACTAGCCTTCTCACCGTGTTGAAGACAAAGGAAATAGAACGCCATAATGGTCATCAAAGCATTAGGGCTCAGCTGAAAGAGTTTAAGCCCATAGTGATTCAGCAACTCAAAAAGAAAGAAGGGGAAGGGAAATACCAAGCCCAAGTTGAAAAAGACTTCATAAACTCAGATACGACGATCATCGGTGTAGCAAATCCAGTCATTAGAAGACCGGAGGATGAGTTCGACGGTGGCTGGAATCATATGATCACCCCGGAGAACTTCTAGGTCCTGCTGGGTCATACGACTGTAGGAACGCATTTGACCAGAAAACTCTGAAGCGGAAGGAAAAGTAGTCATGAAAGTCAGAAGAATGAAGGCACACAGACAGTAGACTAAGGAAAAGGGAAGATGAAGATTTTGGCTGAAATAAAGAAGACGAGAAAGGAATAACTACCTCAAGTCACAGCGCTTAAATATAGAGAGACCTGGATCCGAGCCAACGTGAAAAGAGCCAACGAGAGCAAGACACGTGGCGGCGATCACTACTAGAAAAACCCTAGTTCTTCAATCACTGAAGAAAATCATCGACGGTTCAGATTAATCCAAGACGACTCTAGGAGTTAATGAAATCCTGAGAAACGCTCCTACTCTCTCACTAGTATAGACACCACGTGTCCACGCATGCCGAAAGGACTGCCGTGAATAACAATCAAAAAGATCAGCGCCGAAAATGCGTCATCAGAAGATCAAATAAGTGACGACACAAGATCACACCTGGAAAGGAAATTAATTACTCGGGCAAAAGTTGTAACATGTCTCGAGAAAAGGAACCACGCGTCTAACAGTTTAAGGCAGATACGACTCAAGTCAGTGCTGGCAAAAATGGTTATAGAGGAAGAAAGTTTTACTACTAGCAGCCCCCACCAGCTCAGTACAGATCAGCTCGGGAATGCGCAGCTCTGGAAAATCAGAAGAAAGACCAAGCTTCACAAAACAGTTCTGGTCCAGGTAAAATCCTCGACTACAGGATCTTCAATGTTTAAAACACACGAGTTACTTCTACTCCTCAGTCTCATTACTTTCGACTAAGGAGTGGTGGGACTCATGATGGTGCATAAAATGTCCAGACGTTGACTAACGTCTGAAGAGTCAAGATCAGACCTGAAGTCTACTGGGTCAACCCGGCGTAAGGTAGCAGGACCGCTGAGCCCCTGATGGTCCACCAAATATTGCCCTAACTGGGAGGTCGGCCAGAAGACACCAGCCCTGCAAAATGCCCTTAGCATGGACAGATCAGCTCTAGGATGTTCAGAGGAGTAAGGGGGGTCCAAACAGATCCGGCCAATGTCTTACGCCCAGAACTGGGAAGTCAGCAGTGCTAGGCGATCTACCGACATAATCCTGAATCTTCCAGAAGGATCTCAGTCGGCTACACATCTCGAATTGTTTAAGCCAGCTTGAACTCCAAGTAACTAAAGGAGGAAACTTCTCTTCTAGAATCTATTACATCGGCAAGATATATACGAAGGATCCTTGAACTTAGGAACTTCCATTTATCAAAAATCCGAGATAGACTCTAAGAGAAACCTTAGATACTCAAGAGAGGAAACTTTCTCTTTGGTCTGACGGCAACCGCCTCACTACCGCCACTAATCAGAGTCGGCCTAACATCGCCTATAAAAGGCCCCCCCCACATCGTCCTTCCCAGGACACGATCTTTTTACCCTAAAAAGATCACCAAAAACTCAGAGTTCCCACAACTGGCCCCCAAAAAGATCAATCAATTTTCATTCTTTTACTGCACAGAGCATCCTGACTGGCTTGAGCGTCGTAGCGGTTTTCGAACCCTTTGCAGGTTTTCCCCCCTTGGGAGCAGACGAACAGGAACAGGAGCAAGGAGCAAGGAGCAAGGAGCTGATAAAAGGAGCAGAACAGGAAGCAGAGCAGGAAGCAAGAACTCTAAGTCGAACAACCCTCGACTTAACAGAATAATCAAACATAACGGAGGCTATCATGCATCAACTCTCTGTTTTGTGCTGATTTAACGGAAAGCCATTTTTTGACATCAGCAAAAATAAAGGGCCTTAGGAAGCTGTATAAGGAGAGGGAGCAAGATTAAGCAAGACAAGGCAACCCTCATCAGTCGTACATCCCCGAATTCGTAGGGGGCGGAATCGAAACTGCTCATAACCAAACTGATGTAGTCGCAGCGGAATTAAAATAAGAACAATAAAATAAACGAAGAACGGTAAAGAAAACGATAAATAAACTAAAACTTAATTAACTTCAATGGTTTTTCTCTTCAATGTGTATAACAAAATAGACTAGACCTCATTTTATAGGATAATAGACTTTCCTAGATAGACTCAAACTAGGATCCCTAAATATTAATATACTTAAAACATAGAAACTCCTAAATAAAAGAAATACCAATTTAAGGTAACTTCCTAATCCTATACTAACTAGGACCACTATTGTGGCCGACCGGGTCGTGGGCCCGTGTGAACGTGGGCCCACGTGTTATGCGCCTGCATCACAAACCATGGGGGACGTACTCATACATCAAGTGGAAGAGCTGACCGGACTCGTCGAGGAAAAGAACGCCCCTACAAGGGGCGTGATAGGCTTACCATCCTAGAGTAAGGGCCTACAAACTTCAAGTGCCCCAACCTCGTCAATTACGATGGGACCGGGAATCCCTGCATATTTTTGAGAAACTACGTTTCATTAATGAGTCTGAGCACGACAGATCAATCCGTATGGTGCCTAGTCTTTGCTACAATCCTAAAGGGACCCGCACAAGCTTGGTATCAAGCCCTCGAAGTAGGGTCCATATACACTATTTTGAGGAACTAGCAATAGCTTTCTGCATCGCTTTTCAGAGGAGTTATGCGGTGTAGAAGACGTCAGAAAACTTGTTCACATTGTCCAAGGGAGGGATGGGAGAATCCCTATCTAGTTATTGGCAGAGGTACCGAAACCTCATGGTATAGGTACCCGATATCGACTGTAAAGTCGCTCACATATCCTTGTAAATAGTCATAAGGTAAGATGATGTCATCCAAAAATCGCGACGAGCAAACCTCGCGACCTTGAGGAGTTCATCGAGAAGGTCCAAACTATCACAAAAATAGAAGACGACTAGAGAAGGATGAAGGAGGTCGCTAAGATCCCGTACGAGAAGGATCAACCTAACAGAAGAGAGAGAGAAGAAACTAGATCCGTCAAAGAATAGGACCTGTACAAACGAGGAAGGCCCAGATATACATCTTACACGCCTTTGATTCGAAACAGGGAAGAAAATTTGCAAATCCTCGTAAAAAAAGACAAAGCTCAGCTACCTAAACCAAATAATAACAAAGAAAATTTTGCTCCAAGGGACCTGACAGCGTGGTGCGCTTTGCATAGAGGACACGACCATAAAAAGGATGACTCTAGACACCTCAAAAACATGATAGAGGAACTCGTAAAAAAAGGAGAGCTCGATAAATATAGCAAACGGGGATACCAATCCCTCGAGTACAAAGTTAAGAATCCCTCTGGAAAGGGAGGAGTCGGGTCTGGGCTAGATACAAACACCCAGTCAACTTTGGCTTAAAAGTCGGATAAAGAAAAAGAACCTGAGAAAAAACTCAAGAAGAAGGACAATAGGAAATATAACACTATCACAGGAGGGACAACCCCCGGTAGATCAGGGTTAGGTGCCTAGGACACTCGTACTAGCACCCCACATTTAAAATCTTATCTAAGGTTACGTTTTATAATGCCATGTACATAAAAGGACCTTATCTAAGGTCTTGTACGTAAAAGGATCTAATCCACATAAGACATGTTCTCCTGACTTGGAAAACAAAAGATTGAAAGAGTACATTTGGGAATTTACTGAACAAGGTTAAATGTCCAGTACATAAGAGGATGTACTGGACCAATATGTTCGCACCCCACATTTAGAGTTTGATCTAAGGTTATGTTTTATAATTACTTGTACATAAAAGGATCTAACCCACATAATACATGTGCTCCTGACTTGGAAACCAAAACGTTGAAAGAGTACGTTTCAAAATTTACAACAAATTGTTAAAAGTACAGTTGTAGAACTTTGCACCACAAAAGCTATGCAACACATTTACAAAAAGACTGAATAAAAGCTATCAGCAGGACAACGTTAACAAAAAAGATAGACTCTGTGCAGAATCTGAAAAGGTCCAAAACGGTAGATGTTTTTAATAAATTGTACATTATCCGGTCCAAAAGTTTCTTCTACTGGTACAAACAACAGTTTCCATTACTAAATTGGTTCGTTTCACGAAACCCGGTTGTGATAAGTAAGTTTATTACATCTACCACATTCCCTTTGTCGTTTAGCAATATTTCTGGAACTTTCAATTCTAACAGACGCGCTCTGCCTGGACGCTTCTTTGTTAAAGGATGAAGTATCATGTTGTCTTTCTCAAAAGATTTGGCTTCATCAAATGTTGGGATCGGGTTGATAATATGTCTTACAATATGCATCCGTGGTGAGACGGGATTAAAGAATGTTGATGAATCCCCTCCATGCATTTTAATACACAATACGGCATGCACACATGGAATACCTTGGGCGTCCCACTTACGACATGTACATATTCAACCATACCTTTTACCCGGAAAGAACGCATCAACCCAATGTTCAGGATTGACAGACTGCAAAAATGAGTCCACACCATTTCCACCCATGAGAACCAGTACGGAAGTGTACTTACGTAAATCTGATACAGTAAGCGCACAAGCCGCTTTAAACATTAGCGACTTGAAATAATCTGACTGTTTTTTACCATTCTTTACACGTACATTCAGATTGTTCCACAAGTGCCAAACACAGTATATGAATGGTGAGCCAGGGGAAAATGTTCGAAACTCCATTATAATACCATTGTGCCTGGTAGACATAAACGTCAACGATTCACTACTATAAAGCACTCGTGCCAAATTGCTGAAAAACCAGGTTCAGTTTTGATCATTCTCTACATCAAGCACTGCATAGGCGAGAACAAACAATCCTGCTAAAAACAAGTAGTTCGAATTCATTTAGAGTAGGATTTTTCTAAAAAAAAAAAAGAGAAGCCATATAGGGCCAAGACAGAAAATTATTCCATGTTCCAAGCGCGGGTATTTGGTTAAGAACGAGGTAGTCCTCAGTAAAACAAAAGTTGTACAGAGTTGTAAAACTTATCTTAACTACTTACCATTATTGTCATTGTTCGCTACAACTGCCTGAATGCATCCACTCCATTTTGTTTTCGCAAATGTACAATCAACAAATATCAATGACCGACAATGCTTGTGATCTTCAATACATGCTCCACGAGCAATAAATATTCGAACAAATCGATGCGAGTCTGGATCAAAATTTTATAATTATACCCATGCGTTATGGAGTATCGACTAAGTACATGTAGAAATGCACTAGCCCCCCAAGGGAGTTCCTGCCCAACATGTACAAATACTTCAGCCCAACTATCAAACATTAGAGGTTCGGTCCTCACAAGGGCAGTAGATACATTGCCAGAGTCAATGACAAAGTAGTGAAAAATTTAGGTTGGACACTACACAATAAAATATATTTTAATGCAAACAATTACTAGTGTTAGACATTAGATGTCTGGGATTCCTCTAAAAACACCAGGAAACAATATAACCAACAGAAGGCCGCAACATCCAGGCGATGGGTAGGGCCGGTCTAGGTCTAGATAGAAACCTTGGAAGTACAGATGCTTTAATTGTAAAAAGGAAGAATACTTCAAGAAGAATTGTCTTGAGCTTAGAAAGAAACCAGGTGAGGTAGCAGTCATCGCAGAAGAAAACGACGATAGTACTATCTTGGTAATCATTGAAGAATGTGATGAAGTTATGGTACGTATAATACCATAGGAGCTATTACTGTAATTCATTGTTTAAGTCAAATTATAGTTTTCTTTTGCTTGCATCATCACCGCCTTCATCGCTATCATCACTCGCATTCTTGTCATCCTTATCTTCCTTATTGTCTTCATCCTCATCATCTTTTTCAACTTCATCATCGTCCTTATCCTCATTGTTCTCTTCATCTTTACTTTCTTCTTCCTCATTATCCTTAGCCTCTTCTTCACCACTTTCAGTCTTATCTTCCATTTTATTATCATCCTCATCATCCTGTCCAGCCTTCCCCTCATCTTTGTCTTATTTCTCTTCTGAATCTTAATTATCGCTTTTTTCCTCACCTTCCTGTTCTTGTTCCTGCGGTTCCTTTCCTTTCTCCCCCTCATTCTTGTTAGTTTGAATGACAGTGAAGGTTTTTGTTCCGCCACATTACCTACTCCTTTACTAACTACCACGAGTTCACCTCCCTCACCCAGAACTTTATTTTCTTCTAAAATATTTCCCGCTTCAATGAGCTCCGGATAGCCTCAGATAGCCGAATCTTCTTAATCGCCGCCTCCTAACATTTCAGCTTTCAGTCGTGCATGTTCATTTTCAAGCTTATCAATTTTGAGAAGCAATTCACTTATCCTTGAAATGTTTTTTGTAGTGACAACAACTGGGTTTCTTTGTCAGTTGCGGGGTTAACTAATGCTTCACTTACCTGATTCAATGTACAGTAATAGAATTCTATGATTTAAAGTAAATTATTCCTAGTAAATATCTTAAATGTACTATTCATTCAATTATGGACAGTACATAAAAAATTTAAAGTAGTATCTTATACCTCCTCATCGGTCAGATTTGCAAGCTTGTCATCGAAGGTTTCAGCTATATTTCTCAAAGACCACTTCACTATCCTAGGGACTTATTTCTTAAACTTCTCTTCTCTTTCATAGCAGAAAGTATGTTCGCAAAATCTTATCTATAAAGAAGAGAAACATAATTTCATATAGCAGCATTCTACTTCAATGTAAATTTCGAATTGAGAAGACCATAAACATATTCACCACGAGGATTATGAGGCAGCTGGAAGCTCGCCGTGGGTCGCTTTGGTGTCAATTGATTCGACCAATCATGTAGGAGTGCACTGCCACTTGCCAACGGACATAATTGTTTCGATTGTCTGCAAGCTAATTAGGATTTGTGGTGGAACTGCATGCCTAGATGTTGAAGCAAATAAACATTGCCTTCTATTGACATGATCAGCAGCCTTACCACATCTATCTCATAACATCTTCCCTCACAACAGTTCTAAGAGCATTGGAGATCTGGATAAATGATACCGAACATGGGACCCCAGCAAAGTACTTCATACAGAAATATATCTATGGGTTTCTTAATTAAGTACTTTAGTTTTTTGGGAAAACATCTTAGACTTCTCCGCCAATGGAATGCCGAGAATTAATGCAACATCCTCACTCATTACCTGGTTTCTCAAGGACTTTGCCTTCTTTTTTTGACTTTGCCCAATTGTTTGTTCAACAACTTTTCTCTTTCCTTTTGACCGCTCTTATAGTTCACTGCTTTCAACAGCTACAATCTGTAAACAAAATATAAACGAGGAACAAACTTGTGTTACACATTATAGCAAACACATTATAAGAAATACTTTAAGCTCATGGTTATCTCATTGTTATAGATTTTTCAGTCCATGAGGCAAGGTACAGGAATTTCTTAACCGAGAAGAAACCTGTGTGCAGGACACGAAATGATGTACCAGAAGCAAAAAATTCGGTACATGTACATAGCGGCAAGTACTGGGAATAAAATAGTGTAGAAGACACAAGTTTAAAGGAAGCAAACCAGAATAGTATAAACCACCTTAGGGTTCCTAAATTCGTAGTTTTACCAGGAAGAAATAATACACCGGACAGAAAATTATGTACCATTAGGTACCAGGAAGAAAGGCAAATCCCTATAACATTTAAGTGCATTACTAAATTTCGCCCCCGATGGAAAACATGTACGAAGAAGAAATATGGATGATTTTTTAGTTACATACCTTCTTTTTTCTTGGGCTCATTTTCGAGCCACATGTTCTTGGGTGGGTTTCTCCTCTTTTTCTGAGTTGGATCTCATCGATCGTGCCTCTTGAATCGTTACACTCTTTGTGGTTTTCTTAGGAGTGTTAGCCTTCACCATCTGCCAAAAACAATGAAAGACCAAACAGGAAAGTTATTTTGGATTTAGGGATCTTAAATAAAAGTCAAACAGTAAACTTTATTCACATTGGGAAACCTTTTCCACATTTAGGGTTCAAAATTAAAAAGCAAACAAGATTCTTTTTCTAAAATTTGGCTTCTTAACTTAATATCAATCACAAAATTTCGAACATTTAGGATTTTTTAAACGGAAAAAAACCCAGGAAGATTATCAAATAAAAGCAAAAAGTTCAGGTTATTTAGATTATGTTGATGAGGGAAAAAGAGAAAACCTACTTTTTAATTAAGAATGATGCTTTAGAAGTTGGAAATTTCTTAATTTCTTTCTTTCAGAGTAATTGGCTTCTTCGATTGAGAATGATGCTTCAAAAGTTTGAGGACATTTAAAGGTGAAACCAGGTGATTTTTGGCCTTCTTCTTCTTAATTGCAGCTGGTTTTGGTGAGTAAATGAAATGTGGGAGAGGGAACGGTTCTTGAGAAGGAACAAAAGATAACTGACATTTGCTGCAATGGTAACTGGGAGATGGGACATTTGCTGCAATGGTCACTTCCCAACTTTCACTGACGTCAAAAAACACCCAAATTTTCAGATCTCCCGGACATTTTTCTATGGCATGAAGTATAAATTCTAAATTTTCAAGGTTGTTTCCGTCTTTTTCATGCAACCTCCGCTGTCGTAGATCTGCTGTTAATTTTTTTCCTCCCTCAAATTGGGCTCCTATTTCATGGCCCATTTTGGAAGGTTGGACCAATCCCCGATAAGAATCTATTACTTAGGAATTGTAATAACATATATAATTGTTGTACTCTGGACATGTCATTGGGTCCATGGGTATATAGACCAAAATAATGTTCAAAAAAGGTTTATGATCCAATCTTCCCAAAATATGGATATTTAGTCATTTTGCATTATGGACATAATAACCCATTCTTTATGAAATAACTACCGTCCATGTCCCTCCTACAAAAATCGCGAGATTTTTAATTTTCCGGGGTGAATCTGGAAAGTTTCTAATGTGGGCGTGATTTGGGGATTTTAAAGCAGCTAACGGTATAAACCCAAAATTGATTTTTCTCTCTCTATTAAATCATTTTGGAAAGCAAATCTATTCCCAAATCAATTCAAAACAAAAACTCTAACCAAATCAATGTTCTCTCTCTTTACAGATTTGGAAACCAGTCTCTCTTTACAGATTTGGAAACCAAATCAATTTTCTCTCTCTTACTATGTAATTTTTTTTCGATTCAAATCAATTTTCTCTCATTTAACTTTCAGATTTGGAAAGAGAATATTTTCTGGGATCAATTAAGCGTGATTTGGGGGTTAATATACAAAACGTATGTATCACTTTCTCTCACTTAACTTTCAAATTTGGAAAAGTATATTTTTCTGGGAACATTATAGCAACATTTGTTTTCGTTTTTACTCATACATAACCACACATCGAATACAAAATTATGAAACAGGTTCGTAAATTATGTGTTATTTATGACAAGGCAACCATCATTTGTCATGTATACAACGTAATTTATCAAATGTATATGCGTCATTTTCAATAAATTTTCGTCATTTATACAACTTAATTTATCAAATGTGTATATCGTTTACATTCTGTTACAAAAAAGCGTACAAAATCTTCTCTGGTTCAGATATGGTGCCCATCCATGTATTCTTCATTTGCAGTCTTGAGCAGGACAAACAACAGTTACACTATATGGTGGAAGAGCATATCCAAATGCTTTTGCACCACCAGGAAACAAGTGACCAACTTCAATAAATATTTTATCCCAGCCATCAGATTTTAGTTTCGTTGACTTACTTTGATTTGATGATTCTGTTTTAAATTCCATCTGTTATGGTAAATCTACACACATAAATACACATACATTAAACAAAAAATAATAATATATTGTATTATAAACTACATATACAATTCTATAAATTATGTATAATGTTTGTCAAATTTTGACAATATGTGAAGGTTTTGAGTAGTTTGGTCAGCTTAACAAGGCTACTGTTTTGGTTGAAAAGTATGCATAAAGATAAATAAATAATACATAATTTATGTGCACTTATACGATGTTTTAGAATTTATTATAAGTTATATATAATGTATAACAAATTACGCGTATTTTACATTCTCTTATAAAAACATCGTACAAAAGATGTTTGCGTAATGTACTAGAAAGTATCAAAATTTACTGTAAATTACCTATATTGTATATTCTGTTATGATAAACGTATGGAATAACACCTGGTTCATAAAATTGTATGAAATCAAAGATCTGAGGTGAAGAAATATCAGAAAATCAAGAAGCTTAAACCTCAATCTAATGAAAAATGATATGATAATCAAATGAAAACAAAACATACTCGATTCGAATTAATCAGTAAATATCTATTAAACATCAAAATAAAAAACAATAATGAAAATCTTAGAGAGAGAAAATAAACAGCAAACATTCGAAGTTAATGAAATAGTAAACAAATCTTTGAGATCATAATCAAAATCATATATGTTTAACTTTAGAGAGAGAGAGAATCTGATTCAATAACCTGAAAAGCAATATTAAATCTGATTCAGAATTTGTTTCAATGGTATGAACAAAAACTTCTGAAATGTGTAAAACCTGATAAACGATGAAGGTGTTTACAGCTGCTCTAATGAAGATGAAACAAGCTTTCTGAGTTTAATGGAGGATTATCAGATGATTCGGATTTAGAGAGAGAGAAAATAAACAGATTTCGGTTACTGAAGATAATGAAGATAGGTTACTTTGATTAGAAAAGTGATTGGAGAGAGAAGGTGGGGGATAAAAATGGAAAAAATATGTAGGGATTTTGAAGGTAAATTTGTTTTTATATATAAGGAAGGTTAGTTTAGGTATCAAGATTTATTATGTATTCTAGGGATTTGTGTTTTCTCTCTAGATGTATACAAATGGACTAGATATCTATTTAAATTAATATTTTGGTTTTTAAACCCTTTATGGGATTGGAGAGGACTAAAACTGTTATTAGGACCCGTTTTTTGGTCTATACGCTCAAAATTTCCATGTCGTCATTACCTATTTTTTAATTAGTGACTATTTTTTCTAATGCTATTACCATGTATTATAAATGATGAATGCATTTGTCTTTAAATAATGTTTATTTCGAAAAAGTAAATCAATTGACAAATTCTATGATCTCGAAAAAGTAAATCAGTTGAGGGATTTTGTGATTTACGGTGACATTCTTTATTTCATCAAATTCTTTTTTTTTTTGGGAAGTCGACTACGATCTACGTTAGTCGTTACATTTGGCATTGATACATCATAGATGTGATAAGCTCAATAACCGCCCACTCAAACTCAAACAAGACCGGGCCTATAGCCCAACTAGACAATGGCCTTACGCCTAACTACATTATTTATACCCTAATATTCCCCAATTCAAATAACCAAAGATTCCACCTTCTCTGGGATTCGAATCTGGGACCTCCAGGACTTTCTGGAGTTTATGTCAACACCTTGGAACCACTTGGGCTACCAACCATTGACTTATTTCATCAAATTCTGGGTGAGTGAGTTTTTTTCTTTTTTCTAAAGAAGTGAGTTTTTTAAGGGAGTTAGTGAGTGAGTTTTTTAAAGAGGTGAGTTAGTAAATGAATTATATATTTGAATAGAATCATTAGAACAATAATAATCAAAGATTAGGTAATCAAATAAAAATAGTTTAGTTTCAAAGAACATAGAATATGAAATCATTCTAAATTAAATAAAAACGAACACATAACACCAAAATATAGAGTGTCACGTACAACATATAAGTAGTAGACAGCCTGGTTGTCTTTGTCTACATCCAGCTTTTAAGGTTGTTTATCAACACTTCCAGACAAAGTCCACATTATACTATGATCTCTTAGTTGTATAATGGTCACCTTTTAATCATGCATATTTTTAGTGCTAGTATGATATATTATAAAAGACTAATTTGTCTTTCATTTAGCAAATGATGTTAATCTCGACAAAAGAGAATCAATTGACAGATACTGTGGCCTTGAAGAATAAATCAATCAAAGGAGTTTGTTATTTAGGAAGGCCAGCGCTTTGGGGAAATCAAAATAGTATCCGGAGTGTGAAGACTTTGTCAAAAACTGGTCAACTAAAGTTGACCAGTATATTTTCTAAATGTTAGGGGGAAAGCAAATTTTTTGACCATTTCTTCTCCATTCGAGCAAGGATTGTCGGAATCCGGCCACCACCATTATCACCAAATCCGACCACTACCATCATCACCAAAATCCGGCCACCACCATCAACACCATAATCCGGCCACCACCATCATCACCAAAATCCGACCACCACCGTCTTCACCAAAATCCGACCACCACCATCTCTAACTTTTGAGATTAAGTTGAAATAATAGTATTAGTTTTAAACAAGATGAAGGTGAGGGAAAGAAGGTTAGTATGAACATAGTCTATAACCACTTTATCTTCAACTTTTGTTTCATGATTTCTTTTTTGTTCATGTGATATTAGATGTTTACTTTTATAAAAATGGGTTTTAAGAGATCTAATGGTTTACAAGAAAATGGGTATATTTCTTAGCTATGGCTTTTGCTTCCCTTTTCTGTTAGTTCTGTGCAAATGGTAATGAGCTTTTCATGGAATCTGTTTTTTCTAGAGATCTCCCATGGGAAGCAAGCTTAAAGCTTTCCATCTCTCTCTCTCTATCTCTCTCTTCAAAAGCATTGATGTAGTTGTAGTGTTCTTTGATTTAGATTTCTATCGGTTGCTCCTTCCAATATCCTTAGTGGGGAAAAGTGAATGTTTGTCATATGATCATTCAGTTTTTTTTTGTTAGGTTAAACATAAAACTAAAAAGTTCAAATTCTTCTTCACAATTTGACTGTTTTTTTATTAGGTTAAACTAAGAGAGAGAAAGAGATTGGTATATAGGGTTAGGGTTTGTATTTGAGGTGTTAGAGAGAGAGAGAGGGGCATAGATAGAGAGAGAAACTATAAGAGAGAGAGAGAATGGGGAGAGGAAGAAAATGGTGGTGGTTGTGGTCGGAAATGGTGGCCGGAGTTGAAGATGATAAGAAGAAGAAGAAGAGGAAGAAGCAATGTTCGATTTCCCCTTAAAATTTGTTTCCCCGGAAAATTTCTAAAATCTCACATATTCCCTTTAAAATTTCACATCCCGGAAACTATTTCGCTTTCCCCAAAGCGCTGGCCTTTAGGAAGCCTCTTTTATTTCAGCCGGTTATAAATGAATGAGTGAATAATAAATGATTGAATGAATAAACAATTTTACAACGGCTATAAGTGACTGTAATTGTAGTGCCCCTAAACAAGTTTGAGGTGCCTTTAGCACCACTACCCAAATGCCTATTTAATAACCCTAATCACCCACCATTCTTTTCCTTTCTTTTTTCTCTTTCAGCCGTGGGTTTTAGAGAGGTAGGGAGGCATGAGGTTCTAGTGAGAGAAAGTTTGGAGGAGGGGTGAAGCCAAGAAAGGGAAGGAGGAATCAAGGTGTTGGGAGATCTTTTGCTTGGTTGGTTCTTAGTGTGGGGGTTCTCTTCATTGTTTGGCTTTGGACTAAGGTAGATTTCTACTCCTCTAGGGCTTGAATAGCCATTTTTATAGAAAACCTAGACAAATTAGATAACACTACAAACCCTAGATTTTAGTATTACTTGAACATAGATTAGGGTTCTTGACATAAATATATATGCTAGAAGTAGTAGATCTATATTTGTACAAACTCATTTTTGGTCACTTTGAATCTCATCTATGTGTTAGATTTTTGAGGATATTTGCTATAATGACATACTTGATGAACCATACAACCTTCATTTACATTTCCATGCTAGATTCATGTATGACAATGATATTTAGGGCTAAACCTCTCTATTTGCCATGATTTTAGTATATAGCTCTTATAATTATATGTCTCTCACTATTGGACAATACTCTCTATATAGATACATGAACATGCCCTAGAACTCAACATGATATGAGAATTTTAGGTTATTATCATCATTGATTCATTACTTGCAAAATTACAAATATGGAACTCGTATGTCGTAATATGCTATCGAATATGATTTTGATTTATGTATGTTGTGGTGTGATGCTATTATATGTGTGTGATGTGATGGAGTTGGTGGAGAGTTGTGAGAGTTTTGTGGTTGGTTCGACCCTCTCTACCGGATGTGATATTGGTATGGAGCGTATGGGGTCGGCGCTAACACAATGGATGACCTTGTGGGCCACACTCTCATACAACGTGGATACCAACTTGTCATATTGCTTTTGGTTGTTTATTACAAATGGTGTGATATTATGTATGTGTGACATGATGGAGTGGGTGAAGGGTTGTAAGAGTAGTGTGGTTGGTTCGACCCTCTCTACCGGATGTGATATAGGTATGGAGCGTATGGGGTCGGCGCTAACACAATGGATGACCTTGTGGGCCACACTCTTACATAAGGTGGACACCAACTCGTCATGTCGCTTTTTGTTGTTTGTTACATATGTGGTACATTATATTTCCAATGGTCACAACTCGGATACTATACTTGGATATCTTCTCATGATAAGTGGTTGTCTATTTGTTTGGGTAGCTCTTGAAACTGTCTATTGAGGCTTTAGAGGTTTCGAAATCTACTTGTTGGGGTCTGACCCAACCTTTTATTTTTCAGGACAAGGAAATCGGGAAGTGCCACCTGCTTGAGTCATAGTTAGCCTTGGAGGAGTTTCTTTAGTGGTTTTTCTTTCTTCCTTTAGGTAGTTATTCGGAGTTGTATCTCCTAAACACTTGGTGTTATTTATGTTTTAACTTGTCCGACATTTGTGTCGATGATTTAGAGACATCCTATGAGTTTTGAGAAACTTGGTAAAGTTTAAGTAGTTGATTTATTGTTACTTTTTGAGCTTCATGTTCGATACTATTTGTCTCCTTGATGAGTATATCGTATATGTTTACTGTTCTGCGAAGGAATGCTTTAAGTTTAGGTTTTCATGGCGGCCGACGTGGAAATCTGGATTTGGGGCGTTACAAAGTGGTATCAAAGCTCTAGGTTCATAAATCCTAGGGATTGTGTCTAGGGTTATTAGACAGTTAGAAGCAGTAGTGGCACTTTAATCTTTCCTTGGTTTTTGGTGCGTGACATTAATTTAGTTTATCTCCTTATTCTTCTCTTGATTAGATTCATGGACGGAGATGGAGTTATTGGTAGGGGACGTCGTAGTGCTCGCATCCGAGGCCGAGGTACAGGCCGAGGTGTAGGCAGGGGGACAGGCCGAGGTGCAGGCAAGGCGATAGGTCGAGGAGTCCTTGCCGAGGAAAGAGGATCAACAGGAACTGTGGGTACAACGGCGCAGGCTGAGAGCAGTGCAACTCCAATTCAAAATCCGAATGGAGGGGCAACGGTGACCATTGACGCAACTGCATTGCAAGATTTGATTAACATTGCAGCGGAGGCTAAAATGCGGGAGCGAGATCGGGTTCAGGTTCCAACACGGGAAACAGGAGGTCTTGTGGTACCGGTGGTGAATCAGAGACCACCGACTGAGATGACTTGGGTGCAGCATTATCACCATTTCGAGAAGATGGGGCCATCTGTATTTGATGGAACCGCGGGACCTTTAGGAGCACATGCATGGTGCCAGAAGATGGATAAGATTTTGCAGAATCTCGAGTGCTCAGATGTGTATAAGCAGAGAATGGCAGTGTTTCAGTTGGAAGGAAATGCCGCTTCTTGGTGGGATACAGAGGCTCGGTTAGTAGATCCTATGGCTATGACATGGACACAGTTTAAGGATGTATTCAAGGCAAATTACTTTCCATATTCAACACAACAGAAAGTATCAAGAGAATTTCAAAATTTGAAGCAGGGAGAGAATCAGACAGTTTTAGAGTATGAGCAGGAGTTTCATCGACTGTCATTGTTTGCAACTCGCTTGATCCCTACTGAACAGGATAAGATTGAGAGGTTTGTGAATGGGTTGCTCCCTAACATTGCGAGACAAATCATTGGGCAACCTGGTTTTGACACTTATCAGAAAGTGGTGACATGTGCTAAGGCACAAGATGACTACATTCAAGAGATGAGGAAGCAGAGGAGTGTCAAGGGAGAGATGGGACATAACCAGAAATGGAGTGGTAATAACAACAAGAACGGTGGTAAGAATCGAAGTGACCGCTATCATGGACAACGTGATGGCAAGAGGCCTCGTACAGATCGGGATGATAGAGCAGTGGTAGCAACTGGTGGACAACCAGAACCACTGAATGGCAACTGGGGAAGACAGAGAGCTTTCCAGGGAATTTGTTACACTTGTCATGGGCAGGGTCATAGAGCAATTGATTGTCCTAGGAAGAATGAGCCTCGAATTGGTAATCAAGGGCGACAACATGATCATAATCAACAAGGGAGGTTGCAGGGACGGGGTCAACAGCTGCAGCTGAATGCCGTAGTTCCTAGGGATGTTGGAGCACCTGCTGAGGTGGTTGAAGGTACATTTCTTATTCATAGTAATCTGGGAAGAGTATTATTTGATCCTGGTGCCATGGGTACATTTATTTCTACTTCTTTTGTACGCACTTTGCCTATTGTGTTAGATCGATGTGTGAGCCCTTTTATTGTGTCGTCACCATGGGGTGGGTCTATAGTGATAGACCACATTTGTCGGGGGTGCATTATTAAGTTAGGTGAACGAGAGTTTGCTTCAGACCTCTTTGTACTTCAGTTAGTTTACTATGATGTCATCCTAGGCATGGATTGGCTTGCTTCATATCATGCACTTGTGGACTATTTTGCCAAGACGGTCACATTTTCTCTTCCGAGTGAAGAGGTGTTGGTTGTGTCTGGACTTACGAGACAGATGAGGGAGATGCACTTGGGTAACGTGGAACTGATAGAGCATCCGGTGATGGGTAAGACGCTAGAGATGATTGATGTGGTATGTGAGTACCATGGGGTGTTCAGCGATATACCAGGGTTGCCACCACGCAGAGAGGTTGACTTCTGCATAGAGTTGGAACCGGGTACTGCACCGATAGCTAAAACTCATTACCGAATGGCTCCAGTTGAACTACGTGAGCTCAAGGACCAGATTCAACAGTTACTTGACTTGGGTTTCATACGCCAGAGTAGCTCCCCGTGGGGTGCGCCTGTTCTTTTTGTTAAAAAGAAAGACGGGTCGATGAGGTTGTGTATTGATTATAGGGAATTGAATAAGGTTACTGTGAGGAATAAGTACCCTTTACCGAGGATCGATGACTTATTCGATCAACTGAGAGGATCCAAGTGGTTTTCGAAGATCGACTTGAGATCAGGGTATCATCAGTTACGGGTTAGAGAAGAAGACGTTCCTAAGACTGCATTTGTGACACGTTATGGTTCTTATGAGTTTTTGGTTATGCCTTTCGGTTTGACTAATGCTCCAGCAGTCTTCATGGATTTGATGAATCGGGTATTTCGAGATTTCTTAGATAAGTTTGTCATCGTATTTATTGATGATATCCTTATCTACTCTAGAACTAAGGAAGATCATGAGGATCACTTGCGACTAGTGCTAGAGAGACTGATGGAACATCAGTTGTATGCTAAGTTCGAGAAGTGTGAATTTTGGCAAGAAGAAGTGAAGTTCTTGGGTCATGTTATTTCTAGCATTGGAGTATCAGTCGACCCTTTTAAGGTCGAGGCAGTGCTTAATTGGAAGCAACCCACATCTGCGACGGAGGTTCGTAGTTTTCTGGGTTTGGCTGGATATTACAGGCGGTTTATCAAGGGGTTCTCGAGTATTGCAGGTCCTCTGACGAACCTAACTAAGAAGGAGGTTCCGTTTCGATGGTCTACAGAGTGTGACTTGGCATTTCAAGAACTAAAGACGAGATTGACTACTGCACCAGTTTTGACCATTCCTGAGGGTGGTGTTCGGTTAGTGATTTACACTGATGCTTCAATTCAGGGTTTGGGTTGTGTTCTTATGCAGAGTGATAAGGTGGTTGCCTATGCTTCGAGGCAGTTGAGACCGCATGAGCGGAATTATCCAACTCATGACTTAGAGTTGGCAGCTATAGTGTTTGCTTTGAAGATTTGGAGACATTATTTGTACGGAGAAAAGTTTGATCTCTTTACCGACCATAAGAGCCTCAAGTATCTATTCTCGCAAAAGGAGTTGAACATGCGCCAACGCCGATGGTTAGAGTTGATGAAAGACTATGACTTCTCGCTACAATACCACCCGGGTAAGGCTAATGTAGTAGCTGATGCATTAAGTCGACAACCAAGGGGTATCATAGCCGCATTGATGATGAATCAGTGGAAGATGTTGGAGGATGTGGCAACATATGACATTGATATGGTTGGGTCAGGAGTTGACTCGTTATTTCTGGGTAGTATGGTTGTTAGGCCATCCTTGCTGAACCGTATCGTGGATGCACAAGTTAACGATGAGTGGTGCCAGAAACAGGTTTCGTTAATGCAAGGAACTGAAACTGAGTTCAATACAGGACAGGACGGAGGATTGAGATTCCGAGGGAGGTTATTTGTACCGGCGGATCCGTTCTTGAGACGGGATATATTAGACGAGGCACATCGGAGTAAGTACACTGTTCATCCTGGTGGTAACAAGATGTACAAAGACTTGAAGAGGCAATATTGGTGGTCCGGAATGAAGAAAGATGTTGCTGAACATGTAATAAAGTGTGAGGTGTGTCAGATGGTGAAAGCAGAAAATCGACATCCGTTGGGACTTTTAGAACCGTTGCCTATTCCAGAGTGGAAATGGGAGAACATATCGATGGACTTCATCACAGGTTTACCGCGTTCAAGTCGAGGCTTTGATGCCATTTGGGTGATAGTTGATAGGCTGACTAAGTCGGCTCACTTCTTACCAGTGAAGACGACAGATAGTGGAGATCGACTGACACAATTTTACATTAAGGAGATTGTCAGGTTGCATGGAGTTCCAGTGTCTATTGTGTCAGATAGAGATTCATCCTTTACCTCTCGGTTCTGGAAGAGCTTTCAAGCTTCTATGGGAACATCGTTACACTTTAGTACAGCCTTTCACCCTCAGACCGATGGGCAGACAGAGAGAGTCAACAAAGTACTCGAGGATATGTTACGGTGCTCGATACTAGATCTTGGTGGTAGTTGGCAAGATCACTTGCCCTTGGTAGAGTTCGCATATAATAATAGTTACCAATCTAGCATTGGTATGGCTCCTTTCGAGGCATTATATGGGAGGCCTTGTCGATCACCATTATGTTGGACAGAGGCAGGAGATGCTAAACTAGAAGGACCAGAGGTGATTCGGGATACTTCTGAAAAGATTGCATTAATTCGGAGTAGGCTCAAAGCAGCTCAAAGTCGTCAGAAGAGTTATGCTGACAAACGACGTAGAGATTTGGAGTTTATCGTTGGAGAGGAGGTGTTATTGAAGGTGTCACCTATGAAGGGAGTTTTACGGTTTGGTAAGAAAGGAAAATTGGCTCCGAGATACATTGGACCTTTCAGAATAGTGGAAAAGGTAGGCAAAGTAGCTTATCGTCTTGACTTGCCTGTAAGCTTGGCAGGAGTGCACAACGTATTCCATATATCGATGCTTCGGAAGCATGTGAGAGATGAAGAGCAACATTCAGTTATTGGCTACGACGACTTAGAACTCCAATCAGATGCAGCATATGAGGAGGAACCCGCTCGCATCGTTGACCGTAGAGAGCATGTGCTTCGCCGGAAGACTATTCCTATGGTCAAGGTTCAGTGGAATCATCACAACGATAAAGAAGTTACTTGGGAGCGCGAGGATGATATGCAGCTTCGGTATCCCCATCTTTTCCTCTCGTCAGGTATTTCAATTTCGAGGACGAAATTTCCTTTTAGGAGGGGAGATTGTAGTGCCCCTAAACAAGTTTGAGGTGCCTTTAGCACCACTACCCAAATGCCTATTTAATAACCCTAATCACCCACCATTCTTTTCCTTTCTTTTTTTCTCTTTCAGCCGTGGGTTTTAGAGAGGTAGGGAGGCATGAGGTTCTAGTGAGAGAAAGTTTGGAGGAGGGGTGAAGCCAAGAAAGGGAAGGAGGAATCAAGGTGTTGGGAGATCTTTTGCTTGGTTGGTTCTTAGTGTGGGGGTTCTCTTCATTGTTTGGCTTTGGACTAAGGTAGATTTCTACTCCTCTAGGGCTTAAATAGCCATTTTTATAGAAAACCTAGACAAATTAGATAACACTACAAACCCTAGATTTTAGTATTACTTGAACATAGATTAGGGTTCTTGACATAAATATATATGCTAGAAGTAGTAGATCTATATTTGTACAAACTCATTTTTGGTCACTTTGAATCTCATCTATGTGTTAGATTTTTTAGGATATTTGCTATAATGACATACTTGATGAACCATACAACCTTCATTTACATTTCCATGCTAGATTCATGTATGACAATGATATTTAGGGCTAAACCTCTCTATTTGCCATGATTTTAGTATATAGCTCTTATAATTATATGTCTCTCACTATTGGACAATACTCTCTATATAGATACATGAACATGCCCTAGAACTCAACATGATATGAGAATTTTAGGTTATTATCATCATTGATTCATTACTTGCAAAATTACAAATATGGAACTCGTATGTCGTAATATGCTATCGAATATGATTTTGATTTATGTATGTTGTGGTGTGATGCTATTATATGTGTGTGATGTGATGGAGTTGGTGGAGAGTTGTGAGAGTTTTGTGGTTGGTTCGACCCTCTCTACCGGATGTGATATTGGTATGGAGCGTATGGGGTCGGCGCTAACACAATGGATGACCTTGTGGGCCACACTCTCATACAACGTGGATACCAACTTGTCATATTGCTTTTGGTTGTTTATTACAAATGGTGTGATATTATGTATGTGTGACATGATGGAGTGGGTGAAGGGTTGTAAGAGTAGTGTGGTTGGTTCGACCCTCTCTACCGGATGTGATATAGGTATGGAGCGTATGGGGTCGGCGCTAACACAATGGATGACCTTGTGGGCCACACTCTTACATAAGGTGGACACCAACTCGTCATGTCGCTTTTTGTTGTTTGTTACATATGTGGTACATTATATTTCCAATGGTCACAACTCGGATACTATACTTGGACATCTTCTCATGATAAGTGGTTGTCTATTTGTTTGGGTAGCTCTTGAAACTGTCTATTGAGGCTTTAGAGGTTTCGAAATCTACTTGTTGGGGTCTGACCCAACCTTTTATTTTTCAGGACAAGGAAATCGGGAAGTGCCACCTGCTTGAGTCATAGTTAGCCTTGGAGGAGTTTCTTTAGTGGTTTTTCTTTCTTCCTTTAGGTAGTTATTCGGAGTTGTATCTCCTAAAACACTTAGTGTTATTTATGTTTTAACTTGTCCGACATTTGTGTCGATGATTTAGAGACATCCTATGAGTTTTGAGAAACTTGGTAAAGTTTAAGTAGTTGATTTATTGTTACTTTTTGAGCTTCATGTTCGATACTATTTGTCTCCTTGATGAGTATATCGTATATGTTTACTGTTCTGCGAAGGAATGCTTTAAGTTTAGGTTTTCATGGCGGCCGACGTGGAAATCTGGATTTGGGGCGTTACAGTAATTGATACTGCAAATTACCAAAATGTTTATTCACTTTATTAAGTAGAAAAACAATATCGGCTTAACAAATTTCTTTGCTATATGATCCTCTGTAATTCTCAAGAAATATTAAAGGGTGCTGACAACTTTGCAGGTTTGAAGAGAACAAGTAATGTTGTGATTTTCGGGGAACCAAAAACAACAAAGAAATTCCACCAAATTTTTTTTACTCCGATATCTTTTTTTTTCACCCAAAATGACGGCTCTAATCTTTTGTATGGACAGAACCACAAAGTTTTCCTCAAAAGAATTGAGTTCAAAATTTTTAGTAACAAACTAACAACTTTTATTCCAAATCCCAAAATGACAAATTAGACTAATTTTGTCCAAATGGCTTATCTCTAGGCTTGTTACATCGTACTATCTGACGGGTCTGCCACTCTGTTGTTCAAGTTCAAACCTCATGAAACCAATCATCACATTAGCTACCTTTTTCTTATCTTTCAACTATTCAAAGTTGCAAAATGTTGATCGAAGACAAATTCTACACAACAGTGGGAGATTATTAACTCACAGAGAAAGCACTTACCAGGTTAATTGTTCAAATGAGACATGCATAAAGTCTTGGGAAATTGGGTAAAATGACGCTTGACCAATTGAATTTGTAAGAATGACCTTAGTTTTCAAAAATCTCTCAAATGACCTATTATTTTCGTTTTCCCCCAAGATTACCCTTTATATATATTGAAGTCTAGAAAATCTAGACTTCTTTTGACCCAAGACAGAACCGGGAGTTGCTTCTCTCTCTACAATGCCATTTTCATTCCTTCTCAAAATTTTTGGCAAAATTCACTCTAATTGAATACTGGTGGTACCTCTGATAATGGTGGTGCTACTATTGTTGAGGTTTCTGAGGTTTTGAACTTAACATAAACACGTTTTAAGTTACCCATATCTAATCTCACTGAGGTTTGAATACTCATTCTGCCTTTTCTTTTCTTTTCCAATGGGTTCTATCTTTTTTTGAATTGTTTTTGTATTATCTCAGTCCTCTGGTTAATACATTATCATTTTTTCCCCCAAAAAGAGCTCAATTTGAAGAAACAGACGATGGGTCTCTGGACTATATTTTGTGGATATTGTGATGATTGTTCATATAATGGTGGAAATCATGTGGGTCTTTATTGGCAAATGTTATTGATTCTACTTCATGTATAAACAATGCCATTATCATTTTTGTTGGTTTTTTTTATATATTGCTGTCACTTGTGTTTTTGTTTACCTTTATTTCTAATCCTTCATCAAGAAAACTTCAAATTCCTACGCGTGTTCAAGGGTCTCCGACAATGGAGGTTTTCGCTGCCATTTACAACGGTGGTATTGGGTTGGTGCATTTGAGTTTCGACCTTTGAATTTTGGAAAATAATCTAAGAATAGGACAGTCAATTATACCTTTGCATCAGTTGTTAGTCGTTTTATTTCATGGGTTCACTTGGTTGTTTCTTAGTTTAATTGTCAGCCTAAGGGGAAGAAATCTCCCAAGTGGGTTTTTGAAACTTTGGTCTAAAATTATATGCTTGTTTGCCGAAATTTTTTGTATCATCTCTCTGGTAGTTGGAGTCGCGAAGAAAGAAGCTTTGGTTAAGATGGTTATAGATGTTTTATCTTTGCCAGGACCAATTTTATTGCTACTATGCATTAATAAACAAGTCAAATTGAAAGAAACTAGCCAAGCTGACAATTGTGATTCGTTTTATGTTCCTTTGAATGGTGAAACTAATGGAGGCAGTAATATTGAGATGGATAGCTGTAATGGTGAAACCCCCTTTTGCCAAACCTGGATTTCCGAGTAGAATGTCATTTTGGTGGTTGAATACATTAAAAGAAGGGTTATTTCCCTAATGGCCCCCTACTTTGTGACCAGCTTCCCGCCTGGCCCCCTACTTTACGAGAAATACCCATATGGCCCCCTAAAACCGTTAACTTTAACTTTCCGTCACTCTCTCTCCTCCATCTCTTTTTCTCTCTCTGCCATGTCACGCCACCTCATCTATTAGGCCACCTCATCACCTTCTCCGGCAGAGGTCGCCGGCCGGCGACCTTCAAACTAAAAAAAAAAAAAAAAAAATTTTTTTCTCTCTCCTCTCTCTCTCTCTAAGAACTCCGGCGAAGGAACCCTTCGCCGGAGTTCATCTGTTCGTGAGAACAGACTGATCTGTTCTCACGAACAGACGGACAGATCTGGTCTGTTCGTGAGAACAGACGAACTCCGGCGAAGTGTTCCTTCGCCGGAGTTCTTAGAGAGAGAGAGAGAGAGGAGAGAGAGAAAAATTTTTTTTTTTTTTTTTTTTTTTAGTTTGAAGGTCGCCGGTCGGAAATTTGGCCGGCCGGCGACCTCGGCCGGAGAAGGTGATGAGGTGGCCTAATAGATGAGGTGGCGTGACATGGCAGAGAGTGACGGAAAGTTAAAGTTAACGGTTTTAGGGGGCCATATGGGTATTTCTCGTAAAGTAGGGGGCCAGGCGAGAAGCTGGTCACAAAGTAGGGGGCCATTAGGGAAATAACCCTTAAAAGAAAGGTAAGGATATGACCCTTGACGAAGAAGATATACCCATGTTGCGGAAGGTAGATCGTGCAGCAACCTGTTACTCATTGTTCACAGAGCAACTACAGAAACAAAAAATGACTAAACCATCTGATTCACCTTCAATTATGTGGGCTATACTTCACTGCTACTGGAAAGAGATTCTGATTTCTGGTTTCTTTGATTGGTCAAGGTTCTTACTCTTTGTGCCGGTCCTTTGTTGCTTTGGGTTTTTGTCGAGTCCGTAGAAGGGAGACTTGCTTATAGAAACAAGGCGTTTGTATTGGCTGCATCACTTTTTTTCACAAAATGCTTGAAGTCACTGGCAGAGAAACAATGGTTCTTCCATAGTAGGGAAATAGGCATAAGAGTCAGGTCACTGCTCACATCAGCTATTTATAAGAAGCAACTCACGCAGTCACGCTTACTAGTGCTGCTAAGGCGACGCATTCAGCTCGTGAAATATAAATTATGTCATCATTGATGCTTATCGAATAAGTGAAATAATGAATTTCTCATCTGTTAAAAAGAAACAATCATCCAAAACACAAAAATAAAATGAAAAGTTTATTAATTAGGTTGCGACAACGAAATACACTATGATTCCAACAAAACTGATGAAAAAAAATGAGAATATTAATTACTAAAATCAACAATTTGATTAGCTTTTAAATATAAAGCAGTCAAACAAACATTAGTAATGCTTTTTTTTTTTCTGCAAAGGCCTTGTAGTTTATGAATAGAAGACTATTTTCATCGTATATCTATTTTCTTAGATATGCCTAAGGTGTCACATACCGACAATGTTGGGAAATAAGCATTAACATACATAAAAGAGACAAATACTATAAGTACAAAAATAGATATATGTTGATGTAGAACGCAGCGGAATTAAAAGAAGATAATAAAATAAACGAAGAACAAAAAAGAACGATAAAATAACTATAAACTTGATTAACTTCAATGGGGTTTTTATCTTCAATCTGAATAATAAAGACAGACTGGACATCCTTTTATAGGATATTGGACTTTCCTAGATAAACTCAAACTGGACTTTCCTAAATAATAGAAATACTGAAATAATGCAACTTCCTAAACCTAGATTCATTATGAATTTTACTAAACTAGGACTCTTTCTAAACTAATCAATATGGCCGGCTGGCCTACGTGGTCGTTAGGTCCACGGTAAAAAGTGTCCATGCCAGGTGCCCCTGCATCAGCTTCCCCTTCACCCACGAGGTTCGTCCCGAACAGTTTCGATGAAAAAAATAATGTGAGCCGCCCGTATACGCTGAATTCCGCCATGGCGATCCGTAATTCCCACTTTGCACGAACGGTGTACGAAATCCGAAGGCTAGAGAAAGGGACCAAGTCACCAACGATAAACTGAAACCCATGATGCGAAGATTTGCACAAAATTGATAGTAGTGAATTAACGTCCACTAAATTTCGACATCTTTCAGCATCTTGTAGTTTGACGTATAAGAATGCAAATACCATATTGTTCTCCAAAAAAAAAACCTTTAAATTTCTTCTGATGTATGACATTGTTTGCTTCTTCCTTTTTATTAACTCTGACTAACTTTCCACGTTCATCTTCATGAAGTCTATAGACCATAACCAAGTTGCCGTCCCTTGTTATAACTATCTTGCCGACATCTAACGGAATAAACACAATGGGATGATTGTTCGAGTAATTAGAGAGGACTTGTGCCTTCTTGGTAGGAATGGTGTTGTACCTAGGAATCAACGCAAAAATAACATCTTTAGCCGTTTCCTACCCTAGAGAAAGAGGGGTGACAACCAACAATGGTAAGTCCTGAACCGTCTCAATACCCTCAACACTCACAATAGCAGCGTGGACAACAACACTATAAGCCACAAATTCATCAAGGTAGATGCGTGTGCAAAGCTCGTGTCTTTCAAAGAAATCCGGCAAAAAGAATAGATCTTTCAAAGTCCCAGTCGATCCACCAACAAGAACAACACCAGGAAAAACTATTTTGGCATCACTCAAACACTTCCCAATTGGCTTCATAAACTCTTTATATAAATTCATATTAATAACTTTGAAACTAGCATTGGTAAGGGTGGAGTAAAAATCAATGCCTTCAAACAGGGAATCAGTTTCCTTATCTTCAACTACTTTTTCAATGTCACCTTCTTCTTCCTTCGTCGTTTCCTTAGTTAATTTGTTAACTGCGGTTTCGTAGATGTTTCTAGAACTAGAAATCTCTCCATTCTTCATCTCAAACTGTGCAAACTTAGTAGGCAAAACATCAATAAATTTTCCTACACCTTGGAATGCAACTTTCTGTTTCGCGTGTTGACGCTTCTCAATTTTCCTTACAACATGTTGCTTTTATTTGCTTCCTCAACAACAACTTCTTTCTTAGTGGAAGTACTCTTCTTCTTACGTCCAGTAGCAAGACCATAATGTTGGAGAGACCATTGCTTGAATGGAGCGACATCAACCTGAACAATGACACTCTTCGCTAGAGTTTGAGTTCGAACCAACTCATTGTTAGATACGTTATATACCACATCAAGGATATGAGATTTTCCAGTAACAGTTTCACTTCCCCATGAGTAACTTCCAGTATCTAATCTAAGGGCTCTCCTTTTAATGTTTCCTCCACGAACCCTAACCCTTCGAACTGTGTTGGAGCTTGAAAGCTTTGTGTTTGCTGGTTGTCTTCCAAGCTTGTACTTTTGCTTCTTCCTCCAACCCGTCGTCCTGCCTCCAGTTGCACGTCTCTTGTGCATAGACTCTCGTGAAATACCCATAATTGACCAATCAAGACCAGAATGAATATTCAAATCAAAGAGGGTATGGTCATCTCCAGGACGTCTAGCAGCAGGTGTGACTGATTTTATGTCTGGTCGAGCAGCCATTGATTGAAACCCGGATGTGCCTCTCTCTATACTAGTAAATAGCAAAGCTAGTATATCCATACAATCCTATAAGAGTTTATCTAATAATAACTAGTCTAAAACTTAAACTAAACGACCAGGTCGGAGAGACCCATCCGGGTCGGGTGAGCCCCATCCGGGTCGGTTGAGACCCATCCGGGTCGGGTGAGACCCATCCGGGTCAGGTAGAGTTTGCGTCTACTCATAATACTCCCCCTCAAGTAGGAGAAGGGATGGTAATGAGGGTCCACTTGCTAGTTGTGGATGGAATTAAAGTCAAGAAAACTTGGTGATTTGTTGAAAATTAGGATACAGTGAGACATCAAAAAGAGGGTGAGCAACCGATGGTGCAGAACCAGAAAATGGGATCGAGGTTTTGATTACAAACATAATCAGCTAAATGAAAGGGTCGTCGATGAGTCCTAGTAGGTCGGATTGATGTGGGACTGATAGGTACTTGTTCTGGCGGAGATACAGGGGAACTGGGGTAGTGCCTGTAGCGGACTGGCCCTGGTCCATAGAAGATGGAGAAGGTTTTGAGGTGCTTGTAGTGAAATTCTCGGTCAAATGAGCCAAAAGAGGAGCAAGGGAGACCAACGAAGGGGTGTCTGTATCGCGATGGAGCCCAAAGGGTAGATTCAATTGTGGTTGCTCCTGTGAAGTATCACTGGGTGGGTGTATAGTTTATGGGTTGTATGTAAAGGAGTCAT
The DNA here is from genome assembly GCF_041429995.1 of Eschscholzia californica. Lineage (NCBI taxonomy): Eukaryota > Viridiplantae > Streptophyta > Magnoliopsida > Ranunculales > Papaveraceae > Eschscholzia > Eschscholzia californica. Next base: position 25,525,797 of record NW_028238309.1, on the reverse strand, counting down.
TGTCATGCAGAGAGACAAAAGCTTGGATGACGGATCACAGATGAAGGTGGAGAAGAATCATGCATAGGCAATATGATTTCATGAAATGTGACATGTCGTGAAGTGAAAATTTTATTCGTGGAAGGATCGAAAATTCGATGTCCTTTTTGGCCATGCGAATAACCGACGGGATGGTGCGAGAATCGAGCTTTGTTTGGATATTATTATTATGAATACATCAGCAACCAAAATTCCAAATATGATCAATACGAGGAGGAGAGCAGATAAGAGCTTCATGTGGGGATTTTCTGTGCAAAAGAGGTGTTGGGAGTTTATGTTATGACAAAAGCAAGTAATTCAAGAAAATCAATAGAAAATCAAGAACAATCACACGGAACACAAGAGATTTACGTGGTTCGGTTGGTGAGACCTACTCCACGGCGACAACGACGCGATGATTTTCACTATGATAAGCAAACAAGTTACACAAGAGATTCGTGAGAATTCAACACAAATATCTCCTAGGGTTTTAGTTTATATAGCCACTAAAACCCTAATCCCACCGTCTCACCGAGTCTCCCTTTCTAAAATCTAAAATACACATGGATACGCTAATACTAACAACTGCCATAATCAGCTCTGCCTTAGAGCCCTGCTTCGCATACCAACCCTTTCTCAGTAATCAGCTCTGCTAACAGGTCTAAAATTCCGCAGTGCTTGCCCTCTAAAGGGCTCAACATCTGGAAATCCCAATCAAGTCTAAGCGGTGCTTAAGCTGGAAAGTTGTAACTGCCTTGGTCAACATATCCACTGGATTATCTGTCGTAGACACCTTCTTCATCCTGATTTTCCCTTCTTCAATCACGCCCTTGATAGAGTGATACCTGACATCAATGTGTTTAGTTCTCTCGTGATACATTTGCTTTTTGGTCAAATGAATCGCACTCTGGTTGCCGTAGTAGACCTCTGTCACCTCCTGCTTCAGGCTCAAATCTCCAACTAAACCACTCAGCCATATTGCCTCCTTATTCGGCCTCTGTTGCTGCCATGTACTCGGCTTCCATTATAGACAGGGCTACTACCGATTGTAGCACTGCTCTCCAACTTATGGCACTCCTGAAGAGAGTGAACGTACAGCCCATCAGCGATCTCTTTCTATCAAGATCTCCAAAAAAATTTGAATCGACAAATCGAAGTATCAAACTAGAAGTGTCAACCCTTCCATCATAAACCAGACCAACGTCCGTAGTTTCTCTCAGATACCGCATTATCCATTTCACACCCTGCCAATGACCTCTCCCAGGTCTGCCCATGTATCTGTTGACTACACTGACAGCTCGTGAAATATCCAGCCTTGTGCACAATAATGCTTACATAATGCTACCTACTACACTTACTTAAGGCACCCGAGACATATACTCTGTCTCTTCATCAGTTGTCGATGACAGTTCACCAGAAAGCTTAAAGTGTGCGGCTAATGGGGTAGCAAGAGCTTTTGCCTTAGTCATACCCAAATGTCTTCCTTAAGGCACCTAAGTCTTTCATCTCAAACTCACCCTTTAACTGATCCTTTAACATGTTGATTTCAGACATATCCTTTCAAGCTATTAGCATGTCATCCACATATAGGAGTCGATACACATAAGAACCATCTGATAATTTCCTATGATACGCACGACTATCATATTTTCTTCTGTCATAACTGTTTTTAACCACGAAGGTATAAAAACACTTATACCACTGCCTAGGAGATTGTTTCAATCCGTACAAGGATTTGTTCAGCAAACAGACCTGGTCTTCTTTCCCGAGAATCTCAAACCCCTCTAGTTGACGCATATAGATTTGTTCCTCAAACTCCCCATGTTAGAATGCAGTCCTAACATTGGGTTACTCCAATTCCATATCGTACAAAGCAACCATAGCAAGTAATACTCTAATAGAGCTATGTTTAAAAACATGAGAAAATACCTCATTGAACTTTATCCCTTCTCGCTGTGTAAACCCATTCGCTACTAATCGTGTTTTATATCGTGCATCCTCCACCCTTGGAATTCCTTCTTTCTTTTTTGAAAACCTATTCGCCACCAACAATCTTCTGACCCTTAGGCTTATCGGTTAATTCCCAAGCCCGGTTCTTATTAAGAGACTCAATCTCTTTATTAATGGAAAAACACCATTGCCTCAATTCATCACTCCTCATAGATTATTCATAGGTGCATAGCTCACCTCCATCAATACTTTTCGCTATACTAAGTGTGAATGCAACCATATCTGTCATTCCATACCTTTCTGGTGCCCGAATGTCTCTCATTCCCCTGTTTCTCACAACACTGTAATGAACTACATCCTCTTCGTCTTCCTCAGCTTGCTCATCTATCTAAGGTTTTACCACTTCCCGAGTGTCTATCTGTTCTCCATGATCTTCCTGTTCCACCTGTTTACCAACACTTTCCAGAGCATCTATAGGCGTTTCATTCTGAGTTACCATGGCTAACTCATCATAAGTAATATCTCTACTGATAAGAATCTTCATTGATTTTCTATTCGGATTTCACAACCGATAAACTTTCACCCCGGGCTCATAACCAAGAAATACACATTTCTTAGTCATCGGATCCAGCTTACTTTTTTAACATGTGTATGAGTCGGGCAACCGAAGATCCTCAAGTTCTCATACTTGCAGGATAACCAAACCATACCTCATGTGGAGTTTTACACTTAATAGATGTACACGGAGAAATACTTACCAGATATGTTGCAGTGTTCACTGCTTCAACCAAGAAAACCTCCAGCAACCATGCATTCGAAAGCATACAACGAGCTCGTTCCAATAGAGTTCTGTTCATACGCTCCGTCACACCATTCTGTTGTGGTGTCTTTCTGACCTTATAGTGTCTCACAATCCCTTGGTCTTCACAAAAACTAATAAACTCATTTATGCAAAATTTCATGCCAGTGTCAGTCCTCAAGCGTTTAATCGATTTTCCAGTCTGCTGCTCTATCAAGGTCTTCCACTGTTTCAACTTAACGAATGATTCATCTTTCCATTTCAGTATGTATACCCATACTTTCCTGGAAAAATCATCTATCATGATTAACATGTATCTACCCCCACCATGTGGACTAACCAGGGAAGGACCCCTAAGATCTAAATGGATGTAATCCACAGTTCGTTTGGTATTATGAACCGTTGTGCTGAACTTTACCCGACATTGCTTCCTGACGACGCAATATTCACAGAATTCCAATTTTCCAACCTTCTGCCCACGGAGTAAACCATGCTTGCTCAGTATAGTCATTCCCCATTTCGCTCATATACCCTAACCGCATATGCCATAGCTTGATAGTCTCAACATCCTTGTGTGATGAAGATACCGCTAGAGATACGGTAACAGTGTTACCCTGTAGCACATATAGATCATTCTTCTTTAACCCCTTCATAATTGTAAGACTCCGCTTAGAAATCCAAAGTACACCACCTTCACTTGTATATTTACAACCATTATCATCCAGAGTTCCCAAAGAGATTAGATTTCTCTTCAAATCTGGAACATGTCTGATGTCTGTTATAGTCCTCACAATACCATCGTGCATCTTGATCTGAATTGTACCCATCCAAACCACCTTATAGGAGCGTCGTTTCCCATTAAAACCTTACCGCCATTAATGGCCTTGTAAGTGGAAAGCCAATCCCTATGAGGACATACATGGAGCGTACACCCAGTGTCCACAATCCACCTATCTTCAGAGTCACATTCTTCAATGATTGTCAAAACAGTACCATCGTCGTTTTCTTCTTAGATGACTGCTGCCTCAACTGGTTTTTTCTAATCTCAAGACAATTCTTCTTGAAGTGTCCTTCCTTCTAACAATTAAAGCATCTGTAGATCCAAAGTTTCGATCTAGAACTAGATCAACCCCTCCCCTTTCCTGGATGTTGCAGCCTTCACCTTACAACCAAACCATCTTCTGACATGCTTTATTTCATTGACCTTTGTTTCAACTCTTTGGAGTTAAATGCTGCTTTAACATCCTCCAAATGTAGTAATTCTTTTACCAGACATAAGAATCAAAAAAGCTTTCAAATGATGGTGGCAGGGACGCAAGCAATAATACTGCCTTATCTTCATCCATATGGTCTTTCAACGATTCACCTTCTAACATCTGCAAACTAAATAATTTTTTCTTTAGATACAAATGATTAGATAATGATTTCGTCATATACCTTGCCTCAATACCTTAGCTCTGATACCAGTTTGTTATGACAAAAGAAAGTAATCCAAGAAAAGCAATAGGAAATAAAAAACAATCACTCATAACACAAGAGATTTACGTTGTTCGATTGGTGAAACCTACTCCACGGCGACAACAACGCGATGATTTCCACTTTGATAAGCAAATAATTTACACAAGAGATTTGTGAGAATTTGACACAGATATCTCCTAGGGTTTTAGTTTACAACCACTAAAACCCTAATCCCACTGCCTCAACGACTATCCTTTCTAAAATTTAAAATACATATGGATACGCTAACACTAATAACCACCATAAGCTCTGCTTTACATTCTTGCCCTGTCTCGAAGATCAGCTCTGCCTCAGAGCCCTGCTTCGCATACCAGCCCTGTCTCAGTAATCAGCTCCGCTAATAGGTCTAAATTTCCACAGCATTTACCCTCCAAAGGGCTCAACATCTGGTAATCCCAATCAAGTCTAAGCAATGCTTAAATTAGAAAGTTGTAACTGCCTTGGTCAACATATCCGCTGGATTATTTGCCGTTGACACTTTCTTCATCCTAATCTTACCTTCTTCAATCGCGCCATTGATAAAGTGATACCTTACATCAATGTGTTTATCTCTCTCATGATACATTTGATTTTTGGTCAATGAATCGCACTCTGTTTGTCGCAGTAGACCTCTGTCACCTCCTGCTTCAGGCCCAAATCACCAACTAAACCACTCAGCCATATCGCCTCCTTCACTGCCCTTGTTGTTCCCATGTACTCAGCTTCTGTTGTAGACAGGGTTACTTTCGATTGTATCATTGTTCTCCAACTAATGGCACTCCCGCAGAGGTGAACGTGTTGCCCCAAAAGAAGAGAATAAGGTTAGCTTGAAGGCGGGTTGGTGGGTCGTAAACCAGGTTAGATATCAAGCCATATTCAAAAAACTTTCAATAGTTTATTTATTAAATAAACTGCTAGGAGGACGTATTCTCCCCAAAACAAGAGAGGAAGGTTAGCTTGAAGGCGGAGTGCACGGGCCACATCTACTATGTGTTGGTGTTTCCTTTCAACCACCCCATTTTGTTGAGGGGTGTAGGTGCAATTTCGCAAGTGAAGTCTTCTGTGTTCTTGGAACCAACATTGGAGTTCGGTAGACATGAACTCAAAAACCATTATCAGAACAAAATGTCTGAAGTTGAGGGACTAAAAGACTTCCCTTGCCCAAAGTAATGGAGGATATATTATGGTTAATTTGAGTCTTTGCGAGGAATTATCATCCAAAACTTCTCATTCATGTGAAATGTATCTAATCAAACAGTTCGACGCCCCCAAATAAAAATATCCCCTATAAGTAAATAGCATTCTCGCTAGAACAATTTTATCTTTTTCACCTTTACTTAACTTAATAAGGCAGGAGTGGGGGATCTCAAGATAGTGCAGCCAACCTCGCGAGTAGGCTAATGCTACTAAATGCTACTAAATTCTGGAAAGAATAAAAGAGAAAATTAACTCTATAATCATCTCTAACAACTGAATTCTTTCTCTCTCTCTCTCTCTCTCTCCCTATCTCTCTCTATATCTCTCTCTTTATAGCAACAATCTCTCGAAAAGAAATATATAAAAGAAGACAAAATGAAAGAAGCTTTCTGGTTTGTCTCTCACGCTCTCTCTCTCTCTCTCTCTCTCCCTCTCTCTCCAATGCAATTATCTCTTTCTTTTCTCTGAAATTATAATGCCATAAAAGAGGATGAAGAAGAAGATAATGGTAGCTTTGTTTCTATCCTTGTTCTTCTTCTCCCTCTCTCTCTTTAAAATATTACCTTTAAGCTCATGATAAGAAGAACAGTGTTATAATTTCTATGTAATGTTCATGAGACAAATTATTAATTCAAAATTTTCTCATAAACACATAAGAACTAGGGATTCATGTTTGTCAAATAATCAATATGGAAATAAATACGCACATCAAGTAAGTAGTAAATAAAATAATATTTTACCTTTCTCCATTGTAGATATTAGATTCAACATCTATCTCTTACAAAAATAAGCTCCTTACTTCGACAAAACTTAATTTATTCTTCCAAGAAGATCAACTTGTATACTTTGTTCTCTTCTCTTCTTCAAGCACTAGTGATGGAGAAACTTGCTTGAATTAATGAGCAAGAGCATAGCTTTCATCTTAATCTCCACCTCTATTTATATTAGTCAAATCTCTAATCCATCATAGAGTTTATACTAACAAACACAAATTAACAGGCTATAAGTCAAACCTTTAACAAGTGTGTAGTTGTCTTGCTTACAACCCATACAATAGCATTGGCAACATAAACTTAAGAAGTTCTCTTGTTGACAACACATGTGATATAGCCTTGACTAGGCATACTTGTTGATTTGTATTGTTGACAACAAGCACATTACTATATACACCTCATGCTTATGTATTCAACTCGTTGTCAACACATAAATGTAGTTAGTGTCCATACTAGATTTAATACATGGATGAGTTTTATGAGCCCAACAAACCTTTATGCCAATACGTCTTTACATAATCTTATTGTATGGGACATACTAATAGGCCTTGTTCATATAAATTGACTAATGGGTCTTGTATGAACAAATCCTATGCTTACATTTACTTTAAAACTTCAAAACTTTTAGTAAATGACTTGGTTAAGGCTTAGGATAAAAAACATACACGCGCATCTTTTTAAGGCTTTGGATAAAAGTTCATCCTGAAGGGCTTTAAGTGTTATGCCAATCGGGGTTAATGTGAACAATACGAGTAATCCAAGACAAGCAATAGGAATAGTAAAGAACAATCAAGAACAGAACACAGAGATTTACGTGGTTTGGTTGGTGAGACCTACTCCACGGCGACAATGGCGCGATGATTTTCACTATGATAAGCAAACAAGTTTAGACAGAGATTCGTGAGATTGTGCTTACTGATATCTCCTTAGAATTTAGTTTATATAGCCACTAAACCCTAATCCCACCGCCTCACCGACTCTCTCTTTACAACCGAAATTATACACGGATAAGCTAATACTAATAACCGACATAAGCCTAGCTTCACATTCCAACTCTGTCTCGGAGTCCAGCTTTGCCTTAGAGCACTGCTTCGCATACCAGCTCTGTCTCAATAATCATCTCCGCTAATGGGTCCAATCTTTGGTAGGTTGTACCGAGTTCGATACCTATCCATATTCGAGTCACTTCTAACAATTCTCCACCTTGACTTGAATATGCTCCTCTTGACTTAGATCTGCCACCATCATAGCTCAGTGCCTCTAAGCCACCGTCGTTCAGCCCTGGTAAGGCTAACATAAGGAAATCCTAATCAAGTCTAAGCAATGCTTAAACTTGAAAGTTGTAACTGCCTTGGTCAGCATATCCGCTGGATTCTCTGCCGTAGAGACGTTCTTCATCGTAATCTTCCCTTGTTTAATCACGTCCTTGATAAAGTGATACCTGACGTCAATGTGTTTAGTTCTCTCATAATACATTTGATTTTTGGTCAAATGAATAGCACTCTGGTTATCGCAGTAGACCTCTGTCACCTCCTGCTTCAAGCCCAAATCCCGAACTAAACCACTCAACCATATTGCCTCCTTCACCGCCTCTGTTGCTGCCATGTATTCTGCTTCCGTTGTAGACAACGCTACCACCGACTGCAGTACTGCTCTCCAATTAATGGCACTCCCGCAGAGTGTGCACGTATAGCCTGTCAGTGACCTCTTCCTATCAAGATCTCCCGAAAAATCCGAATCTACAAATCCAACTACCGAACCAGAAGTGTCAGCCCTTCCGTTGTAAACCAAACCAAGCTCCGCAGTTCCTACCAGATAGCGCAGTATCCACTTCACAGCCTGCCAATGACCTCTCCAGGTCTACCCATGTATCTGCTTACTACACTAACAGCATGTGAAATATCAGGCCTTGTGCACATCATAGCATACATAATGCTACCTACTGCATTTGCATAAGGCACCCGAGACATGTACTCGGTCTCGTCATCAGTTGTTGGTGACAGTTCACCCGAAAGCTTGAAGTGTGCTGCCAATGGAGTACCGACAGGTTTTGCCTCAGTCATACCAAAACGTTCCAACACCTTCTCGATGTACGTTTACTGATAAAAGAACAGTTTCCCAGTAAATCTGTCTCTCCATATCTCCTATACCCAATATCTTCCTTGAGGCACCCAACTCTTTCATCTCAAACTCACCCTTTAACTGATCCTTTAACATGTGGATTTCCGACATATCCTTGCAAGCCATCAGCATGTCATCCACATACAGGAGTAGATACACATAAGAACCATCCGATAGTTTCCCGTGGCACACACAACTATCATACCTGCTTCTGTCATAGCCGTTTTTAACCATAAACGTGTCAAAACGTTTATACCACTGCTTAGGAGACTGTTTTAGTCCATACAAAGACTTCTTTCAGCAAACAAACCTGGTCTTCTTTCCCAAGAATTTCAAACCCCTATGGCTGACGCATATAGATTTGTTCCTCCAGCTCTCCATGTAAGAATGCAGTTTTAACATCAAGCTGCTCCAATTCTATATCATACAAAGCATCCATAGCAAGTATCACTCTAATAGAGCTATGTTTAACAACAGGAGAAAATACCTCATTGAAGTCTATCCCTTCTCGTTCTGTAAACCCCTTAGCTACTAACCGTGCTTTTTAACGTGCATCTTCCACCCCTGGGATTCCTTCCTTCTTCTTGAAAACCCATTTGCTACCAACAATCTTCTGACCCTTAGGCTGTGAGGCTAATTCCCAGGCCTGGTTCTTCCGAAGAGACTCAATTTCCTCATTCATGGCAAGAGACCGCTGCCTTGATTCATCACTCCTCATAGCTTCTTCGTAGGTACATGGCTCACCTCCATCTATGCTTTCTCCCACACTAAGTGCAAATGCAACCATATCTCCCATCCTATACCTTTCCGGTGCCCGGATGTCTCTCCGTCCCATGTTCCTCGCAACACTGCAATGAACCAGCTCTTGTTCATCTTCCTCAGCTTGCTCATTTACCTGAGGCCGAACTTCTTTCGGGGTGTCAATCTCAAACTCCACCTGCTCCCTGTGATCTTTCTGCTCCACCTAATTACCAACACCCTCCCGAGCATCTATAGGCGTTACCTTCTGAGTTACCATGGCTAACTCATCAAAAGTAACATCTCTACTTATGAGAAACTTCTTCGATTTTTCGTCCGGATTCCACAATCCATAACCCTTAACTCTAGGCTCATACCCAAGAAATACACATTTCTTAGCCCTCGGATCAAGTTTAACTTCTTTAACATGTGCATAAGCCGAACAACCAAAGATCCTCAAGTTCTCATAATTACCAGGATAACCCGACCATACCTCATTAGGAGTTTTACACTCAATAGATGTACAGGGTGAAATATTCACCAGATATGCTGCCGTGCTCACTGCTTCAGCCCAGAACACCTCCGGCAGCTCTACATTTGAAAGCATACAACGAGCTCGTTCCAATAGAGTTTTGTTCATACGTTCCGCCACATCATTCTACTGTGGGGTCTTTCTGACCGTATGGTGTCTCACTATCCCTTCATCTACACAGTACCTATTAAACTCGTTTTTGCAAAATTCCATCCCATTGTCAGTCCTCAAGCGTTTGATCGATTTTCTAGTCTGCTTCTCGATCAAGGTCTTCCACTGCTTGAACTTGACGAATGCCTCATCTTTGCGTTTCAGTATGTAGACCCATACTTTCCTGGAAAAAATCATCTATCAAGGTTAACATGTATCTACCCCCACTATGTGAGCTGACCCGAGAGGGACCCCAAAGATCTGAATGGATGTAATCCAGAGTTCCTTTGGTATTATGAACTGTTGTACTGAATTTTACCCGACATTGCTTCCCGAAGACACAATGTTCACAGAATTCCATTTTTCCAACCTTCTGCCCACAGAGTAAACCCTCCTTGCTCATTATAGCCATCCCCCGTTCACTCATATGCCCTAACCGCATATGCCATAGCTTGGTAGTCTCTACTTCCTTGTCTGATGATGACACCGCTACAGATCCGGTAACTGTGTTACCCTGTAGCACATATAGACTATTCTTTTTTCAACCCCTTCATAACCGTAAGACTCCCCTTAGAAACCCGAAGAACACCACCTTCACCAACATATTTGCAACCATTATCATCCTGAGTTCCCAAAGAGATTAGATTCCTCTTCAAATCTGGAACATGTATGATGTCTATTATAGTCCTCACAACACCATCGTGCATCTTGATCTAAATAGTACCAATTCCAACCACCTTATAAGGAGCGTCGTTTCCCATTAAGACCTTACCGCCATTAATGACTGTGTAAGTGGAAAACCATTCCTTATGAGGACATACATGGAATGTACAACCAGTATCCAAATCCACCTATCTTCTACGAAGCAGGCATTGATAGCCAGAACCATAGCTTCATCACATTCTTCAATGATTGCCAAGACACTACCATCATCTTCTTCGATGACTGCTGCCTCTGCTGGCTTCTTCCTAAGCTCAGGACAATTCCTTTTGAAGTGCCCCTCCTTCTTACAGTTAAAGCATCTGTACTTTTTTGGTTTCGATTTAGACCGTGAACGACATTTCCCATCGACCACATGCCGCGACCTTCCCCTTACAACCAAACCATCTCCTGAGCTGCTTTCTTCCATTGACCTCCGTCTCAACTCCTTCGAGTTCAAAGCTACTTTAACATCCTCAAAGCTTGTAGTTGTTTTACCAGACATAAAAGAATCAACAAAGCTTTCATATGATGGTGGCAGGGATGCAAGCAATAGTACTTCCTTATCTTCTTCTTAAAGTTTGACATCTATATTTGCTAAATCTAAGAATACTAGGTTGATTTCATCCATATGGTCCTTCAACGATTCCCCTTCTAACGTCTGTAAACTAAATAATTTATTCTTTAGATACAAACGGTTAGTCAGAGATTTTGTCATATATCTTGTCTCCAGCTTACTCGATAGCCCATCGGCTGTAGTTTCTGTCGCTACTTCCCGCAAGACCTCATTACAAACGGAGCAGAATCTGACGATAAGCTCTCTCCATGAGATCTTCCTTCTCTGCTTCTGAAAGTGATTCAGCGAGTGCGGCCTTCCCATTCAACGTCTTCAGCAGACCCTGTTGAACTAATACTACTCGCATCTTAATCTTCCAAAGATTAAAATCGTTACTTCCATCGAACTTCTTTGTCTCGTATTTCGCGATCACAAAAAAAAAACCTCAAAACCTTAGCTCTGATACCAGTTTGTTATGCCAATCGGGATTAATGTGAACAATACGAGTAATCCAAGACAAGCAATAGGAATAGTAAATAACAATCAAGAACAGAACACAGAGATTTACGTGGTTCGGTTGGTGAGACCTACTCCACAGCGACAACGGCGCGATGATTTCCACTATGATAAGCAAACAAGTTTACACAAGAGATTCGTGAGATTGTGCTTACTGATATCTCCTTAGGGTTTAGTTTATATAGCCACTAAACCCTAATCCCACCGCCGCACCGACTCTCTCTTTACAACCGACATTATACACGGATACGCTAATATTAATAACCGACATAAGCCTAGCTTCGCATTCCAGCTCTGTCTCGGAGTCCAGCTTTGCCTCAGAGCACTGCTTCGCATACCAGCTCTGTCTCAATAATCAGCTCCGCTAATGGGTCCAAGCTTCGGTAGGTTGTACCGGGTTCTATACCAATCCATATTCGAGTCACTTCTAACATTAAGTTTAGTAAAGTAAGTATAGACATCTAGACCTTCCTACTTGAGTGGGGAGATTTCATGTTTTAATTAAAAGAAACATATGTGCATTGGCCTGAGGACAGCGTTCATAAAGATTACTCCATATATTAGCCGCAGATTCATAAAAAATTGATTCTTGGATATCGGGTGCTACGGAATTGACTAGCCGACTAGCTACTTATCTTTGGCTTGTAGAGCCTTCTTCATCCAATGAGACCAGGATGCATAGTTATCTCCGCTTAAAAGTGGAGTAATTAAACAGTAGTCAGACAATCCGAGTGATGGACATAATAAACAGAGTCGAACCAGTTGTTGATTGAGGGTCTGTTTCAGAAAAATGATCAAAGAAGAAGTCATTGTTTAGATAGAGAAAAAATCAAGAAATTATAAAACCTAGATCTTATACCATGTGAAGTGTATAACATACGAGATGAGTCGAGTGGGAGAGAGAGAGATATATATAGGCGAAAGCAATAGAGAGAGACTTCTTGGTAAAATAATTCCTCGTAAGTTAAATTCATTGTACATCTTACAAGTAATATTTGAATCTATAGGATATGTACAATCTTATTAGAGTTTATCTAATAATAACCACTACAAAAATACGTCACATTTGTAATAATAACCGTTACAAATAGTTATTTGTAACGGCTAAAATCCGTTACAAAAGAAGTAAAAGCCGTTATAAAAACCCCGTGGCAAATACTTTTATAACGTCCAAAGACCGATTGAGTTGAAAGTTCAAACATCAAGGAAGACTAAAGATAAAACTCTCACCAGAATCCTTATTGTTGGAATCAGATAAACCCTAAAATCTTTTACAGATTTACACATCAAAGTGATAAAAATTGAAGATTTCTCCATGAATTTCATAACCTTAAACCTTCATTTAGATTTTAAAATCTTTGTTGTTGCTCACTTGCCATCAAAGTGGTTAGAAATTGAAGAAAGAAAAAAAATAATCGAAGTGGTTACAGATTGACACAAGAATGAGAGAAGATCTTACCACAAATCAGAGAGACCGTGACTGATAGACCAGAGAGTGAGAGTGAATGAGAGTCTGCTTTGCTTGGCTCCTTCTTGTTGTTGTCGATTTGACTGATAAACTAGAGAGAGAACGAATCAGATTCAGAGATGAAGTCGAACAGAAACAAAGCTGAGAGTGATCATACCACAGTTAGAGAGAGTGAAGGAGAATGAGGGAGAGAAAAGTCGCATAGTCAGAGAGAGAAAATAATGATGGAGGGTTGTTTTAGGGCTTTAACCAATTATAACGGCTCGCCACAAAATCCGTCACAACTGAAGTAATACAAAAAAGCCGTTACAAAAAGAGTCAATTGTAACGGCAGAGCACCCGTTATAATAAAACGCTTAAGGCGCGGATGAGTGGTGCCATTAATTTGATTTTTGTAACGGACCTGTTTTTACAGCTGTGACAATAAACCCAATTGTGGACGCCAAATTTCGCGCGGACTTAATTGGGTTTTTGACTTAATTAGGTTTTTGTAATTGCTTTCCAAAGGGGAGCCGTTACAAATAAGCAAAGATTTATAACGGCTGGCATAAAACCGTTACAAAAGCCGTTACAAATGTGACGTATTTTGTAGTGAACTAGTCTAAACCCCAAAACTAACCGACCAGGTCGGTTAGACCCTGTCGAGTCGGGTAGACCATGCGTCTACCCATAATAATAGTCTGACACTTTCCTTATTCATTATGGTTGCTTAGGTACTATCATCCTTGTGATCTTTACTTGCACCGGGGTTTTAAAATTACTGCTCACTCAGTAGAGATTTCACACATACTATTTGCAGACGAAACAATATTATTCTTAGAAACAAATAAGAGTCAGGTAATTGTTGTTCGCAATATTCTCTTATGCTCTGAAGCTCTCGCTTGCCTGCAGGTTAATATTAATAGGTCTTCTCTTATTTATATCATCAATGGGTGGTTTGCTTGCTTAATAGCTTTCCCTTATATGGTTTTTCCTGTCACTTGGGTATGCTTCTTGGTAATCATTCTTCTAGTATGTCCACTTGAGACTCAGTTCTATAATGCGAGGAGATAAAGTTAGCCCCACTGGACAAAACATTCCTTTCGAAGGATTTGATTAGTTTTTATTAAATTCACACTAACCAGCTAACCAACATTTCTATATTTCATATGTCCAATTTCTCTCCACCAGCTAAAGTTATTAATTTAATTGAGAAGATAGTGAGGAATTTCTTATCCGGATTTAATTCAACCATGAAGAAAACCACATTTGGTAAGGTGGAGCAAAGTTGGACAGTGGGAAACAAAATTTGGAGATCCCAAGATGTAGGTTCAACGGGAAAACTGAAGTTATATACTGACTCGAACGGAACACTGAAAGAGATTTATCTCTTACCCATTCCTAGGATGACATCAGTGTTGTCTGCAATGAGAGGTTAAGCATTAAGCTTTTAATGAATCCGAAAACTTAGAACTTGAGTCTAACGTGAGGTATAGCAGAATACCTTATTACGGATAACCTATATGTGTGCGAACTGATGCCGGTTCTATGAGAAGGTCGTAATGGCCGACTTCTCTAGAGCACACATGAAAACCAGGTTGTTCAGGGCCGAAATGAACACAACCGAGAACTTTTGAAAGTAAGGAACTAGTTGTGTGATAGTTACTCGTTGGTTTACAACTCATGGGACCCAGTTCAAGACATAGTTCACTAAGGTCTTTGTAAACCCGATGGCTACTCACTACGGAAGATTCAAAGCCGCAAGCTATCTATCCCGATGCAGCGAAATTCCGCCTCTAACCTCTGTCAGTGTCAATGTGTCAGTCTAGTAAGTCTGCATGATAGGAAATCTCGAATATTCATTCATGTGGGGGGATTGTTGGAATCGGAGCCGATTTTGGATCGGTTCAAGTCGTCAAACTCAGAAACGAAGCACACCATTGCGTTCGTCTCGTCGAGCTCTTAAGTTTAGACTCAAGAATCACTCAAATCCGATTCCGGATGAATGAGATATTCAAGTTTAAAGTTTGATCGATTTTTGGTTGATTTAGGGACTAAAATCGCAATAAGGAAAAGTTGGTTTGGGGGCTATTTACGCAAAGAGGACACGTCCAGATCAGACGGCCCAAATCCCAGCCGACACGTCTGTTGCTAAAGAAGTGACCCGTCACTTTACTTTCCAACAGATGCGTCCCTAAAACCCAATGAAATAAAAGGACCTAGAGACATCATGTTCATCACACCAATAATATCGATCGACAAAACAATGTCTTGTTAGACAAACATATAAACATATACAATGAGTTCATGGGACAAAACATGATCATCGAAAAATTCTCCCATGAAATAAAAGGACCTAGAGACATCATGTTCATCACACCAATAATATCATTGAATGAAAACTTAAAGTTCTTGATAGGTTGTGTACCTTTCTCCATGTTGAGTTAGAATATAGATGATAACTTCTTCTTTGATTAAAGATAAACAAGTATACTTTTTTCTCTTCTTTTCTTCAAGTATATAGAGATGTAAATTCTAACTTGAACTTGTATGAGCAAGAGCATTTTTTTCATCCATATCTATCTCCTATTTATACAACAACAAAAGGCATTTCCATCATTGCATTTTGTTTTGCCTACCACAACTAGTTGTGTTCATATAGGTGCCAAGCATCCCATATGTGTCAAGACAACAACACATTAGGTGTCTTGTGTCCCTTATGTGTCAAGATAAAGAACCATTAGGTGTAAAGACTGTTGGAATCGGAGCCGATTTTGGATCGGTTCAAGTCGTCAAACTCAGAAACGAAGCACACCATTGCGTTCGTCTCGTCGAGCTCTTAAGTTTAGACTCAAGAATCACTCAAATCCGATTCCGGATGAATGAGATATTCAAGTTTAAAGTTTGATCGATTTTTGGTTGATTTAGGGACTAAAATCGCAATAAGGAAAAGTTGGTTTGGGGGCTATTTACGCAAAGAGGACACGTCCAGATCAGACGGCCTAAATCCCAGCCGACACGTCTGTTGCTAAAGAAGTGACCCGTCACTTTACTTTCCAACAGATGCGTCCCTACAACCCAACAGAAGTGTCCCTTATGAATGCATCTATTCGAAACCTATTTATAGGACCCAAATCAACTCCAAATTTCAATCCGTTTTTTCCAGAATGTCAAGCATTGTTAGAAGATCATATTAGAGTATCTAAGAGAAAGATTTTGTAGAGTTTTCAAGGAGTTTCATAAGCAAGAAGTTTGGTCCATTTGCATAAGTCAGAGGTTAGTATACTTTCAAGTTCGACTGCTTTCTGATTCGAAGTACCATTGAATCGAAAGGTTAATCGTTGTATCCTGGGAGACAAATGCCGGTAACTGTTTGGTACTATACAGGGCGTCAATTGTCTTAAGGAAAGAGGAATACCTCGCCTCGATTAAAAAAAAAATTCTTCTTCTTCTTATCCTCCGATTTTTCTTTTTCTTTTTAGTTTATCTGATTTCTTAATCGAAGACATTCTGATTTTCCAAATCAGAAGTGTGTTGATTTTTTAAAGTAATAAATCAGTAAACACAGAAGGATACAATTCCTCTTTCCGATCTTAAATCGATAGTGAGATTCGACTACGAATCATCTGTTCTGGATAACAGACATTATCGGTTAGAAATACGAAAGATATTGAGTTGTTCTATTCCTTAGTTTTTCTCCATTAATTTGGAAAGAAAGTGTTTTTGATTGATTTACAAATAAAATCAAAGTAGTAACCAGTTTCACCAGTGATTCGGTTATAGACTCGCTGAGTCCACTCGTTGAATCGGTAAACCGAAACCAACAATCTTAAGACAATTAAATTACTTAGGTATACTGAACTAATTTTCTGTGTCAGTGACAGAAATAGAGATGGCAACAACTGGTGAAGCCATAACGAAAAGTGTTGGTCCTGTCCATGCCGAAAAACCGGAGAAGTTTAAGGGCATCGATTTTAAGCGATGGGCACAGAAGATGATGTTTTATCTAACCACTTTAGGGTTAGTAAAATATCTGACTGAAGACCAACCAATCCTTCGAGAAGACGGAGATATCCAACATACTTCGGCCGTAGAGGCCTGGAAACATAGTAATTTTTTATGTAAGAATTACATTCTGAATTCGTTGGATGATGGGCTTTATAATGTGTATTGTGTGATTGATAGTGCAAAAGAATTATGGAACACACTACACAATAAATATAAAGCCGAAACTGCAGGAGTGAAGAAATTTATCGTTGGAAGGTTTCTGGACTTTAAAATGGTTGACTCTAAGCCAGTCATAACCCAAGTTCAAGAATTCCAAATAATTCTTCAGGAATTAAAGGCCGAATCATTGGTAACAAATGAAGCTTTTCAAGTCCGAGCAATGATTGAAAAATTGCCTCCGGGTTGGAAAGACTTCAAGAATTACCTTCGTCATAAAAATAAAGATATGAGCCTTGAAGAACTTATCCTCAAACTTCGAATGGAAGAGGATAGTCGTATTGCAGAGAAGAAGACAGAGAATTCTTCAAATGCTCCAAAAGTAAACGTCATCGAAGGGGGACCAAAACTAAAGCGGAAACGCTCGGCCCGTGAAGTGGGCTCAGGAAAGCCGACGACGAAGAGTTTCGACGGCAACTGCTTCAACTGTGGCAAGAAGGGGCATCTTGCCAAAGATTGTCGTTCTAAAAATGACAAGATCAACAAGAGAAAGAAAGCTAAGCATCATGCTTCTCTTGTTGAAGATGAAGATGTCCAGAACCTGTGTGCAATGGTTACTGGAATCGAAGATGTGGCTGAAAAGTTTCAGAATATGAACCTGTGTGCGGTTATTTCTGAAGTTAACCTAGTTGAAAATCCGAAAGAATGGTGGATCGACACTGGGGCCACGAGGCACGTTTGTGCAGATAGAGCCATGTTCTCTACTTATACCAAACTTGAAGAAGGCGAGACACTGTTTATGGGAAACGCCGCAACAAGTCAAGTTCAGGGAAAAGGGAAAGTGATCCTGAAGTTCACTTCAGGAAAAGAAGTAACCCTAAATGACGTCCTGCATGCACCAGACATTCGAAAGAATCTTGTGTCTGGTTCACTCCTTAGCAAGAATGGATTCAAACTTGTATTTGTTTCCGATAATTTTGTTTTATCCAAAAATGGGATGTATGTGGGAAAAGGGTACTTATGTGGGGGGCTCTTTAAATTGAATGTTGCAACTGTAACTCCAAATATTATTAATAAAGAAAAAGCATTAGCTTATGTTGTTGATTCTTGTAATATTTGGCATGAGAGACTAGGTCATGTTCATTATAACTCTTAGAGAAAGTTAATGCAAATGGACTTAATTCCAAAGTTTGATATTAATTCTTCGGAAAAATGTCAAACATGTGTAGAGTCTAAATTGACAAAGACTCCTTTTCATTCTGTGGAAAGAAATACAGAACCATTAGAGTTAATTCACAGTGACATATGTGATTTAAAAATGGTTCAGACTAGAGGAGGTAAAAAGTATTTTATCACCTTCATAGACGATAGTACAAAGTACTGTCACGTTTACTTGCTAAGAAGTAAAGATGAAGCAGTAGAGAAATTCAAAATCTATAAGAATGAAGTTGAAAATCAACTTAATCGAAAAATTAAGATTTTGAGAAGTGATAGAGGCGGAGAGTATGAATCTCCTTTCGCTGAAATTTGTGCCGAAAGTGGCATCATTCATCAGACTACTGCTCCTTATACACCTCAACAAAATGGTGTAGCATAGCGAAAGAATCGAACTCTGAAAGAGATGATGAATGCATTATTACTCAGTTCTGGATTACCTCAGAACTTGTGGGGGGAGGCAATATTATCGGCCAACTACTTATTAAATAAGTTACCTCACAAGAAAACAGGTAAGATACCTTATGAGTTGTGGAACGGCAGAAAACCATCCTTTAAATTCATTAAAGTGTGGGGGTGTCTAGCCAAAGTCCTGGTGCCTTTACCTAAACGGGTCAAAATAGGACCAAGGACAATAGACTGTATTTTCGTTGGATATGCAGAAAACAGTAGTGCATACAGATTCTTGGTTCACAAGTCTGATATAGAAGATATACATGTGAATACAATCTTAGAATCACGGGACGCTGAATTCTTTGAAAATATGTTTCCATGTAAATCTATATCAGAGGAAAAATCTCTGAAAAGAGTCAGAAACGAAGAAAATATAGAAATCTCTGAAATAGAGAAAAATCTAGTAGAGGACAAGTCGGAAGAGCCTCGAAAGAGTAAAAGGGCAAGGGTAGAAAAAATCTTTGGTCCTGATTTTCTAACCTACATGTTAGAAAGTGAGCCTCTAACATATAAAGAAGCTATGTCAACTCCAGAAGCTCCTTTTTGGGAAAGAGGCAGTGAACAGTGAGATTGAGTCCATTATGAATAACCATACATGGGAGTTAGTAGATCTCCCGATAGGTTGCAAATCTTTAGGTTGCAAATGGATCTTCAAAAGGAAATTGAAGACGGATGGATCAATCGACAAGTATAAAGCCAGACTTGTGGCTCAAGGATTCAGACAGAGAGAAGGTCTAGATTATTTCGACACTTACTCTCCTGTTACTCGAATCACATCAATAAGATTGCTAATTGCGATAGCATCTATCCACAATCTAGAAATACATCAGATGGATGTAAAGACAGCTTTCTTAAATGGACAACTGGAAGAAGAGATCTATATGACTCAACCAGAAGGGTTTGTGGTACCCGGCCAAGAGAAGAAAGTGTGTAAGTTAGTAAAGTCGCTTTATGGTTTAAAGCAGGCTCCTAAGCAGTGGCACTTGAAATTTGATCAAGCAATGTTATCAAATGGGTTCAAAATAAATGAGTGTGACAAGTGCGTCTACACTAAGGTCACTGTTAAAGGATGTGTAATCCTATGTCTGTACGTAGATGACATGCTTATTATGGGAGATAATATAGATGTCATAAAAACAACTAAGCAAATGTTGTCGAAGAATTTCGACATGAAAGACTTAGGTAGGGCTGAAGTCATTCTTGGAATAAAAATCTCTAGAAGCTCTTCTGGGATAAAATTATCTCAGACTCACTACGTTGAGAAAATTCTAGAAAAATTCAGCAAGAATGATATGAGTTTAGCTCGGACGCCGATAGATCCGACCGTGCATTTGATGAAAAATCGTGGTCAAGGAGTAAACCAGTTAAGGTACTCACAGATTATCGGAAGTCTGATGTACTTGATGAATTGTACACGTCCAGACATAGCTTATTCTGTTAGCAAATTGAGTAGGTTTACTAGCAATCCAAGTAAAGAACATTGGACGGCTATAGTAAGGGTACTCAGATATTTGAGACAGACAAAATTGTATGGGCTATTATATACCAAATATCCAGAAGTATTAGAGGGATATGCGGATGCCAACTGGATCTCAGATACTGATGATACCAAGTCAACCAGTGGATACATATTCACATTAGGAGGAGCAGCCATATCATGGAAATCCTCAAAGCAAACATGCATAGCTTGATCGACAATGGATTCCGAATTCATTGCTCTGGATAAAGCAGGAGAAAAGGCAGAGTGGTTGCGACACTTCCTAGAGGACATTCCTATATGGACTAAGCTGGTGCCTGCAATAAAAATACACTGCGATAATCAGGCAGCTATTGCAAGAGCACATAGTAAAATGTATAACGGTAAGTCACGACATATTCGTCGACGACATAACACCGTAAAGCAATTACTCTCAGAAGGAGTCATAACAGTAGATTATGTCAAATCTAAGGATAACCTAGCGGATCCATTTACAAAAGGGTTACCTATAGAGTTAGTAATTGCTTCATCAAGGGGAATGGGACTTTTGCCTAAAGTAAATGAGTAAAGTCATAACGGAAACCCAACCTATGTGACTGGAGATCCCAAGATGTAGGTTCAACGGGAAAACTGAAGTTATATACTGACTCGAACGGAACACTAAAAGAGATTTATCTCTTACCCATTCCTAGGATGACATCAGTGTTGTCTGCAATGAGAGGTTAAGCATTAAGCTTTTAATGAATCCGAAAACTTAGAACTTGAGTCTAACGTGAGGTATAGCAGAATACCTTATTACGGATAACCTATATGTGTGCGAACTGATGCCGGTTCTATGAGAAGGTCGTAATGGCCGACTTCTCTAGAGCACACATGAAAACCAGGTTGTTCAGGGCCGAAATGAACACAACCGAGAACTTTTGAAAGTAAGGAACTAGTTGTGTGATAGTTACTCGTTGGTTTACAACTCATGGGACCCAGTTCAAGACATAGTTCACTAAGGTCTTTGTAAACCCGATGGCTACTCACTACGGAAGATTCAAAGCCGCAAGCTATCTATCCCGATGCAGCGAAATTCCGCCTCTAACCTCTGTCAGTGTCAGTGTGTCAGTCTAGTAAGTCTGCATGATAGGAAATCTCGAATATTCATTCATGTGGGGGGATTGTTGGAATCGGAGCCGATTTTGGATCGGTTCAAGTCGTCAAACTCAGAAACGAAGCACACCATTGCGTTCGTCTCGTCGAGCTCTTAAGTTTAGACTCAAGAATCACTCAAATCCGATTCCGGATGAATGAGATATTCAAGTTTAAAGTTTGATCGATTTTTGGTTGATTTAGGGACTAAAATCGCAATAAGGAAAAGTTGGTTTGGGGGCTATTTACGCAAAGAGGACACGTCCAGATCAGACGGCCCAAATCCCAGCCGACACGTCTGTTGCTAAAGAAGTGACCCGTCACTTTACTTTCCAACAGATGCGTCCCTAAAACCCAATGAAATAAAAGGACCTAGAGACATCATGTTCATCACACCAATAATATCGATCGACAAAACAATGTCTTGTTAGACAAACATATAAACATATACAATGAGTTCATGGGACAAAACATGATCATCGAAAAATTCTCCCATGAAATAAAAGGACCTAGAGACATCATGTTCATCACACCAATAATATCATTGAATGAAAACTTAAAGTTCTTGATAGGTTGTGTACCTTTCTCCATGTTGAGTTTAGAATATAGATGATAACTTCTTCTTTGATTAAAGATAAACAAGTATACTTTTTTCTCTTCTTTTCTTCAAGTATATAGAGATGTAAATTCTAACTTGAACTTGTATGAGCAAGAGCATTTTTTTCATCCATATCTATCTCCTATTTATACAACAACAAAAGGCATTTCCATCATTGCATTTTGTTTTGCCTACCACAACTAGTTGTGTTCATATAGGTGCCAAGCATCCCATATGTGTCAAGACAACAACACATTAGGTGTCTTGTGTCCCTTATGTGTCAAGATAAAGAACCATTAGGTGTAAAGACTGTTGGAATCGGAGCCGATTTTGGATCGGTTCAAGTCGTCAAACTCAGAAACGAAGCACACCATTGCGTTCGTCTCGTCGAGCTCTTAAGTTTAGACTCAAGAATCACTCAAATCCGATTCCGGATGAATGAGATATTCAAGTTTAAAGTTTGATCGATTTTTGGTTGATTTAGGGACTAAAATCGCAATAAGGAAAAGTTGGTTTGGGGGCTATTTACGCAAAGAGGACACGTCCAGATCAGACGGCCCAAATCCCAGCCGACACGTCTGTTGCTAAAGAAGTGACCCGTCACTTTACTTTCCAACAGATGCGTCCCTACAACCCAACAGAAGTGTCCCTTATGAATGCATCTATTCGAAACCTATTTATAGGACCCAAATCAACTCCAAATTTCAATCCGTTTTTTCCAGAGTGTCAAGCATTGTTAGAAGATCATATTAGAGTATCTAAGAGAAAGATTTTGTAGAGTTTTCAAGGAGTTTCATAAGCAAGAAGTTTGGTCCATTTGCATAAGTCAGAGGTTAGTATACTTTCAAGTTCGACTGCTTTCTGATTCGAAGTACCATTGAATCGAAAGGTTAATCGTTGTATCCTGGGAGACAAATGCCGGTAACTGTTTGGTACTATACAGGGCGTCAATTGTCTTAAGGAAAGAGGAATACCTCGCCTCGATTAAAAAAAAAATTCTTCTTCTTCTTATCCTCCGATTTTTCTTTTTCTTTTTAGTTTATCTGATTTCTTAATCGAAGACATTCTGATTTTCCAAATCAGAAGTGTGTTGATTTTTTAAAGTAATAAATCAGTAAACACAGAAGGATACAATTCCTCTTTCCGATCTTAAATCGATAGTGAGATTCGACTACGAATCATCTGTTCTGGATAACAGACATTATCGGTTAGAAATACGAAAGATATTGAGTTGTTCTATTCCTTAGTTTTTCTCCATTAATTTGGAAAGAAAGTGTTTTTGATTGATTTACAAATAAAATCAAAGTAGTAACCAGTTTCACCAGTGATTCGGTTATAGACTCGCTGAGTCCACTCGTTGAATCGGTAAACCGAAACCAACAATCTTAAGACAATTAAATTACTTAGGTATACTGAACTAATTTTCTGTGTCAGAGACAGAAATAGAGATGGCAACAACTGGTGAAGCCATAACGAAAAGTGTTGGTCCTGTCCATGCCGAAAAACCGGAGAAGTTTAAGGGCATCGATTTTAAGCGATGGGCACAGAAGATGATGTTTTATCTAACCACTTTAGGGTTAGTAAAATATCTGACTGAAGACCAACCAATCCTTCGAGAAGACGGAGATATCCAACATACTTCGGCCGTAGAGGCCTGGAAACATAGTAATTTTTTATGTAAGAATTACATTCTGAATTCGTTGGATGATGGGCTTTATAATGTGTATTGTGTGATTGATAGTGCAAAAGAATTATGGAACACACTACACAATAAATATAAAGCCGAAACTGCAGGAGTGAAGAAATTTATCGTTGGAAGGTTTCTGGACTTTAAAATGGTTGACTCTAAGCCAGTCATAACCCAAGTTCAAGAATTCCAAATAATTCTTCAGGAATTAAAGGCCGAATCATTGGTAACAAATGAAGCTTTTCAAGTCCGAGCAATGATTGAAAAATTGCCTCCGGGTTGGAAAGACTTCAAGAATTACCTTCGTCATAAAAATAAAGATATGAGCCTTGAAGAACTTATCCTCAAACTTCGAATGGAAGAGGATAGTCGTATTGCAGAGAAGAAGACAGAGAATTCTTCAAATGCTCCAAAAGTAAACGTCATCGAAGGGGGACCAAAACTAAAGCGGAAACGCTCGGCCCGTGAAGTGGGCTCAGGAAAGCCGACGACGAAGAGTTTCGACGGCAACTGCTTCAACTGTGGCAAGAAGGGGCATCTTGCCAAAGATTGTCGTTCTAAAAATGACAAGATCAACAAGAGAAAGAAAGCTAAGCATCATGCTTCTCTTGTTGAAGATGAAGATGTCCAGAACCTGTGTGCAATGGTTACTGGAATCGAAGATGTGGCTGAAAAGTTTCAGAATATGAACCTGTGTGCGGTTATTTCTGAAGTTAACCTAGTTGAAAATCCGAAAGAATGGTGGATCGACACTGGGGCCACGAGGCACGTTTGTGCAGATAGAGCCATGTTCTCTACTTATACCAAACTTGAAGAAGGCGAGACACTGTTTATGGGAAACGCCGCAACAAGTCAAGTTCAGGGAAAAGGGAAAGTGATCCTGAAGTTCACTTCAGGAAAAGAAGTAACCCTAAATGACGTCCTGCATGCACCAGACATTCGAAAGAATCTTGTGTCTGGTTCACTCCTTAGCAAGAATGGATTCAAACTTGTATTTGTTTCCGATAATTTTGTTTTATCCAAAAATGGGATGTATGTGGGAAAAGGGTACTTATGTGGGGGGCTCTTTAAATTGAATGTTGCAACTGTAACTCCAAATATTATTAATAAAGAAAAAGCATTAGCTTATGTTGTTGATTCTTGTAATATTTGGCATGAGAGACTAGGTCATGTTCATTATAACTCTTAGAGAAAGTTAATGCAAATGGACTTAATTCCAAAGTTTGATATTAATTCTTCGGAAAAATGTCAAACATGTGTAGAGTCTAAATTGACAAAGACTCCTTTTCATTCTGTGGAAAGAAATACAGAACCATTAGAGTTAATTCACAGTGACATATGTGATTTAAAAATGGTTCAGACTAGAGGAGGTAAAAAGTATTTTATCACCTTCATAGACGATAGTACAAAGTACTGTCACGTTTACTTGCTAAGAAGTAAAGATGAAGCAGTAGAGAAATTCAAAATCTATAAGAATGAAGTTGAAAATCAACTTAATCGAAAAATTAAGATTTTGAGAAGTGATAGAGGCGGAGAGTATGAATCTCCTTTCGCTGAAATTTGTGCCGAAAGTGGCATCATTCATCAGACTACTGCTCCTTATACACCTCAACAAAATGGTGTAGCATAGCGAAAGAATCGAACTCTGAAAGAGATGATGAATGCATTATTACTCAGTTCTGGATTACCTCAGAACTTGTGGGGGGAGGCAATATTATCGGCCAACTACTTATTAAATAAGTTACCTCACAAGAAAACAGGTAAGATACCTTATGAGTTGTGGAACGGCAGAAAACCATCCTTTAAATTCATTAAAGTGTGGGGGTGTCTAGCCAAAGTCCTGGTGCCTTTACCTAAACGGGTCAAAATAGGACCAAGGACAATAGACTGTATTTTCGTTGGATATGCAGAAAACAGTAGTGCATACAGATTCTTGGTTCACAAGTCTGATATAGAAGATATACATGTGAATACAATCTTAGAATCACGGGACGCTGAATTCTTTGAAAATATGTTTCCATGTAAATCTATATCAGAGGAAAAATCTCTGAAAAGAGTCAGAAACGAAGAAAATATAGAAATCTCTGAAATAGAGAAAAATCTAGTAGAGGACAAGTCGGAAGAGCCTCGAAAGAGTAAAAGGGCAAGGGTAGAAAAAATCTTTGGTCCTGATTTTCTAACCTACATGTTAGAAAGTGAGCCTCTAACATATAAAGAAGCTATGTCAACTCCAGAAGCTCCTTTTTGGGAAAGAGGCAGTGAACAGTGAGATTGAGTCCATTATGAATAACCATACATGGGAGTTAGTAGATCTCCCGATAGGTTGCAAATCTTTAGGTTGCAAATGGATCTTCAAAAGGAAATTGAAGACGGATGGATCAATCGACAAGTATAAAGCCAGACTTGTGGCTCAAGGATTCAGACAGAGAGAAGGTCTAGATTATTTCGACACTTACTCTCCTGTTACTCGAATCACATCAATAAGATTGCTAATTGCGATAGCATCTATCCACAATCTAGAAATACATCAGATGGATGTAAAGACAGCTTTCTTAAATGGACAACTGGAAGAAGAGATCTATATGACTCAACCAGAAGGGTTTGTGGTACCCGGCCAAGAGAAGAAAGTGTGTAAGTTAGTAAAGTCGCTTTATGGTTTAAAGCAGGCTCCTAAGCAGTGGCACTTGAAATTTGATCAAGCAATGTTATCAAATGGGTTCAAAATAAATGAGTGTGACAAGTGCGTCTACACTAAGGTCACTGTTAAAGGATGTGTAATCCTATGTCTGTACGTAGATGACATGCTTATTATGGGAGATAATATAGATGTCATAAAAACAACTAAGCAAATGTTGTCGAAGAATTTCGACATGAAAGACTTAGGTAGGGCTGAAGTCATTCTTGGAATAAAAATCTCTAGAAGCTCTTCTGGGATAAAATTATCTCAGACTCACTACGTTGAGAAAATTCTAGAAAAATTCAGCAAGAATGATATGAGTTTAGCTCGGACGCCGATAGATCCGACCGTGCATTTGATGAAAAATCGTGGTCAAGGAGTAAACCAGTTAAGGTACTCACAGATTATCGGAAGTCTGATGTACTTGATGAATTGTACACGTCCAGACATAGCTTATTCTGTTAGCAAATTGAGTAGGTTTACTAGCAATCCAAGTAAAGAACATTGGACGGCTATAGTAAGGGTACTCAGATATTTGAGACAGACAAAATTGTATGGGCTATTATATACCAAATATCCAGAAGTATTAGAGGGATATGCGGATGCCAACTGGATCTCAGATACTGATGATACCAAGTCAACCAGTGGATACATATTCACATTAGGAGGAGCAGCCATATCATGGAAATCCTCAAAGCAAACATGCATAGCTTGATCGACAATGGATTCCGAATTCATTGCTCTGGATAAAGCAGGAGAAAAGGCAGAGTGGTTGCGACACTTCCTAGAGGACATTCCTATATGGACTAAGCTGGTGCCTGCAATAAAAATACACTGCGATAATCAGGCAGCTATTGCAAGAGCACATAGTAAAATGTATAACGGTAAGTCACGACATATTCGTCGACGACATAACACCGTAAAGCAATTACTCTCAGAAGGAGTCATAACAGTAGATTATGTCAAATCTAAGGATAACCTAGCGGATCCATTTACAAAAGGGTTACCTATAGAGTTAGTAATTGCTTCATCAAGGGGAATGGGACTTTTGCCTAAAGTAAATGAGTAAAGTCATAACGGAAACCCAACCTATGTGACTGGAGATCCCAAGATGTAGGTTCAACGGGAAAACTGAAGTTATATACTGACTCGAACGGAACACTAAAAGAGATTTATCTCTTACCCATTCCTAGGATGACATCAGTGTTGTCTGCAATGAGAGGTTAAGCATTAAGCTTTTAATGAATCCGAAAACTTAGAACTTGAGTCTAACGTGAGGTATAGCAGAATACCTTATTACGGATAACCTATATGTGTGCGAACTGATGCCGGTTCTATGAGAAGGTCGTAATGGCCGACTTCTCTAGAGCACACATGAAAACCAGGTTGTTCAGGGCCGAAATGAACACAACCGAGAACTTTTGAAAGTAAGGAACTAGTTGTGTGATAGTTACTCGTTGGTTTACAACTCATGGGACCCAGTTCAAGACATAGTTCACTAAGGTCTTTGTAAACCCGATGGCTACTCACTACGGAAGATTCAAAGCCGCAAGCTATCTATCCCGATGCAGCGAAATTCCGCCTCTAACCTCTGTCAGTGTCAGTGTGTCAGTCTAGTAAGTCTGCATGATAGGAAATCTCGAATATTCATTCATGTGGGGGGATTGTTGGAATCGGAGCCGATTTTGGATCGGTTCAAGTCGTCAAACTCAGAAACGAAGCACACCATTGCGTTCGTCTCGTCGAGCTCTTAAGTTTAGACTCAAGAATCACTCAAATCCGATTCCGGATGAATGAGATATTCAAGTTTAAAGTTTGATCGATTTTTGGTTGATTTAGGGACTAAAATCGCAATAAGGAAAAGTTGGTTTGGGGGCTATTTACGCAAAGAGGACACGTCCAGATCAGACGGCCCAAATCCCAGCCGACACGTCTGTTGCTAAAGAAGTGACCCGTCACTTTACTTTCCAACAGATGCGTCCCTAAAACCCAATGAAATAAAAGGACCTAGAGACATCATGTTCATCACACCAATAATATCGATCGACAAAACAATGTCTTGTTAGACAAACATATAAACATATACAATGAGTTCATGGGACAAAACATGATCATCGAAAAATTCTCCCATGAAATAAAAGGACCTAGAGACATCATGTTCATCACACCAATAATATCATTGAATGAAAACTTAAAGTTCTTGATAGGTTGTGTACCTTTCTCCATGTTGAGTTTAGAATATAGATGATAACTTCTTCTTTGATTAAAGATAAACAAGTATACTTTTTTCTCTTCTTTTCTTCAAGTATATAGAGATGTAAATTCTAACTTGAACTTGTATGAGCAAGAGCATTTTTTTCATCCATATCTATCTCCTATTTATACAACAACAAAAGGCATTTCCATCATTGCATTTTGTTTTGCCTACCACAACTAGTTGTGTTCATATAGGTGCCAAGCATCCCATATGTGTCAAGACAACAACACATTAGGTGTCTTGTGTCCCTTATGTGTCAAGATAAAGAACCATTAGGTGTAAAGACTGTTGGAATCGGAGCCGATTTTGGATCGGTTCAAGTCGTCAAACTCAGAAACGAAGCACACCATTGCGTTCGTCTCGTCGAGCTCTTAAGTTTAGACTCAAGAATCACTCAAATCCGATTCCGGATGAATGAGATATTCAAGTTTAAAGTTTGATCGATTTTTGGTTGATTTAGGGACTAAAATCGCAATAAGGAAAAGTTGGTTTGGGGGCTATTTACGCAAAGAGGACACGTCCAGATCAGACGGCCCAAATCCCAGCCGACACGTCTGTTGCTAAAGAAGTGACCCGTCACTTTACTTTCCAACAGATGCGTCCCTACAACCCAACAGAAGTGTCCCTTATGAATGCATCTATTCGAAACCTATTTATAGGACCCAAATCAACTCCAAATTTCAATCCGTTTTTTCCAGAGTGTCAAGCATTGTTAGAAGATCATATTAGAGTATCTAAGAGAAAGATTTTGTAGAGTTTTCAAGGAGTTTCATAAGCAAGAAGTTTGGTCCATTTGCATAAGTCAGAGGTTAGTATACTTTCAAGTTCGACTGCTTTCTGATTCGAAGTACCATTGAATCGAAAGGTTAATCGTTGTATCCTGGGAGACAAATGCCGGTAACTGTTTGGTACTATACAGGGCGTCAATTGTCTTAAGGAAAGAGGAATACCTCGCCTCGATTAAAAAAAAAATTCTTCTTCTTCTTATCCTCCGATTTTTCTTTTTCTTTTTAGTTTATCTGATTTCTTAATCGAAGACATTCTGATTTTCCAAATCAGAAGTGTGTTGATTTTTTAAAGTAATAAATCAGTAAACACAGAAGGATACAATTCCTCTTTCCGATCTTAAATCGATAGTGAGATTCGACTACGAATCATCTGTTCTGGATAACAGACATTATCGGTTAGAAATACGAAAGATATTGAGTTGTTCTATTCCTTAGTTTTTCTCCATTAATTTGGAAAGAAAGTGTTTTTGATTGATTTACAAATAAAATCAAAGTAGTAACCAGTTTCACCAGTGATTCGGTTATAGACTCGCTGAGTCCACTCGTTGAATCGGTAAACCGAAACCAACAATCTTAAGACAATTAAATTACTTAGGTATACTGAACTAATTTTCTGTGTCAGAGACAGAAATAGAGATGGCAACAACTGGTGAAGCCATAACGAAAAGTGTTGGTCCTGTCCATGCCGAAAAACCGGAGAAGTTTAAGGGCATCGATTTTAAGCGATGGGCACAGAAGATGATGTTTTATCTAACCACTTTAGGGTTAGTAAAATATCTGACTGAAGACCAACCAATCCTTCGAGAAGACGGAGATATCCAACATACTTCGGCCGTAGAGGCCTGGAAACATAGTAATTTTTTATGTAAGAATTACATTCTGAATTCGTTGGATGATGGGCTTTATAATGTGTATTGTGTGATTGATAGTGCAAAAGAATTATGGAACACACTACACAATAAATATAAAGCCGAAACTGCAGGAGTGAAGAAATTTATCGTTGGAAGGTTTCTGGACTTTAAAATGGTTGACTCTAAGCCAGTCATAACCCAAGTTCAAGAATTCCAAATAATTCTTCAGGAATTAAAGGCCGAATCATTGGTAACAAATGAAGCTTTTCAAGTCCGAGCAATGATTGAAAAATTGCCTCCGGGTTGGAAAGACTTCAAGAATTACCTTCGTCATAAAAATAAAGATATGAGCCTTGAAGAACTTATCCTCAAACTTCGAATGGAAGAGGATAGTCGTATTGCAGAGAAGAAGACAGAGAATTCTTCAAATGCTCCAAAAGTAAACGTCATCGAAGGGGGACCAAAACTAAAGCGGAAACGCTCGGCCCGTGAAGTGGGCTCAGGAAAGCCGACGACGAAGAGTTTCGACGGCAACTGCTTCAACTGTGGCAAGAAGGGGCATCTTGCCAAAGATTGTCGTTCTAAAAATGACAAGATCAACAAGAGAAAGAAAGCTAAGCATCATGCTTCTCTTGTTGAAGATGAAGATGTCCAGAACCTGTGTGCAATGGTTACT
This sequence comes from Eschscholzia californica, assembly GCF_041429995.1. Taxonomy (NCBI): domain Eukaryota; kingdom Viridiplantae; phylum Streptophyta; class Magnoliopsida; order Ranunculales; family Papaveraceae; genus Eschscholzia; species Eschscholzia californica. The sequence continues at coordinate 25,494,827 of NW_028238309.1, read as the reverse complement.
GGAATCGAAGATGTGGCTGAAAAGTTTCAGAATATGAACCTGTGTGCGGTTATTTCTGAAGTTAACCTAGTTGAAAATCCGAAAGAATGGTGGATCGACACTGGGGCCACGAGGCACGTTTGTGCAGATAGAGCCATGTTCTCTACTTATACCAAACTTGAAGAAGGCGAGACACTGTTTATGGGAAACGCCGCAACAAGTCAAGTTCAGGGAAAAGGGAAAGTGATCCTGAAGTTCACTTCAGGAAAAGAAGTAACCCTAAATGACGTCCTGCATGCACCAGACATTCGAAAGAATCTTGTGTCTGGTTCACTCCTTAGCAAGAATGGATTCAAACTTGTATTTGTTTCCGATAATTTTGTTTTATCCAAAAATGGGATGTATGTGGGAAAAGGGTACTTATGTGGGGGGCTCTTTAAATTGAATGTTGCAACTGTAACTCCAAATATTATTAATAAAGAAAAAGCATTAGCTTATGTTGTTGATTCTTGTAATATTTGGCATGAGAGACTAGGTCATGTTCATTATAACTCTTAGAGAAAGTTAATGCAAATGGACTTAATTCCAAAGTTTGATATTAATTCTTCGGAAAAATGTCAAACATGTGTAGAGTCTAAATTGACAAAGACTCCTTTTCATTCTGTGGAAAGAAATACAGAACCATTAGAGTTAATTCACAGTGACATATGTGATTTAAAAATGGTTCAGACTAGAGGAGGTAAAAAGTATTTTATCACCTTCATAGACGATAGTACAAAGTACTGTCACGTTTACTTGCTAAGAAGTAAAGATGAAGCAGTAGAGAAATTCAAAATCTATAAGAATGAAGTTGAAAATCAACTTAATCGAAAAATTAAGATTTTGAGAAGTGATAGAGGCGGAGAGTATGAATCTCCTTTCGCTGAAATTTGTGCCGAAAGTGGCATCATTCATCAGACTACTGCTCCTTATACACCTCAACAAAATGGTGTAGCATAGCGAAAGAATCGAACTCTGAAAGAGATGATGAATGCATTATTACTCAGTTCTGGATTACCTCAGAACTTGTGGGGGGAGGCAATATTATCGGCCAACTACTTATTAAATAAGTTACCTCACAAGAAAACAGGTAAGATACCTTATGAGTTGTGGAACGGCAGAAAACCATCCTTTAAATTCATTAAAGTGTGGGGGTGTCTAGCCAAAGTCCTGGTGCCTTTACCTAAACGGGTCAAAATAGGACCAAGGACAATAGACTGTATTTTCGTTGGATATGCAGAAAACAGTAGTGCATACAGATTCTTGGTTCACAAGTCTGATATAGAAGATATACATGTGAATACAATCTTAGAATCACGGGACGCTGAATTCTTTGAAAATATGTTTCCATGTAAATCTATATCAGAGGAAAAATCTCTGAAAAGAGTCAGAAACGAAGAAAATATAGAAATCTCTGAAATAGAGAAAAATCTAGTAGAGGACAAGTCGGAAGAGCCTCGAAAGAGTAAAAGGGCAAGGGTAGAAAAAACCTTTGGTCCTGATTTTCTAACCTACATGTTAGAAAGTGAGCCTCTAACATATAAAGAAGCTATGTCAACTCCAGAAGCTCCTTTTTGGGAAAGAGGCAGTGAACAGTGAGATTGAGTCCATTATGAATAACCATACATGGGAGTTAGTAGATCTCCCGATAGGTTGCAAATCTTTAGGTTGCAAATGGATCTTCAAAAGGAAATTGAAGACGGATGGATCAATCGACAAGTATAAAGCCAGACTTGTGGCTCAAGGATTCAGACAGAGAGAAGGTCTAGATTATTTCGACACTTACTCTCCTGTTACTCGAATCACATCAATAAGATTGCTAATTGCGATAGCATCTATCCACAATCTAGAAATACATCAGATGGATGTAAAGACAGCTTTCTTAAATGGACAACTGGAAGAAGAGATCTATATGACTCAACCAGAAGGGTTTGTGGTACCCGGCCAAGAGAAGAAAGTGTGTAAGTTAGTAAAGTCGCTTTATGGTTTAAAGCAGGCTCCTAAGCAGTGGCACTTGAAATTTGATCAAGCAATGTTATCAAATGGGTTCAAAATAAATGAGTGTGACAAGTGCGTCTACACTAAGGTCACTGTTAAAGGATGTGTAATCCTATGTCTGTACGTAGATGACATGCTTATTATGGGAGATAATATAGATGTCATAAAAACAACTAAGCAAATGTTGTCGAAGAATTTCGACATGAAAGACTTAGGTAGGGCTGAAGTCATTCTTGGAATAAAAATCTCTAGAAGCTCTTCTGGGATAAAATTATCTCAGACTCACTACGTTGAGAAAATTCTAGAAAAATTCAGCAAGAATGATATGAGTTTAGCTCGGACGCCGATAGATCCGACCGTGCATTTGATGAAAAATCGTGGTCAAGGAGTAAACCAGTTAAGGTACTCACAGATTATCGGAAGTCTGATGTACTTGATGAATTGTACACGTCCAGACATAGCTTATTCTGTTAGCAAATTGAGTAGGTTTACTAGCAATCCAAGTAAAGAACATTGGACGGCTATAGTAAGGGTACTCAGATATTTGAGACAGACAAAATTGTATGGGCTATTATATACCAAATATCCAGAAGTATTAGAGGGATATGCGGATGCCAACTGGATCTCAGATACTGATGATACCAAGTCAACCAGTGGATACATATTCACATTAGGAGGAGCAGCCATATCATGGAAATCCTCAAAGCAAACATGCATAGCTTGATCGACAATGGATTCCGAATTCATTGCTCTGGATAAAGCAGGAGAAAAGGCAGAGTGGTTGCGACACTTCCTAGAGGACATTCCTATATGGACTAAGCTGGTGCCTGCAATAAAAATACACTGCGATAATCAGGCAGCTATTGCAAGAGCACATAGTAAAATGTATAACGGTAAGTCACGACATATTCGTCGACGACATAACACCGTAAAGCAATTACTCTCAGAAGGAGTCATAACAGTAGATTATGTCAAATCTAAGGATAACCTAGCGGATCCATTTACAAAAGGGTTACCTATAGAGTTAGTAATTGCTTCATCAAGGGGAATGGGACTTTTGCCTAAAGTAAATGAGTAAAGTCATAACGGAAACCCAACCTATGTGACTGGAGATCCCAAGATGTAGGTTCAACGGGAAAACTGAAGTTATATACTGACTCGAACGGAACACTAAAAGAGATTTATCTCTTACCCATTCCTAGGATGACATCAGTGTTGTCTGCAATGAGAGGTTAAGCATTAAGCTTTTAATGAATCCGAAAACTTAGAACTTGAGTCTAACGTGAGGTATAGCAGAATACCTTATTACGGATAACCTATATGTGTGCGAACTGATGCCGGTTCTATGAGAAGGTCGTAATGGCCGACTTCTCTAGAGCACACATGAAAACCAGGTTGTTCAGGGCCGAAATGAACACAACCGAGAACTTTTGAAAGTAAGGAACTAGTTGTGTGATAGTTACTCGTTGGTTTACAACTCATGGGACCCAGTTCAAGACATAGTTCACTAAGGTCTTTGTAAACCCGATGGCTACTCACTACGGAAGATTCAAAGCCGCAAGCTATCTATCCCGATGCAGCGAAATTCCGCCTCTAACCTCTGTCAGTGTCAGTGTGTCAGTCTAGTAAGTCTGCATGATAGGAAATCTCGAATATTCATTCATGTGGGGGGATTGTTGGAATCGGAGCCGATTTTGGATCGGTTCAAGTCGTCAAACTCAGAAACGAAGCACACCATTGCGTTCGTCTCGTCGAGCTCTTAAGTTTAGACTCAAGAATCACTCAAATCCGATTCCGGATGAATGAGATATTCAAGTTTAAAGTTTGATCGATTTTTGGTTGATTTAGGGACTAAAATCGCAATAAGGAAAAGTTGGTTTGGGGGCTATTTACGCAAAGAGGACACGTCCAGATCAGACGGCCCAAATCCCAGCCGACACGTCTGTTGCTAAAGAAGTGACCCGTCACTTTACTTTCCAACAGATGCGTCCCTAAAACCCAATGAAATAAAAGGACCTAGAGACATCATGTTCATCACACCAATAATATCGATCGACAAAACAATGTCTTGTTAGACAAACATATAAACATATACAATGAGTTCATGGGACAAAACATGATCATCGAAAAATTCTCCCATGAAATAAAAGGACCTAGAGACATCATGTTCATCACACCAATAATATCATTGAATGAAAACTTAAAGTTCTTGATAGGTTGTGTACCTTTCTCCATGTTGAGTTTAGAATATAGATGATAACTTCTTCTTTGATTAAAGATAAACAAGTATACTTTTTTCTCTTCTTTTCTTCAAGTATATAGAGATGTAAATTCTAACTTGAACTTGTATGAGCAAGAGCATTTTTTTCATCCATATCTATCTCCTATTTATACAACAACAAAAGGCATTTCCATCATTGCATTTTGTTTTGCCTACCACAACTAGTTGTGCTCATATAGGTGCCAAGCATCCCATATGTGTCAAGACAACAACACATTAGGTGTCTTGTGTCCCTTATGTGTCAAGATAAAGAACCATTAGGTGTAAAGACTGTTGGAATCGGAGCCAAATTTGGATCGGTTCAGGTCGTCAAACTCAGAAACGAAGCACACCATTGCGTTCGTCTCGTCGAGCTCTTAAGTTTAGACTCAAGAATCACTCAAATCCGATTCCGGATGAATGAGATATTTAAGTTTAAAGTTTGATCGATTTTTGGTTGATTTAGGGACTAAAATCGCAATAAGGAAAAGTTGGTTTGGGGGCTATTTACGCAAAGAGGACACGTCCAGATCAGACGGCCCAAATCCCAGCCGACACGTCTGTTGCTAAAGAAGTGACCCGTCACTTTACTTTCCAACAGATGCGTCCCTACAACCCAACAGAAGTGTCCCTTATGAATGCATCTATTCGAAACCTATTTATAGGACCCAAATCAACTCCAAATTTCAATCCGTTTTTTCCAGAGTGTCAAGCATTGTTAGAAGATCATATTAGAGTATCTAAGAGAAAGATTTTGTAGAGTTTTCAAGGAGTTTCATAAGCAAGAAGTTTGGTCCATTTGCATAAGTCAGAGGTTAGTATACTTTCAAGTTCGACTGCCGGTAACTGTTTGGTACTATACAGGGCGTCAATTGTCTTAAGGAAAGAGGAATACCTCGCCTCGATTAAAAAAAAAATTCTTCTTCTTCTTATCCTCCGATTTTTCTTTTTCTTTTTAGTTTATCTGATTTCTTAATCAAAGACATTCTGATTTTCCAAATCAGAAGTGTGTTGATTTTTTAAAGTAATAAATCAGTAAACACAGAAGGATACAATTCCGCTTTCCGATCTTAAATCGATAGTGAGATTCGACTACGAATCATCTGTTCTGGATAACAGACATTATCGGTTAGAAATACGAAAGATATTGAGTTGTTCTATTCCTTAGTTTTTCTCCATTAATTTGGAAAGAAAGTGTTTTTGATTGATTTACAAATAAAATCAAAGTAGTAACCAGTTTCACCAGTGATTCGGTTATAGACTCGCTGAGTCAACTCGTTGAATCGGTAAACCGAAACCAACAAAGACAACAAGGCAAGTGCCTCTTATGTGTCAAACAAGAAGTCCATAACAACACAACTTACTACATATGTGGCTTATAAACTAGATATAGAGTTTCCAACACTTAATGGGCTAATTGGATGGGATATACTATTAGGCTTGTACATATTAGACCCATTAGTAAAGTACAAGGCCCAAAGTTTACATGTCTGTGAGATGGAGATCGATCGAGAAACAATGACAGATTGAGGGAGAAATAGTGAGAGATCGAGAGACATAGATAGTGTGAGCAATAGAGAGATAGTGAGAGAGAAAGGGAGAGACCGAGAGAGGGTAACAGTGAATGAGAGAAGTGAAGAGAAGAGAAGAGGTGGCAACGATGGTCTGCAATGATCAAATTTTAGTGGGGATAAATGATGTGCCTCTTAATACATGTACAAGTGGACCTTAATACATCTTTACAAAGAAGTAAGAGAAAACCAGGGTGACACGGTATGACCTGTACTAAATGATATCAAGTCAAGAATTAAGCTACGACCAGACCGACCTGGAATCTCTCTACTATTTACATTTCATGTTATAAATTGTTAGGAAATGAGTCGAAGAAGACAGAAGTTAATATTAATGAGTTCCAAGTATCAGGAACTCCAGGCAAACACCAGTGATTGCAATCTCCAGGTAAATGTGGATTTTGTTTTTCTTCCATTGTCAATAGCTTCACTTTCTTGCTTCTGTATATAGCTGGGTGTGCGTCTTTTCGATACTCAGATAGTTTTGTGATGTTCAAAAATTTGGTTGGTGTTCTCATTTCTGTTATTGTCTTTACCACTGTTTCGACTATAGATCTTGGAAATGGTGTCACATACGAATCATGTTTGATTGGTTGTGTTTCATTGAAACACCTTTCCTTTCTGCATTTAAAAAGAGTTGGGATTGTTACAGCAAATTTGTTTTGATATAATATATGTACATATACGAACACAAGTCTCATGATCAAGAATTCAAAATTGAGGCCTCTCTATTTTAATTTTTCCGGATATAATAACATTCGAACACTGGTACATGGGATGGGGAGATGCACATGTGACGACCTAACTAAAGTGGGTTGGAGGCTTCACTATTCTTTGTTAAATGGTTTGGGGTTTTGAAAGAAAAATCATTATAGTAGTTGTTATACATGGGATGGGGCTCTGATACCAGTGTTGGCTGGTTTTGGGCCTCTCTTTCCTCAAAAGCTAGCTCAAGAGGTAAGGCTCCTCCCACACTTATTAACACACCCCCTGCCCTTTCCACAATCAATGTGGGATTAACCTAACAACCACCAAACTATTCTTTGTTAAATGGTTTAGAGTTAGATGTCTACAAATTTAATATGATGTCTGAACTGTCGCCAAACATATATACAGAACGGGAAATGATAGAGTGCCCAGCAATTTTGCCCATTAAATTGCCCAACTTTCCTTATTTAGAAATAAAAGCGGTCCCCACCGTAGTCAAACTTTGAAAAACCCTTGTCTTTTAGTGATTCCACATCAGCTGGGCAATTTAATGGGCTAAAAACTGGGCACTCTAGCATCTCCCTATACAGAACTGAGTCCAAACTTCATAGGTCAAAGGTGATAGGTGCCCTATGCCCCAAAACAAAAGACACGTATAAATGACCTGGCTCAAAAAGGGTAAAACGGGGTGGATAAATTTTTCAGTGGACCAAAAAAGCCTTATGAGGAGGAATGTTGTTCATTAGTATTACTTATTGTCAATTGGGTTGAGTTGTATTTCTACCTATAAACGTAATTCTATAGACAATTGCACATTTTTACCGTTATAACCGAGTTGTGGGTGCTTGAAAAGAAAATCATTATAATAGTTGTTTTTTCCATGATAACATCTGCAACTAAAAAAGTGAGAATTTTGTTTTGTATTACATACCCGGAATGTGTAGCTGAGACACTCCTAAAAAAGACTGTTGTTTTGGTTGGATCAATGTTAAGATCCATCCAAGTAGCCCAAGTTTTCATGGCTATCTCGAATGCAGTTTCCCTATCCAGATCTTTTGCCAGTTTTCCATTCTGCTCAAATGAATCCCACCTGCATTTTTCTTACTCCATCACTCATTTTTCTAAAATTCAATTGTTCATGTATGTATTTAATTCATACGTCTAAAAAGGAGAGTAAAGGAATTACGCTTTGATATCATCGCCGTGTGTCCACCAATATCCAGTGTTGAAAACCATAATGTCAGCGCCTCGCCATTGATTTGTGGTGGGCGAAAGCTTATCGATCTTTAGAATTCTATTATTTTTGTCTAATTCAACTAAGAAAGGACTCCAAAAGAACTCAACGGTGCAATTGTAGTCCTGTTAACAGTAACAACAAATGGAAAGCATTCAAATTTCACTCCTTCATGAGATAAAAGATATTGGACAAAGTTTGAGGGCAAAACTATTTCGAGAATTAGCAAAATCCCCAGATGCCAGGAAGAGCAGTAATGAAATTTACCTTGGCTTGGAAAATCAGATGATGACCATCTCGAGAATCAACTAAAGCCCGTCTAGGAGAAATAGAAGAATAAAGAAGACAAGCGAAAGATTCCCATTGATTCCTATTGATTGAATCTCCTACTACTATCACCCTTTTCCCTCTCAATTTCTCTAACATTTCCTTCCCACTCCACCTGATAATCACCCAAAAATAATTTAATGGATATCTATATATATATATATATAGAGAGAGAGAACTTATTCAAGTGTAGTCTTACTCACCTAGGAATTTGACAATCCTTAGCTTCCCACCTCCATTTTTCATATTCATTGTCGGGTCTTCCATTGTTTTGGCAGCTAACTTGCTCAGTTAGGAATGGACATTGATGATTTTTATATAATGGGCTTCCTTCGGGATCGTAAACCCATTTACCATCAAAGATATCACATTCTTTTTTTGAATCCTTCGTAGTTGACTCCTCGTACGTCGTGTTTGACTCATCTTGAAGCTTAGTGCCTTCACTAGTGTTCCTGGGATCTCCTGGCCTCGTAATTGTTGGCGCTGGTGCAACCACTAGTGGTGTTGGTGTTGGTGTTGGTGTTGGTGTTGGTGGTAGTAGTGTTGGTGGTGTGGTTGTTGTTGTTCTTGTTGGTGTTGATTTTATGATCTCAAGAGGGGATAGATTTGGAATTCGGTACAAGAAGGTGAGAAATGATAGGAGAATGAAGAAACCAAGTAAAGTTGTGAAAGTACCTAATCTCCATCTCTGGTTAATGAAGTTGTTTCTAAAACTGGTTTCCATGGCTGAGTTTGTATTCATCATTCTGTTTAGTGAGAAGCTGATTTTATTAGTCTTTTTCCCCTGTTTTGGTACCAACTTACTAAAATTACCAAATTGTTGCAAGTTGACATATACTATTCTATATTCGTGTATATACACATGGCCATATATATACATGTTTTTTCTTCGAGGATTAAGAACAGCACTGATGCTTTGTTCGGCCAAAATCATGGCCGAAAACTTCCTCTCACTAGATCTTAACAGAGTAAGTATTTCGGTCGGGATTTTGGCCGCGCATTTCACCATTTTGTGATCTAAATATTTTACTTTTTTTTGTAGATAGTGAAGTAAGAGGAGATGTAGCTATAAAGTCATATATTAAAGAAACTTTTGATATTTTCCGTAAAAAAACTAGTAACTATTCATTATATAGGTTTAGAGCAACTGGAATGTATGGGCTCCTAATTCGGGGAGCCCCTTAACTTGTTCAATTTCATTGTCGGGCTCTTCGATTAGAGCTAGCCCCAATTGCTTGGAGTTCTCATGGTAACTTCAAATATAAACCAAAACCATTTGACCTAATGATGAAATATGCCACAATTTAGTACACCGGCTTTTTGTTGTTGAAATACACTCTTGTGGGTGAACAAAACATTCTTTTCTTATAATGGCCCAAAAACCCTTTCTTATATAGAAGAGTAAAAATGGGGTTTTATTTTCATTTTCCAATTTTTTCCTTTCCAATTATTAGTCATTTCTTCATCGACAAAGATAATTGTTGAAAGGAAGATCAATCTTTATCTTCCTTATATTGTTAAACAAATCAATGAAACGTACCACAAATTCGATGAAAAAAATACCAGCGGGAAGAGGAATGAATCGGTTTGATAGCCTTGACCAAGATATGGGAACTAGGCAAGGGATTCTAAACTCAAAAAAAAAGTCTTTTAGATCATTTGAATTTCCCACCAACTACTCAATTAACCTATTCGATTGATTTAACAAATCTTTTGACTAAATAAATCAAGCCATCACAGTCCGATTCCAGGAATGGTTTATAGCATGAGATGGATGGACAGCCGATTGAAGATTCAACATAATGGTTTTTCAGATGTTACACTTCTTATGGGAATCGAACTTGGGACTTCCAGGGTTTTGAAGTTAATCTCGACACTATCAACCACTCGGGCAGCCAAGCGTTGACAACATACCTCTTATACTGAACTATGACATTGGGAAGATGGTTTAGCCGTGTCAATTTTGTCAGCTATTCAGTTGGTCCACGCCATGAACGGACACATGCTGCTCCCGAAAACCCAACCTACGCTACGTTGGGGGTCTTACCTAGTTCTAGAGAAAATAGTTTAAACTAATAATTTGTAATTTAGACACTTAATTTTAAATGTTACTTTCTCTTTTACAAGAAAAGCGAATCTTAAAGAATGGAATAAGAGATTAGCAGGTAGTGAATGCAGCTGTAAATGTTGGCTTGTAAAGTGGACCAACTTGGCTACAATATAAATGAGTTTACTAAAAGAAGACCTTTTTATAAATAAAAAAAAGACCTTAGTTACAAAGTGATGAGCCAAATGTTTCTTTATTTTACTTGTCTGATCACATGGTCAGAATTATTCACCTAATTTAAGAATTATCAAATGTACAGCCGGCACCCACGTTGTGGGTTATAAAAGAGCATCCAAAACGTTTTTATAAGTGCCATTTTAATAGAAGGACAAGCCTTAGGGTGTGTTTGATATCTCCTGTGAAAATAAAAGAATTTTCATGAAAATAGGTATTTCCACCGTTTGATACGAAGTGTAATTCCATGGGTTTCATTCCTTAGGGAATCTATTCCCATGAAATACTCCTCTTTTAATTCCTTGCTCTCCCTAAGAATTAGTTTCCGTGGAAAATAAAAAATCAAAATAAAAATATTTTAATATAATAGGATACTTGAAACCTACTATTTATCTACATATATGTTCAAATTGATATTTTTTACCCATAAAATTTAGCAAAATAAACTTTTACTTATACATTGGACAAATGACATTTTTGTCCTTCTTACTAAATGATATGTTTACAAAGTTGTCAAAATGACATTCTGGCTTTATACATTCAAAATTACATTCTTACCCTTTTATAATATCAAATTGACATTTTATCCTTATGTTGTCAAAATGACATTTTTACCTTCGTATAATATCAAAATGTCATTTCTACCCTCGTATAATATCCAAATGACATTTTTACCCTTATGTGGTCTTAATGACATTCTTAGTTTTATCTTGTAAAAGTGGCATGTCTGTACTTTTACATTAAAATGACAATTTTACCCTTTTATTTTAGTAAAATTTCTTTTTTATTCATCTGTTGTAAAATTTACATTTTTATCTTGTTTTATTCACAACTTCACATTCTCACTCTTAGGGGGGGGGGGGTAGTGGTTGGGGACATAGGGGGACATTTTCATGTCCCCTAATGTCCGTGTTGTTGGTTTGAGACATTTGAAATGTCCCCAAATGTCCGGGTTATTGGTTGGGGACATTTCAAATGTCCCCAAATGTCTGTGTTATTCGTTTGGGACACGAAATTATGGACATTTCAAGACAAATTGATTTTGGGGACATTCGGAGTCATTTTAGTGTAAATTTGGAGAGCTTTTAGAAAATGTCTCTCAAAATATGGAAGACACTTGTAGACACTTGGGGACATTTGAGTAAGGAAGATAATAAAAATAATTATTATTATCAAATCATATTATAATAATATTATCTTATTATTATATTTCTATTATATTATTATTATTATATTATTATTATATATTTGAGTAAGGAAGGTAATAAAAATAATTATTATTATCAAATCATATTCTTATAATATTATCTTATTATTATATTACTATATTATTGTATTATTATTATTATTATTATTATTATATTATATTATATTATATTATATTATATTATATTATATTATATTATATTATATTACTATACTGTTATATTTTTATTATTATTATTATATTATATTGTTATATTATATTTATATTATATTATATTATATTATTATATTAATATTTAACTATTCTAAATAATAAATATTTACCAATTGTCCAACAATGTCCACAGATATCTACAGATGTCTACGAAAGTCAAAAAATATATATTTGGAAATATTAATTAATTTTTTTTTATTTCATATGGTGAGACAGTAATAATATTAAAAATAATAAATAACAACTAAATATCTATCAATGTCCACAGATATTCACGGATGTTACGAAAGTCGAAAAATATATTTTCAAAGTAGTTGGGCAAATTTATTTCATATGATTAGACAATAATGATTACATTAAAATAATAAATGTCTACCAATTGCTATCAATGTCCGCAGATATTCACGGATGTCTACGAAAGTCGAAAAATTTATTTTCAAAGTAGTAGTGCAAATATATTATTTCATATGATTAGACAATAATGGTAACATTAAAATAATAAATGTCTACCAATTGACATCAATGTCCTCAGATATCCACAAAAGTCGAAAAATATATTATTGAAATATGAGTACAAATATATTATTTCATATGGTTCGACAATAATGATAATATTAAAATAATAAATGTCTACCAATTATCCTTCAATGATGAGATAATAATAATAATAATAATAATAATAATAACAATAATAATAATAATAATAATAATAATAATAATAATAATTTTACAGCATAGGGGTAAAAATGTAATTTAGACAACATCACGATGAAAATGTAATTTTGGCAACATAAAAGTAAAAATATCATTTTGACTACATAAAGAGTTGATAAAAACTCTTAATTGAATATTATATTCGTAGAAGTTAGTTGTTAACCAAATAACAGAGTTCGTAATTCCACGGAATAATAAATGACTACCAAACAAAAGAACTCTTATTTCACTTTCCATGGAACTCTTTTATTTTCATGGAATTGTTTCCATAATATTAAACACATTTAAAAAAAAAAAAGTTGGAGATCCAAAAAATTGATGGTAAATGAGAGCCCAATCCATTTTTGCTCAAATATGCGTTTCAGGTCCAATGTCTGGACAAGAACTAGTTTTTCTGATTTTTCTTCCTCTCTTGTTCTTGGACGGGACATTCTCATGTTTTCTGACATGTTGCCAGTAAGACAACAACGGATCATTAAATGGGGCATTAAATTTCGTCTAATCCATGTACCGGATTCAGACCATAAACCCTAAAAAAAAATCGGGAAATCTCTCTCTTCTCGTTTTCTTTTGTCTCCAATTTTTGGCCGAATTTATTTGATCCCGCCCATAAATTAGCTTTAGTTTCGTCTTCCTTCTTATTTACCACATCAAACTCAAAGTATCAAGTAGATGGAGGAACATCACTGTAGCCTCCGTAGTAGCACATTTATCATCAAATACCACATCAAGAGCATCAATAAGTGGATCAAATGGTTTAACTATTTGTTTGAACTTAGACTTATACCAATCTTTTAGCTAAACACAAATTCCAAGCATTTCAGGACTTAGAGAACTACGATAATCCCCTAATATTGGTTTTCCCATAAAAAATGTCGATTCAGAAGCTACTATTGACACAGAAACAGCAAGCACATCCCGTGCAATAGTAGATAAAATGCGATACCTTTTCTCATTATCTTTCAACCAAAGAAGTACATTAAATTTCTCCATATCATCAACAATAGGTTCAAACTTATACCTCGAAAGCTCCTCTGAAGCTGCTAAAATAGGATCATGTCTACCTCTATTAATTCTCCTCCAAAAAGCACCACCACTACTAGAAAGACTACTTGCAGGAGCAACGGAACTAGAGGCAGGAGTTGTTGCACTTGAAGTACTAGCAGCAGTTGTCGTTAGTTTTGCATTAAGTGTCGGAGTATACTCAGCAAACAAAGTATCAAGCATAGACATAATATAAACGACTTGAGAGGAAGAACACCTTAAATCATAAGAAGAACTTTCAAAACAATCCACTTAATCTATGATATATGTGAAGGATATAATGCCTAAAGTCTGAAGGATACCGAAGGAGTGTACTTCGACCAAGGATGCAATGCGTGCAATTTGGCTAATAGGATCTTAATGACCTTACTCGGAAGATCATTAGTCCGGTCCAATTAGGGGTCGTAATGCTTAGCTAGAAGCCAACTACGATCGTCGAATCAAGAGTTGATTCGCGGCTAACAATGACCGGATCCTACAAGGGTTACACAACAGAGTAATGATTTGAACGGAGAGAATTGACTAGATGGATAATGGCAAATAAGTAGATTGGATCCGTTATTGTTAAGTCCTGGAAGATTCCGAGAAGTCCGAAGAGATAAACATGTCTGGGCCCAAAAGGGAGGCCCGGAATAGCTTTAGGGAGGCCGGCCATGTGATGGCCGGCTAGGCCCTAAGTGGGCCGGGCAAGGAAGCCCATAAAGGGCTATGTTGGTTGGCCACCTTAAGAGACCCAATGGAGGGTAATTTTGGGTGTTGCCTAATAATTAGGTTTATGGAATCCTAGTCTGAGTCTAATACCTCTTCTAGGGATTTCTATATATACCTAATTATACAACCTAAAGAAAGAGAGATACAACTGAGTGTCTGAAAGAGTTTCAGAATATACATCTCAGAGAGAGAAAGAGAAAAGGAGTTTTCTCAAGTATCTAGTCAAGAAGAAGGAGTTCTTCATCTCAACCTTCAAGAAGGTCCTAGCTGACTGAAAGGAGGGAGTTCAAGTCATTACTCGGTGTCTCAAGTAGAGGAGCTACACTTGGAGCTCTTATCTTCCGAATACTGATCGGAATTTAGTTCGTGGGAAAGCGATTAAGAGGTAATCATCTTTCCAATCTAGTTCATTGGTATGTTCATGTATAGATCCTGGAAACTAGTGTTAAACATATGATGTTTGAGATTCCGCTACCAACACTAGACAATTAGGTGTATGAGATACACTAGGTTATTCCCCTACAGTGGCATCACAAGCCGTTTGCATGAACTATGTTTGACTAGACGAATTAGATTCATACTTGAACAACTAGATATTAGTGTTTTAATGTTTGAATAGAGATTCAAGCATAAGTTTGATGAGATCAAATTAGGGTTTTGGATGAGATTCATGACCTAGAAACATAGTTTTATGAAAAGGGTTTTCATAAACAAGCTTTAGGGTATTAGAATTTTGATAAAAATCATCAAAACCATGAAGATTGGTTGATGAATTGATAAAAAACAGTACCTAACAACAGCTGCAACAAAGAAAAATAAAAGAAAAAATAGTTGGAACTGTTGGATTTCCAAAAAGTTTGGAAACCCTACTGGCCGGACCGGCCAGGACGCGTCCGGGCCGGACCAGCACGTCTCGGACAGACAGGGACACGGACTGGAAATCCCAGTCCGTGAAGGACCGGGAATCCTAGTTCGAGCTGGACTAGGAGTCCGAGACTCTCGGGTCTCGGACATCCCAGAGCGTCTAGGACGCGTCTGGGATATCCTAGTCCAACACGGACTAGGAGTCTGAGACTCTCGGGTCTCGGACGTCCCAGCGCGTGGAAGACGCGTCTGGGATATCCCAGTCCGAGACGGAATAGGATTCCGAGACAGAAGCGTCTCGGATATCCCTGACGCGTCTGGGACGCGCTCGAGGGAACCTATTTATAGTCTCGGTCTAGGACCGAGACACTGGACGAGTGTCCGGATGCATCCAGGATGCGTCTAGAGCGACCAGAAGCATCTAGGATGCGACTGGAAGCTTCCAGACGCGACTGGGATGCGACCGGAGCATCCAGAAGCGTCTAGGACGCGTCTGGACGCGTCCAGAAGGCATCCCAGATAGGATGGCCTTGCCGTCTGTGCACAGAAGCATCTGGGACGCGACTGTGAAGCACGGGTGCATCTCAGACCGAACATCCGAGATGGCACATGTGCTGTCCCAAGGGCCAGACACATCTGGGACGCGTCTGGCAGTTCCAAGAGCTCTCGGATTGAGCACCCGAGAGGGATGTCAGGCTACCGGATGGTCTGGACGCGTCTGGGACGCGACCAGGACGCATCCTAGACATCTCACCCGAGATGTCTATGGTCTATCCTAGGACAGAAGCGTCTAGCTGGGCTAGGACGCGTCTGCCCGAGAGACCAAGCACGGCAGGAAGGTGCTGTCTCTAGGACCGGACCTTGACCAGGTTGAGTCAAGAGTTGACCAGAGACCAGTCAAGGGACTTTGACCAGGGTTGACTCAGATCTTTTTGAGTGGGACTCAAGGGGCTTTTTGGGCCATGATCTGAAAGGGAGTTTTTCAGACTTTTCTCCCGATTCCGAGCATAATTTTTCCGACATAGACCCGGGGTTAGAGAAGAACCCGAACGGAGTTTTTCCTTATATTGATTTTGGAAACAATTAAGGAAGAAACGTAATGTGCTTCTAGTTTGAGTATTGAGAATACGAAACTTTAGAGCCATTAGACATAGAGTTGTCACAAAATTCCCACAAATAGCTATACGGAACATAGCAAAACTTAGAAACGAATCTAGGATACATACTTTATTTATTATGATTGTCATATTTTTGTATGTATGGATGTGTGTGATTGCGTAGAATAGTATACCTTTAGATAGGATTATCGTTTCTTGTTCTAAGCGCAAGGAGTTGTGCCCGAATAATACTTAGAGTATAGGGTCTTAGAATCTATTGACGAACTGAATGATGAGATCGTGGTTCAAGTGGGAGTAGTCAATAGAGGTTCTTGGATATGGATCCAATCGAACCATAGGCGAACAAGAAATAAACTTAAAAGATGGGATCTTTTAAGGGGTAATACTAAGATTTAACAAATCATTACGCAAACCCACATAAACTTTTACGTAATATAAATCATGAATGGTTATGCAAGAGTTCACAGTAACGCAACTTGATAAATTACGTAATAAGTCCCAAAAAGAATTTTGAGTAAAGCCTACCCAGATTAAGACACCTGTTGAGCCCTTGTTCATCGATGGTGGGTCATGCCAAAGCAGGGTGCCATCTTTTACCTTGGGACAATACGGGTAGATCTATGAAGAGGTCTACATGTCTAAATGGTAATTCTCAAACGAGTCAGCAAAAGGGTTTTGGACTTCGAGGCTAAAGGACGATTTAATGTTTAAATCGTTAACCAAGAGTCATATGAGATATGATCAGTAAGGAGTTACTCACCCAGGACGACGAATTAAGGGCAGTGCCAAAGTACGCTTAATTTCGAAGGAATGGGATCTTGGAATTATATTATTCTAAGGGGACAACAAAAGTAGAATAATATAGGAAAATTAAGAAAAATTGTCAGGATAACAAGTTTAATCACTTTCGCATTTCTTACATGTAGTTTAATTATGACAACAAAAGACTCAAGCAGCATACGCTGGCTTCTGGAAAAGGAAAAGTTGAATGGTGACAACTTTATGGTATGGGAAAGGAATCTAGGACTTGTCCTAAGATCCGAACATAAGGCAAACGTGTTAGACACACCTATTCCTGTTCTCAATGAAGATTCGACTGAACAAGAAAGGGAGCAAGAAAGGAACATTCGGAAGAGGTCCGAACCCATCACATGCCTCATGTTGGCAACCATGGAACCTAATCTTCAGGATAAGTTCATAGAAATGGATGCCTACACCATGATTCGACAACTTAGGAATTTGTTCCAAAAGAAGTCAAGAATGGAGAGGTATGAGACTTCAAGGACGATATTGGATATGCGTCTTGAAAAGGGAAAGCCTGTAGGGCCACATGTTTTCAAAATGATTAGTCTTTTTGAAAAACTAAATCGACTGGGAGTCGACAATGGCCGAGATTTTGCCACTGATATTATTTTGCATTCACTTCATAGTGGGTTTAATCAATTTAGAATGCACTATAATATGAATGGCTGGGACAAATCTCTAGAAGAACTACACGCTATGCTCCAAACAGCCGAAGAGAACATTGTAATAGCTGAACCTAAGAAAGAAGTTCTGATGGTTCATAAAGAAAAGGGATTTAAGAAGGATGGGAAGCAGAAATTCAAAAGGAAGAAAACGGGTAAAGTGAAAGGCAAAGAAGTTGCCATGAACAAAAGTACCCATTCTGATTCCAAGTGTTTCTATTGCGATGGCACGGGCCATTGGAAAAGAAACTGTCCAAAATTCCTGGAAGACAGGAAGAACGGAGCTGGGAGTTCCGGTCAAGGTAAAAATTATTGAAAGTTATTCAATTAAATACACATTCCTCGAGGTATGTGATACCTAAAAGACTCTTATCATTATGAATGACAGGAGCAAGAGGGAGCTGAGTATTTATTGAAGAGGAGATGAACCTGTCGAAAGCTGAAAAGGCAAGAGTTGCTGGAAAAGCTCAAGAAGGGTCATAGACTCGATAGGCAATACTTTCAAGTAGTTTTAGTATTTATTTTTCTTTTTAGAACGTTGACTCTGTAATGAGATTATGGGAGTGAATAAAATATGAGATATTTTATGATGTTCTTAAAAGAGCCTATCTAACTTTTAAGTAATTTTTACGAATGATCCGACTTAGTCATTCTAAATCTTGTAAGAGTACAAGAGTTCAGTTAATCGTAGAAAATAATGTTAGACATGAAAGTCTGCGATTAGTGTGATTAGAATGGACGTAAGACTTGATTGTGGAGAAGTTTTGGAAACAAATCCTAAATCGAGAAGCGGATCTGGGTGACTAAAGAATATGATGAGATCATAAGTTCAATAGTCATCGGTCTTCCAAAACACAAAGTCTAATACGTATCTGCCAAACCACTAAAAACCTAAAAAGCTATAGTGAATAATTGAGTCCATCTGGATATGGATATTATTTTAGAAGGAGTTCTAAAATTTATCAACTATTCTAAATGTCTAAAGCGTCTTAGACATAAGTTCTTCAAGAAGAAGAACGGGGTTTTCTCACAAATCATCGAAACACAATGAGATTGTTTCTCTCGATGGTGTCTTCATTAAGAGGAGGGTCCTTTCAAAGAAGACAAGTGGGAGGAAAAATCGAATGAGATTCGATAAAGAGCAACAAGAGGAAGTAAGGAGTTACTTGCCTTAAAACAAAAGAGAGTAAGAGTTACTCGGCTTTAAAACGAAAGAGAGTAAGAGTTACTCGGCTTACGTGACAAGGGATGTCGACTTGAATGGTTCAAGGGATGATCGCCTGGAAACTTCTTAAGGAGTTAAGAAGGTTGCTCAAAAACCCCAATGAGTCTTGAGAAGATTCAAAGAACTATAGCAGATACCACTCTGAAATTGGATCAGAAATCCAAAGAGATAAGAGTAAGAATGGTTAAATCTTGTGAGACAAGAAGGTAAGTGGGAGTGAAACAAGCGTTGTTTCAGGTCCTGTATGTAGGAGACATACAAAGAAAGGACAAGAAGACGAGGGTGAATTAACCATGGGCATCAAAAGTCTATGGAGATAGACCAGAGGATGATAAAGACTCGTTCAAAAGGAGTTTTGGAGAGGTCTGAATAAGAAGATCTCTTGGAGAGAAATTCTACCCAACTCCCGTGATATACATGGGAGAGACACTTATGTTAGAAAACATAAGAACGATCATGAGATGATTGTTGTTTACCCGAACATCTAAAAGGTACTTGGAGTACGAAAAGATGTCGTCGCCCATACAAGTCAGAAGATTGAAGAAAGTCATAAAAGTAATCTTCCAAAAATAAAGATAGGAATCTTTTAGGAAGGGCTAACAGATGGGAAAGAGTTTTCCATGCTGGGAGTCGTTACTTAACTCTACTAGATAAGAAAGTAAAATTAAAACTTGGGAAGTACTAATTTCAGTGGGAGAAAACTGATATTATCATAAACAGCTTACGAAGAGTTCGAAAGCAAGATAATAACGAAGCGAAGTGAAAAGGAAACTAAACTGTCACCTTAGAACGATAATGAGATGCTCGGATCTAAGGAATTAGGATCCAGGAAGGAGAATCCTAAGATGACTTGTAAAATTGAGAACGTGAAGGAGTTCACGTGGGTGCTCAAATTTTACAGACTCTTGTTATCCGAAATAAACTGGGTTTATTTCGTCATCTAAATTGTGGTTTAGAATTTAGACGACAGTCCAAAAGGATGGAGTGTTCCAGGTAGGCTTATTAGATACGTGATCTAATGAAAGAAACCCTACTAAGTGAACATGGAAGCACATCGTCCTACTATCCCTAGTCCAGGTCATTAGTTGGACAATAATGACTTAGGAAGACTAGCATGAGTGATTGACAAGATAGCGCTGTTTCTTGGGCTATGCGAATAGGAGTATTCAAATGTCAACTTCATGGGTGTATAGTTGATGCACTGGAAACCCGCCGAATGAGAGTACTTCAAGAGTTGAAGTTATAAGATGTCATAACTCTCATTTAAGCAAATTGGAGAGATTTCTCAAAACATGAGTACTCACTCAGTTTATGGAAGGAATGTCGAACTTTGGTACCGTCAAACGCCATCCGTAAAAAGTGGTTATAAAAGCGGCATACTGGGGGAGACAGGATAGACATGAAATTGAGTGGGAGTACAAGAATGGATTATGTTTTCCTGAGTAAAATCAGGATAAAGTATCTCCGGGCCACTTGATGAGAAACAACTGAAAAATGCCTGGCCGTGCTCAAACGGATTAAGAGTTAATCGTTTGGATTGGAAGTTGTTCTCGGGATCAAGAGAGTCTGATGAATATGACATATCAGATGAGATACGAAAAAACATGGGAATCGAGTATTGCACTTGTTCTAAGTACAAGTGGGAGACTGAAGGATATAATGCCTAAAGTCTGAAGGAATGGTATCCTTCCGAAGGAGTGTCCTTCAACCAAGGATGCAATGCGTGCAATTTGGCTAATAGGATCTTAATGACCTTACTCGGAAGATCATTAGTCCGGTCCAATTAGGGGTCGTAATGCTTAGCTAGAAGCCAACTACGATCGTCGAATCAAGAGTTGATTCGCGGCTAACATAGACCGGATCCTACAAGGGTTACATAACAGAGTAATGATTTGAACGGAGAGAATTGACTAGATGGATAATGGCAAATAAGTGGATTGGATCCGTTATTGGTAAGTCCTGGAAGATTCGGAGAAGTCCGAAGAGATAAACATGTCCGGGCCCAAAAGGGAGGCTCGGAATGGCTTTAGGGAGGCCGGCCATGTGATGGCCGTCTAGGCCTTAAGTGGGCCGGCCAAGGAAGCCCATAAAGGGCTATGTTGGCCGGCCACCTTAAGGGACCCAATGGAGGGTAATTTTGGGTGTTGCCTAATAATTAGGTTTATGGAATCCTAGTCTGAGTCTAATACCTCTTCTAGGGATTTCTATATATACCTAATTATACAACCTAAAGAAAGAGAGATACAACTGAGTGTCTGAAAGAGTTTCAGAATATACATCTCAGAGAGAGAAAGAGAAAAAGAGTTTTCTCAAGTATCTAGTCAAGAAGAAGGAGTTCTTCATCTCAACCTTCAAGAAGGTCATAGCTGACTGAAAGGAGGGAGTTCAAGTCATTACTCGGTGTCTCAAGTAGAGGAGCTACACTTGGAGCTCTTATCTTCCGAATACTGATCGGAATTTAGTTCGTGGGAAAGCGATTAAGAGGTAATCATCTTTCCAATCTAGTTCATTGGTATGTTCATGTATAGATCCTGGAAACTAATGTTAAACATATGATGTTTGAGATTCCGCTACCAACACTAGACAATTAGGTGTATGAGATACACTAGGTTATTCCCCTACAATATGTGGATTCACATCACTATTTTGGTCATATTTTTTGTTTCAATGTGTATTTTGTTCTATACTCTATTTTGCTATACTCTCTTAAGGTACAAGATCTTTTGCCTTGTCATGAAAGTAGATGATGCACAAAATATATTATTTATGATTAAAAATAAGATTCGCTTCACAGACTGTAAAAGTATAATGCTACAAAATGCATTATGTGTTATTATTTTTACGTGTTATTATTTTTAGCTTATGTTGGTTTTGCGTAAAAAAAAGTGTTTTATCACATACAAAATGTATACAATATCAGAAAAAGGATTTCTATTTTTTAGTTTATATGCCAATATATTAAGTGATGAAAAACCCATTTTTTGTGTAACACATCAGCATTTACGTCGATTTTGGGGTCAACATTTTCGACATAAAAGATCTTTTGATCCGTCCAGGAAAATTAAGATGCATAAAAGAAACATTTTATTGCACAAAATTGGTTTTGTGTAACAAATTTTATAAAATGATGTCACATAAGGCATTTTGTATCGTATTTTTTTATTTATGTATTTCAAGATTTCACGTTATTGATTGTGTTGAGTATATACTTATCATGGATAGTGATTCACACCCATCTTCTTATGTGCAGAGGATGACTCTCAAATCTGATGGTTGAGATAAAAGTTTTAGGGTTATTTCTCAAATGGCCCCAACTTTATGACCAGCTTCCTACCTAGCCCCCTCCCTACTTTATCGAAATACCCAGATGACCCCCTTTTTAAATTACCGTTATATGTCCGTTAACCAGTTATCACCTCTCTCTCCTCCATCTCATCACCTCTCTCTGCCACCTCATCTTCCGGTCGGCGACCTTCAAAAAAAATCTCTCTTCTCTCTCCTGTAGAGCCTCTGAAAGTCTAAACCAACCCACCTAACTCCTGTCCCCAATTTATGTACCCAAAACCCTAAATTTTCTCTCTTATTACAAAATTCTCCCTTGCTCAGATTTCTTACTAGTTTCATTATCTCTCTCCTAAGCTGGAGAAATCTAGTTTCTCTCTCTTCTGTCCTTCCACTTCCTCATTTCTGCAGCTTCACTAGTAGATATGGTGAATATCTTTGCTGGGTTTTACAAAGACCCATTTTAGTTTCTGAGATTTATGAACGAAATTGGAGCTCAAGGTTCTCGAAATTCGAGAAAGAAGAAGGAAAAAATGGAAGAATTAGTTGTATATGAATAACACATTTTGGATTTTTGGCTATCTAGACAAATCTATGCTTACTAATTACCTACTTCAGCTTCTTCAGTTACTAGTTTTCGCTTTTCAATCGGTTTCGAGCCAATAATGGGATGGGATTATTGTAGCTCAAGCTTATTATCAATCACTTTAAGCTTTCAAACATGTTTAATTGATCCAAATCGGTTTCGCTCCTTTGTTTATTTTAGGGTTCTTAATCCATCACTAGTGAAGGTGAATTAGATCTGGATAACCAGAGAGAGACTACAATCAGGTTCAGGTTTATGTGGTTGTCAGTTTGTTGTTGCGATTTATAAGGGTTTCAGTTCGATGAGGTTTTCAGATTTATAGGATTTTGCTCGAGGAATCAGCGGAATTGAAATTGAAGATATATTTAGTTCAATTTTTCTCAGAAAAAATTCAAATGAAGATATAATTCATCTGTACCTATGTCTTTCCGCTCAAAGTGTTGTGGGACCCGATTTTCTCTCTAAGTTTGGAAAACCATTTCAGAGTTAAAGTTCAAATGGAAGGAGATTATCCTTCGAGGCTTACCATCAATGAAGGATCAGGTGATCCATTATCGTATTCTCCATATTCATTGGTCAGAACAGCAGAGAGAAAAGGAGAGATGAAGAAGAAGAGAGAGATTTTTTTATATTTAAAGGTCGCCGGCAGGAAAATTGACCAGTCGGCGACCTTCGTCGGTGAAGACGATGATTTGATGAGAGGATGAGGTGGCCGAGAGAGGTGATGAGATGGAGGAGAGAGAGATGATGACTTCTTAACGGACATATAACGGTAACTGAAAAAGGGGGGTCATTTTGGTATTTTCGATAAAGTAAGGGGCTAGATAGGAAGCAGGTCATAAAGTTGGGGGCCTTTTGGAAAATAACCCAAAGTTTTACTCACGAGGGTTAGTTATTCCGTGGAGGTGCAAAGGCATTTAGGTTTGCTATTCGTCAATACATTATTAACACGGGACACGAGTTCAAGCTTGTGTCCATTAATCAAGCCTTAAGCCTCGAAGGAAATTTGTATGTCAAACCTAAATGCTAAGTAGACAATGGCCCCCAACTATTTACTGACATTTGGACTACACCCCCAAAACACGAATGCTTAGGGTTAACTCTCATCCTCGATTTTTTCGTCAAATACTAATTAAATAGTTCGTGTGCGGTCTCGTATTTTCCTTATTTCTATAGGTTTTCCGAGATAGTTTTCATGATTGGTCCATGAACTAAAAGTTAGTCTCATAGCCAGATCCAAATAAGCCAGAAATTGTTAGGAAAATATGTTATCCGAAGTCTGACATATGTTCGACCTGATGATGTTCAAAATGTCCAGACGTTGACTAACATCAATAAGTCAAGAGTAGACCAGAAGTCTAATGGGTCAACCCGGCTTAAGACAGCAGGACTATTGGCCCTTCAACGCTCTGCCACCTACGCCTCGAACTGGGAGGTCGGTCAGGATCATCTAAGGAGTTTCAGCCCTGTTTCGTCCACGACACAGTCAGATCAACCCTAAGATTCTCTAAATGAGTAAGGGGAGTCAATCCCATACTTATTTTCGTTTTGGGGGTGTAGTCCTAATATTGCTAAATAATTGAGGATCAATGTCTAAATAACCTAAATATTTCATGAAGGATATTCTTGTCATAAGTCACACATGTGGTTGGCACGCGAACCACTTAACTTATATTTAACGCAAAAATCGAGAAGGGGGTCAACGTCATACATATTTTCATTTTGGGGGTGTAGTCCTAATATCGCTAAATAACTTGGGTCAATTACTAAATAACCCTAAATGAAATAAAAAAATTTGTGACTCGATTTGATATTTCTCTTTACGACTGAAATCAATGTAAATTAACAAATAAAAAAGCAATTGAAGTTAACAACAGAAATTTCAAATGATACAAAATTCCAATTAGAAATAGATGAGTGCTAGAAATTAATATCGTTCAAATTTTGGTCATTCCTATGTAAGAATCCTAGGTGGAAGTAGGGGTATAAGATTAGGTCTTTGTGGTGTAGGAATTTAAGCGGAGAAACATCATTCAAATTAAATCATTGTTGGGTAAGCATTATAGGTAGTGGAAATTAGTAACTTAGATTAGGTCGTTGTGGTGTAATGAACTTGGGTAAGTTTTGAGTTGGGGTTAAGGGGTGCCAATACCATTTACAAAAAAAGTTTTAATCTTTGGAAAATTTTAAATGCACTCACCATTTTTCTTATTAGGACTCACATTAAAGGTATTTTTTGTTCAAATTAGAGGAGATGTGGATGCATATAACAAAAATGGTGATTGCATTAACAATTCCCTCAATCTTTTAATTGGGAAGGAGTTGGGAAAGGTCAAGGGTCGGGGGACATGGCCCCTCCTGGCCCCTTACTAGAGATGTCATTGGGTTCAAACGAATTCTCTTTGCACTCCAGCCTACAGCAACAGTGCGACACTCTGTTGTTATCTCTACAATAGCAGCGACCGTTCCCCGATACCAAATGCAGTGCTTTTCCCTTCCAAAGATATAATTAACCGCATTAAGACCCTTCAAAGGTCCTTCTGGTGGGAAAAATCCAAAACTATCCACACCATCAATTGGTCCTCTATTTTCCTCCCACGCAAACTGGGAGGTCTTGGCTTTCGCCTTCCTCAACTCGACAACCAAGCCTTCCTTAGCAAACTGGCTTGGCTCATGCTAAAAAACCCTCAAGCTCTCTGGGCGAAGTTGCTCAAAGCCAAATATTTTCCGAATGCCTTCAAACCATCTCCTGCTAAACCTAATTAGACTTGGCTTTGGAAATCCATCCTTAAGAACTTTAATCAGGTTAACGGTTTAATCTTCTGGGATATTAGTTAGGGCACTCATATTGATATCTGGCACGATTACTGGATCCCAAAACATCCCCCTCCAATCCCCAACCCTATGAATTTTAACATGACTTGGGTGGCCCAACTCATTAATAACAACGAGTGAAATATGAATTTAATTAAGAATTGTTTTACTAGCAATATTAGTAATCCTATTCTAAGTATTAATCTGCAGAAAAACGGAGAAGATACGGTCAGATGGCCTTTGACAAAATCAGGTAACTATACGATCAGTTCTATGTATCATAACTTAAGGACTACAAGGTATTCAAATCAAAACCAAACGATAGACTAGTTTTTTATCTCGAACATTGATTCTACTCCTAGAATAAAACTTTTTCTATGGAAATGTTGTACAAATAGTCTACCAGTCAGAGACAAAATTGGTAAATTTATTGCAAATATTTACATTTGTTCCAACTGCAATAAAAACGAAACTATTTATCATGCTCTATTACATTGTTATGAGGCTAGATCTATATGGTTCTATTTTCATGTTTTGAAAAACTATATTAACTCAGTCACTGATTGGATTCTTCAGTGGAAGGATTTAGATGATGATTTGGTCAATTTATATGCTAAAATTTTGTAGTTTATATGGAAGACTAAATGCGAGAAATGTTTTACTATGCAGATACAAACCCCTATGCAGGTTATAAACAGAATCAAAGCAACGCCAACCAAACAGCTGAAAACAAGCCTCATAACAGATAATAAACATCTTCTTCAACGGATCCCCCCAACAACACCATATCTCAAAATCAACGTAGATGCCTCTTTTAAAAGTCTGACAGAATTAGCAGGCATTGGTTGCATCATGTATGATGACTAAACAAACTTTAAAGCAGCTGCAGATACAACCAGAGGACAAAATCTAGAAGAATGTGAATGCATAGCGATCCGGTGTGCAATACTATGGGCGATCGACCTGCAAATTCGACATCTACACATCGAAAGTGATAATCTCAACGTCATCAAGCATCTCCACAACCCTAGAAGATCCATACAATGGCAACCAGGCAAACATACAGAAGCAATCCTCAATATTAAGAAGCAATTTACCAGCATCATTTTCTCCTACACTTCAACGGGTAACAACAAGCAGGCGAACTCTCTTGCAAAATGGGGAAGTAAACACCATCAGAAGCGCATATGACACTCCCACCCGGACTTTCTATCTAGTTCCATCTTGTGATGTTCTTTGATGTAGCTCTTTTCCTCTCAACAAAAAAAAACAACAGTGCGACATGTAGTGTCAACATTTGAAAGTGGATTTCCTTTTATGTTTGTACCTTTCTATTATTTTCACAAGGCCATTCTCGTTTTGTACCTGACTTCATCTATTTTGTATGAAATTGTTTTCATGAATTTAAATATATACTTAAAAATGTTGCTTCCAAATTCCACCTTGTCCATTATATACTATTTCAATACAACGAATGTATGTGTTAAAGCATAAATTCTCACGCGCAAAATGGTCTTTGCCTTAAACAACACTTATACAACATGTGTTGTAATAATATAGACTTACGAAATAATGTTTAGGTTCCCCGTATTGGGATTTGGTGTCACCTAGTGTTGTTAGCGGAATCTTAGACATCTAATATGTCCAAAACTAGTTTCTAGGATCACATGCAAGAACTAAAGATGAACTAAAACGGTAAGAAGAATACCTTATTCGCTTTCCCTCGAACTTAGATTCCGACGCCTTTTCGGAAGATAAAAAGATGGCACCCTGCGGAGGTAGACCCACCATCGATGAACAAGGGCGCGACAGGTGTCTAAATCTAGGTAGGCTTCACTCAAAATTATTTTAGGGACTTTTACGTTTTTATCATGCATGCATTCCTGTGAACTCTAACATAACCATTCACGACATAAAACCTAAATAAATAAGTAAATGCGCGCAAGAAAATAAATCATGCAGACTAGATCCTAGTATGGCCCTGAACCTAAAAGATCTAATCTTCTTAGGTTACGTCTTATTTTGCCTTAGTTCGCAGTGATCTTCATCCTCGAACCTCCATTGAGTTCTCTCACTTGCCATGATCTCATCCTTCGGTTCTTCAATGGACTCTATAAACCTTAAACTCTAATTACAAGACTCGACGATACGCAGATCATATAAAAGTTGAAATTAATTATTACATCAGACACACATTTGTGCTTAAAAACAAAAATAGATACTTCTATGGTCATACCAGTATCCGCATTCACATAGCATACATAGACAATAATATGACATTCATAATATGGTAAAGTATGTATTTTAGATTCATCTCTAAGGTTGGTATCTAAGTTCTCTACGGTCTATATAGTTATTCGAAAGATAATGGCACGTTTCGGTTTTATCCTAATGATTTCTAAAACTTATTTTAGGAAAATATCCGTTCGAGCTTTCAACCAGATCAATTTCAGAAAGATTATGTATGTGAAACTATGAGAAAGATTGAGAAAAACACTCCTACTCGAGTCGACACCAGAAAAGATCTCAGTCTGGAATCTGAGTCCAAACTCGGAATGGTCCGTGACAAGGTCCGTTCAAGGCCCGAGACACTCTCGGCCTAGACCCACAACTTGGTCTTGGATCGGGCCAAGACATGCTTTGCCCTAGGCTAAGCATGCCTTGGCCCCGGGCCAGCACGTCCCGGCCCGAGCCAAGCTTGTCTTGGTATGGTCAGACATATTGTGACCCAGGGGACTGGGACGCATCCTAGGTCGTCTCGGTCTGATAGGCGAAGACGCCTATTGTATGCCCAGACGCGTCCTATATGCGTTTGGTTGGTGGTCGAGTCCTATGCCATCTCGGATTAGAAGTCTGAGATGCCTAAGGCACGTTCATACGCGTCCTAGAAGCGTCTGGCATTAGGCCGAGTCCTAGGCCATTTCGGACTACACGTCCGAGATGCCTAGGGAATGTCCAGACGCGTCTAGTTTCTGGTCGGGTCGCATGCCGTCTCGGAAAGTCCGAGACATCTAAGGCCTTCCCATACGTGTCCTAGCCGCGGCTGGGCTTAGGCTTTGTCATAGGCCATCTCTGACTAGAAATCTGAGACGCCTAAGGCTTCCCAGACGCATCTTAGACGCATCTGGTTTAGGTAAGCTTCACTCGCGTCTCGGACTCCAAGTCCGAGACGCGTTGGGAGTTCCTGGTCGCGTCTGAAACGCGTCTTGGCTGGACATGAAGCTTTTCGAGCAATTTTTTTTTCTTTCTCTTCCACCCACTGGATTCTTATGATTCTAAATCAAAAAATCAGATTTTGAAAATCTTTTCTAATCCATGTTAAAACATTAAGCTTTTCTTTCGAAAACCCAATTTTTTTTAAGTATTAACCAATTGAAACTCTTTCAAAACTTATTTTATTAAGCCTAAATCTCCTTCAAACTAATCAAATTCATGTTTGAATATCTAAACGAACTTATCTATCTAACTAAACAAGTCTGAATCTAATTCGTCTAGTCAAAGTTAGTTCGTGCAAGAGGCTTTGACGCCACTGTTGGGATTTGGTGTCACCTAGTGTTGTTAGCGGAATCTTAGACAACTAATATGTCTAACACTAGTTTCCAGGATCACATGCAAGAACTGAAGATGAACTAAAACGGGAAGAAGAATACCTTATTCGCTTTCCCTCGAACTTAGATTTCGATGCCTATTCGGAAGATAAAGAGCTTCAAAGTGTGGTTCCTCTAATTGAGACACCGAGTAGGTTGACTTGAACTTCGTTCCTTGCTCGGCAGCAGCTATGGAGGATGCGGCTGCTTGCTAGGGACGCGCACACTTGCACGTGACGCACGCTCGGGACACGACCAAGGGATGCATCTGGCTCGGACAGTAGGTTCTATGGCCGGATTTAGGGTTTTGCCCGGATTTCACCATTTCTTTAGCCGGAAATTCATGATGTTCCGACCACTTTCTTGGTCGGAAACCTTAGACCTTTTACTCCCGATGTCCTTGGCTAGCTACCCATGTGGTTTGATTTGATTTTGGTTAGAAATTGCTAGAGAGAGAAAGCTAGGGTTTAGCTTTAATGGAGGTTGTGTTCTAAAAGGATAAGATGAAGGTGGTCGCTATGGGGAACCCAAAATTTGCTAAGGGGAGATCGGCTGCACCTTAAATACTCATATTTTTCGACGATCTTAGACTCGAACCACATCGAAAAAGGGGAATTCTCTCATCATTTTCTTTCAATTTCTTATTCAATCACCATGTTTAGCTAACTTTAGTGTGTCGATTATATGAGCTGAAATGTGATGAATTTGTGATTATGTTTAATATGATGTGATGTTTTGATTATAAATTGATGTTCATTTATTTCGATTATCGGTTTGATCGTATTTTCATGTGTCCTGTCAAGCACTTCGCATAGTTAATAGACGAAACGAAGTATTCGATATCGATCGTAGTCTAAGTCATAATTTCATGTGTCTTGTCATGCACTTTACATAGTTAGGCGACTAAACAACACTTTCGTTGACTAGGGATAGAGCGATTTAGACGTTTGTTTGACTAAGTATGATCTCCGGATATACGTAGTACTTAGAGACATCTACTTTAGGAGTCGAACATCGATTATACTTTGAAACATTAGACCGGACTACACATAGTCGTAGGTTTATCATTAAGGATTCCCGAACTTCGACACCTCTCTCACTTCTTTGTCTCCCGACTCTTGTTCCTCCGACTCTTCTCTCGAATCTCTCTCGCCCGTTTACTTTGTTTATTTAAGTAGTTTTACTTGTTTTCCTCTTATTGCTCTTTCAATCAAAACCCTGTGTTATCTTTGTTTATGTCCGTCTTAGTCTAATTTAGCTTGTGATACCTAGACCGGTGCACGAGACTCCTTCGTTATCCGAGTTACCTTCCTATCCTTGGATCGACTCCGGTTTTACCGGTTACTACTTGATACCTCCGCTTGGGTGTGCAACCTTTTCGGATGCATCAAGTTTTTTGGCGCCGCCGCCTAGTGATGGCCGGCCAAGCTTGGCCGGCTCCCTCTTTTTTCTGTTCCCTCTAGCTCTTTCCAAACCCTAAAGCTTCAAGAACAATAAACCCTAAAAACTTCAAGCCCTAGCCTCCTTATTTCCCCTCCTTGGTTGCTTGGTTGATGAAGAACAAATGATGAATAGTAACCTTTTACTACTAAAACCCTAGGTCCAGACTTTGACTTTGACTTTGACTTTGACTCAGACTTGACTTGGATGCATAAAGAGAGGGTGCCCATAAAATCTCTACTCCTTTCTTTCTTCTTCTTTTTCTTTGTGGGCTTTTGGCTTGTCTTTGGGCTTCACTTAGAAACCAAGAGGTGCCTCCATCCTTGTCTCTACATCTTCAAATTGTCACAAAGGACTAAAATACCCTCAGACTTCTTTCTTTCATAACTTCCCCGTCCGAACTCGGAATTGACTTCCGTTTTCACCGTCGGACTCGTCATTGACTTCACTTGTAACTTTATTTGCTTGAAGTCATTTTCTCTTGTTTAGGCACATGAAATGATAGTGATAATTCGCTCCTTTTATTCTGAATTTCATGTTTAACTCCAAAAATGATACCTAACAAGAAAAACACATAAAATATTATTGATAACACTCGAAAAGGACTAATTAGTCTAAGTTAGGCGCTCCAAATGTGACATTTTCATATCACATTATTCCTTCAGTCAGCTAGGACATTAATGAAGGTTGAGATGAAGAACTCCTTCTTGACTAGATAGATAGAATTGGACATTTTTCTCTAAAATCCCTCTCTCTAATAGTTGTCTGAGAGATTGATTTTCTCTTGAGAAAATTCCACACCTTTTATATTCTCTAGTTAGCCAATATATATAGAAACCCTAATAAGAATCATATTCAGATTGGGATTCCATATGGGCCACAGAAAATATAAAGTCAGAAACACTTTCTGATTGGGAATCCTAGATGGAAAGGATTCCATCTAGGATTTTCCCTCATCTTATGGCCGTCCAGACCAGCCCCCTTAATGGGCTTGGTCTGTCTGGCCCATGCTCCTTGTCGGCCATCATATGGTTGGTCCCTTCTTTCAAGTTTCCAAGTTTCCTCTGTCGGGCATGTTTAGATGAATCTAATCCTCCAATTTTCCAAGTTTCCTCTAGTCAATTCTCTCTGTTCAAGCCACCACTCTTTGGTGTAACCCGTTGTAGGATCCGGTTTATACTGGTCGCGGATTACCAAAGTAATCCGACGATCGTAAGCAGCTTCTAGCTAAGCATTACGATCCCTAATTCGACCGGACTAGATGATCTTCCGTATAAGGTCATCATTATCAATTCGCCAAATTGCACGCATTGCCATCTTGGTCGTAGGACACTCCTTCAGAAGGAAATTCCTTCTGATCGAAAGGGCATATCCTTCACCCTGACCACATCTACTATTCTACCTTCATTTGACTTACCCTTTTGCCTTTGCTTGCTAGCCGAACTCCCGACCTGCGGCAAGAAAAATAAACTAGGTTTAATTATGAAAGTAGTATTTCTCGAAAGCATTTTACATATTTTCACGACACAACCAGTTTACTTCATACAAAACAAACTTTGATCTTCTTGTCAAAAGCAAGGTTTGATTCATTTTCTTCTCAAAAGGGGGTTTACAGTTTCATAATTTTTGTTCTTGTCGAAAGCATTGTAGATGTTTTTTCCAAGGCATCTAAAAATTTGGTTCTGATTTCTCTGTTTTGTTTCCCTGATATCTCTTTATTGCTTTTCCGTTAAAATCTTATATAAAATACGTTTTGCTTCTGGTTTCTCTCTTTTGGCTAACAAAGTTATATATTTGGTTGGTTCTGATTTATCCTCGTCTAACACCATAACCAATCGTCTGCCTTGTCTGGATGTCCTTAAATACAAAAAATTCAGACAAAAAAATCACAACACTTCAAACATCCCCAAACTTAAACTTTGCTAGTCCCCGAGCAAAACAAAATAAAAGAAAAACCTAACTCACTGTCGGAGGAATCCCGGTTGCATTTAGCATATGCAACAAGCCGTTAAACCCCTAGGTTGCCCTAGTGGACGAGTGTTGTCTCGTGAGGGTTTTTAGAAAATATACCCACAAAATTCAAAAACATTTCAAAAATACAACAGGATCCAAAAGCACTCAAAGTCAAGTAAGATGGACCAAAAATGTTTATCTCCTAGAAAATTTTAGCAGGCTAATAGGAATCAGTCAAAGTTAACAACACTATACGGACGTTAAAAATCTCTTCACTAGTAATCTAGACTCGAAGTGTACGTGACTAGCCACAATGAGAATCACTTCAGTTCCAAGCAGACAAAACCTTGATGCCTATCTTAATGCATTTCACCTCGACTTTGGCCTCACAAACATACGCTCTAAAAGATGAAATCACTCCGAAATGGTTCACTCGTATGTGTGAGTGTGATCACTAACCTGGACTAAACACATAAAAAGGGGTGAGGACAACATTTAAGAACGAATGATCTACGAAAAGGAATATAACCACTAAACGGAATGTGGAAGCTCACTTACCCTTTTCATCCACTCTACCCTTTAATAATGTTTTTTAAAGGTCAACGGATACAAGTGATGAGATGAATGATGATGAGATCCCGAGAATCTCGACGTCTTCAATGCTAGAGAACTTGAAGCAACTTCCAAACTTAGCTTTTTTTTGCTTCGAACATTTATTTAACAAACTAGAGTTCACATGAACATTTACACACACTTTCTGTTTTTCAGAGATTTTTCTCTTCATTTTTTCTTTTTCTCTTTTTTTTGAATCGATTACTACAAATAATACAAATACTAGTATTTTCAACAATCAAGTTTTTCTTCATTCACAATTTGCTTTCACATTCTTCTTTCTTTACTTTTCATGCCTTCATTCTCAGGAGTCTTATGATGAACGGATGGTGGAGTTGAAGGAGTTGAAGGAGATGTCCTTCGACCAAGATGGCGATGCAAACAATTTTTCAGATAGGACAATTGATGTGGAAGATCATCAAGTCCGATTGATTTAGGGATCGTAGAGTTGTAGCTAGAGACCAACTACGATCGTTGAATTACGAAGTAATTCGGGGCTAACGTCGATCGGATCCTACAACGGGTTACACATAAGAGTGAAAAATTGATCTAGGATATGACTAGTGGGAGTGAGATATAATCATGGGAGTGTCCCATAAACATATCTCATAGGCCTAAAAAGGAATTAGGCAAAGATAGTACAAAAAGGCCAAAAACAGGGTTTTTGGGCCTTAGCCAATTCGGGCACTTCTAGGGCTCGGATTGGGCTGATTTATGGAGGGACGTTTCCTTATGTTATGAACATTAAATCTGCAAATTTTGGCTCGGTTTGGACGTCATCTCCTTAGGGAATTGAGAAAATACCAATAGTTGCTATTTTCGACTATTTCCCTAAATCTTATTCTAAACGGTGTTTTGGGAAACCTAAAAGGAGGTGGATTCTTATTAGGGTTCTATATAAACACTCTTAGGGCAGAGAATAAGGTGTGGAATTTCTCTCTAAGCTTTCTTACTCTACCACATCAAGTAGAGAGGAGAAAGTGAGCTAATTCCAATTAACTATCTATCTAGTCAAAGAAGAAGGTGTTCTTCTTTCCAACCACCATTGGTGTGCTAGCTATACAACAAGGTGGGAGATCAAATTGATTGCTCGTGTCCCAAGTAGAGGAGCTACACTTGAAGCTCTTGGTCTTCTTTAATCAATTCAACTAGTTCGAGGGAAAAGCGATTAAGGTAATCTACTATCTCCATTAGTTTAATTACTAGTTTTGCATGATGATCTTGGGGATACTAGTGTTAGACATTAGATGTCGTTATCCGCTATAAACACTAGTATAAGGGTATAAATCCCAACAGTGGCGTCAGAGCCTCTTGCAATGAACTAGTTTTCGCTAAGAATCGAACTAGTTCATATTAGATATGATTGATAGTTTGATAAATTGAGTTTATAAAAGTATTTTAAAAGTGTTTTATGATTATTTAAACTCACAATTTGATATTATTGAATGGGATTCAATGAATTTCAAATTGAGAATCAAATTGATGATTAAAAGTGTTTTAAAAAAACTCAATTTGATTGAATTTCAAACTAATCCATGCTTGATTAAGTTGATAGTTATGTTTAAAAAAGTTTTAAACATAAAATTTGATTAATTTTGAATTGGATTCAAAGATTTTTCAAATTGATTTCAAAATTGTTATTTGAAAAAGTTTCAAAAACCTAGATTTTGATCAAAATTGGTTTGATTAAGAGTTGTTTTTAAGTTTTGGAAACTTTTGAAAAACAAAAATTTGGAATTTTAGAAGTGTTCTAAAAGGAGTTGTTTTGAGTTTAGGAAACTCCCAAAACAAATTTGGAAAATTTTAAAAGTTTTTTCCAAAAGTTTTGAAAAATTTTAGAAGTGTTCTAAAAAGAATTTCAAAATTTTAGAAAAGCTTTAAAATTGGAAAATAGCAACTCAGAGTTGCATAAGAAAAAAAAAATTGAAAACTAGGGTTTTTTGGAGAAACCCTAGTGTCCGGCCAAGAAGCTCCTGGATGCGTCCTCTGGACGCGTCCAGAGCAGCTGCTGAGACGCGTCTAGGACGCGACCAGCAGCTGCAACAGAAGCTTCTGGACGCGTCTTGGAGACGCGTCCAGGTCGCGTCTAGGACTCGTCTAGGACGCGACCAGCAGCTGCGAGGGAGCTTCCTGAACGCGTCTAGCACGCGTCCAGAGCACTCGACCAGACGCGTCTTGGAGGCGCGTCTGGGAGGTTCTGGGTGTCTCAGACTAGTCCGAGACACCTAGTGCTGGTCTGGTCCAGCACCAGACGCGTCTAGGACGCGTCCGGTGCATGGACTAGCGTCCTGGCTCCGGCCAGGACGAGACCAGGCCTTGATAGGCCTCGGCCAGGATATGCCGGCCCTATGGGCCGTGCTATGTCCGGACCTTGTCCGAGCCCGTTTGTGGGCTTGGGCCGGGACTTGTCTAGAACTTGTCCCGGGCTTTTTCGAGGCTTTTCGGACCACAAAAAGGGACCATCATTCGAGTGGGTGTTTTTGCCAAAATTTCTTCCGATTCCAACCAAATAATTCCAAAAAATCAATCCGGGCCATCCAGAAGGCCAAAACGGATTTCTCTTTAAACTTATTTATGAAATCATTAAGAATCGAACCAATATTTTTCCCGAAATTGACCCGGGCTTTCAGAACCCGAAACGGAGTTTTTCTTAAAGATGATTTTAGAAATCATAAAAGATAAAATCGGAACGCACCATTAGTTGAATTCTTCGAATTTAGACTTAAGGTCCGTAATGTGACATGTGATGTCAACAAAAGTATCTCCCAAGATAATCATGCATATATAATTCTTAGCCTTGATATATTATATGATTGCATGTGATGTGAATGCGGGAAACTAGTATGGCCATAGATTTATATCTTATTCTTGTTTTAAGCACGGATGGGTGCATGCTTTGTAATTAATTTTAATTTCAAGTTTATACGATCTGCGAATCGTGAGTCATGTAATTAGAGTTTAGGGTCTATGAGTCCATTGAAGAAGCTCGAGGATGGGATCCAAAGGCGAGTGGGAGAAATCAATGGAGGTTCAAAGATGGCGGTCTGAGACGAACCTAAAGGGGAAACAAGACAAAGACCAAAGGAGATTAGAACATCTAGGTTAGGGGTCATACTAGGATCCATGTCTGCTTGATTTACTTTCTCGCGCGCATTTACTTACTTATTTACGCTTTATGTCGTGGATGTTAGTTAGGCTAAATAGTTCACTATAACAAACGCCAGACTAGCGTAAAAGTCCCCAAAAGTAATCTTGAGTAATCGCCTATCCAGATTAAGACACTCGTTGCGCCCTTGTTCGAGGAAGGTGGGTCGGCCAAAGCAGAGTACCTCCTCTACCTTGGGACAATGCGGGTGAAGGAGTTGAAGGAGTTGAAGGAGATGTCCTTCGACCAAGGTGACAATGCGAACAATTTGTCGGATAGGACAATTGATGTGGAAGATCATCAAGTCCGATTGATTTAGGGATCGTAGAGTTGTAGCTAGAGACCAACTACGATCGTCGAATTACGGAGTAATTCACGGCTAACTTCGATCGGATCCTACAACGGGTTACACATAAGAGTGACAAATTGATCTAGGATATGACTAGTGGGAGTGAGATATAATCATGGGAGTGTCCCATAAACATATCTCATAGGCCTAAAAAGGAATTAGGCAAAGATAGTACAAAAAGGCCAAAAACAGGGTTTTTAGGCCTAGACCGGTTCGGGTACTTCTAGGACTCGGATTGGGCTGAATTTTGGAGGGTTAGTTGCTGATATCATAAACATTATATCTGCCAATTTTCGTGGTGTTTGGGCACCTCCTCCTTAGGGAATTGAGAAAATACCAATAGTTGCTATTTTCGACTATTTCCCTAAATCTTATTCTAAAGGGTGTTTTAGGAAACCTAAAAGGAGGTGGATTCTTATTAGGGTTCTATATAAACACTCTTAGGGCAGAGAATAAGGTGTGGAATTTCTCTCTAAGCTTTCTTACTCTACCACATCAAGTAGAGAGGAGAAAGTGAGCTAATTCCCATTAACTATCTATCTAGTCAAGAAGAAAGGAGTTCTTCTTTTCCAACCACCATTGGTGTGCTAGCTATACAACAAGGTGGGAGATCAAATTTGTTTGCTCGTGTCCCAAGTAGAGGAGCTACACTTGAAGCTCTTGGTCTTCTCATAAGCAATTGGAAAGGTTCGAGGGAAAACTAGCGAACAAGGTATTTATCTTTCTAGTTTTAATTAATGATTATCATAGGTTTATGCATGTGATCCTGGGAATACTAGCGTAGATATTAGATGTCTTAATTCCGCTATAAACACTAGTAGAAGGGTGTAAAACCCAACAGTGGCGTCAGAGCCTCTTGCAATTAGCCTATCTTATCTAAGTTTTGGACCAATTCCATGCTTTCCTAGATAGATTATTGTGTCAAAAGATTTCAAAATTTGTTCTTGAAAAGAGTTTCAAAACCTAAATTTTGATCCAAATTGGTTTGATTAAAAGAGTTGTTTTAAGTTTTTGGAAACTTGTGAAAAACAAAATTTGGAAATTTAGAATTGTTCTAAAAAGAATTTGAAATATTTAGAAGTGTTACAAATTTTGGAAAAAGCAATTTAAAATTGCAACACAAAAAAAAAAGGGGGAGACTATTGAGTTTTTTAGAAACTCAATAGGTCCGGCCAGGAAGCTTCCTGGCCGGACCAGTAGCCTGGAGGACGCGTCTGGTAGACGCGTCCCAGATTACTGTTGGATGCGTCTGAGGACGCGTCCAGCTGCTCCAGGTCGCGTCTTCCAGACGCGACCAGTAGCTTAACCAGGACGCGTCTTCCAGACGCGTCCAATAGCTACTACCAGACGCGTCTTGGAGACGCGTCTGGGGTCCTGGGTGTCTCGGACTAAGTCCGAGACACCTAGTGCTGGTCCGGTCCAGCACCAGATGCGTCTAGGACGCGTCTGGTGCTTGGACTAGCGTCCTGGCTCCGACATGCCGGCCCTATGGGCCGTGCCATATCCGGACCTTGTCCAAGCCCTTTTGTGGGCTTGGGCCGGGACTTGTCTAGGACTTGTCCCGGGTCTTTTCAAGGCTTTTCGGACCACGAAAAGGGACCACTATTCGAGTGGGAGTTTTATCCAAATTTTCTCCCAAAATTCCAATCCAAATATTTCTGAAATTAACCCGGGCCATTCAAGGCCCAAACGGAATTTCTCTTTAAAATCAAATTTTAAAATCAAACCAAGACACACCATTAGTCTAATCTTTTGATGTAGACTTAAGGTGCGTACATGACATACGGATGTCGACAAAAGTATCTCCCGGATATACATGCATATATAATTGATAGCCTTGAAATATATTATATGATTGCATGTGATGTGAATGCGGAAACTAGTATGGCCATAGAATTTATTTCTTATTCTTGTTTTGAGCACGGATGGGTGCATGTTTTGTAATAATTTTAATTTCAAGTATACACGATCTGCGAATCGTTTGAGTCTTGTAATTAGAGTTTAGGGTTTGTGAGTCCATTGATGAAACTCAAGGAAGAAATTCAAAGGCGAGTGGGAGAAATCAATGGAGGTTCAAAGACGGAGATCTAGACGAACTAAAAAGGCGAAACAAGAAGCAAACCAAAGGAGATTAGATCTTCTAGGTTAGGGGCCATACTAGGATCCATATGTGCTTGATTTACTTTCTCGCGCGCATTTACTTACTTATTTACGCTTTATGTCGTGGATGTTAGTTAGGCTAATTAGTTCACTAAAACGAACGCCAGACTAGCGTAAAAGTCCCTAAAAGTAATTTTGAGTACAGTGCCTATCCAAATTAAGACACTCCTTGCGCCCTTGTTCGAGGAAGGTGGGTCGGCCTTCGCAGAGTACCTCCTCTACCTTGGGACATTGCGGGTAAGCCTATAGAAGAGGCCTACATGTCTAAATGGTTCTACTCAACGAGATCAGCAAGAGAGTCTTGGATACTCGAGGCAAAAGGATGGATTTTACACTAAACGTGTAATCCATCAACCGAGAATCATATGGTATGATCAGTGAAAGTATTCACTCACCTAAATCAATGGGAATTAAGGGCAGGGCCCTAGTCCGCTTAATCCTTGAGAGATGGGATCTCGGAATCGCATTATTCATCTAGGGACACGTTTTATCTTGAATAATGTGGCAAAAACTTTGGACTTTTTGCAAAAATTATCGAATGTAATACTTAGCAAAATCCTTTTTCTGTTTCATGTAGTTTTACTATGGCAAAAATCAATCTTTTCAACCTATGTTCAATCCTTGATGAGGACAAATTGAACATGGATAACTTCCTTGATTGGGAAAAGAGATTGAGAAGTGTTCTCAAATCTACAAACAAAGAAAGCGTACTGGATACCCCTATTCCAAAAATAACTGCGAACTCAAAGATTGAGGAACAAAAGCAGGCCAAAAGTATCCGGATGAAATCAATTTCAGTAACTTGCCTTATGTTGGCAACCATGGAGCCTAATCTTCAAAAGAGATTCAGGAAAATGGATGCGCATACAATCATCCGTCGATTAAGGGACATGTCCCGAAACAAATCACGGTTGAGGAAGTACGGAACTTCTAAGGCAATCCGGAGAGGCATTGGAATGTCTGAATCAAAGAAAGAACTTCAACTGATTCAGAAGAACAAAAGGAAAAAGGAAGGAACTCACGATTCCGACCAAGGTATCTATGTTATCGAAGTTAACTTAGCAAATACATTTGATTCTCAATCCTGGGTATTCGATACCGGATGTGGTGCTCATATCATTTATGATGTGCAGGGCCTTAAGGGAATCAAGTATTTATCTGGAAGGGAGCTTGTCCTACGAGTAGCAAATAGAGCAACGGTTGCTGCGAAAGCTGTAGGAACTTTCAGTCTACCTTTGGAAACTGGTCTAGTTTTAGAACTTCATAATTGCTATTATGTACCCTCTATTTCTAGAAACATTATCTCAGTCTCAGAATTAGACAAAGAGGGATATCACCTATTAATAAAAAACCAGCGTTGTTCTTTATACAAAGGTGAAATGTTTTATACCAGTGCTAAGCTATACAACGGTCTCTATATTACGAATATTGAGAACGAAGTCTTCAACATAGAAACCAATAGGCTACGGTCAGATGATTCAAATCCAAGTTACCTTTGGCATTGTCGTTTGGGTCACATTAACATGACACGCATGAAGAAGCTCCATGAACATGGACTTCTAGGTTCGTATAATTTAGAATCATATGACACATGCGAATCATGTTTAATGGGTAAAATGACGAGGTCTTCTTTTAAAGGAAAAGGAGACCAAGCCAAAGAACCCTTGGAACTCATACATACGGATGTATGCGGACCAATGAGTACTCCGGCGAGAGGTAACTATTGCTACTTCATCACGTTCACGGATGACTTCACTCGTTATGGTTACATATACTTGATGAGGCATAAGTCCGAATCGTTTGACATGTTCAAACAATTTCAGAACGAAGTAGAGAATCAACTTGGCAAGAAAATAAAAGCCATTCGATCCGATCGAGGTGGTGAATATTTGAGTCAAGAATTTGACGATCATCTTAGGAGTTGTGGTATAGTATCTCAACTCACTCCGCCAGGAACACCCCAGATGAATGGTGTTTCTGAAAGGAGAAATCGCACCTTGTTAGACATGGTTCGATCTATGATGAGCTTAGCAAATCTTCCAAACACGTTCTGGGGGTATGCTCTAGAAACGGCTGCTTTCACACTTAACCGAGCTCCGTCAAAAGCTGTAGAAAAGACGCCATATGAGTTATGGTTTGGAAAGATTCCAAAGCTGTCTTTTCTCAAAGTCTGGGGATGCGAAGTTTATGTAAAACGCTTACAAGGAGACAAACTCGCACCTAAATCAGACAAATACTCTTTGTGGGCTATCTTAAAGAGACAAGGGGTTACTACTTCTACCACGAATCTGAGAACAAAGTGTTTGTTGCTCGAGATGGTGTCTTCCTTGAAAAGGAATTCCTTTCCAAACAGACAAGTGGGAGAAATGTAGATATCGATGAAATTTGATATGAGCAACAAATAAACACAGATATAGAAATATCAAGAGGTTTAGCGGCTCCTATCTATACACAAAGTATGGAAGAGGAAAATGAGGTCGAGAGAGTACCTCCTGCTCAAGTCGAATCAAATTCGCAGGAGACATCTCAACTAGTTGAGAACACTCCAAAAGTTGCTCAGGCCCCTCGTAGATCAAAGGCTCCAGGAATTATCTCAGAAAACAGATATCCTACTGTTAGAAGATAATGAGCCGAGTACGTACAACCAAGCTATGACGAGCCCCGACTCCGAAAAATGGCTAAAAGCCATGAGATCGGAAATGGATTCCATGTCAGAAAATCAAGTATGGAACTTGATCGATTTGCCCGATGGAGCAAAACCAATCGGATGCAAATGGGTTTTCAAAGTAAAAACTGACAAGGATGGAAACGTTAGCGTTTACAAAGCTAGACTCGTGGCAAAAGGATACAAACAGATTCATGGCATAGACTATGATGAAACCTTTTCACCTGTCGCAATGCTTAAATCCATTCGGATCATTCTAGCAATTGCAGCTCATTATGATTATGAGATTTGGCAAATGGATGTCAAAACCGCCTTCCTGAACGGACACTTGGAAGAGGATGTGTACATGACACAACCCGAAGGTTTTGTAGATTCCAAAAATGCTGGAAAAGTTTGCAAACTTAAGAAATCCATTTATGGACTCAAGCAAGCAAGCCGGAGTTGGAATCTTCGATTCGACGAGAAAATCAAAGAATTTGGATTTCTCAAGAATGCAGAAGAATCTTGTGTTTACAAGAAGGTTAGTGGGAGCGACCTAGTTTTCTTAGTCCTTTATGTCGATGACATATTAATCATAGGAAACAATATTCCGATGTTGGAATCCGTTAAAGACTGGCTTCAGAAATGCTTCTCTATGAAGGACTTAGGGGAAGCAGAATACATATTAAGAATCAAGATCTATAGAGATAGATCAAGCAGGATGATCGGACTTAGTCAAGAAACTTATATAGATAAGATTCTTCAACGGTTCGAGATGACAAACTCCAAAAGAGGATTCCTTCCCATGTCACATGGTATGGTGCTTAGCAAAGATCAGTGTCCTAAGAGTCCTGATGAGCTAGCACATATGATGAAAGTACCCTATGCTTCGGCAATAGGATCAATCATGTACGCCATGATCTGCACTCGCCCAGACGTCTCATATGCTTTGAGCATGTGTAGCCGTTACCAATCAAATCCAGGCCAAGTGCACTGGCACGCCGCCAAGAATATCCTAAAGTACCTGAAAAGGACTAAGGATCATTTCCTGGTATATGGCGGGGAAGATACACTAAAAGTTGTAGGCCATGTGGATGCAAGCTTTCAAACGGATAGAGACGACTTCAAATCACAATCTGGGTTCGTCTACTGTCTGAATGGAGGAGCGGTATGTTGGAAAAGTTCCAAGCAGAGCACAGTTGCAGACTCTACCACTGAAGCAGAATACCTAGCGGCCTCGAAAGCTGCAAAGGAAGGAGTCTGGATCAAGAAGTTCATGATAGAACTTGGTGTCGTACCTGGCATGGAAGAGGGCGTGACTCTCTATTGTGACAACAACGGAGCTATAGCCCAAGCCAAGGAACCAAGAGCGCACCAAAAATCCAAACATATCCAAAGGAAGTACCACTTGATTAGAGAAATCATAGAGAGAAAAGATGTGGTAATTTGCAAGGTTCATACGGATGATAACGTTGCAGATCCGTTAACCAAACCGTTACCTCAGCCCAAACATGATTCACACATGAGGGACATTGGTATAAAG
The DNA here is from genome assembly GCF_041429995.1 of Eschscholzia californica. Lineage (NCBI taxonomy): Eukaryota > Viridiplantae > Streptophyta > Magnoliopsida > Ranunculales > Papaveraceae > Eschscholzia > Eschscholzia californica. The sequence goes on along the minus strand of NW_028238309.1, from coordinate 25,451,753 downwards.
CGCATTGGGGAATGGCAACAAATGTAATTTGGATTCATAATAGAGTTTATGTGCCTAATTACTTACATTCGATAAATAAAATAAAAGAAATTTTATTTTGTCCTTAAAATCTGGTTTGGTATTTTAAGAGACAGTCCACACGATAAAGAAAACGCTCCGAGTAGGCTTGTCAGATACGTGATCTGATGAATGAAACCCTACTAAGTGAACTTGGAGTGATTCATTATCAATTCCCTAGTCCAGGTCATTGCATGGACAACAATGACTCACGAAGACTAGTACGGGAGTCGATGGGATAGCGCAGTTTCATGGGCTACAGGAATAGTGTATTCGATTCGACTACGTGAGTGCATAATAGGGATTATACGCTGGAATAACCCTCAACGTGAGAAGTTCATCCAAAGAATGATGAAATCGTCAAACTTCTCACAAAGACAAGATTGAAGAGATTCCTCAAAACATGAGTGCTCAGCTCATCTTATGTAAGGAATGTCTGACTTTGGTTCCGTTAAACGCCACGCCGTAAAAGGAGGTTATAAAGGCGGATACTGGGAAGGACAGGATAGACATGAAGTTGAGTGGGAGCGCAAGAATGGATTATGTCCTCCTAACCATGTTAGGGTACAGTGTCCTCGGGCCACTTGACGAGCAACAACTGAAAATGCATGGCCGTGCTCAAATGGATTAAAAGTTAATCATTTGTTTTGACAGTTGTACTCGAGATCAAGAAAGTCTGAATGACGTGACGTATCAGATGGGATACTAAGTGACATGGGAATCGAGCATTGTACTTGTTCTAAGTCCAAGTGGGAGTCTGAAGGAGTTGAAGGAGATGTCCTTCGACCAAGGTGACAATGCGAACAATTTGTCGGATAGGACAATTGATGTGGAAGATCATCAAGTCCGATTGATTTAGGGATCGTAGAGTTGTAGCTAGAGACCAACTACGATCGTCGAATTACGGAGTAATTCGCGGCTAACTTCGATCGGATCCTACAACGGGTTACACATAAGAGTGACAAATTGATCTAGGATATGACTAGTGGGAGTGAGATATAATCATGGGAGTGTCCCATAAACATATCTCATAGGCCTAAAAAGGAATTAGGCAAAGATAGTACAAAAAGGCCAAAAACAGGGTTTTTGGGCCTAGACCGGTTCGGGTACTTCTAGGACTCGGATTGGGCTGAATTTTGGAGGGTTAGTTGCTGATATAATAAAAATTATATCTGCCAATTTTCGTGGTGTTTCGGCACCTCCTCCTTAGGGAATTGAGAAAATACCAATAGTTGCTATTTTCGACTATTTCCCTAAATCTTATTCTAAAGGGTGTTTTAGGAAACCTAAAAGGAGGTGGATTCTTATTAGGGTTCTATATAAACACTCTTAGGGCAGAGAATAAGGTGTGGAATTTCTCTCTAAGCTTTCTTACTCTACCACATCAAGTAGAGAGGAGAAAGTGAGCTAATTCCCATTAACTATCTATCTAGTCAAGAAGAAAGGAGTTCTTCTTTTCCAACCACCATTGGTGTGCTAGCTATACAACAAGGTGGGAGATCAAATTTGTTTGCTCGTGTCCCAAGTAGAGGAGCTACACTTGAAGCTCTTGGTCTTCTCATAAGCAATTGGAAAGGTTCGAGGGAAAACTAGCGAACAAGGTATTTATCTTTCTAGTTTTAATTAATGATTATCATAGGTTTATGCATGTGATCCTGGGAATACTAGTGTAGATATTAGATGTCTTAATTCCGCTATAAACACTAGTAGAAGGGTGTAAAACCCAACAGCGGGTAGGTCTATAGAAGAAGCCTACACGTCTAAATGGTTCTACTCAACGAGATCAGCAAGAGAGTCTTGGATACTCGAGGCAAAAGGATAGATTAGCCATTCATCAAAGACTATCTATCAACCAAGACTCATAAGGGTATGATCAGTGAAGTAGTTCACTCACCTAGGACGACGGAAGTGGAGGGCAGGGCCATAGTCCGCTTCACTCCGAAGAAGTGGGATCTTGGAATCACTTATTCAATGGGGGACGATTTTATTGAATAATGTGGGAAAACTAAATTTTTTTTTCAAAAACGATAACGAGTTTTAAAACTTTGCCATTTCTTTTATGTAGTTCTAAGATGACACAAACGATTTCAACATTGAATCACACCTAAGGGAGGTGCTGATCCACTTCCTAGAATGGAAGAATGAATCCGAGAATAGTTCTCAGATTCAAAAGGAAGGTCACTAGAATATCCAATCCCAATGTTGACTCATACAAGAGAAGGTCAAAAGCCATTTGCAAGCAACAGTACAACATTCTCTTTGGAAGAGTAATGAATGCTAGCATAACCATTAAGACAAACTAAGGAAGAAATTCCTACAGAAGTCATAAATGGAGAGGTACGAGACCTCCAAGGCAATCTGAAAGTCATCCTAAGGGAAGATAACAGAATACATCTATCACCCAATTCAATATCGATTGAACAAAGATTGATAAAGACCTTAGATGAGTCACTCAGGTTGTTACAAACAAACTGAGCAGAACATACGGGAATATCCAGTCTAAGAAAGGTTCTTGAGATTTGGTACAAAGAATCTAAGAAAGAGATCTTGAGATTCAAAAGGGCAAAAGGATCAGTCAAGTGAGACAAACATTTGATCAAAGAAAAGCAGTTGCCGAGTACATGATCAAGAGTATTCCTTATTACTTTGAATGTTTCTAAAACAATGGTTAGATCTTAAAAGGAAACTACCTTTAGCACCTGGAGGACAAAAGGAATGGAATTATGAATTCCGTTTCTGTATCCTTGCTAACAAAGTTAAAAACAAGTATCGTAAAATTCCTTCATCAGGTATTTAAGACCAGATGAGCGGCTCAGTGGGAGCTTAAGGGAATTACATACTTGACTAAAAGAAGTAAAGATCCAAGAGGGAGCAGAAGCAGTAATGCTAGGGATGCTGAAAGGGATCAAAGTCTTCTTTTAGACACTGATCTAGCTTAGAACTTAATAGTGATTATTTTGTTCTTCTAGAAACATGTGATGTTTTAAACCAGTGGTAAAATTAACTGAAGGTTAACATTGATAATGGCTAAAATCAAGAGATTCAAACTCATTAAACTTCAGCATTGTCAATTAGGTCTTAAGGACTGAATTGACAAAGTCACCCTTTTCAAAAGGCATAGAGACTGGTAATCTATTAGGACTCATACAGTGTTATGCAGACCTATAAGTTTACTTGCAGAAGCTAACGAGAGAAACTTCAAATACGTACTCTGACAACTTCATGAAGTATGGAAACGTACAAATCATAAAGTATAAGTCGGAATGTTTGAAAGGTTCAAACAAAGTACAAACCGAAGTAAAAGAATCATTTTGACAAGAGAGTTTAAGTCATCCGATTAGATTGGAGTGATAAAAACTTGAGTCAAATACTAAATAACCATCAAAGGAGTTGAGAAAACGTTTCCCAACTCGCTCCATGGAACACATCTGAGGGATGGTGGATTCAGTGGGAGTAATCGAACATTGCTATGCATAATTCGATCAAAGAAGGTTTAAGCCAGTCTTCCGAATATTTTGGGACATATTCTATAAACGATTGTTTTCACACTTACCAAAGTCCGTCTAACAGCTAAGCTTGTAAAAGCATTACAAAATTAGCTAAAGTCTGACGCAATTTCTTTAGAAGAAATTTGGGCTTTTCCCACAAGCAATCAAGAGAACAAAGTGTTTGTTGCTCATGATAGTATTCTCCTAATAATTAGCACACCTAGTAGTTTGGGAGAAAAGCACTAATTATTACAAGAATAAGTGGGAGAAAAGTACAAGTCGATTTAATTCGATCATGAGAAAAATCATGAAGAGTCATGAAGAACAATCATGAAAACTTGTACAAGACGATTAAATTCGACCAAGAGCAACAAACTGCGGCTCCTCGGAAAAGGAAAGGTTAAAGATATGATCTTGTAAACCCACCGCACAAAAGCGAATGTCATTCGCAGGAGAACTCTCAAAGCGAGTGAAAGTGTCTCTAAAGGAATATCTCAAAGTAGTTGAGAAAATTACAAATTGTTGTTCAAAAGCCCTAGAAAGGTCAAAATAAAATCTTAAAGACTCAGAAAATAAAGGTTATTTCTGAAGAGATAAAAGACCTGCGCAGAAACGGAAACTGACTCTAGATTTTGGCTTGAAGCCAAAATCATCGTGGAATCCATATCTCGTCAAGACATGAAGCTTGATAAATTAAGTCAACAGAAGACCTAAATTGGTTTTCCAAAATAGAAAACTGAGAAGGATGGAAACATTCATGTTTCCCGAAACTAGACAAGAAGAATAAGATTCTTCCAATCAAGTTATGTCCACAAGCATGCTTCAGAAATCTATCGACGGATTAAAAGCACGCAAGAGTTATAATCTTCAAAAAGGCAATCAAAGAAGTTTGATTCCTGAGGAATGAAGAAAATCTTGAATCACGAGTTTCAAGAAGGTAAGTGGGAGAAACAAACCTTCCGGGTCCGTATGCAGAGTACATACAAAAGATTGAGTACGACATAAGGTGTTGTATAAAAGTAACGAACTGACTCAATAAAGGACCACACACAAAAGGATGAAATGCCATTTTGGGCATCTGAAGATCTATAAGCATAGATCAAAAGGATGATAGGATTGGAGAGACTCAGTACGCTGAGATGCTTGAGATCCGAAACAGAAAATCTAAGACTCGGAAAGTCTAAAAGAATTTCGACCCAAAACTCATGACTAAGAGCGTTGCTAAATCGGAGTTTTAAAAGACACCGATGTAGCAAACAAGCATGAGAGGGAGAGTTATGTTCGAATACATAAAGTCAATCATATTGGATATGATTAGCATTTGAATATCCAAATTCGGATTTGAAAACCGAAAACACTACATAGAAACATCCTAGAAGGCTAAAGGATGAAGTAGTACAAAAGTTGAACATGTCATCGTAGCAAACTTCCAGACATGGAAGGAAAGTAGGCTAAAAGTGTTTTAAGCCGGGAACTGTTGCAAATACTACATAAAGAATTAAAAGCCTTAACTCTAGTAAAAGTTACTAGAAATTATCAAGGTTGAAGTAAGCAATCTTCAAATTAATTGATAATTAGCAAAGTTTAAAACGGACTACATACGTAGTCAAACTAAACTGTCACCTAAGACATAGTATGAGACTCATACACAGTCTAAGGCATGAGGTAAATTTGGAATAAACCTCGACGAGTAAAACTGAGTGGGTAAAAGAGTTTTACGAAAGAGGCTTAGATTTACAACTCTCGTAATCGGAAATAATAGAGTTATTTCACAAGTCGTCTAAATTTTGTTTAGTATTTAAACGACAGTCCATCGATAATAAAACGTTCCGAATAGGTTTGTCAGATAAGTGATCTGATGAATGAAACCCTATTAAGTGAACTTGGAATATTTATTATCAAAAACCCTGGTCCAGGTCATTGCATGGACAACAATGACTCACGAAGACTAGCACGGGAGTCGATGGGATAGCGCAGTTTCATGGGCTATAGGAATAGTATATTCTATTCGACTACGTGGGTGTGTAAAAGGTTTATACACTGGTTAACCCTCAAATGAGAAGTACATCACTCGTGATGAACATCAATACTTCTCATAAAGAAAATTGGAGAGATTCCTCAAAACATGAGTGCTCCACTCATCTTATGAAAGGAATGTCCGACTTTGGTTCCGTCAAACGCCGCGCCGTAAAAAGAGGTTATAAAGACGGATACTGGGAAGGACAGGATAGACATGAAGTTAAGTGGGAGCGCAAGAATGGATTGTGTCATCCTAATCACATTAGGTACAAAGTGTCTCAAGGCCACTTGATGAGTAGCAACTGAAAATGCGTGGCCACGCTCAAACGGATTAAGAGTTAATCGTTTGTATTTTACAGTTGTACTCGGATATCAAGAAAGTCTGAATGACGTGCCGTATCAGATGGGATACTAAATTGACACGGGAATCGAGGCATTGCACTTGTTCTAAGTCCAAGTGGGAGTCTGAAGGAGATGTCGTTCGACCAAGATGGCAATGTGAACAATTTGTCGGATAGGACAGTTGATGTGGAAGATCATCAAGTCTGATTGATTTAGGGATCGTAGAGTTGTAGCTAGAGACCAACTACGATCGTCGAATTACGAAGTAATTCGCGGCTAACGTCGATCGGATCCTACAACGGGTTACACATAAGAGTGACAAATTGATCTAGGATATGACTAGTGGGAGTGAGATATAATCATGGGAGTGTCTCATAAACATATCTCATAGGCCTAAAAAGGAATTAGGCAAAGATAGTACAAAAAGGCCAAAAACAAGGTTTTTGGGCCTTAGCCGATTCGGGCACTTCTAGGGCACGGATTGGGCTGATTTTTGGAGGGACGTTTCCTTATGTTATGAACATTAAATTTGCCAATTTTGACTGGGTTTGGACGTCATCTCCTTAGAGAATTGAGAAAATACCAATAGTTGCTATTTTCGACTATTTCCCTAAATCTTATTCTAAACGGTGTTTTGGGAAACCTAAAAGGAGGTGGATTCTTATTAGGGTTCTATATAAACACTCTTAGGGCAGAGAATAAGGTGTGGAATTTCTCTCTAAGCTTTCTTACTCTACCACATCAAGTAGAGAGGAGAAAGTGAGCTAATTCCCATTAACTATCTATCTAGTCAAAGAAGAAGGTGTTCTTCTTTCCAACCACCATTGGTGTGCTAGCTATACAACAAGGTGGGAGATCAAATTGATTGCTCGTGTCCCAAGTAGAGGAGCTACACTTGAAGCTCTTGGTCTTCTTTAATCAATTCAACTAGTTCGAGGGAAAAACGATTAAGGTAATCTACTATCTCCATTAGTTTAATTACTAGTTTTGCATGATGATCTTGGGGATACTAGGGTTAGACATTAGATGTCGTTATCAGCTATAAACACTAGTATAAGGGTATAAATCCCAACAGGAGTATCCGTCTTCCTAAAGTTGACACTATTATCGGGTTTCATGGACTACAAGAGTAAGGTTTATTTGCTATCCCGATGTCACTCCTAGTGGCTATGAAAGTTGAGCACACGAGATCAAATGAGCTCTTTTTATAAAGTTGCGAGATTGAGTAGCTCTTCACTCTACTCAGGGTCAGCGCAGAAAATTACGCTCAAAGGTAATAGAAAGGCTCAGAAATCTCACAAAGGTTAAGTCTCCACTAATGATCAATCTAGTTCTCTCAGAACCGTCTATCCTTCACTTCCATAATACTCACATGGCTAGCACACAAACGACCTCAAGACTCGACATTCATGAAGAAACCTTTAACAACCGGATAGTACGATCAACTCGACCCTATAACTATTAACAAACCAAAAACAACCATTACACTTACATTTTTGGTCCAAAATTGAACATTTTTAACCCTCTTGAATTTTCGAAATGAAGGACTTAGCAAAAGTTCTTCCCTATCTCCAAACCTGGATCGAACATTGGCCCCAATATTCTGAAGAATATGCCAAAATAAAAAGATGAAAGGAAAGATATTACCATACTCCACGGTCCTATACCAAAAGCATGGGTTGCCTCCCAAGAAGCGTAAATTTGTCATCTTCAGCCACACGATGATGAAAAAAAAGGAAAGAAAGTTATTGTAAACCTACTGGATTAAGGGTTGATGACTCCCCATACAATAGTAACCGGAAGATTTGAGGGTCAACCCAAAAAATGATGTATCTAGGAAGGTTCAGTCTCACGTCGATACAATGATATGAAGGTTTAAGTGAGACTTTTGATGTGGATGAGTTATCCCCAAACTTAGATGAAACAACAATCATTGAGTTTAGCGATAAACCAGAGTTGACAAACATTGGATAGAATGGATCCTCATAAACATGACAAATGGATTGAGAGACTATAGTGGAACGCACAAGTGATTGACACGGGGTTACTTGAACTTCTGAGGGACATGGTGCATAATTATTTAAGAGATTTGATTCACCTAGATCGATACTCAAACTCGGAGGTTCTAAAATAGCCTCATTGGCTTGTTGCTTAATTACCTCCAAGTTAGGTTGATGTTCCACAAATTCTTGACTTAGGTAAAGACTCAGACAAACTTTCTAAAATTTCTCTTATTATGATGTCATCGGTGTCCTTAAAGAATTCTAAGGTTTCACCTAAGTCAAATGAGTGATCACTTTCTTTAGACATTTCTGCAAGCCATGACTCATCATCTTCATCTTCTGTAATACCTCCAATTGGACTCAAAAGGGTATCATCATGACTAAGTGTAGTAAAAGATTGAGAATCAAGAAATAATACAGACTCAGCTTTTGGATCTTCTAAAAGTGACTCAAGAGTTTGCTCAACAATGGACTCACTTGATAATGGAATATTGATGTTGCCATGTTTGAACAATTTCACTACCTCATCAGGTTGAGGTAACTTCATCGACTCCATTAGACGTTGAGGGTATGGAGCTTTAGGAACATAAGGTTCAAACGTTAGAGGTGGACTCTCATACTCACGAGCCTTCTCAGGATTATCACGAGGGTGCAACTTGTTATCCTCAGGAACTCTTACTCTCTTGTCAAGAACTCTACCTCTCCTAAGGGTGGTAACTACATTGGGTTGATCGGGTGGTTGTCTAGCCAATGTGCATTCTGATCCTTGCCCAGGTTGACTCAGAACCTCACCATTTTCTCTCTGACTAAAGGCTTCTTGAAGTTGAAACACCTGGTTTTTTAGACTAATTAATGTCTGGGTGGTCGCTTGCATAAACTCTAGCGTGTTCATGGTGTCCTCTAATGTCATCTTCTTTTCAGAAGAATGTTGGACGTTGGATTGCACATAAGGATCGCTAAGGGCAACGAACTCAGGATGGTTCATAGAAGTACTAGGCTGACTCTGGTATTGACATTTAGACTAAGAGAGAATAACATGATTTCTCCAGCTTGGGTTATATGTATTACAGACAAGTTCTCTCGAAGTTCCCCATTGATGAGATTGCACGACTAGTTCCTCTAAGAAGGCCATGCCCTCGTCGGCGGTTTTATTTAAAAACCCGCCATTATAGAATCACTCAACCATGGATATGGTAGGATAGTCTAGTCCTTCATACAATAGTTGGACTAGTTTCATTTTTTCGAACCCATGGTGTGGACACTCTAGTAGAACATCTTTGAATCTTTCAAGATATGTATGGAGAGCCTCGCCTTCGAGTTGCTCAAAATTAAGCAAACTCGGCCTTAAAGCTCTAGTTTTATGCGTGGGAAAGAAATTTTGTAGAAAGACACCACTAAGTTCTGCCCAACTAGAAATAGAATGTGGTTTTAAGGCATAAAACTAAGACTTAGCTTTTTCTTTCAGAGAAAAAGGGAACAACCTAAGTGTAACGGCACCAATCGAGTTAGGGATATTCATAGTCTTACATACGTCCTCAAATTCCCTAACATCATAATACGCATTCTCGTTCTCTAGACCATGAAACACCAGAAGTATGTTGATAATACCCGACTTTATCTGGAAATAAGTGTTAGTTGAGGGTAACCTAATGCATGATGGCTGACAAACCATAGTTGTATGCATGTTATCTTTGAGAGTCATAGGTTGATTCTCGGCCCTAGCTTGATCAATGTGATCCTCCATAGTCTCGCTTAAAGAAAGGTTTTCAAGTAAAACACTCAAATCAAACTCTTAACAAAATGAGCCCTCTCATCATGTAACTTAGGGACCCAAAACCAAATGACAAGACAAGACTATTTTAAAAAACTTGTTTTGAAATAAAAAAATTTTAAAGAGTAACGAAACTACGAAGATCCTAAGGAAAACACACACGCAAGCAAGCTGACTCAACCAAGCAACCTAGACACAATCTAGACCATTGGGTGGTCTTTTTCACTTAAAAATAGATCTAAACAGCTTCTATTTCTTTCCAATGCTCGAACTATGATTCTTATAGGGAGTTACTCCGTCACAGTACAACGATCAAGCAATTCTCTAGGAGACAGCCAACTATGACAGTTGAAAATAAGTGTACCCTTGGCAATGTTTCCTCTTCTCGAGGCGGTCGTGGAAAAGAATTATGTGCTTGGATCGTTCTCTCTTCCTGGGAATACTCCAAATACTAATCGAGTTCTAGACTTGTCAAGAAGTTCCTATAAGCTCGTTACCCGTTGGCCAATGTCTAAATCAATTTTTAAGTTTAAGTGAGGCTTGGGATTGTGCAATGTTGTTACCTAAATGGGCAAGAGACCGGTGATGAAATCCGACTCCTATCTTGTAATGGGGTTAATGCCCTTACTAATATGATAGCTAAACTAACAGTTCGACAATCAATTAGGCAAGAAAAAACATCACAAGTACCCACTAACAGGAGATTCGTGGGTGATCTAGAAGTTACCTCTCGTTCAAGACGGGCGACGACCTTTGTAGACGACCCGAGCCACTCTTCCGCAAGTGTGTGAACCCGAGGCTTCTTAGTTTCGGTTACAAAATTAAATGTCTTCCAATTTATGGTCAAAACAATAATGTCCTTATAACAAAACAAAAAAAATAAAGAAATACAAAAAGTTATAACACTCTCTCACCAAAATAAAATAAAATACTAAAATAAATAAAATCTAAAAAGGTCTTCTTTGATGTCCTCCTCCTTGATGCTTTTTCCCTTTAGCTCCTTTGTGAATCTACACAAAAAGAAGAAAAACAAGTCAAAGTAATCAAAAGAGACAAAAAAAAACAATTCAAGATTGAAAATAAAATTAAGCCTATCCCCGACAGCGGCGCCAAAAACTTGATAGGCCTAAAAAGGGGTTTATTCCCCAAGTGTAGGGATCAAGTTATAGTACTTCTAATAAGTCTGAGAATTGTTCCAAGGGACAAGGAATTTCACCTAAATCTTAAATTAAAACCCCATTCATTGATTTTGGTTGGTTTTTGAAAACTATTTTAAAAAGAAAAGGATAATAGACTAAAGAAGAATGAAATCAAGATGGGAAAGAAATCTAGGGTTTTAGATTCCACCACATAAATCGACTATCTAAAACATGCATTCAATTAACAAATTCCTTTTCTCATATATAACTCAAAATCTTATATAATAAACTATTTAGATTTCGGAAGATATTATTTAATTACACATTTCAAAATCAAGTAGTTCTAATTGATTATCATATAAAGATTATATTCCTTAACAACCATTCATCATCTAAAAAGCATATCCCATCTAATAACTTAACAAAAGTATGAAATACCTAATTACGAAGCATGAACAATGACAAGATTACAAAATATATATGAAATGACAATTAATAGACATGGAATGCTCAATAGAAGGATTTATTAATTAATAACATATCTCAAAATAAGCCCAAGTATGGGTTTCCTCTACAACCCAAGATACAAGATTAGCTACTCATTAAATTTAAAGACATATACATTATAAAACAAGATACGTGGAAATAAATAAGACAAAGAAAAGAAATCACCCAATTCCTTGCTCCAATGATTCCCAAGTATGATCCAAATTATGCTCCAAATCTAATTAGTAGCACTTTGAGAGTAGGTAGAAGTAGAAAAGTTTAGAAAAGAAATTAGAAAGGAATTAGTTGTAGAAAAGAAATGAAGGAAGAAAATGGGATAGAATTAGAAAGTAGATCTAGAAATTAGAAGAGAAAGAAATTGACAAGAAGTGATGGAGGCTAGAGAAAGGAGAAGAAGATGATTTTAGGTTATAGAAAGAAAAGTAGAGAAAGATGGATTGAGAGGGTTTTCAAGTCTCCCTCTTAATGAAGGAGAAAGAGATTTATTTATAGATGGGTTGATGGCTAGGGTTTATTAGGGTTAAAATGGTAGTAGGTGAAAAATGAGAGGTTATTTTTGGAATTCTTGGATTTGTAAAAACCCTAATAATGATAAGTCTGGCGGCTAGGGGTTTGGATAACAACAAAGAGGGGACACGTTTCTGTTTGAAAGAGGGGGATGAAAGGCTTTCTTAATTCGGATGCTAGCATGTGAAATGGCTCAAGTTATTAAGTTGCAAGAGGTTCAGCAGTCATTGGATTAGGCTTGCACGGATCTGGATGGCTCGGGAAGAAGTCGTGGCCTGAAACACGGAATCTAAGTTGCTTCGCGTGACACGGGAACATAACATGGGAAAGAGGCTCTCAAGTCGTACGATCTGAAACGCTGAAGTTGACGGATAGGATTAGAAGGTGGGAGTGAGACCATGGAAGCAGGATAAGTCGCGCTATACCAGATCATGCCTAAAGGGTTCATTTCGACGCTCAGCGAGTATATAAAACTACGATATAATGCTTCCCAGGGTGCGCCACGTGTTTAGGAATATACCGCATGCCACAACCATACCCGGAGAGTGTACCGAATGCCAACCCCAACTTTGACTTCACATAATTCCCTTGTCCAGACTCCGAATTGACCTCTGTTTTCTCCTATGGCCTCGCCTTGGACTCTACTTTTCACTCATGCACTGACCTTGGACAAATTACCAAAATATTCTCGAATCCAAATGACCAAAATACCCTTCATGTATCTTTTTCTCATTTTTAACCGTTTTTACACCTAACTCTGCAAAAGACACCTAATCAAGAAAACCGACCATTTTATTATAATAAAGACTCGAAACAAACTAACTTGCCTAAATTAAGCGACTCATATGGGACATTGCCATTACCTATCATAAAATAAAGTTGTTGTTATTTGAGACACTGATAATAAATTATGATCTAAAGATGGGACAACCAAAATAGAGTCTAAATTCAGGGTGTCAGTAAGAGATATAGGTCTTTCCCCTACAACAGAGGTTAAAGTACCATTGGCAATAGAGACACATTTATGTAAGGATTGATTAATGGTCGAAATTTTTCTAGAATCAAAAGTCATATGATCTATAGCTCCAGAATCAATTATCCAAGTATTATTCAAAAATATGTAGAAATATTTGAAACCTTACCTACGTTACCTATAGTGGCTACCATTGTTGAAGCTTGCTCAATAGTTGGATTTTCTTCCTCCGTCTCAACAAGTGCAACTACATGGGTCTTCTTGGAGTTTTTCTTTCGATTATGATCCCACCATTCTGGATAGCCTACTAGTTCATAACAATGACTTTTGGTATGACCAATTTTGTTGCAGTTGGTACACTTATAAGTTGATTTGTCGGATTGACCAATAGGTTTAACAAGATTTGGCTTTGTCTTGTTGCGAGTCATCATTGCGGAAGCATCAGTTGTTTCAGATTCTCCGTTCGTCGTTGTGCGTCGAACAAGCTCACGACGGACCAAAGCATAACACTCTTCCAAATCAGGAATTGAATCTTTTCTCGAAATTTCACCACGAATTTGTTCAAATTCACCATCTAACCCAGCAAGAATGCACACGTTGTCGTTGGTCTGATTTACAATAAGATACAATATCTTTTTCGTTTTCCATAATCACTTTATCACGGTGATCTAACCCACTAAAGATCTCAACCAATTTACCATAATACACCGAGAGTATCTTCCCATTTTGTTTGGCAGAAAAAGCTCTTTGATTCAATGAGAAAACTTGCAACTCATCGAATCCATCATAAAAAGCTTTAGATAAAGCTTTCAGAATATCACGAGTTGTAGGTAAACGAATGTATCTCTTCATAATTTCTGGAGTCATAGACATCAACAGCCATCTCTTGACTTTTTTATTTTCTACGTACCACTTCTCATATTTAATGTCATCTTCAGTAGGTGGTAATGTATTACCACAAATAAACGAAAGTTTTTCTTTTACAGCAATATGCATCTCCATGATTTGAGACCACATATCGTAATTTTTTTCATTCAATATAATCCTTGAATTAAAGGATCCCTCTGCCTGAAAAATCGTACCAATTATCTGATCCATCTTTTCCATTATATTAGTTATAAGGAAGAGATTGTATCAGAAAAAAAAACTGTATCTCTGAGAATATGAAGATAAATCTTGTTCAAAGAAATTCAGAAAAAAGAAAAAAAAGTTTAAGATCGTTGGCTCTAATACCAAGTTAAAATTGATCAAAGAAGTTGTTTTATTCCTTGATGGTTTACAAAAGAAATACAAGACTCTATTTATAGAGTTGGAATACTACTAGTTTAGTAGTTTCTAATTTTACAATATATATTTACTAGCTTCTAATATATTTACTAGTTTCTAATATTTGCTAGTTCCTAATATCTCAATATAGATGGGAATATTATATGAGAATATTATATGGGATATCCCAAACTATAGAAATATATTTCAACAGTTTTAACATGGCCTATGAGTTTTGTTCACGAGGGTGGACATGTTCCAGGTGAATCGGACATCAGCCATACATTTTAAGAAGCCATGGTTGTTTGACCAAAAACGATTTTTCTTTTTTTTTTGTTGTTGAACTATCAAAAAAGATTGGTAGTGGTACAAAAAAGAACTTTTCTTAATAGGCCCAGGACATGTGAAAGACATTAACAAATTTCAAAAAAAAACTTTTATATATTTTTTTTTTGTTGAGAGTACAAGAAAGGACTAAGAACATAAAGATAGAAAAGCCTGCTCCGAGGTCCACATCCAGTTTCCTTCATGTGTTCGTCCCCATTTAGCTAACTGATCTGCCATGATTTTATTCTCCCTCGGGATAAATGAGAAGTCCACTTCTACTAATTCGTTCGCAATCTGATAAATGATCTGCATAAGGTTTTCTGATTGACGATTCTTCTGACGTAATCTCCGAATAATGTTGAGATTATCACTCTCTATCCGAATGCATGGAATCTGATTGATGTTTGCCTACTGCAACGCCTTAATTATAGCCCAACATTCACATTCTTACGCATTCTGCCCCCTAATATTATATGTTGCAGCTGCTACAAACACTGAATGATCGTCTTGCATGAAACACCCTACACCAGCCATTTCGGTAACGACTATGAAAGAAGCATCAACATTGATCTTGACAAAAGGTGTCAAAGACTGAAGCGATTGACTGGTTACATTCAACTCCTCGTTGTTTTGATGTATTTTAATGGATGTTGGGGTACCCCTAATTCTGTTTACCATCATCTCATGTGTAGTATTGGTATGCGAGAAGCATTTATCACACCTGGCCTTCTATATATTCCAAAGAATGGTAGCAAAAAGAGTCTTTGAATCTTCGTCTATGTCCGTCCAAGTAATAATCCATTCCTGCAGGCTATGTATATTTTCTCAAATAATATTAAACAAAAACCACACTGATTTAGCAAAACCATAATGAAGAAGAACATGGTTCATAGTTTCCCTATCATTACAAAATTCACAGTCGTATAAGCCACCAATAAACTTTCCTATTTTGTCCCGGACTGGTAAACTATTGGTACAACATTTCCACACAAATAGTTTGATTCTGGGAATGGCAGGCAATTCCTATATAAATTTCCATTCCTTAGTTTCATACGGGTTTCTCTTAGAACGTAAATAGTTATACATGGATTTGATAGTGAAGTTGCCCGATTTGGTAAGTGACCATCTAGCTATATCCATCTGATGTACCTGCAGATTAATACTCAAAATTGCATTACATACGTTATCATTAAAGTATTGAGATAAAATTTCGTATTCCAATGGTTATTAGTAATAAGTTGGGCCATAACAGTGAGTTGGCTATTATTATCGTTGTTCAGCGGAGGGGGATGATTAGGAATCCAGTAGTCATGTCAAATGTTAATATTAGTACCTTTATTAACATCCCAGAAGACTAGTTTGGACACTTTACTAATATGTTTGGATATGGATTTCCAAAGCCAAGAGTGGTGATTTTTTGCCTCTTTAAGGAATTGCTCTTTGTTAAAGTATTTAGCCTTAAGAATTTCGGCCCAAGGGGAAGCTGGATTTTTAATGAGGCGCCAAACTAATTTGCTGAGAAAAGCTTGATTGTCAAGGTCAGGAAGGCGAAAGCCAAGACCGCCGAGATTTTTGGGAAGACAAATGGCGGACCAGTGAATGGTATGTATCAGGGAACAGCCGCAGCTATTGTGGAGACCACAATAGATCGGCAAGCTTGAGAGAGAAGAGAGGCTTTCCATTTAGAGAGCTTCTACTGGATCTGGTTAGTAAGAGAAGAGAACAGTCTAGTTTTATTTGCTCCAATGAAAAGATGGGTACCTAGATATTTATCAAGAGCCGATGATTGATGAACTTTAAGGTTTCTGATGATGAGAAGCTTGAACTTAGGATGAGTGTTTTTCGAAAAGAAAATAGAAGATTTTTCGAAATTGATCAACTGGCCAGAGGCCTTGCAGAAGGTATCCAGAATATGCTGAAGCACGGAGAGATTAGCCAAAGAATTCTGACCGAAAATAATACAGTCATCAGCAAAAAGTAAGTGTTTGATTTGTATACTGGATCGGGGAATTTTGAATCCCTGGAAAGGGGTGTCACAACAGTTGGTTTCAAGCAGTCTGCTAAGGCCTTCCATCGCAATAGTGACCAGGAAAGGGGAGAGCGGATCTCCCTGCCTAATGCCCCTACTAACATTGAAGGTGGGACCCGACCTACCATTAATAAGGACAGCCGTGGTAGAAGTCGAGAGACACTCGTGAATCAGCTTAATCCATTTATCCGAAAACCCCATATGACTCATCACTGTCTCTAAGAATTCCCACTCAATACGGTCAAAAGCTTTAGACATATCTAGTTTAAGAGCAAAATAGCTTTTGGAACGTTTTAAGTATTTAAAAGAGTGAGTCAGTTCTTGACTGATAATGATATTATCAGTGATTTGTCGATCCGGGACATAGGCCGCCTGAAAGGGAGAAATAATATCCGGGAGAAGCACCTTGAGGCGGTTAGCAAGCAGTTTGGTGATGATCTTATAAGTGGTATTCATAAGACTGATCGGTCTATAGTCGGAGGTGGTTTGAGGGGATTTGGTTTTAGGAATAAGGTAAATATGAGTATGGTTCAATTGGTTATGCAATGTTCCATTATGAAAGAAATCAACTACCAGCTTAGTGACATCTCCTTTAATAGTATTCCAATTTGCCTTATAGAAGAGAGGGGGGTAGCCATCTGGTCCTGGAGCAGAATCCGATTTGAGAGAGGTAACCACCTTATAGATATTTGTTTCCGTAGGGGTGCTAGTCAGACTGTCATTCTGAGTAGGAGTAATTTGGGCAGGAAAGAGATTGAGTAAGTCAGAGGAGATGGTAGAACCAGTAGAGGTAGAGATGTTCTGAAGGTTGTAGGAGAAAGTAGTAGCAATATCAGAGGCCTCGTAACTCCATGATCCATCATTCCGCTTGATCGCAGAAATCCAGTTTTTCCTATTGCGATTAATAGCCTTCGCATGGAAAAATTTGGTGTTATGATCTCCCAGTTGAATATTATCATTACGAGATTTTTCTTTCCACAGACTCTCAAGCTGAATATAGGCATTCTCAAGGTTCTTATTCAACATGTGACATAAATCATGATCATTAGCCCCTTGAAGAGCCTCAGTTAACTGATTGATCTTAGTCTCCAGGTGCCCGACAACCGGTTTATTCCATCGCCAGAGCTGAATAGCTAGGTGATTGAGCTTAGGTTGGATTTGGTAGGAATAGAGGGCCAGTGATTATAAATTAACTCTCCACAATCGGGATGCGACATCCAGGTACGAATAAATTTGAAGGGTTTTTTTCCGAGATCAGAAGTCGGCGAAGTGGTTAGCAAGATGGGGAGGTGATCCGATCCCACACCATGCAGGTGAGTGAGAAGAGTAGAGGGGAAATCCATTAACCAATTATAATTAGCAAGAGCACGGTCTAATCGTTCTTGGATGAGGGCGCCCTTAAAATTTCTGTTAGTCCAAGTGAAGGGGGTGCCTCTAAAACCAACATCTCTGAGGCCCATATTATTGATCTCATCTTTTATTTTTTTTGGCATGATTAGGGAATTCGTGGTTACCGCTGACCTTCTCAGAAGGATGGAGAATGGTGTTGAGATCACCCATTAAAACCCATGGGTTATTAGTGTTATGATTCAGGCTACTAAGGGTCGCCCAAGGAGTCATTTTATTATTACTGTATGGGCTCCCGTAAAAGCCCGTGAGCCCGAAATTTTTATCACTACCAATGTGTGTGCTCTTAACATGAATAAGATGGTCATCAGCATAAATAATGTCCACCAGAAACTCCGTGGACCAATACAGGGCCAGGACTCCTGCCTTGTTGTTTGAGTCTAGATGTTGAGAAGTTTGTGAAGTTGCTCTTTGGTACTTTTGGTTTCCGACAGGAAGATAATGTCTAGTCTATGAGTTCGAATTAATCGGCAAAGATACTTACGGTTAAGAACTCGGCCACAGCCAATAATGTTCCAGGCTAACAAGGTAAGGTCAGGAGGAGGGGTGCCCAGAAGCGGCAAAGGATCAAGGGGTCTAAAGGCAACCCCCAACAACAAGGCCACCCCGACTACAAGACACAAGATCAGTAGGGTCTAGAGGCAACCCCCAACTACAAGGCACAAAATAAGAGGGTCTAAAGGCCACCCCAACTACAAGACACAAGATCAGGGGGGTCTAGAGGCAACCCCCAACTACAAGACAATAGAGTAACAAGCAAGAACAGTCAAATCTTCGCGCCACCAACTGACTGTAACTGAAAAAAACCGCAAAGAAGATAGAGGATGGGGAGATAAGATAAAAAACTAAAACCAATACTAAGAAATACTAATAAACAAGTAACAGAAGCAGTCCCAATAACATACAATAAGATAGAAATAGATTAAAAACAACACCAAAAAACAAGAACAAAAGCCTGGTACAACTGACAAGAGAACCCAAAAGATTACCACATAACTTGTGGCTGAACCACAAATTAAGAAGGAGCTTATCAACTCTCTACCAGAAGGTCGGAGAGGACTGATCTCTGGCTGTTGTACCAGAAGCCACCAAAGAGAACAACTAAACAAACACCACAACACCAACAAACTACCAACTAAATAGCACTGACATTAACTGAAAGTAAAGAAACATAACCTACGAACTAACACGACAAAGAACTATGTAGTCTGAGCTGGTGAAGTGTGGACCTCCCCTTCATCCCTTGGAATTCTAATCTCCAGACTGCGAGTCAGCATCATTGAATCATCTAGCATTGCTTGGGTTTCTTGGTTATCAGTGAAAAACTTTTATATTTTAGTCTTTAGTTCCCTCCAAATTTTTACCGTCCTTTACTTTTAACCTTCCTTTACTTTTAACCGCTTTGTTCATTGTTATTTTTCGTTTTTTATAAGGAACAATTGATTGTTTTCTATCTGAAGGGCTTACAGAAACACTTGTTTGTTTACCAAACTAGGATTTGACTAATTGACTTGAACAACCTATTGTTTGTCTTGAATAAACTAATTTTTGTTTTAATCAAACTGACATTTGTCTTGAACAAATTGATATTTGTCTTGAACAAAATGTACACTGTTCATCTCATTTTCCCTTTTTATTGAAACATGTTTTTCCCATATGCCCAACAATTTGTATCGAGTAAGCAATGATTTATATCGAGCAAATGATAGCTTGTATCAAACAAACAAATATTTACAAAGCAGATTTGATTTACATAACATCATAAACATATCAAAAAGATCAAACGTATATTAAAACAGATAAAAAAACATAATCAAGCATATATCAAAACAGATATAAAAATAGAGAAATGCTAGTCCTACAACTAAAAATCTAGAAAAGATGTCCAGATCTACGTGGCCGAGAGTTAATAGCATTTATCACGACAGACGGGACCCTCTATTCCGAATGTACCCTCTTCTCCCTCTTCTTTCTCTCACTAAGAGCAACTCCAATGTGGGGGGGCTGGGGCTCCCAAATTCAAAATTTGGGAGCCCCAGCCCACGGAGTCCAACCCGGGAGCCCCGGGGCTGGGCTCCCAGCCCCAAATATGGCCGTTGGGGGTCTCCCAACGGCCATATTTGGGTCCACCCCACTTCTTTTAATTTTTTTAATTTTTCTTTTAAACTAATTTTTTTTTCAAAAAATATAAATTGTTTTAAATTTGTTTTTCCAATCATTTCTCTAATTTTTTCTTTTTTTAATTTTTTTCATCTTTTCAAAATTCCTTCTCTCTCTCACATAATATTAAATTTTAATTTTATATTTGAAATTAATAATTTATAGTTGAAAAAAGCCCCGGGGCTCTGCCCGACGTTGGAATTGAAAAAAGCCCCGGGGCTCCTAAAAATCAAGGGCTCCCAAAATTGGGAGCCCGAGCCCCACATTGGACTTGCCCTAACCTTTCTCGTTCCCAACGTTTCTCTCTCTAAACTTTTCTCTTATTTGCTGTGAATGTCACTAACTTCTCCTTCCTCTTGTTTTTCTTAGTCTTTTTCATTTATTTTAGACACCATGAAAAATGAATCCAACCAAAGTGATGATTTGTTGTGATCATCATCTATACATCTTGCCTGTTTTATTTGTTGATTTAGGTATATGAACAGAAATCTAAGGTGGGATAGAAGAGATTCCAGTAATCGTTCGAGAGATTTCCGTGATTGGTTGTGAAATTTCTGTGATTGATGGTGAGATTTGATTAAAGGGGGATTTAGGATAGAGAAAAGTTAAGAATGACAGATTGGTTAAGTTTTATTTAAAAAAACTGAGTATTATAAACCAAAAACTTGATAATGAAAAGAAAATTTTGATGGTGCACAACTCTAATGTTCTTCACCAACAAATGGTTCCTTCTCTCTGCTGGATTGAAGGTTGAAGATAAAAGAAGTTACAGAAATAATAAATTATTAAAAGAAAAGGAGGGAAAGGTTTAGAGAGAGAAACAAGATAACAAAGAGGGTATTTCAGGAAGTGAGAATGTGGTATTAAATGAAATTTAGTTTCCAAGATTACCACGTAGGATCTGGATGATTTTTACAGACTTTTAGTTGTAAGTGTAACATCTCTCATAAAAATAATAAGGCTTAATCAAAATTCAAAACAAATAGAAACTTCATCATCAGAATAAATCTGCTTTTCAAGAACAATTAATCAAGTTCTACAAACAGTTGTTTGCAGAAAAAAAAAAACAATTGTTTGCAAAAATAAATGCTTATTTGCAGAAAACAAACAGTTGTTTGTATTACAAACAAGTGGCTAGTAGCAGCTAAGTTCCGAAATCCATGTTCGATCCAGAAAATAGATATCAACGAAACATTTTTCATTTGAACAAAAGTCTGAAAAATTCGAAACATACATCTCCATCAAGAAACGAACTTTTCAAAAACTCAAATTTGGCCCAAAATACATCCAATATTGATGAAGAAATAAATTATTCAATACCCAAAAGTCAACTATAATATCTGTTATGAAATTTGTCAACCATATTTATAAATCAACCAAACTTTCAAACCGTTCAAACAAATCTAAAAATCGAGCAAACAAATTTAAGAAACAAGTTTCAGAACGAAAAATTGTCTAAGAACACAATAATTGATCACAAAAATATATATCCATGAGAAATGGTTGAAGGTGTGTAAGAATATAACCAGTAGAATACCCTGAAAATGTGTTGATCAAATACAAGATTCCATGGATCAAAAAGAAGATTCAGTGGATGAAAAATAACCGAGTCGATTCAATTTTTTGTTTGATTCATGGTTTTTCATATGTGGCGACCTACTTGGTTGAATATAACCAGTAGAATATCCTGAAAATGTGTTAACAAACACAAGATCCAATGGATCAAAAAAAAAAGATTCAATGGTGAAAAATAATGGTGTCCAATGAATTTTGTGTTCTATTATGGTTTTTCAGATATGACGACCTACTGTGTTGAATCTTCATAGTTCATCCATTCGTGGTACATTGTTTATCACGGTTCTGTAGATCACCTCCATAGTTAAAGAATCCATTATTTATTATCAAAAGCAGTATGTATATTTTTTTTGTTGAACTAGACATTCATTAATTATTAAAAACGCTATTACAATATTTATCGACTAAAATACAAGGGACATTCTTCCACCTCTTGCTTACATTCTTTTTCCTCGCCCATTTTGCTAATTTGTCTGCATTCGAGTTAAGTTCTCTCCTGGTGTAATTGAATGTAATCGTCTGAAATTCTTTCTTGCATTTCTGAATTTTATTGATGTGGATGAGTGATTGTCATTGCACTGCGTGCTGATTGTTATGAAGGTGTTTGATGAGATTAATGTTGTCCCTTTCTATTATGATAGACGTAAGATTCCTTTCTTTCGCCCATTCTATTCCGAGTAGGATTGCCATCGCCTCGCTTTCTTCACTATTTCTTGCTCTAGCTGATTTCACCTGAGCTTCGATAAATTTAGACTCTGCATTATGAGAAATTAAGCTAATTCCCATATTGGATGTTATATTCATAAATGATGCATCTACATTAATTTTGATAAAATTATTTGAAGGGGGTTGCCATTTATCATTCGTTTTGTGTTTGTTTTTCTCCGGTTTTTTGTTGATTCTCGAAAAGTTTTCAATCATAATGATGATTTTATTAAGGTCATTGATTTCGTGTTGAAAGCAGTATGTATATGTACTTTATAACTATTCGCCCCGTAACTTTTCATGAAAATGTAAAACTTCACGAATTAATGAATCCATTATTCTTCCAAAAAAAAATAATAAATCCATTATTCTTCTTTTAACTTCCAGAAAAATTGATGGAGCCATTTGTGAAATTGTTGTGTCCTTCATCAATTTATTTAACAAAATACAGAAGATATAGATCGATCTTCCTTTCAATGATCATCTTTCTGGATGAAAAGAGATAGAATGGAGCCCACCATCCTTTGGTGGGTTGGACACACCTTAAGCCCCTGGGTCGTGAGATCGAATCCCGACGGAAGCAGTTTGCTATCAAAATTTATCTAATTTAGGCACTAAATAAAGTAGATCTAAGAGTAGATTGGCTTTTAGGCCCCTAGAATGGACCTAAAGATCTTTATATGACCTTTAGGGTCCAAGATATCTTAATTGGTGATTATAGTGCATGTGCAAATTCATAATTCTGTATTCATGATGCATCAATGTCATTTGAAATGTATTGACTCTCGCATAAAACCCTACTTACTACATAATAATTAGGCGGAAATGGATATAATGATATTCTAGTGTGTCTTTTTAGTCATTCAAATTATTTTGGACTAAATGACTACTTTCTTTTTGGGTTAAATCCGTTTTGGCCTACGATTTGTGACCAACTCGCCGTTTTGGCCCCAATAAGTGTCCGGCAGTTCGTTTTGGCCCCAAAATCAATTTTCTGGCAGTGGTAACATCATCAGATCAAACCTAATACTTTTCAGTACCCAAAATACCCCTATGACCATATCTTCCTTCCCCACGCCAAATCTCGAGCCCGTTCACATCCTTTATCACATCCCTTCTGCTATTTAAAAAAAATCGTCTCTCTAAAAAACAAATTTTTTTCCTCTTTCCTTTATCTTTCTCTAAATCTGGTTCATGGTGAAATTTTTTTCTCAATCTCCTTCATCTCATCAAAAACCTCTTAAGCTTCAGAAATTTTTTGTTTTCACAATACTTTATGATCAAAGTAGTGTAACTAATAATATTAGGGCTCAAATCAGAAACCTTTTTCATCATACCCTTCAAAAGATTATGAGCAATTTTAACTTTTCCAGCCCTAATCAATCCATCAATAAGAGTATTATAAGTAATCAAATCTGGATTAATTCCAAAACTTTGACATTTCTTTAAAAGACCTAACCCCTTCATCCACTAGTGAATTCAAACATAACCCTCTAATCAAAATATTACAAGTATATAAATCAGGCAAAACCCTAATTGTTAGCCGTTCATCATACAATTTCTTAGCCATAGTAGTTATTCCATGCTTAAGTAAAATTAATAAGAGACAATTGAAAGTAAAACACAAAAGGAGACACAAAAGGAGAAACCCTAGAAGTTTTCATTAAATTAAATAGTTTAATGGATTCTTGAAATAACCCAGCTTGACCATTACTTCTAATCAAACTATTAAAAAATTTAGCTTTAAGTTTGATTTTTCCACCAATTTTTTTCTCAATTCAGAAGAGAATATTTTGAGTTGCATTTAGATTCTGATTTCGACCTAGGGTTTCAATTAATTCGTAGTAAGTTTGATCATTGTGGGTGAAACCATTAGTTTCATACGATTTGAAGAATTTAAGAGTTTTAGCTGGAGTTCTAATTAGAGAGAGATTGAAGGGCACTTGCTTTAGAGAGAGAATAAGAATAAGAAGAATAAGAAGAAGAAGAAGAAGAAGAAGAAGAAGAAGAAGAAGAAGAAGAAGAAGAGAGAGAATAAGAAGAAGAAGAAGAAGAAGAATTTAAGAGCTTTAGCTGGAGTTCTAATTAGAGAGAGATTGAAGGGCAGTTGTTTTAGAGAGAGGAGTAGGAGGAGGAGGAGGAGGAGGAGAAGAAGAAGCAGAAGAAGAAGAAGAAGAAGAAGAAGAAGAAGAAGAAGAAGAAGAAGAAGAAGCAGAAGAAGAAGAAGAAGAAGAAGAAGAAGAAGAAGAAGAAGAGATTTTAGAGAGAGCTGAGCTGAGCTAGGGTTCTAGCTGTTTTGGTGTTTGATGATCTGATTGTTTGGGTTCGATTTTTTTGTTGTTAGTGGTGGCGGTGGTAGTAGGTGTAGAGTGACAGGAGGCGCACCTGATAATGGTGAACGGCGAGAGGTGGTTCACCATGAACCTGATCTATAGAGAGAAGGAGAATAATGAAAGAGAAGAAGAAAGTGGGTTTCTGAGTAACTGCCTTGGGAAGGTGAAGATGGGTTGGTGAGGGCTCGAGATTTGGCATGGGGAAGGAAGATATGGTCAGAGGGGTATTTTAGGTATTGAAAAGTATTAGGTTTGACCTGATGATGTCAGCACTGCCCGAAAAATCGATTTTGGGGCCAAAACGAACTGTCGAACACTTATTGGGGCCAAAACAGCGAGTTGGTCTGAAAGAGAAGAAGAAAGTGGGTTTCTGAGTAACTGCCTTGGGAAGGTGAAGATGGGTTGGTGAGGGCTTGAGATTTGGCATGGGAAAGGAAGATATGGTCAGAGGGGTATTTTAGGTATTGAAAAGTATTAGGTTTGACCTGATGATGTCAGCACTGCCCGAAAAATCGATTTTGAGGCCAAAACGAACTGCCGGACACTTATTGGGGTCAAAACAGCGAGTTGGTCACAAATCAGGAGCTAAAACGGAATTAACCCTTTCTTTTTTGTATTCGTGACCAGGACAATTTGAGACTTTTTTTTTTGTTGAGGTACAACGGAACTAACTAAACCAATTATACAACTCTTGCGGGAGATCTAACAAAGAAAGCCACAACCATGTTCCCTTATTCATTCGACTCCATTTTGCCAACTGGTCCGCTTTGTAGTTGCCTTCTCTGTGGATATGAGTATATATCACCTTGGTAAAATTGGCCTCCAACTGGTGCACTTTATCTATAAGCTTATCAGTCTGCCACGTTATGTCTGTTTGCTCCTTGTTCAATTTTTGAACTATATTTAGGTTGTCACTTTCAATGTGAAGGTAAACAATCTTCTTTTTAATAGACCATTCGAGAATTACTGTCGATCAATGTCAGAACTCTAATTAAACGATTACCTGCTTTGCTATTGCCCCAGACTACTTTGTAAAAGAGACAAAAAAAAATGAAAAAGATTTGAGGCGATAACTTTGGAACTATATTTCGTAGTTTTTGAGTTAGTGGCATAATTTTGTCATTTTTGTGCTCATGCTTAACATTTTGACACTCTTATTTTTGTTAAGGTTCTGTTTTGTCCATAAGAAATTGATAAGATCCATAACTTGTGTAGTCTTGTACTCTATTTTTGTATTCAAATAACAAGTTCAACATTTTGACACTCTTACTTTATATACGTTTTGCCAGAGCCAAACCAGCCAGGTAATAAGCGAGCTCAAATGGGCAAGGGCATAGAAAGAGGGGCGTTCTAGCTCGCTCGTTTGAGTACACCTAATGATTATCATACTAAGTTGGCCATGGCCGCCCACCCGACTCCTAAATAAGCGAGCTCAAACGGGCAAAGACATAAAAAGAGGGACGTTTTACCCATCCGGCCCGTCCAAATACCGTAATGGTTATCGTGCTAAGTTGCCCGTAGCCGCCCGCCCCAACTCCTGTTCTGCCTGCAGGCTGCGCGCCCGAACCGATTTCCTCCCCTGACTGGGACCAAATCTAAATTGACCTCCACAAGCTAGAGAAGTGCCGAACAAGAGAACATTTATTCCATAAGGTTGGTAATTCGCCAATAGAAGCAAATGCAGTACCCTAAGTCAGACGTACTGCAAGAGATGTGTTCATAAATGAGGGGAAAAACCTTATCTCTTGAGCTAGGTTTTGGGGCAAGAAGGCCCAAGACCACGCAACAAGATATACTAACTTGAATCAACAATGCCAATCATGATATAATGGGCTTCAACACATTCGCCCTTCTGTTATCTATTTGGTAAATCGTTAAAAGCCTGTTTCAACTCATCAAAAGCAACTGAGAGTTCTCATGATAACCTCAAATTTGGTCAACACTAAGTTCAGTACCACCACCATTAGGTACGGTAACCCGGACGTGTATTAGCCTAGTTGAATGAACAGCGCAAACTAAGCTATATATAAGTATCTCTAAGTACTACTGGGTAATAAACTCCTATAAGGAATGAGGCAACTCGAAAATCTAAAAGCATACCTCCTATATTGAACTATGACATTGGGAAGATGGTTTCTTCTGGTAAAATTACTTCTTTTACTGACTCTATTTCTTAGCCATATAATCGAAAGGTAGGTAGCTAACACAACAATATAACAATAGGAACCAAAGAACGAAAAATTTGCTAAAGCAACAAAATCCATTAACAAAATAATGCAAATGTTAGTAACAACACTCTTTTAATAGACAAAAGCTGCAAGGTAAGAAGATACGGAACATCATTCTATATACGAATTACCTGCTAACAGAAGAATCTTCGATAAAAGATGAAAGCTCATCGCTTTCCACTGTTGGGGTTGGTTTTTGTGCAAAGAATTTTGCGTCCCTTTGCACGTCTTCTCTTCAATACTGCTCTACCATTGGTAGTTCTCATACGTAAGCGAAAACCATGAGTCCTTGCAAGAGACTTCCGTGACCTACTTCTCTTAGTTAGACAAAGAGCAGCCTTCCCAGCCCTAACCACAAGGCCACGACGCTTATCGCTTATTACCCCCTTGTTGAAATTCAAGCTTACCCCCAAAGATAAGCCTGCCATTAAGATAACATAGAAAAAATTGAGTTTTTTTTAGGTATACCCTTTCTACTTCAAAATTCTCCCCACATTCAAACACTATTAACTAACACACTGACCCCAAGGAAATCCAGCAAAGGGAAGTGTGGATGCCATTTTTGTATAATGTAAACCCACCCTTCAAGCTCAATTACCATAAAAGAGAAAAAGAAGAGACTTTAAACAAAAATTGTCCTAAATAGAGGATGGGTACCCCAATTCCAAAGCTAAAAAGAGGAACCCTAACTAAGATTTACCCAATCAAAACAATAAAACTGAAATGATACCAATTTCAATTCATTCTAAGAGGAAAGGAAAGATGCCCATAATCATAATTAACCATGGAAAGCACAATTCATAAACAAGATAAGGATATGAAGATTTAAGAACAACCCATGATTCAAAAAACATATGAATTTGATATTCTTGGAGATTATAGTAAAAAAAGGATAAGAGAAAGATTATTGTATTACCTGAGAAAGAAGAGGGGAAAGAGAGAGAAGAAGTTGGAGAAGAAACAACAAAGGAACAATGAAGAAGCCCAGAACGAGTAGTGGAGCTGGTGAGATTGAGAGATGAAGTTCTTGTTCTACTTGTGCTGCCAGTAAGAGAAGTTAGTGAAGCTGAAGGAGCTTGAAAGCTAATGCCTGGGCTGGACATGGAAACCAGTGATATCACCATAACTCTTTCTCTCTCTTCTTTCTCACTCTTTCTTTTGTTTATCCTTCGTTATCCACAGAGAAACGAAGAGCTCTACTTAATGGATACGATTCCGGTCCATTTTGAAGTTACAGGATCAGATGATCTCAGCCGTTAATGCTAGACCCATTACCCATCCTTGAAGTGAAATTCTAGAGGCCGCCGCCCAGGAAGGGCCTTTGCCCATGGTTAGGGTGGGAATGGGTATGGGTCCGGTGACTGCGGGCTTACTCGCTCGATGTGTGGGGCTTTGGAATTTATTAAGGGCCAGCGCTTTGGGGAAAGCTAAATAGTTTCCGGGGTGTGAAGTTTTGGGTGGAAAAAAAAAAAATATATTTTTTTATTTCCCCAAACAACCAAATCCTTTTCAGCTTCTTCTTCCTTTCTCCGGCATCTCCAACGACTACACCATTTCCGGCGAACTTTTTTTTTTTTCTCCATCTCCGGCGAAGGGGCTCCTCCCCTTCGCCGGAGACATTGAGAAGAAAGAGAAAGAGAAAGAGAAGAAAGAGAAAGAGAAGAGAGAGAAGATGATGAAGTCGCCGGCCGGATGTTGCCGGCGACTTTTTTCAGGCGACATTAAAGGCCGGCAACTTTTTTCCAGCGACATTAAAGGGGTGTTTGGTTTAACTTTTTTTTGTTTTCCACCGTCTTCCCCGGAAACTTTAATGTTTTCCCCAAAACAGTGGCCTTTATTAAGAATTGGTATCTAAATACCGTCCATGTCCGCCTACTCTTTCGAGTTTTTCGGATAATCTGGTCTCGTTACCCTCGTACAAAACTCAAGATGCACCGGCAGTGCACTCTTATATCACCCAAGTTGGTGCTTCCAAGTCCAATAAGGCAGACGAGTTGTAAGCAAGATTTATAAAGAAATCAATGGTAATCACTCAACACTTAAAAAGAAGTCATTTTTCTTTGGTACAGTGACACCGTAAGGTAAAATCCGGACTCTGACTCCTTTATTATGGAATGTTTTATTTAGATCACACTTGTTCGTAAACTATTTTGACGAATTTTGGGTCAAAATGACATCTCTTCAACCAGGTTTTATTTAGGATTTCTTACACTTCAAACTTAATTTTATTTCAAAAGTGAAGAAATTTTTATCTCACTTTTAACGTAGAATCTAATTCTTCTCGTTAATTGCATTACTATGTAATATAGTTTTTCTGACTAGCAATCAGATTCCTTCTGCAAATACTAACATGTCACGATCAGGCAGGTGTTGGGTACCATTTCAAAACCCGTCTAATATGTTCCCTTCAACAAAAAAAAAAATCTAATCTGTTTATTTCATCAATTCTGTCAGGTTGAATCCGTCTTCGGGTTTCGTCTGTTTAAGGACTATAACGGACTCGGGCGTCAATGACTGTTTGAGTTTTCAAACTTTCTTCTTAGCCCTAACAATAGTCAAATCAATAACAATTTTCCACCCCCAACAACAAGAAGTCGATCCTGAGCAGAACATGTTAGATTCAGATGATTTACATTTAGAGAAATGAAATTTAGACGAGTTAGATTAAGAGAACAAGCAAAAACTATGTTACTACTGCGCTCTTAACCAGAAGAATAAGACTCGAATAGTGTTGGATAAATGGCTTCCAAAGCCGTTATGTCCGATAGTCCCACTTGAGGAGAATAGTCGGTCTGACCAAGTCGGGTCGGGTCGGGTTTGGGAGTTCTGGAGTTTGGGGGACTTTAGAATAAAATAAATACTTTTTGGTATTTATTATTTCTGAAACTCTATTATTTGTTTCCTTAAAGAACAAGTAACAGATATCCTCAAACCCCACAACTTCCTTATTCTTCTCCACGTTTCCTGGGAAACCCTAATAGGGTTTACTTGGTCTATAAATAAGACCTAAACCAGAATAGAGAAACGTACAACTACTAAGAGGGTTCATCTTCTACTAAATATTGAAGCCGATTTTCTGCTTCTCCAATATCATCTTCTTCAGTGCAGTGGAAGGTGATAGATGTGGTAAATCCTTGGGAAGTGTTCGGAATCATACAATTTGCACCGAGGTTGTACCGAAATCACTTTCAAGGCAGTGTGGCCTCCATACCATGACACATCAAACTCCGTTTTTGGTTTTTCCGAGTGATAATACTTTCATTGATCCAACCCTATATTTCCAACAAATAGTTCATATTCTGACAAGTCAAACTCAGGCAAGACAGATTTGGGCAACATAAACCAACACCACTTAACTATATGGTAACGCGTTTTATGGCCTATCGCCCCAGAAAAAAAAAACTCAAATCACGTCCCATACATAAATCATTAAACTAATTGTAAATTTTAGCTCTGTTGAAAGGGGATGTCTAAAATTTAAATCCAATTCATTCGACAATGAAAACCTTGCAAGATCAAAAACAAATTTCACATATGTTTCTCAGTTTGTTCTTTAAATGATTTACAAAAATGTACAAAATTCATCAACTTAACAAATGTGCATAAAGTATTTCATTCCATGTATCAGGAACTCCAGGTAAACACCAATGTATACAATCAGCAAACTTCTTTGGATCAGATTTCTCTTCACTTGTTAAAAGCTTTCCTTTTCGTTCTGTATATACCGATGTATGTCCATCTTTTCGGTATTCAGAAAGTTGAGTAATGTTCATTAAAGTTACTTTTACCTTCAGTTCTTTCAAGATATCTTTCAATTCTCTCATGATTTCTCGATTCGAACCAGTTCCCCAGTAAGGACTTTCAATCGGATATGACTCATTAAAGCAATTTTCGTCCGTTCCACTCCTCCATTCCCAACTCCTATAAATGAAGAACTAATAAGATAAAATTCTGCAAGTCTTTTTCCCTTTTTGATTTGCCAATTTAATGAAAAACTCACCATAGATGTGTGGGTGATGAACTCATGAAAAATACGTGTTGAGTTGATGGATTTATGCTCGTTTCGATCCAATTTGCCCATGTTTTTAAGGCTAATTTGTATGCTGTAGTTACATTATATTCCTTGATAGTCTCTGGAGATCCATTTCTGATAAAAGAAAAAAAATGTCATTTGAAATAACACGAGTTCTATAACAGAGTTGGTTTTCGCGATGGATTGAAGTGGAAATAGCAATGGTTTGAAATGTTATCGTGGTCTTTTGTATATTCTATGACAGTTTTTGTGGTACCATTGATGGTTTCGAATTCGAGAAGCTAATGAGTAAAAGAGTTCTTACGTCGCATTGATCAAAGGCTTGTACATCCACCAAACGTAGCTTTCGAAGACTAGAAAATCAATTCCTTCCCAATGTTGACTATGTTTGGCAATTGAATCGAGTTTTACAAGTCTCTTCTGCACAGTGTGTTTTACTGCATGATCTGAATTTGACTCTACTATAAATGGAGCCCAATAAAACTCTATGGTGGCATTAAAATCCTGTAAACATCAAAACACAGAACAACCGACGTTAAATTTAATCTCATGTCAAATTTAAGTTTGTGGCCTATGGCTCTGAATTAACTCGAGTGAAGTCCCAAAAGATTTTCTTTTGTCTGACTCGTTTGAATGATTGATTTTGGGTCCACGGTTGAGTCAGACGGTTCAGATACAATGAAAAACGAACAATTATCACCTGAGTACCTCAGCTTTGAAAATCTTCATGGGAGGAATTTTTTGAATGGATTTCTTCCCCTCAGGAATTACAGTTTGTACTAAACACACCATTGATTCCCATTGACTTCTTTGTATCGAATCTCCTATGAACATAAGTCTTTTGTTCCTTAAAACTCCCAATAGCTTCATTGCATCAAACCTGCATAGATACCATGTAATTATACACACACACACACACACACACGTATAATATGCACACACGCACACGTATATGCGTGACTTCACAAAAAATCGTTCAATTTGAGGCTAATTTGTCTATATAGTGTGATGAATGATATAGTAGACTAGATAATATAACTACCAAAATTTACATAGACAAAGAAGAGAATGTGCTTGACCTTGGTAATTGGCAAGAATTAGGCTTCCATTTCCAATTTTGATATAAAGAATCAAGTCTTCCATTTTTTTGGCAAGTGACTTGTTTGGTTAAGTAAGAGCAACTCTGTTCACTATACAGAGGGTATGATGATGCATTATCCAACACCCATTTCCCATCAAAAACATCACATTGATCCACTAATGTGCCAAGGCCAGAATAGTAATCAGTGGATGACAATTTCGGATACAGTTCTCCTCTTTCAAAATGTGAGACAGATCGGTTATTTTTCGTACGTAAAGTTTCTAGAACAAGACGGGCAGTTCCAACGAAAAGAAAAGAAGCTAAAACAAAGGGAAGGAAGGAAAGAATTCGGCGATCCGACGAGAGTACCTTTGATGCCGGTTTCGTCATCCTAAGTTTGGTTGCTGAATGAAGATGAGCTTTTATTTTTATTAGTTATAAGGTTCTTCATTTTTGCTGTTTTTATGAGTGACTTCACATTTAAGTTTTTTTGGTGAAGTGGACCATGTAACTAACGGTTGGTAGGAAGGGAGGGCTATGTATGGGTTTAGCCAGTTAGTGGACTGGATGGGCTGCTGGGTTGGGCTTCCTGGCAACAAATCAGCTTAAAACTGCTCCATCTCCACTCTGGTAGTTTTTTTTTTGGAAATTGACTACGAAGTACGATAGTCATTACAATGGCGTCATACATCAAAGATGTGATAAGCCTAATAACTATCAAATTTTAACAAGAACAAGCCTAAAGTCCAACTAAATTATGGTCTAAAGCCCAACAAACTATGGCCTAAAACCCAACTACATTATTTACACTCTAATAACCCAAATTCAATAATCCAAGAATTTTACATCCTCTCGGGATCGAACACGGGACCTACAGGGAGTTTTGGAGTTTATGTGAACACTTTAAACCAATTGTTTGACTTATGGTAGTTTTTTTTGGAGGCATTTGAATAAATCATTTGAGTTGATTATGCTATTTTAGATCTATTTGAGTCAGATAATTCAATTTAAGATATAGTTAATTTTGACAGTGAAAATAAAAACAACCACTAATTAGCCACAAATTTACTAAGCTGGGGAGATATACTGGGCTCATAAAAAATAAAATATCAATTTAGCTGACACCCAAGATAGATGGCTTAAATTGTCCATCCATACGAAGGACAAATTTTTTTCAAAATTACCTACCATTTACTGACATGGTTGAACACCCAAATACTCAATTTTTCAAAATCCTATATTCGTTGCTCTCTAATTCTTTCTCATTGATGTAAATATATAATCTTCATTTGTTATTTCTGCTAGTAGTAGTGTTTGAATAAAATATAACAACTACTTTTATTTGAGCAAAAGTGAGCTTGCTTTTGGATAAACTACTTTCACCCACAAATAAACAAAATACCCATTGTATTCACAACACTTGTAGAATAAAGTAGAGAACACTTTTATCATCCTTACTAATAGGGAAATGAAAACGTTCAAACTAAAAGTTTTGTCCCACATCTTTCGAAGAGAAAAATAAGCTTGTGTTTATAAGGAGAAAATTAGGTGTAAGGAGTGTGGCCCTTGGGGTTACAATAGTGCTCTCCGGAGGAGAGACCCATCACTTTTTAGAGGCACCCTTACCTTAGACACACCAACATTTATCTCTTTCACACCCTCGCGGGTCGGGTCACTGACCCGGAACCCGGACGCGAACTCGGAGTAGGTCTCGGTCCCGGTCTCGGTCTTGGTCTACCAGAGAAATGCCTTATTTTTCTCTAACGTTTTCCTCCCACTACTGGCTCGTGGAAAGAGTCCAGTACCTTATTTTTCTCTGACTTCTTCTTCCACTACTGGCTAGTGGAATCAGTCCAAGTTCGTGTTCTGTCTCTCTCTCAGCCTTTACTCTTCTCTCAGCCTTTAAGTTCTGTCAAGATCAGGAGATCAGACCTGAAGTTTCCTTCTTCAATTTCTGATTAGGAATAGTTGAATCCTAGGGGACTACGTTCTTAAACTGCAAAAGCAATACCAGAATCGACGATAGCAGGGTCGTTTAAAGTCTTCAGGAAAGCGAGTAAAACTTGTGCTTCTGTTCCACCATTACTATTCTACTGTCTATTTGCAGGTTCATTCTCTCTGATTGGTTCGATTACTACTTAATTAAGCTCTGGAGAAAGATAAGTGATTTTACTTAAACTTACTGTTTATTGCTCAACTAAATTCTCCTTTTATTATTTGGGTTTTTAATACTATATTTATAACAATCTGAAGACTTTAAAAATTCTCTTTTCAAAATCGACAAAAAAGATATACTGTTTTACTGAAAATGGAATTTAAGATGAGCAATGAAAAACCAGAGAAATTCGATGGCCAAAATTTCAAAAGATGGTAACAAAAAATGTAATTTTTTCTGACCACTTTGAATATCAACTACTCCCTCCGTCCCATTTTGTTTGGTTGTTATTCCTTTTATGGATGTCCCAAAATGTTTGGTCACTTTCCTTTTATAACACTCATTCAAATATTAAA
Organism: Eschscholzia californica; assembly: GCF_041429995.1. Taxonomy (NCBI): domain Eukaryota; kingdom Viridiplantae; phylum Streptophyta; class Magnoliopsida; order Ranunculales; family Papaveraceae; genus Eschscholzia; species Eschscholzia californica. Next base: position 25,417,292 of record NW_028238309.1, on the reverse strand, counting down.
ATGATGACACTTCCAAAACTACCCTTTAATTTTAAAACCAATAAAAGGTTTTAATTGGTTCTACACTTCTACCAATGTTATATTTAATCAAATACTCTAAAGATGCAGGTATTAAGAAATTCGTAGTAAGACGATTTCTGGATTACAAGTGGAAGATGAAAAATCTGTAGTAAGCCAATTTCAGGAACTAAGGCTCATTCTAAATGAAATCAAAACTGAGGGAATGGTTATAGATGAGGCTTTCCAGGTTGCTGCAGTTATTGAAAAGTTACCTCCCAGTTGGAATGAGTACAAGAAGAAACTCAGACACAAAAGGAAGGACATTGACATGCAATACTTGATCCTTCAAATTAGGGTTAAAGAAGAACATCTGAAATAGGAGAAAAATGAGGTGGCTGCTTCGCTTGTATCTAAAGCACACATGGCGGAAGAGGTAAAGAAGAAATTTTTTATCAAATCCAAACCTTCTAACCAGCGGAAGAAAGGTAATTCCAAATTCAAAAGGGTTGGCTCTAAGCCCAACAAACCATGTTATGTATGTGGTAAATCTGGTCACCTAGCTAAGGACTGCAGACATAGGAAAGCACCCCCTAACCCTAACCCCCTGACTAAACATCTTAGACCCACCCAATCTTGCTCACGTGGTCGAAACAGAGAACTTTTGTGCAATGGTCACTGAGACTAACTTAGTAACCAACACTAAGGATTGGTGGTTCGATACATGAGCCACTAAACACATATGCTCAGAGAAGTCACAATTTTCTTCATATAACCCAGTAAAAACAGGAGAACAACTGTATATGGGTAACAACTATTCATCCACAATTGTAGGAAAAGGAAAGATTGTGCTGAATATGACTTCTGGAAAGACCATGACACTGAATGATGTACTTCATAAGGAAAAATTTAATCTCTGTTTCGGTACTGAACAAGAAAGGGTTCAAGATAGTAATTGAAAGTGACGAAGTTATTCTGTCCAAAAGGAGGGGGTCTATGTGGGGAAAGGGTATTGTATTGAGAGCCTATTTAAGTTAAATGTTGTTTCTGATTCTGAATTGAATAAAGAACTTTCTTCTGCTTACTCAGTTATGCATAATACTTCTAGCAATCTAAATGTTTGGCATGGTAGGTTAGGACACCTCAGTTCTTCCACTATAGAGCGCTTTATGAAACAAGGTTACATTCCAACCACCAAACAAGAAAAAGAAGACAAATGTGAAATTTGTGTAGAGACAAAACTTAAAAAGAAACCTTTCAAAACGGTAGAAAGAACAACTAATGAACCGTTAGAACTAGTTCTCTCTGATCTAGGAGACCTAAAAGCAACTCCTTCGAGAGGAGTTAAACGCTTCTACATAACTTTTATTGACGATCACTCTAGATTTTGTAACATCTACCTTCTAAATAGCAAAGATGAAGTATCAGAAAGTTTTAAAACCTACAAACTAGAATTAGAAAATCAACTAAATAAAAAGATAAAAATCCTTAGATCAGATAGAGGCGGAGAATACGTTGGAGATCTCTTCACTCAATTCTGTAGGAATCACAGCATAATATATCAAACAACTGCGCCTTACTCTCCTCAATCCAATGGGGTAGCAAAAAGGAAAAACAGAACGTTAAAAAAAAATGATGAACTCTATGCTAGTAAGCTCAGGATTACCTTTTAACTTGTGGGGGGGGGGGGGGGGGTATTTTGTCTGCTTGTTATGTTCTTAACAGAGTACCATCTAAAACACAAGATAAAACTCCATATGAACTATGGAAGGGTAGAAACCTAGCTTTAAACACTTAAAAGTGTGGGGGTGTCTGACAAAGGTTGCAGTACCTTTACACAAAAGATCTAAGATAGGACCTAAAACTATAGATTATGTATTCATAGGGTATGCACAGAACAGTAGTGCCTATCGCTTTCTAGTAATAAACTCTCCTGTTGATAGCATACTCAAACACGATTCTAGAATCAAGAGATGCTGAGTTTTTTGAAAACACTTTCCCTAGAAAGTGTGAGAGAGATTCCGAAAAAAAAGACCCTGAGTCTAGTCGACCTTCCACTAGCTCTGAAACTCCACACTCAAATGATGAACCTAGAAGGAGTAAGAGAGCTAGGACAGAACACAGTTTCGGTCCTGACTTCCTCACTTACCTGACTGAAGATGAACCCCTAACATACAGTCAGACAATGACTTCTCCAGATGCACCATTCTGGAAAGAAGCGGTAGTAAGTGAGATGGACTCCATAATGCAAAACAACACCGGGAAACTCGTTGATTTACCTCCAGCTTCTAAAACCATAGGAAGTAAATGGATTTTTAAAAGGAAACGAAAACCAGATGGCACAGTAGAAAAGTACAAAGCTAGGTTAGTAGCCAAAGGGTTCAGACAGAAAGAAGGACGTGACTTTTCTGACCTTTACTCTCCTGTCACAAGGATCACTTCGATTAGAATTCTAATAGCAATCTCAGCAATCTACAACCTAGAGATACATCAAATGGATGTAAAAACTGCTTTTCTAAACGGTGAATTAGAAGAAGAAATCTACATGGACCAACCTGAGGGGTTTGTGGTCAAGGGGCTAGAGAACAAAGTCTGCAAACTCATAAAATCCCTCTATGGTCTCAAACAAGCACCGAAACAATGGCATGAAAAATTTGATCAAATAATATTAGATAATGGGTTCAAGATTAACGAGTCAGATAAATGTGTGTACACAAAATGTGTAAATGGGTGTTATGTTATTATATGTCTATATGTAGATGACATGTTAATTCTATGCACTTCCTTAGAAATTATAAACCAAACCAAGGAACTCCTAATTAAAAACTTTGAAATGAAAGACCTAGGACAAGCAGATGTCATCCTAGGGATAAAAGTAATCAGAAAACCTGAAGGGATTACCTTGAGCCAAACACACTATATCGAGTCTGTACTCAGGAAGTTTAATCAATTTAACTCCTCATCTGCAAGAGTACCCTTTGACCATTCCTTAGTCTTAAAGAAGAACAAGGGTGAGGCAGTACCCCAACTAGAGTACTCTAGGGTGATAGGGAGTCTTATGTACATAATAAACTGCACGAGACCAGACATTGCTTAAGCGATAAGCAGACTGAGCAGGTACACATGTAATCCTAGAAACACCCATTGGGATGCACTAATTAAGGTACTGAGATACCTTAAATACACATTAACACACAGTTTACATTACTCTCGCTATCCTGCGGTTCTAGAAGGATACATAGATGCAAACTGAATTTCAGACTTAGAAGAATCCAAATCCACGAGTGGGTTTGTTTTTACACTAGCAGGAGCTGCAGTTGCTTGGAAATCATCCAAGCAAACCTGCATAGCAAGATCGACTATGGAATCAGAATTCATCGCACTTGATAAAGCCGCTGAAGAAGCTGAATGGATACGAAGCTTCTTGGATGATATTCCAATTTGGCCTAAACCAATGCCCTAAATTCTGATTCACTGTGACTCCACAGCTTTAATAGCTAAAGCTAAAAACAACATCTACAACAGATGGTCTAGACATATTCCCCGAAGGCATAACTCGATTAAGCAATTATTGGCTAATGGAGTAATTTCCATATATAGATTTTGTGAGATGTTGTAAATGAAACGTCGAGGGGGATGGGGCTAAAGCCCATATCAGAGTAAATCTTCTATGACGAACACCCAACTATGGAATTGGAGATCGCATGACCGTGGTTCAATGGGACAACTAAGTTGTAGATGATAGCTTGTAAACACTCAAGGAAGAAAAATCCTACCCATCCCTATGGCAAAGAGAGTGTACCTGTTCAATGTGGGGGATGAGATCTATAGCTTGGGTATACCAAGTGGGGTGGAACAGGACACCCTTGATGGACTCACCTATATCAGTGTGGAAGTGGGGCCGCTTCCTATAAGAACTGGGCTATTCTCTAGAGCACTCATGAATACTAGGATATGCTCATGGCCGATAACGAGCACAGCCGAATGATCTTGACAGAACTCAGAGGACTTGTGTGTGAGGTTTGTTGACTGAGTCTACAAAACAGAAGTTCAGTTCAAGAACATCATGTTCACTGAACGACTAGTAGTCCCAACCAACCATCACAAAGCAGAGGTTCAAGTCATAACGACACCTTCGCTGATACACAAAGCCTCGCACTCTTCTCTTTTATTCAACTCTTCTAATTTTATTAATGTGGGGGATTGTTAGTAGTAGTGTTTGAATAAAATATAACAACTACTTTTATTTGAGAAAAAGTGAGCATGCTTTTGGATAAACTACTTTCACCCACAAACAAACAAAATACCCATTGTACTCACAACACTTGTAGAATAAAGTAGAGAACACTTTTATCATCTTTACTAATAGGGAAATGGAAACTTTCAAACTAAAAGTTTTGTCCCACATCTTTCAAAGAGAAAAATAAACTTGTGTTTATAAGGAGAAAATTGGGTGTAAGGGGTGTGGCCCTTGGGGTTACAATAGTGCTTTCCGGAGGAGAGACCCATCACTTTTTAGAGGCACCCTTACCTTAGGCACACCAACATTTATCTCTCTTACACCCTCGCGGGTCTGGTCACCGACCCGGAACCCTGACCCGGACGAGGTCTATGACTACGACTAGGTCTAGGTCTCGGTCTCGATCTCGGTCTTGGTCTTGGTCTACCAGAGAAATGCCTTATTTTTCTCTGACATTTTCCTCCCACTACTGGCTAGTGGAAAGAGTCTAGTACCTTATTTTTCTCTGACTTCTTCTTCCACTACTGGCTAGTGGAATCAGTACAAGTACGTGTGTACTGGCTACCTAATCTCTACCATTAGATCAAAACAACCTAACGTCATCTGCTCTGGTTTCGTACTCTATAAATAGGGATAAACTCTCAGAAGAAAAATACACAGAAAAACAATTCGTGTTCTTCTCTCAGCTTTTACTCTTCTCTCTGCCTTTAAGTTCTGTCAAGATTAGGAGATCAGAATTGAAGTTTCCTTCTTCAATTTCTGATTAGGAATAGTTGAATCCTAGGGGACTACGTTCTTAAACTGCAAAAGCAATACCAGAATCGACGGTAGCAGAGCCATTTAAAGTCTTCAGGAAAGCGAGTAAAACTTGTGCCTCTGTTCCACCATTACTATTCTACTATCTATTTGCAGGTTCATTCTCTCTGATTGGTTCGATTACTACTTAATTAAGCTCTGGAAAAAGATAAGTGATTTTACTTAAACTTACTGTTTATTGCTCAATTAAATTCTCCTTTTATTATTTGGGTTTTTAGTACTATATTTATAACAATTTCTACTTCTTTCTGGTTTCTATTTTGTCTTCCTGTCTCTCTGTGTGTTAGATTTTGCCATTAGAAATGTATATATTTTTCTTCCCTTTTGAAAAAAATAAAATGAATAAGGACCTTCCCTTGGATAAATGTGCTTCACACGTTTCTTTTTCTTTTTGTTTTCTTATGTATAAGCTAGAGATTCCTATTTAAACGAATTGGTTGCTTGCTGCAACCAAAATATTGACGGGCACTGCTAAAAGCACCAGCCCAAACTGTCGTTAGCAGCCGACCCTATAAGCAAGCGGCCCAACCACCATAAAATCTATTGGCGCCTGGATGTCTGTAAGCACCCGCCCTCCCTCTAACGCCCGTCACCTAACCCAACCTAACGTTCCAAGTCTCTCACTCATCTGAAGTTAAGTTTCTCTCTCTATGTTTCTCAATCATACAAGCAAAAACGCATCATTGACTAAACAAATCTCTCACTCATCTTTCTCAAGTCTTGCTTTGATACTCTCTCAATTAGTCATATTACTCTCAGACACTGCATGAACAATCAATTGTTCAATACAAAGTGGAAATCAAGCTACATTTGCTTCTTTAAGGTTGGTTTAAAAAACACAAATTTATATGACATTTTTTGCTTAATTTGTTGTTTGAATGATTGTGGACGTCAATACCACCTTATAATATGTTTAGAATGTTGTTTTCGGTAATTACGAACACATGTAGAGTATTGTTTGCGATGATTTCATATTGAACAACCCTGCCCTAAAACAGATGTGACGGACTAGATCAGCCCACCAGATACTTCTAGGTCATGGATAGGCCTATCCGTGACTTTGCATTTCGTCACAGATTACACATGTCGTGACACAATGACTGTGATCTGTTATCTTTTTTCTTTTTTTGGGAGGGATCCCAAGACACCATTAAAGGTGTCTTCTCCACCCACTTGCTCTAATTTTCATTATCTTTTACTAGTAACCCTTGAATTTCTTAGAATCTAACATCCCTCAGATGTACAAATGGGAGGGACACATCAGGAAAGGCGACAAACCATCTGCTCTTGGAAGCCCGCGTGAACAATTAGACGGTCTAACCGAGAGAGACGTAAGTACCTATTTTTCGTGTGTTCTTTAATATATTTGTGAGTGTTATCTTGTTTATTTTTAACGTCTATATCATGTATGTCATTTGGAACCCCTATCGTCCCTTATTTTCTGACTTTGTACTTTCACTTTCAGAATACTCGTTCTACACCGGATGCATCGTGGTAAATGATATTGTCGAGCCCTATCACCCTGATAGGGTGTTAAGGCAGCTTGGGTTGATCGAACTCATCCATAAAGAACCCATCATACCAAAGAAGGTCTCGATTGACGGAGATTAAAAAAACTTCGGTGATGTAGCTTGTTATTGGCAGCGTTGGGAGGATCACCTACTCCATGTCAATGATAGACCGAGGGAGGTATTTTTACCTCAGTGTGAGTCTACATATTATTACATGGATTGGTTCAAGAAAGTTTCTCATTTGATAGTACAAAACCTAGATTTATACAAGCCAACAGACCGTACCAATACTTAGGTTCAATGAACTACTACGTGAGTATTTGACATGTCATTCTTTTTATTTTCTTTTGAATTTGTGGAAATTTTTTACACAAGTTGATCTTAATTCATTTTTGTTCTTTTTAGAGAGATGAAATTGATAGTGTCATTGTTTCAATTCAAGCGTCGGACGTGGCGTTAGGGCTTGAAATTCTTCATAAGACAAAGGCTCAAAAGCCGCTTCTAGAATGTCCTCATACGTCTCAATCGGAGCCCGATACACGAGGATCGAAAAGAAAAGTTACAGTGAAGAAAACAAGGAGGTCGCAAAGGTAATGAAGTTGAACTATTAATCTTAATTGCTAAACTGGTTGAATTTATATTTTTGGATGTTTGAATCTTTTGAAGTACATCTCAGTCGATGTTTGCATATGATAATTTAACCTTTTTTATGTTTAAATATATAAATTAGAAGTTTTTTTTAGGCCAGCGCTTTGGGGAAAGCTAAATAGTTTCCGAGGTGTGAAATTTTAAAGGGAATATGTAGAATTTTGAAAATTTTCCGGGGAAATATATTTTATGGGGAATATTTTCTAACACCTCATGTATTCGCCTCCTCATCGTCTTCACCGGTGAAGGTCGTCGGCCGGCCAATTTCGGGCCGGCGACCTTCAACCATAAAAAAAAAAAAAAAAAAAAAAAAAAAAAAAAAAAAAATTCCTTCTCTCTCTAGATCTGATCTAGAGAGAGGAGACCTCCATTTGGAGGTCCGAACAGACCCATTGAAGGTCTGCGAACAGACCTTTTGAAGGTCCGAACAGACCCATTGAAGGTCTGTTCGGACCTCCAATGGAAGTCTCCTCTCTCTAGATCAGATCTAGAGAGAGAAGGAAAAAAAAATTTATGGTTGAAGGTCGCCGGCCGGTGACCTTCACCGGTGAAGACGATGAGGTGGCAGAGAGAGAGAAGTGAGGTGGAGAGAGAGAGAGCTGAGGTGGAGAAGTTATTTTGCTTTCCCCTAAATAAAATTGTCAAACAAAATTGACCAATTTTTGACAAAGTCTTCACACCCCGGAAACTATTTTGCTTTCCCCAAAGCGCTGGCCTTTTTTTATTTGGACTTCAAAGCGTACCTTTTTTTATTTCAATTTAAGAAAATAAAATCACAAAAAATATTTGGTACTCGCAAACACAAACGGATCGACAGATCCGTTTTTGTGTGTAAGGTCACGGACCCAGAGATCTTTTCTCCGATGAACACCCTTAGATCTAGAGATCCGTGGATTCTAATAAAGGTTGTGTTAGAAACCCACAGATCTCTAGATTCAAAGGTCTTTATGAGGAAATGGATCTAACGATCTGTGGCCTTCTGAAGATTTACGGATCCTGGGAACTGTGAGTTTATAACAGAACCTCTGTTAGAAGCAACAGATGTTTGGATCCAAGCATCACGAAATGGATCCTTGGATCTGTGACCTAGTACAAAGTTACGGATCTACTAGTCCGTTTGTGTCTACAAGTCCTAAATAATACGTTTTTAAATTATTTTAGAAAATTATTATGCGACAAAAGTTAAGGATTAAAGACAAAACTTACACATACCAAAATTAAATTTTATTCATATATTAAACTAAAATTTTTATAACCCAAAATTTCTAAACACCTTAATCATCATTTAAATTTATTGCACTACTTGGCTCATTCGAAACCTTTGGGTAAAACCTGTCTTCATTATCGATTTTATCTCTACCAATTTCAAGTCAAATTGCCTCTGGCGATGCATACATAGACCATTGCAATGAATTGGAGGGTATATAGCTTTCCTTGCAAGTTAATGCACATAAAGTGACCACCTACATATCTATTGCATATCAATTTATTATACTCTGAGCATGGACACTAACTAAGGGTAAGAAAGTATTCGTGAGACAACGAATCAATATGCAGTTGTAGTGCATCGCAACAACAATACTAGTATACAAGTAACTGTAGAACCAATCCTCTGGACATGTAAAATTGAAGTTGTTCGCGACACTTATCGTCCGATTATAATCAAATGATCCAAAAAAGTCCTTGTAGAGTGTGAAACGTAGCTGAAGTTCTTCTATGACATATGTACGAACTTCTTTCCAACCATCTTCTATGGAAAACCCAAGTCCTTTAGCAACGATATGAAACCCACATTGACCATCGCCTGACACATTTACAAACGCATTCTAGAATGGATGCATAACTTGAACGTTAATGGCAATCTCATTTGCACGATGTATCTCATCCGCTATAAGGTCTAATGCAGCATGCGAGACCTAACCACGTATCTCTTTCATAAACTTGCTTTGATGGGCCTCCTTCACTGATGCACCCGAAGGGTTGCAAATCCAAGCGGAGGTAAGTCAAGTAATACTCGACAAGACCGAGATTGATCCACAGGGATAGGTCGTTGAGTCCTCCAATATTTGGCACGAAAGGCTATGATATGTGAATAATAAGTCATTATATAATCTGAAGAAATTTACATAAACCAACCAAAAGGGTTTATAGCTCCGGTTCAAGAAAAAAAAGTGCGTAGATTAGTGAAATCACTATACGGGCTAAAGCAAGCTCCAAAGCAGTGCCACTTTAAGTTTGATAACACATTAATATCAAATAGATTTAAGATTAACAAATGCGACAAATGTGTCTACACAAATACCACTGTTAAAGGATATGTTATTTTATGTTTGTATGTAGATGACATGCTAACTACAGGAATAACTTAGATGTCATTAATATAGCTAAAAAGGATGATTTCAAAAACTTTCGACATGAAAGATTTAGGGGAAGTAGAAATCATTCTTGGAATTAAGGTTTCTAAAATAGTTGAAGGGATAAGTTTATCTCAAACACACTTCGAAAAATTCAGTAATGATGACCTAAAATTGGCGAATACCCTGATAGATCCAAGTACCCACGTAATGAAGAATACAGGCAAAGGAGTAAGACATGATTAGAGTATTCCCGAATTATCGGAAGTTTGATGTACCTAATGAAGTGTACTTGACCAGACATAGCCTACTCAGTTAATGAGCTAACTAGATTTACGAGTAACTGGAATAACACACATTGGAACGCCATAATAAGAGTGTTCCATCTAAGGAAGACGAAGGAGTACAGACTCCACTGTACCACATATCCCACGGTGCTAGAGGAATATGCAGATGCAAATTGGATATCTGATACCAATGACGCCAAGTCTACCAATGGATATGTATTTACACTGGGAGGGGCTGCCATATCTTGGAAGTTTTCAAAGCAAACGTGCATTACTCGATCGACAATGCATTCAGAATTCATTGCTCTAGATAAAGTAGGGGAAGAGGCAGAATGGTTGCGACAATTCCTTCAAGATATTCCAATATGGTCGAAGCCAGTGTCTGCAATCAATATTCATTGAGATAACGAAGCAACAATTGCCCAAGCACATAGAAAGATGTACAACGACAAATCTCGACATATTCGTCGAAGATATAATACCGTTAAGTAACTCTTCATTAAAGGGGTCATAACTACAGGTTACATAAGATCTAAAGATGACCTATCGGATCCATTTACAAAAAGTTTATCTAGAGAATTCATAGTTGCATCATCAAAAGGTATGGGGCTAACGCTTAAAAGAAATGAGTAACTACATGGTGAAATCCTACCTAAATGACTGAAGGTCTCACGACCTAAGTTCAAGCGGAAACTGAAGCTGTTTACTGACTCTAAAGTAATATTGTAAGAGATTTTCTCTCTTACCCATTCCTAGGATGAAAATGTTGTCTGTATTGAGAGGTTAAGCATAAAGCTTGTAATACATCCAAAAGCTTCGAACTTCATTCTAATGTGAGGTATAGCAGGATACCTTATTACGGATATCCTATATGTGTGTGAATTTGTATCGGTTCTATAAGATAGCCATCTAAGTCGACTTCTCTCAAGCACACACAAGATCGGGATTGTTCCGGTCCGGAATAAACACAACCGAGAACCTAAGTAAGTAAGGGATTAGGGTTCCAATTGAGATTTGAACTATCATTTTATAACTTCTTTTTAGGTTCTTTTCCGTTTAAAAGTACAAAGCCATTCAGACTAAGAGCATCTCCAATGCAAAACTCAAAAAAATCTCTATTCGTCCTATTTGTCGAGTTCCAATTGAGATTCTCACTCATAGATGTCGAAAATACAGATCCTCAATTCTTGTATGTCTCCAATGCAACACTCTAAACTCTTTTATTTTACTTACGTGTCATGGTTATTTTTGTAAAAAAGTAATTAGTTATTTTGGAAATATACGAAGACTTGATTTCTATTGGTTGAAATTTAAATATTGATGAGTTGGACAATTAGAGATATCTCAAGAGGACACTCTGAAAATAGAGTGTCCTCTCGAGATATCTCTATTCCACTCTCGACACATCATTTTTGAGATCTTAGTTGAGTTTTGCATTGGAGATGATTTTTTAAGAAAAACTCAGAAAATCCTATGTGACACTCCGAGTTTCTAAGATTGAGTTTTGCATTGGAGATTCTCTAAGTTATGTGTACTCGCAAACATATATCATGATTATGGACAAAAATCAACTTCTATTTTCAATGACAAGCATTCTCCCTCATCATGCCATAAACTTCGCTCTGTTAGGAAGGATAAATTCTTCTGGTTCTAGTGAGAATGGGACCTAGATGGAAGACAAATTTGGCATATGCATTTATGGGAAGAGGGGTCCATTGCTCAGCTGCCATTTCTCATGCCATAAATTTCGCTGTAATGAGAAGAATAATTTGGTAAACAAAAAAACTGAGTGGTAAAAAGATACATTTTTTTCTAAATCTCAATGGGTACATTTGTTAACTTCTAATGTATTAAAAGTTATTGGAAATAAGCAGCTGAATGAACAATAAAATCATATCTCATAATCAAAATAGGTTTTTTAAGCTATTGTTGCAAGGATGGAAATAAGTAGTTGAATTAAGAATAAAACAAGTCACATCCCATGACATGACCTGTTGGTGATGAATAACTTGTTGGGTTAATTCCTTTTGGCCCCTTTAAGATGACAATCTCACTAAAATGACCTCCTTGAAATGACCCACTTCCATCGTAATAACCTCCTTTTCCATTATTCTTTCAGTTATCTTTAATCTTCCGCATTTTTTCCATCTTTACCCTTTCACTACAAAATAAATTCATCTCTATCCTTTTCAAAACTTCTGGCCTTAATGGGAAAAAATTTAAAAATTAAAAAAGTTGCAAAATTAAAAATTTGATGAAAGAGATGATGGTTTGTGGAGGGGTGATGGAAGAAGAAGAAAACTTTGTTTTCCTTTTATTCGTTTCTGGTTATGGGGTTGCCGACGAGTTGTCAATCGTTCGTCGTCGAAGACCTTCGTCCCCTCGAGCGAGAAAATTTGAAAAAGATAGGAACTGTAATTTTTTTAATGAAAAGGTAAACAGGGAATGACAATATGGACGGTTAAAATTAACTATCAGAAAAGTGCAAAAAAGGCTATGTCGGAAGCTAGTCATCTTCAGCTTCACGGGTTGATTTAGTGAGTTAGTCATCTTTAGGGGGACGAAATGGAACTAACTCGTTTACCCTTCTACAAATTCCATTAGTAATCTGTTCATATTATTCTTGACACCAACCAGACTATGAACAGGGTCCGAATAAGGGAGCTGTCCTATCAGTTTAATTAGTCATTACAAGATAGCATAAGCACTAAACATCTAATAATTTTTTTTTTTTGTTGAACATCTAATAATTACTTTATTTGAACAAATCAAAAAAATATTTGGCGGGTACTAACTCAAAAGTATAACCCCTCCTTTTTTGGGTTTTAACTTTAACCTTTTTGTAGAACTCCTTGCTCAAATGAAAAAGTAAAAACAGAAAAAAAAAATCATTTCTAACACCTAACAAGTAATCTCTCTCTTCTTTCTTTCAATATAAAGGATAGAATCTTGGTGACAAGATTTATTATCTCAAAACACTTATTTGTCTCAAAATCCAAAATGGGATTTCAAACCAAACTCTTCTTTTTATTCTTCTCATTGATTTTGTTCTTAGAAGAAGCAAAAACAGAGGAAACATTATACAATGTTAGTAGTTTTAGAGAGAAAAAACAAGGGGCGAGTAGTCGATGTAATATCTTTCAAGGAAGTTGGATTTACGACCCATCATATCCGCTTTACGATTCATCGAGTTGTCCCTTCATTGATCCACAGTTCGATTGTCAATCTTATGGTAGACCTGATAAACAATACCTCAAGTATAGATGGCAACCCAATACTTGCAATTTGCCAAGGTAAAGTACCAAAGTGTGAACTGGAGCTAACTTTTTTATGATTTTGCTTTTTTGTTGAGGTTTAAAGGGATAGCTTTAGTACTTTTTGATAAAAGGGTTGTGTCAATATGTTGTTGTTTTGAAGGTTTAATGGGTTAGATTTCTTAATGAGATGGAGAGGAAAGAAAATCATGTTTGTGGGTGACTCATTGAGTTTAAATCAATGGGAATCTTTAATTTGTTTGATTCATGCTTCAAGTCCCAAATCTAAGACCACTGTTATCAGGACTAAAGTTTTATCTTCAGTCACATTTGAGGTAATCTCTCTCTCTCTCTCTCTCTCTCTCTTGCTCTCCCTCTCTCTCTCTCTACTAGTCGAAAGAGACCCATTGGTCCTGTACCAAAATGCTCCGATCTGGCGATCTGTGCTGCTCGGTGGTACCTGAGGCCCACCGACTGTATACTCGAGGTGGCTCCACGCCAAAGACATGCCCGTCTTAAGAAATACCCACCTTATAGTATTTTCGATAGATACATAGTAGGTTGATCTATATGATATTAACCATTGATGTAAAAATAGGGATTTAGGTCTTTAGCATGTAATGAACATGATACCGCTGTAACTCACCGGTCCATGATTATTTCGGGCTTTGCCAAAGGATTTTGTTAATTCCCCGCCTCAGCCTCTCGATAGTTCTGATATGTAATGAGACTTTCTATATTCCACCCAACCCAATCCGCTCGATAAACATAGTACTCATCGATACCTATACAGATCCGTTCCCCATTCCTACATTAAAAGGGATTTAAAAAGGAAAAAGAGTTTCAACAAAAAAAGGTAAAAAGAATAAAAAAGACTGAGCACTTTTCCAAATTTTCAAAAGGAGATTATAGGTTATGAGTGTTGGATGCAGGAATATGGAGTGAAGGTTATGCTATATCACACACCATTTATAGTAGATCTGGTTAGAGAGGAAGTTGGCCTAGTATTGAAGCTTGATTCGATTAGGAGGGGTAAGAAGACATGGAAAGGCATGGATATGCTTATCTTTAATTCTTGGCATTGGTGGACTCACCGCGGTAGAAATCAACCGTAAGATCCTTACCTTTTACTCGACCGTTGCTTTAATCTTCGCCGTCTATTCAAATCTAACAGTTTTCGTTGTGTCGACAGATGGAATTACATACAAGATGGGAACAAATTATACAAAGACATGAACCCTTTGATTGCATTTTACAAAGGGATGACAACTTGGGGTAGATGGGTTGACCGCAATATTGATCCTTCCAAAACTAAAGTCTTCTTGCAAGGGATTTCTCCTACCCATTATGAGTAAGCTCTCAACTCAAATATAATTCTCATAGACTATTATGAGTTTACTCAAAATAGTCTAACAGTATAAGGTGGTATCTGTTTTTCTGTTCTTATAGTCGAACTTGCCTTGTTGTGACTTATCTGAGTCGTTCGACTCTGACTTGTTTTCGGTTATGAACCAATAGTTACTTCAAGTTGTTTTAGGCAGTAGGATATTAATCCTGGTTTATTTTCTATTAGACGCAAATGAACCCAGAATCAACTTAAGTCATCCATCCAAACGAGTCTGACTCGCGAATTAGATAAAAAAGAAAGTTTTGGAATCTGTGAAGTTCGTGATCATCCAACTCAAAACCAATTGGAAATGAATGGAAACGACCTAGACATTAACATTATAATCTTGGTTGCTAGGTCGCTATTCTTCAATGGCGACTATTCTCCCAAAATCTGACTCAAATCACTTTGGATCTGGAGTCCATCTTCATTGCTAAACAACAACACCAGACAAATTTATAATTTCTTTCCTTTTTGTTTTGCAAGTACAGGGGAAGGGAATGGAATAAACCATGGAAAGATTGCAGATATGAGACACTACCAGTATTTGGTTCAAGGTATCCTACTGGTTTGCCTGCTGCATCAATTGTTGAGAAGAAAGTACTAAGTAGGATAAAGAAACCAGTTTACCTACTCGACGTTACCGTACTATCACAGTTGAGGAAAGATGCACATCCATCTGCATATAGCGGCAAACACAAAGGTATCGACTGTAGTCATTGGTGTCTTCCTGGACTACCAGATACTTGGAATCAGCTTCTATATGCAGCTCTCGTTCTCTGACGATCGGGAAAGACAGCAATATCATTGTTTCAGCTTGAAGGGAATTAGAGAAAGTTCTCAAGTCCCTTTTTTATTCCGGAATGAGCATAAAATTGTAGAGCAAGAATAATTCTTGCTGTTTAATGGTTTCCTAATTTTAAAGGAAAGAACGAATAATGATACGACATACAAATAAGGTTTTATGAAATTTTCAAGTCCGATTCTAATTTTATTGGTTATTAACTAAATGTTCACTTCTTCCTAGCAGAGTTACTGATGTGAAACAGAAGTTTTATGTGCAAGGCACTAAATCCCATATTGCATAGGAGGATCATTCATATCCATGTTAAAATGATAACACTTTGTCTTCCCTGCTGCCTACGCCTTTTAGGTGCATTTGCTGTTTGTAACCTAAATCCGTCACTTGTAGAAGAAGCATGAGACAGTCTAGGGCACGGCCGTTCTAAAGAAATACTTGGTAGCATGTGCAAGTAAGCTACTGGGCCGGGGTAGGACCTTGTGTATAACACAGTCAGCTCCTAGTAGCACTTTCCGTTGAGTCAATAGGAATTAATACAGTTGGAACGTTTTTCCTAGTTTCTAGAGTTTTGCTGCCTAGAGATGAGAAGAGCAGTAAAGGGTAACCTAAATCATGAGAAGAAATAGAGAACTTGACATAAAGATTATGATGTACTATTGATACCCGAGAACAAAAATTCCTAAACACAGTAGTCAAAAGTTAAATGAAAAGCTTAACGAAATAAACTAAGAAGATTAGAGAAAAGAATGAAGAGAAGGCTAATAACCAACATAAACAGCAGCATTGACTATATAGCAGTCATCATTTTTATCTCCCATTTCCTCCACATGTACACCACTTGAACAAATAAGTCCGCCGTCTACAACATCAACATTCAGGATTTTGCCACTGAATAACAATAAATATTATATGTCAGACTTTTTCTACCGGAATTGTTTAATTTTGATTACATTGAAGGCAAGTTACAATTGTAGAAGTGAATTAGGAAAGATATAACAGAATGATGTTACGGAAAGCCAAATTAATGTTTGTCGAGCTTTCGCCATGAACAAATCCATGTACGCATAAGTGGAGAGATAACGGTAAGTCAGTAACTACTCGAGAATCGAGATTGGATCACTACAAGTAGTATCAGAGCCGAAGACGACTTGTCTATGAGGGTGGGGGCAGGGCCAGCCATGGCCTGTCGCTGTGGGACACCAGAATTGAGGGCCCCAACATTTGTAAATTTCTATTAGGCACCACCAGCGAACCCAACTTATTTAAACACACATTCAAATTTTCTTATTTCTCCCACACTTTCATATTTCTCCGGTATTACCAAAACAGAAACCATGAAATCATTCAACAAAATAAACCTTCCAACACAAATATATTAAGAGAGTTATAAAAAAAATATCGAAACAAACAAGTAAACCGAAAAAACTAAAGCAAAACTACCATTAATTGATTACTCAAACGACAACATACAACTCAAACATTCAATGTTGTATGTTTTAAAGTATCTGGAGAAACAAAACATAGAACATGTTCAATCACAAAAAAATCCCATTTGAAGATTAAACTCTTTAGAACTCTAATTTTCGACATTGAACACTCATTTTTACATTCATGTTAGAATTAATTCTAAATGGGTACTGCACAATTCTTGGTCCATCGTACAATTTCTATGCAACCCAAAATAAAAATCGAAGAAACAAGATCAAGAAATAAGATGAGGGAGTCTTTTTTACTCGATGCTGGTCTAATTTGCATTACTGCGTAAGCTCAATACCATGCACATTAGATTATTATCTTAAGTGTGTCCTGAAAATCTGCATAACTCTCCAGTGACCACCTTAAAATATTTTGAAACATGCAAGTCCTACTTCATGTGTATTACTCCCAAGATTGAGGCACATCAACGGTCCAGTCAGGTGTCGACCCAGTTTTCGGCAAAATATAGTTTCATACATATTATTTGATTTGTCTGTATCATTTTATGTTATCATCGTAATAATTATAAATCGTGAATCATATTACTGTTACTCTCATACATATACACATGCATGATCACAATATAAAAAATTATTTCTCTAACCACACGAGTCATGAAAATTACGAGTCAAATGAATACATCTACTGATATAAACAATACGTGTAAATTATGCACATCTTTCAAGAGGAGCCTCAAACTTTAAGTTCGTTTTGGGCCACTGAAATCTCAAAGGCTGGTCGTGGTGGCGGATGTAATAATGCCACAACGTTTGGGGGAGCTACATGGGCGTGGACTATAGGTGCAAGCTCAAGCATAAGCTTTGAAGCACTTTGGGGGGCTTGTGTAGCGTTTATCTCCAATCGAGGACCATTGGTTCATGTTTTCATCGTAAGGGAGTAATTAGGGAGATATTCAAATGCCAAAAATATGTATTAATCAATAATCTCAAACAATGATAGATAAGGTCAGAAAAATGTAAATTTGAATAAGAATGAGCTAACTTGGAGCAAGTAGAGTTATAGATAATACTCACTAAGGAAAAACTGATTTAACTTTCTCAATGTCCAAAGATTGTTGTAGAGACTGAGGGACTCCAAGTTTGATCTGAAGCTTCATCTGCTCAAAACCAACACCAGGTATTGACCCTGTGACAAATTCAAACCCCAATAGAATAATTGGTTCTTTCAGAACCAACTCACAGAAGAACAACAATTATAGGTGTTAGTTTGTGGTCATCTAACTCAAAACCAATTGGGAATGAGCGGAGAGAAACCTAGAAACATTCTTGGTTGCTAGATCGCCCTTCTCGCATGTGGGACTATTCTCACACGCCCCCTCGCGTGTGGCGTTTTTCTTTTCAGGTTTCATGGAGCACGTGTGACTTATAAACTTATCATGAGTGCGCCTAACTCTGATACCATGTTAAGTTTGTGGTCATCCAACTCAAAATGCAATGAGTTGAGAAAACCTAGAATTGAGATTAAATTCATGAAGAAACGTCTAAAACTCGGTCAAGATTCTAATGAACTTCACAAATATGAAATCAAGAACAGGAAAGGAGGAAAGGGTTTTTCTTTTTTCCCAGAAACTCAGATTAGGAAATCCTAAATAAGAATACCTCTTCGGAATGCTGGAATTGAATTAGAAGAAATCGCATCTCTACAAGCTCTCATTGCCGCAGCTGTAATATCTTGGCTATGAATTTAGAAAAATGAATCAGACAGTAAGAGGGATGCCCTAGAAGAATAAAGTAGAGAGAGAAAATATACCCATGTTGATCGTAGCCAACACCCATCTCAACAAACAAGAGATTCTTCATTGACTGATCAAAAGTTGAACTTTGTTCCCCTTCCATTGATGATTCAGTAGTAGTGGCTCTAGTAGACGATGAAAATCGAGGGGATGGTGGAATAATAGTTTGGATTTTAGAGAGAGAAAATGGGGTGAGTGTAAATCTAACTGGGTTTGAGATCGATTGATTTTTACAGTAATTAGAGATACGAAAATCAGAGGAAGAAGAAAGAGAAGAAATGAAGGACGAGTGATAGATTGAGTAGGCTTTCATTTCATTTCGCCTCTCCTTTCTCTTCTTTACTTCAGTCAGTCCGTGTGTATGGTTTTTTTCTTTGAAGTGCCGTGTGTATGGTTAAGATGGGAATTATTTGGATGGCCAAGTGGTCAAAACAAAATTGTTGACTTAACTCCAAAAGCTTGTATGGTTTATTGATCTTGCATTACTAAAAGTACAAATAATGTATTACTAAGTTTGTCACGTTATAGGCCACTTTCATATTGTTGGGCTTTAGACTTCTTTCATGTAGGTTCAGGGCACTTTCATGTTGTTGGGTTTCAGGCTTCTTTCATTATTGGTTTAACTTAGGCGGTTATCATGCTTATCTGATGTAGTCGTAGCGGAATTAAAAGAAGACGATAAAAGTAAACGAAGAACGATAAAATAACGATAAAATAACGATCAAATAACTCTAAATAACTGAAAACTTTATTAAGTTTGATTGGTTTTTCTCTTTAACATGAAATATAAAGACAGACTGGACTTCCTTTTTAAGATATTAGACTTTCCTAGATAGACTTAAACTAGACTTTCCTAAATAATAGAATTACTGAAATAATGCAACTTTCTAAACTTAGATTCAATACGAATCTTACTAAACTAGGACTCTTCCTAAAACCTAATGTTATGGCTGAGTGGCCTACATGGCCGAGAGGCCCATGGAAAACGGGTCCGGCCCAGGTACTCCTGCATCAGCCTCCCCTTCTCTCTCGAGGTTCGTCCCAAACCTTTTTGGTGAAGAAAATAATTTGATGCACCTGCATACGATGAATTTTGGCATACCGATCCTTAATTCCAACTTTTCACGAAATTTGCTGAAAATCCGTAGAAGACAAATATGGACCAAATTACCAACAAGAAACTGAAACCCATGATGCGAAGTATGCAAAATCGATAGTAGTGAGTAAACGTCCAATAAATTTCTACATCTTCCATCGTCTTGTAGTTTGATGAAGAAGGTTACAATGATTATATTCTTCTCTGTGAAAATTTTGACCTTGATGGGGTTTTGGTAATAAATTTCTTTTGCGACCTTGTCCAGATCAACAATTTCAGCTCTTTTCTTTAAATCCTCCATTAATTCTGGAACCGGATTTATCTCCATTGTATTCTTACTTGACATGTAAGAGGTCATACTACTTTCTCTTAATGCTTGAGCTTTCATTATCCTCTTCATCTTAGTTGTCCATCTAAACTCACCTGTTACTAAACAACATGAAGAATCAACAAACTTGTTTGAAACCACCTCTTTCTCCACTTTATCACCTAATATGTCTTCCTGACCTTCTTTCATTCTTGTTACATAATCACCATTACCATATTTTATGGACTTCTTTATTGTGGCTCCTCTCTTCTTCTCATATTCCAATGGACTAACAACCTCCCTATGTTTCTGCTGTTGTTGTTGTTGGAACTGAATTCGATAATTCGGATCAGAAACAACTCTAATCGGATCAATGGGAATTCCCGCAACTCTGTTAACTCTAGATGAGACTTGGTGAACTACTTGTTCTTGATAGTAAACTTGTGTTGGAGGCAAATTAGACATTGCGGGTGAAGAAGAAGTATATCCAAAAGAAGAACTAGCACTCATCATAGGTGAACTAGGAACAGATTGGACATCTTGATTATTGCGCATAACCTGTATGTTAATATTCCCCAAAGAAGCATTTTGAGTTTCAACATCAGTGGAAGCAACTTCGACTTTTCTCTCCTGAACATTCTCAGCCTCTCTTCCTGTTACGGAACGAGTCTTGTACTGTTTTCGAGTATCATATGAAGTCCAATTGGCAGCTTCACTATTCGAACTTGTTGGTTCAATACCAATACTACTATTATGCACTTGGGGCTGGAGTACTACCTGAGCGTAATTCGTAACGTCGTTGGTCCGAAGGAAGTAATAACTCCACTAGTTGCTTGACATGTTGACGTAATTGGCAAGTTCGAACTCAGATAAGCAAAACCCGTGGAAACATACTCAGGATATTGCTTAAAATACTTCAATGGCACAGAGTTGATTAGACTCTCATGAATGACAGGATAGACAGGAAGTTCTTCGGGCAAAAATCCAGTAGACAAACTCTCGAATAATATTTCTTGAATATACGGACCACACATCTGCCCAGATTGATTCGCAAACATCCACTCACCAACATAAACGGGTAGAGATTGAGAATACCCAGTTGAGCCCTGGTCCTAGCATTAGGTTCCCTCAACACTACATGATTGGTAAACAGTACCACCATTGTTACTCAATTAGCTGCTCCTCTCCATTACATGTGAACCCACTATTTTATTCGACGGAAGAGAAGGCAAATCGTAGTCTGAACACTAGTAAGATAAGTCAGCATCAACTACATCTCCATTATATGTAGAAGAAACGGAAACTGCTGAAACGTAAGAAGGTTTAGAGATGGTTATAAGAGAATGAGGGTAAAGATGATGTGGAGGTGCTTGTAGTTGTTCGTCATTATGGACTTGTGGATGGTTGTAAGGGGGGTAAACTTATTGAAATTTGAAGTCGGGTTTTGATGAGGTGGTGGTGTTTGACACCATAAAGCTGGGAGGGAAGCATGAATCTGTTTGTGGAATTGGGAGAAGGTTAGTTGGGTGTTGCCTATAGTTGGGATTGGAATATTAAGTGTCGGGAAACACGGGGTGCCTATAGAATCTGAGGTATAACAATCATGGATAGGGTTTTATGGGTGGTATAGTGAACTAGGGTTTAGTGGAGATGTAGGGTTATGGCTTGGTGTCAAATCATAAGGGTAATACGGAGGTGGTGATGGTGGATATGGTGTTGGAGGCAAGGGGTTCGGAAAGGAATAGTTTGGTTGTTCTAAAGAATAATAAGCAGTTTGAGAGGGAAAACATATGTATGACTTACTTGGTTCGTTTCCGAGTTCCCACTCACACGAACATGTCGAATTCTTCTCTTTGTTATGAAGATTTTCTTCAATTTGAATTTTGTCTTCATAGTTATATTTTGAATAGTCCCATTCGTATCCAAAATCATCCATAGTCGACTCATCGAAATTTTCGGCCTCATAGTAAGAGAAGTTATCTTCTTGTCGATCATTGAAATAAATATTTTTGTAAGATAAATCATCTTCCTCGCAATTCGATCTTTCGTCAAAAAAACTTTCATCGCTATAAGACGAACAATCCATTGATATACAAAAACTAACCTTCACGAAAAAAATTTCCAGACTTTTGATGGCTCTGAATACCACTTAATGTAGTCGCAGCGGAATTAAAAGAAGACGATAAAAGTAAAGGAAGAACGATAAAATAACTCTAAATAACTGAAAGCTTTATTAAGTTTGATTGGTTTTTCTCTTCAACATGAAAAATAAAGACAGAGTGGACTTTCTTTTATAGGATATTAGACTTTCCTAGATGAACTAAAACTAAACTTTCCTAAATAATAGAAATGCTGAAATAATGAAACTTCCTAAACCTAGATTCAATACGAATCTTACTAAACTGAGACTCTTCCTAAAACCTAATGTTATGGCCGACTGGCCTATATGGGCGAGAGGCCTATGGAAAACGGGCCCGACCCGGGTGCTCCTGGATCATTATCACATCTTCATGATGTATCAATACTAAAATAGATATCGATTTCTCAAAAAAAAAAGATGGAAATGGTTTGGTAGGACTAAAAAATTATTATCGTTAATTCAATTTTAGCCCCAATTTGTGACAAACGGTTGAATCTGGCCCCATACATGATACATCATATGCTTTCACATGTCAAATTTGATCCTCTTATCCGGGTGTCCATTTCAGCCATCAATTTGTTATTTACCTTTGTGATTTTAGTTCTTTTTTCCTATTTATTTATTTATTCCTTTAATGTATTTCTATATTTGTTAAAAAGAATTAAATCAAATTAGGGATATTGGTCGTTGCAGGTCGACATGTCTAATTTTTCAAATGAGTCATGTCTCACAAATAAATTGTGTCGTTTGAAATACGTCATTATATGTTGTTAAGCACTATTGCATAAAGTGGAAAAAAATCCTATTTCTCATATGTATGATAAAGATATTTTTCTTAAGAGGTGATTCTTAAAGAATGGGGAGATTTGCTATTTAAACACCCTTTCGTATAATTAACTTGTTGTTTGGACTCCCTTTTTTCAGTGTTGCACTTTTGACCCCCTTTTTCAAATAAAATGTTAAATATAATATTTCTAAAACATTTTAAAGGGGAAAATACTATCTTACCCTCTACTTAACTTAACGTTACCTAAATAGTTAACCACACTGAGTTAACCTTCTTCTTCTTCCCAACTTTATAGTAGAGATCTGTTTTTTCTGTTCTTCATCTCTTGGGGAGTGGGCAAATACTATTATTCTAGAGCAGTTGAATCAATGGGAACAAAATCATTAGTTTTGTTTCTTCTCTTAGGTTTCTCCGTTATCGTTTTATCTTCAATCTTCTTAATCAACAACTCCAAATATCAAAACCATATTCACAAACACCTATGTTTCTTACTTAAATTTGGTTCTTAACTTATTCCCAAGATGAATTTTACGTACCCATGTTGATTGGTTCAGTAGTAATGTTAAAGTTTAGCAAGTAAGAATTACTTTGAGTTTGGGTTTTGGGCAACCAAGGGTTTAATTGGAGAAGCATTTTTGCATCTGTAATTGGATTTGTGGTTCACGTTTTAAAACTGTTGTGTTGTAGGTGGTGGTAGGTTTTTGTTCTCATGTTGAGTTTGATTATTATAACTACACGTCTCTCTCTCTTTTCTCTCTCTCTAAATTAGGTGAATTTGCTTAGGTAATTGCAGGGATGAATGTACGACCATGGGTACATCTACATCATTGGTTTCCTACAATTTAAGAGTTCCCCTGTTAATAGGTTCTGGGTTTATCATGAAAACCCCTAAATTGTATCCTTAACATCCCCATCAACAAAAGAATCCCAAATTATAAATTATGATCTTTCATTACAATTTCAAATATGATGTTGTTTTTTTGAAGTTCCTTATTTATAATAGTGGTTAATTTATTATTAATAGGATAATTTGGGTTGTTGTTTGTGAGGTGTGTTGTTAAATAGAGGAAGAAAATGAGTCCAAACTACTTTAGTTAAATAAATTAGGGAGTCCAAATTACAATATTGATTATGTAAGGGTAGAGTTGAAATTTTTTAAAATATAACTTTAGGGACGGAATATTCTCGCGTGATTCCGTCAAAGGAGAGTCCGAGGTGCAACTCTGAAGAAAGGGGGTCCAAACGGCAAGTCAATTATATGAAAGGGGGTCCAAACAACAAGTCTCCTTAAAGAATATCATATCATTATAAAAACATATAAGGTAGAATTCTACGAATTTTTTAAAGAGCCGTGATTTAATGAGCTCAAGCTCATATGAAAATTATGAGCTTGAGCTCATTCACCGTAGATCTAAGAAGATCAACGAGGGCCAAAAAATACAGTTGTACTCCTTATTAACAAATAACTACAAGTCACACTTTATATATATAATTACAGAATTACCACCATCTTCTCAATTCATCTCTCCTCCTTTCGTCTCTCAACCTTATTTTCCTTTTCAATCTCCACTTGTGAAGAAGAACATAATCCAGTCTGCCCGTATCTGATGATCTCTCATAAACTCCGTTGAATAGTTTGAACAATCCGAAGATTATGAACTAGAAATACATCAATTATTTTTAAAAGAAGTTAATTTCCAGGAATGGAGTCTTACCTAATTTTTAAGGTTTGGGTTTGAACTCAGGAGTTAATTTCAGAAGAAGTTGATAACATTCATCCACTATTTTCTTGTTTTTTTAAGTATATCTATGAGATGGTTCTGAAATTTTGTTGGATTATTGGGTTCAACTTGGTATGATCTTGATGATCATTCAAACCAAGTCATATCGTGATATGACCAATGAATGAAAGTGGGGGTTACAGGATCCAAATTTCGAATGATCAAAATTGAAGAGTGGAAAACCTAAAGCTCCATTGTTTAAAATTGTTTTAGCTGCAATACATATTTGGTTTCTTCCAGTTGTTGTTCTAAAAGAAGGAGAACATGGGTTTTAGTCAAATCTAACAACCGTAGATGGATAAGCAACTATTGAATCAACCATGGCTTATCTTTGTTAAAAAGAGGATCTGAGAGGAATAATCTATTGAGGTAATTAATAGATATAACAATAGTTAGAGGAGAAAAGGCATTAACACTTCAAATCCATTCAACAAACACCATAAGCATTTGCAAGATTTAAATCAGATTTGGATTTAATAATATGATTCTGATTTGGGTTTGGGTCTTCTTTTTCTTCGGAGAAATGAGGGATGGTGTTAGAACTAAAAGTCGCGGAAGCTATCGAACCTATCTTAGAAATTGATCCGATTATGAAGATTAATCGAAAAGCTAAGTCAAAATCAAATATGCGAACAGAATTTAACGAGGTTCGGCTTTAAAGCCTACGTCCTCGGGCGAACAAGAAATCTTTATTGAAGGATAGATGAAGACGACTCACACAACCCGCAAGTTCGTCACAAGATGGTACCGTATAGAAATTAACCTTCTATACTAAATCTTCGACGACCGAGAAATTTAACACCGCTCAAAAACTATGAAAAATTTCTCTCACTCTTGCTTTCTCTCTCTCTAGCTCTCTAAAGAAGAGTTGTTGTTGATGTGTTTGTTGATGTCTATTACCAATACACAAACCCCTATATATATATATAGCTTTTTATCCACCGACCATAATAGGAATTGGTAGCCTTGTAGCCAAAATTTAGAAACCAAAGAAAACCGACCTCAATGCAATTGATGCCATGAAACCGCCTATTGGCTTTTGCAAAACTAAACCGCCAATACCAATATCCTATACTGCCTTCTTTTGGAAACTGCCTCAAATGCCTCTTACAATTCTCCACCTCGTACACAATTTGATACTCTTCAAATTTTGGACGAACACCAGGATACTCCTTGTAAGATATATTTGCTTCTTGTAACTTCATCCGACTGCGCCATATGACCATGGCTGCCTACGTACCCTTTTACAGGATCAAGCCTACCGTAGTTCTACCAACCCTTCACATAAAGAAAACCTTGTCGCCATTACGCCCTTTCGGGCAACTTAACACGAGCCGATTTGTAGCAATTCCAGACAATGCTGAAACTTGCTACATGTCACCACTTTAGTCAACATGTCCGCGGGATTCTCATCCGTGTGTACCTTCATGAGAGAAACATCACCTTCCTCTATGACATCTCGTACGAAGTGATACCTGACATCGATATGCTTAGTACGAGCATGATGGACCTGATTCTTCGCCAAGTGGATCGCACTTTGACTATCACACCATACATCTACGCACTCCTGCTTAATCCCTAGATCATCCAGAAGACCCCACAACCACAATGCTTCCTTCACACCCTCGGCCATAGCCATATACTCGGCCTCCGTAGTAGATAATGCAACTGTAGATTGTAACATCGATCGCCAACTAACTGGAGCACCATGTACCCTAAATACATAACCAGTAGTAGATCGTCTTCTATCTAGATCGCCAGCATAATCTGAGTCAACATAACCGCTTACTGGACATGTGTCTCCACCAAAGCACAAACCCGTATCAACGGTACCCTTTAAGTACCTCAAGATCCACTTCATAGCTTCCCAATGTGTCTTCCCCGAGTTTGCCATAAACCTACTAACCACACTGACCGCCTGTGAAATGTCCGGACGAGTACACACCATAGCGTACATCAAACTGCCAACTGCACTAGCATACGGTACACGATCCATATGATCCTTCTCCGCCGTAGTAGTGGGAGATTGTCTTTCCGAGAGCCTGAAGTGTGGTGCCAAAGGTGTTGACACCGCCTTCGCATTCTGCATCCCAAATCGAGAAACTACTCGTTCGATGTAACCTTTCTGATTCAAGTACAGTTTCTTACTTGACCGCTCTCTTTTAATCTCCATTCCTAGTATCTTCTTTGCAGCGCCCATGTCTTTCATCTCAAACTCTTGACTGAGTTGAGATTTCAACTTATTTATCTCCACCATGCTTCGAGAAGCAATAAGCATGTCATCCACATACAAAAGGAGATAAATAAAGTCACCTTCGCGAAGCTTTTTGATGTATACACAACAATCATAGTCACTTCTGCGAAAACCATGCTTTAGCATGAAAAAATCAAATCGTTTGTACCATTGGCGAGGGGATTGTTTCAATCCGTAAAGAGACTTTCTCAAACGACATACTTGATTTTCTTTACCCTCAACCTTGTATCCCTCAGGTTGAGCCATATAAATTTCTTCTTCCAAATCTCCGTGCAAGAAGGCGGTTTTATCATCGAGTTGTTCCAGCTCAAGATCACTGTGAGCAACAGTACTCAATAGCACCCGAATAGAAGTATGTTTCACGACTGGTGAGAAAATCTCATTGTAGTCGACCCCTTCTTTCTGTGCATAACCCTTGGCCACTAGTCTTGCCTTATACCTTGTACCCTTGATCTCGGAAGAATCCTCTTTCTTCTTGTACACCCATTTACAACCAATAACAGACTTTCCTTCGGGCAATGGGACAACCTCCCATGTCTTGTTCTTGTGAAGAGACTCCATCTCTTCTTGCATAGCAACCAACCAACTCTCTCTTTCCTCCGCGGTAATAGCTTGTTTGAAGGTGAACGGCTCGTCGTCTTCCACCGAGAGTGCATATTCAACCACATTTTCCTGCCCGTAATGCCTAAGAGGTTTGTCTGACCCTAACCTCTGTACCGGCTTATATAACCGTTTCGGCCTAGTGTGTACTGAAACATCCTGCTGCTGTTGTTGTAAAACTTGTGTACCTTCCCCTTGAACCTCCTCATGATCGGGTTCATCAATTTCCTCATCCTGAGTTTTATCCTGATGCTCCACCTGATCATGATTCCTAGAAACCCGTTGGTCTTCGGCTTCTACTTCCACTACTTGAGCTTTAGTAGACCCAACATCACCACAACTAGGCACCGTAGCTTTCGCCATAGCTACAATAGATGACTCATCAAACACCACATCTCTGCTGATTACAAACTTCTTGTCTTCCGTACACCATAACCGATAACCCTTGACTCTTGTAGCATATCCTAAGAAAATTGCCTTCTTTGCTCTATTGTCAAGTTTGTTACCTTTAACATGGTAATAGGCCGTACAACCGAAAACCTTAAGTCTCCCGTAATCTGCATGTTCACCTGACCACACCTCGTAAGGTATGCAGCCATCTAAAGAAGAATGTGGAGACCTGTTCACAATATAACAAGCTGTAGCAACAGATTCTGCCCACCATTCTACGCCTAATCCCGAATTGGAGCGCATACATCTAGCCTTCTCAAGTAGTGTACGGTTCAATCTCTCTGCGACTCCATTCTGTTGAGGTGTGTTTACTACTGTCCAGTGCCTCACAATGCCTTCCTGATTACAAAACTCCTTGAATGCCCCATCCGTGTACTCAGTCCCATTATCCGATCTTAACGTGCTTCAGCTTTCGACCAGTTTTGTTCTCAACCATTGCTTTCCACATCAGGCATGTGTTGAATACCTCATTCTTATGCTTCAGAAAATAAAGCCAGACAAATCTCGAATGATTATCAACGAATGTAACAAAATACCTGGAACCACCTTTGGAAGGTAACTTTGCCGGTCCCCAGACATCGGTATGTACGTAGTCTAATACCTCTTTGCTCTTGTGCTTGCTTGTAGAGAACGTCACCCTGTGTGCCTTCCCGAACACACAATGCTCACAAAACTCCATGCAAGGCTTCTTCATGTCCTTCAACAAGCCTTTCCCGCACATCAAAGATAGACCCTTTTCTGACATATGCCCAAGGCGCATATGCCAAAGCCTCGTACTAGCCGTTGGATCCCTTCCACTGATTCCTACTACTACATCTCCAGTAACTGTTGTCCTCAAAAGTTTGTATAAATTACCGTAACGAGTACCTCTCATTACCACCAAAGAACCCTTAACGACTTTTATGGAGCCATTCTCTATAATTATCTTACAGCCGTTCCGCTCCAACACACCAAGGAAAATTAGATTTTTCCGCAAATCGGGTATGTGTCTTACGTCCGTCAATGTTCTCACCACTCCATCGTGCATCTTGATACGTATTGTTCCGAGTCCCACAGTTTTACATATACTATCATCACCCAGTATAACTATACCACCATCTATACTCCTATAGGTAGTAAACCACTCCCTATTTGGACACATATGGTGTGACGCCCCTGAATCAAGCATCCACTTATCGGAGATCTTCTCAGACACCTCTGTCACCGAGAAACATTCGTCAGGGTCTTCTGACACATATCCCGCCTCTTGCATCTCTTGGTTCCCCTTGTAGCCTTCGTTCTTTTGCTTCAATTTTCTCTTTGGACAAGCCGCTTTATAGTGGCCAAGCTCACCACAACTAAAGCACGTTTTCTTGAAAGAGCCTCTAGATTTGGATCTAGATTTCCCGCCCTTTCCCTTTCCCCTTTCATTACTCCTCCCCCTCGTTACAAACAACCCTTGTGCTTGTTCCTTGTCTACTCCACCCGATGCCATACTGCTAGTAGCAACCTTACGAAGGTCATCCGCTAATAGCGAATTTCTCGTCTCTTCCATGCTTAGACTATCACCAACAAGCATCAAAGTTTGAACAAGGTTCTCATAGGATTTAGGCAATGAAAGTAACAATATGAGGGCTTGGTCCTCATCCTCAACCTTAACATCAATATCCTTCAAATCTGAGATAATCCTGTCAAACCTATTCACATATTCCTGACCTCTTCCATTCTACATGTGAATAATTTGGATTTTAAGTAGACCCGATTTGTTAAAGTTTTCGTCATGAAATTGTTTTCTAGCTTTAACCACACACTCGCCGCCGTTGTTTCTTCGTCTACTAGGAACGCCACGTCCCTCTCAAGACACAACATAATGGTTGCCCGTGCTTCGAGATCTAACTCTTCCCAATCCTCATCTGACATATCTCCTGGTTTCTTTTCCGTCAACGTCTTGTGTAATTTCTGCGAGATTAGCAGATTCTTCATCTGCATTCGCCAATAAGAAAAATCGTTTTTCCCATTGAACTTCTCTATCTCATATTTCCCTGCTTTGACCGTACCATTTCTCGATCTCATCTTCTTCTTCGTTCAATCTCAAACAAGGCTCTGGTACCAATTGTTAAAACTAAAAGTCGCGGAAGCTATCGAACCTATCTTAGAAATTGATCCGATTATGAAGATTAATCGAAAAGCTATGTCAAAATCAAATATGCGAACAGAATTTAACGAGGTTCGGCTTTAAAGCCTACGTCCTCGGGCGAACAAGAAATCTTTATTGAAGGATAGATGAAGACGACTCACACAACCCGCAAGTTCGTCCCAAGATGGTACCGTATAGAAATTAACCTTCTATACTAAATCTTCGACGACCGAGAAATTTAACACCGCTCAAAAACTATGAAAAATTTCTCTCACTCTTGCTCTCTCTCTCTTTAGCTCTCTAAAGAAGAGTTGTTGTTGATGTGTTTGTTGATGTCTATTACCAATACACAAACCCCTATATATATAGCTTTTTATCCACCGACCATAATAGGAATTGGTAGCCTTGTAGCCAAAATTTAGAAACCAAAGAAAACCGACCTCAATGCAATTGATGCCATGAAACCGCCTATTGGCTTTTGCAAAACTAAACCGCCAATACCAATATCCTATACTGCCTTCTTTTGGAAACTGCCTCAAATGCCTCTTACAGATGGAGTGTGGGATCCGGTAGATGGAACGAAAAAGATGGTAGCAGTTCTGTAATTAATATATAAAATCGGACTTATAATTAAATGTTAATAAAGAGTACAGTTGGGTTTTTTCTTTGCCCCCTTGATCTAAGAAGATCAACGGTCAATGAGCTCAAGCTCATAATTCCCATATGAGCTTGAGCTCATTGAATCACGACTCTTTTTTAAAAACAAAGTGATGCTACTTAAGCGAGTACCAATTCTTATCTATGGAAGTACCTATTGTTGAAAGTTATTCTAAAGGGTTCCGCAATTTAATTTGTTTTAGAATGGGGAAATTGTTCTAGTCCTTGTCGGAGCCATATGAATATTCAGTTTTGAAATTGTGAGCAAGGTAAAAAGACCGGCCCTAAAGAAATAACAATTCAAAGTGAAAGCAAAATAAATCACAAATACTCCGAATTTAATGACTTATTCCTCCATATGCGTTTAAAGAACTCTAACTCCCACTGAAAATCAATCTAACGAATTTCTTCCATGGTGGAACTCCACCTGTCCCGGGTAAGAAGTCATATTCCGACAAGAAAGAGCTTAGTCCTATAGTTTGTTTGATGGAAGCAAAAGTAAGGTATACTTTTCTTACCTAAGCTAATTCACAATGAGTTTGTGCCTGTGATCCTAAGTACCTAAGGTTAGACTTTGTTTTCTTTTTTTTGTTAAAAACCTAAGGTTAGACTTTAGATGTTAAACATCTAAAATCCCGTTGATAGCATTAGGTTACGTTAAAAAACCCAACATATACAAAACATTGTGCATTTGTTCGATACAAGCTGGTGCTTGTTTGAAAAAATAATCAGCACACCTAAAAAACCTTGAACAACCCTGAAAGAAACAACAAAAAAAACCTTGAAAAACATTTCAACAACAAAAACAACGCTAACAAATGAAAATGCACACCTAAAAAATACAAAATTTTTACATTTGTTAAAAATAGCTAAAACAAAAAAAAAACGAAGCATGAAAAACCTAAACAAAATATTTCATAAATACAAAAACAAAATAATGGTAAAAAATGAAAAGATGTTTAGGAAAAAAATAAGGGTAAAAAAACGTTTGGAGAAGAACATTGAAAAACAACCAAGGAATAAACACATCAGAAAATTCAGGAGGAAAATCGAGAGTAAGAAATAGGCGTTCTTTTTTTAAGGCCGCGGCTTTGGGGAATAAAGAAAATTCTCCGGAGAATAAAGACTTTTCTTAAAACTAGTCAAATAAGATTATAAAAAAAAAAAAATTATGTTTGAAGGTCGCCGGCCGTAAAATTGACCGGCCGGCGACTTTCGTCGGAGAAGATGACGAGGTGTCGAGAAGATGAAGTGGCAGAGAGAACAGATGAGATGGAGGAGAACTTTCAAAAAAATGTATTCTGTATTCCCTATAAAAATTTATTTTCCGGAGAATTTTCAAAAAAATCTGGATTCACTCGAGAATTTATTCCCCGGAGAATTTTCTTTATTCCCCAAAGCCGCGGCCTTTTTTAATTTATCATAGCCCTTTTGATAATTTTATCTCTTACGTATTTTTCCGATATTTAGAAATTGTGGTCATCTTTTTTTTTTGCACTTACCAATATTTATCTAATTTGTTATCGCCTCAACTATTAATACTAAAAATGGTTGGACATTACACATGATACTATCAAATTTAATCACCCAAGTCCTTAAAATAACTTGTAAAGAAAGATTGCCAAACTTTTAAAACTTTGGTGAATCTACTTAATTTGATGATTTTATTGCTTTCAGTCACCGAAAATGCTATAGTTACTTAACCGTTTCTTTACTCGTTAACCAGTCCAATAACCCAAGTGCCATCTCTCTCCGTAAATCTATTGATGCCTACTGGTGTTAGAAATTTTTTTGTGATCAATGCCTATAATTTTATTACTTTTCCTCTACAAATTTGACTCTCTTATTCCTTAAATCTAACTCAAAAAGAGAAACTCTGGATGACAACTTTTGAATTTAAACTTGAAAATCAAAGTAAATTTTCAATATTTGGAGGTGAAACTCAAGTTATTTCTCGAATATTGGCGGTGAAATGTTTTGAAATGGGTCTGGTGAATCTGAAAGAGATTTTTTGGATTTTGGTGGTGAAACTCAAAACATCCCTTTGAATTCGAAAAACATCCTTCTTTTTCTTATTGATCCCTTACTTTTGCTATATATATATATATATATACACACTAGGGTATAGCCCGTGCCCTGTGCACGGATTTTCTAATAATTATATTATAGAAGAGTAATAAATATATAGTAAAAATGATAAAGATGTTTAAAATGGAAATATGATAGAGAGAGATAGGTTTAAATATATATTCATATACAATAGGTAGTTATGGGAGATTGTTCTGGTTGTGGGCAGTAGTTTTGGCTGAGGTAGTTTCAACCGAATTTGATAGAGAGAGATTTTAGGGAGAAAGTTAAGGGATTATTGATTGTGGGTAATCGAATTGGTAGAGAGATTGGGTAGTTAGAATCGAATTGGAAAAGAGATTTTAGGGAGAAGAAGATGTGGGCAGTTTTTTTGTTATTATTTAAGACATAAATAGCCTTTAGCATATATCTAATTACGAAATTTGTTATAAAAATCTGACGGACACGAATATCTCATAGATAAATCGTACGGTCCATCTACAAAAAGCCATTGCGCTATATATAATATATATATATATATATATATATATATATATGTCCCCACTGATCAAAATGTTGAACAACAAGCCACAAACAAAGATCCATTGGTTCCACTCGAAATAGGAATGAGATTTAGTAGTGATGATGGGTAATTTAGTTTTCAAGAAATGTGCTAAGAAAAAAGGATTTTATATTAGGAAGATATCAAGAGTGAAAGATTTAGATGGGAATGACGTTATATAGCATTTTTGTGTTCTAGATAAGGCAATAAAATTTGTAAGACTAACAAGTCATTGAAGCCATAACCACGACATTAGTCCTACAACATCTCGGTACTTCAAATGTAACAGAACTATTAGTAAGACTGTGAAAAGACAACTCGAGTTATGTGATAAAGCAGGTATCACAGTGAACAAAAATTTCCATTGACCCGTTAGTGGGTACGATAATGTCCTTTTACAAAAAAGGATGTTTAGAGTTTCTTAGAAGAAAAAAGAAGGAAACAATTTAGTAAGGCTATGCAAAATCATTAAAAAAAAATTTCTTGAAAATGGTTGAACAAAGAAAATGAGTTCTTCTTTAAAATCGATCAGGACGAATATGCTCGGCTAAAAAGAAGCCTAAACAAATAAAGGGAGAAAGATTGAATTTTTTTTCCAACACAAGTGGTCGATTTACAGAGAGAGGGAGATACGAGAGCGAGAAAGAGAGAGAGAGGGAGAGAGAGAGAGGGAGAGAGAGAGTGAGTGAGTTACAGGAGAGAGAAGGTTGTTGAGTAGTTTTTAGGGGTTTTTAGTTTTTAAAATCTTGACCGTTCAATATTGAACGTCCAAATTTAAGTCAATTTTTCAAACTTTCAATTCACATGGGTGACTCGACTGGTTAAGAGGTGAGTAAACGGTTGAGTAACGGTAGCACTTCCTTTCAGTCACCGAGCGAAAAATCATAATATGCAACAGTAATGGTATATCTCATATTAATCAATTTTAGTTAAAATATAAGATGGCTTACCATTGATTTCGTTTATAATTATTAGATTTACAACTCTAAACTTTGAACAAAAAAAAAAAAGATTTACTACTCTAAGGTAAAGGTAGTGGTTCAGGATATGGGAGACACTTATGGACAAAATGTTCCGTAGACATTTCAAGACATGTTGGTACGTTTATCGATCCATAGACAAAATGTCTTTATAGACATTGCAAGACATTAAGTTTATAGACAAAATATCTTGGAGACATTTCAAGACATTTAGTTCATAAACAAAATGTCTTATAGACATTTCAAGACGTCTGGTCCAAAGACAAAATGTTCTGGGGACATTTTAAGATATTGAATCCATAGACAAAATGAGTAATGGATATTCACGGTTGTCTACGAAAGTACGACAAACATATATCTGAAATGTTAGTACAAATATATTATTTCATATGATTAAACAATAATGATAATATTAAAATAATAAATGTCCACCAATTGTCTATTAATGTCTACAGATATCCAAGAATATCTACAAACATTGAAAAATATATTTTTGAAATATTAGTACAAATATATTATTTCATATGATTAAACAACAATGATTTCAAATGTCCATAAAACCAATTTGTCTTGAAATGTCCATATTTCGTGTCTCAAACGAATAACAAAGACATTTCGAGACAGTTGAAATGTCTCAAACGAAAACACATACATTTGGAGACATTTGAAATGTCTCCAACCAATATCACGGACATTTAGAAACATATAGAGACATTTGATTTGTTCCAAAAGAATATCACAGACATTTGGAGACATTTAAAATACCCCCAACATAGATATTTAGAGACATTTAAAATGTCTCCAACTAATAACAGGGATACCAATGTCTTGAACCACTACCACCCCCTAAGAGCATCTCTAATGCAAAACTCAAAAAAATCTCTATTCATCCTATGTGTTAAGTTCCAATTGACATTCTCACTCCTAGGAGGCGTTAATCGAGATTCTTAATTTTTTTATGTCTCCAATACAAAATTCTAAAATTATCTTATTTACTATGTGGCATAGTTATTTTTGTAAATAAATAATTAGTTATTTTAGAAAATGGGAGATTTTAAAGGCAATGCCCAAACTTGTTAATGGCAAGCATTTCTAAAGGCAATCTCTGAAATGGTTAAAGGCAATGCGCGTACAGGAGGCAATGCCGTAACTAATGTTTGACCTAGATCGTTAGGTCGTGTCGACCATAATAGTAAAAAAATAAAAATAAATCTTCGTCTTCCTTCTTCTTCTTCTTCTTCTTTCTGCTCTCTCTCTCTCTCTCTCTCTCTCTCTCTCTCTCTCTCTCTCTCTCTCTCTCTCTCTCTCTCTCTCTACTAAACCCATCTTTAGATCTCCATTGTCAAATTGTTTCCTCAATAATAGGTTCATGATACTAATTAAAACTTTTAGTTGCAGCTTTCATGATCTTCTCGTGACCATCTAAATCAAACCATCTTAACCAAGGCAGATAATCTGATATACAAAATGCATATAAATGAGATAAAACCCTAAAAAGTGCATCAACATGTTCTTCTTCTTGAAAACTAGGTCATCCATCTTTACTTCCCTCCCCAAAATACCTCTTAATCTCTTATTGAACATAATCTTTCTAATGACATTTCCACTGTATTGCCTCACTACAAGTCTTAGATCAATCTCTGCACCACAACCCACATCTCCATTAATGGAGTTTTATGATCTTGCTCAAACCCTTTCTTGCACAGGTTATTCATATAGAAAACAAGGTCATTAGCTTCTTCATTTCTCTTCCCAAGTAAACATTTTAGTCTGGAAGGGTTAATAACTTCAGAAGCTACACATAACTCGATTAGGTTTCCGACTACCGGCCATGGCACATGATCAGGAGGAAGTGGAGCTTCTCCTCCTTCTTTGGTGGCGGATGATTGTGACAATTAAGGGTTTTTTCTAATCATTTGATCCAACTTGAATGAAAAATATGAAAAATGTAGAGAGAGAAAGAAGAGAATAGGAAAAGGAAGGAGAGAAGAAAAGATTTAAGGTCATCGGCCTGAGATCGCGTGCCGGTGACTTTTTGCCGGAGAAAGAAAAAAATAGAGGTGGGTAATAAATACCTTCACGTTTAGGCATTGCCTTTAACAATACTTGGTCCATTTGTTTTGACCAAGTCATTAGTGAAAAATACATTGCCTTTAACAAGTTTGTCCATTGCCTATAAAATTTCCCTTAGAAAATAAAGAAGACTCGATTTCTATTGATTGAAAATTAAATATTGATGAGTTGGACAATTCGAGATATCTAAAGAGGACACTCTTTTTAGAGTCTCTTGAGATATCTTTATTCCACCCTCGACACGTCATCTTAGAGAGTCAAATCTAGTGTTGCATTGGAGAGGATTTTTAATAAAAAACTCAAAAAATCTTAGGTGGCACTCGGAGTTTCTAAGATTGAGTGTTGCTTGGAGATGCTCTAAAACACAACGAAAAACTCACTCCCAATTCTAACATTGTGAGTCATCAACCTAGTTTATAAACTTAGAACACGTAGCAATCTAACATTCAACACATGTCCCATTTTCTCTTTTACAAAGCTGACTATTCAAAACCGCCATTCTCACTCCCACTTCTCTGTTTATAGATCTTCTCATCCCTTATCTTCTTCATCATCATCTCAATTCCATATTCAAAGATATCAGAAACAACCCAATACTAACACTCTCTCTCTCTCTCTCTCTCAAACAATGGCATCTGATAAAGCTACAACAAGATCTGAAACAGAAGCAAAGGAAGTTCATGAAGATCAGCCAAGAGTGTCAAAACTAGCTACCCATTTTGAATCTCTAGCTGAGAAAGCAAAAAACTCAGGACTTCAAGTCAGTGATGAAGAAAAAGAAACCCATACTGAGAAAATGAAAGAACCCCATACTGGTAAAGAAAGAGGAACTCACAGGAAAGTTAGTACTCATGAAAAGCATATTCAATCTCAAGATCAATTCAAGGACTCAAATATCAGTCAACATCAAAAAAGTACTACCCAAGGCGGTAATCAGGATCATCAAGATGTTGAAAGTTCAAATTCATTGGAAGAAATTGGAAAATTTAGACAACAAGCACAACAGAACTCCATGGAAGCCATTAATGCAGCAGAAGAGAGATATCAAAAGGCCAAAGGAGGTCAAAATGATGTGAAAAACTCACCTTCATTGGAGGAAATTGGAGAACATAGACAACAAGCACAAGAGAACTCAATGGAAGCCATTAAAGCTGCAGAAGAGAGGTATCAGAAGGCAAAAGAAGCTGGTTCTGCAGCTTTACATGATGTAAAAGAATGTGTTGTTCATGGGTTAAGTGCTGCTTCTACTTATGTTGCTGATAAAAGTGCTAAAGCAAAAGATACCACCATTGAAAAGGGTAGTCAAGCTTTAGGTTACACAGCAGAGAAAGCTCAACAAGGGTTATCTGTGACTAAAGACACAACTTTGGGTGTTGGAAAAACTGCCATGGAAAAAGCTCAACAAGGGTTAAGTGTGACCAAAGATACCACTTTGGGTGTTGGAAAAACTGCCATGGAAAAAGCTCAACAAAGGTTAAATGTAACCAAAGATACCACTTTGGGTGTTGGAAAAACTGCCATTGAAAAAGCTCAACAAGGATTATCTGTGACTAAAGATACTAGTCTGGGTGTTGGGAAAACTGCCATGGAAAAGGCTCAACAAGGGTTAAGTGTGACCAAGGATACCACTTTGGGTGTTGGAAAAACTGCCATTGAAAAAGCTCAACAAGGATTAAGTGTGACAAAAGATACCACTTTAGATGTTGGAAAAACTGCTTTAGATTATACTGGTAAGAAAGCAGTGGAAGCTAAGGATATAGTAGTGACTAGTGGTGGTAGTGCAGTTCATTATGTAGGAGAGAAAGCTGTAGGTGTTAAAGATTCAGCCATTAATGTTGGAAAAAGTGCTGTAAATTATGCTGGTGAGAAGGTTGTTGCAGCTAAAGATGCTACTGTTGAAGCAAGTAAGAAGGGTTTTGGTTTTGCAGGTCAGGCTCCATCTGAAGTTAAAGAAGGAGAAGTAGGTGCAACTAAATCTGCCATGAAAGATACAAGCAAGAAAGTACAAGAAACCAATAAATCATCTGGTATCAGGGTGAGACTTTGATTACTACATTTCAATTTCATTTCTTTGTACTACTTTGATAATAAGTTCAAGCAAGTTGAACCCATTGTAGAATAGAATTGAACTTAATAAGGCACTATAATGCCAGGAATCTGTTAGATAGATGGATTTTGTCCTTAGATTATTTGGTTATAGATTAGAGAGGAAAGGGTATCCCAGGCTACCCATTCTCTTGGGTTTGGGATTCCTAAATATATAAAGATGGAATGAGAAAGGGGATCAGAAACCTAACCCACCCACCGACCCACGCGGATTCAGGATTTCGGAATCTTGACAATGTGATTCCCCTGATACATTCTTGTGTACCAACTACCAACACCAAGTAAGCACCAAACATGGCCTAAATGAAGTCAAGTTCACCCTTAAAATCCAAATCTTGTTGGTCTGGCACGAATTCGCATTACCTTTATTGTGGAGGGGATTTCGAGTATCATATGCATCACTGGTTTGAATTTTGAGATTTTATATCTAACCCTGAAATGGAATGAAATATGTGTTAATGCAGAAAGAAACAGAGCAAACATATGAAGAAAGTGAAGAAGGGAAAGGAGAGAAGAAATATGAGGTTGAAGTGAAAGAGGAGGAAGAAAATAAAGGTGTAGGGATATTGGAAGCAGTTGGAGAAACTCTAGTTGAAATAGCACAGAATGCCAAAGATATAGTTGTTGGCCATGAAAGGGTTGTAGTTGTTGGTCAGGAAGAGAATATTCAGCAGCAGCAGCAGCAGCACTAGAGAGATGATCTATGGAGTTTCATGCTTATAGTTTCTTCTTCATCTTGTTGTTGTTTTTCTTTTCTTTTTTCGTTGGGGAAGTCGGTCTTAAGCAAGTTTGTTTACATCGGATAAATTTGAATATAAGAAGTGTTACTTAAAAGTAAGTATTTCGTTGCGGCATTCTATCGAACATGCACGGGTGGTTTTTGAGAATTCAATTCGATAATCGACATTCTTGTGATCGGGGACTGATTACATATCAAACCCTAGGATCATCACAAATCTTCACCTTCTCACGGATTGGGGCAGTGACAAGAGGCAAATTTCTTGAACATAAACATTATAATTTATACCCTAATCTAAAGAAAGAACCATAGATATTGAACTTTAAAAGGAAAATGCACTTAGAAATTGTAAATTATGTCAAACAAAAATCACAACTTGTAACCTTAGATCAAAATCTACATTTTCACACAAAATACAAGAACACCCACAAACCTAAACTTGAATCTATACAATAAAATAGTAGAAAATAGGTGACTAAGATGACTGCAATTATAGAAATTTCAACATGGGATCTGAGAAGTGAACCATTCCATCACATGAATTGGAGCTTTAATCAGTTCAAGTGCAAGTTCAACTATGATTGTTACACATAAACAACAAGGGCATATGCAAGTTAACAACAATCTGCAAAAAATCAAATTGGTAGATGATAAAGAAAACCCAGATCAAGAATTACCAAGGAACAGAAAAACTGAATAGGATTAGTTAATTTAGAGAGAGGAAGATGAGGAATTAGTAAATTACCCAACAATCCAGATGACAATACCAACAATGGAGATTAGAAGAGATAAAAAGGCAAAAGGAAGACCTAGAAGGAATCCTAATGGTCTGCAGTCACCATCACAACACATCTTTGCTGGTTTTCTTCTTCTTTAATATGTTCCGGAGTTGCTAAACGTCGGACTCTCTCTCTCTCTCTCTTTATCTATCTATCTCAATCAGTTGTTATACAAACACGTTTCCACCCAAAACTTGACAACGATAAAGATTCAGAAGAATTTTGGGTTAAAAAATGATAAGATTCAAGAAAAAAATTATGCATTTCAACAAAAAAAAAAAAAAAGTTATGCACTAAAAAAAATGTTATACACACACTTTGAAGCAGGGACTAGGGAATCAGGATAGGCATCTCATCAAAAAAAAAATCAGGATAGGCCGGGTGTATGGACTACGCTGAATGGGCTATGAAACTTTATGTCCAGTGTTCAACAAAAAAAACTTTATGTCCACTAAAATTATTGGGCGGACTTAAACCGACAATTCATCTTTTTTTTTTTTTTTTTTTGTTAAGAGGTTCAAATCATATTAAGAAATTAAAGTGTTATTACAGTACAAAGGAACTAAAAAGAAAGGAATTCTATTCCAAGATTCAGATTTATTCTTCTTCCTCGCTCGCTTCGCGAGCTTGTCCGCTGGCATATTAAATTTCCTGTTAATGTAATTAAATTTCACTCTATTTATCTGGTTTTTGATTTCATGGATTTTCTTGATGTGAACTCGTGATTGCCATTGAACCTCATGCTTGGAATTCTGGATATGTCTGATGATATTAATGTTATCACTTTCTATGATGATATCTTTATAGTTATGTTCCGCCGCCCAGAGAAGGCCATTTAGAATAGCGACAGCCTCGCCTTCTTCACTATTCCTGTTCCTGGATATAGACGTATGCGCTTCTATGAAATTTGCTCCAGCGTCATGAATAATTAAACTAGTACCTGTTATTTCATTCACATTAATGAAAGATGCATCTACATTAATTTTCAACCATGAATATTCTGGAGGATTCCATTTAGTTTGTATGGGTTTGTTCTTGTTATTATTTAATAACACCTTTTTTGGAAAGTTATAAATCATTCTGATAATATGGGAGAGGTCATTAATTCCGTATTGAAAACAATGATCACATCTAGTTTTCCATATTATCCACAGAATAGTGGATAGAAGGTTTTGATAAGCTGCGTCGCAAAATTGAGGGGTGTGTTCCCAAGAAAAGATCCATTCTGTCAAATTCACAATATTTTCTGAGATAATATTAAAATAGAACCAAATATTCTTTGCTAGAGGACAATGTAAGAGTGCGTGCTCTATAGATTTAATCTCATTACAATTTGGGCAAAGTAGATTATTATTAATAAATTTCCCAATTCTCTTCCTAACTGGGAGGGCTTTAGTACATATCTTCCATATAAAGACTTGAATTCTAGGAACATTAGGGAGATTCCAAATAAATTTCCAATTAGGATTAAAAATTGTGGGGGAATTCATACTAGTGCAAAGGTAATTATACATGGATTTAACTGTGAATTTACCCGATTTTGTTAGCTTCCACATCCGCTGGTCTTCTCCTACCGTACAAATAGGGATTGATTTGATAAGGTTTTGTGTCTGGTGATCAAAGATATTATTGAGGGTCTCGTCATCCCATCTATTGTTATTAATTAACTGTGCCACCTTCGTTATATGACTTTCGCTATTTGTGTTTTGCGTAGGTATATTATCTGGGATCCAATTATCTGACCAAATATTAATCTGATTACCATTATGGACCTCCCAAGTTGTTAAATCTTCTATCAGATATAGCTGTTTACTGATTGTCTTCCAAAGCCAAGAGTGATGGGGTTTTACAGGACCTGGGGACACTGTACAAGGAAAATACTTAGCTTTCAGAAACCGAACCCACATAGCATTAGGTTCCGCCTTAAGCCTCCAGGCTAATTTACTGAGCATTGCTGAGTTGTCTAGCTCAGTACGATGTATACCCAATCCTCCCAAGGCTTTAGGAAGGCAAATGGACAACCACGATTTCGTACAGATGCCCTTAGACTTACCCCACCAGAACGACTTTTGAATAGTCGTAATGCTTTTGCTGATGCCTCTAGGAATGGCAAAGCATTGCATTTGGTATCGGGGTACGGCGGCTGCTATTGTCGATATAACAATAGTGCGCCCAGCTTGAGAAAGGAATGAAAAATTCCATTTCTCTAGTTTATTCTTAATCTGCTTTAGGATATCCTTAAAAGCATTATTTTTGTTAGCTCCGATAAAAAGTTGCGCCCCTAAATATTTATCTGAGGGAGACGCGTTTTTAACTTTAAGAGCGCGCATAATAATACGCTTAAACTTCGGATGAGAGTTTTTAGAGTAGAAAATATTGGACTTCTTATAATTAATCATCTGACCTGAAGAGTCACAGAAGGTCTTAAGAATGCTTTTAAGTATGTGAATGTTATCCAAGGAGTTTCGACCGAAGATAATGCAATCATCAGCGAACAGAAGATGTGAAATGGTAAGGTCAGTATTATTAGTAGGGAACCCCTTAAAAGTATCTAGGTCCTGATTAGCTGCTAACAGTCTACTCAGACCTTCCATAGCTAAAATAAAGAGGAAAGGGGAAAGGGGGTCACCTTGTCTAATACCTCTGGTCGGATAAAAGGTGCCCCCGGGGTGACCATTTATCAGCACTGCCATAGAGGAGGTGGTGAGGCACGTATTAATCATCCTAATCCAATGCTCCGAATATCCTAGCTTCCTCATAATGTCTGTTAGAAAACTCCACTCAATTCTATCGAAAGCTTTGGACATATCTAGTTTCAAACCAAAGTATCCTGTCGCTCCTTTCATCTTTTTCATGGAATGTATAATTTCCTGTCCAATGATAATATTATCTGCAATTTGTCTACCCGGTAGATAAGCCGCCTGAACCGGAGTAATAATGTCGTTAAGAGTATCTTTGAACCTATCAGCTAGAATTTTTGTGATGATCTTATAAGTAGTATTCAGAAGACTAATGGGCCTGTAGTCCGCCGGGATCTGTGGTGTAGCCGTTTTCGGGATAAGACAGATGTGTGTGTGATTGGCTTCACCAGGAAGAGAGGCGGAGAGGAAAAAATTGTGAATCAGTTGATGGATATCAGGGCTGACAGTATCCCAATTGGTTTGAAAGAAAAAAGGAGGGTAACCATCGGGTCCCGGAGCCGCTTCTCTCTTAAGACCCTTAATAGCATTATTAATCTCATATTCATCAGGTATGGCATTAAGTTTGTTATTTTGTTGTGTGGAGATAGTCGGGTGAAAAAGATTGAGAATGTTAGGTGCGGTAGTAGTGTGATCAGAAGTATTAATATCTAAAAGATGTGTGGTAAAAATATCTTGAATATGATCCATATTCTCCTGCCAGTCTCCATTGCTATCTTTAATAGCCCTAATCTTATTATGGCGATTTCGCTGAATGGCCTGTGAATGAAAGAATTTGGTATTCTTGTCACCCACCGTAATAAAGTTATTTCTGGATTTTTCTTTCCAGATATTTTCTTGGTTTAGGAACAATTGTTCCAGCTGCTCATTCAACCTAGTTAGCTCCTCTCTATTGCTACAATTGTTGATTCTTTCGGTCAGACTCTTAATATTACTATCTATATTACCGAAAACCTTTTTATTCCAAACTGTTAAGTGCTTACTTAACTTCTTCAGCTTCCCTTGAATATCCTGATTGACACTCCATTTCTCCGCAATAAAATCATGGCAATCTGGATGATTCATCCAAGTACGGATGAATTTAAAGGGTTTAGTCTTACTATGTATATTATTATTATCAGCCAGAAGGATGGGAAGGTGATCCGATCCCACAGAATCGAGATGAGTAATACTAGCTAATTGGTAAGTCTGAAGCCAATGAAAGTTAGAGAGAGCTCTATCTAGTCTTTCTTGGATCAATTTCTCACCAAATTGCTTGTTACTCCATGTGTACGGACTCCCCTGGAATCCCATATCTGTTAGTTCCAGCTGACTGATGATAGAAAGGATCCTAGCTAAGTGAGAATTTGTGGCTGAGGAGCCACCTTTTTTCTCCTCTTTATCTAAGACACTATTAAAGTCTCCTATGACCGTCCAAGGCATATTCTTGTCTACTTTAAGGTTGGTAAGAGTTTTCCAAGGTTTCAGTTTATTCTTGTGATAAGGGCAGCCGTAAAACCCCGTAATGAAGGTGTTGAAACTATTGTTCGAGTTGACGATATTAGCATGTATCACATTATTATCAGAGTATAAAATGGTAGTGTTTAAATGGTGTTTCCAGTACATTACAAGTCCTCCCGCTTTATTGATGGGATCAACAAAGTGACTGCTGTAGCATTTTTGAAGCTTTATGTTCTTATTAATTAAGTTGGCTCTATTCTTAGTTTCCGCTAGGAAAATTATGTCCGGGTTATATCTATTAATTAAATTCAACAGATGCTTTTTGGTTAGGAATTGGGCTATCCCTCTAACATTCCAACTAAGGATAGTGGGGCTCTGATTTGGTGGGCTCTGCATTAGGGCCCGAGGAATAAAAAAGGCTATATATTTGTAGGCAGTCCCCGAACTAATCCCTCCCCTACCTCTAAGAAACTAGTGACAAATGATCCAACTTAAGTCCTCACTATAAGATTAAA
This sequence comes from Eschscholzia californica, assembly GCF_041429995.1. Lineage (NCBI taxonomy): Eukaryota > Viridiplantae > Streptophyta > Magnoliopsida > Ranunculales > Papaveraceae > Eschscholzia > Eschscholzia californica. The sequence continues at coordinate 25,372,619 of NW_028238309.1, read as the reverse complement.
GGAGGAAAGCCTACTGAAAAGGCAATAAAAACCAAAGTGAATAAGTAACTAGCTAAACTAATGACTATACAATACTGATGCTACAATAAAGCTCTTAGATCGATAAGAGAATCTAAAGGAGATAATAAACCTAAGATATAAGAAAACCAGAAGAGATAAAAACCACCTAAGATGAAAGATACTAACTACATAAGTGTATATATATATATATATATATATATATATATATATATTACTTGATATTTAATATTATAGAAAAACAAAAGACAGAGATCAAGAGAGAAAAAAAACCAAAGAGAACAAAACCAACCTAAAACTATAATCCTATATATATATATATATATTATTATTGTTTATTTTTTTTTTTATTATTTTTTTTATTATTTTTTTTTTTTTATTTTTAAATTTTATATGAACAAAATACAAACAACCTAGGAATCTATATCAGAGATTCAGCATCCATGGAGAGAAATGCAATAAGCTAATTAACTAACCAAAAGTGAGATTATAGTCTTTAGGGTTAGGGTTTCCCTCATATAGACAGCCATGCAAGATGGAAGATGAGCAATAATTTCAGATAAGGGCAGATATTAACTATGGGAACAAGGAACAAATCGAATGAAAATAGAGATAGTAGAGATGTACCGATTGACTTCCCTGATGTCCGAAATTTATGAAAGAAATTACTTCCTTGATGTCGTCCAGAGATCGTGAGCTTGGGAATAGTCGTCCGATGATACCCTTGCTTGCCTGTTCGATTGATCTACTTTACTGCTCTCTCGAATCCATTAGATGTCGGCGACGGTGATTAATCCGAACGAAATTCTTCCCCTAGAGTAGAACACACTAAGCTTTGGGTAAGGTTAATAGGGTTGGATTGAAAGTTAGAAAGGAACCAATCAATAGGTGGTGATGGCTCAAGTGCTCGGTTGAAGATTTTGGTTGAACAGGAAAGGAAAGAATCCCCTAACAAGAGTCTCTCTACCCAAATTAATGTTACTACTAGTTATTCAACAACTAAAATCAAAGATTTATGTGTTTTTTAGTGAAGATTGATGATCAAGGTGAAAGATTTTTGACAATTCATCAAAAGTGGTGTAAAAAAACACATTTAAGTCCGCATAATTTTTTGGGTTTTTGTAGTTTCGAGCAGTTTAGGACTTGAGCAAGTGGTTCGTTCTTATGGCACACAAGGTCGGCCCTCGGCCTAGGCGACCCAGGCGGTCGCCTAGTACCCCCAAATTTAGGGGCCCCCCGATTTATACAGTATATATATATATATGGTATTATTATATGTATTTTTATGCATACATTTATCAAGTTTGTTTGGGCGGTAGAGTTGACAGAAAGGGAGGGAGTGAGAAAGAGTGTGTGTGTGTGAGAGAGAGAGAGAGAGAGAGAGAGAAGGAGATAGCAGGAAGAAGAACAGAGAGCAAAAAAAACGAAGAAGTGATAATTACTGATGTCAAAAAATGGCCTTCCATTATTTCAGCATGAAATAGGGAGTTGACGCATGACAACCCTCCGTTACGGTCGAATATTCTGTTAGTAAGATTGTGATTCCCTCGCCTGCTCCCGACTCCAGCTCGGTTTCTCTACTTCCTTGCTCTTGTTCCTTGTTAGTGCTCCTTCTTCCTGCTCCAGCTCCTTGCTCAAGCTCCAGTCCCTGTGTTCCTTGTTCATATTCTTCGATTCTCAAGGGGGGGGGGGGGGGGGTGCAATGTGTTCGAACCCGCTCCGACGCTCAAGACAGTCAGGGTGCTCTTTGTAGTAAAAAGATTGAATATTGATTGAACCTTTTTTGGGGGCGAGTTGTGGGAACTCTGTATTTCTTCTAGGGTTTTTTGGGGTAGAAGATGATGTCTTGTTGAAGACAATGGGGGCCCTTTATAGGCTTATGCGGCGGCAGTGATTGCCTTTGAGGCGGCTAAGATGGTCGTTGAGGGAAGTTTTCCCTTTATGTTTATCTCGTATCCAGGATAGATGAAAGTTCTTAAGTTCGAGGATCTTTTGGAGATAACTTGCCGGGGTGATAGATTTTCTGGGAGAGATTTTCTCCCTTTAGACTCGTGGAGTCCAAACTTGCTTAAACACTCTGAGATCCTTAACCGACTGAGATCTCTGAAGATATTTCGGGATTAAGTCGGTAGGTTGCTGGGTGCACTTCTACCTCCCCAATTCTGGGTGTAAGGCATCGACCAAACCTACGTGGACCCCCCTCATTCCTTTGGAGACCCCAGAGCTGATATGTTCATGCAGGGGGGCGTAACAGGGTTGGTTCCTCTAGCTGACCTCGCAATTAGGGGAGTGTGTAGTGGATCGTCAAGGATTCAGTTGTCCTGCTGCCTTAAGCCGGGTTGACCCGTTGGACTTCAGGTCTGATCTTGACTCTTTGACGTCAGCCAACGTCTGGACATTTTATACATCATCAATAATGACAGTAGTGGTAGCGGAATTTCTAATTGTGGTGGAAGGAAAAGAGGGAAGAAAAAGAAAACAAAAAAGTTTTTCTTAATTTATGTTGATGGTCACTGCCGAGGTGTCGTTCGCGCCGACGAACCTTCTCAGACGACAGAGAGATGAAAGATAAATAGAGTATGACTTTCGAAAGGAGGTGTATATAGAGAAAGAACTAGTTAGTTGTTAAAATTGACTGAAATTGACAAACAAAAAAACTCAAAGGAGACTATGTTGGGAGCTGGTCATCTTTAGGGGGCCGAAATAAATTTAAGCCTATTATATAATGTATATATAATTGTATATAGCCATGTGTGCGTATAGTTCGGCTTGAGTATTTTCAAAAATACAAACTGAAGTCAAACCAAACCAGGATCGTTTAATCGGTCTTTCAATCGAGCCGAGTTGAACGTTGTTCGATTCGGCACAAAACCATTTGGTTCATCCGGCCGACCATTGCTCACCCGTATTTTAAAGGAAAAAGAATTAATTGGTCTAGACTGGACCAAATTTTAAATTAATTCTCTCAATACTGGAACCAAAAAGGAACCTGGCCTAGCTATGTTAAATAGGTTTTTGTTCCAGACAGGCCACAAATCTGAGTTCTCTTTCTCCCTCGTCTCTCTGTCCACTTACATAAGTGAAAGAACAACACAAATAAAATTCCATGTTAAACCTATTGGGAAGTTCTCTCCCTGATTTCAGAAACATACCATAACAAATTTTATTGATACTGAAGAAATTAGTTGATTTCCTACTCAACTAGAAGCAAATCCGACAAAATACAATGACCTAAAAAGCTCAATATATCAGCACAAAGATTGTGAACAAATTCTATCCATGTTTGTTACTTCATCAAAAAAAGCTACATGATATGCCAAAATCCTCTAACTGCTACAATTCATCTATCCAAATTTGTTAAAAAAATTTGTAGACATTCATCTTTTGCTAGTACTATATATACCCACATAACTCTCTTCCATTAAGCACCACAAAATAGAAATAGAAAAGAATCACCAATTAGACACACTTCTCCTACGTTTAAGTACATTTCATGGAGGAAAGAAAGATGTCGAAGGTGTTTGTTTATGTTATGGTGGTTCTAGCCCTGGTAGTTCCATTGATAGTTGAGCCGAGCCAGGCCATCAGTTGTGCTGATGTCGCACGGTCGCTGGTGCCATGCATGCCATACTTAACTGGTGGCGCTACTGAGCCAGCTTCCGGATGTTGCGCTGGAGTCAAGCAACTCCAAGGCATGGCTACTTCCACCCCAGACAGACGTGAAGCGTGCGCTTGTGCTAAAGAAGCAGCTGCTCATTACCAGAACATAAAAGACGAGGCAGCCACTGGACTCCCTTCCAAGTGTGGCATCAGTCTCCCCTTCTCTATCTCCAAAAACATCGATTGCAACTCGTAAGTCATAACTAATAATAAGAAGCCTTCAGCAACTTGTAGCTTTTGTTTCATCGAAAGATCTAATGTTCACTGTTTTTATGCATTTTCAGGATCAACTAAACTTGGAGCACTGATTGAAACTCCTGTTTGATGCAACTGTGTCTTTAGTTGTTTTTAGCTTCATCAATGTTTGTTATTGAGGTATAAAGAAAATAAGGAATCCTTCTTTAATAGCTCAAACTACGTCTGTACTTTCTATTGTTATGTATCAAATAATGGAATAATTTCCACCGATATGTGAACTCACCATAGACATAAGATTCTTACACAGGAAAAATTCAATTGAGACTTTACGCCCGAGAGTTCCCTCCCTCATGTGGGACAATATTAACAGACTCAGCCCAACACATATCATTTCCTAGATGAAATGAAACGTTGTACTAGGGCTGGCTTCACACTGTATTTAAATTGATGGGAGTCCAACTCAAACTGATAGTGATCGAAACAGCAGATAGTCCTAAGTTCCAACCCCAGCCGGGCGGAGGCCATAATTTTGAAATTATGGTCTCCGCCCAGCGCTCCAACCCCAGCCGGGCGGAGCGCAGGCTGGGACTCCTCCCTCAGTCGCCCCTAACATTAGGGACGACTGAAGGGAGGCCCAAGTGACCCAAACGGTCACTTGGGAACAGATTTTGGCCGTTGGTTTATCCAACGGCCAGATCTGCCTTTTTTTTTTTGTTTTTTTAAAAGAAAATATTAAACAATTAAAAATAACTTAAAAATCAAAATACATTTTTGTAATTCTAATTAGTTTTAACTTTTTTAAAATTCTAGAAAAACTTATATATTAGTAATTAAAATTCATCCCACCAAATGTCGGTCCCGAATAAATTTTTTTTTCGAAAAATAATTCAAACACGTATTTTTTATATACATAAAATCACACACGTTTTTCGCACACCAACTAAAAGTGCACACACGCGTTTCCCACATGAACAAATTTTCAAGAGAGGCTGGGGCTAGAACTGAATTTTAAAGGCTGAGCTGAAGACAAAAATTTTGAGTGAAAAAATGGTTTTTTCGGCCTAAGACAGACTGGGGTTAAAGATGCTCTAAGAACTTGCAAGACACTGAAGCATGGCTTCGCAAGATCCGAATGTTAGTTAAATACACAAAACATGACGTTTCCAAACAAAAGAAAATCACAAACTGTACCAAAACACCAGTTTGCAATGTGATACCTATCTACACAGTATTTCCGTCCGCCAAACATGTGACCTTAAATGAACATGAGCCCTTGGTAACTACTTGACCAGAACCGTCCAATCATAAATTAAAGGATCTTGAATGTAAAGCATAGCAATTGGCACCCACATCTATCACATCCATAAGTTTCCACATAGACATTACAAGATAGCTTAAGAAGAATCAACCTGACATCATCCACAATTCCCTAATTGAACAAACAAGAATTATTAGGGAACAACCGGGCCTCGCCAGATTCATGCGAGAATAGCATCTCGAAAGAGCAATTAAATTTTCTTTTTCCACGTATTTCGAGCATTACAGCAAAAGGAACTACAAGCAAAACACAAAACTCAGTTTCCATTCACCTAAAACTCACATGGATGATTCTTTCTCTCTACAAAACCACACTTACTACTAATTCTCATTGTCTTCTCAGTCACTGAATGACAGGAAGACACAATACCTGACACTTTTGCCCTGAGGGAATTGAGAGTTTCAGTAACACTAGCTAAATACTGTACAAATCTGCTACACGAAAGCAAATCTATGCCTGTTTGATCCCCCATACTAAGATCATTATGTCCTAAAAGAAAAAACTAGGGCACCGATAAGCCTTAAAGAGGTACAGATGAACAGACTAAGGCACCAATTAAGTCTTAAAGAGGTTCTGACTATCAGAGTCTTCCGGTAGCCTTGGATAATATCACCTTTTCATCCTGAAGCAGGAAAAGACCCAAATCTGCTATGTTCTTTAACGCAGAAGCAGAATCGGTAGCCTTTGAAGAATTGTTAAGAAATCACCCAATCTTTAATCGCCGTCTTTCAAATACTAGATATCTGCCAAAGGGAAAACAACTTGAGATCAAACACCTCAGAACAATCAGAATTGGCAGATGAAACATACAGGTTAAACTAGCTGGTATATACAACTTATAAGGAAAAAACTCCTAATGTAATAACGAAATGAACATTAAGAGCCAACAACCGTTAGTTGGTGGAGTGGTAAGAGGTTTAGTCTTCCACTCTAGAAGTCAAGGGTTCGAGGCACGCTGACAACTCAAAGTTCAAACAAAAAAAAATGAACATTAAGCAACAAATAGCGATTTCGTTCTTTATCACTTTATGAAGCAATAAAATGAAAAGGAGATGGTGTCTTTAATACTAGAAAAAGATCAAACTGATCCACAGTGAAAAAGAAGTGGAAGAAGTGCTTAATATGCGGTTACTCGAATCAATTCGGAGTCAGAACCTGATGAGGTCAATGACTAAATGACAACCCTAATGGGCCTATTCTGTCACGTTCTTAGACATTTTTAACGCGCCCTGTAAGGGTGGCATTCATGAGCACCAAAGATGTGACAAAGCTGAGTAAAATTTAAGACTTAAATCATGGCAAATCCACAACACTGAAAAATAAATCTCAATATTGACAAGGGATTCTAACAACGTGATCCGTGGACTTCCATCTTGGTGAAAGACCCTCGTTTTCAAACAACCAAAACAAAATTTCATGTTCTAGTTTCTGAACAATCAACTCAAATTTTGGAGCTACCACATTCCACCAATTAATTTTTGTCCATAAAACATGTAATATAGAACAAAATGACAAGATAAAGTAGCCCTCACACAGAAAATACTTTTTCACATTTGAACCTACTTTACCAAATTCGGGAGAAAAAACGAAAAAAGAGTATACTATATACACGAGACACATTCACAATCCTGTGTTTGGTGCTGAGATAAAAGCAGCTCAGCTGCATGTTCCATGGCTTTAAAATCATACTACCCTATCTTGGATCATGCAACCTATTATATATCAAATAGTAAAAATGTAAAACACTATTTGATTTGTGTTACTAATGATTTAAAGAAGTACATAAACATGTGCAAGTATGAATCGCCCTACCTGTATCTTGTTCTAACCCATTCAAGTCCTAGGTGAATGTGCGGCTTCAGATCCAGAAGAACTTTCACTGTCAGAATCTGCTCAACACCAACCGTCATAAAATATAAGTTGGAGTATCATCAAACACTGTACTAAATCAGTTTTGACAAAAAACATGCAGAATCCAAAACCAAATATGCAATATTCTCTTTAAATTTTTAGCTAGGAAGTCATAAATTCACCACTAGAAGATGATCCTGAATCACTGCTCGAGCTACTAGAACTGCTTGATCTGCTAGCATTGTTACCATGCTTTTCTCCTCGAATGGAGGATGATAAATCCATATTCCTGTCTGTAAAAACAAAAGTAACACAATTTTCGAGTAAAATTTTCTGAAACTATCAAAAGCTGTAAGCTTCCAGCCAAAAAAATGAATAAACCAAAATGCAAAAATTAACAATCCTCGTGTTTTGCGTTATATTAACCTGTCCCAATTTCCTTTGGAGCATCAATTACGTTGGTCGTTGGAGCTGTAGCTTGGTCCTGTTAAGAATCCCAAGCAATTTAGTAAATTGCAATCAAGGCAAGTTCTAATCTTCAATTTCGGTATGATACAAGGATATGAACAAGAAAATGTACATGACTTAGAAACTCACCATTTTCGGTGCACTATGATGCGCTACTTCTCTGGCCTGAATTGCAAGTTCAGCTTTTCTCTTGTGTTTGCTCAAACTTTTCTTATAATTAGTCACAAATCTGTCGAGTTCCCATAAGGTTTCTGCATCAACGCTATCTATATCCACCTCAATCTCATCATCACGTTGGCAGAGTGATGAATTTCTCTTCTTAATAATCTGAACAATGTTATCCAGCTTTTCAGAAGGTAAACTTTGAAGGTTCGTGCTAAGTCTCTGTTTCTCCTCATATGTCATGTCTCGCTTATTAAGATCTTTTGCTTTAGGCTTCTTTGGAGCAGGGATCCTAACTGACGGCGCACTATTTGAGGGTTTCATCCTAGTATCAGGTGGAGGAACTGCCATCCATTCAGCTCTATCAGGAGCCATTCTCTTCTCAGAAGGAAAAGGAGGAAAAGGAGTTCTCCTCGACTGTGGGGTTGGTAGACCCATATCATAATCGCCGTCATATCTCGAACCAATATTGTATTCGTTCTGTATGGTCAACCACTTCTCTTCAAATATGTCAGCCAACTGCTCGGCCATTACATGAACATCCTGCCCTTTGGGATTATACATCATCGCATTACGAAATGTCAATCTCACATCCTCAGCAAAATCCTTAGGGGACTTGTACCAATTCTTGCTCAGCCTTGTTTTCACAGTACCCAGATCCATTGGGTGCTTGATAATGGTAAAATAATCACGAAGACCAAGCCCTTTAACATCTACAGGAGTGTTAAATACCCATCCATGTCTATGTTTCATTAACCTACTGAGTAAGACGCCACAACTCTTAAAGGCCTGACTTGTATTTTTATCCAACACAAATCCATAACCCCCTTCTCCATTTCCACTATGTTTCTTTCCACCACTAGATTTCGACTTTTTGTTGCTCTCAGAAGGTGGGAATTTGTCTTTTGCAAGAAGAAACTCCGAATTTCGGTAATACTGATTTGCCTTTGGCGTCCTCTTTTCTTTCTCAATAATATCACCAAGACCAATCCGGCTATTTTCGAAAACTGATACAGTTAGTGGATTTAATGGCCTCAACGAATGATAAGGTACTGCAGAAGCTTCGGAATTCGCTCTCTTTGCACCAACACCATTATTTAGAGCATCATTAGCTGACATCTGGGAGTGGCTATAACCACCACCACCACCAGTGAATCCCATAAGTTGACACTCCTTGGCTTCAAGTTTCTTCGCCAAGGTACGAATTTGGTCGAGTTCATTGCTGAGTTTTCGTCGAAGCTCTTGAAGTTCTTGTTTTGATCTTGAAGAAATACTAATTGTAATACGATCATCTGACCTTGGTGACGAAGGGGTGATGCCATTTTCAATAGGGGGTTCACCGTTGTTCACTGCAGGAACAACAAGGATTTCTCGACAGTTAAGACTCGAAGAATCATCAGAAGCGACACCAGCGTGAACAACCAACTCTTGATGTTCTTGATGTCCCTTTTGTTCTTGATCTCGCGCTTGCTGTTCTTCTTCCGGTTCTTGATTTTCCTGAACTTGTGGTTGATGTTCTTCTGGTTCTTGGTTTTCCTGACCTTGTGGTTGATGTTCTTCTGGTTCTTGATTGTCCTGACCTCGTGGTTGATGTTCTTCTAGTCCTTGATTTTGCTGACCTTGTGGTTGCTGTTCTCGGGGTTCCTGTTTTTCTTGAGGTTTTAGCTGTTCCTGGGGTTCTTGGGATTCTAGCTGGACTTGTTGTTTCTGTTCATGTTCTTTATTTTCCCTCTGTTCATCTTCTTCACGTTCATGTTGCTGATGTCCTTCCTGTTCTTTCTTTTCTCTCTGTTCTTGCTTGTCTTGCTGCTGTTTCTGTTCTTGCTGGTCTCTCTGTTCTTGATGGTCTTGCTGATCTTTCTGTTCTTGATGGTCTTGCTGATCTTTCTGTTCTTGCTGGTCTTTCTGTTCTTGATGGTCTTGCTGATCTTTCTGTTCTTGATGGTCTTGCTGATCTTTCTGTTCTTGCTGGTCTTTCTGTTCTTGATGGTCTTGCTGATCCTTCTGTTCTTGCTGTTCTTGATGGTCTTGCTGATCTTTCTGTTCTTGATGGTCTTGCTGATCTTTCTGTTCTTGATGGTCTTTCTGATCTTGATGGTCTTGCTGATCTTTCTGTTCTTGATGGTCTTGCTGATCTTTCTGTTCTTGATGTTCTTTCTGTTGCTGTTTTTGCGATTGAGAGGAATTCCCGTCTTGGGTAGTAGCTAGGGTTTGAGAACAAGGTTGAGGATGGATAGATTTAAGCCCTCTATTACTACCTTTTCTGGTATAAACTTTTCTTTCACCCCATCTCTGTTTCTCTCTAGATCCATCTCCACTTCCACCGACCAAAGGCCCGGAAGCCATACATAAACTCCGAAATCTCGATCTACCCCAACAACAACAACACAAACAACCAAAAAACCCTAATTTCGTTTACCAATAAAACTAAACCGATCTCTCTCCGGCTAGGGTTTCTTCCCGAAACCCTAAAAACAAAATAGGGAACAGCTTTCTGATCTTCGCAGATTGAAATGATCGCCGGCTAGAACACTCCAAATTGAACCCTAGAGGAGGATACGCCACAAATGAAAAAAAAAACCTAAAACGGCGACACGGGACCAGATACGTGAAAGGGGTGTAGAGAGAGAAAGTTAGGGTTTCTTACCTTTAAACAACGAACCCCAACAAAGAACCGATCCGAATTTACTTTCTCTGTTGTTCTTTCTCGCTCCCTCTTCCTTTACGGCTTTACCTCGTCTATGCTAAACTACGCCATTAACCGCGACGATTAATCGTGAATATCAGTACGCCATTAGCCGATTCCGATATCAGATTTGGTCCCAATTGGTGTTGGGTAATTACACTACGCCGTGTTTTCTGAGAGAAAATAGTGAATATATGTACCCATAATAAGAGGCGAGGTCCTCTCATCAAAAAAAAAAAAAAAAAAAAAGAGGCGAGGTACTTCTAAAGGCACCGACCCAAACAGACCCAAACAGCTGTTAGCATCCAGAAATTTTGTTGACTCGGGTCAATGGTTTTTGACCCGAGGTCTCTATAAGAACCGGTTATTAATGTGGGTGACGTTCACCTTCGTTTGCTTCTTCCATCTTCTTCCAACAAAAAAGGAATCCTAATCAATTTTTCTTCCAAAACAAAATCCTAGAAAAGAGTGCAACATTCTCCGGCGACGGCAACGTCTCCGACACCTACCGGTGACTATTCTTTTATTCGAAACAATCAATCCGGGTGATTTGTTCATCATTCAACTGTGTTACATCTCATTTATAAGCTTCTTTATATCATCTTTTCAAAAGAAATTAGGAAGTTAACCATGGAAGAAGAGAGTTCTAAAATTTTTATTTCTACATCGATTCCAACTCTTTCACCTATTTCCGGGCAAGGAGAAGTTTCTCATGAGGTATACAACCATTCCCCGACCCTTTTTTATATGTTTCAATACGTGTTGTGTGAGTTTTTGAAAAAACAAAAGTGAAACTTCGGTGACGTGAACGGACTAAACCAGCCCGGGACTTCTTAGACTATAACAGATCACCCTATCCGTCTAATCATGAAAGGTGGCGGACAGATGGATCCGTCCGTGGTTGAGCAATCCCAGACTCTGTCAGTCCGTTCCATCCTGAAGATTTTTTTTTCTTTAAGTGATTTTTATGTTTTTTTCACCTTTTGACAGATTCCAGACCTTAATATTGTTCCTATTGAAGAGGAGTACCATGTCGAAGAAGAAAATCGACGTTCAAATGATGGGTGTCAATTTATTAGTATTGATGTTGGTGAGTATTTTGTGACTGAAGATGTTTTTCAAACTAAAGAGGAGTTAATCGGCTGGGCTAAAGAAATTGAGAGAAAACATAAGTTTGTAGTATTGATCTTCAGGTCAGGTAATAGAAGAGGTGGAGAGAAATTTCTTACAGGTCACGGACCCCTGAATCCATTTTTTTGACTAAGTTACGAATCCTGAGATCCGTCAATTTCTAACAGGAACCCCTGTTAGAAAGGAACGGATCTATGGATCCCTGCCTTGTGACACAAGGAACGGATCCAAAGATCCGTTACTTTCTAACAGGGGTTACTGTTTTCCTGTTAGAAAGTAACGGATCTCTGAATCCGTCACACTATTACAAGGAACGGATCCAGAGATCCGTTCCTTTCTAACAGGAAAACAGTAACCCCTGTTAGAAAGGAACGGATCTCTGGATCCGTTCCTTGTGTCATAAGGTGACGGCTCTGGAGGTCCGGGACCTGAGAAAGGAAGGAACGGATTAGTTGATCCGTGCGGCGTTTTTTTTTTCAACCTACCAACTTAAGGTCGCGTTTTCTAAACCTTCAGTTCGGTAGATCTTAGAGTCATTACAGCTCGATAGATATTAAAACTTGTTAAAACAAGAGTAACGATGTCAAACATCGATCAAAATGTACGATACACATTGTTCACAAAAGAAGTTAAAAAAAATAACCGTTGTTCACAAAAGAAATTCAAAATAGCGAGACTACCCTTGAGATTTTAAACCATACTATATTACTTCATTCCCTTTGTGATTTCCTCGATTTCTTCACCGTAATTTTTCTAGACGATCTTCTTGGTTCGGGTTCTGGTTAAGGTTGATGAGGACATCCAGGAAGCGGCATTTCAGCCCTCGCATTAGTTAGGATTTCAAGCCCTAACGGAACGTCAGACGCTTGAATCGCTACAATGGCACGATCAATTCCATATCTCTAAAAAAACAACAATGGATTAATAACAAATTGGGTAACAAATTATAGCTACAAATTCAAAAGTAAAAAAACAAAAGAATGATAAATTGAATACTCACGTAGTACGATACCGAACCTAAGTACTGTTCTGGTCTATTGGATTTGTACAAAGCTGGGATTTGTACAAAAGGGTGAAATACTCTCTTGAACCAATTGTTATACTGAGCGCTTGCCTCCCACGGAGCCAAAGATACCTCCTTCGGTCTATCATTCATGTTTAGTAGGTGATCTTCTCAACGCCCCCAATAAGAAGCCACATTACCAAAGTTTTTAGAATCTCCATCCTTCGACACCTTTTTTGGTCGAATCGGTTTTGTAAGGATGACTTGAACCAACCCAAGTTGCCTTAACACCCTATCAGGGTGATAGGGCTCGGAAATATCGTTAACCGCGATGCAACCAGTGTAAAAAGAGTATTCAGGAAGTGGTAGTGCAACACCAGACAATGAGGGACGATATGGGTCCCAAATGACCTACATGATACAGACGTTTAACGAGTGATTCCTATAGCATACGTCAGGTATTATGGAACACAGAAAAAGTTAATAAATAAAATACATACATCTCTCTCGGTCAAACCGTCCAATTGTTCACGAGTGCTTCCTAGAGCACATGCCTTGTTGCCTTTCAAAATGTGTTCCTCCCATCTATACATCCGGGGCACGTTACATGTAGGATCATATTTTGGGTTGGGAATAGACACCCCAAGGTTGAAGTGTTCATCGATCCACGCCTACCAATGTAATGTTAAATACACGTTTATTATTCGCTACTCTAACAAAATAAATAAATAATTGAAAGACAAAAAGAAATATGAAATTACCTGAAATAAAGTAAGATAACCAGCCAATTGGTTTCCTCCCCTCGAAGCAAAACCAATCTACCGATAAAGATAGACAAGCACTGTTGTTCCCCACGAGTAAGTCGAAATATTATCTAAGTTCTTCAGATAACGTAGATAGATAATAGGAACCTTAGTTGCACTCTTATCAGCAAAAAGAGTACAACCAAAAAGATGCAAGAGGTATGCCCGTGCAATAGCATCTTTGACAAGGTCGGTGTCATCCTCTTCTGACCCACTGCATTGCTGCCTCAACCACTTAAGCTCCACAGACTTAGATTTACCTAAGTGCAGTTTTACACATTCGTAATCTAATTGTAAATAATGAGAGACTAGTTATGCATCTGGATCTTTTGTATCATCGTCATCGTCGTCATCATCAAAGTTCCCATCTTCATCATCCGCCTTGGACAGTCATCCGCCTTGGACAGAACAACGGGTTGACCTTCAATTGGAAGACCACATATGCGATGCACATCCTCTAACGTGATCGTCATCTTCCCGAACGGTATGTGGAAAGTATTTGTGTCCTCGTACCACCACTCTGTAATGCCGAGAGTAGAACACGATCTAGCTTGATATATGAATATTTGGCGATGTGGGCCGATCCCGTGTTCCAGACTCTCTTTCGAACACTTTGACACTCAGTTTCCAGGTCCCACCCATTCTTCTTCTCCAAAACAGTACCCACAACTACGACAGACGCATGGTTGTGTAACTTCAGCACCGGCCTCTCTTGAAAATAAAAAAGATATTGTTTTAGATTGATGATTAACAAAATTCTTGTCATAACTAATAAAATTAGAAAATATTATTTTCTTACCGGTTTGTTACAAATCGTATAAGAAACATGATTCTCGAAACACGGTAGAAGTGTACGATCTATCGGACCTCTAGAGTACGGGTCTGAAAATGAAGATGACCCTCCTACTTCTGTTTCTGCTGTCGAAATAGGAGGCTCTGTTTGGTTCTCATCTCCTTGCGTTCGTCGTTGCTTACGTGGTGCCATAATAACTTTTGAATAATACGCGGATACGTGACGCACAAACGATAAATAATCAAAATATGTTTTCCTACTCTAAATTAAAATTCTAATATAGGCACGTATCGCTACAAAAAAAGGTCATTCAAATAATGAAGAAAAAAATGATGAGAAACATAAAGAAAAAAAAATTAGAAAGATTAAAACAACCCCAGGTCCCGGATCAGGTAATCCGGGGCCTTTCAGTCCGAAACGGATTACCATGTCCGTGACAGACTAGAAGATAAGTCCGTTTATTTGTGCTAACTCACGGATTAGCTGATCCGTGACTAGGAAGACACGGACGGACTGGACCAGTCCGTCCGATTCGTTCTAGCAGCTTATGTATAAATCTTGGGCAGCACATTGGGCATTAAACACTCACACAAATGGCTCTAAATATGTTCGAAATGACATAATACAACATTCTAAACATGCTACAACATACTATTAACATCCCCAATCAATCAAACAACAAATTTATTAAAAAAAGTCAGGGTTTTTGAACCAACCTTAAAGGAGCAATTGTAGCTTGATTTCAACTTCGTCTCCACCCAACGATGCTTGATTCTAACACTTAGAGAGTCAAATGACTTATTCTCAGCAAAATTTGAGGGAGATTCGTGAGAGTATGAGCGATTTGGTGAGGGTAGAATTCGGTTTTTTAAAAGCTTAGAGAGAGAAAGATTCAAATTCCCAATTTTGGATGGATTTTGTGAGAGATGGATGGAGGGGTTAGGGTTAACAGATAAAGGACCGGTGCCTACATAGTTGATTGGTGCTAATAGAGAATAGAACGGTTGGGCCTGGTTCTAACAGAGATGGATGCTAACAACCATTTGGCCCGGTGCTTTTAGAAGCACCCTAAGAGGTGGTACCTGGTCTAGGATCACCTACTTAGGTTGTGTTTGGTACGTCAGAAAGTCAACTTCCTACTAAAACGATAGGAAAATGGTTTTCCACAATCTCATAGAACACGCTCTATCTCTTCTCTAAATTTTATCTCTCATTTTTTATCTCTCTAACACTTAACTTCTCTCTCATTCTCTGGTATGATAGTAAGTAGAGAAACAATTTCATAAACTACAATCTTAGATTGGAAATATGAAGTATCATTTGTTTGGAATTCAGATTATGCGACTCGATTTCCCTTTTTTATGAACATGTCGAGCTCTCCCTTTCTTACCATAGTTTCAGTGACATTCTGAAGGTGTCTACATTCCTTGGTCTTATTTCCATATTATTTGTGGAAACGGAAACATCAACAGACATTTGTTGATGTCAAAAAATGGTCTTCAGTTATATCGGCATGAAACCGGGACTTGATGCATGACAGCGTCCGTTATGATCGAATATTCTATTTGGGTGATTGAGATTCCTTCTTCCTGTTCCTCGTTCCTGTCTCCTGCTCATGTTTCTTTTCCTTTCTCCTAACTACTGTTCCTAGGGGAAACCTGCAAAGAGTTCGAAAAACCACTCCGAAGTTTAAGACAATCAGGTTGCTTTTTGTAGTAAAAGATTGAATATTGATATAACCAGTCCGTCCGATTCGTTCTAGCAGCTTACGTATAAATCTAGGGCAGCACATTGGGCATTAAACACTCACACAAATGGCTCTAAATATGTTCGAAAGGACATAATACAACATTCTAAACATGCTACAACACACTATTAACATCCCCAATCAATCAAACAACAAATTTATTAAAAAAAGTCAGGGTTTTTAAACCAACCTTAAAGGAGCAATTGTAGCTTGATTTCAACTTCGTCTCCACCCAATGATGCTTGATTCTAACACTTAGAGAGTCAAATGACTTATTCTCAGCAAAATTTGAGGGAGATTCGTGAGAGTATGAGCGATTTGGTGAGGGTAGAATTCGGTTTTTTAAAAGCTTAGAGAGAGAAAGTTTCAAATTCCCAATTTTGGATGGATTTTGTGAGAGATGGATGGAGGGGTTAGGGTTAACAGATAAAGGACCGGTGCCTACATAGTTGATTGGTGCTAATAGAGAATAGAGCGGTTAGGCCTGGTGCTAAAAGAGATGGATGCTAACAACCATTTGGCCCGGTGCTTTTAGAAGCACCCTAAGAGGTGGTACCTGGTCTAGGATCACCTACTTAGGTTGTGTTTGGTACGTCGGAAAGTCAACTTCCTACTAAAACGATAGGAAAATGGTTTTCCACAATCTCATAGAACACGCTCTATCTCTTCTCTATATTTTATCTCTCATTTTTTATCTCTCTAACACTTAACTTCTCTCTCATTCTCTGGTATGATAGTAAGTAGAGAAACAATTTCATAAACTACAATCTTAGATTGGAAATATGAAGTATCATTTGTTTGGAATTCAGATGATGTGACTCGATTTCCCTTTTTTATGAACATGTCGAGCTCTCCCTTTCTTACCATAGTTTCAGTGACATTCTGAAGGTGTCTACATTCCTTGGTCTTATTCCTATATTATTTGTGGAAACGGAAACATCAACAGACATTTGTTGATGTCAAAAAATGGTCTTCAGTTATATCGGCATGAAACCAGGACTTGATGCATGACAGCGCCCGTTATGATCGAATATTCTATTTGGGTGATTGAGATTCCTTCTTCCTGTTCCTCGTTCCTGTCTCATGCTCATGTTTCTGTTCCTTTCCCCTAGCTACTGTTCCTAGGGGAAACCTGCAAAGAGTTCGAAAAACCACTCCGAAGTTTAAGACAATCAGGTTGCTTTTTGTAGTAAAAGATTGAATATTGATATAACCTTTGGGGGGGCGAGTCTGGAACTCTGTGTGAGGGGTGATCTTTCTGGTTGAGATCGTGTGAAAAATTGTCCTCTGTGGAAGACGATGGGGGCCCTTTTGTAAGCTGAGGTAGATCGACTGTGATTAGACGGTCTAGATGAGGCGGTTGTGATACAACGTTAAGGAAAGTTTCCCAGTGTTCGTGGTTAGGGTTTCCCTTGTAGTTATTTTGTATTTAGGATAAATAGAAGTTCCTAAGTTCAAGGATCCTTCGTATATATCCTGCCGAGGTGATATATATTCTACGAGATGTTTCCTCCTTTGAGACTCTTGAAGTCCAAGTTTGCTTAAACACTTAAGATCTTTAACCGTCTGGGATCTCTTAGGGAGATTCCGGGATTGAGTCGGTAAGTTGTTGACGCGCTTCTGCCTCCCCAGTTTAGGGTGTGAGACATCGGCCTAACTTACGTGGACCCCCCTCATTCCTTTAGAGATTTCTGAGATGGTCCCAGCCGACCTCCCAGTCAGAGGCGTAGGTGGCGGAGCGTTGAGGGTTTAGTTATTCTGTTACCTTAAGCCGGGTTGACCCGTTTGACTTCAGGTCTGTTCTTGACTCTTTGACGTTAGTCAAACTCTGGACAATTTATGCATCATCAACATTCATATCTTTAGGCCAAATATCCTTCTTCTTTGGATTTGGTCTTGGCAGTTGTACTTTATTTCATTTTAGGAGTACTTCCAGGATTTTCCTTCTTTTCTTTGGCAGGGGTGTACTCATTGTATTCTGGTCTGATTCTTTTGTAAAGATTGTGTTCGACGGTCCGTCTAATGGTCCGCCTATCTTTTTCTCGTTTTTTTCTCCGCGGTTGTTCTTTCGCTAGCTACTAGGGGTTTATTTATCTGTTTTATATTTTGGAACCTTTCCTCGAAAGCTACAATTTTCTGGACCCTCTTGATGAATCAACCAAATTTACGGGTTCCTCTCTGGCGATTTTTTGAAGTATGTTATCCTATTGAAAGCCTTTCTTCGGAGTTATTCGTATGAGCTATAAGTCCTGATGGGGTATCTGTTTCGAGCTTTTTGCAAGCACTTTGTTGCTTTGGAAAGCTATTGAAAAAAAAACAAAAGCAAGATCTTCAAATGATTTTATGGAGTTGGGCAGGAGTGTTGCGTACCACGACCTAGCCACGCCATTCAGAATGGTGCGAAAAATGTGGCACCAAACTGACTCATTGATGGTTGCGAGGCTCATGAGCGAAAGATGGTCACAGATGTAGATATCTGGATATCCAACCCATCGTAGCTTTCCAAGGGTGGACACTTAAAGTTTGTGGGCCTTTCGGCATCGAGTATGTCGAAATTGAGAAGTGGCTAGACAATCTTTCCTCATGCGAGTGTGTCTTTTTATGCTACCTTTCTTGTCAGCTTAGTTGGTTGTTGTATAATCAGAGTGTGAGTGTTTGTAGAAAATTCATCCTTTTTTAACCTGCCCCTGCAATGGAGTTTGGGATGATTTATATCTCTCTTGGCCGTTCTCGATGGCGAGATTTTCTTATTCCTTCTGAAGTCTCTTTCGCTTTCTTTTTCCTCGCTTTGTTCTACCCACAGTCGGTCCAAAGCAGCCTATAAAAGGGCATCAAATCACGTCGAAGAAGGTGCGTTGAGCACACACTCAAAGGTTTAATCAATATTCAATCTTTTAATTATAAGGGGAATCTGGCTGTCTTTAGCGTCAGAGAGGTTTTCGAGCTCCTTGCAGGGTTTCCCCCAAGTTTTCAAAAATAGAAGCGGGAATCAAAGGAGCAAATTGATCAATCAGGACGGAACCAACGTTGCGGATTCACGGTTCTGACTGATACAAGATTGACAAATTTTGACATCAGCAATAGTGACTCTAATTAATTACTAGTCCTTATCCTTTCGCTTGATGGATATAGATTTAGTAAGACCTTTTCCGAGAGGTCTAGGAGGAAAAATGATGATTATGGCAGAACATCCTAACCAGGTTTGGGACACCGAGAGTCCTGATAATAGATATTGGACCGCAATTCAACAACAAAGGGTTGAAAAGGTTCATAAAAAATTCCTTGAATAATACGTAGTACGACTACCATATGTTAGCAAAGCCCATCCAACTAGAAATGGGCAGGTAAAGGTAACTAATCAACCCATTATTTAAAACATAAAAAACAAATGCGAAGAGCAAGGAAAAACTTGGGTGGATGAGCTCCCTAGCGTCTTACGGGCATATGGAACTACACCCAGAAGAGCAATAGGGGACACCCTACAAAATTTTCTACGACATGGAAGCAGTTTTACTAGTAGAAATTAGCAAACCTACCTTGAGGGTTAAATACTTCGACCTTGAGAAAAATAAAAGAGCTCATCAAATAGCATATATACCTCATCAAAGATGTGCAAGATAAGGTTGAGCCTCAGAATCTTGCTTACAAGAATACCATGGTAAGACAACTCACAGTTCGTTTTGATGATCCAATTAATGGTCATCGGTTGACAAAGGTCAATAAGTCAAGAAAAGCGCGAAAGCCTAACGGGTCAACCTGTATCAAGTCAATATGGAGGTGGAATCAGAAAAAGGTCTACCAATTTGAATGAGATGTCCTTCGACCAAGGATGCAATGCGAGCAATTTGTCGAATAAGACAACTGATGAGAAGATCATCAAGTCCGGATGATTTAGGGATCGTAATGTTAAGGTAGAAACCAACAACGATTGTCGAATCATGAAAGCGATTCGCGACTAACTTCGTCTGGATCCTACAACGGGTTACACAAAGAGTGTCAACTTGATCAGAAGTTATGGCTAGAGGGAGTGAACCATAGGCCTAAAAGAGGTTTATGCAAAGATAGTACGAAATGCCCGAAAGAAGGGATTTTGGGTCTGATGATGCATAAAATGTCCAGACGTCGATTAACGTCTGAAGAGTCAAGATCAGACCTGAAGTCTACAGGGTCAACCCGTCTTAAGGCAGCAGGACCGTTGAGCCCCTGATGGTCCACCGAATATTCCCCTAACTGGGAGGTCGACCAGAAGAAACCAACTCTGTAAAACGCCCTTGGCATAGACAGATCAGCCCTGGGGTCTTAAAAGGAGTAAGGGGTGTCCACATAGGTTCGACCAGTGTCTTACGCCCAGAATTGGGGAGGCAGCAGCGCCAAGCGACCTACCGACTTAATCCCGAAACTTCAGATCTCAGTCGGCCACACATCTCGAAGTGTTTAAGCCAGTTTGGACTCCACGTATCTGAAGGAGGAAACTTCTCCTTCAGAGTCTATCACTTCGACAAGATTTCTACGAAGGATCCTTAAACTTAGAAACTTCCGCTTATCAAAGATTCGAGATAGACTATAAGAGAAACCCTAGATACTCAAGAGAAGAAACTTTCGCGTCTCACCACCGCCACTAATCACAGTCGGCCTAACATTGCTTATAAAAGGCCCCCCACATCGTCCTTCACAGGACACGATCTCTTTACCCCAAAAAGATCACAAGAAGCTCAGAGTTCTCATAACTCGCCCCCCAAAAGGATCAATCAGTATTCATTCTTTTACTGCAAAGAGCACCCTGACTGGCTTGAGCGTTGGAGCGATTTTCGAACCCTTTGCAGGTCCCCCCCGTGATCAGACGTACAGGAGCAAGAATCAAGGAGCATGCGAAGTAGAGAACTAGAGCCGGAAGCAGATTCGACCGCTAGAGTGTGACCGGACTCAACAAAATAGTCAACTTAACGGAGGTTGTCATGCATCAACTCTCAGTTTGATTCTGATATAACGGAAGGCCATTTTTTGACATCAGCATTTGGCGCTAGAAGGAGGGCTTCTCTCCAGCAAAACTATCAATTCGGTAACTCAGATCCTATTCATTAAACTTTTTAGACTAACTATTCCTTCAAACCCAGCAGGAAGGCATGACGTCGAAACACGACATCGTCACGAATCTGGTGATAAAATCATCTCCCCTACAAAATCAGGAACCCAAAATCAAAGAACTAGAAAAAGAAGAAAAACCCAGGAGGAAGAAGAAAGGCCAACGGACCTGACCATACCGATGCAAATCGGGGAAAAGGCCAGTGAGGTGACTTATGTCGGGAGTACCTTGGACGAAGTCGAGAAGGAAGAACTGGGTTCCTTTTTGAGGGCACACTATCATATTTTCGCCTTCGGTACTGACAAGTTACCCGGGATAGATCCCCGGATCATCACTGACAAACTCAATGTCAGAGAAGGGAGTAGACCCGTAAAACAGAAAAAGAGGAACTTCGCACCGATTAAACAGGCTGAAATAGCCAAACAAGTCGAGAAGCTCCTAGCGTCAGGAGTTATAAGGGAAGCACGATATCCGGAATGGTTGGCCAACATAGTATTAGTGAAGAAGAAGAACGATACGTGGAGAATGTGTATAGACTTCACCGATCTAAACAAAGTCTGCCCGAAGGACAGTTTCCCACTACCATCTATAGATCAACTGGTGAATTCCACAGCTGGCCACGAACTACTCAGTTTTATGGACGCCTTCGCGGGATACCATCAGATCGCCATGCACTGGACCGATCAAGAGCACACCTCATTCCTAACTGACCGAGGGCTATAGCTACCAACAAATGCCCTTCGGTCTAAAAAACGCCGGAGCTACATATCAACGCTTATTCAATGGAATATTTGGAGGTCAGCTCAGAAAAACGGTCGAGTGCTACGTGGACGACATGATCGTGAAAAGCAGAACCCGTAGAGACCTGATATGCTACCTCAAGCGATAGAGTTCAGGCTTATAACATGAAATTAAACCCTGAAAAGTGTGCGTTTGGGGTAACATCGGGAAAATTCCTAGGTTTCATGGTAAGCCACAGAAGGATAGAAGCCAACCCGGCAAAGATCACGACACTGAGAGACATGCCCAGCCCAAAAAGTCGTAAAAATGTTCAACGATTAACGGGAAGGCTAGCATCCCTCTATAGGTTCCTCAGCAAAATGGGGGATAGGGCTCTACCATTCTTCTAAACTCTCTGAAAAATACCAGATTTCACGTGGACGGACGAAGCAGAGAAGGCGTTTCAAGAATTAAAACCGCATCTGATGGGGTTACCACTGTTGGTCAGTCCCAGCCCCGGAGACGAGCTTATCGTCTACCTCGCAACTTCAAGAGAGGCAGTCTCGACAGTAGGAGGAGTGATGCACCCTATATACTTCGTCAGTAAAGTGTTGGGGGGAGTAGAGCTGAAATACCCGACCGTAGAAAAATTAGCGTACGCGCTTATCCTAACGGCCAGGAAGCTTTACCCCTACTTCCAGGCTCACGTAATGATTGTACAGACGGATCAACCACTCAGAAACATACTCTAGAAAATGGACCTTTCAAGACGACTAACCAAGTGGGCGGTAGAGCTGAGTGAATTCGACATTAGATACGAACCCCGGACTGCGATAAAAGGACAGGCGTTGGCAGACTTCATAATAGAATGCTCAATCGCAATAATCGACATTGGACCAGAGCATGTCTGGACTCTTTTCATAGATGGAGCTTCGAACGAAGCCATGAGAGGAGCAGGAGCAGTGCTGATCAGCTTGGGAGAGGAGAAGACTTTCCAGACCACCACGTTCAAATTCGTCGTAACCAATATGAAGCTGAATATGAAGCCCTGCTGGCAGGTTTGAAACTGGCTTTGAAAGCCAGAGCTGTTAATATTCGGGTATACATCGATTCTCAACTGGTCGTCAATCACGTCAACGGGGATTATGAAGCAAAAGGGACTGACATGATAAAATATTTTGAAAAAGTCAAAGAACTAACTTGACGCTTTGAGAAGTTTACCCTCACCAGGATACCTCGAGAAGAAAATACACTGGCCGACGCTTTGTCAAAGATGATCAATGACCAAACTACCATTCCTAGAGTAATATTCCACTCATTAGAAGAAATAAGCATTGACAGGGCACAAGAAATAATGACTATCAGGATAGCACAAGGGGATGTCTGGATGAGACCATATATCGAATACTTACTAACTCAATAGTTACCGGAGGATGTCAACGAAGCTAAGAGGATACGTAGAAACGCTTCGAGATATACCCTGCTTGGAGGACTGCTATACCGAAAGTCCTTCATTCACCCTTTACGCTGCTTAGCAAAAGATGAGCAAGAATACGTAATGACAGAGACACACGGGGGGGGGGGGGGGGGGGGGGGGGGGGGGGCGGCTGCATGGAATCATGCAGGTCCAAGAATGCTAGAGGATTGCATTAAGTATACCAATTTTGTGAACCGTGCGAAGTGTACGCCAACGACTATCGACTACACCCCACCGAGCTAACACCGATCACGAGCCCTTGCCCTTTTACGCAATGGGGAATTAACCTGGTGGGACCCTTCCCAGTAGGAACAGGGGGGAAAAAGATATTGTTGGTCATGGTAGACTACTTCACCAAATGGGCGGAGGCGGTAGCATTAACCAGGACTTGGACGAAGAAGATTATCAGCATATTGTGGATAAACATAATAACCCTATTCGGGGTTCCAAGTCTAATCATGGATAACGGGCTCAGTTCAACAATGAGGCCATGAAGGAGTTTCTTGCAGAATATGGGATCAAACCAGCCTACGTCAGCCTAGCACATCCTGCCGGAAATGGACAAGTCAAGGTAACTAACAAAACTCTGGTTAAGTACATTAAAACCAAATGCCATGAAAACAAAAACTGGGTAGACGAACTCCCAGACGTACTATGGACTTACCCCATCACACCGCGAAGAGCCACAGGAGAAACGCCCTTTCGGATGGCATACGGCATGGACGCCGTGCTACCCGTGGAAATAGATAAACCAAGTCTAAGGATAAACTCTTTGACTCCAAGACCAACGAACGACTAACATTAGAACATCTAGACCTAATCGACGAAATCCGAGATCGGGCAGAGTTGAGAAACCTCGCCTTCAAAGACACAATGACTAAACAACAGATCTCACATGAAGATAAGAAAGTTTGATGTCAGAGATATGGTATGGAGGAATTCCAAATTTACTCAAAAACCATCGGCAGCCAAACTCTTCCCCACATGGGAAGGGCCTTATAAGATAGTGAAAGTCGTGGGTCACGGTACATATAGATTGGAGAACACATCAAGACAGATCCTCACACATCCCTGGAACGCGGAACATCTCAAGTTCACCTTCCAGTAGAAGAACACTGATGTACCTTGAACACGTTGAAATCAGCTAGGCCCACGAGGCAATAGATAAACCCGTTTGTTTGATGTTATATCAAATAAGAATGCTATAGAAAATCGAACCAGATTTTAACGCACTTAGAAGCATGCACTGTCAAAACTCACTCGACCCTAATAGAGTCGGCAGCACTGACAGCTGAGGTAACGATTAGAGATCCCAAGGAGAAGTCATGGTTAAATTCATTTCGCTTCGGCAAAACTGGCAGCTCTGGTAGCCTTGGCGACGATCCGAGGCCCAAAAGAGGAGTCCTAGTTAAACTCACCTTGCTTCAGCAAAACGGGTAGCTCTGGTAGCTAAGGCGACGAGTAGAAGCCTCAAGGAGCAGTCCTAGTTAAACTGAAACTTTACTCGAGTAAAACTGACCCTTCACCAAGGTCCCAAGGTTAAACTGACCGTGCTCAAGCCGGTAAATTAGGCAGCTCTGGTAGCTACGGCAACGACCAGAAACCTTATAAGGTGAAGTCCTAGTAAAACTCACTTTACTCGAGTGAAACACAGTCCCCACTGAGGATCCTAAGGAGAAGTCCTAGTTAACCTACAGCCCTAGCAAAGGTGACCATGGGTATAAGGAGAAGTCCTTGCGAAACTAGTCATGCTTAGGCAGACAAAACAACCCTGGTAGCTAAAGCAACGACCGGGGGGTACGGGAGGAGTCCTGGCAAAAACTAGTTGCGCTCAAGCCAACGAAACCAGCCCTGATAGCGAAAGCCACGACCAAGGTTCCAAGGAGAAGACCTAGCCTAACTAGTTGCGCTCTAACCAATGAAACCAGCCTTGGCAGCGAAAGCAATGCCCAGGGGTCCAAGGAGAAGTCCTAGCTAAACTAGTTGCTCTCAAGCCAACGAAAACAACCCTTGGAGCAATGGCCATGATCATAGGCAAAGTCCAGACCAGAAAATCATTCTAAGCTACACTAACTTGGGTTTTATTTTGCAAATAGAGTTTGTGACGCCCCGTGTCCCAAAATAGACACGACCACACCCCGGCAACTCACATACGAGACAAAAATCCAGTAGAGTCTCCTCTGTAAATCGAACCGGTCGCACCTGTAAAACCTGTCATGCAAACCATACACTTGCATATACAAGAATAAACTATAAAGCGGAAGCTAACAAACTCAACTCAGTTTCGGGTCAAAACCCGAACCACAAAAAAAAACTACAAAAGCCTCATAAACATCCATACGAACTATATACCGGTCTGAGTGTTAAATATTTACATATATGTTTGTCCGTGAGTAAAAATATATACAAAATAGTGGAGAAGGACCAAAAAGCAGCGTCAACATCCACACGACATACACCCGAAGACTTCAACGTAAAAGAGTCTTCTACGAACCAAAACTCGCCACGTCGAACAAAAAGATAACACCTGCACATTAACAACTGGTAGGGGGTCAGATAACTCACCGACACGAGTTAATCTGGTAGACGACCAATCCAAAATCCATCACATTTGTAAAAGTTCACTTTATAATTTCTAAACATCATGACAAAAACGAGTTATCAAACAAGTTACTATATATGCTATATACAAAACCATTTTCCTTAATCTAGCAAGTAATAGCAGTGATTAGCTGCCCACCCATGGTGCGCTCCCAATAAGAGGAGAGTTCCTCAGGAGAACCTAGAGTGCGTTAGATAGTACTAGCCCATTTATGGCACTAGCTAATGCACTACGTCTCCTCGAGAAAGAGACTTACCCCTAGCTGGTAAGTCCCTCTCCCACTAAGGGACTCCGCAATCATTGAAAAGTTTACCTCATGATACATATATACCTTAAGTACCTAAATACATTTTTCTGATCACCGAGTTCGAATAAGAGAGCCGTCCCCCAATTACCATGGAAGGACCTGAACCTCATTCTCTTCTGTACCCTGTCATGCATCTAATGCGATCTTTTAAAATCAGTTTCATTCATTTATCAAAACCAATATTCATATTCGATTCATTATCTTATCAAACACGGAAGTGGAACAACCAAGAGTCATATCGCCACAAAGCAGAGGGATCCCAATCAATGTCACCTCCCAGGCGAGCGGTCAGGGTGTACGGCCCTGAGCCTCGAGCTGGAGGCACGAGCACCAATGGCCAGCAAGTGAAGCACTCTACTCCCACAGGTCTCATGACTAGTGTCGCCCACCTCACCGGTCTCACACGGGTCACAACCGTGTCCACATGTCATCCTACCCTCAATGGCTACGTGCCCGTAGGTTGATATAATCCGCAGTCGGGTACATACAAGAAAATCCTAGTAGTTCACAATCATCGTAAAATCAGTTCGAAAATATTTCTCATATCACATCAAAACATTTCAAGCATATTTCAGTTCATCACATAAATCGAGTTTCATGCTACCTAAACTCTAGTTATAATGGCGCATATATATAACTATAGAATCTAGCATATACATTATCTATAAAACCATGCTGGATAAAGGATTTAGAACCCCTATCTCAGTCCTTGCTCACCAAAGACCTCCCGCCTACCAGACGACCTTATTCCTCCTCATTCGCATACTCTGGGATAAGGAAGAATAACCAAAAACACCGAATAGAAACATTAGGTTCTAAACGAAGAACCTTGCACGACAAAAACGATAAATAAAACAAAACAATGAAAACTCATAACATAAAAACAAAACGATAACTTTGGAAGACTTCAAGTATAACCAAATCTCGATCGATCTTCTAACTTCATAGCCATGTCAATTTAGGGTCAATCATACACCATTTGAAAGGTACTCATATCCTTAGCATTTGGTTATTAAATATCTACGCCAAAACCCGAGAGAGAAATCCTCGAAAATAGCAAAATACAAGCAGCATCCTTAATAGCGCATTGCGTACATAAACAGCTATAACTCTGTCGTAGTTGAATTGTTCCAACCCAATCTTATGTCGTTGGAAAGCTTATATCATTTCTGATGTTTTCCTCTAAAGGGGTCTCCTCTAGTTTCAATTATAACATCTCCGAAAATCACAAAACATACGCAGCAGTGCATCAGTTTCACTGATCGTACGCTGCGAGTTAAAACGCTCATATCTTTCTCATCCGAACTCCGAATTATTTGTACTATACCTTTATGGAATCGTATCGAGACAAGCTACAATAATGGAGAAGACTAAAATAACATTTGAAACATCTATGATTAGATAACCACTAAAAACAGTAAGCAGTTTTCATGTTTGGTAAACTGCGCGTTGCTCGGTAAAACAACCATAACTCCTTTGTCCATTATCGAAAAGACTTTTACCATACCATTCTGGAAAGCTAAGAGCCTAAGCTACGACTTTTGTGTTTCGGGAAAGTTCGTTCGGATACTATAACAGGCCCAAATTATCTGACAACAGTAGACTGAATTTCAGTCTCCCGAATCGTTGTTCGATCGATAAATTATATTAACTAATCTCTCTATAGTTGCTTATATACCAAAATTACTTAATTCCCATCAACATAAACCCTAGGATTTCATGAACTACAAAAATCCCCAAATTTCACAATCATAAACCCTAGAATTTAGAACAAGTTAATTAAATCATCAAAATTGTTGAATTTCTTACCTTGATTTAGATGTTTGGCTTCTCCTATAATGAAACCCATTCCAATTCCTCTAAATTCGAAAGCAAAGACTCCATTAAACCATTTACAAAATCCGTTCTAGAGAGAGAAACCAAAATCTCTTACCACAAATTAACAAACCCTAGGTTGAATCATTCCTCCATGCTCGAATTAGACCAAAAACAAGATTTCCCCTTGAAACCACTCGAAACTCTCTCTCCAATCGATCTTTTGTTGAAATAAACCCTAACCCTTGTTCTGTCGAGCAAACCAGAGATAGAAAATCTGATTTTCTTTCTTCTTATCCATTCTCACGAAATTCTTGTTTAGTCCCTAGTTTTGGCAGGATTGCAAAATACCCCCTATTTTGCACTCTTTGCTGATTGAGCCCCTCGTTTGATTTGACCCAAATGTCAAATAGTCCCTAACCTTAAAAACACGGGATGTTACAGAGTTAGTCAGTTAGGTCATGCTAGAATAATGTAGGGATTTACACCCTTCTACTAGTGTTTATAGCGGAAATATGACATCTAATGTCTACACTAGTATTCCCAGGATCACATGCAAAACTAGTAATTAATCTAATGGAGATAGTAGATTACCTTAATCGCTTTTCCCTCGAACTAGTTGAATTGATTGAAGAAGACCAAGAGCTTCAAGTGTAGCTCCTCTACTTGGGACACGAGCAATCAATTTGATCTCCCACCTTGTTGTATAGCTAGCACACCAATGGTGGTTGGAAAAGAAGAACACCTTCTTCTTTGACTAGATTGATAGTAATGGGAATTAGCTCACTTTCTCCTCTCTACTTGATGTGGTAGAGTAAGAAAGCTTAGAGAGAAATTCCACACCTTATTCTCTGCCCTAAGAGTGTTTATATAGAACCCTAATAAGAATCCAACTCCTTTTAGGTTTCCTAAAACACCCTTTAGAATAAGATTTAGGGAAATAGTCGAAAATAGCAACTATTGGTATTTTCTCAATTACCTAAGGAGGAGGTGTCCAAACACCACGAAAATTGGCATATATAATGTTTATTATATCAAAAACTAACCCTCCAAAATTCAGCCCAATCCGAGTCCTAGAAGTACCCGAACCGGTCTAGGCCCAAAAACCCTGTTTTTGGCCTTTTTGTACTATCTTTGCCTAATTCCTTTTTAGGCCTATGAGATATGTTTATGGGACACTCCCATGATTATATCTCACTCCCATTAGTCATATCCTAGATCAATTTGTCACTCTTATGTGTAACCCGTTGTAGGATCCGATCGAAGTTAGCCGCGAATTACTTCGTAATTCGACGATCGTAGTTGGTCTCTAGCTACAACTCTACGATCCCTAAATCAATCGGACTTGATGATCTTCCACATCAATTGTCCTATCCGACAAATTGTTCGCATTGTCACCTTGGTCGAAGGACATCTCCTTCAACTCCTTCAGACTCCCACTTGGACTTAGAACAAGTGCAATGCCTCGATTCCCGTGTCAATTTAGTATCCCATCTGATACGTCACATCATTCAGACTTTCTTGATATCCGAGTACAACTGTAAAAGACAAACGATTAACTTTTAATCCGTTTGAGCGCGGCCACGCATTTTCAGTTGCTACTCATCAAGTGGCCTTGAGACACTTTGTACCTAATGTGATTAGGGTGACACAATCCATTCTTGCGCTCCCACTTAACTTCATGTCTATCCTGTCCTTCCCAGTATCCGTCTTTATAACCTCCTTTTACGGCGCGGCGTTTAACGGAACCAAAGTCGGGCATTCCTTACATAAGATGAGTGGAGCACTCATGTTTTGAGGAATCTCTCCAATTGTCTTTATGAGAAGTATTGACGTTCATCACGAATGATGTACCTCTCATTTGAGGGTTATCCAGTGTATAAACCTTTTATACACCCACGTAGTCGAATAGAATATACTATTCCTATAACCCATGAAACTGCGCTAACCCATCGACTCCCGTGCTAGTCTTCGTGAGTCATTGTTGTCCATGCAATGACCTGGACCAGGGATTTTTGATAATAAATATTCCAAGTTCACTTAATAGGGTTTCATTCATCAGATCACGTATCTGACAAACCTATTCGGAACGTTTTATTATCGATGGACTGTCGTTTAAACACTAAACCAAGTTTAGACGACTGGTGAAATAATTCTTATTATTTCTGATAACGAGAGTTGTAAATCTGAGCCTCTTCCGTAAAACTCCTTATACCCACTCAGTTTTACTTGTCGAGGTTTAAAATTTATACCTCATGCCTTAGACTGTGTATGAATCTCATACTATGTCTTAGGTGACAGTTTAGTTTGACTACCGTGGTAGTCGGTTTTAAACTTTGCTTATTAACAATTAATTTGAAGATTACTATCTTCAACCTTGATAATATCTAGTAATCTTTGCTAGAGTTAAGGCCTTTAATTCTTTGTGTAGTATTTGCAACAGTTCCCGGCTTAAAACACTTTTAGCCTACTTTCCTTCCATGTATGGAAGTTTGCTACGATGACATGTTCAACTTTGTACTACTTCATCCTTTAGCCTTCTAGGATGTACTAAGTAGTGTTTCGGTTTTCCAATCCGAATTCGGATGTTTAAATGCTAATCATGTCCAACATGATTGACTTTATGTTTTCGAACATAAATGTCTCTCTCATGCGTGCTAGCTCATCGGTGTCTTTTAGACTCCGAGTTTTGCAACGCCCTCTGTCATGAGTTTTTGGGTCGAAATTCTTTTAGACTTTCCGAGTCTTAGATTTTCTGTTTCGGATCTCAAGCATCTCAGCGTACTGAGTCTCTCTAATCCTATCATCCTTTTGATCTATGCTTATAGATCTTCAGATGCCCAAAATGGCATTTTATCCTTTTGTGTGTGGTCCTTTATTGAGTCAGTTCGTTACTGTTATCCAACACCTTATGTCGTACTCAATCTTTTGTATGTACTCTGCATACGGACCCGGAAGGTTTGTTTGCTCCCACTTACCTTCTTGAAACTCGTGATTCAAGATTTTCTTCATTTTCCAGGAATCAAATTTCTCTGATCGCCTTTTGAATCGAAGATTCTAACTCTTGCGTGCTTTTAATCCGTCGATAGATTTCTGAAGCATGCTTGTGGACATAACTTGATTGGAAGAATCTTTATTCTTCTTGTCTCGTTTCGGGAAACACGAATGTTTCCATCCTTCTCAGTTTTCTATTTTGGAAAACCAATTTAGGTCTTTTGTTGACTTAAATTATCAAGCTTCATGTCTTGACGAGATATGGATTCCACGATGATTTTGGGTTCTAGCCAAAATCTAGAGTCAGTTTCCGTTTCTGCGCAGGTCTTTTATCTCTTCAGAAATAACCTTTATTTTCCGTGTCTTTGAGATTTGACCTTTTAGGGCTTTTGAACAACAATTTGGAATTTTCTCAATTACTTTAAGATATTCCTTTAGAGACACTTTCACTTGCTTTGAGAGTTCTCCGGCGAATGACATTCGCTTTTGTGCGGTGGGTTTATAAGATCATGTCTTTAACCTTTCCTTTTCCGAGGAGCCGCAATTTGTTGCTCTTGGTCGACTTTAATCGTCTTGTACAAGTTTCATGATTGTTCTTCATGACCCTCCATGATTTTTCTCATGATCGAATTAAATCGACTTGTACTTTTCTCCCACTTATTCTTGTAATAATTAGTGTTTTTCTCCCAGACGACCAGGTGTGCTAATTATTAGAAGAATACTATCATGAGCAACAAACACTTTGTTCTCTTGATTGGTTGTGGAAGAAGCCCAAATTTCTTTCAAAAGAAATTGCGTCAGATATTAGCTAGTTTTGTAATGCTTTTACAAGCTTAGCTGTTAGACGGAATTTTGGTAGTTTTGTGAGAAGCTATGTCTAGACTAAATGGATTTTGGAGGATAGAGTTTGATTCGTGTTCTTCATCTTAATCCTTTTGGACACTCCAAATATGGATAGGTTAGAAGTACGTTTGAAGATCAATCTCTGTTTTTGACTCAAGGCTTTCTTTCTTGTCAGTTTGATTCATGTTTTGGTTATAGTGGACTTGTTGTCCTCATCCCTTTCGATTGGGATGAACCTATCTTATAGGTTTTTGACCAAGTTTAGAATCTTTTGGTATAGTTTGTTAAACTTAGCACTTATTAACATCTCAATTTAGAAATAAAATTCTTTATTGATTCTCCATAATACTTAGTACAGAGATGATGTTAAAAAAACTAGAAAACGATTAATCTAGAATAGTGCCTAAAGTAGACTTCGATCCCTTTCAGCATCCTTAGCAGTCGAGGCTTCTGCTCCCTCTTGGATCTTGTCTTCCTTAGCCAAATACTCAGTTCCCAGCTGCGCCTGTACATTCACAATGAAAGGGCAATTTTAGGTATCATATACCAAGGTTTGGGAATTTTTAGTATTTGATAAGTTAACTGTTTATACCTGAATTGGAAGCCACTGTTCCATTCTTTTTGTCCTCCAAGAACTTAGGGCAGTTTCTTTTCCAGTGGCCCTTGCCATCACAGTAGAAACATTTGGTGTCAGGAGGAGGACCTTTGTCTTTAGGTTTGGCAACTCGTTTGCTTTTACCTTTTGACGTGGTTTTCTTCTTCTGTTTTCCACCTTTCTTGAACCCTTTGTCCTTTTGTACCATAAGAACGTCCTTCTTAGTTTCCACTATAGCGACGTCCTTTTCGGCTGTTAGAAGCATAGAATGAAGTTCCTCCAACGTTTTATCCCATCAATTCATGTTGTAGTTCATCTTAAACTGATTAAAACCACTATGGAGGGAGTGAAGGATAGTGTCGGTAGCTGTCTGTTGGCTATAAGGGAAACCTAGTTTAGCCAGTTTGCCTATGAGCCTGATCATTTGACGAACATGAGGCCCAACTGGTTTTCCCTTTTCAAGGCGCATGTCCATAATCGCTTTAGAGGTTTCAAACCTCTCCAATCTCGACTGTTTCTGGAACATTTCCCGAAGTTGTCGCATCATGGAGTAAGCATCCATGTCTATGAACTGCTCTTGCAGAGTCGGTTCCATGGTTGCTAGCATTAAGCAAGTTACGGGCTCTGCCTTTTTCCGCACACTCCTTTCTTCATCTATCTCTTCTTTAGTCGAATTATCATCCAATACAGAAATTGGAGTTTCTAGTACATGTTGCTTTCCTTCCATCCTGAGAACTATTCCTAGGTTCCTTTCCCAGTCAAGGAAGTTGTGCTCATTCAGCTTCTCCTTGTCGAGAAGTGAGCGGAAGTTGAAAATATCTTTTGTCATCTTTGAACTACATAAAAGAAATGGCAAAGTTTTAAAACTCGTTATCGTTTTTGAAAAACATTAGTTTTCCCACATTATTCAATATAAAATCGTCCCCGATTGAATAAGTGATTCCAAGACCCCAGTTCTTCGAAGTAAAGCGGACGAAGGCCCTACCCTTTGACTCCGTCGTTCCGGGTGAGCGAACTACTTCACTGATCATACCTTATGACTCTTGGTTGATAGATTTCATTAATGAATGACTAATCTATCCTTTTGCCTCGAGTATCCAAGACTCTCTTGCTGATCTCGTTGAGTAGAACCATTTAGACGTGTAGGCCTCTTCTATAGGCCTACCCGCATTGTCCCAAGGTAGAGGAGGTACTCTGCGAAGGCCGACCCACCTTCCTCGAACAAGGGCGCAACGAGTGTCTTAATCTGGATAGGCGATTACTCAAGATTACTTTTGGGGACTTTTACGCTAGTCTGGCGTTTGTTATAGTGAACTATTTAGCCTAACTAACATCCACGACATAAAGCGTAAATAAGTAAGTAAATGCGCGCGAGAAAGTAAATCAAGCAGACATGGATCCTAGTATGGCCCCTAACCTAGAAGATCTAATCACCCTTGGTTTTCTTCTTGTTTCGCCTTTTGGTTCGTCTTAGATCGCCATCTTTGAACCTCCATTGATTTCTCCCACTCGCCTTTGGATTTCATCCTCGAGTTTCTTCAATGGACTCATAGACCCTAAACTCTAATTACAAGACTCTAACGATTCGCAGATCGTATAAACTTGAAATTAAAATTAATTACAAAGCATGCACCCATCCGTGCTTAAAACAAGAATAAAGAAATAAATCTATGGCCATACTAGTTTCCCGCATTCACATCACATGCAATCATATAATATATCAAGGCTAAGAATTATATATGCATGATTATCTTGGGAGATACTTTTGTTGACATCACATGTCACATTACGGACCTTAAGTCTAAATTCGAAGAATTCTACTAGTAGTGCTTTCCGGTTTTATCTTTTATGATTTCTAAAATCATCTTTAAGAAAAACTCCGTTTTGGGCTCGAGAAAGCCCGGGTCAATTTCGGAAAAAATATTGGTTCGATTCTTAATGATTTCATAAATCAATTTAAAGAGAAATCCGTTTTGGGCTATTGGATGGCCCGGATTGATTTTGGAATTATTTGGTTGGAATCGGAAAAATTTTTGGCAAAAACTCCCACTCGAATGATGGTCCCTTTTCGTGGTCCGAAAAGCCTCGAAAAAGCCCAGGACAAGTCCTAGACAAGTCCCGGCCCAAGCCCAAAAAGGGCTCGGACAAGGTCCGGACATAGCACGGCCCATAGGGCCGGCATGTCCTGGCCGAGGCCTATCAAGGCCTGGTCTCGTCCTGGCCGGAGCCAGGACGCTAGTCCATGTACCAGACGCGTCCTAGACGTGTCTGGTACTGGACCGGACCAGCACTAGGTGTCTCGGACTAGTCCGAGACACCCCGAACCTCCCAGACGCGTCTCCAAGACGCGTCTGGTCGAGTGCTCTGGACGCGTCCTAGGCGCGTCCAGGAAGCTCCTTCGCAGCTGCTGGTCGCGTCTTAGACGCGACCTGGACGCGTCCTTAGTAGCTGCTCTGGACGCGTCTCAAAGACGCGTCCAGAAGCTTCTGTCGCAGCTGCTGGTCGCGTCTTCAAGACGCGTCTCAGCAGCTGCTCTGGACGCGTCCAGGAGCTTCTGGTCCGGCCAGGAAGCTTCCTGGCCGGACACTAGGGCTTTTCAAAACCCTAGTTTCCAAAAAGAAAAAAAATTTCTTTTTTTTCTTATGCAACTCTAAGTTGCTATTTTCCAATTTTAAAACTTTTCTTAAATTTTTGAAATTCCTTTTAGAACACTTCTAAAAAATTTTTAAAACTTTTAGAAACTTTTAAATTTTTCCAAATTTGTTTTGAGAGCTTCCTAAAGTCAAAACTACTCTTTTTAGAACACTTCTAAAATTCTAAAATTCCAAAATTTTGTTTTTCAAAAGTTTCCAAAACTTAAAAACAACTCTTAATCAAACCAATTTTGGATCAAAATCTAGGTTTTTGAAATTTTCAAAGAACAATTTTGAAATCAATTTTGAAAAATCTTTGATTCCAATTCAAAATTAATCAAATTTTATGTTTTAAAATCTTTTTAAACATAACTATCAATTTAATCAAGCATGGATTAGTTTGAAATTCAATCAAATTGAGACTTTTAAAACACTTTTAATCATCAATGTGATTCTCAATTTGAAAATTTATTGAATCCCATCAAATTATGAGTTAAAAATACCTTTTTAAAAACACCTTTTAAAATACTTTTATAAACTCAATTTTCAAACTATCAAGCATATGAATTAGTTCGATTCTTAGCAAAAACTAGTTAATAGCAAGAGGCTCTGACGCCACTGTAGGGATTTACACCCTTCTACTAGTGTTTATAGCGGAAATATGACATCTAATGTCTACACTAGTATTCCCAGGATCACATGCAAAACTAGTAATTAATCTAATGGAGATAGTAGATTACCTTAATCGCTTTTCCCTCGAACTAGTTGAATTGATTGAAGAAGACCAAGAGCTTCAAGTGTAGCTCCTCTACTTGGGACACGAGCAATCAATTTGATCTCCCACCTTGTTGTATAGCTAGCACACCAATGGTGGTTGGAAAAGAAGAACACCTTCTTCTTTGACTAGATTGATAGTAATGAGAATTAGCTCACTTTCTCCTCTCTACTTGATGTGGTAGAGTAAGAAAGCTTAGAGAGAAATTCCACACCTTATTCTCTGCCCTAAGAGTGTTTATATAGAACCCTAATAAGAATCCACCTCCTTTTAGGTTTCCTAAAACACCCTTTAGAATAAGATTTAGGGAAATAGTCGAAAATAGCAACTATTGGTATTTTCTCAATTCCCTAAGGAGGAGGTGTCCAAACACCACGAAAATTGGCAGATATAATGTTTATTATATCAGAAACTAACCCTCCAAAATTCAGCCCAATCCGAGTCCTAGAAGTACCTGAACCGGTCTAGGCCCAAAAACCCTGTTTTTGGCCTTTTTGTACTATCTTTGCCTAATTCCTTTTTAGGCCTATGAGATATGTTTATGGGACACTCCCATGATTATATCTCACTCCCACTAGTCATATCCTAGATCAATTTGTCACTCTTATGTGTAACCCGTTGTAGGATCCGATCGAAGTTAGCCGCGAATTACTTCGTAATTCGACGATCGTAGTTGGTCTCTAGCTACAACTCTACGATCCCTAAATCAATCGGACTTGATGATCTTCCACATCAATTGTCCTATCCGACAAATTGTTCGCATTGTCACCTTGGTCGAAGGACATCTCCTTCAACTCCTTCAAATAAGTCTAACTTTTCTTTTGTGCAGGAGCGATCATTCGGAGCATGCGTAGTAAGCTTAAGGAAAATGCATTAGTAAGCTGCCCTAAGAGTGTTTATATAAAATCCTAATGAGAATACAGAATTTCACTGCCCTAAGAATGTTTATATAGAACCCTAATGAGAATACACCTCCTCAAAGGTTTCCTAAAACACCCTTTGGAATAAGATTTAGGGAAATAGTCAAAAATAACAATTAATGATATTGTCTCAATTCCCTAAGGAGGAGGTGTCCAAACACCACGAAATTTTTCGTGCATGCTACTGGGTATGTCAGAAACTTACCCTCCAAAATTCAGCCCAATCCGAGTCACGGAAGTACCCGAACGGCTTAGGCCCAAAACCCTTATTTCGGGCCTTTTTGCTATCTTTTGCCCAAATTCTATTTAGGCCTATGAGATATGTTTATGGGACATTCCCAATGTTATATCACACTCCCACTAGTCATATCATCCGATTGAATACCCATTCTTATGTGTAACCCGATGTAGGATCCGATCGAAGTTAGCCACGAATTACTTCGTAATTCAACGATCGTAGTTAGTTTCTAGCTAAACACTACGACCCCTAAATCAATCGGACTTGATGATCTTCTTCATCAATTGTCCTAGACGACATATTGCTCGCATTTCCATCTTGGTCGAAGGACATCTCCTTCAACTATGTATTAGCTAACCCGTGTTTGCATCGACTTTCTCGTCGAGCCAATCACTAGTTGTTAATCATTCTTATACCAGAAGTCAATTATATGGGGTCAATTATAGGTAGTCTAATTTCATGTTGACAGACATGTGTTTGCATCGACTCTCATGTCGAGCCAACAACTAATAGATGCCGATTAAATAATCAGATACCTAATTAGGACTTAAGTCTATGATCCACTAGGCAATCCTCCTTATTGGCGAACCTGTGTTTGCATCGACCTTCTCGTCGAGCTAACCATACTTAGTCTCAATTGATATCGCTATTTGAGTTAACTTCCAACTCAATGGTCCACGAGGTAGCTTACCACGCATTAGCCATGTGTTTGTATTGACTTACGTCGAGTCAATCTCTAATCGGGTTAACATTTTCTCACCCAATCAAATGTTTAAGTTGATTCATAGCTAGCTGATACACTAGCACAAAACATACGCTCAAACAACTCAAAGTCCCATAAAAGTACGGAATTTCACTACCCTCATGTACATCACCAGAAACGAGAAAAACAAGTATGAAAGCAACCCAGCAATCAGGAACAGAGGAGACACAACAGTTCAGGGAAACAAAAGAAACATCCAATTAATAAAAGAGGTCTATTACAAAAGAAATTGCAACCAGAGTACATCAAGAAGAGTGTGACCATTCAAATTTATTACAGAAGAAATTGCTAATAATTAAAAAAAGTTGAAGGTAAGAAAGTGCCAAGAGGACCGAGATCACCCCTATCTCGTGGATCGAGACCAGAACTTCAAAGGGACGCTCGGGAAAGGGACAATCTAGCAAAAAGGGTCCTCTGCTAACGGGAATGCCATGACTGGCACCTAGGCAAACCACCATTTTTGGGGCAAGGCCCAAATTGGTATCCCGGGTAACTATCTCCATTATCAGAAAAGCTACCATTAACTATCTCCGTTGTCGGAAAGGCATCCTTCAAGCAGGTAACTAGTATGCAATCGAACAGAGGCCTCATCTTGGACCTTCGATAGAAACAATGGGTAAAAGAAAAATAGTTGGAAAATAGTGTGAAAGGAAGGATACTGTTGATCAACTTTCAGTGATGAGGAGTTAAAGAACCAAAGTAGGATATTTATACTGGAAAGGAATAGCCAAGAGACGTCTTGAAAACAGATGAAAGGCCATTAAAGGCGAAGACGAAATACCTCTTGGGAATGCTCAAATGAATAATGACCAAAGGATACACAGGGTCAAGACTGATCAGATTTGAGGGGATATCAGCGGGTTTCGAGGAAACACGTCAACTCCCCACTAGTAAGGCCCCACATGTCTGCGCATGCCGAGATAGTTGTCATGCGCAATTACCTAAAGGATTATCGCCAAAAACACGCGATCAGAAGATCGGATCTATGACGTCACAGAATCACGCATGGAAAGGAAATTAATGGCTTGAGCAAAAGTCGAAACGTGTCTCGGAAGAACAAACCACACGTCCAAGGAAAACACAATTTGGATCAGTACTGGCGAATATAGCCTTAGAGAAAAGAGGTTTTACCATCAGCAGTCCCTATCAGCTCGGTACAAATCAGCTCAGGAATATGCAGCTCTGGAAAACCAAAGAAAGACCTAGCTTCACGAAACAGCTCTCTTCCAGGTAAAATCCTTGACTTCAAGGTCTTCGATGTTTGAAACCCACGAGTTACTTCTACTCCTCAGTCTTATTACTTTCGACTATGGAGTGGCGGGACTCATAATGATTCATAAAATATCCAGACGTTGACTAATGTCTGAAGAGTCAATATCAGTCCTGAAGTCTACTGGGTCAACCCGGCTTAAGGCAGTAGGACCGTTGAGCCCCTGATGGTCCACCGAATATTCCCCTAACTGGGAGGTCGGCCAGAAGAAATCAACTTTGCAAAACGCCCTTGGCATGGACAGATCCGTCCTCGGGTCTTCAAAGGAGTGAGGAGGGTTCACACAGGGTTGGCCAGTGTCTTACGCCCAGAACTTGTGTTACACCGAATGAGTTTCAAAATAAAGCCCAATAGTTGTCCCGAGCATATCCCACCAGTGTATCGAAAATATTAACTTACTGTCATATTGCACGCCACGTGTCACTGAACGGTTTCTGCTCCACTTTAGTCAATTGGCTTTGACCCATGCTTTGACTCGGATTATCTTACGCATCCGGACTCCGATTTGACTTTTGTTTTTGCCATTTGGTTCGTCTTGAATTATACTTTATATTCGATCATCAATATTTGTCAAAATTACCAGACTACCCTCATCACCAAATGACCAGAATGTCCTTCGTGTGCCTTTCTCCTAATTTTGTCCGTTTTTCACGCTCAACTTCTTAAAAGACACCTGAGTAAAATAAACAAACAATTCATCAGAGTAACTGCTCGAAATGGGCTAACTAACCCGAGTTAAGAGATTTATATGGGACATTTTCATGTCTCAACAAACATCCCCAAACTTAGATTTTGCTGGTCCTCGAGCAAAACAGAAAGATAAAACTAAACCTAATTCACCACTTTCGTAGGGAATCATGATTGCACTTAGTACGTGCAAGAAGCCGTTAAACCTCTAGGTTACCCTAGAGGACGAGTTGTGTCTCGTGAGGGGTTGCAGTGAATATAACCGCAATATTCAGTATTTCAAAATCAAGAAGGGTCTAAATATAACATGGACTGAAAAATGTTTATCCGATATTTTCTCAAACTAATAGAAATGAAATCCAAGTCAACCAGACCATACAAATGTTAAAAATCCCTTCACTAGTAATCTAGACTCGAAGTGCATGTGACCAACTAATATGAGCATCATTTCGATTCCGAACAGACAAGACCTTGATTACCTTCTCAATACATTTCGCCTCGACTACTGCCTCACGGTCATACACTAAAAAATTTAAGTCACTCAGAAATGGTTCACTCAATGCGTAAGTATGAATATGAAGGAAAACTTAACACATGAAAAAGTCAGACTAAATTTTTCGTAAACGAATGATCTCATAGAAAGGAAACAACCATTAATTATTGGGTTTTGGTGTACGTCTTTAAGACTACTAACTAGTGTTGTAAGAGGAATCTTAAACATCTATATGTTTAACACTAGATGACCAGGATCATAGCAAGAACTAAAGATGAACTAGAATCGGAAAAAATTTACCTTAATCGCAATTTTTTCTCGAACCTTTCCAATCGCCTGTGAAGATCGAGAGCTCCAATTGTCGCTCCTCTACTTGAGACACCGAGTATGTTAACTTGATCTCCCTTTCTTAATGTGTGCTAGGACTTTAATGGAAGGAAAAGAACCTTTCTTCTTGACTTGATAGATAGAATGTGAGCTTTTCTCTAAAATCCTCTCTCTCTCTAAGCTGTCTGAGAAAGATGATTTTCTCTATGAGAAAATTCCATGCCTTTTCTGTTTCTAACTGGTCCTTATATAGAAACCCTAAAATAAGAGTCCC
Source organism: Eschscholzia californica (assembly GCF_041429995.1). Lineage (NCBI taxonomy): Eukaryota > Viridiplantae > Streptophyta > Magnoliopsida > Ranunculales > Papaveraceae > Eschscholzia > Eschscholzia californica. Next base: position 25,331,965 of record NW_028238309.1, on the reverse strand, counting down.
ACTCAAATTAGATTTCTATCTTGACCAACAGAAAAGATAATAATCAAAACGCCCTTTTAGGGTAATTAGGGTTTCCCCTTAAGTGTGGTCAGCCAGGTCAACCCACTATGGGATTTGCCTGGCAGGCCTACTTACCTTGGTCAGCCATGTGATGGCCGACCTAATGAGCCTTGCTCCGAGTACCCCTTTCGAGCCTGGTTCTTTCTATTTTTGTTTCAAATCTCTATTCGAACCCTTTTGGCTTATTTAGTCGGATCTAATCCATCTTAAGCCTAGCTCGCACTAGTCAAATCTCACCGATCAAGTCACCACTCTTATGTGTAACCCGTTGTAGCATCCGGTCTATGTTAGCTGCGAATCACCGAAGTGATCCGACAATAGTAAGCGGCTTCTAGCAAAGCATTATGATCCCTAATTGGACCGGACTGGATGATCTTCAAGATTAGGTCATCGTTATCCTAGCTGACAAATTGATCGCATTGCCATCTTGGTCGAAGGATACTCCCTCGGAAGGACATCTCCTTCAGACCGAACGGATATATCCTTCACTAATACAGGATGGAGAAGCTTACTAACTCTTCTTATTTGATTTACCATCTAAACAGTGTTTCCTAGAGGTCAATAGGCTCAAATGAGGATGTGACTACAACTCTTGAGAACTCCACGTCTTCAAATCTTCAAATCTTCAAGAATAACTTTAAGGATAAACACTTTAATACAACTAAACAAACACCTGTTCTTTTTTTTTTTTTTTTTTTTTTTCGATTTTCGATTTTTTTTTTTTTTTTTCCACAAGCAAACTCTGGTAATAACAATTATAATTCCAGAAGGACTTATTATTCTTTCCCTGGGTAAAATTCTCTCCACTTTGCTTCGTGCCTTATTCTCAGGGTTCTAAATGGTAAATCGATTTTTATCTTCCTCTAGTTGACACTGCTTTCAATTTTCTCAGACTACAAGAGTAAGGTTTACATTCCTAAGGACATCCATAGTGGTTGTAAATTTTGAACTCAAGAGATCAAATGAGCTCTTTTTAGCATTGCGAGGTTGAGTAGCTTTTCACTATACTCAGAGTTAGCGCAGAAGAGATCACTCTAACTTTTTAACCCTAGACACGTGGGACCCAATTGCGCTTAGCTTATTTTCCAATCTCATGACAAAATTATCGAAAAGTATAACACTGCTCACGATGATATATATTCGGGCTGGTCCACCGGAACCTCATTTTAGTTTTTATGTCTCAAGTGATTTTTAAATTGAGATGTGTTTTCATTCATTATTGGTGTTTCCTCATTTATTTTCCTAAACCTAAATAGTCCCCGGATTGTAAATACTTCTCGATCACGTTATTGTTTACTAAAAAAGAAATTTTGCTCGACACGTCTATCTTGTCGAAATAATTTTTATCAGTTGTGCTAACAATTTTAATGTTCCTCTAAAAGCATATGAATATTACAATACTTCTAGTGCGACCAAGAAACCGATCATCTTCATTGGTCAAATAATCAACCATCAAACCATCAGTCGATAATTCAGAGAATGAAAAACACTTGAAATTTCTATGGAACCGGATCACTCCGACATGTCTTCTCTAGAGCAATCCAAACTGACTCGATACACGCGAACTACTCACGAACAAGTCCCCACGGGACATCGGCTAGGCTACAAATGCAATGTAACCAAGTTACGAATCAACCTATGCGACTTCAACTACTTTCTAAGTTTCCGCACTCCGTCAACTTAGAGAGTGAGGGACAAATTGTATGGGCCAAAATACGTCACCAGGAGCGCCCTGAGAAATCCATGGTTAACGGGCTGACACGGTGACCAAGTCCATGAATTAATAGCTACTGGGCCCGACCCATTCACCTTCGGGCATCCGATGCAACGTCAAAATACGGAAGAGTATCCTGCTCGTGATAAAGAGGTCCACCCTCACCTCCTTAGCGGACCTGCCACTATGTATCCGTTGGGAGACATTACAGTCATTGAAAATCCCGAATATACCCGTTAAGGGGTTATAATATCCGCATTAATGGTGACAATCTATGCTTTACCACATTGAAGACGACAACTCACGCCAGGTGACGGTCGGACACCCACACTATAAAAGGACCGAGAGGAAGATGATACAAACATCTGATTCTGGACAAACACATAGAGTACTGGCTGAACACTATCATCTGTTATCCGGCAATCAACGAATACAATCCACTACTCTCTCTCTCTCATACAGAGGGATCAACCAGTTGTCTACGACATTTCTACTTTTATCATCGTCTTATCACTGTGGTCGACTGATCCAACATGCATTGAGCAACCTATGACTCATCAAAGGAGGACAACCTATCTTTCTCTCTTCTGAAGACCATTCATCAAGGGAGGACGACCTATCTTTCTCTCTCCTGACGATCACTCATCAAAGGAGGACAACCTATCTTTCTCTCTCTCCTAAAGACCACTCACTTAGGGAGGACGACCTATCTTTCTCTCTCTTGAAGACCAATCATCAAGGAAGGACGACCTATCTTTCTCTCTCCTGAAGACCACTCACTAAGGGAGGACGACCTATCTTTCTCTCTCCAGACGATCAAAGTAAGCAAGCTACTTTATCTCTGCTGGAGGTCAAGGCTTCCTTAATTTACCCACGTGAATATTTACGAGGGTTGCCTTAGTCAAGGACAGGCCTCATAGGCTATCACAATCTCTCTCCAAACAAGTAAGTCTACCCGCAGAGATCGAGCTCTGACGATTCTGCGGGCCGAGCCTAAATTCCGACCATCATCCAACCAACGGAAACATTCCAGGGGTATCATTCACGTATCTAATACTTCTCTTGCAAGCTTATTGACTTGAGCGTCCGAGCCCCCTTAGGCCGACACCATCTCAGTGTCCCAGGGATCTTACGGTCACGTGTGTTCTTGTCTCTTGCCACAGGTATAAGCTCAAAGACGTCGTCGGTGCCCACAAAAATATTAAACAGGTGAAGGTTTGATTTCCGGTTAACGATCCGGTCCACTTGGCTTCTTGACACACGATTTCATACCCTCACACATGGATATAATGAAAACGTAATCAAAGATAATGAAAGTAACCACAAATTTAACCATGTTGAGCTCGTTGGATGATGAATCTTAGAGCGAGAAAATTTATAGCAATAAAATCATGAAGATGTTTAAAGATGAAGCCGATTCAAAAGTTAACACGAAGTGATGAAACCGATTACAATGAAAATCATGAGATGAATATGAAGAACAATAAACAAAAGATGAATCTTAAGATTTAACCATTACAAGCAGCCGGTGTTCTTCTAATGAAAACGAACCTGACAGTTTGATGATGGACTTCCCACTATGGATAAACGATGGTGGTTTCAGTTAATGAAAGAGATTGGAAGAAGATTCGGAGCTTCAGAAATGGAGAAGGAATAATGGTTTCTAACGTTATGAAGAAGGGATTCGATTTTAGAGAGAGAAATAAAGGGTTCTGTTATTGTGAGGAGATTGGAGAGAGAAAATGAGAGATAAAAAAGGAAATAGAATTTTGAGAATTGATATTCAAAATAGGATATTGTCTTAAATATAAGGTCATTATGGGTATTATGATTATATATGAAACCTAGAGATTTATGTTTTCTATAGAGATGAAATCATTTGGACTAGATTTCAATTTAAATTAATATTTTAGCTTAATATTCCATATTAGAGTTAGGGCAAAGCCAGTGTGGGGCTCGGGCTCCCAATTTTGGGAGCCCCGGGGCTTTGTATCAATTCCAACGTGGGGGCTCCCAAATCTAAAAAATGTGCATGTGTGGAATACGCGTGTGGGATTTGTGTTTTATTTTTCACCCATTAAATTATTGGTTCTAATATTTTAAATTTCAAATTTTACCAATATTTTGGAGGGAATTTGAATTTCAAATTTGACGAAAATTTTGGGGGGAGTTTAAATTTCAAATTTTAAAATTTTGGGGGGAGTGTAAAATTCGATTTTTTTAAACTTTTTGTTCATCTATAAATACACCTACTCATCCATTAAGTTTTCTACATCTTCTTTCTACATTCTCCAATCTTCTTTCGACATTCTTTAAATTTTCTCTCTCCCTTCCATGGATCCTACTCATGGGTTACTAAATATGGTCATTCAACAAAAGTTACAAGATAGCGAAGATGATGAAAATTTATATGAAATGTATCTAGCGGAGTTACAAGATAGGGATCAACGACCACGTTCCCGTTATGTTGGTTCTGTTCCGGGTCGTCGAACGATAGATCGTAACAGACAAGAAGGTCATGAACGACTGATGCGTGACTATTTTGTGGAGAATCCACTTTATGATGCTACTACATTCCGAAAGCGATATCGCATGCGTCGTGATTTATTTCTTCATATCCTCAATATGGTGGTTGCTCATAATCCCTATTTTGTACAAACGCCAGACGCCTTCAGTAAAATGGGTTTATCACCCCATCAAAAGATAACTGCGGCTATGAGAATGCTTGCTTATGGGACACCAGCAGATGCAATTGACGAATACCTTCGACTTGGAAAGACGACTACAATCGATTCACTACGAGAATTTGTATTAACGATCGTCAATGTGTTTGGTCCTCATTATTTGAGGTCTCCAAATGAATCTGATATTTGTAGGCTTTTAGAACTTGGTGAAAAACAAGGATTTCCTGGAATGCTCGGGAGTATAGATTGTATGCATTGGGAGTGGAAAAATTGTCCGACCTCATGGCACGGACAGTATACTGGCCATTGACATAGTCCAACAATCATACTAGAAGCTGTTGCATCGTCAGATCTATGGATTTGGCATGCATTTTTTGGATTGCCTGGATCATTAAATGACATCAATGTGTTGGAGCGTTCTCCGGTGTTCGATGCAATTGCCACAGGTAGGGCTCCAACTGTTCATTTTGAGATTAATGGTAATCATCATGATATGGGTTATTATCTCGCTGATGGGATATATCCACAATGGGGTTGCTTTGTTAAAAGCATACAAAATCCGTTAACTGTGCAAGAACAATATTTTACGAGACGACAAGAATCGGTAAGAAAAGATGTTGAACGAGCCTTTGGTGTATTGCAAGCTCGTTTTTCTATTATCCGAGAACCGGCACGTATTTGGGATATAGAAACACTAGGTTATATCATGAAGGCATGTATTATATTGCATAACATGATAATCGAAAATGAAGGACCTAATGCGACTATTGATTTTGATGGAAGTATTCTAGAAGAAGTGCGTGTTGGGGGGAATGTTGTCGGAGAAATGTTTGATCGTCTCGGCCGAGTTAGAAACAAAGATTTTCATACACAATTAAGGGTAGATCTTGTAGATCACTTGTGGAATACTAAAGATCGCAACAACTAAGGAAACTATTATTGTTATTTTACTTATTTTTCTGTATTTCGATTATTATGTATTTGGTTTTCAATCAATGAAGTGTGTTAAGAAAAAATCAAAGAAATTCTATTTAAAAAAAATAGAATAAAAAATGATTTACATTTAAAAATTACACCAAAAAAATTAAATCAAAAAAAGATTAAACAAAAGAATAACAAAAAAAAACAAAAAAAAAAATTAAAAATGGGGTGGGGGGACCCACCCCAATTCAGCTGTTGGGAGTTTCCAACTAGCCGTTGGGGACTCCCAACGGATAGATTTTGGGGCTGGGAGCCCCCCAGCCCGGGCTCCCATTTGGGAGCCCGGGAGCATGGGGCTCCCAGTCCCACCAGGAACCCAGTCCCACCGGGAACCCAGCCCCGGGGCTCCCGGGTTGGGCAGCCAACGGGCTGGGTTGGGGCTCTCAAAATTCAAATTGGGGACCCCAGCCCTCCCACGTTGGCTTTGCCCTTAGGGTGGATTAAAAGTGGGTTTGGGTGTAGGTTTTTGGACTACAAACCCCAAATTTCAAAACTAAACGTGTACAATTAAAAATTGAATGGCATGGTCGATATAACTAAGGATTATGCTGGGCAAGTATGGAAACATAAAATATCAACTTAGGAAATGGATATAAAGGTTAGAGGGATAGGTACAGAAACTCAGGAAAAGTCCCCACTGGTGAAACAAACAAAGAGAATCTCTCTCCAAAATTGGTTCCATCACTTCGTGAATCTTGCTCAGTAAAACAGAGATTGGGGTTTTGTTTTCTTTAAAGGTGAGACCTTTCTTCATCAATTTGCAGAAGAATTAATTTCAGAAAAGTAGAGAGAGATGCGATCCAGGATCATTCTCCTTGGAGATTCAATCACTGAACTATCATTTGCTGATGGAGGTTGGGGAGCTTCTCTTACTAACTATTTCTCTCGCTCGGTATTATTGAACTTTTATCTCACTACACTTTTCATTAATTTCTGGTTTTTGATTAATTTTTTTGATCTGGGTTGATTTGATTGGATGAATAACGAAATGGGTTTTCTTTAATTTGTGGTTTTAATTGTGGGTTGATTTATCAGTTGGATGTAGTTCTAAGAGGTTATAGCGGGTATAATACTCGCTGGGTTCTTAAAGTGATTGAGAAAATCTGTTCTAATGGAGATCCACCAATTGCAATGACTATCTTCTTTGGTGCTAATGATGCCTCTCTTCCTGATCGAACCAGTGCTTTTCAACATGTTCCTCTCGACGAATACAAGCTGAATCTTCACTCCATTATCTCCTTCATCAAGGTCTTCTCTCTCTCTCTTTAGAAATCAGTCATGAATCACGTTTATTGTGCCCATGTGGGAGCAATGTGCAGTAATGCACTCTCTCTCACACTAGACAAGTTGAGAAATTAATAAGGATAAAAATTAGGTTTAAATACTTTGGGGGAGTAAAAAGTATTCTCATCCAACAAAGACTTTGGTCAAATCAGATTTGATTAAGCACGCAATCATGTTTTGTGCCTAAAAATGTAGGTTTTCTTGAGCTTAGGCCCTCCTCCACACTAATTAGTAATTGAATTTGTCACATTCAGTAATTAGAAATTGAGCTTACCCCTTTCCGTTTAGGACTTTTGACAAAAATACTAAAAACACGTTTGGCATGAGATAATAAAATCATAAATTAAATAATGTACAACCAAAATTCGTCTTTGCTAATCATATTACCGACCAAATCAAACAATAATGTAATGTGAAATAACTACGAGGGATTTATATTGAAGGATAATTGCTATTGGTATTCACATTTATTTCAGGTACGCCAAACACAACCTTTGAGTCTTTGTCAAACATAGTAAATCCAAGGGGGTAAGCTCAATTAACCCATTATTGAAGGGGGTAAACTGTAACGCCCCAAATTTAGATTTCCACGTCGGCCGCCATGAAAACCTAAACTCAAAGCATTTCTCCGCAGAACAGTAAACATAGTCGATATATCCATCAAAAGAGACAAATAATATCAAATGTGAAGCTCATAAGAATCAATAAATCATCTAAAAGAAATCCATTAAACTGTCTTAACTCAAATAATGGTTCTGAATCATCGACACGTAGGTCGGACAATAACGAATGAAACAAATAACTATCTAGAAAGTGAAACTCCAAATAACTACCTAATCTCGAAAGCGAAAACTAAGAAAGAAGCTCTGAGCTGACGAACTGGGATCAAGCTGGTGGCGCTCCCCGATCTCTATCACCTGAAAAATAGTAGGCTGGGTCAGAACCCAGCTAGTAGATTTCTAATTACCTAAGGTCTAAATAGACCAATTCAACACAAAACCAAGTATCGAACAACAGAACAATAATAACAGTCCATTATGTTACACCTTTCGTGCTAACACAATTGAAGTCAACCTGTTACACGGTTAAAGAGATTCATACAATACAACTTCCCTTTTGGAGGGGCATAACCAATTTTGAGGTCCACGAGATGGCGTCACTTACCATTCATGTTTGCATCGTCTTAAACCTCTCAATAGACAAAGGATACCACCCAAAAAGGGGATCCGTGCAACACGAGCACAGTGCAACACGAGCACTTCACATATGAGCAGGAGGCGAGCCAACCTCTAGTTGGTAATTACTTCTCAAACTAGAAGTATGTGGTCCACAAGAATGATCTTGTGTTTGCATCGACTTAGACCTCTTCATCAACTATGGATACCTACCCAAAAAGGGGATCCGTGCAACACGAGCACATATGAGCAGGAAGCGAGCCAACCACCGATTACTTATGGATTACAATCGTCAATCCATATTTGAACTCAAACCCCTGGTCCACTGGGTTGTCCAATATCACATTGACAAACCCGTGTTTGCAATCGATCCACATGTCGAGCCAACCAGTCTTAGTTCATTCCATTAACGGAACTCAAGATCATGGTCCACCAAGTTATCTAATATCACATAAATAACTAGTGTTTGCAATCGACTCACATGTCGAGCCAACCAGTCTTGGTTCCGACTAGCCTATGCTTTCTAGGTTAACAACCTAAAGCAATATATCACACACAACTATTGGTAGCACTCATGCTCCAATGCCACACAAATAATCTCATACAATCAATTATCAATAACAATAACATAAACACGAATAATTCTTAATATCTAGGCTGCTGTCCGGGTGTATATATACACCATATTTATATAACCTAAATAACCTAGGTTGCTGTCCGGGTATATGTATACTCCATTAATATAACTATAATGATCTAGGGTTACTATGTTGTTGTTGTAATTAGTTCCTAATCATAATATATATCTATGGTATCATTAATTAGTTCTAAGTTGATGATAACCTAGCAAACAACAATGGTTCAAAGCTATTATAGTACTACTATCCAAAACTAGGTTAAAAATTAAAGAGGGCTATATAAACCCTAGGGAAGAAGAAACCTACTTGATTTTTGTAGCACCAAGAAGAAGAAACCAAATCCTTTAGTAACCCTTTGAAGCTCCCTCACTTTCCCACACTTCTTCTCTCTAGAAATCACTTTCTCTCTCTAGGTTGTATTACTTCTTTCAATTCCCAGCTATTGAGAAGAAAAGAAATAAAAAAAGGGGGAAAGAAATTAAAGGGTCGGGAAGGGTTAAGGGCTTTCAAGCTTTATAGGGGTGTTGCTATTGGCACCCTCGTTTTTGCTAATAGCACCCCTATAAAGTGAGGGTGTTACAATCTCCCCTCCTAAAAGGAAATTTCGTCCTCGAAATTGAACGTACCTAATCAGAGGAAAAGATGAGGATAACGGAGTTGCATATCATCCTCACGCTCCCAAGTAACTTCCTTGTCATTGTGGTGATGCCACTGAACCTTGACCATGGGAATCGTCTTTCGGCGAAGAACATGCTCTCTACGATCAATGATACGAACTGGTTCCTCCTCATATGACACATTTGGCTGGAGCTCCAAATCATGGTAATCTATCACTGAATGTTGATCTCCATCTCTCACATGTTTTCGAAGCATCGAAATATGAAAGACATTGTGGACTCCTGTGAAGCTTGCAGGCAATTCAAGACGATAGGCTACTTTTCCCACCTTCTCAACTATTCTGAAAGGTCCAATATATCTAGGAGCCAACTTTCCTTTCTTACCAAATCGCAAAATACCTTTCATAGGTGACACCTTCAACAAAACCTCATCTCCAACAATAAACTCCAAATCCCTTCGTCGGTTGTCGGCATAACTCTTTTGACGACTTTGAGCTGCTTGGAGCCTACTTCGAATTAAAACAATTTTCTCAGAAGTGTCCCGAATCACCTCTGGTCCTTCTAGTTTAGCGTCACCTGCCTCTGTCCAACACAATGGTGACCGACAAGGTCTCCCATATAATGCCTCAAAAGGTGCCATGCCAATACTAGATTGGTAACTATTATTATATGCGAATTCTACCAAAGGCAAATGATCTTGCCAACTCCCTCCAAGATCTAGTATTGAGCATCTCAACATATCTTCAAGTACTCTGTTAACTCGCTCTGTCTGCCCATCAGTCTGAGGGTGAAAAGCTGTACTGAAATGTAAAGATGTCCCCATAGAAGTTTGGAAACTCTTCCAAAACCGTGAAGTAAAGGACGAGTCTCTGTCTGAAACAATAGACACCGGAACTCCGTGTAACCTGACAATCTCCTTAATGTAAAACTGTGTCAGTCGGTCCCCACTATCTGTCGTCTTCACTGGTAGGAAGTGAGCCGACTTCGTCAACCTGTCAACTATCACCCAAATAGCGTCAAAGCCTCTACTAGATCGCGGTAAACCCGTGACGAAGTCCATTGATATATTCTCCCATTTCCACTCCGGAATGGGCAACGGTTCCAAGAGTCCGGATGGATGTCGATTTTCCGCTTTCACCATCTGACACACATTACACTTCCTCACATACTCCGCAACATCTTTCTTCATCCCTGACCACCAGTACTGCCTCTTCAAGTCTTTGTACATCTTGTTACCCCCGGGGTGAACTGTGTACTTACTTCGGTGTGCTTCATCTAATATATCCCGTCTCAAGACCGGATCTGCCGGTACATATAGTCTCCCTCGAAATCTCAATACGCCGTCCTGCCCGGTACTGAACTCGGTGTCAGTCTCTTGCATTAACGAAACCTGTTTCTGGCACCACTCATCATCAATTTGGGCATCCACAATATGATTCAACAAAGATGGTCTAACAACCATACTACCCAGAAATAACGAGTCAATTTCTGACCCAACCACGTCAATGTCGTATGTTGCTACATCCTCCAACATCTTCCACTGGTTCATCATCAATGTTGCCACGATACCCCTCGGTTGTCGGCTTAGTGCATCGGCTACCACATTTGCCTTACCCGGGTGGTATTGCAACGTGAAGTTATAATCCTTCATCAACTCCAACCACCTGCGCTGACGCATGTTCAACTCCTTTTGTGAGAAGAGATACTTGAGGCTCTTATGATCAGTAAAGAGATCGAACTTCTCACCATACAGATAGTGCCTCCAAATCTTCAAAGCAAACACTATAGCTGCCAACTCTAAGTCATGAGTTGGATAGTTTTGCTCATGTGGCCTCAACTGCCTAGAAGCATAAGCAACCACTTTATCTTTTTGCATCAATACACACCCTAAACCCTGAATAGAAGCATCTGTATAAATCATAAATCTGGTGCCACTCTCTGGAATGACCAACACCGGTGCCGTAGTCAACTTCGTTTTAAGTTCTTTGAAAGCCTCATCACACTTCGTATCCCATGAGAATGTCACTCCCTTCTTTGTAAGATTCGTCAAAGGTCCTGCAATACTTGAGAACCCCTTGATGAACCGTCGATAATACCCAGCCAATCCCAGAAAACTGCGAATCTCAGTAACCGAGGTAGGCTGCTTCCAATTAAGCACAGCTTCAACCTTAGAAGGGTCAACCAATACTCCGTCCTTCGAAATAACATGGCCTAGGAATTTTACTTCCTCTTGCCAAAAATCACATTTCTCGAACTTTGCATATAACTGATGTTCCATCAGTCTCTCTAACACTAACCTCAAGTGATCTTCATGATCCTCCTTAGTCTCGGAGTAGATAAGAATGTCATCAATAAAGACAATGACAAATTTATCCAAGAAGTCCCTGAACACCCGATTCATGAGGTCCATAAACACTACAGGAGCGTTAGTCAAACCGAAAGACATAACAAGAAACTCATACGAACCATAACGTGTCACAAATGCCGTCTTAGGAATGTCCTCCTCTCGGACTCGTAACTGATGGTACCCTGACCTCAAGTCAATCTTAGAGAACCACTTGGTCCCTCTCAGTTGATCGAACAGATCGTCAATCCTTGGTAAAGGATATTTATTCTTCACAGTAACTTTATTGAGCTCTCTATAATCAATACACAACCTCATTGACCCATCTTTCTTTTTAACAAAAAGAACGGGTGCACCCCAAGGAGAACTACTCTGACGTATGAACCCCTGATCTAGTAATTTCTGAATTTGGTCCTTAAGCTCTCGCAGTTCTATCGGAGCCATTCGATAAGGAGTTCGGGCTATAGGTTTAGTACCCGGTTCCAACTGAATGCAGAAGTCAACCTCTCTGCGTGGTGGCAACCCTGGTACATCTCTGAACACATCGTGGTACTCACTAACCACATCAATACTATCAAGCCCCTCACTCATTACCGGATGTTCTTCTAGCTCTACGTGACTCAGGTGAACCTCTCTCATCTGACAAGTCAACGCTGACACTGTAAACACTTCTTCCCCTGGAAGAGAAAATGTGACTGTCTTGGCATAACAGTCCACAAGTGCATGGTATGAGGCAAGCCAATCCATGCCTAAAATCACATCATACCGCACCAACTCAAGCACAAAAAGGTCTGCAGCGAAGTCTCGCTCACCCAATCTAATGATACACCCCTTACAGATGTGGTCTATCACAATCAAACCACCCCAAGCAGAAGACACCGAAAAAGATCTCCCACATCTATCTAACTCTATGGGTAACTTACGAACAAAAGAAACAGAGATAAATGTGCCCATGGCACCAGGATCAAATAAAATTTTACCCATTCTAGTATGAATAAGGAATGTACCTTCCACCACATCAGTAGGTGCGCGGTCGATCTCTAGGAAGGATGGCATTCAACTGTGGTTGTTGCCCACGTCCCTGTGGTCTGCCCTGCGGGTTACGCTCATGATGACGCCCCTGATTTCCTATCTGAGCTCTAGTCCTCCTCGGACAATCAAAAGACCTGTGTCCTACTTCCTGACAATTAAAACAAACTCCTCTAAATGGTCTCTGTTCCACACCATCAACATTAGCCACTGGCGGTTGCCTACCTGTAGTCACCACTGTCATATCCCTGTTGCCTCCCTCGATCCGAGGCCTCTTACCATCCCGTTGACCATTATAGTTGTTGCGCTGATTCCAACCAACCTTCCCATAACTGCTATTGTTCCCCTTTTGTTCACCCTTGCTTTGCACTTTGATTCCTCTCTGCTTCTTTGCCTCCTGTATCCGAGCATCGTGAACCTTAACACAAGAAACCACCTTCTGATAGGTGTCGAAACTAGGTTGCCCTGCAATGTACCTAGCAATGTTGTCACGCAACCCATTGACAAACCTCTCAATCTTTTCCTCCTCTGTGGGAATTAGTTGAGTAGCGAAGAGGGAGAGTCTGTGAAACTCATTCTCATACTCCAAAACTGATTGATTCTCCCCTTGCTTCAACTCCTGAAATTCCCTCTTAAGTGTTTGTTGTGCCGAGAAAGGAATAAAGTTTTCCATGAAGACCTTCTTAAATTCTTCCCAGGTGAACCTCAACGGATCCACTAGCCTAGACTGAGTGTCCCACCAAGTAGCTGCATTCTTCTTCAACTGGAACACTGCCATCCGCTGCTTATATTCCTCAGAGCAATCAAACGCCACGAACATCCTCTCTATCTCCTTACACCATTCATATGCCTCTACCGGTCCTCCAGTCCCATCAAATGTTGGCGGTTTCATTTTCATAAACTCATGGTAGTACTTCAACCAGGTCATCTCAGTCGGTGGCCTCAGATTCACAACAGGACCTCCCGTCTCTAGTGTCGGATTCTGCGTCCGAGCTTGTTCCCTTGTTTGAGCCTCTGCTGCGATGTTAATCAAATTTTGCAATGCGGCTGCATCAATTGTCACTGTCTCTCCTCCGTTCAGATTAGGATTTGTAGTCTCATGACCCCCTGACTGTCCATGTGTACCCTCTGGTGCTGTAGAACCCCTTTCCTCAGGTAGGACACCTCGACCTCGACCTCTACCACCCCCTCGGGTGCGAGCACTGCGTCGACCTCTGCCACGACCAGTAGCCCCTTCGCTAACCATAACTCTAATCAAATCCAAAAGAGAAACCAAGTCAAAACTTAGACAGTCAAGAGTTCCGTACAAAAATTACTACATACTATGCGCCTAGAGGGGTTGAACCATGCACACTGATCCTAGGATTTATGAACCTAGAGCTCTGATACCACTTTGTAACGCCCCAAATCTAGATTTCCACGTCGGCCGCCATGAAAACCTAAACTCAAAGCATTTCTCCGCAGAACAGTAAACATAGTCGATATATCCATCAAAAGAGACAAATAATATCAAATGTGAAGCTCATAAGAATCAATAAATCATCTAAAAGAAATCCATTAAACTGTCTTAACTCAAATAATGGTTCTGAATCATCGACACGTAGGTCGGACAATAACGAATGAAACAAATAACTATCTAGAAAGTGAAACTCCAAATAACTACCTAATCTCGAAAGCGAAAACTAAGAAAGAAGCTCTGAGCTGACGAACTGGGATCAAGCTGGTGGCGCTCCCCGATCTCTATCACCTGAAAAATAGTAGGCTGGGTCAGAACCCAGCTAGTAGATTTCTAATTACCTAAGGTCTAAATAGACCAATTCAACACAAAACCAAGTATCGAACAACAGAACAATAATAACAGTCCATTATGTTACACCTTTCGTGCTAACACAATTGAAGTCAACCTGTTACACGGTTGAAGAGATTCATACAATACAACTTCCCTTTTGGAGGGGCATAACCAATTTTGAGGTCCACGAGATGGCGTCACTTACCATTCATGTTTGCATCGTCTTAAACCTCTCAATAGACAAAGGATACCACCCAAAAAGGGGATCCGTGCAACACGAGCACAGTGCAACACGAGCACTTCACATATGAGCAGGAGGCGAGCCAACCTCTAGTTGGTAATTACTTCTCAAACTAGAAGTATGTGGTCCACAAGAATGATCTTGTGTTTGCATCGACTTAGACCTCTTCATCAACTATGGATACCTACCCAAAAAGGGGATCCGTGCAACACGAGCACATATGAGCAGGAAGCGAGCCAACCACCGATTACTTATGGATTACAATCGTCAATCCATATTTGAACTCAAACCCCTGGTCCACTGGGTTGTCCAATATCACATTGACAAACCCGTGTTTGCAATCGATCCACATGTCGAGCCAACCAGTCTTAGTTCATTCCATTAACGGAACTCAAGATCATGGTCCACCAAGTTATCTAAACTCACATGTCGAGCCAACCAGTCTTGGTTCCGACTAGCCTATGCTTTCTAGGTTAACAACCTAAAGCAATATATCACACACAACTATTGGTAGCACTCATGCTCCAATGCCACACAAATAATCTCATACAATCAATTATCAATAACAATAACATAAACACGAATAATTCTTAATATCTAGGCTGCTGTCCGGGTGTATATATACACCATATTTATATAACCTAAATAACCTAGGTTGCTGTCCGGGTATATGTATACTCCATTAATATAACTATAATGATCTAGGGTTACTATGTTGTTGTTGTAATTAGTTCCTAATCATAATATATATCTATGGTATCATTAATTAGTTCTAAGTTGATGATAACCTAGCAAACAACAATGGTTCAAAGCTATTATAGTACTACTATCCAAAACTAGGTTAAAAATTAAAGAGGGCTATATAAACCCTAGGGAAGAAGAAACCTACTTGATTTTTGTAGCACCAAGAAGAAGAAACCAAATCCTTTAGTAACCCTTTGAAGCTCCCTCACTTTCCCACACTTCTTCTCTCTAGAAATCACTTTCTCTCTCTAGGTTGTATTACTTCTTTCAATTCCCAGCTATTGAGAAGAAAAGAAATAAAAAAAGGGGGAAAGAAATTAAAGGGTCGGGAAGGGTTAAGGGCTTTCAAGCTTTATAGGGGTGTTGCTATTGGCACCCTCGTTTTTGCTAATAGCACCCCTATAAAGTGAGGGTGTTACATAAACTAAAGTACCAATTAGTGATGTGGGGTAAACTAAAAAAACCCAAAAATCTACTTGTTCGTTTTTTTATCCCTTATGTTCATCATCACCATGAAACCACCGCCTACCACTTCTAACCACAACCACCACCTACCACTTCTAACACAACCACCACCTACCACTTCTAACCACAACCACCACTTCCGACCACCATTACTTTCTTTGCTTCACTCTCCTTTTCCTTCCTTCGCTCTCTCTCACCTACATGTGTTCTAGCCAAGTGTTGCCTTTGCTGGAACAACGGATCTCCTCCAAACAATATCGCGTTATGGTTTAGAGGAATCCCCTAAACTGGGTCGACTGTTCTAGTGAGGTTCTTCTTCACAGGAACAGATAAAGAAAGAGAGAGAGGGGAGAAGGAAAGAAAAGTAGAGATAATTGGTGGTAGTAGTGGCGTCCTATGCTCAGAGGTAAGGTTGGAAATGAAGATTAGGTGATAGAAAAAATAAAGAATTTGTTTTTTAGACTCAAAACAAGGTTGTTCCCTAAGTCAAAATCTGATTGACGAAGTCTTTAAGCCCGACATAATATTTTGATGTCCCAAAGCCATGACTAGAAACTGACTTTTATAAATATTTTTCTAAGAAAACACAAAGTTGGCAACAATCCAAAAAGGCGGCTTTAATTCTAAAATGCGTACGTCAGGAACAAATGTGAAATTAGTCCAAAAAGTCAAAGTTGAAGACTGGTTTGTCAAGTTCGCGGTGGTTAAATTTTAGGTTTGATGTGATAATCTCACATCTCTGGGTAAAATGACTTGAGCTTTCTATAAGCACCCAACCAACTAACCTGGGTATCAAGAGTGTAGTTCACCTCCATTACCTCTTCTTTCAAAAAACCTTAACAATGTTTCTTTTGGAAAACCCCAAGTAAAGGTTCACTACCACCGATGTTCCCGAACATCGATTTATTGTTTGATGTTTGTAATGATCTGTACAAACATTTTCTAACTCATTATTTGATCTTTGAACACGTAATATATGATTTAGGGCACAAAAAGCATGAATCTAGGCTACATACTCGGTCTGGTTGGGACTGGGACTTAACACAACGTAACAGATCAACTGATCAGTTTCGACCGCTTAGGTCCCGGATGAACTGATCAGTTTGGGACTCTTAGGTCGAGGATCAATTGATCCGTTGTGGGTCTTAGATCCCGGGACAATTGATCCGTTTGGACCTCTGAGGTCTCGGACTGGTCCAGTCTTTCCGCTAGATTTTTAGGGCAAATTTAATTTTCATCTTTCATCACTACCTAAATTTTTTCGAAATCAAAAGAAAAACCATGTTCAACAATTTATAATATGTTATTCATTTTTTAGATCATTTGAACAACAAATGAAAGGTAAACTATTTCATATAGATTTTTCAAACTTCACACAAGCAAATGTAGGTTGTATTTAAATCTTTCTTAGTCAATTACTTCAAGCAAGGAGGTCTTGGGTGCTGGGATCAGAGACAATGAAAACAAGAGAAGTAGAATCAGTGAGAAAATTGAAAGAGATGAAGAGTCAAAGAGGTTGAGAAGGAAGAAGATTTGAGTTTGAGAGAAAAAATCGAGTAGGTGAACGAAGGGTGAGTAACCGCGTTAGTGCAAGAACTCTTAGGGGCGCCCCTCAACAATATATTGTATACAATTGGATTTATATACCAGAATGTCCAACGTTTTGGGACGCAAAACTAAATTGACCCTTGACTTGTTTGGCACTCCCAACTTAAATGTTTGGACTTTCAACAAAGAAAAAAAACGTAAATGTTTGAAGATTCCCCTTATTTTCTTTTCTGGCCCTCCCTTATTAACTCACTATAAATTCTTGACTTACACACCTTTACAGTCCTATGTAGCACCCCATAGACTGATTAAAATAAAGAAAATATGTTTCACAACCCAAAAGGTCAAATTTCCCAAATACATCGGAGAAAGAAGATGCTCGAAGATCTAGGTTGACCGCATCAACCCTTACTTTGTGGTCGACCTAAGTATGCCAGCCTCTCTCAACAAAAAAAAAAAAAAGAAAAATATGCCAGCCTTACATCATTGATGATTAGGGACTTTTGGGATGAGTTTTTTTTTCTTTTTTGTTGAAAGGGGATGAGTTAACTATTGACTTTACAAAAGAATTTGAAATATTATAAGGTTAAAAATTTGGGTCAAAATATCAAATGAGGCCCAACCCGGAATAATAATGCAAAAAAAACTTAAAAGTTGAAATTACAAAATATTTTTTGAAATTTCTGAACAAAATACAGTTTGTTATCAACAATTTTGTAAATGTATGAACAAATTTGTTTTTGTTTACACATAATTAAGAACATAATTATATATGTTGCCGACAGTTTCAAAAGTGTTGCCAACAGTTTCATAAGTGTTGACAACAGTTTAAAAATTGGGGGTTTTTTTTTTTACATTATTATTCCCGAGTGAGTTTTTTTCGTATTTGAGCCCAAATCTTAGGTTTTTCTTACATAGTTTCCTTTAAAATAATACAATTCATGATAACAACCAACATTACATGAATAAAGTTAAAAGTATAACTAGTGTGAAGGGGGATGAAACTATTTTATATCGGTAGTTTTGTTCTACCTCTATTCGTCTTATTATAAATTTTTGTGTTTTATGTGACCTTGTGTGTTTTATACAATGTAGTGTTCCTTGTAGTATTTCACGTGGTGTTGTGTTTTAGATAATTTGATGTATTTTTCTAATTTCTTTCTATTTTGTTAAAAAAAAGTCGTTAATTTATTTTAAATAGAGTTATCAAAATTATGTTGAAATAACTAGTAAAATAATATTTTAGGGATAAAGAATTGAGATATGAAAATGAATAGTAAAATGGTGAAGTAACCTTTGGGGCACAAATTTAAATTTTGTAAAGATGCAACCCTTAGAAATGCTCTAACACTTTAGGCCTTATATAGAATGCTTCATAATGGGTCCTTTCTGTCTTTAAGAGTTTAGCTGCATGATACAAAGATTTCTGCACAATCTTTGTCAAAACCCACAACAATCTCAGTAGGACCAAAACATGTTATTTAGAATTGGTAAAAAGAGAAGAGAAGTATACTATTTTCAAACTTTAGAAAAGATGCAAATTTTTAACCTTTATTAATCCTAGTTCGAAAATCTAAGATATCTTGACTATATTTTAGTGGTTTAAATAAAAGAGACCCAAGATCACTTCTTGCATGCGCTTCATCTTTGATCATCTTTTTACTTTTTATATATATATATGTCAAAGTTATTATTGAAATTATATTAATTACGTGTTTGTTTGTTTGTTGGGTTTTCAGAAAAAATGGCCGAAAACTCTAATTTTGCTCATAACACCACCTCCTGTCGACGAAGATGGGCGTATTAGGTAATATATTTCTTTGGATCCTTTTAAATATTTAACCATTCTGGGGTGTTCCAATCTGATGCGGGTCTTAGACTGTGACATTATATATCTAGCCATCAGATAATCATTATTTTTTTGATAAATTCATGTTTTCGATGTTTTTTCTTTTTAAGTTATTATGTTTGTGTTCTTGGGTAATCTTGAATTGGTACAATAGTTCTTTAACAAGGAAAAAAAACTAAATGCAGGAACCCCTTTGGGGAAAATCCATCTGGTCTACCAGAGAGAACAAACGAGGCGGCTGGTGCTTATGCTAAGGTGTGTGAAGAGGTTGCTAATGAGTCTGGAGTGGGTTTGGTGGATTTATGGACTAAAATGCAGCAAATCCCTAACTGGGAGAAAACTTGTCTCTGGTAATTCACACTTGTTTTTTTCCTTCTCATCTTCAGTTAAAACTCAAATTCTAATTTATCGGATAGGCAGGAGGTTTTTTTTTGTTTGTTAAAATGCGAAAGTTCAGTTCTTTGCGAATCAACAACACGAAAAACTTCCGTTATTGTTTGACAACACTAAAATAATTAACTTTTTTGTTTATTTAAGTAGAAACGTAAAAAAGTTAGTTTGGTAACTTGAAAAAATTCCCGACTTCACTTAAGTTAAAATTTGACTTTCTTTTGAAGTTAAATTTTTTAGCTTTTGACTTTAAAGTAACTTATGTACAACACGTACATAAATTTTACTTGACGAAATTTGTTTCTTTGTCTACCTCCGCTCCACCACTCCAACTAAACTTCTACCATTCCATTGTACCTCCACCACCACCTCAACAACAATTGCACCTCCCCCGCCACCATACCTCAACCACCACCACCGCACCTTAACCACCACCTTTGCACCCCCACCTCCACACCACCACCACCATACCTCCATCACTAAACACCACTACCACACACCTCCACCTCCACCACACCACACCTCAACTACAACCACTTTCGTACCTCCACCACCACTGTACCTTCACCACCACCACCACCACCACCGTACCTTCACCACTACGACTCACATATTTTATCTACCATCGTCACCACTATACCACCACTATACCACCATTATACCACCACCACCACCACCACCACCACCACCACCACCACCGTATCTCAACCACCACACCACCACCACCATACTTCCGTCACCACTGTACTTCCACTACCATCACCATCATCATATATACCTCCACAACTACCATCACCATAGCTCTACCACCACCACCACCGTCACTGCCACCATCATTCTTCTACGACCACCATCATACCTCAACCACCACCAAACCCCATAACCATACTTTCAAGGCACCGCCACCACCACTTCGTATACAAGAGTAATCGTGGAAATCATAAATAAATTCATTAAAATCAAGTATTTCTATTAGTAAAAAAATGAAAAATTATCAAAAGTAAATTGGATTGCCAAACTAACTTTTTGACTTTTTTTACTTATAAGTAACATTTTTGGCAAATATACTTTTGAATTTTTTTTACCTTTTTAAAGCAAAAGAACTTTTACTACAAATAAAAATACTTATACTTTTGGTTGCCAAACGACACCTTAATGTACTCATTATCGAGATGAAACAAGATAACAATATAAGAATAGTAGATCTTTCGAATACCGCCCATTTAGTTTTTCCTTATGAACTTCAATATTGATATCAATGTTGCTGATGTCAAAAATGGCAATTCCGGTTATCAGTCAGGGAATAGAGACTTTGATGCTGAATCGCGTCTGAATGAGTCTGAGTGATTGGTACCCCGTCTAGATGAATGATACTTCTCCTTCAGCTCCTTTCCCTGCTCTTGAAAACCTGGGGGAAAACCTGCAAAGAGTTCGGAAACCTCTCCGACGCTCAAAATAGTGAGATTACCCTTTCCAGTTAAAGTATTAAGCATTGATTGATCCTTGGGGAATGCACCTTATTGAAGTTGATGTGATGCCTTTTTATAGACTGCTTTGGGCTGACTGTGATAAACAATTTACATGAGGAGGTTGATGGACAATGAAAATGTCCCATTTGAGTCGTTTAACTCAGGCGAATTAGTCCATTTCAAATCTTATTATAATAAAATGACTGATTTGCTTGATTAGGTGCATTTTATGGGGTTCAGAGCAAAAAACGGATAAAAACAGACGAAAGATGCACAAATGGCATTTTTGTCATTTGGAGTCAAGGGTATTATGGGAAATTTGGTCAATCCGGACTCCGATTTAACTTCCGTTTCCTCCTACGGGTTCGTCTCAGACTCTACTTTCCATCAATACACTGATCTTGGCAAAAGTTTACAAAATACCCTTGACTCCAAATAACCAAAATGCCCTTTGTGCATGTTGTTTGGTTATGGTCGTGTCTACTAATGTCGTATAAGTAGAATCTCAGACATCTAATGTCTTGACATTAGTATTGGTCCCATGATCATCATGCATAAACTAGCAATTAAACTAATGGAGATAGTAGATTACCTTAATCGCTATTTTCCTCGAACTAGTAGAATAGATTAAAGAAGACCAAGAGCTCCAATCGTCGCTCCTCTACTTGGGACACCGAACGGTGTATCTAATCTCCCTCCTTGAAAGCTTGCTAGCACTCCAATGGTGGTTTGATAATAAGAAGACCTTCTTCTTGCTTGACTAGAAGATAGTTTGGGAATTAGCTCACTTTCTCCTCTTTACTTGATGTGGTAGAGCAAGAAAGCTTAAGGAGAAATTCCACACCTTATTCTCTGCCCTAAGAGTGTTTATTTAGAACCCTAATGAGAATACACCTCCTTAAAGGTTTCCTAAAACACCCTTTAGAATAAGATTTAGGGAAATTATCGAAAATAACAACTAGTTGATATTTTCTCAATTCCCTAAGGAGATGACGCCTAAACCCAGTCAAAATTGGTAGATTTAATTTTCATAACATAAGGAAACGTCCCTCCAAAAAACAGCGCAATCCGAACCCTAAAAGTACCCGAATCGATTTAGGCCCAAAACTCTTATTTCGGGCCTTTTTGCTATCTTTTGCCCAAATTCTATATAGGCCTGTAAGATATGTTTATGGGACATTCCCAATGTTATATCACACTCCCACTAGTCATATCATCTGATTAAATACCCATTCTTTTGTGTAACCCGATGTAGGATCCGATCGAAGTTAGCCGCGAATTACTTCGTAATTCGACGATCGTAGTTGGTTCCTACCATAAACTCTATGACCCCTAAATCGATCGGACTTCATGATCTTTTTCATCAATTGTCCTAGCCGACAAATTTCTCGCATTGCAATCTTGGTTGAAGGACATCTCCTTCAACTCCTTCAGACTCCCACTTGGACTTAGAACAAGTGCAATGCTCAATTCCCGTGTCAATTTAGTATCCCATCTGATACGTCACGTCATTCAGACTTTCTTGATCTTCGAGTACAACTGTAAAAGACAAACGGTTAATTTTTAATTCGTTTGAGCGGGCCACGCATTTTCAGTTGTCACTCATCAAGTGGCCTTGAGACACTTTTGACCTAATGTGATTAGGATGACACAATCCATTCTTGCGCTCCCACTTAACTTCATGTCTATCCTGTCATTCCCAGTATCCGTCTTTATAACCTCCTTTTACGGCGCGACGTTTGACGAAACCAAAGTCTGACATTCCTTACATAAGATGAGTAGAACACTCATGTTTTGAGTAATCTCTCCAATCTTGTCTTTTGAGAAATATTTGACGTTCATCAAGAGTGACGTACTTCTCATTTGAGGGTTATCCAGTGTATAAACCTTTTACACTCCCACGTAGTCGAATCGAATATACTATTCCTATAGCCCATGAAACTGCGCTATCACATCGACTCTCGTGTTAGTCTTCGTGAGTCATTGTTGTCCATGCAATGACTTGGACCAAGGATTTGACAATAAATATTCCAAGTTCACTTAATAGGGTTTCATTCTCAAATCACGTATCTGACAAACCTATTCGGAATGTTTCATTATCTATGGACTGTCGTTTAAATACTAAACCAATTTTAGACAACTGTGAAATAACTCTATTATTTCCGATAACGAGAGCTGTAAATCTGAGCCTCTTCCGTAAAACTCTTTTTACAACTCTGTTTTACTCGTCGAGGTTTATTCCAAATTTACCTCATGCCTTAGACTGTGTATGAGTCTCATACTATGTCTTAGGTGACAGTTTAGTTTGACTACGTATGTAGTTCGTTTTAAACTTTGCTAATTATCAATTAATTCGTAGATTATTATCTTCGACCTTGAGAATTTCTAGTAACTTTTAGTAGAGTTAAGGCTTTTAATTCTTATGTAGAATTAGCAACAGCTCTCGGCTTAAACATTTTAGCCTACTTTCCTTTCATGTCTGGAAGTTTGCTACGATGACTTGTTTCAACTTTTGTACTACTTCATCCTTTAGCCTTCTAAGATGTTTAAGTAGCGTTTCGGTTTTCCAATCCGCATTTGGATGTCTAAATGCTAATCATGTTCAACATGACTTGACTTTATGTTTTCAAACATAAATGTCTCTCTCATGTGTGCTTGCTAATCGGTGTCTTTTAGACTCCGAGTTTTGCAACGCTCTTTGTCATGAGTTTTTGTGTCGAAATTCTTTTAGACTTTTCCGAGTCTTAGATTTTCGGTTTCGGATTTCAAGCGTCTCAGCGTACTAAGTCTCTTGAATCCTATCATCCTTTTGATCTATGTTTATAGACCTTTAGATGCCCAAAATGGAATTTTATCCTTGCGTGTGGTACTTTTATTGAGTCAGTACGTTACTGTTATACAACATCTTATGTCGTACTCAATCTTTTGTATGTACTCTGCATACAGACCAGGAAGGTTTGTTACTCCCACTTACCTTCTATAAATTTCGCGATTCAAGAATTTCTTCATTTCTTAGGAATTAAAATTACTTTAATTACCTCTATGAATCGAAGATTCTAACTCTTGCGTGCTTTAATCCGTCGATGGATTCTTTGAGCATGCTTATGGACATAACTGGATTGGAAGAATCTTATTCTTCTTGTCTAGTTTTGGAAAACATGATTGTTTCCATCCTTCTCCGTTTTCTACTTTGGAAAACTAATTTAGGTCTTCCGTTGACTTAAATTATCAAGCTACATGTCTTGATGAGATATGGATTCCATGATGATTTTGGCTCCTAGCCAAAACCTAGAGTTAGTTTCCGTCTCTGCGCAGGTCTTTTATCTCTTAAAAAATAACCTTTATTTTCCGAGTCTTTGAGATTACTTTTCACCTTAAGGGCTTTTGAACAACAATTTGGAGTACTCTCAATTTTGTTGCTCTTGGTCGAATTTAATCGTCCTGTACAAGTTTCATGATTGTTTTTCATGACTCTTCATGATTTTTCTCATGATCGAATTAATTCGACTTGTACTTTTCTCCCACTTATTCTTGTAATAAATAGTACTTTTCTTTTGGAGAAGCTAATTACTATAAGAATACTATCATGAGCAACAAACGTTTTGTTCTTTTGATTGGTTGTGGAAGAAGCCCAAATTTTTTCCAAAGAAATTGTCAGATATTAGCTAGTTTTTGTAACGCTTTTACAAGTTTTAGCCTTTTAGACGGATGTTGGGAAATTTGTGGGAAGCTATGTCTAGACTTAGTGGATTTTGGAGGATAGAGTTTGATTCGTGTTCTTCATCTTTATCCTTTTGGACATTCCAAATATGGATAGGTTAGAAGTACATCGATGATCAATCTCTTTTTCTGACTCAAGACTTTCTTTCTTGTCAGTTTGATTCATGTTTTGGTTATAGTGGACTTGTTGCCCTCATCCCTTTCTGATTGGGATGAACCTATCTTATAGGTTTTTAACCAAGTTTAGAATCTTTCGGTATAGTTTGTTAAATTCAACACTTATTAACATCTCAATTAGAAATAAACTTCCTTATTGATTCTCCATAATACTTAGTACAGAGATGATGTTAAAAACTAGAAAAACATTTAATCTAGATTAGTGCCTAAAGTAGACTTCGATCCCTTTCAGCATCCTTAGTAGTCTTGGCTTCTGCTCCCTGTAGGATCTTGTCTTCTTTAGCCAAATACTCAATTCCCAGCTGCACCTGTACATTCATAATGATAGGGCATGTTTAGGTAGCATATACTAAAGTGTGGGAATTTTATGGTATTTGATAAATTAATGATTTATACCTGAAGTGGAAACCACTGTTCCATTCTTCTTGTCCTCCAAGAACTTAGGACAGTTTCTTTTTCAGTGGCCCTTGCCATCACAATAGAAACATTTGGTGTCAGAAGGATGACCTTTGTCTTTAGGTTTGGCGATCCGTTTGCCTTTTCCTTTTGACGTGGTTTTCTTCTTTTGTTTCCCACCTTTCTTGAACCCTTTGTCCTTTTGTACCATAAGAACATCTTTCTTAGTCTCCACTATTGCTACATCCTCTTCGGCCGTTAGAAGCATGGAATGAAGTTTCTCCAGTGTTTTATCCCATCCATTCATGTTGTAGTTCATCTTAAACTGATTGAAACCATTATGGAGGGAGTGAAGGATAGCGTCGGTAGCTAACTGTTGGCTATAAGGAAAGCCCAGTTTAGCCAGCTTGCCAATGAGCCTGATCATTTGACGAACATGAGGCCCAACTGGTTTCCCTTTTCGAGGCGCATGTCCATAAGTGCTTTGGAGGTTTCAAACCTCTCCAATCTCGACTTTTTCTGAAACAATTTCCGAAGTTGTCGAATCATGGAACAGGCATCCATGTCTATGAACTGCTCTTGAAGAGTTGGTTCCATGGTTGCGAGCATTAAGCACGTTGCTGGCTCTGCCTTTTTCCGTACACTCTTTTCATTCTCTATTTTTCTTTAGTCGAAGTAGCATCCAATATAGGAATTGGAGCTTCTAGTACATTTTGCTTGCCTTCCATCGTGAGAACTATTCCCAGGTTCTTCTCCCAGTCGAGGAAATTGTGCTCATTCAGCTTCTCGTTTTCGAGAAGTGAGCGGAAGTTGAAAATCTCTTTCGTCATCTTAACTCTACATAAAAGAATAGCAAAGTTTTAAAACTCGTTATCGTTTTTGAAAAACATTAGTTTTCCCATATTATTCAATAAAATCGTCCCCGATTGAATAAGTGATTCCAAGATCCCATTTCTTCGGAGTAAAGCGGACGAAGGCCCTACTCTTTGACTCTGTCGTTCCAGGTGAGCGAACTACCTCACTGATCATACCTTATGACTCTTGGTTTATAGATTTCTGTAATGAATGATTAATCTATCCTTTTGCCTCGAGTATCCAAAACTCTCTTGCTGATCTCGTTGAGTAGAAACATTTAGACATGTAGGTCTGTTCTATAGGCCTACCCGCATTGTCCCAAGGTAGCGGAGGTACTCTGCGAACGTCGACGCACCTTCCTCGAACAAGGGCGCAAAGGGTGTCTTAATCTGGATAGGCGATTACTCAAGATTACATTTGGGAACTTTTACGCTAGTCTGGCGTTTGTTATAGTGAACTATTTAACCTAACTAACATCCACGACATAAAGCGTAAATAAGTAAATGCGCGCGAGAAAGTAAATCAAGCAGACATGGATCCTAATATGGCCCCTAACCTAGAAGATCTAATCTCCTTTGGTTTTCTTCTTGTTTCGCCTTTTGGTTCGTCTTACATCGCCATCTTTGAACCTCTATTGATTTCTCCCACTCGGCTTTGGACTCCTTCCTTGAGCTTCTTCAATGGACTCATAAACCCTAAACTCTAATTACAAGACTCTAACGATTCGCAGATCGTATGAACTTTAAATTGAAATTAATTACAAAGCATGCACCTATCCGTGCTTAAAAAAAGAATAAGAAATAAATCTATGGTCATACTAGTTTCCCGCATTCACATCACATGCATTCATATAATATATCAAGGCTAAGAATTATATATGCATGATGATCTTGGGAGATACTTTTGTCGACATCATATGTCACATTACGGACCTTAAGTCTAAATTCGAAGAATTGGACTAATGGTGCGTTCTAGTTTTATCATTTATGATCGTAAAATCAATTTTAAGAAAAAACTCCGTTTTGGGTTTCGAAAGCCCGGGTCAATTTCGGAAAAAATTTGGTTCGACTCTTAATGATTTCACAAATCAATTTTAAGAGAAAACCCGTTTTGGCCTTTCGGATGACCCGGGTTGATTTTGGAATTATTTGGTTGGAATCGGAAGAAAATTTCGCAAAAACTCCCACTGGAATGATGGTCCCTTTTGTGGTCCGAAAAACCTCGAAAAAGCCAGGGACAAATCCAAGACAAGTCCCGGCCCAAGCCCACAAAGGGCTCGGACAAAGGCCCGAACATGGCACGGCCCAAAGGGCCGGCATGTCCTGGCCGGTGCCAGGACGCTAGTCCATGCTCCAGACGCATCCTAGACGCGTCTGGTGCTGGACTGGACCAGAATGTGGTGCCTCGGACCCAGTCCGAGACACCCAGAACCTCCCTGACGCGTCTCCAAGACGCTTCTGGTCGAGTGCTCTAGACGCGTTTCCAAGACGCGAGCTGGACGCGTCCCCAGCAGCTGCTCTGGATGTGTCTCCAAGAGGCGTCCAGAGGCTTTTATCGCAGCTACTGGTCGCGTCTCCAAGACGCGCCCCAGCAGCTGCTCTGGACGCGTCCAGAAGCTTTCTGGTTGCAGCTGTTGGACGCGTCTCCAAGACGCATCTCAGCAGGAGTTTCTAAAAACTCCTAGGTTTCCAATTTTTTTTTTACTTTTGCAACTCTAAGTTGCTTTTCAAGATTTTAAAATACTTCTAAAATTTTCAAAACTTTTTAGAACACTTCTAAATTTTTTTTAAAATTTTTCAGAAACTTCTTAAAATTTCCAAATTTTGTTTTTGGAGTTTCCTAAAACTCAAAACAACTCTTTAACCAACCAATTTTGGATCAAAATTTAGGTTTTTGAATCTTTTCAAGAACAATTTTGAAACCAATGTGAAAAAATCTTGAATGCAATTCAAAATCAATCAAATTGAATTTTCAAACTGAAAATTCATTGAATCTTATTCAAACATAATCAAATTGTGAGTTTTAAAATACTTTTAAATCACTTTTAAAACACTTTTATAAACTCAATTTATCAAACTATCAAGCATATCAAATATGAACTAGTTCGATTCTTAGCAAAAACTAGTTAATTGCAAGAGGCTCTGACGCCACTGTTAGGTTATGGTGGTGTCTACTAATGTCGTATAGGCGGAATCTCAGACATCTAATGTCTTGACATTAGTATTGGTCCCATGATCATCATGCATAAACTAGCAATTAAACTAATGGAGATAGTAGATTACCTTAATCGCTATTTCCCTCGAACTAGTAGAATAGATTAAAGAAGACCAAGAGCTCCAATCGTCGCTCCTCTACTTGGGACACCGAACGGTGTATTTAATCTCCCTCATTGAAAGCTTGCTAGCACTCTAATGGTGGTTTGATAATGAGAAGACATTCTTCTTGCTCGACTAGAAGATAGCTTGGGAATTAGCTCACTTTCTCCTCTTTACTTGATGTGGTAGAGCAAGAAAGCTTAAGGAGAAATTCCACACCTTATTCTCTGCCCTAAGAGTGTTTATTTAGAACCCTAATGAGAATACACCTCCTTAAAGGTTTCCAAAAACACCCTTTAGAATAAGATTTAGGGAAATTATCGAAAATAACTAGTTGATATTTTCTCAATTCCTTAAGGAGATGACGTCCAAATCCAGCCCAAATTGGCAGATTTAATGTTCATAACGTAAGGAAACGTCCCTCCAAAAAATCAGCCCAATCCGAGCCCTAAAAGTGTCCGAATCGGTTTAGGCCCAAAACTCTTATTTCGGGCCTTTTCGCTATCTTTTGCCCAAATTCTATTTAAGTCTGTGAGATATGTTTATGGGACATTCGCAATGTTATATCACACTCCCACTAGTCATATCATTCGATTAAATACCCATTCTTATGTGTAACCCGATGTAGGATCCGATCGAAGTTAGCCGCGAATTACTTCGTAATTCGACGATCGTAGTCGGTTCCTAGCATAAACTCTACGACCCCTAAATCAATCGGACTTGATGATCTTCTTCATCAATTTTCCTAGCCGACAAATTGCTCTCATTTCAATCTTGGTCGAAGGACATCTCCTTCACATCTTTCGTCTATTTTTATCCGTTTTCGCTCTGAACCCCATAAAATACACCTAATCAAGCAAACCAATAATTTTATTATAATAAAGATTCGAAATTGACTAATTTGCCTGAGTTAAACGACTCAAATGAGACATTTTCATAGCCCGACAGCAATTTTGATCCATCGTTCGGGATTGAGACTACTCTTCGGCAGTGAGGAGATTTAGCGTCTTCTTTTGAGTTTATCTCGTATCTTGGATATTAGAAGTTCTTATGTTCAAGGATACATCTTAAATATCCTTCCGAGTTGATAGATCTTCTAGGAGATGTTTCCTCCTTTGAGACTCTTGAAGCCCAAGTTAGTTAGACACTTAGGATCGTAACCGACTCAGATCTTTAGAAAGATTCGGGATTAAGTCGGTAAGCGTGAAGCGCACTTCTGCTTTCCCATGTTTTGGGCGTAAGGTATTAGCCTTGCTTATGTGGACCCCCTACACTTCTTGAGAATCTCAAGGCAGACCTGGTTGTGTTTTAGACGGAAAAGGGCTGAAGCTTCTTAGATGATCTGACCGACCTCTGGATTTTGGGCTTAGGTGGCTGATCGCTTTGGGCCCAACAGTCCCGTTGCCTTGAGCCGGGTTGGCCCGTTGGGCTTCTGGTCTTCTCTTGACTTCTTGACGTCAGTCAACGGTTGACCATGTTATGTATCATCAAGTTTTAGGTGTAACTTCAATATTTTTTTTTTAGAAATAGTAAGATTGGAGAC
This sequence comes from Eschscholzia californica, assembly GCF_041429995.1. NCBI lineage: Eukaryota > Viridiplantae > Streptophyta > Magnoliopsida > Ranunculales > Papaveraceae > Eschscholzia > Eschscholzia californica. The sequence continues at coordinate 25,301,938 of NW_028238309.1, read as the reverse complement.
ATAAATTTGTAATCCTACCAAAGTGGGCTTCACGACTTCAATAACTTTAAAGAATTTAGATTCATATGTTGATGTATTTAATTTTTAATCGGAAGGTAATTTCTTTTGGAATCTTTAAATTAAGAGGGATATTTGAAATTGATTTGTCTGGAAACTGACTCATCTTAGTTGCTTATCATGGTTGTTGGTGGAACTACAGTGATGGCTTACACTTAACTGCAAGTGGGAACAAAATCGTCTTCGGAGAAATTATGGAAAAGCTTAAACAGGGAGGAATAAGTCTCGAAACATTGCCACCTGATCTTCCACTCATGTCACAAATCGACCCTCGTGATCCTCTTAAAGTATTTGAGAACTGATAGTATCTGAATATTCCTAGGAAGAGGATGAGTTTTGTTACATATAGTAGAACATAATGTAGTTTTAATGGAAAATCTTTAGAAATGTTGTTTGTATTTTTGGTTGATCTTCATGAAAAAGCTGCTATAATTACATTTTCTTATAACATAGTATATGCAGCATTGTGAAATTTGGATTATGCAATTGATGAATAACATGTTAGTTTTGTTTGGAAGTTGAATAAAATGAGCTAAAGTGAGCTCACCTTGTGGAGGGAGCAACTTCTTACCCATAAACAAACGAAAACAACTTTTGTTCTAACAACACTTATAGCGTAAGTGTAAAAACTTTTTCTTCGTCCTTTCTGAAATAGATATGAAAACTTGAAACAAAGTGTTTTATCCCACATGGTTCAACGAGAGAAACTAGTTTGAGTTTATATAAGCAAAATTGGGTGTAAGGGGTGTGGCCCCTTGGGGTTACAATAGTGCTCTCCAGAGGAGAGACCCATCACTTTTTAGAGGTACATCTTTAGCTAAGTACACCTCCACCTCATCTCTTTCTCACATGTGCACATCTGCGGGCCAGGTCACCGACCTGACAAGCTCTGGCTCCGACTCTCTCTAATTTATACTTCCTCTTTATTTTCTTCTCAATCACTGTGTCAAGATCAGCATATCAGAAACGAAGTTTGCTTCTTTAGTTTCTGATAAAGAAAGTTGAATCCTATGAGACTTTGCTCAGGTACTGCTAATCAATACAGATTTCTCTAGTAGCAGGGGCGTTTTTAGTCTCCAAGACAGTGAGTCTAACTCATTCCTCTGTTCCACCATTACTGTTTCCTCATCTATTGCAGGTTCATTATCTAAGCTAGTGAGCTTACTGGTTTATAATAAAGCATTGGAAAAAAGATAAGTTACTTCTTTATTTTACCGATTCATTGCTTAATTATATTTCTCTATTGATTTACTGATTTTAATAATATTTTGGATAACAATCTGAAGACTTCAAAATTTTTCAATCTTTCAAAATAGTCAAAACTTATTTGTTTTTCTGATTTACAAAAAATGGATTTCAAGATGAGCAATGAAAAACCAGAAAACTTGATGGCCAAAATTTCAAAGATGGCAGCAAAAATGTTGTTCTTCCTAACCACCCTGAATATCAACTTTTTTTTAACTGAACTTGCCACCACCGTTGTGGGAGAAAATGAACCAGATATATCTAGAGCAGTAGATGTCTGGAATAAGGCTGATGATTTGTGCAGGAATTATATTTTTATAAACTGCTTGGATAATACCTTATACGATATCTACTGCTTAACTAAAACTACCAAAGAATTGTGGGAGTCCTTACAAGAGAAATATATTTCAGAAGATGCTGGTATAAAGAAATTCATAGTAAGACGATTTCTCGATCATTAAATGGAAAATGATAACTCTGTAGTAAGCCAATTTGAGGAACTAAGGCTCATGTTAAATGAAATTAGAACCAAGGGGTAGTTATAGATGAAGCTTTCCAGGTTGCTGCAGTCATTGAAAAATTACCTCCTCGTTGGAACGAGTATAAGAAGAAACTCGGACACAAGAGGAAGGACATTGACATGCAGTATTTGATTCTTCAAATTAGGGTTGAAGAAGAACATTTAAAACAGGAGAAAAATGATGTGGGTTCTTCGCTAGTATCAAAAGCCTATGTGGTGGAAGAGGTAAAGAAGAAAACATTTGCCAAATCCAAACCTTCGAACCAGCGAAAGAAAGGTAATTCTATCTTCAAAAGTGTTGCCCAAATATAAACCATGCTTTGTATGTGGGAAGTCTGATCACTTAACTAAGCACTGCAGAGATAAAAAAAACAACCCCAACCCTCAGACCAGGAACCCCCGACCTAATCTTGCTCACGTAGCCGAAACAAAGAATTTTTGTGCAATGGTCACTGGAACCAAGATAGTGACTAACACTAAGGATTAGTGGTTTGATACAGAAGCCACTAAACACATCTGCTCAGAGAGGTCATAGTTTTCCTCACATAACCGAGTAAAAATAGGAGAACAACTGTGTATGGGTAGCAATTCTTCATCCACAATTAGCACGGGACAGAACGTGCTGGCCTGTGCCAGAAGTGTTTTGGCCGGGCCAAATTGATTTTTTTTTCTAACTTTTGCTCGGGCCATTTGTGTTTTTCTTGCTTTTCCATCATTCCTTGAGCATTTTAGGGTTATTTTAAGTTATCTTGATTAATTCTAGGGTCATCTTAGCTACCATAGTTGTTAATTTCTAGGGAGATAACATACCAAATAAGAGGAATTCATGCTTTCATGCATATTTGTGATATATCTATGATTGAATACTCTTATAAGTGATTGAATATTGTCTAATAATCTCTCTAGTTCTTAATTACTACATGTTTTCTTATTCTTACTAGTAGATACAAGTGAATTAAGTCAAGTACTATGCCATGACTATGATTTTAGACTCGATCTCACTTATGATTAAATGCTTATGTAAGAATGAATCCGTGAGTAGCTAAGTCTCTTGTATAGGGGTTTGAGATGAAGTCCTTATATGCTATTGTGTGTGTTTATTTTGATATGATTCTTGAATTTGATGCACATCTCATTTTCGATTAAATGTCTAAACCCATTTCATGTTGTATGTCATGCATCCATCATAGTTATTCGTTAGACATTATTCTCGATGAAGACTCGATGTTACTTGAACATGTCATCTTTTAACTAGGTATCATCACGAGATATACACTAATATTTAGGTTGCCTACCTTAGATTCGAGAATAGTCGAATTTGAACTCAGACCAAAGTAAACATACACATGCTCATTTCAAGATGAATTCCTAAATCCTTGACCCCTCTCATATTTAGAATAAAACCCTAGCCTCCCACTCAGATTTAGTTAATAGTTTAAGTCTAAGTATTTCTTTTGTTACTTAATCGATCAAATACCCCCGTTTATCTTTGTTCCTTTACTTTTTAGTCTAAGTTAACATTTAATATATAAACCGGTAGATAAAACCCTTCGATATCCAAACTACCTTCCCATCCTTGGATCAATCCCAGCTTTGCCGGATTACTACTTGATACCTCCGCTTGGGTGTGCAACCTTTTCGGGTGCATCATTAGTCGCCTAACTATGTGAAGTGCATGAGAAGACACATGAAAATATGACTTAGACTACGATCGATATCGAATACTTCGTTTCGTCTATTAACTATGCGAAGTGCTTGACAAGACACATGAAAATACGATTGAAACAACAATCGAATCAAATGAACATCAATTCAAAATCAAAACATCAAATCATATAAAACATAATCATAACATTTATCACATTTCATCCCATATAATCGACAAACTAAAGTTAGCTAAACATGGTGAATGAATAAGAAATGACAAGAAGATGATCAGAGAATCCCTCTTTTATATGATTTCATGTGGTCCGAGGCTAAGACCGTCGAAAAATAGTTTTGATTCCTGAGGAATGAAGAAATTCTTGAATCACGAAATTTCAAGAAGGTAAGTGGGAGCGACAAAACCTTCTAGGTCCGTATGCAGAGTACATACAAAAGATTGAGTACGACATAAGATGTTGTATAATAGTAACAAACTGACTCAATAAAAGGACCACACACAAGGATAAAAATGCCCTTTTGGGCATCCAAAGATCTACTAGCATAGATCAAAAAGATGATAGGATTAGAAAAACTCAGTACGCTGAGACCCTTGAGATCCAAAACTGAAAATTTAAGACTCGGAAAAGTCTAAAATAATTTTGACCCAAAAACTCATGACAATGAGCGTTGCAAGACTCGGAGTGTAAAAGACACCAATGAGCAAACACGCATGAGAGAGACATTTATGTTCGAAAACATAAAGTCAATCATGTTGGACATGATTAGCATTTAAACATCCAAATTCAGTTTGAAAACCGAAACACTACTTAAAACATCCTAGAAGGCTAAAGGATGAAGTAGTACAAGAGTTGAAACAAGTCATCGTAGCAAACTTCCAGACATGGAGGGAAAATAGGTTAAAAGTGTTTAAGCCGGGAACTGTTGCAAATACTACATAAAGAATAAAATCCTTAATACTAGTAAAGAATTACTAGAAATTATCAAGGTTGAAGAAAGAAATTTTCAAATTAATTGATAATTAGCAAAGTTTAAAACGGACTACATCTGTAGTCAAACTAACCTGTCACCTAAGACAAAGTATGAGACTCATACACAAGTCTAAGGCATAAGGTATATTTTAAACCTTGACAAGTAAAATTGAGTGGGTAAAAGGAGTTTTACGGAAGAGGCTCAAATTTACAAACTCTCATTATCGGAAATAAGGTCATTATTTCACAATCGTCTAAATTTTGGTTTAGTATTTAAACGACAGTCCACAGGTAATAAAACATTCCGAATAGGTTTGTCAGATACGTGATCTGATGAATGAAACCCTATTAAGTGAACTTGGAATATTTATTATCATCTCCCTAGTCCAGGTCGTTGCTTGGACAACAAACGACTAAGGAAGACTAGCACGGGGAGTCGATGAGATAGCGCAGTTTCATGGGCTATAGGAATAGTGTATTCAATTCGACTACGTGGGTGTGTAAAAGGTTTATACACAGGATAACCCTCAAATGAGAAGTACATCACTCGCGATGAACGTCAATACTTCTCATAAAGACAAGATTGGAGAGATTCCTCAAAACATGAGTACTCTACTCATCTTATGTAAGGAATGTCCGACTTTGGTTCCGTTAAACGTCGCGTCGTAAAAAGAGGTTATAAAGGCGGATACTGGGAAGGACAGGATAGACATGAAGTTAAGTGGGAGCGCGAGAATAAATTGTGTCATCCTAATCACATTAGGTACAAAGTGTTTCAAGGCCACTTGATGAGTCGACAACTGAAAAATGCATGGTCACGCTCAAACGGATTAAAAGTTAATCGTTTGTCTTTTACAGTTGTACTCGGATATCAAGAAAGTCTGAATGAAGTGACGTATCGTTTGTCTTTTACAGTTGTACTCGGATATCAAGAAAGGTGTTGAAGGAGATGTCCTTCAACCAAGATTGCAATGCGACCAATTTGTCGGCTAGGATAATTGATGAAGAAGATCATCAAGTCCGATTGATTTAGGGGTCGTACAGTTTATGCTAGAAACCAACTACGATCGTCGAATTACGAAGTAATTCGCATCTAACTTCGATCGGATCCTACATCGGGTTACACATAAGAATGGGTTTTTAATCGGATGATATGACTAGTGGGAGTGTGATATAACCATGGGAGTGTCCCATAAACATATCCCACAGGCCTAAAGAGAAATTAGGCAAAAGATAGCAAAAAGGCCCAAAAACAAGGTTTTTGGCCTAAACCGATTCGGGCACTTCTTGGGCTCGGATTAGGCTGATTTTTTGAGGGTCGGTTCCTTATGTTAGGAAAATTAAATATGACAATTTTGGCTGGGTTTGGACGTCACCTCCTCAAGGAATTGAGAAAATATCAACTAGTTGCTATTTTCGGCAATTTCCTTAAATCTTATTCTAAAGGGTCTTTTAGGAACCCTAATTGGAGGTGGAATCTTATTAGGGATCTATATAAAGACCCTTAGGGCAGAGAATAAGGTGTGGAATTTCTCTCTAAGCTTTCTTACTCGACCACATAAGTAGAGAGGAGAAAGTGAGCTAATTCCCAAGCTATCAACTAGTCAAGCAAGAAGAAGGTCTTCTTATTATCAAACCACCATTGGAGTTCTAGCAAGCTTTCAAGGAGGGAGATTAAATACACCATTAGGTGTCCCAAGTAGAGGAGCGACGATTGGAGCTCTTGGTCTTCTTTAATCTATTCTACTAGTTCGAGGGAAATAACGATTAAGGTAATCTTCTATCTCCTATTAGTTTGATTGTTAGTTTATGCATGTGATGTCTGAGTTTCCGCTTATACGACATTAGTAGACACCACCATAAGCCAACATCTAGATGCATCTGGAGCGACCAGATGCATCTAGGATGCGTTGGAAGCTACCAGGCGCTCCTATGACGCGTCTGGCACGTCTAGACGCGTCTCAGACTTAAAGTCCGAGACACACGTCCCGTCCATACCCGTTCCAACCGTGCATGGCCTAGGGCCATGCGGTGCTAGACCGCGTCTAGGACGCGACTATCACGTTCCATCCGACATGGTCTAGGACCAAATCCCGATAAGTCCGGATAGTTGACAAGCCTTGACCAAGACTAGTCAAAGGGACTTTTGACCAAGTTTGACTTGGCCCATTGGGCCTTGACTCGAGTGGGAGATGTTCTTACTTTTTTTCCGATTCCGAAACATTATTTTTCCGACATAGACCCGGGCTATCCGAGAGCCCAAAACGGAGTTTTTGTGAGTTTGATTTTAGAAATCATAAAGGAAGAAACTAAGTGGGTCGTAAGTCCGAATTTTACGAAAATTGACTTAAAAGCCCATTAGACATAGATAGGTCACAATATCCCACGATTAGCTATAGGAAACATAGCAGAACCTAGAAACAAATCTAGGTCACATACTTTATGTATGATTGTCATATATTTTGTATGTATATGTGAATGCGTAATGTAGTATTGCCTTTAGTTAAGTAAACGATTCTTATTTCTAAGCACAAAAGAGTATGTGCCCGAATAATACTTAGAGTATAGGGTCAAGAAAAGCCATTGAAGAATCGAATGATGAGATCATGATTCGAGTGGGAGTAATCAATGGTGGTTCAAGGATGAAAACCCAAAGAACCGTTAGGCAACCAAGAATAAACTAAAAAGATGAGATCTTTTAGGAAGGCTCTACTAAGATTTTACAAAAAATCTTACTAGAATTCACATAAAAACTTACGTATAAAAATCACGAATGGTTACGATAGAGTTCACAGTAACGCAAACCTGATAAAATACGTAGGAATCCCCAAAAGAATTTTGAGTATAAGCTTACTCAGAAATAAGACACTTGTGGATCCCTTGTTCATCGATGTTGGGTCTGCCTCCGCAGAGTGCCAACTTTTACCTCGAGACAGTACGGGTAGATCTATGAAGAGGTCTACGCGTCTAAACTGGTTTACTCAACGAGTCAGCGTAAGGGTTTTGGATTTCGAGGCAAAGGATTAAGTTTAACACCCAAGTGTGAAACTAATCAACCAAGAGTAATAGGAGTATGATCAGTAAAGATGTTACTCACCCAGGACGACGGGGTTAGGGGCAGTGCCCTAGTACGCTTAACTTCGAAGGATTGGAATCGTATTATTCAAACAAGGATTGGAATCTTGGAATCCCATTCTTTAGATGTAGTTTAATTATGACAAGCAAAGAAACACTCAACATCCTTTGGCTCATCGAGAAAGAAAAGCTAAATGGAGACAACTTTAAGATATGGGAACGGAATCTAGGACTTGTCCTCAGATCTGAAAACAATGCAGCTGTCTTAGAAACTCATATTCCGATAATCACTGAAGAATCAACTAATGAGGATAAGGAGCAAAAAAAGAGACTTCGGAGGAAGTCGGAGCCCGTAACGTGTTTAATGTTAGCAATCATGGAACTCAATCTTCAGGATAAGTTCATACACATGGATGCTTACACCATGATAGGACAACTTAGGGAATTGTTCCAAAAGAAGTCCAGAATGGAAAAGTACGAGATGTCAAAAGCAATACTAGATTGCCGCCTTGAAAAGGGTAAGCCTGTAGGGCCACATGTTTCTAAATGATTAGTCTTTTTGAGAAACTAGCACGACTTGGAGTCGATCATGCAGGGATTTCGCCCCTAATATCATCCTGTATTCCCTTCATAATGGATTCAATCAGTTTAGATTGCACTACAATATAAATGGATGGGATAAATCTTTGGAGGAACTACACGCAATGCTCCAGACAGTCGAAGAGCATATCGCAGTAGTTGAACCTAAGAAGGAAAATCTAATGGTTCAGAAAGACAAAGGATTCAAAAGGGACGGAAACCAGAAGAACAAGAAGAAATTTGGAAAAGAAAAAGGTAAACAAGTTTCCAGAACAAAGAATTCATCTTCTGACTCTAAGTGTTTCTATTGTGATGGCATAAGCCATTGGAAGAGAAACTGTCCCAAATTCCTTGAAGACAAGAAAAACGAAACAGTAATTTTCGCTAAAGGTAAAAATGTTAAAAGTTGATTCAACTAAATACAATTCCCTTAAAGGTATTGGATACCTAACGCTCATTTCATTATGAATAACAGGAGCAAATGAGAGCTGAGTATTTAACTGAAAGGAGATGAACCTGTCGAAGAGTCAAAGAAGCAATAGTTGTTGAGAAGGCTCCAGAAGGATTTTGATCTCCTATATGCATTACTTTTATTAGATATTAGTAATTTTTCCTTTTTCTTTTGAACATCTCTCAGAAATTGGATTTATGAGAAATAAAATATTTGGTTTTGATATTTTATGATGTTCTAAGAAAGGTACCTATTTCAACTTATGACCATTAAAAACTGAACGATTCAATTAGTCATTCTAATCTAGTCAGACAACTAGGATGAACATGAAATTCAAAAGAATAAACATGGTTCAAACGAACTGATCTGACAAGATCTCTTATGACGAAACATAGGTCAATTAGTCACTAAAACCTATGTTGGACATAAGATAATGGTTAACGGGCTTAGAATTAACTAAGTGCTCGAATTCAGGAGAAATTTTAGAAACTTAACCTAAATCTAGTCATGAATCAAGATGACTAAAAATATTGATAAGATCAATAGTCTAAGTCATAACAAGTCTTCCAAAACGATAGTGTCTAAATACAAGCTGCATACCCACAAGAAACCTAAAAGTGTTATAGAAATTGAAAGAATACCATACGAATATGGATTTTAGAAAGATTTCCAAGAGTTAATTCATATTTGGCCCCCTACTTTGTGACTAGCTTCAAATATGGCCCCAAAATTTCTGTAAATTTAAATATGGCCCCCTATTTTTAAGTTAATGCCCTAACTACCCTTCCTTTAAATCCTTTTTCAAAATTAAAAATAAAAATAAAATCTTAATTCCACCTCATTTCCCTCTCCACCACACATCTCTCTCCATGTCAACTCTCTCTCTCTCCACATCACCTCTCTCTCTCTCCACATCACCTCTCTTTCCAACTCACCTTTCTCTCTCTCTCCAACTCACCCCTCTCTCTCTTTCCAACTCACCTTCATCTTCTCCGATTAAAGTCGCCGGGGGTTTCCCTTCGCCGGAGCCGTGAACAGACCGATCTGGTCTGTTCACGGCTCCGGCGAAGGGAAACCCCATTCGCTGGAGTTTTTAGAGAGAGAGGGAGATGAGAGGAAAAAAATATTTTTTTTTAGAGGTCGCCGGCCGGCGACTTTAATCAGAAGATGAAGGTGAGTTGGATAGAGAGAGGAGTGAGTTGGTGAGAGAGAGAGGTGAGTTGGGAAGAGAGGTGATGTGGAGAGAGAGAGGTGAGTTGGGAAGAGAGGTGATGTGGAGAGAGAGAGAGTTGACATGGAGAGAGATGTGTAGTGGAGAGGGAAATGAGGTGGAATTAAGATTTTATTTTTATTTTTAATTTTGAAAAAGGATTTAAAGGAAGGGTAGTTAGGACAATTACATCAAAAAAGGGGGGTCATATTTGAATATACAGAATTTTGGCGGCCATATTTGAAGCTGGTCACAAAGTAGGGGGCCAAATAGGAATTAACTCGATTCCAAAATAGCCTTTCAATTATAGTCTGAGAACTTTGGACATAGTTTCTTCTTTTTCAAAAGAAGAAATATGGGGTTTTTCACTCACAAAATCGACACAAAATTAGATTGTTGCTCTCGATGGTGTCTTCTTTGAAAAGAGTTGTTTCAAGAAGACAAGTTGGAGAAAATATTCGAATATGATTCGAATCGAGCAACAAAAGAACACAATGGGAGTGCGAGAAACTCACCTAAACTTCTTAAGATGAGTTAAGAAGGTTCTACGATATTGTTCAGAAACCCCATTGAGTCTTCAGAAGACTCACATAAACTATAGCAGAACCAGACTCTGAAAATTGACTAAGAGTCAAGAGGATCGAAAGCAAGAGTTGGTATCTAAACATTCATAAAAGAAATTCAAGGGTTGATTTCTGAAAAGAATCGTTAGATTCTTGTTCGACAAAAGGGTAAGTGGGAGTGAAACAAGTTAGTTTCAAGTCCTGTATGTGAGACATGCTGGAATTGAGAAACAGCTAAGGAATCGACTCAATAGGACACCAGACGAGGGTAAATAAATAAATTTGGGGCTTCGAAATCTATAGAGTTATAGATTAATAGATGATAAAGACTCTTTCAAAAGAAGTTTTGAAGAAGTCCAACTAAAAATACTGTTAGAAGAGAGTTTCTACCCATCTCTCATGGATCACTGCTAAGCAAGAAATCAGAACTTGGAATTCTGATGAGCAAAAGCACACATGAGGCAATACTAATGTCACGAGACATAAGATCGATTATAAAGATGATCGATGTTTACCCGCACATCTAGAAATACATAAGTATTTGATGACGTCACCCATAAGATAACAGAGAAGTTCCTAGAATACTTGGAGTATCTAAGAAAGTATCTCTGAAAGTAAAAGTTGAAGAAAGTCATAAAAGAAATCTTCCGAAAATAAAGATAGGAATTTTTTAGGAAGGACAATCATGTGGAAAAGAAGTTTTTCACAGTGGGAGTCGTTACAAACTTTACTAGTAAAGAAAGAACATTTAGGACTTCTGAAGTGTTAGTTTCAGTTTAAGAAAACTGACATTATCGTAAAAGCTGACGAAGATGTTCTTCAGCATGATAATGACAAGCGAAGTTAAAACGAAAATGTGGATTAAATCCACAAAACTAAACTATCACCTCAGATCGAACATGGAAGAATTACGAATCTAAGGATTTAGGGTCATGAAAGACTGCCCTAAGAGACTTGTAAAACTGGGCACGTAAAGAGTTTACGTGGGGAACTCACTTTTACAAACTCTTGATATTCGAAATAAATTAAATTTATTTCGTCATCTAAATTTTGGTTTAGAATTTAGACAACAGTCCAAAATTAATGGAAAGTTCCAGGTAGGTTTATTAGATACGTGATCTAATGAAAGAAACCCCGCTATAAAATAACCCTAGTCCAGGACATCGATTGGACAACGATGACTTAAGAAGATTAGCATGAGTGATTGACAAGATAACGCTGTTTCTTTGGTTATAGGAATTGGGGAACTCAAGTCAACTTCATGGGTAAATAGGATACACTGAAACCCACCAAGTGAGAGTACTTGAAGAAGTTGAAGATATTAACGTCATAACTCTCATTTAGCAACTCAAAGAGATTCCTCAAAACATGAGTACTCGCTTGTTTTATGTAAGCAATGTCAAGCCTTGGTCCCGTCAAACACCGCCCCGTAACAAGAGGTTATAAAAACGGAGGCCGGGTAAGATAGGATAGACATAAAATTAAGTGGGAGTACAAGAATCGAATATGTCTTCCTAAAGAGAGTTGCATGGCCGTGCTCAAATGGATTAAAGTTTAATTATTTGATTTGACAGTTTGTCCTCCCGATCAAGAAAGTCTGATAAGGTATGACGTATCAGATGAGATATGAAAGACATGGGAATCGAGCATTGCACTTGTTTTAAGTATAAGTGGGAGACTGAAGGATATACGTCCTTGGAGTCTGAAGGTATATCCTTCTGAAGGGATGTCCTTCGACCAAGATGGCAATGCGTATGATTTGGATCATAGGATAATGATGACTTTAGTGGAAGATCAATCAATCCGGTTCAATCAGGAGTCGAAATGCTTAGCTAGAAGTCGCTTACGATTGTTGGATCACTTCGGTTACCCGTGGCTAACATAGACCGCATCCTACAACGGGTTACACATGCATTAGAATCGGTAACTTGAACAGTGAGAATAGACTGATGGGAACTTGTAAATATATGGATATGATCCAGTCTAAAAGATAGAAAGAATCAGGCTCGAAAGAGGAGTCTGAAAAAGGTAAAAACCCACTTTTAAGGGGCAAACAGGGATTCCCTTAAGGGGAGATCCCTGGCCGGCCAAGATAGAGGGTTGGGCCGGACAGAGCAAGCCCATTAAGGGCTGATTTGTCCATGCCTAGGGCGTTTTGCAGGGCTGGTTTCTTCTGGCCGACCTCCTAGTTAGGAGAATATTTGGTGGACCATCAAGGGCTCAGTTGTCCTGCTACCTTAAGTCGAGTTGACCCAGTAGACTTCAGGTCTGATCTTGACTCTTCAGACGTTAGTCAACGTCTGGACATTTTGTGCATCATCACACACCTTCACCTCATCTCTTTCTCACATGTGCACACCCGCGAGTCGGGTCACCGACTCGACCCTGGCTTCAGCTCTGGTTCTGGTTCTGGTTCAGATTCTGGTCGTGGTTCTGGTCATGGTCATGGTCCTCGTCTTGGTCCACCAGAGAAGTGCCTATTTCTGATTTTTTCCACCCACTACTCGTTAGTGGAAATAGTCGAAGTGCATGTGTATTGGCTAGTAGCTATCTACCATTAGATCAAAACGACCTAAAGTCGTACGATTAGTGAATCCAACTCTATACATAGGCCTACCTTCTAGAAAAATACACAGAAACAAACTCTATAATTTATAGTTCCTCTTTCTGTTTTCTTCTCAATCACTCTATCAAGATCAGCAGATCAAAAATGAAGCTTGCTTCTTCAATTTCTGATAAAGAATAGTTGAATCCTAAGGGACTTTGCTCAGATATTGCTAAGCAATACCGATTTTTTTGGTAGCAGGGACGTTTTAAGTCTTCAGAACAGTAAGTCTAACTCGTGCCTCTGTTCCACCATTATAGTTTCCTCATCTATTGCAGGTTCATTATCTCAGTTGGTTGGCTTACTGGTTTATAATAAACCATTGGAAAAGACTAGTTACTTCCTTAATTTACTGATTCCTTGCTCAATTATATTTCTCTGTTGATTTACTGCTTTTAACTATATTTTGGGTAACATAATATATATACCCATATATGGAAGGTAAAATTTATATGTTCGCAGTAAATCTTCTACTAATATGGACTAATTACAACTAATACTTGACCATTACCACACCTTGTGAAAAGGGAAGTACCCTCTTTAGTATTTGAGTTTAACCGAGAGAGAGAGAGAGAGAGAGAGAGAGAGAGAGAGAGAGAGAGAGAGAGAGAGAGAGAGAGAGAGAGAGAGAGAGAGAGAGAGAGAGTGAGATCGAGCTTGGTCGAGTGAGGGAGAGAGGAGAGGTTTAGAGAAAATACTTTTCATTTGATTGATTTTATTGATATGTATAGATGAGTATTTATACAAGTTTTGATGTTTATCTAAAACTATTAGGTTTACATAGGGTTATATAGAAACATCTATTATACAAAACAGATACTTGTGACTAGGATAAAATAAATGTCCCTAGATGATGACTAGATTGCCACATAGATTTACGAGTGGGACAACCTTGCAGATTTACCAATTCGTATTCCTTACTCTCTATTAGGTCTCTCTTTCTTCTTCAGACGAACCACCAAAAGCCCTCCTCTCTAATCTAGAATGATTCATTAAATTTCTTCTCTCTTAAGCATGATTCCTTTCATCTAAAATGATTACTTTCATTGAATATTTTATCACCATGATTCCTAAAAAACCTAAGTTCATTAGTTGATTTCTTTTATCTCCATGTCATCTAATATTGAGATTTACTACCTTTTAGGGTTTTCATTCAAACATTATTTTGGTGAGTTCATCTTAAACTGTGTTGGAAATGTTGGGAAAACAATTGCTTCAGTTGATTGAAGGTGTCTAATTTGATTTATCTTTAGTGGAAAATCTAATACTCCATTTGATTTCATACTCACTTGATATCCCTCTTTGAAACAATTAAGTTTTATTGATTTTTCTTTGTTCATTTTAAATCTATGATTAGAAAGATTGAAATCCCATTTATTTTTTCAAAACTATTCATTGTCTTCTCTTTTGGGTTTCCTGATTTCATGTAGACAGAGAGATAGAGTTAAAGAGATAGGGAGCCTCCCGTCTCTTGTGTGATTTGCAGAGACAAAGAGAAGGAAGAAGAAGCAAAAAAAATCAAATAATTTCGGTTACGCTCGGACCCCTTACATCTGGTATATCTAATTCAGGCGTTTGAACACTTTTTCCGGGCATTATAATAAATTAATTTGTTTCATTTTCATTGATTGCTGAGCCTAATCTGATTTTACCTCTTTCTACTTTTCCATATGTAGCTGATTGGTAAGTTAATATGTACTTCTTGGTGCTCCGGGATTAGCTTCTTTAGATGAAAAATTTTACCATTCCGTTTTTATTGTTAAGTTCATTATGACTTAGACATACTGCTGGTTAGAAATATCTTGGTTTTTTAATAGTTTGATTACATCGGAAGAGGTCATGGAAGGAATCGATCAAACTGGTTTGGCTGCTTCCATTATTAGTATTACTCAGACATTTGGCACACACTAAGTGTTTGATAAAATGCCTAACTAAACTCATACCATTATCCTCTTCTTTTGTTAGGGTTGGGAGATTAAGATTTACATTTCAAGATTTGATCAAGATTTAGAAAGCTTTTGCTCATGAAAAATTGAAAAGAACTTACCCGTGTTCAGAAAATAAGCCACATATACTTTTGTCATTAAAGATTTGAACTGAATAAGAAAACATGAGAAAGAAAACAATATTTTCTCATTATTTGAATGATGAATGTTTCCTTCGTAACACATTATCAAACTATATATGAGATGCCTTAAGAGTGTTGCAACCTTTCAAACCTATATGTAATGTTATATAGGGCATCCTACTTTGTAGAGCATTTAGAGTCTCCATCCTAGATCTTATAATTTTATCCCTTTGTTTGTGTTGTTTGAATTTATGTTCCTTCCCCTTAATTTTTCGTTATTTGTTACAAATCAAGCAAAATTATGGACTTTTTTGACGAGGTTGGTACGTCAACAGTTTCTAAAGAAAATCTAGGTAAAAGATTAGAATAAAATATATAGTCGCTTTATCATACATTTGGTGAGATATAGTTTGTACTTCAAACGTAGATATAAATATAATGATTCTCAAATTCAGGTACAAGAAAACTGAAAACTTGGTTCAATTATGTTGTTGTGTAATATGGAGACTGTGGTGCAATGGTGCTCAAGGTTGGTATGTCATTTCAAGGTGTTTGGAGGCTGTAAAGAGGGCTCTCAGTCTCTCACAAAACAGAAGGTGATGATACTTATCTATATACCCTCCATTACTAATCCCTAATTAACTTCTATGGTTTTCTTGGCTCACCCATTATCTTATACATCTCTAATTAGAGAAGCATCCTCTAACAGTCACTTTTATATTTGCTCCCACTCCCCTCAAATTCTAAACTCTCGTCTCCCCCAATTTCTATTTTCAATCTTCGGAAGGATAACGCCTCATTAATATCCTCATCAATGACTTCAATATTGAATGAATTATGACATCATGTGTTTGTATCTCTAATGTGTCACAACTTTTATGTTTTGTTATATAGATTTTGTAATTGATTTTTTGAACGATTTCATTTTAGACCTAAATTACATATTCACTTCTCTGACCATCTCAATGAGGTATTTAAATGGGGAATGGTTTCAGTTTTCCTATTTTATCAATAGGGCTTTTATTCTGAGTTTATTTGTTTTAGGATAACTGACCTAGGATAACTGAATAATACAGGGAGACAATCAATCTCTTCTATACACACTTAGAAGTTTTCCGTACAAGTGAAGGCAAATCCTTGCCAGCTTAGCTATAGATCGCCACGACAAGGAAATAAAGTTAGTTCTAGCTGCGGAGAACAAGTTATGTCATGCTGAAGCTGAGCACAAGGTTTCCAAGTATTGTGAATTTACATAAGCTTGATATGGACATTGGACGGACTGATTCGTGCAACAAAGCAGGTTCTAAAGCTTGTCACGAGAAATTGCGAAGCGACTAGATGAACGAGAGGTGTGCTGTTTCTTAGACAAATTTGAATTCAATTTCAGTAATGTACTAGAGTTTTCAGACCCTTAGAGCAGAATCATGGTTTATGCAGTTTTGCTATGTTTTCTTAGACAAATCGAGTCAATTTAGAAGTATTTCGACTGAAAAGTGTGTCTATGCTTTGTGCAGGTTCGCAAAATTGGGTTGTACATTGGAACCTGGGAGACCTGCCAGAACTGACAACTCTGCCATACTTAATGATGACAGCCGTGTTTTGAGTCAGCTAAGAAGTGAAACCGAGGAGCTTCAAAAGGAGATTAAAAATGGTATTCTCGGTGAAATCTCATGGCATGGCAGGGAAGTTAATCTTATCGAGCTTCTTACTAGGTAGGTAAGCTTTAGGGATATTATTTTAATCTTCAGCTTCTTACAGCCTAATACTGTCAAATTTATAGGAGAATTCAACTGACCTAGGATAACTGAATACTACAAGGAGACAATCAACCTCTTCTGTACACACTCAGAAGTTTTCCGTACAAGTGAAGGCAAGATTGAGAGGAAAATCCTTGCTAGCTTAGCTATAGATCGTCATGACAAGGAAATAAAATTAGTTCTAGCTGCGGAGAACACGTTACGTCATACTGAAGCTGAGCACAAGGTTTCCAAGTATTGTGAATTTACATAAGCTTGATATGGACAGTGGACGGATTAATTCTTGCAACAAAGCAGGTTCTAAAGCTTGTCATGAAAAATTGCGAAGCGACAAGATGAACGAGATGTGCATGTTCAAATGAATGTTGTTTAAAATCCTGGCCATACAATGGAATAAAAAACTTAACCACACCAACAACCAACAACCAATGACTGTTCACCCAAATCCTATTCTATCCCTCTTCATCTTCTTTACCTCTCCCCAACCCCAACGTCTCCCCCCTTCTCCAATTCAATTTTCATTGCCCTCATTGAGACCAACTTTCAATATTGGTCATTGTTGATTGTCATCCCTTTTTTTAATCTGTCTTGTTTGTAATTTTGTTCGCAATTTTTCGACCTTCCCATTTTCTTTGTATTTTCCAACCGATTCATCACCAACTCTAAATCTCTCAATCTCCTAAGGTGAACTCCCTTTTGTCTTTTACCTTCTTTTTTTATTTCTTTTCTACATTGTTTTCCTTTCTTCCCCTTATGATGTTGATTGTTTATTGTGACAAATTTTTTGGTCTAATATGTTATTTAGTTGTACGCTTTTATAGGGAAAGAACTTGAACTCAAACCATGTGGATTGTTCAACCGGTGAAGTTTTCAATATCATTAGAGTGAGAACTTCTTCACAATTATATTGATAAGAGGAAATTGGGCTGGAGACCCAATTTTTTGTTTTTTTTTGTCAAAAAGACAAGTTATCTTTTTTTCCTTCTAGGCACCATGAAAAGTTTGGAAATAGGCTTGAAGGACAATTATAAAAATCCCTTAATTTTGTATACCTGAATTGACCTCTGTGTAAAGGAAAATTTTAGAAACACCCTCAGATTTTCCAAAAACCCTCACATTTTATATAATCTTACTTCTTAGTTACTTATTTTGTTAGGGTTTGATTTTGCGAAGCTTTGCAAACTAGTTTGCAAACTGATTTGCAAACTGGTTTGCACTACTTTGCAAATTGGTTTGCAATCTGGTTTGCCTTGCAGAGCTTTGCAAACTGATTTGCAAACTGGTTTGCAATCTGGTTTGCCTTGCAAAGCTTTGCAAACTGGTTTGCAAACTGATTTGCAAACTGGTTTGCACTAGTTTGCAATCTGGTTTGCCTTGCAAACTAGTTTGCACTGCTTTGCAAATTGGTTTGCAAACTGGTTTGCAAACTAGTTTGCAATAAGGTCAGTTTTGTCTTTTCCCTATATTAGATAATTTACAAAAATGCCACAGGGAGCTGAAGCCCATAAAAAATTGTCCAATCCTTTTTAACCAAAGGCCAAAGTTTTTAGGGAGTTTTGGCCAAATTTCCCTATTGATAATGTTATCACGAATGAGGAGGATTGAGGGCCTTAGAGACATGTTCACATTTAGTCTAGTCTTGTTTGATTTAGATATAGACGAGATGAGGAGAATTGATTTTCCCTAAAATTATTAAGTTATGACTCCTAAAATTATTAAACACTTGAGTTGTTTTTTAATAACAAAACGGTAACTTTATATAAGTTTTACCTTTGAACTATGGATTCCCACCATTTCCCATCCTTCTTTGCCAATCAAGGGGGCCTACCAGGTTTTATCGTTTGCAGGTCTTCCGTATGAAACAAAAAAGAATTATCCGTATTCCAATTTTTTTTTCACTTCTCTGGTTCATGGATTCATTAATGGATAGTGGTTTTTAACTAAGAAAGTGTGGCCTTAGTTGGTGAGTATTGGGTTTTTTTTCTTTTGATGGATTTTTAGGTCGGTTTGGATTATTGTTGGTGTTATAGAAATGGAGGAATGTTTGAAGGCATATACAAAGAACTCGGTTTATGCCACCTTTGTTATCACTGACGTTTCCTCGGTGCATGAGTAAAAATACGATCTTGACATCTTCTCCAAATCCTTTTGATGTTCTCGGCTTTGTGTTTGATCATATTAAGTATATGATGTTTCAATATCTTTTCCGGTCTAAAACAAAGAAGCTAAAAGAAACATAACATTTATGATCAACTTTAAAACCTCTAGCAAACTTACTTCTTTCCCTTTCTAAAATAGAATCTAGAGTTTCTGAATCTTAGAGTTTCTGAATCTTAGAGCTGTCACTTCGTCCGCAACTTCGTTGTCTCCCTCGAATTTTGATAATGGTGAAACTTGTTGAACTACTTGTGGTTATATCACAATCACATGATGTTAAACATTGTAATCGATGGGCAGTTGATGAAGCCAAAATTTCGTTTCATATCAATCTTCTGTTTATGATTTGAGTCGGTTCATTTAAACTTTTTAATGATTAATTGATCTAATTCATTTTGGTAATTAGCCAAGACTATCTCAGATTTCTCAAGTTTTGATCAGATTCATAATCACAACCACTATTTGGTTTGCTATAGGATAATTAAGCTTCTTCTTGTTAATTAGAGTTTAAATTCATTATTTTTTGTATTCTTTTTAAATCTATGTCTTTTGGATGGATTGGTGTGTTCAAAAGTTTAAATTCTGTTTTTAGGTTCATTAATGAGTATGTTTACTCTTATAGTTTATATATGAAAATCACAATGAACTATTTTTCCATGAAACTGATCTACCTCGTATATTCCTTTAAGTTGTTGACTCGTGTTTGATATTAGCTTGAGATGTTAAAGCTTAAGGAAATTTTTTTATGGGAGGTGGTACTTCTAATGCAATGTTCATATCCAATGATCATTGGATATTTCTGACATAACGAACATGCATAATGCTTAGATGTTACACTAAAAATATGCAGGTAGTAACTTGAATCATTTTACAAATTTATATAATAAATTTGTGTTCCTATCTCGAGTCTCAATTTGGTGTTATTTGGAAAGGTATTGTTAATTGTCACAAACTTTTAGACGGAGTACTCCATTCTTGGGATTTTCCCGCGACTCACCATTATAATTCGACCTTCGTCTTAATTTTGGCATTTACTTTAAACCGTGGTCAAGTAATCTTCAAGCAGTGGTTTGTCAAACACATGAAGCTATGCTGCACTGATGAGTCATGTGTTCATTTTAATTTGATGTATTAATGTTTAGAAGTTACTGAATAATAGAATTGCAATGAGCTAACTATGTCAGTTTCTTATGAAATGATGGGCTAAAAAGGTTACCCTAAAAGGTCACCACCTGCAAGTATACGGGTGTCAAGTAATATCTCGGTAAGACCGAGGTCAATCCACGAAGATAGGGAGGTAATTAGGATATAGAGAGAGTCTAGACCACCGGATTAGGTGTCACTGACTAACTCAGACTAAAAACGGAAAGATGATAATTGGGTTTTTGAATTATTTATAGGAAATAAAGAAAACAAATAAAACTAATCTAAATTAGAGACAAGAGAAATTCGGAGACAAGAGTTGCAAGAAGAGTCGAGTGAAAAGGATACTTCGATCCACAAGATCGATAGTGACAAATACTAATTATCTATTAGCATGAAAAGTTAGTTAACTTCACTCACATTGACAATCCTAAGCATAATATCTCAAACTAAACACAATCGATCAAAAGTTACTAAGCATCGAATATCAAACTAATAACTCACTATCAAATGAGATGATAATGAACAAATATGACACTAAAAAGTATAATACGTCAAACTAAGAATAATCGATCAAAACTTACTAAGCATCGATTATCAAACTATATGTAAATAGGCGATTAAGATCAAGGCTTCTAATTTATAAAATTAGACAAAGTTAATCAAATTAACACCTATTATATAAAAGAGAAGGGAAAACGATGACTGGGATAAACATCCTTTTTTAATAAGGGATATTGTCTAGAGGTCCTTTTCAAATTTTAAAATATAATCCTTCGTAGAAATAAAGTTACCTATTTAAAAAATAATAATCCTTTCCTTCTTAGAAAAAAAAATTCTAATATAAGAAAAAAAGAAACAAAATAAATTTCAAAGGTTAAAAAAAGAAATTAAAATCTCTCTCTCTCTCAATAAAATAATAACTAATTTAAGAGAAAATAAACAAAAGAATAATAACTAATAAAAATCTCTCACTCAATAAAATATAACACTAAATTTCGTAACATTTGATTGATGCAAGTGTCCGTGCCCTAGGGCACGGGATATACCCTAGTTTAAAACAAATTATAAGTCATAAATCACATATCAAATCATGTTTCACGAGTATCCGACTACAAGAGTTAGCTAAACATGGTGAAACAATTAATTCACGGGAATAAGATAAAGAAAAACACGAGTTAAGGTTGAAATCCCCCTTTTCCGATATGGCGCGAGACTAGGATCATCTTTAAAATATGAATATGTATGTGCTGCCAATATCCCCTTAGCAATGTTTTGATTTCCCCTTAACAGTGCAAAAAAGGCGTCTCCTCAACAAAACCAGGATTCCCGTTAGCAACTAGACTCTTGTACTTCCTCTCAAACTAAAACCACCATGAAAACTTCACTAAGATTTCTCTCTCTAGAAATGTCACACAAAACCTCAATCAAATAACAAAAACATCAACGCAAAACGATCTCCACTAAAACCCTTAATGAGTCCGACCCAAATGATGGTCGGAACTACCCTAAATAGCTTCGGCTAAGTCTTGAAGATCCGGCCAAGAGATGAGATTCTGGCCAAAGCTTCAGCCCGAGTTGTAATCGAGTGCCGATCGAATCTTGAAGGTCACGTGTTGTTGAAGACCGAGCAACCCTTGTTCTTGAAGAACAACTTGAGTTACTAAATGTTGGTGAAGAAAGCTCTAGCTCTCAAACCTTGAAAATTGAATAGAGAAAGCAGGTCCCCCAAAAATCAGACTTTACTCTTTCTTTCTAACCCCAAAACCATTGACTTTTCTGAACATTTTGACCTGGTGTTTTAAAGAGGAAGCTCTCCTAAAATATCTACTTGTTCCTTCTCTTTTGGGCCTAACTTTGTGTTCCATTTAGAAACCAAGGGGTGCCTTCATCATTGTCTCTACATCCTCTTAATGTTAGAAAATACTAAAATGCATCTCGACTTCTTTCTTCCATAAATTTCCCATCCAAACTCCGATTGGACTTCCGTTTTCACCATTGGGTTCATTATTGACTCCACTTGTCATTTGACCTTTGATTTTGACTAAAATGACCAATATACCCTGGTAGTCTTTTCTTCCGTCTCGCCCACATGAGATAACCATGTGATAAATGCTTCATTTTATTCTGAATCAAGCTTCTTAGTCCAAATAAGCTACCTAACAGGAAAAACACATAAATTATAAGAGATAAAACCCGAAATGAACTAACTCATCGAAGTTAAGTAATCAGAATGTGGCATTTTAACGCCACATCATAGTACAAAAAACATCTTCATCATCTCTTGATTATCAGGTGACCAATTACAATTTCTTTTCCGATGAGCTTGACTTTGACTTTTCAGATTGTTACACATTTTCTTTTCGGGTCGAGTCAAGAAGTTGTTAATCCATATTTAACTAGCAACCTTCTTAGTTTTGTTTCTACATTCTTCGATTTCTTCATATCTTGATGTGTCCTTACTCCCTTTCTGCCTACTCTTCTCAGCAATTCTCTCCCTTTGCCAATGGATCATCATGAGAATAAAATAGTATAATTCCAATAACATAAGTTGCTGAATATCTAAGATCGGCAGCTTGTCGCAGTAATCAACAATCTGTGTCGATCTCTTTATGATTGAAAAATTCTACATGGAACTTAAAATTATTTTCCTAATGGTCATATAGACATTTCTTTGGAAATAATAAGACTAGAACCTGAAATATAAAAGGCGGAAGGCTTACCATTCCTCGCATGTCCAAAGCTTTGGGACTATTAACTTCTTCACATCATCTTAATAAAGAAGATAGCTTAGGCAATGTACTCCATTAAACAACATGCAACTCATCCATGGAAACTTGTTTAAAAATAATCTATCTTCTCCGATTTCGTGAAAAACTTGCAACTGCATTTAAACCACAGTCATACTAGATTATAAACAAAACAAATAAATAACATTAACCAAATAAATAAATAATAAATATATATATATATATATATGATATAAATATTATAGGTATTCATTATATAGGTGAGTTAGAGAGAGAAACAAACTACACACATGACACATAATAAATTAACATATGACACACATCACATTAATACATAACACATTATAATTAGGCCAATTAATGTCTGCGGTTAGTATCAACTCTGTCTTTCTCTCTCTAGATTGTACTTCTTTTTTCTTTATCCCCCTCTCATCAGGTTCCAATATGACAAACTGAAGACTATAAACCCTAAAATTGTTACCGCTGAAGAACAAATTATACAAATTTAGGAAGAGCCCTGATATATTTATAATAATTTACTAAAACCCTAAAATTGTCACTCTTATAATTTTTCTGTGATTTGATTTTCATCGACTTGGGGCATCGAAACCTCCCATTTGCAAATCTCCCATTTGTAGTTAGTTTGAATCCATCTTCATGACTGAAGAGGAGAGTAATCCAAAAGCTATCTTAATTGTGTAACCTGTATAAATTTTTGTGTTGGTTTCCGTAGTAATGTTATTTCAATGTATTCTTTCACATTTATGTAATTGTTTTACATTGATCATGTAAAGTGCACCAGTTTGGTAAAACAATTTCCTTTTTTGTGTTTCTGCTCTTCTTCCTTTTCTATTTAACTTTATTGATCTTTGTAAGACTTATTTGTGGCTTGAAAGATACGATTACAAGTGATAACAAATGCATATACTATCAAATGAGTTGATAATGAACAAATATGATACTAATAAGTATAATACGTCAAACAAACATTTAAAACAAATTATAAGTCATGCATCACATATCAAATCATGTTTCACGAGTATCTGAATACAAGAGTTAGCGAAGCATGGTGAAACAATTAATACACGGGAATAAGATAAAGAAAAACACGAGTTAAGGTTGAAATCCCCCTTTTCCGATATGGCGCGAGGCTAGGATCATCTTGAAAATATGAATATGTATGTGCTGCCAATATCCCCTTAGCAATGTTCTGATTTCCCTTTAACAGTACAAAATAGGCGTCTCCTCAACAAACCAGGATTCCCGTTAGCAACTAGACTCTTTTACATTCTCTGAAACTAAAACCACCAAGACAACTTCACTAAGCCTTCTCTCTCTAGAAATGTCACACCAAACCTCAATAAAAAAACACGAACATCAAGGCAAAACGATCTCCAATAAAGCCTCTAAGGAGTCCGACCCAAATGATGGTCGGACTGCCCTAAATAGCTTCAGCTAATCTTGAAGATCCAGCCAAGAGATATGAGACTCGGTCCAAAGCTTCAGCCCGAGTTGTAATCGAGTGTCGGTCGAATCTTGAAGGTCACGTGTTGCTGAAGACCGAGCAACCCTTGTTCTTGAAGAACAACTTGAGTTGCTAGGTGTTGGTGAAGAAAGCTCTAGCTCTCAAACCTTGAAAATTGAATGGAGAAAGTAGGTCCCCCAAAAAATCAGACTTTACTCTTTCTTTCACTGACTTTTCTGAACATTTTGACTTGGTGTTTTAAAGAAGAAGTACTCCTAAAACCTCTACTTGTTCCTTCTCTTTTGGACCTGACTTTGAGTTCCATTCAGAAACCAAGGGGTGCCTTCATCATTGTCTCTACATCCTCTTAATGTCAGAAAATACTAAAATGCATCTCGACTTCTTCTTCCATAAATTTCCCGTCCAAACTCCGATTGGATTTCCGTTTTCACCATTGGGTTCATTATTGACTCCACTTGTCATTTGACCTTTGATTTTGACTAAAATGACAAAATACCCCCAATACTCTTTTCTTCCGTCTCGCCCACATGAGATAACCATGTGATAAATGCTTCATTTTATTCTGAATCAAGCTTCTTACTCCAAATAAGCTACCAAACAAGAAAAACACATAAATTATGAGAGATAATACCCGAAACGAACTAACTCATCGAAGTGAAGTAATCTGAATGTGGCATTTTAACGCCACATCATAGTACAAAAAACATCTTCGTCATCTCTTGATTATCAGGTGACCAATTACAATTTCTTAGTCCTTTATGTCGATGACATATTAATCAGAAGAAACAATATTCCGATGTTGGAATCAGTTAAAGACTCGCTTCGGAAATGCTTCTCTATGAAGGACCTAGGGGAGGCAGAATACATATTAGGAATCAATATCTATAGAAATAGATCAAGGAGGATGATCGAACTCAGTCAAGAAACTTATATAGATAAGATTATTCAACGGTTCGAGATGACAAACTCCAAAAGAGGATTCCTTCCCATGACACATGGGATAGTGCTTAGCAAAGATCAGTGTCCTAAAAGTCCTGATGAGCTAGCACACATGATGAAAGTACCTTATGCTTCGACAATAGAATCTATCATGTACGCCATGATTTGCACTCGCCCAGATGTCTCATATGCCTTGAGCATGTGCAGCCGTTACCAATCAAATCCAAGCGAAGCGCACTCGAGCGCCGCCAAGAATATTCTGAAGTACTTGAGAAGGACTAAGGATCACTTCCTGGCATATGGCGGGGAAGATACTCTAAAGGTTGTAGGCCATGTGGATGCAAGCTTTCAGACTGAGAGACGACTTCAAATCGCAGTCCGGTTACGTGTACAATCTGAATGGAGGAGCAGTGAGTTGGAAAAGTTCCAAGCAGAGCACAATTGCAGACTCTACCACTGAAGCAGAATACCTAGCGGCCTCGGAAGCTGCAAAGGAGGGAGTTTGGATAAAGAAGTTCATAATAGAACTTGGTGTCGTACCTGGCATAGAAGAGGGAGTGACTCTCTATTGTGACAACAATAGAGCGATAGCCCAAGCCAAGGAACCAACAGCACACCAAAAATCCAAGCATATCCAAAGGAAGTACCACTTGATTAGAGAAATCATAGAGAGAAAAGATGTGGTCATTTGCAAGGTTCACACGGATGACAATGTTGCAGATCCGTTGACTAAACCGTTACCTCAGCCCAAACATGATTCACACCTGAGGGGCATTGGTATAAAACACATTGGGGAATGACAACAAATGTAATTTGGATTCATAAAAGAGTTTATGTACCTAATTACTTACATTCGATAAATAAAATAAAAGGAATTTTATTTTTGTCCTTAAAATTTGGTTTGGTATTTAAGACACAGTCCGTAGATAAAGAAAGCACTCCGAGTAGGCTTGTCAGATACGTGATCTGATGAATGAAACCCTACTAAGTGAACTTGGAGTGACTCATTATCAATTCCCTAGTCCAGGTCATTGCATGGACAACAATGACTCACAAAGACTAGTACGGGAGTCGATGGGATAGCGCAGTTTCATGGGCTATAGGAATAGTGTATTCGATTCGACTACGTGAGTGCTTAATAGGGATTATATGGTGGAATAACCCTCAACATGAGAAGTTCATCCAAAGAATGATGAATCGTCAAACTTCTCATAAAGACAAGATTGAAGAGATTCCTCAAAACATGATACTAGGAAGGACAGGATAGACATGAAGTTGAGTGGGAGCGCAAAAATGGATTATGTCCTCCTAAACATGTTAGGATGCAGTGTCCTCGGGTCACTTGACGAGCAACAATTGAAAATGCATGGCCGTGCTCAAATGGATTAAAAGTTAATCATTTGTTTTGACAGTTGTACTTGAGATCAAGAAAGTCTGGATGACGTGACGTATCAGATGGGATACTAAGTGACATGGGAATCGAACATTGTACTTGTTCTAAGTCCAAGTGGGAGTCTGAAGGAGTTGAAGGAGATGTCCTTCGACCAAGGTGACAATGCGAACAATTTGTCGGATAGGACAATTGATGTGGAAGATCATCAAGTCCGATTGATTTAGGGATCGTAGAGTTGTAACTAGAGACCAACTACGATCGTTGAATTACGAAGTAATTCGCGGCTAACTTCGATCGGATCATACAACGGGTTACACACAAGAGTGTCAAATTGATCTGGGATATGACTAGTGGGAGTGAGATATAACAATGGGAATGTCCCATAAACATATCTCATAGGCCTAAAAAGGAATTAGGCAAAGATAGTACAAAAGGGCCAAAAACAGGGTTTTTGGGCCTAGACAGTTTCAGGCACTTTTAGCGCTCGGATTGGGCTGATTTTTTTAGGTACATTTCCTTATGTTATGAAAATTAAATCTGCCAATTTTGGCTGGGTTTGGACGTCATATCCTTCGACATTGAGAAAATATCAATAGTTCCTATTATCGACAATTTCCTTAAATCTTATTCTAATGGGTGTTTTAGGAAGCCTAAAAGGAGGTGGATTCTTATTAGGGTTCTATATAAACACTCTTAGGGCAGAGAATAAGGTGTGGAATTTCTCTCTAAGCTTTCCTACTCTACCATATCAATTAGAGAGGAGAAAGTGAGCTAATTCCCATTAACTATCTATCTAGTCAAGAAGAAAGGAGTTCTTCTTCCAACCACCATTCGTGTGCTAGCTAAACAATAAGGTGGGAGATCAAGTTGATTGCTCGTGTCCCAAGTAGAGGAGCTACGCTTGAAGCTCTTGGTCTTCTCATAAGCAATTGGAAAGGTTCGAGGGAAAACTAGCGAATAAGGTATTTATCTTTCTAGTTTTACTTAGTATTATTATGGGCTTATGCATGTGATCCTGGGAATACTAGTGTAGACATTAAATGTCTTATTTCTGCTATAAACACTAGTAGAAGGGTGTAAAACCCAACATGTACCCGAATCACTATCGGAATAACCGATAAGCTTAAAATCTTGTTCACAAGAGAAAAATATAGCATCATTGAGCGTACCTTTAACATATCGAAGGAGCCTCTTTGCAACATTAAGATGAGATTCATCCGGTGTCTCCATGTACTCACTAGCCCAACTCCATAGAGAACATCCGGTCGTGTACATCTAAGATAACGTAAACTTCCAATTAAACTCTTGAAATACGTAGGATCGACATCACTTCTTCTTGTGCATTTTCTCAATTCCACTCCACTTTCAAGAGGGGTGTTTACCAGATTACATGACTCCATTTTAAACCTTTTAAGAAATTCCTTAGCATATCCACTTTTAGAAATAAATATGCCATTTTCCATTTGATTCACTTCAATACCAAGGTAATGACGCATCAACTCAATATCGGTCAAATCAAATTCCTTAACCATGCTCTTCTTGAACTCATCAAATAGTCTTGAATCATTACCGGTGAATATCAAATCATCAACATAGAGACAAACAAATAACATACCTCCATCTTCTTTCACTTTCATATATAAAGTGTGCTCATGAGGACACTTTGCAAACCCATTTTCTTGAAAATACTTATCAATTCTTGCATTCCATGCACATGGAGCTTGCTTTAACCCATAAAGGGCATTCTTTAACTTATAAACTTTATCTTCTTTTTCATTTCTAACATACCCCAAAGGTTGTTCAACATATATCTCTTCCTCTAGAATACCATTCAAAAAATACCGACTTGACATCAAGTTGATAAATCTTCCATGAATATTGAGCCGCTATAGAGATTAACAATCTTATTATTTTCATACGAGCAACAGGAGCAACTACCTCACTATAATCAATGTCGGCTCTTTGCTTGTAACCTTTAACTACAAGTCTTGCTTTATATCTTTGGACTTCTCCATTTGCATTCTTCTTTGTCTTATACACCCACTTTACACCAATAGGTTTGTATCCCTTTGGCAAACTTGTCATTTCCCAAATATCATTTTTTTCAATTGCATTAATATCTTCATTCATTGTATTTTTCCATTTTTCTTCTTGGATTGCATCTTCATAACTAATAGGATCACAATCCATGAGAAAACAACACAAATTTAATTCTTCTTCATTATCCACAACTTCATAAATCTCTCTCAAATTTCTAGTTTTCATTGGAACTTCCCCCCGATGATGAGGATGATGGAGATGAGGAAGATGGTGTTTGTGGGTCTATTTGAAATTCTCTTGGTGTGCATCTTCTTCTTCTTCCCCTTCAAACATAAGTTTAACTTGAGTAATTTTTTTTCATTTCCATTCCCATGCCAAATTTTCTTCAAATACCACATCTCTACTAAAAAGAGCTTTATTGACAATTGGATAAAACAACTTGTAACATTTTGTTTGCTCATTATACCCAAGAAAAATACATTTCTCACCTTTGTCATCAAGTTTTGTTCTTCTTACTTCTGGTACCTTTGCAATACATCCAAATACCTTTAAATGAGTTACACTAGGCTTGTAATAACCCCATGCCTCTTGCGGTGTTTTCATATTAACACTTTTAGTGGGACATCTATTTAACAAGTATACGACACGTGCAACGGCTTCACCCAAAATTCTCTAGGCAAACTTTTTTCTTTTAACATGCTTCTTGCCATGTTTAATATGGTGCGTTTTTTTCCTTTCGGCAACTCCATTTAGTTGTGGTGTGTAAGACGGAGTAAGTTCATGAACAATCCCATGATCTCTACAAAACATATCAAATGCTCTTGAGGTATATTCTCCACTCTATCGGATCTTAGTTTCTTTATCATAAAACCACTTTGTTTCTCAACCATGTTAAGAAATAAACCCATGTTTTTCTACTAAAATCATCAATAAAAGTAAGAAAGTAATTATTACCTCCATTTGTTATTGGCTTCAATGGACCACAAACATCGGTATGCACAAGCTCCAATAAATTAGATGCGCTCCACCTTCCTTCTTTA
The DNA here is from genome assembly GCF_041429995.1 of Eschscholzia californica. Taxonomy (NCBI): domain Eukaryota; kingdom Viridiplantae; phylum Streptophyta; class Magnoliopsida; order Ranunculales; family Papaveraceae; genus Eschscholzia; species Eschscholzia californica. The sequence goes on along the minus strand of NW_028238309.1, from coordinate 25,272,227 downwards.
GAAAAACGTGTTCGATGATGTTTTCCAAAGATATATCCTTCACGCACTTTGTTTGGGTGATCAATACATGGTAAACCCTTTACCATATTCTTGCTTGCCAAGGTCTCCATCCCGTCAAAGTTTAGATGCCCAAGTCTCAAGTGCCACAACCAAGATTCATCTTTCACTATAGAGTTTAAGTATTTTACATCACCATGTTGAATGTTCAAAGGAAATAATAAATTTTTTGCCATCTTTACCTTAGCAATAAGAGTTCCACTTCTATCTCTTAAAGTGCGATGAAAATCCTTCAATCTAATATCATATCCCTTCTCTAAAAGTTGCCCCAAACTCAAAATATTATTCTTCATATCGGGAACATAATAAACATCGGAAATGTAGCTACCTTTGTTGTTTTTTAGTTGAATGAGAATATTACCTTTTCCTAACACGGGAATCTTTGAGGATTCACCAAACTTTATATTCCCCTTTACATTTTTGTTTACTTCAACAAACAATTCTCTTTTCCCACAAATATGATTACTCGCACCGGTATCGAAATACCAAGTATTCGTTTGTGATTCATCAAGACCATCACAGGAAAATAACAATGTAGGATCAACATTAATTTCTATTTCATCTTCAACAAGGTTTGATTCTTTCTTAACTTCATTTTTATACCAACATTCATTACTATAATGCCCAAGCATGTGACAATTATAACATTCAATATTCCTTTTGTCTCTACCTTGGCTGTTATAAGGTCTAGTAAAGTTTCCTCTACCTCTTCCTCTTGATTCATTTGTTCTTCCTCTATTAAAAAATTTCTTCCTCTTTGGCTTCCAAAGCCTCTTCCACGATTATCATAACCTCTAACATAACTCTCATAGTCTCTTTCTTTTGGTGTATATTGTTTTTCTTTAAAAGTGAGTTTTGCTTGGAGTACTTGATCCACCAAACAATTTGAAGAGGTTGCAACATTTCTACTCACAATTTGTTCATGGATTTGCAAAGTTCCCATCAATTTATCTACCGTCATGGATTACAAGTCTTTTGATTCTTCAATAACAATAACCACATTATCAAATTTAGGTGTCAAAGAGCCATCACCCGAACATCATCACATTTTTCACCACACCTTTTCATTTCTTTAACATTAGACAATACTCTTGAAACATAATCGAAGACAAGTTCTCCTTAATTCATACTTAACTTTTCAAATTCACCACACAAAATTTGAAGACGAGCCTTCGCCACTTTATCAACTCCTCTAAAAGAATTCTTGGGAATATTCCAAGCCTCTTTCGATGATTTTGCTTCAGACACTTTTTCAAATGTAGAACTATCAATCACTTGATATATAAGAAACAAAACTTTTTTTTATCATTCTATGTTGAATCTTTAAGGACACGTTTTTGCAAGTCATTCATAATATCCTCTTCTTCTAAAGTTGGCTCTACATAACCAGTTTGAACAACATCCCACAAATCTTGAGATCCCAACAATACACTCATTTGAATGGACCAATGTCCATAGTTTTATTTCGTTAACCTAGGTATTTGAGATTGCACCATATTTGCCATTTTACATACAAGATCCCCAATTTTTTTTTACACAAACCCTAGATTCTCAAAATATTGAAATGATAATATAATATGGCTCTGATACCATTTGTTGGATATTTAAGAAAAGATAACAACTATAACATAAGGATCTAACACCATATACTCAAACTGACTATCCTTCAATCACAAATCTTCATTCAACATAAAAACTAACATTGTTGTTGTTCCTTTCATTAAAAAAGAAAAAGACATTCAAAAACATTAGATAATAGTTATAGATACATACCAATTGATTACTTCAAATTTCTTCACAAAAGGATCTTCTCCAAAGAAAGCCATTGTTCTTTCTCTCTCTAAGCTTACTCAAGTGATAGACATAAGAAACTCTACTACGTCTCTTTAATTAATTTAAGGAGTCTTTTTTCCTTCTTTACCCCTTCTAGTTTGATAGAACTTTTACTCAAGCCCACATTTCATATTAAGCCCATACTCAAATTTGGTTTAAAAGCACACTTTCAACATTGCGCCACTGTCAGGACATAAGTGTAGTTAAGTTTCTGCCAGACACTCTTTTGTTTAGACAAAATATGGAAACATATTCCGCCTTCGGCGCTTCACGATGCTTTCTAATGAACTCTCTTTCATTTCCTTTAGCCCAAGGAGGCGAAGTGGCATTGTCAACCTTAAAATAGAAAGAAAACCAACTGATTTATAGGTTAAGGAGAATGATTAGTCAGAAGACAATTAGTTTATAGATTAATGTAGCATATACAGACGATTTTGTGAAGTTTATAGACAGTCCAACCGATTAACAGATTAAGGTCGTGTTTGTCTTTGTAGTGATCAGAATCTGAGTTTTATTTTCATATAATTTATTTGAATACTTGAGTTTAGAAGTGTGAAAATAAATTGATCATTTGCAGCCCCTTTAATTGAGGTGCATTAGAGTTTATATCAGAAGTTTACACTTTCTTTTAGTGGTACATTAGAAATCAACGACCATAAAAGAAGAAGATGAAAAGCTTATTATCTTCATTTTGATTAAATTTATAAAATAGTTGTTCTTGAATTTTTTGGAGTCTTATGGAGTCACTTGTCCCTTCCTTTTTCTTTTTCATTTTGATTAAAGTTGAAAGTGGTTTGGTATTATATGTGAATGAGGAATTGATGCAGTGGGTGACAAACTTCTATCTGTTTTACAGAATCGTCGTTTCGACTTCTCACAAGCTCACTTTACTGGAATTTTTCCTGGCCCTTGGACATTCGTGGCCGGTATTCATTCAGATTGACAAAAAGTTGGCAATTTAGTATGTGTTCTCATAGTCATGTGGTTACAATAACTTGCATGTCTCTGTCTGTCATAAATAAACATATCTAGCCTTTTAGTTTGCAGTTCCTGTAAAATTGACATTGTACTAAAACCTAACTAGGTTGTTTTCTATTTGGATAACCTACTTTCTTGCCTTTATGTCTGTAATAAATAAACATCCCGGAAAGGCAGACTTAAAGTTAAGAATATAGACTACAAATATATTGTGTTAACATGCCAAATAGATGTGGACTATATAGTTGTTTGTTTAGGTGAGGAACAACTATAGTATATAGAGACTAATAACTCTATGGACTAAGATAGTTTAGATCACAGACCTTTTCTACAGATTACTTTTCTCGCAAGACGACATTAAACTAATTTTCTAGAAACTCGAGCATGTAGAAGAATTAAGGAATCAGTTCTTTCACATAAGCATGTAGAAGATCACAACTCCTATTAGTTAGTAGTTCCAGCGATGGTGATGAGTGTTTGCTGAAAATACATATTGTAGTTTTCTTCTTCGTGTACTCCACAGATCCTACTACATAGCCGTTCTGACCAATCACTATAAACAGTAATCTTCATTACTTACTTTTTATTTTGAAACACGGAAATTTTTACACTAGTAACAATACTATTGTAAGTTAAAATAGATTGGATTGACCTCAAATAATAGATTGTTCATAATTTTTTACTTAAATATTTATGATGTTTCTCATTATTTGGATACATTCGCAGGAGCTTTTTGTACAGTCCCTTGAACTTTCAATTCAAATTATTTTGTGTTTCATAATTTATTTTGAAAGAATCACATTCTCACATATCTGGTTTGGTTAGTTTATCAAATGAGGAGATCCAGCATGTTACATAATATAAGGGTAATTTGGGTTATCGGATGGTCAGTTAAATTTGATCACTAAAGGTCTGCCACTATATTGCAGCAACAAGATTACAATAAACTCATGTTCCATAATAATCACTTCCACATGTAGCTGATATGCTGAATCTCAATTACTTATGGCCTACAGCAAATTGTAACATGTTTAAAAAAACCCAAATAAAGTATCCAAGCTCATCTTCCTTGATAAAGCAAGAAAAAACTATGCTGATTCTCACTGAATTACAATTTTCCAGCAACTTAACTGATGCACCCGAAAAGGTTGCACACCCAAGCGGAGGTATCAAGTAGTAACCGATAAAACCGGGATCGATCCAAGGATAGGAAGGTAGTTTGGATATCGAAGGGTCTTATCCCTCGGTTTAGATGTCAAATACTAACTTAGACTAAAAAGGACAAGAAACAAAGATAAATGGGGGTTTATGATATTGAATAAGAAACAAAAGAAAACAAATAAAACTAACTAAACAATATATGTAAAACGGGCGAGAGAGATTCGAGAGAAGAGTCGGAGGAACAAGAGTCGGGAGACGGTAAGACTCGATTCGGGCAACAAATAAGCGAGAGAGGTGTCGATTTCCGGGAATCGATAATGATAAATCTATAACTATGTATGGTTCGATCTAATGTTCCAAAGTATAATCGATATTCGACTCCTAAGGTGATGTCCATAAGCACTACGTATATCCGAGGATCATACTTAGTCAAACAAACGTCATAATCGGTTAATCCCGAGTCAACGAAAGTGTTGTCTAATCGCCTAACTATGTGAAGTGCATGACAAAACACATGAAATTATGACTTAGACTACAATCGATATCGAATACTTCGTTTCGTCTATTAACTATGCGAAGTGCTTGACAAGACACATGAAAATACGATCGAAACGATAATCGAAATAAATGAACATCAATTTATAATCAAAACATCAAATCATATTAAACATAATCACGAATTCATCACATTTCATCTCATATAATCGACTCACTAAAGTTAGCTAAACATGGTGATTAAATAAGAAATGGAAAGAAGATGATGAGAGAATCCCCCTTTTTCGATGTGGTTCGAGGCTAAGATCGTCGGAAAATATGAGTCTTTAAGGTGCAGCCGATCGCCCCTTAGCAAATTCTAGGTTCCCCATAGCGACCACCATCATCTTCTCCATTTAGAACACAACCTCCATTAAAGCTAACCCTAGCTTTCTCTCTCCAGGTCTCGGCCAGATCCGAGCAAGTCGCGATCTCTTCTTGCCGTCTCGTGGCTTCGCGTGTGATAGCAGCTACCGTCCGAGCTCTAGGCTTCAAATCCCGAGCTGTTTTTCAAGCTCCGAGCTGCTGCTCGTGTTTTTGAAGCTTCCCAATGCCGGATCTGCTCCTTGGTTCCGAACAGCAGCTGCTGTCCCGTGCGATCTGGTCTGTGCTGCACATCCCATGCTCTCTAGCTGCTCCAGCAGCAGCCCGAGCTGCTGCTCGGCCGGCCTAGTGTGCCGGCCGCCCTATGCTTGGGCCGGCTCCTCCTTCCTCTTGCTCTCCTTTTCCCTCTTTCTTCAAGCTCTTCTTTTGGTGATGAAGAACCCTAGCCCCTTGTTTCCTTTTCTCTCTTGCTTAGTGCTTGGTTGTTCAATCAAAAAAATGAAGAAGAAGATGAATAGTAGCCTACTTCTTTTACTACTCAAACCCTAGGTCCATCTTGACTTTGACTCTTGACTATTTTGACTTGGACCATAAAGAAGGGTGCCCATATACTTTCTACTCTTTACTTCTTCTTTTTTTTGTGGGCTTTGGGCTTGGTTTAGAAATCAAGAGGTGCCTCCATCTTGTCTCTACATTTAGAACCAAGGGGAGTGCCTTCAAGAAAAGACATTGGCTTCTTTCTTTCATAACTTCCCCGCCCGAACTCTGGTTCAACTTCCGTTTTTACCGTCGGACTCGTCATTGACTCCACTTGACATTTGATTTGCTTGAAATCTTTTTCTCTCATTTTGGGCACATGAAATGATAGTGGAAATTCGTTCCCTTTATTCCGATTTTCATGTCTAACTCCAAAATAGGTACCTAACATGAAAAACACATAAAATATTATTGATAACACTCGAAAAGGAATAATTAGTCTAAGTTAGGCTCTCCAAATGTGACATTCGTGTCACATCATTAACCCCTTCATAACAACAAAATCGCGACCAAATAAACCAAGTAAGCGAGTGATTCTTTCTATCACACTATAAATTACACCTATAATTGTAAGTAGGTTAGTTTCATAAGCGTGTTGTTATTGTGAGACTTAATTTAGAGCAAGTGTTTCATTTTGAATTAGAGAGACCAAATGCACCTATAATTTTTGTTATTTCTCACTATCTCGGTTATTCTTATTTCATGAATTTATCTCAGTTAATCTGATTTCGTACTAACCTTTTACTCTCTTTTGTAGCATAAAAGTTTTGCCAAGTTTCTTGCCTGTAAGTGTGCGAGAATCATCCACTATTGGATTGGCGAGACAAATATTAACCTTTTTTTTCTCATTTTACAGTTGGTTTTTCCTCAAAAGAGGAATGAACCTTTTCACTTTTTTAATTTGGAAGTAGATGCCTATGATTGCTTGAAGTTAGGATTAACACTATTTGAAGATTAATTAATTGTTACCCCCATTCCAATTTTAATTTAAATGTTTAAGTGAAGTTTTTTTAATGATTGTCTGTTTCTGTCTGGAAAAGGTGTACTGCAGTTAGCACGGTTTAGATGATCGTGTTCAATTTCAACCTGGTTTGATACTTAGGTGGGTTGATCTTCAGTTTCCAATTCTTTCACTTTGTTGCAGCCTTTGGTATTACTCAACCTCCCCATCAACTTGCAACTATGGTAAGTTGGACTTCTATAGCTTTCGTATCTTCTTTTTTCTTTTTCTTCTCTACCTGAAGATTATATACTTGCAAATAGTTGTGGATTCTTTTATAAGATTAGTGGAAAGATTCATCTAGAGATATCTATAAATTTCGTTACAAATAATGAGAATGAAGAGAAGAAAAGGTGCGGATATTGTTATGTTCTGTTTAACACATTTTGCAGATGTGTAAGAATTTCGTTATATTTTCATGAACAATTGCCGATTTCTTTGCTTTATCAATGTAATCTATTGAATTTTGACCCTCCAATGCGCTTTTGGTGGTCAATATTTTTACTTCTTTTAATTTTTTGCTTCTGTGAAACCTTGCTTCAGTGAGATTATGGTGTTTGTTACTTTGATAGCGTGGTTGGGTTGAAAACAACATAGTGAGGTGGATTTGTGGAGAGATTTTAAGCGATTTTTGTTACCCATTATCTGAGTTAAAAGAGAGATGTATGTCAGCTTATATTTTTTGTCGTGTTGACTTACTAATATAAAGTTTCGTCATGGGAGTTATTGGATGCTGCACTATTTTGAGTTCAAAGTTTAAGTGATCAACGACGCACATTGTATTCGAGCAAATGACCAGTGTTTAGCCTTTGATTTGTAGACCTGATATTGAATTTCATATTTCCTTGCTCGCCAATAGAGCCTGGTTGTTGGCAGGAGAATATGATTCAGTCAAAGAGTTCTTTTTGTTTCTAGACAACAAATTAGGTCCTCGGGTTGTACTATACACTTTATAACATGTGATCCCAGTTGATCACCAATAGACACTGGTTGTTGGCATGAGAAGTGATTCAGTGTAAGAGTTTTTGATGTTTAAATCAGTATAACATGTTAAAAAGATATGAAATCATTTGAAAAGCTTTTTCTGCGGCCATTTAAGATCTTGAAGATGTTTGATTCCACGCCTCAATGGACAAAAGAATTCTGCAACTACTCCATTTCATCTGTTTCAAATGAGGCAATCCAATTCTAAATCAACAAAGACATGATTTCTGAATACGTCAGCAGAGATTGGTGATATAATCTCTCTGCCCATTGAGTGAGTTTGGTGTTTTTGTGTACTTAGTTAGTTAGAACTTTAGAGTCAGCGAAGGAAATATGCATGCGAGGAGGGAAATATGCAGCAGAGATTAAGGCACTACAATGTTTGTTTAGTTGGAGAAGATATGCACGCGAGGGGGAAATATGGGCCCTCTTTAGTATTATGTTGGACATATTGAGCATGAAGAATTCTCAACAACCTTATCGGTGATAATACGTCGCATGCAAGAAATGATGTATATCGTTCAATTGATCATGTTTCACGAGTATCTGAATACAAGAGTTAGCGAAGCATGGTGAAACAATTAATACACGGGAATAAGATAAAGAAAAATAAGAGTTAAGGTTGAAATCCCCCTTTTCCGATATGGCGCGAGGCTAGGATCATCTTGAAAATATGAATATGTAGGTGTTACTAATATCCCTTAGCAATGTTCTGATTTCCCCTTAACAGTGCAAAATAGGCGTCTCCTCAACAAACCAGTATTCCCGTTAGCAACTAGACTCTTTTACATCCTCTCAAACTAAAACCACCAAGAAAACTTCACTAAGCCTTCTCTCTCTAGAAATGTCACACCAAACCTCAATAAAAAAACACGAACATCAAGGCAAAACGATCTCCAATAAAACCCCTAAGGAGTCTGACCCAAATGATGGTCGGACTACCCTAAATAGCTTCGGCTAAGGCTTGAAGATCCGGCCAAGAGATATGAGAATCCGTCAAAAGCTTCGGCTCGAGTTGTAATCGAGCGTCGATCGAATCTTGAAGGTCACGTGTTGTTGAAGACCGAGCAACCCTTATTCTTGAAGAACAACTTGAGTTGCTAGGTGTTGGTGAAGAAAGCTCTAGCTCTCAAACCTTGAAAATTGAATAGAGAAAGAAGGTCCCCCAAAAATCAGACTCTACTCTTTCTTTTATAACCCCAAAACCACTGACTTTTCTGAACATTTTGACTTGGTGTTTTAAAGAGGAAGTACTCCTAAAACCTCTACTTGTTCCTTCTCTTTTAGGCATGACTTTGAGTTCCATTTAGAAACCAAGGGGTGCCTTCATCATTGTCTCTACATCCTATTAATGTCAGAAAATACTAAAATGCATCTCGACTTCTTATTCCATAAATTTCTCGTCCAAACTCCGATTGGATTTCCGTTTTCACCATTGGGTTCATCATTGACTCCACTTGTCATTTGACCTTTGATATTGACTAAAATGACAAAATACCCCCGATACTCATTACCTCCGTCTCGCCCACATGAGATAACCATGTGTAAAATGCTTCATTTTATTCCGAATCAAGCTTCTTACTCCAAATAAGCAACAAAACAAGAAAAACACATAAATTATGAGAGATAAAACCCGAAACGAACTAACTCATCGAAGTTAAGTAATCTGAATGTGGCATTTTAACGCCACATCATAGTACAAAAAACATCTTCATCAGCTCTTGCTTATCAGGTGACCAATTACAATTTCTTTTCAGGTCGAGTCAAGAAGTTGTTGATCCATATTTAACAAGCAACCTTCTTTGTTGTGTTTCTACATTCTTCGATTTCTTCATATTTTGATATGTCCTTACTTCCATTTCTGCCTACTCTTTTCAGCAATTCTTTCCCTTTTCCAATGGATCATCATTAGAATTAAGCAGTATAATTCCAAGAACATAAGTTGCTGAATATCTAAGATCGGTAGCTTGTCGCAGTAATCAACAACCTGTGTCGATCTCTTTATGATTGAAAAATTCTAACTGAAACCCAAAATTATTTTCCTAATGGTCATATAGACATTTCTTTGGAGATAATAAGACTAGAACCTGAAATATACAAAGCGGAAGGCTTACCATTCCTCGCATATCCAAAGCTTTGGGACTGTTAGCTTCTTCACATCGTCTTAAGAAAGAAGATAGCTTAGGTAATGTACGCCATTGAACAACATGCAACTCATCCATGGAAACTTGTTTAAATATAAAACTATCTTCTCCGCTTTCGTGAAAAACTTGCAACTGCATTTAAACCACAGTCATACTGGATTATAACCAAAACCAAAAGGTAACATTAAACAAATAAATAAATATATATATGTATGTATATATATAATATATAAATATTACAGGTATTCATTATATAGGTGAGTTAGAGAGAGAAACAAACTACACACATGACAGATAACAAATTAACACATGACACATAGCACATTAACACATAACACATTATAATTAGACCCATTAATGTCTGTGGTTAGTATCAACTCTGTCTTTCTCTCTCTAGATTGTACTTCTTTTTTCTTTATCCCCCTCTCATCAGGTTCCAATATGAAAAATTGAAGATTATAAACCCTAAAATTGTTACCACTGAAGAACAAATTATACAAATTTAGGAAGAGCCCTGATATACTTATAATAATTTACTAAAACCCTAAAATTGTTACTCTTATAATTTTTCTGTCATTTGATTTCCATCGACTTGGGCCATCGAAACCTCCCATATCAAATAACATTTAAAACAAATTATAACTCACGCATCACATAACAAATCATGTTTCACGAGTATCTGAATACAAGAGTTAGCGAAGCATGGTGAAACAATTAATACACGGGAATAAGATAAAGAAAAACAAGAGTTAAGGTTGAAATCCCCCTTTTCCGATATGGCGCGAGGCTAGGATCATCTTGAAAATATGAATATGTATGTGTTACTAATATCCCTTAGCAATGTTCTGATTTCCCCTTAACAGTGCAAAATAGGCGTCTCCTCAACAAACCAGTATTCCCGTTAGCAACTAGACTCTTTTACATCCTCTCAAACTAAAACCACCAAGAAAACTTCACTAAGCCTTCTCTCTCTAGAAATGTCACACCAAACCTCAATAAAAAAACACGAACATCAAGGAAAAGCTATCTCCTATAAAACCCCTAAGGAGTCTGACCCAAATGATGGTCGGACAACCCTAAATAGCTTCGGCTAAGTCTTGAAGATCCGGCCAAGAGATATGAGATCCCGTCAAAAGCTTCTTCACATCGTCTTAAGAAAGAAGATAGCTTAGGCAATGTACACCATTGAACAACATGCAACTCATCCATGGAAACTTGTTTAAATATCAATCTATCTTCTCCGATTTCGTGAAAAACTTGCAACTGCATTTAAACCACAGTCATACTGGATTATAACCAAACCCAAAAAATAACATTAAACAAATAAATAAATAAATATATATATATATATGTATATATAATATATAAATATTACAGGTATTCATTATATAGGTGAGTTAGAGAGAGAAACAAACTACACACCTGACAGATAACAAATTAACACTTGACACATAGCACATTAACACATAACACATTATAATTAGGCCCATTAATATCTGTGGTTAGTATAACCTCTGTCTTTCTCTCTCTAGATTGTACTTCTTTTTTCTTTATCCCCCTCTCATCAAGTTCCGATATGAAAAATTGAAGATTATAAACCCTAAAATTGTTACCACTGAAGAACAAATTATACAAATTTAGGAAGAGCCCTGATATATTTATAATAATTTACTAAAACCATTAAATTGTTACTCTTATAATTTTTCTGTGATTTGATTTCCATCGACTTGGGCTATCGAAACCTCCCATATCAAATAACATTTAAAACAAATTATAACTCATGCATCACATAACAAATCATGTGTAGCGCCCCAAATCCCAAATCTCAAGCTAACCGCCTTGAAATCGAAGATTTGAGACCTTCAAACTGGATCCACGAGCAACACCTATCATGAGTGCACAATAATTACCTGAAAAACAAAATAGCTGGGTTAAAACCCAACTGTAGTAGATTTCATCAAACCTAAGTCTCGGGTAGGCAAGCTCAATCCCCAATCAAGGAAGCATTGCATTCATATTCATTATTGGCATTATCTGAAATTTAACGGTGAATACTAACATAATATATCAGATTTATCCAATCCCCCTCGAAACTAATAATTTATGTCCTTTGATTAATTATTAGGTTTTCCGGTTCTCGTATTTTAATCTAATACTAACCCTGATAATACAACGATCTTTTTTTTTCAGCAGATAGAAAATATCATGCCTTTAACTAAGGTAAACCTTTATAGCCACAAACTTGACATGTACGTCGACAAACACATTATGTCGAAAGACACAATCATCAAACTCTCGTTCAGGTATCTCAGACCAATACACAACAAACATTGACTCTTATCAAGAATTACAAACAAGCTCACCAAACAATTCAAGTCAACAACACATGACAAGTCAGGAGCGATGATGCTCATAGTAGATCCTCACGTGCATCGCAATCTCAAACAAGCAAATAAAAATAATAATTAACAAACATAGACTCACCACTAGAAGGTATCTACCTAGGAGATACATTGCCTAAAGAACAGAAACCATGTGAATTATCTCAATAAATTCGTCCATCGGAGACTGTTCTGGCACCTTGTACGAAAACAGTTGTAACTCTTCACTCGGAACTCGGATTAACGAACCGTTTGAACTACGAAAAAGTAGACGAACAGACCTTTACAACCATATAAGAATCACACTTAGATTCATTATATATCTAAACCAGATTCAATTTTAATATAAACCGACGTGCAGTAGACACTGTTCTGACACCTTGTACGAAAACTATCGTAACTCTTCACTCGGAACTCCTATTAACAAACCGTTTGAACTACTAGAAAGTAGACAAAGAGACCTTTCCAACTATATAAAAACCACACTTAGATTCGTTATATATCTGCACCAGATTCAATTTTAATGTAAACCGACGTGCAGTAGACACTGTTCTGACACCTTGTACGAAAACTATCGTAACTCTTCACTCGGAACTCGAATTTACGAACCGTTTGAACTACTAGAAAGTAGACAAACAGACCTTTCCAAACATATAAGAGTCACACCGATATTCTTCATATATCATCACCAGATGTAAGTTGAATTTAGACCAAAATACTGTCCTGTCTATATGTTTTATGTAATTCTAGATAAAACTAATCTGTAAGCCATTTAATCGTTATTTCATGTGATTAACAATACTATACCTATCATGGAATAAATTTAAAGAGCCTACAAAAAAATTAGGAGATAGGAAATCTACCTCTTTTCGCCTTAGATGACTTTAGGACCACAACCATGGCTTCTTCTCTCACTAGAGAACTCTATTTCCATCACTTTTCTTCTTTATTCCTCCTTCCTTCACTAAGGAGCGGCTGCACCCTCTTTCTTTTCTATAGGGTTTCCTCAAAAGTGAAGAGAAATAGGGTTTTTAAACCCACTAGTATTTCATCTAAACAAAACTGACCTAGACTTTTATTATTTCCACCCAATTTGGTATGTCAAGAAAATAGGGGTGTTACATCATGTTTCACGAGTATCTGAATACAAGAGTTAGCGAAGCATGGTGGAACAATTAATACACGGGAATAAGATAAAGAAAAACAAGAGTTAAGGTTGAAATCCCCCTTTTCCGATATGGCGCGAGGCTAGGATCATTTTGAAAATATGAATATGTAGGTGTTACTAATATCCCTTAGCAATGTTCTGATTTCCCCTTAACAGTGCAAAATAGGCGTCTCCTCAACAAACCAGTATTCCCGTTAGCAACTAGACTCTTTTACATCCTCTCAAACTAAAACCACCAAGAAAACTTCACTAAGCCTTCTCTCTCTAGAAATGTCACACCAAACCTCAATAAAAAAACACGAACATCAAGGCAAAACGATCTCCAATAAAACCCCTAAGGAGTCTGACCCAAATGATGGTCGGACTACCCTAAATAGCTTCGCCTAAGGCTTGAAGATCCGGCCAAGAGATATGAGAATCCGTCAAAAGCTTCAGCTCGAGTTGTAATCGAGTGTCGATCGAATCTTGAAGGTCACGTGTTGTTGAAGACCGAGCAACCCTTATTCTTGAAGAACAACTTGAGTTGGTAGGTGTTGGTGAAGAAAGGTCTAGCTCTCAAACCTTGAAAATTGAATAGAGAAAGAAGGTCCCCCAAAAATCAGACTCTACTCTTTCTTTTATAACCCCAAAACCACTGACTTTTCTGAACATTTTGACTTGGTGTTTTAAAGAGGAAGTACTCCTAAAACCTCTACTTGTTCCTTCTCTTTTGGGCATGACTTTGAGTTCCATTTAGAAACCAAGGGGTGCCTTCATCATTGTCTCTACATCCTATTAATGTCAGAAAATACTAAAATGCATCTCGACTTCTTATTCCATAAATTTCTCGTCCAAACTCCGATTGGATTTCCGTTTTCACCATTGGGTTCATCATTGACTCCACTTGTCATTTGACCTTTGATTTCGACTAAAATGACAAAATACCCCCGATACTCATTACCTCCGTCTCGCCCACATGAGATAACCATGTGATAAATGCTTCATTTTATTCTGAATCAAGCTTCTTACTCCAAATAAGCAACCAAACAAGAAAAACACATAAATTATGAGAGATAAAACCCGAAACGAACTAACTCATCGAAGTTAAATAATCTGAATGTGGCATTTTAACGCCACATCATAGTACAAAAAACATCTTCATCAGCTCTTGCTTATCAGGTGACCAATTACAATTTCTTTTCCGAGGAGCTTGACTTTCACATTTCAGATTGTTACACATTTTCTTTTCAGGTCGAGTCAAGAAGTTGTTGATCCATATTTAACAAGCAACCTTCTTTGTTGTGTTTCTACATTCTTCGATTTCTTCATATCTTGATATGTCCTTACTTCCTTTTCTGCCTACTCTTTTCAGCAATTCTTTCCCTTTTCCAATGGATCATCATTAGAATTATACAGTATAATTCCAAGAACATAAGTTGCTGAATATCTAAGATCGGCAGCTTGTCGCAGTAATCAACAACCTGTGTCGATCTCTTTATGATTGAAAAATTCTAACTGAAACCCAAAATTATTTTCCTAATGGTCATATAGACATTTCTTTGGAGATAATAAGACTAGAACCTGAAATATACAAAGCGGAAGGCTTACCATTCCTCGCATATCCAAAGCTTTGGGACTGTTAGCTTCTTCACATCGTCTTAAGAAAGAAGATAGCTTAGGCAATGTACGCCATTGAACAACATGCAACTAATCCATGGAAACTTGTTTAAATATCAATCTATCTTCTCCGATTTCGTGAAAACTTGTAACTGCATTTAAACCACAGTCATACTGGATTATAACCAAAACCAAAGAATAACATTAAACAAATAAATAAATAAATATATATATATAATATATAAATATTACAGGTATTCATTATATAGGTGAGTTAGAGAGAGAAACAAACTACACACATGACAGATAACAAATTAACACATGACACATAGCACATTAACACATAACACATTATAATTAGGCCCATTAATGTCTGAGGTTAGTATCAACTCTGTCTTTCTCTCTCTAGATTGTACTTCTTTTTTCTTTATCCCCCTCACATCAGGTTCCAATATGAAAAATTGAAGATTATAAACCCTAAAATTGTTACCACTGAAGAACAAATTATACAAATTTAGGAAGAGCCCTGATATACTTATAATAATTTACTAAAACCCTAAAATTGTTACTCTTATAATTTTTATGTGATTTGATTTCCATCAACTTGGGCCATCGAAACCTCCCATATCAAATAACATTTAAAACAAATTATAACTCATGCATCACATAACAAATCATGTTTCACGAGTATCTGAATACAAGAGTTAGCGAAGCATGGTGAAACAATTAATACACGGGAATAAGATAAAGAAAAACAAGAGTTAAGGTTGAAATCCCCCTTTTCCGATATGGCGCGAGGCTAGGATCATCTTGAAAATATGAATATGAATGTGTTACTAATATCCCTTAGCAATGTTCTGATTTCCCCTTAACAGTGCAAAATTGGCGTCTCCTCAAGAAACCAGTATTCCAGTTAGCAACTAGACTCTTTTACATCCTCTCAAACTAAAACCACCAAGAAAACTTCACTAAGCCTTCTCTCTCTAGAAATGTCACACCAAACCTCAATAAAAAAACATGAACATCAAGGAAAAGCTATCTCCTATAAAACCCCTAAGGAGTCTGACCCAAATGATGGTCGGACAACCCTAAATAGCTTCGGCTAAGTCTTGAAGATTCGGCCAAGAGATATGAGATTCCGTCAAAAGCTTCTTCACATCGTCTTAAGAAAGAAGATAGCTTCAGCAATGTACACCATTGAACAACATGCAACTCATCCATGGAAACTTGTTTAAATATCAATCTATCTTCTCCGATTTCGTGAAAAACTTGCAACTGCATTTAAACCACAGTCATACTGGATTATAACCAAACCCAAAAAATAACATTAAACAAATAAATAAATAAATATATATATATATATATATATGTATATATAATATATAAATATTACAGGTATTCATTATGTAGGTGAGTTAGAGAGAGAAACAAACTACACACCTGACAGATAACAAATTAACACGTGACACATAGCACATTAACACATAACACATTATAATTAGGCCCATTAATATCTGTGGTTAGTATAACCTCTGTCTTTCTCTCTCTAGATTGTACTTCTTTTTTCTTTATCCCCCTCTCATCAGGTTCCGATATGTAAAATTGAAGATTATAAACCCTAAAATTGTTACCACTGAAGAACAAATTATACAAATTTAGGAAGAGCCCTGATATATTTATAATAATTTACTAAAACCCTAAAATTGTTACTCTTATAATTTTTCTGTGATTTGATTTCCATCGACTTGGGCTATCGAAACCTCCCATATCAAATAACATTTAAAACAAATTATAACTCATGCATCACATAACAAATCATGTTTCACGAGTATCTGAATACAAGAGTTAGCGAAGCATGGTGGAACAATTAATACACGGGAATAAGATAAAGAAAAACAAGAATTAAGGTGGAAATCCTCCTTTTCCGATATGGCGCGAGGCTAGGATCATCTTGAAAATATGAATATGTAGGTGTTACTAATATCCCTTAGCAATGTTCTGATTTCCCCTTAACAGTGCAAAATAGGCGTCTCCTCAACAAACCAGTATTCCCGTTAGCAACTAGACTCTTTTACATCCTCTCAAACTAAAACCACCAAGAAAACTTCACTAAGCCTTCTCTCTCTAGAAATGTCACACCAAACCTCAATAAAAAAACACGAACATCAAGGCAAAACGATCTCCAATAAAACCCCTAAGGAGTCTGACCCAAATGATGGTCGGACTACCCTAAATAGCTTCGGCTAAGGCTTGAAGATCCGGCCAAGAGATATGAGAGTCCGTCAAAAGCTTCAGCTCGAGTTGTAATCGAGTGTCGATCGAATCTTGAAGGTCACGTGTTGTTGAAGACCGAGCAACCCTTATTTTTGAAGAACAACTTGAGTTGGTAGGTGTTGGTGAAGAAAGGTCTAGCTCTTAAACCTTGAAAAATTGAATAGAGAAAGAAGGTCCCCCAAAAATCAGACTCTACTCTTTCTTTTATAACCCCAAAACCACTGACTTTTCTGAACATTTTGACTTGGTGTTTTAAAGAGGAAGTACTCCTAAAACCTCTACTTGTTCCTTCTCTTTTGGGCATGACTTTGAGTTCCATTTAGAAACCAAGGGGTGCCTTCATCATTGTCTCTACATCCTATTAATGTCAGAAAATACTAAAATGCATCTCGACTTCTTATTCCATAAATTTCTCGTCCAAACTCCGATTGGATTTCCGTTTTCACCATTGGGTTCATCATTGACTCCACTTGTCATTTGACCTTTGATTTTGACTAAAATGACAAAATACCCCGATACTCATTACCTCCGTCTCGCCCACATGAGATAACCATGTGATAAATGCTTCATTTTATTCCGAATCAAGCTTCTTACTCCAAATAAGCAACCAAACAAGAAAAACACATAAATTATGAGAGATAAAACCCGAAACGAACTAACTCATCGAAGTTAAATAATCTGAATGTGGCATTTTAACGGCACATCATAGTACAAAAAACATCTTCATCAGCTCTTGCTTATCAGGTGACCAATTACAATTTCTTTTCCGAGGAGCTTGACTTTCACATTTCAGATTGTTACACATTTTCTTTTCAGGTCGAGTCAAGAAGTTGTTGATCCATATTTAACAAGCAACCTTCTTTGTTGTGTTTCTACATTCTTCGATTTCTTCATATCTTGATATGTCCTTACTTCCTTTTCTGCCTACTCTTTTCAGCAATTCTTTCCCGTTTCCAATGGATCATCATTAGAATTAAACAGTATAATTCCAAGAACATAAGTTGCTGAATAGCTAAGATCGGCAGCTTGTCGCAGTAATCAACAACCTGTGTCGATCTCTTTATGATTGAAAAATTCTAACTGAAACCCAAAATTATTTTCCTAATGGTCATATAGACATTTCTTTGGAGATAATAAGACTAGAACCTGAAATATACAAAGCTGAAGGCTTACCATTCCTCGCATATCCAAAGCTTTGGGACTGTTAGCTTCTTCACATCGTCTTAAGAAAGAAGATAGCTTAGGCAATGTACGCCATTGAACAACATGCAACTAATCCATGGAAACTTGTTTAAATATCAATCTATCTTCTCCGATTTCGTGAAAACTTGCAACTGCATTTAAACCACAGTCATACTGGATTATAACCAAAACCAAAAAATAACATTAAATAAATAAATAAATAAATAAATATATATATATATATATATAATATATAAATATTACAGGTATTCATTATATAGGTGAGTTAGAGAGAGAAACAAACTACACACATGACACATAATAAATTAACACATGACACATAGCACATTAACACATAACGCATTATAATTAGGCCAATTAATGTCTGCGGTTAGTATCATCTCTGTCTATCTCTCTCTACATTGTACTTCTTTTTTCTTTATCCTCCTCTCATCAGGTTCCAATATGAAAAATTGAAGATTATAAACCCTAAAATTGTTACCACTGAAGAACAAATTATACAAATTTAGGAAGAGCCCTGATATATTTATAATAATTTACTAAAACCCCAAAATTGTTACTCTTATAATTTTTCTGTGATTTGATTTCCATCGACTTGGGCCATCGAAACCTCCCATATCAAATAACATATAAAACAAATTATAAGTCATGCATCACATAACAAATCATGTTTCACGAGTATCTGAATACAAGAGTTAGCGAAGCATGGTGAAACAATTAATACACGGGAATAAGATAAAGAAAAACGAGAGTTAAGGTATAAATCCCCCTTTTCCGATATGGCGCGAGGCTAGGATCATCTTGAAAATATGAATATGTATGTGTTACTAATATCCCTTAGCAATGTTCCGATTTCCCCTTAACAGTGCAAAATAGGCGTCTCCTCAACAAACCAGTATTCTCGTTAGCAACTAGACTCTTTTACATCCTCTAAAACTAAAACCACCAAGAAAACTTCACCAAGCCTTCTCTCTCTAGAATTGTCACACCAAACCTCAATAAAAAAACATGAACATCAAGGCAAAACGATCTCCAATAAAACCCCTAAGGAGTCTGACCCAAATGATGCTCGGACTACCCTAAATAGCTTCGGCTAAGGCTTGAAGATCCGGCCAAGAGATTTGAGATTCCGTCAAAAGCTTCAGCCCGAGTTGTAATCGAGTGTCGATCGAGTTTTGAAGGTCACGTGTTGTTGAAGACCGAGCAACCCTTATTCTTGAAGAACAACTTGAGTTGCTAGGTGTTGGTGAAGAAAGCTCTAGCTCTCAAACCTTGAAAATTGAATAGAGAAAGAAGGTCCCCCAAAAATCAGACTTTACTCTTTCTTTATAACCCCAAAACCACTGACTTTTCTGAACATTTTGACTTGGTGTTTTAAAGAGGAAGTACTCCTAAAACCTCTACTTGTTCCTTCTCTTTTGGGCATGACTTTGAGTTCCATTTAGAAACCAAGGGGTGCCTTCATCATTGTCTCTACATCCTATTAATGTCAGAAAATACTAAAATGCATCTCGACTTCTTATTCCATAAATTTTTCGTCCAAACTCCGATTGGATTTCCGTTTTCACCATTGGGTTCATCATTGACTCCACTTGTCATTTGACCTTTGATTTTGACTAAAATGACAAAATACCCCCAATACTCATTTCTTCCATCTCGCCCACATGAGATAACCATGTGATAAATGCTTCATTTTATTCTGAATCAAGCTTCTTACTCCAACTAAGCAACCAAACAAGAAAAACACATAAATTATGAGAGATAAAACCCGAAACGAACTAACTCATCGAAGTTAAGTAATTTGAATGTGGCAGTTTAACGCCACATCATAGTACAAAAAACATCTTCATCAGCTCTTGCTTATCAGGTGACCAATTACAATTTCTTTTCCGAGGAGCTTGACTTTCACATTTCAGATTGTTACACATTGTCTTTTCAGGTCGAGTCAAGAAGTTGTTGATCCATATTTAACTAGCAACCTTCTTTGTTGTGTTTCTACATTCTTCGATTTCTTCATATCTTGATATGTCCTTACTTCCTTTTCTGCCTACTCTTTTCAGCAATTCTTTCCCTTTTCCAATGGATCATCATTAGAATTAAACAGTATAATTCCAAGAACATAAGTTGCTGAATATCTAAGATCGGCAGCTTGTCGCAGTAATCAACAACCTGTGTCGATCTCTTTATGATTGAAAAATTCTAACTGAAACCCAAAATTATTTTCCTAATGGTCATATAGACATTTCTTTGGAGATAATAAGACTAGAACCTGAAATATACAAAGCGGAAGGCTTACCATTCCTCGCATATCCAAAGCTTTGGGACTGTTAGCTTCTTCACATCGTCTTAAGAAAAAAGATAGCTTAGGCAATGTACTCCATTGAACAACATGCAAATCATCCATGGAAACTTGTTTAAATATCAATCTATCTTCTCCGATTTCGTGAAAAACTTGCAACTGCATTTAAACCACAACTAGATTATAAACAAAACCGAAAAATAACATAAAACAAATAAATAAATATATATATAATATAAATGTTACAGGTATTCATTATATAGGTGAGTTAGAGAGAGAAACAAACTATACACATGACACATAATAAATTAACACATGACACATAGCACAATAAAACATAACGCATTATAATTAGGCTAATTAATGTCTGCGATTAGTATCAACTCTGTCTATCTCTCTCTACATTGTACTTCTTTTTTCTTTATCCTCCTCTCACCAGGTTCCAATATGAAAAACTGAAGATTATAAACCCCAAAATTGTTACCACTGAAGAACAAATTATACAAATTTAGGAATAGCCCTGATATATTTATAATAATTTACTAAAATCCTAAAATTGTTACTCTTATAATTTTTCTGTGATTTGATTTCCATCGACTTGGGGCATCGAAACTTCCCATTTGCAAATCTCCCATTTGTAGTTAGTTTGAATCCAACTTCATGACTGAAGAGGAGAGTAATCTAAAAGCTATCTTAATTGTGTAACATGTATAAATTTATGTGTTGGTTTCCGTAGTAATGTTAGTTCAATGTATTGTTTTCCATTTATGTAATTGTTTTACATTGATCATGTAAAGAGCACCAGGTTGGTTAAACATTTTCCTTTTTTGTGCTTCTTCTCTTCTTCCTTTTCTATTTAATTGGACTGATCTTTGTAAGACTTATTTGTGGCTTGAAAGATACGATTACAAGTGATAACAAATGCATATACTCTTTCTGTTTAATTTAATTTATCTCTTTCTATTTTGATATGAGGTCAAGTTGATTTTAGTGTTCTTGCTCAACATTTAATGCTTAACATTGATTGTGTGTTGCATATTACAAGTGATAACAAATGCATATACTCTTTCTTTCATCTAAGTCTCTACTGAAGGAGTTGAAGGAGATGTCCTTCGACCAAGGTGACAATGCGAACAACTTGTCGGATAGGACAATTGATGTGGAAGATCATCAAGTCCGATTGATTTAGGGATCGTAGAGTTGTAGCTAGAGACCAACTACGATCATCGAATTACGAAGTAATTCGCGGCTAACTTCGATCGGATCCTACAACGGGTAACACACAAGAGTGTCAAATTGATCTAGGATATGACTAGTGGGAGTGATACATAACAATGGGAATGTCCCAGAAACATATCTCCTAGGCCTAAACAGGAATTAGGCAAAGATAGTACAAAAGGGCCAAAAACAAGGTTTTTGGGCTTAGGCCAATTCCGACACTTTTAGGGCTCGGATTGGGCGGACTTTTGGAGGGGCGTTTCCTTATGTTATGAACATTAAATCTGTAAATTTTGGCTGGGTTTGGACGTCATCTGCTTAGGGAATTGAGAAAATATCAATAGTTGCTATTATCGACAATTTCCTTAAATCTTATTCTAAAGGGTGTTTTAGGAAACCTAAAAGGAGGTGGATTTTAATTAGGTTTCTATATAAACACTCTTAGGGCAGAGAATAAGGTGTGGAATTTCTCTCTAAGCTTTCTTACTCTACCATATCAAGTAGAGAGGAGAAAGTGAGCTAATTCCCATTAACTATCTATCTAGTCAAGAAGAAAGGAGTTCTTCTTCCAACCACCATTCGTGTGCTAGCTAAAGAACAAGGTGGGAGATCAAGTTGATTGCTCGTGTCCCAAGTAGAGGAGCTACGCTTGAAGCTCTTGGTCTTCTCATAAGCAATTGGAAAGGTTCGAGGGAAAACTAGCGAATAAGGTATTTATCTTTCTAGTTTTACTTAGTATTATTATGGGCTTATGCATGTCATCTTGGGAATACTAGTGTAGACATTAGATGTCTTATTTCCGCTATAAACACTAGTAGAAGGGTGTAAAACCCAACAGTGGCTTCAGAGTTTCTTGCAATTAGCCTATCTTATCTAAGTTTTGGACCAATTCCATGCTTTTCTAGATAGATTATTGTGTTTAAAAGTGTTTTGAACACAAAATTTTGATTAATTTTGAATAAGATTCAAGTATTTGTTTTAAGTCTAGGACTTGTCCCAGGATTTTTCAAGGCTTTTCGGACCACGAAAAGGGACCATCATTCGAGTGGGAGTTTTATCCAAATTTTCTCCCGATTCCAATCCAAATATTTTCGAAATTAACCCGGGCCATTCAAGGCCCAAACGGAATTTCTCTTTAAAATCGGATTTTAAAATCAAACCAAGACGCACCATTAGTCTAATCCTTTGATGTAGACTTAAGGTCGTACATGACATATGGATGTCGACAAGAGTATCTCCCGGATATACATGCATATATAATTGTTAGCCTTGAAATATATTATATGATTGCATATGATGTGAATGCGGAAACTAGTATGGCCATAGAATTTATTTCTTATTCTTGTTTTAAGCACGGATGGGTGCATAATTTGTAATAATTTTAATTTCAAGTTTACACGATCTGCGAATCGTTTGAGTCTTGTAATTAGAGTTTAGGGTTTATGGGTCCATTGAAGAAACTCAAGGAGGAAATCCAAAGGCGAGTGGGAGAAATCAATGGAGGTTCAAAGATGGAGATCTAGACGAACTAAAAGGCGAAACAAGAAGCAAACCAAAGGAGATTAGATCTTCCAGGTTAGGGGTCATACTAGGATCCATATGTGCTTGATTTACTTTCTCGCGCGCATTTACTTACTTTTTACGCTTTATGTCGTGGATGTTAGTTAGGCTAATTAGTTCACTAAAACAAACGCCAGACTAGCGTAAAAGTCCCTAAACGTAAATTTGAGTATAGTGCCTATCCAAATTAAGACACTCCTCTACCTTGGGACATTGCGGGTAGGCCTATAGAAGAGGCCTACATGTCTAAATGGTTCTACTCAACGAGATCATCAAGAGAATCTTGGATACTCGAGGCAAAAGGATGGATTTTACACTAAACATGTAATCCATCAACCGAGAATCATATGGTATGATCAGTGAAAGTGTTCACTCACCTAAATCAATGAGAATCAAGGGCAGGGCCCTAGTCCCCTTAGTCCTTGAGAGATGGGATCTCGGAATCGCATTATTCATCTAGGGACACGTTGTATCTTGAATAATGTGGCAAAAACTTAGGACTTTTTGCAAAAATTATCGAATGTAATACTTAGCAAAATCCTTTTTCTGTTTCATGTAGTTTTACTATGGCAAAAATCAATCTTTTCAACCTATGTTCAATCCTCGATGAGGACAAATTAAACATGGATAACTTCCTTGAATGGGAAAAGAGAATGAGAAGTGTTCTCAAGTCTACAAACAAAGAAAGCGTACTGGATACCCCTATTCCAAAGATAACTGCGAACTCAAAGGTCGAGGAACAAAAGCAGGCCAAAAGTATCCGGATGAAATCAGTTTCAGTAACTTGCCTTATGTTGGCCACCATGGAGCCTAATCTTCTAAAGAGATTCAGGAAAATGGATGCGCACACAATCATCCGTCGATTAAGGGACATGTCCCAAAACAAATCACGGTTGAGGAAGTACGGGACTTCCAAGGCAATCCGGAGTGGCATTGGAATGTCTGAATGAAAGAAAGAACTTCAACTGATTCAGAAGAACAAAGGGAAGAAGGAAGGAACTCACGGTTCCGACCAAGGTATCTATGATATCGAAGTTAACTTAGCAAATACATTTGATTCTCAATCCTGGGTATTCGATACCGGATGTGGTGCTCATATCATTTTTGATGTGCAGGGCCTTAAGGGAATCAAGTATTTATCTGCAAGGGAGCTTGTCCTACGAGTAGCAAATAGAGCAACGGTTGCTGCGAAAGCTGTAGGAACATTCAGTCTACCTTTAGAAACTGGTCTAGTTTTAGAACTTCATAATTGCTATTATGTACCCTCTATTTCTAGAAACATTATCTCTGTCCCAAAGTTAGATAAAGAGGGATATCACCTATTAAAAAAAAACCAGCGTTGTTCTTTATATAAAGGTGAAATGTTTTATACCACTGCTAAGTTATACAACGGTCTCTATATTACGAATATTGAGAACGAAGTCTTTAACATAGAAACCAAAAGGCTACGGACAGATGATTCGAATCCAAGTTACCTTTGGCATTGTCGTTTGGGTCACATTAACATGACACGAATGAAGAAGCTCCATAAGCATGGACTTCTAGGTTCGTGTAATTTAGAATCATATGACACATGCGAATCATGTTTAATGGGTAAAATGACGAGGTCTTCTTTTAAAGGAAAAGTAGACCGAGCCAAAGAACCTTTGGAACTCATACATACGGATGTATGCACACCAATGAGTACTCTGGCGAGAGGTAACTATGGCTACTTCATCACGTTCACGGATGACTTCACTTGTTATGGTTACATATACTTCACGAGGCATAAGTCCGAATAGTTTGACATGTTCAAACAATTTTAGAACGAAGTAGAGAATCAACTTGGCAAGAAAATAAAAGCCATTCGATCCGATCGAGGTGCTGAATATTTGAGTCAAGAATTTGACGATCATCTCAGGAGTTGTGGTATAGTATCTCAACTCACTCCGCCAGGAACGCCTCAGATGAATGGTGTTTCCGAAAGGAGAAATCGCACCTTGTTAGATATGGTTCGATCTATGATCAGTTTAACAAATCTTCCGAAAACGTTCTGGGGTATGCTCTAGAAATGGCTGCTTTCACATTTAACCGAGCTCCGTCCGAAGCTGTAGAAAAGACGCCATATGAGCTATGGTTTGGAAAGGTTCCAAAGTTGTCTTTTCTCAAAGTCTAGGGATGCGAAGTTTATGTAAAACGTTTACAAGGAGATAAACTCTCACCCAAATCAGACAACTGTCTCTTTGTGGGCTATCCAAAAGAGACAAGGGGTTACTACTTCTACCACGAATCTGAGAACAAAGTGTTTGTTGCTCGAGATGGTGTGTTCCTTGAAAAGGAATTACTTTCCAAGTAGACAAGTGGGAGAAATGTAGATATCGATGAAATTTGATATGAGCAACAAATAAACACGGATATAGAGATATCAAGAGGTTTAGCGGCTCTTATCTATCCACAAAGTATGGAAGAGGAAAATGACGTCGAGATAGAGAAACTCGTGGAACCTCCCGCACAAGTCGAATTAAATTCGCAGGAGACATCTCAAATAGTTGAGAACACTCAAAAAGTTGCTCAGGCCCCTCGTAGATCTCAAAGGCTCCAGGAATTATCTCAGAAAATAGATGTCCTACTGTTAGAAGATAATGAGTCGAGTACCTACAACCAAGCTATGACGAGCCCCGACTCCGAAAAATGGCTAAAGGCCATGAGATCGGAAATGGATTCCATGTCAGAAAATCAAGTATGAGACTTGATCGATTTGCCCGATGGAGCAACACCAATCGGATGCAAATGGGTTTTCAAAGTAAAAACTGACAAGGATGGAAACGTTAGCGTTTTCAAAGCTAGACTCGTGGCAAAAGGATACAAACAGATTCATGGTAAAGACTATGATGAAACCTTTTCACCTGTCGCAATGCTTAAATCCATTCGGATCATTCTAGCAATTGCAGCTCATTATGATTATGAGATTTGGCAAATGGATGTCAAAACCGCCTTCCTAAACGGACACTTGGAAGAGGATGTGCACATGACACAACCCGAAGGTTTTGTAGATTCCAAAAATGCTGGAAAAGTTTGCAAGCATAAGAAATCCATTTATGGACTCAAGCAAGCAAGCCGGAGTTGGAATCTTCGATTCGACGAGAAAATAAAAGAATTTGGATTTCTCAAGAATGCAGAAGAGTCTTGTGTTTACAAGAAGGTTAGTGGGAGCAACCGAGTTTTCTTAGTCCTTTATGTCGATGACATATTAATCAGAAGAAACAATATTCCGATGTTGGAATCAGTTAAAGACTCGCTTCGGAAATGCTTCTCTATGAAGGACCTAGGGGAGGCAGAATACATATTAGGAATCAATATCTATAGAAATAGATCAAGGAGGATGATCGAACTCAGTCAAGAAACTTATATAGATAAGATTATTCAACGGTTCGAGATGACAAACTCCAAAAGAGGATTCCTTCCCATGACATATGGCATAGTGCTGAGCAAAGACCAGTGTCCTAAGAGTCCTGATGAGCTAGCACACATGATGAAAGTACCTTATGCTTCGGCAATATGATCTATCATGTACGCCATGATCTGCACTCGCCCAGATGTCTCATATGCCTTGAGCATGTGCAGCCGTTACCAATCAAATCCAGGCGAAGCGCACTGGAACGCCGCCAAGAATATTCTAAAGTACTTGAGAAGGACTAAGGATCACTTCCTGGCATATGGCGGGGAAGATACTCTAAAGGTTGTAGGCCATGTGGATGCAAGCTTTCAGACTGAGAGACGACTTCAAATCGCAGTCCGGTTACGTGTACAATCTGAATGGAGGAGCAGTGAGTTGGAAAAGTTCCAAGCAGAGCACAATTGCAGACTCTACCACTGAAGCAGAATACCTAGCGGCCTCGGAAGCTGCAAAGGAGGGAGTTTAGATAAAGAAGTTCATAATAGAACTTGGTGTCGTACCTGGCATAGAAGAGGGAGTGACTCTCTATTGTGACAACAATAGAGCGATAGCCCAAGCCAAGGAACCAACAGCACACCAAAAATCCAAGCATATCCAAAGGAAGTACCACTTGATTAGAGAAATCATAGAGAGAAAAGATGTGGTCATTTGCAAGGTTCACACGGATGACAATGTTGCAGATCCGTTGACTAAACCGTTACCTCAGCCCAAACATGATTCACACCTGAGGGGCATTGGTATAAAACACATTGGGGAATGACAACAAATGTAACTTGGATTCATAAAAGAGTTTATGTACCTAATTACTTACATTCGATAAATAAAATAAAAGGAATTTTATTTTTGTCCTTAAAATTTGGTTTGGTATTTAAGACACAGTCCGTAGATAAAGAAAGCACTCCGAGTAGGCTTGTCAGATACGTGATCTGATGAATGAAACCCTACTAAGTGAACTTGGAGTGACTCATTATCAATTCCCTAGTCCAGGTCATTGCATGGACAACAATGACTCACAAAGACTAGTACGGGAGTCGATGGGATAGCGCAGTTTCATGGGCTATAGGAATAGTGTATTCGATTCGACTACGTGAGTGCTTAATAGGGATTATATGGTGGAATAACCCTCAACATGAGAAGTTCATCCAAAGAATGATGAATCGTCAAACTTCTCATAAAGACAAGATTGAAGAGATTCCTCAAAACATGATACTAGGAAGGACAGGATAGACATGAAGTTGAGTGGGAGCGCAAAAATGGATTATGTCCTCCTAAACATGTTAGGATGCAGTGTCCTCGGGTCACTTGACGAGCAACAATTGAAAATGCATGGCCGTGCTCAAATGGATTAAAAGTTAATCATTTGTTTTGACAGTTGTACTTGAGATCAAGAAAGTCTGGATGACGTGACGTATCAGATGGGATACTAAGTGACATGGGAATCGAACATTGTACTTGTTCTAAGTCCAAGTGGGAGTCTGAAGGAGTTGAAGGAGATGTCCTTCGACCAAGGTGACAATGCGAACAATTTGTCGGATAGGACAATTGATGTGGAAGATCATCAAGTCCGATTGATTTAGGGATCGTAGAGTTGTAGCTAGAGACCAACTACGATCGTTGAATTACGAAGTAATTCGCGGCTAACTTCGATCGGATCATACAACGGGTTACACACAAGAGTGTCAAATTGATCTGGGATATGACTAGTAGGAGTGAGATATAACAATGGGAATGTCCCATAAACATATCTCATAGGCCTAAAAAGGAATTAGGCAAAGATAGTACAAAAGGGCCAAAAACAGGGTTTTTGGGCCTAGACAGTTTCAGGCACTTTTGGCGCTCGGATTGGGCTGATTTTTTTAGGTACATTTCCTTATGTTATGAAAATTAAATCTGCCAATTTTGGCTGGGTTTGGACGTCATATCCTTCGACATTGAGAAAATATCAATAGTTCCTATTATCGACAATTTCCTTAAATCTTATTCTAAAGGGTGTTTTAGGAAGCCTAAAAGGAGGTGGATTCTTATTAGGGTTCTATATAAACACTCTTAGGGCAGAGAATAAGGTGTGGAATTTCTCTCTAAGCTTTCCTACTCTACCATATCAATTAGAGAGGAGAAAGTGAGCTAATTCCCATTAACTATCTATCTAGTCAAGAAGAAAGGAGTTCTTCTTCCAACCACCATTCGTGTGCTAGCTAAACAATAAGGTGGGAGATCAAGTTGATTGCTCGTGTCCCAAGTAGAGGAGCTACGCTTGAAGCTCTTGGTCTTCTCATAAGCAATTGGAAAGGTTCGAGGGAAAACTAGCGAATAAGGTATTTATCTTTCTAGTTTTACTTAGTATTATTATGGGCTTATGCATGTGAT
The DNA here is from genome assembly GCF_041429995.1 of Eschscholzia californica. NCBI lineage: Eukaryota > Viridiplantae > Streptophyta > Magnoliopsida > Ranunculales > Papaveraceae > Eschscholzia > Eschscholzia californica. The sequence goes on along the minus strand of NW_028238309.1, from coordinate 25,243,173 downwards.
CCTGGGAATACTAGTGTAGACATTAAATGTCTTATTTCTGCTATAAACACTAGTAGAAGGGTGTAAAACCCAACATGTACCCGAATCACTATCGGAATAACCGATAAGCTTAAAATCTTGTTCACAAGAGAAAAATATACCATCATTGAGCGTACCTTTAACATATCGAAGGAGCCTCTTTGCAACATTAAGATGAGATTCATCCGGTGTCTCCATGTACTCACTAGCCCAACTCCATAGAGAACATCCGGTCGTGTACATCTAAGATAACGTAAACTTCCAATTAAACTCTTGAAATACGTAGGATCGACATCACTTCTTCTTGTGCATTTTCTCAATTCCACTCCACTTTCAAGAGGGGTGTTTACCAGATTACATGACTCCATTTTAAACCTTTTAAGAAATTCCTTAGCATATCCACTTTTAGAAATAAATATGCCATTTTCCATTTGATTCACTTCAATACCAAGGTAATGACGCATCAACTCAATATCGGTCAAATCAAATTCCTTAACCATGCTCTTCTTGAACTCATCAAATAGTCTTGAATCATTACCGGTGAATATCAAATCATCAACATAGAGACAAACAAATAACATACCTCCATCTTCTTTCACTTTCATATATAAAGTGTGCTCATGAGGACACTTTGCAAACCCATTTTCTTGAAAATACTTATCAATTCTTGCATTCCATGCACATGGAGCTTGCTTTAACCCATAAAGGGCATTCTTTAACTTATAAACTTTATCTTCTTTTTCATTTCTAACATACCCCAAAGGTTGTTCAACATATATCTCTTCCTCTAGAATACCATTCAAAAAATACCGACTTGACATCAAGTTGATAAATCTTCCATGAATATTGAGCCGCTATAGAGATTAACAATCTTATTATTTTCATACGAGCAACAGGAGCAACTACCTCACTATAATCAATGTCGGCTCTTTGCTTGTAACCTTTAACTACAAGTCTTGCTTTATATCTTTGGACTTCTCCATTTGCATTCTTCTTTGTCTTATACACCCACTTTACACCAATAGGTTTGTATCCCTTTGGCAAACTTGTCATTTCCCAAATATCATTTTTTTCAATTGCATTAATATCTTCATTCATTGTATTTTTCCATTTTTCTTCTTGGATTGCATCTTCATAACTAATAGGATCACAATCCATGAGAAAACAACACAAATTTAATTCTTCTTCATTATCCACAACTTCATAAATCTCTCTCAAATTTCTAGTTTTCATTGGAACTTCCCCCCGATGATGAGGATGATGGAGATGAGGAAGATGGTGTTTGTGGGTCTGTTTGAAATTCTCTTGGTGTGCATCTTCTTCTTCTTCCCCTTCAAACATAAGTTTAACTTGAGTAATTTTTTTTCATTTCCATTCCCATGCCAAATCTTCTTCAAATACCACATCTCTACTAAAAAGAGCTTTATTGACAATTGGATAAAACAACTTGTAACATTTTGTTTGCTCATTATACCCAAGAAAAATACATTTCTCACCTTTGTCATCAAGTTTTGTTCTTCTTACTTCTGGTACCTTTGCAATACATCCAAATACCTTTAAATGAGTTACACTAGGCTTGTAATAACCCCATGCCTCTTGCGGTGTTTTCATATTAACACTTTTAGTGGGACATCTATTTAACAAGTATACTACACGTGCAACGGCTTCACCCAAAATTCTCTAGGCAAACTTTTTTCTTTTAACATGCTTCTTGCCATGTTTAATATGGTGCGTTTTTTTCCTTTCGGCAACTCCATTTAGTTGTGGTGTGTATGACGGAGTAAGTTCATGAACAATCCCATGATCTCTACAAAACATATCAAATGCTCTTGAGGTATATTCTCCACTCTATCGGATCTTAGTTTCTTTATCATAAAACCACTTTGTTTCTCAACCATGTTAAGAAATAAACCCATGTTTTTCTACTAAAATCATCAATAAAAGTAAGAAAGTAATTATTACCTCCATTTGTTATTGGCTTCAATGGACCACAAACATCGGTATGCACAAGCTCCAATAAATTAGATGCGCTCCACCTTCCTTCTTTAGAAAAACGTGTTCGATGATGTTTTCCAAAGATATATCCTTCACGCACTTTGTTTGGGTGATCAATACATGGTAAACCCTTTACCATATTCTTGCTTGCCAAGGTCTCCATCCCGTCAAAGTTTAGATGCCCAAGTCTCAAGTGCCACAACCAAGATTCATCTTTCACTATAGAGTTTAAGTATTTTACATCACCATGTTGAATGTTCAAAGGAAATAATAAATTTTTTGCCATCTTTACCTTAGCAATAAGAGTTCCACTTCTATCTCTTAAAGTGCGATGAAAATCCTTCAATCTAATATCATATCCCTTCTCTAAAAGTTGCCCCAAACTCAAAATATTATTCTTCATATCGGGAACATAATAAACATCGGAAATGTAGCTATCTTTGTTGTTTTTTAGTTGAATGAGAATATTACCTTTTCCTAACACGGGAATCTTTGAGGATTCACCAAACTTTATATTCCCCTTTACATTTTTGTTTACTTCAACAAACAATTCTCTTTTCCCACAAATATGATTACTCGCACCGGTATCGAAATACCAAGTATTCGTTTGTGATTCATCAAGACCATCACAGGAAAATAACAATGTAGGATCAACATTAATTTCTATTTCATCTTCAACAAGGTTTGATTCTTTCTTAACTTCATTTTTATACCAACATTCATTACTATAATGCCCAAGCATGTGACAATTATAACATTCAATATTCCTTTTGTCTCTACCTTGGCTGTTATAAGGTCTAGTAAAGTTTCCTCTACCTCTTCCTCTTGATTCATTTGTTCTTCCTCTATTAAAAAATTTCTTCCTCTTTGGCTTCCAAAGCCTCTTCCACGATTATCATAACCTCTAACATAACTCTCATAGTCTCTTTCTTTTGGTGTATATTGTTTTTCTTTAAAAGTGAGTTTTGCTTGGAGTACTTGATCCACCAAACAATTTGAAGAGGTTGCAACATTTCTACTCACAATTTGTTCATGGATTTGCAAAGTTCCCATCAATTTATCTACCGTCATGGATTACAAGTCTTTTGATTCTTCAATAACAATAACCACATTATTAAATTTAGGTGTCAAAGAGCCATCACCCGAACATCATCACATTTTTCACCACACCTTTTCATTTCTTTAACATTAGACAATACTCTTGAAACATAATCGAAGACAAGTTCTCCTTAATTCATACTCAACTTTTCAAATTCACCACACAAAATTTGAAGACGAGCCTTCGCCACTTTATCAACTCCTCTAAAAGAATTCTTGGGAATATTCCAAGCCTCTTTCGATGATTTTGCTTCAGACACTTTTTCAAATGTAGAACTATCAATCACTTGATATATAAGAAACAAAACTTTTTTTTATCATTCTATGTTGAATCTTTAAGGACACGTTTTTGCAAGTCATTCATAATATCCTCTTCTTCTAAAGTTGGCTCTACATAACCAGTTTGAACAACATCCCACAAATCTTGAGATCCCAACAATACACTCATTTGAATGGACCAATGTCCATAGTTTTATTTCGTTAACCTAGGTATTTGAGATTGCACCATATTTGCCATTTTACATACAAGATCCCCAATTTTTTTTTACACAAACCCTAGATTCTCAAAATATTGAAATGATAATATAATATGGCTCTGATACCATTTGTTGGATATTTAAGAAAAGATAACAACTATAACATAAGGATCTAACACCATATACTCAAACTGACTATCCTTCAATCACAAATCTTCATTCAACATAAAAACTAACATTGTTGTTGTTCCTTTCATTAAAAAAGAAAAAGACATTCAAAAACATTAGATAATAGTTATAGATACATACCAATTGATTACTTCAAATTTCTTCACAAAAGGATCTTCTCCAAAGAAAGCCATTGTTCTTTCTCTCTCTAAGCTTACTCAAGTGATAGACATAAGAAACTCTACTACGTCTCTTTAATTAATTTAAGGAGTCTTTTTTCCTTCTTTACCCCTTCTAGTTTGATAGAACTTTTACTCAAGCCCACATTTCATATTAAGCCCATACTCAAATTTGGTTTAAAAGCACACTTTCAACATTGCGCCACTGTCAGGACATAAGTGTAGTTAAGTTTCTGCCAGACACTCTTTTGTTTAGACAAAATATGGAAACATATTCCGCCTTCGGCGCTTCACGATGCTTTCTAATGAACTCTCTTTCATTTCCTTTAGCCCAAGGAGGCGAAGTGGCATTGTCAACCTTAAAATAGAAAGAAAACCAACTGATTTATAGGTTAAGGAGAATGATTAGTCAGAAGACAATTAGTTTATAGATTAATGTAGCATATACAGACGATTTTGTGAAGTTTATAGACAGTCCAACCGATTAACAGATTAAGGTCGTGTTTGTCTTTGTAGTGATCAGAATCTGAGTTTTATTTTCATATAATTTATTTGAATACTTGAGTTTAGAAGTGTGAAAATAAATTGATCATTTGCAGCCCCTTTAATTGAGGTGCATTAGAGTTTATATCAGAAGTTTACACTTTCTTTTAGTGGTACATTAGAAATCAACGACCATAAAAGAAGAAGATGAAAAGCTTATTATCTTCATTTTGATTAAATTTATAAAATAGTTGTTCTTGAATTTTTTGGAGTCTTATGGAGTCACTTGTCCCTTCCTTTTTCTTTTTCATTTTGATTAAAGTTGAAAGTGGTTTGGTATTATATGTGAATGAGGAATTGATGCAGTGGGTGACAAACTTCTATCTGTTTTACAGAATCGTCGTTTCGACTTCTCACAAGCTCACTTTACTGGAATTTTTCCTGGCCCTCGGACATTCGTGGCCAGTATTCATTCAGATTGACAAAAAGTTGGCAATTTAGTATGTGTACTCATAGTCATGTGGTTACAATAACTTGCATGTCTCTGTCTGTCATAAATAAACATATCTAGCCTTTTAGTTTGCAGTTCCTGTAAAATTGACATTGTACTAAAACCTAACTAGGTTGTTTTCTATTTGGATAACCTACTTTCTTGCCTTTATGTCTGTAATAAATAAACATCCCGGAAAGGCAGACTTAAAGTTAAGAATATAGACTACAAATATATTGTGTTAACATGCCAAATAGATGTGGACTATATAGTTGTTTGTTTAGGTGAGGAACAACTATAGTATATAGAGACTAATAACTCTATGGACTAAGATAGTTTAGATCACAGACCTTTTCTACAGATTACTTTTCTCGCAAGACGACATTAAACTAATTTTCTAGAAACTCGAGCATGTAGAAGAATTAAGGAATCAGTTCTTTCACATAAGCATGTAGAAGGTCACAACTCCTATTAGTTAGTAGTTCCAGCGATGGTGATGAGTGTTTGCTGAAAATACAGATTGTAGTTTTCTTCTTCGTGTACTCCACAGATCCTACTACATAGCCGTTCTGACCAATCACTATAAACAGTAATCTTCATTACTTACTTTTTATTTTGAAACACGGAAATTTTTACACTAGTAACAATACTATTGTAAGTTAAAATAGATTGGATTGACCTCAAATAATAGATTGTTCATAATTTTTTACTTTAATATTTATGATGTTTCTCATTATTTGGATACATTCGCAGGAGCTTTTTGTACAGTCCCTTGAACTTTCAATTCAAATTATTTTGTGTTTCATAATTTATTTTGAAAGAATCACATTCTCACGTATCTGGTTTGGTTAGTTTATCAAATGAGAAGATCCAGCATGTTACATAATATAAGGGTAATTTGGGTTATCGGATGGTCAGTTAAATTTGATCACTAAAGGTCTGCCACTATATTGCAGCAACAAGATTACAATAAACTCATGTTCCATAATAATCACTTCCACATGTAGCTGATATGCTGAATCTCAATTACTTATGGCCTACAGCAAATTGTAACATGTTTAAAAAAACCCAAATAAAGTATCCAAGCTCATCTTCCTTGATAAAGCAAGAAAAAACTATGCTGATTCTCACTGAATTACAATTTTCTAGCAACTTAACTGATGCACCCGAAAAGGTTGCACACCCAAGCGGAGGTATCAAGTAGTAACCGATAAAACCGGGATCGATCCAAGGATAGGAAGGTAGTTTGGATATCGAAGGGTCTTATCCCTCGGTTTAGATGTCAAATACTAACTTAGACTAAAAAGGACAAGAAACAAAGATAAATGGGGGTTTATGATATTGAATAAGAAACAAAAGAAAACAAATAAAACTAACTAAACAATATATGTAAAACGGGCGAGAGAGATTCGAGAGAAGAGTCGGAGGAACAAGAGTCGGGAGACGGTAAGACTCGATTCGGGCAACAAATAAGCGAGAGAGGTGTCGATTTCCGGGAATCGATAATGATAAATCTATAACTATGTATGGTTCGATCTAATGTTCCAAAGTATAATCGATATTCGACTCCTAAGGTGATGTCCATAAGCACTACGTATATCCGAGGATCATACTTAGTCAAACAAACGTCATAATCGGTTAATCCCGAGTCAACGAAAGTGTTGTCTAGTCGCCTAACTATGTGAAGTGCATGACAAAACACATGAAATTATGACTTAGACTACAATCGATATCGAATACTTCGTTTCGTCTATTAACTATGCGAAGTGCTTGACAAGACACATGAAAATACGATCGAAACGATAATCGAAATAAATGAACATCAATTTATAATCAAAACATCAAATCATATTAAACATAATCACGAATTCATCACATTTCATCTCATATAATCGACTCACTAAAGTTAGCTAAACATGGTGATTAAATAAGAAATGGAAAGAAGATGATGAGAGAATCCCCCTTTTTCGATGTGGTTCGAGGCTAAGATCGTCGGAAAATATGAGTCTTTAAGGTGCAGCCGATCCCCCCTTAGCAAATTCTGGGTTCCCCATAGCGACCACCATCATCTTCTCCATTTAGAACACAACCTCCATTAAAGCTAACCCTAGCTTTCTCTCTCTAGAAATTTGTAGCTCAAAATCAAATCAAACCATATGGGAAGCAAGCCAAGATGATGGGGAGTAAAAGCCTTAAAGTTTCCGGTCAAGAAGGTTGCCGGAAAGCTCTTTAAATTCCGGCCAAGATATGATGAATTCCGGTAAAAATCCAAGAACACAAAAATCCGGCCAGGTCTCGGCCAGATCCGAGCAAGTCGCGATCTCTTCTTGCCGTCTCGTGGCTTCGCGTGTGATAGCAGCTACCGTCCGAGCTCTAGGCTTCAAATCCCGAGCTGTTTTTCAAGCTCCGAGCTGCTGCTCGTGTTTTTGAAGCTTCCCAATGCCGGATCTGCTCCTTGGTTCCGAACAGCAGCTGCTGTCCCGTGCGATCTGGTCTGTGCTGCACATCCCATGCTCTCTAGCTGCTCCAGCAGCAGCCCGAGCTGCTGCTCGGCCGGCCTAGTGTGCCGGCCGCCCTATGCTTGGGCCGGCTCCTCCTTCCTCTTGCTCTCCTTTTCCCTCTTTCTTCAAGCTCTTCTTTTGGTGATGAAGAACCCTAGCCCCTTGTTTCCTTTTCTCTCTTGCTTAGTGCTTGGTTGTTCAATCAAAAAAATGAAGAAGAAGATGAATAGTAGCCTACTTCTTTTACTACTCAAACCCTAGGTCCATCTTGACTTTGACTCTTGACTATTTTGACTTGGACCATAAAGAAGGGTGCCCATATACTTTCTACTCTTTACTTCTTCTTTTTTTTGTGGGCTTTGGGCTTGGTTTAGAAATCAAGAGGTGCCTCCATCTTGTCTCTACATTTAGAACCAAGGGGAGTGCCTTCAAGAAAAGACATTGGCTTCTTTCTTTCATAACTTCCCCGCCCGAACTCTGGTTCAACTTCCGTTTTTACCGTCGGACTCGTCATTGACTCCACTTGACATTTGATTTGCTTGAAATCTTTTTCTCTCATTTTGGGCACATGAAATGATAGTGGAAATTCGTTCCCTTTATTCCGATTTTCATGTCTAACTCCAAAATAGGTACCTAACATGAAAAACACATAAAATATTATTGATAACACTCGAAAAGGAATAATTAGTCTAAGTTAGGCTCTCCAAATGTGACATTCGTGTCACATCATTAACCCCTTCATAACAACAAAATCGCGACCAAATAAACCAAGTAAGCGAGTGATTCTTTCTATCACACTATAAATTACACCTATAATTGTAAGTAGGTTAGTTTCATAAGCGTGTTGTTATTGTGAGACTTAATTTAGAGCAAGTGTTTCATTTTGAATTAGAGAGACCAAATGCACCTATAATTTTTGTTATTTCTCACTATCTCGGTTATTCTTATTTCATGAATTTATCTCAGTTAATCTGATTTCGTACTAACCTTTTACTCTCTTTTGTAGCATAAAAGTTTTGCCAAGTTTCTTGCCTGTAAGTGTGCGAGAATCATCCACTATTGGATTGGCGAGAGAAATATTAACCTTTTTTTTCTCATTTTACAGTTGGTTTTTCCTCAAAAGAGGAATGAACCTTTTCACTTTTTTAATTTGGAAGTAGATGCCTATGATTGCTTGAAGTTAGGATTAACACTATTTGAAGATTAATTAATTGTTACCCCCATTCCAATTTTAATTTAAATGTTTAAGTGAAGTTTTTTTAATGATTGTCTGTTTCTGTCTGGAAAAGGTGTACTGCAGTTAGCACGGTTTAGATGATCGTGTTCAATTTCAACCTGGTTTGATACTTAGGTGGGTTGATCTTCAGTTTCCAATTCTTTCACTTTGTTGCAGCCTTTGGTATTACTCAACCTCCCCATCAACTTGCAACTATGGTAAGTTGGACTTCTATAGCTTTCGTATCTTCTTTTTTCTTTTTCTTCTCTACCTGAAGATTATATACTTGCAAATAGTTGTGGATTCTTTTATAAGATTAGTGGAAAGATTCATCTAGAGATATCTATAAATTTCGTTACAAATAATGAGAATGAAGAGAAGAAAAGGTGCGGATATTGTTATGTTCTGTTTAACACATTTTGCAGATGTGTAAGAATTTCGTTATATTTTCATGAACAATTGCCGATTTCTTTGCTTTATCAATGTAATCTATTGAATTTTGACCCTCCAATGCGCTTTTGGTGGTCAATATTTTTACTTCTTTTAATTTTTTGCTTCTGTGAAACCTTGCTTCAGTGAGATTATGGTGTTTGTTACTTTGATAGCGTGGTTGGGTTGAAAACAACATAGTGAGGTGGATTTGTGGAGAGATTTTAAGCGATTTTTGTTACCCATTATCTGAGTTAAAAGAGAGATGTATGTCAGCTTATATTTTTTGTCGTGTTGACTTACTAATATAAAGTTTCGTCATGGGAGTTATTGGATGCTGCACTATTTTGAGTTCAAAGTTTAAGTGATCAACGACGCACATTGTATTCGAGCAAATGACCAGTGTTTAGCCTTTGATTTGTAGACCTGATATTGAATTTCATATTTCCTTGCTCGCCAATAGAGCCTGGTTGTTGGCAGGAGAATATGATTCAGTCAAAGAGTTCTTTTTGTTTCTAGACAACAAATTAGGTCCTCGGGTTGTACTATACACTTTATAACATGTGATCCCAGTTGATCACCAATAGACACTGGTTGTTGGCATGAGAAGTGATTCAGTGTAAGAGTTTTTGATGTTTAAATCAGTATAACATGTTAAAAAGATATGAAATCATTTGAAAAGCTTTTTCTGCGGCCATTTAAGATCTTGAAGATGTTTGATTCCACGCCTCAATGGACAAAAGAATTCTGCAACTACTCCATTTCATCTGTTTCAAATGAGGCAATCCAATTCTAAATCAACAAAGACATGATTTCTGAATACGTCAGCAGAGATTGGTGATATAATCTCTCTGCCCATTGAGTGAGTTTGGTGTTTTTGTGTACTTAGTTAGTTAGAACTTTAGAGTCAGCGAAGGAAATATGATGCGAGGAGGGAAATATGCAGCAGAGATTAAGGCACTACAATGTTTGTTTAGTTGGAGAAGATATGCACGCGAGGGGGAAATATGGGCCCTCTTTAGTATTATGTTGGACATATTGAGCATGAAGAATTCTCAACAACCTTATCGGTGATAATACGTCGCATGCAAGAAATGATGTATATCGTTCAATTGATAAATAAATTGTTGATTAAGTTACTATATATACATCAACTTATCGGTAAAACACGCTACCATTGTGTAGAATATGCATCAGTTTATCTGGAAATTGTAGGTTATTTATAAAATAAATCTTCCAATATCACTTATGACTTACCTCTAGGTTTCGTTTCACGTTATATTCTGAAACCAAATTAATAATAGCTGGTAAGAAGTGTATTTATAATATCTATGGGTTATTATAGCACTCAAAGTGCTCTACAAGAACATCCGTGCCGGAGGCACGGGTCATACCCAGTCTATTATACAAAACAGATCAATATGACTAGGACAAAATAAATTTTTCTAGATGCTGACTAGACAGCCACATAAACAGATCAAAATTTATTTTTTGTGATGGTTATGAACCTTCGTCTTAATTATTCTCATAATTCTCAAATTTTTCAATTTTTCTTTCTCTTTTCATTCATTGAACTTTCTATCTCCACTTTCCCTCTCAACTATTTTCTTTACAAAAAATTCGGATTTTCATGTTTCACGTTTTTTATAGCATTATCAAACATAAAACTGCTACTTCATCCCAGAATCTTTATTCTCTCTCCAATATGATACATATGACCCACAATGTCGAGTCCCTATTTCTTAATTATGGTAGTTCCTCAAAGTGTTGCTACCCTCCTCTTTAGTCTGGTTAGCTATGTAGTTATCTTTCTCTATGCAACTACACATATAATTAGTTACATGTGTCTCTTCTATATTTTGTATTCTGTTGTTATATAGATTTTAATTTTCATGTTGAAATATTAGCAAACTAAATCAATGTGATGAAGTTATATGTATATCAAGCTGCTTCGATTTGAGAATGATATCTCTAGACGGTGAGAAGTCTACAGATCGGAAGTCAGAAGGTCAGTAGCGTGAACGTCTTCTGGAATTCCAAACGTTGAGTTCTTGATTGATGGACACCAGCAACGTATGGAAGAAACCTGCAAAAGAAGGTGAACAGACACGAACAAACCCGTGTAGATGGTGGCTGCCAAGGGCCCTCCGACGGTCAAGTCAGCAAACTGTAATAAAGGATAATAAACAGAATGCTGGGGATGTAACCGTTGACGTGTAATCGGAGAGTGGCCAGGCTCGTAGAATGGTCGGAGCTCGAGTCTACGGGAGTGAAATGATCAGAAGTGTGAGAGTAGATGTTACCACTAGCGTCGAGCAAGAAGGAAGCTATGACCTCCTTGATGTTTTCTAGAAGTGTCGAGAAGGTTTTGATCTCTTTGACGATCACGGGAAGAGTCGAGCAAGGAGAAGCTTTAACACCCTTGAGGCATCTAATAATGTCAACGACCAGAACCAGGTGAACTCGTATGCAAACATCTTAAGAACAATCGAAGAACAGTAAGCGAGTGGAGAAGAAGATAGGGGTTGCTTTGCTCTGCCTTCGATCCCTTGAGAAATGAAAGTGCTCCTCGAATCTGATGCGGGGGCAACAGTGCTGGATCAGCCAGGGTTGGAACAATCAGAACCAGAGCAAGCAGCGTTAGAATACGCAGACAAGCCTACCAACGGGCTGAGCGTTACTTTGCTGAAGTTGGACCAACTAAGCCATAATTACCAACTAAGCAGTGATTAAATATGGGCTTTAAAGAGGATTAGCGAAGACTTGAAGAGTCATTTACGTTTTTATGCATCTACATTAAGTTTAGTCTTTTATTTCTACATTCATGCATTCAAACTAGGTTGTTTCCAATGTATCTAGTCCCTATGCATGTAGATTAGCTTTTATGACTCCTTTCAATGTATTATCCTCTATATAATGAGGCTTATTATCAATAGAAACATCAGAAAACGAATTTGAGAAATTGTAGAGTCTTTTGTAACTTTAAATCTGTTTAGATCATTTCCTTTATCCTCTGGTTTTGGAAGAGCCATTGGTGGTGGATTTCGAGCGTCTTTATCATCTGGTGGTGAAAACTTTATCTAAGTATGGTGTTAGCTCAATCGGTTTCTTCAGCACTTTGTGGTGGCAACTTTATCAAATTTTGGTGATCCGGATCTTCCTAGTTACTGGTTACGATCTTTACATTCACTCCGTACTCACGCTTCCGGCGAAACGCATCAAGTGGTATCAGAGGTATAATTCAGGTTATTGGAGTGAAGTTACTATATTGCCTGTTTTATTAAAATGGATTTTCCCAGAGGATTGAATCGACCAAGCACACGCTGAACGTATTGGTGGAGAAATGGAGGAAATGAGGCAGCAAATGGTTCAGGCATTCAATGACATGAATATGCAAGCGCCTCCAAGGAGACAACGAGTAGACGATGACCGTTCATCTTCTAGTAACGACGAACGTGTTTCTGATTTCGATCTTAGTGTCAGGTCTGGACATGGGAGAAGGAGAAGAGACAATCGTCCACAACAGCAACATCGTCAAGAAGAATTCAAAGTTAATTTCCTGATTTTGAAGGTAATCTAAATCCAGATGACTTTCTTGATTGGTTAAGATCAATGGAGAGAGCATTTGAATAGAATACATATCATGATGAAAAGAAGTATAAAATAGCAACCTTAAGGCTAAAGGGTTATGCTAGCCTTTGGTGGGATACTCTTAAAGCGCAGCGTTTAAGAGAAGGCAAGACCAGAATCAGGTCTTCGGAGAAGCTGAAACGACTTATGAAGAGAAGATTTTTACCCGATGATTACAGGCAAGATTTGTACTTGAAGCTTACACACTTGCAGCAAGAAAAGAAGACAGTAAAAGAGTATACAAGGGAGTTTGATCTTCTGCAATTACGGTGTGATGTTCAAGAACCACAGGAGAGGACTATTGTACACTTTGAACATAGTTAGAATGATGAGATTTCAACCAAGGTGGAGCTGCAACCTTTCGGGACTCTTGATGACGTCAAGAAGCTTGCTATCAAGGTAGAGAAGCAAAACAAAGTAGGGAAGAAGCACTACACCAGACCCTACAATCTAGTTTCTTCTTTTAATTCCAAAAGGAGCTGTGAAAGGTGATGTTAGTGGGAGCAACAAAAAGCCAGACGTTCAGAATTCAGTAAAATCTATGGATCTGAATTTGAAGAAGAAGTGCTTTAAATGTCAAAGATTTGGGCATTTTCAGGCTGAATGTCGTAGTAGAAGAGTTATGACAATTCAAGAGATTGAGGAGATTGAAGAAGAACTAAAACAAAATTCTAATGATTTAGAAGCCGTTGATCAGAAGGTTCATAACGAAGATGATGAGATCATCGAACAACCTGATCGTGGGGAATTATTAGTAATCCGAAGGGTTTTACACTCTGTTCCTATTACTGAGGAAGAATAATGAGAAACCATTTTCTTAACTCGTTGTACAATTAAGGGAAGTGTTATGATAATCAGGGTTAATATGATCTAAATCGAGTAATCAAGCAGAAGTAATAAGAAATAAAGAACAATCAAGAACAGAACACAGGGATTTACGTGGTTCGGTTGGTGAGACCTACTCCACGCCGACAACGGCGTGATGATTTCCACAATAATAAGCAAACAAGTTACACAAGAGATTTCGTGAGATTGTGCTACTGATATCTCCTTAGGGTTTAGTTTATATAGCCACTAAACCATAATCCTACCGCCTCACCGACTCTCTCTCTAAATCTGAATTATACATGGATACGCTAACACTAATAACTGACATAAGCCTAGCTTCGCATTCCAACTCTGCCTCGGAGCCCTGCTTCACATACCAGCCTTGTCTCAGTAATCAGCTCCGCTAACGGGTCCAAAATTCGTCGTCGAAACCATAGGTTTCGGCGGGCGATTACCATTCCCTTAAAAGCGGGTTTGCGGGTCGTAAACCGGGTTCGATATCAACCCATATTCAACAATTCTCCACCTTGACTTAAGTCGGCCACCATCATAGCTCAGCTCCTCTGAGCCGCTGATGGGCCTAGAAAATTCCTTAAAAGGTCACCACCCGCAAGTATACGGACGTCAAGTAATAATTCCGGTAAGACCGGGTCGATCCGCAGGGACTGAGTGAAACCTATCCTAAAACTTAGAGTTAGAACGTTTTCTTTGAAATTGGGTTTTGATAATAAAAGAATAATATACTGAAACAAATAATAAAAATGAACTCAAATGAGGGAGAAGTCCTAGGGTTTTTGGAATCCACCGAATAACTCACTTTTAAACACACGAAATTAACTGACTAACTCTCTCGTTTTATAACTCAGAATTTCGGATATCCTAATTCCGGGAGATGTTTTCGATAAAATCGGTTTTTAAGTCTCTCGTTTTACATCAAACCTAAAACCATAGATAGTGAAAAGATAATCGACTTGACAAATTAAAACAATTTAAACATTATCACATTCAAAGAATTAACCAAATAACTTATGTTTCTAACAACGCGAATATGGCTTCATCGTCAACCCTAGATTAAAAGTCTTAGCTAGTCATGATCAAAATTCAAACTAAATAGGAGAGAAAGAGGAGAAGAATAACTAAACATATTTTCTCGCTGGAAATGGTTTCCTTCTGATTTTCCCGTCTGGCAGCCAAACGTGCCTTAAGGTAACCATTTTTTCGTCTTCTCGGAAACGATTTCTCTCTGGGAAAATATTTTCCCAGAAGTTTTCTCGTCTTCCCCATTGTTTTCTCTCTCTCTCTTTACTGTATTTAACTTCTTCTAATCTTTCTCTCACTCAATTTATTAGAAAAAGAAGATAATACAGAAAGCATATGAACGAGTAATCAATATAAACTGAATTTATGATCACTTTCTTTCTCTCTCTCTACAGCAATCTGTTTGAATTCTTTCTCTCCTACAACCTCTGTTAATCTCTCTCTCTCTCACTAAGAAAAGATACAGAAGAAGAATAAGATAAAAATAATGAAGATAATCTCTCTCTAAAACTCTCTCTATATTATTTTCTCTGTTAATGGAAGAAAAGATAAAACAAATTCTCTCACAAACCCTCTTTGTCTTCTCTAAACATTAAGCTCAATTTCTATAACCTCTCTCTACAAATTTCTCTCACTCTCTCTCTCTGATAGTATTTGAGGTCGAGAAGAGATGATCCCCCAAGCCGAGATGATCTCTCTCTCTCTCTCTCTCTAATCTTTTTGTTCTAGTTGAGCTCCTGAGAGGATCATTTTCAACTTCCAAAGATGAGATGATCCCTCTCTCTCTAAAAATCTTCAAATCTCAGCTCCTCTTAATTTATGTTTCAAGAAGATATCTAGCTATTCACTCTGTTCTTTGATCTTCATCAATCAACTAAATCTCTTTCTTTCCTTCTCTCTGTTATTTTCTTCTCTATTGGATTATAAAGACATAATCTCCATTATCCCTCTCTGTCTCTAACTCACGGTTTCTCTGATTTATTCTCAAGATTTCCTCTTTCTGATCTAGTCGAATCCATCTTTAGCTCTCGGTTTCAACCTAACCAGCTTTATCATTCTATAGATTTATATCCCCAAATCTAGAGAGAGAAAGTGATGAAGGATATTGCCTCTTATTTGCTTCTCCCTTTTTGGTTTCTAAATATCTCCATTGATCTCTATCTAGCTTTCTCAAGGAAAGAACAATCTTTCCTTCTCGGTTTGGTAATAGTGTATATTGTTATGTTTTGAAAACTTTCCAAGAAAAAAGGATTACTCTACCAGAAATAAGGAAGTCAATCACGTGTGATAGCTGTCCAAGGGAGTTGATTCAGTGCATCTCGGAAGGTTGAAGAAATTTGCAACACAACTTAAGATGGATCCATGTGTTCGGTAATGGCTACAACCGTCGATCTGTCTAGTGCGTCTGAACAGAACCCGGAACACACCCTTTACGCCCGAGAGTATCCCGAGACTTATCGGCACCATTGGATCTGATTCCATCTCTTGCGCCACGTGTCTCTAGAGGGATCTGGGTTGACCTTTGGTCAGCAGATTAGGACCCGAACTTGACTAGCAATAATTCTTTTATCCGAACTCCGATTGGACTCCTGTTTTCGTCGTTGGGTTGGTCTTGGACTCTACTTTTCATTAGAGTATCAATATTGACCACATGACATGATTACCATCACCTCCAAATGACAAAAATGCCCCTTTTATGTCGTTTTTATCTGTTTTCCGTACTTCCTTCCGTAAAAGACACCTGGGCACGAGAAACAAGTAATTCATCAGAGTAACTGCCCGAATTGGACTAACTCACCCGAGTTAAGAGATTCAGATGGGACATTTTCATGTCTCATCAAACATCCCCCAAACTTAGATTTTGCTAGTCCTCGAGCAAAACAGAAAAATAAAACTAAGCCCAGTTCACCACTTTCGTAGGGACTCACGATTGCACTTAGCACGTGCAACAAGCCGTTAAACCTCTAGGTTACCTTAGAGGACGAGTTTTGTCTCGTGAGGGTTTGAAGTAAATATACGCAGAAAATTAAAAACTCTCAAAAATCCACAAGTGTCTAAATATGATATGGACTAAAAATGTTTATCCGGTGGACTTTCGAAAGTTAATAGAAATGAAATCCAAGTCGACCAAACGACACAAATGCTAAAACTCCCTTCACTAGTATTCTAGACTCGAAGTGCACGTGACCAGCCAATATGAGTATCATCTCAGTTCCGAAAAGACAAGACCTCGATTACTTTCTCAATACATTTCGTCTCGACTGCTGCCTCACGGTCATACACTCAAAATCTGAAGTCACTCGGAAATGGTTCACTTAATGTGCGAGTATGAGTGTGACGGAAACTCAACACATTACAAAAGATGGACTAAAGGTTTGGTGAATGACTAATCTCATAGGAAGGAAACAACCACTAATACAGAATGGGGAAGCTAACCAACTCTTCTCACCTGATCTACTTCCTAACAATGCCTCCTAAAGGTCGATAGACACTAATGATGATGTGACTAGAACTCTTTAGAATTCGACGTCTTCAAATCTTCAAGAACTACTAACAGAAAGGCTCAGAATCTCACATGGGTTAAGTCTCCACTAATGATCGATTAAGTTCTCTCAGAAAAGTCAGCTCTTCACCTATCTAACACTCACATGGCCAGTGCACATACAACTCCAAGACTCGAAATTCTTGGAAAAACCTTTAGCAAAAGCATAGTACAACCAACAAGACTCTATGACCATTAACAAACAAAAACAACTAGACTTACTTTTTCAGTCAAAAATTTAAAAATTTAAAAATTTTGAAGAATTTTAAACACTTTTGAATTTTTGAAATAAGGACTTAGTAAAAATTTCAATCCCCTATCCCCAAACTTAAACCGAACATTGTCATCAATGTTCTGAAGACTATGCAAAAACATAAAAGGGTGATGGGAAAGATACTACCTGATTCCAACGTCCTCACTGTGGGTTGCCTCCCAGAAGGCGCTAAGTTTAACGTCTTCAGCCAGACAGAACATATGAATCGAAAAAATAGAAAGAATTATACCTACTGGATTACGGATATGTTACTAACTGTAAACCAATAATCGATACTTTTGTGGGTCTACCCAAAACACAAAGTTTTCAGTGAACGATAGTCTCACACTTAAGTAATTTGGTGATAGTGAGACTATCAAGAAAGAAGGGCAATCCCTAAACTTAGACGACAATAAGACCGTTAAGTTTGGTGTTGCACCAGAGAGAGTACAGACCGGATAAAAGGGTTCATTATATTGATGATAGACAGAGGGAGAGAGTGTTTTAAAATCTACACATGTATCTGAAGGACAAAATGCAAAATTATCTAGAGGACCATCAACGACACCCGAACTTAAACTAGGTTTCTCTAAAACAGGTGCTTTAGGTTCCTTCAATGGAGAAACCCTACTATCAAACTCACAGTCCCTAGAACTCGGGTCGGATAGACATTATGTAATCTCTTTTATCACGATGTAATCGGGGTCCTCTAAAAATTCTAGATCTTCGCCTAAGTCAGACGGGTCATTACACTCATTTAACAAATCGGTCAACCATGATTCATCATCCTCACTTGGGAGTTTTGATTTCTCATCGTCTTCAACTCTAGAACACTCTTCATTTTAGTCTGAAGGGATTTCAAGTTCAGTACAATGAGAGGATATCTCAATATTGGGCTCTACCGTTTCTGAGATTTTGGGCTCAATAACGATATTTTCAGGAGAACTATACTCCTCTAAAATTGTATCCTCATCATCATACACAGGGTACTGTGTACTGTACTCTATATTGTCCGGGTAATCCTCTTCTATAGTAATAGTTCTCCTATTGAGTATTTCTTTTATAGTTCTGCAAATGTTTTCAGTCTTTTTTTCTAAAATCTGACAAAATTCGGAAGTACTCTTTTGAAGATAACTAACAGTTTGGGCTAATGAAGGTGGTGCTAAAGATCAAGAGTCAACAACTTCACCGTTATCCGATTGAGGTTGAGACACGTGTGGAGCATACAACTCTCCGTTACTCTTCCTTAGGATACTAATAGCTTCGTGCAATAAAGACGAAGAGTCAACAGTTCCACCGTTATCCCATTGAGGTTGAGACACGCATGGCGTATAAGACTCTCCATTACTCTTAGCTAGCATACTCATCAGTTTGGTGCAACAAAGATGTAGAGTCACCAGTTCCACTGTTATCCCATTGAGGTTGAGACACGTGTGGAACATAAGACTCTTCATTATAATGAATGTAAGCTGATCTATCAGGATATCTATAATGAGACTCATAACCTTCTTGAGGTTGACAATAATCCCAATGATCATCATTATGCAAATTGTAGCTAGGTTGACGAACACTATTTTGACCATTTGCTAAGTATCACCATGGTAGATTTGAATAACTCTCTTCTCTTCTGCCATTATGTTGGGACCCTGATCTATCCATCTCTCTTTTATTTTTTTTTCTAAAACCGATGAAACACTAAGAAGATCCTAGAAGGAAAACAACCACAATCAAGCTGAGTCAACCAAGCTTGAAATATAATTGTTATGAGGGCTACTCCGTCAAATAATACGGTCAAACAATTCTTGGAGACAGCCAACGATGAACGTTATAATAGTCGTCCAACCTTGGGTAACGTTTCCACTTTTCGAGGCGACCCGTGAAAGAATTGAGTGACACTTCCTTTTTAGATATGTCCAAATAAAAATCAAGTCCCTGAATTATTTCAAAGATCCTATGAGCTCAAGATCTTAGGGGCTAATGTCTAAATCAGATTTTAGTTTTAGGTGAGGTTTAGGATGGTGAATGTTGTTACATATTTGGGCAAGAGAACAGTGATGAAATCTGTCTCCTATCTTTCAATTGGGTTATTGCCCTTACTAGAATGCTTATACTAAACAATTCGGTCAGAGCAACTAGGCACACGAAACACACAATTACCCACTGACAGGAGCTTCGTGGGTGATTAAGAAGTTACCTCTCGTTCAAGACAGGCGATGACCCTTGCAGACGACCCTGGCCACTATCCCCTCGAGTGTTCCAACCCGAGGCTTCGTTTTGGTTTTCGGTTACAATTTAAAAGCCCTCTAATTTAGGGTCAAAACTTTAATCCAAAAATAAAAACTAGAAAGTATAAAGTCTCTTTCTCACCAAAAATAAAAAAAAAAACTAAAAATAAAATGTAAATTCTTCTTCTTGAGCTCCTCTCCTTGTTGCGCCTTTTCCTTTGCTCCTTAGTGTTCTACACACCAAAAAATGGAAAAGCAAGTCAAAGTGACCAAAAAATCAAAACTTACCAAAAATAGAACTTTCCAAATATAGAACAGATTTTGAAACTTAGTCCCCGACAACGGCGCCAAAAACTTGATGGGCCTAGAAAGTTTCCTTAAAAGGTCACCACCCGCAAGTATACAGGCGTCAAGTAATAATTCCGGTAAGACCGGGTCGATCCGCAGGGACTAAGTGAAACCTATCCTAAAACTTAGAGTTAGAACATTTTCTTTGAAATTGGGTTTTGATGATAAAATAATAATATAGTGAAACAAATAATAAAAATGCACTCAAATGGGGGAGACGTCCTAGGGTTTTTGGAATCCACCGAATAACTCACTTTTAAACACACGAAATAACTGACTAACTCTCTCGTTTTATAACTCAGAATTTCGGATAATGAACTATCCTAATTCCGGGACATGTTTTCGATAAAATCAGTATTTAACTCATGAAATTGTAATTGTCTTATTTTAAAAAAATGAATTTCTAAACTACTATCTATCAATCAATAAGAATGCATCGTCAAAGGATTTAACCTAAGCACGATACATCAAACCTAAAAGCATAGATAGTGAAAAGATAATCGACTTGACAAATTAAAACAATTTAAACATTAAATCACATTCAAAGAATTAACCAAATAACTTATGTTTCTAATAACGCGAATATGGTTTCATCATCAACCCTAGATTAAGAGTCTTAGCTAGTCATGATCAAAATTCAAACTAAATAGGAGAGAAAGAGGAAAAGAATAACTAAACATTTTTTCTCGCTGGAAATGGTTTCCTTCTGATTTTCCCGTCTGGCAGCCAAACGCGCCCTAAGGTAACAGTTTTCTCGTCATCTCGGATTTCGCCCCTAATATCATCCTGTATTCCCTTCATAATGGATTCAATCAGTTTAGATTGCACTACAATATAAATGGATGGGATAAATCTTTGGAGGAACTACACGCAATGCTCCAGACAGTCGAAGAGCATATCGCAGTAGTTGAACCTAAGAAGGAAAATCTAATGGTTCAGAAAGACAAAGGATTCAAAAGGGACGGAAACCAGAAGAACAAGAAGAAATTTGGAAAAGCAAAAGGTAAACAAGTTTCCAGAACAAAGAATTCATCTTCTGACTCTAAGTGTTTCTATTGTGATGGCATAAGCCATTGGAAGAGAAACTGTCCCAAATTCCTTGAAGACAAGAAAAACGAAACTGTAATTTTCGCTAAAGGTAAAAATGTTAAAAGTTGATTCAACTAAATACAATTCCCTTAAAGGTATTGGATACCTAACGCTCATTTCATTATGAATAACAGGAGCAAATGAGAGCTGAGTATTTAACTGAAAGGAGATGAACCTGTCGAAGAGTCAAAGAAGCAATAGTTGTTGAGAAGGCTCCAGAAGGATATTAGTAATTTTTCCTTTTTCTTTTGAACATCTCTCAGAAATTGGATTTATGAGAAATAAAATATTTGGTTTTGATATTTTATGATGTTCTAAGAAAGGTATCTATTTCAACTTATGACCATTAAAAACTGAACGATTCAATTAGTCATTCTAATCTAGTCAGACAACTAGGATGAACATGAAATTCAAAAGAATAAACATGGTTCAAACGAACTGATCTGACAAGATCTCTTATGACGAAACATAGGTCAATTAATCACTAAAACCTATGTTGGACATAAGATAATGGTTAACGGGACTAGAATTAACTAAGTGCTCGAATTCAGGAGAAATTTTAGAAACTTAACCTAAATCTAGTCATGAATCAAGATGACTAAAAATACTGATAAGATCAATAGTCTAAGTCATAACAAGTCTTCCAAAACGATAGTGTCTAAATACAAGCTGCATACCCACAAGAAACCTAAAAGTGTTATAGAAATTGAAAGAATACCATACGAATATGGATTTTAGAAAGATTTCCAAGAGTTAATTCATATTTGGCCCCCTACTTTGTGACTAGCTTCAAATATGGCCCCCAAATTTCTGTAAATTTAAATATGGCCCCCTATTTTTAAGTTAATTCCCTAACTACCCTTCCTTTAAATCCTTTTTCAAAATTAAAAATAAAAATAAAATCTTAATTCCACCTCATTTCCCTCTCCACCACACATCTCTCTCCATGTCAACTCTCTCTCTCTCCACATCACCTCTCTTTCCAACTCACCTTTCTCTCTCTCTCCAACTCACCCCTCTCTCTCTTTCCAACTCACCTTCATCTTCTCCGATTAAAGTCGCCGGGGGTTTCCCTTCGCCGGAGCCGTGAACAGACCGATCTGGTCTGTTCACGGCTCCGGCGAAGGGAAACCCCATTCGCTGGAGTTTTTAGAGAGAGAGGGAGATGAGAGAAAAAAAATATTTTTTTTTAGGGGTCGACGGCCGGCGACTTTAATCAGAAGATGAAGGTGAGTTGGATAGAGAGAGGAGTGAGTTGGTGAGAGAGAGAGGTGAGTTGGGAAGAGAGGTGATGTGGAGAGAGAGAGAGAGAGTTGACATGGAGAGAGATGTGTAGTGGAGAGGGAAATGAGGTGGAATTAAGATTTTATTTTTATTTTTAATTTTGAAAAAGGATTTAAAGGAAGGGTAGTTAGGACAATTACATAAAAAAGGGGGGTCATATTTGAATATACAGAATTTTGGGGGCCATATTTGAAGCTGGTCACAAAGTAGGGGGCCAAATAGGAATTAACTCGATTCCAAAATAGCCTTTCAATTATAGTCTGAGAACTTTGGACATAGTTTCTTCTTTTTCAAAAGAAGAAATATGGGGTTTTTCACTCACAAAATCGACACAAAATTAGATTGTTGCTCTCGATGGTGTCTTCCTTGAAAAGAGTTGTTTCAAGAAGACAAGTTGGAGAAAATATTCGAATATGATTCGAATCGAGCAACAAAAGAACACAATGGGAGTGCGAGAAACTCACCTAAACTTCTTAAGATGAGTTAAGAAGGTTCTACGATATTGTTCAGAAACCCCATTGAGTCTTCAGAAGACTCACATAAACTATAGCAGAACCAGACTCCGGAAATTGACTAAGAGTCAAGAGGATCGAAAGCAAGAGTTGGTATCTAAACATTCATAAAAGAAATTCAAGGGTTGATTTCTGAAAAGAATCATTAGATTCTTGTTCGACAAAAGGGTAAGTGGGAGTGAAACAAGTTAGTTTCAAGTCCTGTATGTGAGACATGCTGGAATTGAGAAACAGCTAAGGAATCGACTCAATAGGACACCAGACGAGGGTAAATAAATAAATTTGGGGCTTCGAAATCTATAGAGTTATAGATTAATAGATGATAAAGACTCTTTCAAAAGAAGTTTTGAAGAAATCCAACTAAAAATACTGTTAGAAGAGAGTTTCTACCCATCTCTCATGGATCACTGCTAAGCAAGAAATCAGAACTTGGAATTCTGATGAGCAAAAGCACACATGAGGCAATACTAATGTCACGAGACATAAGATCGATTATAAAGATGATCGATGTTTACCCGCACATCTTGAAATACATAAGTATTTGATGACGTCACCCATAAGATAACAGAGAAGTTCCTAGAATACTTGGAGTATCTAAGAAAGTATCTCTGAAAGTAAAAGTTGAAGAAAGTAATAAAAGAAATCTTCCGAAAATAAAGATAGGAATCTTTTAGGAAGGACAATCATGTGGAAAAGAAGTTTTTCACAGTGGGAGTCGTTACAAACTTTACTAGTAAAGAAAGAACATTTAGGACTTCTGAAGTGTTAGTTTCAGTTTAAGAAAACTGACATTATCGTAAAAGCTGACGAAGATGTTCTTCAGCATGATAATAACAAGCGAAGTTAAAACGAAAATGTGGATTAAATCCACAAAACTAAACTATCACCTCAGATCGAACATGGAAGATGTACGAATCTAAGGATTTAGGGTCATGAAAGACTGCCCTAAGAGACTTGTAAAACTGGGCACGTAAAGAGTTTACGTGGGGAACTCACTTTTACAAACTCTTGATATCCGAAATAAATTAAATTTATTTCGTCATCTAAATTTTGGTTTAGAATTTAGACAACAGTCCAAAATTAATGGAAAGTTCCAGGTAGGTTTATTAGATACGTGATCTAATGAAAGAAACCTCGCTATAAAATAACCCTAGTCCAGGACATCGATTGGACAACGATGACTTAAGAAGACTAGCATGAGTGATTGACAAGATAATGCTGTTTCTTTGGTTATAGGAATTGGGGAACTCAAGTCAACTTCATGGGTAAATAGGATACACTGAAACCCACCAAGTGAGAGTACTTGAAGAAGTTGAAGATATTAACGTCATAACTCTCATTTAGCAACTCAAAGAGATTCCTCAAAACATGAGTACTCGCTTGTTTTATGTAAGCAATGTCAAGCCTTGGTCCCGTCAAACACCGCCCCGTAACAAGAGGTTATAAAAACGGAGGCCGGGTAAGATAGGATAGACATAAAATTAAGTGGGAGTACAAGAATCGAATATGTCTTCCTAAAGAGAGTTGCATGGCCGTGCTCAAATGGATTAAAGTTTAATTATTTGATTTGACAGTTTGTCCTCCCGATCAAGAAAGTCTGATAAGGTATGACGTATCAGATGAGATATGAAAGACATGGGAATCGAGCATTGCACTTGTTTTAAGTATAAGTGGGAGACTGAAGGATATACGTCCTTGGAGTCTGAAGGTATATCCTTCTGAAGGGATGTCCTTCGACCAAGATGGCAATGCGTATGATTTGGATCATAGGATAATGATGACTTTAGTGGAAGATCAATCAATCCGGTTCAATCAGGAGTCGAAATGCTTAGGTAGAAGTCGCTTACGATTGTTGGATCACTTCGGTTACCCGTGGCTAACATAGACCGCATCCTACAACGGGTTACACATTAGAATCGGTAACTTGAACAGTGAGAATAGACTGATGGGAACTTGTAAATAGATGGATATGATCCAGTCTAAAAGATAGAAAGAATCAGGCTCGAAAGAGGAGTCTGAAAAAGGTAAAAACCCACTTTTAAGGGGCAAACAGGGATTCCCTTAAGGGGAGATCCCTGGCCGGCCAAGATAGAGGGTTGGGCCGGACAGAGCAAGCCCATTAAGGGCTGATCTGTCCATGCCTAGGGCGTTTTGCAGGGCTGGTTTCTTCTGGCCGACCTCCTAGTTAGGAGAATATTTGGTGGACCATCAAGGGCTCAATTGTCCTGCTACCTTAAGTCGAGTTGACCCAGTAGACTTCAGGTCTGATCTTGACTCTTCAGACGTTAGTCAACGTCTGGACATTTTGTGCATCATCACACACCTTCACCTCATCTCTTTCTCACATGTGCACACCCGCGAGTCGGGTCACCGACTCGACCCTGGCTTCAGCTCTGGTTCTGGTTCTGGTTCAGATTCTGGTCGTGGTTCTGGTCATGGTCGTGGTCCTCGTCTTGGTCCACCAGAGAAGTGCCTATTTCTGATTTTTTCCACCCACTACTCGTTAGTGGAAATAGTCAAAGTGCATGTGTATTGACTAGTAGCTATCTACCATTAGATCAAAACGACCTAAAGTCGTACGATTAGTGAATCCAACTCTATACATAGGCCTACCTTCTAGAAAAATACACAGAAACAAACTCTATAATTTATAGTTCCTCTTTCTGTTTTCTTCTCAATCACTCTATCAAGATCAGCAGATCAAAAATGAAGCTTGCTTCTTCAATTTCTGATAAAGAACAGTTGAATCCTAAGGGACTTTGCTCAGATATTGCTAAGCAATACCGATTTTTTTGGTAGCAGGGACGTTTTAAGTCTTCAGAACAGTAAGTCTAACTCGTGCCTCTGTTCCACCATTATAGTTTCCTCATCTATTGCAGGTTCATTATCTAAGTTGGTTGGCTTACTGGTTTATAATAAACCATTGGAAAAGACTAGTTACTTCCTTAATTTACTGATTCCTTGCTCAATTATATTTCTCTGTTGATTTACTGCTTTTAACTATATTTTGGGTAACATAATATATATACCCATATATGGAAGGTAAAATTTATATGTTCGCAGTAAATCTTCTACTAATATGGACTAATTACAACTAATACTTGACCATTACCACACCTTGTGAAAAGGGAAGTACCCTCTTTAGTATTTGAGTTTAACCGAGAGAGAGAGAGAGAGAGAGAGAGAGAGAGAGAGAGAGAGAGAGAGAGAGAGAGAGAGAGAGAGAGAGAGAGAGAGAGAGAGAGAGAGAGAGAGAGAGTGAGAGAGAGAGTGAGATCGAGCTTGGTCGAGTGAGGGAGAGAGGAGAGGTTTAGAGAAAATACT
Source organism: Eschscholzia californica (assembly GCF_041429995.1). Taxonomy (NCBI): domain Eukaryota; kingdom Viridiplantae; phylum Streptophyta; class Magnoliopsida; order Ranunculales; family Papaveraceae; genus Eschscholzia; species Eschscholzia californica. Next base: position 25,217,047 of record NW_028238309.1, on the reverse strand, counting down.
TTTCATTTGGTTGATTTTATTGATATGTATAGATGAGTATTTATACAAGTTTTGATGTTTATCTAAAACTATTAGGTTTACATAGGGTTATATAGAAACATCTATTATACAAAACAGATACTTGTGACTAGGATAAAATAAATGTCCCTAGATGATGACTAGATTGCCACATAGATTTACGAGTGGGACAACCTTGCAGATTTACCAATTCGTATTCCTTACTCTCTATTACGTCTCTCTTTCTTCTTCAGACGAACCACCAAAAGCCCTCCTCTCTAATCTAGAATGATTCATTAAATTTCTTCTCTCTTAAGCATGATTCCTTTCATCTAAAATGATTACTTTCATTGAATATTTTATCACCATGATTCCTAAAAAACCTAAGTTCATTAGTTGATTTCTTTTATCTCCATGTCATCTAATATTTATCAAGATCAGCAGATCAAAAATGAAGCTTGCTTCTTCAATTTCTGATAAAGAACAGTTGAATCCTAAGGGACTTTGCTCAGATATTGCTAAGCAATACCGATTTTTTTGGTAGCAGGGACGTTTTAAGTCTTCAGAACAGTAAGTCTAACTCGTGCCTCTGTTCCACCATTATAGTTTCCTCATCTATTGCAGGTTCATTATCTAAGTTGGTTGGCTTACTGGTTTATAATAAACCATTGGAAAAGACTAGTTACTTCCTTAATTTACTGATTCCTTGCTCAATTATATTTCTCTGTTGATTTACTGCTTTTAACTATATTTTGGGTAACATAATATATATACCCATATATGGAAGGTAAAATTTATATGTTCGCAGTAAATCTTCTACTAATATGGACTAATTACAACTAATACTTGACCATTACCACACCTTGTGAAAAGGGAAGTACCCTCTTTAGTATTTGAGTTTAACCGAGAGAGAGAGAGAGAGAGAGAGAGAGAGAGAGAGAGAGAGAGAGAGAGAGAGAGAGAGAGAGAGAGAGAGAGAGAGAGAGAGAGAGAGAGAGAGAGAGAGAGAGAGAGAGAGAGTGAGAGAGAGAGTGAGATCGAGCTTGGTCGAGTGAGGGAGAGAGGAGAGGTTTAGAGAAAATACTTTTCATTTGGTTGATTTTATTGATATGTATAGATGAGTATTTATACAAGTTTTGATGTTTATCTAAAACTATTAGGTTTACATAGGGTTATATAGAAACATCTATTATACAAAACAGATACTTGTGACTAGGATAAAATAAATGTCCCTAGATGATGACTAGATTGCCACATAGATTTACGAGTGGGACAACCTTGCAGATTTACCAATTCGTATTCCTTACTCTCTATTACGTCTCTCTTTCTTCTTCAGACGAACCACCAAAAGCCCTCCTCTCTAATCTAGAATGATTCATTAAATTTCTTCTCTCTTAAGCATGATTCCTTTCATCTAAAATGATTACTTTCATTGAATATTTTATCACCATGATTCCTAAAAAACCTAAGTTCATTAGTTGATTTCTTTTATCTCCATGTCATCTAATATTGAGATTTACTACCTTTTAGGGTTTTCATTCAAACATTATTTTGGTGAGTTCATCTTAAACTGTGTTGGAAATGTTGGGAAAACAATTGCTTCAGTTGATTGAAGGTGTCTAATTTGATTTATCTTTAGTGGAAAATCTAATACTCCATTTGATTTCATACTCACTTGATATCCCTCTTTGAAACAATTAAGTTTTATTGATTTTTCTTTCTTCATTTTAAATCTATGATTAAAAAGATTGAAATCCCATTTATTTTTTCAAAACTATTCATTGTCTTCTCCTTTGGGTTTCCTGATTTCATGTAGACAGAGAGATAGAGTTAAAGAGATAGGGAGCCTCCCGTCTCTTGTGTGATTTGCAGAGACAAAGAGAAGGAAGAAGAAGCAAAAAAATCAAATAATTTCGGTTACGCTCGGACCCCTTACATCTGGTATATCTAATTCAGGCGTTTGAACACTTTTTCCGGGCATTATAATAAATTAATTTGTTTCATTTTCATTGATTGCTGAGCCTAATCTGATTTTACCTCTTTCTACTTTTCCATATGTAGCTGATTGGTAAGTTAATATGTACTTCTTGGTGCTCCGGGATTAGCTTCTTTAGATGAAAAATTTTACCATTCCGTTTTTGTTGTTAAGTTCATTATGACTTAGACATACTGCTGGTTAGAAATATCTTGGTTTTTTAATAGTTTGATTACATCGGAAGAGGTCATGGAAGGAATCGATCAAACTGGTTTGGCTGCTTCCATTATTAGTATTACTCAGACATTTGGCACACACTAAGTGTTTGATAAAATGCCTAACTAAACTCATACCATTATCCTCTTCTTTTGTTAGGGTTGGGAGATTAAGATTTACATTTCAAGATTTGATCAAGATTTAGAAAGCTTTTGCTCATGAAAAATTGAAAAGAACTTACCCGTGTTCAGAAAATAAGCCACATATACTTTTGTCATTAAAGATTTGAACTGAATAAGAAAACATGAGAAAGAAAACAATATTTTCTCATTATTTGAATGATGAATGTTTCCTTCGTAACACATTATCAAACTATATATGAGATGCCTTAAGAGTGTTGCAACCTTTCAAACCTATATGTAATGTTATATAGGGCATCCTACTTTGTAGAGCATTTAGAGTCTCCATCCTAGATCTTATAATTTTATCCCTTTGTTTGTGTTGTTTGAATTTACGTTCCTTCCCCTTAATTTTTCGTTATTTGTTACAAATCAAGCAAAATTATGGACTTTTTTGACGAGGTTGGTACGTCAACAGTTTCTAAAGAAAATCTAGGTAAAAGATTAGAATAAAATATATAGTCGCTTTATCATACATTTGGTGAGATATAGTTTGTACTTCAAACGTAGATATAAATATAATGATTCTCAAATTCAGGTACAAGAAAACTGAAAACTTGGTTCAATTATGTTGTTGTGTAATATGGAGACTGTGGTGCAATGGTGCTCAAGGTTGGTATGTCATTTCAAGGTGTTTGGAGGCTGCAAAGAGGGCTCTCAGTCTCTCACAAAACAGAAGGTGATGACACTTATCTATATACCCTCCATTACTAATCCCTAATTAACTTCTATGGTTTTCTTGGCTCACCCATTATCTTATACATCTCTAATTAGAGAAGCATCCTCTAACAGTCACTTTTATATTTGCTCCCACTCCCCTCAAATTCTAAACTCTCGTCTCCCCCAATTTCTATTTTCAATCTTCGGAAGGATAACGCCTCATTAATATCCTCATCAATGACTTCAATATTGAATGAATTATGACATCATGTGTTTGTATCTCTAATGTGTCACAACTTTTATGTTTTGTTATATAGATTTTGTAATTGATTTTTTGAACGATTTCATTTTAGACCTAAATTACATATTCACTTCTCTGACCATCTCAATGAGGTATTTAAATGGGGAATGGTTTCAGTTTTCCTATTTTATCAATAGGGCTTTTATTCTGAGTTTATTTGTTTTAGGATAACTGACCTAGGATAACTGAATAATACAGGGAGACAATCAATCTCTTCTATACACACTTAGAAGTTTTCCGTACAAGTGAAGGCAAATCCTTGCCAGCTTAGCTATAGATCGCCACGACAAGGAAATAAAGTTAGTTCTAGCTGCGGAGAACAAGTTATGTCATGCTGAAGCTGAGCACAAGGTTTCCAAGTATTGTGAATTTACATAAGCTTGATATGGACATTGGACGGACTGATTCGTGCAACAAAGCAGGTTCTAAAGCTTGTCACGAGAAATTGCGAAGCGACTAGATGAACGAGAGGTGTGCTGTTTCTTAGACAAATTTGAATTCAATTTCAGTAATGTACTAGAGTTTTCAGACCCTTAGAGCAGAATCATGGTTTATGCAGTTTTGCTATGTTTTCTTAGACAAATCGAGTCAATTTAGAAGTATTTCGACTGAAAAGTGTGTCTATGCTTTGTGCAGGTTCGCAAAATTGGGTTGCACATTGGAACCTGGGAGACCTGCCAGAACTGACAACTCTGCCATACTTAATGATGACAGCCGTGTTTTGAGTCAGCTAAGAAGTGAAACCGAGGAGCTTCAAAAGGAGATTAAAAATGGTATTCTCGGTCAAATCTCATGGCATGGCAGGGAAGTTAATCTTATCGAGCTTCTTACTAGGTAGGTAAGCTTTAGGGATATTATTTTAATCTTCAGCTTCTTACAGCCTAATACTGTCAAATTTATAGGAGAATTCAACTGACCTAGGATAACTGAATACTACAAGGAGACAATCAACCTCTTCTGTACACACTTAGAAGTTTTCCGTACAAGTGAAGGCAAGATTGAGAGGAAAATCCTTGCTAGCTTAGCTATAGATCGTCATGACAAGGAAATAAAATTAGTTCTAGCTGCGGAGAACACGTTACGTCATACTGAAGCTGAGCACAAGGTTTCCAAGTATTGTGAATTTACATAAGCTTGATATGGACAGTGGACGGATTAATTCTTGCAACAAAGCAGGTTCTAAAGCTTGTCACGAAAAATTGCGAAGCGACAAGATGAACGAGATGTGCTTTTTCTTACACAAATTTGAAATCAGTTTCAGTAATATTCTAGAGTTTTCAAACCCTTAGAGCAAAATCATGGTTTATGCAGTTTTTCTATGTTTTCTTATACAACTCGAGTCAGTTTAGAAGTATTTCGGCTGAAAAGTGTGTCTATGCTTTGTGCAGGTTTGCAAATTTGGGCTCTACATTGGAACCTGGTAGACCCACCAGAACTGACAAGTCTGTCATACTAAATGATGCCATCCGCGTTTTGAATCAGCTAAGAAGTGAAACTGAGGAGCTTAAAGATGCAAATAAAAAACTTCAAATGGAGATTAAAAATCTTAAGGTAATTCTATCGTAATTCTAGGTACAAACTCTTCTTCACTACTGTTGTTATTATACTTACCCAAGTTTTTTTGCACACCTTATGTGTTTGATGAAATGTGTGAATGAATTTCTAGGTTAAAACATATAGATTACAAACATTAGGCGCATAATTTCTAGGTTATTATTCTGGGTAGCAACTCTTCTTCACTACTATTGTTATTGTACTTATCTAAGTTTTTTTGCACACCCTATGTGTTTGATGAAATGTGTGAATGAATTTCTAGGTTAAAACATATAGATTACAAACATTAGGCGCATAATTTGTAAAGGCCATAGATTATAACATGGGTAATTAGATAATTTTTTTTTATTATTCCTATCAATTTTTTGATTATTCCTACAAACATTACTGTGCTTACTCGCAATAATAGTTCCAGATGGATTACACAACACTACAGAATCTAATTTTTCACCATTTTAATAATTTCCACAATACCTACTTGGTCAAATTCCTCCATGGAACAACTTTGTTTAAATACATACCTAATAAACACATGCACTTATAACAAAGCTTTGTTCATAACTGAAGAAAGCTTATGCATGTCCAGTTTTTCTAGACTGTGTATTTGTGTTTCAACTGTACGATTACTACAAACTGTATTTTCATTATATAAAAAACCTTAAACAAAACTTTTTTGTCTACTTAAAAAGAGAAACGAATAATTTGGCATCTTGATACTCTTTCTTATTGTATAGATTCTTCACCCCAAATGTGGAAGTTATATCAAAGATGATTACGAAAAATGCAGGTGACGAATTTTTAAATTTATTAAGGTAAATAAAACATTTGTTTAAAAATTTAAACAAATGTTTTATTTACATTCGTTTAAATTTTTAAACGAAGAATTTGGCATCTTCAAAATGCACTTTAGGTAAATAAAACATTTGTTCATATCTAATTCCGAATTCTGATTATACTTCTGAAAGGATGAATAGTTGATACTCTTAAAGACTTAAAGGTTCGTAATTCTAACTTTCCTTATGCCTTTCATGTTTATTTTCCTCCCCAAATATGAAATTCTCCAAAAAATCTCTCAGTAAGAAGATGAGTTATATATCGTATTATTATACTTTTTCGTTGCAGAAAAAATGTTCGACGTAGTATGTGAAACGTGTAATGTGATCTATTTTCAGGTTAGGTACCTTGAGTATTGCAATAATGATGCTTAACGAGGTGATACATTTGGGTTTGCCTCCATTAGACGGTGCTTCAGAAAACACTAAAATCGGATAAAAAATCAGGTACTAGTGAGCCAATTAACCTTCATTACATTCTTGCTTCAAAATTTAACCCACAACCCCTGTATAACTCCACCATCCCTTAGCATAACTCAATTGAAATAACGCAGCATACATCCTTCACGTCTGTCGTTACCTTCTTTCCTCTTCCCTCGTAATCAATGGGCTTAGTGAAAAATTGAAATCGATTTCATTAAGTGCTCATCCAGGGTTACTTAGATTTCTGATTCAATTCGTCATGAGAACTCAACATACAGATAGGAAGCTTTGTCTAATTACAGCAGATTAAGGTATTTTTCTTCCTTTTTACTAACTTTTTCACTTTGATTATGGTTTTAATGAAAATATTTGTTCAACTTACTGCAAGTCTCAATGTACTGGAACTCTGGTGATGCCAGTAAAGTTTTTGTTGATGTCTGTACAAGCTATTTTATCTAGGTTCATTTTCGATTTTCTTTTACTGTTTCCGTTACGCATCTCAACTCAACATTTTTAAACCTTAACAATATTATGATTACCGAAGCTCAATTGAGGATTTAGTTTTTACATTTTGAAATTTATAAGTTTGTTTTGAAATTTTAGGGTTTTGTTTCAAATCTAGCTAGATTTATGGATTCGATACTTGTATTTTTAGGCAAAAGATATTCAAAATGTAGGGTAGATGATTTTTGGTTGTTTGAGTGGTTAATATCATAGAGGCATAGATAATTTTCTTCTGTCATGAAAGAGTAGATGAGCAGAAAATCCAATTGATAACTTATAATAAGAATGTAAATCTTTCAAAATAACATAAGTTGGACTGTTGGAGCTTTTGGAACTCCACTGAGTGTCCTGGTGGTCAATATCAGGAAGGTTTGTAGAGGAATTACAAACTCTTTTAGTACTTACAGTTCATAATGTTTCTAATTTATCGCCTAACGCAATTACTTCTTCAGACCCATGATCCTGTTCCATTGGGAGAGGGTGTCAGTGTCGGATAATTAAAAGGGTTGACTCGACAATCATACCTGAAGATTCCACTTTTTATGGATTTGCTACCGCCAAAAATTTCTCATATGTATGCTACTATTGGTGTGACCGGTTAAGGACAATTATCATTGGTTAAAGACGTTCCTATGATTTTTGCAATTGTTCAAGTAAGTTTTATATGGCATGATTTTTTTATTAATAAGACCATGAACTAAAGAATTTACAACTGAGAATTTATTTTTACTAAATCTTCTTTGGTAAAATAGCTGGTTTACATTCATCGAGTACCGACAACCAATAACAACCTGTTTTTGTAGGTTAGTTCATGCTAAAAATGCAAGGCAAAGTTAAGCACCCGGCGACTGATTTATCTCGGTCAAAAAGGCTCAGTAAAAGATGTAGAATTCTGATTATTCGAAGGACAATCGTCTTAGGTCACTACATTTCAGTACTCAACTCTATTATACAAGAAATGGGTTTCTCCATTACCAGGTTCAAATTTCCATGAAAGCATAACATTACTTTGAGTCATATAAAACATTCTTTCATTTCTACAATGTGTTCATCCCTTTTCTGCTCTTCTGTCTGAGCCTTGGTTCAAATATGAATATAATCCTTCTCTTATTTTATGTGTGGAATTATTGTTTTTTTATAGGGAACGAGTTTTCTAAGTTTGCCAAGAGGTTATAAACTAACAATAGATGTGTGATGGTTGAAATCCTGTTGTCGGAAATTCTTCTCATGGAACCAAATGTACTTGATATCATTATTTGTCCAGAACAATCTACATGATCTTTGGTCGCTCCTTAACTCTCTTCCTCCAAAGATGTTTAGTTCGGCTTAAACATGCGAGGAATGGTTTCAAATGTCTTCTGAAAATGACGATCAAAAGGTTGTTCAACACATCACATGGTAAGCTTCTCATTTTTTTTTCTCTTGGTGATGCATTAATTCTAGGATTGAGTTTTATTCAAGAACCTTTTCATATCTGGACTTTGTATCAGCTGTCCTTTCTACTATAAAGGTTGAAATCTAATGTATAGAAAGGGTTGCCTTCACAAAAGATACAATAGTTAAAGTAGGCATGTCTTCATTGTTTGTGTAGTTTATCGTGCTTTCTTGTAGGAGGCTAGAAGTTGATAACGCTGCTGGAGAGCCTAAGCGTTTGCTGAACATAGCAATGCAACTCTGAAATGTTGCAATCATCCATGCCTATTTCGACGATCTGAACTTTGTCCTCCTTACACTACTAGGGATCATCTTATTACAAGTACAAGTATGTTATTTCTTCTACAATTCTTATCGTTCTTTGATATCTATGTTGTATTTTTTGTAACTTCAATTCATGACAAGTTGGTGTTTTCTCAATGTTGTATATAGGTAAAATGATTCTTTTAAGTAAGCTTCTTACAAAGCTGAAGGATCGAAACAACAAGGTTATGTTTCTCAATTTTCAATTTTGTAAGACTATAAAATATAGGTCATGGACCAGCCTAATGACATTCAAGACAAATAAAGAAACTTGCATGTCTCTTTTACACAAAGATAGTCTTATTTTGGTTAAAACTATAATTTTTATTTTCTTGTAAGACCATAGTTTGACAATTTTCACTGTTTCTATATTGTTCAAGTTGAGAGGCTTGAAGAAATACATCAAGAACGAGGACGTTTGGAATTCTTGACGCTTTAGCAGAAGGTTTCTGCTATTTTTTCTTTGAATCTACTTCCAACAAATGCTAAGGGCTATGTTGGATTAAATACTATCAGATCGGAGAATTGGTGGTTGGGTTGTATGTTTGTTGTAAATATTATCTTCAATCTGATTTCCCCCTTAACCCCATTTTTCGGTAAAAGTGTTTTCAGCATTCGTTGAGACAAATGTAACTCCTATAAAAGTTTGTATATTTATATTTGTGGAGGTTGAGGATATTCTTAACAAAAATTAATGGTTATATTCTTGGGTAACCTGACCTTTTTAAAAAAAGGTCAAATTCTTTTTAATTATGGTCGGATGCATTTGTTGTTTTTATTTAGGTTTTTACTTGGTTAATTAATTGTTAGTTAAATTTTTGACTTTATATATTGTTTTTGTATGCTTACTTCTTCAGGTTGCGTAAAGGGCATTTTCCCGCCCGTAGGGTGGGGGTTATGCCTAGTCTATTATACAAAACAGATCAATATGACAGAGACAAAATAAATGACCCTAGATGCTTAGTTGGAAGGTAACTTGGACAAATGAATGTTAACTAGGACAAAATTTTAAATCTCCATCGTCCAATATCACTTTCATCTTACCTTAACTATTGTGTATGTTATTTCTTTATTAAATTTGCATGTCCCCAAATATCCTCTCTTAATTATTGTGGTGCAAATAATTTGAACTTTTTATCTTCATTCAATATCAAGTTTCTCAATTCCAATTCATCCAACCTTCCGAACAACCAGATAGACATATGATATGGACAAGTCTTCTAATTTAATCTGGCATGTTCAAATGAATGTTGTTTAAAATCCTGGCCATACAATGGAATAAAAAACTTAACCACACCAACAACCAACAACCAATGACTGTTCACCCAAATCCTATTCTATCCCTCTTCATATTCTTTACCTCTCCCCAACCCCAACGTCTCCCCCCTTCTCCAATTCAATTTTCATTGCCCTCATTGAGACCAACTTTCAATATTGGTCATTGTTGATTGTCATCCCTTTTTTTAATCTGTCTTGTTTGTAATTTTGTTCGCAATTTTTCGACCTTCCCATTTTCTTTGTATTTTCCAACCGATTCATCACCAACTCTAAATCTCTCAATCTCCTAAGGTGAACTCTCTTTTGTCTTTTACCTTCTTTTTTTATTTCTTTTCTACATTGTTTTCCTTTCTTCCCCTTATGATGTTGATTGTTTATTGTGACAAATTTTTTGGTCTAATATGTTATTTAGTTGTACGCTTTTATAGGGAAAGAACTTGAACTCAAACCATGTGGATTGTTCAACCGGTGAAGTTTTCAATATCATTAGAGTGAGAACTTCTTCACAATTATATTGATAATGTTATCACGAATGAGGAGGATTGAGGGCCTTAGAGACATGTTCACATTTAGTCTAGTCTTGTTTGATTTAGATATAGACGAGATGAGGAGAATTGATTTTCCCTAAAATTATTAAGTTATGACTCCTAAAATTATTAAACACTTGAGTTGTTTTTTAATAACAAAACGGTAACTTTATATAAGTTTTACCTTTGAACTATGGATTCCCACCATTTCCCATCCTTCTTTGCCAATCAAGGGGGCCTACCAGGTTTTATCGTTTGCAGGTCTTCCGTATGAAACAAAAAAGAATTATCCGTATTCCAATTTTTTTTTCACTTCTCTGGTTCATGGATTCATTAATGGATAGTGGTTTTTAACTAAGAAAGTGTGGCCTTAGTTGGTGAGTATTGGGTTTTTTTTCTTTTGATGGATTTTTAGGTCGGTTTGGATTATTGTTGGTGTTATAGAAATGGAGGAATGTTTGAAGGCATATACAAAGAACTCGGTTTATGCCACCTTTGTTATCACTGACGTTTCCTCGGTGCATGAGTAAAAATACGATCTTGACATCTTCTCCAAATCCTTTTGATGTTCTCGGCTTTGTGTTTGATCATATTAAGTATATGATGTTTCAATATCTTTTCCGGTCTAAAACAAAGAAGCTAAAAGAAACATAACATTTATGATCAACTTTAAAACCTCTAGCAAACTTACTTCTTTCCCTTTCTAAAATAGAATCTAGAGTTTCTGAATCTTAGAGTTTCTGAATCTTAGAGCTGTCACTTCGTCCGCTACTTCGTTGTCTCCCTCGAATTTTGATAATGGTGAAACTTGTTGAACTACTTGTGGTTGTATCATGGTGAAACTTGTTGAAGTACTTGTGGTTATATCACAATCACATGATGTTAAACATTGTAATCGATGGGCAGTTGATGAAGCCAAAATTTCGTTTCATATCAATCTTCTGTTTATGATTTGAGTCGGTTCATTTAAACTTTTTAATGATTAATTGATCTAATTCATTTTGGTAATTAGCCAAGACTATCTCAGATTTCTCAAGTTTTGATCAGATTCATAATCACAACCACTATTTGGTTTGCTATAGGATAATTAAGCTTCTTCTTGTTAATTAGAGTTTAAATTCATTATTTTTTGTATTCTTTTTAAATCCATGTCTTTTGGATGGATTGGTGTGTTCAAAAGTTTAAATTCTGTTTTTAGGTTCATTAATGAGTATGTTTACTCTTATAGTTTATATATGAAAATCACAATGAACTATTTTTCCATGAAACTGATCTACCTCGTATATTCCTTTAAGTTGTTGACTCGTGTTTGATATTAGCTTGAGATGTTAAAGCTTAAGGAAATTTTTTTATGGGAGGTGGTACTTCTAATGCAATGTTCATATCCAATGATCATTGGATATTTCTGACATAACGAACATGCATAATGCTTAGATTTTTTTTTTTTGTTGAACAATGCATAATGCTTAGATGTTACACTAAAAATATGCAGGTAGTAACTTGAATCATTTTACAAATTTATATAATAAATTTGTGTTCCTATCTCGAGTCTCAATTTGGTGTTATTTGGAAAGGTATTGTTAATTGTCACAAACTTTTAGACGGAGTACTCCATTCTTGGGATTTTCCCGCGACTCACCATTATAATTCGACCTTCGTCTTAATTTTGGCATTTACTTTAAACCGTGGTCAAGTAATCTTCAAGCAGTGGTTTGTCAAACACATGAAGCTATGCTGCACTGATGAGTCATGTGTTCATTTTAATTTGATGTATTAATGTTTAGAAGTTACTGAATAATAGAATTGCAATGAGCTAACTATGTCAGTTTCTTATGAAATGATGGGCCAAAAAGGTTACCCTAAAAGGTCACCACCTGCAAGTATACGGGTGTCAAGTAATATCTCGGTAAGACTGAGGTCAATCCACGAAGATAGGGAGGTAATTAGGATATAGAGAGAGTCTAGACCACCGGATTAGGTGTCACTGACTAACTCAGACTAAAAACGGAAAGATGATAATTGGGTTTTTGAATTATTTATAGGAAATAAAGAAAACAAATAAAACTAATCTAAATTAGAGACAAGAGAAATTCGGAGACAAGAGTTGCAAGAAGAGTCGAGTGAAAAGGATACTTCGATCCACAAGATCGATAGTGACAAATACTAATTATCTATTAGCATGAAAAGTTAGTTAACTTCACTCACATTGACAATCCTAAGCATAATATCTCAAACTAAACACAATCGATCAAAAGTTACTAAGCATCGAATATCAAACTAATAACACACTATCAAATGAGTTGATAATGAACAAATATGACACTAAAAAGTATAATACGTCAAACTAAGAATAATCGATCAAAACTTACTAAGCATCGATTATCAAACTATATGTAAATAGGAGATTAAGATCAAGGCTTCTAATTTATAAAATTAGACAAAGTTAATCAAATTACACCTATTATATAAAACAGAAGGGAAAACGATGACTGGGATAAACATCCTTTTTTAATAAGGGATATTGTCTAGAGGTCCTTTTCAAATTTTAAAATATAGTCCTTCGTAGAAATAAAGTTACCTATTTAAAAAATAATAATCCTTTCCTTCTTAGAAAAAAAAATTCTAATATAAGAAAAAAAGAAACAAAATAAATTTCAAAGGTTAAAAAAAGAAATTAAAATCTCTCTCTCTCTCTCTCAATAAAATAATAACTAATTTAAGAGAAAATAAACAAAAGAATAATAACTAATAAAAATCTCTCACTCAATAAAATATAACACTAAATTTCGTAACATTTGATTGATGCAAGTGTCTGTGCCCTAGAGCACGGGATATACCCTAGTTTAAAACAAATTATAAGTCATAAATCACATATCAAATCATGTTTCACGAGTATCCGAATACAAGAGTTAGCTAAACATTGTGAAACAATTAATTCACGGGAATAAGATAAAGAAAAACACGAGTTAAGGTTGAAATCCCCCTTTTCCGATATGGCGCGAGACTAGGATCATCTTGAAAATATGAATATGTATGTGCTGCCAATATCCCCTTAGCAATGTTTTGATTTCCCCTTAACAGTGCAAAAAAGGCGTCTCCTCAACAAAACCAAGATTCCCGTTAGCAACTAGACTCTTGTACTTCGTCTCAAACTAAAACCACCATGAAAACTTCACTAAGATTTCTCTCTCTAGAAATGTCACACAAAACCTCAATCAAATAACAAAAACATCAACGCAAAACGATCTCCACTAAAACCCTTAATGAGTCCGACCCAAATGATGGTCGGAACTACCCTAAATAGCTTCGGCTAAGTCTTGAAGATCCGGCCAAGAGATGAGATTCTGGCCAAAGCTTCAGCCCGAGTTGTAATCGAGTGCCGATCGAATCTTGAAGGTCACGTGTTGTTGAAGACCGAGCAACCCTTGTTCTTGAAGAACAACTTGAGTTACTAAATGTTGGTGAAGAAAGCTCTAGCTCTCAAACCTTGAAAATTGAATAGAGAAAGCAGGTCCCCCAAAAATCAGACTTTACTCTTTCTTTCTAACCCCAAAACCATTGACTTTTCTGAACATTTTGACCTGGTGTTTTAAAGAGGAAGCTCTCCTAAAATATCTACTTGTTCCTTCTCTTTTGGGCCTAACTTTGAGTTCCATTTAGAAACCAAGGGGTGCCTTCATCATTGTCTCTACATCCTCTTAATGTTAGAAAATACTAAAATGCATCTCGACTTCTTTCTTTCATAAATTTCCCATCCAAACTCCGATTGGACTTCCGTTTTCACCATTGGGTTCATCATTGACTCCACTTGTCATTTGACCTTTGATTTTGACTAAAATGACCAATATACCCTGGTAGTCTTTTCTTCCGTCTCGCCCACATGAGATAACCATGTGATAAATGCTTCATTTTATTCTGAATCAAGCTTCTTAGTCCAAATAAGCTACCTAACAGGAAAAACACATAAATTATAAGAGATAAAACCCGAAATGAACTAACTCATCGAAGTTAAGTAATCAGAATGTGGCATTTTAACGCCACATCATAGTACAAAAAACATCTTCATCATCTCTTGATTATCAGGTGACCAATTACAATTTCTTTTCCGATGAGCTTGACTTTGACTTTTCAGATTGTTACACATTTTCTTTTCGGGTCGAGTCAAGAAGTTGTTAATCCATATTTAACTAGCAACCTTCTTAGTTTTGTTTCTACATTCTTTGATTTCTTCATATCTTGATGTGTCCTTACTCCCTTTCTGCCTACTCTTCTCAGCAATTCTCTCCCTTTGCCAATGGATCATCATGAGAATAAAATAGTATGATTCCAATAACATAAGTTGCTGAATATCTAAGATCGGCAGCTTGTCGCAGTAATCAACAACCTGTGTCGATCTCTTTATGATTGAAAAATTCTACCCGAAACCTAAATATCGGCAGCTTCACATCATCTTAATAAAGAAGATAGCTTAGGCAATGAACTCCATTAAACAACAGGCAACTCATCCATGGAAACTTGTTTAAATATCAATCTATCTCCTCCGCTTTCGTGAAAAACTTGCAACTGCATGTAAACCACAGTCATACTAGATTATAAACAAAACAAAAAAATAACATTAACCAAATAAATAAATAATAAATATATATATATATATATATAATATAAATATTATAGGTATTCATTATATAGGTGAGTTAGAGAGAGAAACAAACTACACACATGACACATAATAAATTAACATATGACACACATCACATTAATACATAACACATTATAATTAGGCCAATTAATGTCTGCGGTTAGTATCAACTCTGTCTTTCTCTCTCTAGATTGTACTTCTTTTTTCTTTATCCCCCTCTCATCAGGTTCCAATATGACAAACTGAAGACTATAAACCCTAAAATTGTTACCGCTGAAGAACAAATTATACAAATTTAGGAAGAGCCCTGATATATTTATAATAATTTATTAAAACCCTAAAATTGTCACTCTTATAATTTTTCTGTGATTTGATTTTCATCGACTTGGGGCATCGAAACCTCCCATTTGCAAATCTCCCATTTGTAGTTAGTTTGAATCCATCTTCATGACTGAAGAGGAGAGTAATCCAAAAGCTATCTTAATTGTGTAACCTGTATAAATTTTTGTGTTGGTTTCTGTAGTAATGTTATTTCAATGTATTCTTTCACATTTATGTAATTGTTTTACATTGATCATGTAAAGTGCACCAGTTTGGTAAAACATTTTCCTTTTTTGTGTTTCTGCTCTTCTTCCTTTTCTATTTAACTTTATTGATCTTTGTAAGACTTATTTGTGGCTTGAAAGATACGATTACAAGTGATAACAAATGCATATACTATCAAATGAGTTGATAATGAACAAATATGATACTAATAAGTATAATACGTCAAACAAACATTTAAAACAAATTATAAATCATGCATCACATATCAAATCATGTTTCACGAGTATCTAAATACAAGAGTTAGCGAAGCATGGTGAAACAATTAATACACGGGAATAAGATAAAGAAAAACACGAGTTAAGGTTGAAATCCCCCTTTTCCGATATGGCGCGAGGCTAGAATCATCTTGAAAATATGAATATGTATGTGCTGCCAATATCCCCTTAGCAATGTTCTGATTTCCCTTTAACAGTACAAAATAGGCGTCTCCTCAACAAACCAGGATTCCCGTTAGCAACTAGACTCTTTTACATCCTTTGAAACTAAAACCACCAAGACAACTTCACTAAGCCTTCTCTCTCTAGAAATGTCACACCAAACCTCAATAAAAAAAACACGAACATCAAGGCAAAACGATCTCCAATAAAACCTCTAAGGAGTCCGACCCAAATGATGGTCGGACTACCCTAAATAGCTTCAGCTAATCTTGAAGATCCAGCCAAGAGATATGAGACTCCGTCCAAAGCTTCAGCCCGAGTTGTAATCGAGTGTCGGTCGAATCTTGAAGGTCACGTGTTGCTGAAGACCGAGCAACCCTTGTTCTTGAAGAACAACTTGAGTTGCTAGGTGTTGGTGAAGAAAGCTCTAGCTCTCAAACCTTGAAAATTGAATGGAGAAAGCAGGTCCCCCAAAAATCAGACTTTACTCTTTCTTTCACTGACTATTCTGAACATTTTGACTTGGTGTTTTAAAGAAGAAGTACTCCTAAAACCTCTACTTGTTTCTTCTCTTTTGGACCTGACTTTGAGTTCCATTCAGAAACCAAGGGGTGCCTTCATCATTGTCTCTACATCCTCTTAATGTCAGAAAATACTAAAATGCATCTCGACTTCTTCTTCCATAAATTTCCCGTCCAAACTCCGATTGGATTTCCGTTTTCACCATTGGGTTCATTATTGACTCCACTTGTCATTTGACCTTTGATTTTGACTAAAATGACAAAATACCCCCGGTACTCTTTTCTTCCGTCTCGCCCACATGAGATAACCATGTGATAAATGCTTCATTTTATTCTGAATCAAGCTTCTTACTCCAAATAAGCTACCAAACAAGAAAAACACATAAATTATGAGAGATAATACCTGAAACGAACTAACTCATCGAAGTTAAGTAATCTGAATGTGGCATTTTAACGCCACATCATAGTACAAAAAACATCTTCGTCATCACTTGATTATCAGGTGACCAATTACAATTTCTTTTCCGAGGAGCTTGACTTTCACATTTCAGATTGTTACACATTTTTTTTTCGGGTCGAGTCAAGAAGTTGTTGATCCATAATTAACTAGCAACCTTCTTTGTTGTGTTTCTACATTCTTCGATTTCTTCATATCTTGATATTTCCTTACTTCCTTTTCTGCCTACTCTTTTCAACAATTCTTTCCCTTTTCCAATGGATCATCATGAGAATTAAACAGTATAATTCCAAGAACATAAGTTTCTGAATATCTAAGATCGACAAATTGTCTCGGTAATCCACAACCTATGTCGATCTCTTTATGATTGAAAAATTCTACCTGAAATCCAAAATTATTTTCCTAATGGTCATATAGAAATTTCTTTGGAAATCATAAGACTTGAACCTAAAATATAAAAAGCGGAAGGCTTACCATTCCTCGCATATCCAAAGCTTTGGGACTGTTAGCTTCTTCACATAGTGTTAAGAAAGAAGATAGCTTAGGCAATGTACGCCATTGAAGAACAAGCAAGTCATCCATGGAAACTTGTTTAATAATCAATCTATCTTCTCCGATTTCGTGAAAAACTTGCAACTGCATTTAAACCACAACTAGATTATAAACAAAACCAAAAAATAACATTAAACAAATAAATAAATATATATATGTAATATAAATGTTACATGTATTCATTATATAGGTGAGTTAGAGAGAGAAACAAACTACACACATGACACATAATAAATTAACACATGACACATAACACATTAACAAATAACGCATTATAATTAAGCCAATTAATGTTTGCGAATAGTATCAACTCTGTCTTTCTCTCTCTACATTGTACTTCTTTTTTCTTTATCCCGCTCTCACCAGGTTCCAATATGAAAAACTGAAGATTATAAACCCCAAAATTGTTACCACTGAAGAACAAATTATACAAATTTAGGAAGAGCCCTGATATATTTATAATAATTTACTAAAATCCTAAAATTGTTACTCTTATAATTTTTCTGTGATTTGATTTCCATCGACTTGGGGCATCGAAACCTCCCATAGCAAATAACATTTAAAACAAATTATAAGTCATGCATCACATAACAAATCATGTTTTACGAGTATCTAAATACAAGAGTTAGCGAAGCATGGTGAAACAATTAATACACGGGAATAAGATAAAGAAAAACAAGAGTTAAGGTTGAAATCCCCCTTTTCCGATATGGCGCGAGGCTAGGATCATCTTGAAAATAAGAATATGTATGTGTTACCAATATCTCCTTAGCAATGTTTTTATTTCCTCTTAACAGTGCAAAATAGGCGTCTCCTCAACAAACCAGAATTCCCGTTAGCAACTAAACTCTTTTACATCCTCTCAAACTAAAACAACCAAGAAAACTTCACTAAGCCTTCTCTCTCCAGAAATGTCACACCAAACCTCAATAAAAAAAACACGAACATCAAGGAAAAACTATCTCCAATAAAACCCCTAAGGAGTCTGACCCAAATGATGGTCGGACAACCCTAAATAGCTTCGGCTAAGTCTTGAAGATCCGGCCAAGAGATATGAGATTCCGTCAAAAGCTTCTTCACATCGTCTTAAGAAAGAAGATAGCTTAGGCAATGTACACCATTGAACAACATGCAACTCATCCATGGAACTGCATTTAAACTACAGTCATACTGGATTATAACCAAAACCAAAAAATAACATTAAACAAATAAATAAATAAATATATATATATATGTATATATAATATATAAATATTACAGGTATTCATTATATAGGTGAGTTAGAGAGAGAAACAAACTACACACCTGACAGATAACAAATTAACACGTGACACATAGCACAATAACACATAACACATTATAATTAGGCCCATTAATGTCTGTGGTTAGTATAACCTCTGTCTTTCTCTCTCTAGATTGTTCTTCTTTTTTCTTTATCCCCCTCTCATCAGGTTCCAATATGAAAAATTGAAGATTATAAACCCTAAAATTGTTATCACTGAAGAACAAATTATACAAATTTAGGAAGAGCCCTGATATATTTATAATAATTTACTAAAACCCTAAAATTGTTACTCTTATAATTTTTCTGTGATTTGATTTCCATCGACTTGGGCCAACGAAACCTCCCATATCAAATAACATTTAAAACAAATTATAACTCATGCATCACATAACAAATCATGTTTCACGAGTATCTGAATACAAGAGTTAGCGAAGCATGGTGAAACAATTAATACACGGGAATAAGATAAAGAAAAACAAGAGTTAAGGTTGAAATCCCCCTTTTCCGATATGGCGCGAGGCTAGGATCATCTTGAAAATATGAATATGTAGGTGTTACTAATATCCCTTAGCAATGTTCTGATTTCCCCTTAACAGTGCAAAATAGGCGTCTCCTCAACAAACCAGTATTCCCGTTAGCAACTAGACTCTTTTACATCCTCTCAAACTAAAACCACCAAGAAAACTTCACTAAGCCTTCTCTCTCTAGAAATGTCACACCAAACCTCAATAAAAAAACACAAACATCAAGGCAAAACGATCTCCAATAAAACCCCTAAGGAGTCTGACCCAAATGATGGTCGGACTACCCTAAATAGCTTCGGCTAAGGCTTGAAGATCCGGCCAAGAGATATGAGAATCCGTCAAAAGCTTCAGCTCGAGTTGTAATCGAGTGTCGATCGAATCTTGAAGGTCACGTGTTGTTGAAGACCGAGCAACCCTTATTCTTGAAAAACAACTTGAGTTGCTAGGTGTTGGTGAAGAAAGCTCTAGCTCTCAAACCTTGAAAATTGAATAGAGAAAGAAGGCCCCCCAAAAATCAGACTCTACTCTTTCTTTTATAACCCCAAAACCACTTACTTTTCTGAACATTTTGACTTGGTGTTTTAAAGAGGAAGTACTCCTAAAACCTCTACTTGTTCCTTCTCTTTTGGGCATGACTTTGAGTTCCATTTAGAAACCAAGGGGTGCCTTCATCATTGTCTCTACATCCTATTAATGTCAGAAAATACTAAAATGCATCTCGACTTCTTATTCCATAAATTTCTCGTCCAAACTCTGATTGGATTTCCGTTTTCACCATTGGGTTCATCATTGACTCCACTTGTCATTTGACCTTTGATTTTGACTAAAATGACAAAATACTCCCGATACTCATTACCTCCGTCTCGCCCACATGAGATAACCATGTGATAAATGCTTCATTTTATTCCGAATCAAGCTTCTTACTCCAAATAAGCAACCAAACAAGAAAAACACATAAATTATGAGAGATAAAACCCGAAACGCACTAACTCATCGAAGTTAAGTAATCTGAATGTGGCATTTTAACGCCACATCATAGTACAAAAAACATCTTCATCAGCTCTTGCTTATCAGGTGACCAATTACAATTTCTTTTCCGAGGAGCTTGACTTTCACATTTCAGACTGTTACACATTTTCCTTTCAGTCGAGTCAAGAAGTTGTTGATCCATATTTAACAAGCAACCTTCTTTGTTGTGTTTCTACATTCTTCGATTTCTTCATATCTTGATATGTCCTTACTTCCCTTTCTGCCTACTCTTTTCAGCAATTCTTTCCTTTTCCCAATGGATCATCATTAGAATTAAACAGTATAATTCCAAGAACATAAGTTGCTGAATATCTAAGATCGGCAGCTTGTCGCAGTAATCAACAACCTGTGTCGATCTCTTTATGATTGAAAAATTCTAACTGAAACCCAAAATTATTTTCCTAATGGTCATATAGACATTTCTTTGGAGATAATAAGACTAGAACCTGAAATATACAAAGCGGAAGGCTTACCATTCCTCGCATATCCAAAGCTTTGGGACTGTTAGCTTCTTCACATCGTCTTAAGAAAGAAGATAGCTTAGGTAATGTACGCCATTGAACAACATGCAACTCATCCATGGAAACTTGTTTAAATATAAATCTATCTTCTCCGCTTTCGTGAAAAACTTGCAATTGCATTTAAACCACAGTCATACTGGATTATAACCAAAACCAAAGGTAACATTAAACAAATAAATAAATATATATATATATGTATATATAATATATAAATATTTCAGGTATTCATTATATAGGTGAGTTAGAGAGAGAAACAAACTACACACATGACAGATAACAAATTAACACATGACACATAGCACATTAACACATAACGCATTATAATTAGACCAATTAATGTCTGTGATTAGTATCAACTCTGTCTTTCTCTCTCTAGATTGTACTTCTTTTTTCTTTATCCCCCTCTCATCAGGTTCCAATATGAAAAATTGAAGATTATAAACCCTAAAATTGTTACCACTGAAGAACAAATTATACAAATTTAGGAAAAGCCCTGATATATTTATAATAATTTACTAAAACCCTAAAATTGTTACTCTTATAATTTTTCTGTGATTTGATTTCCATCGACTTGGGGCATCGAAACCTCCCATATCAAATAACATTTAAAACAAATTATAACACATGCATCACATAACAAATCATGTTTCACGAGTATCTGAATACAAGAGTTAGCGAAGCATGGTGAAACAATTAATACACGGGGATAAGATAAAGAAAAACAAGAGTTAAGGTTGAAATCCCCCTTTTCTGATATGACGCGAGGCTAGGATCATCTTGAAAATATGAATATGTATGTGTTACTAATATCCCTTAGCAATGTTCTGATTTCCCCTTAACAGTGCAAAATAGGAGTCTCCTCAACAAACCAGTATTCCAGTTAGCAACTAGACTCTTTTACATCCTCTAAAACTAAAACCACCAAGAAAACTTCACTAAGCCTTCTCTCTCTAGAAATGTCACACCAAACCTCAATCAAAAAACTCGAACATCAAGGCAAAACGATCTCCAATAAAACCCCTAAGGAGTCTGACCCAAATGATGGTCGGACTACCCTAAATAGCTTCGGCTAAGGCTTTAAGATCCGGCCAAGAGATTTGAGATTCCATCAAAAGCTTCAGCCCGAGTTGTAATCGAGTGTCGATCGAATTTTGAAGGTCACGTGTTTTGAAGACCGAGCAACCCTTATTCTTGAAAAACAACTTGAGTTGCTAGGTGTTGGTGAAGAAAGCTCTAGCTCTCAAACCTTGAAAATTGAATAGAGAAAGAAGGTCCCCCAAAAATCAGACTTTACTCTTTCTTTATAACCCCAAAACCACTGACTTTTCTGAACATTTTGACTTGGTGTTTTAAAGAGGAATTACTCCTAAAACCTCCACTTGTTCCTTCTCTTTTGGGCATGACTTTGAGTTCCATTTAGAAACCAAGGGGTGCCTTCATCATTGTCTCTACATCCTATTAATGTCAGAAAATACTAAAATGCATCTCGACTTCTTATTCCATAAATTTCTCGTCCAAACTCCGATTGGATTTCCGTTTTCACCATTGGGTTCATCATTGATTCCACTTGTCATTTGACCTTTGATTTTGACTAAAATGACAAAATACCCTCCGTTAAACCCTAAAATTGTTACCGCTGAAGAACAAATTATACAAATTTAGGAAGAGCCCTGATATATTTATAATAATTTACTAAAACCCTAAAATTGTCACTCTTATAATTTTTCTGTGATTTAATTTTCATCGACTTGGGGCATCGAAACCTCCCATTTGCAAATCTCCCATTTGTAGTTAGTTTGAATCCATCTTCATGACTGAAGAGGAGAGTAATCTAAAAGCTATCTTAATTGTGTAACCTGTATAAATTTTTGTGTTGGTTTCCGTAGTAATGTTATTTCAATGTATTCTTTCACATTTATGTAATTGTTTTACATTGATCATGTAAAGTGCACCAGTTTGGTAAAACATTTTCCTTTTTTGTGTTTCTGCTCTTCTTCCTTTTCTATTTAACTTTATTGATCTTTGTAAGACTTATTTGTGGCTTGAAAGATACGATTACAAGTGATAACAAATGCATATACTATCAAATGAGTTGATAATGAACAAATATGATACTAATCTATATAATAAAAGAGGAGGGTATCTTTCCCCCTCCTCCCAACGGCTTAGATTTATGCTTGGACATTTATATCAGACGGCCTACATACGTTTTTCCGACATTAAATGGTTGTGATGTGGAGTATAAACCATCCAACGGTTTAAAATGAGAAAGGAAAGAAACAAAGCATCTTGCAAAAGATTCTTTTTTTTGAAAACACCCATCTTCCCAAAACCCTTTCTCTCTCATTTCTCCCGCACGCAGGTTTCTCTCCCTCCCATTCTCTCTCCTCATCCTCTTCCCATCTCCTATCCTCTTCACTCCATACAACTTTCTCTCCCAAGGTTAGAAACCTCTCCTTCTATCTTACTGCATCGATTTGTATTTAGGGTTTTGATTTCTAAGTAAACAGGGTCATTTTTAACTCATTTTGGGTATCTTTCTCAAAGTATTTCTAAGTAATTAGGGTTCTCTAATTTAGTAACAGATTTCTCAAAGTATTTTTAAGTAATTAGGGTTCTCTGATTTAGTAATAGATTTTGTACCAAGTCATTTTGTGTTTAGGGTTTATGAGAAAAATTAAGTAATAGATTTTGTACCAAGTCATTTTGTGTTTAGGGTTTAGGGTTTATGACAAAAATTAGTGCTTAACCTAGGGCTACAAAATAGAACGAACCTCTGCTTTTCTCTCTCGCTCTTCACTTTCACATCAAATCGGTTCAAAATTTTGATTTAGGTTATCCAATAGAAAAGATTCTTCTTCTTAGTGGTGCCTAATTTTTATATCCAAAGATTCTTCTTCTTAGGGTTATCAAATCGGTTCAGAGTTTGAGTTTTATTAAATTTGTTTTCGTACATCATTGTGTTTTTAAGTGATCTTTGAGTTGATGTTATATCGAGATTTTGAGTGGTGCCTAATTTTTATATCCAAAGAACTCTTTATGCAGGTAGGATTTGGCATCATTACTTCAGGAACAAAGCTTACTGAAGCATCTAAATCGCATGTTAATGTGAACTCTGAAGCTAATCCAGTACTTTGGCTTCATTATTTCAGCAAAATAGGGTTATGTCCGCATTGGTTGTGCTTATGTTAGTAGCAGTTTTAAATTCATAATTGTTTTTTTAGATACATGCCTCTATTTTCTGCTTGAAGCGCCATTGGAAACTCAACTCATGACCTATTATATTGAGTAAAATGTCTGACCGAGCTTGAAAAGTTAATGTTATATCTCAACTTTCTTCTCTTTAGATTTCAAGTATCTCCTTGAGTTGTTCCAAAACTCAGGTGATGTAGCATAGTTCGCTCCTACTACTTATATGCTTTCTTTATTTACATCTCTTTTTTACTGTGTTCAAGTATGGTTTCGTTTTAGGCTTAGTAGTGAAAGATTGTAGCATAATCTTCTAAGTAATAAGGCATTACTATAACAAAGTATTGACCAAATGGGCACTGTTAAAATTGTAGTGATAAGGTAGCTTAGATATCTTAGTTTTCTTTAATTGTTTTAATTCATTTTCTCCTTCTTCCTAGGGTTTATGAGATCTTTGTTTTAGTCGTTTAGATTTGTGGCTTCCATACGGTTTCCGAAATTGAGACTATGATATCGAGTCAATTAGATTATTCCTCAACCGACTCAATAATAAGTTATTATTCTTATTCTTTGTTCTTCTTTACATGTAGACCTTGGTTGAGTTTTATGATTTCTTTGTTATTTGGTTCCGCAACAAGTTCCATCTACATAAATGGCCTCTCCATTTACAATAATTTCTTATTTTTCTCTATTGATCTCTATTCTAAATATTTTAATCTTTAGTCGGAAAAATCTAATTTTCTTCTTATATGGTTTTAAGAACAGATGAACATCTAGGCATTCAGATGAAGATGTAAATGCTTTGATCTCTCTGATAAGAAAATTTCGAGAAGTGTATGAATCTCTTTATTGTTGTTTCATATGTCTGTTAGCTCCAGAATCTGATTTTAAAACACATTCCTTTTTATTTATTTAAGGTATTTATTTTGTTTTCCTTTTTTTTTGACAGGGTTTGAAGAAGGTGTATGTGACAACAACGCCGAACTGATACTCCAAACTTTGTAAACTCCCTTTTTTTCATGAACTGCAATTAATTTTAAACTTTTTTGATTAGTTATGTCTACAGACTCAAACACTTTGAGTCAGGTTACCGTACAGAAGGGGCTCTTAATTCAAATTCTTCGAGTCAATTTAGATTTACACTTGAATTTCAGATATGAATCTAGAATAAGAAACAAACACTATTATCTTCTATGAATGTCGGTTATAGCAATAGTTTGGACTTTTTTTGTTTGTTTGCAGCTTGACACAATATTTGAGATAATAGTATTTGTGTTGTTCACACAAGGATCACCCCAAGTTCAAAAGACAAGGTGATACCTATTTGTCGAGCACACATTGACTCGGACCGAAGCCTTTCGTGGGTTTCAGTTTGTGTTGTCTTATTTGGGCAGTAGGCATGTACCCATCAAGGCCAACTTGGGAAAGTTGTGAAGCGTGGTAAGATGGAGTTTTTCGTTGATAAAAAGACCGTGAAATTAACTGCGATCATGATATATTGTGGTGGTATTGTTAAAATTAATATCAATATGAATGTGCAGATTCATTCAAGGCGGTGTATGATGAGGATTGTCGATGTACCAGAGGCCATTCATGAGAGGAAAGCTATACATACATTTCAGCGTGGGGTTTCCCGACTCTTGGGACTCCAGGGCAGTGCAAGGCACCGAAGACTGTGTTTAGTTGTTTTATGCATTTGAAAGAACTGTCCGTGCCCCACGGGCACGGGTTACACCCTCGTAAGTATAATACGTCAAACAAACATTTAAAACAAATTATAAGTCATGCATCACATATCAAATCATGTTTCACGAGTGTCTGAATACAAGAGTTAGCGAAGCATGGTGAAACAATTAATACATGGGAATAAGATAAAGAAAAACACGAGTTAAGGTTGAAATCACCTTTTCCGATATGGCGCGAGGCTAGGATCATCTTGAAAATATGAATATGGATGTTCTGCCAATATCCCCTTAGCAATGTTCTGATTTCCCTTTAACAGTACAAAATAGGCGTCTCCTCAACAAACCAGGATTCCCGTTAGCAACTAGACTCTTTTACATCCTCTGAAACTAAAACCACCAAGAAAACTTCACTTAGCCTTCTCTCTCTAGAAATGTCACACCAAACCTCAATAAGAAAACACGAACATCAAGGCAAAACGATCTCCAATAAAACCTCTAAGGAGTCCGACCCAAATGATGGTCGGACTACCCTAAATAGCTTCAGCTAATCTTGAAGATCCAGCCAAGGGATATGAGACTCCGTCCAAAGCTTCAGCCCGAGTTGTAATCGAGTGTCGGTCGAATCTTGAAGGTCACGTGTTGCTGAAGACCGAGCAACCGTTGTTCTTGAAGAACAACTTGAGTTGCTAGGTGTTGGTGAAGAAAGCTCTAGCTCTCAAACCTAGAAAATTGAATGGAGAAAGCAGGTCCCCTAAAAATCAGACTTTACTCTTTCTTTCACTGACTTTTCTGAACATTTTGACTTGGTGTTTTAAAGAAGAAGTACTCCTAAAACCTCTACTTGTTCCTTCTCTTTTGGACCTGACTTTGAGTTCCATTCAGAAACCAAGGGGTGCCTTCATCATTGTCTCTACATCCTCTTAATGTCAGAAAATACTAAAATGCATCTCGACTTCTTCTTCCATAAATTTCCCGTCCAAACTTCGATTGGATTTCCGTTTTCACCATTGGGTTCATTATTGACTCCACTTGTCATTTGACTTTGATTTTGACTAAAATGACAAAATACCCCCGGTACTCTTTTCTTCCGTCTCGCCCACATGAGATAACCATGTGATAAATGCTTCATTTTATTCTGAATCAAGCTTCTTACTCCAAATAAGCTACCAAACAAGAAAAACACATAAATTATGAGAGATAATACCCGAAACGAACTAACTCATCGAAGTTACGTAATCTGAATGTGGCATTTTAATGCCACATCATAGTACAATAAACATCTTCGTCATCTCTTGATTATCAGGTGACCAATTACAATTTCTTTTCCGAGGAGCTTGACTTTCACATTTCAGATTGTTACACATTTTCTTTTCAGGTCGAGTCAAGAAGTTGTTGATCCATAATTAACTAGCAACCTTCTTTGTTGTGTTTCTACATTCTTCGATTTCTTCATATCTTGATATTTCCTTACTTCCTTTTCTGCCTACTCTTTTCAACAATTCTTTCCCTTTTCCAATGGATCATCATGAGAATTAAACAGTATAATTCCAAGAACATAAGTTGCTGAATATCTAAGATCGGCAACTTGTCTCGGTAATGCACAACCTATGTCGATCTCTTTATGATTGAAAAATTCTACCTGAAACCCAAAATTATTTTCCTAATGGTCATATAGAAATTTCTTTGGAAATCATAAGACTTGAACCTAAAATATAAAAAGCGGAAGGCTTACCATTCCTCGCATATCCAAAGCTTTGGGACTGTTAGCTTCTTCACATCGTGTTAAGAAAGAAGATAGCTTAGGCAATGTACGCCATTGAAGAACAAGCAACTCATCCATGGAAACATGTTTAATAATCAATCTATCTTCTCCGATTTCGTGAAAAACTTGCAACTGCATTTAAACCACAACTAGATTATAAACAAAACCAAAAAATAACATTAAACAAATAAATAAATATATATATGTAATATAAATGTTACATGTATTCATTATATAGGTGAGTTAGAGTGAGAAACAAACTACACACATGACACATAATAAATTAACACATGACACATAACACATTAACAAATAACGCATTATAATTAAGCCAATTAATGTCTGCGAATAGTATCAACTCTGTCTTTCTCTCTCTACATTGTACTTCTTTTTTCTTTATCCCGCTCTCACCAGGTTCCAATATGAAAAACTGAAGATTATAAACCCCAAAATTGTTACCACTGAAGAACAAATTATACAAATTTAGGAAGAGCCCTGATATATTTATAATAATTTACTAAAATCCTAAAATTGTTACTCTTATAATTTTTCTGTGATTTGATTTCCATCGACTTGGGGCATCGAAACCTCCCATAGCAAATAACATTTAAAACAAATTATAAGTCATGCATCACATAACAAATCATGTTTTACGAGTATCTGAATACAAGAGTTAGCGAAGCATGGTGAAACAATTAATACACGGGAATAAGATAAAGAAAAAAAAAAGAGTTAAGGTTGAAATCCCCCTTTTCCGATATGGCGCGAGGCTAGGATCATCTTGAAAATATGAATATGTAGGTGTTACTAATATCCCTTAGCAATGTTCTGATTTCCCCTTAACAGTGCAAAATAGGCGTCTCCTCAACAAACCAGTATTCCCGTTAGCAACTAGACTCTTTTACATCCTCTCAAACTAAAACCACCAAGAAAACTTCACTAAGCCTTCTCTCTCTAGAAATGTCACACCAAACCTCAATAAAAAAACACGAACATCAAGGCAAAACGATCTCCAATAAAACCCCTAAGGAGTCTGACCCAAATGATGGTCGGACTACCCTAAATAGCTTCGGCTAAGGCTTGAAGATCCGGCCAAGAGATATGAGAATCCGTCAAAAGCTTCAGCTCGAGTTGTAATCGAGTGTCGATCGAATCTTGAAGGTCACGTGTTGTTGAAGACCGAGCAACCCTTATTCTTGAAGAACAACTTGAGTTGCTAGGTGTTGGTGAAGAAAGCTCTAGCTCTCAAACCTTGAAAATTGAATAGAGAAAGAAGGCCCCCCAAAAATCAGACTCTACTCTTTCTTTTATAACCCCAAAACCACTTACTTTTCTGAACATTTTGACTTGGTGTTTTAAAGAGGAAGTACTCCTAAAACCTCTACTTGTTCCTTCTCTTTTGGGCATGACTTTGAGTTCCATTTAGAAACCAAGGGGTGCCTTCATCATTGTCTCTACATCCTATTAATGTCAGAAAATACTAAAATGCATCTCGACTTCTTATTCCATAAATTTCTCGTCCAAACTCTGATTGGATTTCCGTTTTCACCATTGGGTTCATCATTGACTCCACTTGTCATTTGACCTTTGATTTTGACTAAAATGACAAAATACTCCCGATACTCATTACCTCCGTCTCGCCCACATGAGATAACCATGTGATAAATGCTTCATTTTATTCCGAATCAAGCTTCTTACTCCAAATAAGCAACCAAACAAGAAAAACACATAAATTATGAGAGATAAAACCCGAAACGCACTAACTCATCGAAGTTAAGTAATCTGAATGTGGCATTTTAACGCCACATCATAGTACAAAAAACATCTTCATCAGCTCTTGCTTATCAGGTGACCAATTACAATTTCTTTTCCGAGGAGCTTGACTTTCACATTTCAGACTGTTACACATTTTCCTTTCAGTCGAGTCAAGAAGTTGTTGATCCATATTTAACAAGCAACCTTCTTTGTTGTGTTTCTACATTCTTCGATTTCTTCATATCTTGATATGTCCTTACTTCCCTTTCTGCCTACTCTTTTCAGCAATTCTTTCCTTTTCCCAATGGATCATCATTAGAATTAAACAGTATAATTCCAAGAACATAAGTTGCTGAATATCTAAGATCGGCAGCTTGTCGCAGTAATCAACAACCTGTGTCGATCTCTTTATGATTGAAAAATTCTAACTGAAACCCAAAATTATTTTCCTAATGGTCATATAGACATTTCTTTGGAGATAATAAGACTAGAACCTGAAATATACAAAGCGGAAGGCTTACCATTCCTCGCATATCCAAAGCTTTGGGACTGTTAGCTTCTTCACATCGTCTTAAGAAAGAAGATAGCTTAGGTAATGTACGCCATTGAACAACATGCAACTCATCCATGGAAACTTGTTTAAATATAAATCTATCTTCTCCGCTTTCGTGAAAAACTTGCAATTGCATTTAAACCACAGTCATACTGGATTATAACCAAAACCAAAGGTAACATTAAACAAATAAATAAATATATATATATATATGTATATATAATATATAAATATTTCAGGTATTCATTATATAGGTGAGTTAGAGAGAGAAACAAACTACACACATGACAGATAACAAATTAACACATGACACATAGCACATTAACACATAACACATTATAATTAGACCAATTAATGTCTGTGATTAGTATCAACTCTGTCTTTCTCTCTCTAGATTGTACTTCTTTTTTCTTTATCCCCCTCTCATCAGGTTCCAATATGAAAAATTGAAGATTATAAACCCTAAAATTGTTACCACTGAAGAACAAATTATACAAATTTAGGAAGAGCCCTGATATATTTATAATAATTTACTAAAACCCTAAAATTGTTACTCTTATAATTTTTCTGTGATTTGATTTCCATCGACTTGGGGCATCGAAACCTCCCATATCAAATAACATTTAAAACAAATTATAACACATGCATCACATAACAAATCATGTTTCACGAGTATCTGAATACAAGAGTTAGCGAAGCATGGTGAAACAATTAATACACGGGGATAAGATAAAGAAAAACAAGAGTTAAGGTTGAAATCCCCCTTTTCTGATATGACGCGAGGCTAGGATCATCTTGAAAATATGAATATGTATGTGTTACTAATATCCCTTAGCAATGTTCTGATTTCCCCTTAACAGTGCAAAATAGGAGTCTCCTCAACAAACCAGTATTCCCGTTAGCAACTAGACTCTTTTACATCCTCTAAAACTAAAACCACCAAGAAAACTTCACTAAGCCTTCTCTCTCTAGAAATGTCACACCAAACCTCAATCAAAAAACTCGAACATCAAGGCAAAACGATCTCCAATAAAACCCCTAAGGAGTCTGACCCAAATGATGGTCGGACTACCCTAAATAGCTTCGGCTAAGGCTTTAAGATCCGGCCAAGAGATTTGAGATTCCATCAAAAGCTTCAGCCCGAGTTGTAATCGAGTGTCGATCGAATTTTGAAGGTCACGTGTTTTGAAGACCGAGCAACCCTTATTCTTGAAAAACAACTTGAGTTGCTAGGAGTTGGTGAAGAAAGCTCTAGCTCTCAAACCTTGAAAATTGAATAGAGAAAGAAGGTCCCCCAAAAATCAGACTTTACTCTTTCTTTATAACCCCAAAACCACTGACTTTTCTGAACATTTTGACTTGGTGTTTTAAAGAGGAATTACTCCTAAAACCTCCACTTGTTCCTTCTCTTTTGGGCATGACTTTGAGTTCCATTTAGAAACCAAGGGGTGCCTTCATCATTGTCTCTACATCCTATTAATGTCAGAAAATACTAAAATGCATCTCGACTTCTTATTCCATAAATTTCTCGTCCAAACTCCGATTGGATTTCCGTTTTCACCATTGGGTTCATCATTGATTCCACTTGTCATTTGACCTTTGATTTTGACTAAAATGACAAAATACCCTCCGTTAAACCCTAAAATTGTTACCGCTGAAGAACAAATTATACAAATTTAGGAAGAGCCCTGATATATTTATAATAATTTACTAAAACCCTAAAATTGTCACTCTTATAATTTTTCTGTGATTTAATTTTCATCGACTTGGGGCATCGAAACCTCCCATTTGCAAATCTCCCATTTGTAGTTAGTTTGAATCCATCTTCATGACTGAAGAGGAGAGTAATCTAAAAGCTATCTTAATTGTGTAACCTGTATAAATTTTTGTGTTGGTTTCCGTAGTAATGTTATTTCAATGTATTCTTTCACATTTATGTAATTGTTTTACATTGATCATGTAAAGTGCACCAGTTTGGTAAAACATTTTCCTTTTTTGTGTTTCTGCTCTTCTTCCTTTTCTATTTAACTTTATTGATCTTTGTAAGACTTATTTGTGGCTTGAAAGATACGATTACAAGTGATAACAAATGCATATACTATCAAATGAGTTGATAATGAACAAATATGATACTAATCTATATAATAAAAGAGGAGGGTATCTTTCCCCCTCCTCCCAACGGCTTAGATTTATGCTTGGACATTTATATCAGACGGCCTACATACGTTTTTCCGACATTAAATGGTTGTGATGTGGAGTATAAACCATCCAACGGTTTAAAATGAGAAAGGAAAGAAACAAAGCATCTTGCAAAAGATTCTTTTTTTTGAAAACACCCATCTTCCCAAAACCCTTTCTCTCTCATTTCTCCCGCACGCAGGTTTCTCTCCCTCCCATTCTCTCTCCTCATCCTCTTCCCATCTCCTATCCTCTTCACTCCATACAACTTTCTCTCCCAAGGTTAGAAACCTCTCCTTCTATCTTACTGCATCGATTTGTATTTAGGGTTTTGATTTCTAAGTAAACAGGGTCATTTTTAACTCATTTTGGGTATCTTTCTCAAAGTATTTCTAAGTAATTAGGGTTCTCTAATTTAGTAACAGATTTCTCAAAGTATTTTTAAGTAATTAGGGTTCTCTGATTTAGTAATAGATTTTGTACCAAGTCATTTTGTGTTTAGGGTTTATGAGAAAAATTAAGTAATAGATTTTGTACCAAGTCATTTTGTGTTTAGGGTTTAAGGTTTATGACAAAAATTAGTGCTTAACCTAGGGCTACAAAATAGAACGAACCTCTGCTTTTCTCTCTCGCTCTTCACTTTCACATCAAATCGGTTCAAAATTTTGATTTAGGTTATCCAATAGAAAAGATTCTTCTTCTTAGTGGTGCCTAATTTTTATATCCAAAGATTCTTCTTCTTAGGGTTATCAAATCGGTTCAGAGTTTGAGTTTTATTAAATTTGTTTTCGTACATCATTGTGTTTTTAAGTGATCTTTGAGTTGATGTTATATCGAGATTTTGAGTGGTGCCTAATTTTTATATCCAAAGAACTCTTTATGCAGGTAGGATTTGGCATCATTACTTCAGGAACAAAGCTTACTGAAGCATCTAAATCGCATGTTAATGTGAACTCTGAAGCTAATCCAGTACTTTGGCTTCATTATTTCAGCAAAATAGGGTTATGTCCGCATTGGTTGTGCTTATGTTAGTAGCAGTTTTAAATTCATAATTGTTTTTTTAGATACATGCCTCTATTTTCTGCTTGAAGCGCCATTGGAAACTCAACTCATGACCTATTATATTGAGTAAAATGTCTGACCGAGCTTGAAAAGTTAATGTTATATCTCAACTTTCTTCTCTTTAGATTTCAAGTATCTCCTTGAGTTGTTCCAAAACTCAGGTGATGTAGCATAGTTCGCTCCTACTACTTATATGCTTTCTTTATTTACATCTCTTTTTTACTGTGTTCAAGTATGGTTTCGTTTTAGGCTTAGTAGTGAAAGATTGTAGCATAATCTTCTAAGTAATAAGGCATTACTATAACAAAGTATTGACCAAATGGGCACTGTTAAAATTGTAGTGATAAGGTAGCTTAGATATCTTAGTTTTCTTTAATTGTTTTAATTCATTTTCTCCTTCTTCCTAGGGTTTATGAGATCTTTGTTTTAGTCGTTTAGATTTGTGGCTTCCATACGGTTTCCGAAATTGAGACTATGATATCGAGTCAATTAGATTATTCCTCAACCGACTCAATAATAAGTTATTATTCTTATTCTTTGTTCTTCTTTACATGTAGACCTTGGTTGAGTTTTATGATTTCTTTGTTATTTGGTTCCGCAACAAGTTCCATCTACATAAATGGCCTCTCCATTTACAATAATTTCTTATTTTTCTCTATTGATCTCTATTCTAAATATTTTAATCTTTAGTCGGAAAAATCTAATTTTCTTCTTATATGGTTTTAAGAACAGATGAACATCTAGGCATTCAGATGAAGATGTAAATGCTTTGATCTCTCTGATAAGAAAATTTCGAGAAGTGTATGAATCTCTTTATTGTTGTTTCATATGTCTGTTAGCTCCGGAATCTGATTTTAAAACACATTCCTTTTTATTTATTTAAGGTATTTATTTTGTTTTCCTTTTTTTTTGACAGGGTTTGAAGAAGGTGTATGTGACAACAACGCCGAACTGATACTCCAAACTTTGTAAACTCCCTTTTTTTCATGAACTGCAATTAATTTTAAACTTTTTTGATTAGTTATGTCTACAGACTCAAACACTTTGAGTCAGGTTACCGTACAGAAGGGGCTCTTAATTCAAATTCTTCGAGTCAATTTAGATTTACACTTGAATTTCAGATATGAATCTAGAATAAGAAACAAACACTATTATCTTCTATGAATGTCGGTTATAGCAATAGTTTGGACTTTTTTTGTTTGTTTGCAGCTTGACACAATATTTGAGATAATAGTATTTGTGTTGTTCACACAAGGATCACCCCAAGTTCAAAAGACAAGGTGATACCTATTTGTCGAGCACACATTGACTCGGACCGAAGCCTTTCGTGGGTTTCAGTTTGTGTTGTCTTATTTGGGCAGTAGGCATGTACCCATCAAGGCCAACTTGGGAAAGTTGTGAAGCGTGGTAAGATGGAGTTTTTCGTTGATAAAAAGACCGTGAAATTAACTGCGATCATGATATATTGTGGTGGTATTGTTAAAATTAATATCAATATGAATGTGCAGATTCATTCAAGGCGGTGTATGATGAGGATTGTCGATGTACCAGAGGCCATTCATGAGAGGAAAGCTATACATACATTTCAGCGTGGGGTTTCCCGACTCTTGGGACTCCAGGGCAGTGCAAGGCACCGAAGACTGTGTTTAGTTGTTTTATGCATTTGAAAGAACTGTCTGTGCCCCACGGGCACGGGTTACACCCTCGTAAGTATAATACGTCAAACAAACATTTAAAACAAATTATAAGTCATGCATCACATATCAAATCATGTTTCACGAGTGTCTGAATACAAGAGTTAGCGAAGCATGGTGAAACAATTAATACATGGGAATAAGATAAAGAAAAACACGAGTTAAGGTTGAAATCACCTTTTCCGATATGGCGCGAGGCTAGGATCATCTTGAAAATATGAATATGGATGTTCTGCCAATATCCCCTTAGCAATGTTCTGATTTCCCTTTAACAGTACAAAATAGGCGTCTCCTCAACAAACCAGGATTCCCGTTAGCAACTAGACTCTTTTACATCCTCTGAAACTAAAACCACCAAGAAAACTTCACTTAGCCTTCTCTCTCTAGAAATGTCACACCAAACCTCAATAAGAAAACACGAACATCAAGGCAAAACGATCTCCAATAAAACCTCTAAGGAGTCCGACCCAAATGATGGTCGGACTACCCTAAATAGCTTCAGCTAATCTTGAAGATCCAGCCAAGGGATATGAGACTCCGTCCAAAGCTTCAGCCCGAGTTGTAATCGAGTGTCGGTCGAATCTTGAAGGTCACGTGTTGCTGAAGACCGAGCAACCGTTGTTCTTGAAGAACAACTTGAGTTGCTAGGTGTTGGTGAAGAAAGCTCTAGCTCTCAAACCTTGAAAATTGAATGGAGAAAGCAGGTCCCCTAAAAATCAGACTTTACTCTTTCTTTCACTGACTTTTCTGAACATTTTGACTTGGTGTTTTAAAGAAGAAGTACTCCTAAAACCTCTACTTGTTCCTTCTCTTTTGGACCTGACTTTGAGTTCCATTCAGAAACCAAGGGGTGCCTTCATCATTGTCTCTACATCCTCTTAATGTCAGAAAATACTAAAATGCATCTCGACTTCTTCTTCCATAAATTTCCCGTCCAAACTTCGATTGGATTTCCGTTTTCACCATTGGGTTCATTATTGACTCCACTTGTCATTTGACTTTGATTTTGACTAAAATGACAAAATACCCCCGGTACTCTTTTCTTCCGTCTCGCCCACATGAGATAACCATGTGATAAATGCTTCATTTTATTCTGAATCAAGCTTCTTACTCCAAATAAGCTACCAAACAAGAAAAACACATAAATTATGAGAGATAATACCCGAAACGAACTAACTCATCGAAGTTACGTAATCTGAATGTGGCATTTTAATGCCACATCATAGTACAATAAACATCTTCGTCATCTCTTGATTATCAGGTGACCAATTACAATTTCTTTTCCGAGGAGCTTGACTTTCACATTTCAGATTGTTACACATTTTCTTTTCAGGTCGAGTCAAGAAGTTGTTGATCCATAATTAACTAGCAACCTTCTTTGTTGTGTTTCTACATTCTTCGATTTCTTCATATCTTGATATTTCCTTACTTCCTTTTCTGCCTACTCTTTTCAACAATTCTTTCCCTTTTCCAATGGATCATCATGAGAATTAAACAGTATAATTCCAAGAACATAAGTTGCTGAATATCTAAGATCGGCAACTTGTCTCGGTAATGCACAACCTATGTCGATCTCTTTATGATTGAAAAATTCTACCTGAAACCCAAAATTATTTTCCTAATGGTCATATAGAAATTTCTTTGGAAATCATAAGACTTGAACCTAAAATATAAAAAGCGGAAGGCTTACCATTCCTCGCATATCCAAAGCTTTGGGACTGTTAGCTTCTTCACATCGTGTTAAGAAAGAAGATAGCTTAGGCAATGTACGCCATTGAAGAACAAGCAACTCATCCATGGAAACATGTTTAATAATCAATCTATCTTCTCCGATTTCGTGAAAAACTTGCAACTGCATTTAAACCACAACTAGATTATAAACAAAACCAAAAAATAACATTAAACAAATAAATAAATATATATATGTAATATAAATGTTACATGTATTCATTATATAGGTGAGTTAGAGTGAGAAACAAACTACACACATGACACATAATAAATTAACACATGACACATAACACATTAACAAATAACGCATTATAATTAAGCCAATTAATGTCTGCGAATAGTATCAACTCTGTCTTTCTCTCTCTACATTGTACTTCTTTTTTCTTTATCCCGCTCTCACCAGGTTCCAATATGAAAAACTGAAGATTATAAACCCCAAAATTGTTACCACTGAAGAACAAATTATACAAATTTAGGAAGAGCCCTGATATATTTATAATAATTTACTAAAATCCTAAAATTGTTACTCTTATAATTTTTCTGTGATTTGATTTCCATCGACTTGGGGCATCGAAACCTCCCATAGCAAATAACATTTAAAACAAATTATAAGTCATGCATCACATAACAAATCATGTTTTACGAGTATCTGAATACAAGAGTTAGCGAAGCATGGTGAAACAATTAATACACGGGAATAAGATAAAGAAAAAAAAAAGAGTTAAGGTTGAAATCCCCCTTTTCCGATATGGCGCGAGGCTAGGATCATCTTGAAAATATGAATATGTAGGTGTTACTAATATCCCTTAGCAATGTTCTGATTTCCCCTTAACAGTGCAAAATAGGCGTCTCCTCAACAAACCAGTATTCCCGTTAGCAACTAGACTCTTTTACATCCTCTCAAACTAAAACCACCAAGAAAACTTCACTAAGCCTTCTCTCTCTAGAAATGTCACACCAAACCTCAATAAAAAAACACGAACATCAAGGCAAAACGATCTCCAATAAAACCCCTAAGGAGTCTGACCCAAATGATGGTCGGACTACCCTAAATAGCTTCGGCTAAGGCTTGAAGATCCGGCCAAGAGATATGAGAATCCGTCAAAAGCTTCAGCTCGAGTTGTAATCGAGTGTCGATCGAATCTTGAAGGTCACGTGTTGTTGAAGACCGAGCAACCCTTATTCTTGAAGAACAACTTGAGTTGCTAGGTGTTGGTGAAGAAAGCTCTAGCTCTCAAACCTTGAAAATTGAATAGAGAAAGAAGGCCCCCCAAAAATCAGACTCTACTCTTTCTTTTATAACCCCAAAACCACTTACTTTTCTGAACATTTTGACTTGGTGTTTTAAAGAGGAAGTACTCCTAAAACCTCTACTTGTTCCTTCTCTTTTGGGCATGACTTTGAGTTCCATTTAGAAACCAAGGGGTGCCTTCATCATTGTCTCTACATCCTATTAATGTCAGAAAATACTAAAATGCATCTCGACTTCTTATTCCATAAATTTCTCGTCCAAACTCTGATTGGATTTCCGTTTTCACCATTGGGTTCATCATTGACTCCACTTGTCATTTGACCTTTGATTTTGACTAAAATGACAAAATACTCCCGATACTCATTACCTCCGTCTCGCCCACATGAGATAACCATGTGATAAATGCTTCATTTTATTCCGAATCAAGCTTCTTACTCCAAATAAGCAACCAAACAAGAAAAACACATAAATTATGAGAGATAAAACCCGAAACGCACTAACTCATCGAAGTTAAGTAATCTGAATGTGGCATTTTAACGCCACATCATAGTACAAAAAACATCTTCATCAGCTCTTGCTTATCAGGTGACCAATTACAATTTCTTTTCCGAGGAGCTTGACTTTCACATTTCAGACTGTTACACATTTTCCTTTCAGTCGAGTCAAGAAGTTGTTGATCCATATTTAACAAGCAACCTTCTTTGTTGTGTTTCTACATTCTTCGATTTCTTCATATCTTGATATGTCCTTACTTCCCTTTCTGCCTACTCTTTTCAGCAATTCTTTCCTTTTCCCAATGGATCATCATTAGAATTAAACAGTATAATTCCAAGAACATAAGTTGCTGAATATCTAAGATCGGCAGCTTGTCGCAGTAATCAACAACCTGTGTCGATCTCTTTATGATTGAAAAATTCTAACTGAAACCCAAAATTATTTTCCTAATGGTCATATAGACATTTCTTTGGAGATAATAAGACTAGAACCTGAAATATACAAAGCGGAAGGCTTACCATTCCTCGCATATCCAAAGCTTTGGGACTGTTAGCTTCTTCACATCGTCTTAAGAAAGAAGATAGCTTAGGTAATGTACGCCATTGAACAACATGCAACTCATCCATGGAAACTTGTTTAAATATAAATCTATCTTCTCCGCTTTCGTGAAAAACTTGCAATTGCATTTAAACCACAGTCATACTGGATTATAACCAAAACCAAAGGTAACATTAAACAAATAAATAAATATATATATATATATATGTATATATAATATATAAATATTTCAGGTATTCATTATATAGGTGAGTTAGAGAGAGAAACAAACTACACACATGACAGATAACAAATTAACACATGACACATAGCACATTAACACATAACACATTATAATTAGACCAATTAATGTCTGTGATTAGTATCAACTCTGTCTTTCTCTCTCTAGATTGTACTTCTTTTTTCTTTATCCCCCTCTCATCAGGTTCCAATATGAAAAATTGAAGATTATAAACCCTAAAATTGTTACCACTGAAGAACAAATTATACAAATTTAGGAAGAGCCCTGATATATTTATAATAATTTACTAAAACCCTAAAATTGTTACTCTTATAATTTTTCTGTGATTTGATTTCCATCGACTTGGGGCATCGAAACCTCCCATATCAAATAACATTTAAAACAAATTATAACACATGCATCACATAACAAATCATGTTTCACGAGTATCTGAATACAAGAGTTAGCGAAGCATGGTGAAACAATTAATACACGGGGATAAGATAAAGAAAAACAAGAGTTAAGGTTGAAATCCTCCTTTTCTGATATGACGCGAGGCTAGGATCATCTTGAAAATATGAATATGTATGTGTTACTAATATCCCTTAGCAATGTTCTGATTTCCCCTTAACAGTGCAAAATAGGAGTCTCCTCAACAAACCAGTATTCCCGTTAGCAACTAGACTCTTTTACATCCTCTAAAACTAAAACCACCAAGAAAACTTCACTAAGCCTTCTCTCTCTAGAAATGTCACACCAAACCTCAATCAAAAAACTCGAACATCAAGGCAAAACGATCTCCAATAAAACCCCTAAGGAGTCTGACCCAAATGATGGTCGGACTGCCCTAAATAGCTTCGGCTAAGGCTTTAAGATCCGGCCAAGAGATTTGAGATTCCATCAAAAGCTTCAGCCCGAGTTGTAATCGAGTGTCGATCGAATTTTGAAGGTCACGTGTTTTGAAGACCGAGCAACCCTTATTCTTGAAAAACAACTTGAGTTGCTAGGAGTTGGTGAAGAAAGCTCTAGCTCTCAAACCTTGAAAATTGAATAGAGAAAGAAGGTCCCCCAAAAATCAGACTTTACTCTTTCTTTATAACCCCAAAACCACTGACTTTTCTGAACATTTTGACTTGGTGTTTTAAAGAGGAATTACTCCTAAAACCTCCACTTGTTCCTTCTCTTTTGGGCATGACTTTGAGTTCCATTTAGAAACCAAGGGGTGCCTTCATCATTGTCTCTACATCCTATTAATGTCAGAAAATACTAAAATGCATCTCGACTTCTTATTCCATAAATTTCTCGTCCAAACTCCGATTGGATTTCCGTTTTCACCATTGGGTTCATCATTGATTCCACTTGTCATTTGACCTTTGATTTTGACTAAAATGACAAAATACCCTCCGTTAAACCCTAAAATTGTTACCGCTGAAGAACAAATTATACAAATTTAGGAAGAGCCCTGATATATTTATAATAATTTACTAAAACCCTAAAATTGTCACTCTTATAATTTTTCTGTGATTTAATTTTCATCGACTTGGGGCATCGAAACCTCCCATTTGCAAATCTCCCATTTGTAGTTAGTTTGAATCCATCTTCATGACTGAAGAGGAGAGTAATCTAAAAGCTATCTTAATTGTGTAACCTGTATAAATTTTTGTGTTGGTTTCCGTAGTAATGTTATTTCAATGTATTCTTTCACATTTATGTAATTGTTTTACATTGATCATGTAAAGTGCACCAGTTTGGTAAAACATTTTCCTTTTTTGTGTTTCTGCTCTTCTTCCTTTTCTATTTAACTTTATTGATCTTTGTAAGACTTATTTGTGGCTTGAAAGATACGATTACAAGTGATAACAAATGCATATACTATCAAATGAGTTGATAATGAACAAATATGATACTAATCTATATAATAAAAGAGGAGGGTATCTTTCCCCCTCCTCCCAACGGCTTAGATTTATGCTTGGACATTTATATCAGACGGCCTACATACGTTTTTCCGACATTAAATGGTTGTGATGTGGAGTATAAACCATCCAACGGTTTAAAATGAGAAAGGAAAGAAACAAAGCATCTTGCAAAAGATTCTTTTTTTTGAAAACACCCATCTTCCCAAAACCCTTTCTCTCTCATTTCTCCCGCACGCAGGTTTCTCTCCCTCCCATTCTCTCTCCTCATCCTCTTCCCATCTCCTATCCTCTTCACTCCATACAACTTTCTCTCCCAAGGTTAGAAACCTCTCCTTCTATCTTACTGCATCGATTTGTATTTAGGGTTTTGATTTCTAAGTAAACAGGGTCATTTTTAACTCATTTTGGGTATCTTTCTCAAAGTATTTCTAAGTAATTAGGGTTCTCTAATTTAGTAACAGATTTCTCAAAGTATTTTTAAGTAATTAGGGTTCTCTGATTTAGTAATAGATTTTGTACCAAGTCATTTTGTGTTTAGGGTTTATGAGAAAAATTAAGTAATAGATTTTGTACCAAGTCATTTTGTGTTTAGGGTTTAGGGTTTATGACAAAAATTAGTGCTTAACCTAGGGCTACAAAATAGAACGAACCTCTGCTTTTCTCTCTCGCTCTTCACTTTCACATCAAATCGGTTCAAAATTTTGATTTAGGTTATCCAATAGAAAAGATTCTTCTTCTTAGTGGTGCCTAATTTTTATATCCAAAGATTCTTCTTCTTAGGGTTATCAAATCGGTTCAGAGTTTGAGTTTTATTAAATTTGTTTTCGTACATCATTGTGTTTTTAAGTGATCTTTGAGTTGATGTTATATCGAGATTTTGAGTGGTGCCTAATTTTTATATCCAAAGAACTCTTTATGCAGGTAGGATTTGGCATCATTACTTCAGGAACAAAGCTTACTGAAGCATCTAAATCGCATGTTAATGTGAACTCTGAAGCTAATCCAGTACTTTGGCTTCATTATTTCAGCAAAATAGGGTTATGTCCGCATTGGTTGTGCTTATGTTAGTAGCAGTTTTAAATTCATAATTGTTTTTTTAGATACATGCCTCTATTTTCTGCTTGAAGCGCCATTGGAAACTCAACTCATGACCTATTATATTGAGTAAAATGTCTGACCGAGCTTGAAAAGTTAATGTTATATCTCAACTTTCTTCTCTTTAGATTTCAAGTATCTCCTTGAGTTGTTCCAAAACTCAGGTGATGTAGCATAGTTCGCTCCTACTACTTATATGCTTTCTTTATTTACATCTCTTTTTTACTGTGTTCAAGTATGGTTTCGTTTTAGGCTTAGTAGTGAAAGATTGTAGCATAATCTTCTAAGTAATAAGGCATTACTATAACAAAGTATTGACCAAATGGGCACTGTTAAAATTGTAGTGATAAGGTAGCTTAGATATCTTAGTTTTCTTTAATTGTTTTAATTCATTTTCTCCTTCTTCCTAGGGTTTATGAGATCTTTGTTTTAGTCGTTTAGATTTGTGGCTTCCATACGGTTTCCGAAATTGAGACTATGATATCGAGTCAATTAGATTATTCCTCAACCGACTCAATAATAAGTTATTATTCTTATTCTTTGTTCTTCTTTACATGTAGACCTTGGTTGAGTTTTATGATTTCTTTGTTATTTGGTTCCGCAACAAGTTCCATCTACATAAATGGCCTCTCCATTTACAATAATTTCTTATTTTTCTCTATTGATCTCTATTCTAAATATTTTAATCTTTAGTCGGAAAAATCTAATTTTCTTCTTATATGGTTTTAAGAACAGATGAACATCTAGGCATTCAGATGAAGATGTAAATGCTTTGATCTCTCTGATAAGAAAATTTCGAGAAGTGTATGAATCTCTTTATTGTTGTTTCATATGTCTGTTAGCTCCGGAATCTGATTTTAAAACACATTCCTTTTTATTTATTTAAGGTATTTATTTTGTTTTCCTTTTTTTTTGACAGGGTTTGAAGAAGGTGTATGTGACAACAACGCCGAACTGATACTCCAAACTTTGTAAACTCCCTTTTTTTCATGAACTGCAATTAATTTTAAACTTTTTTGATTAGTTATGTCTACAGACTCAAACACTTTGAGTCAGGTTACCGTACAGAAGGGGCTCTTAATTCAAATTCTTCGAGTCAATTTAGATTTACACTTGAATTTCAGATATGAATCTAGAATAAGAAACAAACACTATTATCTTCTATGAATGTCGGTTATAGCAATAGTTTGGACTTTTTTTGTTTGTTTGCAGCTTGACACAATATTTGAGATAATAGTATTTGTGTTGTTCACACAAGGATCACCCCAAGTTCAAAAGACAAGGTGATACCTATTTGTCGAGCACACATTGACTCGGACCGAAGCCTTTCGTGGGTTTCAGTTTGTGTTGTCTTATTTGGGCAGTAGGCATGTACCCATCAAGGCCAACTTGGGAAAGTTGTGAAGCGTGGTAAGATGGAGTTTTTCGTTGATAAAAAGACCGTGAAATTAACTGCGATCATGATATATTGTGGTGGTATTGTTAAAATTAATATCAATATGAATGTGCAGATTCATTCAAGGCGGTGTATGATGAGGATTGTCGATGTACCAGAGGCCATTCATGAGAGGAAAGCTATACATACATTTCAGCGTGGGGTTTCCCGACTCTTGGGACTCCAGGGCAGTGCAAGGCACCGAAGACTGTGTTTAGTTGTTTTATGCATTTGAAAGAACTGTCCGTGCCCCACGGGCACGGGTTACACCCTCGTAAGTATAATACGTCAAACAAACATTTAAAACAAATTATAAGTCATGCATCACATATCAAATCATGTTTCACGAGTGTCTGAACACAAGAGTTAGCGAAGCATGGTGAAACAATTAATACATGGGAATAAGATAAAGAAAAACACGAGTTAAGGTTGAAATCACCTTTTCCGATATGGCGCGAGGCTAGGATCATCTTGAAAATATGAATATGGATGTTCTGCCAATATCCCCTTAGCAATGTTCTGATTTCCCTTTAACAGTACAAAATAGGCGTCTCCTCAACAAACCAGGATTCCCGTTAGCAACTAGACTCTTTTACATCCTCTGAAACTAAAACCACCAAGAAAACTTCACTTAGCCTTCTCTCTCTAGAAATGTCACACCAAACCTCAATAAGAAAACACGAACATCAAGGCAAAACGATCTCCAATAAAACCTCTAAGGAGTCCGACCCAAATGATGGTCGGACTACCCTAAATAGCTTCAGCTAATCTTGAAGATCCAGCCAAGGGATATGAGACTCCGTCCAAAGCTTCAGCCCGAGTTGTAATCGAGTGTCGGTCGAATCTTGAAGGTCACGTGTTGCTGAAGACCGAGCAACCGTTGTTCTTGAAGAACAACTTGAGTTGCTAGGTGTTGGTGAAGAAAGCTCTAGCTCTCAAACCTTGAAAATTGAATGGAGAAAGCAGGTCCCCTAAAAATCAGACTTTACTCTTTATTTCACTGACTTTTCTGAACATTTTGACTTGGTGTTTTAAAGAAGAAGTACTCCTAAAACCTCTACTTGTTCCTTCTCTTTTGGACCTGACTTTGAGTTCCATTCAGAAACCAAGGGGTGCCTTCATCATTGTCTCTACATCCTCTTAATGTCAGAAAATACTAAAATGCATCTCGACTTCTTCTTCCATAAATTTCCCGTCCAAACTTCGATTGGATTTCCGTTTTCACCATTGGGTTCATTATTGACTCCACTTGTCATTTGACTTTGATTTTGACTAAAATGACAAAATACCCCCGGTACTCTTTTCTTCCGTCTCGCCCACATGAGATAACCATGTGATAAATGCTTCATTTTATTCTGAATCAAGCTTCTTACTCCAAATAAGCTACCAAACAAGAAAAACACATAAATTATGAGAGATAATACCCGAAACGAACTAACTCATCGAAGTTACGTAATCTGAATGTGGCATTTTAATGCCACATCATAG
Organism: Eschscholzia californica; assembly: GCF_041429995.1. NCBI lineage: Eukaryota > Viridiplantae > Streptophyta > Magnoliopsida > Ranunculales > Papaveraceae > Eschscholzia > Eschscholzia californica. The sequence goes on along the minus strand of NW_028238309.1, from coordinate 25,172,284 downwards.
TACAATAAACATCTTCGTCATCTCTTGATTATCAGGTGACCAATTACAATTTCTTTTCCGAGGAGCTTGACTTTCACATTTCAGATTGTTACACATTTTCTTTTCAGGTCGAGTCAAGAAGTTGTTGATCCATAATTAACTAGCAACCTTCTTTGTTGTGTTTCTACATTCTTCGATTTCTTCATATCTTGATATTTCCTTACTTCCTTTTCTGCCTACTCTTTTCAACAATTCTTTCCCTTTTCCAATGGATCATCATGAGAATTAAACAGTATAATTCCAAGAACATAAGTTGCTGAATATCTAAGATCGGCAACTTGTCTCGGTAATGCACAACCTATGTCGATCTCTTTATGATTGAAAAATTCTACCTGAAACCCAAAATTATTTTCCTAATGGTCATATAGAAATTTCTTTGGAAATCATAAGACTTGAACCTAAAATATAAAAAGCGGAAGGCTTACCATTCCTCGCATATCCAAAGCTTTGGGACTGTTAGCTTCTTCACATCGTGTTAAGAAAGAAGATAGCTTAGGCAATGTACGCCATTGAAGAACAAGCAACTCATCCATGGAAACATGTTTAATAATCAATCTATCTTCTCCGATTTCGTGAAAAACTTGCAACTGCATTTAAACCACAACTAGATTATAAACAAAACCAAAAAATAACATTAAACAAATAAATAAATATATATATGTAATATAAATGTTACATGTATTCATTATATAGGTGAGTTAGAGTGAGAAACAAACTACACACATGACACATAATAAATTAACACATGACACATAACACATTAACAAATAACGCATTATAATTAAGCCAATTAATGTCTGCGAATAGTATCAACTCTGTCTTTCTCTCTCTACATTGTACTTTTTTTTCTTTATCCCGCTCTCACCAGGTTCCAATATGAAAAACTGAAGATTATAAACCCCAAAATTGTTACCACTGAAGAACAAATTATACAAATTTAGGAAGAGCCCTGATATATTTATAATAATTTACTAAAATCCTAAAATTGTTACTCTTATAATTTTTCTGTGATTTGATTTCCATCGACTTGGGGCATCGAAACCTCCCATAGCAAATAACATTTAAAACAAATTATAAGTCATGCATCACATAACAAATCATGTTTTACGAGTATCTGAATACAAGAGTTAGCGAAGCATGGTGAAACAATTAATACACGGGAATAAGATAAAGAAAAAAAAAAGAGTTAAGGTTGAAATCCCCCTTTTCCGATATGGCGCGAGGCTAGGATCATCTTGAAAATAAGAATATGTATGTGTTACCAATATCTCCTTAGCAATGTTTTGATTTCCTCTTAACAGTGCAAAATAGGCGTCTCCTCAACAAACCAGAATTCCCGTTAACAACTAGACTCTTTTACATCCTCTCAAACTAAAACCACCAAGAAAACTTCACTACGCCTTCTCTCTCCAGAAATGTCACACCAAACCTCAATAAAAAAAACACGAACATCAAGGAAAAGATATCTCCAATAAAACCCCTAAGGAGTCTGACCCAAATGATGGTCGGACAACCCTAAATAGCTTCGGCTAAGTCTTGAAGATCCGGCCAAGAGATATGAGATTCCGTCAAAAGCTTCTTCACATTGTCTTAAGAAAGAAGATAGTTAGGCAATGTACACCATTGAACAACATGCAACTCATCCATGGAAACTTGTTTAAATATCAATCTATCTTCTCCGATTTCGTGAAAAACTTGCAACTGCATTTAAACCACAGTGATACTGGATTATAACCAAAAAAAAAAAATAACATTTAACAAATATATATATATATATATATATGTATATATAATATATAAATATTACAGGTATTCATTATATAGGTGAGTTAGAGAGAGAAACAAACTACACACCTGACAGATAACAAATTAACACGTGACACATTGCACATTAACACATAACACATTATAATTAGGCCCATTAATGTCTGTGGTTAGTATAACCTCTGTCTTTCTCTCTCTAGATTGTACTTCTTTTTTCTTTATCCCCCTCTCATCAGGTTCCAATTTGAAAAATTGAAGACTATAAACCCTAAAATTGTTACCACTGAAGAACAAATTATACAAATTTAGGAAGAGCCCTGATATATTTATAATAATTTACTAAAACCCTAAAATTGTTACTCTTATAATTTTTCTGTGATTTGATTTCCATCGACTTGGGCCATCGAAACCTCCCATATCAAATAACATTTAAAACAAATTATAACTCATGCATCACATAACAAATCATGTTTCACGAGTATCTGAATACAAGAGTTAGCGAAGCATGGTGAAACAATTAATACACAGGAATAAGATAAAGAAAAACAAGAGTTAAGGTTGAAATCCCCCTTCTCCGATATGGCGCGAGGCTAGGATCATCTTGAAAATATGAATATGTAGGTGTTACTAATATCCCTTAGCAATGTTCTGATTTTCCCTTAACAGTGCAAAATAGGCGTCTCCTCAACAAACCAGTATTCTCGTTAGCAACTAGACTCTTTTACATCCTCTCAAACTAAAACCACCAAGAAAACTTCACTAAGCCTTCTCTCTCTAGAAATGTCACACCAAACCTCAATAAAAAAACACGAACATCAAGGCAAAACGATCTCCAATAAAACCCCTAAGGAGTCTGACCCAAATGATGGTCGGACTACCCTAAATAGCTTCGGCTAAGGCTTGAAGATCCGGCCAAGAGATATGAGAATCCGTCAAAAGCTTCAGCTCGAGTTGTAATCGAGTGTCGATCGAATCTTGAAGGTCACTTGTTGTTGAAGACCGAGCAACCCTTATTCTTGAAGAACAACTTGAGTTGCTAGGTGTTGGTGAAGAAAGCTCTAGCTCTCAAACCTTGAAAATTGAATAGAGAAAGAAGGTCCCCCAAAAATCAGACTTTACTCTTTCTTTATAACCCCAAAACCACTGACTTTTCTGAACATTTTGACTTGGTGTTTTAAAGAGGAATTACTCCTAAAACCTCTACTTGTTCCTTCTCTTTTGGGCATGACTTTGAGTTCCATTTAGAAACCAAGGGGTGCCTTCATCATTGTCTCTACATCCTATTAATGTCAGAAAATACTAAAATGCATCTCGACTTCTTATTCCATAAATTTCTCGTCCAGACTCCGATTGGATTTCCGTTTTCACCATTGGGTTCATCATTGACTCCACTTGTCATTTGACCTTTGATTTTGACTAAAATGACAAAATACCCCCGATACTCATTTCTTCCATCTCGCGCACATGAGATAACCATGTGATAAATGCTTCATTTTATTCCGAATCACGCTTCTTACTCCAAATAAGCAACCAAACAAGAAAAACACATAAATTATGAGAGATAAAACCCGAAACGAACTAACTCACCGAAGTTAAGTAATCTGAATGTTGCATTTTAACGCCACATCATAGTACAAAAAACATCTTCATCAGCTCTTGCTTATCAGGTGACCAATTACAATTTCTTTTCCGAGGAGCTTGACTTTTACATTTCAGATTGTTACACATTTTCTTTTCAGGTCGAGTCAAGAAGTTGTTGATCCATATTTAACAAGTAACCTTCTTTGTTGTGTTTCTACATTCTTCGATTTCTTCATATCTTGATATGTCCTTACTTCCTTTTCTGCCTACTCTTTTCAGCAATTCTTTCCCTTTTCCAACGGATCATCATTAGAATTAAACAGTATAATTCCAAGAACATAAGTTGCTGAATATCTAAGATCGGCAGCTTGTCGCAGTAATCAACAACCTGTGTCGATCTCTTTATGATTGAAAAATTCTAACTGAAACCCAAAAATATTTTCCTAATGGTCATATAGACATTTCTTTGGAGATAATAAGACTAGAACCTGAAATATACAAAGCGGAAGGCTTACCATTCCTCGCATATCCAAAGCTTTGGGACTGTTAGCTTCTTCACATCGTCTTAAGAAAGAAGATAGCTTAGGTAATGTACGCCATTGAACAACATGGAACTCATCCATGGAAACTTGTTTAAATATAAATCTATCTTCTCCGCTTTCGTGAAAAACTTGCAACTGCATTTAAACCACAGTCATACTGGATTATAACCAAAACCAAAAGGTAACATTAAACAAATAAATATATATATATATATATATATGTATATATATAATATATAAATATTACAGGTATTCATTATATAGGTGAGTTAGAGAGAGAAACAAACTACACACATGACAGATAACAAATTAACACATGACACATAGCACATTAACACATAACACATTATAATTAGACCAATTAATGTCTGTGGTTAGTATCAACTCTGTCTTTCTCTCTCTAGATTGTACTTCTTTTTTCTTTATCCCCCTCTCATCAGGTTCCAATATGAAAAATTGAAGATTATAAACCCTAAAATTGTTACTACTGAAGAACAAATTATACAAATTTAGGAAGAGCCCTGATATATTTATAATAATTTACTAAAACCCTAAAATTGTTACTCTTATAATTTTTCTGTGATTTGATTTCCATCGACTTGGGCCATCGAAATTAACCTCCCATATCAAATAACATTTAAAACAAATTATAACTCATGCATCACATAACAAATCATGTTTCACGAGTATCTGAATACAAGAGTTAGCGAAGCATGGTGAAACAATTAATACACGGGAATAAGATAAAGAAAAACAAGAGTTAAGGTTGAAATCCCCCTTTTCCGATATGGCGCGAGGCTAGGATCATCTTGAAAATATGAATATGTATGTGTTACTAATATCCCTTAGCAATGTTCTGATTTCCCCTTAACAGTGCAAAATAGGCGTCTCCTTAACAAACCAGTATTCCCGTTAGCAACTAGACTCTTTTACATCCTCTAAAACTAAAACCACCAAGAAAACTTCACTAAGCCTTCTCTCTCTAGAAATGTCACACCAAACCTCAATCAAAAAACTCGAACATCAAGGGAAAACGATCTCCAATAAAACCCCTAAGGAGTCTGACCCAAATGATGGTCGGACTACCCTAAATAGCTTCGGCTAAAGCTTGAAGATCCGGCCAAGAGATTTGAGATTCCGTCAAAAGCTTCAGCCCGAGTTGTAATCGAGTGTCGATCGAATTTTGAAGGTCACGTGTTGTTGAAGACCGAGCAACCCTTATTCTTGAAGAACAACTTGAGTTGCTAGGTGTTGGTGAAGAAAGCTCTAGCTCTCAAACCTTGAAAATTGAATAGAGAAAGAAGGTCCCCCAAAAATCAGACTTTACTCTTTCTTTATAACCCCAAAACCACTGACTTTTCTGAACATTTTGACTTGGTGTTTTAAAGAGGAATTACTCCTAAAACCTCTACTTGTTCCTTCTCTTTTGGGCATGACTTTGAGTTCCATTTAGAAACCAAGGGGTGCCTTCATCATTGTCTCTACATCCTATTAATGTCAGAAAATACTAAAATGCATCTCGACTTCTTATTCCATAAATTTCTCGTCCAGACTCCGATTGGATTTCCGTTTTCACCATTGGGTTCATCATTGACTCCACTTGTCATTTGACCTTTGATTTTGACTAAAATGACAAAATACCCCCGATCCTCATTTCTTCCATCTCGCCCACATGAGATAACCATGTGATAAATGCTTCATTTTATTCCGAATCAAGCTTCTTACTCCAAATAAGCAACCAAACAAGAAAAACACATAAATTATGAGAGATAAAACCCGAAACGAACTCACTCATCGAAGTTAAGTAATCTGAATGTGGCATTTTAACGCCACATCATAGTACAAAAAACATCTTCATCAGCTCTTGCTTATCAGGTGACCAATTACAATTTCATTTCCGAGGAGCTTGACTTTCACATTTCAGATTGTTACACATTTTCTTTTCAGGTCGAGTCAAGAAGTAATTGATCCATATTTAACAAGCAACCTTTGTTGTTGTGTTTCTACATTCTTCGATTTCTTCATATCTTGATATGCCCTTACTTCCTTTTCTGCCTACTCTTTTCAGCAATTCTTTCCCTTTTCCAATGGATTATCATTAGAATTAAACAGTATAATTCCAAGAACATAAGTTGCTGAATATCTAAGATCGGCAGCTTGTCGCAGTAATCAACAACCTGTGTCGATCTCTTTATGATTGAAAAATTCTAACTGAAACCCAAAATTATTTTCCTAATGGTCATATAGACATTTCTTTGGAGATAATAAGACTAGAACCTGAAATATACAAAGCGGAAGGCTTACCATTCCTCGCATATCCAAAGCTTTGGGACTGTTAGCTTCTTCACATCGTCTTAAGAAAGAAGATAGCTTAGGCAATGTACGCCATTTAACAACATGCAACTCATCCATGGAAACTTGTTTAAATATCAATCTATCTTCTCCGATTTCGTGAAAAACTTGCAACTGCATTTAAACCACAGTCATACTGGATTATAACCAAAACCAAAAAATAACATTAAACAAATAAATAAATAAATATATATATAATATATAAATATTACAGGTATTCATTATATAGGTGAGTTAGAGAGAGAAACAAACTACACACATGACAGATAACAAATTAACACATGACACATAGCACATTAACACATAACACATTATAATTAGGCCCATTAATGTCTGTGGTTAGTATCAACTCTGTCTTTCTCTCTCTAGATTGTATTTCTTTTTTCTTTATCCCCCTCTCATCAGGTTCCAATATGAAAAATTGAAGATTATAAACCCTAAAATTGTTACCACTGAAGAACAAATTATACAAATTTAGGAAGAGCCCTGATATATTTATAATAATTTACTAAAACCCTAAAATTGTTACTCTTATAATTTTTCTGTGATTTGATTTCCATCGACTTGGGTCATCGAAACCTCCCATATCAAATTACATTTAAAACAAATTATAAGTCATGCATCACATAACAAATCATGTTTCACGAGTATCTGAATACAAGAGTTAGCGAAGCATGGTGTAACAATTAATACACGGGAATAAGATAAAGAAAAACAAGAGTTAAGGTTGAAATCCCCCTTTTCCGATATGGCGCGAGGCTAGGATCATCTTGAAAATATGAATATGTATGTGTTACTAATATCCCTTAGCAATGTTCAGATTTCCCCTTAACAGTGCAAAATAGGCGTCTCCTCAACAAACCAGTATTCCCGTTAGCAACTAGACTCTTTTGCATCCTCTAAAACTAAAACCACCAAGAAAACTTCACTAAGCCTTCTCTCTTTAGAAATTTCACACCAAACCTCAATCAAAAAACTCGAACATCAAGGGAAAACGATCTCCAATAAAACCCCTAAGGAGTCTGACCCAAATGATGGTCGGACTACCCTAAATAGCTTTGGCTAAAGCTTGAAGATCCGGCCAAGAGATTTGAGATTCCGTCAAAAGCTTCAGCCCGAGTTGTAATCGAGTGTCGATCGAATTTTGAAGGTCACGTGTTGTTGAAGACCGAGCAACCCTTATTCTTGAAGAACAACTTGAGTTGCTAGGTGTTGGTGAAGAAAGCTCTAGCTCTCAAACCTTGAAAATTGAATAGAGAAAGAAGGTCCCCCAAAAATCAGACTTTACTCTTTCTTTATAACCCCAAAACCACTGACTTTTCTGAACATTTTGACTTGGTGTTTTAAAGAGGAATTACTCCTAAAACCTCTACTTGTTCCTTCTCTTTTGGGCATGACTTTGAGTTCCATTTAGAAACCAAGGGGTGCCTTCATCATTGTCTCTACATCCTATTAATGTCAGAAAATACTAAAATGCATCTCGACTTCTTATTCCATAAATTTCTCGTCCAGACTCCGATTGGATTTCCGTTTTCACCATTGGGTTCATCATTGACTCCACTTGTCATTTGACCTTTGATTTTGACTAAAATGACAAAATACCCTCGATACTCATTTCTTCCATCTCGCCCACATGAGATAACCATGTGATAAATGCTTCATTTTATTCCGAATCAAGCTTCTTACTCCAAATAAGCAACCAAACAAGAAAAACACATAAATTATGAGAGATAAAACCCGAAACGAACTCACTCATCGAAGTTAAGTAATCTGAATGTTGCATTTTAACGCCACATCATAGTACAAAAAACATCTTCATCAGCTCTTGCTTATCAGGTGACCAATTACAATTTCTTTTCCGAGGAGCTTGACTTTCACATTTCAGATTGTTACACATTTTCTTTTCAGGTCGAGTCAAGAAGTTGTTGATCCATATTTAACAAGCAACCTTCGTTGTTGTGTTTCTACATTCTTCGATTTCTTCATATCTTGATACGTCCTTACTTCCTTTTCTGCCTACTCTTTTCAGCAATTCTTTCCCTTTTCCAATGGATTATCATTAGAATTAAACAGTATAATTCCAAGAACATAAGTTGCTGAATATCTAAGATCGACAGCTTGTCGCAGTAATCAACAACCTGTGTCGATCTCTTTATGATTGAAAAATTCTAACTGAAACCCAAAATTATTTTCCTAATGGTCATATAGACATTTCTTTGGAGATAATAAGACTAGAACCTGAAATATACAAAGCGGAAGGCTTACCATTCCTCGCATATCCAAAGCTTTGGGACTGTTAGCTTCTTCACACCGTCTTAAGAAAGAAGATAGCTTAGGCAATGTACGCCATTTAACAACATGCAACTCATCTATGGAAACTTGTTTAAATATCAATCTATCTTCTCCGATTTCGTGAAAAACTTGCAACTGCATTTAAACCACAGTCATACCTGGATTATAACCAAAACCAAAAAATAACATTAAACAAATAAATAAATAAATATATATATAATATATAAATATTACAGGTATTCATTATATAGGTGAGTTAGAGAAAGATACAAACTACACACATGACAGATAACAAATTAACACATGACACATAGCACATTAACACATAACACATTATAATTAGGCCCATTAATGTCTGTGGTTAGTATCAACTCTGTCTTTCTCTCTCTAGATTGTACTTCTTTTTTCTTTATCCCCCTCTCATCAGGTTCCAATATGAAAAATTAAAGATTATAAACCCTAAAATTGTTACCACTGAAGAACAAATTATACAAATTTAGGAAGAGCCCTGATAAATTTATAATAATTTACTAAAACCCTAAAATTGTTACTCTTATAATTTTTCTGTGATTTGATTTCCATCGACTTGGGCCATCGAAACCTCCCATATCAAATTACATTTAAAACAAATTATAAGTCATGCATCACATAACAAATCATGTTTCACGAGTATCTGAATACAAGAGTTAGCGAAGCATGGTGAAACAATTAATACACGGGAATAAGATAAAGAAAAACAAGAGTTAAGGTTGAAATCCCCCTTTTCCGGTATGGCGCGAGGCTAGGATCATCTTGAAAATATGAATATGTATGTGTTACCAATATCCCCTTAGCAATGGTCTCATTTTTCCTTAACAGTGCAAAATAGGCGTCTCCTCAACAAACCGATATTCCCGTTAGCAACTAGACTCTTTTACATCCTCTCAAACTAAAACCACCAAGAAAACTTCACTAAGACTTCTCTCTCTAGAAATATCACACCAAACCTCAATAAAAAAAACACGAACATCAAGGCAAAACGATCTCCAATAAAACCCCTAAGGAGTCTGACCCAACTGATGGTCGGACTACCCTAAATAGCTTCGGCTAAGTCTTGAAGATCCGGCCAAGTGATATGAGATTCCGTCAAAAGCTTCAGCCCGAGTTGTAATCGAGTGTCGATCGAATCTTGAAGGTCACGTGTTGTTGAAGACCGAGCAACCATTATTCTTGAAGAACAACTTGAGTTGCTAGGTGTTCGTGAAGAAAGCTCTAGCTCTCAAACCTTGAAAATCGAATAGAGAAAGAAGGTCCCCCAAAAATCAGACTTTACTCTTTCTTTATAACCCCAAATACACTGACTTTTCTGAACATTTTGACTTGGTGTTTTAAAGAGGAAGTACTCCTAAAACCTCTACTTGTTCCTTCTCTTTTGGGCATGACTTTGAGTTCCATTTAGAAACCAAGGGGTGCCTTCATCATTGTCTCTTCATCCTATTAATGTCAGAAAATACTAAAATGCATCTCGACTTCTTCTTCAATAAATTTCTCGTCCAAACTCCGATTGGATTTCCGTTTTCACCATTGGGTTCATCATTGACTCTAATTGTCATTTGACCTTTGATTTTGACTAAAATGACAAAATACCCCCGATACTCATTTCTTCTGTCTCGCCCACATGAGATAACCATGTGATAAATGCTCATTCTATTCCGAATCAAGTTTCTTACTCCAAATAAGAAACCAAACAAGAAAAACACATAAATTATGGGAGATAATACCCGAAACGAACTAACTCATCGAAGTTAAGTAATCTGAATGTGGCATTTTAACGCCACATCATAGTACAAAAAACATCTTCATCATCTCTTGATTATCAGGTGACCAATTACAATTTCTTTTCCGAGGAGCTTGACTTTCACATTTTAGATTGTTACACATTTTCTTTTTGGGTCGAGTTAAGAAGTTGTTGATCCATAATTAACTAGCAACCTTCTTTGTTGTGTTTCTACATTCTTCGATTTCTTCATATCTTGATATGTCCTTACTTCCTTTTCTGCCTACTCTTTTCAGCAATTCTTTCCCTTTTCCAATGGATCATCATGAGCATTACACAGTATAATTCCAAGAACATAAGTTGATGAATATCTAAGATCGGCAGCTTGTCTCACTAATCCACAACCTATGTCGATCTCTTTATGATTGAAAAATTCTACCTGAAACCCAAAATTATTTTCCTAATGGTCATATAGACATTTCTTTGGAAATAATAAGACTAGAACCTGAAATATAAAAAGCGGAAGGCTTACCATTAGCTTCTTCACATCGTCTTAAGAAAGAAGATAGCTTAGGCAATGTACGCCATTGAACAACAAGCAACTCATCCATGGAAACTTGTGTAATAATTAATCTATCTTCTCCGATTTCGTGAAAAACTTGCAATTGCATTTAAACCACAACTAGATTATAAACAAAACCGAAAAATAACATAAAACAAATAAATAAATATATATATATAATATAAATGTTACAGGTATTCATTATATAGGTGAGTTAGAGAGAGAAACAAACTACACACATGACACATAATAAATTAACACATGACACATAGCACATTAAAACATAACGCATTATAATTAGGCCAATTAATGTCTGCGGTTAGTATCAACTCTGTCTATCTCTCTCTACATTGTACTTCTTTTTTCTTTATCCTCCTCTCACCAGGTTCCAATATGAAAAACTGAAGATTATAAACCCCAAAATTGTTACCACTGAAGAACAAATTATACAAATTTAGGAAGAGCCCTGATATATTTATAATAATTTACTAAAATCCTAAAATTGTTACTCTTATAATTTTTCTGTGATTTGATTTCCATCGACTTGGGGCATCGAAACCTCCCATTTGCAAATCTCCCATTTGTAGTTAGTTTGAATCCAACTTCATGACTGAAGAGGAGAGTAATCTAAAAGCTATCTTAATTGTGTAACATGTATAAATTTATGTGTTGGTTTCCGTAGTAATGTTAGTTCAATGTATTGTTTTCCATTTATGTAATTGTTTTACATTGATCATGTAAAGAGCACCAGGTTGGTTAAACATTTTCCTTTTTTGTGCTTCTTCTCTTCTTCCTTTTCTATTTAATTGGACTGATCTTTGTAAGACTTATTTGTGGCTTGAAAGATACGATTACAAGTGATAACAAATGCATATACTCTTTCTGTTTAATTTAATTTATCTCTTTCTATTTTGATATGAGGTCAAGTTGATTTTAGTGTTCTTGCTCAACATTTAATGCTTAACATTGATTGTGTGTTGCATATTACAAGTGATAACAAATGCATACGCTCTTTCTTTCATCTAAGTCTCTCCTGAAGGAGTTGAAGGAGATGTCCTTCGACCAAGGTGACAATGCGAACAACTTGTCGGATAGGACAATTGATGTGGAAGATCATCAAGTCCGATTGATTTAGGGATCGTAGAGTTGTAGCTAGAGACCAACTACGATCGTCGAATTACGAAGTAATTCGCGGCTAACTTCGATCGGATCCTACAACAGGTAAGAGTGTCAAATTGATCTAGGATATGACTAGTGGGAGTGATACATAACAATAGGAATGTCCCATAAACATATCTCCTAGGCCTAAACAGGAATTAGGCAAAGATAGTACAAAAGGGCCAAAAACAGGGTTTTTGGGCTGAGGCCAATTCCGACACTTTTAGGGCTCGGATTGGGCGGACTTTTGGAGGGACGTTTCCTTATGTTATGAACATTAAATCTGTAAATTTTGGCTGGGTTTGGACGCCATCTGCTTGGGGAATTGAGAAAATATCAATAGTTGCTATTATCGACAATTTCCTTAAATCTTATTCTAAAGGGTGTTTTAGGAAACCTAAAAGGAGGTGGATTTTAATTAGGTTTCTATATAAACACTCTTAGGGCAGAGAATAAGGTGTGGAATTTCTCTCTAAGCTTTCTTACTCTACCATATCAAGTAGAGAGGAGAAAGTGAGCTAATTCCCATTAACTATCTATCTAGTCAAGAAGAAAGGAGTTCTTCTTCCAACCACCATTGGTGTGCTAGCTAAACAACAAGGTGGGAGATCAAGTTGATTGCTCGTGTCCCAAGTAGAGGAGCTACGCTTGAAGCTCTTGGTCTTTTCATAAGCAATTGGAAAGGTTCGAGGGAAAACTAGCGAATAAGGTATTTATCTTTCTAGTTTTACTTAGTATTATTATGGGCTTATGCATGTCATCTTGGGAATACTAGTGTAGACATTAGATGTCTTATTTCCACTATAAACACTAGTAGAAGGGTGTAAAACCCAACAGTGGGAGAAATCAATGGAGGTTCAAAGATGGAGATCTAGACGAACTAAAAGGCGAAACAAAAAGCAAACCAAAGGAGATTAGATCTTCCAGGTTAGGGGTCATACTAGGATCCATATGTGCTTGATTTACTTTCTCGCGCGCATTTACTTACTTTTTACGCTTTATGTCGTGGACGTTAGTTAGGCTAATTAGTTCACTAAAACAAACGCCAGACTAGCGTAAAAGTCCCTAAAAGTAATTTTGAGTATAGTGCCTATCCAAATTAAGACACTCCTCTACCTTGGGACATTGCGGGTAGGCCTATAGAAGAGGCCTACATGTCTAAATGGTTCTACTCAACGAGACCATCAAGAGAATCTTGGATACTCGAGGCAAAAGGATGGATTTTACACTAAACATGTAATCCATCAACCGAGAATCATATGGTATGATCAGTGAAAGTGTTCACTCACCTAAATCAATGAGAATCAAGGACAGGGCCCTAGTCCCCTTAGTTCTTGAGAGATGGGATCTCGGAATCGCATTATTCATCTAGGGACACGTTGTATCTTGAATAATGTGGAAAAAACTTAGGACTTTTTGCAAAAATTATCGAATGTAATACTTAGCAAAATCCTTTTTCTGTTTCATGTAGTTTTACTATGGCAAAAATCAATCTTTTCAACCTATGTTCAATCCTCGATGAGGACAAATTAAACATGGATAACTTCCTTGAATGGGAAAAGAGATTGAGAAGTGTTCTCAAGTCTACAAACAAAGAAAGCGTACTGGATACCCCTATTCCAAAGATAACTGCGAACTCAAAGGTCGAGGAGCAAAAGTAGGCCAAAAGTATCCGGATGAAATCAGTTTCAGTAACTTGCCTTATGTTGGCCACCATGGAGCCTAATCTTCTAAAGAGATTCAGGAAAATGGATGCGCACACAATCATCCGTCGATTAAGGGACATGTCCCAAAACAAATCACGGTTGAGGAAGTACGGGTCTTCTAAGGAAATCCGGAGTGGCATTGGAATGTCTGAATGAAAGAAAGAACTTCAACTGATTCAGAAGAACAAAGGGAAGAAGGAAGGAACTCACGGTTCCGACCAAGGTATCTATGTTATCGAAGTTAACTTAGCAAATACATTTGATTCTTAATCCTGGGTATTCGATACCGGATGTGGTGCTCATATCATTTTTGATGTGCAGGGCCTTAAGGGAATCAAGTATTTATCTGCAAGGGAGCTCGTCCTACGAGTAGCAAATAGAGCAACGGTTGCTGCGAAAGCTGTAGGAACATTCAGTCTACCTTTAGAAACTGGTCTAGTTTTAGAACTTCATAATTGCTATTATGTACCCTCTATTTCTAGAAACATTATCTCTGTCCCAGAGTTAGATAAAGAGGGATATCACCTATTAAAAAAAAAACAGCGTTGTTCTTTATATAAAGGTGAAATGTTTTATACCACTGCTAAGTTATACAACGGTCTCTATATTACGAATATTGAGAACGAAGTCTTTAACATAGAAACCAAAAGGCTACGGACAGATGATTCGAATCCAAGTTACCTTTGGCATTGTCGTTTGGGTCACATTAACATGACACGAATGAAGAAGCTCCATAAGCATGGACTTCTAGGTTCGTGTAATTTAGAATCATATGACACATGCGAATCATGTTTAATGGGTAAAATGACGAGGTCTTCAAAAGGAAAAGTAGACCGAGCCAAAGAACCTTTGGAACTCATACATACGGATGTATGCACACCAATGAGTACTCTGGCGAGAGGTAACTATGGCTACTTCATCACGTTCACGGATGACTTCACTTGTTATGGTTACATATACTTCATGAGGCATAAGTCCGAATAGTTTGACATGTTCAAACAATTTCAGAACGAAGTAGAGAATCAACTTGGCAAGAAAATAAAAGCCATTCGATCCGATCGAGGTGCTGAATATTTGAGTCAAGAATTTGACGATCATCTCAGGAGTTGTGGTATAGTATCTCAACTCACTCCGCCAGGAACGCCTCAGATGAATGGTGTTTCCGAAAGGAGAAATCGCACCTTGTTAGATATGGTTCGATCTATGATGAGTTTAACAAATCTTCCGAAAACGTTCTGGGGTATGCTCTAGAAATGGCTGCTTTCACATTTAACCGAGCTCCGTCAAAAGCTGTAGAAAAGACGCCATATGAGCTATGGTTTGGAAAGGTTCCAAAGTTGTCTTTTCTCAAAGTCTAGGGATGCGAAGTTTATGTAAAACGTTTACAAGGAGATAAACTCTCACCCAAATCAGACAACTGTCTCTTTGTGGGCTATCCAAAAGAGACAAGGGGTTACTACTTCTACCACGAATCTGAGAACAAAGTGTTTGTTGCTCGAGATGGTGTGTTCCTTGAAAAGGAATTACTTTCCAAGTAGACAAGTGGGAGAAATGTAGATATCGATGAAATTTGATATGAGCAACAAATAAACACGGATATAGAGATATCAAGAGGTTTAGCGGCTCTTATCTATCCACAAAGTATGGAAGAGGAAAATGACGTCGAGATAGAGAAACTCGTAGAACCTCCCGCACAAGTCGAATTAAATTCGCAGGAGACATCTCAAATAGTTGAGAACACTCCAAAAGTTGCTCAGGCCCCTCGTAGATCTCAAAGGCTCCAGGAATTATCTCAGAAAACAGATGTCCTACTGTTAGAAGATAATGAGTCGAGTACCTACAACCAAGCTATGACGAGCCCCGACTCCGAAAAATGGCTAAAGGCCATGAGATCGGAAATGGATTCCATGTCAGAAAATCAAGTATGAGACTTGATCGACTTGCCCGATGGAGCAACACCAATCGGATGCAAATGGGTTTTCAAAGTAAAAAACTGACAAGGATGGAAACATTAGCGTTTTCAAAGCTAGACTCGTGGCAAAAGGATACAAACAGATTCATGGTAAAGACTATGATGAAACCTTTTCACCTGTCGCAATGCTTAAATCCATTCGGATCATTCTAGCAATTGCAGCTTATTATGATTATGAGATTTGGCAAATGGATGTCAAAACCGCCTTCCTAAATGGACACTTGGAAGAGGATGTGCACATGACATAACCCGAAGGTTTTGTAGATTCCAAAAATGCTGGAAAAGTTTGCAAGCATAAGAAATCCATTTATGGACTCAAGCAAGCAAGCCGGAGTTGGAATCTTCGATTCGACGAGAAAATAAAAGAATTTGGATTTCTCAAAAATGCAGAAGAGTCTTGTGTTTACAAGAAGGTTAGTGGGAGCAACCGAGTTTTCTTAGTCCTTTATGTCGATGACATATTAATCAGAAGAAACAATATTCCGATGTTGGAATCAGTTAAAGACTCGCTTCGGAAATGCTTCTCTATGAAGGACCTAGGGGAGGCAGAATACATATTAGGAATCAATATCTATAGAAATAGATCAAGGAGGATGATCGGACTCAGTCAAGAAACTTATATAGATAAGATTATTCAACGGTTCGAGATGACAAACTCCAAAAGAGGATTCCTTCCCATGACACATGGCATAGTGCTGAGCAAAGACCAGTGTCCTAAGAGTCCTGATGAGCTAGCACACATGATGAAAGTACCTTATGCTTCGGCAATATGATCTATCATGTACGCCATGATCTGCACTCGCCCAGATGTCTCATATGCCTTGAGCATGTGCAGCCGTTACCAATAAAATCCAGGCGAAGCGCACTGGAACGCCGCCAAGAATATTCTAAAGTACTTGAGAAGGACTAAGGATCACTTCCTCGCATATGGCGGGGAAGATACTCTAAAGGTTGTAGGCCATGTGGATGCAAGCTTTCAAACTGAGAGACGACTTCAAATCGCAGTCCGGTTACATGTACAATCTGAATGGAGGAGCAGTGAGTTGGAAAAGTTCCAAGCAGAGCACAATTGCAGACTCTACCACTGAAGCAGAATACCTAGCGGCCTCGGAAGCTGCAAAGGAAGGAGTTTGGATAAAGAAGTTCATAATAGAACTTGGTGTCGTACCTGGCATAGAAGAGGGAGTGACTCTCTATTGTGACAACAATAGAGCGATAGCCCAAGCCAAGGAACCAACAGCACACCAAAAATCCAAGCATATCCAAAGGAAGTACCACTTGATTAGAGAAATCATAGAGAGAAAAGATGTGGTCATTTGCAAGGTTCACACGGATGACAATGTTGCAGATCCGTTGACTAAACCGTTACCTCAGCCCAAATATGATTCACACCTGAGGGGCATTGGTATAAAACACATTGGGGAATGACAACAAATGTAATTTGGATTCATAAAAGAGTTTATGTACCTAATTACTTACATTCAATAAATAAAATAAAAGGAATTTTATTTTTGTCCTTAAAATTTGGTTTGGTATTTAAGAGACAATCCGTAGATAAAGAAAGCACTCCGAGTAGGCTTGTCAGATACGTGATCTGATGAATGAAACCCTACTAAGTGAACTTGGAGTGACTCATTATCAATTCCCTAGTCCAGGTCATTGCATGGACAACAATGACTCACAAAGACTAGTACGGGAGTCGATGGGATAGCGCAGTTTCATGGGCTATAGGAATAGTGTATTCGATTCGACTACGTGAGTGCTTAATAGGGATTATACGGTGGAATAACCCTCAACATGAGAAGTTCATCCAAAGAATGATGAATCGTCAAACTTCTCATAAAGACAAGATTGAAGAGATTCCTCAAAACATGATACTAGGAAGGATAGGATAGACATGAAGTTGAGTGGGAGCGCAAAAATGGATTATGTCCTTCTAAACATGTTAGGATGCAGTGTCCTCGGGTCACTTGACGAGCACCAATTGAAAATGCATGGCCGTGCTCAAATGGATTAAAAGTTAATCATTTGTTTTGACAGTTGTACTCGAGATCAAGAAAGTCTGGATGACGTGACGTATC
Organism: Eschscholzia californica; assembly: GCF_041429995.1. Classification (NCBI taxonomy): domain Eukaryota; kingdom Viridiplantae; phylum Streptophyta; class Magnoliopsida; order Ranunculales; family Papaveraceae; genus Eschscholzia; species Eschscholzia californica. The sequence continues at coordinate 25,154,479 of NW_028238309.1, read as the reverse complement.
AGATGGGATACAAAGTGACATGGGAATCGAACATTGTACTTGTTCTAAGTCCAAGTGGGAGTCTGAAGGAGTTGAAGGAGATGTCCTTCGACCAAGGTGACAATGCGAACAATTTGTCGGATAGGACAATTGATGTGGAAGATCATCAAGTCCGATTGATTTAGGGATCGTAGAGTTGTAGCTAGAGACCAACTACGATCGTTGAATTACGAAGTAATTCGCGGCTAACTTCGATCGGATCATACAACGGGTTACACACAAGAGTGTCAAATTGATCTGGGATATGACTAGTGGGAGTGAGATATAACAATGGGAATGTCCCATAAACATATCTCATAGGCCTAAAAAGGAATTAGGCAAAGATAGTACAAAAGGGCCAAAAACAGGGTTTTTGGGCCTAGACAGTTTCAGGCACTTTTAGGGCTCGGATTGGGCTGATTTTTTGAGGTACGTTTCCTTATGTTATGAAAATTAAATCTGCCAATTTTGGCTGGGTTTGGACGTCATATCCTTCGAGATTGAGAAAATATCAATAGTTGCTATTATCGACAATTTCCTTAAATGTTATTCTAAAGGGTGTTTTAGGAAGCCTAAAAGGAGGTGGATTCTTATTAGGGTTCTATATAAACACTCTTAGGGCAGAGAATAAGGTGTGGAATTTCTCTCTAAGATTTCTTACTCTACCATATCAAGTAAAGTGAACTAATTCCCATTAACTGTCTATCTAGTCAAGAAGAAAGGAGTTCTTCTTCCAACCACCATTCGTGTGTTAGCTAAACAATAAGGTGGGAGATCAAGTTGATTGCTCGTGTCCCAAGTAGAGGAGCTACGCTTGAAGCTCTTGGTCTTCTCATAAGCAATTGGAAAGGTTCGAGGGAAAACTAGCGAATAAGGTATTTATCTTTCTAGTTTTACTTAGTATTATTATGGGCTTATGCATGTGATCCTGGGAATACTAGTGTAGACACTAAATGTCCTATTTCTGCTATAAACACTAGTAGAAGGGTGTAAAACCCAACATCTACCCGAATCACTATCGGAATAACCGATAAGCTTAAAATCTTGTTCACAAGAGAAAAATAAACCATCATTGAGCGTACCTTTAACATATCGAAGGAGCCTCTTTGCAACATTAAGATGAGATTCATCCGGTGTCTCCATGTACTCACTAGCCCAACTCCATAGAGAACATCCGGTCGTGTACATCTAAGATAACGTAAACTTCCAATTAAACTCTTGAAATACGTAGGATCGACATCACTTCTTCTTGTGCATTTTCTCAATTCCACTCCACTTTCAAGAGGGGTGTTTACCAGATTACATGACTCCATTTTAAACCTTTTAAGAAATTCCTTAGCATATCCACTTTGAGAAATAAATATGCCATTTTCCATTTGATTCACTTCAATACCAAGGTAATGAGGCATCAACTCAATATCGGTCAAATCAAATTCCTTAACCATGCTCTTCTTGAACTCATCAAATAGTCTTGAATCATTACCGGTGAATATCAAATCATCAACATAGAGACAAACAAATAACATACCTCCATCTTCTTTCACTTTCATATATAAAGTGTGCTCATGAGGACACTTTGCAAACCCATTTTCTTGAAAATACTTATCAATTCTTGCATTCCATGCACATGGAGCTTGCTTTAACCCATAAAGGGCATTCTTTAACTTATAAACTTTATCTTCTTTTTCATTTCTAACATACCCCAAAGGTTGTTCAACATATATCTCTTCCTCTAGAATACCATTAAAAAAATACCGACTTGACATCAAGTTGATAAATCTTCCATGAATATTGAGCCGCTATAGAGATTAACAATCTTATTATTTTCATACGAGCAACAGGAGCAAATACCTCACTATAATCAATGTCGGCTCTTTGCTTGTAACCTTTAACTACAAGTCTTGCTTTATATCTTTGGACTTCTCCATTTGCATTCTTCTTTGTCTTATACACCCACTTTACACCAATAGGTTTGTATCCCTTTGGCAAACTTGTCATTTCCCAAATATCATTTTTTTCAATTGCATTAATATCTTGATTCATTGTATTTTTCCATTTTTCTTCTTGGATTACATCTTCATAACTAATAGGATCACAATCCATGAGAAAACAACACAAATTTAATTCTTCTTCATTATCCACAACTTCATAAATCTCTCTCAAATTTCTAGTTTTCATTGGAACTTCCCCCCGATGATGAGGATGATGGAGATGAGGAAGATGGTGTTTGTGGGTCTGTTTGAAATTCTCTTGGTGTGCATCTTCTTCTTCTTCCCCTTCAAACATAAGTTTAACTTGAGTAATTTTTTTTCATTTCCATTCCCATGCCAAATCTTTTTCAAATACCACATCTCTACTAAAAAGAGCTTTATTGACAATTGGATAAAACAACTTGTAACATTTTGTTTGCTCATTATACCCAAGAAAAATACATTTCTCACCTTTGTCATCAAGTTTTGTTCTTCTTGCTTCTGGTACCTTTGCAATACATCCAAATACCTTTAAATGAGTTACACTAGGCTTGTAATAACCCCATGCCTCTTGAGGTGTTTTCATATTAACACTTTTAGTGGGACATCTATTTAACAAGTATACGACACGTGTAACGGCTTCACCCAAAATTCTCTAGGCAAACTTTTTTCTTTTAACATGCTTCTTGCCATGTTTAATATGGTGCGTTTTTTCCTTTCGGCAACTCCATTTAGTTGTGGTGTGTATGACGGAGTAAGTTCATGAACAATCCCATGATCTCTACAAAACATATCAAATGCTCTTGAGGTATATTCTCCACTCTATCGGATCTTAGTTTCTTTATCATAAAACCACTTTGTTTCTCAACCATGTTAAGAAACAAACCCATGTTTTTCTACTAAAATCATCAATAAAAGTAAGAAAGTAATTATTACCTCCATTTGTTATTGGCTTTAATGGACCACAAACATCGGTATGCACAAGCTCCAATAAATTAGATGCGCTCCACCTTCCTTCTTTAGAAAAACGTGTTCGATGATGTTTTCCAAAGATATATCCTTCACGCACTTTGTTTGGGTGATCAATACATGGTAAACCCTTTACCATATTCTTGCTTGCCAAGGTCTCCATCCCGTCAAAGTTTAGATGCCCAAGTCTCAAGTGCCACAACCAAGATTCATCTTTCACTATAGAGTTTAAGTATTTTACATCACCATGTTGAATGTTCAAAGGAAATCATAAATTTTTTGCCATCTTTACCTTAGCAATAAGAGTTCCACTTCTATCTCTTAAAGTGCGATGAAAATCCTTCAATCTAATATCATATCCCTTCTCTAAAAGTTGCCCCAAACTCAAAATATTATTCTTCATATCGGGAACATAATAAACATCGGAAATGTAGCTATCTTTGTTGTTTTTTAGTTGAATGAGAATATTACCTTTTTCTAACACGGGAATCTTTGAGGATTCACCAAACTTTATATTCCCCTTTACATTTTCGTTTACTTCAACAAACAATTCTCTTTTCCCACAAATATGATTACTTGCACCGGTATCGAAATACCAAGTATTCGTTTGTGATTCATCAAGACCATCACAGGAAAATAACAATGTAGGATCAACATTAATTTCTATTTCATCTTCAACAAGGTTTGATTCTTCCTTAACTTCATTTTTATACCAACATTCATTATTATAATGCCCAAGCATGTGACAATTATAACATTCAATATTCCTTTTGTCTCTACCTTGGCTGTTATAAGGTCTAGTAAAGTTTCCTCTACCTCTTCCTCTTGATTCATTTGTTCTTCCTCTATTAAAAAATTTCTTCCTCTTTGGCTTCCAAAGCCTCTTCCACGATTATCATAACCTCTACCATAACTCTCATAGTCTCTTTCTTTTGGTGTATATTGTTTTTCTTTAAAAGTGAGTTTTGCTTGGAGTACTTGATCCACCAAACAATTTGAAGAGGTTGCAACATTTCTACTCACAATTTGTTCATGGATTTGCAAAGTTCCCATCAATTTATCTATCGTCATGGATTCCAAGTCTTTTGATTCTTCAACAACAATAACCACATTATCAAATTTAGGTGTCAAAGAGCCATCACCCGAACATCATCACATTTTTCACCACACCTTTTCATTTCTTTAACATTAGACAATACTCTTGAAACATAATCGAAGACAAGTTCTCCTTAATTCATACTCAACTTTTCAAATACACCACACAAAATTTGAAGACGAGCCTTCGCCACTTTATCAACTCCTCTAAAAGAATTCTTGGGAATATTCCAAGCCTCTTTCGATGATTTTGCTTCAGACACTTTTTCAAATGTAGAACTATTAATCACTTGATATATAAGAAACAAAACTTTTTTTTATCATTCTATGTTGAATCTTTAAGGACACGTTTTTGCAAGTCATTCATAATATCCTCTTCTTCTAAAGTTGGCTCTACATAACCAGTTTGAACAACATCCCACAAATCTTGAGATCCCAACAATACACTCATTTGAATGGACCAATGTCCATAGTTTTATTTCGTTAACCTAGGTATTTGAGATTGCACCATATTTGCCATTTTTCTTACAAGATCCCCAATTTTTTTTCACACAAACCATAGATTTTCAAAATATTGAAATGATAATATAATATGGCTCTGATACCATTTGTTGGATATTTAAGAAAAGATAACAACTATAACATAAGGATCTAACACCATATACTCAAACTAACTATCCTTCAATCACAAATCTTCATTCAACATAAAAACTAACATTGTTGTTGTTCCTTTCATTAAAAAAGAAAAAGACATTCAAAAACATTAGATAATAGTTATAGATACATACCAATTGATTACTTCAAATTTCTTCACAAAAGGATCTTCTCCAAAGAAAGCCATTGTTCTTTCTCTCTCTAAGCTTACTCAAGTGATAGACATAAGAAACTCTACTACGTCTCTTTAATTAATTTAAGGAGTCTTTTTTCCTTCTTTACCCCTTCTAGTTTGATAGAACTTTTACTCAAGCCCACATTTCATATTAAGCCCATACTCAAATTTGGTTTAAAAGCACACTTTCAACATTGCGCCACTGTCAGGACATAAGTGTAGTTAAGTTTCTGCCAGACACTCTTTTGTTTAGACAAAATATGGAAACATATTCCGCCTTCGGCGCTTCACGATGCTTTCTAATGAACTATCTTTCATTTCCTTTAGCCCAAGGAGGCGAAGTGGCATTGTTAACCTTAAAATAGAAAGAAAACCAACTGATTTATAGGTTAAGGAGAATGATTAGTCAGAAGACAATTAGTTTATAGATTAATGTAGCATATACAGACGATTTTGTGAAGTTTATAGACAGTCCAACCGATTAACAGATTAAGGTCGTGTTTGTCTTTGTAGTGATCAGAATCTGAGTTTTATTTTCATATAATTTATTTGAATACTTGAGTTTAGAAGTGTGAAAATAAATTGATCATTTGCAGCCCCTTTAATTGAGGTGCATTAGAGTTTATATCAGAAGTTTACACTTTCTTTTAGTGGTACATTAGAAATCAACGACCATAAAAGAAGAAGATGAAAAGCTTATTATCTTCATTTTGATTAAATTTATAAAATAGTTGTTCTTGAATTTTTTGGAGTCTTATGGAGTCACTTGTCCCTTCCTTTTTCTTTTTCATTTTGATTAAAGTTGAAAGTGGTTTGGTATTATATGTGAATGAGGAATTGATGCAGTGGGTGACAAACTTCTATCTGTTTTACAGAATCGTCGTTTCGACTTCTCACAAGCTCACTTTACTGGAATTTTTCCTGGCCCTCGGACATTCGTGGCCGGTATTCATTCAGATTGACAAAAAGTTGGCAATTCAGTATGTGTACTCATAGTCATGTGGTTACAATAACTTGCATGTCTCTGTCTGTCATAAATAAACATATCTAGCCTTTTAGTTTGCAGTTCCTGTAAAATTGACATTGTACTAAAACCTAACTAGGTTGTTTTCTATTTGGATAACCTACTTTCTTGCCTTTATGTCTGTAATAAATAAACATCCCGAAAAGGCAGACTTAAAGTTAAGAATATAGACTACAAATATATTGTGTAACATGCCAAATAGATGTGGACTATATAGTTGTTTGTTTAGGTGAGGAACAACTATAGTATATAGAGACTAATAACTCTATGGACTAAGATAGTTTAGATCACAAACCTTTTCTACAGATTACTTTTCTCGCAAGACGACATTAAACTAATTTTCTAGAAACTCGAGCATGTAGAAGAATTAAGGAATCAGTTCTTTCACATAAGCATGTAGAAGATCACAACTCCTATTAGTTAGTAGTTCCAGCGATGGTGATGAGTGTTTGCTGAAAATACAGATTGTAGTTTTCTTCTTCGTGTACTCCACATATCCTACTACATAGCCGTTCTGACCAATCACTATAAACAGTAATCTTCATTACTTACTTTTTATTTTGAAACACGGAAATTTTTACACTAGTAACAATACTATTGTAAGTTAAAATAGATTGGATTGACCTCAAATAATAGATTGTTCATAATTTTTTACTTTAATATTTGTGATGTTTCTCATTATTTGGATACATTCTCACATATCTGGTTTGGTTAGTTTATAAAATGAGGAGATCCAGCATGTTTCATAATATAAGGGTAATTTGGGTTATCGGATGGTCAGTTAAATTTGATCACTAAAGGTCTGCCACTATATTGCAGCAACAAGATTACAATAAACTCATGTTCCATAATAATCACTTCCACATGTAGCTGATATGCTGAATCTCAATTACTTATGGCCTATAGCAAATTGTAACATGTTTAAAAAAACCCAAATAAAGTATCCAAGCTCATCTTCCTTGATAAAGCAAGAAAAAACTATGCTGATTCTCACTGAATTACAATTTTCCAGCAACTTAACTGATGCACCCGAAAAGGTTGCACACCCAAGCGGAGGTATCAAGTAGTAACCGGTAAAACCGGGATCGATCCAAGGATAGGAAGGTAGTTTGGATATCGAAGGGTCTTATCCCTCGATTTAGATGTCAAATACTAACTTAGACTAAAAAGGACAGGAAACAAAGATAAATGGGGGTTTATGATATTGAATAAGAAACAAAAGAAAACAAATAAAACTAACTAAACAATATATGTAAAACGGGCGAGAGAGATTCGAGAGAAGAGTCGGGAGACTGTAAGACTCGATTCGGGCAACAAATAAGCGAGAGAGGTGTCGATTTCCGGGAATCCATAATGATAAATCTATAACTATGTATGGTTCGATCTAATGTTCCAAAGTATAATTGATATTCGACTCCTAAGGTGATGTCCATAAGCACTACGTATATCCGAGGATCATACTTAGTCAAACAAACGTCATAATCGGTTAATCCCGAGTCAACGAAAGTGTTGTCTAGTCGCCTAACTATGTGAAGTGCATGACAAAACACATGAAATTATGACTTAGACTACAATCGATATCGAATACTTCGTTTCGTCTATTAACTATGCGAAGTGTTTGACAAGACACATGAAAATACGATCGAAACGATAATCGAAATTAATGAACATCAATTTATAATCAAAACATCAAATCATATTAAAGATAATCACGAATTCATCACATTTCATCTCATATAATCGACTCACTAAAGTTAGCTAAACATGGTGATTAAATAAGAAATGGAAAGAAGATGATGAGAGAATCCCCCTTTTTCGATGTGGTTCGAGGCTAAGATCGTCGGAAAATATGAGTCTTTAAGGTGCAGTCGATCCCCCCTTAGCAAATTCTGGGTTCCCCATAGCGACCACCATCATCTTCTCCATTTAGAACACAACCTCCATTAAAGCTAACCCTAGCTTTCTCTCTCTAGAAATTTGTAGCTCAAAATCAAATCAAACCATATGGGAAGCAAGCCAAGATGATGGGGAGTAAAAGCCCTAAAGTTTCAGGCCAAGAAGGTTGTCGGAAAGCTCTTTAAAGTCCGGCCAAGATATGATGAATTCCGGCCAAAATCCAAGAACACAAAAATCCGGCCAGGTCTCGCGCAGATCCGAGCAAGTCGCGGTCTCTTCTTGCCGTCTCGTGGCTTCCCGTGTGATAGCAGCTACCGTCCGAGCTCTAGGCTTCAAATCTTGAGTTGTTCTTCAAGCTCCGAGCTGCTGCTCGGTAGCTGCTCGAGCAGCAGCCCGAGATGCTGCTCAGCCGGCCAAAGCTAGGCCGGTCTAGTGTTCTGGCCGGCCTATGCTTGGGCCGACTCCTCCTTCCTCTTGCTCTCCTTTTCCCTCTTTCTTCAAGCTCTTCTTTTGGTGATGAAGAACCCTAGCCCCTGTCTCCTTTTCTCTCTTGCTTAGTGCTTGGTTGTTCAATCAAAAAAATGAAGAAGAAGATGAATAGTAGCCTACTTCTTTTACTACTCAAACCCTAAGTCCATCTTGACTTTGACTCTTGAATATTTTGACTTGGACCATAAAGAAGGGTGCCCATATACTTTCTACTCTTTACTTCTTCTTTTGTTTTTGTGGGCTTTGGGCTTGGTTTAGAAATCAAGAGGTGCCTCCATCTTGTCTCTACATTTAGAACCAAGGGGAGTGCCTTCAAGAAAAGACATTGGCTTCTTTCTTTCATAACTTCCCCGTCCGAACTCCGGTTCAACTTCCGTTTTTACCGTCGGACTCGTCATTGACTCCACTTGACATTTGATTTGATTGAAATCTTTTTCTCTCATTTTCGGCACATGAAATGATAGTGACAATTCGTTCCCTTTATTCCGATTTTCATGTTTAACTCCAAAATATGTACCTAACATGATAAACACATAAAATATTATTGATAACACTCGAAAAGGAATAATTAGTCTAAGTTAGGCTCTCCAAATGTGACATTTTAGTGTCACATCAAGATCCCCAAACTTAAACTTTGCTAGTCCTCGAACAAATAAAACAAAATAAAAGCCTAACTCACTTTCGGAGGCATCCCGGTTGCATTTAGCGTATGCAACAAACCTTTAAACCCCCTAGGTTGCCCCTAAAGGACGAGTGTCGTCTCGTGAGGGTTTCCACAGATGACACCCACAAACATCGTGGTTTCAAATACACAAGGGTCCAAAATTCAAATCATAGATAAACATGGTACATATAGTAAAGGATTTAAGCATGTCAATGCATAATGAATCAAGTAAATAAGCTCTTGAAAAAGCTAAAGGCCCCTTCACGAATGATGTTACCCTAAAGTGCTAGTGTCATACCAATATGAGCAACATCTATGTTTCGAAGTCACAAAACCTTGATTCCTAAGTTTAGTACATTTCGCCTCGACTTCGGCCTCACGGGCATACACTCCAAATATGAAATCACTCAAGAATGGTTCGCTCGTATGTGTGAGTGTGATCACTAACATGGACTCAACACATAAAAAGGGGTGAGGACAACATTTTGGAACGAATGATCTTCGCAAAGGAATTAGCCACTAAATAAAGTGGGGAAGCTCACTCGCCCTTCTCACCCATTCTACCCTCTAAGAATGCCTTCCAAAGGTTAACGGATACTAAAGATGGATGACGATGGAGGATTCCCGAGAATGTTGACTTCTTCTTGATAGAACCTCTCAAGCACTTCCACATTTGTTTCTTGCTCGAATACTTATTTATGAACATACACACAAATACACATATATACAATCACATCACTCACACAAAAGAGCTAACATGCTCAAACATAACATAAACAACTTTATTCATCATTCATTATTTTTGTTTTTGTCTTTCTTTCTTTTTTTTCTTTTTTTTTCATAACACAAAATCACATATAACAAACATAACTCACACAATACTATATTCTTGCAATCAACTTTTTCCATTTCATACTTGCTTTGACATTCTTCTTTCTTTCTTCTCATGTCTTCATTCTCGGGATATAAGATGATGATGGTAATGGAGTATCCGCCTCCCTCTAGTTGACACTCTTATTGGGTTTCATGGACTACAAGGGCAAGGTTAATTCGTTATCCTAATGTCACTCTTAGTGGCTAAGGAAGTTGAGCAAACGAGATCAAATGAGCTCTTTTAATAGGTACGAGGTTGAGTAGCTTTTCATTCTACTCGGAGTTAGCGCGGAAGAGTACACTTGAAGGACAATTTAGGCTTTGAGCTCTCACATGGGTTAAGTCTCCACTAATGACTACTCTAGGTCTCTTAGAGATGTTTCTTCTTCACTAAGATGTTACTCCCATAGTATAACACAAACACTCAAAGACTCGACTTTCATGCAAAGACCATTAGCAATCACAAAACTCATCAACTCGACACATATGCATCAACATGCTTAAAACTATCACTATAATCACATGCAAGTCTACTTAAAATGTTCAAAAATTTTCAAATTTTGGCTAATTTGAACCCTTTTGTCTTTGAAACCCATGGTCATGCATTGGTTATGGTCATATCTCGCATCCCCAAACTTAAAACTAACATTGTCCTCAATGTTCTAAGCATACACTCACCAAACGATAAAGAGGCACATCAATTTAAAGATAAGAGTGGAGAGATATTACCATAACCGAAGGAGATAAAAGATGATACTACCAAGGCACATGTATAAAGAGGTTCCAAGTTGATGTTAAGCTCGCGCCATCCCCAAACTTGGAACAAACCACGCCTTAGAAGTAAAACATATAAGAGATGCTCCTAAAATATCCAAAAATATAATGAGAATGAAGCACATAAAAAGCATGACCATATAGAACTCTACCACTAACGCGGGTATACACGATTGGATTGAGCTATACAATTAGCCTTTGATTCTCTTGTTTTCACACAAGAGCACGAGTTATGTCTCGTGGAGGGTTTCCAGAGATGCTACCCACAAATATCAAAGGCCACCTTAATCGGCCTAACGATCATAAAGCAAAAGACGAAATATTTGGGGGTCAACCCAAATAAAGCTATATACAAAAGCTAAAAGTCTCACAAGAATATTAAACGAAAGAAGTGCAAGTGAGACTAATAGCGAAAATAAGCCATCCCCAAACTTAGTGGATGCACGGTCCACTAAGTACGCATAAATGGTAGGGGCGACGACTAAAAAGTCGTCAAAAGGGTCGACATATAAGTGAAGTGGGAGGAGGTCAGTCGAAGGCAAGAAGTCATCCTCAAGCTTAGTGGATAGAATATCCACTAAGTCCCTAGACATGCCAGGGAAGACGTCTGAAGTGTCCCAGAAGGGGTCAACAACCGAGTCTGAGATCACGGGGAAGGTCGAACTAGACTCTAAGGGTAAGGCAATAGGCTCGGGGACCAAGTCAAGGTCCATAAGTTCCTTAGGTAAATAATCCAACAAGTTATCCGCTATCTCTTCAACAACAATGTTATCGACATCCTTAAAGGCATCGGGAGCCTCAAAGTTAGGCATAACACCTTTCATTCTACATAACTCATCCAAGTAATCACTAGTGCTAAAAATTGGAAAGTTCAATAACATGTGATTCCCAAACTTGCTCATAGAGCTATCATCCTGAACATTACAATCTAATGTAGTCTGATCATGGTGAGATGACAATGGTCGAGGGAGTGAGCAACAAGGATCGTCGGATAATTCCATCTCAAAAGGTCTATCAGGAGCTTCTTCGACACTTAACTTAAGACTAGAGTCAAGTGTATTACCCTCACCATCATTCATAGTCTCCTCTTGAGTTTGGGGTGCGCAAACCCCTTCCTCGTCGATGATAGGCTCCGACTCAATTCTATCAACAATATTGAGAATCCATTCTGTGATCTCTTTGATTTCTCGATTGAATCTAGTTTGGTACTCTAAAATTGTTTGGAGAGAGTCTTCAGACATCTCCTCGATATAAGGCACATGAGTATAACTAGAAGAAGACTCTCGCGGAACACGAATCATGGGACAATACTCGGTCAAATGGTCTAAGCTCGCACAAATAGCACAAACCGGGTTAATGGTCTCCAAGGTCCCTTCTTCACTACCTTCATATATATACATAAACTCGACTCTTTGAGTGGAATCATCGAGTCGGGAATTGTCATTCCTAAGTGAACCATTCATATATTCTTGTCGATAGGCACGAAGACTTCGACGTGGTCGATCAATACTAATAGAACTACGGTCCTCATCAAATGACAAATTCATACATGAAGGTGTGGTCATCCCAAATTCTTGTCCATAGTCTCGAAGACTCTTACGGGGTTGATTACCCTCATGCTCATAATCCCTACAACCATGTCCATGGCGCGTCTGACCGATTCCATACATCCGTCGATATTCACCCATGCTCATCCTAGGTCGGTCAGACTCAACTCGCCTATCCTATCACTAGTCGTAACATTCCTATATAAATTTGAGTAGTCCTGATGACTTGTAGATGGTCGACTAGTGTTGGAAAGGGTTCGCATAAGGTCATTCTCATCAAATGACCAACTTCTCATGCTCTCACAATGTTCAAGGATAGTAACACACAATCACAAAATGGGGGCTAACACTTAAAGAACTAAACAATCACACAAGTAAAAAGGAAGAGATAGAATGCGATACTATCGAGTGCTCCTCTCGTTTCGTTCGCCTTTCTTCTTAAGCTTATCGATTCCTTCCTTTTCTTTCGCCTTTATGTCACTTTTGGCTCTTTTCTATAAAACGGTACCTAAAAAAAAATGAAATTAAGAAAGTACAAAATAAAATAAAGACGTCTAAGAAGAAAATAACACTAATCAAATGAACAAAACAACAAATGATATCCTAACTACTAAACCTATCCCCGACAGCGGCGCCAAAAAACTTGATGCACCCGAAAAGGTTGCACACCCAAGCGGAGGTATCAAGTAGTAACCGATAAAACCGGGATCGATCCAAGGATAGGAAGGTAGTTTGGATATCGAAGGGTCTTATCCCTCGGTTTAGATGTCAAATACTAACTTAGACTAAAAAGGACAGGAAACAAAGATAAATGGGGGTTTATGATATTGAATAAGAAACAAAAGAAAACAAATAAAACTAACTAAACAATATATGTAAAACGGGCGAGAGAGATTCGAGAGAAGAGTCGGAGGAACAAGAGTCGGGAGACGGTAAGACTCGATTCGGGCAACAAATAAGCGAGAGAGGTGTCGATTTCCGGGAATCGATAATGATAAATCTATAACTATGTATGGTTCGATCTAATGTTCCAAAGTATAATCGATATTCGACTCCTAAGGTGATGTCCATAAGCACTACGTATATCCGAGGATCATACTTAGTCAAACAAGCGTCATAATCGGTTAATCCCGAGTCAACGAAAGTGTTGTCTAGTCGCCTAACTATGTGAAGTGCATGACAAAACACATGAAATTATGACTTAGACTACAATCGATATCGAATACTTCGTTTCGTCTATTAACTATGCGAAGTGCTTGACAAGACACATGAAAATACGATCGAAACGATAATCGAAATAAATGAACATCAATTTATAATCAAAACATCAAATCATATTAAACATAATCACGAATTCATCACATTTCATCTCATATAATCGACTCACTAAAGTTAGCTAAACATGGTGATTAAATAAGAAATGGAAAGAAGATGATGAGAGAATCCACCTTTTTCGATGTGGTTCGAGGCTAAGATCGTCGGAAAATACGAGTCTTTAAGGTGCAGCCGATCCCCCCTTAGCAAATTCTGGGTTCCCCATAGCGACCACCATCATCTTCTCCATTTAGAACACAACCTCCATTAAAGCTAACCCTAGCTTTCTCTCTCTAGAAATTTGTAGCTCAAAATCAAATCAAACCATATAGGAAGCAAGCCAAGATGATGGGGAGTAAAAGCCCTAAAGTTTCCGGTCAAGAAGGTTGCCAGAAAGCTCTTTAAAGTACGGCCAAGATATGATGAATTCCGGTAAAAATCCAAGAACACAAAAATCCGGCCAGGTCTCGGCCAGATCCGAGCAAGTCGCGATCTCTTCTTGCCGTCTCGTGGCTTCGCGTGTGATAGCAGCTACCGTCCGAGCTCTAGGCTTCAAATCCCGAGCTGTTTTTCAAGCTCCGAGCTGCTGCTCGTGTTTTTGAAGCTTCCCAATGCCAGATCTGCTCCTTGGTTCCGAACAGCAGCTGCTGTCCCGTGCAGTCTGGTCTGTGCTGCACATCCCATGCTCTCTAGCTGCTCGAGCAGCAGCCCGAGCTGCTGCTCGGCCGGCCTAGTGTGCTGGCCGCCCTATGCTTGGGCCGGCTCCTCCTTCCTCTTGCTCTCCTTTTCCCTCTTTCTTCAAGCTCTTCTTTTGGTGATGAAGAACCCTAGCCCCTTGTCTCCTTTTCTCTCTTGCTTAGTGCTTGGTTGTTCAATCAAAAAAATGAAGAAGAAGATGAATAGTAGCCTACTTCTTTTACTACTCAAACCCTAGGTCCATCTTGACTTTGACTCTTGACTATTTTGACTTGGACCATAAAGAAGGGTGCCCATATACTTTCTACTCTTTACTTCTTCTTTGATTTTTGTGGGCTTTGGGCTTGGTTTAGAAATCAAGAGGTGCCTCCATCTTGTCTCTACATTTAGAACCAAGGGGAGTGCCTTCAAGAAAAGACATTGGCTTCTTTCTTTCATAACTTCCCCGTCCGAACTCCGATTCAACTTCCGTTTTTACCGTCGGACTCGTCATTGACTCCACTTGACATTTGATTTGCTTGAAATCTTTTTCTCTCATTTTGGGGATATGAAATGATAGTGGAAATTCGTTCCCTTTATTCCGATTTTCATGTCTAACTCCAAAATAGGTACCTAACATGAAAAACACATAAAATATTATTGATAACACTCGAAAAGGAATAATTAGTCTAAGTTAGGCTCTCCAAATGTGACATTCGTGTCACATCATTAACCCCTTCATAACAACAAAATCGCGACCAAATAAACCAAGTAAGCGAGTGATTCTTTCTATCACACTATAAATTACACCTATAATTGTAAGTAGGTTAGTTTCATAAGCGTGTTGTTATTGTGAGACTTAATTCAGAGCAAGTGTTTCATTTTGAATTAGAGAGACCAAATGCACCTATAATTTCTGTTATTTCTCACTATCTCGGTTATTCTTATTTCATGAATTTATCTCAGTTAATCTGATTTCGTACTAACCTTTTACTCTCTTTTGTAGCATAAAAGTTTTGCCAAGTTTCTTGCCTGTAAGTGTGCGAGAATCATCCACTATTGGATTGGCGAGACAAATATTAACCTTTTTTTTCTCATTTTACAGTTGGTTTTTCCTCAAAAGAGGAATGAACCTTTTCACTTTTTTAATTTGGAAGTAGATGCCTATGATTGCTTGAAGTTAGGATTAACACTATTTGAAGATTAATTAATTGTTACCCCCATTCCAATTTTAATTTAAATGTTTAAGTGAAGTTTTTTTAATGATTGTCTGTTTCTGTCTGGAAAAGGTGTACTGCAGTTAGCACGGTTTAGATGATCGTGTTCAATTTCAACCTTATTTGATACTTAGGTGGGTTGATCTTCAGTTTCCAATTCTTTCACTTTGTTGCAGCCTTTGGTATTACTCAACCTCCCCATCAACTTGCAACTATGGTAAGTTGGACTTCTATAGCTTTCGTATCTTCTTTTTTCTTTTTCTTCTCTACCTGAAGATTATATACTTGCAAATAGTTGTGGATTCTTTTATAAGATTAGTGGAAAGATTCATCTAGAGATATCTATAAATTTCTTTACAAATAATGAGAATGAAGAGAAGAAAAGGTGCGGATATTGTTATGTTCTGTTTAACACATTTTGCAGATGTGTAAGAATTTCGTTATATTTTCATGAACAATTGCCGATTTCTTTGCTTTATCAATGTAATCTATTGAATTTTGACCCTCCAATGCGCTTTTGGTGGTCAATATTTTTACTTCTTTTAATTTTTTGCTTCTGTGAAACCTTGCTTCAGTGAGATTATGGTGTTTGTTACTTTGATAGCGTGGTTGGGTTGAAAACAACATAGTGAGGTGGATTTGTGGAGAGATTTTAAGCGATTTTTGTTACCCATTATCTAAGTTAAAAGAGAGATGTATGTCAGCTTATATTTTTTGTCGTTTTGACTTACTAATATAAAGTTTCGTCATGTGAGTTATTGGATGCTGCACTATTTTGAGTTCAAAGTTTAAGTGATCAACGACGCACATTGTATTCGAGCAAATGACCAGTGTTTAGCCTTTGATTTGTAGACCTGATATTGAATTTCATATTTCCTTGCTCGCCAATAGAGCCTGGTTGTTGGCAGGAGAATATGATTCATTCAAAGAGTTCTTTTTGTTTCTAGACAACAAATTAGGTCCTCGGGTTGAACTATACACTTTATAACATGTGATCCAAGTTGATCACCAATAGACACTGGTTGTTGGCATGAGAAGTGATTCAGTGTAAGAGTTTTTGATGTTTAAATCAGTATAACATGTTAAAAA
Organism: Eschscholzia californica; assembly: GCF_041429995.1. Taxonomy (NCBI): domain Eukaryota; kingdom Viridiplantae; phylum Streptophyta; class Magnoliopsida; order Ranunculales; family Papaveraceae; genus Eschscholzia; species Eschscholzia californica. Next base: position 25,138,036 of record NW_028238309.1, on the reverse strand, counting down.
GATATGAAATCATTTGAAAAGCTTTTTCTGCGGCCATTTAAGATCTTGAAGATGTTTGATTCCACGCCTCAATGGACAAAAGAACTCTGCAACTACTCCATTTCATCTGTTTCAAATGAGGCAATCCAATTCTAAATCAACAAAGACATGATTTCTGAATACGTCAAATACGTCAGCAGAGATTGGTGATATAATCTCTCTGCCCATTGAGTGAGTTTGGTGTTTTTGTGTACTTAGTTAGTTAGAACTTTAGAGTCAGCGAAGGAAATATGCATGCGAGGAAGGAAATATGCAGCAGAGATTAAGGCACTACAATGTTTGTTTAGTTGGAGAAGATATGCACGCGAGGGGGAAATATGGGCCCTCTTTAGTATTATGTTGGACATATTGAGCATGAAGAATTCTCAACAACCTTATCGGTGATAATACGTCGCATGCAAGAAATGATGTATATCGTTCAATTGATAAATAAATTGTTGATTAAGTTACTATATATACATCAACTTATCGGTATAACACGCTACCATTGTGTAGAATATGCATCAGTTTATCTGGAAATTGTAGGTTATTTTATAAAATAAATCTTCCAATATCACTTATGACTTACCTCTAGGTTTCGTTTCACGTTATATTCTGAAACCAAATTAATAATAGCTGGTAAGAAGTGTATTTATAATATCTATGGGTTATTATAGCACTCAAAGTGCTCTACAAGAACATCCGTGCCGGAGGCACGGGTCATACCCAGTCTATTATACAAAACAGATCAATATGACTAGGACAAAATAAATTTTTCTAGATGCTGACTAGACTGCCACATAAACAGATCAAAATTTATTTTTTGTGATGGTTATGAACCTTCGTCTTAATTATTCTCATAATTCTCAATTTTTTCAATTTTTCTTTCTCTTTTCATTCATTGAACTTTCTATCTCCACTTTCCCTCTCAACTATTTTCTTTACAAAAAATTCGGATTTTCATGTTTCACGTTTTTTATAGCATTATCAAACATAAAACTACTACTTCATCCCAGAATCTTTATTCTCTCTCCAATATGATACATATGACCCACAATGTCGAGTCCCTATTTCTTAATTATGGTAGTTCCTCAAAGTGTTGCTACCCTCCTCTTTAGTCTGGTTAGCTATGTAGTTATCTTTCTCTATGCAACTACACATATAATTAGTTACATGTGTCTCTTCTATATTTTGTATTCTGTTGTTATATAGATTTTAATTTTCATGTTGAAATATTAGCAAACTAAATCAATGTGATGAAGTTATATGTATATCAAGCTGCTTCGATTTGAGAATGATATCTCTAGACGGTGAGAAGTCTACAGATCGGAAGTCAGAAGGTCAGAAGCGTGAACGTCTTCTGGAATTCCAAACGTTGAATTCTTGATTGATGGACACCAGCAACGTATGGAAGAAACCTGCAAAAGAAGGTGAACAGACACGAACAAACCCGTGTAGATGGTGGCTGCCAAGGGCCCTCCGACGGTCAAGTCAGCAAACTGTAATAAAGGATAATAAATAGAATGCTGGGGATGTAACCGTTGACGTGTAATCGGAGAGTGGCCAGGCTCGTAGAATGGTCGGAGCTCGAGTCTACGGGAGTGAAATGATCAGAAGTGTGAGAGTAGATGTTACCACTAGCGTCGAGCAAGAAGGAAGCTATGACCTCCTTGATGTTTTCTAGAAGTGTCGAGAAGGTTTTGATCTTTTTGACGATCACGGGAAGAGTCGAGCAAGGAGAAGCTTTAACACCCTTGAGGCATCTAATAATGTCAACGACCAGAACCAGGTGAACTCGTATGCAAACATCTTAAGAACAATCGAAGAACAGTAAGCGAGTGGAGAAGAAGATAGGGGTTGCTTTGCTCTGCCTTCGATCCCTTGAGAAATGGAAGTGCTCCTCGAATCTGATGCGGGGGCAACAGTGCTGGATCAGCCAGGGTTGGAACAATCAGAACCAGAGCAAGCAGCGTTAGAATACGCAGACAAGCCTACCAACGGGCTGAGCGTTACTTTGCTGAAGTTGGACCAACTAAGTCATAATTACCAACTAAGCAGTGATTAAATATGGGCTTTAAAGAGGATTAGCGAAGACTTGAAGAGTCATTTACGTTTTTATGCATCTACATTAAGTTTAGTCTTTTATTTCTACATTCATGCATTCAAACTAGGTTGTTTCCAATGTATCTAGTCCCTATGCATGTAGATTAGCTTTTATGACTCCTTTCAATGTATTATCCTCTATATAATGAGGCTTATTATCAATAGAAACATCAGAAAACAAATTTGAGAAATTGTAGAGTCTTTTGTAACTTTAAATCTGTTTAGATCATTTCCTTTATCCTCTGGTTTTGGAAGAGCCATTGGTGGTGGATTTCGAGCGTCTTTATCATCTGGTGGTGAAAACTTTATCTAGGTATGGTGTTAGCTCAATCGGTTTCTTCAGCACTTTGTGGTGGCAACTTTATCAAATTTTGGTGATCCGGATCTTCCTAGTTACTGGTTACGATCTTTACATTCACTCCGTACTCACGCTTCCGGCGAAACGCATCAAGTGGTATCAGAGGTATAATTCAGGTTGTTGGAGTGAAGTTACTATATTGCCTGTTTTATTAAAATGGATTTTCCCAGAGGACTGAATCGACCAAGCACACACTGAACGTATTGGTGGAGAAATGGAGGAAATGAGGCAGCAAATGGTTCAGGCATTCAATAACATGAATATGCAAGCGCCGCCAAGGAGACAACGAGTAGACGATGACCGTTCATCTTATAGTAACGACGAACGTGTTTCTGATTTCGATATTAGTGTCAGGTCTGGACATGGGAGAAGGAGAAGAGACAATCGTCCACAACAGCAACATCGTCAAGAAGAATTCAAAGTTAATTTCCTGATTTTGAAGGTAATCTAAATCCAGATGACTTTCTTGATTGGTTAAGATCAGTGGAGAGAGCATTTGAATACAATACATATCATGATGAAAAGAAGTATAAAATAGCAACCTTAAGGCTAAAGGGTTATGCTAGCCTTTGGTGGGATACTCTTAAAGCGCAGCGTTTAAGAGAAGGCAAGACCAGAATCAGGTCTTCGGAGAAGCTGAAACGACTTATGAAGAGAAGATTTTTACCCGATGATTACAGGCAAGATTTGTACTTGAAGCTTACACACTTGCAGCAAGAAAAGAAGACAGTAAAAGAGTATACAAGGGAGTTTGATCTTCTGCAATTACGGTGTGATGTTCAAGAACCACAGGAGAGGACTATTGTACACTTTGAACATAGTTAGAATGATGAGATTTCAGCCAAGGTGGAGCTGCAACCTTTCTGGACTCTTGATGACGTCAAGAAGCTTGCTATCAAGGTAGAGAAGCAAAACAAAGTAGGGAAGAAGCACTACACCAGACCCTACAATCTAGTTTCTTCTTTAATTCCAAAAGGAGCTGTGAAAGGTGATGTTAGTGGGAGCAACAAAAAGCCAGACGTTCAGAATTCAGTAAAATCTATGGATCTGAATTTGAAGAAGAAGTGCTTTAAATGTCAAAGATTTGGGCATTTTCAGGCTGAATGTCGTAATAGAAGAGTTATGACAATTCAAGAGATTGAGGAGATTGAAGAAGAACTAAAACAGAATTCTAATGATTTAGAAGCCGTTGATCAGAAGGTTCATAACGAAGATGATGAGATCATCGAACAACCTGATCGTGGGGAATTATTAGTAATCCGAAGGGTTTTACACTCTGTTCCTATTACTGAGGAAGAATAATGAGAAACCATTTTCTTAACTCGTTGTACAATTAAGGGAAGTGTTATGATAATCGGGGTTAATATGATCTAAATCGAGTAATCAAGCAGAAGTAATAAGAAATAAAGAACAATCAAGAACAGAACACAGGGATTTACGTGGTTCGGTTGGTGAGACCTACTCCACGCCGACAACGGCGTGATGATTTCCACAATAATAAGCAAACAAGTTACACAAGAGATTTCGTGAGATTGTGCTACTGATATCTCCTTAGGGTTTAGTTTATATAGCCACTAAACCATAATCCTACCGCCTCACCAACTCTCTCTAAATCCGAATTACACATGGATACGCTAACACTAATAACTGACATAAGCCTAGCTTCGAATTCCAACTCTGCCTCGGAGCCCCGCTTCACATACCAGCCTTGTCTCAGTAATCAGCTCCGCTAACGGGTCCAAAATTCGCCGTCGAAACCATAGGTTTCGGCAGGCGATTACCATTCCCTTAAAAGCGGGTTTGCGGGTCGTAAACCGGGTTCGATATCAACCCATATTCAACAATTCTCTACCTTGACTTGAATATGATCCTCTTGACTTAAGTCGGCCACCATCATAGCTCAGCTCCTCTGAGCCGCTGATGGGCCTAGAAAATTCCTTAAAAGGTCACCACCCGCAAGTATACGGACGTCAAGTAATAATTCCGGTAAGACCGGGTCGATCCGCAGGGACTGAGTGAAACCTATCCTAAAACTTAGAGTTAGAACGTTTTCTTTGAAATTGGGTTTTGATAATAAAAGAATAATATACTGAAACAAATAATAAAAATGAACTCAAATGAGGGAGAAGTCCTAGGGTTTTTGCAATCCACCGAATAACTCACTTTTAAACACACGAAATTAACTGACTAGCTCTCTCGTTTTATAACTCAGAATTTCGGATATCCTAATTCCGGGAGATGTTTTCGATAAAATCGGTTTTTGACTCTCTCGTTTTACATCAAACCTAAAACCATAGATAGTGAAAAGATAATCGACTTGACAAATTAAAACAATTTAAACATTATCACATTTAAAGAATTAACCAAATAACTTATGTTTCTAACAACGAGAATATGGCTTCATCGTCAACCCTAGATTAAGAGTCTTAGCTAGTCATGATCAAAATTCAAACTAAATAGGAGAGAAAGAGGAGAAGAATAACTAAACATATTTTCTCGCTGGAAATGGTTTCCTTCTGATTTTCCCGTCTGGCAGCCAAACGCGCCTTAAGGTAACCATTTTTTCGTCTTCTCGGAAACGATTTCTCTCTGGGAAAATATTTTCCCAGAAGTTTTCTCATCTTCCCCATTGTTTTCTCTCTCTCTTTACTGTATTTAACTTCTTCTAATCTTTCTCTCACTCAATTTATTTCAAAAAGAAGATAATATAGAAAGCATATGAACGAGTAATCAATATAAACTGAATATATGATCACTTTCTTTCTCTCTCTCTACAGCAATCTGTTTGAATTCTTTCTCTCCTACAACCTCTGTTAATCTCTCTCTCTCACTAAGAAAAGATACAGAAGAAGAATAAGATAAAAATAATGAAGATAATCTCTCTCTAAAACTCTCTCTATATTATTTTCTCTGTTAATGGAAGAAAAGATAAAACAAATTCTCTCACAAACCCTCTTTCTCTTCTCTAAACATTAAGCTCAATTTCTATAACCTCTCTCTACAAATTTCTCTCACTCTCTCTCTCTGATAGTAGTTGAGGTCGAGAAGAGATGATCCCCCAAGCCGAGATGATCTCTCTCTCTCTCTCTCTAATCTTTTTGTTCTAGTTGAGCTCCTGAGAGGATCATTTTCAACTTCCAAAGATGAGATGATCCCTCTCTGTCTCTAACTCACGGTTTCTCTGATTTATTCTCAAGATTTCCTCTTTCTGATCTAGTCGAATCCATCTTTAGCTCTCGGTTTCAACCTAACCAGCTTTATCATTCTATAGATTTATATCCCCAAATCTACAGAGAGAAAGTGATGAAGGATATTGCCTCTTATTTGCTTCTCCCTTTTTGGTTTCTAAATATCTCCATTGATCTCTATCTAGCTTTCTCAAGGAAAGAACAATCTTTCCTTCTCGGTTTGGTAATAGTGTATATTGTTATGTTTTGAAAACTTTCCAAGAAAAAAGGATTACTCTACCAGAAATAAGGAAGTCAATCACGTGTGATAGCTGTCCAAGGGAGTTGATTCAGTGCATCTCGGAAGGTTGAAGAAATTTGCAACACAACTTAAGATGGATCCATGTGTTCGGTAATGGCTACAACCGTCGATCTGTTTAGTGCGTCTGAACAGAGCCCGGAACACACCCTTTACGCCCGAGAGTATCCCGAGACTTATCGGCACCATTGGATCTGATTCCATCTCTTGCGCCACGTGTCTCTAGAGGGATCTGGGTTGACCTTTGGTCAGCAGATTAGGACCCGAACTTGACTAGCTATAATTCTTCTATCCGAACTCCGATTGGACTCCTGTTTTCGTCGTTGGGTTGGTCTTGGACTCTACTTTTCATTAGAGTATCAATATTGACCACATGACATGATTACCATCACCTCCAAATGACAAAAATTCCCCTTTTATGTCGTTTTTATCTGTTTTCCATACTTCCTTCCGTAAAAGACACCTGGGCACGAGAAACAAGTAATTCATCAGAGTAACTGCCCGAATTGGACTAACTCACCCGAGTTAAGAGATTCAGATGGGACATTTTCATGTCTCATCAAACATCCCCCAAACTTAGATTTTGCTAGTCCTCGAGCAAAACAGAAAAATAAAACTAAGCCCAGTTCACCACTTTCGTAGGGACTCACGATTGCACTTAGCACGTGCAACAAGCCGTTAAACCTCTAGGTTACCTTAAAGGACGAGTTTTGTCTCGTGAGGGTTTGAAGTAAATATACGCAGAAAATTCAAAACTCTGAAAAATCCACAAGTGTCTAAATATGATATGGACTAAAAATGTTTATCCGGTGGACTTTCGAAAGTTAATAGAAATGAAATCCAAGTCGACCAAACCACACAAATGCTAAAACTCCCTTCACTAGTATTCTAGACTCGAAGTGCACGTGACCAGCCAATATGAGTATCATCTCAGTTCCGAAAAGACAAGACCTCGATTACTTTCTCAATACATTTCGTCTCGACTGCTGCCTCACGGTCATACACTCAAAATCTTAAGTCACTCGGAAATGGTTCACTTAATGTGCGAGTATGAGTGTGACGGAAACTCAACACATTACAAAAGATGGACTAAAGGTTTGGTGAACGACTAATCTCATAGGAAGGAAACAACCACTAATACAGAATGGGGAAGCTAACCAACTCTTCTCACCTGATCTACTTCCTAACAATGCCTCCTAAAGGTCGATAGACACTAATGATGATGTGACTAGAACTCTTTAGAATTCGACGTCTTCAAATCTTCAAGAACTACTAACAGAAAGGCTCAGAATCTCACATGGGTTAAGTCTCCACTAATGATCGATTAAGTTCTCTCAGAAAAGTCAGCTCTTCACCTATCTAACACTCACATGGCCAGTGCACATACAACTCCAAGACTCGAAATTCTTGGAAAAACCTTTAGCAAAAGCATAGTACAACCAACAAGACTCTATGACCATTAACAAACAAAAACAACTAGACTTACTTTTTCAGTCAAAAATTTAAAAATTTAAAAATTTTGAAGAATTTTAAACACTTTTGAATTTTTGAAATAAGGACTTAGCAAAAATTTCAATCCCCTATCCCCAAACTTAAACCGAACATTGTCCTCAATGTTCTGAAGACTATGCAAAAACATAAAAGGGTGATGGGAAAGATATTACCTGATTCCAACGTCCTCACTGTGGGTTGCCTCCCAGAAGGCGCTAAGTTTAACGTCTTCAGCCAGACAGAACATATGAATCGAAAAAATAGAAAGAATTATACCTACTGGATTACGGATATGTTACTAACTGTAAACCAATAATCGATACTTTTGTGGGTCTACCCAAAACACAAAGTTTTCAGTGAACGATAGTCTCACACTTAAGTAATTTGGTGATAGTGAGACTATCAAGAAAAAAGGGCAATCCCCAAACTTAGACGACAATAAGACCGTTAAGTTTGGTGTTGCACCAGAGAGAGTACAGACCGGATAAAAGGGTTCATTATATTGATGATAGACAGAGGGAGAGAGTGTTTTAAAATCTACACATGTATCTGAAGGACAAAATGCAAAATTATCTAGAGGACCATCAACGACACCCGAACTTAAACTAGGTTTCTCTAAAACAGGTGCTTTAGGTTTCTTCAATGGAGAAACCCTACTATCAAACTCACAGTCCCTAGAACTCGGGTCGGATAGACATTCTGTAATCTCTTTTATCACGATGTAATCGGGGTCCTCTAAAAATTCTAGATCTTCGCCTAAGTCAGACGGGTCATTACACTCATTTAACAAATCGGTCAACCATGATTCATCATCCTCACTTGGGAGTTTTGATTTCTCATCGTCTTCAACTCTAGAACACTCTTCATTTTAGTCTGAAGGGATTTCAAGTTCAGTACAATGAGAGGATATCTCAATATTGGGCTCTACCGTTTCTGAGATTTTGGGCTCAATAACGATATTTTCAGGAGAACTATACTCCTCTAAAATTGTATCCTCATCATCATACACAGGGTACTGTGTACTGTACTCTATATTGTCCGGGTAATCCTCTTCTATAGTAATAGTTCTCCTATTGAGTATTTCTTTTATAGTTCTGCAAATGTTTTCAGTCTTTTTTTCTAAAATCTGACAAAATTCGGAAGTACTCTTTTGAAGATAACTAACAGTTTGGGCTAATGAAGGTGGTGCTAAAGATCAAGAGTCAACAACTTCACCGTTATCCGATTGAGGTTGAGACACGTGTGGAGCATACAACTCTCCGTTACTCTTCCTTAGGATACTAATAGCTTCGTGCAATAAAGACGAAGAGTCAACAATTCCACCGTTATCCCATTGAGGTTGAGACACGCATGGCGTATAAGACTCTCCATTACTCTTAGCTAGCATACTCATCAGTTTGGTGCAACAAAGATGTAGAGTCACCAGTTCCACTGTTATCCCATTGAGGTTGAGACACGTGTGGAACATAAGACTCTTCATTATAATGAATGTAAGCTGATCTATCAGGATATCTATAATGAGACTCATAACCTTCTTGAGGTTGACAATAATCCCAATGATCATCATTATGCAAATTGTAGCTAGGTTGACGAACACTATTTTGACCATTTGCTAAGTATCACCATGGTAGATTTGAATAACTCTCTTCTCTTCTGCCATTATGTTGGGACCCTGATCTATCCATCTCTCTTTTATTTTTTTTTCTAAAACCGATGAAACACTAAGAAGATCCTAGAAGGAAAACAACCACAATCAAGCTGAGTCAACCAAGCTTGAAATATAATTGTTATGAGGGCTACTCCGTCAAATAATACGGTCAAACAATTCTTGGAGACAGCCAACGATGAACGTTGTAATAGTCGTCCAACCTTGGGTAACGTTTCCACTTCTCGAGGCGACCCGTGAAAGAATTGAGTGACACTTCCTTTTTAGATATGTCCAAATAAAAATCAAGTCCCTGAATTATTTCAAAGATCCTATGAGCTCAAGATCTTAGGGGCTAATGTCTAAATCAGATTTTAGTTTTAGGTGAGGTTTAGGATGGTGAATGTTGTTACATATTTGGGCAAGACAGTGATGAAATCTGTCTCCTATATTTCAATTGGGTTATTGCCCTTACTAGAATGCTTATACTAAACAATTCGGTCAGAGCAACTAGGCACACGAAACACACAATTACCCACTGACAGGAGCTTCGTGGGTGATTAAGAAGTTACCTCTCGTTCAAGACAGGCGATGACCCTTGCAGACGACCCTGGCCACTATCCCCTCGAGTGTTCCAACCCGAGGCTTCGTTTTGGTTTTCGGTTACAATTTAAAAGCCCTCTAATTTAGGGTCAAAACTTTAATCCAAAAATAAAAACTAGAAAGTATAAAGTCTCTTTCTCACCAAAAATAAAAAAAAAAAACTAAAAATAAAATGTAAATTCTTCTTCTTGAGCTCCTCTCCTTGTTGCGCCTTTTCCTTTGCTCCTTAGTGTTCTACACACCAAAAAATGGAAAAGCAAGTCAAAGTGACCAAAAAATCAAAACTTACCAAAAATAGAACTTTCCAAATATAGAACAGATTTTGAAACTTAGTCCCCGACAACGGCGCCAAAAACTTGATGGGCCTAGAAAGTTTCCTTAAAAGGTCACCACCCGCAAGTATACAGGCGTCAAGTAATAATTCCGGTAAGACCGGGTCGATCCGCAGGGACTAAGTGAAACCTATCCTAAAACTTAGAGTTAGAACATTTTCTTTGAAATTGGGTTTTGATGATAAAATAATAATATAGTGAAACAAATAATAAAAATGCACTCAAATGGGGGAGACGTCCTAGGGTTTTTGGAATCCACCGAATAACTCACTTTTAAACACACGAAATAACTGACTAACTCTCTCGTTTTATAACTTAGAATTTCGGATAATGAACTATCCTAATTCCGGGACATGTTTTCGATAAAATCAGTATTTAACTCATGAAATTGTAATTGTCTTATTTTAAAAAAATGAATTTCTAAACTACTATCTATCAATCAATAAGAATGCATCGTCAAAGGATTTAACCTAAGCACGATACATCAAACCTAAAAGCATAGATAGTGAAAAGATAATCGACTTGACAAATTAAAACAATTTAAACATTAAATCACATTCAAAGAATTAACCAAATAACTTATGTTTCTAATAACGCGAATATGGTTTCATCATCAACCCTAGATTAAGAGTCTTAGCTAGTCATGATCAAAATTCAAACTAAATAGGAGAGAAAGAGGAAAAGAATAACTAAACATTTTTTCTCGCTGGAAATGGTTTCCTTCTGATTTTCCCGTCTGGCAGCCAAACGCGCCCTAAGGTAACAGTTTTCTCGTCATCTCGGATTTCGCCCCTAATATCATCCTGTATTCCCTTCATAATGGATTCAATCAGTTTAGATTGCACTACAATATAAATGGATGGGATAAATCTTTGGAGGAACTACACGCAATGCTCCAGACAGTCGAAGAGCATATCGCAGTAGTTGAACCTAAGAAGGAAAATCTAATGGTTCAGAAAGACAAAGGATTCAAAAGGGACGGAAACCAGAAGAACAAGAAGAAATTTGGAAAAGCAAAAGGTAAACAAGTTTCCAGAACAAAGAATTCATCTTCTGACTCTAAGTGTTTCTATTGTGATGGCATAAGCCATTGGAAGAGAAACTGTCCCAATTTAAACATTAAATCACATTCAAAGAATTAACCAAATAACTTATGTTTCTAATAACGCGAATATGGTTTCATCATCAACCCTAGATTAAGAGTCTTAGCTAGTCATGATCAAAATTCAAACTAAATAGGAGAGAAAGAGGAGAAGAATAACTAAACATTTTTTCTCGCTGGATATGGTTTCCTTTTGATTTTCCCGTCTGGCAGCCAAACGCGCCCTAAGGTAACAGTTTTCTCGTCATCTCGGAAACGATTTCTCTCTGGGAAAATTATTTTCCCAACTGTTTTCTCGTCTTCCTCACTGCTTTCTCTCTCTCTTTACTGTATTTAACTTCTTCTAATCTTTCTCTCACTAAAACTATTAGAAAAAGAAGATAATACATAAAGCATATGAATGAGTAATCAATATGAATTGAATTTATGATCTCATTCTTTTTCTCTCTACAGCAATCTGTTTGAATTCTGTCTCTCACTACAACCTATGTTAATCTCTCTCTCTCACTAAGAAAAGATACAGAAGAAGAATAAGATAAAAATAATGAAGATAAGCTCTCTTTAAAACCGTCTCTATATTGTTTTCTCTGTTAATGGAAGACAAGATAAAAAAAAGTCTCTCACAAACCCTCTTTGTCTTCTCTAAACATTATGCTCAGTTTCTATAACCTTTCTCTACAAATTTCTCTCACTCTTTCTCTCTGTTTTTTAGTATTTGAGCTCGAGAAGAGATGATCCCCCAAGCTGAGATGACCTCTCTCTCTCTCTCTAATCTTTTTGTTCTAGTTGAGCTCCAGAGAGGATGATATTCAACCCCCAAAGATGAGATGATCTCTCTCTCTCTCTCCAAAAATCTTCAAATCTCAGCTCCACTTAATTTATGTATCAAGAAGATATCCAGCTGTTCACTCTGTTCTTTGATTTTCATCAATCAACCAAATCTTTCAATACTTCATGTTCCAGAGAGAATGCCTCTCTCTCTAGGATATTTTAAAAAAATATCTCCGACTCTCTTTCTTTCTTTCTCTCTGTTCTTTCCTTCTCTATTCGATTATAAAGACATAATCTCCATTATCCCTCTCTGTCTCTAACTCACGATTTCTCTGATTTTAGCTCAAGATTTCCTCTTTCTGATCTAGTCGAATCCACCTTTAGCTGTTGGTTTCAACCTAACCAGCTTTATCTTTCTATAGAAATATATCCTCAAATCTAGAGAGAGAAAGTGATGAAGGATATTGCCTCTTATTTTCTTCTCCCTTTTTGGTTTCTAAATATTTCCATTGATCTGCATCTAGCTTTCTCAAGGAAAGAACAATCTTTCCTTCACGGTTTGGTAATAGTGTATATTGTTATGTTTTGAAAACTTTCCAAGAGAAAAGGAATATTCTACCAGAAAGAAAGAAGTCAATCACGTGTGATAGCTGTCCAGAGGAGTTGATTCAATGCATCTCGGAAGGTTGAAGAAATTTGGAACACAACTTAAGATGGATCCATGTGTTCGGGAATGGCTACAACTGTCGATCTATCTAGAGCGTCTGAACAGAGCCCGGAACACAGCCTTTAAGCCCGAGAGTATCTCCTGGCAGAGGGGCGGCTGCCGAATCACCGTCCTTCCCCAGAGCTTGTTCTTCTCTCTTTCTCTCGTCAATTCCGCCACTTGGTGTATGAGTATATCACAAATGGTGGGGTCGTCCACGCACCCCTCACTTATTCCAGCTCTCTTGGGGACGTAAGGTTGGTCCAGATTCAGCACGCCTTGTTCATTTAAGATTCTCTCCAGGCGCATCGGGTCACCTGGTTGCAGAGTTAGGGCCTCAGGAGTGTAGGTGTCGCCGGGCGAGAAGAGCCTCCTCGCGAACGTCTTGAGTAGTTCTTTCCTCTCCTCGGGTGCGGCAGCCCTCCTGGCTGTCTCGGCTTTGCGGAGGCTTTCCTCAAATCGTTTTGCCTCCTCGTCTCTCCGGTAGTAGTCGGCATTGACTTGCTCCAATTTGGCGAGGAGTTCGTCTGCGAGGCGTCCCACGTGGAGTGTGTTCGCCCGAGGACATGCTTGCCTGAATGCTCAGGGAGGTAGTTAGTTCTAAAAAAGTATTGAGTAGGGTTCGGGTTACCAAATCTGATGATTTGCTGCAGAGATCCCCTCTTCCTAGCGCCAAATGTTGATGTCGAAAATTGGCTCCCAGTTAAATCAACATAAAAAGGGAGTTGATGCATGACAGCCTCCGTTATGATTGTATATTCTGTTTGGAGAGGAGAGATTCCTCTGTTCAGCTCTGCTTCTCTTCTCTTCTGCTTCTCTGCTCTGCTTCTTTGTTCCAGCTCTTCGCTCCTTGCTCCTTACTCATGTTCTTCTGTTCCCGAGGGCGGAAAACCTGCAAATGGTTCGAAAACCGCTCCGACGCTCAAGAAAGTCAGGATGCTCTTTGCAGTAAAAGAATGAATTTTAATCGATCCATTTGGGGGGCGAGTTGTGAGAACTCTGAGTATGGGGTGAAGAGATCGTGTCTTATGAACGACGAAGTCGGGGGGCCTTTTATAGGCGAGGTTAAACCGACTGTGATCAGTGGCGGTGGTGAGGCGGTGGTCGTCAAACCGTAAGGGAAGTTACCTCTTTTGCGTATCTAGGGTTTTTCTTCGAGTCTATCCCAGATCTTTGATAAGTGAAAGTTCCTAAGTTCAAGGATACTTTGTATATATCTTGCCGAAGTGATAGCTTTAAAAGGAGAAGTTTCCTCAACTAGATACGTGGAGTCCAATCGGACTTAAACACTTCAAAATGTGTGGCCGACTGAGATCTTTCTACAAAGTCCGGGATTAAGTCATTAGGTCGCGCAGCGCTGATATCTCCCCAGTTCTGGGCGTAAGATATGGGCCGAACCTGTGGAGACCCCCCTTATTCCTTTTAAGATCCCAGGGCTGATCTATCCATGCTAGTTGGCGGAACCCAGTATTGTGCTGATGCTCCAAAGCTGATTGGTATTTGCTAAGTGGAGGTATTTTTCGACCAAGTGTTGTTTCGGCCAGAGTCATCCCAGTTGTGCTTTTGTCTTGACATGTTGTTTACGTTCCCAAGACACGTTTCATCTTCTGCTCAAGTAATTAATCTTTTCCATGCGTGATTTTGTGACGTCATTGATTTGATTCTCTTATCGCGTATTTCCGGCGTTGATCTTTTAGGTTACTGCGCACGATAACTTGTTTCATCATGCACAGACGCGTGGAGCGTCGTGACTTATGGATGAAACAACTCTCCTTGAGACCCGCTGAAATTTCATTGGTAACCGCTATCCTTGATCCGCTCACCTCTTTCAGTCGTTATTCCGTTGGATATTTTCGAGGCACGTCTGGTCTTCGCCTTTAATGCTCTTTATTGGTTTCTCGAGAGGTCCCTTGGTTACCCTCTCTTGCTATAAATGGCCTGCTTTGGCCTTTCAATTTTTTATCACTAAAAGTTTGAAAGACGATTTTGGGGGGGTCCTTCTTCTGACGTTGTCTTCTGATTTCCCTCTTCCTGCTTTCATCAAGGATTCGAGATGAGGTCTTTGTTCGAGTTTATACCAGTCGCCTACTTTGAGGAATGTTTCTTCATAATGACCGTGATAAAGGATGGGTTTCTTCATAATGGCCGTGATAACCTCATGAGCCGTTTTGTTTGAACCCAAAGGGGGGGTAAGGATTGTCAGTACTGCCTCCGGCTTAGGTGTTTAGGACAAGGTGATGACGGCGAGGGGGTTATTTTTTCCCATGGTTGTCTTCTTGCCTTGGTTGCATCTCTGAATGGTGGTTCTTGTCAGCCTTTCCACTTTTCTTCTCTCAAACTCTTCGACGGCTCTTTAGTAATCACTCAGGTTTTTGGGTCTGTTTTCCTTTCCATCGACGGTTAAGGGTGTTCCTGTAATAGATCCTTCTTATGAATTAATAAAGAATTAACTTTTTCCCCTTATGCTTTTGTATCTCTTTTTATCTTCCATGTTTAAGTCTGTTGACTCCCCATTTGTTAACTAAGACTGTTCGCCGCGACCCTTTGTTGATCGTGCACTATTTATTGTGGCCTCTCCATCCTATAAATAAGCATTGAGACATGAATAACTCCTTTATACCTCACTATGTTTCTTCTAATGGTTAGCGAAACTCTTCCTGGTTGTGACGTTAGAGTTGCTTTCTACATCATTCTGAACTATGACAATTCTTCCATTGAGCACTTCTGCATGGAGGTGGCTGGTGAGGGTTTCATCGATGTTCTCCGTCTTTCTGATCTGCTAGACGATCGTCTTTCTACCCTTAATTCATCCAGACCACTCTATCCTTTGGTTT
Source organism: Eschscholzia californica (assembly GCF_041429995.1). NCBI lineage: Eukaryota > Viridiplantae > Streptophyta > Magnoliopsida > Ranunculales > Papaveraceae > Eschscholzia > Eschscholzia californica. The sequence continues at coordinate 25,122,587 of NW_028238309.1, read as the reverse complement.
ATTCTCTGACTGGTACTACCAACACTTCTGAATCTGCTCTCTTTTCTGCTGTGTGATTTCTGGTTCGTCGTCGTGGGGGTGGTCGTCTTATGGCCGTGATGATAAGGGTTTCGGTTGATATCGGCGGTCCTCCTTCTTCTTCTTCTTCTTCTGGCGACTAAAGCTTGCCGTCGAACTGCATTTTCCTGTTTTCTTTTCTTTGTATGTAATCAGAACAAATAGTTAATGTAATTAGTCCTATACTTACTAATGCAATTTTCCCGAACTTACTACGCATGCTCCGAATGATCGTACCTGCAAGAGAAATAATTTCAGACCTAGTCTAGCATGCCTTAAGCTTACTATCTCCCTCTGCGAAATAGAACATAAGTTAGCCCTGTATAAAAAAATTTGAATGGTGTTTCGAGCTTTTAGCTCTGCCCCTGATCGTCTTTACCAGATCTGTTTCTGCGTAACTAGTTTAACTAAGACTTCTCCTTAGACCTCTGATCGTAGCTTTCGCTATTAGAGCTGATTTCGTCAGCTTGAGTTCGACTAGTTTACCTAGGACTTCTCCTTAGACCTCCGATCGCAGCTTTCGCTATCAGAGCTGATTTCGTCAGCTTGAGCTCGAGTAGTTTACCTAGGACTTCTCCTTAGACCTCTGGTCGTGGCTTTCGCTACCAGAGCTGGTTTCGTTGGCTTGAGCACAACTAGTTTAACTAGGACTTTTCCTTGGACCTCTGGTCGTGGCTTTCGCCATCAGAGCTGGTTTCGTTGGCTTGAGCACATCTAGTTTGACTAGGACTTCTCCTTACACCTCTGGTCGTGGCTTTCGCTATCAGAGCTGGTTTCGTCGGCTTGAGCTCGACTAGTTATCGTCGGGACTCCTCCCGTGCCCCATGTCGTTGCCTTAGCTACCAGGGTTGTCTTCGTCATTTTAAGTATGAATAGTTTCGCAAGGACTTCTCCTTATACCCCCGATCACCTTCGCCTGGGCTGTAGTTTAACTAGGACTTCTACTTGGGGATCCTCAGGGATCACGTTTTGCTCGAGTAAAGAGTTTAAGTTTAACTAGGACTTCTCCTTGCGAGGCCTCGGGTCGCAGCCGTAGCTACCGGAGCTACTTCATCTGCCGGCTTGAGCCGATCAGTTTGACTAGGACTTCTCCTTGGGACCTTGGTGAAGGGTCAGTTTTACTCGAGTAAAGTTCAGTTTAACTAGGACTGCTCCTTAGGGCCCTCGGTCGTCGCCATAGCTACTGATGCACCCGAAAGGTTGCACACCCAAGCGGAGGTATCAAGTAGTAACCCGGCAAAACCAGGATCGATCCAAGGATAGGAAAATAACTTGTTTATCGGAGGGTCTCGTTCACGGGTTTAAGTATTACTAGCTAACTTAGACAAAAATAGAAAGAACAAAGATAAATGGGGGTTTTGATAGTTAGGCATGAATCGAAAATAAACAAAAGGGAAATAACTAAACTTAAACTATTAACTAAAGCTTATTGGGAGGCTAGGGTCTTATTCTACATATGAGAGAGGTCATGGATTCGGGAATCCATCGAGATATACCTATGTAAGTTCTTGCTTGGGTCAGTTATTGGGTTTGAGTCATCTCGACTTTACATTAGATGCTCTAAGTGCTAGATATACCTAATGGTCATAACTAGTCAAAGGGTCATCATATTCCATTAAACATCGAGTCTAAAATCGGAAAGATCGCTTAAGAAATAACTATGACATATGCTTGACATAAGACATGAAACAAGCTTAAACGATTAACCTCGTGAGAGAGACATCAAACATACTCATCTAACCAATACAACCACATACATAAGCATATCAAGATTTCATCATAATCCTCAACAAGAGGCTTAGCTACACATGGAGAGATTATTGCATTCAACCCCAAATGAGAGTGTAATCTATGGTGTAGACATCGTGAGACAAGTAATTACACTATCTCTATTTCTAATTTCTCTCTACCTAGGTTTATTAAGCAAGAACAAGTAGCAATCAAACTCTAGAAAGATTAATAAACAAATTTAATCATGTATAAAAGGAATCATTCACAAGCATACTCAAGTTTAAGTTTAATAACATGAATCCCTCATATATTCATCACATACATGTAGCTAGCAACCCTAAAATCAAACAAGACTAAGTTAGATAATCAATTAAATCACCCCAAACAAGAACAAGAGGAAAATGAGTAAGAAAAACCCTTGGAGAACAAATGGAGTGAAAAATCTAAGCAAACCAAGCAAAGGAGCCAAAAGGGTTGCTCTCCGGCCATTTTAGGTGTGGTCCCATGCCTTAGCAAGCTGCTGGTCGGCCAATGGAGCTGCTGGTCGGCCGTTTTAGCTGCTGGTCGGCCATTGTAGCTGCTGCCCCGGTGCTATAATTGTTGTCCAAGTGCCCCTTTTGCTCCCTTTTTGGTGTTTTCCTTGCTATTTCTCCCTAGATCTAAGTTTCTCTCTCTAGATCTTCATGAAACCCAAAACCCTAGCCTCCATTACATTTTCTCTCTCTAAAAATCAGCACATAAGGAAGAAGATGAAGTGTAGAGACCAAGTTAGGGCATTAATTTCTATTTCCTACCCCAAAAGACCACTTTGCCCTTCCTTAGTAGTTATAGTCACTCCATTGTCTAGCTTGACTTCTTCAAGTTATTTTGACTCATTCAATGACTCCATTTCATTTTAACTTGAATAATGGGCTCTCTAACTTGACCAGAGGATGCAAATGACAATTTTTCCCTTGTCTCCTAACTTGCTCATTTCTTATGCTTTTCATCTCTAGTCTTCACCAAAGTGATAATCATGTTCCAAAGACTTCATAGACCTTATCAAATTATATTTTGACCCTCTTAGATGCAAATGACCTTAATACCCTTGGTGAGTCTTTATCTCCTTACTTGCTCCCTTTTGCTCTTTGACTTTAAGGACCTTTTCTTAGATTCTTTTAAGTGCTTTTGACTCTTCTAGGGTCTCCTTTGCTCATTTCCTTGCATAGTTCTCTTATGGTACCTTGTCATGAATATAAACATATCTTATTAGAATTGAAGCATAAAATGGACTAATTCATCTAAGTTAAGTGACCTAAATGTGATGTTTTCACATCACATCAGCTACCGAGGCTATCCTGTTTCTGGTCGTGACTCTCGCTAGCAGGGTTATTTTTAAATCAGGGCCCTTGGTCGTTGCTCTCGCTACCAAGGCTACCTTTAGGTCCCCTGGTCGTGGCTTTCGTTATTAGGGCTACCTGCTCGATCCAGAGCGAGATGAGTTTAACCAGGACTTCTCCTTTTATATCGTTTTTGTTAAAAATATTTTATTTTGTTATGTAAAATATGTAGCTAGTAATGCTACTTCTTTTGCCTAATTATTTAAAAGAAAGTAGATTAGAGGTAGTAATGACCTGGTTCTTTTAGCTCTGCATGTCTGCCCTGGGGTCATCGTAGAACACTTTGTCTCCTCCGACTGTGGTCGGGTTGAATGCTTCTTCCTCGCAGCCTTGGGCGGAAATAAGGTAACATTCGAGCTATTTTCTTGTCTCCTCTGACCGTCCCTATGAGATTCGTTCCTAGAACTGGGAATTTCATCATGAGGTGGTTCATAGAGACTATTCCTCTTGACTCCCTTAGGAAGTTCCTACCCAATATGATGTATTAGGCATACATCTTATCGACAATGGTGAAGTTTAGCATTATCGCTTTTGCTGATTCTCCTTCACCGATTAGTACTGGAAGGGTTGTTATTCCATTTGTTTCGACCTGGTTGTCGCCGAACCCTGTCAAGCAAGATTTATAAGATTTGAGGTGGTGCTGACTTACCCCGAGTTTTTGGAAGCATGTCCGAGTCATGACTTCGGTCGAGCTTCCTGCATCGACCAGGATGCGTCATACCCTCCAATTGGCCACTACAGCCATTATTACCAATGGATCCGCGTGTGGAGTTATTACCCCAACCAGATCGTCGTCAGTAAAGACGATGGGTGGAGTTTCCACGGCTGGTTTGATTAGCAGGACAGGCGGGTTCTTCGCCTCGTTGGCGTATCTACGCTGCTCCCCTTTAGTTGCTCCGCCGAGGGTTGGTCCTCCAGCTATGGTGTTGATATTTCCCATTACTCCGGTTGGTTCCTCAAGACCTTTGTTAGCTTTTTCAAAAGTCAGGCCCTGCTCGTTGGTTTCCGGTCCTGATCCAATTCCTGCCCTGTTTACTGGCCTTTTGTTCCGGATTTAGTAGGGTCGCTGCTCTTTCTGGATGTACTTGTCCAGTTCTCCCTTTCTTACCCTCTCTTCGATAAGATTTTTGAGGTGCCGACAATTGTCGGTCTTGTGGTCGTAGCCTCTGTGGAAGGCACACCATGCAGTCATATCTCTGGGCCCGAACTCCTCTCGATCGTCATTGGGTTTAGGGCGTTCAGAAGAAACCAGCTAAAACCCCTGATGGTCCACCACACATTCCTCTATCTGGGAGGTCGGCCAGAAGAAACCAGCTCTTCACAAAACGCCCTCGGCATGGACAGATCAGCCCTGGGATCTCTAAAGGAATAAAGGGGGTCTCCACAGGTTCGGCCCATATCTTACGCCCAAAACTGGGAAGATATCAGCGCTGCGCGACCTAATGACTTAATCCCGGACTTTGCAGAAAGATCTCAGTCGGTTACACATCTTGAAGTGTTTAGTCCCGATTGGACTCCACATATCTAAAGGAGGAAACTTCTCCTTTAGAGTCTATCACTCCGGCAAGATATCAACAAAGTATCCTTGAACTTATTTCACTTATCAAAGATCCGGGATAGACTCGAAGAGAAACCCTAGATACGCAAAAGAGGTAACTGCTATTACAGTTTGACGGCCACCGCCTCACCACCACCGCTAATCACAGTCGGCCTAACTTCGTCTATAAAAGGCCCCCCACATCGTCCTTCATTCTTTTACTGCAAAGAGCACCCTGACTGTCTTGAGTGTCGGAGCGGTTTTCGAACCCTTTGCAGGTTTTCCCCCCTCGGGAACAAGGAGAAAGGAGTTGGAGCAAGGAGCTGGAGCAAGGAGTTTGAGCAAGGAGCTGGAACAAAGGAACAAAGCAGAGCAGAGAAGCAGATCAAGGAAGCAGAGCTGAACACAGGAATCCCTCCTCTCTAAACAAAATATACCATCATAACGGAGGTTGTTATGCATCAACTCCCTTTTTTATGCTGATTTAACCAGGAGCCAATTTTCGACATCAGCATTTGGCGCTGGAAGGAGGGGATCTCTTCAGCAAATCATCACATTCGGTAACTCGAATCCTACTCAATACTTTTTCAGAACTAACTACTCTCTATAAAGATCTACCATGAAAACATAATCTCGGGACTAGAAGTGGTCACTTATGATGCATAAAATGTCCAGACGTTAACTAACATCTGAAGAGTTAAAGATCAGACTAGAAGTCTCTCGGAACAGATCGGCTTTAGGCAGCAGGACAGCTAAAACTCCTGATGGTCCACCACACATTCCCATAATCGAGAGGTCGGCCAAAAGAAACCAGCTCTGCACAAAATGCCCTTAGCATGGATAGATCAGCCCAAGGATCTAAAAAGGAATATGGGGGGTCTCCACAGTTTCGGCCCATATCTTACGCCCAGAATTGAGAAGATATCAGCACTGCGCAACATAATGACTTAATCCTGAACTTTCTAGAAAGATCTCAGTCGGCTACACATCTTGAAGTGTTTAAGCCCGGTTGGACTCCACGTATCTAAAGAAGGAAACTTCTCCTTTAGAGTCTATCACTCCGGCAAGATATCAACGAAGTATCCTTGAACTTAGGAACTTTCACTTATCGAAGATCCGGGATAGACTCGAAAAGAAATTTTAGATACGCAAAAGAGGTAACTTCTATTACGGTTTGATGGGCGCCGCCTCACCACCGCCACTAAGGACAGTCGGCCTACCTTCGCCTATAAAAGGCCCCCCCACATTGTCCTTCAGAGGACACGATCTCTCGAGAAGAAACAAATCATCTCTCCTAAACATAAGATCTTTTCATACCAGAAGGATCACCCCCAAAACAGAGTTCTCATAACTCGCCCCCCCAAAAGGATCAATTAATATTTATTCTTTTACTGCAAAGAGCACCCTGACTGTCTTGAGCGTCGGAGCGGTTTTCGAACCCTTTGCAGGTTTTCCCCCCTCGGGAATAGACGAACAGGAGCAAGGAATCAGGAGCTGGAGCAAGGAGTCAGGAGCTGGAGCAGGAAGCAAGGAGCAGGGAAGCAGAACAAAGAAGCAGAGCAGAGTAGAGAAGCAGAGCTGAACAGAGGAATCTTACCTCTCTAAACAGAATATACCATCATAACGGAGGCTGTCATGCATCAACTCCCTTTTTCATGCTGATTTATCTGGAGCCAATTTTCGACATCAGCATTTGGCGCTAGAAGGAGGGGATATCTCCAGCAAATCCTCACATTCGGTAACTCGAATCCTACTCAATACTTTTCCAGAACTAACTACTTCCCTGAGCTCTTCAGGCAAACATGTCTTCAGACGAACATACTCCACGTGGGACATCCCATAGATCCCGAAGCGCAGATGAGCTCGCGGCTGAACTTGAACAACTCAAGATTGTATACCTCCGAAGGGACAAGGACGCAAAACGATTGGAGGAAAGCCTCCCCAAGGCTGAGATAGCTAGGAGGGCCGCAACACCTAATGAAAGGAAAGAAGTGCTCAAGACGTTCGCGAGAAGGCTCTTCTCTCCTGGCGACACCTACGCACCCGAAACCCTAACTCTGCAACCAGGCGACTAGATGCGTTTGGAGAGTATCTTGAGGGAACAAGGTGTGCAAAACCCAGACGAACCTTATACCCCCCCAAGAATGCTGGGATAGGCGAGGGGTGTGTGGACGACCCCACCCTCTTTGAGGTGCTCATACACCAAGTAGCGGAATTAACAAAAGAAAAAGAGAAGGACAAACTCTAGGGAAGGACGGTAATTCGGCAGCCACCTCTCTGCCGGGAAATACTAGAATCTGAGAAACCGGCAAACTTCAAGTGCCCCACGCTGGAACACTATCTCGGCGTGGAAGACCCGGGATTATTTATCAACAACTATGTTGCGAGGATGAATTTATGTACGACCAATCAAAATATATGGTGTGTGGTATTTGCCACCATCCTAAAAGGACCAGCTCAGGCATGGTATCAAGCGCTAGCCCCGGGGTTAATAAAGTCTTTTGACCAGCTTGCCCAAGCTTTCTGCAAGGCTTTTCGAGGAAGCACCAGTATCAAGAGAGAGACCGAAGAGTTGTTCAACGTGGTACAAGGAAAAAGTGAAACGCTAGCAAGCTACTGGCAGAGATTTCGCAACCTTATGGTTCAGGTTCCCGACCTGGAATCAAACGTCGCTTTTGTCGCCTTGCAGAGAGGTCTTAGACAGGATGACGTAATCAAAGATATCTCGGGGAAAAAGTCGGGCTGCCTCGCAGATCTGATAGAAAGGTTGGAACAGTTTATCAGAGCAAAGGAGAATTATTTGCAGATGAAGGAGGTGGCCAATATCCTATTCGAAAGTGAACGCCCCCGAAAAAAAGAAAGGGAAGAAGTCAGGCTACCCAGGGAACGAGAGCGAGGCAGGAGGCCCAGGGTTGACTTCGCAACGTACACCCCCATAATGAAAGGAAGGGAGGAAATCTTGCAGGTACTGATAACGATAGGAAAGGCTGAACTGCCCAAACCCAATGACGACCGAGGAGAATTCGGATCCAAAGATATGATTGCGTGGTGTGCCTTTCACAGAGGCTATGGCCACAAGACCGACGACTGTCGACACCTCAAGAATCTGATTGAGGAGATGGTAAGAAAAGGAGAACTGGATAAATACATCCATAAAGAACAACGACCCTACGAATACCGAAACAAAAAGCCAGTAAACCGGACGGGAATCGGATCGGGATCTGAAATCAACGGGCAAGGCCCCATTTCTAGAAAAGCAAACAAAGGCCCAGAGGGGCCCACTGGAATAATGGGGAATATCAATACCATAGCAGGAGGACCTACCCTCGGAGGAGCAACTAAAGGCGAGCGACGCAGATACGCCAACGAAGCAAAAAACCAGCCGGTCTTCCTAATCAAGCCTGCCGTGGAAACTCCACCCATTGCCTTTACAGACGACGATCTGGTCGGGGTAATAACTCCACACGCAGATCTGCTGGTAATAACAGATGTAGTTGCCAATTGGAGGATAGGACGCATTCTAGTCGATACAGGGAGCTCTACGGAGGTCATGAGTCGAACGTGCTTCCAGAAACTCGGGGTAAGCGAACGCCATCTCAAATCTTATAAATCTCGTTTGACAGGATTCAGAGACAATCAGGTCGAAACAGACGGAATAACAACCCTGCCAGTGTTGATCGGCGAAGGAGAATCAACAAAGGCGATAAAGCTAAACTTCGAAATCGTCGATAAGATGAACGCCCATAACATCATACTGGGCAGAAACTTCTGGAGGGAGTCAGGAGCAATAGTTTCCATGAACCACCTTATGATGAAGTTCCCAATTCCGGGAACGAATCTCATTGGAACGGTCAGGGGAGACCAGAAAATAGCCCGGGAATGTTATCTCGTCTCCGTCCAGGGCTGCGAGCAAGAAGAAGTGAATCCAGTCATCGTTGGAGGAGACAAAGTGTTCTACGGTGACCCGACAGCAGATATGCAGAGCTGAAAAACTAAGGTCATCACTACCCCTACTATCTTTCCTTTTTGAATAAAGCCACTAGGCAAAAGAAGTAGCGTTACTAGCTACATATCTTACCTTATAAAATATAAATGTTTGTGAGCAGAAAACACTATAAAAGGAGGAGTCCTAATTAAACTCATCTCGCTCTGAATCGAGCAGGTAGCCCTAACAGCGAAAGCCACGACCAGAGGACCTAAAGGCAGCCTTGGTAGGTGAAAGCAGCGACCAAGGGCCCTAATTTAAACAGCCCTGCTAAGCGAAAGCTACGATCAGGGACAGGATAGCCTCCGTAGCTACGGCGACAACCGAGGGCCCTAAGGAGAAGTCCTAGTTAAACTGAACTGTTCTCGAGTAAAAACCGACCCCTCACCAAGGTCCTAAGGAGAAGTCCTAGTTACACTGATCGGCTCAAGCCGGCAAAGGAGGTGGTTCCGGTAGCTACGGCTGCGACCCGAGGCCTCCCAAGGAGGAGTCCTAGCTAAACTCAACCCTTTACTCGAGTGAAACGTGGTCCCTGTGGATCCTCAAGGAGAAGTCCTAGATAAAACTACCGCCTCGATGAAGGTGGTCGGGGGTATAAGGAGAAGTCTTTGCGAAACTATGCATGCTTAAATGAGGAAGACAACCTTGGTAGCTAAGGCGACGACCAGGGGCACGGGAGGAGTCCCGACAAAAACTAGTCGAGCTCAAGCCGACAAAAACTGCCCTGCTAGCGAAAGCCACGAACAGGGACAGGACAGCCTCGATAGTTATGGCAACGATCGAGGGCGCTAAGGAGAAGTCCTAGCGAAACTAGCCAAGCTCAAGCTGGCGAAACTAGCTCTGGTAGCGAAAGCCACGACCAGAGCTCTAGGGAGAAGTCCGAGCGAAACTAGCCAAGCTCAAGCTGGCGAAACCAGCTCTGGGAGCGAAAGCCACGACCCGAGGCCTAAGGAGAACTTCTTGCGAAACTAGCCAAGCACAAGCTGGCGAAACCCGCTCTGGTAGGGAAAGCCACGACCAGAGGCCTAAGGAGAAGTCTTACCGAAACTAGCCAAGCTCAAGCTGGCGAAACCAGCTCTGGTAGCGAAAGCCAAGACTAGATGTCTAAGGAGAAGTTCTAGCGAAACTAGCCAAGCTTAAGCTTGCGAAACCAGCTCTGGTAACAAAAGCCACGACCAGAGGTCTAAGGAGAAGTCCTAGTGAAACTAGCCAAGCTCAAGCTGGCGAAACAGCTCTGGTAGCGAAAGCCACGACCAGAGGTCTAAGTAGAAATCCTGGTTAAACTAGCCGAGCTCAGGCCGACGATATAGGCTTTAGTGGCGAAAGCCACGACCAGAGGTCTAGAGAGGAGTCCTGGTGAAACTAGTTATGCAAAGACAGCTCTGGAATAGACAACCGGAGGCAGAGCTAAGAACTCTAACACTATTCAAAACTTTTTACACAAGGCTAATTCGGGTTCTATTTTGCAGAAGAAAATAGTAAGCTTAAGGCATGCTAGATTAGGTCTGAAATTATTTCTTTTGCAGGAGCGATCATTCGAATCATGCGTAGTAAGCCTAAGAAAAATTGCATTAGTAAGTATAGGGCTAATTACGTTAACTTTTAATTACATATCTAAGAAAACAGGAAAAATAGTTCGGCGGCATGCTCCTATTCGCCAGAAGAAGAAGAAGAAGAAGACGAAGGGCCACCAATATCCACCGAAGCCCTAATCATAACGGCCAGAAGGCGACCACCCCCACGACGACGAACCAAAAAACCGACAACAGAAAAAAGAGCAGATTCAGAAGTGTTAGTAACCCCAGTCAAAGAATAAACCAGAGGATAAAGCGGCCTATAGGAACTGAGGGTAGAAAGGTGATCGTCATTCATAAGATCGCGCGGACGAAGGACTTTGAAAAAGCCCTCGCCATCCACTTCCATGCGGAAGTTTTCAATGGAAAGTTCATCACAGTTCAGAACCATATAGAAGGCAACCCTAACATCACTACCAAGAAAAGTTCCCCTAACCATTAAAAGAGACATGGTAAGATTTGGAAAAGTTACTCTTGCCTTAAACATCTATTTATAGGGCAAAAAGGGCCATGATGATAGGGGGTGATCAACGAAGAGTTGCGGCGAGCAGTCGTGGGAAACTAGCAGACCCAAACTTAGGAAATAAAGGAAAACACCAAAGTAAAGAGGAAAAAGGTAATTCTTTATTAATTCATAAGGCGAATCTATTACAGAAGAAATTATCAAAAAGGACACCCGGACCACCACTGGCGCTTGGGTCTATTACAGATGAAATCAAAATAACCCCAATTGTTGAGGGAAAGGAAAACAGATCAAAAAACATGAGCGACTGCAAAAGAGTCGTCATGGAGTTTAAGAGAAGAAAAGCGGAAAGGCTGACAGGGACCACCATTCAGAGATGCAGCTAAGGACGAAGAAGCCCTCTGGACACCATCACCCTGCCCCGAGCACCTAGGCGGAAGAGTACTGACAAGCCTCACCCTCCTCCGGGCTCAAACATAACCGCGCGCGAAATTATCATGGCCATTATGAAGAAACCCATCCTTTATCACGGTCATTATGAAGAAACATTCATCAAAACGAACGCTTGGCATGAACTCAAACAGAGGCCTCATCCCGAACCTTCGGGAAGCAAACAGGAGAAATAATGAGGCAACAACAGGAGGAAAGAAATTTCGAAATGTTTTTCAAACTTTTGGGTAGTGAAAGAATTGGGAAGCCAAAGCAGGCTATTCATAGTAAGAGGGGTTAACTAGGAGACCTCTCGAAACAGATTAGAAGCATTAAAGGCAACAGACTAGACGCGCCTCAAAAATACTCAACGGAATAATGACTAGGAATAATGAACGGCTCAAGAACTGCGGTTACCAAAAAGGCTTCCGCGGGTTCAAGGAGACGTGCTTCGCTCACCAGTCACAACCCTCCACGCGTCCACAAATGGCAGAGCAAGTTGCCGTGTGAAAAGATCAAAAAGATCAGCGCCAGAAGCACAGGATCAGAAAATCAAATCTATGACGTCATAAAATCACGCATAGAAAGGAATGAATTACTTGCGCAGAAGAAGAAACGTGCCTTGGAATAATAAGCCACGTGTCAGAACACAACCGGATCAGCTTCAACAGAGCTAACACTCAGTCAAAGAAAATATCCAAGTCATGAACATCAATCAGCTCTAAAGTACTGACAGTAAGACAGAACTGGGAAGATATCAGCGCTGCGCAACCTAATAACTTAATCCCGAACTTTACAGAAAGATCTCAGCCGGTTACACATCTTGAAGTGTTTAAGACCGGTTGGACTCCACGTATCTAAAGGAAGAAACTTCTCCTTTAGAGTCTATCACTCCGGCAAGATATCAACAAATTGAACTTAGGAACTTTCACTTGTCAAAGATCCCGGATAGACCTGAAGAGAAACCCTAGATACGCAAAAGAGGTAACTTCTATTACGGTTTGACGGCCGCCGCCTCACCACCGCCACTAAGGCCAGTCGGCCTACCTTCGCCTATAAAAGGACCCCCCACATCGTCCTTTAGAGGACACGATCTCTGGAGAAGAAACACATCATCTCTCCTAAACATAAGATCTCTTCATACTAGAAGGATCAACCCTAAAACAGAGTTTTCATAACTCGCCCCCCAAAAGGATCAGTCAATATTCATTTTTTTACTGCAAAGAGCACCTTGACTGTCTTGAGCGTCGGAGCGGTTTTCGAACTCTTTGCATGTGTTCCCCCCTCGGGAACAGACGATTAGGAGCAAGGAATCAGGAGCTGGAGCAAGGAGTCAGGAGCTAGAGCAGGAAGCAAGGAGCAGGGAAGCAGAACAAAGAAGTAGAGCAGAGTAGAGAAGCAGAGCTGAACAGAGGAATCTTCCCTCTCTAAACAGAATATAACATCATAACGGAGGCTGTCATGCATCAACTCCCTTTTTCATGTTGATTTAACTGGGAGCCAATTTTCGACATCACCAGTCACCAATCCAGCGGTGGAGCCACCTCTTCCAGAAAGACAAATACTCGGAACCGAGGCGCCGACAGATGAAAAAATCCAAGAAGAAGAGGACAGAACAACAGATCTAACCGTACCTGTACAAATCGGAGAAAGGCCAGTGAAGTGACTTATGTCGGGAGTCTGTTGGATGACGACGAGAAGGCGGAACTAGCCAATTTCTTGAGAAAGCACCGCCATGTCTTTGCGTTCGTGACAGATAAGCTGTCCGGGATAGACCCGGGGATCATCACTCATAAACTAAACATCAGAGAAGGAAGCAAGCCGGTGAAGCAAAAGAAAAGGAATTTTTCAGCAAACAAGCAGGCTGAAATAGCCGAGCTAGTCGAGAAAGTCCTGGCGTCGGGAGTAATAAGGGAAGCCCGATTCCCGGAATGGCTGGCCAACGTGGTCTTGGTCAAGAAGAAGAACGGAACGTGGAGAATGTGCATAGATTTCACCGACCTAAACAAGGCTTGCCCAAAGGACAGTTTCCCTCTACCGTCCATATATCAGCTGGTAGACTCCACAGCAGGCCACGAACTACTAAGCTTCATGGATGCCTTCGCGGGATACCACCATATCGCCATGCACTGGGCTGACAAAGAGAATACCGCATTCCTAACAGATCGAGGGCTATACTGTTACCAACAAATGCCTTTCAGTCTCAAGAATGTCGGGGCAACATATCAACGTCTGGTTAATGGAATATTCGGGAATCAGCTCGGGAAAAAAGTTGAATGTTACGTGGATGACATGATCGTGAAAAGCAAAGCTCGCCAAGACTTGATCACCAATCTTAAGATCGCATTCGACAAACTCCAAGCCTACAATATGAAACTGAACCCTGAAAAGTGCGCGTTTGGCGTAACTTCGGGAAAGTTCCTAGGATTCATGGTGAGCCACAGAGGGATAGAAGCCAACCCTGCCAAGATCACAACCCTACAAGATATGCCCAGCACGCAGAGTCGGAAAGACGTTCAGCGACTAACTGGGAGGCTAGCATCACTCTCCAGATTCTTCAGCAAAATGGGGGATAAGGCCCAACCTTTCTTCAAAACTTTTCGAAAAGTAACCGACTTCACCTGGACCGACGAAGCGGAGAAGGCGTTTCAGGAGTTAAAAGCACATCTCATGAAACTGCCACTGATGGTCAGCCCAAGCCCCGGGGACGAGCTCATTGTTTATCTTGCGACTTCCAAAGAAGTCGTCTCAGCAGCGGTAATCAAAACAATAGAAGGAGTCATGCACCCCGTATACTTTGTGAGCAAAGTATTAGGTGGGGCAGAACTAAATTACCCAACTATAGAGAAATTGGCTTACGCGCTCATTCTGACTATTAGGAAGCTGCGCCCATACTTCCAAGCTCACACAATAGTGGTTCAGACGGACCAACCGCTCAGGAATATACTCCAAAAAATGGATCTCCCAAGGCGATTGACAAAATAGGCAGTGGAGATGAGTGAATTCGACATCAGGTACGAGCCCCAAACCGCTATAAAAGGGCAAGCATTGGCGGATTTCGTAACGGAATGCTCGATCGCAGCAGCAAGCCTTGGCCCAGAGCAGATTTGGACTCCCTTCGTGGACGGAGCATCAAGTGAATCCTTAAAAGGAGCAGGGGCGGTGCTAATAAGTCTCGAAGAGGAAAAGACCTTCCAGACTACCTCGTTCAAATTCGCGGTAACAAACAACGAGGCCGAATACGAAGCTTTACTGGCGGGACTCAAATTAGCTCTGAAGGCCAGAGCTGCAAGTGTCCGGGTTTTCAACGATTCTCAACTGATAATCCACCACGTCAACGGTGACTATGAGGCGAAAGGAACAGATATGATTAAGTATTTAAAGAAGGTAAAAGAACTGGTCAGTTTCTTCCAGAAGTTCACCATCACCAGAATACCTCGGAAGGAGAATACTCTGGCTGACGCGCTGTTAAAGATGATCAACGGACAAACCGCAATCTCCGGAGTAATCTTTCACACCCTAGAAGAAAGAAGCTTCGACAAAGCACAGGAAATTATGGCAATCAGAATAAACCAGGGGGATACCTGGATGAGACCATACGTTGAGTATTTGTCAACACAGAAATTGCCTTAAGATGCCAGCGAAGCTAGAAGGGTATGTAGAAACGCCGCGAGGTATACCTTGCTAGGAGGACGGCTATACCGGAAATCCCTGGCTCACTCTTTACGACGTTGTTTGGCGAAGTACGAACAAGAATACGTGATGAAGGAGATGCACGGAGGAGCAGCTGGAAATCACGCGCGGACAGAGAACTCTGAACAGACAGCTTACCCTGGCTGGGTATTATTGGCCAGGGATGTTAGAAGATTGCATAAACCACACCAGGCAATTCACGCCGTGTCAGGTATAGCTAACGATTATCGTTTACATCCCACAGAGTTGACGCCTATCGTTAGTCCTTGCCCCTTCACACAATGGGGAATCGACTTGGTGGGGTCGTTCCCGGCTGGCATAGGAGGAAAGAAGATGTTGCTGGTTATGGTAGATTATTTCACCAAGTGGGCGGAAGCAGTAGCACTGACCCGAACTCGCACGAGGGAGATCGTCAGTATATTATGGATGAACATAATATCCAGATTCAGAGTCCCGAGCTTCTTGGTCATGGACAACGGGCCGTAGTTCAACAATGATGCTATGAAGGAGTTCCTCACGGAGTATGGGATCAAGCCGGCTTACGTGTGCCTCGCCGGAAACGGACAAGTAAAGGTAACCAACAAAACTCTGGTTAAGTACATTAAAACTAAGTGCTATAAAAACAAAAACTGGGTGGACGAACTCCCCAACGTGCTGTGGACCTACCGCGTCACACCACGAAGAGCTACGGGGGAGTCGCCTTTTCGAATGGTGTACGGCATAGACGCCGTGCTACCCGTAGAAATAGGTAAATCGAGTCTAAGAGTAAGACACTTCGATCCGGAAACCAATGAACAACTAATGTTAGAACACTTAGACCTAGTCGACGAAGTTCGAGACCGAGCGGAGATGCGAAATCACGCCTTCAAAGACACTATGATCAAACAACATAAGTCCCACATGAAGATAAGAAAGTTTGACGTCGGAGACATGGTGTGGAAAAACTTTAAATTTACCCAAACGCCGTCAGCGGCCAAACTCTTTCCTACATGGGACGGGCCCTTTAAGATAGTAGAAATTGTTAGACGTGGCACCTATAGGTTAAAGAATACGTCAGGCCACGTCCTTACACACCCTTGGAACGCGAAACATCTCTGATTCGTACTCCAGAAGAAAGACACCGATACATCCTAGAACACCGAAGGATGAATCAGACTCAAGAAGATGAAGCATAGATCTACTTGTTTAGTAATGAGTTAAGTAAGGGAGTTATAGATGATTTTAGCCATATCTAGCGAACTTAGAAGTTATTGCTAGTATAATACTTTCCATTCTAAAACCCAAACGAGGAGTCCTAGCTAAAACTTATCTCGCTCTGAATCAAGCAGGTAGCCCTGATAGCGAAAGCCACGACCAGGGGACCTAAAGGTAGCCTTGGCAGGTGAAAGCAGCGACCAAGGGCCCTAATTGAAAACAGCCCTGCCAGCGAAAGCCACGACCAGGGACGGGATAGCCTCTGTAGCTACGGCAACAACTGAGGGCCCTAAAAAGCAGTCGTAGTTAAGCAGACTTTTCTGGAGTAAAAACCGACCCCTCACCAAGGTCCCAAAGAGAAGTCCTACATACACTGATCGGCTCAAGCCGACAAAGGAGGTAGCTCTGGTAGCTACGGCTGCGACTCGAGGCCTCATAAGGAGAAGTCCTAGCTAAAGTTAACTCTTTACTCGAGTGAAACGTGGTCCCTGGGGATCACCAAGGAAAAGTCCTACTTAAAACTACCGCCCCGATGAAGGTGACCGGGGGTATAAGGAGAAGTCCTTGCGAAACTATTCATGATTAAAACGAGGAAGGCAGCCCTGGTAGCTAAGGCCACGACCGGGGACACAGGAGGAGTCCCGGTGAAAACTAGTCGAGCTCAAGCCGACGAAAACAACTCTTTTAGCGAAAGCCACGACCAGGGACAGGACAGCCTCGGTAGCTATGGCGATGACCGAGGCCCCTATGGAGAAGTCTTAGCGAAACTAGACGAGCTCAAGCTGGCGAAATCAGCTCTCGTAGCGAAAGCCATGACTAGAGGACTAAGGAGAAGTCCTAGCAAAACTTATCGAGCTTAAGCTAACGAAACCTGCTCTGGTAGCGAAAGCCACGACAAGAGGACTAAGGAGAAGTCCTAGCAAAACTAGTCGAGCTCAAGCTGACGAAACCAGCTGTGGTAGCGAAAGCCACGACCAGAGGACTAAGGAGAAGTCCTAGCAAAACTAGTCGAGCTCTAGCTGACGAAACCAGCTCTAGTAGTGAAAGCCACGACAAGAGGTCTAAGGAGAAGTCCTAGCAAAACTAGTCGAGCTCAAGCTGACGAAACCAGCTCTGGTAGCGAAAGCCACGACCAGAGGACTAAGGAGAAGTCTTAGCAAAATAGTCGAGCTCAAGCTGACGAAAGCAGCTGTAGTAGTGAAAGCCACGACTAGAGGTCTAAGGAGAAGTCCTAGTGAAACTGGTCGAGCTCAAGCTGGCGATACTAGCTTTGATAGAAAAAGTCGTGGTCAGAGGTCTAAGGAGGAGTCCTGGTGAAACTAGTTATGCAAAGACAGCTCATGTATAGACGACCAAGGGCAGAGCTAAAAACTCTAACACTACTCAAAACTTTTGCGCAGGGCTAATTCGGGTTCTATTTTACAGAGTGAAATAGTAAGCCTAGGGCATGCTAGACTAAGTCGGAAATTATTTCTCTTGCAGGTGCGATCATTCGAAGCATGCGTAGTAAGCCTAGGAAAATGCATTAGTAAGTTAGGATTTGTACTAACATCGATTTTGCAGAACCAATATACGTTATCAGTGTCAGACTTCAACAAAGTAATCTAGAACAAGAAAAGAGGGTTTTTATTCAAGGCTATTACAAGAGAAATTACAACCAAGATAACACGAAGAAATCAACAGAGATTCGGTAGTAATCGAGGCAGGGAAACCACTCGCCAAAGCTTGGACGGAGCACAACGCCTTGTTTCTTCTCCTGATTGGTCGACACAGTGGCCACCCAAGAAAGAAAATCGCAGGCAGGAGCTATCTTCTAAAGAATTGGAGCTTACAACTCCAAAGGAACTTCGGCCAAAGAGAAGAAGTATTCCAAATCGGGAGTGTACCACCCCAAAAAAACCCTCTCTCGGGAAAGACTTAAACCGACAACTGGGTAACTATCCCCATTGCCGGAAAAGCTGTCCCTAACTATCCCCATTGACGGAAAAAAACCCTTTCAGGCAGGCAATAGGTACGAACACAAACAGAGGCCTCATCTCGAATCCTTAGCAAGAAAAGGAAGAAACCACTGGGATCGTTCTTTCCAACCTCTGACAAAGGAGCAGGCTGAGGAATCAAAGCGGGCATTTATAGCAGAAATGATGGTCAAGGAAATGGGTAAAAAGGATTAAAGACAAAGACCGAGCGCATCTTGGAAACAGGCGAGAAAATTAAAGTTCTGGGAAACGCGCTTTATTTCCAATAATAGAGCTCTGCGTGTCCTTGCGTGACCAAGTGAGTTGTCGTGTGCAATAACCCAGAAGATCAACATTGAAAACGAGTGATCAAAAGATCAAATCTATGACGTTACAGGATCACGCATGGGAAGGAATTAATTACTTGCGTAGAAGATGAAACGTGCCTTGAAATAACAAACCACGCGTCAGAACAAGAACACAGCTGCGTCAGCCCTGGCAAAGATAATACTTAGTCAAAGAAAATCACCAATTCATAAACATCCATCAGCTCTGGAACACTGATAGGAAAACATAGCTCCTCCAAACAGCCACGGTCTTGGTAAGGCCTAGGACAGCTAAAACCCCTGATGGTCCAGCACACATTCCCTAACCGAGAGGTCGGCCAGAAGAAACCAGCTCTTCCCAAAACGCCCTCGGCATGGACAGATCAGCCCTGGGATCTCTAAAGGAATAAGGGGGGTCTCCACAGGTTCGGCCCATATCTTATGCCCAGAACTAAGAAGATATCAGCGCTGCGCGACCTAATGACTTAATCTCAGACTTTCCAGAAAGATCTCAGTCGGTTACACATCTTGAAATGTTTGAGCCCGATTGGACTCCACGTATCTAAAGGAGAAACTTCTCCTTTAGAGTCTATCACTCCGGCAAGATATCAACGAAGTAACCTTGAACTTAGAAACTTTCACTTATCAAAGATCGGGGATAGACTCGAAGAGAAACCCTAGATACGCAAAAGAGGTAACTTCTATTACGGTTTGACGGCCACCGCCTCACCACCGTCGCTAATCACAGTCTGCCTAACTTCACCTATAAAAGGCCCCCCACATCGTCCTTCATAAGATTTCTTCATACTAGAAGGATCACCCCAAAAAACAGAGTTCTCATAACTCGCCCTCCAAAAGGATCAATCAATATTCATTCTTTAACTGTAAAGAGCACCCTGACTGTCTTGAGCGTCGGAGTGGTGTTCGAACCCTTTGCAGGTTTTCCCCCCTCGGGAACAGACGAACAGGAACAAGGAGCTAGAGCAAAGGAACAAAGCAGAGTAGAGAAGCAGATCAAGGAAGCAGAGCTGAACAGAGGAATCCCTCCTCTCTAAACAGAATATACCATCATAACGAAGACTGTCATGCATCAACTCCCTTTTTCATGTTGATTTAACCAAGAGCCAATTTTCGACATCAGCAGGTCTCCTGCCTCGTTCTCGGTCCCTGGGTGGCCTGACTTCGTCTCGTTCTTTCTTTCGGGGGCGTTCACTTTCGTATGGGATGTTGGTCACGTCCTTCATCCGTAGATAGTTTTCCTCTGTCTTGATAAACTATTGCAACCTTTCTATCAGTTCTGCGATGGTGCCTGGCTTTCTCCCTGAGATATCTCTGATTATGTCGTCCTGCCTAAGGCCTCTCTGTAAGGCGACAAAGGCGACGTTTGATTCCAGGTCGGGCGAGTTGATCAAAGGACTTGATTGACCCTGGGGCTAGCGCTTGGTACCATGCCTGAGCTGGTCCTTTAAGGATGGTGGCAAATATCAAACACCATATGTTTCGGTTAGTCGTGCATAAGTTCATCCTCGCAACATAGTTGTTAATGAATACTCATGGGTCTTCCACACCGTGATAATGTTCAAGCGTTAGACACTTGAAGTTTGCCAGTTTTTCGGATTCCAGTATCTCTCGGTAGAGGGGCGGCTGCCGAATTACCGTCCTTCCCTAGAGCTTGTCCATCTCTCTTTCTCTCGTCAATTCTGCCACTTGGTGTATGAGTATATCACAAATGGTGGGGTCGTCCGAGCACCCCCCACCTATTCCAGCTCTCTTGGGGACGTAAGGTTGGTCCAAATTCAGCACGCCTTGTTCATTCAACATGTTCTCCAGGCGCATCTGATCGCCTGGTTGCAGATTTAGGGTCTCAGGAGTTTAGGTGTCGCCGGGCGAGAAGAGCCTCCTCGCCAACGTCCTGAGTACTTATTTCCTCTCCTCGGGTGCGGCAGCCCTCCTGGCTATCTCGGCTTTATGGAGGCTTTCCTCCAATCGTTTTGCCTCCTCGTTTCTCCGGTAGTAGTCGACCTTGACTTGCTCCAATTCGGCGAGGAGTTCGTCTGAATTGGGAAGCCTGTGAGGCGTCTCACGTGGAGTGTGTTCGTCCGAGGACATGCTTGCCTGAAGGGCTCAGGGAGGTAGTTAGTTCTAAAAAAGTATTGAGTAGGGTTCGGGTTATCGAATCTGATGATTTGCTGGAGAGATCCCCTCCTTCTAGCGCCAAATGCTGATGTCGAAAATTGGCTCCCAGTTAAATCAGCATGAAAAAGGGAGTTGATGCATGACAGCCTCCGTTATGATGGTAAATTCTGTTTACAGAGGAGAGATTCCACTGTTCAGCTCTGCTTCTCTGCTCTGCTCTGCTTCTATACTCTGCTTCTTTGCCCTGCTTCTTTGTTCCAGCTCCTCGCTCCTTGCTTCCTTCTCCTTTCTCCTGTTCGTTTGTTCCCGAGGGGGGAAAACCTGCAAAGTGTTCGAAACCGCTCCGACGCTCAAGAAAGTCAGGGTGCTCTTTGCAGTAAAAGAATGAATATTGATCGATCCTTTTGGAGGGCGAGTTGTGAGAACTCTGAATATGGGGTGATCTTTTCTGGGGTGAAGAGATCGTGTCCTGTGAAGGACGAAGTGGGGGGCCTTTTATAGGCGAGGTTAAACCAACTGTGATCAGTGGAGGTGGTGAGGCAGTGGCCGTCAAACCGTAAGGGAAGTTACCTCTTTTGCGTATCTTGGGTTTCTCTTCGAGTCTATCCCAGATCTTTGATAAGTGAAAGTTCCTAAGTTCAAGGATACTTTATATATATCTTGCCGGAGTGATAGGCTTTAAAAGGAGAAGTTTCCCCTTCTAGATACGTGGAGTCCAATCGGGCTTAAACTCTTCGAAATGTGGGGCCGACTGAGACCTTTCTAGAAAGTCCGGGATTAAGTCATTTGGTCGCGCAACGCTGATATCTCCCCAGTTATGGGCGTAAGATATGGGGCGAACCTGTGGAGACCCCCCTTTATTCCTTTTAAGATCCCAGGGATGATCTATCCATGCCAAGGGCGTTTAGTGCAGAGCTGATTTCTTCCGGCCGACCTCCCAGTTACGGGAACGTATCGTAGACCATCAGGTGTTTAGCTCTCCTGCTGCCTTAAGCCGAGTCGATCCAAGAGACTACAGGTCTGATCTTGACTCTTCAGACGTTAGTGAACGTCTTTATGCATCATCACTTCTGTCGTTAGCCAGACCAAGCTCTGCGGTTCCTCCCAGGTACCGCAGTATCCATTTCACAGACTGCCAATTACCTTTCCGACGTCTGCTCATGTATTTGCTTACTACACTAACAGCATGTGAAATATCAGGCCTTGTGCACATCATAGCATACATAATGCTACCTACTGCATTGCATAAGGCACCCGAGACATGTACTATGTCTCGTCATCAGTTCCTTTGAAAGCTTGAAGTGTGCTATCAATGGAGTACTGACAGGTTTTTCCTCAGTCATACCGATGTAGGGTTTTGGTGTATCCTATACACTACCTAGTGTTGTAAGCGGAATCTCAAACATCTCATGTTTAACACTAGATTGCCCAGGACCTATATGCATAAACTAATCAATGAACTAGAGAGGGATAAATACCTTAACGCGTTTTTCCCTCGAACCATTCCAATCGCATGCAAAGATCGAGAGCTCCAACTGTAGCTCCTCTACTTGAGACACCGAGTGAATAGACTTGATCTCCCTTCCTTTCAGACTGCTAGGACTTAGTAGAAGGTTGAGAAGAACTCTTCTTCTTGACTAGATTGATAGAATGGGAACTTTCTCTCTATATTCCTCTCTCTCCAATAGCTGTATATTCAGAGAGAGAGAGAGCTGTATAATTTTCCTTAGAGAAAAATCCACACCTTTTCTGTTCTCAACTGACCCAATATATAGACAAACCCTAATTAGAATCTCATTCAGATTAGGTTTTCTATTTTCTGAGTCACAGAAAAGATAATTACCAAAATACCCTTTTTGGGGTATTTTGATAATCCCCTTAAGTGTGGCCGGCCAGGGCAGCCCACTATGGGCCTTATATGGCCGGCCCACTTACTCTGGTCGGCCATCTCATGGCCGGCCCAAAGAGCCTTCCTCTATCTTGTCCCGAATCTCCATTCGGACCCTTTCGGCCTTTCCAGTTGAATCCCATCCAACTTTAGCCAGTTCCCGTCTAGTCAAATCTCTCCGATCAAGTTACCACTCTTATGTGTAACCCGTTGTAGGATCCGGTCTATGTTAGCCTCGAATCAACTCCTTGATCCGATGATCGTAGTTGGCTTCTAGCAAAGCATTACGACCCCTAATTGGACCGGACTGGATGATCTTTACGTGTGGTCATCGTTATCCTAACTGACAAATTGATCGCATTGCCACCTTGGTCGAAGGACACTCCTTCGGAAGGACATCTCCTTCAGACCGAACGGATAAATCCTTCAGTCTCCCACTTGTACTTAGAACAAGTGCAATGCTCGATTCCCATGTCGCTTAGTATCCCATCTGATACGTCACACGTTTCAGACTTTCTTGATCCAGAGAACAACTGTCAATTCAAATGATTAACTCTTAATCCATTTGAGTGCGGCCACACATTTCACAGTTGCTTCTCCTCAAGTGGCCCGGAGATACTTATTCCTAACTTAATAGGAGGACATCATCCAGTCTTGTACTCCCACTTAACTTCATGTCTATCCTGTCTCCCCCAGTATGCTGCCTTTATAACCTCCTTTTACGGCGCGGCGTTTGACAGTACCAAAGTTCGACATTCCTTACATAAGATGAGTGGAGCACTCATGTTTACGGAATCTCTCCAATCTTGCCTATGAGAGTTTGTGACGCCTTTTTCAACTTCTTGAAAAAACTCTCATCTTTGGGTTAATCCAATGTAGATTCCCCAATCTACATCCATGTAATTGACTTAAATACCATATTCCTATAGCCCATGGAACTGCGCTATCAGTCAATTCCCATGCTAGTCTTCTTAAGTCATTGTTGTCCATGCAATGACCTGGACTAGGGACTCAATAATGAATCTATTCCACGTTCACTTAGTGGGGTTCCATTTACCAGATCACGTATCTGATAAACCCACCTGGAATTCCTCATTATTTTTGGACCGTCATTAAACACTAAACCATTATTTAACGACAGAAATAAACTCCTTTATTTCTTTTTATTGAATGTAGCTAATTGATTACATGAAAACCCCTTTTCATTAATCCAATTACAACCTAAAGCCATTCATCGATGCGCTTTATACCTATGCCCCTTCTATGACTCTCATACTTGGGCTGAGGCAGTGGTTTAGTTAACGGATCGGCAACGTTGTCGTCCGTATCGACTTTGCAAATGACCACATCCTTTCGCTCAGTGATTTCCCTAATCACGTGGTACTTCCTTAGGATATGTTTGGATTTCTGGTGCGCCCTTGGTTCCTTAGCCTGGGCGATAGCTCCATTGTTGTTACAATACAGAGTAACCCCATTTTCTATGCTAGGAACTACACCAAGTTCGGAGATAAACTTCTTTATCCAAACTCCTTCCTTCGCTGCTTCCGAAGCGGCAAGGTATTCTGCTTCTGTGGTAGAGTCTGCTACAGTAGTCTGCTTTGAGCTCTTCCAGCTTACTGCTCCTCCGTTTAGACAAAAGACATAACCCGACTGCGATCGGAAATCATCTCTGTCCGTTTGGAAGCTCGCATCCACATGGCCTTCCACGATTAGTTCGTCTTTCCCGCCATACACCAAGAAGTGATCCTTAGTCCTTCTCAAGTACTTCAGGATATTTTTGGCTGCGGTCCAGTGTTTCTCCCCTGGATTAGATTGGTAACGACTACACATACTCAAAGCATATGAGACGTCTGGCCGAGTGCAGACCATGGCGTACATGATAGATCCTATTGCCGAAGCATAAGGCACCTTCTTCATGTGTGCTAGCTCATCAGGATCTCGGGGACACTGAGTCTTGCTAAGCGTCGTACCATGTGTCATGGGTAGGAATCCTCTCTTAGAGTCTTCCATCTTGAACCTCCCAAGAACCTTATCTATATAAGTCTCTTGACTAAGTCCAATCATCCTCCTCGATCTATCTCTATAGATCTTGATGCCCAATATATATTCTGCATCTCCTAGGTCTTTCATTGAAAAACACTTCCTAAGCCACTCTTTCACGGAGTCAAGCATAGGAATGTTATTGATGAGACATGAAAATGTCCCATCTGAATCTCTTAACTCGGGTTAGTTAGTCCAACTCGAGCGGTTACTCTGATGAATTATTTGATTTTCTTTCTCAGGTCTCATATACGGAGTTCGATGCGAAAACATCGTGATAAAGACATACTTGAGGGGCATTTTGGTCATTTTAATGACAAGGGTATTCTGGTCAATATTAGTGCTCATGAGAAAGTAGAGTCCGAGACGAGTCTATCGGCGAAACTGGGAGTGAAAACGGAGTCCGAACGAGCAAGATAAAGAAGGTCAAAGTCTTGGTCCAATTAAGTAGACTAACGAGTATGAAGACGACATGTGGCGTTGCAACTTAATTATTCCTATGGTGAAGCACAAAATCAGCTCTTATTTGACCGAGCCAGCAAATCAACCACCAGCAACATCTTTTCCCAAAATTCATGGGAAATCTATTCTTTCCTACTTTCTCTCATATATTATTATAATAAAGAAAGAAAGGCATCTTTTGCTTCCTTTCTTGGTGGCGGAAATCCAACGGAGCTTGAAACGAACAGTAAGATCGGACGACTGTTTCTTCTCATCTCAATAGGCAGCGATGTAGCGAATCATTGCACAAAAAGTAGCCAGCAATTAAATCGATGACAAGTCAGTGCCTATCCCTTCTTCTTCTCTGATTCCTTTTTAAAGAAACGAAGGATTTTTATTCCTTCTCTGATGGCAAGAACAACTCGGTTTTGGGGATTTGTCTGAGTTTAGTCTTCTACATAATAGAAAAAATGGAAACTTACAGGGAGGATCGATGAGGAAGGAAATCTGATTGAGATAATATCTTGACAGATTCATAGAGTGAGTTAAGAAGGTTTTAGAACTGAAGATATTTCTTATAGAGCTAGAGATTGAAGATTGTCGGATATTGATGGAAATTATTTCTAGAAAGATAAACCAGGTTTCTATAAAAAATAGAGAAGGTTTTATTTCTCTTATCTCTCTAAACAGAGAAAAGATTGGATTGATGATTGAAGAAGGCAACAGAAGATTTTAGAGAGAGTGATTTTTAGAAATTCTTTGAGAGAGAATTGATGGAAGATTCGGTTCATTGCTATTTTCTATAGGGAGAGTGGAGTACTATAAAACCGATTGAAGACAACAGTGAAAGGCTATCTCATCTTTGGACAGCAATAATTTCTCTGTTCTTATTCCTCTCTGTGCTTCAATTATAAATTTTAGAGAGAGAGAGAGAGAGACAGAGAGAGGGAGAGCCTCTTCTCAGATTTAATTCATCTTCTGCTTTTGTTTTATTTTCTTTGTTAATCTTTTTGTGAGAGAAAGTAAAAAGAGAGAGAGAAACAGAGTAGTGATTTAAATTGAGAGAGATAGAGAGAAAGAGAGTTGATGTTGTTCTCTGTTGAGTTTTAGAGAAGGATAGAGTGAGTTTGTGAGAGACTTTCTATCATCTTTTCTTCTAATAACAGAGAGTGATTGTAGAGAGAAATTAAGAAGAAAATTCAGAGCAAAGATTGTAGAGAGATGGGAGGAGATTGTCTTCTTCTCTTTTGCTGTTATTGAAATCTCAAAGAGTTCTTTATCTTATTCATCTCTTTGTGAGAGAGAGTTGAAGAGAGAGGTGTTCTTTGTTAGTAAAATTTCAGAGAGTTGGTTGAATGTCATTTATTTCTATTGAATCATTGAGTTTCTTTTCCTGTCCTCTCTGTTGGAAGTAAATTCATATTTTCTTTAGAGAGAGCGACAGAGACAGAGAAAGAATCCATTTCTTCAACCAATCTTCTTCATCTAACGTCAACAAAGAGCTTCAGATTTGGTGATTTTCTTCGCCTCTCACTTGATTGTTATTTCATGAGAATATTTATGACATCTTTGATAAGCATGAGTAACTAATTTTTCTAGTCTAGGGTTGAGGATGAAACCAAATATTCGATCTTTTAGAACATATTTTGAATTGATTAATTCTCTGACTGTGCTTTAATATTTAAGTTCTTTTGTTACATCGATTTTCTTTTCACCGTCTATGCTCTTAGATTTGATGCATCGTGCTTAGGTTAAATCATTTGACGGTGCATACTTATTAATTGATAGATTGTAGTTTAGAGATCTGTTTTTCAAAATGAGACAATTACACTTTTATGAGTAAAAAACCGATTTTATCGAAAACATCTCCCGGAATCAGGATAGTTCATTATCCGAAATTCTGAGTTATAAAACGAGAGAATTAGTCAGTTGATTTCGTGTGTTTAAAAGTGAGTTATTTGGTGGATTCCAGACACCCTAGGTCATCTCCCCCCATTTGAGTTCCTTGTATCATTATTTGTTTTATTATTTTTGTTCTTTATTATTTTATCACCAAAACCAAAACCATTTTCAAAACCGTCTTACTTCCAAGTCTTAGAATAGGTTTCACTTAGTCTCTGAGGAACGAACCGGACTTACCGGAATTATCACTTGACGCCCGTATACTTGCGGGTGGTGACCTATTTAGGAAACTTTCTAGGCCCATCAAGTTTTTGACAAAAACTTGATGGGCCTAGAAAGTTTCCTAAATAGGTCACCACCCGCAAGTATACGGGCGTCAAGTGATAATTCCGGTAAGTCCGGTTCGTTCCTCAGAGACTAAGTGAAACCTATTCTAAGACTTGGAAGTAAGACGGTTTTGAAAATGGTTTTGGTTTTGGTGATAAAATAATAAAGAACAAAAATAATAAAACAAATAATGATACAAGGAACTCAAATGGGGGGAGATGACCTAGGGTGTCTGGAATCCACCAAATAACTCACTTTTAAACACACGAAATCAACTGACTAATTCTCTCGTTTTATAACTCAGAATTTCGGATAATGAACTATCCTGATTCCGGGAGATGTTTTCGATAAAATCGGTTTTTTACTCATAAAAGTGTAATTGTCTCATTTTGAAAAACAGATCTCTAAACTACAATCTATCAATTAATAAGTATGCACCGTCAAATGATTTAACCTAAGCACGATGCATCAAATCTAAGAGCATAGACGGTGAAAAGAAAATCGATGTAACAAAAGAACTTAAATATTAAAGCACAGTCAGAGAATTAATCAATTCAAAATATGTTCTAAAAGATCGAATATTTGGTTTCATCCTCAACCCTAGACTAGAAAAATTAGTTACTCATGCTTATCAAAGATGTCATAAATATTCTCATGAAATAACAATCAAGTGAGAGGCGAAGAAAATCACCAAATCTGAAGCTCTTTGTTGACGTTAGATGAAGAAGATTGGTTGAAGAAATGGATTCTTTCTCTGTCTCTGTCGCTCTCTCTAAAGAAAATATGAATTTACTTCCAACAGAGAGGACAGGAAAAGAAACTCAATGATTCAATAGAAATAAATGACATTCAACCAACTCTCTGAAATTTTACTAACAAAGAACACCTCTCTCTTCAACTCTCTCTCACAAAGAGATGAATAAGATAAAGAACTCTTTGAGATTTCAATAACAGCAAAAGAGAAGAAGACAATCTCCTCCCATCTCTCTACAATCTTTGCTCTGAATTTTCTTCTTAATTTCTCTCTACAATCACTCTCTGTTATTAGAAGAAAAGATGATAGAAAGTCTCTCACAAACTCACTCTATCCTTCTCTAAAACTCAACAGAGAACAACATCAACTCTCTTTCTCTCTATCTCTCTCAATTTAAATCACTACTCTGTTTCTCTCTCTCTTTTTACTTTCTCTCACAAAAAGATTAACAAAGAAAATAAAACAAAAGCAGAAGATGAATTAAATCTGAGAAGAGGCTCTCCCTCTCTCTGTCTCTCTCTCTCTCTCTCTAAAATTTATAATTGAAGCACAGAGAGGAATAAGAACAGAGAAATTATTGCTGTCCAAAGATGAGATAGCCTTTCACTGTTGTCTTCAATCGGTTTTATAGTACTCCACTCTCCCTATAGAAAATAGCAATGAACCGAATCTTCCATCAATTCTCTCTCAAAGAATTTCTAAAAATCACTCTCTCTAAAATCTTCTGTTGCCTTCTTCAATCATCAATCCAATCTTTTCTCTGTTTAGAGAGATAAGAGAAATAAAACCTTCTCTATTTTTTATAGAAACCTGGTTTATCTTTCTAGAAATAATTTCCATCAATATCCGACAATCTTCAATCTCTAGCTCTATAAGAAATATCTTCAGTTCTAAAACCTTCTTAACTCACTCTATGAATCTGTCAAGATATTATCTCAATCAGATTTCCTTCCTCATCGATCCTCCCTGTAAGTTTCCATTTTTTCTATTATGTAGAAGACTAAACTCAGACAAATCCCCAAAACCGAGTTGTTCTTGCCATCAGAGAAGGAATAAAAATCCTTCGTTTCTTTAAAAAGGAATCAGAGAAGAAGAAGGGATAGGCACTGACTTGTCATCGATTTAATTGCTGGCTACTTTTTGTGCAATGATTCGCTACATCGCTGCCTATTGAGATGAGAAGAAACAGTCGTCCGATCTTACTGTTCGTTTCAAGCTCCGTTGGATTTCCGCCACCAAGAAAGGAAGCAAAAGATGCCTTTCTTTCTTTATTATAATAATATATGAGAGAAAGTAGGAAAGAATAGATTTCCCATGAATTTTGGGAAAAGATGTTGCTGGTGGTTGATTTGCTGGCTCGGTCAAATAAGAGCTGATTTTGTGCTTCACCATAGGAATAATTAAGTTGCAACGCCACATGTCGTCTTCATACTCGTTAGTCTACTTAATTGGACCAAGACTTTGACCTTCTTTATCTTGCTCGTTCGGACTCCGTTTTCACTCCCAGTTTCGCCGATAGACTCGTCTCGGACTCTACTTTCTCATGAGCACTAATATTGACCAGAATACCCTTGTCATTAAAATGACCAAAATGCCCCTCAAGTATGTCTTTATCACGATGTTTTCGCATCGAACTCCGTATATGAGACCTGAGAAAGAAAATCAAATAATTCATCAGAGTAACCGCTCGAGTTGGACTAACTAACCCGAGTTAAGAGATTCAGATGGGACATTTTCATGTCTCATCAAACATCCCCAAACTTAGATTTTGCTAGTCCTCGAGCAAAACAGAAAAATAAAACTAAGCCATTTCACCATTTTCGTAGGGAATCACGATTGCACTTAGCACGTGCAACAAGCCGTTAAACCTCTAGGTTGCCCTAGAGGACGAGTTTTGTCTCGTGAGGGTTTGCAGTGAATATACCCACAAAATTCAAAAATCTCAAAAGTCCAAAAGGGTCTAAATATGATGTGGACTAAAACTGTTTATCCGGTAGACTTTCGAAAGTTAATAGAAATGAAATCCAAGTCGACCAAACCATACAGACGCCAAAAATCCCTTCACTAGTAATCAAGACCTGAAGTGCACGTGCCCAGCCAATATAAGTATCATTTCGGTTCTAAAAAGACAAGACCTTGATTACCGTCTCGATACATTTCGCCTCGACTACTGCCTCACGGTCATACACTCAAAAATTAAAGTCACTCAGAATGGTTCTCTCTATGTGTTGGTATGAATATGAAGGAAAACTCAACACATGAAAAAGACGGACTAAAATTTTTGTGGACGACGGATCTCAAAGAAAGGAAACAACCACTAATACGGAATGGGAAAGCTAACCAACTCTTCACACCTGATCTACTATCTAACCATGCTTCCTAGAGGTCGATAGACACTAATGAGGATATGACTAGAACTCCCGAGAACTTGACGTCTTCAAATCTTCAAGAACTAATTCAAGGGATAAACACTTAAACTAAACAAACACACTTTTTTATTTGATTTTTCTATTTCTCTTTTTCTTTTCTTTTCTTTTTTTTTTTTTTTTTTTTTTTCAATACGCTTCTGGTAATAAAACTCAAAATACACAACATACTTTCTTAACACTTTCCTTGGGTATAATTCTCTCCACTTTGTTTCATGCCTTATTCTCAGGGTTCTAAATGATGAGGTTCCTATCTTCCTCTAGTTGACACTGTTTTCAAGTTTCTCAGACTACAAGAATAAAGTTCGCTTCCTGATGACATCCCTAGTGGTTGTAAAATTTGAACTCAAGAGATCAAATGAGTTCTTCTTTCAATATTGCGAGGTTGAGTAGCTCTTCACTCTACTCGGAATTAGTTCTGAAGAGATCACTAAAAACAACAAGAAAGGCTCAGAATCTCACATAGGTTAAGTCTCCACTAATGATCGATTAAGTTCTCTCAGAAAAGTCAACTCTTCACCTATCTAACACTCACATGGCTAGTGCACAGACAACCTCAAGACTCGAAATTCGTGGAAAAACCTTTAGCAAAAGCATAGTACGACCAACTAGACTCTATAACTATTAACAAGCAAAAACAACTAGACTCACTTTTTCAATCCAAAAATTTAAAAATTTTGAAAAATTTTGAACCCTTTTGAATTTTTGAAATAAGGACTTAGCAAAAAATTCATTCCCCTATCCCCAAACTCAAACCGAACATTGTCCTCAATGTTCTGAAGACTATGCACAAAATAATAGAGTGAAGGGAAAGATATTACCTGATTCCGCGTCCTCTGCATGGGTTGCCTCCCAGAAAGCGCTAAGTTTAACGTCTTCAGCCAGACGAAACAGATGGTTCGAAAAATAGAAAAAAAATTATACCTACTGGATTACAAATATGTGATTAACTGTAAACCAATAATCGATACATCTGTGGGTCCACCCAAAACACAAAGTGTTCAGTGAACGATAATCTCACATTTTCGTAACTTGGTGATAGTGAGACTATCAAGAAAGAAGGGCAATCCCCAAACTTAGACGACAATAAGGTCGTTAAGTTTGGTACTGAACCAGAGAGATCACAGACCGGATAGAATGGGTCTTTATATGGATGATTGACAGAGGGAGTGAGTGCTTCAAAATCTACACATGGTTTTGAAAGACAAAATGCACAATTATCTAGAGGACTATCAATGATACCCGGATTTAAACTAGGGTTCTCTAAAATAGGTACTTCGGGTTCCTTCAATGGAGAAACCCTACTATCAGACTCAAAGTCCCTAGAAGTCGGGTCGGATAGACATTCTGTAATCTCTTTTATCACGATGTAATCGGGGTCCTCTAAAAATTCTAGATCATCGTCTAAGTCAGACGGGTCATTACACTCATTTAACAAATTGGTCAACCATGATTCATCGTCCTTAAGCGAGTCAGGCGACTTCAAATCAACAACCTCTCCATGTTGGGACCACGATCTATCCATCTCTCTTTCAATTTTTTTTTTTTTTTTTTTTTTTTTAAACACGAAAACCGAGGAAGCACTACGAAGATCTTATGAAAAGTACCCACTAACAGGGGATTCGTGGGTGATTAGAGAAAGTTACCTCCCGTTCGAGACGGGCGACGACCTTTGCAGATAACCCGGGCCACTCTCCCCGCGAGTGTTCGAACCCGAGGCTTCGTTTGATTTTCGGTTACAATTTAAAAGCCCTCCAATTTAGGGTCAAAACAAAAGAAAGTACTAAAAAGTCTAAGTCTCTCTCTCACCAAAATAAAAACAAAAAAAAAAAAAAAAAAAATTAAAAAAAATGTAAATTTCTTCTTTTGAGGTCCTCCTCCTTGTTGCGCCTCCTCTTTAGCTCCTTAGTGCTCTACACACCAAAAATAGAAAAGCAAGTCAAAGTATTCAAAAAGTCAAAACTTACCAAAAATAAAAACTTTCCAAGTTTAGAAAAAATTTAAAACTAGTCCCCGGCAGCGGCGCCAAAAACTTGATGGGCCTAGAAAGTTTCCTAAATAGGTCACCACCCGCAAGTATACGGGCGTCAAGTGATAATTCCGGTAAGTCCGGTTCGTTCCTCAGAGACTAAGTGAAACCTATTCTAAGACTTGGAAGTAAGACGGTTTTGAAAATGGTTTTGGTTTTGGTGATAAAATAATAAAGAACAAAAATAATAAAACAAATAATGATACAAGGAACTCAAATGGGGGGAGATGACCTAGGGTGTCTGGAATCCACCAAATAACTCACTTTTAAACACACGAAATCAACTGACTAATTCTCTCGTTTTATAACTCAGAATTTCGGATAATGAACTATCCTGATTCCGGGAGATGTTTTCGATAAAATCGGTTTTTTACTCATAAAAGTGTAATTGTCTCATTTTGAAAAACAGATCTCTAAACTACAATCTATCAATTAATAAGTATGCACCGTCAAATGATTTAACCTAAGCACGATGCATCAAATCTAAGAGCATAGACGGTGAAAAGAAAATCGATGTAACAAAAGAACTTAAATATTAAAGCACAGTCAGAGAATTAATCAATTCAAAATATGTTCTAAAAGATCGAATATTTGGTTTCATCCTCAACCCTAGACTAGAAAAATTAGTTACTCATGCTTATCAAAGATGTCATAAATATTCTCATGAAATAACAATCAAGTGAGAGGCGAAGAAAATCACCAAATCTGAAGCTCTTTGTTGACGTTAGATGAAGAAGATTGGTTGAAGAAATGGATTCTTTCTCTGTCTCTGTCGCTCTCTCTAAAGAAAATATGAATTTACTTCCAACAGAGAGGACAGGAAAAGAAACTCAATGATTCAATAGAAATAAATGACATTCAACCAACTCTCTGAAATTTTACTAACAAAGAACACCTCTCTCTTCAACTCTCTCTCACAAAGAGATGAATAAGATAAAGAACTCTTTGAGATTTCAATAACAGCAAAAGAGAAGAAGACAATCTCCTCCCATCTCTCTACAATCTTTGCTCTGAATTTTCTTCTTAATTTCTCTCTACAATCACTCTCTGTTATTAGAAGAAAAGATGATAGAAAGTCTCTCACAAACTCACTCTATCCTTCTCTAAAACTCAACAGAGAACAACATCAACTCTCTTTCTCTCTATCTCTCTCAATTTAAATCACTACTCTGTTTCTCTCTCTCTTTTTACTTTCTCTCACAAAAAGATTAACAAAGAAAATAAAACAAAAGCAGAAGATGAATTAAATCTGAGAAGAGGCTCTCCCTCTCTCTGTCTCTCTCTCTCTCTCTCTAAAATTTATAATTGAAGCACAGAGAGGAATAAGAACAGAGAAATTATTGCTGTCCAAAGATGAGATAGCCTTTCACTGTTGTCTTCAATCGGTTTTATAGTACTCCACTCTCCCTATAGAAAATAGCAATGAACCGAATCTTCCATCAATTCTCTCTCAAAGAATTTCTAAAAATCACTCTCTCTAAAATCTTCTGTTGCCTTCTTCAATCATCAATCCAATCTTTTCTCTGTTTAGAGAGATAAGAGAAATAAAACCTTCTCTATTTTTTATAGAAACCTGGTTTATCTTTCTAGAAATAATTTCCATCAATATCCGACAATCTTCAATCTCTAGCTCTATAAGAAATATCTTCAGTTCTAAAACCTTCTTAACTCACTCTATGAATCTGTCAAGATATTATCTCAATCAGATTTCCTTCCTCATCGATCCTCCCTGTAAGTTTCCATTTTTTCTATTATGTAGAAGACTAAACTCAGACAAATCCCCAAAACCGAGTTGTTCTTGCCATCAGAGAAGGAATAAAAATCCTTCGTTTCTTTAAAAAGGAATCAGAGAAGAAGAAGGGATAGGCACTGACTTGTCATCGATTTAATTGCTGGCTACTTTTTGTGCAATGATTCGCTACATCGCTGCCTATTGAGATGAGAAGAAACAGTCGTCCGATCTTACTGTTCGTTTCAAGCTCCGTTGGATTTCCGCCACCAAGAAAGGAAGCAAAAGATGCCTTTCTTTCTTTATTATAATAATATATGAGAGAAAGTAGGAAAGAATAGATTTCCCATGAATTTTGGGAAAAGATGTTGCTGGTGGTTGATTTGCTGGCTCGGTCAAATAAGAGCTGATTTTGTGCTTCACCATAGGAATAATTAAGTTGCAACGCCACATGTCGTCTTCATACTCGTTAGTCTACTTAATTGGACCAAGACTTTGACCTTCTTTATCTTGCTCGTTCGGACTCCGTTTTCACTCCCAGTTTCGCCGATAGACTCGTCTCGGACTCTACTTTCTCATGAGCACTAATATTGACCAGAATACCCTTGTCATTAAAATGACCAAAATGCCCCTCAAGTATGTCTTTATCACGATGTTTTCGCATCGAACTCCGTATATGAGACCTGAGAAAGAAAATCAAATAATTCATCAGAGTAACCGCTCGAGTTGGACTAACTAACCCGAGTTAAGAGATTCAGATGGGACATTTTCATGTCTCATCAGTTATTTCCAACGATCAGTATGTCATCCACATACAGGACCAAGAAAACTAGGTTGCTCCCACTAACCTTCTTGTATACACAAGATTCCTCTTCATTCTTCAGAAAACCAAACTCTTTGATTTTCTCGTCGAATCGAAGATTCCAGCTCCGACTTGCTTGCTTCAACCCGTAGATGGACCTTTGAAGCTTGCAAACCTTTCCAGCATTCCCGGAATCCTCAAAACCCTCAGGCTGTGTCATGTACACATCCTCTTCCAGTTTACCGTTCAGGAAGGCGGTTTTGACATCCATTTGCCAAATCTCATAATCGTAATGAGCTGCAATTGCTAGAATAATCCTAATGGACTTAAGCATCGCGACAGGGGAAAAGGTTTCTTCGTAGTCTATACCCTGGACTTGTCTGTAACCTTTTGCCACCAGTCTAGCTTTGAAAACGCTCACGTTTCCATCCTTGTCTGTTTTCATCTTGAAAATCCATTTGCATCCTATGGGTTTTACCCCATCGGGCAAATCAACCAAGTTCCAAACTTGATTCTCAGACATGGATTCCATTTCGGATTTCATGGCTCCCAGCCATTTTTCGGAGTCTGGGCTCGTCATAGCTTCTTCGTAGGTGCTGGGTTCGTTATCCTCTACCAACAACAACTCTTGTCGTTGAGACAACTCAATCAGCCTTGCGGACCTACGCGGGGCTTGAACAACAGGTGAGACACTCTCAACTCCTTGAGGGTTCTCCTGCGAATCACATTCGCTCTGCGCGGGAGGATCTCCGAGATCTGCCATCTCATCCCCTCTTTCCTCTTCTATCGGCTCATAATAGTTAGGAATCGCGACTTCTGACATCGTTGCAACGGTGCCAGTTTGTTGCTCAGATCGAACCTCTTCGATCTCTATATTTCTCCCACTTGTCTTCTTGGAAAGGAACTCCTTTTCAAGGAAGACACCATCACGAGCAACAAACACTTTGTTCTCTGACGGGTTGTAGAAATAATACCCCTTTGTCTCTTTCGGATAACCGACGAAGAGACACTTGTCTGATCTTGGTGCTAGTTTATCTCCTTGTAAACGCTTTACATAAACATCGCAACCCCAGACTTTGAGAAAAGACAACTTTGGAACCTTTCCAGTCCACATCTCATGTGGCGTCTTTTCTACAGCTTTTGACGGAGCTCGGTTAAGTGTGAAAGCAGCCGTTTCTAGAGCATACCCCCAGAAAGTGTTAGGAAGATCAGCTAAGTTCATCATCGATCGAACCATGTCCATCAATGTTCGATTCCTCCTCTCGGACACACCGTTCATCTGCGGTGTTCCTGGAGGAGTGAGTTGTGAAACTATTCCACAACTCCGAAGATGATCCTCAAACTCTTGACTCAAATACTCACCACCTCGATCCGATCGAATGGCTTTTATTTTCTTGCCAAGCTGATTCTCCACTTCATTCTGGAATTGTTTGAACACTTCAAACGATTCCGACTTATGCCTCATTAGATACACGTAACCATATCTAGTGAAGTCATCAGTGAACGTTATGAAGTAGCCATAGTTACCTCTCGCGAGTGTACTCATAGGTCCGCATACATCCGTATGTATCAGTCCTAAGGGTTCACTCACCCGATCTCCTTTCCCCTTGAAGGACGATCTTGTCATCTTGCCCACTAAGCATGGCTCACATGTATCGTATGATTCCAAATCACACGATCCCAGAAGTCCATCTGCATGAAGCTTCTGCATGCGTTTCATGTTAATGTGACCCAAACGACAATGCCAGAGATAACTTTGGTTAGAATCATGAGTACGAAGCCGTTTCGTGTCTATGTTCAGGATTTCGTCTTCTATGTTCACAACATAAAGACCATTACGCAGCTTAGCACTGGTATAAAACATCTCACCCTTGTATAAAGAACAACTCTTGTCCTTTATTATAGCGTGATATCCCTCTTTGTCTAACACCGACGCAGAGATGATGTTCCTTGATATAGTCGGTACGTAATAGCAATTACGTAGCACTAATATCAACCCAGTCTCTAAACTGAGCTCGAAAGTTCCTACAGCCACAGCAGCAACTCTTGCCTTGTTTGCGACTCGTAGAACCATCTCGCTCTTTGTCAGATACCTGACCTCCTTGAGCTCATCTAATTCTGAAATTATATGAGCTCCACATCCGGTATCATATACCCATGAGGGAGAGTCAGCCATATCTGCCAAATTGACCTCTATAACATAGGCACCGACTTCCACTTCCCTTTCTGGTAGCTCTGTTACGCTTTCTTTCTTTGAAGCATCGAGAACTCTTCTCTGATCTTCCTCCCAATCTAGAAAGTCGTATAGATCTCTATCTAAACGTGAACTAATCCTATTTGCCATCTCTACTCTACAGAAACAAAATAAGGATTTTGCTAAGTACTACATTCAATGTTTACGCAAAAACACTTTTTGCCATATTATTCAATGAAAACCGTCCCCCTATGAATAATACGATTCCAAGACCCCATTCCTGTGAAGCTAAGCGTACTTTGGCACTGCCCTTAACTTCACCCTCCTGGGTGAGTAACTCCTTACTGATCATATCTCATATGACTCTTGGTTGATGAATAACACTTATGTGTTAAATTCATCCTTTTGCCTCGAAATCCAAAACTCTTTTGCTGACTCGTTTGAGAATAACCATTTAGACATGTAGACCTCTTCATAGGTCTACCCGTATTGTCCCGAGGTAAAAGATGGCACCCTGCTTTGGCATGACCCACCATCGATGAACAAGGGCGCAACAGGTGTCTTAATCTGGGTAGGCATTACTCAAAATTCTTTTTGGGGACTCTTACGTTTTTGCTTGCATGCATTACTGTGAACTCTAACATAATCATACACCACACAAAACGTAAATAAGTAAATGCGCGCGAGAAAATAAATCAAGCAGATATGATCCTAGTATGGCCCCTAACCTAAAAGATCTAATCTTCTTAGGTTCTTCGCTTGTTTAACCTCCGTTCGCCTGGATCTCCATCCTCGAACATCCATTGAATTCTCCCACTCGAACCACGATCTCATCCTTTGGCTCTTCGATGGACTCAATTGTACCCTTAAACTCTAATTACAAG
Organism: Eschscholzia californica; assembly: GCF_041429995.1. Classification (NCBI taxonomy): domain Eukaryota; kingdom Viridiplantae; phylum Streptophyta; class Magnoliopsida; order Ranunculales; family Papaveraceae; genus Eschscholzia; species Eschscholzia californica. The sequence goes on along the minus strand of NW_028238309.1, from coordinate 25,084,712 downwards.
ACTCAACGATTCGCAGATCGTATAAAACTTGAAATTAAATTAATTACAACGGGCACCCATCCGTGCTTAAAAACAAGATAGAACAATTCTATGGCCATACTAGAACCCGCATTCACATCCATACACACATAATAATGTGACATTCATAAAACACCCAAGTATGTATGAGATTCGCTTACTCAGGTCGAATCTAGGTTTGCTATGTTCTAGATAGCTATTCGGGAGATACTACCGACATCTCTATGTCTAACGTGCCTTAAGTCTAATTATCTCATAATTCTGACTAATGGCTCGTTCTGGTTTTATCTCAAAAGATTTTGAAATCGTTTTGGAAAAACTCCGATTCGGGCTTTGGTGGGCCCGGGTCGCTTTCGGAAAAAATATGGTCAAAGTCGGAAGAAGAAAACCGAACCCTCCCACTTAAGTCAAGGCCCAAAAGACCCGAGTCTAACTCAAAAGACTTAAGTCAAACTTGGTCAAGGGACCCTTTGACTAGACCTAGTCAAGTCTCGGTCAAGGTCCGAACCAAGGTCGGACCCGGATTGGCACGTTCCAGACCGTGCCAAGTCCCTCGGGTGGTCGCGTCCTGGCCCTAGGCCAGACGCTTCCTGACCATGCAGACGCGTCCTAGACGCTCTGCCCAAGTCCTAAGCTTCTCGGACTCCCAGTCCGAGACAGCTTCTGGTCTCACCAGACGCGTCCCAGACGCGTTCTGGAAGGTTCTGTCCTGGTCGCGTCCGGATTCCCAATCCGAGACGCGTCCGGACTAGTCTCTGTGGTCGCGTCTGGAAGACGCGACCTCAGGTGCTGGACGCGGATCCTTCGGGATCCCTGTCCGAGACGCTCTCGGACTCCCAGTCCGAGACGCTCTCGGACGCGTCCTTCTGTCCGAGATGCTCGGACGCGTCCTAATCCGAGACGCTCTCGGATTCCCAGTCCGGGAAGGACTGGGACGCGTCCTGAGCGTCCGCGACTGGCCAGACGCGTCCTGGGACGCGTCCTGGTCAGTCCGGTCTCTGGACAGCACCCTGTTTTCCTCTAATTTTCGAAAAAACTCCAACTTTTTGCTGCTGTTTTGATGATTCTTCATCCAAAACTCAGCAATTTGAAAACTCTTTTTCAAAAAACCATCCACTTTAAAATTTTATTTTGAAAACTCTTTTCAAAAACACCAAATTTTAAAGATTTCCCATTGAAACTCTTTCAATTTTCTATCCGATTAAGTCTAAATCTAATTTAAACTAATCAATTTCATGTCTAAATCCCTATTTAAACATAAAATCATCTAATCAATCAAGCTCGAATCTAATTCGACTAGTCAGAGATAGTTTCATGCAACCGGCTCGTGATGCCACTGTAGGGTTTTGGTGTATCCTATACACTACCTAGTGTTGTAAGCGGAATCTCAAACATCTCATGTTTAACACTAGATTGCCCAGGACCTATATGCATAAACTAATCAATGAACTAGAGAGGGATAAATACCTTAACGCGTTTTTCCCTCGAACCATTCCAATCGCATGCAAAGATCGAGAGCTCCAACTGTAGCTCCTCTACTTGAGACACCGAGTGAATAGACTTGATCTCCCTTCCTTTCAGACTGCTAGGACTTAGTAGAAGGTTGAGAAGAACTCTTCTTCTTGACTAGATTGATAGAATGGGAACTTTCTCTCTATATTCCTCTCTCTCCAATAGCTGTATATTCAGAGAGAGAGAGCTGTATAATTTTCCTTAGAGAAAAATCCACACCTTTTCTGTTCTCAACTGACTCAATATATAGACAAACCCTAATTAGAATCTCATTCAGATTAGGTTTTCTATTTTCTGGGTCACAGAAAAGATAATTACCAAAATACCCTTTTTGGGGTATTTTGATAATCCCCTTAAGTGTGGCCGGCCAGGGCAGCCCACTATGGGCCTTATATGGCCGGCCCACTTACTCTGGTCGGCCATCTCATGGCCGGCCCAAAGAGCCTTCCTCTATCTTGTCCCGAATCTCCATTCGGACCCTTTCGGCCTTTCCAGTTGAATCCCATCCAACTTTAGCCAGTTCCCGTCTAGTCAAATCTCTCCGATCAAGTTACCACTCTTATGTGTAACCCGTTGTAGGATCCGGTCTATGTTAGCCTCGAATCAACTCCTTGATCCGATGATCGTAGTTGGCTTCTAGCAAAGCATTACGACCCCTAATTGGACCGGACTGGATGATCTTTACGTGTGGTCATCGTTATCCTAACTGACAAATTGATCGCATTGCCACCTTGGTCGAAGGACACTCCTTCGGAAGGACATCTCCTTCAGACCGAACGGATAAATCCTTCAACCGAAACGTTCCAATACCTTCTCGATGTACGTTTTCTGAGACAAGAACAGTTTCCCAGCAGATCTGTCTCTCCTTATCTCCATACCCAATATCTTCCTTGAGGCACCCAAGTCTTTCATCTCAAACTCACCCTTTAACTGATCTTTTAACATGTGGATTTCTGATATATCCTTGCAAGCTATCAGTTTGTCGTCCACATAGGAGTAGATACACATAAGAACCATCTGATAGTTCCTGTGGTACACACAACTATCATACCTGCTTCTGTCATAGTCATTTTTAACCATAAACGTATCAAAATGCTAATACCACTGCCTAGGAGACTGTTTCAGTCCGTACAAAGACTTTTTCAGCAAACAGACCTGGTCTTCTTTCCCGATAATCTCAAACCCCTTTGGCTGACGCATATAGATTTGTTCCTCCAGCTCTCCATGTAAGAACGCAGTCTTAGCATCAAGCTGCTCAAATTCCATATCATACGAAGCAACCATAGCAAGTAATACTCTGATAGAGCTATGTTTAACAACAGGAGAAAATACCTCATTGAAGTTTATCCCTTCTCGTTGTGTAAACCCCTTAGCTACTAACCGTGCTTTGTAACGTGCATCTTCCACCCCTGAGATTCCTTCTATCTTATTGAAACTCATCTGCTACCAACAATCTTCTAACTGTTAGGCTTCTCGGTTAATTCCCAAGCATGGTTCTTCCACAGAGGCTCAATCTCTTCATTCATGACGAAAGACCACTGTCTTGAATCATCACTCCTCATAGCTTCTTCATAGGTGCATGGTTCTCCTCCATCAATATTTTCTCCACACTAAGTGCGAATGCAACCATATTTGCCATTTTATACCTTTCCGATGCCCGAATGTCTCTCCTCCCTCTGTTCCTCGCAATACTGTAATGAACCAGCTCTGGTTCATCTTCCTCAGCTTGCTCATCTATCTGAGGCCGAAACTTTTTCGGAGTGTCTATCTCACACTCCACCTGCTCTCCGTGATCTTCCTGCTCCACCTGTTTACCAACACCCTCCCGAACATCTACAGGCATTACCTTCTGAGTTACCATAGCTAACTCATCAAAAGTAACATCTCTACTGATAAGAAACTTCTTTGATTTTCCATTCGGATTCCACAACCGATAACCTTTCACCCCGGGCGCATAACCAAGAAATACACATTTCTTAGCCCTCAGATCTAGCTTACCTTCTTTAACATGTGCATAAGCCGGGCAACCGAAAACCCTCAAGTTCTCATACTTTGCAGGATAAACAGACCACACCCCATTAGGAGTTTTACACTTAATAGTTGTATAGGGTAAAATATTTACCAGATACGATGCCGTGTTCACTGCTTCAGCCCAGAACACCTCCGACAGCCCAGCATTTGAAAGCATACCACGAGCTCGTTCCAATAAAGTTCTGTTCATTCGTTCCGCCGCGCCATTCTGTTGTCGTGTCTTTCTGACCGTATGGTGTCTCACGATCCCTTGGTCTTCACAGAACCTATTAAACTCGTTTCCGCAAAATTCCATGCCATTGTCAGTCCTCAAGCGTTTGATCGGTCTTCCAGTCTGCTTCTCGATCAAGGTCTTCCACTGCTTGAACTCGACAAATGCTTCATCTTTGCATTTCAGTATGTAGACCCATACTTTCCTGGAAAAATCATCTATGAAGGTTAACATGTATCTACCCCCACCATGTGAGCTGACCCGAGAGGGACCCCAAAGATCTGAATGGATGTAATCCAGAGTTCCTTTAGTAGTATGAACTGTTGTACTGAACTTTACCAGACACTACTTCCCGAAGACGCAATATTCACAGAATTCCAGTTTTCCAACCTTCTGTCGACAGAGTAAACCTTGCTTGCTCAGTATAGCCATCCCCCTTTCACTTATATGCCCTAACCGCATATGACAAAGCTTGGTAGTCTCAACTTCCTTGTCTGATGATGATACCGCTACAAATCCGGTAACAGTGTTACCCTGTAGCACATATAGACCATTCTTTTTCAACCCCTTCATGACTGTAAGACTCCCCTTAGAAATCCGAAGAACACCACCTTCACCAGTATATTTGCAACCATTATCATCCAAAGTTCCCAATGAGATTAGATTCCTCTTCAAATCTGGAACATTTCTGATGTCTGTTATAGTCCTCACAACACCATCGTGCATCTTGATCTGAATAGTACCAATTCCAACCACCTTACGAGGGGCGTCGTTTCCCATTAACACCTTACCGCCATTAATGACTGTGTAAGTTGAAAACCATTCCTTATGAGGACATACATGGAATGTACAACCAGTATCCAAAATCCACCTATCTTTAGCGAAGAAGGCATTGATCGACAGAACCATAGCTTCTTCACATTCTTCAATGATTGCCAAGACATTACCATCATCTTCTTCGATGACTGCTGCCTCACCTGGCTTCTTTCTAAGCTCAGGCCAATTCTTCTTGAACTATCACTTCTTCATACAATTAAAACACCTGTACTTCTTAGATTTCGATTTAGACCTAGACCAGCCCTTCCCATCGCGTAGCTGCTGCGTCCTTCTGCTTACAACCAAACCATCTCCTGAGCTGCTTTCTTCCATTGACCTTCGTCTCAACTCCTTCGAGTTTAATGCTACTTTAACATCCTCAAAGGTTGTAGTTGTTTTACCAGACATAAAAGAGTCATCAGAGCTCTCATATATGATGGTGGCAGGGATGCAAGCAATAGTATTGCCTTATCTTCATCTTCGAATTTGACATATGTATTTGCCAAATCAAAGAATACTCGGTTGAGTTCATCCATATGGTCTTTCAATGATTCCCCTTCTAACATCTGTAAACTAACTAATTTCTTCGTTAGATACAAGCGATTAGTTAGAGATTTCGTCATATACCTTGTCTCCAGCTTACTCCATAGCCCATTGGCTGTAGTTTCCGTCGCTACTTCCCGCAAGACCTCATTGCTCAAACAGAGTAGAATCTGACCATGAGATCTTCCTTCTCTGCTTCTCAAAGTCATTCAGCCAGTGCAGCCTTCCCATTCAACGTCTTCAGCAGACCGTGTTGAACTAATATAGCTCGCATCTTAATCTTCCAAAGATTAAAATCGTTACTGATGATGCATAAAATGTTCACCCGTTGACTAACGTCTGAAGAGTCAAGATCAGACCTAAAGTCTCCTGGAGCAGGTTCGGCTTAAGGCAGCAGGACAGCTAAACAACTGACGGTCCACCATACGTTCCCCTAACTGGGAGGTCGGCTGGAAGAAATCAGCTCTGCATTAAACGCCCTTGGCATGGATAGATCAGCCTTGGGATCTTAAAAGGAATAAGGGGGATCTCCACAGGTTCGGCCCATATCTTACGCCCAGAACTGGGGAGATATCAGCGCTGCGCGACCTAATGGCTTAATCCTGGACTTTCTAGAAAGATCTCAGTCGGCTTCACATCTTAAAGTGTTTAAGCCCGATTGGACTCCACGTATCTAGAAGAGGAAAGTTCTCCTTTAAAGTCTATCACTCCGGCAAGATATATACAAAGTATCCTTGAACTTAAGAACTTTCACTTCTCAAAGATCCGGGATAGACTCGAGGAGAAACCCTAGATACGCAAAAGATCACCCCAAACTCCGAGTTCTCACAACTCGCCCCCCAAAAGGATCGATCAACATCATTCTTTTACTACAAAGAGGACCCTCACTGTCTTGAGCGTCGGATCGGTTTTCGAACCCTTTGCAGGTTTCCCCCCTCGGGAACAGACGAAGAGGAGCCGGAGCAAAGGAACTAAAGCAAAGGAGCAAGGAACAAAGGAGCAGAGAAACGGAGCTGAACAGAGGAACCTCTCCTTTTCAAACAGAATATACTATCATAACGGAGGCTGTCATGCATCAAGTCCCTTTTTCATGCTGATTTAACCGGGAGCCAATTTTTGACATGAGCAGTTACTTCCATCGAACTTCTTTATCTCGTATTTTGCTATCACAGAAACCTCAAAACCTCAGCTCTGATACCAGTTTGTTATGATAATCGGGGTTAATATGATCTAAATCGAGTAATCATGCAGAAGCAATAAGAAATAAAGAACAATCAATAAAGAACGCATGGATTTATGTGGTTCGGTTGGTGAAACCTACTCCACGGCGACAACGGCGCGATGATTTCCATTATAATAAGAAAACAAGTTACACAAGAGATTTCGTGAGATTGTGCTACTGATATGTCGTTAGGGTTTAGTTTATATAGGCACTAAACCCCAATCCCACCGCCTCACCGACTCTCTCTCTAAATCCGAATTACACATGGATACGCTAACACTAATAACCGATATGAGCCTAGCTTTGAATTCCAGCTTTGTCTCGGAGCCCCGCTGTCTCAGTAATCAGCTCCGCTAACGGGTCTAAAATTCACCGTCGAAACCATAGGTTTCGGCAGGCAATTACCATTGCCTTGTAAGCGGGTTGGGTCATAAACCGGGTTCGATATCAACCCATATTCAAGACACTTTCAACAAGAAGAGTATGCAGTGTGATTATTGACAGTGGGAGTTGTACCAATGTCGCATCAAGTACACTTGTGGAAAAGCTGAGTTTGCCAACTACAAAGCATCAACAACCGTACAAACTGAAGTGGTTGACTGATGGGAGCAAGTTGCAAGTTTCTAAACAGGTTGTGATTTCCTTTTCTATTGGGAAGAACTACCATGATGAGGTGGTCTGTGATGTTATTCCAATGGATGATTGTCATCTATTGCTTGGCAGACCTTGGGAGTGTGATGGAAGAGATGTACATGATGGGTACAAAAACATTTATTCTTTTCATAAGGATAAGAAGCACATTACATTGGTACCATAAGTCACCTACTATGCGTGCTAAATCTGCAGCATGAAAACCCAAGGAAAACATATTTTTGGATAAAACCAAAATCATGAAGAAGATGGGTAAGGGCAAGGAGGTCTTTGCTTTGCTGCTAGGTGAAAAGAATGAGGGAGCTGAAGTGATTTCTCATCCATTGATGTTGAAATTGATGAATGAGTTCAGCGATGTTTTTCCTAAAGATTTACCACCCGAACTACCTCCAAACAGAGGTATTGAGCATCAAATTGATTTACTACATGTGAACCTTTGCCAAATCGTTCAGCTTATAGATGCAATCAAGAAGAGGCTAAGGAGTTGCAGAAACAAGTGAAAGAGCTGATTGATCGAGGGTATGTCAGGGAGAGCATGAGTCCATGTTCTGTACCAGCTCTGCTTGTACCAAAGAAACATGGTTCGATGAGGATGTGTGTAGACAGCCGAGCTATTAACAAGACAACCATCAAGTATCGTTATCCTATACCCAGGTTGGATGACATGCTAGATGAGCTAAATGGCTCAAAGATCTTTTCGAAAATTGATCTAAGGAGTGGATATCACCAGATCAGAATGAAGGAAGGTGATGAATGGAAGACTGCATTCAAGACAAAGAGTGGCTTGTTTGAATGGCTAGTCATGCCATTTGGATTATCAAATGCACCCAGCACTTTAATGAGACTTATGAATCAGGTCCTGCGAGACTTAATTGGAAAGTTTGTTGTGGTCTATTTTGATGGTATTCTTCTCTATAGCAAGAATAAAGTCGAACATGCTGAACACCTCAAGGAAGTTTTCAAGGTGTTAAGGAGAAACCAGCTATATGCCAAATCAGAGAAGTGTGAGTTTTATACTTCTAGCATTGTGTTTATTAGTTATATCGTTTCAGATAAGGGGATTTCAATTGATGAAAGCAAAGTTGAAGCTATAAGGAGTTGGCCAGTTCCAGCAACCCAATCTGATGTAAGAAGCTTTCATGGACTTGCATCATTCTATAGACGCTTTGTGAAGAATTTCAGCACTGTCGTGGCGCCAATAGCTAAATGCTTGAAGAAGGACAAGTTCGAATGGAGCAGTGCTGCCCAAAAGGCATTTGAAGTGGTGAAATAAAAGCTATACGAAGCACCTATTTTAGAACTTCCAGATTTTAATCAAGTGTTTGAAGTTGAGTGTGATGCTAGTGGAGTTGGTATAGGAGTTGTTCTTATCCAAGGACAACGTCCAATCTCTTATTTCAGTGAGAAACTTACAGGAGTACAAAAAAACTACTCAACTTATGATAAGGAGTTTTATGCTATTGTGAGAGCTCTGACTCATTAGGAGCATTATCTAAGGCCAGGTCAGTTCGTTTTGCATTCTGATCATGAGGCACTGAAGCTTATAAACAACCAGCACAGGTTGAACAACCAACATGCTAAATGTATGGGTAAAATTTCTACAATCCTTCTCATTTGTGTCAAAGTACAAGGCAAGAAAAACGAATGTTGTTGCTGATGCACTCTCAAGGAGGTATGCTTTAATCTCTATTCTGGATTCTCGGATTATGGGATTCGATTTGTTGAAGACTTAGACTTTGCTGAAGTCTATAATGAGTGCAAAAAGGGAGTTACAAATCAGTACCGTTTGCAAGATGGATTTCATTTTAAAGGAAACCAGCTCTGCATGCCAAGGAGTTCTGTTTGGGAGTTGCTGATTCGTAAAGCACATGGCAGAGGTCTTTCTGGTCATTTTAGGAAATAAACCAGTGGACATGGTTCAGGAGCATTTCTTCTGGCCCAAGATGGTACGAGATATTCATTCAATCGTAGAACGATGTGCCACGTGTCAAAGGATGAAAAGCCATTTCTAACCAGATTTGTACACTCCTTTACCTGTTCCAATACTGCCCTGGGATGATGTGAGAATGAATTTTATTGTGGGACTACCAAGAACTCTGAGGGGAAAAGATTCTATCATGGTGGTAGTTGATAGGTTCAGCAAAATGGCACATTTTATTCCTTGCCACAAGACTGATGATGCTAGTATGGTTGCTGACTTGTATTTTAAGGAGGTTGTACGCCTTCATGGTATCCCTAAGCCCATTGTTTCTGATCGTGATTCAAAGTTTCTGAGCTATTCTGGAAGACTTTGTGGAGATTACTTGGTACTAAGCTCCTTTCTAGTACTTCTTGTCATCCACAAACTGATGGTCAAGAAGAAGCGACAAATAAAACGTTAACTACTCTTTTGAGAGGCTTGATAAAGAAGAACTTGAAGGAATGAGATCTGAAGCTAGCTCAGGCTGAGTTTGCATATAATAGGTCAACAAGCTACACTACAAGACACTCACATTTTGAGATTGTGTATGGTTTTAATCCACTTACGCCTATTGATTTGATTTCACTACCTTTGGGGTTTAAGGCAGACTCTTAAGCAAAAGAAAGGGTAACTACAATGAAGAAGCTTCATGAGAATGTTCGGGCAGAATGTGAAAGGTCCAATGAGAAGTACAAGAAGAAGGCCAACAAGAACAGACGACCTAAGTCGTTTGAACCAGGTAATCTGGTCTGGTTACACTTAAGAAATGAGAGGTTTCCAAACAAACGCAAGTCGAAGCTGATGCCAAGAGCCGAAGGCCCTCTTAGGATACTTGAGAAGTTTAGTGATAATGCTTACAAACTAGAGCTTCCAGGTGACTATTGTGTTTCAGATACTTTCAATGTGGGTGATCTTTCTCCCTATACTGAAGACGAGAAGCTATCAGATTTGAGGACAAATCCTTTCTAACCCAGAGAGCCTAATGCGGGAGCAACAGTGCTGGATCAGCCAGGGCTGGAACAATCAGAGCTGGAGCAAGCAGCGCTGGAATACGCAGACAAGCCTACCAACGGGCTAAGCATTACTTTGATGAAGTTGGACCAACTAAGCCATAATTACCAACTAAGCAATGATTAAATATGGGCTTTAAAGAGGGTTATCGAAGACTTGAAGAGTCATTTACATTTTTATGCATCTACATTAAGTTTAGTATTTTATTTCTACATTCATGCATTCAAACTAGGTTGTTTCCAATGTATCTAGTCCCTATGCATGTAAAACTTCAAGGATTCATATACACTAAGACCGCTATTAGCTTTTATGACTCCTTTCAATGTATTCTCCTCTATATACTTATTATCAATGGAAAAATCAGATAACGAATTTGAGAAATTGTATAGTCTTTTGTGACTTTGGATCTGTTTAGATCATTTCCTTTATCCTCAGGTTTTGGAAGAGCCATTGGTGGTGGATTTCGAGCGTCTTTATCATCTGGTGGTGGAAACTTTATCCAGGTGTGGTGTTAGCTCAACCTGTTTCTTTATCACTTTGTGGAGGCAACTTTATTAAAGTGTGGTGATCCGGATCTTCCTAGTTACTGGTTACGATGTTTACATTCACTCCGTACTCACGCTTCCGGCGAAACGCATCAGAATCAAACAACTGCGACATATAAAAAAAAGGTTTACAAGAATGAATGAATTCATATATCGGTAATAAAGGTAACAAGAAGAAAACAAATTACATACTATGCCCGTTGGAAATAAATGTGATACTTCGACAATCATTAGAATAGACTCTCCATTTCCGAACATTGTAGATGCATTCAATTGAAGGTGAAAATTCTGAAAATAGATGAAGAGGAAAAAAGTCAATATGAAATGTGAAGGGAGTTCTGGAGAATTTCGTGTCTGTCTTAACACACGAAAACTTTTGTGGATGTTTTGAGTCACGAAAGGTTTCGTGACTGAGATGTGCTTCGAGGCACGAAATATTTTGTGGCCACGAAATATTCTCGCTGTTCATGAACAGCTAGGGTTTTAGGAGTTCTGCAATATACGAAAAACATAAGTTAAAAAGGCTAACCTCTTCAAAATCATCCAAAACCCATCCATCGTCCATCAATGGAGCTATCTTGAACTATATTTTCATCCACATTATCAATATTGTTACTTTGCCAATATTTCCAACCACATTATCAATATTGTTAGGTTCATTGTTCATGTTTTAGGTTTAGAAGAGGCTGACTAATCTAATGATATTTAATGGTAGAGAGATGAAGATGAGAACTAGTTATGAAGCAAGAAATTTTGAAGAACAAAGAAAGAAGAATATCAAGAAGTTGAAGAACAATAAAGAAGTTGCCAAAAAGTTATAATCCCCAGAAAGATTTAGTCGTTTTTAAGTTTATTAGACTAATTATTTAATAACCCACGTAACATTTCAAATATTTACAAGTCTTTAAATTTGTTTTCTTAAATTGACCAAATTTTGACGAAGTCTTTGTACTTCGGATACTTTTTTTATTTCTCCAAATTAGCGGGCCTTTGGTAGTAGGGTTAGATTGACTCACCCTTTTTGGTACAGCAAAAACTAACTTAATATTAGTGATGCTCCATTAAGAAATATACTAGGATAAGAAAGGTGACTTAAACTAATAACAGAAAGGTTGCATATGGATTTGAGATAAGCTTGGTATTAACAGAAAGGTTGCATATGGATTTGAGATAAGCTTGGTATTAATTAAGTCATCCCGAACAACTTGGGCACTTGTGGGTAATTAAAGTTAAAAGCTTTTTTCCCAAAAGTACGAGAAGAAATGAAGTAAAATGATATTATCTAGGCTTATCCCATGTATTGACCAATAAAAGAAATGAACAAAAATGGTGTTGCTCATTATCATTGTTATCATCAAAAATTGCCTTATCATAAAATGGTCGGCTACATGAAACCTCTCATTAATAACATTCTTTAACAATTTAATTTTATCACTTTTGGGAGTAATGATTATTGCCAAGGGAAATTTGGTCAAAAATACTAAAATAAGTTTTCGTTGTTAAAAACGATCCATTAATGTTTTCTAATCTTCAACTTCATGCGGCATTGTTGTAAATTGTCTAACATTATGTAAAGACAAAAATAACTTGAGAATCAATATGCCCAACTCTCTCTACCAAACACGATCTCTCCTTCTGTATCTAAAACTGAATGAACAAAAGAAGTACTTTAGGAGATTGCTGATTCTCACTTCGACTTTGACTTTCTAATATCGGTGAGACGGTTGATTTTTTATTTGGATTTTCTAATATAGGTGAGAATTTTGATAATCAAAGCTATTTTAGGTTGCTTTTCATCATGTAAGAGTTTAAAAATGTTTCAAAATCCTAAAATAGACTTGTTCACCCATAAACATTGAAAGTAGAACTGAAAGAAAGATAATGTAACCCTAACTTCAGTATCAGTAGTTAACGAACCCTTTGCAATGCTTTGCAGTAGGTTTCGCGATGGTTTGCTATACTTCGCAACAGCAGTTGCAATGCTTTGCAAATTATTGCCAATCCTTTGCGATAGAATTCCAATGGTTTGTAATGGTTTGTAAACAAGGCTATAATTGTTTGCTAACCTAAAACCAGAGATCCTCACTGTTATTTCTGTTAAGAAGTTGATAATCTTGCCACTATAGGGAGCAAAATATAACTCATTTTATTTTTAATATCAATGCTTTGATTTAAACTATTCGCAAATGCACAAAGGCTTGTAAATAGTTTGGGAGCTCTTGCAAAGGCTTTCAAATGTTATGCAAAGACTTTTAAGTTTCTCTTTATAGAATTTGTTTAATAAAAAATTTGTTTAATGCAAAACAAGATGAAAATCCTAAAAATTCAATTTCAAATTGCAACAGGAAGACACAATAAGCCTTGCTTTACCAGGCACCATTAGCCTTGTTCTGCCAGACAGAATAAGCCCTGCTCTGCCAGACACAATAAGCCCTGCTCTGACAGGCACAATAAGCCTTACTCTACCAGGCACTTAAAGGCAAGTGAGATATATAGGAAATGTGAAGGAAGCCTCCTATATTCGTAAAGGAAGAAGATGCCCTAGGGTTTTGCATGAAAATTGAGCGGATCCTCGCGAATATTCTTATCCAGAAGTTTCGGGTTGGGGGATTGGTAAGAAACCTTACCTGGTCCCGATTGTGATGCCCACCTTCACGGGTTGCTTGATTCGGGTATCAGCTGCACATGAATATCGGCAAACACATGCGAGCCACAAGCTAATAGGCCATTCCCCGAACCCTACTTGCCACGACCCGACAACCACTGTGCTATTGCAATGGGGCAAAGCATTGCCAAACTCTTGTCATGAGGTCATGTTAATGGTCCAAATGATTTTGAGGCTTGTCTAACACGCTAGAATTTTTGACAGGTTGTGTTAAAACACACATGCTCGTTGTGAACCACTACTGATGATAACTTACACCTCAAGTGAAACAAATTCGTAGAAAGAACTCAATGTTGAACGGTCAAAGTTATATTATGGGTTATTTCCCTAATGGCCCCCAACTTTGTGACCAGCTTCCCGCCTGGCCCCCTACTTTACGAGAAATACCCATATGGGCCCCTATTACCGTTAACTTTAACTTTCCGTCACTCTCTCTCCTCCATTTCTTTTTCTCTCTCTGCCATGTCACGCCACCTCATTTGTTAGGCCACCTCATCACCTTCTCCGGCAGAGGTCGCCGGTCGGCCAAATTTCCGGCCGGCGACCTTCAAACTAAATTTTTTTTTTTTTTATCTCTCTCCTCTCTCTCTCTAAGAACTTCGGCGAAGGAACCCTTCGCCGAAGTTCGTCTGTTCGTGAGAACAGATCCGTCTGTTCTCACGAACAGACCAGAGATCTATTCGTGAATACAGACGAACTCCGGCGAAGGGTTCCTTCGCCGGAGTTCTTAGAGAGAGAGAGAGAGAGAGAGAGAGAGAGAGAGGAGAGAGATTAAAAAAAAAAATTTTTTTTTGAAGGTCGTCGGCCGGCGACCTCTGCAGGAGAAGGTGATGAGGTGGCCTAACAAATGAGGTGGCGTGACATGGCAGAGAGAGAAAAAGAGATGGAGGAGAGAGAGTGACGGAAAGTTAAAGTTAACGGTAATAGGGGGCCATATGGGTATTTCTCGTAAAGTAGGGGGCCAGGCGGGAAGCTGGTCACAAAGTTGGGGGCCATTAGGGAAATAACCCTTATATTATATTGGGAAATACTAAGTGTACAAAGAACCTTTGACAAGGTTAAAGTCAAAATTTGAAAAACTTTTAACCTGTGACAATGACTCATCGTGTCAAGGAATTTGTCATTGTAGCACTCCCGCTTTATACTATGAGTAAGTATATGATATTACTGTTGGGAAAAAACGGTCGAGTTGACGCAGCGGAAATATAGGTTTTCCCTCTTTGTCTCAGTTACGAGGATAATATAGAAAAATAGTGGGAGCAATAAAGAAAGAACTGAAAGTAAATAAGACAACGATTTTTAACGTGAAAAACCTCCTCAAGATGAGAAGTAAAAACCACGGGACTCGTAGTCCAACCAAATCAACTATAATAAGCAAAGTAGTTACAAACAACGTCCACGCGAGACTCAGACTCCAAAAAAGAAATCAATCTCAGACACGAAGAAACACGGAGAAACCCTCACAAGCAAGAACAAAACAACCCAGAAATTTGCAGTCCAAAACGACCCTAAATTCACTAGGATTCCGGCCACCAATCAACGATCCCACCGTACAAATACTAGATGAATATGTCAAGAACAGTTCTGCCAAATTTCAGCTCAATCGGATAAGAACTCACTGTCGGATTTTCCGAACAACGAAGACGCGTGCTGAATAAGTTCTGCCCCGCTCTTCTCGGCAACCTTCTTCTCTTGTACGTTTCTTATTGTGTTGCATACTTCTAATTAAGATTAAGGAAGTATTTATAGACTTACCCTTAACCCTAATTCCACCGTCATAAGTAACCGACCCAAAGAAACTCGACTCGGGTCCGGGTTTGGTTTCCTAATCCAAACCCAACTAGGTTTCCCCACTAGGAGGAAAACCCAACAATTACCTCCATTCCATTTTGTTTGGACTTTTGAGAAATCGAACTTATCAAGAAAAATTTATTTATTGTTGACAGCTAAGGTTATTTTACCAAACTACCATATTGAATGTATAATATTTATTGGAAATAACATTGGTAGAATAGTAGAACCAATTTAAAATTTTGATGTATTAAAAGTACAAAAAGCTGGAACCACAGAGGATTTTGACAAAAGAAGCTGTCCAGTTAATGTGGCGGTTGTGATTTTAATCTCTCAAGAAGGATTTTGACAAAAGAAGCTGTCCAGTCAAAATTTCAAATCACAACTGTCACATCAGCTGGACAACTTCTTTTGTCAAACTCCTTTGTAATTCTAGCGTTTCCGTTAAAAGTAACGAGTAATTATCAAAATCTCATCGTATTAGTAGTTAAATGCTTCTATACGAGAAAGGTGAAAAAATATTTTGAGACATTACATAAAAGGAGTAGCACCTAAACAAAATGGAACAAGGGAGAACATGATACAAGACAAAATCCAAAATAGGTTTTATAGTCGGGTTGAAAGTTTTGACTAAAAGCCAATCCAGTTATTCTTTTCTTATCTAAAGATTTGACCATGGAATGAGGATTATAGTAGCCTCCAAATGACTCCAATTTGTCAAATAAACTTTTTTAGTACAAAATCTATCATGAGGTAAGTGCATTTCAATCCAAAGAGAGAACTCTCTCTCTCTCTCATCTTCTCTTTATGCTTAATGTTTATCTTATAAATTCTATTAATTCCCAGTGGAGCACCACTTATCCACATATATATCACGAGAAGAGATTCTTAGGATTTTTTTTTTCTTTTTCTCTAATTTCTGGAAGAGTTGACCTGGCCTTTTAGTAACAATGTGAGAACTAATTCCATGCTACAAAATCAATAGGTAAATAAGTACATAGTCAATCATCACAACAGAAATTATAAAGTGATTTACATGCTGATTTTTGGTGAAGATTAGTTTCAAGCCAACCAGATCAAGTCCAACTAGACAGGATATCACCAGATACGGATCCAGAATTTCGACTTAGAGCGTGCGGAGTTATATACTGATATCAAGTCTTAGTTGGCTCAACTTTTGCTGAAAAAACACTTAAGAGTGATGGACCTATTGTTGTGATATGCTCAATTTAAGATTGAACTAATTCAAGACAAACTTGGGTATCTCTTTATTATGAAATGTGGACGCTTCCATTTTCAACTTATAATCTGTTATTTTTTTTTATAGATTAAAGGTTCGTATATTTTATTAGAGCCCTTGGGTCCCTATATCTTGGCATGTGCAGATAGACATAGATAGGAACAACCAACTACCATACTTAGTTCGGACAAGCATGCATATATCAACTCTTACTTTGATCCCTACTTGACTTCTCTTTGTGTCAATTGCTATATTTTCAACTGTTTTCGAGATTGAAATATGCTTGTTTATAAATAATAATAAATTAATAGTGAACAAAGAAAATTGACCCAATTTATGACATGTTTTCTGATTACGTTAGTTTTAATAGATAAGATATATGAGTAACGTGACCAATCGAGAAAATAAAGATCCGATGATCAACAAGAGTTCAAGATATTTTACGGTATTCCAAAATATTTGAATATCTAGGAGATTGAGCTTCACGTATTTAGAATATATCTTGTTATTATCTACTATTATATTTAAATATATATTAATTAGGAATATTAGGAAGTTAGGAAACCTTAATGTACTCTATATATATGAGTTTGGTACTAGAACTTTATTCATTCAGTTATGTCAGACAAATGTAACGAATCAAACCCCCGATTGTGACGACTTTTAATAAATTCATTATTGATTTCTCTGTGGATGTAGATCGAGGGAATATCTTCGACGTTTAATCCTGATTCAAGCTAAGTTTCAATTTAGTCTTGATTCAAGCTTCCGCACAATTTTCTGACGCTTTTTTAGTAAATTGTTGTTTTCAATCATCCTCATCAAACAATCAGATTAACGAGTTGCAAAAAGAAGAAGAAGAAGGCAGTCAGCCGTTCGTTTTAAGCTGAAAAGCTTTTCTAGAGACTCGCAATCGATTTCTTTCAAATCAAGTCAAGTTGAATATCTTTTTACCGAATTTTGTCCATTCTTTTAAAGTTGGACAGTTCACAAGTTCCGTGTCTTGACTTGCGGGGGATAATGAGATACGTGAATAACGTGACAGATCGAGAAGACGAAGATTTGATGATCAACAAGAGTTCAAGGTATTTACAGACATTCCAAGATTTAGAAGATTGAGTTTCATGTATTTATAATATCAGTTTGTCTGTAGACGTATGTCGGGGGACGATCTTTGACTGAACCATGTTAAATTATCATTTCGGGCTATGGCATTTGCTTTGGTAATATACGATTCTCCTGAGTTTAAAATTAAGCTATCACGTAGTCAACAACCTTTGGTTGGAGTGGTAAGAGGTATAGTCTTCCATCCTAGAGGTCAAGGGTTCGAGACACGCTGAACAATTCAAAAAAAAAAAAAGCTATCACGTACCGCATTACTGGCTGACTATTACCGTCACCAACCAAAGCTAAAACGAGACCTAAAGTAAAAATTAAAAAAATAGAGTAAAAATGCAATTTGTAGAATGCCAATTGGATCAAACAGACATTGTTTTTCGTTCTCTTTTCTTTTTTGTGATCACTTAATAATAGTTAAAAGACCTAATATACATCCTTTCTTTCCAAAAAAAAAAAGTTACATGCTTTAACTACTATTTTCAATCCGGGTTTGATCCCTGCTTAATTGTCAACTGTCATTTAACCACCACAAAATTCAAAAGAGAAAAAAGACTGAGGAAGGTTAGACCATTAGAGAGAGAAACCCATCTTCTCCAAGTTAGGTTAACTAGTGATGTTGAGGGTCAGGTCCTCCAGGACTTAATCTCTTCAACCCATACTGATTATTTCTACTTATTAGTGATTTCACCAATCCAACAACTGATGTGGACAAAGTTGACAACTTCAAAGATGACGACGACAACGAGGACGATGGTGATGGTGATGGTGATTGTGATAACCCTATTTGTGATTCCTTCCAAACTTCATCTACACTTAATGCATGAAAAGAAGAACTTATACCCATGATTTGCCTTGATTCACATCTCATAACAAATATCAAAACAAAGCATAATGACCAACATTTTATCACTCTACCCATTCTCTCTCTCTCTCTCTCTCTCTCTCTCTCTACCTTTAAGTATCTTCTTTTATCTCAAAGTAGCTTATCTTTCCAAAGGTCTTCTTCAACTATATATATACACACACTCTCTCTCTCTCTCTCTCTCTCTCTCTCTCTCTCTCTCTCTCTCTCTCTCTCTCTCTCTCTCTCTCTCTCTCTCTCTCTCTTGTTTCTCTCTCTAGGGAAGTGAGAAGTAAATTTTGTTTGGTGGCTGGCTATAACGAATTAAACGGATTCAACTTTAATTGCGTAAGTTGGTACCAATAAAACAGATTTTTGGTGTCAAAAAACCGTTCAGAAGGCGGGAAAGGCAGTTGGTATAGGTGGCGATGACCCACATCCACATGAAAGCCATATACATATAATTATTTAAGTTAAGTACGTGTGAATCTACTCATCATCAGTTTGGCTTCATATGTCCGTCCGGAAACTAATTTTCAAATTGTTTCTTTCTTAAACCTTTTCAATCAAGGGGGGGATGCGGGGATTAGTCTAGGCTATAGGGAGATCCAAGACCAGTATTTAGAATACTCGAACAAACTGAGCAGACATTCGGTAAAAATATGACCGGGGGAGATTTCGCCCAACCAATCAAGAGAGAGAAACATGTGGAGAAACCTGGTCGCCCACCTCGGATCTCAGTCATATTTTGGCCTATTGTCTTGGAAATATTGTTTTATTCTTTAGTTCTTAGTTTTAACTTTTAAGACTTTAGTTACAGAGTTAGAAAATAATATTACAATTTCGATATAAAACTCCATCGATCTAGCGTAGGAGACTTTCTTTTATTTGGTAGAAAAGTCCTATCCAATCATACAAGACTTTCCTTTCGCCATATTGATGTTTCAATATTTTATTTGAGAACCTTCAATAATAGTGATTCTCAATGGATGAGAAAGAAGATCAATATTAATGAGGAAAAAAAAGAGAACGAAGATTAGAAAGAGAAGAAGACAGGTGAGAGAGAAAACGAAAATGAAGACGAAATTGAACAGGAGAAGGATCTACAGATGCTTCCTAAAGTGAAGCCCCTTAAATAAGTTTTAACAAGCTTTGGGATTGTTTGGAAGGAGATCTCTAGTTAGTATAAATAAACATCTCCCCCAAAATGCCTCTAGATAACTCTCCTACACCTCCCTATACCAATTCCCCATACTAGATGGAGGAAAAGAGAATAATCTATAGGAACCTCTCTCTCTCTCTTGCTCTATTCATATGAATTTTTATATATTGGACACCTCTCTCTAAGAAAGCAAGGGTCATCCTGCTACTTGGCCTTTGCTTTAAAATATGGGTATATAAATCTCCCCCACAAACATTCCACCATCAAATTGTTCTTCAATGTTATTTTAACTCTTCACTTATATATACTAAATTTTATTAGGAACTTTATGGTGAATTAAACGCTCAAACAAATCCAAAATTTAGGGATGTCAACGGACGAAGATGTTTAGTATGCGTTCACATCCACTACATGTCGCTTGTAGCTACTGTATCTTCCTCAGTTTCTCCTTTAATTTAAGGTGGGGTAGAAGCAAGATTCTTATGGATTTTACATCTTTTCTCCACCTTGAAAACTATAACTCTTTAAAAGTATTGCATAAAAGTATTGTTTTTAGCAATAGGCTATTGCTCACCATTAATTCGCCTGCAATAACATCCAACGTTTTTGTATTCATCTTCTCGTTTTATATTTGAAGTGGATGAAAACAACTCATGAGGCCTTCCAAATATAGGGGATTGGATAGGGCTTTAGAAAGGCCTAATTGTGGCGGCGACCGATCTGTTATGGGCCACGGTGGGCGAGCACTCGCATGCACCCGGTCCAAAAAAATATTTAAAAAGAAAGAGATGCATGTACACACACACAGTATTAGGGGCTTTGGCTCCAACAGTGTCCTACTTCTATTCCCATGAGACTTTTTTTTTTTTTATCAAATTCTATTCCCATGAGACTTGATTTGGCAACTCTTCTAACATAGGTTTTAGCAATTTCATCTTTATTGAAAGAAAAGATTTTAAAAAAAATAACCAGTCTATTATGACTATGCACGAAAACATGAAAGCCTAATAAGGGTAATATATAAAAGGAAAAATCTTCTTATGAATATCTCCAAGATATGAAAGGATTGGATATGCTAAGGATTTGGGTCGTTTCCATAGTTACGTTATTTCTCGTTATTTGTTTCCATCTATTGTAATTGTTCTATTATAAATAAACATAGAGGTATATGGTTTTCCTCAACCAAAACCTAAATCTTTCATGGTATCTGAGCCTAGAAAACTCTAACAAGTAGAGTTTCGATCCTATTTAGCTTCCGCTTAACCGGCGGCGGTAGACGCTTCTATGACTACCGTCCGCCGGAATCATAGTTATTTTTTCTCCTTTATTGTCTTTTCTAATTTTTTAATTAGCTTAGTTCATACTTCTCAATAAATTTAGTCAAGGTTTACCGTCGAAGTTTTTTTTTTTTTTTTTAATGTTTTTCAATAATATTCAATGGTGGCGACTCTAGTTACTAATATTATAGTAACTGTGGATTTTAAGGTTTATATTATCAAGAAAGAAAGTTCATCCACAATGACAAATCTTTTCTGTGCTTGGAGTATATA
Source organism: Eschscholzia californica (assembly GCF_041429995.1). NCBI lineage: Eukaryota > Viridiplantae > Streptophyta > Magnoliopsida > Ranunculales > Papaveraceae > Eschscholzia > Eschscholzia californica. Next base: position 25,063,824 of record NW_028238309.1, on the reverse strand, counting down.
ATAATGATAGATAGGTTATTTATAATGAAAAAGGGACTCATGGATGTTTTAAGAGTTAAATTGGTGTTGAAGTAAGTTTGAAGTTAATTCAATTTTGGTGCAAGTTCGATATCCGTAAAGGGCAGATTTTGCCGATCGATAATATCGGCTGTAATTGTTATCGATGTTTGGAGTGCAAGGTTAATGCCTCAAGTTTGTGTTTTTGCTGACTTTATCAGCAAAAATTGGTTGTATTTTTGCCGTGAGCCTCTGAATCCGTTGTGATTAAGCTCATTAAGTGCAAAGGGTTTTGAATCTAGTGTGGTTTAGCCCGTGTCTTTTAAATGGTCTCTGAATCCAGTGTGATTATGTCATGTTTGTTCGTTATTACTGCCGTAATATTCATACCGATCTGCACCAAATAAAAGTTTGTTCATCAATGTATTCCATGATTGCCTTACTGAAGAATTTGTAGAAGAATGGTTTCATCAAGTTTCGTCTCATGGATTTATTTTCCAAATTGAACTTTTGCTTTGAACCTCCGTTCAATTTGCGGGAGGGTAATAAGGATAATATATAAAAGGAAAAATCTTCTTATGAATATCTCCAAGATATGAAAGGATTGGATATGCTAAGGATTTGGGTCGTTTCCATAGTTACGTTATTTCTCGTTATTTGTTTCCATCTATTGTAATTGTTCTATTATAAATAAACATAGAAGTATATGGTTTTCCTCAACCAAAACCTAAATCTTTCAAAGCCAGTAGAAATCAACTAAGTTTGTAATGCTTAATATATTTATATTGTTGATCGAAATCTAAAAAGATTGATATTTCATTAAACTCTTATTAAGATGATTAGAAAATATTACAATCAGATCAGCTTATATAGCTTGCTAGAGTCTGTTATAGAGAGAGAAAGTGAGATAAAGATTTCTGTTATAACTAACAAGTTAGTTATGAAATCTGTTACAAGTCTGTTAACTATTTCTATATAGGCACCTCAGTATCTTTAGTTACTAATACTTGGATAGTTACACCTTGTTGACACTTTCTTCTCCCTTTAGTTGAATCAATGTTTACACTCGTGAGTAAATCAGCAGGTTGTTCCAAGGAAGGAATGTGTCGAATTTCCAATTGACCAGAAGCCACCAAGTCCCTGACAAAGTGATAGTCCACTTCAATATACTTGGTTCGAGCATGGCATACAGGATCAGATGCAATGTTCTTGGCACCTAAATTATCACAGTAAACCACCATAGGTAGAGTAATAGGAAGATGTAATTCATTTAGGAGATAGGATACCCATAGAAGCTCAGCTGCAGATTTTGAAAGAGACTTATATTCTGCCTCAGTTGAAGACTTAGCCACAGTTGGCTGCTTTTTGGAGCACCATGAAACAAGAGACTGACCAAGAACAATGCAAAATCCACTAGTTGACCTCCTTGAATCAGGGCAGCCAGCCCAATCTGAATCAGAGTACGCTTGAATTTTGGATACATCTCCCTTTGTGATAGTAATACCACAATTAATAGTACCCTTGACATATCTAAGTATTTTCTTCATTAACTGAAAATGAGAAGATCTTGGCTCCTGCATGAATTGGGCAGCATAATTCACAGCATATGTTAGATCAGGTCTAGTCATGGTGAGATATTGAAGACACCCAATTATACTTCTATAATGAGATGGATCAGTAATCAAAGTCCCATCAAATTTAGACAATCTATTACCACCTGAGACTGGTGTACAACTTGGTTTAGCATCAAGTAAATCAGCCTTTTCAAGTAAACCAAGACCATACTTCTTCTGAGTAAGGAAGAGAGCAGATGAATCAGCCCTTGAAACTTATATACCCAAAAAAAAATGAAGGGGACCCAAATCCTTCATAGCAAATTCCTTCCCCAATGTTATGATCAAGTTATTCATAAGAGTTGTACTTGTGCCAGTAAAAATAATATCATCAACATATAGTAATAGGACCAACATTGAGTCTGAATTATGTTGAATGAACATAGATTGATCATGAGCACTTCTTTGAAAATTCAGAGTTTGAAGAAAAGTACCAAACCTCTGAAATTATGCTCTTGGGGCTTGTTTCAGCCCATAGAGACTTTTATGAAGGTGACAGACATGAGAAGGACAAGAAGGATCAATAAACCCTTGTGGTTGTGTCATATAGACATTTTCTTACAGAATCCCATGCAAGAATGCATTTGCTACATCCAGCTGTTGTATATGCCAACCTTTTGAAACAACAACATTTAAAATTGTCCTAATACTGGCAGCCTTAACCACTGGACTAAATGTTTCTGAGTAATCTAATCCATCCTTCTGATGATACCCTTTTGCAACTAATCGAGCTTTAAATCTTTCAACAGAACCATCAGACCTATACTTAATCTTAAACACCCATTTGCAACCCAATAAGTTCATAGACTTCTCATGAGGAACTAGAGACCAAGTTCTATTTTTCTGTAGAGCTTGGAACTTTTCTTTCATAGCCTAAACCCATTTAGGATCACTTGCAGCCTCTTTGAATGTAGTAGGTTCTTTGTGATGTAACAACATAGTAAGAAAAGACTGAGACAATGAATGTTTAACTGTAAAATAAGATATGTGATTAGGAATACTCCTAGGTTTAGAAATCCCATTCTTCAATCTTGTCACCATTCTATGACTTGATTCAGTAATAGGTAGTATGGGTTCAGTAGTGCTGACTTGTGGTGAAAGCTCAGGTAAAATATCAGAATGAACAGGTTCATCCACAGTAGAAATGGGTAATTGAAGAATTATAGGTTCAATGGGAGTAGCAGCAGAAGAGGAAGATTGTAAGTCAGCAAAAGGGAATGTTGTTTCTTCAAAAATAACATTCCTAGAGATATAAACTTTGTTTGTAAGTAAGTACAAACATTTATAGCCTTTATGAGAGGAGCTATAACCAATAAATACACATTTTGAGGATTTGGGACTAAGTTTATCTGCTCTAATTGCTCCTAAATGAGGATAACATAGACAACCAAAGGTTTTTAACAAAGTATAATCAGGTGGTTTGTTGAAAAGTACCTCATATGGTGATTTACTTTGAAGAAGTCTAGTTGGAAGCTTATTGATAGTGAAAACAACTGCTGAAAAGGCCTCAAACCAATAAAACTTGGGAGAGCTCGACCGAAATAATAGAGAATTACCCATTTCATTTATCTGTCTATTTCTTCTCTCAGCTCTTCCATTATGTTGAGGAGTATAGGGACAAGAACTCCTAAATAGAATACCACAGTCATCAAGATAAGTTTTGAAGTCTCCCTTAGATAGCTCCAAAGCTCCATCACTCTGAAAATACTTGATTGATGTGGATAAAAGATTCTCATATGAAGTTTTAAAGAGTTTGAAATACTTCAAACTATCTGATTTATACTTTGGAGGATATATCCACAGAAACCTACTGTAATCATCTAAGAATAAGATGAAATACTTATCTCCTATGGTGCTTAGCTGAGGAAAAGGAACCCATATGTCACAATGGACAAGATATAGAGGGGTTTCAGTGTAGCTTTCAGACAATGTAAAAGGCAACAACTTACTTTTGGCGAGGGAGCAAGGATGACATAAAATCTTAGCTGGTTTATCTTGAATAGAAATCAATTTATTCCTAGAAAGTAGATGTATAATTGTGTCTGAAGTATGTCCTAACCTTGTATGCCAAATGGAGAAAGGAGCAGCTAAAGAAACTATATAGCTATGCTGAGAAGAATCCTCATCTATGGCAAAAACAATAGGATATAGATGATTTCTCATAGAACCTTCATTCAATATATCTTCTGACCAAAGATCCCTAATTTGATATCCCCATGGAGTAAACTTCGTAAAACATTGATTGTCATGTGTGAACTTAGAGATTGATAACAAATTTCTCTGAAGTTTAGGCACATACAAAACACTGAACAGGTCAAAATTGTAAGATGTTGTTTGTAGTTTAGCATTACCTGTAGCTGCTATAGGGATAGAAAGACCATTTCCAACCATCACAGAATGTGAACCCTTATACTCTTGTTGATTAGAGATTGTAGAAGGATCATTTGTCATATGACTGGTTGCACCTGTGTCAGCTAGCCACACCTTTTCAGTGACTGTGAGATGAGCTTCGGGTGAATTTGAGATAAGTATATCATCTGAGTGCACAATGACCACCATATTTGCTTCTTCAAATATAAGACCATCTGAATTATAGTCAAATTTTGACTCATATAGCTCCTCCTCAGTGGGAAAACTATATCCAACCATTTCTTCTTTATCTTCTGTACTTTCATAAAGATGAATACCAACAAAACTTCCGTTGTTAGGTTTAAATTGCTGATTCACTCTCTTTTGTTGTGTGCTATTTTCAATTTTACTTTGTGGACTATGTTCAATTTTACTTTGTGTGTGTCTATCTGGTTCATCAGGGGCATACCTGTACCGACACTTAGAGGCAAAATGGCCCCATTTTCTACAAATTCCACAAGGAATAGTAGAAACATATGGCTTCTCTCCTTGAATGTGATTGTTTGATGTGGATCCTTTATGGTAATGAGAAGGAGATCTCATATGATCACTTTGATAGGTATTTCTATGTGGTTGATATGAATGATGTTGTTTATAGGATTGAGATGAGTGATATGAAGGTTTAGGAGGTAATTTCTTAGCAAAATAAGCTATGTTTTCATCTTCCTGAACTTGAGAGTCAGAAAGTACCTTGATTCGTCTAAGATAGTTAGTAGCAGAAGAATCTCCTCTTTTAATGTTCTGAAGTTGTTCTCTGAGAGAAGCAATCTTAGCTTCATATTCTTCTACATAATTCTGTTCAAGAAAACTCCATATTTCTCTTGAAGTACGAAGACCTAGCACATCAGATGAAATGGAGTGAGTGAAAGTAGCTTTCATACACGATTTGACGAAGTTATCTGTTTTTCGCCATTGAAGATAAAGAGGATTAGGAACTTCAATATTATTTTCAATAATCGATTTAACTGGAGTCACCACTGATCCATCAACAAAGCCAGAAAGATCAGTACTGATCAAAATAGCTTTAAATTGATCCTTCCAAATCAAAAAATTCGATCCATCAAGCTTTTCAGATACGAAACTAGCTATATTCGAGATTGAAGTATTCAGAAATGCATGATTTGGGAGGAGATCGATTGTGACGCCATTAGAGAAGAATGAATAAGAAATTAGGGATGATTTCTAGTGAGAGAAAAAATCGATGAAGCTTTCGGAAAAAATAATCACCAAAGCTCTGTTCCCATGATAAATCTAAGAAGATTGATACTTCATTAAACTCTTATTAAGATGATTAGAAAATATTACAATCAGATCAGCTTATATAGCTTGCTAGAGTCGGTCATAGAGAGAGAAAGTGAGATAAAGATTTCTGTTATAACTAACAAGTTAGTTATGAAATCTGTTACAAGTCTGTTAACTATTTCTATATAGGCACCTCAGTATCTTTAGTTACTAATACTTGGATAGTTACACCTTGTTGACACTTTCTCCTCCCTTTAGTTGGATCAATGTTTACACTCGTGTTACACCAATATGCTCCTTCACTATCAATTGTTGGAGTTAAATTAAGTTTTAGTTGTTTCGTTTAAGGTGGATGGGTTGTGGATCCAAACTCATAAGGTTGATGGGTTAAAAGAACAAAGGTAATTTGAAATTGGACTTAGGTCCTATAAGAGTAACTTACTTCCCTAACCCTTGTCTTGTATTTTAATACTACCCTTTAGTTAAAAAACTGCACATTCTATCATTGTCATTCTTTTTCTAAAATGCTCGAACCTCATTCTCCAAACCCTCACTCCTTCCTCTTATTATCCTTCTTTCTCCAAACCCTCTTATCCCAAAATCTTCTTTCTTTCATCAACCCTGACCCTTCCATCTCTCCCAATATCCACTTTCTCTCATCTATTTTTTTTAAAAGCAGAAAATCTGTAAATCAATAGTTTTTTGTCTCTAGATTCTGATTTTATCAAAGAAATGTACCATGGAAAAGTAATATATTTCGACAAAAAATTTATATTTCCTCCGAACATTTTCTTGGCTCTGACAAAATATTTATTTTTTCAAATTTACTAATTTACCTAGAAAATCAATTAAGTATTTGTAATTTACAATGAGTGAGTTTAATTAGCAGCAAGCAACACCCAGGGCCGGCCTAAGTAGTTGGGAGGCCTAAAGCGGGAAAAAAATTTGGGGCCCTCTTTACACTAGTTATAAAAAAAAAATTAACTTTTTTGCGGTAATAGATAAATTGTGATGAAAACACATAAAAGTCACAAACTTGAACTATGTCCTATCTGAGAAAATCTAATGTAGAATTTTCTTGAGACTTCGTTAATTTCCTAACCTCTTTTACTTATCTCTTATAGCACGTCATAATTTCCTAACCTCTATGTGCACTCTAAGTTCTAGAATTTGGTTAACATTGGAGATGCTCTAATGAAATCGATAATCTTCAACAAAAAGATGTAAATTAATTTTGTTAAAGGAGAAAACTTCAAATATAATTAACTTAAAAATAGAGAAAAAGAAGAAGAATAAAAATATACAATTATAGCAAAAAAAAGAGAAAAATTTAAAAGGAAAGAACTTTTGTAGAGTTTAGAGAGAAAATTCATAAGATAGAAATAAAAAATAAAGGAAAATAATAGAAAAGAACATGATAAAATATTATATCATCAAAATGGATATTCTAGGGTTTTAAACTTTTAGGTGGTCTGTAATATTAGGAAGTATGGGAATCTATTTTTTTGTGGAAATAGGGGTGTGGGTTAAATTTGGTTTTTAGATTCTTTCGTGGGCCCCATTCTTTAATTGATGGCACCCGAAAAACAAAAAACAGGGTAGATTAGGGTAGTTTAAACAGGGGTTGGTTGGGCTTTAGTTTTTTCTTAATTTTTATTGGAGGTGCCTCTAACCGAATGTAATTTTGGGGCCCTTCCAAATATGAGGCCCAAAGCAGCCGCTTTGGCTGCTTTGGGCCTGGGCCGCCCCTGGCAACACCCTTGAGTTTTTGGTAGTATTTATTTGGTTTTGCATATATTTTGGCAACTTTACCAACAATTTTTAAACTCTGAAAATCCATTATATTTACAAACATGAGTTACTCGCAGAATGGTTATAACTACAGTGGAAGTGTGCATATTTTTTGTGAAGTTTCAGATTTCTAGTCTTTTAGATTCATGGTTTCTTATCGTTTAAATGTTTGTTTTTCATGTTACACGATCAAGAAACAGATTTAGCGAAAGATTCTATACCTCTACATGAAATCGTAAATAACTAAGAAAGAGTCATGGGGTATTATATTCACCCACGTACGCCAAGCTTTATAGCTATGGATATGTTTAGAGAATCGCTAAATGTTTGCAGCATTTGTACATATCTAGCCTTGGACATTTCGCTAGCTGCTCTTATCATTTTAGCTCTTTGTATGTAATTAACGTTTTCTACGACATCCTTTATGTAATTTTATGAGCATTTTGTTTAGTTTCTTGCAATTTTACTCTTTTTTCTATATGTATGGAGGCATTTAAAGTTATTCACTAAAGGTTTGTCCCCTTAGGACATGAGTATGTGGTTATAGATTACAATGCACCTTGCTAATTGTTTTTTGTAGATACTCAATAATGTTCTTGCTAGAGTTCGAAACGTTTTGTCCACATCTTTTCGGTGTTCTAGCATTTTGGCCAAACCCTTTAGTAATAACTTGATTTTTTTCTCCATTTTGTAAATATGGATGTACTTAAAGATGTTTTGCAAGGGTCTGTGGCTTACAATCTAGGGTTTATGTATAAGGTTTTAGGTTAACACCTTCATGAATTCTTTTAGATAAAAAAAAACATGCTGGTAGAGTTCGAAAATTTTTGTAAACATCTTTTTGGTGTTTCTAACATTTTGGTCCAACCTTGTAACAATAATTTGATATTTTTCTCTTTGTCGTGCATATTGAGGTACTTAAAGTTGTTCCCACGAGGGCTTGTGCCTATGGATTCAAAGGTTTATGTACACGGTTTTAGATTATAGTTTACCTTGGTGAGTTTTTGTAGAAACTCAAAACTGCTTATAGAATTCAAAAAGATTTAGTGGCATTGTTGTGGCATTTTTACCATGTCCGCGACCTTGTAGCATTTTCCATTAACTTGTAACATTTAAATGTATTTCACGACATCTATACTAAAACTTAAAGTTCTTGAAAAACTCATTATAACGTACTCCACTAAAACATCCAATAACTTAAAGATTTTTTCCATTTATCCTTCGATTCATACAGTAACCACCATGTTAGTTGGACTATCTTCTTTGGCAATTATATTGTTCAATCAATCTTCGGTTGACATTCCATGTGGACAATGTTTGTAGTTAGATTCGATTACAAGTTCTTCCATGTGAAAAATCCCATACAACCCACAATCTGATGTGTAAAATTATAAAATATATTAGTGATCAAACAATTGTTTTGAATTAATGGAATGATAAAAAAACTAATTAACAACGTAAAAGAATAGAAATGTGGAACTTTTATCGAAAAGTCTGTACACTTCTACTACCGATAAAGACATTCTAGGGGGCAATCTATTTACCTGTGTAAAATATGTGGCATTTTTTCAATGTTTAGAGAATATTGGTTGAGTTGCCAAAACTTATGAAAAATCAAAAGAAATGTTACAAGAAATTTGAGGGTGGTGTCAGCTGCTGAATGATGTGGCATGAAAATGTCACATTTGAAGCGCCTAACTTAGACTAATTAGTCCATGTCGGGTGTTACTTATAATAACTTATGTGTTTTCTTTGTTAGGTGGCTTATATGGAGTTAGAAGTGTAAGTCGGAATAAAAAGAACAAATTATCACCTTTATCTTATGCGACCGGAACATGAGAAAAAGATATCAAATGGATCAAACGACAAATGGACTCAATGGTGAGTTCGACAGCGAAAATGAAAGTCAAATCGGAGTTCGAACGGGAAGTTATGAAATAAAAAAGTCTGTAGGTATTTTGTTATTTTCTGGAAATTAGAGATGTAGAGAAAAAGATGAAGGCACCCCTTGGTTTCTAAATGAAAACCAAACCCAAGCCCAAAAATCCAAAGAAGGTGAAAGAAAAGCAAGGAATCTTAATAGCACCCTCTTTATGTTAGTGAGGGTTTTAGTAGTCTAAAGATTCTCTAGACGAAGAAAGGAAGTTCTAGTGGAGAAGAAAATCAGATCTGAGTGAGGGATTGGAGGCTAGGATTTTTTAAGGTTTGGAAGTTCTCGAAAGTATGAAGGAGAGCTAGAGAGAGATAAGGGAAGAAGTGTCGGCCAAGCTTAGGTTGGGCAGCACTCAAGGTCGGCCAAGCATAGGCTGACACTGCAAGGAAGCTCGGGACAGAGAAGAACGACAACTCGATTCTTCCTTCAAATCTCGGGAGAAACGCCATAGCAGCAAGGGGCGCTAGCAACAAGAACAAATGACACGGCAACAACACGCATCAGTAGCTTGAAGCTTGGCCGGAATGCGAACAACTATAGGCTGGCATTGGCGAGCTTGAACGGACCGGACCTTTTGGCCGAACCCACCCACCTTTTTTATCGGACTTTCATGCTAGTCTCGTTTTATGATTTTTGCCGAAAACCTTAGGGATTTTACTCTATGCATCACCGGGTAGCTACCCCTTTTGTTTGATTTTGGTTTTGGTTATTTCTTGAGAGAGAGCTTGGTTAAGCTTTCATGGTGGATTTGTATAAAATGGAGAAGATGATGTTGATTGCTATGGGGAACTATGGTTTTTCTTCGGGGACACCTATTTTTCATTGTTATTGAGAACCCAGAATTTCACTAATGGGAAAGCGACTGCACCTTAAAGATTCACATTTTTTGACGATCTTAGCCTCGCACCACATACACAAAGGGGGATTCTCTCATCATCTTCTTTTCATTCATTACTCATTAGCTATCTTTAGTTAGCTCAAGCGTGTTTTTTATGGGATGAAGTTATGATGAATTTTATGCTTATGTGTGTTATGATTTAATGTTTGATTATGAATCGACGTTCATTTATTTAGATTATCGTTTCGATCATTATTTCCTGTATTTTGTCATGCACCTCGCGTAGTTAATAGGTGAAGCGAAGTGTTCGATTTCGATCGTAGTCTAAGTCATAATTTTATGTGTCTTGATTGTCATGGACTTCTTATAGTTAGACGACTAGACAACACCCTCGATAAATGAGGTTTAACTGATTAGGACGTTTGTTTGACTACGTATGATATGCAGATATATGTAGTGCTTAGAGACATCAACCTTACCAGCCGAACTTCGATTGTACTTAGACACATTAGATAAGACCACACATAGTCGTAGGTTTATCGTTATGGATTCCCGGACTTCGACACCTCTCTCACTTGTTTGTCTCCCAACTCTTGTTCTTCCGACTCTCAGCCGACTCCTATCGAACTCTCCTGATTCCATTTAGTTTCTTGCACTTTATTTTCATTTAAATTCTTTTGATTATAAAACCCCCCGTTTATCTTTGTTCATTTCCTTTATAAGTCTAAGTTTGCTAGTGACATCTAGACCGGTGGATAAGACCTTCCGACATCCAAGTTACCTTCTGAAGCATATATCCGTTCGGTCTAAAGGAGATGTCCTTCTGAAGCAATGTCCTTCGACCAAGGTAACAATGTGATCAATTCGTCAGCTAGGATAACGATGAACTAATCATGAAGATCATCCAGTCCGGTCCAATTAGGGATCGCATTTCTTTGCTAGAAACCGCTTACGATCATCGGATTACTTCGGTAATTTGCGGCTAACATAGACCAGATCCTACAACGGGTTACACATAAGAGGGGTAGCTTGATCGGAGAGATTTGACTAGTGGGAGCCAGGTTACAAATGGATTGGATCCAACTAAATAAGCCAAAAAGGTTCGAATGGAGATTCGGAACAAAGATAGAAAAAACCGGGCTTAAAGAGAAGCCCGGAAGATGTCTCATGAGGGCCGGCCATAAGATGGTCAACCAACATAAGTGGGCCGACCAAGACAAGCCCATAAGGGGCTGGTTTGGACGATCACACTTAGGGGAAACCCTAATTCCCTTTAAAAGGTCATTAAGGGAAGATATGGTTATTATCTTTTCTGAGGGTCTTTAGAAGTTTGAGTGAAACTCTTACTAGGAATTCCCTATATAAGACCAGTCAGGGTTCAAAGAAGGTGTGGAATTTTCTACGAAGAAAATCGCTCTCTTCAGACAACTATTGGAGAGAGAGGGTTTTAGAGAAAAACTCACATTCTATCTATCTAGTGAAGAAGAAAAGGTTCTTCTCAGCCTTCCATTAAGTTCAAGCAGACATTAAGATAGGGAGATCAAGTTAACCTACTCGGTGTCTCAAGTAGAGGAGCGACAATTGGCGCTCTTGATGTTAACGCGATTGGAAAGGTTCGAGGGAAAAATTGCGTTGAAGGTTAGTTTTTCCCGATTCTAGTTCTTATTAGTTATTGCATATGATCCTGGTTAACTAGTGTTAACCATTAGATGTTTGAGATTCCTCTTACAACATTAGTTAGTGTAATAGATACATACTGATGTATGCGGACCTATGAGTACACTAGCTAGAGGTAATTTTGGGTACTTCATCACGTTTACTTACGACTTCACGATATATGGTTACATATATCTAATGAAGCATAAGTCAGAATCATTTGAATTGTTCAAACAAGTTCAAAATAAAGTAGAGAATCAACTTGGCAAGAAAATAAAAGGCATTTTATCGGATCGAGGTGGTGAATACTTGAGTCAAGAGTTAAGGGATCATCTTAGGAGTTGTGGAATAGTATCCCAACTCACTCCACCAGGAACACCTCAGATGAACGGTGTGTCCGAAAGGAGAAATCGAACCTTGTTAGACATGGTCCGATCGATTATTAACTTAGCCGGTCTTCCAACCACTTTCTGGGGATATGCTCTCAAAACAGCTGCTTTCACACCAAACCGAGCTCCGTCTAGAGCTGTGGAAAATACGCCATATGAGTTACGATTTGGAAAGGTTCCAAAGTTGTATTTTCTTAAAGGTCTGGGGTTGCGATGTTTACATAAAATGTTTACAAGGAGATAAACTAGCACCCAAATCAGACAAATGTCTCTTTGTGGGGGGTATCCAAAAGAGATAGAGGATTATTACTTTCCAAGAAGACAAGTGTTAGAAATATAGAAAGCGAAGAAATTCGATATGAGCAACAAACTGACAACGGTGTACCAATGTCAATAGCTGCGATGCCCAACTATTCTGAGCCAATAGAAAGAGAAGGAGATGAAGAGATGATGGATGTCACAGAGCCTCCCGTGCAAAGCGAATTAGATTCGCAGGAGAACCCTGAAGAAGTTGAGAGTGACCCACCTGTTGTTTAAGCCCCGCGTAGGTCACAAAGGCTAATTGAATTATGTCAAAGAACAAACGTGTTGTTAGTTGAAGATAATGAACCTAACACCTACAAAGAAGCTATGACGAGTCCAGACTCCAAAAAATGGCTAGGACCAATGAAATCCGAAATGGAATCCATGTCTGAGAATCAAGTTTGGAACTTGGTCGATTTGCTCGATGGAGTAACACCCATAGGATGCGAATGGATTTTCAAGATGAAAACAGACAAGGATGGAAACGTTAGCTTTTTCAAAGCTAGACTCATGGCAAAAGGTTACAAGCAGGTTCATGGTATAAACTATGATAAAACCTTTTCCCCTGTCGCGATGCTTAAATCCATCAGGATTATTCTAGCAATAGCCGCGCATTATGATTATGAGATCTGGCAAATGGATGTCAAAAACGCCTTCCTAAATAGAAATCTTGAAGAGGATGTGAACATGACACAACCTGAAGGGTTTGTAGACACCAGATATGCTAGAAAGGTTTGCAAGCTTCAAAGATCCAATTATGGATTGAAGCAGGCAAGCAAGAGCTGGATTCTTCGGTTTGACAGGATGATGAGACATGAAAATGTCCCATCTGAATCTCTTAACTCGGGTTAGTTAGTCCATTTCGGGCAGTTACTCTGATGAATTGTGTGTTTCTTTTGTCCAGGTGTCTTTTACAGAATTGAACGTGGAAAACGGATAAGATCGTGAAAAAGACACATTTGAGGGCATTTTGGTCATTTGGAGGCTAGGGTATTCTGGAAATTTTAATGCTCGAATGAGAAATAGAGTCCAAGACGAGCTCGTGGCTGAAAACGGAAGTGAAATCGGAATCCGGATGAGAAAAATAGAGATGGTCAAAGTTTTGATCCAAATCGGTTGACTAAAGAGCATCCAGACGACACGTGGCGGCCAATCTAACGGTCAGATGATAGTTTCGGTATTCTGGTGGGCATAATAGGGACGGCCATTGGGATTTTGTTTGAAACTTGTTTGGTGTAATGCAAAGCAACTTACTACGGTGGGCCGAGCCAATTTGACGGAAGTGGGACACGCTTGTGGTGATCGGACAGTCGTTGCACTCTATTACAATACTCTGCGAAGCACTAAATTGGTCCCTATTGACAGCTAACAACCAGCACGTGATTGGTTTCAAAATTTAAGGAAAGTTGTTGATTGGGTGATTCTCTTTCCCCTCTTTGGTCTCTTATCTCTTTTAAATGGTAAGGGAGAATTACTGAAACCCCCCAACTCTGATAATGCCTTTACTGAAACCCCCCACTTTAATTAGTAATTACTGAAACCCCCCAACTCCGTTTGATTTAACTTTTATATTTTAAATATTACTTTCTTGCCCTCTTACGTTTTACCCCCACTTCTGATAATTCGTTTACTGAAACCCCCCACTTTTATTAATAATTACTGAAACCCCCCAACTATTTGAAATGAATGGAAAAGCTCAAAATGGATGGCCAAGATGACACAAAATTATGGCTGTTTTTTTACCGATTTACACCTTTTTGAGCCTTATTTTTTCTATTTAAACCCATGAAACCACCCTACAAACTTCACCCCTACCATCTCGAGCTCATAATGTATGTCGTCACGAAGCTTTTAGCTAAACCAAATCACTAGTAGTTGTAAACTTCAGACAAATAGCAAATTTCAGACATATCCAACGACATGAAGTGCAAACATTAACAAAATTAACAGTATCACATTATTCGGTTCAGACTACTTTCTCTCGGTTAGTAATATGATGTTCCTAATCACTTAAGTATCGCTAAAGTATCACTAAAGTATCACTAATAGGATGTAGTTGCAATTGTAATCCTAAGACAGACAAAGAAAAATGGGTGAATTATGAAACTTAAAACAACCATAAATATAGGAAAATAAAACAAAGAAGAAAAGAAAAAGATGAATACATGTTGGTTGATGTTGGTGGGGTAATGAAGAAAGAAAGAGAGAATGGTTTTTGAAGTAAGGGAGAATTACTGAAACCCCCCAACTCTGATAATGCCTTTACTGAAACCCCCCACTTTAATTAGTAATTACTGAAACCCCCCAACTCCGATTTTAGTAAATGGTCTTTTGGACATTTCACTCTCCCTAACGGCACAATACCGTTAAATCAAACGGAGTTGGGGGGTTTCAGTAATTACTAATTAAAGTGGGGGGTTTCAGTAAAGGCATTATCAGAGTTGGGGGGTTTCAGTAATTCTCCCAAATGGTAACTGTTCAAAATAATTTTAGAGAGAGAACCGAGAAAGATGGATTTAGGACATGGAAAGTTGCAGATTCTTAGATCATCAAAAAGAGTTTTCAAAGACTGAAAGCTGAATAAAAAGAAGATGTAAACCGAGAAACAGACTTTCAAAATCAGATGAAGATTGGGGATTCGATTCTTTCCTTTAACTGTTGGAAACTCTATATCTCTCTCATGTCCTCAATATATTTCAAAACAGTAGAGAGAAAGAATTCTCTTTTGACAAGAAGGAAAGAGATTTTAAAATAGAGAAAGTATTCTCTCTTGATTTGGATTGATGATCTTTCTTTCTCTCTCATCTTTATCTCCTAAAACAACAAAGATTAGAGAAAGGAAACATGTGAAGATAATATTTACTAAACAGAGAAGGAATTGAAGTTGATATTTTTTAGAGTTGAAAGCAAGATTCGGTTGAAGAATGGTATTTAGAGAGAGAGAGATATGGTTACTTGATTTGAAGATCACAAACAGAAAGCTGGAGAGAGGGGATTTGAAATGGAGTTTATTTATAACTGGATATACAAAAATCAGAGAAGAGAAGGAATGATATTATTGAAAGAGATATTACTTTCTCTTAATAAACACAGAATGAGAACAAGAGGAAAGAATGTTAGTATTTTTCAATACTAATGGTTGTGTGGACTTAATATGAGGTTCATAATATATAATATGTTGGCTATTTCGATTGAGGGTCTTTAGTGGTCTAATTAATTATTATGTGGACCTATTTAATATCAGTTATATTGTGTGGGGGGCATATTATAGATATCCATTGTGTAGAGCCCTTGAGTATTATTACTAAAGAATGATGGGCTCTTTAGTAATAATTTGGTAACTTCCAATAACTGGTTGGGAGTTCCGATTCATAAAGGGGCAAATCCCTGAACCAGAGAGAAATCACTCTGATTTTGTTCCCATTAAGACAAAATTACTACAGAGATCTCTCTAGGTTTGGAAGATTTTGCTTCATCATCATCATGGCTTCTAATGATTCAGGTTAGTAAATCATTTAAATTTCATCTCTCTCTTCATCAAATATGACTCCTGGATTTCATTGTTTAGACTTGATAATATATTTGATTCTTGTTTATAATGATGAAATATTCCAACAAGTGGTATCAGAGCCACTATTTGTATGAATTTTGAGATGATTTTATGTGTTCTGTTCACCATGTTTGTGATGTTTGAGATAATTCGTAAGAAACTGTTTTACCTTTAGATTATCCCTAAATCTGTTAGTTTCTTTGAATTTTTGGGAGATCTAATATTTTATAGAACATCAGTAACTACCTTTATTTTAAATAATAAAGATCTTGAATGTTATCTTCTGTGATTCGGTTGATTTAGGGAGGAATAATAGAAACCGTAGTTATTTTTCCCCTATTCCTCTCCCCTAATCTCTCTGTTTGAATATTTGGGTAGTTGAGAGATATTGGGGTAGATAATATTCTTATAAATTCTCTGATGATTATTACTTTTGTAGAGAAAATTAAGTATTAGATACTGTTAATTTGGTTTAATGATTCTGTTAAGTGATTTAGGGATACATAAATACTTGATTATTTTTTGTCTCCCCTAATATAAAATTATATTATGTTAATAACTTTTAATAGAGATTCCGCTATATAGTATCCCTCTCTCATGGAATTATGAATCAAAATTATTCTGGATACAGTAACATTTTTTTAATACTTTTGGTTCCAAATATTTAGGTATATGTTTGGTTGATTATTATGGATGTTTAACTTAATTTGGGTGGAATTTCAAAATGTCTCTGTTTTATACATATATTTGAAATTCTTTATTTGATTATCATGAATTGACATTTGTTATACATGAAATATATTGATATATGTTGATACATATTGATAACCATTGTACATAAGGTTAGGCTATTAATTTAATCTTGTATCAAAATATTATTATTTTATTTTGACAAGAACTTAGATGGTTATTGCACTGATTATGACATTGAACTGACATGTCACCAAAGTGACCCCTGTTGGGTAAAATGTCATAGTTGATGCAGATAAACATGTCTTAGTCCATGTGAAGTGATCGGCCCAAAGGAAGGTCACTTTTACCGGTCTAAGGGAAGCCTTAAATTGCCTTATGACGAGGGTATGTGGTATACTTAGTTGTCATGCGAATATTATGTCGGTCCAAAGAAAGGCATAATATTTGGCAGATCTTGTACCAATATCCGAGAGTATCACTAGTATGTTACTGTCTCTGTCCAAAGACTAGGTAGTAATGTTACACTTGATATCTTGAAATGGGCCCACAAATTGCAACTTTTGTTGTTTTCAATTGTTGTTAATTTTTGTCTGATGTAATTTGAACTCTAATTGAGCATATATGTATTTTGTTATTCTTTATTTTATAGTATCTGCAGTATCTGCAAACATGAACAACATTCCTGTGCTTAACGGCACAAATTTCAAGAAATGGAAAAAGCACGTGATGATTGTGCTTGGTTGTATGGATCTAGATGTTGCTCTCAGGACTGACCGCCCAGCACCTCTGACAGACTTAAGTAACTCTGAACAGAGGGTCGCTTTTGAAAAATGGGAAAGGTCTGACCGTATGAGCTTAATGATCATGCAAAACTCAATTCCGGACTCAATAAGCAGTGGCTTGACTGAGACGAGTGCTAAGGAGTTCCTTAAGCAACTTTCTGATCGCTTCACAGCGAGTGACAAGGTGGAGATAAGCACTGCATTAACAAAGCTTGTCACCATGCGGTACAAAGGAAAGGGGAACATAAGAGAGTACATTATGGAGAAGTCTAATCTGGTTTCCAAACTCAGGGAACTCAGATTGGAACTATCAGATGACATCCTTGTTCATTTGATCCTCATTTCACTTCCTGCTCAATATAACACACTGAAGATCTCTTACAATACTCAGAACGATAAATGGAGTTTGAATGAGCTTATAGCACAGTGTGTTCAGGAAGAAGAGAGGATCAATCGGGAGATGTCTGAAAGTGCTCACTTAGCCTCGACCTCAGGAGTCAAGAAGTTTGCTAAGCGAAACAAAACTAAAGGTAAAGCAACTGCAGTGGGTGGAACATCACAGACTAAAGCAAAAGAAATACAGGTCTCAGGACCTTCCTGTTTCTTTCGTAAAAAGACTGGTCATGTGAAGAAGGATTGTTCAAAATTCGCCGCTTGGCGTGCTAAGAAGGGTATATTTCTGAACTTTGTTTGTTCTGAAGTTAATTTAGCTATTGTACCAAGTGACACATGGTGGATAGATACAGGAGCTACTACTCACATTAGTGTCACTATGCAGGATTGTCTCCACTACCGAACGCCGTCTGATGGTGAAAGATACATCTTCGTGGGCGATGGAACTATGGTTAAAGTGGAAGCTATTGGTGTTTTTAGAATTCAGTTATGTACTGGTTTTTATCTGTATTTAGAAAATACTTTTGTTGTACCGTCATTTAGACGGAACTTAATTTCTGTTTCTTGTCTGGACAAATCTGGTTTTAGTTGTTCATTTGGAAATAGATTATTTAGTATTTCTCTAAAGTCTGATATTGTTGGTACTGGTAACTTAATTGATAAATTGTATCTATTAAACACCATAAAGTCTAATTGTGATGAAAATTTACATATTAGCACTTTGGGTACAAAGCGGAGATTAGCTAATGAGAATTCCAGCATATTGTGGCACAAACGATTAGGTCACATCTCTCAGGAGAGAATCAAGAGACTTGTGTCTGAAGGAATTCTTGACTCCCTTAACGATTCTGAATATAAAATTTGCATAGAATGTGTTAAGGGCAAACAAACAAACAAACGAGGTAAAGGCGCATATAGAGCTACTCAACCGTTGGAACTAATACATACAGATATATGTGGTCCATTTCCTAAGGCATCATCGAATGGACAACGTTATTTTATTAGTTTCATCGATGATTACTCGCGCTATGGATACCTTTACCTTATCCAGGAGAAATCAGAATCACTGGACAAGTTTCAAATCTTCAAAGCTGAAGTTGAAAACCAACTCGGCAAGAAGATTAAAGCTGTCAAATCTGACCGTGGAGGTGAATACTACGGCAGATACGACGGTTCAGGAGAACAACGTCCAGGACCATTCGCCCAATATTTGAGTGAGTGTGGTATAGTCCCTCAATACACCATGCCGGGAACTCCAAGTCAAAATGGTGTAGCTGAGAGACGAAACCGTACCCTCAAAGACATGGTACGAAGCATGATTAGTCATTCTTCTTTACCAGAGTCACTATGGGGCGATGCCCTAAAAACTGCAGTTTATATATTGAATAAAGTACCAAGTAAAGCAATAACTAAAACCCCTTACGAGTTATGGACAGGCAAGAAACCTAATATTAGGCACTTGCATGTTTGGGGTTGTCCAGCTGAGGCTAGGCCTTACAAGCCTAACGAAAGGAAACTGGACTCGAGGACAATTAGTTGTTATTTTGTTGGTTACTCTGAAAGATCGAGGGGTTATAAATTTTATGATCCCTCAAACAAGGCATTCTTCGAAACAGGGAACGCTAAGTTCATTGAGGATGTTGATTACAGTGGGAGTAGTCAAAATAAAGGAATTGTATTTGAGGAGGAGTATGCAAATACTTCTCCTATAGTCACTACTGACAATGATCAAGTCATAGTACCTCTCATTGTTCAGCCCGTGAATCAAGGTATTTCATCAAATACAATCATACAGACTAATCTTGTAGTAGATGAGGAACCCTTCCCTATACAAGCTGGACAAGCACCTTTGGAAACAGAGGAAGTAACTGTGGAAGTCCCAAATCAACAACCTCAAGTTGAGGAGCCACTTAGAAGATCCACTCGGGAAAGAAGAAAGGCAATTTCTGATGATTACATTGTCTATCTTAATGAGCACGAATATGACTTAGGATTGGAAAACGATCCAACTTCTCTTAATGAAGTCAAAACGAGCTCAAATTGTGAAAAGTGGATTGAGGCCATGAAGGAAGAGTTAAAGTCTATGGCTGACAACGATGTTTGGGATCTTGTCGAGTTACCTAAAGGGGCGAGGCCAATTGGTTGCAAATGGATTTTTAAAATCAAAAGAGACTCAAAAGGTAACGTTGAAAGATATAAAGCACGTCTTGTCGCTAAAGGCTTTACACAGAAGGAAGGAGTCGACTTCAAAGAGACATTCTCGCCAGTCTCTACGAAGGATTCTCTAAGGATTATCATGGCTCTGGTAGCTCATTATGATTTGGAGCTTCACCAAATGGACGTAAAAACAGCGTTTCTTAATGGAAACATTGAAGAAACCATATATATGATACAACCTGATAATTTTGAGTCGAGTAGCTCAAAACAGCTTGTATGTAAGTTAAAGAAGTCCATTTATGGCTTAAAGCAGGCGTCCTGACAATGGTACCGGAAATTTGATGAGGTTATTACCTCCTTTGGCTTTAAGGAAAATATCATTGATCAGTGCATATATCTCAAGACGAGTGGGAGCAAATTCATTATCCTGGTGTTGTATGTAGATGATATTCTACTAGCAAGCAGTGATATAGGCATGTTGCATGAAACTAAGGTATTTCTTTCAAATAATTTTGAAATGAAAGACCTTGGAAATGCTTCATTTGTTTTGGGTATTCAGATAGACCGAGATCGCTCAAAAGGCATCCTCAGTCTTTCTCAAAAGGCTTATATCGATAAAGTTCTCCAACGCTTTGGCATGGAAAAGTGTTCACCAGGAGACACACCTGTGGCAAAAGGTGATAAATTTAGTTTGCTCCAATGTCCAAAATTGAATCTTGAGAAGAAGGAAATGGAGGCGATCCCATACTCGTCTGCAGTTGGGAGTCTTATGTATGCACAGGTCTGTACACGTCCAGATTTGGCCTTTATTGTAAGAATGTTGGGCAGATATCTGAGTAACCCAGGTCTAGATCATTGGAAGGCCGTAAAGCGGGTTATGAGATATTTACAGAGGACGAAGGATTACAAGCTCACCTTCAGGAGAAATGATGACCTAGAGATCGTAGGATACTCCGATTCAGATTTTGCTGGATGTATTGATAGTAGAAAATCAACATCCGGATACATTTACATGATGGCTGGAGGAGCTGTTTCTTGGAAAAGTGTTAAGCAAACTCTTATAGCCTCTTCAACCATGGAAGCAGAGTTCATAGCTTGGTTTGAAGCATCTAATCATGCTATATGGCTTCGAAATTTTGTCTCTAACTTGAAATTGGTCGATAATATTGAACGACCAATGAAGATTTATTGTGACAATAAGGCAGCCGAGTTGTACTCAAAGAACAACAGAAGTTCTTCGAAGTCTAAGTACATCGACATAAAGTATCTTGCGGTAAAAGATCGAGTTCAGAATGGTTTAGTGTGCATTGAGCACATTGACACAAACTCCAATATAGCTGACCCGTTCACTAAAGGTTTACCGCCTAAAGTGTTTTGTGAACATGTGGTCCGTATGGGGATTCTAGGACCCCTTGATATTATTGATTAGTGGGAGTTTATTTGGTCATTTTATTGGATCCTTCAGTTTTATGTTCTTTGGACATAACTGTATTTTGTATTAATCTTGTACAAGTTTTAAGTATTAATAAAAGTATATATTTCATCTCAATATTCTGAACTTCAGTACTACAACTTTCTATTGAGGAATCATTTGGAGAAAGTTGGACTCTATGGAGTCGCTGGATTAGTTGGAAATAGGCATGTATAGATCACATAACATGTAATTTCCAAGCTACACATCCACACTTGATCTATGTTGTTAATTACGTTAGTAATGTGACCATTAAAGGTCTAGTCATGAACAAATGCGACGAACGCCGTTTTGATCCTTTGCTGATGTGATTAATGAACCAGATTGGACGTGATATTTCTAAGCTCAGAAATAGCCTTTTATGCGCGCACTAAAGTTTTTCGTATTATATAACTCAGAATCATATAAAGTCCAAGTGGGATAATATGAGGTTCATAATATATAATATGTTGGCTATTTCGATTGAGGGTCCTTAGTGGTCTAATTAATTATTATGTGGACCTATTTAATATCAGTTATATTGTGTGGGGGGCATATTATAGATATGCATTGTGTAGAGCCCTTGAGTATTATTACTAAAGAATGATGGGCTCTTTAGTAATAATTTGGTAACTTCCAATAACTGGTTGGGAGTTCCGATTCATAAAGGGGCAAAACCTGAACCAGAGAGAAATCACTCTGATTTTGTTCTCTTCCCATTAAGACAAAATTACTACAGAGATCTCTCTAGGTTTGGAAGATTTTGCTTCATCATCATCATGGCTTCTAATGATTCAGGTTAGTAAATCATTTAAATTTCATCTCTCTCTTCATCAAATATGACTCCTGGATTTCATTGTTTAGACTTGATAATATATTTGATTCTTGTTTATAATGATGAAATATTCCAACAAAGAAATAAAGAAAGATTTCGATTGGAGAGAGGGCTGGTTCTTCTTCTTCTTCTTTATATATATATAACTGAAACAGAGAGAGATGATCTCATCTTTGGGGGGAAGCCAAAACAGGGACTGAAATCATCAATTAAACCCTGTTCTTCTTCCTTCTCTTAGAGCTTCAATGAATATTTAGAGAGAGAAAGAGAAGAAGAAGGGTAGAAGTCAGAACAGAGATAAAGAGAGGGATAGACCAGCAAGTATAGAGAGAGAAAAACAGCTTAAACAAAGTGCTCTTCATCTTGTTATTCATATTCTTCTTTTCTTTGTGAGAGAGAAAAGAGAATTTTGTAGAGAGGGAGAGTGATTTGTAAGAAAGAGTTATAATTGGAGAGAAAGGATTGAGTTAACAGAGAGGTTTATTCTCTTGATCATCTTTGTACTTCACTGGAATTGTAAAGAGAAAGAGATGGAGATTTCATAGAGAGGGAGAGAGAGAAAGAGAAAGGAAGAAACAGAGAGTTAATTTAATTATTATTATTTTTTTTCCTACTTTTTTTTCTCTACCAATAAGTTCTTGTATATGATAATGGAGGTTCTTAAATCTCTTTGTGAGAGAGAGATCAAATAAAGTGTTTTCTTTGTGTCTTTGTGAGAGGGACTCGAGAAAAATTCATCGCACTTCATCACCTCTCATCCCCATTTTGCCATCTTCCTCACAATCATCATCGTCATTAAGGAGCAACTAAGAGAATCGTTATTTGGTGATCTTCTTCACCTTTATATTTGATTTTGTAATAAACTCATTTGTTTACAATTGCCATGATGTTTATGATGATCTTGTCTAGCTAAGTCTCTTTCCGACTAGGATTTATGAGGAAGTCTTAACATATCAATAGTGAGACCCTTTTCATGCTTTAATATCTTGAAATGGTTTAATCGTAGTACTATTGAATTCTAGGTTTTGATATACGAATATTTCTTCATTAGCTATACTTTCAATTTGATGGTTCATGTTTAGATTAAATTCTTTAATGATTCATACTTATAGATTGATGGTTAATAGTTGAGACTTCGATATTTCGGAACTTTGAATTTAGACTTTAGTGTTATTCAGCTTTAATTCGACTATATTCCGGGGATTGGTAGGATAGGTTACCAATACTTGAGTAATAGGAGAGATATGCATGATTAGGTCTTCATTAGAATGTGTTAAGATTGATTCTAAAATCCTAGGTTTATCTCCCATTGATCCATTTAGTGTTATTATTTGTTCTCGTTATTTTGTTTCGTATTTTATTCTTTAATCACCAAAAACCAATTTTGAAAAGAAAACCGTGTTACTTCCAAGTCTTAGAATAGATTGACTTAGTCTCTGAGGAACGAACCGGTCTTACCGGAACTATTACTTGACGCCCGTATACTTGCGGGTGTAGACCTATTCTAAAACAGGAGAATTTCGGTAAGTCCGGTTCGTTCCTCAGAGACTAAGTCAATCTATTCTAAAATAGGAGAATCAAAGAGTTTGGTTTTCTAAAGAACTGTATATACAAGAAGGTTAGTGGGAGTGACCTAGTTTTCTTGGTCCTGTATGTAGATGACATACTACTCATTGGAAACAACATTCTGATGCTAAAATCCGTAAAGGAATGGCTACGAAGTGTGCTCAATGAAAGACCTACGAGATGCAGAGTATATTTTGGGCATCAAGATCTATAGAGATAGATCAAAAAGGTTGATTGGACTCAGTCAGGAAACTTATATAGATAAGATCCTTCGAAGGTTCCAAATGAAAGACTCTAGGAGAGGATTTCTACCTATGACACATGGTACAGTGCTTAGCAAGACTCAAAGTCCAAAAGACCTAGATGAGCAAGCATACATGACTAAGGTTCCGTATGCCTCGGTTATAGGATCTATCATGTACGCCATGATCTGCACTCGCCCAAAAGTCTCATATGCTTTGAGCATGTGTAGTCGTTACCAATCTAATCCTGGTGAAGCACACTGGATCGCAACCAAAAATATCCTGAAGTACTTGAGAAGAAAAAAGGAACACTTCTTGGTGTATGGCGGAAAAGAAGAACTAATCGTGAAAGGCCATGTGGATGCGAGCTTCCAAACGGACAGAGACGATTTCCGATCACAGTCGGGTTATGTCTATTGTCTAAACGGATGAGCAGTGAGCTGGAAAAGCTCAAAACAGAGCACTGTAGCAGACTCTACCATTGAAGAAAAATACTTAGCCGCTTCAGAAGCAGCCGAGGAAGGAGTTTGGATAAAGAAGTTCATCATGGAACTGGGTGTCGTTCCTAGCGTTCAAAACGAGATAGCTTTATATTGTGACAACAATGGAGCAATTGCCTAAGCTAAGGAACCAAGAGCACACCAGAAATCCAAACACATCCAAAGGAAGTACCATGTGATAAGGGAGATCACAGAACGCAGAGATGTGGTCATTTGCAAAGTTCATACAGATCAAAACGCAGCAGATCCGTTAACTAAACCACTACCTCAACCCAAACATGAGGGGCATTGGTATAAAGTGCATCGAAGAATGGATTTAATTTGTAAACAGATTAATAGAAGAGTTTTATGTAATTAATTACCTGCATTCAATAAAAGAAATAAACTAGTTATTTCGTCGATTAAATCATGGTTTAGTATTTAAACGACAATCCAAATATGATGAAGCATTATAAGTAGGCTTATCAGATCCGTGATCTGGTAAATGAAACCCTACTAAGTGAACTTCGAATAGATTCATCACAAATGTCCCTAGTCCAGATCGTTGAAATTGACAACTACGACTCAAGAAGACTAGCATGTGAGATTGACCGATAGCGCAGTTTCATGGGCTATAAGAATTAAGAATTCTAGTCAATTACATGGGTATATGATTAGGAATGTAGACTGGATAACCCAAGATGAGAGTTCTTCAATGAGTAATGAAATACGTCATGAACTCTCTTAGGCAAGATTGAGAAGATTCCTTAAACATGAATGCTCCACTCATCTTATGTAAGGAATGTCAAACTTTGGTACCGCCAAACGCCGTGCCATAAAAAGAGGTTATAAAAGCGGATTACTAAGAATGACATTATAGACATGAAGTTAAGTGGGAGCACAAGACTGGATTATGTCCTCCTAACTAGGTTAGGATTAGTATCTCCGGACCACTTGAGGAGAAGCAGTTGAAAATGTGTGGGCACACTCGAATGGATTAACAATTAATCATTCATTAGGTCAGTTGTTCTCCAGATCAAGAAAGTCTGAAAGGTATGACGTATCAGATGAGATGCGAAGAGACATGGGAATCAAACATTGCACTTGTTCTAAGGACAAGTGGGAGACTGAAGGAGTTCGGTCTGAAGGAGATGTCCTTCTGAAGGAACGCCCTTCAACCAAGGTTACAATGTGATCAATTTATCAGCTAGGATAATGATGAACTAATCATAAAGATCATCCAGTCCGGTCCAATTAGGGGTCGCAATGCTTTGCTAGAAGCCGCTTACGATCGTCGGATTACTTCGGTAATTCGCGACTAACATAGACCGGATCCTACAACGGGTTACACATAAGAGGGGTAGCTTGATCGAACAGATTTGACTAGTGGGTGCCAGGCTAAAGATGGATTGGATCCAACTAAATAAGACAAATGGTCTGAATGGAGATTCGGAACAAAGATAGAATAAACCGGGCTTAAAAGAGAAGCCTGAAAGATGGCTCATGAGGGCCGTCTATAAGATAGCCGATCGACATAAGTGGGCCTACCAAGCCAAGCCCATAAGGGGCTGGTTTGTACGACCACACTTAAGGAGAACCCTAATTCCTTTTAAAAGGGCATTAAGGGAAGATAGGGTTATTATCTTTTCTGAAGGTCTTTAGGAGTCCATATTTGAGTGAAACTCTTCCGAGGAATTCCCTATATAAGGACGAGTCAGGTTCAGAGAAGGTGTGAAATTTTCTCAGAAGAAAATCACTCTCTTCAGACAACTATTAGAGAGAAAGAGGGTTTTAGAGAAAATCTCACATTTTATCTATCTAGTCAAGAAGAAAGGTTCTTCTCAACCTTCCATTAAGTTCTAGCAGACATTAAGGAAGGGAGATCAAGTTAACTTAATCGGTGTCTCAAGTAGAGGAGCGACAATTGGAGCTCTTGATATTCAAGTTCACACGCGATTGGAAAGGTGCGTAGGGAAAATTGCGTTTAAGGTTAGTTTTTCCCGAATATTCTAGTTCTTATTAGTTCTTGCATATGATTCTGGTTAACTAGTGTTAAACATTAAATGATTGAGATTCTGCTTACAACATTAGTTAGTGTATTAGATACATACAAAACACAACACCTTCCTATCCCATTAGATCGACCGCGGTCTTGCCGGATATTACTTGACACCTCCGCTTTTGTTTGCAACCTATCGGGTTCATCACTGAACAAACTCGCTCATTAAAGTTTGTGGAATTCTATATCATTTCATATAATGAGTTTCCTTATAAAACCTAAGTTGGGTAAGTCAGGTACAAAACGTCAATATGTTATTCGAATCAACAAAATGCTAGGAGAATATACAAAGTTTTTTAAGAAATATATTACTTTTTCATACTACATTTCTGGGAGAAAATCAGATTCTAAAGAGAGAAACGGTTGAAGAAGATTTGTGATTGATTTTTTGTTTCTTTTTTAGGAAAAAGATTGATCTTAAACCTTTAGGAATAAGGTTTTTCTTGATCAAAAAGTAAAAAAACAAAAACTGAACCTTACAGTAAAACGATTCCAAGTAACACCTTGGCAAACTTTTTTAGATACTAAAACATGCTGCTAGAGTTCGAAAACATTTATAAACATCTTTTTGGCGTTAGAATCAACGAAATGTCAGGAAATTACCAAATGTCAATATGTAGTTAGAATCAACAAAAAGCTAGGAGAATGTACAAAGTTTTTTGCATAAATATATTACTTTTCCATACTACATTTCTGGGAGAAAATTAGATTCTACAGAGAGAAACGGTCGAAGAAGATTTGTGATTAATTTTTTGTTACTTTTTTAGGAAAAAGAGTGATATTAAACCTTTAGGAATAAGGTTTTCTTCATAAAAAAGTAAAAAACAAAAAATGAACTTTACAGTAATACGATTCCAAGTAACACCTTGGCGAACTTTTTTAGAAAATAAAACATGTTATGCTAGAGTTTGAATATATTTATAAACATCTTTTTAGTGTTTCTAACAATTTTGATCAAACTCTGCAACAATAATTTGATATTTTTCTCTCTGTCGTACATATGGAGTTACTTAGAGTTACTCCATGCAACATTTCATGGAGAAAATAAGTATCTAGAGAGAGAAACTTATGAAGAAGACTTGTGATGGATATTTAATTCCTTTTTAGGAAAATAATTGATATTGAACCTTTAGGAAGAAGGTTTATCTTAATCAAAATGTAAAAAGAACACCTCTCCTCCCCCCGCCCCTCCCCCCCCCCCCCCCCCCCTCAAGTTGGAGTTAAGGAAGATATATTATCCAACCAAACTTCGGTAGTAACTATTGAAACTTGTAGGAATTTATAGGTTTGGTCAAACTATCAAGTACCTGATAAATTCGGTAGTAACTATTGAAACTTGTAGGAATTTATAGGTTTGGTCAAACTATCAAGTACCTGATAAACAAAGCTAATTTGTGTTGTATGAATATGACCATTTATAATCTTCTCAAAACACAGACTAACATTTGAGTAATTCGATGTGCTATATGCGTTCATCAAAATGAAATTAACAGCGATCTAAATAACAACATGGTTGTCAAAAATAACTGAATCAAAATCTGAAGGTCTTCTGAGAGCTATTCCAAGCCTTAAAGTTTGATTGTAAGAAAATTAAGGGCATGTTATTCAACCTCAAAAGAACAGTGGGAAATTGCATGCTCTTTCTTAGATGTTTAATACAACGGCCCTCGTGCAAAGCAATGTGAAGTAGTTGGTGAGGTAACGACTAGTATTGGGACAACTAGCCTAACCAAAACTAGTTAAGTTTGAAAGTGTGAGATAACCAGAAGATGAAAGGATGACCCTTTGATCGAAGGTCCCATTCAAATACTGTAGAACTCAAATCCCCACAACCATATGTGTCAGTCGACGATGTTGCATAAATTGACCTTGATAATTCACTTTGTAGTGATACCGAGTCTCGTTATAGTGACATAGCGAAGTCGACCAATGAGATGATGAAACGAAGTTGGAACATACAAAGGTGTACCATCGTAAACCACATTCTCAAACATTGTTCTATAAGACATAGAAGACCCCTTAGAGGTCTATAAATCTCTAGGCAAAGAAAGTACTAAAGTCATATGTGACGCCCCAAGCCTTAGCATTTATCGATAGGGAAGTTTTATAGGGCCTCCCCATTTTTGTTAAAAGGCCTCTCCATGAACCATTTCACTTGAGAAATAATCATTGAGAGGGGGCCTTTTAACAAAAATGAGGGGGCCCTATAAAATCTCCCTTATCGATATTGTCCCCGTTTTTACCACCCCAAACTCAGACCACAAGTATAGGGTTTTGTTCCTGGGAAGGCTACACAAGCCCACCCAAAAGGCCTCGGGGTTTTGTTTTAGTCAAGGGATCCACGAGCCACCCTAAAGGCCTCGCCATAGGCAAACACACATGATTCGCTCTACAATCAGAGTACATAGCGACACGATGGACCATTTCTCCCCTCACCCACCAAAAAGATATTGTCCTCATTCACACCACCTATTATGGTGTGAGGTTTCCTTCCACATTGGAGGCCTTCCCAAGGGCTAAGACACACAATTTGCCTCACCGTCGGAGTACGCAACGACATCGTGGACCCCCTTTCCCACAACGATATGTTTACAGTTAGCCACCACCTACCGTGGTGTGGGGAGTTAAGAAAGGTGTTTACTTGAATGTAATGAATATATATATTTTGTTTTTCAAAGATCAGAGTCGATGTATACTAGGGTACCAAAGAGAATAAGGTTCATGTCCTACCATGGGTATTGGGGGACGGCTCTCTTATTTAAACTCAATGATTAAAAAACACGTATTAGCTACTTTAGTTAAATAGTATCATGAGGTAATCTCTTCAACGACTGTAGAGTTTCTTGGTGGGAAAGTGACTTACCAATTAGGGGTAAGTCTCTTTCTCAAAGAGATGTTAGTGCATTGAGTAGTGTTGGAATGGGGTGGTATAACTCGTGTCATTGAGTTATCTGACCCCCCCTCTAAGTGTGAGTGTGCGGGTGTTATCTTTTTGTTTGACGTGGCGATTATTGGTCCTTAGAAGACTCTTTTTCGTTAAAGTCTTCTGGTATATGTCACGGTTGTTGATGCTTCTTATTATTGTTCATTTGCAGTATCTTGTATATATTTTCACTCAAAGGCAAACAAATGATGTATATATATTACACTTAGATTTAGATTTAGGTTGTATATATTACAAGAGTTGTTTCTTTTATATACTTTTTGTGTTATGGGCTTCGACCTGAAATCAAGCTGACTTGGGTTGAATTCGTTAAGTTTCCGCGTTGTTATCAGGTAGTGTGGTTGTGAATGTATGGTTCGCATGACAGGATTACGAGTATAACCTGGTCCGAGTTACAAAGGAGACTCAATAAAAATTTTGTCGTCTCATTTGTAAGTTGCCAGGAAGTACTTGTGCCCATTTTGGGACACGGGGCTATACATCGTTTAAGGTTCTTAAGTGAAAGTATTATCAAGACATTGAATAAATTTTTGCTATCATTAATTGGTAGTGATAATGGTGTCATTGACATTGACAAGAATGTCAATTAAGTGTGACCATTGAATTAACCAAAAGGGCAAAAATCAAATGACGATTGGAAAAACTTCTTTTAAACCGGATGAAAATTTGGCAACTCGTTGACGAATAGCTTGTTTCAAACCATACAATAATTAGTTTAACTGACAAACTCTCTTGTGACCTTTTTCAAGGTAAAACTAGGAGGAAATGTCATTTAGACTTCATCTTTTATGTCATGTTGGATTAAAACATGATTAACATACAGTTGATGCAAGGGGAAAATTTGGATAGACCACGGGATAATCAGACATAAACATTTACCAACTTTGGTGACAAGTCACACTTTATGATGTTTGATGGAATCATCAGAGCATAATTTAATTTTCTAACCCCAATTTTAAATACCTAGTAATCCTAATATCTCAAGATTATGTAGTTTCAATACAACGCGATGGATTTCAATCATCTCATCAACACTGTTTATCTACAGTTGGTTAAAGAAGCCTATAAAAGGTAAGTCTCAAGCTTAACCATCAATCAAAGGTCATAAGCTAAGTCTCAAGCTTAACCATCAATCAAAGGTCCAAATCCTAAACTCGGATCACTCAATATTCAGTATTTTTACTGTTAGGACAATCTGACTGTCATGTGCGTCAGAGAAGTTTTCGAGTTCCTTGTAGATTTCGCCCCCCAATTGATGAGGGTGAAAATCGAGACTCAACGTAGCAATCTCAACATGTTAAATGATATCAGAGACAAATTTTGATATCATCAACTTATGTAAAGTAAGTGTTGTAGAATAATTAAATAAAATATATAGTTTGCCGCTTGACTTATCCAATCAAGTTAGTCATTAGGCTGTCTATAAAAAGACATTGAGAAGAAGAAAAAGTCGCAAGAAAATTTACAGATTACATAATTGTCATACAAAAACAATACTCCATCTGTCTCATATTAAGAGTCCCACTTTGGAACTCCAACTTTTTTTCATATATCTTTTTCTTCCATTTGTGCCCTTATTTATTGTAGAAAAAAGTCTAAAATTGAAGAGAGTCTCATTTTTCCACATCACTAAACATTAAAGTGCTTTTATTGGAAAAACTAATTCCAACAAATCATAGTTAACTCAAGATAAGGGCATTGTGGGAAAGTAGATGGATTTTATATGATAAAAAAGGAAGTGGGACTCTTAATATGAGACATTCTAAAAGGAAATTGAGACTCTTAATATGAGACGGAGGGAGTATTGAAGTTGAAACTCGGAATGTGGTGAACTTTGTCGATGTGAAGAGTTAGAAAAACTACATTGTTGATATATATATATATATATATATATATATATATATATATATATATATATGTTTATCAAGAAACATGCTTCCGTTACATATTCGAAAATAAAGAGAACGAGGAGAAAGTTCATAAGACTTAAAACTTTGTAAAGAAAAATAAATGTGGTTCGAAACATCACTACTGAGCATCAACAAATGGGATGATAAATGAGAATTGTTCTTGCAAGTAGAGGTATAGTAGAATGAGTTCATCCCCTAGTGGTGGACTAGGGAAAATAATCGACTACGATGGAGGAAGAGAAGTTCAAACCAAAAGTTCTGAAGGACCATTCGAAGTAGTAGCCAAAACAACAGAGTTAAATGTAGAATAAATGAATTAAGTACATAAAAAATTTGAAAAGATAACGCAAAAAATAGAAAGAATAGAAAAACACAACGCAAAATGCTAAAAATGGTGTATGATGTTTATTATTTTTCTTTGGTGTTATTTGGAAAAAAATATAAAACGAAAAAAAGAAAAGAAAAATAACATGGGGCGTACTCGACATGAAAAACAAGTGAAAATGTTGTAATAGATTTCGTGGTATAAAATCCGAAAAAGAAAAAAGTGAAAAAATAGACTAATTGAAATAATGAAGGTAATTATTGAAATTTAAGATAGAGAGAATCATAAAACACGTTTGAAAACTCAGTAAAAAAGAAGACGGTGGGGTCGTATTAGAAAGCGAAAGCGGTAGCGTTGCCAAAAATAAAATGTGACAAATCTGTCAGGCGCAATAATTTTGGAGTTGTCATGTATTGAGACAATGTAGGCAACATTAAAAGTAGGTCGCAAAAAAGTGTCGCGAATAAAATATCGCAAGAAAACGTCACAAAAAGTAGAGATGGCCGAACAACTATCATTTTTTGCTATGGTAGGGGAAGAAACCACCTCTGATAGTGGCCCAAATAAGAGGGAGAAACCTTCCAATAAGGATGAGCAACTAAAAATGAGTGTAGTCAGAGAGGTAGTCATGCCCACTAGGTCGAAATAGAATGACGGTGAAAGGAAATCTTTGAGAGGGATACTGGTTTTGTGAAGAATTTCCCCTCTCTGATTTACCAAAAAAAAATATTTCGATCTGAAAGATTCGCAAGTGATGGGGACAATCGGTTTCCTTTGGGCTGCAGCAATGCTACAATCATCGGAAGAATGAGCTTCTTTTCGGTTGAAATAAGAAAACCCATTGCTTTTGTCTAACAAAAGAGACTTGCTATTAGTCTCTCAGACTGTTCATGGAATTAGTACAAAACAAACCCAGTGCGTGTCTGTTCTGGTCGAGGACAGGTTCAAAAACGAACCAAACCAACTGGCTGAATGACGAAACCACATAAGACCAATGAGGTGAGATTTAGAAATTGATAAGAAAACAGTGAAAGAAAAGAAAAACAATAAACTAGAAACAGACCTTTAAGTGCAAATATAAAATTAAAAAAGAAGAACAAGGAGAATCCAGCATATCAAACTGATATGCTCGTGGCACTATGTGAAATAATGAGTCTTTCGCAAGAAGAAGTGATCCATAACAGTAACCCTTTGTTGATATATTATGAAGTATGTATGGAGCTTAGTAAGCGATAACTTACAACCATACAAACAATTAGAAAAGAAAACAACTTGTATTATGGATTGGTTCGGTTGGTGCCTATATACTATGGGCATCATAGTTAATGTTACATCATATGTTAATGATAACTTCTTCAAAACTAAGTAACTTTTGATTCATTGAAAATCACTTTTTTTTAAGTAATCATCTGTTTATTCATTAGAACTATTGTTAATTACAACATGATGATCAGTAGGATGCCTCTCATCCACATGGATAGTTGTCCCTGTTTTCCTAGCCTTTTTAACTAACCTATCCGTTATATTGTTTGCATGTCTTCCTATGAAGGTGCAATGCAATTCTTTAAAATGTTTTCGTTTGTTCAATAGTTGAACAATTGGATCCTTATTGCTGATCAACAAGGTTCCTAGATATTTATCATTCTCTCTCATTCGACTTACTTTCATTAGTCTTGACACCAATGTTTATGATGAGCTGTTTTACTGAAGAATATGCCCGATTTTTTAAAGTTAATCATTGCCCAGACCTCCGACTGAATCTGCCTAGAATATCAAGTAGCTTATGTACCGATGGGAGATCCATTTTTTGAATGATAAGACAGTCATCGGCAAATACAAGATGTGTTATTATTAGTGAGCTTCTTGAATGCTTGAAACCTTTTATATGACCTCTTTGCAGGGCCGTGCTTGAGAATTTGGGGGCCCCGTGTGATATTTGATTATGGGCCTTTCATATAATAAAATTTTTTTACAGAATAACTTGCTATGGGATAAAAGAATCCAAATGTTTTTTTTTTAAGTAGACGTAAGAAACTTTTTTCATTTTAAACTTTAATCTTTATAAACATTGTAGACTAAGAATCCACAATCACTTGTGGACAAAAAAATTTGTTTAGTCAATCATATATTATAAGTATAATAACATACTGAAATTTAAGGTCTCGTGATATGTTTGGATCTTAGCATGATTAGAGACAAAACGAAAACACTTAGTGAGCATGACTAGCTTAAAATTATAGAAAGAAAATAGTTTCTTTGTACGACGTATAATTTAAAATCCAAACGACTTTTGAATATCATGATTTTCACATATAAATTCCGTATTGTTGGAATG
Source organism: Eschscholzia californica (assembly GCF_041429995.1). Lineage (NCBI taxonomy): Eukaryota > Viridiplantae > Streptophyta > Magnoliopsida > Ranunculales > Papaveraceae > Eschscholzia > Eschscholzia californica. The sequence continues at coordinate 25,029,933 of NW_028238309.1, read as the reverse complement.
TTACAAAAATTCTTAGATTCTATTTCTTCAAAACACTTTAAATGGTAAAATAAAAATACTTAAAATAAAAAAATGGTTAAAAAGAGTGTGACGAAGCAAAAATAAAGATTGGTTTAGTAGTTATTCTCAACCTAACAAAACCACAAAAAAAGATAGTAATGCAAGGCTGTGAATCGAACCCGCGTCACTCCTTTGGTAGTCTCAAAACCTTGCCAACTGAACTAAGGTATGTTTAACATTTAAGTTGGTATTGGCCTTTATATATACAAACACTACTACCTTTATGAGAATTGGGCCCTTTGTGGTGGGGGGCCGGTGCGAGCGCCCTGCCCGCACCCCCCACCACACGGCCCTGCCTCTTTGTTGGGCTTGTTCCAGTAGTCTGCTTAATCCTTCCATGCAAATGGTAACAAGAAATGGAGAAAGAAGATCACTTTGATTAAGTGGCAAATATTTTTTTCAACAAAAAATAATTGTGGAAAATATTTGTAACTCTACTAAACAAATCAGAATTAGTATCTTACCCATTTTCAAAAAAGAAAGGAACTTTTAGTTATTATATGACTATCAAATGAACATTAGTGGATGATTACATTTATAATCCCAACATTAACCAATTAGCATTAGTACTACCATCCGTAACACCGGGGTCCACAAGTGAGGACAGTAAGAAGGATGATCACGAAAGATTTTTGATTTTTTTTAACTGAAAAGATTTCTGACAGATACAGAACAAAAGACGAAAAAGTTACATCGTCGAATTATTTATGATTAAAAAAATCATCACTAATATAGCCAATATTCAAAAGTCATTGATTGAGAGGTTTGAGTTATATTTTGTATTATGTCGACAAACATAATTAATTAAATTTTAATTTCTTAATATTTGTCTTTATGGATTTAAACAAAAAAAATCCAATGACACTTTTGTACTTATTGTATATATGGATAAACCAAGAAACAGGTCAACATTGATTTGAATGAAATTAATTTGGAAGTGAAAGTTAGTTCGTGTTTAGGAAATAATTATTAGTGGGTTACAGATAAGTGCAAAAAAAACTAGTAGTTTCATTGTAAGCTAGTTCATGAAAATGTCACGGTCACCCTGAAAAATATCCCCTCTCACTATAGTGTTAAAAGCCTAACAAAATTGGTTTTTAAGGTTGCCGACGTTTAGGTCAAACCAAATACACTTTAATATTATATGTTGAGTTATTTCCCTTTGGGCCCTTACCATGTGACCAGTTTCTTTTATAGCTCGCTATTTTTTATAAATTCAAATTTAGCCCCATTTTGTTAACACCATCAATTAACTTTAATGGTTAACTTTTTTGTTTCCATAAGTATCCTTGTTATAAAATTGATTTTGTAAATTCACAATCGGCCCCTATTAAATATGGGTTGATTCCTAAAAATTTCAATTTATTTAGAACAAAGGGGGTCTAAATGAAATTTGTTTTAATAAGATAAAAGATACATCATCACTCCTCCATTTCATCACCTCTCTCCTCCACGTCATGTATCTCACCACCTCACCATCTTTTCCGATGAAGGTCGTCGACCGGCCAAAATTTCCAGCGACCTTCAAACTTTTTTTTATCTCTCTCTCTAATCTCCCTCCCTTTCTCTAATCTCCTTCTCTCTCTTACTAATCTTCCTACCTATCTATAGCTTTGGCGAAGGGGGGAGCCCTTCGCCGGAGAAACCGAACCTTCAAGGTCTGTTTTCAAACCAGACGAAGATCTGGTTGTAACCATACCGAATCTGGGTTCAAACCAGACCTTGAAGGTCTGGTTTCTCCAGCGAAGGGTCAAGATCTGGTTCCTCCAGCGAAGGGCTCCCCCCTTCTCCGAAGCTGAGAGAGTTAAGAGAGGGATAGAGGGTTGAGAGAGAGAGGGAGAGATTACAGAGAAAGATTAAAAAGATGTAAGCTTGAAGGTCGTAGAAAATTTTGGCCGGTCAGCGACCTTCATCGTAGAAGATGATGAGGTCACAAGATACATGATATGGAGGAGAGAGGTGATGAAATTGAGGAGTATTGAGGTGTCTTTAATCTTTTTAAAACAAATTCTATTTTGACACTATAGTTTGTTCTAAATAAATTGATTTTTTTTAAATCAACCCATATTTGATAGGGGCAATTTTGAATTCACATAATCACTTTTATAACAAAGGCCATTATGGAAACAAGAAGGTTAACCATTTAAGTTAACTGACGGTGTTAACAAAAGGGGGTTAAATTTGAATTTATCAAAAACAGGGGGCCATAAAAAAAGCTGGTCACAAAGTAAGGGGCCAAAAAGGAAATAACTCTTATATTTTGACTAATCTAGTGAACTGCCAAATATAAATAATTGAATGTAAATTAGCTACAGTTAATATAGCGATACTCCTTCGGTCCTAAGATATGTGGATAGCCCAAGCGATAGCTCGTCAGCCCAAAAATCGTAAACCAGGATAGCCCGAGCTATAATCTGACAGACCAGACAATAATCCTATGCCTGGATGCCTAAAGCGATAACTAGACAACCTTAAAAATCCTAATCTCAAATAGGCCAAGCAATAACTTGGCAGACCAGACAAAAAATTGTAAGCCCGAAAAGCACAAGCGCTAATCCAACAACCCTAAAACTCGTAAGCCCAGATAAGACAAGCGATAACTGATGTGGAGTGAAAATGCCACATTTAGATCACTTAACTTTGACTAATTAGTTTTTTTTCGGGTTTTATTTCTAATAATTTATGACTTTTTCTTGTTAAGTAGATTATTTGGAGTTTGACGTTTGATTCAGAATAAAACGAAGCATTTCATCATATTTTCATCTCATGCGGACCAGACCGAAAGAAGAGAGCCCCAAGGGTATTTTGGGTTATTTAGTCAAAATTAGAGGTCAACTGACAAGTGGAGTCAGTGGTGAATCCGACGCCGAAAACGAAAGTCGAATCGGAGTTTAGACGGGAAAGTTATGGAAGAAAGAAGTTGAGGGACATATTAGTATTTTCTGAAAATTGAAAGATGTAGAGACAATGATGAAGGCACCCCTTGGTTTCTAAATGGAACTCAAAGTCAAGCCCAAGAACCCAAAAGAGAAGGAAAAGTATATAATTTATGAGCACATCCTCTTTAGCAGACCAAGTCAAATTGTCTAGACAGGTCAAGGGTTATAGCTTTTTTTGCGGAGACCAAAACAAAAGAGAGGAGTCTGATTTTTGGGGAGAAAAAAATTAGAGCCAGGGTTTTGGGAAAGAACATCTTAGTTCTAGGGTTTTGGAAGTTCTTGGAGCTTGAGGTGAGAGTTTTGAAAGCCTAAAGAGAGGGGAAGAGAGAAGAGGAGCCGGCCAAGTTAGGTCGGCCAACACTTGGCCGACACGGGAGGATGAACAACCAGCATGGGACTTGTAGCACATCGGGGTGGAGAACTCGGCAAACCACCATCAAAGCTGCTCGGGACGATTTGCAACCGGCATGGTGCAAGGCAACATCAGCTTGGGATAACTCGGTTCTTCCAGCCGCAACAACAACATCTCCGGTAGATCTAGGGCTAGATTTCTTGAGCATTTCTTGGTCGAATCTAGGGAAACTTTTAATCCAATCTATTTTTCCTATCTTGCTATGATTGATTGATTGATGATGATCTATAGTTCTGATTTTCTTGGTTTGGTTGTTACTTGTTAAGCTTTTAGAGAGTGAAAGCTTGAGGTAACTTTAACGGTGGAATTTGTCTAAGGGAGGAAGGTGACTCTGTTGTTATAGAGAACTTAGTTTATGCTAAGGGGAGTCAATATTTACACTATTAAGGAGACTCCTATATTAGGGGAGATCGACAACTCATAAGGACTTATATTATCCGACGATCCTAGCCTCGTGTAGGGGTGGGAATAACGCAGGGTTGGTCGGGCTCGGACACTTGTTTCACGTACACGAGCGGAGCGGGCTAGGGAGTATTCTGTCCAATCGGGCTATCAGGCATTTCAGGTTGGACAAATATGAACATCTTTGTGGCCGCGAGCCCGCTCGGGCTCGGCCGGACAGGTCGTGGGCTTTTTGAATAAAAAAATAATAGAAAAAATTAAAAATTAATCAAAAATATCAAAAATGAGTATAAATTTCTGATATACTATTGGAGTAGATACATGAATATTTAGATGGGCGCGACAACAGAAGAAAGCAAATTCATGGAATTCCTACTCAACTCTCCTCCGGTGTTAGTTTGCCTGAGTCATTTCGTTCTTTTCGTTTTGTCAACAAAAAAAAAACTACGGTGGACGCCATGGTACCTTTTAGTGGGTAAAAATTCATTATGTCTTTAAAGGATGAAGTATGTATATATGGCAGTAATGGGCTGCTTCAATAATCGGGCTGCTTCAATAATCATGATGTAATTTGAGGTTATTTCACATGATGTAATCAAAGTCATCTAACATGCTTGGATTTTATTCTATCATAATTGAAATGAAAGTTTCCTTATAAAAAAAACTCATCTTGTGTACATGTCCTATCTTCTTCATTATGTTGTTTAACCAAAGATGATATAAAATTATTTCTAAGTACATCTTTCTTCTCTAACTGTTCAAGTTCATGTGACAAAAAAATAAGGTTCAAAATCCTTACAAAATAGGAATTGTGGTTGTTTCAATTGTTGGTGGGATCTAGACTTAGACTGGATCTTATTTCGTTTGAGCAAACCTCTTGATCAAAGAAAGTCAAGTTCGATTTCTACAGGAAAGCTTTGGTCACCTTCTACTTCAATTAGCATTGCCACTTTTTCAACAATGTCCTCACTTTTCTCTAGTTTTGATTCTCTTCTAGCCTCTCACCTTATGCAATTTGTCTACATTTCTAACTTTGTTGAGTCTTTCGACACAGGCTTGGTCAGCAACCCTAATTACCAGATGTTAGATCTTGATCTCTTTTGATTGTGATGCGGCATGATTTTTATATCGAGAGAATACTGGTAGGGAATTCCTAGAATCTTTTGATTCCACCTTTAAGAAATCACAAGGCTTTTTTGAAGCTTTGAATTTCTTTTTACATTTGGTTCTTATGGTGTGGTTTGAGCTAATTCTGGTATCAAGTAGTGGTCTCGGGTCACACTGTTAGTTGGCGGCTAGTTGGAGGTATGGGGGTCACGTTCTATCGAGCGGCTAAGTTTGTGGTCGTAAGATTGTCAGAAAACTGCTAGATACGAAATTGTACAACGACTTCTGATATAGCCCCGAGGATTATAATTAGGAGAATGAGTTTCATATTGTATGTGTAATGTTTTAACTCCTTTGTTGTAACTTTGAGTTTCCTTCTGTAAACGTCTGAAATATGAATAGTACAATCCTTACAGTTGTCGTAAAATAAATTAAGTTCGAATGGAGAAGGCTTTAAACAACTTCTAGAAACCTTCTACAAAGTGATATTAATCATTATTATTTTGTAAAACAATTGTGAAAATAATTTGTTCAAATTTTGACTCATTATTAATACCAGAAAGTATTTATGAATTCAAAACTAATTTGAAATAGTTGTAGTGTGGCAACAACTGTTTGGCTAATTGGTTGTGCATATATTCCAGAAACTCGAAGGTCGTGGATTTAATTTCAGTGAAGGTGGAATCTGTCTTTATTTACTTGTGTTAAGAGGTATAAATAAAGTAAAGGTCTTTCATGCCTCTAGGACAGCCTTAAGGGTCTTTATATGGCTTTTAGAGCCCAAGATCTCTATGATGATTCATGATGTATCCATGCGATATTAAATGTAATGAGTCAGGAGTCCGTTAAAAGAAAAGAATCATTTGAATTCAAAATTTTGATACCACTACCTATGATGTACCAACAAGATTACTTTGTGAATTTCAATATAAGCTCCAAATATGGATCTTCACAAATTACTTGGTGCCGATTCACGAAAGTCTTGTTATATCTTATGCGACAAGTTATTCGAAATCTTTAAGCGTACTCAATAACTCAGAACGCCTAAAAGAGATCGCTTTATATGATCTCAAGAATCATTGAGATTCTACCCCTTGGTCGATCTAACGACCAAAGAGCAGAAGTCAAGCTAGACCTCCTGACTCTAAAACAAACTTTACAACTTTATACGCCACGTAGGAGCATACATGAATGAACACAATTTGGGTTAAGCCAGTTACAGGCCCCGAAAATCGAGAAGATAAACACTTCTATAAATATTTGAATTATTTTATGTTGCTAGGCAGAAGCCGACACCACATCTGGCTCGAATCGAAACTCATAAGCTTGGATTAGAGAAACAACTTTTATTACCGAATAACGGTATTGAATATAAACAGGAGAACCTCTTTAGTCTGCCTTAACGGGAGCACGGGATCAGGATTCTTCTAAGAAAGAATATAAAGTTCTTTAACCCTTAAATATTTTCTTTTAGAATGTTGTTATGCAGGACACTCTAAACAGAAAAAGGCGAATAAATCCGATGAAAGGCATGACTGAACTATTCAGTCATTGCAAAAACTCTTCAGACAAAGGTCTCATGTCAGAAGTGACGGAGCAAGGACATGAAATACAGGGAGTAACTCTTACTCATATTGGTTATACTTCTCTAGTTTGATAATTAGTTCATTACTCTCGCTAAAAATCAAACTAAGGTGGGGTATATATGCATATATATGCTGTTGCATTAAAAACATTGACAAGTAAGAACGAACCTATGAAATATGAACTCATTGATGAGGTGTGTAGACAACTGACTGCTACTACAAACTAAAACATGCTACATGCTACATTACTAGTACAATTCCTGATAGAAAGCTTAAAAGAGTACTTGTACTCAAAACATAAAAGACACAATTCCTTGACGTCACATGAACATACACGCTCTATGTTTGAAATAGACTTGGAATATATATAACTCTAAAACGACTGAGCATCTATCAATCATACAAACCATGTTGTTATTACATAAACTCAAAGGAATGTGAATATTTTTCATGTTAACTTTGCATGATATGAAACAAGTAAACACGTCAATGACATGAACTGAGTAATACACATAACACATGATTTTGTGCTGCTATGTTCAAAGCTATATAATGATCCTCATGTTGTTAGCTAATAATGAATTAACAACTCTTGAAAGTCTAGATGACTGTTTAAAACTGTCAAATGATGAAGTAGTTCAACCAGGCGAACTCGAAGAAGAAACTGAGTGTCTCAATTAGAGGACACACCTTACCTTAATCAAAGAATGTTGAATACTTGAAGAAAGTCTCAACGGAAGGACCCAAGGAGGCACCTAAGGTACACATACCTATCAAGCTCACTTTGTGAACTTAATAACATATTCTCATCGCAGATTAAACCCGACTACGTTGGGCACAAACCCGACCTTGCTTTGACAAGGTCACAAATTATATCCTGCCCCGTCAGGAACAGATCTGACTTTGCTTCGACAAGGTCACAGACTAAGTCCTGCTAGTCAGGCACAACCCTCAGCATGAACATTGCTTTGAAAGCTCCCCATGAAGTCCCAACGATGAGTCAGGTGGAAACAGGCCCCAATGCAAAAGCCTTGACGGTTCTCAACCACTCAGGCACCCAAACTATAGCCTTGCTTACGCAGGCTCAAGGAGGAGTCCTAGTTAAACTCAGTTTGCTTCGGCAAAAACAGGCACCTCTGATAGCTAAGGCGACGACCAGAGGTCCCATGGAGCAGTCCTAGTTAAACTGAAACTTCACTCGAGTAAAACGGACCCCTCACCAAGGTCCCAAGGAGGAGTCCTAGTTAGACTGACCGTGCTCACCCCGGCAAAATTAGGTACCTCTGGTAGCTAAGGCAACGACTAGAGAACCTTACAAGGAGCAGTCTTAGTTAAACAGAAGACTTTACTTGAGTGAAACGCGATCCCCACTGAGGGTCGTAAGGAGAAGTCCTAGTTAACCTACAACCCTGACAAAGGTGACCAGGGGTACAAGGAGAAGTTCTTGCGAAGCTTGTCATGCAGAAGCAGACAAAACGACCCTAGTTGCCCAAGCTACGACCAGGAGTACGGGAGGAGTCCCGGTGAAAACTAGTTGTGCTCGAGCCAACGAAACCATCCCTCGTAGCGACGATCAGGGGTCCAAGGAGAAGTCTTAGCGAAACTAGTTGTGCTCAAGCCAACGAAACCAACTCTGGTAGGCCAAGCTACGACCAGAGGTCTAAGGAGAAGTCCTAGCTAAACTAGTTGTGCTCAAGCCAACGAAAACAGCCCTGGTAGAAACAACTAGGGGTCAAGGAGAAGTCCTAGCTAAACTAGTCGTGCCCACGCCGACGAAAGCAGCCTTGGTGGAGAGAACCAGGGATTCAAGGTGGAGTCTCGGCCACTCCAATGGTGCCCAGACCGACGAGAAACAACTTTGGTAGCAAGAGCAATGACAAAGGGCAAAGCTCAAACTCATGAAGTATTCGAAACTTCTTATACAGGGCTAATTTGGGTTCTATTTTGCAGAGGGAGTTAGTAAGACTAAGGCATGGTAGAATAGATCTAACTTTTTCTTGTTATGCAGGAGCGATCATTCGGAGCATGCGTAGTAAGCTAAGGAACTTGCATTAGTAAGCTTAGGACAACACTAATTCGCTAACACCTTTGTTTGAAGCTAGAATTCTTATGCAGGAAACAAGGTTCGAAGAAAACGGTATCTGGTTCATCACAAAAGCACATCAATCAGGAAGTGTTTCTTACTCGTCTAGATTATTATCTTATGTTTTGATGATTATTTATTTGTCTCTCGGACACGATAACTTAAGGACTTGCCCCGTAAACAATTCTCCCTAACATAACTCTTAGTCTCATAGTTAGTCACACTGGCCATCGTCTCTTCTCTGTGTGGGTTGAATTACACCTGAATCTAACCCCTTAGCTCCCGCATTGTTTTCTAACAGTTTTTTATCACAGGCATACGTCTTCTTTGCTAATTTATCAACATCTTTACGATTTACCATCTTGAAAGAACCCAATATTAGTTTGTTCAGTAATTCGGAGTATCACATGTTTGCAGGAAAATTCCTGACGTCAACCAGCCCCGACAAAAACAGCCACGGTAAAGAAAACCTCATCAGCATAGGTGAGAAAGAAGACTTCTCAAACAGCCAGGTAAAGAGAAAATTGACCAGTACTGGCAGTGAAGGAAACCTTAGAAGATACTCTATACAGCTCAGCCCAGATTAACACTGGAATGCGGAGCTCTAGGAAATCAGAAAGACGACCGAGCTTCATGGAACAACTCTGGTCCAGGTAAACCCTTTTGTCTTCAGGGTCTTCACTGTTTAAGAAACACAAGAGTTACTTCTACTCCTCAGTTTCTTTACTTTCGACTAAGGAGTGACGGGACTCATGATGATGCATAAAATGTCCAGACATTGACTAAACGTTTGAAGAGTCAAGATCAGACCGAAGTCCATTGGGTCAACCCGGCTTAAGGCAGCAGGACAGTTGAATCCTTGACTATCCACATATTCCCCTAAGTAGGAGGTCGGCTAGAGGAAACCAGCATCTCTAAAGGATTGAGGGGGGTCTGCATAAGCTAAAGCCTCTGTCTCACGCCCTAAACTGGGGAAACATGACAGCGCTGCAGGCTTACCGACCCGAAATGTCCCTAAAGGATTCTAGACGGTTAAAGACCTTAAGTATTTAAGCAAGTTTGGGCTTCAACAGTCTCAAGGGAGGAAATATCTCCTTGAAGATCTATCACCTCAGCATGATATCTACGAAATATCCTTGAACTTAGGATACTTCTATTTATCTTAGATACAGGATAACTACGAAAGGAAACCCTAATTCGGCCTATAAAAGGGCCTCATATCACCTTCTTCAAGGTAAGCCAGACAAGTCTAACAGACTCCATACCCGGAAGGATCATTCAATACTCATTATTTTACTGTAAAGAGCAATCTGACTGGGTTGAGCGTCAAAGCGGTTTTATTTCTTTTTGCAGGTTTCCCCCCAGATTTCTAAGAGAAGGAGCGGGAATTGAAAGAATATCGATCATCTAGACGGAATATTCGATCATAACGGAGGCTGTCGTGCATCAACTCCTTTTTCATGCTGATATAACGGAAAGCCATTTTTTGGCATCAGCAAGCTGCACCTAGATACTCATATTTTTTGTTATCTTCTTCTCGTGTATTAATTATTTCACCATGTTTAGTTAACTCTTGTTTCTAAATAGTTTTGAAGCATGATTTGTTGTGATGAATGACTTATGATTTGTTTAAGTGTCAATTTAATTGAGTTCGTCTAATTTTATAAATTTAGAAGCCTTGATGTTAATCGTCTATTGACACAAAGTTTGATAATGCGTACTTAGTTTGATAATCTATGCTTAGTAACCTTTGATCGCTTATATTTAGTTGGAAGTGTTAAACTTATTAGTAAGTCATACTTGTTCATTGTCAACTCATTCAGTAAAGTGTTTAGTTTGATAGTCGATGCTTAGTAACTTTTAACCGGTTATGCTTAATTGTGAACATTATGCTCAGGATTGTTAATGTGGGTGAAGTTAATTAACTTTTCATGCTAATAGATAATAAGTATTTGTCACTATCGATCTTGTGGACCGAAGTATCCCTCTAAATCAACTCTTACCCGACTCTTCTTGCTTGACTCTTCTCCCAAATCTCCTCACCTCTCATTAGATAGTTTAGTTAGTTTTATTTGTTCATTATTTCATATCAATATAAAAAGCTTGATTATTGTCTTTCCGTTATTTTAGTCTAAGTTAGCTAATGACACCTAGACCGGTGGATTGGACAATTCGAAATCCGAGTTACCTCCCTATCACTGTGGATCGTCACCGACTTTGCCGGGTTACAAGTTGATAACTCCGCTTAGGCGTGCAACCTTTCGGGTGCATAAGGTTCCCTTTTAACAATGGAAAATAGACGTCCCCGAGAAAAATCAGAGTTTCCCATACCGATCAGTAATCTTCTTCCCCATTTTTAGTCCAACTCCATTCAAACTTAACCCTAGCTTTCTCTCTCTAGAAATTTCAACCCAAAATCAAAATAAAACAACAAGGGTAGATAGACAATGGGATGAGGGGTAAAAGCCCTATGGTTTCCGGCCAAGAAAATAGCCGGAACCACTGATACAACGTGTAGTAAGTGTTATGTCAATCAGGGTTAATGTGAACAATACGAGTAATCCAAGACAAGCAATAGGAACAGTGATGATGCATAAAATGGCCAGACGTTGGCGAATGACTGAAGAGTCAAGATAAGACCTGAAGTCTTTTGGAACGATTCGGCTTAACGCAGCAGGACAGCTAAACACCTGACGGTCCACCATACGTTCCCCTAACTGGGAGGTTGGCCGGAAGAAATCAGCTCTGCACTAAACGCCCTTGGCACGGATAGATCAGCCCTGGGATCTTAAAAGGAATAAGGGGGGGTCTCCACAGGTTCGGCCCATATCTTACGCCCAGAACAGGGGAGATATCAGCGCTGCGCGACCTAAAGACTAAATCCCGGACTTTCTAGAAAGATCTCAGTCGACCTCACATCTTGAGTGAAGTGTTTAAGCCCGATTGGACTCCACGTATCTAGAAGAGGAAACTTCTAATTTAAAGTCCATCACTCCGGCAAGATATATACAAAGTATCCTTGAACTTAGGAACTTTCACTTATCAAAGATCCGGGATAGGCTCGAAGAGAAACCCTAGATACGCAAAAGAGGTAACTTCCCTTACGGTTTGACGGCCACCGCCACTAATGACAGTCGGTCTAACTCCGCCTATAAAAGGCCCCCCACTTCGTCCTTCATAGGACACGATCTCTTCACTCCAGAAAAGATCACCCCAAACTCAGAGTTCTCACAACTCGCCCCACAAAAGGATCGATCAACATTCATTCCTTTACTGCAAATAGCACCCTGACTGTCTTGAGCATCAGACCGGTTTTCGAACCCTTTGCAGGTTTTCCCCCCCTTGGGAACAGACGAACAGGAGCGGGAGTAAAGGAGCAAGGAGCAAAGGAGAATAGAAGCAGAGTTGAACAGAGGAATCTCTCCTCTCCAAACAGAATATACCATCATAACGGAGGCTGTCATGCATCAACTTCCTTTTTCATGCTGATTTAACCGGGAGCCAATTTTCGACATCGGCATTTGGCGCTAGAAGGAGGGGATTTCTCCAGCAAATCATCAGATTCGGTAACCCGAACCCTACTCGATACTTTTTTAGAACTAACTACCTCCCTGATCCCTACATGCTAACATGTCCTCAGGTGAACACACTCCAAGTGGGGAGCCGCACAGGATCCCCAACTCAGAAGAACTCCTTGCCGAATTGGAAGAAGTCAGGGCCGACTACTACCAGAGAGACGAGGAGGCAAAACGACTGGAGGAAAGCCTCCGCAAAGCCAAAATAGCCAGGAGAGCTGTCGCACCCGAGGAGAGAAAGAAGTACTCAAGATGTTCGCGAGGAGGCTCTTCTCGCCTGGTGACACTTACACTCCTGAGACCTTAACTCTACAACTAGGTGACCAGATGCGCCTGGAGAGCATCTTGAATGAACAAGGTGTGCTGAACCCGGACCAACCTTACGTCCCCAAAAAAGCTAGAATAGGTGAGGGGTGCGTGGACGACCCCACCATCTGCGATATACTCATACACCAAGTGGCGGAATTGACAAGAGAAAGAGAGAAGGACAAACTCTGGGGAAGGACGGTAATTCGGCAGCCACCCCTTTGCCGGGAGATACTGGAGTCCGAGAAACAGACAAACTTCTACTGCCCCACGCTAGAACATTATCACGGTGTGGAAGACCCAGGAGTGTTCATCAACAACTATGTTGCGAGGATGAACCTATACACGACTAACCGAAACATATGTGTGTAGTCTTCGCCACCATCCTAAAAGGACCAGCTCAGGCATGGTATCGAGCGCTAGCTCCAGGGTCAATCAAGTCTTTTGATCAGCTCGCCCAAGCTTTCTACGAAGCTTTTCGAGGAAGCACAAGCATCAAAAGAGGAACCGATGAGCTGTTCAATGTGGTACAAGGAAAGAGCGAGACTCTAGGGAGCTACTGGCAGAAATTTTGCAATCTCATGGTACAGGTCCTCGACCTAGAATCAAACGTCGCTTTTGTCGCCTTACAGAGAGGCCTTAGGCAGGACGACATAATTAGAGATATCTCAGGGAGAAAGCCAGACACCCTCCTAGAATTGATAGAAAGGCTGCAACAGTTCATTAGGACAGAGGAAAACTATCTACGGATGAAGGACAAGGCCAACATCCCATACGAAAGTAAACGTCCCCGAAAGAAGGAACGGGATGAAATCAGACCACCCAGGGACCGAGACCGAGGCAGGAGACCCCCAGGGCTGACTTCGCAACCTATACCCCACTGATGAAAGGGAGGGAGGAAATCTTGCAGGTATTGATAGCAAAAGGCAAGGCCGAACTGCCTAAACCCAATGACGACCGAGAAGAGTTCGGGTCTAGGGATATGACTACATGGTGTGCCTTCCACAGAGGCTACGGCCACAAGACCGACGATTGTTGGCACCTCAAAAATCTTATCGAAGAGATGGTAAGAAAGGGAGAACTGGACAAGTATATCCAGAAAGAGCAGCGACCCTACGAATACCGGAACAAAAGGCCAGTAAACAGGGCAGGAATTGGATCGGGACCGGAAGCCAACGAGCAGGGCCTGACTTTCAAAAAGGCAAACAAAGGTCTGCAGGAACCAACCGAAGTAATGGGAAATATCAACACCATAGCAGGAGGACCAACCCTCGGCGGAGCAACTAAAAGGGAGAAGCGAAGATACGCCAACGAGGCGAAGAACTCACCAGTCCTGCTAATCAAACCAGCCGTGGAAACTCCACCCATCGTCTTTACTAATGCCGACCTGCTGGGGTAATAACTCCACACGCAGATCCACTGGTAATTGATGATGCATAAAATGTCCGGACGTTGACTAACGTCTAAAGAGTCAAATATCAGACCAGAAGTCTCTCGGAACAGCCCGGCTTAAGGCAGCAGGACAGCTAAAACCCCTGATGGTCCACCATACATTCCCACAACCGGGAGGTCGGCCAGAAGAAACCAGCTCTGCACAAAACGACCTTGGCATGGATAGATCATCCCTAGGATCTCTAAAGGAATAAGGGGGGGTCTCCACAGGTTCGGCCCATATCTTACGCCCAGAACTGGGAAGATATCAGCGTTGCGCAACGTAATGACTTAATCCCGGACTTTCTAGAAAGATCTCAATCGGTTACACATCTTGAAGTGTTTAAGCCCGGTTGGACTCCACGTATCTAAAGGAGGAAACTTCTCCTTTAGAGTCTATCACTCCGACAAGATATCAACGAAGTATCCTTGAACTTAGGAACTTTCACTTACCAAAGATCCGGGATAGACTCGAAGAGAAATCCTAGATACACAAAAGAGGTAACTTCTATTGCAGTTTGACGGCCACCGCCTCACCACTGCCACTAAGGTCAGCCGGCCTACCTTCGCCTATAAAAGGCCCCCCACATCGTCCTTCAAAGGACACGATCTCTGGAGAAGAAACACACCATCTCTGCCAAACATTCGATCTCTTCATTCCAGAAGTATCACCCCCAAAAACAGAGTTCTCATAACTCGCCCCCAAAAGGATCAATCAATATTCATTCTTTTACTACAAAGAGCACCCTGACTGTCTTTTGTGTCGGAGGGGTTTTCGAACCCTTTGCAGGTTTTCCCCCCTCGGAAACAGACGAATAGGAGCAAGGAACAGAGAATAGGAGCAAGGAATCAGAAGCTGGAGTCAGGAGCTGGAGCTGGAGCAAGAAGCAAGGAGCAGAGAAGCAGAGCAAAGGAGCGGAGCAGAGTAGAGAAGCAGAACTGAACAGAGGAATCTCACATCTCTAAACATAATATTCTATCATAACGGAGGCTGTCATGCATCAACTCCCTTTTTCAAGCTGATTTAACCGGGAGCCAATTTTCGACATAAGTATTTGGCGCTAGAAGGAGGGGATATCTCCAGCAAATCCTCACATTCGGTAACTCGAATCCTACTTAATACTTCTTCAGAACTAATCACCTCTTCCTAACGACCTTTAGGCAGACATGCTAGCAGAGAAACGAACACCAGTTAAGACCGAGAAGGATCTTTATACCTCATAATGATCTCAGCAGCTCTCGAGCGGCTTAAGGTTGAAAGAAGGAAACAAGAAGAGAGAACAACGAAACTTCAGAGCAACCTAGATGTAGCAAAAGCTAGGTTGAAATCCTTACAGGGTAAAAATCCCAGAACGGCAGACGACCTGAGGGGCCCTACATTCTCGGGAATAGGATCGCTCTCAGAAACGAGAAACTTTACTAATCTCACCCAAGCCCTTTTCGATACGTTCGGAAAGCCTTCCGATGAAAGGGCCGCCAACTTAAGTCGAAAAGGCCAGGCTGATAGCTAGGGAACGCAAGACACGACCCCCACAGTGGCCGCAATCAGGCGCTTGACAGTACTGGTGAAAGAGCTCGGCGAAATATCAGAAACTCTGGCAGAAATATTCGCCGAGGCAGAAACGGAGTTCGGATCCGAGGGCAAAGAAAGTGTCAACGTCATAGCTGGAGGACCAATCCATGCAGAGGACAGAAGCAACAAACGACAACGGAAAAATCCGGGAATCACGACGGTACGAGACGAGGCTACACCTCCGATAATATTCACTAATAATGACCTGAGAGGAGTAATTGTGCCTCACGCAGACCCCTAGTGATAACAACACTGGTTGCCAATCGAAGAATAGGGCGTATCCTAATCGACACAAGAAGCTCCACAGAAATCATAAGCCGAGCATGCCTCCAAAAACTCTAGGTGAGAGCACATCACACCGAGATTTATGATCATTACTTGAGAGGTTTCGGCGGAGATCGATTGCGAGCTGGGGGACAGGTCACTTTACCCATACTCATCGGAGAAGGAGCGACCAACCGAGAACTAATGATGGAGTTTGTAATCATCGACGAACTACACGCGTACAACATTATCCTGGGAAGGAACTTCTTGAAAGAATCACGGGCTGTGATCTCGTTGAACCACTTAACCCTAAAATTCCCAATTCCGGGAACGAACTTGGTAGGAACAATAAAAGGGGATCAAGCGGCCGCCAGGGAATGTTACGCCATTTCAGCTCGGCACTGTCGACGACCAGCAGTGGTTCCCATCATTCCAAACAACGGAAAAATCACCAACTTCAATCGCACCGTAAACATGCAGGAATAGCCCCGCTAAGGTCAGTATTGCTCACACAGAGTACCTATATATATATATTATTAAACATAAACACTATAAAAGGAGGAGCCCTAATTAAACTCATCTCGCTCTGAATCGAGCAGGTAGCCCTAACAGCAAAAGCCACGACCAGGGGACCTAAAGGCAGCCTTGGTAGGTAAGAGCAGCGACCAAGGGCCTTAATTTAAACAGCCCTGCTAGGCGAAAGCCACGATCAAGGACAGGATAGCCTCCGTAGCTACGGCGACAACCGAGGGCCCTAAGGAGCAGTCCTAGTTAAACTAAACTTTGCTCGAGTAAAAACTGACCCCTCACCAAGGTCCCAAGGAGAAGTCCTAGTTACACTGATTGGCTCAAGCTGGCGAATGAGGTAGCTCCGGTAGCCACGGCTGCGACCCGAGGCCTCACAAGGAGGAGTCTTAGCTAAAGTCACCCCTTTACTTGAGTGAAACGTGGTCCCTGTGGATCCCCAAGGAGAAATCCTAGATAAAACTACCGCCCCAATGAAAGTGACCGGGGGTATAAAGAGAAGTCCTTGCGAAACTATTCATGCTTAAATGAGGAAGACAACCCTGGTAGCTAAGGCCACGACCGGGGGCACGGGAGGAGTCGTGACGAAAACTAGTCGAGCTCAAGCCGACGAAAACAACCCTGCTAGCGAAAGCCACGACTAGGGACAGGACAGCCTCGATAGCTATGGCAACGACCGAGGGTCCTAAGGAGAAGTCCTAGTTAAACTAGCCAAGCTCAAGCTGGCGAAACCAGCTCTGGTAGCGAAAGCCACGACCAGAGGTTTAAGGAGAAGTCCTAGTTAAACTAGCCAAGCTCAAGCTAGAGAAACCAGCTCTGGTAGCGAAAGCCACGACTAGAGGTTTAAGGAGAAGTCCTAGTTAAACTAGCTAAGCTCAAGCTGGCGAAATCAACTCTGGTAGCAAAAGCCACGACCAGAGGTCTAAGGAGGAGTCCTGGCAAAACTAGTTATGTGAAGACAGCTCTGGTATAGACAACCATGGGTGGGGCAAAAAACTCTAACACTATTCAGAACTTTTTACACAGGGCTCCCTCGTGTTATATTTTGCAGAGGGAAATAGTAAGCTTAGGGCATGCTAGACTAGGTCTGTAATTGTTTCTCTTACAGGTGCGATCATTCGGAGCATGCGTAGTAAGCTTAGGAAATTGCATTAGTAAGTTAGGATGGACTAACTATATCCTACTTTGGGAGGTTTTTATATGTGCAGCAACAGGGTATGGAAGCAAATCAAAACCATTAAGATTAAAACAGAAAAAAGCCATTGTAGTAAGTTCACCATTCAGACAGGAAAAGGAAGAGCATCCAGAAGACAAAAGAAAAACAAAAACAACTACGATTCTTCGCCAGAAAGGATAGGACCAGAATGACCATCAGGACCAGGAATAGAGGAAGCAAAGCCTTCGTCGGAGTCGTCACCCACATGGACCACAGAATTGGTGACCTCCTGGTCCCACTCGTCCTCACTAAAGGGAAAGTCTTCCTCCAACCCTCGATCAACGACGACAGCATTAACGGACAAGGCGACTCGCTCTTTATCAAGATGACGCAGGGGAGTAGTTTCCTTAGGAACGTAGAAACGGCGAGCTGCATCCCAAGCAACCTGAAACGCGGATTTACGTTGCCGCCTCAAGATCGCCGAGAACTCATCCCTTCTTTAAAAGTCGTTATCGCCCTCTGACGGCTCACGTCGGTCATCTCAAAGATGTTCTTATAAGAAGCTTGAAGAGCAGCCTTATCTTTGTCCCTCTGCTGAATCAGAGTAGCCTACTTTTTCCTGAAGGGCTTGAAGCCTCGCTTCCAGACTAGCAACACGAGCATCAGATTGAGAAGACCGAAGTTCAGCACTGGTCCTGGATTACTCCACTTCCAGCTTCCACGAATCCCGTTCAGCAGAGACAATCTTCACGTCGTTGGCCAAAATATCAGCTTCAGCTTTGTAAGACAAGGCCTCCTTCTCGGCCTTTGCAAGCTGGGATTCTAGGCGCTCTATCGAGGATAACTGAGATGCGACGTTGTGACTAACTTGCTAACTCTGAAAAAGAGAAAGAAGATACGCAAGATTGGGAAATAGAGCATAATGAAGAAAAGAAGGCAGAAAAATAGTGTTGGAAGTACCTCGTTCTGAAAATACAAATAAAGACTATCGATCAAGGAGGACACACGATGAGGGACATCCTTCGGCAAAGAAGACACCTTTGCCGATAAATCTAGGCCGGACGAGGATTTCCCTTTGCCGGCCAAGGAATGAACACTCGCTCTGGTCCTGGAAGCAACAGCACCACGGCTGATCAAAGAGGAACCGGAGGAGAAGAACTGGTAGCAACTAGAGGTGAAGCCAGACCAACAGGTTCCCGAATAACGACACCAGTCATGCTCCTTTTACCCGAAAATTTGGTACGAGACTTTTTCACACCAGAAGAGGACGGCATGTCATCAGTCCTACTCTGTTTTCCCAAGAAAGCTGAAAAAGAAAAAGGAGATCAAGGAAACCAGACGCATAAAGAATACCAAAAAATAAAAAAGGGAAAAGAGACATCTTCAACCAAAACTTACTAGGCACAGAAGGGAGCTTATTTTGCTGATAAAGAGCTTGCAGATCAGCAACGCTCTCAGGAATAAGACCCTCCTTTTCTCTAACCAAAGCATTTAAAGCCGCTAGACACTTAACGTCTCCTTCATCAGGAACAAGAGTTGGACGAGTATAGGTAGGATCAGAAGAACGGAAATCGATTTTTTCAATCACAAGGGAAGGACGAACGAAAAAGAACCTATCTTTATAAACCTTCGGAATATTCGGAGCGGAGGAAAATGGACCGACGCGAGAGGAAAAATAATGCCAACATTTGTCACTGGATTTGAGGGAAAAAGTCTTGTCAAAAGCAAACAAGCTCGCCTTCTCACCAAGATGAATACAAAGGAAGTAAAATGCCATGATGGTCATAACGGCGTTGGGACTCATCTAAAAGAGTCGCAATCCATAGAAGTTCAACAAATCAACAAGAAAAGCAGGGAAAGGAACTACCAACCCTAGATTGAAGAAAACC
Organism: Eschscholzia californica; assembly: GCF_041429995.1. Classification (NCBI taxonomy): domain Eukaryota; kingdom Viridiplantae; phylum Streptophyta; class Magnoliopsida; order Ranunculales; family Papaveraceae; genus Eschscholzia; species Eschscholzia californica. The sequence continues at coordinate 25,010,625 of NW_028238309.1, read as the reverse complement.
TCATATACGCCAACACGACGATCATCGGAAAGGTAGATCTTATCGTTAGGAGAAGGCAAAAGAAGTTCGACGGAAGCGGGAATTGCTTGCTCACTTTGCAGAATGTCAAGATCACCTTTTCATCTGGCTTGAGAAGCGATGTTGACCAGCAAAATCAGCAGCTTGAGAAGAAGTTGTCATTTGCTTGAAAGAAAACAGAGAAGGAAGGAGAGCACAACTCAAGAACTGAAGAACTGATTAGACGAAGAAAGTAAAAGAAGGAAACATGGGCAAATCCGAAGGCTTAAAAAGACTCAGCTTGAGGGTTTAAGCTAACGTGCATCAAGCCAATAAGAAAGAGACACGCGATAGCAATCACAACTGGAAAAACCCTAACATATCTTCAATCAAATAACTAGAGACAATCGACGGTTCAGATCAACCCAAAGATAGCGCTAGGAACTAATAGAACCTTACGAACCCACCTGCTCTCCCACTAGCAAGATGGCACGTGTCCACGCATGCCGAAAACGCTGCCCTGAATAGTAATTCAAAGGGATCAGCGTCGAAAACAGGCGATCAGAGAATCAAATCTGTGACGTCACAAAATCACGCATGGAAAGGAATTAATTACTTGCGCAGGAGACGAAACGTGTCTCGGAATAACAAATCACGCGTCAAAACGATAAAACAACTAGGTCGGCTCTGGTAAAGCTAACACTTAGTCAAAGAAAATCTCCAAGTCATAAACAGCAATCAGCTCTGGAGTATTGATAGTAAGACAGAACTCCACCAAACAGCCATGGTCTAGGTAAGGCCCAAAGAGATTCACGATACAGCTCTAAGACAGGTAGTCCTTTCGACTTCTGGCTTTCAAAGTAAAACAACGAGTTACTTCTACTCCTTAGTCTCTCTACTTTCAACTAAGGAGTGGCGGACGTTGACCTACGTCTGAAGAGTCAAAGATCAGACCAGAAGTCTCTCGGAACAGCTCGGCTTAAGGTAGCAGGACAGCTAAAACCCCTGATGGTCCACCACACATTCCCACAACCGGGAGGTCGGCCAGAAGAAACCAACTCTGCATAAAACGCTCTTGCCATGGATAGATCAGCCCCAGGATCTCTAAAGGAATAAAGGGGGTCTCCACAGGTTCGGCTCATATCTTACGCCCAGAATTGGGAAGATATCAGCGCTGCGCAACCTAATGACTTAATCCCGGACTTTCCAGAAAGATCACAGTCGGTTACACATCTTCAAGTGTTTAAGCCCAGTTGGACTCCACGTATCTAAAGGAGGAAACTTCTCCTTTAGAGTCTATCACTCCGGCAAGATATTAACGAAGTATCCTTGAACCTAGGAACTTTCACTTATCAAAGATCCGCGATAGACTCGAAGAGAAACCCTAGATACGCAAAAGAGGTAACTTTTATTGCGGTTTGACGGCCACCGCCTCACCACTTCCACTAAGGACAGTCGGCCTACCTTCGCCTATAAAAGTCCCCCACATCGTCCTTTAAAGGACACGACCTCTGGAGAAGAAGCACACCATCTCTCCCAAACATAAGATCTCTTCATACCAGAAGGATCACCTCAAAAAACAGAGTTCTCATAACTCGCCCCCTAAAAGGATCAATCAATATTCATTCTTTTATTGCAAAGAGCACCCTGACTGTCTTGAGCGTCAGAGCGGTTTTCGAACCCTTTGCAGGTTTTCCCCCCTCGGGAACAGACGAATAGGAGCAAGGAATCAGGAGCTGGAGCAAGGAGTCAAGAGCTGGAGCAAGAAGCAAGGAGCTGAGAAGCAGAGCAAAGGGGCGGAGCAGAGTAGAGAAGCAAAACTGAACGGAGGAATCTCACCTCTCTAAACAGAATATTCTATCATAACGGAAGCTGTCATGCACCAACTCCCTTTTTCATGCTGAGTCGAAAATGCTTCAAAAAACTCGGGGTAAGTCAACACTACAAATCTTATAAATCTTGCTTGACAGGGTTCGGCGACAACCAGGTCGAAACAGATGGACTAGTAACCCTGCCGGTACTGGTAGGCGAAGGAGAATCAGCGAAAGCGAAAATGCTAAATTTCGCCATTGTTGATAAGACGTACGCCTACAACATCATATTGGGCAGGAACTTCCAAAGGGAGTCAGGAGCAATAATTTCTATGAACCACCTCATGATGAAATTCCCAGTTCCGGGAACGAATCTCATATGGACGGTCAGAGGAGACAGAAAATAGCCCGGGAATGTTACCTCATTTCCGCCCAGGGCTGCGAGGAAGAAGGGATCAATCCGATCACCATTGGGGGAGACAAAGTGTTCTACGGAGACCCCACGACGGACATGCAGAGCTGAGAAAATCAGGTCATCACTTCCCCTAATCTATTTCCTTTTTAAATAAAGCCATTAGGCCATAGAAGTAGCATTACTAGCTACATATTTTATCTAACAAAATAAAATATTTAAAAAAAAAAGCTATAAAAGGAGGAGTCCTGGTTAAACTCATCTCGCTCTGAATCGAGCAGGTAGCTCTGCTAGCGAAAGCCACGACCAGGGGACCTAAAGGTAGCCTTGGAGCGAAAGCAACGACTAAGGGCCCTAATTTAAAAACAACATTGCCAGCGAAAGCCAGGACCAGTGACAGGATAGCCTCTGTAGCTACGACAACGACCGAGGGCCCTAAGGAGTAGTCCTAGTTAAATTGAACTTTGCTCGTGTAAAACTGACCCTTCACCAAGGTCCCAAGGAAAAGTCCTAGTCAAACTGATCGGCTCAAGCCGGCAAATGAGGTAGCTCCAGTAGCTACGGCTGCGACCCGAGGCCTCGCAAGGAGAAGTCCTAGTTAAACTTAAACTCTTTACTTGAGTAAAACGTGGTCCCTCAGGATCCCCAAGGAGAACTCCTAGTTAAACTACAACCCTGGCGAAGGTGACCTGGGGTATAAGGAGAAGTCCTTGCGAAACTATTCACACGTAAAGTGAGGAAGACAGCCCTAGTAGCTAAGGCAACGACCAGGGACACGTGAGGAGTCCCGGCGAAAACTAGTCGTGCTCAAGCCGACGAAACCAGCTCTAGTAGCGAAAGCCACGACCAGAGGTCTAAGGAGAAGTCCTAGTTAAACTAGTCGAGCTCAATCCGACGAAACCAGCTATGATAGCGAAAGCCACGACCAGAGGTCTAACGAGAAGTCCTAGTTAAACTAGTCGAGCTCAAGCCGACGAAACCAGCTCGGGTAGCAAAAGCCACGACCAGAGGTCTAAGGAGAAGTCCTAGTTAAACTAGTCGAGCTCAAGCCGACGAAACCAGCTCTGGTAGCGAAAACCACGACCAGAGGTCTAAGGAGAAGTCCTAGTTAAACTATTCAAGCTCAAGCAGACGAAACCAGCTCTGATAGCGAAAGCTACGACCAGTGGTCCAAGGAGAAGTCCTGGCTAAACTAGTCGTGCTCGAGCCGACGAAAACAGCCCTGGTAAAGACAATCAAGGACAGAGCTAAAAACTCAAAACACCATTCGGAAATTTTTACGCAGGGCTAAGTTGTGTTCTATTTTGCAGAGGGAAATAATAAGACTAGGGCATGCTAGAATAGGTCTAAAATTACTCTTTTGCAAGTATGATCATTCAGAACATGCGTAGTAAGATTAGGAAATTGCATTAGTAAGTATAGGAATAATTACACTAAGTATTTGTTTCAATTACATACATATATAAACGAAAACAGGAAAATACGGCTCGGCGGCGAGCCGTTATTCGCCGGAAGAAGAAGAAGAAGAAGAAGGAGGACCCCGACCTCCACCGAAACTCTTATCATCGCAGCCAGAAGACTACCACCCCCACGACAACCCACCAGAAACCCCACGGCAAAAAAGGGAGCAGGTCCAGAGGTACTTGTAGTACCCGTCAAGGAATAAACTAAAGGGTAAAACGGTCTGGATGAGCTTAGGGTAGAGAGATGATCATCATCCAGCAGATCGCGCGGACGAAGAACATTAATAAAACCTTTACCAGCCACCTCCATGCAGAAGTGTTTGATGGAAGATGTTGGAATTTTGGACAAGTTATTAAGTAATCTATTTTATAAAATCAGAAATTAATTTTTATAATATTTGAATTTGAAATTTATGTCTAATAGTTATATCTTTTGATAAATTATATGGAGAGATATCTCTTTTTGTGAAAAGATTTTCTACTTGAAAAGTGTCTTTTTGTCTCCTATAAATAAGATTTTCTCTACACAAACTATAAGTTGATGAACCAACATGTAGAAACAATGTCAGAAAACCTTTGCCATCTTCATCATGTTCTAATGCTCCTCTAGTGAAATCTCCACAAGTTACTTGGTGTAGTTTCACAAAGGCTTGTCATATCTTGGGAAGCAATTTGCCTTGTACCCTTCAAGTAATCTCGAGTGAGAGGGGGCAAATAATGCTTTAAGGAAAGTGTACCTAGTACACGTTTCAAGCCTCTAATCTCCATCCCTCTTTTATTCTTCATTATTTGTATTCAAAGACAACATGTCTAACAATCTTAAAGCATTATTTGATGGAGAGAGAGAGAGACTAATAATAAAAGAAAAATATTTGTCAAGCTTTGGTGCAGTGTGTCATTTGGTTACGATGATACTCCACTATTAATCCACTATTAATTCGTGGGAAAAATTAGATTGAAAGGACATGTATTCATCTGCAAGGGCAGAGACAAACATATTCATATCTTTAAGTCGTGAAAAGGGAATGCAGTATTCACATTAATTTCAACTATCAGGATACTTTACATCCTAATCATCCTAGTGCCAGTACTTGATTGGTTCATATATTTACATATATGCTGCAACTTGGTGCATTGCAAGTGGATTAACATATGGGATTCATCCAGCAAAATACAGATAAGTCTTGTTTCTTCTGTTTTTAATTTGAAACCATTTGATTAATTACACCACTGACTATTATCTTAATTCCAATTTTGTATTGACGATTTGTAGTAGTGACTGTTCGGTTTACTTTATAATGAGTGGATATTGTTGGTGCGGGTGTTATTGAATTGTGAGATAACTTCTCATATTTATAAATTTAATTTGAAGACAAAGAATGGATAGGTGCAAAATGCCAACGGGTCAATGATATTGCAATTGACAAGAACATCTCTGTGAGTCAATAGTTTGTGTTGGAGTCATATGTCCATCCATTTAATTTTAAAGGGATCGTGAAGGTATGCAACAAAAGCTTTCATGGACCCAACAATAAAGATGGATCCGTTGAAAAACTCCTCGGAACCAATCTAGACAAAGGTATGCTTCTATATTAAATCGATCTGAGTTGTTTGTCTAATTTTAATAACAAGTGAACAATGTTACCCTATTACTGGTTGAATCTTTTTTATTCATCTACGTATATTGTGTGTTGGAATGCATCTTTGAGTCATTCGTATATCTCAAACCTTAACACTTATTTGTCATTTTATATGATACTGTTTCTGGGATTATGGTACATAAGATTCATAACCAATTTTACAAACATCAAATATAATTCCCATATATATAATGTGTGATGATAGGGATGTAATCTTTGCAATACGGTATATGAATGTGAGGTTCATATTAAACTACAATTGTACATATATTCAAATGGTATAATGAAAGAGTTTCAAATCTTTATGCTTGAAAGAGGTTGTTATATGTAACTTATTGCATATAAGATACTTATGAAACAGGAGAATTTTGGAAAGAACTTCCAATTGTTTTTTGTTTTTTCTTTTGTGAATCCACAAAGATAGTATAAAATGATATTATACTAATACATACCCAAAACAGTGGGGGTTAGTTGATGAATTTTCATGAGATATCATATATGAACATGACTATAAATATTAAGAGATTATGCTTGTGAGAGAGCATAGTTAAAAAAAAAAATATATCAGTATAGGAAATGAAAGTGAACCTGAGGGGGTTTTGGCAGACACAACATTATATCATTATTGTACTTGGTATTATATTGGAGAAATTTGTGGATGAAGTTGTGAATGAATGTAACTTATATCCTTCATCTCCAAAAGTACATTATTTATTTTATATATATTTCATGATTATTCTAATCATGATTTGAGAAACGAACATTAGTACTATAATATACCCACAATCTATTTGTGGGTACTCACCCATACTGAAAACAGTGGAGTTAATAAATTTATATTTGTAAGTCGGAAGAAGATTACATAAAATGAATTTACTTATTGAAAATAGTGGGGGTTAGAAAGTTAATATGTCATGTTTGGAATCATCTTCAGGAATCTAGATGAACTGATGTATAAAATAGTGGGAGTAATTCATTTTCATGAGATGATACTTGAAAGAGATAATATATTCATATATTGAGATTATGATTTTTATGAGATTTAGAAAATCATTATCAACTAAGTGGTAACAATCTTGACATTAGAGTGGCCAATCTAATATCAAGAGGATTGTTGTTACATGTTAAAATGTGTTGAATATAATTAGCTTCTTTTATTTTGGAATCCAATATCAATATGAAAATATGAGAAAATTTTTGAGAAAAGTTTATAATAGTGACAAGTCACTTGAATATGTACATATGATAAAGCAAATAAAAATGTAGACGTCTATGTGAAATACATAATTCAAGATGGAATTAATAGTGTTACATTTGCAAAATGTAAACATCGTTTATCAAATCTCTGACGAGAGATATGCTTAAACTTTACATCTAGAGAGATGGGGATGAAACTCTTTACATAAAAGTCACCATTGACGGCAACCCAATCTAACACTAAGAAATGACTAGTCTTAGATTCAATGGGTAACAACAAGTCATTGATAAGTGACTAGTTTCAACACTTAAATTATTATCTAACCCTATCTAGGATGATAAGTGTTGGTTGCTACGGAATGAGGTTGAGTTTAAAACTCTTAATGGAGTTCAGTCAAAGACAAGTATCTCTAAAGTAGCAAAGATACTGGAAGAACTTCAACTATGTGAACTTAGAGGTGGTGCCGCCTCTCATTAGATTTAGAATTTATCTAAGGAGAGTTCATGAAACCAAGAAGCACATGGCCATATAAGTGCTAAGCGAGAAAAGTGTGGAGCAAAAGAACAAATGTATTGTGTGTGTGGTGTTACCGGTTTTATCACAAGGAATAACTGGTTCAAAGCTACAAGCTACCTGGGATTTCGATAAAACTTTGTGCACTTACACTAAGGTATGGTTCAAATCGAAAGATACCATACTTTATGCACTAATACTAATATATTTAGTTTGGCAAAGGAATTTTATTAATAATTGTCCAAGTGGGGGATTGTTGGAATTTTGGACAAGTTATTAAGTAATCTATTTTATAAAATCAGAAATTAATTTTTATAATATTTGAATTTGAAATTTATGTCTAATAGTTATATCTTTTGATACATTATATGGAGAGATATCTCTTTTTGTGAAAAGATTTTCTACTTGAAAAGTGTCTTTTTGTCTCCTATAAATAAGATTTTCTCTACACAAACTATAAGTTGATGAACCAACATGTAGAAACAATGTCAGAAAACCTTTGCCATCTTCATCATGTTCTAATGCTCCTCTAGTGAAATCTCCACAAGTTACTTGGTGTAGTTTCACAAAGGCTTGTCATATCTTGGGAAGCAATTTGCCTTGTACCCTTCAAGTAATCTCGAGTGAGAGGGGGCAAATAATGCTTTAAGGAAAGTGTACCTAGTACACGTTTCAAGCCTCTAATCTCCATCCCTCTTTTATTCTTCATTATTTGTATTCAAAGACAACATGTCTAACAGAAGAATCATCATAGTTTAGAACCAAGTAGAAAGCAACTCTAACGTCACTACCAGGGAGAGTTCCTCTAACCATTAGGAGAACCATGGTAAGACACAGAGGAGTCAGTCGCGTCTCCACGCTTATTTATAGGCCAGAGGGGTCGTGATTGTGGAGCATGGTCAACGAAGAGTCGCGGTGAGCAGTCGCAATTAAGAAATGGAGAACCAACAGACTTGAACGTGGGAAATAAGATGCAGCGTAACGATATAAAGGAAAAAGGTAAATGTTTATTAATTCATAAGAAGGGTATATTACAGAAGAAATTACAAAAAGCCCTGATTGTTGAGGGAAAGGAAAACAAATCAAAAAACATAAGCGACTGCAAAAGAGTCGTCATGGAGTTTGAGAGAAGAAAAGCGAAAAGGCTGACAAGAACAACCATTCAGAGTTGCAGTTAAGGACGAAGAAGCCCTCTGGGCATCATCACCCTGCCTTGAGCACCTAGGTGAAAGGCAGTACTGACAAGCCTTACCCTCCTCCGGGCTCAAACATAACAGCGCGTGAAGTTATCACGGCCATTATGAAGAAACCCATCCTTTATCACGGTCATTAGGAAGAAGCGCTCCCCAAAACAGACACTTGATTTGAACTCGAACAGAGATCTCATCTTGAATCCTCGAAGAGAACAGGGAGAAAGTAAGAAGCCGCGTCAAAAAAAAAAAAAAATAGTCTCTCAGATCATCTTCCGAACTTTTAGTCATGAAGGGTTGGGAGACAAAAACATGCTATTTATAGTGGAAGAAGATGACTAAGAGACCTCTCAGGAACAATTCAGGGGTCATTAAAGGCAGTGGTCAAACACACCTCGAAAGTATTTAGGGGTATAATGACTGGGAGACGTGAATGGCTCAAGAACAGCAGTTACCAATGAAATTTCAGCGGGTCTCGAGGATACGTGTTTCATCCACCCGTCACGACGCTCCACGCGTCTGTGCATGTTCAAACGAGTTATCGTGCGCGGTAACCCAAAAGATCAGCGCCGGAAATACGCAATTAGAGAATCAAATCTATGACGTCACAAAATCACACATGGAAAAGATTGGTTACTTCAGCAGAAGACGAGACATGTCTCGGGAGATTAAACCACATGTCAAGACAAACATAGCTGGGACAGCTCTAGCAAAGACAGCGCTTCGGAGCCTATCATCGACGAGGAAGGGGTTTGCGCACCCCAAACTCAAGAGGAGACTATGAATGATGGTGAGGGTAATACACCTGACTCTAGTCTTAAGTTAAATGTCGAAGAAGCTCCTGATAGACCTTTTGAGATGGAATTGACCGATGACCCTTGTTGCTCACTCCCTCGACCATTGTCATCTCACCATGATCAAACTACATTAGATTGTAATTTTCAGGATAATAGCTCTATGAGCAAGTTTGGGGATCACACGTTATTGAACTTTCCAATTTTTAGCACTTGTGATTACTTGGATGAGTTATGTAGAATGGAAGGTGTTATGCCTAACTTTGAGGCTCCCGATGCCTTTAAGGATGTCGATAACATAGTAGTTGAAGAGATAGCGGATAGCTTGTTGGATTATTTACCTAAGGAAATTATGGACCTTGACTTGGTCCCTGAGCCCATTGCCTTACCCTTAGAGTCTAGTCCGACCGTCCACATGATCTCAGACTCGATTGTTGACCCCTTCTGGGACACTTCGGACGTCTTCCCTAGCATGTCTAGGGACTTAGTGGATATTCTATCCACTAAGCTTGAGGATGACTTCTTTCCTTCGACTGACCTCCTCCCACTTCACTTATATGTCGACCCTTTTGACAATTTTTTAGTCGTCGCCCCTAGCATTTATGCGTACTTAGTGGACTGTGCATCCACTAAGTTTGGGGATGGTCTCTTTTCGCTTTTAGTCTCACGTGCACTTCGTTGGTTTAATATTTTTGTGAGACTTTTAGCATTTGTATATAGTTTTCTTTGGGTTGACCCCCAAATCTTCCGTCTTTTGCTATATGATCGTTAGGCCGACTAAGTTGGGGCCTTGATGTTTGTGGATAACATCTCTGGAAACCCTCCGCGAGACATAACTCGTGCTCTTGTGTGAAAACAAGAGAATCAAAGGCTAATTGCATAGCTCAATGCAATCGTATATACCCGCGTTAGTGGTAGACTTTATATGGTCATGTTTTTATGTGCTTCACTCTCATGATATTTGGTGATATTTTAGGAGCATTTCTTATATGTTTTACTTCTAAGGCGTGGTTTGTTCCAAGTTTGGGGATGGCGTGAGCTTGACATCAACTTGGAACCTCTTTATACATGAGTCTTGGTAGTATCATCTTTTATCTCCTTCAGTTATGGTAATATCTCTCCACTCTTCTCTTTAAATTGATGTGCCTCTTAATCATTTGGTGAGTGTTTGCTTAGAACATTGAGGAAAATGTTAGTTTTAAGTTTGGGGATGCGAGATATGACCATAACCAATGCATGACCATGGGTTTCAAAGACAAAAGGGTTCAAATTAGCCAAAATTTGAAAATTTTGAACATTTTGAGTAGATTTGCATATGATTGTAGTGATGGTTTTAAGAATGTTGATGCATATGTGTCGAGTTAATGAGTTTTGTGATTGCTAGTGGTCTTTGCATGAAAGTCGAGTCTTGGAGTGTTTGTGTTATACTATGGGAGACATCTCTAAGAGACCTAGAGTAGTCATTAGTGGAGACTGCCAATTAGAGGGAGGCGCATACTCCATCACCATCTATCATCTTATATTCCGAGAATGAAGGCATGAGAAGAAAGAATGAAGAATGTCAAAAGCAAGTATAAAAAGAAAAGTTGATTGCAAGAATATAGTTGTATTTGTTGTATTTTGTTTTGGTTGATTGTCTTTGTGTTATGAAAAGAAAAAAAGGAAAAAAAAAATGAAAAAAAAAGAAAAAGAAAAGAAAAGAAAGAAAAAAGAAAGCAAGAATGAAATAATAGTGGTTCACGTTATGTTTGAGCAAGTTAGCTCTTTTGTGTGAGAGATGTGATTGTATATATGTGTGTTTGTGTGTATGTTCATGAATAAGTATTCGAGCAAGAAACAATTGTGAAAGTGCTTGAGAGGTTCTATCATAAAGAAGTCGACATTCTCGGGAATCTTCCATCGTCATCCACTCTAGTATCCGCTAAACTTTAAAAGGCATTTTCAGAGGGTAGAATGGGTGAGAAAGGTGAGTGAGCTTCCCCACTCTATTTAGTGGCTAATTCATTTTCGAAGACTAGCAATGTTTAAGTTTTATTTGCTCGAGGAATAGCAATGTTTAAGTTTGGGGATCTTGATGTGACACGAAAATGTCACATTTGGAGAGCCTAACTTAGACTAATTAGTCCTTTTCGAGTGTTATCAATAATATTTTATGTGTTTTTCATGTTAGGTACTTATTTTGGAGTTAAGCGTGTGATTCGAAATAAAAGGAGCGAATTATCATTATCATTTCATGTGCCAAAAATGAGAGAAAAAAGACTTCAAGCAAATCAAATGACAAGTATAGTCAATGACGAGTCCGACGGTGAAAACGGTATTCAATTTGGAGTTCGGACGGGGAAGATATGGAAGAAAGAAGTTCGAGGGTATTCAAGTCCTTTGTGAGAATTTGAAGATGTAGAGACAAGGATGGAGGCACTCTCTTGGTTTCTAAATCAAAGCCCAAGAGCCCAAGGAAGAATTATATGGGCACCCTCTCTTTATGGATCTAAGTCAACATAGTCTAAAGAAGTTGACTAAGTCAAGGACCTTAGGGTTTGAGTAGTAAACACAAGTTAGAGTTTACTATTTCATCATCTTCTGTCTTGGAAAGGAGGGAGAGAGAGAGAGAAAGAGGCTAGGGTTGTGCTAGGGTTTGTTCTTGAAGATTCAAAAGGGTTGAGAGCTAGAAAGAGAGAAGGAAGAAGGAGGAGGGCCGACCAGCACACTAGGCCGGCCTAGCTTGGCCGGCCCGAGCAGCAGCCCGAGCTGCAATACGAGCAGCAGCTCGGGACTGCTGCAACACGGGACGGCATAGGGTAGCTCGGGACGGCAAGATATAGCACGGGACAGTAGCTTCATGGCTCGGGACAGCAGCAGATCTGCTCGGGACTGCAGCATGGCCAGAACAGTAGAGCTCGGGCGCGACCAACAGCTTCCGTCTAAAGCTCGGACTGCAGCTGCAAGGCACGGACAGAGGCTTCTCTCACGGGACGCGGCTGCAAGGCTCGGGACAGCACCCTTTCTTCACTCTTTGACCGGATTTTTATGAGTTTTCCGGCAACCTTTTTGATCCGAAACCATGGGGCTTTTACTTCTCATGTCCTTGGCTAGCTACCCATGTGGTTTGATTTGATTTTGGGTTAGAAATTGCTAGAGAGAGAAAGCTAAGGTTAGCTTTAATGGAGGTTGTGTTCTAAATGGAGAAGATGATGGTGGTCGCTATGGGGAACCCAGAATTTTACTAAGGGGAGATCGGCTGCACTTTAAAGACTCATATTTTCCGACGATCTTAGCCTCGAACCACATCGAAAAAGGGGGATTCTCTCATCATTTGCTTTCCATTTCTTATTCAATCACCATGTTTAGCTAACTTTAGTGAGTCGATTATATGAGATGAAATGTGATAAATTCGTGAAGATGTTTAATATGATTTGATGTTTTGATTATAAATTGATGTTCATTTATTTCGATTATCGTTTTGATCGTATTTTCATGTGTCTTGTCAAGCACTTCACATAGTTAATTGACGAAACGAAGTATTCGATATCGATCGTAGTCTAAGTCATATTTTCATGTGTCTTGTCATGCACTTCACATAGTTAGGCGACTAGACGACACTTTCAGTGACTCGGGATTAACCGAATTAGGAGTTTGTTTGACTAAGTATGATCTCCGGATATACGTAGTACTTAGAAACATCTACTTTAGGAGTCGAACATCGATTATACTTCGATACATTAAATTGGACTACACATAGTCGTAGGTTTATCATTATGGATTCCCAGACTTCGACACCTCTCTCACTTATTAGTTGCCCGAATCGAGTCTTACCGTCTCCCGACTCTTGTTTCCTCCGACACTTCTCTCTCAAATCTCTCTCGCCTATTTACATTAGATTATCTAGTCTTTACTTGTTTTCTTCTCTTATTCCTTATTTATATCAAAACCCCCATTTATCCTTGTTTCTCTCCTTTTTAGTCTAAGTTAGCTCTTAATATCTAGACCGAGGGATAAGACCCTTCGATATCCAAACTACCTTCCTATCCTTGGATCGATCCCGGCTTTGCCGGATTACTACTTGATACCTCTGCTTGGGTGTGCAACCTTTTCGGGTGCATCAAGTTTTTGGTGCCGCTGCCGGGGATAGGTTTAGTAGTTTGGACATCGTTCGTTTGTTTTGTTCATTAGTTTAGTGTTATTTGCTTCTTAGACATTTAGAATTCGAAAGTGGGAAACTGCTAAAAACTAGAAAATCTTCTCTAAAGCAACTACTATTCTGAAACTACTAAAACTAAGAAAATATAGAATTCGAGAACTACTAAAAATAGAAAATCTTCTTCTAGATCATCCAATTTCTGACTTGTCACGACCCCACTTAGCATAAAATTCTAATGATATTTTGTCATGCTGCATCATCCTCCCCGGGTTGGACAGAATTCGACCTCGAATTTGAATCGTCCTCGTCCGAATCATCTCCAGAATATGGTAATAAGTCTTTGACATTACAAACATCCGAGAAGTGCACATTTCTTAGCAGTTTCAGATGATAAGCATTCGGATAACTTTTTTGAAGTATCTCTAGTGGTCTGATTTTTCCTGTTGATAACTTGTTATTTTCGCCCACTAGGAATTTGTCTTTGTTTAAACCAACCCTAACATAATCGCCCTCCTCATACTCCACGTGTTCCTCTAGGTTCGCCCTATAATGAACTATATTCGGTAAAGTCGCACTAGGGAATTTATTTATTTGATGGTGAACATCCTTTAGCGGTGGTAAACCGTCAGATAGATCTATAGGAAAAACATTCACGATTTCTTCCAATGTTGGAGAAACAGAATATGGAATCACCTCATCCACAATACTATTTTCCTTACCAATCATCATATATCCAACATTAGTTTGTTCAACCTCTTCAATAAACAATCTCCGAGATAACAAATTTGAATTTTCACCTTTCTCAGTTGTAGGCGGAATCTCTCTACTTGGTAGCAATATAATTTTCTTTTTGTCAAATAGAGCTATAAGTGTTCTTTCGACCATCATGAAGAGCTGACCTATCAAACTGCCAAGGTCTACCCAATAATAGATGACACGCATCCATAACGACGACATCACACCACACACTGTCGCGATATTGTGTTCCAATAGAAAAGTAAATAAGACACCGTTTGGAAACAGTTACCTAAATTCTCTTCTTAAGCTATACCAATGTGTAAGGATTTGGGTGTGGTTTTGTCTTCAAGTTAAGTTTGGTTATAGCCTCTTCGGAAATACCGTTCTCACACGCACCAGAATCAATGATTAGTCTACACACCTTCCCTCCGATTCTGCAAGTAGATCTGAAGATATCATTGTGTACCCAATCTTTCTCTTGGATGCTACGTGGTGCATAACACGATCGTCTAACTACTAGTAGTGGTCCAACATCTCCCTCGACGAATTCTTCTGATTCAGAATCATCATACACATGATCACCAACATCTTCTTGATTTGTCTACTCTTGTGTAGTGTTACCCATGTACAAACCCTTGCCATGATGTCTTCCTTTTGGACATTGATTTGCCCGATGACCAAGTTCGCCACACTGAAAACATCGACAAGACTTCTTCCAGATATCGTATCCCAAGATGTTCCTCTACCTCTTCTTTTTTCTTGTTTTTCACATATTAGGGCACGTTGGTGAGCATCTGATATCGTGAATGGATCAAACAAATTGATTGTATCCTGATAATCTTCCTTAAGAACACCAATGTAGCGAGCAACTAACTATTCTTCGGTTTCAGCAAGTTTATTACGAGAAATCAGAAAGTGAAACTCAGTAGTATACTCGTCTACAGTACGAGACCCTTGCTTCAATTGTTGCAATTTTTGATACATTAACTTGATGTAGTTATGTGGAAGAAAATTTGCACGCATATATTTCTTCATCTTCTTCCACGAAGTTACCTTTGATTTTCCTGTTCTAGACAGCATTAACTTGTGTTGCTGCCACTATGCAGCAACCCTGTCACGAAGTCTAGTAGCCACAAGAGAAACCTGCCTATCATGAGGTACCTCCTTAACCTCTAGAATATCGTCGACCACAGTTAGCCAGTCGAGGAATTCTTCAGGTTGACCACGCTCTCCGAATTCTGGGATATCAATCCTCAAACCCGCTTCCCATCTCCGAGAATC
The DNA here is from genome assembly GCF_041429995.1 of Eschscholzia californica. Lineage (NCBI taxonomy): Eukaryota > Viridiplantae > Streptophyta > Magnoliopsida > Ranunculales > Papaveraceae > Eschscholzia > Eschscholzia californica. The sequence continues at coordinate 24,995,450 of NW_028238309.1, read as the reverse complement.
GTGAATGGTTTGGTTCCTTCTTATTCGAACGTCTCTAGCAAAAGGGTTATCGAAATCATCTTCAGTAGAACCATCATCCTTATCTGAGTGACGAATTGTCGAAGTCGGTTCCTTTTGATGAATAATCAATGCATCTAACCGATGCGTCAACCCTTCTATCATTCGAGTCATCTGTTGCCGCCATTCGTCAACACCGTTTAATCGTTGATTTATAGCTTCATCTCTTCCAATAACAATATCCATGTGATTCTCCCTACCTTTAGCAGGTTGTTTTCTCGGTGGCATTGTTAACGCAAGCTGTGGTACCAACTGATGCAGCGCGTAGTAGGCAAGAGATTAAAAGTATAGAGATCACTTCTCTATGATTGACTAAATCAAACAAAACTTTATTCAATAAACTAAGCTCCCTTAACAATGAAAATAAAAGGCTTATAGGCTTCAAACCCTAAAATAATAGAAGTCTAAAATTACTTAAACTCTAAAATATCTAGAATCTAGAAACTACTAAAAAACTGGGAAAATAACCAAAACTAGGAAACTGCAAAAAATAGAAAATCTTCTCTAAAGCAACTAATATTCTGAAACTACTTAAACTAAGAAAATATAGAATTCGGAAACTACTAAAAATAGAAAATCTTCCTCTAGGTCATCCAATCCTTGACTTGTCACGACCCCACTTAGCATAAAATTCTAACGATATTTTGTCAGTTGCACCAACCACCTAGGCAAATCAGGCCAAGTTGAAGAAGTTCTGGCCAAGATAAGAGGGATGAAGTCCGATAAAGTCTCGACCAGATCTGAGCCGCCCGTGCGCGTCCCCCAGAAGAAGCTTCCCGCCCGTGCGTTATCTTGCCTTTCCGAGCCTCTAGCGCTTCAGCCCAAGCTATTAGGCTAAGTTTCCAGCTTCTGTGCTCAGTCTTGAGCTATTACTCCATGTTGCCGGCATGAAGCTGTTGTGAAGGAATCCCGAGCAGCAGTCGAATCCCCAGCTCTCCATCTCGTGTCGAGTTGATGTTGAAGCTACTCGAGCAGTTGTGAGTTCTGGTCAAGCTTTGAAGTACTCCTGAGCTGCTCTCAATGAAGATCCGAGCCTCTGCCGACCTATGCTTGTCCGGCCTAGTGTGCTGGCCGACAATGCTTAGGTCGGCCATCTTCTCCCCCATTCCTCTTTTTTTTTTATCTCTCTCAAGCTTTAAACCCTAGAACTCCCAAACTCCACCCAAATACAAAACCCTAGAACTTCATGAAGAAGATAACCCTCTCTAACTTGTCATCTCTCTTTTATTTTTCATCAACTAAACCCTAGACTTAGTCAACTTGATTTGTCTTAAAGATCAGTGCCCAAAAAGTTCTTCCTTGTTTTGCCTCTTTAGAGTATTGTGCATTGGTTTGGGCTTTTCATCTAGAAACCAAGGGAGTTCTTTCATCTTTGTCTTTAGATCTTTAGTTTCAAAAAAAGACCAAAATACCCCTCGACTTCTTTCGTTCGTAACTTCCCCATTCAAATTCTGATAATTTGTTTTTTATATTCCGACTTACGTGTCTTACTCCATGTAAGCCACCTAACAAAAAAAACACGTAAGTTATTAGAAATAATACCCGAAACAGACTAATTAGTCTAAGTTAGGCGGTTCAAATGTGACTTTTTCATGTCACATCATTCATCCATGTGAAGACAAAGTTCGAGTGTCCCTAATTTATATCCTAATTCATTTCAAAACTAAACGAAATATGAAATTCGAGCTGTAAAACAATACGGCAACACCCCGCCTATATGGACACCCGAAATAGTCCTTAATGTCCTTAACATGTTTCTAAACATAAATCATTCAAAGAAATTGAATAATAATTATCTAAATAACTTCAAATTACGAACCCAATAAAAATCTGACCCAACTATATAGTATTCGAAATAACTATCATAAAACCGTCAAATTCGAGCCAAATAAAAAACTCTGAACAGCTAAATATGTAGACCAAGTCGAATAGGATTACCTGGAAGAAGTTTCACTAAATTCCGACCACCAAACGCAAAGAAATCGACGAAACAAATCCGACCATTAAAAAGACCCAATCTCAACTCATTGTTCGTACTTACTGTTGTTTTTTTTTGAAATATATATGTATATACAAATAAAGAATTTCGACTACGATTGAAGTACATATTAGAAATAAGTTTAGGGATATATTTCCAGAATCTACAACTTTGAGTTTTCCGCGCCCATTTGGCCAATTTATTCGCTGATGAGTTTTAAGTTCTGGCAATGTGAGAGAACTGGATAACAGTGAATTGCAAAATATGATCTTTGATTAGCTGAATGTGAATTTTTGATTGGCATTGTATTGGATGCTTTGAATTTTTCAGATGCTAAATGAGACTTAGATTATCAATCTCAATTATGACGTACATATACTTGTGTTCTACCGCCCAACGAATTCTTGTAAGTATGGCTTTGGCATCACTTTCCTCACTAGTGCGAGCGCGCATTGCTTCTGCTTCAGCTTCAATGAATTTTGCATATGGATCATATTTAATGAAACTGATACCCATAAGAGTGCTCATGTCAACAAAAGATGCATCATCATTATTTTTTATTAGACCCTTCACCCGAGGGAATGTCATTATTTGTTGAATAACTTGATTAGAGGAGGTGTTCGTGTTTTGAAAGCATTGATCGCATCTAGCTTTCAATATGTACCATAAGATGGTACAAAAAATGAATATATATGTGATAGTGTGGGTCGTGTTATCTGAATCCTGCCAAAGAAAATCCAATCAGAGATGGAATACATATTAGCAAAGAGAATATTAAAATAAAACCATATATTTTTGACAAATTGACAATGAAGCAAGGCATGTTCAGGAGTTCTAATTTGAGTACAATTTGGGCACGTAAAGAGGTGTCTCATGTATTTTCCTATTCTTGCAAGCACTGGGAGGGTTGTTGAACAAACTTTCTACAGAAATATAGTAATTCTAGGGATGGTGTGGATGGACCAAATGAAATTCCAATTAACGCTAGATTGAGGGAGAGGTTGTTGAGTTTTGCATAAGTGCTTATACATCGAGTTAACAGAAAATTACCGAACGACGTAAGAGACCAGTGAATCTTATCCGAGCCATTCTCCAGCATGGCCATAGATTTGATAAGCTTGAAAGTAGGTTGATTTAAAATGGAGGTGAGAAGTTGATCATTATACTGATTATTCTGGATTAATTGGGAAACCATAGAGAGAGTCGAACTGTTATGATTCATCTGAGGTTGGTTAGTGTTCGGGATCCAATTGTCAATCCAAATATTGATTTAAGAGCCTGTTTGCACTTCCCATACAGTTAAGTCGTCAATAAGAGTGTAGTGTTGACGAATGACCTTCCAGATCCAAGAGTGTGACTTTTTTTGCTGGCACCTGATTTTGAGAATGATTGAAATATTTAGCTTTAAGCAGCTTAATGATGTGATGTGAAAACATCACATTTAGGTCACTTAACTAAGATGAATTAGTCCATTTTATACTTCGATTATAATAAGTTATGTTCATATTTATGACAAGGTACCATAACAGAACTATGCAAGGAAATGAGCTAAGGAGCCCCTTGGAAGAGTCAAGAGGACAAAAGAATCTAAGGAGATGTCCTTAGAGCCTAAGGAGCAAAAAGGAGGCAATAGGAGAGAAAAGATCATGAAGGCGGGGATTTTGGTCATTTGTACCTAAGAGGGTTAAAAGAAAGTTTAAAAAGGTCTATGGAGTCTTAGAAGCATGATGGTCAACTTGGTGAAGACAATAGATGAAAAGGAGAAGAAATGAGCAAGTTAAGAGACAAAGGGCAACATGGTCATTTTCACCCTTTGGTCAAGTTAGAAAGTCAATGGGTCCATCTAGAGGCTACATTTGTTAATTTAGAACTAAATGGAGTCAAAGAACAAGTCCAAATAGCTTAAAGGCACCCTCAAGCTATGGAACTTAAAGCCAAGGGTGATTTGCTCATTTGAGTCATTTATGGAGAAAATAGGGAAAACCCTCATTTTGGGTCATCTTCCTCCTTATGTGTTGAAATTAAGAGAGAGAAAATGACAATGGAGGGTAGGACTCATGGAGATTAAAAGATTCTAGAGTGGGAAAGCAGGAAAGAACCAAAAGGAAGTAAAATAAGAAGGTGGAGAAGGTAAAGAATGTGTCGTCCATGCGTTGAAGCTCTTCGCAATGGCTACCCAGCTCAGACAACAACTTCTTCAGCTCATTTATGGAATGGGAAATCTTGTTTTCCATAGGGTTTGGTTGGCCAGACACTCCTCTTGCTTCCTTTGAGTTCGTTTATTTGTATCTTCTTCTTCTTCCTTGGATTTCTAGGATTTTTTAAGCTATTATGATGAGACATGAAAATGTCTCATCTGAATCTCTTAACTAGAGCTAGTTGGTCTATCTCGAGCAGTTACTCTGACGAATTGTGTGTTTTTCTTGTCTAGGTGTCTTGAAGGAATTGAGGACGAAAAACGGTTAAAAACAGGAGAAAGAACTACGAGGGGCATTTTGGTCGTTTGTGATTCTGAAAATTTTGGTAAACATTGGTGCTCGGTTAAAAAGTAGAGCCCAAGATGAACTCGTGGACGAAAACAGAAGTCAAATCGGAGTCCAGAAGAGAAAGATAGTGTAAGTCAAAGAGTGGAGTCAAAGACAATGGACCAAATAAACTAAATACACGTGGCCTGCCATCTGGCGGTTCGGATAGATTGAGGGCTCTTGTCGGCTTAGGAGGGGTAGTGGTTGGGGACATTGGGGGACATTTTCATGTCCCCCAATGTCCGTGTTATTGGTTGGGGACATTTGAAATGTCCCCAAATGTCCGTGTTATTGGTTGGGGACATTTCAAATGTCTCCAAATGTCCCCAAATGTCCGTGTTATTGGTTGGAGACATTTCAAATGTCTCCAAATGTCTGTGTTATTCGTTCGGGACACGAAATTAGGGACATTTCAAGACAAATTGTTTTTGGGGACATTTGGAGACATTTTAGTGTAAAATTGGAGAGCTTTTGGAGAGAAAATGTCTCTCAAAATATGGAAGACACTTGGGGACATTTGAGTAAGGAAGATAATAAAAATAATTATTATTACCAAATCATATTATAATAATATTATCTTATTATTATATTACTACATTATTGTATTATTCTTATTATTATTATTATTATTATTATTATTATTATTATTATATATTTGAGTAAGGAAGGTAATAAAAATAATAATTATTATCAAATCATATTATTATAATATTATCTTATTATTATATTACTATATTATTGTATTATTATTACATTATATTATATTATATTATATTATATTACATTATATTATATTATATTATATTATATTATATTATATTACATTATATTATATTATTATATTACATTATATTATATTATATTATATTACATTATTATTATTATATTATATTATATTACATTATTATTCTTATATTATATTATATTATATTATATTATATTATATTATATTATATTATATTATATTATATTATATTATATTATATTATATTATATTATATTATATTATATTATATTATATTATATTATATTATATTATATTATATTATATTATATTATATTATATTATTATTATTATATTATATTATATTATATTATATTATATTATATTATAATAAATATTTACCAATTGTCCATCAATGTCCACAGATATCTACAGATGTCTACGAAAGTCGAAAAATATATATTTGGAAATATTAATTAATTTTTTTTTATTTCATATGGTAAGACAGTAATAATATTAAAAATAATAAATATCAACTAAATATCTATCAATGTCCACAGATATTCACGGATGTCTACGAAAGTCGAAAAATATATTTTCAAAGTAGTAGGGCAAATTTTTATTTCGTATGATTAGACAATAATGATTACATTAAAATAATAAATGTCTACCAACTGCCATCAATGTCCTCAGATATCCACAGATGTCCACAAAAGTCGAAAAATATATTATTGAAACATGAGTACAAATATATTATCATATGGTTTGACAATAATGATAATATTAAAATAATAAATGTCTATCAATTATCCTTCAATGATGAGATAATAATAATAATAATAATAATATCCACTACACATTTTGTCCATGGATTCAATATGTTGAAATGTCCCCAGGACATTTTGTCCATGAACCAAATGTCTTGAAATGTCTCTGAGACATTTTGTCTATGAATCAAATGTCCTGAAATGTCCATAAAGATATTTTGTCTACGGACAAATGTCCCGAAATGTCTTGAAATGTCTCTGGAACATTTTGTCTCTGAGTGTCCTCCAATGTCCTGAACCACTACCCCCCCCCCCCCCCCCCCCCCCCCCTTAGTCAATGGTGCTATTTGGAATTTGCTGGTATCCTAGATTCAGCGCATCGGAGCACCACGTGCCCACGTGCATCTAACGGCTGGGAGTATCTCAATCCACATAGCATCATCTAGAAGCTCATTGTAACCTTTTAAAATGTTTCGAGGCACACGATATCATCCCTTATTGCCAGCTTTAAAACGATTGGGTGATTCTCCAAATTAATGGGGAATCCCATCCTCTCGTCTTTATCCTCTCATCATTCGTAGTAGAGAGATAAAGAGATCTTTTTAGAAATGGAAAGATAGAGAACAGTTGAAAAAGAAATTTTGAGGTTATAGAGAAACAGTGAGATTGATAGAAGATTATTTGGTACGAGATTTCACAGAGATAACAGAAATTATAGAAAGTGATTAAAGATTTGAGATTCATTTGAACTTCATAGAGATAGAAATCCGAGAGAAATTGATCTCGATAGGGATTCAGCTAACAGTATAAAGAGATAGCTGGATTTTCGATTGATAGAGGAAATTAAACAGAAATAGAGGGAGAGTTCTAGATATTCTCTTGGGACAATGATTTTGAAGGAAATCTAGAGAGAGATTGCTGGAGAAGGAAAGAATCCTTATCGATATAGAGATTGAAGGGGGTGGTTGAAGGAGATTTTCGAAAATCTTAGAAAGATTAGGAGCTGGAGATTGAGAGAGGGATTCATATCTTTTTCTCTCATAGAAAGTTTTAGAGAGAGAGAGAAAGATCAAATGAGAATTATTGGCTGCATCTTCTTATAAACATAACAGAAACATAGACAAGGGGGGACATCTTATCTTTAATCTCATCTTTAGGGGGAGGTCGATTAGGTCTGAAACAGAATTGGGAGTTACCTTCTCCTTCTTCTTCTCAGAACAGAATAGAAACATCTTTAGAGCGTGAAAGAAGCTGGACAGAATTGTAGAGAGAGAGAGAATTTTATGAGTTATTCTTTTTATGTAACAGAGAACTTGTTTGAAGAGAGGAAGAGATCAGAAGTTCAATTCATATTGATTACTCATTCATATTCTTTCTGTATTTTCTTCTTTTTCTAATAGTTTTAGTGAGAGAAAGATTAGATGAAATTTAAAACAGTAGAGAGAGATAGAGAGAAATTGTATTGTTGAAGAAGACCCTGTTTGGTTCAAGTTCTTTACTGGAAAATCATTTTCTCGTGGAGTTGTGCTGGAAAATCATTTTCTCATAGGGCGTGTTTGGCTGCTGGGGGAAAACAATTTCCAGTGACAAAAGTTCAGTTTCCCCTCCATATTTCTCTTTTATTCTTTCATACTTACAAGTATTCATCCCGTTCATCATGAGTAACTAACCATCTTATCTAGGGTTTAGATGAAGTCTATGATTATAATTATTCTATAGATTTGATTTATATGTGAGTTGATTAATTCCTCGATTTTAGACCATTCATGTTATAAAACCCGAGTAATAGAAAGAATTAGTTGACTAGTGCAAGTATATCGTCTTTAGAATTGTTACATAGATGGATTCAAAAAACCCTAGGCTCCTCCACAATTGAGTTCATTTTCGTTAATATTTTATTATTTCATCACCAAAACAACTTTCAAAAACAAAAACCATGCCACTTCTAAGTCTTAGAATAGGTTTTACTTAGTCTATGAGGATCGACCCCGGTCTTACCGAGTTTTATTACTTAATGCTCGTATACTTGCGGATGGAGAACTTTTAGGGTAACCTTTTAGGCCCGTCACTAAGGGTTGTATTCAGTTATTTGAACTTGCTTGCGATGAATTTTAGAGAAATGTAGTTCTTAATATGAGTGATTTGTTAGGTTTTCCTCCTAAACCTAATTGTGTTTGGGCTAGTAAACCAAACCCGGGCCCTAGTCGAGTTTCTTTGGATCGGTGACTTAGATTGGTGGAATTAAGGTTAAGGTGAAGTCTATAATTACTACCTTAATCAATTAGAAGTAGAGAACACAATTAGAAACGCATAGGGGAAGAGAGGCAAGAGAAAGAGGTTGCCGAGAAGAAGGGCTGAACTTTTCAGCAAGTCTATGTTGTTCAAAAAATCCGACGGTGAGATCTTATTCGATTAAGCCAAAATTTTGCAGAGGTATTCCTAACTTGATTATCTAGTATCTGTACGGTGTGATTAGTGAATGGTAGCCGGAATCCTATTGAATTTAAGGTCGTTTTGGACATGCACATTTCTGGGTTGTTTTTGTTCTTTCTTGTGAGGGTTTATTCTTGTTTGAGATTGATTCCTTTTGGTGTTTGAGTCTCGGCTGTTGTTCCTTTGAACAAGGCATAGTCTGTAACTCAATTGCTTATTATAGTTGATTTGGTTGGACTACTAGTGTCGTGGTTTTTACTTCTCATATTGAGAAAGTTTTCCACGTTGAAATCGTTGTCCTTTTTACTTTCATTTGTTTGTTTATTGTTCCCACTATTCTTCATATTATCCTCATAACTAACACTAAGGCGAAAACTCTTATTTCCTCTGCGCCGGCTCGCCCCGTTTTTCCCAACAAGTGGTATCAGAGCTTCAAGTTAGGGAGTTCTTTTGATTGTGACAACTTTGGTTATTGCTTTGTTTGTGTTAGTGATGGAAAATATAGGTAAAATGATAAGTTTGAATGGTGTTAATTATCATCTATGGAAGGGTAAGAGGAAGACTTGCTCTTTGTGAAGGAATTTCACCTTCCGGTGTTTTATGAGAAGAAACCCGATGAGACGACTGATGATCAGTGGACATTGTACATCGCCAAGTTTGTGGTTTTAATAGGCAATGGGTAGATGATAATGTTAAAGGGATATCCCTGGCCCGCCATAATAGGGTAATGGGTCGGACAAGACTAAGTCCATAAAGGGTTAGTCCGACCGGCGAAAGCTAAGGGAAACCCTAATAGGACTTTGGTCCTAATAGGGGGGATTCCCAATTAGATGGTCCTCTTACTAAAGCTTATCTTTTCTGCGGGACTTTTAGGAATCCTTATTTGAGTGAGACTCTACTAAGGTATTGCCTATATAAGGACCAACTTAGAGTTCAGAAAAGGTGTGGAGTTTTTTCAGAAGAAAATCATGTCTCTCATACATCTCAGAGAGAGAAGAAGATTTAAGAGGAAAAGTTCTCATTCTATCTATCAAGTCTAGAATAAGGAGTTCTTCATCTCAACCTTCAAGAAGGTCCTAGCTGATTGAAAGGAGGGAGTTTAAGTTATACATTCGGTGTCTCAAGTAGAGGAGCTACACTTGAAGCTCTTTATCTTCCGAATACTGGTCGGGGTTTAGTTTGTGGGAAAGCGAATAAGGAATTCTTCTTTCCTTCTAGTTCATAGTTAGTTCATGTATGTTATCCTAAATAACTCAGTGTTAAACATTAGATTTTGAGATTCCTCTACCAACACTAGTTAGATGATTAGGGTAGTCTTAGAGACATGTAATTCCCAACAGTGGCATCACGAGCCATTTGCATGAAACTATCTTTGGCTACAACGAATTAGATTCAAACTTGAAAATGATAGATAGATTTCTTTGAATAAAGATTCGAACATATGTTTGATTAGTTTGAATGTGATTTAGACGTAATCAAATAAGTTTTTCAAATGATTTCAATGCATATAAACCTTAGATTTTGATATTTTGAAAATAGTTTTCAAAAAACAAGTTTTAGGGTTTATGATAAGTTGAAGAAAGTTTCACAAACAGCAGCCTTGGAAGCCAGAAGAAGGAAGAAGGAAGGGGCGGTTAGGGTTTCTAAATCGAAATTTAGAAAGATCCCTGACCAGGCCGACCAAGACGCGTCTAGGAGGCGTTTGGTGCGACCCAACAGCTCCCGGGAAAGAGTCCGAGACTAATCAAACATATGTTCGAATCTTTATTCAAAATTTAAGGAATCCCAGTCGCATTCGAACATGGGAATGTCTGAGACTTCCTGTCTCGGACATCCCAGATGCGTCTTGGATGTTGGGATTTACACGTATCTAATACATAACCTAATCATGTTACTAGTGTTGGTAGTGGAATCTCAATCATGTTACGATTAACACTAGGTTGTCCAGGATCTATACATAGAACATATCAATGAACTAGAATGAAGAAGAATACCTGGATTCGCTTTCCCACGAACTAAATTCCAACCAGTATTCGGAAGATAAAGAGCTTCAAGTGGAGCTCCTCTACTTGAGACACCGAATTGTATAACTCGAACCCCCTTCTTTTGAGTCACCTATGACCTTATTGAAGGTTGAGATGAAGAACTACTTCTTCTAGACTTGATAGAAAGAATGAGAATCTTTTCTCTAAAATCTTCTACTCTCTAAGATGTATGAGAGAGATGATTTTCTTCTGAGAAAATTTCACACCTTTTATGAACTCATAATGAGCCTTTATATCGGCATTACCTTGTAGAGTCCTACTAAAAAAAATCCTAAAAAATCTCTTTTAGAAAAGATAAGCACAACTTACTGTTTAAACTAACCGGGACTTCTTTTATGGAAAAAACCCTAATTAGGGTTTCCCACTCATATGGCCGGCCAAAGCAGCCCTTAATGGGCTTGCTCTGTCCGGCCCAACCCTATATAATGGCCGGCTAGGGGTCTCTCATTAAGGGAATCCCCGGTTGCCCCTTAAATTTGAGTTTTTACCTTTTCAGACTTCTCTTTCAAGCCCGATTCTTTCTATCTTTTAGACTGGATCATATCCATCTATTTTACAAGTTCCCATCAGTCTATTCTCACTATTCTAGTTACCAATTTTTATGTGTACCCCGTTGTAGGATCCGGTCTATGTTAGTCGCGGATAACCGAAGTGATCCCTTTAACAGAATGCAGGAGTCCCTTTAACAGAATACAATAGGTGACCTCTCAGCCGAACTTGACCTCCCCTTGACAACAGAGTTGTATTCTTCCTCTTAACCCTAAATCACCATGAAAGCTTAAAGCAAACTTTCTCTCTCTAAGATTTGTTGCTCAAAACAAAATCAAACATTATAGGAGGCAAGGCAATGATGAATGGAGCTAAAACCCTAAGGTTTCCGGCCAAAAAGAAGGCCGGAAAAACCACAAACGAATCCGGCAAGTCGAGAAGAAATTCCGGCCAAATATATACGCCCCTAGCTGCTGTCCGAGTCAAATATCAGCGTCCCTTGCATTCCCGTGGTTCCGGCCAAGTTCCGAGCAGCTATGGAGATGTGAAGCTGCTGTCCCGTGAAAGCTCGTAGCCGAGCTTCTGTTCACCTCTTCCCGAGCTGCTGTAATGGCGTTTTTTCTTGCTGTGCACGTTGAAGGCTGCTGGTCGTCTCAGCTGCTCCGGTCAGCTGATGTGCCGGCCAAGCTTGGTCGGTCTTTGTATGACGGCCAGCCAAAGCTTGGCCGGTTTCCTCCCTCCTCTCTCTTTCTCTCTCTCTCTCTCTCAACTTTTCACAAACCCTAGTTTCCTCATTCGATCTAGAAGAAGCCCCCTTTTGTTCTTTCAACATGGCCACATAAACCCTTGACTTGGTCTTCATAGATAGACTTGGTCTTCAGAAGAGAGGTGCTTATAGAATCTCTTTATGTTCCTTCTTCCTTAGACTCTTGGGCTTGGATTTTGATTTTAATATAAAACTCAAGGGAGTGCCCTGAACTTTGTCTCTACTTCCACTAATTTCCAGAAAAGACCAAAATAACCTTCGACTTATTGCTTCCGTAATTTCTTCGTCCGAACTCCGATTTGACATCCGTCTTCGCCGTTGGACTCACCATACACTCTACTTGCCATTTAAGCTCTGATTTTCACAAAATGACCAAACTACCCCTGGTGCTCTTTTCTTCCGGTCTCTTCCACGTGAGATGAAAATGTGATGAATTGCTTCGTTTTATTCCAAATCAAACGTTAAACTCCAAATAAGTTACCTACCAAGAAAAACGCATAAATAATTAGAAATAAAATCCGAAAAGAACTAACTCATCGAAGTTAAGCGATCCAAATGTGGCATTTTACCGCTACATCACTTGACATTCTTTACATAAAACAAGCGAGTACTCATATTTTGAGGAATCTCTTTGATTTGCTACATGAGAGTTATGACGTTCATATCTTCAATTTCTTGAAGTACTCTCACTTGGTGGGTTCCAGTGTATCCTATACACCCATGTAGTTGACATGAATTCTCCAATTCCTATAGCCCAAGAAATAGCGCTATCTTGTCAATCACTCATGCTAGTCTTCTTAAGTCATCGTTGTCCAATCGATGTCCTGGACTAGGGTTATTTTATAATGGATTGCTTCCATGTTCACTTAGCAGGGTTTCTTTCATTAGATCACGTATCTAATAAACCTGCCTAGAACTTTCCATCATTTTTGGACTGTCTTCTAAATTCTAAACCAAAAATTAGATGACGAAATAAATTTAATTTATTACGGATAACAAGAGTTTCTAAAAGTGAGTTCCCCACGTAAACTCTTTACGTGCCCAATTTTAAAGTCTCATAGGGCAGTCTTTCATGACCCTAAATCCTTATATTCGTTCATCTTTCATGTTCGATCTGAGGTGACAGTTTAGTTTTGTGAATTTAATCTACATTTTTGTTTTCACTTCGCTTGTCATTATCATGCTGAAGCACGTCTTCATCAGCTTTTGCGATAATGTCAGTTTTCTAGAAGATTCCTATCTTTATTTCCGGAAGATTGCTTTTACGACTTTCTTCAACTTTTGTTCTCAGAGATACTTTGTTAGATACTCCAAGTATTCTAGGAACTTCTCTGTTGTCTTATGGGTGACGTCATCAAATACTTGTGTATTTATAGATGTGCGGGTAAACTTTGATCATCTTTATAATCGATCTTATGTCTCGTGACGTTAGTATTCCCTCATGTGTGCTTTTGCTCATCAGAATTCGAAGTTCTGATTTCTTACTTAGTAGTGATCCATAAGAGATGGGTAAAATCTCTCTTCAAAGAGTATTTCTAGTTGGACTTCTTCAAAACTTCTTTTGAAAGAGTCTTTATCATCTGTTAATCTATAAATTTATAGATTTCGATGACCAAAATTTATTTATTTACCCTCGTCTGGTGTCCTATTGAGTCGGTTCCTTAACTGTTTCTCAATTCTAGTATGTCTCACATACAGGACATGAAACTAACTTGTTTAACTCCCACTTACCCTCTTTTCGAACAAGAATCTAACCATTCTTTTCAGAAATAAACCCTTGAATTTCTTTTATGAATGTTTTAGATACCAACTCTTACTTTCGATCCTCTTGACTGTTAGTCAATTTTCAGAGTCTAGTTCTGCTATAGTTTATGTGAGTCTTCTAAAGACTCAATGGGGTTTCTGAGCAATACCGTAGAACCTTCTTAACTCATCTTTAAGAAGTTTAGGTGAGTTCTTGTACTCCGATTGTGTTCTTTTGTTGCTCGGTTCGAATCACATTCAAATATTTTCTCCCACTTGTCTTCTTGAAACAACTCTTTTCAAGGAAGACACCACGAGAGCAACAATCTAATTTTGTTTCGATGTTATGAGTGAAAACCCCATATTTCTTCTTTTGAAGAAGTAAGAAACTATGTCCGAAGTTCTCAGACTATAATTGAAAGGCTATTTTAAAATCTTTCTAAAATCCATGTTCGTATGGTATTCTTTCAATTTCTATAGCACTTTTGGGTTTCTTGTGGGTATGCAGCTTATATTTAGACACTATCAAGTTGGAAAACTTGTTATGACTTAGACTATTGATCTTATCCATATTTTTAGACATACTGATTCATTACTGGATTTAGGTTAAGTTTCTAAAACTTCTCCTAAATTCGAGTACTTAGTTGATTCTAGTCACATTAACCACTATCTTACGTCCAACATAAGTTTTTAGTGATTAATTGACCTATGTTTTGTCATAAGAGATCTTGTCAGATCGGTTAGTTTGAACCATGTTTATTCTTTCAAATTTCATGTTCATCCTAGTTGTCTGACTAGATTAGAATAACTAATTGAATCGTTCGGTCTTTAATGTTTATAAGTTGAAATAGGGACTTTTCTTAAGAACATCATAAAATATCAAATCTAAATACTTTATTGCTCATAAATCCAATTTTAGAGAGATGTTCCAAAGAAAAAGGAAAAATTACTAATATCTAATAAAAGTAATGCCTATAGGAGATCAAAATCCTTCTGGAGCCTTCTCAGCAACTATTGCTTCTTTGATTCTTCGACAGGTTCATCTCCTTTCAGTTAAATACTCAGCTCCCATTTGCTCTTGTCATTCATAATGAAATGAGCGTTAGGTATCAAATACTTTTAAGGGAATTATATTTAATTGAATCAACTTTTAACATTTTTACCTTGTCCGGAGTTTCCAGCTCTGTGGTTCAGCTCTTCTTGGTAGCGTGGACAATCTCTTATCCATATATGAGATCTGTTACCACAGAATATACAGTTGTTGTTAGGAAGGATAGCTCTAGGTCTTCGGACTCGCCCGCCCCTTCTTGTCCTAGAGCGTCTCCTTCTCCTAATGCCTTCTGTTTCCGAGTCGGTACCTTCTTGAACAATAAGAATTTATTCTGTATTTTCAGGTACTACGAACTTGTTTTTGGCTACTTCCGAAATAGCGAGCAATCTTTCCAGTGATACTAATCCAATTTTTTGTTCAAAGTTGTTCCTTACTTGCTCAAATCCATCATGTAAGGACAGCAAGATTTTGTCAATCGCCATGTAAACATCCATAGGGGATCCCAACCACTTCAAGTCACTTAGATGGCCCATCATACTTAAGACATGAAGTCGGACTGGTTATCCTTCTCTCTGGCGTTTATCAAGTATGTATGAGAAGATCTTGAATCTTTCCATTGGACACTGTGTTTTGAACACAATTCTTAGATGTTGAATGATGCCATATGCATCCATGTCAATGAAAGTATCTTGATATTCCCTTTCCATGGATACTAGCATCAGTGTTGTCACTGGTCCTGACTTTATCTTGATAATATCATCTTGCTCACTTTCCTCTTTAGAAGAGGTTTCTGTAAGTACCGGGATCGGTGTGTCTAATACTTCTGCTAATCTTCCGAGAACCTTTCTTAGATTTCTTTCCCATTTAACATAGTTTGTGTTGTCCAATTTTTCCATCACGGTGTAGAGGTTGAAGATATCGTCGAATGCCATAATTAAACTACATGTAAAGAATGCAAAGTGACTTAAACTTGTTATCCTATCAAAATTTCCAATTTTGTCATATTATTCAAAATTCTTTATCCATTGTTTGAATAATACGATTCCTAGATCCCAATCCTTCGAAGTTAAGCGTACTAGGACACTGCCCTTAACCCCGTCGTCTTGGGTGAGTAACATCTTTACTAATCATACTCCTATGACTCTCGGTTGATTAGTTTCACACTTGAGTGTCAAACTTAATCCTTTGCCTCGAAATCCAAAACCCTTTTGTTGACTCGTTGAGTAAAACCAGTTTAGACGCGTAGACCTCTTCATAGATTTACCCGTATTGTCCCGAGGTAAAAGTTGGCACTCTGCGGAGGCAGACCCACCATTGATGAACAAGGGATTAACAAGTGTCTTATTTCTGGGTAGGCTTATACTCAAAATTCTTTTTAGGGATTATTACGTATTTTATCAGGTTTGCGTTACTGTGAACTCTATCGTAATCATTCGTGATTTTATACGTAAGTTTTTATGTGAATTCTCGTAAGATTTTTTTGTAAAATCTTAGTAGAGCCTCCTAAAAGATCTCATCTTTTAGTTTATTCTTGTTCGCCTAATGGTTCTTTGGGTTTTCATCCTTCAACCACCATTGATTACTCCCACTCGAATCATGATCTCATCATTCGATCCCTCAATGGATTTTCTAGACGCTATACTCTAAGTATTATTCGGGCATATACTCGTTTGTGCTTAAAAACAAGAATCGTTTACTTAACTAAAGGCAATACTACGCTACGTGATGGGTCATGAAAATGTCCCATCTGAGTCATTTTATTTACCCGAGTTAGTCCGTTTCGAGTGTTTATTATAATAAAATGGCTGATTTTCTTGATTAGGTGTTTCTTGCAGAGTTAGGTGTGAAAACGGTTAAAACGAGGAAAAGATGCATGAAGGGTAGTTTGGTCATATGGAGTCAAGGACATTCTGGTAATTTGTTCAAGGTCAGTGCATGGGTATAAATTAGAGTCCAAGACGAACCCGTAGGAGAAAACGGAAGTCAAATCGGAGTCCGGACGAAGGAATTAGCCAAAGTCAAAGTTGGGTCAAATGCTGTTGACCAAGTGGGACAATTTCGGTAGACGTTCGGGCCAGCGGTATTATGCGGGACACGTGGCGCAGCGTGAAGAGTGTGGTATCTAAGTTCCTTATTCACGCTAAGCATCAAAGTGGACCCTAATGTGCATGATACAGTGTTTCCGAAGCAACTTAGTTCCGTAGTCCCGTGGCCACGTTTTAATCTTATCCATCTGTTGCCGCGCAAATCAGATCCAGCGGTTGCTGAGTAACCATTTAGGTTTTCTACTTTTAAGCCCTCTGAAATTACTTTCTAGCCCCTCCTTTTGTCCTTCCTTAATTTTCAGCCTATAACTAATTGACAAGTGGGCCATCTTTTCACCACAACTCCTACCAAAAATTTCAGATTTGCCCCCAATTGTACTAGTTGATTCCTTAGCCAATGCTTATCTATTTCTTGGAGATAAAGTAACCAAACCTTTCCATTTTTACCCTTTTCAACCTAATCATCTAAAACCCTAGCCACCACCAATATAAATAAACATCTTCCTCACATTATTTGGTAGACTTCAACAACCCTCTCAAGAGGCTTCCTCCTCTAATTTCTAAGCCATTTCTCCTTCTCTCTTCTATCTTCTAACCCTAAATCCATTTCTTCTACTACTTTCTCTAGCCACCTTCATCTATTCTCTACAATTTCTTTCTCTTTTAATTTTTTGATCTACTTTCTAATTCTATCCAATTTTCTTCCCTCATTTTTTTCTACAACTAATTCCTTTCTAATTTCTTTTCTAAGCTTTTCTACTTCTACCTACTTTCAAAGTGCTATTAATTGGATTTGGAGCATAATTTGGATCATACTTGGGAACCATTGGAGCAAGGAATTGGGTGATTTCTTTTCTTTGTCTAATTTATTTCCATGTATTTTAGTTATTGAATGTATATGTCTTTAAATTTAATGAGTAGCTAATCTTGTATTCAGGGGGTAGAGGAAACCCATACTTGGCCTTATTTTGAAGTATGTTATTGATTAATAAATCCATCTATTGAGCTTCAATGCCTATTAATTGTCATTTCATATAGATTTTATGGTCTTTTCATTGTTCATGCTTCATGGTGAGATATTTCATGCTTTTGTTAAGTTATTAGATGGGGTATGCTTATTGGATGATGAATGATTCATAAGGAATATAGCCTTTATATGATGATCAATTAAAACACTTCATTTTGAAATGTGTTATTAAAGAATATCTGCCGAAATCTAAATAGTTTATTATGTTAGAGTTTGAGTTATATATGAAAAAAGGAATTTGTTAATTTAATGGATGCTTTAGATAGTCGATTTATGTGGTGGAATCAAGAACCCTAGATTTCTTTCCCACCTTGATTTCATTCTTATTAGTCTATTAGTATTGTTTTCTTTTTAATTTAGTTTTCAAAAACAAAAATTAATGAATGGAGTGTTAATTTAAGATTTAATGTGAAGTTACCTATCCCGTGGAACGATTCTCAAACTTATTAGAAGTACTATAACTTGATCCCTACAGTTGGGGAAAAGACCTATTTAGGCCCATCACTAAGCATTCACATATACATACTAAATATATGACAATCATGAACAAAGTATGTGACCTAGATTCGTTTCTAGGTTTTGCTATGTTTCATATAGCTAAATGTGGGATATTGTGACATATCTATGTCTAATGGGCTTCTAAGTCAATTTTCATAAAATTCGGACTTATAACCCACTTAGTTTCTTCGTTTATGATTTCCAAAATCAAACTCGGAAAAACTCTGTTTTGGGCTTTCGGATAGCCCGGGTCAAAGTCGGAAAAATAATGTTTCGAAATTGGAAGAAAAAGTAAGAAAATCACCCACTCGAGTCAAGCCTCAATAGGCCAAGTCAAACTCGAAAAAACTCAAGTCAACCTTGGTCAAAAGTCCCTTTGACAAGTCTCGGTCAAGGCTAGTCAACATTTCGGACTTTTCGGGATTTAGTTCTAGACCATGTTTGATGGCACGTGCTAGTCGCGTCCTAGACGCGGTCTAGCACGGCATGGGCCCAGGCAATGCACGGTTGGAACGAGTATGGACGGGACATGTGTCTCGGACTCTAAGTCCCGAGACACGTCTGGTAGCATCCAGACGCATCCTAGATGCGTCTGGATGCTTGTCCCTGGTCTCGGTCCTAGACCGAGACCATCTGGGATTCCCAGGCGCGTCTGGGACGTCTAGTCCCATTCGGACTGGGGTTCCAGACGCGTCTGGATGTCCGAGATGCGAGCATCTCGGACTCCCAGTCCGACCAGGACAGGGAATCCCGGTCTTAGTAGGACCGGGACTTTTGTCTCGTGTTTCACGGTCTCGGGACTCTGTTCCGAGACCTTTTGGCCTGGTCCGGACGCATCCTAGCTGGTCCGGACCCGGGAGGAATTTCTAATATTCGAAATTCCTCCTTCCAACTGATTTCCATCATGTTCTTCCTACTTTTTCTCATGAAAAACTGTTGTTTTCCATGGAAAAGCTGCTGATTTTTCAATATTTAATAGGGTTATTTCCCAAATAGCCCCCAATTTTGTGACCGGTTTCCTGCCTATCCCCCTACTTTATCAAAAATACACAGATAGCCCCCTTTTTCAGTTACCGTTATTACTCCGTTAACTAGTCATCACCTCTCTCTCCTCCATCTCATCACCTCTCTCTGCCACCTCACCTTCTCGCCACCTCATTATCTTCACCTCTTCACCGGCGAAGGTCGCCGGCCGGTCAATTTTCCGGCCGGCGACCTTCAAACATCAAAAAAAATTTATCTCTCTAGATCTGGTATAAACCGTTCTGGCTTCTCCTCCCGCAATCGAAATTCTTCTTCATCAGAACGTTTTATCGGTTTATTCTCTCGATCTCAACCTGCAAACATTAATGGAGATAGTATTTTATCATCTGATGTTGATGATGAACTCGATGAATATGACGTTTTTTGGATCAGAGATTTCACTCAATCCAACAAATGTTCGGATCATAAATCAATCGAGTTCCGAATCTAAACGGGAAAACCAACCACTAGGTTTTCGGCTGCCGAAAAGATTTGGTATTCTTACTGCTTTACCGGAGGATAGTAAAAACAAACCCTAATTGCTGCCCCTTTCAATTCATCATCGTCAAGGATGATTCCATCAATTCCTAAATCTAAAATCCCTAGAGAAAGAGATTACTTTCTTTCATTACCTTCTGGAAAAATTCATCGGCACCGGTTAATGTTCTGGTACTTTCAAAGGCGGCAAAAATGAGGATCTGGTAGATCACCCAAAACAACATTTTCAGTTCTTGAAGGAGTTGGAAGTACATTTAAAGGAAGAGATTTGCGCCAGGTCAGAAATGTTGTGTGTAGACAAAAAAGTTTTCTTGATTGAAACATTTTGATCTAATTTTTTTTTTGTTTAATGTTCTTCTTTGAAAACCCCTAATTTCGTTTTCAATTAAAGTCAGGTTTTGATTAGGGGATAATGAAATATACAGTTTACCATAATAAAACCAATTTAATCTTTTTCATCTTATCCTTCCTTGTTAGATTAGGTATCATCATCAACAAGATCACTACTAAAGGTTTCATCGTGGGAGCGATTTTGATTTTGATTCTTTGCTGTTAACAGAGAGATGTGTAAATTGAAAAGGAACCTTCTTTGGCACTTTCTCTCACTAGATTTTTTTTCCTTTCTCTTCCTTGAGTGGTTAATTGATGGGAAAATTGTTAGCAGAGATGAAAGGAAAGAGGGATTAGGGTTTCCTGAAAAACCCATGTTTTTATATGCATCAGTTTGGGATGCTAGTTATATTGAGAAGGAAGATGGACTGGCCATTATGATGGTTTTGATACACGATCTAGAGAGAGAGGAGAGTTAAAAAAAATTATTTTTTAGTGAGAGAGAGGAGAGTTTAAAAAAAAAAAAATTAAATGTTTGTAGGTCGCCGGTCGGAAAATTGGCCGACCGGCAACCTTCGCCGGTGAAGATGATGAGGTGGCGAGAAGATGAGGTGGCAGAGAAAGGCGATGAGTTGGATAAGAGAGAAGTGATGACTAGTTAACGGTGTTATAACGGAATCTGAAAAAGGGGGCCATCTGAGTATTTTTTATAAAGTAGGGGGCTAGGCAGGAAACCGGTCACAAAGTTGGGGGCTATTTGGGAAATATACCAAAATTTCATGATTTTGAACTCCGATTTCCAAAAAATTTGATCCGTTGGATCCATTTTCGAAAACCCTTTCCAAAAACCATATAATTTTAAATATTTTATGCATTGAAACCCTTTCAAATACATGTTTGAAGGTGTTCTAAAACTTTTTCAAACAAATCAAAATTTTGTTCGAATCTCTATTCAAACAATTCTTTCTATCAATCTTAAGTTCGAATCTAATTCGTTCTAGCCAAAGATAGTTTCATGCAAATGGCTCGTGATGCCACTGCTGGGAATTACACGTATCTAATACATAACCTAATCATGTTACTAGTGTTGGTAGTGGAATCTCAATCATCTTCTGATTAACACTAGGTTGTCCAGGATCTATATATGAACATATCAATGAACTAGAATGAAGAAGAATACCTGGATTCGCTTTCCCACGAAATAAATTCCAACCAGTATTCGGAAGATAAAGAGCTTCAAGTGGAGCTCCTCTACTTGAGACACTGAATTGTATAACTCGAACTCCCTTCTTTTGAGTCAGCTATGACCTTCTTGAAGGTTGAGATGAGGAACTGCTTCTTCTAGACTTGATAGAAAGAATAGGAATGTTTTCTCTAAAATCTTCTTCTCTCTAAGATGTATGAGAGAGATGATTTTCTTCTGAGAAAATTCCTCACCTTTTCTGAACTCATAATGAGCCTTTATATAGGCATAACCTTAGTAGAGCCCTACTAAAAAAAAAAATCCTAAAAAGTCTCTTCCAGAAAGGATAAGCACAAGTTAGTGTTTAAACTAACCGGGACTTCTTGAAGGTAGAGATGAAGAACTCCCTCTTCTAGACTTTGATAGATAGAATGAGAACTTTTCTCTAAAATCCTCTCTCTCCAATAGTTGTGTTAAGAGAGTGATTTCCTACTGAGAAATTTCCACACCTTTTCTGAACTCATAACGGGTCCTTATATACGCATTACTTTAGTAAAGTTCTACTCAAATAAGGGATCCTAAAAGTCACTCAGAAACGATAAGCATAAGTTAGAGTTTAATCTAACTGAAACTCTTAATTAGGGGTAAAACCCTAATTTATTGTTTCCTTATCCTATGGCTGGCCAGACTAGCCTTTAATGGGCTTAGTCTGTCCGGCCCAATCCCTTTAAGTGGCCGGCCATGGAATCCTTGTTTGCCCTTAAAAATGGGTTTTGCTCTTTTCGGGCTTCTCTTTCGAGCCCGATTCTTTTTTACCTTTTGAGTGTCATCAGACTGGATCATATCCATCTATATACTAGTTCCCATCAGTCTATTCTCACTATTCAAGTTACCATTTTTATGTGCAACCCGTTGTACGATCCGGTCTATGTTAGTCGCGGATAACCGAAGTGATCCGACAATCGTAAGCGGCTTCTAGCTAAGCATTACGACTCCTAATTGAACCGGATTGATTGATCTTCCAAATAAAGTCATCATTAGTGTAACATCCCACGTTTTCAAGGTTAATTGAAGGACTATTTGACATTTAGGTCAAATCAAAAGAAGGGTTAAACAACAAAGAGGACAAATTAGGGGGTATTTTGCGAACATGGAAAAACCAGGGACCAACTGTAAATATGGCAGATTCTGAAAATGGTTTTTGCCCGGTGGGTTTGTAAGCATGTGGATTTTTAATTTGATTGGTTAATAAAATTTGTAAATGGATTGACCCAAATGTTGGCTTATAATAATATTTAATTATTTTAAAAAAAAACCAACCCATACCTAGTCACTGCATGCTTATACACCTGCCGTCCCAATTTCCATCTATCTCACCCCACCTTTTATTCCCCTTTCCATCTTTGTCCCAAATTGATTTGAGAATCAATAAACAGCATTGAGACTTAGCCGTGGGAAGTGAAAGAAATTTAGGGTTCAGCGGCTATGAAATTCTTTCGTCGATTTCTTCGTGATGGTTTGTCGGAATTCAGTGAAACTTCTTCCAGGTAATCCCACTCGACTTGTTCTACATATCTATCCGTTTAGAATTTTCAATTTCGTCCGTATTTGGTGGATTTATGATAGTTATTTCGATAACTGTATAGTTATACTAATTTCATTTAGGATCGAAATTTGGAGCTATTTAGACAACTATTATTCGATTTCTTCTAATGATTTATGTTCAGGATCATGTTTAGAATGTTATGGACTATTTTGGGGTGATCATATATAGACGAGGTGCTGCCGAATTATTTTACGACTCAAATTTCAGATTTGGTCTAGTTTTTGGAATAAATTGGAATAGAGATAGTTACCCGAATTTTATCATATTTCATATGAATGGACAATTTCAGTTATATCTTTATATTAAGGGGTTCAGTATATGATTCGTCAACTTATGAAGATTCTAAAATGTAAAATAGAGTTTATGGGAAGTTGGTCGGTTGATTCTTATGCATTTCCGATATTCAGGAGACATAGTCACGAAGTTAGAGATCGATTCGATAGATACTTGAAGTCTTCCGAAGTTAGCGAATTTGCTTTTAAGTTTTCATGGTTTTGTTTTAATGATTCTTTTTATTTACGAAGGTTCTTAGTATAAGAACCTAATGCTTCTATTCGATTTTTGGTTATTCTTTCTTATCCCAGAGTATGCGAATGAGGAGGAATAAGGTCGTCTGGTAGGCGGGAGTCTTTGGTGATGCAAGGACTGAGGTAGGGGTTCTGAATCCTTTATCCAGCATAGTTTTATAGATAATGAATATGCTAGATTATACAGTTATATATGCGCCATTATAACTAGAGTTTAGGTAGCATGAAACTCGATTTATGTGAGGAACTGAAATATGCTTGAAATGTTTTGATGCGATATGAGAAATGTTTTCGAACTGATTTTACGATGATTGTGAACTACTGGAGATTTTCTTGTATGTACCCGACTGCGGATTTTGTCAACCTACGGGCATGTAGCCATTGAGGGTAGGATGACATGTGGACACGGGTGTGATCCGTGTGAGACCGGTGAGGTGGGCGACACTAGTCATGAGACTCGTGGGAGTAGAGTTCTTCACTTGCTGGCCATTGGTGCTCGTGCCTCCAGCTCGAGGCTCAGGGCCGTACACCCTGACCGCTCGCCTGGGAGGTGACATTGATTGGGAATCCCTCTGCTTTGTGGCGATATGACTCTTGGTTGTTCCACTTCCGTGTTTGATAAGATAATGAATATGAATATTGGTTTTGAGATACGAATGTAAATGGAACTGATTTTGAAAGATTGCATTAGATACATGACAGGGTACCGAAGAGAATGAGGTTCAGGCCTTCCATGGGTATTGGGGGACGGCTCTCTTATTCGAACTCGGTGATCAAAAACTTATTTAGATATTTAAGGTATATATGTATCATGAGGTAAACTCTTCAATGATTGCGGAGTCCCTTAGTGGGAGAGGGGCTTACCGGCTAGGGGTAAGTCTCTTTCTCGAGGAGACGTAGTGCATTAGCTAGTGCCATAAATGGGCTGGTACTATCTAACGCACTCTAGGTTCTCCTGAGGAACTCTCCTCTTATTGGGAGCGCACCATGGGTGGGCAGCTAATCACTGCTATTGCTTGCTAGATTAAGGAAAA
Source organism: Eschscholzia californica (assembly GCF_041429995.1). Taxonomy (NCBI): domain Eukaryota; kingdom Viridiplantae; phylum Streptophyta; class Magnoliopsida; order Ranunculales; family Papaveraceae; genus Eschscholzia; species Eschscholzia californica. Next base: position 24,971,101 of record NW_028238309.1, on the reverse strand, counting down.
TGGTTTTGTATATAGTATATACGGTAACTGGTTTGATAACTCGCTTTGTCATGATGTTTACAACTTATTAAAGGAACTTTTGAAAACGTGATGGGTTTTGGATTGGTCTTCAACCAGAATAACTTGTGTCGGTGAGTATTCTGACCCCCTACTAGTTGTTAGTGTGCAGGTTCTTGGTTGTAGCCTCGAGGCGGAGTGTGTATTCCGGCCAGTGATCTTGTCTGACGAGGCTAGTGGCGTTGCGTCGTTTTCTTCGGTTGTCGTTTATTCGCTTTCCATTATTTTAAAGTTAGGTATTTATTGCAGAAATCAACCTCTAATATGTATATACGTAAAACTTAGAGTTGTTTATAAGTTGTATCGATGTTTTACGAGGCGTTTGTATGTGTGTGGTTCGGGTTTCGACCCGAACTGAGTTGGGTTTGTTTAGCTTCCGCTCGATAGTTTATTTCTTTGTGTATGCGAATGTATGGTTTGCATGACAGGTTTTGCAGGTGCGACCGGTTCGATTTACAGAGGAGACTCTGCCGGATTTTAGTCTCGTCTGTGAATTGTCGGGGCGTGGTCGTGTCTATTTTGGGACACGGGGCGTCACAATTATCCTATAAGCCAAATCATACGCATTGCCATCTTGGTCGAAGGACACTCCTTCGGAAGGTTATACCTTCAGACCTTTAGGATATATTTCTATCAGGAAGGTCATACCTTCAGACTTATAATATATCCCCTTCAGTCTCCCACTTGTACTTAGAACAAGTGCAATGCTCGATTTCCCATGTCTTTTCATATCTCATCTGATACGTCAAACTTTATCGGACTTTCTTGACCGGGAGGACAGATTGTCAAACCAAATGATTAACTATTTAATCCATTTAAGCACGACCATGCATTTCCAGTTGTCATTCCTCAAGTGGCCTAGAGATACTTTATCCTAACTCTCATTAGGAAGACATATTCCATTTTTGTACTCCCACTCAGCTTAATGTCTATCCTGTCTTTCCTGGCCTACGTCTTTATAACCTCCTTTTACGGTGCGGCGTTTGACGGGACCAAAGCTCGACCTTCCTTACATAAGATGAGCAAGTACTCATATTTTGAGGAATCTCTCCAATTTTATAAATGAGAGTCATGACGTTCATATCCTCAACACTTAAAGCACTCTCACTTGGTGGGGTTTCCAGTGTATCTTTATACACCCATGAAGTTGAATTGAATACCCTTATTCCTATAGCCCAAGAAACAACTCTATCTTGTCAATCACTCATGCTAGTCTTCTAATTAAGTCACTGTTGTCCAACCAATGACCTGGACTAGGGATATAATATAATGGAACGCTTCCATGTTCACTTAGCAGGGTTTCTTTCATTAGATCACGTATCTAATAAACCTGCATGGAACTTCCCACTATTTTGGACTGTCGTCTAAATTCTAAACCACAATTTAGATGACGAAATAAACTAATTTATTTCGGATAACAAGAGTTTGTAAAAGTTAGTTCCCCACGTAAACTCCTTTACGTGCCCAATTTTAGAAGTCTTTTAGGGCAGTCTTTCATGACCATAATTTCTTAGATTCGTACATCTCCCATGTTTGATCTAAGGTGACAGATTAGTTTTGTGGATTCAATCCACTTTGATTTCCACTTTTCTTATTATTATCGTGCTGAAGAACGCCTTCATCAGCTTTAACGATAATGTCAGTTTTCTTAAACTAAAACTAACACTTCCTAAGTCCTAATTGTATTTTCTTTCACTAGTAGATTTTACAACGACTCCCACTGTGAAAAACCCTTTTCACTTGGTTGTCCTTCCTAAAAGATTCTTATCTTTATATTCAGAAGATTGCTTTTATTACTTTCTTCAACTATCTACTTTCAGAAACTTTCTCTTAGATGCTGTAAATATCTTAGGAATTTATCTTAGATTGCTTTTATTAGTTTTCTTAAACTAAAACTAACACTTCCTAAGTCCTAATTGTATTTTCTTTCACTAGTAGAGTTTGCAACGACTCCCACTGTGAAAAACCCTTTTCACTTGGTTGTCCTTCCTAAAAGATTCTTATCTTTATATTAAGAAGATTGCTTTTATTACTTTCTTCAACTATCTGCTTTCAGATACTTTCTCTTAGATGCTGTAAATATCTTAGGAATTTATCTTAGATTGCTTTTATTAGTTTTCTTAAACTAAAACTAACACTTCCTAAGTCCTAATTGTATTTTCTTTCACTAGTAGAGTTTGCAACGACTCCCACTGTGAAAAACCTTTTCACTTGGTTGTCCTTCCTAAAAGATTCTTATCTTTATATTTAGAAGATTGCTTTTATTACTTTCTTCAACTATCTACTTTCAGAGACTTTCTCTTAGATGCTGTAAATATCTTAGGAATTTATCTGCTGTGTATGGGTGACGACATCAAATACTTGTGTATTTCTAGATGTGCGGGTAAATGTCGATCATCTTTATGATCTTATGTCTCGTGACATCAGTATTTCCCTCATGTGTGCTTTTGCTCATCATAACTTCCAATTCTGATTGCTTGGCAGTGATCCATGAGAGATGGGCAGAATTTCTCTCCAAGAGTCTTTCTCATTAGACCTCTTCAAAATTTGTTTTGAACGAGTCTTATCATCTGTTAGTCTATACCTTTATAGATTTTGATGCCAATTTAATTTATTTACCCTCGTCTGGAGTCTTATTGAGTCAGTTACTTAACTATTTCTCAATTCTAGTATGTCTCACACACATGACATAAAACTGTCTTGTTTTACTCCCACTTATTGAGTCCGTTACTTAACTGTTTCTCAATTTCTAGTTAGACCTCTCCAAAATTTCTTTTAAACGAGTCTTATCATCTGTTAAATACTCAGTTCCACTTGCTCCTATCATTCATAATGAAATGAGCATTAGGTATCAAATACCTTTCAAGGGAAATGTATTTAATTGAATCAACTTTTACCATTTTTACCTTTTGCGGAAACCGCCGTTCCGTTTTTCTTGTCTTCCAGAAATTTGGGACAGTTTCTCTTTCAATGGCATATGCCATCACAGTAGAAACATTTGGAGTCAGAAGAGGAGTTTTTGGTTTTGGCAACTTGTTTGCCCTTTGCTTTGCCAAATTTCCTTTTATTCTTCTGTTTCCCTTCCCATTTAAATCCTTTGTCCTTCTGAAACATTAGAACTTCTTTCTTTGGTTCAGCTTCTACGATATTCTCCTCGGCTGTCTGGAGCATTGCAAGTAGTTCCTCCAAAGATTTATCCCATCCATTTATATTGTAGTGCATTCTGAATTGATTGAGCCCATTATGAAGTGAATGCAGGATGATATCAGTGGTGAAATCCCGCCATGATCGACTCATAGTCGTGCTAGTTTCTCAAAAAGACTGATCATTTTGAAAACATGTAGCCCTACAGGCGTACCCTTTTGAAGGCGGCAATCTAGTATTGCCTTTGACGTCTCGTACTTCTCCATTCTGGACTTCTTTTGGAACAATTCCCTAAGTTATCCTATCATGGTGTAAGCATCCATGTGTATGAACTTATGAAGATTAGGATCCATGGTTGCTAACATTAAGCACGTTACGGGCTCCGATTCCCTCCGAAGTCTCTTTTCTTGCTCCTTTTCCTCATTAGTGGATTCTTTCATTATTATCGGAATAGGAGTGTCTAAGATAGTGCTTTGTTTTCGGATCTGAGGACGAGCCCCAAGTTCCATTCCCATACCTTAAAGTTATCTCCGTTCAGCTTTTCTTTCTCTATGAGCCAACGGATGTTGAGAGTTTCTTTGTTTGTCATAATTAAACTACATGTAAAGAACGCAAAGTGACTTTAAACTTGTTATCCTATCAAAATCCTAATTTTTCCATATTATTCAAGATTCTTTTCTCTTATTTGAATAATACGATTCCAAGATCCCAATTCTTCGAAGTTAAGCGTACTAGGGAACGGCCCTTAACTCCGTCATCCTGGGTGAGTAACATCGTTACTGATCATACTCCTATGATTCTTGGTTAATTAGTTTCACACTTAAGTGTCAAACTAATCCTTTGCCTTGAATCCAAAACCCTTTTGCTAACTCATTCAGTAAAACCAGTTCAGACGCTTAAATCTCTTCATAGATCTACCCGTATTGTCCCGAGGTAAAGATGGCACCCTGCGGAGGCAACCCACCATCGATTAACAAGGGATCAACAAGTGTCTTATTTCAAAGTAGGCTTTTACTGAAAATTTCTTTTAAGGGATTATTACGTATTTTATCAAATTTGCGTTACTGTGAACTCTATCTTAACCATTCGTGACGTATACGTAAGTTTTTATGTGAATTTTCATAAGATTTTATCTTAAAACCCTAGTATAGCCTCCTAAAAGATCTTTATTTTTTAGTTTAGTTCTTGTTCGCCTAATGGTTCGTTTGGATTTTCGTCCTTGAACAACCATTGATTACTCCCACTCGAATCATGATCTCACCATTCGATTCATCAATGGCTTTTCTAGACCCTATACTCCAAGTGTTATTCGGGCACATACTCGTTTGTGTTTAGAAATAAGAATCGTTAACTTAACGAAAGGCAATACTACACTACACAATCACATATATATACATACAAATATATGATATTCATAAAATAAAGTATGTAACCTAGATTTGTTTCTAGGTTTTGCTATGTTCCGTATAGCTAATTATGGGATATTGTGACATTCCCATGTCTAATGGGCTTCTAAGTCAATTTTCGTAAAATTCGGACTAATGGCCCACTTGGTTTCTTCCTTAATGATTTTCAAAATCAAACTTGGAAAAACTCCATTTTGGGCCCTCGGATGGCCCGGGTCAATGTCGGAAAAATTATGTTTTGGTATCGGAAGAAAAAGCAAGAAAATCTCCCACTCAAGTCAAAGCCCGATGGGCCCAAGTCAAACTCGAAAAGACTCAAGTCAAACTTGGTCAAAAAGTCCTTTGACTAGTCTCGGTCAAAGCTAGTCAATGGTCCGGACTTATAGGGACGGATGCCAAGATTGTCTCGGTTGGGACGTGCTGCACGCGTCCTAGCATAGCACTTGGCCGTCTCGGACTCCATGAACTCGTCCTAGACGCGTCCAGTATTTTGGACGCTAGGTCGTCTCGGACTCCAATTCCGAGACGTGCTTGGACGTAGCAGACGTGTCCTAGACGCGTCTGGAAGCCTCCAGACGCATTCTAGATGCATCTGGTCGCTTCAAACGCATCTAGATGTGTCTGAATGTGCCTCCCTGGTCTCGGTCCTAGACCAAGACCATCTGGGAATCCCAGCATCCGAGACGCGTACGTCTCGAACCATCCTAGTCCGTCTCGGACTGGGACTTCCCAGACGCATCCTAAACGCGTCTGGGATGACCGAGATTCGATCATCCCGAACTCCCAGTCCTGTTGGGACTAGGAATCTCGGTCTTACTCGGACCGGGACTTCCTGTCCCATGTTTCTCGGTCTCGGGACAGTTAGGTCGGTCTGGACGCGGTCTGGCCGGTCCGGCCTATAGGTTTTTGGATTTTTCCAAAAACCTCCAACCGACTCTCTTCTTCCTTCTTCTTCCTACTGTTTTTCATGGAAAAATTGTCGTTTTTCCATTATTCAACACCAAAACTTCATGATTTTGAAACCCGTTTTTCAAAATTTATAATCCGTTAGATCCGTTTTAGAAAACTCTTTTCAAAAACATCAAAATCTAATTATTCCATGCATTGAAACTCTTTATTTTGGATTGTCGTTTCGGAAGACATGTAATGACTAGGACTTTTGATTTTATCAAAGTTTTTTTTTTTGCCATTTAGATTCATTACTTGATTTTGGTCAAGTTTTTGGAACCCTTTCCTAAATTCGAGTACTTAGAGGATTTTAGTCACATTAACAATAATCTTATGTCTAACATAAGTATTAGTGATTAATTGACCTTTGTTTTGTCATAAGAGATCTTTACAGACTACTTAGTTTGAACCATGTTTATTCTTTCAAATTCATGTCCATCTTAGTTGTCAGACTAGATTAGAATAACTAATTGAATCGATAGGTCTTAATGTTTGTAAGTTGAAATAAGCACCGATCTGAGAACATCATAGAATATTAAAACTAATACTTTATTTGTTATAAATCCAATTCTAGAGAAGATGTTCAAAGAAAATACTAAAATCTAATAAAAGTAATGCTTATAGGAGACTAAAATCCTTCTTGAGCCTTGTCAACAACCATTGCTTCTTCTGCTCTTTGACAGGTTCGTCTCCTATTAGTTAAATACTCAGCTCCCATTTGTTCCTGTCATTCATAATGAAATGAACATTAGGTATCCAATACCTTCAAGGGAAATGTATATAATTGAATCAAGTTTACATTTTTACCTAGTCTGGAGCTTCCAGCTCCGTTGGTTAGCTCTTCCAAGTAGCGTGGGCAATCTTTTATCCACATATGAGATTTGCTACCACAGAATATACAACTATTGTTAAGAAGAATGGTTCTTGGTCTTGGGACTCGTCCGCCCCTTCTTGTCCTAGAGCGCCCTCTCCTCCTAACGCCTTTCGTTCTCGGATTGGTACCTTCTTGAACACTAGGAATTTCTTCTGTAGTTTCAGGTATACTGGATCTACTTTCAGTAACTTCCAGAATCGCAAGCTAGCCTTCTAGTGACACTAATCCAAATTTCAGTTCAAAATTGTTTCTTACTTCCTCAAAGCTTTCATGCAGGGATAGCAAGATCATGTCAACAGCCATATAATCATCCCTAGGGGTTCCCAACCACTTCAAGTCATTTAAATGATCCATCATTTCTAAAACATGGTATCGGACTGGTTTCCCTTCCTTTTGACGTTTATCCAGCATAGATTAAAAGATCTTGTATCTTTCCATTCGACATTGTGAGTGGAACAATTCCCTTAGTTGTCGAATGATAGTGCATGCGTCCATGTCAATAAATCCATCTCTGAGTTTACTTTCTATGGAGATTATCACTAACCCTGTTAGTGGTCTCGACTTTCTTTGGATTAAGTCTACCTGCTTACGTTCCTCTTCAGAAGAGGTTTCTGTAAGTGCATGCGTCCTAGACGCGTCTGGCCGTTCCAGTCCAACTCTAAGTGCGTCTGGACGTGCTTCTCTGGACTCGGTCCTAGACTGAGACCAACTGGGAATCCCAGCGTCCGAGACGCGTACGTCTCAGACCGTCCTAGTCTGCCTCGGACTGGGACTTCCCAGACGCGTCCTAGACGGGTCTGGGATGTCCAAGTTTTGATAATCTCGAACTCCCAGTCCTGTTGGGACTAGGAAACCAGGTCCTACTCGGACCGGGACTTCTAGTCCCGTGTTTCTCGGTCTCGGGACGCTGTCCCGAGACCAGCTGGCCGGTAAGAACAGTGGGTTTTTAGAATTTTCTAAAAACGCCAAACGACCCCATCTTCTTCCTTCTTCTTCCTAATGTTTTCATGGTGAAAAGCTGTTGTTTTTTCATTATTCAACACCAAAACTTCGTGATTTTGAAACTTGTTTTTCAAAATTTATAATCCGTTAGATCTGTTTTTGAAAACACTTTTCAAAAACATCAAATCTAATGATTCCATGCATTGAAACTCTTTCAAGTACATGTTTGATTATGTTTAAATATAATTCAAAGTTTTGTCCGAATCTTTATTCAAACAATTCTATCTATCAATCTCAAGTTTGAATCTAGTTCGTTCTAGCCAAAGATAGTTTCGTGCAAACGGCTCGTGATGCCACTGTATGGAATTACATGTATCTAATACATATCTTAATCATGTTACTAGTGTTGCAAGCAGAATCTCAATCATCATATGATTAACACTAAGTTGTCCAGGATCTATACTTGAACTAATCTATGAACTAGAAGGAACAAGAATACCTTTATTTGCTTTCCCACGAACTAAATTCCGACCAGTATTCGGAAGATAAAGAGCTTTAAGTGTAGCTCCTCTACTTGAGGCACCCGAATGTATAACTTGAACTCACTCCTTTCAGTCAGCTAGGACCTTCTTGAAGGTAGAGTTGAAGAACTCCTTCTTCTAGACTTTGATAGATAGAATGGGAACTTTTCTCTAAATTTCTATCTCTGTAATAGTTGTGTGAAGAGAGTGATTTCCTTCTGAGAAATTTCCACACCTTTTCTGAACTCATAACTAGTCCTTATATAGGCATTACCTTAGTAGAGTTTTACTTAAATAAGGAATCCTAAAAGTCCCTCAGAAAAGGTAAGCATAAGTTAGAGTTAAATTTAACTGAAACTCCTAATTAGGGGTAAACACTAATTAGGGTTTCCTTATGCTATGGCCGGCCAGACTGGCCTTTAATGGTCATAGTCTGACCGGCCCAATCCCCTTAAGTGGCCGGCCAGGATCTCCCTCTAAGGGAATCCCTTGTTTGCCCTTAAAAGTGGGTTTTGCTATTTTCAGGATTCTCTTTCGAGCCTGATTCTTTTCTATCTTTTGAGAATCATCAGACTGGATCATATCCATCTATATACTAGTTCCCGTCAATCTATTCTTACTGTTCAAGTTACCATTCTTATGTGTAACCCGTTGTAGGATCCGGTCTATGTTAGCCGCGGATAACCGAAGTCCGACAATTGTAAGCGGCTTCTAGCAAAGCATTACGAGTTCTAATCTAATCAGATTGATTGATCTTCCAAATAAGGTCATCATTATCCTATAAGCCAAATCATACGCATTGCCATTTTGGTTGAAGGACACTCCTTCGGAAGGTTATACATTCAGACCTTTAGGATATATTTCTATCAGGAAGGTCATACCTTCAGACTTAGAATGTATCTCCTTCATAAGGCAACCGCATTAGTGGGCTGGTCCTGGATGCCCACTTCATATGGTCGGACATAACATGGCTGGCCTATCTCCTTTGATCCGGGTTTCCTTTAGGGCCCTATTTTTCCTATCTTTATCCGGATCCAATCCGAACCTTTTGGGATCATAAAATTGGATCTAATCCATCCTTTTGCTTTGTTGCCTCTAGTCAACCCTCTCTGATCAAGCCACCACTCTTTGGTGTAACCCGTTGTAGGATCTACTGATGTCAAAAATTGGCCTTCTATTAGATCAGCATGAAAAAGGGAGTTGATGCATGACAGGCTCCATTATGTATGAATCCTCCGTTATGTTGGGGGTTGATTAGCCCGGCGTTCCTGCTTCCAACTCTGCTTCTTGCTCTTCTTCTCTTTATTCCAGCTCTGGGCTCCTGCTCCTTGCTCCAACTCCTTGCTCCTTTCTTCTGTTCGTCTGTTCCCAAGGGAGGAAAACCTGGAAAGGATTCGAAAACCGCTCCGACGCTCAAGCCAGTCAGGCTTCTCTTTGCAGTAAAAGAATGAACATTGATTGATCCTTTTGGGGGGAGAGTTATGAGAACTCTGAGTTTCTTGTGATCTTTTTGGGGTCAATCGATCATGTCCTGTGAAGGACGATGTGGGGGGCCTTTTATAGGCGATGTTAGGCCGACTGTGATTAGTGGCGGTGGTGAGGCGGTTGCCGTCAAACCGAAGGGAAAGTTTCCTCTCATGAGTATCCAGGGTTTCTCTCAAAGTCTATCCTGAATCTTTGATAAGTGGAAGTTCTTAAGTTCAAGGATTCTCCGTAGGAATATCTTGTCGGTGAGATAGACTCTAAACGAGAAGTTTCCTATTTTGGATACGTGGAGTCAAAACTGGCTTAAACACTTCGAGATGTGTAGTCAACTGAGATCTTTCTAGAAGTTTCGAGATTAAGTCGGTAGGTCGCTTGCCGCTGTTGCCTCCCAAGTTCTGGGCGTAAGACACAGGACAAACTTGTTTGGACCCCCCTCACTCGTTTGAAGACCCCAGGGCTGATCTTTCCATGCCAAGGGCATCTTGCAGGGTTGGTTTCTTCTGGCCGACCCCCCAGTTAGGGGAACATTCGGTGGACCATCAGGAGCTCAGCGGTCCAGCCACCTTAAGCCGACTTGACCCTGTAGACTTCAGGTCTGATCTTGACTCTTCAGACGTTAGTCAACGTCTGGACATTTTATGCATCATCATGAGTCTCGCCACTCCTTAGTCAATAGTAATGAGACTGAGGAGTAGAAGTAAGTTGTGTGTTTTAAACATTGAAAACCTTGAAGTTAAGGATTTTACTTGGACCAGAGCTGTTTCGTGAAGCTCGGTCTTTCTTTTGGTTTCCCAAAGCTCCATATTCCTAAGATGATTTACACCGAGCTGGTAGATACTGCTAATGATAAAACCTCTTTCCTCTAAGGCTGTACATGCCAGAATTGATTCAAGTTGTGTTTGTCTTGGACTGATGGACGCGTGGTTTGTTCTCCCGAGACACGTTTCGACTTCTGCTCAAGCAATTCATTCCCTTTTCATGCGTGATTATGTGACGTCACATAATTGTTCTTCTGATCACGCGTTTTCGCCGATAGATTTGTAGGTAACTGCGCACGGCAGTTCCGTCATCATGCGTGGATCCTTGGCGCTTTGTTAGTAGGAGAGTTGATGTGTTTCCTCGAAACCCGCTGATATCCCCTCGAATTCGACCCGTCTTGAGATGTGTGTATCATTTAGTCATTATTCCTGCTGATGTCGAAAATTGGCTCCCGGTTAAATCAGCATGAGAAAGGGAATTGATGCATGACAGCCTCCGTTATGATGGTATATTTTGTTTAGAGAGGGGAGATTCCTCTGTTCAGCTCTGTTTATTTACTCTGCTCCGCTCCTCTGCTCTGCTTCTCTGCTCCTTGCTTCTTGCTTCGGTTCCTGACTCTTTGCTCCAACTCCTGATTCGTTGCTCCAGCTCCTGATTCCTTGCTGATGTTCGTATGTTCCCAAAGGGGGGAAAACCTGCAAAGGGTTCGAAAACCGCTCCGACGCTCAAGATAGTCAGGGTTCACTTTGCAGTAAAAGAATGAATATTAATTGATCCTTTTGGAGGGTGAGTTATGAGAACTCTGTTTTTTAGGGTGGTCCTTCTGGTATGAGGAAATCTTATTTTTAGGAGAGAGGGTGTGTTTGTTCTCCAGAGATCGTGTGCTTTGAAGGACGATGTGGGGGGACTTTTATAGGCGAAGGTAGGTCGACTGTCCTTAGTGGCGGTGGTGAGGCGGTTGCTGTTAAATCGTAATAGAAGTTACCACTTTCGCGTATCTAAAGTTTTTCTTCGAGTCTATCCCGGATCTATGATAAGGGAAAATTCTTAAGTTCAAGGATACTTTGTTGACATCTTACCGGAGTGATAAACTCTAAAGGAGAAGTTTCCTATATTAGATACTTGGATTCCAATCGTGCTTAAACACTTCAAGATGTGTAACCAACTGAGATCTTTCTGAAAAGTCCGGGATTAAGTCATTAGGTCGCGCAGTGCTGATATCTTCCCAGTTTTGGGCGTAAGATATGGGCCGGACCTGTGGAGACCCCCCTTTATTCCTTTGGAGATCCCAGGGCTGATCTATCCATGGCGAGGGCGTTTTGTGCAAAGCTGGTTTCTTCTAGTCGACCTCCCAGTTAGGGGAATGTGTGGTTGACCATCAGGGGTTTTAGCTGTCCTGCTGCCTTAAGCCGAGTCGTTCCAAGAGACTTCTGGTCTGATCTTTGACTCTTCAAACATTAGTCAACGTCTGGACATTTTATGCATCATAATGAGTCCCGCTACTCCTTAGTTGAAAGTATAGAGACTAAGGAGTAGAAGTAACTCGGGTGTTTTACTTTGAAGGGCAGAAATCGAAAGTATTACCTGTCCCAGAGCTGTATCGTGAAGCTCTTTGGGCCTTACCTAGACCATGGTTGTTTGGTGGAATTTTGTCTTCCTGCCAATACTCCGGAGCTGATTGACGTTTATGAATTGGAGATTTTCTTTGACTAAGTGTTATCTTTGCTAGGGTTGATCCGGCTGCGTTCTGACACGTGGCTTATTATTCCAAGACACGTTTTGTCTTCTGCATAAGTAATTAATTCCTCTCCATGCGTGATTTTATGACGTCACAGATTTAATCCTCTGAATATGTGCTTCCGGCGCTGATCTTTTGGATCTTTTCACACGGAAACCTGCTCTGTCATTCGTGGACGCGTGGAGTGTCGTGACTAGTGAATGAAGCACGTCTCCTTGAAACCCGCGGAAGCCTCTTTGGTAACCGCAGTTCTTGAGCCGTTTGCACTTCCTATCTATTTCCGAGAGGTCTTTTGGTTATCCTTCTTACTATAAATAGCCTGCTTTGGCCTCCCAATTCTTCACTACCAAAAAGTTTGAGAAAAATTTTGAGATTTCTTTCCTTCTGTTGTTGCTTCGTTATTTCTTCCTGTTTACTTCCCAAAGGTTCGGGATGAGGCCTCTGTTTGAGTTCATGCCAAGCGTTCGCTTTGATGGATGTTTGTTCATAATGACCGTGATAAAGGATGGGTTTCTTCATAATGGTCGTGATAATTTCACGTGCTGCTATGTTTGAGCTCAAAAGAGGGTAAGGATCACCAGTAGTTCCTCCCGCTTAGGTGTTCAGGACAAGGTGATGATGCCAAGAGGGTTCTTTTGTCCTCAGTTGTCTTCCGGTCCTGTCTACGTTTCTGGGAAGGGATATTTGGTAGACTTTCATTTCCTCTTCAGCAGAGACGTGTGACTGTTTTTGTGGCTCACGTTTCTTGATTTTTTTTCTTTGCCCTTCAACTATTGGATTTTTGTAATTTCTTTTGTAATAGACCCAAATGTCAGTAGTGGTTTTGGCGTCCTTTTCTGTAATTTTTTTTGTAATAGTTCCTTCTTATGAATTAATAAAGAATTACTTTTTCTCCGTTACTTTTGTGCTTCCCTTTGTTTCCCACGTTTGGGTCTGCTAGTTTCCCGCGACTCTTTGTTGATCACGGCCCATCATCATGGCATTTTTTCCCTATAAATAGATGTTTAAGGCAAAAATAACTTTTCTAAATCTCACCATGCCTCTTTTAATGGTTAACGGAACTCTCCCTGGTGTTGATGTTAAAGTTGCCTTCTACATGGTTCTGAACTGTGATGATTTTTCCATTGAGCATTTCTGCATGGAAGTGGCTGGTGAGGGTTTTGTTGACGTCCTTTGTCCGCAGGATCTTATGAATGACGATCACCTTTCTACCCTCAGTTCTTCTAGGCCACTTTATCATTTGGTTTATTCTTTGACTGGTACTACCAGCACTTCCGAACCTGCTCTTTTTTCTACTGTGGGTTTTCTGGTTCGTCGTTGTGGGGGTGGTCGCCTTCTGGCCGTCATGATCAGGGCTTCGGTGGATATAGGCGGTCCTTCGTCACCTTCTTCTTCTTCTGACGAATAAGAGCTTGCCGCCAAACTGTATTTTCCTATTTTCTTAAATATGTAATTGAAAAGTTAATGTAATTAACGTTATACCTACTAATGCAATTTTTCTTAGGCTTACTACGCATGCTCCGAATGATCGCTTCTACAAAAGAAATAATTTCAGATCTAGTCTAGCATGTCCTAAGCTTACTATTTCCTTCTGCAAAATAGAACCCGAATTAGCCCTGCGTAAAAAGTTTTGAATAGTGTTACAGTTTTTCGCTCTGTCCCTGGTTGTTTATACCAGCGCTGTCTTCGCATAACTAGTTTTACCAGGGCTCCTCCTTAGACCTCTGATCGGGTCTTTTGCTACCAGAGCTGATATCGCTAGCTTGAGCTCGACAAGTTTCGCTAGGACTTCTCCTTAGACCTCTAGTCGTGGCTGTCGCTACCAGAGCTGATATTGCCAGCTTGAGCTTGGCTAGTTTAACTAGGACTTCTCCTTAGGCCTCTGGTTGTGGCTTTCGCTACTAGAGCTGGTCTCGCCAGCTTGAGCTTGGCTAGTTTCGCTAGGACTTCTCCTTAGACCTCTGGTCGTGGCTTTCGCTACCAAAGCTGGTCTCGCCTGCTTGAGCTTGGCTAGTTTTGCTAGGACTTCTCCTTAGGGCCCTCGGTCGTCGCCATAGCTACCGAGGCTGTCCTGTCCCTGGTCGTGGCTTTCGCTAGCAGGGCTGCTTTCGTCGGCTTGAGCTCGACTTGTTTTCGCCAGGACTCCTCTTGTGCCCACGGTCGTGGCCTTAGCTACCAGGGCCGTCTTCCTAATTTTAAGCATGAATTGTTTCGCAAAGACTTCTCCTTATACCCCCGGTCACCTTCATCGGGGAGGAAGTTTTATCTAGGACTTCTCCTTGGGGATCCTTAGGGACCGCGTTTCACTCGAGCAAAGAGTTGAGTTTAGCTAGGACTCCTCCTTGTGAGGCCTCGGGTTGTGGTCTTAGCTACCGGAGTTACCTCCTTTGCCGGTGTGGGTCGATCAGTGTAACTAGGACTTCTCCTTTGGACCTTGGTGAGGGGTCGGTTTTTGCTCGAGCAAAGTTCAGTTTAACTAGGACTGCTCCTTGGGGCCCTCAGTTGTTGCCGTGGCTACAGAGGCTATCCTGTCCCTGATTATGGCTTTCGCTTAGCAGGGCTGTTTTAAATTAGGGCCCTTGGTCGCTGCTCTCACCTACCAAGGCTGCCTTTAGGTCCCCTGGTCGTGGCTTCGCTGTCAGGGCTGCCTGCTCAATTAAGAGCGAGATGAGTTTAATTAAGACTCCTCCTGTTAAAGCGTTTTGTGTTAAAAAATATTTTTATTTTATAAGATAAAATATGTAGCTAGAAATGCTACTTCTTTTGCCTAATGGCTTTATTCAAAAAAGGAAGATAGTAGGGGTAGTGATGACCTTAGTTTTTCAGCTCTGCATATCTGCCGTCGGGTCATCGTAGAACACTTTGTCTCCTCCAATGGTGACTGGATTCGTTTCTTCTTGCTCGCAGCCCTACGCAGAGACGAGATAGCATTCCCGGGCTATATTTTGGTCTCCTCTGACCGTCCCGATCAGATTCGTTCCCGGAATTGGGAACTTTATCATAAGGTGGGTTATGAAAACTATTGCTCCTGATTCCCTCAGGAATTTTCTGCCCAATATGATGTTATAAGCGTACATCTTATCGACGATTGCGAAGTTTAGCATTATCGCCTTTGCTGATTCTCCTTCGCCGATCAGTACTGGCAGGGTCGCTATTCCATCTGTTTCGACCGGATTGTCTCTGAATCCTATCAAGCAGGATTTATAAGATTTGAGATGGCGTTCGCATACCCCGAGTTCTTGGAAGCACATTCGACTCATGACCTCTGTGGAGCTCCCCGTATCGACTAGAATGCGTCATATCCTCCAATTAGCAATTACGGTTGTTATTACCAGCGGATCTGCGTGCGGAGTTATTACCCCGACCAGATCGTCGTCTGTAAATACAATGGGTGGAGTTTCCATGGCAGGCTTGATTAGAAAGACTGGCCGGTTCCTTGCTTCGTTGACGTATCTGCGCTGCTCGCCTTTGGTTTCTCCTCTGAGGGTAGGTCCTCCTACTATGGTATTGATATTCCCTATTACTCCGGTGGACCCCTCTGAACCTTTGTTTGCTTTTCTAGAAGTAGGGCCCTGCCTGTTGGTTTCAGATCTCGATCTGATTCCTGCCCTGTTTACTAGCTTTTTGTTTCGGTATTCGTAGGGTCACTGTTCTTTATGGATGTATTTATCCAGTTTTCCTTTTCTTACCATCTCCTCAATCAGATTCTTAAGGTGCCGAAAGTCGTCAGTCTTGTGGCCGTAGCCTCTGTGAAAGGCACACCACGCAGTCATATCTTTGGATCCGAACTCTCCTCGATCGTCATTGGGTTTGGGCAGTTCAACCTTTCCTTTCGCTATCAGTACCTGCAAGATTTCCTCCCTTCTTTTCATTAGGGGGTGTATGCTGCGAAATCAGCCCTGGGCGTCTGGCCTTGCTCTCGTTCCCTGGGTAACCTGACTTCCTCTGGTTCTCTTTTTCGGTGGCGTTCACTTTCATAAGAAATATTGGCCACCTCCTTCATCCGCAAGTAATTCTCCTCTGTCCTGATCAACTGTTGCAACCTTTCTATCGGATCTGCGAGGTTGCCTGGCTTTTTCCCCGAGATATCTTTGATTACGCCATCCTGTCTGAGACCTCTCTATAAGGCGACAAAAGCGACGTTTGATTCCAGGTCGGGAACCTGTACCATAAGGTTGCGAAATCTCTGCCAGTAGCTTGCTAGAGTTTCGCTCTTTCCTTATACCACATTGAATAGCTCGTCGGTCCCTCTCTTGATGCTGGTGTTTCCTCGGAAAGCTTCGCAGAAAGCTTGGGCGAGCTGTTCAAAAGACTTTATTGACCCCGGGGTTAGCGCTTGGTACCATGCCTTAGCTGGCCCTTTTAGGATGGTGGCGAATACCACACACCATATATTTCGGTTGGTCGTGCATAGATTCATCCTCGCGACATAGTTGTTGATGAATACTCCTGGGTCTTCCACGCCGTGATAGTGTTCCAGCGTGGGGCACTTGAAGTTTGTCGGTTTTTCGGATTCCAGTATTTCCCGATAAAGAGGTGGCTGCCGAATTACCGTTCTTCTCCAGAGTTTGTCCTTCTCTTTTTCTCTCGTTAGTTCCGCCACTTGATGTATGAGCAACTCGCAGAGGGTGGGGTCGTCCACGCACCCCTCGTCTATCCTAACGTTCTTGGGGGTATAAGGTTCAACTGGGTTTTGCACTCCTTGTTCCCTCAAGATGCTCTCCAGACGCATCTGGTCGCCTGGTTGCAGAGTTGGGGTCTCGGGTGCATTGTAGTCGCTAGGCGAGAAGAGCCTTCTCGCGAACGTCTTGAGCACTTCTTTCCTTTCATTGGGTGCTGCAGCCCTCCTGGCTATTTCAGCTTTGCGGAGGCTTTCCTCCAATCGTTTTGCATCCTCGTCCTTTCGGTGGTAATAAGTCTTGAGTTGTTCATGTTCCAACGCGAGCTCATCTGCGCTCCGGGATCTGCGGGGTGTCCCACGTGGAGTGTGCTCGTCTCAGGACATGTTTGCCTGAAGAGCTCAGGTGAGTAGTTAGTTCTGAAAAAGTATTAAGTAGGATTCGAGTTACCGAATGTGCGAATTTGCTGGAGAGACTCCTCCTTCTAGCGCCGAATGCTGATGTCGAAAATTGGCTCCCGGTTAAATCAGCATGAAAAAGGGAGTTGATGCATGACAACCTCTGTTATGATGGTATATTCTGTTTAGAGAGGGGAGATTCCTCTGTTCAGCTTTGTTTCTCTACTCTGCTCCGCTCCTCTGCTCTGAGTCTTTTCTCCAGCTCCTAATTCCTTGCTCCAGCTCCTGATTCCCTGCTCCAGCTCCTGATTCCTTGCTCCTGTTCGTTTGTTCCCAAAGGGGGGAAAACCTGCAAAGGGTTCGTAAACCGCTCTGACGCTCAAGACAGTCAGGGTGCTCTTTGCAGTAAAAGAATGAATATTGATTGATCCTTTTGGAGGGCGAGTTATGAGAACTCTGTTTTTGGGGGTGATCCTTCTAGTATGAAAAGATCTTATTTTTAGGAGAGAGGGTGTGTTTGTTCTCCATAGATCGTGTCCTTTGAAGGACGATGTGAGGGGCCTTTTATAGGCGAAGGTAGGTCGACTGTCCTTAGTGGCACTGGTGAGGCGGTTGCTGTTAAATCGTAATAGAATTTACCTCTTTCGCGTATCTAGGGTTTCTCTTCGAGTCTATCCCGGATCTTTGATAAGGGAAATTCCTAAGTTCAAGGATACTTTGTTGATATCTTGTCGGAGTGATAAACTCTAAAGGAGAAGTTTCCTCTTTTAGATACGTGGAGTCCAATCGTGCTTAAACACTTCAAGACATGTAACCGACAGAGATCTTTCTGGAAAGTCCGGGATTAAGTCATTAGGTCGCGCAACGCTGATATCTTCCCAGTTCTGGGCGTAAGATATGGGCCGGACCTGTGGAGACCCCCCTTTATTCCTTTGAAGATCCCAGGGCTGATCTATCCATGCCGAGGGCGTTTTGTGCAAAGCTGGTTTCTTCTAGTCGACCTCCCAGTTAGGGGAATGTGTGGTGGACCATCAGGGGTTTTAGTTGTCCTGCTGCCTTAAGCCGAGTCGTTCTAAGAGACTTCTGGTCAGATCTTTCACTCTTCAGACGTTAGTCAACGTCTGGACATTTTATGCATCATCAATTCCCTTGAACGTTTTCGAGATTTGTTTGGTCTTTACTTTAATGACCCCTCACTTGTTTTCAAGAAGTCTTTTGGCTATTCCTTCCCAGTATAAATAACCTACTTTTGTTCTTTAACTCCTCACCATCAAAAGTCAGAGAAGAGAAGGTCCTTCCTCTGCAAATATTTTTCCCTACTTTGCTTTTTATCTTCTGTTTTCATCGGAGATGCAAGATGAGGCCTCTGTTCGATTTCATACTAGCTACCTGTTTCAGGGACGTTTCTCCATAATGACCGTGGTAAAGGGTGGACTTCTCCATAATGGTCGTGGTAACCCCATGTCCTATTTTGGTAGATTCCACAAGTAGTAGGGTTACCCGTGCTGCCTCCAACTGAGGTGCTCAGGGCAAGGTGATGACGACAAGAGGGTTATTTTTTCCTCGATTTTCTTCTTGTCTTGGCTGCTCTTCTGAAAACGGGGTACCTGGTAGCATTTCTCTTACCGGATTGCGTGACTGCTCTTCTAGCCGTTCACGTTCTTTGGTTTTTTCCTTGCCCTCGGTTTTTCTTTGAGGGTTCTATATTCATTTTGGTAATAGACTTGAATGCATGTTGTAACTTTAGCGTCCTTTTCTGCAATTTCTTCTGTAATAGGTCCTGCTTTGAGAATTAATGGAACTAATTTTCGCCTTTATGTTGTTTCTCTTGATAATTCCTTTTTGCGCGCCAATCTGTTCGTCTTACATTCACTTATGTTCGTCGTGACTCTTCGGTGACCGTGCCCATTCATGACTGTCCTTCGTGCTATAAATATGCCTGAAAGTACAGTACGAGTATCTTGCAATTCTCGTTATGAGTCTTCTAATGGTCAATGAAACTCTTCCTGGTGGCGACGTGAGGGTCTCTTTTTACATGGTCCTGAATGACGATAATTCCTCTGTTGAGAACTTGTGCATGGAAGAGGCCGGTAAAGGTTTCATTGAGATCCTTCGTCCTCGAGACCTTCTGGATGATGACAATCTTTCGGCGTGGGTCGTAGCCAATCCTCTCTATCCCCTGGTTTATTCATTAATCGGCGTCACAAGTGCCTCTGAACCTGTTCTTTTTTCGACCGTCGGGTTTTTGGTTCGCCATCGTGGGGGTGGTCGGTTGCTGTTGTGATTATCAAAGCCTCGGTGGTCGTTGGCGGTGCTCCTGCTGCTCCTTCCTCTTCTTCCGATGTGCCATAGTTGTTCATTAATGACGTTTCCCTGTTTTTTCTTTTTATATATGTATATATACCAAAACAAACAGTCAATTTGATTAATCCTACGCTTACTAATGCAGTTTCCCTAATCTTACTACGCATGCTCCGAATAATCGCCCCTGCAAAAAGTATAACTTAGATTTATTCTAGTATGACCTAAGCTTACTAATTCCTTCTGCAAAATAGAACCCAAATTAGTGTAACTGCGTAGCTTTGAATGCCTTTCGGGTCTGGACTTTGCCCCTGATCATGGCTGCTGCTCCCAGAGCTGTTTTTCATTGGCAATTGGTTTAGCTAGGACGTCTCCTTGGACCCCCGGCCGTGGCTTTCGCTACCAGGGCTGGTTTCGTTGGTTTGACCGCAACTAGTTTAGCTAGGGCTTCTCCTTGGACCCCTGGTCGTGACTTTCGCTAACCGGGCTGGTTTCGTTGGCTTGAGCGTAACAGTTTTAACTTGGACTTCTCCTTAGACCCCTGGTCATAGCTTTCGCTATCAAGGCTGGTTTCGTTGACTTGAGCTCAACTAGTTTCGTCGGGACTCCTCCCGTACCCCCGATCGTTGCTTTCCCTACCAGGATTGTTTTGTCTGCCTAAGCATGACTAGTTTCGCAAGGACTTCTCTTTATACCCCCGGTCACCTTTGCCA
Source organism: Eschscholzia californica (assembly GCF_041429995.1). Lineage (NCBI taxonomy): Eukaryota > Viridiplantae > Streptophyta > Magnoliopsida > Ranunculales > Papaveraceae > Eschscholzia > Eschscholzia californica. The sequence goes on along the minus strand of NW_028238309.1, from coordinate 24,951,196 downwards.
GGGCTGTAGGTTAAGTAAGACTTCTCCTTAGGATACTCAGTAGGGACCGCGTTCCACTCGAGTAAAGTGAGTTTAACTATGACTTCTCCTTATAAGGTATCTGGTCGTCGCCGTAGCTACCAGAGCTGCCTAATTTGCTGGCTTGAGCACGGTCAGTTTAATTAGGACTCCTCCTTAAGACCTTGGTGAAGGGTCAGTTTTACTTGAGTAAAGTTTCAGCTTAACTAGGACTGCTCCTTGAGGCTTCTGGTCATCGCCTTAGCTACAAAAGCTACCTGTTTTGCCAAAGCAAAGTGAGTTTGACTAGGACTCCTCCTTTTATAGTGTCTCCTTTTGGCTAAAATATTTTGTTTATTAATAAATATGTAGCTGGTAGCACTACTTCCCCTGCCTAACGACTTTATTCGCAGAAATATATTTTGGATAAAAACCCAAGGAGGAGATGATCAGATGGTGACCTGCGCAGCGTTATTCTTGCATGTCTGTGCGCGTTAGCGATTAGCGACTTCTCTTTCGCCCGTGGGGGCTGGAACTGTTGCCCTTCTTCTGCAGTGCCGAGCCGAGATTGCGTAACACTCTCTGGTCGTTGCCTGGTCTCCTTTCACCATGCCCACGCGGCTTGTTCCCAAGATTGGGAACTTTATCATCAGATGGTTCATCGATATTATAGCTCCTGATTCTCTCAAGAAATTTCTTCCAAGATGATGTTGTATGAATGCAGCTTATCGATGATTACGAAATTTAGCATCATTGCTCCGCTAGCCGTCCCTGTGATGCTCTGTGTCCCAACGACCACGCCCCGGCAATTCAAAGACGAGACTAAAATCCGGCAGAGTCTGCTCCGTAAATCGAATCGATCGCACCTACAAAACCTGTCATGCAAACCATACATTCGCATACACAAAGAAATAAGCTACAAGCGGAAGCTAAACAAACCCAACTCAGTTTCGGGTCAAAACCCGAACCACAAAAATATAAAAGCCTCATAAACGTCGATACAATCTATAAACAACTCTTAAGTGTTACTTATATACATATTAGACTTTGGTTTCTGTATTAAATACATAACTTGGAAACAACGAAAAGCCAATAAACGAAAACCAAAGAAAATGACGCAACACCACGTTTTCAAAAGTTCATTTAATTGTAAACATCATGACAAAACAAGTTATCAAACCAGTTACCATATATATTATATACAAAACCAATTTTCTTAGTCTAGCAAGCAATAGCAGTGATTAGCTGCCCACCCATGGTGCGGTCCCAATAAGAGGAGAGTTCCTCAGGAGAGCCTAGAGTGCGTTAGATAGTTCCAGCCCATTTAGGCACTAGCTAATGCACTAACGTCTCCTCGAGAACGAGACTTACCCCTAGCCGGTAAGCCCCTCTCCCACTAAGGGACTCCGCAATCATTGAAGAGTTTACCTCATGATACATATATACCTTAAGTATCTAAATACGTTTTTTGATCACCGAGTTCGAATAAGAGAACCGTCCCTCAATTACCATGGAAGGACCTGAACCTCATTCTCTTCGGTACCCTATCATGCATCTAATGCGATCTTACAAAATCAGTTTCATTCATTTATCAAAACTAATATTCATATTCAATTCATTATCTTATCAAACACGGAAGTGGAACAACCAATAGCCATATCACAAACAAAGCAGAGGGATTCCCAGTCAATGTCACCTCCCAAGCGAGCGATCAGGTGTACGTCCCTGAGCCTCGAACTGGAGGCACGAGCACCAATGGCCAGCAAGTGAAGCACTCTACTCCCACAGGTCTCATGACTAGTGTCGCCCACCTCACCGGTCTCACACGGGTCACACCCGTGTCCACATGTCATCCTACCCTCAATGGCTACATGCCCGTAGATTGACATAATCCGTAGTCGGGTACATACAAGAAAATCCCCCGTAGTTCACAATCATCGTAAAATCAGTTCGAAAACATTTCTCATATCCATCAAAACATTTCAAGCATATTTCAGTTCATCACATAAATCGAGTTCCATGCTACCTAAACTCTAGTTATAATGGCACATATATAACTATAGAATCTAGCATATTCATTAGAGTTAATTCCTATATGGCCCCCTACTTTGTGACCAGCTTCCTTTATGGCACCCAAATTTCTGTAAATTCAAATATGGCCCCCTATTTTTATGGAAATGTCATAACTACCCTTCCCATTAATATATTTTCAAAATAAAATTAAAAACAAAAACCTAAATTCCACCTCACTTCCCTCTCCACCACTCATCTCTCTCCACGTCACCTCTCTCTCCAACTCACCTCTCTCTCTCTGCAAGTCAGCAGTCTCATGAAGGTCGCCGGCCAGAAAATTTTCCGGCCGGCGACCTTCAAACTTAAAAAAAAAAAATTCTTTTTTTTCACTCACCTCTCTCTTTCTCTCTTCAAGTCAGCACTCTCATGAAGGTCGCCGGCCGGAAAATTTTCCGACCGGCGACCTTCAAACTTAAAAAAAAAAAAAAAAAATTTCACACATCTCTCTCTCTCTCTCTCTAAAAATTTCGGCGAAGGGGGTTTTCGTTCGTTGGAATCTGGCCTGTTGAAGAATAGACCAGATCTGGTCTGTTCTTCAGCAGACCTATTCTGGTCTCTGGAATCTGGTCTGTTCTTCAACAGACCTATTCTGGTCTGTTGAAGAACAGACCGATTTGGACTGTTCTTCAACAGACCAGATCTGGTCTGTTCTTCAACAGACCAGATTTCGGCGAAGGGAAACCCCCTTCGCCGGAATTTTTAGAGAGAGAGAGAGATGAGTGAAAAAAAAACTTTTTTTTGTAAGTTTGAAGGTCACCGGCCTAAAAATTTTCCGGCCGGCGACCTTCATGAGAGTGCTGACTTGGAGAGAGAGAGAGAGAGGTGAGTGAAAAAAAAAAAATTTTTTTTTTTTTTTAAAAGTTTGAAGGTCGCCGGCCGGAAAACTTTTCGGCCGGCGACCTTCATGAGACTGCTGACTTGGAGAGAGAAAGAGGTGACGTGGAGAGAGATGAGTGGTGGAGAGGGAAGTGAGGTGGAATTTAGGTTTTTGGTTTTTAATTTTATTTTGAAAATATATTAATGAGAAGGGTAGTTATGACATTTCCATGAAAATAGGGGGCCATATTTGAATTTACAGAAATTTGGGGGCCATAAAGGAAGTTGGTCACAAAGTAGGGGGCCATATAGGAATTAACTCTATTCATTATCTATAAAACCATGCTGGATAAAAGATTCAGAACCCCTACCTCAGTCCTTGCATCACCAAAGACTCCCGCCTACCAGACGACCTAATTCCTCCTTCGCATACTCTGGGATAAGGAAGAATAACAAAAAAAATCGAATACAAACATTAGGTTCTTATACTAAGACATTCTTACAATAAAGACAATAATTAAGAGAAAACGATGAAAACTTAAAACATAAAAACAATCTGTAACGCTGGAAGACTTCGAATAACCGAATTTGGATCGATCCTAACATTCATAGCCATGTCCATTGAATAACCGAGCATACAAGCTAACTAACCAACTTCTTATAAACTCTATTTTACATTTCAGAGTCTTCATAAATTGACAAGTCAGATCATAAACCCCCACAGTATAATCTATAACTGAAATTGTCCATTCATATGAAATACGACAAAATTCGGGTAATTCTTTATATTCCAATTCATTCTAAAACTGGTCCAAATATGAAATTCGAGCACTAAAATAATTCGGCAGCACCCCATCTATATTTGGACTCTCGAAATAGTCTACAATCTCCTAAACATGTTTCTGAACACAAATCATTCGAAGAAATTGAATAATAATCGTCTATGTAGCTCAAAATTTTGATCCCAAATGAAATTAGTATAACTCTACAGTTATCGATATAACCATCAATGGAACCATCAAATTTGGACGAAATTGAAAATTCGGTACCGCTAAATATGTAGAATAAGTCGAGGAAAAATAGCTATTTAGGTCAATATAAAATACACAATAGCTAAAAAAGCCAACATTATTTTTAAATATCCAAACTTGTCAACTCTATTATTGTTAATTGTTATTTAGGTTTAAAATAATATCACTAATTGTCATTAAGGTCGTTTTAGTTTTTTTTCATTCCAAATATACCCCTCTGTTAAATTAATTTAGGGCTTTTTCATCTTTTTCCCACCAATCTTTTTCTTCTCTCTGTGCTCTTTGCCGCCTCCTCTCTTTCTTATTCTTCACTAATGTCTTCGTCAAGAGCAGAAATCAAAGCCACGATTTCTTCCAGGCACGTTTTGATTATATAAGAAATTCTGGAACAAATCTCCCTCCATCTCTCTCTTTACCCAATTAGAACAATGCTACTGGTAGAAGGAATTCTGCCCTGGTCGGTGAGATATCTTTCTGGCTTTAAATTTGAGCAATATTTAGGGTTTCATCTACCTCCGATTTCTAGGGTTTCATTCTATTTCCTTTTCTACTTAATTATCCTATATTCTAAATGCTGAAACTAAATTTGAACAATGCTCCACTACCTTCACAGTTGACTCATTATGTGCCAATAAAAACTATCATTTCGATGAAGAAGACGACCATTACTATCATCCTGACGATCTTAACATCAACAGTTGTTTGTCTGATTCGAGTGTTACTGATGATGCTGTTGCTGGTGATGGTGGTGTTAGTGAAGAGGAGGACTGGACCTACAGGTTTGCTTGATATTTTATGTTATTTTTTTATATTAATGTGGGATTTTAAATTGATAAGAAGATATTTGGTAAGAAAAGGAGGCTGAATGAAAGTTGATACCGTAAATTCAGAGTCATTCCAATCCCTTCTAGTCTTTAGTTACTTTAGCAATAATTCTGTTGTGCTTGAATTATATGAGTATGTTCATCTTTTCTTTGTTCAACTTCTCCTTTTGTACTTCTTGCCTCTTTAGTTTGACCTATTTAGTTTTTTTTTGTCGAAAGATTGACCTATTTAGTTTAGGAACCCTTCGGCTGTAGGGCGTTAAAAACTTTCCGCGATATAGGAAGCGGATACCACCGTGAGAAGAGCATTTCTCTTATATTTCGACTCAACCAAACAACCACCATTTTCACGACGAATACTACGTATCAAGTAGACCCTAAGAAAACAAAAACAAATGGAAAATGATAGTAAGAGGTGGAGGAGAGAGCCCCACAGAGCTGAGAGTTGAAAAATGAGACTGATGGGGGTGGATTTAGGGCTGTTAACCTCGAATCCGACTGATAAGGTGTATCTTGGAGACCTTCATCCGGCTATTCATGTTCAGACCCCCGGATAACATTAATACTCGAATCCGCTAACACATGTTTGCAGTTTATATTATGCAAACACGTTTGCAGAACAGAATGTTGCAAACACGTTTGCAAAACAGAATGTTGCAAACACGTTTGCATAACAGATTGTTGCAAACACGTTAGCATAACAGATTGTTGCAAACACGTTTGCATAACAGATTGTTGCAAACACGTTTGCGGAAAAACGTAAAGGAAAAAAAGCCGTTTTTTTCTGGGATCTTTTTTTTTAACAAAAAGTATTGAAAGTGGATCTTGTTAGAAAGCTAATGAAAAATCATTTCTAAATATATAATTTTTATAGAAATTCGACATTTCAAACAAAAGTTATATCGATTTAAAGTTTAAACAAAAATACAAGAAATTAGTTACAAAAAATGACAAAAAAGGGTATTTTAGTATTTGTATACTTTTTGACCTGAATAATAATTTTCAAATGTTTTGTGCTTTTCTACTAATTTTAAATATTATTTTGACCTTTCTAGTTATTACCTCATAAGTCGATTAGAGTTACCTGGAACAAGTTTCGTTGAATTCCGATAACTAGACGCGAAGGAAGCGCTAAAAACTATCCGACCATTAAAACACCAAATATTCTCTCATCTCAGTTACCAATCGCCCAAATAAAACCACTTCTCCTGACCCTCTCTATTGAATGAGTTTTAAAGGAAGTAACCCTTATATATATGGTGACAATTGGTTAGGCTAACGTGTACACCAACGAAGCCACTGACATGCATGCTATTGACTACTACTATAGGCGCCCTTCCATTTCCTATTGGTGCTGCTGGCCGAGTTGGAGAAAGTGGGTTGAATTTCCACTTTAAATTAAGTGGCTGCCACATGTTATTCATTAAAGTGGCCATAAAATTAATTTTTTTTAGATCCTTTATTTGCATTCACCTAACAAACCAGCCCCTCTATATTTATACCCAACTAAATCAACCTCCATTAATTACCATGGGGAGATTTTAAAAGGCCCCCCAGTTTTTTTGTTAAAAGGCCACCCCGCTAAAAGCGCCCCTCATTATAACCCATTTGGTTATAGGCCCCCTCTACAAATGAGCACCTCCTTCATCTATATTTGACCTAACGGTAAAGTTAACGCCGTTAGGTCAAACTTAACCCAAGACCAGAATAGACCCTAAAACCCTTGACCTTCTCCTTCCCTTTCACTCTCTATCTCCCGCCCCCTCTCTCTATCTCCCGCCCCCTCTCTCTCTCTCTCGCCCTCTCTCTCAAATCACCTACAACAACTTCTCTCTCAGTTTATATCTCTCTCGCTCCTTGTATCACTCTCTTTATCCCCGTATCTCTCTCTTTATCCCTGTATCTCTTTGTAAATGAAATCAAAAAAAGCCCTAGGTTATAGTTTGTTTGATTTTTGAAATTAATGGCTTAAACACTTCAATGGATTTATTTGCAATAGAAGCCAACAAGTTTCAGACCTAATTTGTAGTTCATTGCGTCTGGTTGTGGGAGAAAAGAGATAGAGATAAAAAAAACTCCAAATTTTTCAAGTAAACCATTAAATCTAACCTTTTTATGATTTTATTTCGTTGTTTTTTATTTCATGATGTGTGTTGTTATGATATTCATGATTTTTGTTCAATTTAGTGTTTGAAATTTTATTAGAGTTAGTAATTTTAATGTTTCAAACTCATAATACGGTCACACCAGACCGAAGGGTTCAATTTATTAGTTACTGTGCAATATTTCGGTCGCACTAGACCGATTTTTTGTCATTTGACGGCTCGTGCCCACCGAAATATTGCACAACAATATTTGACCTACTGTGCGTATTTTCAGTGGGCTCGAGCCGTAAAATTGCAAAAAGTCGGTTCGAGCCCACCGAAATATTGCACAGTAAGTACTGTTTACATCAATAGCTTCCTAATGCCATTTTTTCCATGTTGTTTGACTTTATTTATATATCTTATTTTACCTGTAATCATGTCTGAATGTGTCGCACAAAGTGTAAGTGCGAGAACGAGGAAGGAGGATGCTAGGAAGAAGCAGAGTATCGACGACTCGACGAGTGAAGCAGGTGCGAATCCTTTTCCAGGAGGGCCGACAGACCGAAGCGTTCTCAAGAACTATGAGAACCATATTGCGTATCAGATTTTGAATGGCGAGGTACGTGTATGTTTTTTTTGTTTTTCGCACTTATCAATGTTTAATATGACGATATATTGTTAACTTTCAATAAACGTAACTTTTATGTTTACGTAGGATCGTTCTGTTTTGAAACTACATAATCACGCAAGTGGTATGCTAGTGGGGCCCTTAAAAGTAAAACTATACGAGAAACAAAGAAGGAACATGTTTGGGACCTAGAACTCGAGTGTAAAGTAGTTCGTGAGAAGGTGCAAGCATCAGGACTTCTGCAAATCGCTAGTACTCTTACCAGAAACTTGACCGGGTTCTTATCATGGCTTTCAGCGAGAGGTGGCATGAAGATACTAACACCTTTCACAAGCCCTTTGGAGAAATGACGATCACACTAAAGGATGTGCATCGTATTACAAGAATTCAGATTAAAGGTCACTCGGTGAATCTATATTCGAATATCTCACCCGAAGGTCCAAAACCTAATCCATCGGAAGACGAACCAAGCACGAAGCTCAGTCGGTTCGATTGCTTACTACGTAAGTACACATAAAGCATGTAATCTAGTTTATTTAGTATGGATGGAAATACATGTTAACAGTCTTGGTTTTTTTTCAGATAGATGGTATTCGGAATGCCCTTGTTACACTAGATGTGTCTGGGTTGGAGGAAGGAAAAGGAATTCTTCGGCAAGTATTGAGGGAGGAGCAACTACCAGAGGAACCCCGGAGGCCTCAGGATGGAAATACAACGAAGAGGACAAAAACAAAGGCAGTGGGCAGGAGGAAGACCTAGACATAGGACTAGTCTTTCGGTTTTAGATACTTTTATATTTTGATGTGTTAAATGAGATTTAGTTGTTGGATTGATGTCAGAATCTTTATCTTTTGATATGTTAAAACAGTTGATTTTTATATGGTTGAAATGTTATATTTTGATATGTCCAAAAGTTGGTTTATATGGTGAAAACGTAAATTTTGATGTGTTGTGTTGGGAATGTGAGAAACAAGTTTATGTGCAAAAATACGGCCGTTACAGACCGATAAGGGCGAAAATTTCGGTTCCTTGCCGCCGTGAATAATGAAGGTGAGACAACAATGTTACTGTGCAAATTTTCGGCCGTTACAGGCCGAAATTTATGCACATTTCGGCCGTTACAGGCCGAAATTTGTGCACAATTCGGCCGTTACAGACCGCAATATGTGAAAAATTCGGTTCCAACCCACCGAAATATTATACAGTAAGTACTGTGCATATTTTCGGTGGGCTCGAGCCGTTAGAAGCCACCAAATTCGGTGCTTGTCCACCGTTTTTATGCATTACCCAAAAAACCTTTACGTTTAATGAAAAACTTCAAACTAACATTTACTAGTAAAAAAAACAACTTCAACTAACATTTACTACTAAAAAAACAACTTCAACTAACATTTACTACTAAAAAAACAACTTCAACCTAAGTTTTCATTCCATATCTATTGCTATTGCATTCGATGATGCGTCCTCTTCCTTCTTCATACTTGATGGGGTTTCTTCCAATTGTGGATTGAAATTATCGCCACTGTCAATTTTATGTTCGCAAATAGTCAACCACCTTCTTGCATCTGAAGTAGCTTATCGAGACCATTGCCTAGGAATCGGAGGAAGTATAGTTTCATTTTGTAGCCTAACATTAAGGAAATGACAGTTGTTTACATAACCAATGCATACCAATTTATGTGGTTGAGACAAACCTTCGGAAGATGGTGGTGGTGGACCAATGATTAAAGGTGAAAATGTCGTTGAATCATATTTCGCCAAATGAATCAACATTATATTAAAATGAGTGGAAATTAAATAATTCGTCTCTCCGTGAGTATACCAAAACTCTTCTTCAGCTGGTGTATCAAAATTGTTGGTTGAAACCAACAATCGGTCATAAAAAGACCCAAATCTGGCTTTATATAACTCTGGACGTGTTTCGAGTTCATTAAGAACACCTTTTCGGATCTCCATCCAACCTACCTCCAAAGGATCTCCATCCAAACATAGCTCTAAAACCACAATAACCGTCTCCTGGCACGTTTGTAATAGTACTGATAAACGGATAAATCACCTCAGGCATTAGGCGTAAAAATGAATCACCACTACCGAGAGATCTTCTATTGGCTTTCCGTGCACTTTTAGCCGATGGAACCGGTGTTTCAGGAATACATTGTGCATACTCCCAACGAGAAGGATCTCTCTTAGTAGATATGGCTGCTTCCTTCTGTTTTCTGTTCCTTGGTTTCTTTGGGGCTCCTCGGGTTTTCAATTTTGCCAAGGGTTCTGTCATGGATGTCATTGAAGGACAAACAATACTCCTCAACCTTTCTAATACGGCTTTTCTCTCAGGACCGGTAGACATATCCCACATGGAGTACAACAATCCTATTTCGTAAGAACTCTGAAGTTCGTTATATACCTCAGGAGTAGGAATAATTGAGAGTTTGGTCCATTGTGGGTCAATGAGTGACAAAGATATCACCTCACCGCGTCTCATAATAATTTCCATCTCGTGAGCACAAGGGAGACCATAAATAGACCTATACATACATCCACACAAATTTGAATCAATTCCTATAGTTTTTGCGCGCTGCACCTCATCTACCAACAGATCAAGTCCATTGTGTAAGACATAACCTCTGAGTTCCCTAAAGGCGTTGATTTGATGAGACATCTTCACTGATGTACGACTTTTCTCGAATGTAGCTTTAATCTCAACAATCTCCGTCTCAGTCATTGAATGTATAGATTCCCAACATGTGACGAAGTTACCCTCGGATGTATCCAAATTTCTTTTCAGCTTCGCATGTGCACCTTCAACCCTATTCGTCGTAGTATTGCCCAAATGCATCACATTATCGGTCCATGCCGTTACAAAATGTTCTCTAAGTGGCAACCAAGTCTTCTGAACATAAATAACATCAATAGCATTACTCTTCGACCACGTTGTGACGAAATCTTCAACAGCGCGATTATAATCCTCCTCGGTTTCTGCAAACATGATTAGTCGGAACATTGACATGAACTTTCGGAATGGTTTGTTTTTAAAGTGTGGTTTAACCTTTCCAACCACACATTTATCTATATGGAAAGTGCATAATAAACGATCTGCATGTGGGAAGACTTCACCTAATTGCATTGATTAATGCTTGTTCCCGATCAGTCAAAAATACCTTGGGCATAGAGTTAGGAGAAAATAATGTCCTCAGACGATTCAAAGCCCAAGTGTATAGATGTTCTGCCTCTCCATCCATAAAAACCATGGCCGTGGTAAATGATTTCATAGTAGAAGTCATCCCAACAATCTGAAGCAGTGGTTTCCCGTATCGGTTTGTTTTGTATGTACAATCAAGCATTAACACCGTGTGGAAGCACTTCAGCAATTGGATAGATTCCGGGTGTGCCCAAAATAAGTTAGTAATCTCCCCTGTTTCATTCTTAATTGAATGCCAATAAACATAATTGTGTTGCACTAACAACTTCATCAATTGTTGCATATGAGTTCTACCTTCTTGTTGACTATGCCGGATTCATATCCTTTCGTTGTGTATGGTACGCATTGTCGAGGTATTATCGTTGAATTTTTGCTTTATTTGAGAAAGAATTTGTCTTGGTTTTGTGCCAATCTGATATAGTTCTTCAACAAAAGCCTTTTCTTCATTATTCAATCTATTGGCATATCCATGACCAATTAAGGTCATTGTAAGTTGATGATTATGGATCCCACACACAACTTCCACCTTCTAAATGTCTCCGTCTATCGGTATTCCTTTTAACTTGAAACGGAAATTTCATTTCTTAGTACTCGTTTTTCTCTTTTTGGTGGACGGTTCTTTTGTTTTGGGAGTTATTTCTGCCTTAAGATGTGAACGATACTCTCCACTTCTTTCACATTGTAAATCCATCTTCGGTTTTTTACCACCTTTCCGCGCAGCAGACTTACCAATCATAACAACCATCTTGTTTTTTATACCAATTTCTTTTGCCCATTTAACTAACTCGTCTCTCATTTCAAACACTTGTTCAGTTCGAAAATACTCACTAACATCAATGCTGACAAAACCTTCATATGGTCTATTTTCTTCTTGATTTTCTTCTTTCTTATCTGGAACTTCAAGGTTGGGTTCTTCTTTTCCACATTCACGATTTCCAATTTTAAGACATCCAAATTCCGATGATGCTTCGTTTTCTTCGGCTGCATCATGCCACCTTTCTTGTGTATTTGAGATGGAAGTTGAGAAGTGGCCACAGCAGCAAAGTCCCAAGTGTGTGTAGTAATTTGAGATGGAAGTTGAGAAGTAGCCACAGCAGCAAAGTCTTATAAGAAAAAGAGAATTTTAGTCAAAACGGCCCAAGTCAACTGTTTTATGTACATTTTTCGGCCCGTGTCCACCGTGGGAACGTACAAATTTCGGTGTCATCCTACCGTATTATTGCACAGTAACGTTGAGTTGCTGTGCTATTCAAATTTCGGCCACCTCAAACCGGAATGATAGAAATACTATCGATGGGACCAGACCGAAAAAACCCTTCGTGTTCAACACCCAAAAAGCTTTCATACAACCAACGAATATATCATATAATTTAAAAAAAAAGTGTTAGGATATGTTCATATACCTATTGGGAGACTGAATCTTGCCCAGAAATTGATGATTTAGGATCCTTTGATATTTCTCCAAAACTTTTGAAACTTGGTTCATCCATGGTGGTTTAGGAGTTTAGAAAGGGATAGAGAAGTGGTTTAGGAGTGCAACAACAATGTGAGATTGCTGCACAACTCCGATGAACTTTCCCCGTTGATGATGGTCACCGGTGATGTTGACAATTCCGGTGGAAGAAGAGGGAAGAAGAATATAAGAAAGGAATTTCTAGGGATTTGTGTTTTAGGAAGATTTATAATTGTAACAACTAAAATTCTAATGTGGGTGAAATACTCCTTTAAAAGGGGTATGTTTCACCCATTCAAGGAGGGGGGTCCTTTAACCAAGCTAAGTCAAAGGTCTTTTACTAAGTCAATGAAACCATGGGTATGCCTTTTAACAAAAACGGGGGGCCCTTTAAAATCTCCCATTACCATTTGACCCCAAATTTGACTTATCCTAAATGCCAAATAGTCCCTCTTCTAACCGTTGCCTTTTATTTCTTTAACCGAAAACATGGGATGTTACAGTCCCTTCTCCGATGAGTATGGGTAAGGTGATCATCCCGCCAGCCTACACTTGATCCTGTCCAAAACCCGTTAGGTAGTGTTCATAGACCTCGGTACAGTGTGCCCTTACCTGAAGTTTTTGGAGACATGTTTTGCTCATAACTTCGGTGGAGCTGTCGGTGTTGATTAGGATGCGCCCTATAGTCCAGTTAGCCATTAGTGTTGTTATCACTAGAGGGTCCGTGTGGGGTGTGATTACCCCTCTTAGATCCTAATCGGTGAAGACCACGGGGGGCGTCATTTCGTCGTGTATTGTAATGATTACGTTGTTTTTCCGGCGCCTCTTGTTATCCCTATATCCTTCGAACTCCCACTCCGTTTCTTTCCATGTGAGCTCCTTTGTCAAAGTTTCCGATATGCTGTTGAGTTCAGGTGCCAGCTCCGCCAGGCGCCTACCTATTGTTATGCTGAAAGTCATCTCTCGGAGCGTCTGATTGTTGGTCTGGCTATCCTTGTTGAAGCGAGTGGCTCGTCTGTCGGTCAGTTTTTTCCCAAAGGTTTTAAGGAAGGTATGAGCGAATTCCTCGAAGGACCTCGTAGATTCCGGCGTCAGTGATCGGTACCAATCCCAGGCGGGTCCTCGCAGCAAGGTAGCGAAGGTCGAGCACCAATCGTCCATATTAGTCTTGCGACAACTTATTATAGAGACGTAATTTTCAAGGAATTTCTGCGGCTCTCCCAACCCGTAGTACGATTACAGGCCTAGGGTTAGGGGGCCGACTGGGCCGTTGGTCTCCGTGAGGTTTTCCGAGAGTAGAGATTCGAGTGTTTCCGGCACCAGCTTTCTTAGCGCGGTTTCCGCCGCGCTAAGGTTCCTCTGTAGCTGTGTGATTCTCTCCTCTTGCTGCCTTCTCTTGGCCTTGAGCCGCTTGAGGGCCGCTGTGAATATCAAGTGGTTGAGGGATGTTTCCCGAATTTCGCCGGGCGGGTAGTCTTCTGCTGACATGTCTGCTTGAAGGACTCAGGGAAGCAGTTAGTCTGAAAAGTTTAAGAAATAGGGTTTGGGTTACCGAATTGATGGTTTTGCTGGAGAGATGCCCTCCTTCTAGCGCCAAATGCTGATGTCAAAAATTGGGCTTCCGCTAGATCAACATGAAAAAGTGAGTTGATGCATGACAACCTCCGTTATGTACAAATCCTCCGTTATGTTGGGGGTTGATTAGCCCGGCGTTTCAGCTTCCAGCTCTGCTTCTTGCTATGGTTCCTGCTCTGCTTCTCTTTATTTCAGATCCTGGCTCCTGCTCCTTCCTCCTTACTCCAGCTCCTTGCTCCTTACTCCTTGCTCATGTTCGTCTGTTCCCGAGGGGCGAAAACCTGCAAAGGGTTCGAAAACCGCTCCGACGCTCAAGCCAGTCTGGGTGTCCTTTGCAGTAAAAGAATGAATATTTTTTGGGCAAATCAATCGTGTCATGTGAAGGACGATGTGGGGGGTCTTTTATAGGCGATGTAGGCCGACTGTGATTAGTGGCGGTGGTGAGGCGGTTGCCGTCAAACCGAAGGGAAAGTTTCCTCTGTTGAGTATCTAGGGTTTCCCTCAGAGTCTATCCCGGGTCTTTGATAAGTGGAAGTTCCTAAGTTCAAAGATTCTCCATAAATATTTTGCCGGTGTGATAGACTCTAAAAGAGAAGTTTCCTCCTTTGGATACGCGGAGTCCAAACTGGCTTAAACACTTCGAGATGTGTAGTCGACTGAGATCTTTCTAGAAGTTTCAGGATTAAGTCGGTAGGTCGCTTGGCGTTGTTGCGTCCCAGTTCTGGGCGTAAGATACAGGCCGAACCTGTGTGAACCCCACTCACTCCTTTGAAGATCCCATGGCTAATCTGTCCATGCCAAGGGCGTCTTGCAGGGATGGTTTCTTCTGGCCGACCTCCCAGTTAGGGGAACATTCGGTGGACCATCAGGAGCTTAGCGGTCCTACTGCCTTAAGCCGGCTTGACCTTGTAGACTTTAGGTCTGATCTTGAATCTTCAGATGTTAGTCAACGTCTGGACATTTTATGCATCATCACTGTCGATATTAGTGTTGAATCAACGAAAAGATCCGACGATCTTAGTTGGCTTCTAGCCAGGCATTACGATCCCCAATTCGGGTGGACTAGATGATCTTCTGGATAAAGTTATCATCATCCTATTCGAGGAATTGAGCGCATTGGGATATTGGTCGAAGGACACTCCTTTAAAAGGAAATCTCCTTCAGACCCAAAGGACATATCCTTCAGAAATTCTATAGATACTTGCAGGATGAAATAGTTCAGGCTTGAACTATGTTCAGACTTAAAAGCCAATAAAAGGGTGGATTCAAGTTAGCTATACAACCTGAGCCTTGGAAAAGGAAGCCTGTAAAAGTAATAAACTCGTCACCGTGAGCTTTGTTGTGCTTGATAGAAAGGTCGATTCCGTGGAAGGCCAAATATCTGCTTCCCATCTCCTGTAGATACGATCATACGACGATGATTAGAAGGTCCAATTAACAGCCTTACCACGTGGCATTCATCAGGCTGCTGATTTACCACTGCCATCAAAACCTACATATAAAAAACTGATTTTCCCTTAAAAGGGACATGATCCTTAAGCATTGATTTTTCATTAACTCTTTACCTGCAACACTAAATTGACTTGAACTCTGGAGTGTCTTTCAAGTTACTCCATCACCCCTCTCTTTCTCTACCATGAAGTCATCAACGGTAAGAAAGAACAATTAAATCGAGGATAACAAGGATGATCTTTGAGAAGATATCCAGGAAGTCACTTTTCGACATCGTCACTTTGGTGGTAGAGCAAAGGGCTGTCACTTCAGCAACCTCAAGATCTGTTAACACGAATCCGATAATCTTCAACATATTCAAGCCCTCAAATCCATCGGCGCCGTATCTTGAGATGGAAATCTAGTAGAAGAAGTAACCCGTCTAAGAGAAGAAAAAAAGGTGTCAATAAATTGCCTAGGATGGCAGCATTCACTGAATGTCTCGTACGATCTTGGTGTTCGATAAGGGTGTTAGTCGAGCTCAATGCTGAAGGTTTTCTCTAAAGAAATAAGATAATTAATAGAGATACATAAATGAATCCGCCTATTGAAGATGTGATTATATAAGACGAGGCAGATTCCATCATGATAGATGAAGAGATGGGTGAGCCTAATAGCGGGTCGGAGGCAGAGGTCACATACGTGTACAACACATTGATATAAGTAATTAGAATAGAATTTACAGAGTTTATAAAAAAAGTACAAGCACATTTCCGCCCTCAGCACGGCTAAGGTGACGAGTGTAGATGCCTTGATGGGTCATGAAAATGTCCCATTTAAGTCGTTTACCTTAAGCTAGTTAGGCGATTTCGAAGCTTTATTATAATAAAATGATTTGTTTGCGTGATTAGATGTCTTTTGCGGAGTTAGTGTGAAAAATGACTAAAAATGGGAGAAAGATAATCGAAGGGTTTTTCCATTTGAAGATGGGGGTACTTTTATAAATACCTCCAAGATCAGTATGTGTGTGAAAAGAAGAGCAAAACACGGACTCGTAGGCGAAAATAGAAGTCAAATCGGAGTTCGAACGAACTAATTAGCCGAAGTCAAAGTTGGATCAAACAATGTTGAGTAGCGGGACACATTCGCCCATAATTCTGGTGAGCGGAATTCCTCTTGATGATGTGTTGCAATCTGAAGAAGTTAGGGTGCATCACGTAATAAATATCGGTAAGACCGAGGTTGATCCACAAAGAAAATGAACTTTGCTTTTAAATCTGAAGAACCCATTCATAAGGTTGATTTTGGTTTTGGAAATGATTAAATAACAAACTCATAAACTAAAGAGCAAGAAATCAAGGTGAGAAGAAGTTTAAGATTCTAAAATCCACCACTAAATTCATTTTCTTAAACAAGCAATTAACTAACTAAATCTCTTTTGTTATAACTCAAAATTTAATATAATGAACTATTTAAATTCCGAAAGATATTCTTGATAAAACCTTCTTATAATCATGTATTTTTAATTGCCTACCTTGTAAAGACTACAACTTCCAAACCATTATTCATCAACTGATAAGCATATTCTATCAAACAATTTAACATAAGCAAGAAATATCAAACCATGAAGCATGAATAATAAAAAGAAAATCAAATCTATATAACGAGACAATTAATAGACATTGAGACACAAGCAAGAGATATAATTAATTAAATCAAGCCTCAAAAAGATCCCATATAGGTTTCATTTATAACCATAGAGGAATAAGTTAGATACGTATTGATTTTAGAGAAATATTCATTGGAATTATAAATAAATGGAAATTGAAAAGAAGAAATGGAAAAAAAATTCGCCCAAGTAGGCCCAAATCCATGGCTCAATGTACCTCCATGTTGATCTCCAAGATTGCTCCAAATGTACTCAAGAATAATCCAGAAATCCAAGTGATAGCCTCTTGTTATTGCTTGAGAATAGGTGAGAGAAAAGATATTAGATTGCAGACAAGAGACGGAAGATAAAGAGATTTTAGAGAAGAAATTATGGAGAAATTAGATAGATGAGAAGTTTAGATGAAGAAGAAGAAGCATTAAATACGACACAAAAATGGGAAAGAAGAAGCATTAAATACGACAAAAGCCCTAGAATAGTGGCTTGGTCGGCTAGGATTCAAATGGCTGAAATTCGAGGGTTAAGGTGGATCTGGCGTCATGGTCTAAGTTACAAGATGTGCGGATCTGGGTGTGCTTCAGGTGTGGGACTACGGTAACATATTGGGACGCGATGCACTGTGTCAGGTTTCTAAAACGGGGGCTCTAGTGCATCTCGGACAACACAAGTTGGTGCGGCAGCGTCTCTTGGGTGTTGGATCTTCAAATATCTTAGTCAAATTCAAATAGCAACTTCTAAACAAATAAATTACTATAACCTAAAAACCAAAAGTTTCTTACAGATATATAACTGTTTAAACTAACAATTCTTTACTAAAAAAAAATATAAAACTAAAAAATAACTTGATATGATGATATCTGCATCAGAGTTTCAATTTCAAAATCAGAGGTCAGAGCAGAATTTTTGATTTGAAGGTCAAATTTTACAGAGTATGGAGAAGAGAAAGAATGTAATGAAAACTCCCTCGGGCAAAAATCAAAGCAGGAAAGGAAAAAAATCTTGAGCCCTTAAAGGATTGGATTACTTCATTCAAAACATTATAGTGATGTAGAGCTTCGTCAGCACAAGATCTTCCACTGAAACCTGCTTGAAATACCGTTGGAAATAAAAAACAAAAGAAAGAAAGAAAACCTGGACAAAAAGTGAAGGAGACACAAAGGGGTGACCTAATCCCAATTAAACTCTTCCACTACCACCAGAGCTGGGAGAGGCGGAGTATTCGAGAAAGATGCCTTAGTGGAAAATCTAGGTTCCACCAGAGTTATGATTTACCTCTTTAAATTAGAATTACTAAAAGTATAAACTTTGCTTGTAACTAACCATGGCATGTAATAAGCGGTGGGTTTTACTAATGGCTAGCATCTTTGCATTCAGCTGAGGTAAAGGGCAGACTCGTGCTGAGCCAAATATTGGTCGGCCTTGACCATTCTAGCAAACAACCGATTAACTTAGGCGACACGTGCCAGAACCCTGAACAAACACGAGCGAGACTTTATTAGAACAAACAAAGTAATGGACCTGTAAGAGCTCTTCCACTGAGCCTTGGAACGGGAGGTCAGCACGAGGTTACTAGTCATCTCTAACTCTGCCATGACTTAAAGGCCAACAAAAGGGTGGACCAGAGTTCCCTTTGGAATCGGGGTCCTAGAATAGGAGGTCTACAGAAGTCAGCTCCGCACCTTGAGCTTTGTTCTGCCTGAGAAAATGTCGGTTACGTGGAAAGTCAAATAGCGTCAAATACCTGATTGTCGTATCAGGAAGATACAATCATCCAACCATTATTAGAAAGGTTCCATAAACGTCCCTGCTACGGGGCCTTTATTAAGCCGATGACTTACCACCGCCATCAAAATTTATATAAAGAACATAAGTTTGTTCTGAAAAGATATCTGCTACTTGACTCTTAATCTACAATAAAGAACTGGCTTGAGCATCTGAATGGCTATACAGGTATCTCTCCCGCCATCAAATCATCAACCATACAATTAAATCGAAGATAACACCAAAGATTATCATCATCCTAATCAAAATAGCTTTCAATAAGTAAATAATATAGGCGGGAGAACAAATCACAAACCAACCATACCTACCTATATATGCAGGAAGTAGTATCAATCAAGACAATTGGTGTGAAATTCAATAGATGTAGGATTTTGGATTGGTCAAAGTGATGTTGACAAAAGAGTATTATCAAAGAGAATGTAAATTAATCACATGGGTATTTTAAAGCGAGGAGAAGTCCTGTAAATAAAAGGTGATGATGAGAAGTACTTATCAGTAGTCAGAGAGTGGGAGAAAGAGAGAGAGAGAGAGAGAGAGAGACAGGCACGCTTTGAAGTGAGTTAGGTCGGTCCCTATAGTTTTGATAAGGATTCAGGCCTTGATTGATGTTGGTGGACTTACCTCCCTATCTACTCAGTCATCGAGGATGGCTAAACACAACCTATCAAAAGTTCACAGCCACATATTCAATTTTCATCCACGCATTTAGTCTCACTTATTGTAGACGTTCACGAGAGCACTTTTAGTCTCACTCGTGCAAGTGATTTCTACACATTACAGTTACATTCAAGGCCGGCTCAACTTCTATTGCGTCATGAATTGTATTGATTGTGATCAATATAAATAAGTAGTCTTATACACATCTGAATTATATAAAGAAATTAACGAAAGAGAGAGGATATATTCATTTAATTTAGAGAAATAGTCACGTATAACAAATATATATATAAATGAAGTAAAAAAGAAGGCATAAGCATGAACGGAGAAAACTATATTTTTGGACAATCATCAATATACATAATTAGTAATTGAGTTTACACACTTACTGTTAATTGAACTTACCCGTCAAATTTAAAATTTCTGTCAAAACTAATAAAAACATGTTGTGCATGTAATAATAAAATCACAAACTAAGTAATATACAAACAAAAACAAACACTATTAATCGTATTCTCGTCCAAAGCAAATAATAACGTAACTTGGAATAACTACCAGGAATCTTATTGAAGAATAATTGTTATTCGTAATCACAAATTATTTTACGTACGCCAAACACAATGAGTGTCCTTGTCAGAATAGTAAATCGAAGAGAGTAATCTCAATTATCCATCATTGAAGAGGGTAAAGTCAATTACCAATTAATGACGGTGGGGTAAGCTCAGAAAGCTTAATTTATCAAAGAAAAGGCTAAAAGATGAGTTGACTTGTAAATAGAGAGTCAAAATGGAAAAATGTATAACTAAAAGGATAGATAGTTAAAAACTAGGGGGTACATTCGGATTTACTCTTAAGAAACTAAAATAAGAGGTTAGGGAATCGAGCACTTCAAGACAAGTTAGTTTCATGGACACGTGGAGACCTTTTAATGTAATTTGTAGAGCTTTTGAAGATAAAACATTTTTGAAAATATGGAAGACATCTGAGAACATTTCTGTAAGAAAGATCATAAAAGTAATAACAATAATAATAATAATATTTTTATTATCATCATTATAATTATATTTAGATTAATAATATAGAATAATATAACAATATATTACTATATTATAATAATATAATATATTACTATATTATAGTATCATTTTGTTATTATGATATGATATTATACTATAGTAAAATAATAAACGTCCACCGATGACTACAAAAGTCAAAATACATACATTGAAATATTAATAAAAATATATTATTTCATATGATAAGAAAATAATAATAACACTAAAATAATAAATATTCACCAAATGTTTATCACTGTCCACATCAGATATGTTATTTCATACAAATATGTTATTTGTATGAAATAACAAATATGTTATTTCATATAACAAGACAATAATAATAATAATAATAATAATAATATTAAAATAATAAATATCCAACGAATGTCTATCAATGTGCACAGTCGCTCGTGGGTGTCTGAGGAAGTCAAAAAAATATAATTTCGAAATATTAGCAAAAATATAGAATATATTGTTTCATATGATTAGATAATAATAACAATGTTAAAATAGTAAATATCTACCAAATGCCATCGGTAATAAGATAGTAATAATAATAATGACAATAATAATTATAATAACAATAAGGGTTATTTCCCTAATGGCCCCCAACTTTGTGACCAGCTTCCCGCCTGGCCCCTTACTTTATGAAAAATACCCATATGGCCCCCTTCCGTTATAACACCGTCACTCTCTCTCCTCTATCATGTTTTCTCTCTCTGCCAAGTCACGCCACATCATCTGTTACGCCACCTCATCATCTTCTCCGGCATGGGTCGCCGACCGGCTAAATTTCCGACCGGCGACCTTCAAATTTTTTTTCTCTCTCTCTCTTAAAAAAAATTTAATTTTTTTTTTTATTCTCTCCTCTCTCTCTCTCTAAACTCCGGCGAAGGGGTTTCCCTTCGCCGGAGTTCGATCTGTTCAAGAACAGACCGAGTCTGTTCAAGAACAGGCTGATCTGTTCTCGAACAGATCCGTCTGTTCTTGAACAGACTCGAACTCCGGCGAAGGGTTTTCCTTCGCCGGAGTTTAGAGAGAGAGAGGTGAGAATAAAAAAAAAATTAGAGAGAGAGAGAGAAAAAAAATTTGAAGGTCGCCGACCGGAAATTTGGCCGGCCGGCGACCCATACCGGAGAAGATGATGAGCTGGCGTAAAAGATGATGTGACATGACTTGGCAGAGAGAGAAAACATGATGGAGGAGAGAGAGTGACGGTGTTATAACGGAAGGGGGCCATATGGGTATTTTTCGTAAAGTAAGGGGTCATATGGGTATTTTCGTAAAGTAGGGGGCCAGGCGGGAAGCTGGTCACAAAGTTGGGGGCCATTAGAGAAATAACCCTAACAATAATAATAATAAAATATCCATTACACATTTTGTTTATGGACTCAATATCTTGAAATAGTCCACATGATATTTTGTTTACGGACCAAATGTCTTGAAATATGTACTAGACATTTTGTCTATCAACCAAATATCTTGAAATGTGTACAAGATATTTTGTCTATAACTCAATGTCTCAAAATGTCTATAAAGATGTTTTGTGTATGAATAAATGTCCAGAAATATCTTGAAATGTCTACGAGGCATTCTGTTCATAAATTTTCTTCTCATCCTTATCTACTGAACAAAGAGTGAATTAAAATGCAAGTCGTCCGTAAAAATGAACAACAAAAGTGAGATTGTATATTATTTATTGATCTAGTATGCTAGTATGTTCAATTATCAGCTAATACATCATTTCACCCACTAACTTACATCAAATTAAATTGTATGATATTGTAGATCTAAGATCAACCCTGATTTGTTGAGGTTGGGTCTCCTAAATTCAAACTCTGCCTACACCCAGCCCCAGCCCAAGGAAGTCCATTCGGGGAGTCCCTCCCTCCCAACCCAAAGTAAGACCATTAGGGACCCTCAACAGTCAAAATAGGGTAGATCTCCTACGGGATCCACACCATTTTATAATTAGTGGTCTTATTTTTAATTTTAATTAACCTTTATTTTTTGACGTATTTTTTTGTCAATTTATTATTCGAAATTGGAAGTGACCAAAATATCTATTGCATTGAAAATCCAAATACATTCTTAAACTCAAATGTATATAAATGAAATACAGGAAGGACAAGTAAATTAACGATAAGAGATCTGTCAGTTGTTGCGACTTTGGTATTCCACAAGTGCCTCATAAGATATGCCTTTAATTAAGTATGAACTTCTCTGCTTCTAACTCGGCCAAGATGAGCAAACATTTGTTCAGCAATATGTTCCCCAATAAACACTACTTTTGTTGGCCTTCCATCAAAATCGGTAGTAACATTAGATCCTTCGTTTTTGATTATCATGTTATGCATTATAATACATGCCTCCATGATATTACTTAGTGTTTCTAAGCCTCAAAAACGTGATGGTCCTCTGATAATACCAAAACGAGCTTGCAATACACCAAACGATTGTTCAACATCTTATCTTACCGACTCTTAATGCTTGGCAAAATATTATTTTTGCAAAGTAAATGGATTTACTATGGTTTTTAACAAAACAATCCGATGGACGATATATCCCATCAGCGAGACAATAACCCATATTATATTGATTACCATTAATTTCATAATTAATAGGGAGAGTCCTACTGGTCATGACTGCATAGAATACTGGAGAACGCTCTAACACATAGATGTCATTACACGATCCAGGCAGCCCAAAAAATGCAAGCCAAATTCATAGGTCAGACGACGTAACAGCTTCTAGTAGGATTATTAGACTATGACTTTGGCAAGTATAGTGTTTCTATCATGCGAATGGACACAAAATGCATGCAATCTGTGTTCCCTAGAACTCCTGAAAATCTTGTTTTCTTACCAAGTGCTAAAAGCCTACAAATATCAGATTCATTCCGAGAGGTTGAGTATTGCAAGCCAAACACATTGACGATTGTTAAAATCAATTGTCTCAAGAGAGAGAATTGATGCCGTCTTTCCAATTCGAATGTATTCGTCAGTTGAATCGGTTGTCATCCCATAAGTAAGCATTCTCATCACTGGAGTTATCTTCTGATGCGATGATAAACTTTTATGGCTGAGGGCGTCTTTCTTTTGGTCAAAATAGGGATTATGGGCAACTACCGTATTGAGGATGTGTTTGCCACTTTCTCTGTTATCGCCGTCATGTATCACTATTATAAAGTGGATCCTCACCAAAATAGTTACGCATAAGTTGTTCATGACCACTTTCTCTGTTACGAACTATAGTTCGATGCCCCAGAACAAACTAACATGAAGGTTGCCCGGTTGTTGATCCCTCATTTTTGCCTGACATATTTCGTATAAAATTGCATCATCTTCCTTAACCTGAATCTCGTTTTGAATAATCAGATATATTAATCAAAATGATTATCCATTAAAGAGAATTTAATATAGAGAGAAAATGTAAAGAATATAAAGAGAAGATGTAGAAAACTTAACGGACGAGTCGTTGTATTTATAGATGTACAAAAAGTAAAAAAGAATTGGAACTCAAACTCCCCCCTTTCTAAAACTCAGAGTCAAATCTGAATTTCAACTTCCCTCCAAATTTTGGAGGGAGGTTGGAATTTTCATTTAAATTCAATAATTTCATGGTTGAAAATTGAAATCAAAATCTCACACAAGCATATAATTTATGTGACACCCCGTGTCCTAAAATAGACACAATCACGCCCCGACAATTCACAGACGAGACAAAATTCTGACATAGTCTCCTTTGTAAATCGAATTAGTCGTACCTAAAAAACCTGTTATGCAAACCATACATTCGCATACACAAAATAAAACTATAGAGCGAAAGCTAAACAAACTCAACATAACTTCCGGTCGAAACCCGAACCACAAAAAAACTATAAAAGCCTCTTAAACAACCATACGACCTATATACAAGTCTAAGTGTTAAGTATATACATATTCAAGTTTTTTTCTGGAACAACTATATAACTTTGAAATAACTAAAAGCCAATAAGCAAATAATCAAATAAACTACGTAACGCCTAAAGCCTGTCTAGAAAAGATCATCGACTGGAATACACATTCCACCTCGCGGCTACGACGAAGCACGTCAACACAGACAACTGGTAGGGGGTCAAGTAACTCACTGAAACGAGTTATACTGGTAGAAGACTAATAAAAAACACATCACATTTTCAAAAGTTCATTTAATAAGTTATAAACATCATGACAAAACGATTAATCAAACCTGTATTTACTATATATAATTTTTTTTTCCTTATATCTAGCAGTCAACAACAATGGTTAGCTGCCCACCTATGGTGCGCTTCCAATTAAGAGAGAGCCGTCACAGATGAATCTATAGTGCATTAGATAGTACCGTCCCATTTCAGCACTAGCTAATGCACTAGCATCTTTTCGAGAAAGCGTCTTACCCCTAGCCGGAAAGTCACCTTTCCACCAAGGAACTTTGCAAACATTGAAGGGTTTACCTCATGATACGTATACACCTTAAGTACTTAATACGTTTTATATCACCGAGTTCGAATAAGTGAGTCGTCGCCCATTACCCACAGAAGGACATGAACCTTATTCTCTTCAATACCCTATCATGCATCTAGTGTGATCTTTCAAAAATCAGTTACATTCATATATAAAAACCAGTATTTTTATTCAATTCATTATCTTATCATACACAGAAATAGAAGACTAAGAGTCATATCGCACAAAGCAGAGGGATCCCAATCAATGTCACCACCCCGATGAGCAGTCAGGGTGTACAACCCTGGGCCTCGAGCTGAAGGTACGAGCACCAATGGCGAGCGAGTGAAACACTTCACACCCACAGGTCTCATGACTAGTGTCGCACCACCTATCCGGTCTCACACGGGTTACACTCATGTCAATATGTCATCGTAACCTCTATGGCTCATGCCCTTAGGTTGACATAATCCGAAGTCGGGTAAATACAAGAAATTTCCAAGTAATTTCACAATCACAGTAACAACAGTTCGAAATCATTTCTCATATCGCAGTAAAACCATTCAAGCATATTCCAGTTCATCATTAAAAATCGATTTCTATGATACCTTAACTCTAGTTATAATGGTGCATATAACTATAACTATAAGATCTAGCATAACCCCTACCTCGCGGCACAAGAATTAGTCTTCCTCCTGAAACCATAGCAAGATCGTCAACAATAAGCTTCGGCTTCCCCCACTATCAAACCATAAACACAAGAGATAAACATTAGGTTCTTCGATAAGAACTTTGATAAAACATAAGGAATACTCAAAACAAAACTATGAAAACTTAAAACATAAAAGAAATTCGTAAAGTCTGGAAGACTACGAATATAACCGAATTTTGATCGATCTTTAACTTCTTACCTATGTCCCATTACTGTCGATTATACACTGTTTGAATGGTACTTTTGTCCAAACCCAAGAGAAACATCTTCGAAATAGGAAAATACAAGTAGTAGTCCGAACAACGCATTGTTCACATAAACAACCATAACTTTCTCATTGCTAATCCATTTCAAGCGATTCTTATTCATCAGAAAGGTTATATCATTTATAATGCTATGTGCTAAGTTAGTTTTTCTCAATTTCAATTAAAACATATCTAAAAAGCACAAAATGTACGCCGCAGCGTATCTATTTTTCTGCACGTATGGTGAGTGTACCAACGCTCATATTATGATGTTTTGCTCCTAAGTGGTTTCTCTCAATTTCAATTAAAACATCTCTGAAATTCACAAAATGTACGCAGCAGCGTATTAATTTTTCTCATATTTTTCTCATCTGAACTCCAAATAACATTACTATACCTTACTGGAATCGTCAAGAGACGAGCTACAATATTGTTGAAGAATCAAATTATCAAGAAACCTCTAGGACTAGCTAAACACTGAGCAGTTTTGTGATCGAAATAGGTTGATTCGTTATTTTATTTTGAGTCCTAGCCATGTCAACTCTTTAATTCTTCATGTATGAGTTAAGAACACTTTAAGTTAACTAAATTCAATACCTATCTCACCATCAATGCATATAATTAAAGAAAATTTCACAAATTTCATTAGAAACCCTAAATACCTTACTAACTTCAATAATTATATAAATGTTTGATTTTCTTACTTTGATACCACTTACTAAAGCTTCCTTTGATGAATATCTTCCATCTCATTCCTTAATTCGTTGATTTATTCAAGTTACAAGTCAAAACCTTCATTGAAACTCTTGTATAGCATTTTAGGGAGAGAAACGGAAATTTCTTACAACAACTATAACAAAACCAAGATAACAACTCGTAATAAAACTTACCTTCAACGAAACTCGAATTCGTCGGTAAAATCCACTTGATATTCTCCCTCTGATCGAATTTGGTTCTCTAAAAAACCCCAACACCTAAACTTAAACTCAGCTAAAAGAAGTAAAGAAAAGTCAGGTCTGATTTAGCCATAAATTTGACTTGACTGTAAAATACCCCGAACATTTTGGTTGTTTGCTGATTTAGCCCCTTGTTTGACTTAGTCTAAATTTCAAATACTCCCTCATCAACCTCATTGATGTACCGAAAACATGGATGTTATAATTTAAACTTGGGAGCCTCTGTTAGGAGCCCGACATTGGAATTGAAAAAGTTCAGCGGCTCCCAAAATTCAGGGGCTCCCAAAATAAGGAGCCTAACATTGGAGTTGCTCTAAGTACTAATAAGGGTTAGAATTAGTCAAATCTTACATTGAGGTTGTTTTAAACTGAGGGCCCATTTGGTACCCGAAAAAACAGGTAGGATCGTGGAAGAACCGAATTTTTACCGTTTGGGTGGAACACTTAGACCAAAATAGTGGGAAAATCTATTTTACGTGGTGGAATGACCTTTACTTTCGATAGAAACAACTTTTACAACCCACAACATGGTAAACGAATTCCCTCACAATGCATTCTCTCTTACAGTCTCCGTCTATTGAACCTGCAGTGAGTCTGCTTAAGTAAGTCTCGCGTAGGCCTGTCTCCCGTAAGGTTCTCTTTATCTCTATTAATCTCTATGTAGTTCTATTGTATGTTTGTTGATTTATCTATCTGTCTATTTGTTTGTCTGTCCATTTATCTCTCCATCTATCTATATGTGTGTTTTTTCGCCTGTTCGTCTGTCCCTCTTTCTTTCTGTATGTATGTTCCTCTTTCTCTCTGTCTTTTTCTCCATTTATACCTTTGTGCCTTTCTCTCTGTCTGTTTGTCCAACCTCCTAAATCCATAAAACCAGATGAAGATTACAAGGCCTAAGTATTAATCTCTCACACCCCAAAAATTGATGTTTTAAAACCAATCATGAATTGTCTATGTGAGTCTAAGAGAACTAATATCCCTGTTCAATTTAATAAGATTCTTTTATTTGAGTTGTGGGTCTGTGTGTGCGAGAAACTAAGAGACAAGACTATTTTTTATTGGGCACTCTTATAACAAAGAAGATGATGATAGTTTGGTTTTCTCACATCTAACCAGGCACAGACATTTAGGGTCTGTTTGATACGTATGAAAATAGAGTGGGAAAATCCATTTTCGTAAGAAAATTGATTTTCCACCGTTTGGTAAAGCCAGGAAGGTAAGAAAGTCGTTTTCTATCGGAAAAAAGGTTGGAAAATAAGATATACTATTATTTAACCACCAAATAGGTGGTAAAACGACTTTCTCACGCTCACCAAACCTTGCGCTCTCTCTCCTCCCGTATATCTCTCTCTCTATCTTTCTAACCGTATCTCTGATTTCCATCTCTCTCTTCTCCAAACAAAAAATCAGATCTAGAAAGAGAGAAGGAACAGAAAAGTTGATTTTTTTTGTTGTTGAAAGAGCTCATTATTGATCTAGAAAGAGAACAAGGAGAAGCAATATCTAACTTTTAACCCAAAATACCATATATGTTCCTTTAATTAATCCAAAACACAATCTGTTGATTGCTCACTTGGTGTTTATTAATGGTGGCTGTTAATTGCTCTAATGCAATTTATGAATGGTGATTTCTAACTTTTTAATCCAAAACATGTACATAACCTAATCTCATTCAAACTTGAAACCTCAACAACCTATCACCATTTGAAATCCTTATGTATTATCTCTCTTTCTATCTCTGATTTGAGGAGAGAATGATTAAGGATGAAATTAAACTTACCTCTTTGTTCATCAAATCAAACTCATCTCTTTAATTATTAAGTTCTCACTGTAGATCTCCATCTCCCCATTTCTATTTCGTTCTGTACATGAGGACATGAACCCTAACTTGATGGTTGATGGAGGGACAAAGGGAATTTTTATACGCGCCCGTAGAAGTGCTATTCACGCCTTACGGAATGAATATTGGTTAGGGGTGGGATTTTGGTCCGGAAACCCGGAATCCGCCCACGACCGCCCGAGTCCGAAGCGTCCGTGACCGTCCGTTGCCCGAATCGGTCCGTACCCGCCGGACCGGTTGACTTAGTGTCCGTTTCCCGCCCGTCCGAACCAATTCCCACCCCTATTATTGGTGAATAGTTTAGGGTGCTTACAGTAGTAAGACAGGGCGCATATATTAGTGAGCCTAGCTAACTGAATAACCCAAAAAATCCAAGGCTACATGCATCCACACATCCAATCTATAATACTTTTTAAAGGTACTCTTTAATTTTCTTACCATGCTACCAAACAGCTAAGTGTTCAATTTCACATATTAAAAAGTTGATTTTGTTTCCCATCAGAAAAAAAAATGACTTTCTTTCCCATCATTTCTCCGTATCCAACGGACCCTTAAACTTCCACAAGAAAAGGTTAGGTCCTTCCCATGTCCAAGACAAAATGAGTTTCAGGTCAAAATGTTTCACTATAACCAAACAAACTTTATGTGTCGTTTGGCAACACTAAAATAAGTTACTTTTTACTTATTTGAGTAGAAAAGTAAAAGAGTTAGTTTAGTAACATGAAAATTTCCGACTTCACTTAAGTTAAAATTTGATTTTTTTTTAAATTTATATTTTTAGCTTTTGACTTTAAAGTTAATCAACTTTTCTTCAACAAACGCACAAATTTTACTTTACTAAGATCTTTTCTTTGTTTATTTCCTCTTCACCACCATAACTAAACATCCACCACACCGTTGTACCACCACCACCACCAACCACCACTATCCACCACCACCACACCTCAAACCTCCACTGCCATTGTATCTCAGCAACCACCACCACACCTCATCCATTACCATACCTCCATCATTGTCGAACCTCTACCACTGTACCTTTACTATCGTATTTCCACCACCACCGTTATACCTCCACCATACCTCCACCACCACCTCCATCATACCTCCACCACCGCCGACCGTCGTACCTCCACCAACACCAGTACACCATCCCCATACATCCACCACTATCCCTAAATCCTAAGCTCCTCCCATACCTCCACCACCACCATCACATACCATACCTCCACCGCCATCATCAGACCTCCACTACCACCATCCCATAACTGCACCACCACCGCCGTCACCATCATCATGCCTCCACCACCACCACCATTACCCCTACCACTGTACTTCCACTACCACCACAACATTTCAATCACAGTTGACAATATAACCACAAAATTAGAGGGTCACATTTTTGGGACAACGCCTATAGAGATTTTACGAAGTCTAAGATGAAATAGAAGCCCAATGCTTTACAAGGGAATGATTAATAGCCCACCAAATTAAATCCACTTCTAGTTTTCTATTTAACTAGTGAGCCCCTCTGAATACAAAGCATACATATCCACTTTTTTTATGTTTCTGTCTCCAATCTCTCGCAGATTATGGGCAGATCGGGTTTGAGGGTGTAATGTCCGATCGGGCCATCGGGAAAATCGGGCCGGACATATATTAGTATTTTTGTCCCCGCGATTCGGTTTTACCCGAGAGCCCGTTCGGGCTCTAACGAGCTCGGGCGGACTGGTCACGGGCTTTTTTGAATAAAAAATAATATAAAAAAGAAAAAAAATGACATCAAATATGTTTTAATCACCATCCACCATATAATAATATCAACATCAAAAAACAAAAAAATTACATCAACTATGATGGATCTCTGAAACAGACATAATCTGTTTGATCAAATAGATCTAATGGCTGAGATCTGTTTGATCAAACAGATCCTTAAGTTAGGATCTGTTTCAGAGATCCATCTACAACTTTCATCATCATTCATCACATACAATATCATCAACATCCATCATTTAACAATATCAACATAAAAAAAAATTACATGAAATATGATTCTTCTCTGAAACAGACATGATCTGTTTGACCAAACAGATCCAACGGTTGAAATCTGTTTGATTAAACAGTGAGTGATCTGATCGATCGATTTTGGGTTGGTGGAGTGATCTGATCGATTTTGGGTTATAACTCAACCAAACAGTGAGTGATCTAATTGTCCACCATCTGATAGTGAGTGGTCTGATCGGTTGTTGAAGATAGAGGGAATGGAAGAAATGAAGAATGGTGGAGGACGATGGAGTTGTTGTCTAAGCCATACTCGGTTGATGGTGGAGGAGGCAGTAGGGTTAGGTTTCTAAAGAGTGATATGACGGTTTTGGGTGTACTTATAAAGAAGATATTTTGATCCAACGACTGGTCATGCTCAGCCTTTCGATCATATAAATCTGGCTAATGGGTTTAGGGTTACTCGGGTATGTAATCGGGCAGGCGGATGGGGTAGGTAATCGGGCGGACGGGTAGCGTGTTGGATTCGAGCGGGCGGGTAGCGTGTTGGATTCGAGCGGGCGGGTGGCGGGCGTCCAACGGGTGAGCGTAATGGGTTAGAACTCGAGTAAGAGCCTTACCCATGTCCCGCCCACGACCGACCGATATTTCGGGTCGGGTATGCCCGAATCGGGTGCTTCTCGAGCGTCAGGTCGTTTCGTACTAGTCGGTTAGGGTCGGGTTTCGGCTTTTCAGACCGTTTTCCTGGCCCTACTCATAGACCGTGACTCATCTCTCTACTGACTCCTCCCTACCCATTCCCATTATACGACCATCTCTTTACATATACTTATACATTAACGACTTCAATAAATAAAAATGATTGGTAGAATGTATATATCATTATTTATTTATATAGTTAAAGTGCCTAAATCAAACCAAAGGTAGAAGTACAACTATTGTTCGTATATATAAAAGAAATTCAGTTCATACATTAAGAAGCCTAATGGTAGAGAATTCAACTAAAATTTATAGAGTTAATTCCTATATGGCCCCCTACTTTGTGACCAGCTTCCTTTATGGCCCCTTTTTTTCGTAAATTCAAATATGACCCCCTATTTTCAAGTAAATGTCATTACTACCCTTCTTAATTTTAAATTTAAAACATTTAAAAAACATTATTTCCACCTCACCCCTCTCTCTCTCTCTCTCCACCTCATCTCTCTCTACAACTCACCCATCTCTCTCTCCAATTCACCTCTCTATCTTTCCAACTCACCTCTCTCTCTTCCAACTCACCTCTCTCTCGGGGAAGATGAAGGTGGAGAGAGGGGTGAGGTGGAAAATTTTCCGGCCGGCGACCTTAATCGGGGAAGATGAAGGTGAGCTGGAGAGAGAGAGAGAGAGGTGAGTTGGAAGAGAGAGAGAGAGGTGAGTTGGAAGAGAGAGAGGTGAGTTGGAGAGAGAGATATGGGTGAGTTGTAGAGAGAGATGAGGTGGAGAGAGAGAGAGGGGTGAGGTGGAAATAATGTTTTTTAAATGTTTTAAATTTAAAATTAAGAAGGGTAGTAATGACATTTACTTGAAAATAAGGGGTCATATTTGAATTTACGAAAAAAAGGGGGCCATAAAAGAAGCTGGTCACAAAGTAGGGGGCCATATAGGAATTAACTCAAATTTATAATATCATTTTTGAAAACCATCCCTGACTAGTGCAAGTTGAGATTTTGTTCCCACATCCTAATGTGAGAAAGGTTTATCGGGTTCTAGTAACCGAAAACAAAATGAAAATGACTTTCATTGTGAGCTTTTGTATGATTAGGGTAATGATATGGTGGTTTATTTTGGCGACCAATTTTTTTTTTCAATTCTGTTCTTCTGCTTGTTTGACTTAGATTTCTCCTTAAAATCTTTTATATTGTCGACGTCCGAGGAGGGTCGATGACCTTCAGTGACATTAAAAGGAAAAATTCTCTTTATCTTCCCTCTCCCTTCACCACCATCATCATCTTCTCTCTCTTTTAAGAGAATGAGAATTATAGTTAGTCACAAATGTGGTCAAAACAAAAGTACCCTTTGGTAAACAAGTAAACAACAAGTACAAATAAGAAGAATACGCTTTAACTCTTATATTAGCGACATAAATTAAAGTTCGTAATCATTTTTTACCTACAAGAATAGAAAAATATGGCTAGTCAGTCCAACAACTTTTGATGTCTTACAAGTTTATTATGAGGTAGCATATGAAATGATAGCCAACGTATCCTTAATAAAAATTAGCAAAAGATCATTACCAAGAAACTCTTCATTTTTTTTTAATAAGTTGATAGTTTTATATGTCGTGTGAATATTAAGCCAAATTCTAACCGCTCGCTTCAGGCCACCAAATTGTTAGGGTCGATCCTGATCACCACACCTTAAACAATCCACCTCCACCACCACTACCACCTCTTCCAAAAGAGTCTACGAAAATCATAAATAAATTTAACTGAAATCAAGTGTCTTTATGAGAAAAAGAAAATAGAATAGTAAATTACATTACCAAGCTAACATTTTGACTTTTTTTCTTATAAGTAACATTTTTGCCATGCTATTTTACTTTTTTGAAGCCAAAAAACTTCTACTAGTTGTGGAAAAAAAAAGATGCTACGGCATTCAATGATGCGGAGATGCAATCCCATAATATTTGATTTGCAGACTTCCAAACTTGTGACATTTTGATGGTGCCTAGTGTCTACTGTTGCATCTTTTGTTATTCATTTTTTGATAGTTCGCTTGTATAATTAGACATATTTTGGATTTATCTATTTGCAAGCAAGGACAATATGTTGATATGATGTTATTTCTGATGGTTTGGTATGTTTTGTCGTGGAGCTAACCTTGGATCAACAACATATTGTCCAAAGATGTGCTTTGTCTTGGCCCTTATAGTGGCAGATAATGTATGTTATCGGAAATGTGAAGGTAAATTCAACTGTTAGCATACGTTTTAATTATATCTTGGCAAATGATGATCAAATTTATTTTTATAATTATTTGTGTTTTTTTGTTAATCTTTATATTAGAAATATAGTCCCACATTGTACGATTGCTTAAACTTTTCTCTTGTACTACTCCTTATAAAGATCTTATGTAATAGCTATGAAAATCAATACAAATCATTACAATTCTCTTTTCTTACATGGTATCAGAGCCTAATTTTTCTTTCTTGGGAATAGTTAGTCATTCATAGTCATCCGCTTTGTCGATGGCGATAGTCCCATTAATGGCCACCGTCCGTCGGACTTTCGTCGGCTTTTAGTTATTGCTTCAAGTTTAGTATTTTTTTTTTCAATAAGAGTAGTTATCTTCTATTGTTCAAATCTGGTCATTATTCAATACTTTTCTCAATAGTATTTGAAAATGATGAAGATTAACAAAAAAAGAAATCAAAACAAGAGTGATTTGTTGAAGAAATCAGAAGATCTCAAACATTTCAAATGCCTTAATTTCTACACAACATGAAATCTATGTAGATTAATGGTCATTTAAATGAAGGTTTATTTGAGATGTGATAAATAGGAAAGCTATTTGAGAGGGCGAAAGATTTCATGGGTTTTTCTTAAACTAGTTATTTACCCCATGTTTATCTTGAAACTATACTTATAGTTGTCCAAAATTTTGATCTACTAAATGATGCACACCACATGTTTGATAGAATGTGTGAAGAAATGAAGCTTATTCTCATAGAGGGTTTTCTTTTGATGTTTTTGTAAACATATTTGTGGGTTCGTTAATGGCAAGCGAATTCATCCTCTTAGTTTATTTGCTCATACTTCTTATATCCAAGATGAGAACACTCAAATGTTTGTTCCTTTAGTAATCTACTTGGTTCCATTAGTTTTTCTATAAGATCAAATGAAGAGGAGATAAGAGAAAGAGTATAAATGAAGAATAGAAGTGGGAAGGTCAAGGTCGATGATTGCTAGTGTTTATGTTTAACAACACATAAAATCAAGTAGATCAAAGGCTTGAATTGCATTCATGATGTTGGAGTAATAATCATGTGTGAGGGCTATTAAAAACCAAGGTAGGAAGATCTCCAAAACCGGGCAATGGTGAGTAATTGTCAACCGGACAATGGTTAGTAATTGTCAATACCTGGCAATGGTACCAACTTTTCTTCAAATGGAGAAAAGAAAATCAACAACAACATCAACATCATCAAAACCTGGCAATGGTGCCAACTTTTCTTCAAACGGAGAAAAAAAATCAACAACAACATCAACAACAAAACTTAACAATGTTGCCAACTTTTCTTCACAAGGAGAAAAGAAAACAACAACAACAACAACATAGCATCCTCACAATGATGCCTCTATATCAAAATCAAGTCAAAATCTACAAATTTGTTTAGCAAAAGTTATTCATTTGAGGGGTAATATTAGAAATATAGTCCCACATTGTGCAATTGCTTAAACTTTTCTCTTGTACTACTCCTTCTAAAGATCTTATGTAACAGTTATGAAAATCAATATAAATCATTACAATTCTCTTTTCTTATACTTTTTCATTTGTAACTTGTTGTTTTGTTTGCCTAGTAATGAAAATGATCTATAAGTTTTTGCAAAATTTTAATTAGAAAGCCCAGATCGAGATCGTCTGGTGTCCGACTTGCCCGAGAAAATAAACGGTATTGGATGATCAATGAACAAATAATTCTTGAAAGTGACCGTTCGAGTAAATGGCTAGTCACCAGCATTTTATGTTCGAAATCGACTGATCCGATGATGTTAGAGCCCGGTACCGACCTACCGAACCGATTCCCACCCCAAACTTCAATTACAAGCAAAAGTACTTATACTTTTGGTTGTCAGACGACCCCGTAATGTAAGTACAAGTGGGATTCGTACGAGGAAATTTTGACTTGCATGGGGTGAAAGAAGATCTTTCGGTCAGAAACTTTATATGTAACTGTATTAAACAAATCAAAGCAATTAGAAATTAATTAACTTTGCTAAACAATTCCACACCCAATCATTAAAGAAAAAACAAAACATATTGGGTGGTCACTACTTGTGGAGGAAATGTCATGGCACGTCAACTGTGAAATCCTAATTGCCCTACTTGATTATTTTAGGTGAACATGTAAACGTCACCTCTTTCAACTTGTCCATTTAGATCTCACTTTAACACTTTAATGAAATGAATATGTCAACTAGACTCTGACAAATTTCAACTGACAAAAAAACCTAGACTCTGACAAAAACTCGATTCAGTTGACGGTGAAATTTATAGAACAATGTTTCACGTGAAACAGGTGCAAAGGCAAGTTGAATTTAAGGCTAAGGATACATAATAACTTTTTTTTGTTGAACATGGATACATAATAACTTGAAAAGAAAACGCTACTAACTAAAAGTTGTCAAAATTATAGGTAATGATACGTGAAATTTAAATATTATTGATAATTATTATTCTGGTAATTTAGTATTTAATTTTTTTTCAAAATTAGCCCTTGATATTTTTTTTCAGTTTTGCCTCTTTCTCTAAACTCATTATACTTCTCATCTTCTTCCCTAAATCATCATTTTCATCTCATCTTCATCTCTCTATAAACTCAATCGATCTATAATGGCCAAAGAAGCATCTCAATCGGAATCCTCATCATCTGCCAGCGGATCTCATCCAGTGGGAACAGTCGGAGCCGCACCTCATGGAAGAGTTACCGATTCTGGCGGAGGCAGTAGAGGATTCAACGGTGATGTTGAGGTTTTACACAGATGATGCACCGGGATTGAAGATGACGCCTACTATTGTTCTTGTGATGATGATGAATCTGAACAAACCTCTGTTCTTTTCTCTCTCGCTTAAAATCGAAACCTTATATTGATGATGATGAATCTAATGTTGACGATGAATTTGACGTTGATAATTATGTGCAACCCGATTTGAACTCTAATTTATCTGATGATAATGAAAAAAAATGAGATTTAAAGAAGAAACTTAGTTTTCTTATCAATTTACAAAACGAGTCCACAAAATCTACAAATCAAGTTGTTTCTGATGATGAAAAAAGCTTTTATGCTACGTGAAATTTATGAACCCCTTGATGCCTTCTATTTGACCAACATACCCCCAGGATCTACCCCCATATCGAGGGATTCTTTAAAGGGATCCTCGGGATCTTACTCATTTCCATCAACTATAGAGGCGTCATTCGAACCGACGCCATCAACAGAAGCAACTATCATTAGGAAGTACGTAGCAGCGATGGGACGTCCCACAAAAGCCGTTGTTTTTTCCTTCCCCAATTTGTGCCCCACACGAGATAAAGAGACAGCCAGCGTGCCAATTTTTTTCCAAATGATACCGTATCAAATAAGGATGGAATGCCAACCTGTCCTAAGCTTTCCCATTCAAGATGGCTTTACAACAGATGTTAGACCTAAAAGAAAGTTGAAGATTAAAGGGACAAAAATACAAAGCTAATTCAAAAACCGCCACATTGAGGATGAGGATGAGGAAGAGGGGAATATGGAAAACGAGATAAAGGTGTGGTCATTGGAGGGGGATGAGGAATACGAAGCGGCCACTGTCCCTATGGGTGGGGATGAATAAGCAACCTTTTGCCCGAACTTCTCCTTTTAGGGTGCCACCTCTCAGTTCTCCCACTGCTGGGATCGGTTCATTAATCCCACCATGTTATCAATTAATGTCGCCCCCTCGGAGGGATAGAGGAGGAACTAAACTCGGGGAATCCCTAGAATCACTCGATAGACTAGACTAACAGGGAATCGTTTCGCTCGGGCTTCTGTTTTTTTCGTTTACTTCGCCTCGAAAGGCATACGAGTGCGCCTCTCGTAGACGAATAGTGACTCAGTTCGCTCTTACTGCGTGGGAGTATCCACTGGTCAGTGTGGGGTGACTGTTGCTGTTGTTGTCTGCAGGATATGTGACACTCCACAGGGGGTGCTCTGCCTTGTCTGTGGGATGCAACCATCGTTTCTTGTTACTCACTTGAGCTACCTGCTTCTTTGGTAGCCTCTCTGTTTCATCGTCGTTTGTCCTATGCGTAGATTTGGGTTCATTACTTTAAGTTAAGAAGAAGGTGATGTGTTGCCCTTTTATAGGACATAATGGACCGACTTAGATCAGACGATGTAAATGAGGCGGTTGTGATCCACCATTTAGAGAAGTTTCCTACAGTTCGTAGTTAGGATTTCACTTTTGGTTTATCTCGCATCTAAGATAAATTGAAGTTCCTATTGCCGATGTCAAAAAATGGCCTTCCGTTATATCAGTATGAAACAGGGAGTTGATGCATGACAACCTCCGTTATGATAGTATATTCTGTTATGTGAGATGGGATTCTGTCGGGTGTTCCTTCTTCTAGCTCTGGTTCTCTGTTTCCTCGCTCCTGCTCCTTGCTCCAGCTCCTGACTCCTTCGCCTTGCTCCAACTCCTTGCTTTAGCTCCTGTTCGTCGATTCCCAAGGGGGAAACCTGCAAAGGGTTTGAAAACCGCTCCGACGCTCGAGACAGTCATGGTGCTCTTTGCAGTAAAAGAATGAATATTGATCGATCCTCTTGGGGGTGAGTTATGAGGACTCCAAGTTAATGGTGATCTTTTAGGGTTAAGATATCGTTTCCTGTAAAGGACGATGTGGGGGACCTTTTATAGGTTTAAGAGGCGGCGGCGATTGTTGTGGAGGGAAGTTTTCCCTTTGTGTTTACCTTGTATATTGGATAGATGAAAGTTCCTAAGTTCAAGGATCTTCCGTAGATATCCTGCCGATGTGATAGATCTTCTGGGAGAAGTTTCCTCCCTTAGACGTGTGAAGTCCAAACTTACTTAAGCACTTCAAAGTCCGTAACCGACTGAGATCTCTAAAGATATTTCGAGATCAAGTCGGTAGGTTGCTAGTGCACTTCTGCCTCCCCAGTTCTAGGCGTAAGTCATCGACCGAACCAACGTAGACCCCTCTCATTCCTCTAGAAACCCCAGGGTTGATCTATTCATGCTGAGGGCGTTACAGGGCTGGTTTCCTCTAGCCGAACTCCCAGTTAGGGGAGTGTACTGTGGATCGTCAAGGGTTCAGCTTTCCTGTAGCCTTAAGCCGGGTTGACCCAGTGAACTTCAGGTCTGATCTCGACTTTTCAGACGTTAGTCAACCTCTAGACATTTTGTGCATCATCATGAGTCCGGTTACTCCTTAGTCGAAAGTAATGAGACTGAGGAGTACAAGTAACTCTTTTTTTTAAACAGTGAAGACCCTGAATGAATGATGATACACAAAATGTCCAGACGTTGACTAACGTCTGAAGAGTCAAGATCAGATTGAAGTCTACTGGGTTAACCCGGCTTAAGGTAGCAGGACAGATGAGCCCCTGATGGTCCACCGAATATTCCCCTAACTGGGAGGTCCGCCGGAAGAAACCAGCCCTGCAAAACGCCCTTGGCATGGACAGATCAACCCTGGGGTCTTCAAAGGAGTAAGGGGGGTCCACACAGGTCCGGTCAGTGCCTTACGCCCAGAACTGGGGAGGCAGCAGCGCAAGCGACCTACCGAACTAATCCCCAAACTTCTAAAAATATCTTAGTCGGCTACACATCTCGAAGTGTCTAAGCCAAATTTAACTCCACGTATCTAAAGGAGGAAACTTCTCCTTTAGAGTCTATCACATCGGCAAGATATCTACGAAGAATCCTTGAACTTAGGAACTTCCACTTATCAAAGATTCGGGATAGACTCTAAGGCCATGTTTGGCGGACGGGAATGGAATGTGATTCCCGGGAATCACATTCCCGTAACACGATTCCCGGGAATCAGATTATTCAGTTTGATGTTTGGTTTGGCCAGGAATAGGAATTCGATTCCTGATAGATTCCTAACTTGGTGTTTGGTTCGTGTAGGAATCGGAATATAATTTTTTGTAAAATTCCTATTATATCCTTAAACTACATAAATAAAACGTCAATTTTATTATGTACTTTAATCAGTATTATTTATTCAAAATTGCAGATATGAAATAGTAACATGACACACCAATTAAATAGTATCTAAAATGCCAACAACCTTTGGTTGGAGTCGTAAATGGTATAATCTTCCACTTCGGAGGTCAAAGGTTCGAGGGACGCTGACCATTTAAAAAAAAATTATTTAAAATAAATAAAGGTCATGGCTAAATTTTTTTCTTTTTAAACATTATGAAATCGATTGTAATGAAAAAAGAAAAAGAGAAGAGAGAAAAAACTAGAGAGGGAGAAAAAGTTACATTTGAGCGAGAGAAAGTATTGCTATGGTGGTGGCTAACCATAGATTTTTAATTTTTTTAGTTGTGATATTGTGTGGAGGACGATTTTAATAATAGTCATTCTAATATTTTATTAAGGATAATTTGGTCTATAAATATAAAACAAAGCATTCCCGGGAATGGGAATCACAAACCCACCCCCTCCCTGGGTTTGCTATTACCCCATTTTAAGGGAATTCTATTCCCCCGGGAATAGGATTCCCACTGCATTCCCGCGAGCCAAACAATATCAGGATTGTGATTCCCAGGAATCACATTCCATTCCCACGCGATTCCCGCGCGCCAAACATGGCCTAAGAGAAATCCTAGATACTCAAGAGAGAAAACTTCTCCTTCGGTTTGACGACAATCGCCTCACCACCGCCAGTAATCACAGTCGACCTAATATCACCTATAAAAAGCCCCCCACATCGTCCTTCACAGGACACGATCTCTTTACCCAAAAAAGATCACAAGAAACTCAGAGTTCTCATAACTCTCCCCCCAAAAGGATCAAGCAATATTCATTCTTTTACTACAAAGAGCACCCTGACTGGCTTGAGTGTCGGAGCGGTTTTCGAATCCTTTGCAGGTTTTTCCCCCCGGGAACAAACGAACAGGAGCAAGAAGAAGGAGCTGGAGCAAGGAGCAAAGAGCAGAAGCAAGGAGCAGGAGCGAGGAGCTGGAATAAAGAGAAGCAGAGCAAGAAGTAGAGCTGGAAGCAGGAACGCTAGGCTGAATCACACCCAACATAACTGAATAATCATACATAAGGGAAGCTGTCATGCATCAACTTCTTTTCTCATGCTGATCTAACGGAAGGCTGATGTGGCACGAAAATGTCACATTTGGAGAGCCTAACTTAGACTAATTAGTCATTTTCGAGTGTTATCAATAATATTTTATGTGTTTTTCTTGTTTAGGTACCATATTTGGAGCTAAACATGAAATTCGGAATAAAGGGAGCGAATTATCACTATCATTTCATGTGCCCAAAATGAGAGAAAAAGACTTCAAGCAAATCATATGAGAAGAGGAGTCAAAGACGAGCCCAACGGTGAAAACGGAAGTCAATTCCGAGTTCGGACGGGGAAGTTGTGAAAGAAAGAAGTCGAGGTTCGGTCTTAAAACAAGGATTCTATGAAGGCACCCTCCTTTGGTTGTAATTCTAGAAGGCACCCTCTTGATTTCCAAGTGAAGTCTAAAACCCAAGCCCAAAGAAGATGAAGAAAGAAGAGATTTTGGAGGCACCCAATGGACTCAAGTTTGGGTCAAAGTCAAGGTTGACTAAGTCTAGGGTTTGAGTCAAATACACTATTCATCTTCTTCTTCAATCATCATTGAACAACCAAGAAGGGGAGAGAGAGAGGCTAAAGGAGTTCTAGGGTTTGAAGGGTTCAAGAGTGTGAAAGAGAGGGAAAAAGAGAGAAGAAGGAGGAGGCCGGCCAAGCTAGGCCGGCCAACACTAGGGCCGGCCTAGTCTTGGCCGGAAGCAGCCGGAGGCAGCGAGCACGGGCAAGGAAGCAAGCTCGGGACAGCTGCTGTGCACGGGATGCGTCTGCTCCAGCACGGGACAGCACGTACGGGACGCAACAACAGCCCGAGCTCTCGTGGAGTTGCAGCAGCAGCTCGGTTTTTGAAGCTCTCATGGAGCTGCTGCTCGGGATTCCAAAGGAACGCACGGACGGCAGCTGCGCAAGCTCGGGACAGCAGCTTAGCACGCGCACCAACAGCTCGGGACGGCAGGAACGTGCACGGGAGCTGCTGGCCGTACCTTCTTGGGTTTTGGCCGGATTTCCTCACCTTTTTTGGCCGGAATTTTCTAGGGTTTCCGGCCACTTTCTTGACCGGAAACCTTAGGGCTTTTACTCCCCATGTCCTTGGCTAACTTCCCATGTGATTTGATTTGGTTTTGAGCTACAATTTCTAGAGAGAGAAAGCTAGGGTTTAGTTTTAATGGAGGTTGTGTTCTAAATGGAGAAGATGATGGCGGTCGCTATGGGGAACCCAGAAAATTGCTAAGGGGAGATCGGCTGCACCTTAAA
Organism: Eschscholzia californica; assembly: GCF_041429995.1. Taxonomy (NCBI): domain Eukaryota; kingdom Viridiplantae; phylum Streptophyta; class Magnoliopsida; order Ranunculales; family Papaveraceae; genus Eschscholzia; species Eschscholzia californica. The sequence goes on along the minus strand of NW_028238309.1, from coordinate 24,909,403 downwards.
GGCTCTTATTTTCCGACAATCTTAGCCTCGAACCATCATCGAAAAAGGGAGATTCTCTCACCATTTCCTTTCCATTTCTTATTCAATCACCATGTTTAACTAACTTTAGTTTGTCGAGTATATGAGATGAAATGTGATGAATTCGTGGCTATGTTTAATATGATTTGATGTTTTGATTATAAATTGATGTTCATTTAATTCGATTATCGTTTTGATCGTATTTTCATGTGTCTTGTCAAGCACTTCGCATAGTTAATAGACGAAACGAAGTATTCGATATCGATTGTAGTCTAAGTCATAATTTCATGTGTCTTGTCATGCACTTCACATAGTTAGGCGACTAGACGACGCTTTCGATGACTCGGGATTAACCGATTTAGACGCTTGTTTGACTAAGTATGATCTCCGGATATACATAGTACTTAGAGACATCTAGTTTAGGAGTCGAATATCGATTGTACCTCGACACATCAAATCGGACTACACATAGTCGTAGGTTTATCATTATGGATTCCCGGACTTCGACACCTCTCTCACTTATTTGTTTCCCGAATCGAGTTTTACCGTCTCCCGACTCTTGTTCCTTCGACTCTTCTCTTGAATCTCTCTCGCCCGTTTACTTTTATTGTTTAGTTTAGTTTATTTTACTTGTTTGCTTTATTCTCTTATCACCTTATTCGATCAAACCCCCATTTATCTTTGTTTCCTTTCCTTTTTAGTCTTAGTAAGCTTGAAATATCTAGACCGAGGGATAAGACCCTTCGATATCCAAACTACCTCCCTATCCTTGGATCGATCCCGGCTTTGCCGGATTACTACTTGATACCTCCACTTGGGTGTGCAACCTTTTCGGGTGCATCAAGTTTTTGGCGCCGCTGCCGGGGATAGGTTTAGTAGTTAGGATAGCGTTTGTTGTTTTGTTCATTAGTCTTGTGTTAGTTGCTTTCTTAGACGTTTTCTCTTTATTTATTTTTGCAGTTTTTTATCTTCTTTTTAGGTACCGTTTTCGAGAAAAGAGCCAAAAGCGACATAAAGGCGAGGGAAAAGGAAGGAATCGAGAAGCCAAGGAAAAGGCGAACGAAAGGAGAGGAGCACTCGATAGTATCACATTCTATCTCTTCCTTTTTACTTGTGTGTGATTGTTAGTCTATAAGTGTTTGTCCCATTTTGCGATTGTGTGTTAGTATCCTTGAACATTGTGAGATCATGGCAAGTTGGTCATTTGATGAGAATGACCTTATGCGAACCCTTTCCAACACTAGTCGACCATCTACAAGTCATCAGGACTACACAAATTTACATAGGAATGTTCCGACTAGTGATAGGAGTAGGCGAGTTGAGCCTGACCGACCTAAGATAACCATGGGTGAATATCGGCGGATGTATGGAATCGGTCAGACTCGTCATGAATATGGTTTTAGGGATTATGGGCATGAGGGTAATCAACCCCGTAAGAGTCTTCGAGACTATCGACAAGAATTTGGGATGACAACACCTTCATGTATGAATTTGTCATTTGATGATAACCGTAATTCTATTAGTATTGATCGACCACGTCGAAGTCTTCTTGACTATCGACAAGCATATATGAACGGTTCACTTAGTGATGACAATTCCCGACTCGATGATTCCACTCAAAGAGTCGAGTCTATGTATATACATGAAGGTAGTGAAGAAAGGACCTTGGAGACCATTAACCCGGTTTGTGCTATTTGTGCGAGCTTAGACCATTTAACCGAGTATTGTCCCATGATCCGTGTTCCGCGAGAGTCTTCGTCTAGTTATACTCATGTGCCTTATTACGAGGAGATGTCTGAAGACACTCTCCAAGCAATTTTAGAGTACCAAACTAGATTTAATCGAGATATAACAGAGATCACGGAACGGCTTCTCAAAATTGTTGATAGACGTGAGTCAGAGCCTATCGTCGACGAGGAAGGGGTTTGCGCACCCCAAACTCAAGAGGAGACTATGAATGATGGTGAGGGTAATACACCTAACTCTAGTCTTAAGTTAAATGTCGAAGAAGCTCCTGATAGACCCTTAGAGCATGAATTGACCGATGACCTTTGTTGCTCACTCTCCGGACCATCGTCATCTCACCATGATCAGACCTCATTAGGTTTTAATGTTCAGGATGATAGCTCCAGGAACAATTTTGGGGATGACACTATTTTGAGCTTTCCGATTTTTAACACTTGTGAGGAGGCAGTCTTAGATGCCATGTTAGAAAAGAATGGTGTTGTAACAAACTTTGAGGCTCCAGATGCCTTTAAGGATGTCGATAACGTAGTAGTTGAAGAGAAAATGGATAGTTTGGCAGACCATTTACCTAAGGAAACCACGGACCTAGACTTGGTCCCTGAGCCGATTGCCTTACCTTTAGAGTCTGGTTCGACCTTCCACATGATCTTAGACTCGGTTGTTGACCCCTTTTGGGACGCTTCGGACGTCTTTCCTAGTATGTCTAGGGACTTAGTGGATGTTCTATCCACTAAGCTTGAGTTTGACTTTTTGCCTTCGACTGACCTTCCCTCACTTCGCCTATATGTCGATCCTTTTGACGACTTTTTAGTCGTCGCCCCTAGCATTCATGCTAACTTAGTGGACCGTGCATCCACTAAGTTTGGGGATGGCCTCTTTTCGGTTTTCGTCTCACGCGCACTTCTTTGGTTTAATATTTCTGTGAGACGATTACCATGTGTATATAGCTTTCTTTGGGTTGACCCCCAAATCTTCCGTCTTTTGCTATATGATCGTTAGCCGATTAAGGTGGCATTTGATGTTTGTGGGTAGCATCTCTGGAAACCCTCCGCGAGACATAACTCGTGCTCTTGTGTGAAAACAAGAGAATCAAAGGCTAATTGCATAGCTCGATGCAATCGTCTATACCCGCGTTAGTGGTAGACTTTATATGGTCATGTCTTCTTTTGTGCTTCATTCTCATTATATTTTTGGATATTTTAGGAGCATTTCTTATATGTTTTACTTCTAAGGCATGGTTTGTTCCAAGTTTGGGGATGGCGCGAGCTTGGCATCAACTTGGAACCTCTTTATACATGAGCCTTGGTAGTATTCATTTTTTTATCTCCTTCGGTTATGGTAATATCTCTCCACTCTTCTCTTTAAATTGATGTGTCTCTTTATCTTTTGGTGAGTGTATGCTTAGAACATTGAGGACAATGTTAGTTTTAAGTTTGGGGATGCGGGATATGACCATAACCAATGCATGACCATGGGTTTCAAAGACAAAAGGGTTCAAATTAGCCAAAATTTGAAAATTTTGAACATTTTGAGTAGATTTGCATGTGATTGTAGTGATGGTTTTAAGAATGTTGATGCATATGTCTTGAGTTGATGAGTTTTGTGATTGCTAGTGACCTTTGCATGAAAGTCGAGTCTTTGATTGTTTGTGTTATACTATGGGAGTAACATCTTAGTGAAGAAGAAACATCTCTAAGAGACCTAGAGTAGTCATTAGTGGAGACTTAACCCATGTGAGAGCTCAAAGCCTAAATTGCCCTTCGAGTGTACTCTTCCGCGCTAACTCCGAGTAGAATGAAGAGCTACTCAACCTCGTACCTATTAAAAGAGCTCATTTGATCTTGTGTGCTCAACTTCCTTAGCCACTAGGAGTGACATTAGGATAGCGAATTAACCTTGTCCTTGTAGTCTATGAAACCCGATGAGAATGCCAACTAGAGGGAGGCGGATACTCCATTACCATCATCATCTTATATCCCGAGAATGAAGACATGAGAAGAAAAGAACGAAGAATGTCAAAAGCAAGTATGAAAGGAAAAAAAAGTTGATTGCACGAATATAGTATTGTGCGAGTTATGTTTGTTTTATGTGATGTTGTGTTGTGAAAAAAAAAAAGTGAAAAAAAAAGTGAAAAGGTGAAAAAAAGAAAGAAAGAAAGACAAAAAGAAAAAAAAATGAATGATGAATAAAGTTGTTTATGTTATGTTTTGAGCATGTTAGCTCTTTTGTGTGAGTGATGTGATTGTATATATGTGTGTTTGTGTGTATGTTCATGAATAAGTATTCGAAGCAAGAAACGAATGTGGAAATGCTTAAGAGGTTCTATCATGAAGAGTTCGACATTCTCGGGAATCCATCATCATCATCCATTTCTAGTATCCGTTAACCTTTAGAAGACATTCTTAGAGGGTAGAATGGGTGAGAAGGGCGAGTGAGCTTCCCCACTCTATTTAGTGGCTAATTCCTTTTCGAAGATCATTCGTTCCAAAATGTTGTCCTCACCCCTTTTTATGTGTTGAGTCCATGTTAGTGATCACACTCACACATACGAGCGAACCATTCTTGAGCGATTTCATATTTGGAGTGTATGTCCGTGAGGCCGAAGTCGAGGCGAAATGTACTAATTTAGGAATCAAGGTTTTGCGACTTCGGAACATAGATGTTGCTCATTATGGTATGACACTAGCACTTTAGGGTAAGATCATTAGTGAAGGGGCCTTTAGCTTTTATATGAACTTATTTACTTGATTCATTATGTGTTGACATGCTTAAATCCTTTACTATACGAATCATGCTTATCTATGATTTCGATATTGAACCCTTATGTCTCATGAGACTCGATGTTTGTGGGTATCATCTATGGAAACCCTCACAAGACGACACTCGTCCACTAGGGGTAACCTAGGGGTTTAACGGCTTGTTGCATATGCTAAATGCAACCGGGATTCCTCCGAAAGTGAGTTAGGCTTTCATTTTATTTTGTTTGCTCGAGGACTAGCAAAGTTTAAGTTTGGGGATGTTGATGTGGCACGAAAATGTCACATTTGGAGAGCCTAACTTAGACTAATTAGTCATTTTCGAGTGTTATCAATAATATTTTATGTGTTTTTCTTGTTTAGGTACCATATTTGGAGCTAAACATGAAATTCGGAATAAAGGGAGCGAATTATCACTATCATTTCATGTGCCCAAAATGAGAGAAAAAGACTTCAAGCAAATCATATGAGAAGAGGAGTCAAAGACGAGCCCAACGGTGAAAACGGAAGTCAATTCCGAGTTCGGACGGGGAAGTTGTGAAAGAAAGAAGTCGAGGTTCGGTCTTAAAACAAGGATTCTATGAAGGCACCCTCCTTTGGTTGTAATTCTAGAAGGCACCCTCTTGATTTCCAAGTGAAGTCTAAAACCCAAGCCCAAAGAAGATGAAGAAAGAAGAGATTTTGGAGGCACCCAATGGACTCAAGTTTGGGTCAAAGTCAAGGTTGACTAAGTCTAGGGTTTGAGTCAAATACACTATTCATCTTCTTCTTCAATCATCATTGAACAACCAAGAAGGGGAGAGAGAGAGGCTAAAGGAGTTCTAGGGTTTGAAGGGTTCAAGAGTGTGAAAGAGAGGGAAAAAGAGAGAAGAAGGAGGAGGCCGGCCAAGCTAGGCCGGCCAACACTAGGGCCGGCCTAGTCTTGGCCGGAAGCAGCCGGAGGCAGCGAGCACGGGCAAGGAAGCAAGCTCGGGACAGCTGCTGTGCACGGGATGCGTCTGCTCCAGCACGGGACAGCACGTACGGGACGCAACAACAGCCCGAGCTCTCGTGGAGTTGCAGCAGCAGCTCGGTTTTTGAAGCTCTCATGGAGCTGCTGCTCGGGATTCCAAAGGAACGCACGGACGGCAGCTGCGCAAGCTCGGGACAGCAGCTTAGCACGCGCACCAACAGCTCGGGACGGCAGGAACGTGCACGGGAGCTGCTGGCCGGACCTTCTTGGGTTTTGGCCGGATTTCCTCACCTTTTTTGGCCGGAATTTTCTAGGGTTTCCGGCCACTTTCTTGACCGGAAACCTTAGGGCTTTTACTCCCCATGTCCTTGGCTAACTTCCCATGTGATTTGATTTGGTTTTGAGCTACAATTTCTAGAGAGAGAAAGCTAGGGTTTAGTTTTAATGGAGGTTGTGTTCTAAATGGAGAAGATGATGGTGGTCGCTATGGGGAACCCAGAAAATTGCTAAGGGGAGATCGGCTGCACCTTAAAGGCTCTTATTTTCCGACAATCTTAGCCTCGAACCATCATCGAAAAAGGGAGATTCTCTCACCATTTCCTTTCCATTTCTTATTCAATCACCATGTTTAACTAACTTTAGTTTGTCGAGTATATGAGATGAAATGTGATGAATTCGTGGCTATGTTTAATATGATTTGATGTTTTGATTATAAATTGATGTTCATTTAATTCGATTATCGTTTTGATCGTATTTTCATGTGTCTTGTCAAGCACTTCGCATAGTTAATAGACGAAACGAAGTATTCGATATCGATTGTAGTCTAAGTCATAATTTCATGTGTCTTGTCATGCACTTCACATAGTTAGGCGACTAGACGACGCTTTCGATGACTCGGGATTAACCGATTTAGACGTTTGTTTGACTAAGTATGATCTCCGGATATACATAGTACTTAGAGACATCTAGTTTAGGAGTCGAATATCGATTGTACCTCGACACATCAAATCGGACTACACATAGTCGTAGGTTTATCATTATGGATTCCCGGACTTCGACACCTCTCTCACTTATTTGTTTCCCGAATCGAGTTTTACCGTCTCCCGACTCTTGTTCCTTCGACTCTTCTCTTGAATCTCTCTCGCCCGTTTACTTTTATTGTTTAGTTTAGTTTATTTTACTTGTTTGCTTTATTCTCTTATCACCTTATTCGATCAAACCCCCATTTATCTTTGTTTCCTTTCCTTTTTAGTCTTAGTAAGCTTGAAATATCTAGACCGAGGGATAAGACCCTTCGATATCCAAACTACCTCCCTATCCTTGGATCGATCCCGGCTTTGCCGGATTACTACTTGATACCTCCACTTGGGTGTGCAACCTTTTCGGGTGCATCAAGTTTTTGGCGCCGCTGCCGGGGATAGGTTTAGTAGTTAGGATAGCGTTTGTTGTTTTGTTCATTAGTCTTGTGTTAGTTGCTTTCTTAGACGTTTTCTCTTTATTTATTTTTGCAGTTTTTTATCTTCTTTTTAGGTACCGTTTTCGAGAAAAGAGCCAAAAGCGACATAAAGGCGAGGGAAAAGGAAGGAATCGAGAAGCCAAGGAAAAGGCGAACGAAAGGAGAGGAGCACTCGATAGTATCACATTCTATCTCTTCCTTTTTACTTGTGTGTGATTGTTAGTCTATAAGTGTTTGTCCCATTTTGCGATTGTGTGTTAGTATCCTTGAACATTGTGAGATCATGGCAAGTTGGTCATTTGATGAGAATGACCTTATGCGAACCCTTTCCAACACTAGTCGACCATCTACAAGTCATCAGGACTACACAAATTTACATAGGAATGTTCCGACTAGTGATAGGAGTAGGCGAGTTGAGCCTGACCGACCTAAGATAACCATGGGTGAATATCGGCGGATGTATGGAATCGGTCAGACTCGTCATGAATATGGTTTTAGGGATTATGGGCATGAGGGTAATCAACCCCGTAAGAGTCTTCGAGACTATCGACAAGAATTTGGGATGACAACACCTTCATGTATGAATTTGTCATTTGATGATAACCGTAATTCTATTAGTATTGATCGACCACGTCGAAGTCTTCTTGACTATCGACAAGCATATATGAACGGTTCACTTAGTGATGACAATTCCCGACTCGATGATTCCACTCAAAGAGTCGAGTCTATGTATATACATGAAGGTAGTGAAGAAAGGACCTTGGAGACCATTAACCCGGTTTGTGCTATTTGTGCGAGCTTAGACCATTTAACCGAGTATTGTCCCATGATCCGTGTTCCGCGAGAGTCTTCGTCTAGTTATACTCATGTGCCTTATTACGAGGAGATGTCTGAAGACACTCTCCAAGCAATTTTAGAGTACCAAACTAGATTTAATCGAGATATAACAGAGATCACGGAACGGCTTCTCAAAATTGTTGATAGACGTGAGTCAGAGCCTATCGTCGACGAGGAAGGGGTTTGCGCACCCCAAACTCAAGAGGAGACTATGAATGATGGTGAGGGTAATACACCTAACTCTAGTCTTAAGTTAAATGTCGAAGAAGCTCCTGATAGACCCTTAGAGCATGAATTGACCGATGACCTTTGTTGCTCACTCTCCGGACCATCGTCATCTCACCATGATCAGACCTCATTAGGTTTTAATGTTCAGGATGATAGCTCCAGGAACAATTTTGGGGATGACACTATTTTGAGCTTTCCGATTTTTAACACTTGTGAGGAGGCAGTCTTAGATGCCATGTTAGAAAAGAATGGTGTTGTAACAAACTTTGAGGCTCCAGATGCCTTTAAGGATGTCGATAACGTAGTAGTTGAAGAGAAAATGGATAGTTTGGCAGACCATTTACCTAAGGAAACCACGGACCTAGACTTGGTCCCTGAGCCGATTGCCTTACCTTTAGAGTCTGGTTCGACCTTCCACATGATCTTAGACTCGGTTGTTGACCCCTTTTGGGACGCTTCGGACGTCTTTCCTAGTATGTCTAGGGACTTAGTGGATGTTCTATCCACTAAGCTTGAGTTTGACTTTTTGCCTTCGACTGACCTTCCCTCACTTCGCCTATATGTCGATCCTTTTGACGACTTTTTAGTCGTCGCCCCTAGCATTCATGCTAACTTAGTGGACCGTGCATCCACTAAGTTTGGGGATGGCCTCTTTTCGGTTTTCGTCTCACGCGCACTTCTTTGGTTTAATATTTCTGTGAGACGATTACCATGTGTATATAGCTTTCTTTGGGTTGACCCCCAAATCTTCCGTCTTTTGCTATATGATCGTTAGCCGATTAAGGTGGCATTTGATGTTTGTGGGTAGCATCTCTGGAAACCCTCCGCGAGACATAACTCGTGCTCTTGTGTGAAAACAAGAGAATCAAAGGCTAATTGCATAGCTCGATGCAATCGTCTATACCCGCGTTAGTGGTAGACTTTATATGGTCATGTCTTCTTTTGTGCTTCATTCTCATTATATTTTTGGATATTTTAGGAGCATTTCTTATATGTTTTACTTCTAAGGCATGGTTTGTTCCAAGTTTGGGGATGGCGCGAGCTTGGCATCAACTTGGAACCTCTTTATACATGAGCCTTGGTAGTATTCATTTTTTTATCTCCTTCGGTTATGGTAATATCTCTCCACTATTCTCTTTAAATTGATGTGTCTCTTTATCTTTTGGTGAGTGTATGCTTAGAACATTGAGGACAATGTTAGTTTTAAGTTTGGGGATGCGGGATATGACCATAACCAATGCATGACCATGGGTTTCAAAGACAAAAGGGTTCAAATTAGCCAAAATTTGAAAATTTTGAACATTTTGAGTAGATTTGCATGTGATTGTAGTGATGGTTTTAAGAATGTTGATGCATATGTCTTGAGTTGATGAGTTTTGTGATTGCTAGTGACCTTTGCATGAAAGTCGAGTCTTTGATTGTTTGTGTTATACTATGGGAGTAACATCTTAGTGAAGAAGAAACATCTCTAAGAGACCTAGAGTAGTCATTAGTGGAGACTTAACCCATGTGAGAGCTCAAAGCCTAAATTGCCCTTCGAGTGTACTCTTCCGCGCTAACTCCGAGTAGAATGAAGAGCTACTCAACCTCGTACCTATTAAAAGAGCTCATTTGATCTTGTGTGCTCAACTTCCTTAGCCACTAGGAGTGACATTAGGATAGCGAATTAACCTTGTCCTTGTAGTCTATGAAACCCGATGAGAATGCCAACTAGAGGGAGGCGGATACTCCATTACCATCATCATCTTATATCCCGAGAATGAAGACATGAGAAGAAAAGAACGAAGAATGTCAAAAGCAAGTATGAAAGGAAAAAAAAGTTGATTGCACGAATATAGTATTGTGCGAGTTATGTTTGTTTTATGTGATGTTGTGTTGTGAAAAAAAAAAAAGTGAAAAAAAAAGTGAAAAGGTGAAAAAAAGAAAGAAAGAAAGACAAAAAGAAAAAAAAATGAATGATGAATAAATTTGTTTATGTTATGTTTTGAGCATGTTAGCTCTTTTGTGTGAGTGATGTGATTGTATATATGTGTGTTTGTGTGTATGTTCATGAATAAGTATTCGAAGCAAGAAACGAATGTGGAAATGCTTAAGAGGTTCTATCATGAAGAGTTCGACATTCTCGGGAATCCATCATCATCATCCATTTCTAGTATCCGTTAACCTTTAGAAGACATTCTTAGAGGGTAGAATGGGTGAGAAGGGCGAGTGAGCTTCCCCACTCTATTTAGTGGCTAATTCCTTTTCGAAGATCATTCGTTCCAAAATGTTGTCCTCACCCCTTTTTATGTGTTGAGTCCATGTTAGTGATCACACTCACACATACGAGCGAACCATTCTTGAGCGATTTCATATTTGGAGTGTATGTCCGTGAGGCCGAAGTCGAGGCGAAATGTACTAATTTAGGAATCAAGGTTTTGCGACTTCGGAACATAGATGTTGCTCATTATGGTATGACACTAGCACTTTAGGGTAAGATCATTAGTGAAGGGGCCTTTAGCTTTTATATGAACTTATTTACTTGATTCATTATGTGTTGACATGCTTAAATCCTTTACTATACGAATCATGCTTATCTATGATTTCGATATTGAACCCTTATGTCTCATGAGACTCGATGTTTGTGGGTATCATCTATGGAAACCCTCACAAGACGACACTCGTCCACTAGGGGTAACCTAGGGGTTTAACGGCTTGTTGCATATGCTAAATGCAACCGGGATTCCTCCGAAAGTGAGTTAGGCTTTCATTTTATTTTGTTTGCTCGAGGACTAGCAAAGTTTAAGTTTGGGGATGTTGATGTGGCACGAAAATGTCACATTTGGAGAGCCTAACTTAGACTAATTAGTCATTTTCGAGTGTTATCAATAATATTTTATGTGTTTTTCTTGTTTAGGTACCATATTTGGAGCTAAACATGAAATTCGGAATAAAGGGAGCGAATTATCACTATCATTTCATGTGCCCAAAATGAGAGAAAAAGACTTCAAGCAAATCATATGAGAAGAGGAGTCAAAGACGAGCCCAACGGTGAAAACGGAAGTCAATTCCGAGTTCGGACGGGGAAGTTGTGAAAGAAAGAAGTCGAGGTTCGGTCTTAAAACAAGGATTCTATGAAGGCACCCTCCTTTGGTTGTAATTCTAGAAGGCACCCTCTTGATTTCCAAGTGAAGTCTAAAACCCAAGCCCAAAGAAGATGAAGAAAGAAGAGATTTTGGAGGCACCCAATGGACTCAAGTTTGGGTCAAAGTCAAGGTTGACTAAGTCTAGGGTTTGAGTCAAATACACTATTCATCTTCTTCTTCAATCATCATTGAACAACCAAGAAGGGGAGAGAGAGAGGCTAAAGGAGTTCTAGGGTTTGAAGGGTTCAAGAGTGTGAAAGAGAGGGAAAAAGAGAGAAGAAGGAGGAGGCCGGCCAAGCTAGGCCGGCCAACACTAGGGCCGGCCTAGTCTTGGCCGGAAGCAGCCGGAGGCAGCGAGCACGGGCAAGGAAGCAAGCTCGGGACAGCTGCTGTGCACGGGATGCGTCTGCTCCAGCACGGGACAGCACGTACGGGACGCAACAACAGCCCGAGCTCTCGTGGAGTTGCAGCAGCAGCTCGGTTTTTGAAGCTCTCATGGAGCTGCTGCTCGGGATTCCAAAGGAACGCACGGACGGCAGCTGCGCAAGCTCGGGACAGCAGCTTAGCACGCGCACCAACAGCTCGGGACGGCAGGAACGTGCACGGGAGCTGCTGGCCGGACCTTCTTGGGTTTTGGCCGGATTTCCTCACCTTTTTTGGCCGGAATTTTCTAGGGTTTCCGGCCACTTTCTTGACCGGAAACCTTAGGGCTTTTACTCCCCATGTCCTTGGCTAACTTCCCATGTGATTTGATTTAGTTTTGAGCTACAATTTCTAGAGAGAGAAAGCTAGGGTTTAGTTTTAATGGAGGTTGTGTTCTAAATGGAGAAGATGATGGTGGTCGCTATGGGGAACCCAGAAAATTGCTAAGGGGAGATCGGCTGCACCTTAAAGGCTCTTATTTTCCGACAATCTTAGCCTCGAACCATCATCGAAAAAGGGAGATTCTCTCACCATTTCCTTTCCATTTCTTATTCAATCACCATGTTTAACTAACTTTAGTTTGTCGAGTATATGAGATGAAATGTGATGAATTCGTGGCTATGTTTAATATGATTTGATGTTTTGATTATAAATTGATGTTCATTTAATTCGATTATCGTTTTGATCGTATTTTCATGTGTCTTGTCAAGCACTTCGCATAGTTAATAGACGAAACGAAGTATTCGATATCGATTGTAGTCTAAGTCATAATTTCATGTGTCTTGTCATGCACTTCACATAGTTAGGCGACTAGACGACGCTTTCGATGACTCGGGATTAACCGATTTAGACGTTTGTTTGACTAAGTATGATCTCCGGATATACATAGTACTTAGAGACATCTAGTTTAGGAGTCGAATATCGATTGTACCTCGACACATCAAATCGGACTACACATAGTCGTAGGTTTATCATTATGGATTCCCGGACTTCGACACCTCTCTCACTTATTTGTTTCCCGAATCGAGTTTTACCGTCTCCCGACTCTTGTTCCTTCGACTCTTCTCTTGAATCTCTCTCGCCCGTTTACTTTTATTGTTTAGTTTAGTTTATTTTACTTGTTTGCTTTATTCTCTTATCACCTTATTCGATCAAACCCCCATTTATCTTTGTTTCCTTTCCTTTTTAGTCTTAGTAAGCTTGAAATATCTAGACCGAGGGATAAGACCCTTCGATATCCAAACTACCTCCCTATCCTTGGATCGATCCCGGCTTTGCCGGATTACTACTTGATACCTCCACTTGGGTGTGCAACCTTTTCGGGTGCATCAAGTTTTTTTTTTTTTTTTTTTTTTTTTTTTTTTTACGATCAATTCGGTAACCCGAATCATATTTATTAAACTTTTTAGACTAACTATTCCTTTAAGTCCATCAGGAAGGCATGTCGTCGGAACCCGACACCATCACGAATCTAGTGGCGGAATCACCTCCACCAGAAAATCGAGGACACGAAATCAAAGAACCAGAAAAAGAGGAAATCCAGGAGGAAGAAGAAAGGACAACGGACCTGACCATACCGGTGCAGATAGGGCAAAAGGCCTGTGAGGTGACCTATGTCGGGAGTACCTTTGACGAAGGCGAGAAGGAAGAAACACTGTCATATTTTCGCCTTCGGTACCGACGAGATACCCGGGATCATCACTCACAAACTCAACTTCATGAAAGGGAGTAGACCCGTAAAACAGAAAAAGAGGAACTTCGCACCGATTAAACAAGCCGAAATAGCCAAACAAGTCGAGAAGCACCTAGCGTCAGGAGTCATAAGGGAAGAACGATATCCGGAATGGTTGGCCAACGTGGTATTAGTAAAAAAGAAGAACGACACGTGGAGAATGTGTATAGACTTCACCGATCTGACCAACGCCTTCCCCAAGGCTAGCTTCCCGCTACCATCCATAGATCAGCTGTTGGATTCCACAACCAGCCACGAACTAATCAATTTTATGGACGCCTTCGCGAGATACCATCACATCGCCATGCACTGGACCGATCAGGAGCACACCGCGTTCTTAACTGACCAAGGGCGATACTGCTACCAACAAATGCCCTTTGGTCTCAAGAACGCCAGAGCTACATATCAACGCTTGGTCAATAGAATATTTGGAGACCAGCTCGGAAAAACGGTCGAGTTACGTGGACGACATGATTGTGAAAAGTAGATTCGTAGAGACCTGATACCTAACCTCAAGATCGCCTTCGATAGACTTCATGCCTACAACATGAAACTAAACCCCGAAAAGCGTGCGTTCGGGGTAACGTCGAGAAAATTCTTAGGTTTCATGGTAAGCCATAAAGGGATAGAGGCTAACCCGGCCAAGATCACGGCACTAAGAGACATGCCCAGCCCGAAAAGTCGAAAGGATGTTCAACGGCTAACAGGAAGGCTAGCATCTCTCTCAAGGTTCCTCAAAAAAATGGGGGGCAGGGCCCTACCCTTCTTCAAAACTTTCCGAAAAATACCGGATTTCATGTGGACGGACGAAGCAGAAAAGGCATTTCAAGAATTGAAGACACATCTGATGGGGTTACCACTGTTGGTCAGTCCCAGCCCTGGAGACGAGTTTATTGTCTACCTCGCGACTTCAAGAGAGGCAGTCTTGGCAGTAGTGATCAAGACAGTAGGAGGAGTAATGCATCCTTTTATTTCGTCAGCAAAGTATTGGGTGGAGCAGAGCTGAACTACCCCACCGTAGAAAAATTGGCATACACGCTCATCCTAACCACCAGGAAGCTTCGATCCTACTTCCAGGCCCACGTAATGATTGTACCGGATCAACCGCTCAGAAACATACTCCAGAAAATTGACCTTTCAGGACGACTAACCAAATGGGCAGTGGAGCTGAGTGAATTCGACATCAGATATGAACCCCGGACTGCGATAAAAGGACAGGAATTGGCGGACTATGTAACAGAATGCTCAGTCGCAGCAACCGGCATTGGACTAGAGCAAGTCTAGACTCTTTTCGTAGACGGAGCTTCAAGCGAAGCCATGAAAGGAGCTGGAGCAGTGCTGATCAGCCCGGAAGAGGAGAAGACTTTTCAGACTACCACGTTCAAATTCGCCATAACCAATAATGAAGCTGAATACGAAGCCCTGCTGGCAGGTTTGAAACTGGCTCTGAAAGCCAGAGGTGTTAATATTCGGGTATACAGCGATTCCCAGCTAGTAGTCAATCACGTCAACGGGGATTATGAAGCAAAATGGACTGACATGATAAAGTATTTGAAAAAAGTCAAAGAACTAATTGAGCACTTTGAGAAGTTTACCTTAACTAGGATACCTCGGGAAGATAATACACTGGCCGACACTTTGCCAAAGATGATCAATGGCCAAACTACCATTCCTGGAGTAATATTCCACACATTAGAAAAAAACCATTGACAGGGCACAAGAAATGATGGCTATCAGGATAGCACAAGGAGATGTTTGGATGAGACCATACATCGAATAATTAGTAACTCAAAAGTTACCGGAGGATGTCAACAAACCTAAGAGGATACGCTGGAACGCTTCGAGATATACCTTGCTCGGAGGACTACTATACTGAAGGTCCCTAATTCACCCCTTGCGACGCTGTGTAGCAAAGGATGGACAAGAATACATAATGAAAGAGACACACGAGGGGGCCGCAGGGAATCACGCAGGTCCAAGAACATTATACAGACAGTTGACCCTAGCCGGGTATTACTGGCCAGGAACGATAGAGGATTGCATAAAGCATACCATGTATTGCGAACCGTGCCAAGTGTATGCCAACGACTATCGACTACACCCCACTGAGCTGACGCCGATCACAAGCCGATCACAAGCCCATGCCCCTTTGCGCAATGGAGAATTGACCTGGTGGGACCCTTCCCAGCAGGAACACGGGGGAAAAAGATGTTGCTGGTCATGGTAGACTACTTCACCAAATGGCCAGAGGCGGTAGCATTAACCAGGACTCGGACGAAGGAGATCATCAGCGTATTGTGGAGAAACATAATAACTCGGTTCGGGGTTCCAAGGATCCTAGTCCTGGATAATGGCCCCAGTTGAACAATGAGGCCATGAAGGAGTTTCTTGCAGAATATGGGATCAAACCAACCTACGCCAGCCCAGCATATCCTGCCGAAAACGGACAAGTCGAGGTAACTAATAAAACTCTGGTTAAGTATATTAAGACCAATTGTCACGAAAACAAAAATTGGGTAGACGAACTCTCCGATGTACTGTGGACCTACCGCATCACACCAAGGAGAGCCACAGGGGAAACACCCTTCCTGATGGTATACGACATGGACGCTGTGCTACCCGTAGAAATAGGTAAACCGAGTTTAAGGATAAGACAATTTGACCCCGAAACCAATGAACAACTAGCGTTACAATATCTGGACCTACTCTACGAAGTCCGAGATCAGGCAGAGTTAAGAAACCTTGCCTTCAAACACACAATGACTAAATAGCACAGATCTCACATGAAGATAAGAAAGTTTGATGTCGGGGATATGGTATGGAGGAATTCCAAATTTACCCAAAAACCATCGGCAACCAAACTCTTCCCCACATGGGAAGGGCCTTATAAGATAGTGAAAGTCGTGGCTCCCAGTACATATAGATTGGAGAACACATCTGGACAGATCCTCGCGCAACCTTGGAACGTGAAACATCTCAAGTTCGCCTTCCAGAAGAAGAACACTGATGTACCTTGGACATGGTGAAATCAGCTAGGCCTAAGAGGCAAAAAATAAACTCGTTTGTATGGCGCTATATCAAATAAGGATGTTATAGAAAATAGAACTAAATCTTAACGCACTTTGAAGCATGCACTAGTAAAATTCACTTGACCCTAATAGAGCCGGCATCCCTGACAACTGAGGCAACGATCAGAGATCTCAAGGAGGATTCCTGGCTAAACTCACTTTGCTTCGGCAAAACAGGTAGCTCTGGTAGCCATGACAACGACCAGAGGCCCCAAGGAGGAGTCCTAGTTAAACTCACTTTGCTTCGGCAAAACAAGTAGCTCTGGTAGCTAAGGCGACCCCCAAAAGCCTCAAGGAGCAGTCCTAGTTAAACTGAAACTTTACTTGAGTAAAATTGACCCTTCACCAAGGTCCCAAGGAGACGTCCTAGTTAAACTGACTGTGCTCAAGCCGGCAAATTAGGTAGCTCTGGTTGCTAAGGCAACCACTAGAAACCTTATAAGGAGAAGTCCTAGTTAAACTCACTTCACTCGAGTGAAACGTGTATGGGCCAAAATACGTCACCAGGAGTGCCCTGAGAAATTCATGATTAATGGGCTTACTTGGTGATCAAGCCCATGAACTAAGGGCTAATGGGCCCGACACATTTACCTTCGGGTGCTCCTAAGCAACGCCAAAAGTAAACACTTCCAGCCCTGGAGGAAGAGGTCTGCCCTCGCCCCCTTACCAGGCTGAAATATTGAAACACTTTCAACCCTGGAGGAAGAGGTCCACCTTCGCCTCCTCGGCAACCTAAGTACGAAAGCACATCCAGCTCTGGATAGAGAGGTCCGCCCTCAAATCCTCAACGGACCTCCTGCCATATATCCGTTAGAGAGACGTTACTGCTGATGTCGAAAATTGGCTCTCGGTTAAATCAGCATGGAAAAGGGAGTTGATGCATGACAGCCTCTGTTATGATGGTATATTCTGTTAGGAGAGGAGAGATTACTCTGTTCAGCTCTACTTCTCTGGTCCAGCTCTTCGCTCCTTGCCCCGACTCCTTGCTCCTTGTTCCTATTCGTCTGTTCCCAAAGGGGGGAAAACCTGCAAAGGATTCAGAAACCCCTCCGACCCTCAAGACAGTCAGGATGCTCTTTGCAGTAAAAGAATGAATATTTATTTATCATTTTGGGGGCGAGTTGTGAGAACTCTGTTTTGGGGGTGATCCTTCTGGTATGAAGAGATCGTATTTTCTAGGGGAGAAAGTGTGTCTGTCCTCTAGAGACCGTGTCCTGTAAAGGGTGATGTGGGGGCCTTTTATAGGCGAAGTTAGGACGACTGTGATTAGTGGCGGTGGTGAGGCGGTAGCCGTCAAACCGTAATAGAAGTTACCTCTTTTGCGTATCTAGGGTTTCTCTTCAAGTTAATCCCGGATCTTTGATAAGTGAAAGTTCCTAAGTTCAAGGATATTTTGTATATATCTTGCCGGAGTGATAGACTCTAAAGGAGAAGTTTCCTCCTTTAGATACGTGGAGTCCAATCGGGCTTAAACACTTCAAGATGTGTGACCAACTGAGATCTTTCTGGAAAGTTCGGGATTAAGTCATTAGGTTGCGCAGCGCTGATATCTCCCCAGTTCTGGGCGTAAGATATGGGCCGAACCTGTGGAGACCCCCTTATTCCTTTAGAGATCCCAGGGCTGATCTATTCATGCCGAGGGCGTTTTATGCAGAGCTGGTTTCTTCTGGCCGACCTCCCAGTTAGGGGAATGTGTGGTGGACCATCAGGGTGTTAGCTGTCCTGCTGCCTTAAGCCGAGCTGTTCCAAGAGACTTCTGGTTTAATCTTTGACTCTTCAGACGATACTCAATGTCTGGACATTTTATGCATCATCATGAGTCCTGCCAGTCCTTAGTTGAAAGTAAAGAGACTAAGGAGTAGAAGTAACTCGTGTGTTTTACTTTGAAGGCCAGAAGTCGGAAGTATTACCTGCCCCAGAGCTGTATCGCGAAGCTCTTTGGGCCTTACCTGGACCAGGGCTGCTTTGTGGAGCTCTGTCCTTCTGTCGATATTCCAGAGTTGATTGATATTTGCTAAAGGGAGATCCTTTCTCACGAGGCGCTTTTTTTGCCAGAGCTATCCCGGCTATGTTTGTCTTGACATGTGGTTTGCTCTCCCGAGACACGTCTCGTCTTCTGCTGATTACTTTTCCATGCGCGATTATGTGACGTCGCGTTTCTGATCTTCTGACTGCCTATTTTCGGCGTTGATCCTTTTGGACTACTGTTCAAGGCAGTATTTTCAGCATGCTTGGACACGTGATGTCTTGTTAGTGGGAGAGTAGGCGCATTCCCCAGGATTCTATTAATTCCTAACACCGTCTTGGGTTAATGCGGACCATCAATTGTCTTTCACCATTGATTGAAGAAATGTTAGGGTTTTTCCAATTGTGACTGCTGTCGCGTGTCTTTTTCCTACTGGTCTGGTGCGCGTTAGCCTTAACCCTCAAGCCGAGTCTTTTTGAGCCTCTGGGTTTGCTCATATTTTCTTCTTTTACTTTCTTTGTCTAGTCAGTTCTTCATTTCTTGAGTTGTGATCTTTTTGTTTCTGAAAGAGAATGGCGACTCCTTCTTCTGCCGCTGATTTCTCCGGCCAAAATCGTTTCACAAGTCGGATGACTCAAGAGGAGATCGACGCTCTTCGAAATACTCATGCGATTCCAGCCACTGTTGAACTTCTTCTTCCCTCGCCTGAAGACAAGATTTACCTCACAGATGACCGCCGCGTCGGTGTATACGAGGTCTTCTTCAATCTGGGGTTGGTGGTTCCTTTCCCCCTCTTTTTTGTTCACTTGCTGAACCATTATGGGTTGCAACTATTTCAACTGAGTCCTAACACCGTAATGACTATCATGGCTTTTTACTTCCTCTGTCTTCATCATGGCGAGAAAGCGAGTCTTTACGCTTTCGACAAGATTTTTTCGGTTAAGTCCAGTGATCGGTGCTGGCATTACTTTTCTTCTCGTGTCGGTCCATTCTTTTCTGCTCCGAATATCCCTAAGGTTTACAAGGACCGATTCCTTTTTTTTCGTTCCTCTCTTGCAACTGAGGACTATGGTTTTCGTTTATCCGATTCTGTCCACGTTCGTCCAAAGATCATCCCTGATGAGGGAGATGTTAGATATTTTGAAGCTTTAATCGCTTTGGATAGGGGGGAATAGGGTTTCATCCCTGAAAGCGTCGCGGATCTACAGGACCTTTATCAGAAAAAGACGCTTCCTTCTCTTCCTGGTGAGTTTCGGTCGGATATGCTTCTTCTTTTCTTTTCGTTATTTCCTTATGTGTCTGATCTTCTTGCTCTCCTTATTGTTCTTCAGTTTTCCTGGAAAACGGAATAGGGCTGAAGATATTCCGTCTTCTTCTAGTGTTAAAAGATCTCGTACCAAGTCTCTAGTCAACCGGAGTTCAGACGACATCGTTATTCGGGAACCTATTAGTCCAGCTTCTCCTTTGATTCCTACCAGTTCTTCTCCTCCTGCTCCTCTTTCGATTAACCGTGACGTTGTTGCCTCCCGGACTAGGGCGAGCACTCATTCTTTGGCTAGCCGAGGGAAGTCTTCGTCCCCCCAGAGTTTACCTGCGAAGATGTCTGCTTTGCCCAAGGACATTCCCTGTCTCGTGACTTCTCTGATTGATGGCCTTTATTTTCATTTCTAGAGTAAGGTACTCTCAGCACCGATCCTTTACGTTTTCTTTTTATTCTTTCTTCTCTGATGTATCTTCCCTTTTTCAGAATTATCAGGTCAGTCATGACGTCGCGTCCCACCTATCCTCAATTGAGCGTTTGGAGTCCCAGCTTGCAAAGGCTGAAAAAAATGCTTTGTCTTATAAAGCCAAAGCTGAAATTTTGGCTAATGACGTGAAGATAGTTTCCGCCGAACGAAATTCGTGGAGGTTGGAGGCAGAGCAATCTAAGGCCAGTGCTGAACTTCAATCTTCTCAGTCTGACGCTCGTGTTGTTAGTCTAAAGAAGAGACTTCAAGCCTTTCAGGAGAAGGAGGCCACTTTGATTCAGCAAAGGGATAAAGATAGGGCTGCTCTTCAGGCTTCTTACATGAATATCTTTGAATTGGCCGACTCAAACAGTCAGAAGGCGATAGCGACTTTTAAAGAGGGGGATGAGTTCTCGGCGATCTTGAGGCGACAACGTAAATCCGCGTTTCAGGTTTCCTGGGATGCAGCTCGCCGTTTCTACATTCCCAAGGAAACTACTCCCCTGCGTCATCTTGATAAATAGCGAGTCGCCTTGTCCGTTAATGCTGTCGTTGTTGATTGAGGGTTGGAGGAAGACTTTCCCTCTAGCGAGGACGAGTAGGAACAGGAGGTCACCAATTCCGTGGTCCATGTGGGTGATGACTCCGACGAAGGCTCTGCTGCCTCCGTTCCTGGTCCTGATGGTCATTCTGGTCCTACCCTTTCTGGCGATGAACCGTAATTGTCTTGGTTTTTCTTTTGTTTTCTGGATGTTCTTCTTTTACTGTTCAAATGGTGACCCTGCTACAATGGCTTTTTTCTGCTTTAATCTTAATGGTTTTGATTTGCTTCTATATCCTATTACTGCGCATATAAGAATCTCCCAAGGTAGGATACGGTTAATCCATCCTAACTTACTAATGCAATTTCCTAGGCTTACTACGCATGCTCCGAATGATCGCACCTGCAAGAGAAACAATTTTAGACCTAGTCTAGCATGCCTTAAGCTTACTATTTCCCTCTGCAAAATAGAACCCAAGTCAGCCCTGCTTAAAAATTTCTGAATGGTATTATGAGTTTTTAGCTCTGCCCCTGGTCGTTTATGCCGGAGCTGTCTTTGTATAACTAGTTTCACCAGGACTCCTCCTCTGACCACGACTTTCGCTATTAGAGCAGATATCGCCAGCTTAAGCCCGACTAGTTTCACTAGGGCTTTTCCTTAGACCTCTGATTGCGGCTTTCGCTACCAGAGCTGGTTTTGTCAGCTTGAGCTCGACTAGTTTCGCTAGGACTTCTCCTTAGACCTCTAGTCGCGGCTTTCGCTATCAGAGCTGGTTTCGTCGGCTTGAGCTCGACTAGTTTCGCTAGGACTTCTCCTTAGACCTCTGGTCGTGGTTTTCGCTATCAGAGCTGGTTTCGTCGGCTTGAGCACAACTAGTTTTTGTCGGGACTCCACCCGTGTCCCTGGTCGTCGCCTTAGTTACCAGGGCTGTCTTCCTCATTTTAAGCATGAATAGTTTCGCAAGGACTTCTCCTTATACCCCCGATCACCTTCATCGGGGCGGTAGTTTTAAGTAGGACTTCTCCTTAAGGATCCTCAGGGACCACGTTTTACTCGAGTAAAGGGTTGAGTTTAACTAGGACTCCTCCTTGTGAGGCCTCGGGTCGCAGCCGTAGCTACGAAAGCTACCTCCTTTGCCGGCTTGAGTCGATCAGTGTAACTAGGACTTCTCTTTGGGACCTTGGTGTGGGGTCAGTTTTACTCGAGCAAAGTTCAGTTTAACTAGGACTGCTCCTTAGGGCCCTCAGTTGTTGCCGTAGCTACAGAGGCTATCATGTCCCTGGTCGTGGCTTTCGCTAGCAGGGTTGTTTTTAGATGGGTTATTTCCCTAATGGCCCCCAACTTTGTGACCAGCTTCCCGCCTAGCCCCCTACTTTACGAGAAATACCCATATGGCCCCCTTCTGTTATAACACCGTCACTCTCTCTCCTCCGTCATGTTTTCTCTCTCTGCCAACTCACGCCACATCATCTGTTACGCCACCTCATCACCATCTCCGGCCGGCCAAATTTCCGGCCAGCACCTTCAAACTTAAAAAAAAAAAATTATTAGAGAGAGAGAGAGAGAGAGAGGGAGGAAGAGAGAAAAAAAAAAAAAAAATTTTAGTTTGAAGGTCGCCGGCCGGAAATTTGGCCAGCCGGCGACCTCTGCCGGAGATGGTGATGAGGTGGCGTAACAGATGATGTTGCGTGAGTTGGCAGAGAGAGAAAACATGATGGAGGAGAGAGAGTGACGGTGTTATAACGGAAGGGGGCCATATGGGTATTTTTCGTAAAGTAGGGGGCTAGGCGGGAAGCTGGTCACAAAGTTGGGGGCCATTAGGGAAATAACCCTTTTTAGATTAGTGCCCTTGGTCGCTGCTTTCACCTACCAAGGCTGCCTTTAGGTCCCCTGGTCGTGGCTCTCGCTATCAGAGCTACCTGCTCGATTTAGAGCGAGATGAGTTTTAGCTATGACTCCTCCTTTTATAGCGTTTTATGCTAAAAATATTTTCATTTTATTAGATAAAATATGTAGCTAGTACGCTACTTCTTTTGCCTAATGGGTAAAATATTTAAATATATATGTATGTATATGTGTAGGTAAAATAGTTAGCCTAGCTGTACTACTTTTCTTTGCCTTAGGGCTAAAATATTTAAATATATAGGTATGTATATATGTAGGTAAAATATGTAGCTTAGTAGCGCTACTTCTTTTGCCTAATGGCTAAGGTGGTAGCTAGCTATACTGGGATAGTCCGGGCGAAGTTGGGATAATACTAACCTTGATGATGCAACTTATGCACGTTGTCTGTACATCTAAGGTAAGTGACTCCTCCAGTGACAGCGTGGGAAGGAACCGCTGCTGATCGTCGACAATGCCGAGCTGAAACCGCGTAGCATTCCCTGGCGGCCGCTTGATATCCTTTTATTGTTCCCACCAGGTCTGTTCCTGGAATAACTTCAAGGTCAAGTGGTTAAACGAGACCACAACTCGTGACCTCGTCAATGATTACGAATTCTATCATTAGTGCTCGGCTGGTCGCTCTTTCTCCGATGAGTATGGGCAAAGTGACCTTTCCCCCAGCTCGTACTCGATCTTCGCCGAAACCTGTTAAGTAATGATCATAAGTTTCGGTGTGATGTGCTCTCACCTAGAGTTTCTTGAGGCATGTTCGGCTTATGATATCTGTGGAACTTCCCGTGTCAATTAGAATACGCCCTATTCTCCAATTAACAACCAGTGTTGTTATTACGAGGGGGTCTGCGTGGGGCGTGATTACTCCTCTTAGGTCATCACCAGTGAATATTAACGGAGGCGTAACCTCATCTCGTATCATCATGATCTACGGATTTTTCCGTCGTCGTTTATTACTCATGTCCTCTACACGAGTTGGTCCCCCAGCTATGACGTTGACACTTTCTTCGCTCTCGGATTCGGACTCCGTTTCTGCCTCTGTGAATATCTCTGCCAGGATTTCTGATATTCCGCCAAGCTCTTTCGCCAGTTCTGCCAAACGCCTGATTGCTGTCACCTCTGGGGTCGTTCCCTGAGTCGTCTGGCTACCAGTCTGGCCTCCTTGACTTACGTTAGTGGTCCTCTTGTCGGAAGGCTTTCCGAAGGTATCGAGGAGAGCCTGGGTGAGATTAGTAAAGTTTCTCGTTCCAGAGAACGATCCTATTCCTGGGAATGTAGGACCCTCAGATTGTCTGCTGCTCTAAGGTTTTTCCCGAGCAGGGATTTCAGCTTGGTCTCTGCTATGTCTAGGTCGCTTCGAAGTTTTGTTATCTTCTCTTCCTGTTTCTTTCTTTCGACCTTCAGCCGCTCGAGGGCTGCTGAGACCATTATGAGATATAAAGATCCTTCTCGGTCTTCCCCGGGTGTTCGTTTTTCTGCTAGCATGTCTGCCTGAAGATCTTTAGGAGAAGTAGTTAGTTCTGAAAAAAGTATTGAGTAGGATTCGGGTTACCGAATGTGATGATTTGCTGGAGAGATGCCCTCCTTCTAGCGCCAAATGCTGATGTCGAAAAGTGGCTCCCGTTTAAATCAGCATGGAAAAAGGGAGTTGATGCATTACAGACTCTGTTATGATGGTATATTCTGTCAGGAGAGGAGAGATTACTCTGTTCAGCTCTACTTCTCTGCTATGCTTCTCTGTTCCAGCTCCTCGCCCCTTGCTCCCGACTCTTTGCTCCTTGCTCCTTGTTCCGGTTCGTCTGTTCCCAAAGGGGGGGAAACCTGCAAAGGGTTCGGAAACCTCTCCGACGCTCAAGACAGTCAGGGTGCTCTTTGCAGTAAAAGAATGAATGTTGATTGATCCTTTTGGGGGTGAGTTGTGAGAACTCTGTTTTGGGGGTGATCCTTCTGGTATGAAGAGATCGCATTTTTTTGGGGAGAAAGTGTGTCTGTCCTCCAGAGACCGTGTCCTGTGAGAGGTGTGAAGGAGTTGAAGGAGATGGCCTTCGATTAAGGTGACAATGCGAACAATTTATCGGATAGGACAATTGATGTGGAAGATCATCAAGTCCAATTGATTTAGGGATCGTAGAGTTGTACCTAGAGACCAACTACGATCGTCGAATTACTAAGTAATTCGCGGCTAACTTCGAACGGATCATACAATGGGTTACACATAAGAGTGTCAACTTGATCTAGGATATGACTAGTTGGAGTGAGATATAGCAATGGGAATGTCCCATAAACATATCTCATAGGCCTAAAAAGGAATTAGGCAAAGATAGTACAAAAAGGCCAAAAATAGGGTTTTTGGGCCTTAGCCGATTCGGGAACTTCTAGGGCTTGGATGTAACATCCCATGTTTTCAAGATTAATTGAAGGACTATTTGATATTTGGGTCAAATCAAAAGAAGGGCTAAATAACAAAGAGGACAAATTAGGGGGTATTTTGTAATCTGGCAAAAATCAGGGACTTAGTTGAAAATTTGGCTGTTTAAGGGAAGTTTGAAAAGTCAAGCCAACACATGGTGGCGTTGCATGCAAGTTGACCGGGGGTTAATTGAATTCTCAAATTCAATTTTGAAATTGGATTATATCATTATTTAAATGGATTTAAAATGAATTGATGTATTCAAATGAAATTTTAGTGCATGGGTGACACGTGATGGGGTTGAAATGTTTATCCACCGAGAGACCCACTTACTTTTGCTGTATAAAACAAAGGAATTAGGTTCATCCATTTCATCCATAGAGAACCGAGAGTTGATAGGTGGTTTGGTGGTTTTAATGGTTCAATTTAAATGGTTGATTTCTTCGCAAGTTTTTGTCGGAATTCAGTGAAACTTATTCCAGGTAATTCCATTCGACTTGTTCTACATATCTATCCGTTTAGAATTTTCAATTTCGTCCGTAATTGGTGGTTATTGGATGGTTATTTCGATAACTGTATAGTTGTACTAATTTCATTTGGGATCGAAATTTGGAGCTATTTAGATGATTATTATTCGATTTCTTCTAATGATTTATGTTCAGGATCATGTTTAGAATGTTATGGACTATTTTGGAGTGACCATATATAGACGTTGTGCTGCCGAATTATTTTACGGCTCGAATTTCATATTTGGACTAATTTTTAGAATAAATTGGAATAGAGATAGTTACTCGAATTTTATCATATTTCATATAAATGGACAGTTTCAGCTATAGATTTATAGTATGGAATTCATTATATGATTTATCAGCGTATGGAGACTCTAAAATGAGAAATAGAAATTATGGGAAGTTGGTTGACTGGTTCGTAGGCATTTCCGATATTCAGGAGACATAAATACGAAGTAAGAGATGGATCAAAATCGGATTATATTTGAAGTCTTCCAGAGTTGACAAAATTGCTTTTATGTTTTAAGTTTTCGATGTTTTCTTTTCTTTATTGCTTTTGTCGTGCAAGGTTCTTCGTTTAGAACCTGATGTTTCTATTCGATTTTTGGTTATTCTTCCTTATCCCAGAGTATGCGAATGAGGAGGAATTTGGTCGTCTGGTAGGCGGGAGGTCTTTGGTGATGCAAGGACTGAGGTAGGGGTTCTAAATCCTTTATCCAGCATGGTTTTATAGATAAGGAAATGTGCTAGGTTCTACAGTTATATATTCGCCATTATAACTAGAGTTTAGGTAGCAAGAAACACGATTTTAAGTGATGAATTGAAATATGCTTGAACTGTTTTGATGCGATATGAGAAATTTTTTCGAACTATTTTGCGTTGATTGTGAACTACTGGGGATTTTCTTGTATGTACCCGACTGCGGATTATGCCAACCTACGGGCACATAGCCATTGAGGGTAGGATGACATGTGGACACGGTTGTGACCCGTGTGGGACCGGTGAGGTGGGCGACACTAGTCATGAGACCTGTGGGAGTAGAGTGCTTCACTTGCTGGCCATTGGTGCTCGTGCCTCCAGCTCGAGGCTCAGGGCCGTACACCCTGACCGCTCGCCTGGGCCGTACACCCTGACCTTAATCGCTAGTTTTTTCCTCGAACCTTGCCAATCGCTTTTGAGAAGACCAAGAGCTTCAAACGTAGCTCCTCTACTTGGGACACGAGCAATCAACTTGATCTCCTACCTTGTTGTTAGCTAGCACACAAATGGTGGTTGGATAGAAGAACTCCTTCTTCTTTGACTAGATAGATAGTTGAGAATTAGCTCACTTTCTCCTCTCAACTTGATGTGGTAGAGTAAGAAAGCTTAGAGAGAAATTCCACACCTTATTCTCTGCCCTAAGAGTCTTTATATATAACCCTAATAAGAATCCACCTCCAATTAGGTTTCCTAAAAGACCCTTTAGAATAAGATTTAAGGAAATTGTCGAAAACAACAACTAGTTGATATTTTCTCAATTCTTTAAGAAGATGACGTCCCAGCCAAAATTGGCAGATTTAATGTACATAACATAAGGAAATGTCCCTCCAAAAATTAGCCCAATCCGAGCCCTAAAAGTGCCTGAATCGGTTTAGGCCCAAAACCCCGTTTTTGGGCTTTTTGCACTATCTTTGCCTAATTTTTCTTTAGGCCTATGAGATATGTTTATGGGACACTCCCATGGTTATATCTCACTCCCATTAGTCATATCCTTTGATCAAATTGACACTCTTATGTGTAACCCGTTATAGGATCCGGTCAAAGTTAGTCGCGAATTACTTCGTAATTCGACGATCGAAGTTGGTTTCTAGCTTAAACTCTACGACCCATAAATCAACCGGACTTGATGATCTTCTTCATCAATTGTCCTAGCTGATAAATTGTCCGCATTGTAATCTTGGTCGAAAGACATCTCCTTCAGACTCCCACTTAGACTAAGAACAAATGCAATGCTCGATTCCTGTGTCAATTTAGTATCCCATCTGATACGACACGTCATTCAAATTTTCTTGATATTCGAGTACAACTGTAAAGATAAACGATTAACGTTTAATCCGTTTGAGCGTGGCCATGCATTTTTCAATTGCTACTCATCAAGTGGCCTTGAGACACTTTGTACCTAATGTGATTGGGATGACACAATCCATTCTTGCACTCCCACTTAACTTCATTTCTCTCCTGTCCTTCCCAGTATCCTCCTTTATAACCTCCTTTTACGGCGCGGCGTTTAACGGAACCAAAGTCGGACATTCCTTATATAAGATGAGTGGAGCACTCATGTTTTGAGAAATCTCTCCAATCTTGTCTTTATGAGAAGTATTGACGTTCATCACGAGTGATGTACTTGTCGTTTAAGGGTTATCCAGTGTATAAACCTTTTACACACCCACGTAGTCGAATAAAATACACTATTCCTATAGCCCATGAAACTGCGTTATCCCATCGACCTCACGTGCTAGTTTTTATTAGTGGTTGTTGT
This sequence comes from Eschscholzia californica, assembly GCF_041429995.1. Taxonomy (NCBI): domain Eukaryota; kingdom Viridiplantae; phylum Streptophyta; class Magnoliopsida; order Ranunculales; family Papaveraceae; genus Eschscholzia; species Eschscholzia californica. Next base: position 24,881,494 of record NW_028238309.1, on the reverse strand, counting down.
CCATGTAACGACCTGGACCAGGGAGATGATAATAAATAATCCAAGTTCACTTAATAGGGTTTCATTCATCAGATCACGTATCTAACAAACTTATTCGGAATGTTTTATTATATATGGACTATCGTTTAAATACTAAACCAAATTTAGACGACTGTGAAATAATCAACTTATTTCCGATAACGAGAGTTTGTAAATTTGAGCTTCTTCCGTAAAACTCCTTTTACCCACTCAATTTTACTTGTCAAGGTTTAAAATTATACCTTATGCCTTAGACTCGTGTATGACTCTCATACTTTGTCTTAGGTGACAGTTTAGTTTGACTACGGATGTAGTCTGTTTAAACTTTGCTAATTATCAATTAATTTGATGATTTCTTTCTCCAACCTTGATAATTTCTAGTAACTTTTACTAAAGTTAAGGCTTTTAATTCTTTATGTAGTCTTGCAACGGTTCCCGGCTTAAACACTTTTAGCCTACTTTCCTTCCATGTCTGGAAGTTTGCTATGATGATATGTTCAACTTTTGTACTGCTTCATCCTTTAGCCTTCTAGGATGTTTATAAGTAGTGTTTCGGTTTTCAATCTGAACTTGGATATTTAAATGCTAATCATGTCCAACATGATTGACTTTATGTTTTCGAACATAAATGTCACTCTCATGCTTGCTTGCTTCATCGGTGTCTTTTAGACTCCGAGTCTTGCAACGCTCTCTGTCATGAGTTTTTGGGTCGAAATTCTTTTTGACTTTCCGAGTCTCAGATATTCGGTTTTGGATCTCAAGCGTCTCAGCGTACTGAGTCTTTCTAATCCTATCATCTTTTGATCTATGCTTATAGATCTTAGATGCCCAAAATGGCATTTTATCCTTGTGTGTGGTCCTTTTATTGAGTCAGTTTGTTACTGTTATACAACATCTTATGTCGTACTCAATTTTTGTATGTACATTGCATACGGACCCGGAAGGTTTTGTTACTCCCACTTACCTTCTTGAAATTTCGTGATTTAAGAATATCTTCATTCCGCATGAATCAAAACTACTTTGATTACCGTTGTGAATAGAAGATTTCGACTCCGTCGTGCTTATAATCCGTCGATGGATTCTTGAAGCATGCTTATGGACATAACTGGACTGGAAGAATTTCATTCTTTTGTCTAGTTTCGGGAAACTCGAATGTTTCCATCCTTCTCGGTTTTCTACTTTGGAAAACTAATTTAGGTCTTCCATTGACTTAAATTATCAAGCTACATGTCTTGACGAGATATGGATTCCATGATGATTTTGGCTTCTAGCCAAAACCTAGAGTTAGTTTTCCGTCTCTGCGCAGGTCTTTAGAGATAACCTATATCTTCCGAATCTTTGAGATTTTACTCTTGACCTTTAGGGCTTTTGAACAACATTTTGGAGTATTCTCATTCGTTTGATTCTGCTGTGAAGGTCATTCGCTTTTGTGAGGTAGGTTTTTAAGATCACATCTTTACCTTTTCCTTTTCCGGAGAACCGCGATTTATTGTCTTTCAACAATTTTGTTGCTCTTGGTCGAACTTAATCGGCCTGTACAAATTTCATGATTGTTCTTCACGACTCTTCATGATTTTTCTCATGGTCGAATTAATTCGACTTGTACTTTTCTCCCACTTAATCTTGTAATAATTAGTACTTTTCTCCCAGAAAACTAGGTATGCTAATTACTATAAGAATACTATCATGAGCAACAAGCACTTTGTTCTCTTAATCGTTTGTGGAAAAAGTCCAAATTTCTTCTAAAGAAATTGCGTTAGACTTCAGCTAATTTTTGTATCCTCGTAAAACGCTTTTACACAAGATTTAGCTTTAGACGGTGTAGGTTAAGTGTGAGAACAATCGTTTCTAGAATATATCCCAAAATATTCGGAAGACTTAGCTTAAACCCATCATTGATCGAATCATGCATAGCAGTGTTCGATTACTCTGACTGAATCCACCATCCCTCAGATGTGTTTCATGGAGCGAGTTGTGAAACGCTTTCTCAAATCCTTTGATGGTTATCAAGTGTTTGACGCAAGTTTTCACCACTCCAATCTAATTGGATGGCTTAAACTCTCTTGTCAAAGTGATTGTTTACTTCGGTTTGTACTTTGTTTGAACCTTTCAAACATTCCGACTTACACTTTATGATTTGTACGTTTCCATACTTCATGAAGTTGTCAGAGTACGTATTGAAGTTTCTCTCGTTTAGCTTCTGCAAGTAAACTTATAGGTCTGCATAACACCGTATGAGTCCGAATAGATTACTAGTCTCTATGTCTTTTGAAAAGGGTGACTTTGTCAATTAGTCCTTAGGACCCAATTGAGAATGCTGAAGTTAATGAGTTTGAATCTCTTGATATCAGCCATTATCAATGTTAACCTTCAGTTAATTTTACCACTAGTTTCTAGAAGAACAAAATAACTATTATTAAGTTCTAAGCTAGATCAGTGTCTAAAAGAAGACTTCGATCCCCTTCAGCATCCCTGACATTACTGCTTCTGCTCCCTCTTGGATCTTTACTTCTTTTAGTTAAGTATGTGATTTCCTTGAGCTTTATCGAGCCGCACATCCGATCTTAAAATACCTGATGAAGAAATTTTACGATACTTGTTTTTAACTTTGTTAACAAGGATATTGAAATCATAATTCATAATTCCATTCCTTTTGTCCTGCAGGTGCTAAGGGTAGTTTCCTCTTAAATTGTCTAGCCATTGTTTGGAAACATTCACAGTATTGAGGAATACTCTTGATCATGTACTCGGTAACTGCTTGCCTTTTCTTTGATCAAATGTTTTTCTCACTTGACTGACCCTTTGCCCCTTTGAATCTCAAGAAACACTTTCTTAGATTCCTTTTACCAAATCTTAAGAACCTTTCTTAGATTTGATATTCCCGTGTGTTCTGCTCAGTTGTCCGTAACAATCTGAGTGACTCATCTAAGGTCTTATCTATCTTTGTTCAATCGACATTGAATTGGTTGATAGATGAATTCTATTGTCTTCCATTAGGATGACTTTTAGATTGCCTTGGAGGTCTCGTACCTCTCCATTTATGACTTCTATAGGAACCTCTTCCTCAGTTTGTCTTGATGGTCTAGCTAGCATCCATTACTCTTTCAAATAGAATGTTATATGATTGCTTGCAAAAGGCTTTTGACCTTCTCTGGTATGAGTCAACATTGGGATTGGGTATTCTAGTACGCTTTCCTTTTGAATCTGAGAACTATTCTTGGATTCATTCTTCCATTCTAGGAAGATGATCAACACCTCTCTTAGGTGTGATTTAATGTTGAACTCATTTCCTTGTGTCATCTTAATTCTACATAAAGAAATGGCAAAGTTTTAAAACTCGTTATCCTTTTGAAAAACATTAGTTTTCCCACATTATTCAATATAAAATCGTCCCTAATTGAATAAGTGATTCCAAGACCCCAGTTCTTCGGAGTAAAGCGGACTAGGGCCCTACCCTTTAACTCCGTCGTTCCGGGTGAGCGAACTACTTCACTGATCATACCTTATGACTCTTGGTTGATAGATTTCATTGATGAATAACTAATCTATCATTTTGCTTTGAGGATCCAAAACTCTTTTGCTGATCTCGTTGAGTAGAACCATTTAGACATGTAGGCCTCTTCTATAGGCCTACCCGCATTGTCCCAAGGTAGAGGAGGTACTCTGCGAAGGCCGACCCACCTTTAGTCGAACAAGGACGCAACGAGTGTCTTAATTTGGATAGGCACTTTACTCAAAGTTACTTTTAGGGACTTTTATGCTACTCTGGCGTTTGTTATACTGAACTATTTAGCCTAACTAACATCCACGACATAAAGCGTAAATAAGTAAGTAAATGCGCGCGAGAAAGTAAATCAAGCAGACATGGATCCTAGTATGACCCCTAACCTAGAAGATCTAATATCCTTTGGTTTTTGTCTTTTTTCGCCTTTTGGTTCGTTTTAGATCGCCATCTTTGAACCTCCATTGATTTCTCCCACTTTCTTTTGGATTCCTTCCTCGAGCTTCTTCAATGGACTTATTGACCCTAAACTCTAATTACAAGACTCTAACGATTCGCAGATCGTATAAACTTGAAATTAAAATTAATTACAAATTATGCACCCATCCGTGCTTAAAACAAGAATAAAGAAACAAATCTATGACCATACTAGTTTCCCGCATTCACATCACATGCGTTCATATAATATATCAAGGCTAAGAATTATATATGCATGATAATCCAAGAGATACTTTTGGCGACATCACATGTCACATTACGGAGCTTAAGTCTAAATTCGAAGAATTAGACTAATGGGGCGTTCCGGTTTTGTCTTTTATGATTTCTAAAATCAATTTTAAGAAAAACTCTGTTTTGGGCTTTTGAAGGCCCGGGTCAATTTCAGAAAAATTGATTTGATTCTTAATGATTTCACAAATCAATTTTAAGAAAACCCGTTTCGGGACTTCGGGTGGCCCGGAACAATTTCGGTAGAATTTGGGTGGAATCGGGAGAAAAATTGGATAAAACTCCCACTAGAATGATGGTCCACTTTATAGCTCGAAAAGGCCCGGGACAAATCTTGACAAAGTCCAAGACAAGTCTTGGTCTAGGCTAAACAAGGGCCTAGACATGGTCCGGACATGGCACGGCCAAAAGGCGCATTTCCTGACCCGGCCCCAATCGTGGCCTGGTCGCGTCCTGGACATAGGCCAAGACGCGGGTCTATGCTCCAGACGCGTCTAGTGCAAGACCGGACCTGGTGTAACATCCCTATTTTTTTTTATATAACAAATTGGGTGGAAATAACAAAACTCTAGGTCAGATTTGTTCAGATAAAATACTAGTGGGTTTAAAATCCTATTTTTTTCTTCACTTTTAAAGAAAACCTATAGAAAAGAAAGAGGGTGCAGCCGCTCCTTAGTGAAGGGAGGAGGAATAAAGAAGAAAAGTGATGGAGATAGAGTTCTCTAGTAAGAGAACAAGGCATGGTTGTGGACTTAAAGTCATCTAAGGCGAAAAGAGGTAGATTTCCTATCTCCTAAATTTTTTTGTAAGTTCTTTCAATTTATTCGATGTCGGTTTAGTATAGTTAGAACGATTAAATAGTTCAAACATTAGTTTTATCTAGAATTCCATAAAACATTTAAAGAGGACAGTATTTCGGTCTAGATTAAACTTGAATATCTTATTTATATATAATGAATCTCGGCATGATTCTTATATGTTTGGAAAGGTATGTTTGTCTACTTTCTAGTAGTTCAAACGGTTCACTAATCTGAGTTTCGAGTGCGAAGTTATGATTGTTTTTGTACAAGGTGTCCGAACAGTCTCTACTGTATGTCAGTCTATATTAAAATTGAATCTGATATTGACATATGATGAATCTAGGCGTGGTTCTTATATGGTTGGAAAGGTCTATTCGTCTACTTTCTATTAGTTTAAACGGTTCATTAATTCGAGTTCCGAGTAAAGAGTTACGATAGGTTTCGTACAAGGTGTCAGAACTGTCTCTACTGTACGTTGATCTGTATTAAAATTGAATCTGGTGTTGATATATGACTAGTCTATGTGTTATTCTTATATGGTTGGAAATTTATGTTTGTCTACTTTCTATTAGTTCAAACGGTTCACTAATCCGAGTTTCGAGTGCGACGTTATGATTGTTTTCGTACAAAGTGTTAGAACAGTCTCCAAAGGACATAAATTATTAGTTTCGAGAGGGATTGGGTAAATCTGATATGTTATGTTAGCACTAACCCTGATATTATCTGAAATTCAATGGTGAATACTAACATAACATTATCTGAAAACCTAATAATTAACCAAAGGACATAAATTATTAGTTTCGAGAGGGATTGGGTAAATATGATATGTTATGTTAGTATTCACCATTGAATTTCAGATAATGTCAATAATGATTATGAATGCAATGCTTCCTCGATTAGGGATTGAGCTTGCCTACCCGAGACTTAGGTTTGTGGAAATCTACTGCAGTTAGGTTTTAACCCAGCTATTTTGTTATCAGGTATTGGTTGCGCACTCATGGTGGACGTTGCTCATGGATCCAGTTTGAAGGTCTCAAATCTTCGATTTCAAGGTGGTTAGCTTGAGATTTGGGATTTGGGGCGCTATAAAGTGGTATCAGAGCTCTAGGTTTAGTGGTCCTAGGGTTCTATTGTAGGTTTGATTGTCGATGTTAGACACGTCATTATTATGAACAATTTGATTAGTGTTTGGCACAACTGGTTGTATCTAAAACATGTGTTCTTGGAACTTTTTTTTGTGAAAACTCCAAAGATGTTTATTTTATGTATTCTAAATCTAAGTGATCAAATGTTTATTTGACTGTGATGTCAAACCTAAGGTATGTGATTGTGATTATAGCAACCCATATGTTTATAATGTACACGAGGTTAGTGGAACTCCCTACTTTTATGGAGCTTTGAATTGTTAAATGCATGTCGTGTGCTAGTGTATCCGTTAGTTATGAATTACTTAAAAATTTGATTGGGTGAGAAAATGTTAACCCGAATAGAGGTTGCCTCGACGCAAATGTTGATAAACACATATGGCTAATATGTGGTAGACTATCTAGTAGAGTATTGAGTTGGATGTTTACTATATGAGCGATATCAAAGTGAGACTAAGTATGGTTGGCTCGACGATAAGGTCGATGCAAACACAGGTGTGTTGATGTGATATCAGACAACCTAGTGGACCATGATTTTGAGTTGTGTTGATGGATTGAACTAAGACTGGTTGGCTCGACACGTGAATCGATGCAAATACAGGTTCGTTGATGTTATATCGGACAACCTAGTGGACCATGATCTTAAGTTCTAATAATGGAATTGAACTAAGGTTAGTTGGCTTGACACGTGGGTCGATGCAAACACGGATTTGGTGTCGTGATAGTGGACAACCCAGTGACCGTGGTCTTGAGTTCCAGTATGGATGGACAGTGGTAATCCTTTATCAATAGGTGGTTGGCTCGACGACATGGTGATCGATGCAAACACAAGTTCATTCTTGTGGACCACATACTTCTAGTTTGAGAAGTAATTAACCAATTTGAAGTTGGCTCGCCACCTGCTCATATTAAAATGCTTGTGTTGCACTGTGCTCGTGTTGCACGGATTCCCTTTTTGGGAGTTCCCTTGTATATTGAGAGGTTTAAGCCGATGCAAACACTAGTGTCAAATCAGACCGACTAATGGACTTCGGAAATTGGTTGTGACAAGGATATTCCATTGCGATTTGGTAGTTGGCTCGACATGGTGATCGATGCAAACACAAGTTCATTCTTGTGGACCGCATACTTTTAGTTTGAGAAGTAATTTACCAATCAGAAGTTTGCTCGCCTCCTGCTCATATTAAAGTGCTCGTGTTGCACGGATTCCCTTTTTGGGAGGTCCCTTATCTATTAAGAGGTTTAAGTCGATGCAAACACTAGGGACAAATCAGGCCGACTAGTGGACTTCGAAATTGGTTATAACCCATCGAAAGGAAAATCGAAATATATAGATCTCTATAATGCCATAATATATATGTTTAGGAGATGTTATTTTTGAAGCTTTGATGTCATGAGTTTGTCATTGTGACAAAGATAGTGTGCATCGCTTGTGACTCACTTGTATTGAGTTTGATCATGTGTGACTTATGATTAATTTTAGTGAGTTTGTGAATATTTTTGGGTTAAAACTCCAGAGAGTGGTGCCTTATGTTTTGTTTTGTTTCTTGTTCTTGTAGCATTTGTTAGTGGATTACACTTGATTGCATATTTTTTGGAATTGTGGTATGTTTGATTTCGAGGACGAAATCCACTTTTAGGGTGGAAGATGGCGACACCCTTATTTTTTTTTACATATCAAATTGGGTGGAAATAACAAAAGTCTAGGTCTTTGTTTAGATAAAATACTAGTGGGTTTAAAACCCTATTTTTTTCTTCACTTTTGAAGAAAACCTATAAAAAAGAAAGAGGGTGCAGCCACTCCTTAGTGAAGGGAGGAGGAATAAAGAAGAAAAGTGGTGGAGATAGAGTTCTCCAGTGAGAGAACAATGCATGGTTGTGGACTTAAAGTCATCTAAGGCGAAAAGAGGTGGATTTCCTATCTCCTAAATTTTTTTGTAAGCTCTTTCAATTTATTCCATTATAGGTTTAGTATTGTTAATCACATTAAAGAACGATTAAATGGTTCAAACATTAGTTTTATCTAGAATTCCATAAAACATTTATAGAGGACAGTATTTCGATCTAGATTAAACTTGAATCTGATATTTATATATAATGAATCTCGGTGTGATTCTTACGTGGTTGGAAAGGTATGTTCGTCTACTTTCTAGTAGTTCAAGTGGTGAGGTTCGAGTGCGAAGTTATGATTGTTTTCGTACAAGGTGTCCGAACAGTCTCTAGTGTATGTCGGTCTACATTAAAATTGAATCTAGTAGTGATATATGAGAAATCTTGGCGTGGTTCTTATATGGTTGGAAAGTTCTGTTTGTCTACTTTCTAGTAGTTTAAACGGTTCATTAATCCGATTTTCGAGTAAAGAGTTACGATAGGTTTTGTAGAAGGTGTCAGAACAGTCTCTACTGTATGTCGATCTGTATTAAAATTGAATCTGGTGTTGATATATGACTAGTCTAGGTGTTATTATTATATGGTTGGAAAGGTATGTTAGTCTACTTTCTAGTAGTTCAAATGGTTCACTAATCCGAGTTTCGAGTGCGGAGTTATGATTATTTTCGTACAAAGTGTTAGAAAAGTCTCCAATGGACGAATTAATTGATATAATCCACATGGTTTCTGTTCTTTAGGCAATGTATCTCGTAGGTATATACCTTCTAATGGTGATTTTATGTTTTTTAACTATTATTATTATTTGCTTGTTTGATGTTGCAATCGACGTGAGGATCTAATATGAGCATCATTCCTTCTGACTTGTCACGTGAGGTTGATTTGAATTGTTTTGTGAACTTGTTTGTTATTCTTGATAAGAGTCAATGTTTGTTGTGTATTCGTCTGAGATACCCAACAAGAGTTTGATGATTGTGTCTTTTGACATAATGTGTTTGTCGACGTACATGTTAAGCTCGGTGCTATAGAGGTTTACCTTAGTTAAAGGCATGATATTTTATATCTGCTGGAAAAAGTGGAAAGATGGTTGTATTATCAGGGTTAGTATTGCATTAGAATACGAGAACCTGAAAACCTAATAATTAATCAAAGGACATAAATTATTAGTTTCGAGAGGGATTCGGTAAATCTGATATGTTATGTTAGTATTCACCACTGAATTTCAGATAATGTCAATAATGAATATGAATGCAATGCTTCCTTGATTGGGGATTGAGCTTGCGTACCCGAGACTTAGGTTTGTGGAAATTTACTGCAGTTGGGTTTTAACCCGGCTATTTTGTTATCAGGTATTGGTTGCGCACTCATGGTGGGCGTTGCTCGTGGATCCATTTTGAAGGTCTCAAATCTTCGATTTTAAGGCGGTTAGCTTGAGATTTGGGATTTGGGGCGCTACAAAGTGGTATCAGAGCTCTAGGTTTAGTGGTCCTAGGGTTGTACTGTAGGTTTAATTGTCGATGTTAGACACGTCATTATTAGGAACAATTTGATTAGTGTCTGGCACAACTGATTGTATCTAAAACATGTGTTCTTAGAACTTTTTTTTGTGAAAACTCCATAGAAGTTTATTTTCTGTTTTCTAAATCTAAATTGTGGGTGCAAATATTCCATATGAAAGATAATGCCTATTGATATGATGTGTTTTCGTCTGTGATACGTGTGATCAAATGTGTTATTTGACTGTGATGTCAAACCTAAGGTATGTGATTGTGATTATAGCATCCCATATGTTTATAATGTACACGAGGTTAGTGGAACTCCCTACTTCCCACCAAATTTTGTTTGTCCACTTAAAAAAAAGCAGTTGTGCGTATATTGTGGCCTTGTTTGTTGTGCGTCTATTGGTGGCCTTGTTTATTACCAAGTGAAACCAATAAAAAGTTCTTATTACGCATTTATTGGGTATCATTTTGATATTTAAAAAATCTTATAGTTTGGCTCTTATATGATATGTTGAACAAGAACTCATACATAATTCGGAAATTAAAGTAGGGTTAGATGATGATAAACCATAATAACCATTTATCGATGGTGGATATCCTATTTTAGTACAAAATAGCTTTCTTGAAAGCTAACCGATTTGAAAAAAGCAAGCAAAGATTGAAAGAAACTCTGTGAAAGATGTTTTATGTTTTTTTAAGATTTTCTCCTTGGAACGCCTTTTTCGAGATTATGTACTTCTTGAGAGATCCTTTTTTGAGATGCAATATAAGAAGATGCTGATGAATCAAACAAATGCCACGAAATCCAAATAAAATGTAATCAACACTATTTATGATGGATTTACATCATGCAAATTTATGAATTCACCATCAATTCTAGTCACTACAGTGGCAAAAGGACAACATTCTTAGTTTCAACGTATTACAGTTTGGAATTCGAATGTTTTTTTTGTGATTTTCTTATGGGGTTATGATCCATGGATTTCGGTGTGTCATTGTTGTATGTTGGGGGTGAAGGAGATGCTTTGAAATTCTACTCCACCTTAACAAATTAGAACTAATATATGTTATGTGTTTGAAGTGATGAGGAATACAACAATTTGACTGAAGAACACTCCATTAGTATCTAGTGATTGCTCCAATTAGTTTTGATTTGACAAAAAAACTCTATAGATTTTTTGACTGGTATGCAATGTTGCTTCAATCTAACGATTTGACGTCACAACATACATTGAGAAGACGAAAGGAAAAGAAAAGAAAATTTATTTTCGCTCAACGACTTCAGTCTGACCGACTCACACTCTCTACATTTCTCTACTTGGTTCATCATTCTTACGTATATTTTAGTATAATAAAGTTTATGACCTTCAGGATCCTTTCATTTTGTAATGGTGTACTCATTTTCCTTCATGTGGTACTTTTTTCTTGTAAGTTCCATGTTGTAATTTGCTTCTGTAAATCTCATGTTGTACTCAAAGAAGTCAAAAATCTCAAAACTATGTAATGGATTGATTTCTTACATTTAAATGAAAATTCTGGTTTAGCTCAAAAAAGAAAAGAGTAAAAAAAATGGTGAATGACGGTTATATGGAAAGAAATAGTGGTCCTGACTAACAAAATTACCCCATTGATTACACTTCAAATGAAAAACTATAAATACTAAATCTCGTAAGATTTTATCTTTTATACCACCACAATCCTCGATATTTAATAACAACCTCAACCCAACGATTTTTACATACAATCCTTACCTCAATATGCCTTTTGATCCACGAAAGTCAAATTCACTCTAGAACTCACTTGTGTCAGTTAGCTACTTATCTCTCTTTAGAATTACAAGAAGGAGTTTTAGAAATTGCTATTATTTCAACCCATTAAAGCAAAAATTTTTACCATTTAATTTTATTTTTAGGGTTTCTAATTGTTACATCTGAAGAGAGAAATCTCCTCCTTGGGACAGGTTTCCGTCTCCTTTTCAAATCCTCTTTATCTAAACTCTTTTTCTCTAAAACTTATACTGTTATCCACCAAAACTCATGACGATAATATCAACTTTCATCTTTATAGTTGCCCTAAATTTCAAAAGTTTAACTGCGAAGAGAAATACTTTAACGTCAATGGAGTCTACAATATCAGAATCCGATGTTTATAGTTGTAAGCATCGTATTGTCTCCGGTTTCAAAATTTAGGGAATACTTGCTTTCTAAACTCGGTGCATCTAATCATCCATATCCATGCCAAGTAAGATCTTTCAACTTTCTTTATTTGGGTTTTCATTTTGTATATTGATTTTGTTTTAGTTATTTGGTTGTTTCTGAATCTTGAGTTTTAATTGTAGGTGGAGTTCAAAGATTTTGTGTAGTTTATGCTTTGAATAAGATTGTTTGAAAAATGTTTGATTCGCCTCATGAAAGTATTTGTCCTTGCGAACTTGTTGAAAATCTATGCAGTATCCTCTATTTAATAGTTCTTCTGGTTTAGTTTTTAATATGCCAAGTGATTACACCACACACGTAATAACATATTAAATTTGAGTTAGGAGCTATTGTTGGGAACCCAACATTGAAATTGAAAAAGTGATAGGCTCCCAAAATTGGAACCGAGCCCTCTGTATTGGACTTGCTCTACTGAAAAAGTCAGGGGCTCCCAAAATTATGCTAAATGAGAAACTACAGTATTCCGTGGGATTCTTTAAAAAGCACCAGACAAGGTAGCAGAGGAGTCGAAGATAAATGAGGGGAAAAATAACATAACTTTGGCTCCTGCCATTAGATTGAGTGGGGGGTGTTTGGCAAGTACTCCTACAACTGGGGATCTTCGAGGAGGAAGAAGCAGAAACCAGTGTGTTCTGCTCTGCAGTAGGTAGGGAGGGAGGGAGCCGGCGATGTTTCTGTTCGAGCTAATAGTTCTAAAAGTTGACTCGATCCGTCCGTGTTTTTACTTCAGTTAATTTCTGGATCAGTAACCTGAACAACATAATTTGGTTTTAATATACTTCATACAATACAGACTTCTTCCTAACTCATTTTGGTTTCTCTGTTAATGAGAAAATATGTTGCATGTAACATTTTTTACTTTGCCGAAAATGTCTATTATTAGAAAATTTTGGTATGACTCAAAGTTGCTCAGGTTAAACCAGTTGGCTGGTCGGACGGTTAATATTTGAGTCTTGGGCGAATTTAGGTGTGACTCAACTCAACCTCTTTTCTCCCTCCAGTGTACAATGTTGAGGAAGATTGTTTTGTAATTGATCCAAACTTGCCAGGGAAGTTTTATATCGAAATTAAATGTTTAATTAATGATGTAACAGTAACGCATAAGCAATTTTTCTTTTTTGACGTGTAAAGTGGGAAAAAAAGTTATTACCTTGCCAATTATCATCCAACTAAACAACAATTTAAACAAAAACAACTCAAAAAAAAATTTATTTTCAATTTGTTTTGGCCCCAAATCCGTAATTGATATATATATATATATATATATATATATATACTTTTGTTAAAAGCAAATCCGTATTTGATATTTAAGAAGGATAAATAATACCTTTCTACCTCTGATCAGAAATGAATCAAACCTCTCCAAATAACAGTGGAACCTTCCGCCTTGTATTTTGAAGAGCCCCACAGACATGTTAGGTACTCACTCTCATGGGCCAGTCAAGATTCCGGAGAGTCTAACGTTAAAAAGAAAAATGGAAAACTTCATCCTTTATACAGAGGGAGTACTTATTTTTGTGTTGCCAAACTGCACCTAATATATAGGTATCATTTTTATATTTTTAACTAGTAAGGATTCAACCTCTCACACTAATTGTACCAACATCATTGTCTCACAGTTAAAATCGAGCATGACTTAGTTCTTAACATGTAGGCTTTAGGACATTTAATTCGTCAGGCTATAGGTCATTTAATTCGTCGGGCTTTAGGTCCAGTAGTATTTCGGCAGTTATCGTGTTTATCACATCGTCTCGATGTATCAATGTCTTGTAACTAGGGGTGTACACGAGCCGAGCTCTTAACGAGCTGTTCGAGCTCGGCTCGACAATTGCTCGTGCTCGACTCGAAAATTAACGAGCACGAGCTTAACACGAGCCCAAAATCATGCTCGTTTATGTAAACGAGCCGAACTTGATCATTCTTTAGTGTATCACGAGCAGTGGCGGATTCAGAAATTATTTTCAGGGGAGGCTAAAATGAATAGGCGTAAAACAAAATTTGACTAATTTCTAATCTATGTAAACAACTTTCTTTAAAATTATTTCTAACGAAACTTACATTACACTCTAAACTAATATTTATTGCAAGTAAGGAAAAAGAAATAACATAATCTGGTGATGACTCTCTATGACCCTACTATAGCTAAAGTATTTTCAAACACATATATCACTATTATGTTTATCGTAAATTTAGACTATTCATTTGGGGTTTCAAATTTATTTAAAATCATACCTATATGATCTCATTTCTAGTAAATGTAGATGTAGTAACATACGATGATATAGCCTTTGTTGACTAATCATTCATATGAAACAAAAAAGAAACAAAGTTATATACAATAATAGAAACTAAACTAAGCTAAATGAATAAAATTAAACAATAATAAACCTCCTTTTAGCATAAACAAATGGTTAAAGTTTAAATATTTAGTGAACTCATTTTCATTTTGAGTAAACAAAGTTACTTGAAGCATGCATGAAACAAGATTTACAAATGTACAAAAGTTTTTACTACTGCATTTCAAAATGAATCACAATAGGGTACAAAAGATATAAAAACAAAAATTTGGAGATGGGACTCGAACCTGGGTCGTTCGAGTCCACACTTAACACAAGACCACTTTACTCAAAGAACTTATATGCTTGTATTTTACAAGAATAACTGTACATTCGATCAACCTTTGAAAGCGAGGCTCTAGAGCCAAGCCTTCTTACTCAACTATGGTCTACATAGGGTGAAGGGAGGCTATAGCCTACCCTTGCCCCTATGTAGATCAGCCACTGATCACGAGCTACTCATGAACAACTCGTTTAACATACTCTTATAATATTGTAGTACATAATTACGTATTAGTATTGAAACTTGTACATGAAATATCAACCACTAAAAAATTATCAGATTATAAATAATTAATCAATTATTGTTGTATGTGACAAATGATCATTGAAGTATTTTGATAAACGAGCTTAAGACAATGCGAGCTCGAACTCGAGCTCTTTCAAACTTATACGAACCGAGCTTGAACAAGTGGACAATTACTCGAACGAGCTCGAGCTCGAGCTCAAGCTCGACGGTCAAATACACGGACCGAGCTTGAACATCTTACTATTCGGCTCGGCTCGACTCGAGTACGCCCCTACTTGTAACGACTAACGTAGATCGTAATCGACTTCTCAGAAAACATGTCCTCTAAGCCACTTGATAGAAAAAGTGTTGTTATTGCATAGTAGACTTAGGGACCCCTCTATATGATTCTAATTTCAACTCATTCTAGTTTGATTCTCTTCAAATGATTGTACTAATTTGAATTTTCTCTAAAAGTAAACAAATTATGTTTTAATATGTTCTAAGAACACATGGTAAGAAAACTCTAAATTGGTTGTAAAATTGTATTTAGTGATTACACACTTGTTGAGAAAATGTAAATATAGGTAAACTATAATTAATACAGGAGATCTTTTTGAGACATCAAAATGATAAAAAATAATTAATAGAGGAGATTTTTTATGATATAAAAATTATAAAAATATTAAATAGTGACAAGACATTTTTCTTTCCTATTTCAATCGAAAATAATCGAAATTTGAACAATCGTTGTCGACTTAAACCTTCACCTCTTAACACGCAAAACATTTATAAATTAGTATGTTTGGAAAATCCTTTACATATTACCAAGTGGAACCAATAAATGTCACATCTATTGGGTATAAGTTTGACCATTCAAAACTTTATTGGTTGGCAAACAAGGACAAATATTCTTAGTGGATATCAGATGTTGAGCAAGAACCCATACATAATTCCGAAATAGTTCAACAAAAAAAAATACATAATTCCGAAATCGAATTAGGGTCCTATGAGACAGGCTAGAAGAACAATGGTTACATAATGGTGAATGACTATTATATCGAAAGAAATAGTGGTTATGACGAATTACCCCATAGGTGTACTTGCGTCCTATCTCTTACAGTTTAAAGTACAAAAACAACAATCCTATATCCGATAAGATTTCGTATCGACACAATCCTGAAAATTTAATAACTAACACAATCTCAACGATTATATACAATCCTTTTTTCATGAACGATTACGTGAAATCCACTTTGGACCTCACTTGTGTAAGTTAGATACTTCTCTATAATTAGAATTAAAAGAAAGGCGACCAGAAATGTCTATAAATTCAATCCTTAAAGAAAAGATTTTACCACTTAATTTTATTTTTAGGTTCTAATTGGTGATTAACTCTTTCACCTGGAGAGAGAAATCTTGTGCTACAGACAGGTTTCCGTCTCCTTTTCAAACCTTCTATCTAAACCCTCTCGTTGTGAAATTTTCTCTGGTTTTCCACCAAAACTCATCAGAACAATCTCATCTTTTTTCCTTATAGATGCCCTAGATTTCAAAATTCTAACTGCAAAGAAAAACACTTTAACGTCAATGAATTCTACGAGATCAAAAACTACTGTAGTTTTACCATCTTTGTCTTTGTCAACACCTCCTCGTATATCTTTCCTGCTTTTTCTATCCAATGTTTTTAGTTTTAAGCATCGGATCAGTCCCGGGTTTCTTAATTGAGGGAATACCTTCTTTTTGAACTCGATTCTGCAATGTTTGACCCATACAGTCCCATTATTGCAGAAGCTTTGTGCATCGAATCATCCACATCCATGCACTGGTAAGATCCTTCAACTTCCTTTATTTTGGGTATTCATTTTTTGATTCATTTTGTTTTAGTCATTTAGTTGTTTCTGAATTTTGGGTTTTAATTGTAGGCGGAGTTCAAGGATTTTGTGGAAATTATGCTCTTAATTAGATCGTTTGGGAAACGTTTGCTTTGCCTCATGGAGGAATTTTTCCTTGTGCATTTGTCAACAATCTAAGCAGTATCCTCTAGCTTTTTTTGTTGTTAAAAGAAGCAGTATCCTCTAATATATAGTTCTTCTGGTTTAATTTTTAATATGATAAGCGATTACTCAATTTAGTTAAATCTAACTCTAGATCTGAATTGACTCGTTTGAAAAGGTTTCCAAACCATTTGTGTGGGCATATAATCGATCTAGGTTAAAAGTGATGTGTGCTCCTAACTAAAACAAGTCATATCTCAGATAAGTTTGACTTTGATTAAGATAAATTAGACTTTGATTCAGGTAAGTCAGGTTCAAACGAATTAAATCTTAGACTTCGCCCCGACTATGTTGACCCAAAATAAATAAATGAAAAATCCTAGCTAACGGGAACAGTGACTTTGAACTCATTGGGTTACTACTTTATACTCACAAGTCCTCTCGTTAACTCACCAGTTTAGCCCCTTTATTCGGATAATAGATAGAATAGCCTCAAAATTGACATTGTAAGTTTATCTTTTAGTAGTTTTCTTCCCGTACTACCCTTATACGGTTTAAATGTTTCTCTCTCTTCTTGATTTATCAACCCACTTCAACTCACTTTCTCCCTCATTCCTCTCAAGCTCAATAGACGACCCAATTCTTAAAACTTTTTACTCTTTTTAGTAATTGTAAAATTAACATTTTATATTATGATTATCTCATTATTTTGTACTACATTTTTAATTCTTGACTTAAATAATTTCAGATATATATTCTTCTTTTAGGATTAATCAGCAGGAAGATGCACATGAGTTCCTTCAGTGTGTTCTCGGTAAACTTGAGAGTTGTTCTTCTAATTCCTCTTCAGAAGAAGCGAGTATCGTAAAGACGCTCTTTGGCGGTAGTCTTATAAGCAAGGTACTTCGTTAACTTCTACTAGTACTTTTCTCTAGGTGATATCTATTTTAGGTGTCTGGTATAAGGAACGACTTTATCGTATTGGGACACCTAATAATTTTTTGATGTCCCTCTGACATTGCTTTTAGAGGTTGGAAACAAATCAAGAAATTTTTATTGAAATTAAAAACTATCTTAACCAAAAAAATAAAAGTGCAAATATCAAAATTGTCTTTTGCTTTCATGTTTCATATGCAATCTCTTCTGCAACGAATAAACCACCAAAAATAAACATTATATTCTCATGTACTATTAAAGCCTTTTCATTTATTTTCTATTTGATACATTCATTATTTCTCAAATCATTGATAATGCTTCATCATTGAAAAATAATGTTCATTAGTAAAAAATGATTGCTCACTAATTTGCAAACTAAACGTTCACTGTATTAGTAAGGGTTATTTCCCTAATGGCCCCCTACTTTGTGACCAGCTTCCTGCCTAGCCCCCTACTTTACGAGAAATGCCCATATGGCCCCCTCCCGTTATAACACTGTTACTCTCTCTCTTCCATTTCTTTTCTCTCTCCTCCAACATGTTTTCTCTCTCCTCCAACATGTTTTCTCTCTCTGCCACCTCGTTAAAACCTCCCAACTCATCATCTTCTCCGGGAAGGTCGCCGGCCGACCAATTTCCGGCCGGCGACCTTTAAACCTGAAAAAAAAAAAAAAAAAAAAATTTCATCTCTCCTCTCTCTTTCTCTCTAAAAAAAAAATAATTTTTTTTTTCACCTCCCTCTCTCTCTCTCTAAACTCCGGCGAAGGGGGTTACCCTTCGTCGGAGGACCTTTAAGGTCTGCCCGAGCAGATCTGGAAGGTCTGCTCGAGCAGATCAAGGTCTGCTCGGGCAGACCTTAAAGGTCCTCCGGCGAAGGGTAACCCCCTTCGCCGGAGTTTAGAGAGAGAGAGAGGTGAAAAAAAATTTTTTTTTTTTTTTTTTTAGAGAAAGAGAGAGAGAGGAGAGATGAAATTTTTTTTTTTTAGGTTAAAAGGTCGCCGGCCGGAAATTGGTCGGCCGGCGACCTTCCCGGAGAAGATGATGAGTTGGCAGGTTTTAACGAGGTGGCAGAGAGAGAAAATATGTTGGAGGAGAGAGAAAATAAATGTAAGAGAGAGAGTAACGGTGTTATAACGGGAGGGGGCCATATGGGCATTTCTTGTAAAGTAGGGGGCTAGGCAAGAAGCTGGTCACAAAGTAGGGGGCCATTAGGGAAATAACCCTATTAGTAATTATGTGGGGTGAAGATGTGTCCCAAAAGGAAGAAAAAAAAAAATGCTTTTTTGTTGTTCCCTTTCAATGAAAAAAAATTAAGTAACCTTTTATCTTTGTTGTCAGAATTTCAGTCACTTTCTATTGGTGAAGATGGGATATATCGACCATTGTGATCGAATTGGACAAATTGCGACCACAGTAGTCGAAATATTTTACTTATTTTTATCACATTGTTCGAAATTTTCACTTCAATTTTTTGGAGAGAGAGAAAGGTAGTGAGAGGCTAAGGTTTTCTTGTTCTTGAAGTTTTAGGGTTTGTAAGAGAGGAGAGAAAGAGAGAAGAAGGAGGCCAGCCAAGCTAGGACGGCCTAAGCTTGGCCGGAACAGCAGCAAGCACGAGAGTTGTTTGGAGCACAGGACGCGTCCACAGGATGCACGCACCAGCAGCCGGGAAGCACGAACAGCAGCGCCTGCAGCAGCTTCCACGGGACGCTCCAACAACAACACGATCCAGGAGCAGCAGCTAGCGGAGCATGCACAGCTTCCACAGCAGCAAGCACGCGTCCACGGGAAGCTTCACATGCTCTGGGACGCATCTGCAGGCGCGCACACGGCTCGGGAAAGCACCCTTTGGCCGGATCATCTTGATTTTAGCCAGATTTCCACAAGCTTTGACCGGATTTTTATGAGTTCTCCGGCAACCTTCTTGATCCGAAACCTTAGGGCTTTTACTCCCCATGTCTTGATCTTGCTTCCCATGTGGTTTGATTTGGTTTTGGTTGAAGATTCCTAGAGAGAGAAAACTAGGGCTCAGCTTTAATAGAGGTTGAGTTCTAAATGGAAAAGATGATGGCGCTCGCTATGGGGAACCCAAAATTTTGTTAAGGGGAAATCGACTGCACCTTAACTACTCATATTTTCCGACGATCTTAGCCTCGAACCACATCGAAAAAGGTGGATTCTCTCATCATTTTCTTTCCATTTATTATTCAATGACCATGTTTAGCTAACCTTAGTGTGTCGATTAAATGTGATGAATTTGTGATTATGTTTAATAAGATTTGATGTTTTGATTATGAATTGATGTTCATTTAATTCGATTATCGTTTTGATCGTATTTTCATGTGTCTTGTCAAGCACATCGCATAGTTAATAGACGAAACGAGGTATTCGATATCGATCGTAGTCTAAGTCATATTTTCATGTGTCTTGTCATGCACTTCACATAGTTAGGCGACTATACAACACTTTCGTTGACTCGGGATTAACCGATTATTACGTTTGTTTGACTAAGTATGATCTCCGGATATAGGTAGTGCTTATAGACATCACCTTAGGAGTCGAACATCGATTACACTTTGGAACATTAGATCGGACCATACATAGTTGTAGATTTATCATTATGGATTCCCGGACTTCGACACATTACTCTTGTATTCGGATACTATTGAAGCATAATTTGAATGTGATGAATGACTTATTATTTGTTTACATGTGAGTTTAATTACCTTCGTCTAGTTTTATAAACTAGAAGCATTGATCTTAATCGTCTATTGACACAAAGTTTGATAATGTGTACTTAGTTTGATAATCGATACTTACAAACCTTTGATCGATTATACTTAATTTGATGTATTATACTTATTAGTGTCATACTTGTTCATTTTCAATTCAATAGATAGTGTGTGTAAGTTTGATAGTCGATGCTTAGTGACGTTTGATCGATTATGCTTAGTTAGACACATGATGCTTAGGATTGTCAATGTGGGTGAAGTTATTTACATTTTCATGCGAATAGATGCTTAGTATTTTTTATTATCGATCTTGTGGATCGAAGTATCCATCCTAATCAACTTTTGCCCGAATCGATTCTTACCCGTCTCGACTCTTGTTCCTCCGACTCTTCTCTCGAATCTCTCCCGCCCGTTTACTTTTATTGTTTAGTTTAGTTTACTTGTTTGCTTTATTCTCTTATCACTCATTCAATCTTTAAACCCCCCATTTACCTTTTTCCTTTCCATTTTGGTCTAAGTTAGCTAGTAATACTAAAACCGACGGACAAGACCTTTCGACATTCGAAGTACCTTCCTATCCTTGGATCGACTCCGGTATTACCGGTTACTACTTGATACCTCCGCTTGGGTCTGCAACCTTTTCGGGTGCATCAAGTTTTTGGCGCCGCTGCCGGGAATAGGTTTAGTAGTTAGGATCGCGTTTGTTGTTTTGTTCATTAGTCTTGTGTTATTTACTTCTTTAACGTTTTTGTTTTGTTTGTTTTTTTAAATTTCTTATCTTTTTATTTTTTTTAGGCACCGTTTAAAAAAAAGAGCCAAAAAGAGACATAAAGGCGAAGGAAAAGGAAGGAATCGAAAAGTTAAGCAAAAAGACAAACGAAACGAGAGGAGCATTTGCTAGTATCGCATTCTAACTCTTCCTTTTTACTTGTGTGTGATTGTTTAGTTCTATTAGTGTTAGTCTCCATTTTGTGATTGTGTGTTAGCATCTTTGAATATTGTGAAATCATGGAAAGTTGGTCATATGACGATGATGATGTTGATGACCTTATGCTAACCCTTTCCAACACTAGTCGACCATCTACAAGTCATCAGGACTACTCAAATTTATATAGGAATGTTCCGACTAGTGATAGGAATAGGCGAGTTGAGCCTGACCGACCTAGGATGACCATGGGTGAATATCGACGGATGTATGGAGTCGGTCAGACTCGTCATGAATATGGTTTTAGGGATTATGAGCATAAGGGTAATCAACCCCGTTAGAGTCTTCGAGACTATCGACAAGAATTTGGGATGACCACACCTTCATGTATGGATTTGTCATTTGATGATAACCGTAGTTCTATTAGTATTGATCGATCACGTAGAAGTCTTCGTGACTATCGACAAGCATATATGAACGTTTCAATTAGTGATGACAGTGCCCGACTCGATGATTCTACTCAAAGAGTCGAGTCTATGCATATACATGAAGGTAGTGAAGAAAGGATGACCATTAGCTCAGTTTGCGATATTTTTGCGAGCTTAGACCATGTGACCGAGTATTGTCACATGATCCATGTTCCGCGAGAGTCTTCGTCTAGATACTCATGTGCCTTATTACAAGGAGATGTCTGAAGATACTCTCCAAGCAGTTTTAGAGTATCAAACTAGATTCAATTGAGATATAAAAGAGATCACGGAATGGATTCTCAATATTGTTGATAGAATTGAGTCGGAGCCTATCATCGACGAGGAAGGGGTTTGCGCACCCCAAACTCAAGAGGAAACTATGAATGATGGTGAGGGTAATACACCTAACTCTAGTCTTAAGTTAAATGTCGAAGAAGCTCTTGATAGACCCTTAGAGCATGAATTGACTGATAACCCTTGTTGCTCATTCCCTCGACCATTGTTATCTCACCATGATTCGACTACATTAAATTTTGATGTTGAGGATGATAGCTCTACGAGCAAACATGGGAATCACACAATGTTGAACTTTCCAATCTTTAGCACTTGTGATTATTTGGATGGGTTATGTAGAATGGAAGGTGTTATGCCTGACTTTGAGGCTCCAGATGCCTTCAAGGGTGTCGATAACATAGTAGTTGAAGAGATAGCGGATAGCTTGTTGGATTATTTACCTAAGGAAATTATGGACCTTGACTTGGTCCCCGAGCCTATTGCCTTATCCTTAGAATCTAGTTCGACCTTCTACCTGATCTCAGACTCGGTTGTTGACCCCTTCTAGGACACTTCGGACGTCTTTCCTAGCATGTCTAGGGACTTAGTGGATGTTATATCCACTAAGCTTGAGTTTGACTTTTTACCTTCGACTGACTTCCTGACCCTTCATTTGTATGTCGATCCTTTTGACGACTTTTTAGTCGTCGCCCCTAGCATTTATGCGTACTTAGTGGACCGTGCATCCACTAAGTTTGGGGATGGTCTCTTTTCGCTTTTAGTCTCACTTTCACTTCATTCGTTTAATATTCTTGTGAGACTTTTACCATTTGTATATAGCTTTCTTTGGGTTGACCCCCAAATCTTTCGGCTTTTACTATATGATCGTTAGCCGATTAAGATGGGTCCTTGATGTTTGTGGGTAACATCTCTGGAAACCCTCCGTGAGTCATAACTCGTGCTCTTGTGTGAAAACAAGAGAATCAAAGGCTAATTGCATAGCTCAATGCAATCGAGTGATCCCGCGTGAGTGGTCATTTTATATGGTCATGTTTCTATGTGCTTCATTCTCATTATATTTTTGGATATTTTAGGAGCACTTCTTATATGTTTTACTACTAAGGCGTGGTTTGTTCCAAGTTTGGGGATGGCGCGAGCTTGGCATCAACTTGGAACCTCTTTATACATGAGCCTTGGTAGTATCATCCTTTATCTCCCTCGGTTATGGTAATATCTCTCCACTCTTCTCTTTAAATTGATGTGCCTCTTTATCTTTTAGTGAGTGTATGCTTAGAACATTGAGGACAATGTTAGTTTTAAGTTTGGGGATGCGGGATATGACCATAACCAATGCATGACCATGGGTTTCAAAGACAAAAGGGTTCAAATTAGCCAAAATTTGAAAATTTTGAACATTTTGAGTAGATTTGCATGTGATTGTAGTGATGGTTTTAAGAATGTTGATGCATATGTGTCGAGTTGATGAGTTTTGTGATTGCTAATGGTCTTTGAATGAAAGTCGAGTCTTTGAGTGTTTGTGTTATACTATGGGAGTAACATCTTAGTGAAGAAGAAACATCTCTAAGAGACCTAAAGTAGTCATTAGTGGAGACTTAACCCATGTGAGAGCTCAAAGCCTAAATTGTCCTTCGAGTGTACTCTTCTGCGCTAACTCCGAGTAGAATGAAGAGCTACTCAACCTCGTACCTATTAAAGGAGCTCATTTGATCTCGTGTGCTTAACTTCCTTAGCCACTAGGAGTGACATTAGGATAGCGAATTAACCTTGCCCTTGTAGTCCATGAAACCCGATAAGAATGCCAACTAGAGGGAGGCGGATACTCCATCACCATCCATCATCTTATATCCCGAGAATGAAGACATGAGAAGAAAGAATGAAGAATGTCAAGAGCAAGTATGAAATGTAAAGTTGATTGCAAGAATAGAGTTATGTGTGTTGTATTTTGTTTTAGTTGATTGTATTTGTGTTATGAAAAAGAAAAAAGAAAAGAATGAAAAAAAAAAAAAAAAAAAAAAAAAAAAAGAAAAAAAAAAAAAAGAAAGCAAAAATGAAATAAAGTTGTTTATGTTATGTTAGAGCATGTTAGCTCTTTTGTTTGAGTAATGTGATTGTATATATGTGTTTGTGTTCATGTTCATGAATAAGTATTCGAAGCAAGAAACAAATGTGGAAGTGCTTGAGAAGTTCTATAATGAAGTAGTCGACATTCTCGGAAATTCACCATCATCATCCATTTCTAGTATCCGTTAACCTTTAAAAGGCATTCTTAGAGGGTAGAATGGGTGAGAAGGGCTAGTGAGCTTCCCCACTCTATTTAGTGGATAATTCCTTTTCGAAGATCATTCGTTCCAAAATGTTGTCCTCACCCCTTTTTAGGTGTTGAGTCCATGTTAGTGATCACACTCACACATACGAGCGAACCATTCTTGAGTGATTTCATATTTGGAGTGTATGTCCGTGAGGCCGAAGTCGAGGCGAAATGTACTAACTTAGGAATCAAGCTGGCTTAATCACTTCGAGATGTGTAGTCGACTGAGATCTTTCTGGAAAATTCAGGATTAAGTCGGTAGATCGCCTAGCGTTGCTGCCTCCCCAGTTCTGGGCGTAAGACATTGGTCGGATCTGTTTGGACCCCCCTTACTCCTCTAAAGATCCCAGGGCTGATCTGTCCATGCCAAGGGCGTTTTGCAGGCTGGTTTGTTCTGGCCGACCTCCCAGTTTAGGGGAATATTTGGTGGACCATCAGGGGCTCAGCGGTCCTCTTACCTTAAGCCGGGTTGACCCAGTAGACTTCAGGTCTGATCTTGACTCTTTAAACGTTAGTCAACGTCTGGACATTTTATGCATCATCAGGTCCGACCCCAAAAATGGTGGTTTGCCCAGGTTCCAGTCATGGCATTCCTGTCAGCAGAGGATCCCTTTTGTTAAATTGTCCCTTTCTCGGGTGACTCTTTGAAGTTGTTGTCTCGATCCACGAGATAGGGGTGATCGTGGTCCTATTGGCACTTTCCTACCTTTAACTTCTTTAATTTTTAACAATTTCTTCTGTAATAGATTTGAATGGGCACACGCTTCTTGATGTACTTAGGTTGCAATTTCTTCTGTAATAGACCTCTTTTATTAATTGTATCTTTCGTTTATTTCCCTGAACTGTCGTGCGCCCTCTGTTTCTGATTGCTGAGTTGTTTTCATATTTGTTCTTCTCGTTTCCGGTGGTCCTATAGAATTAATTAGTTATCATTGGTAATACAAAACCTAGCTTATTAATGCACTTCCTTAGACCTCTGGTCGTGGCTTTCGCTACCAGAGCTGGTTTCGTCGGCTTGAGCTCGACTAGTTTCACTAGGACTTCTCCTTAGACCCCTGGTCGTGGCTTTCACGACTAGAGCTGGTTTCGTCGGCTTGAGCACGACTAGTTTAACTAGGACTTCTCCTTAGACCTCTGGTCGTGGCTTTCACTACCAGAGCTGGTTTCGTCGGCTTGAGCACGACTAGTTTTCGTCGGGACTCCTACCGTGCCCCTGGTCGTTGCCTTAGCTACCAGGGCTGTCTTCCTCACTTTAAGCGTGAATAGTTTCGCAAGGACTTCTCCTTATACTCCCGGTCACCTTCGCCAGGGTTGTAGTTTAACTAGGACTTCTCCTTGGGGACCCTCAGGGACCATGTTTTACTCGAGTAAGGAGTTTAAGTTTAACTAGGACTTTTCCTTGCGAGGCCTCGGGTCGTAGTCGTAGCTACCAGAGCTACCTCATTTGCCGGCTTGAGCCGATCAGTTTGACTAGGACTTCTCTTTAGGACCTTGGTGAAGGGTCAGTTTTACTCGAGCAAAATTCAGTTTAATTAAGACTGCTCCTTAGGGCCCTCGGTCGTTGTCATAGCTACAGAGGCTATCCTGTCCCTGGTCGTGGCTCTCGCTAGCAGGGCTGTTTTTAAATTAGGGCCTTTGGTTGTTGCTCTCGCTACCAAAGATACCTTTAGGTCCACTAGTCGTGGCTTTCGCTGTCTGGGCTACCTGCGTGTTCCTGCGTGAGATAGGGGAACGATACTGACCTTAATAACGCTATTCCTGCGTGTTCACGGTGTGATTAGAGTCGGTGACTTTTCCGGTGCTCGCAAGGGTGGGAACCGCTGCTTGTCGTCGACAGTGTCGAGCCGAGACAGCGTAGCACTCTCTTGCGGCCGCCTGGTCTCCCTTGATTGTTCCCACAAGGTTCGATCCCGGGATCGGGAATTTTATAGCTAGGTGGTTCATTGAGATCACCACTCGTGATTCTCTCAAGAAATTCCTTCCTAGGATGATATTGTATGCATACAACTCGTCGACGATCACGAATTCTAGCATCAATGCTCTACTTGTCGCCCCTTCCCCGATGAGTATAGGTAAGGCAACCTTTCCGCCAGCTCGTACTCGGTCTTCGCCAAAACCTGTTAAACAATGATCATAAGTTTCGGTGTGATGCGCTCTCACCTGGAGTTTCTAGAGGCACGTCTGGCTTATGATCTATGTGGAACTCCCGGTGTCGACTAGGATGCGCCCTATTTTTCAGTTAGCGACCAGTGCTGTTATCACCAGGGGGTCCGTGTGGGGCGTGATCACCCATCTTAGGTCATCATCAGTAAAAATCACCGGAGGTGAAACCTCATCGTGTATCGTTATGACTTTGTGGTTCTTTCGTCGTCGTTTATTGCTCATGTCCTCTACACTAGTCGGTCCCCAGCTGTGACATTGACACTTTCTTCGTTCTCGTATTCAGACTCCGTTTCTGCCTCTGCGAGTATCTCCGCCAGAGTTTCTGATATTTCGCCAAGCTCTTTCGCCAGTGCTGTCAAACGCCTGGTTACTATCACCTCTGGGGTCGCTCCTTGAGTCGTCTGGCTACCGGTCTGGCCTCCTTGACTTCCATTGGTGGTCCTCTTGTCAGAAGGCTTTCCAAAAGTATCGAGGAGAGCTTGGGTGAGATTAGTAAAGTTTCTCGTCCCTGAGAACGATCCTAGTCTCGAGAATGTAGGACCCCTCAGACTATCTGCTGCTCTGGGGTCTTTTCTGAGCAGGGATTTCAGCTTGGTTTCTGCTCGGGAATGTAGGACCCCTCGACCTTCAGCCGCTCAAGGGCTGCTGAGACCATTATGAGATATAAAGATCCCTCTCGGTCTTCACTGGGCGTTTGTTTTTCTGCTAGCATTTCTACCTGAAGAGCTTCAGGAAAAGTAATTAGTATTGAGTGAGGTTCGGGTTACCGAATCTGATGGTTTGCTGGAGAGATCCCTCCTTCTAGCACCAAATGTTGATGTCGAAAATTGGCTCCCGGTTAAATCAGCATGAAAAAGGGAGTTGATGCATGACAGCCTCCGTTATGATGGTATATTCTGTTTGGAGAAGAGAGATTCCTCTGTTCATCTCCGCTTCTCTACTCTGCTCTGCTCCTTTGTTCCTTGCTCCTTCCTTGCTCCTCTGCTCCAGCTCTTTTACTCCAACTCCTTTGCTCCGGAACCTGTTCGTCTGTTCCCGAGGGGGGGAAAACCTGCAAAGGGTTCGAAAACCGCTCCGACGCTCAAGACAGTCAGGGTGCTCTTTGCAGTAAAAGCATGAACGTTGATCGATCCTTTTGGGGGGCGAGTTGTGAGAACTCTGAGTTTGGGGTGATCTTTTCTAGCATGAAGAGATCGTGTCCTGTGAAGGACGAAGTGGGGGGTCTTTTATAGGCAAAGTTAAGCCGACTGTGATCAGTGGCGGTGGTGAGGCGATGGTCGTCAAACCGTAAGGGAAGTTGCCTCTTTTACGTATCTAGGGTTTCTCTTCGAGTCTATCCGGGATCTTTGATAAGTGAAAGTTCCTAAGTTCAAGGATACTTTGTATATATCTTGCCGGAGTGATAGACTTTAAAGGAAAAGTTTCCTGCTCTAGATACTTGGAGATTATTGCCTCTGACCATTCCTATGAGATTCGTTCCCGGGATTGGGAATTTCATCATGAGGTGATTCATGGAGATTATTGCCCTTGATTCTCTAAGGAAGTTCCTGCCTAGTATAATGTTCTAGGCATGCATCCGGTCGACTATAGCGAAGTTTAGCATTATCGCTTTCTTTGTTTCTCCTTCTCCTATCGTACGGGTAGTAATGTTGTCCCGTCGGTTTCGACCTGATTATCGCCGAACCCTGTCAAGCAAGACTTATGTGGTTTAAGATAATGTGGACTTACCCCGAGTTTTTGAAAGCACGTTCGGCTCATGACTTCGGTCGAACTTCCTGTGTCGACTAAGATGCGGCCTACTCTCCAATTAGCTACTACCGCTGTTATCACCAACGGGTCTGAGTGCGGGGTTATTACTCCTACTAAGTCATCGTCAGTGAAGACGATGGGTGGTGTCTCCACGCTAGGTTTTATGAATAGGACTGGCTGATTTTTTGCCTCGTTTACGTATCTCCGTAGTTCTCCCTTCGTGACTCCGCCGAAAGTTGGTCCTCCTGAGATAGTATTGATATTTCCCATGACTCTGGAAGGCTCATCTGAACCTTTAGTGGCTTTTTTGACGGTCGGTCTTCGCTCGTCAGAATTTAGCCCGAAACCATCTCCAGCTCTGCTTGTTGGCCCCTTATTCTTATATTCGGAGGGTCACTGCTCCTTCCGGATGTATTTATCCAACTCTCCTTTCCTTACCATTTCTTCAATGAGATTCTTGAGGTGATGCAGGGGCACCCGGCGTGGAGACTATTTCCATGACCGGACCCGGTCATGGACCAACCGGCCAGAGAGAGTAGAATTAGGAAGTCCTTATTTTAGTATGATTATTAATTAATTTAGGTTTAGGAATTATGCTATTTTAATATTTCCAATAATTGGAAAGGTTCATATTTGAGTCTAAGTTATTTAGGCAGTTGCAGTATTTAAGTATTTAGAAAGTCTAATTCAAGTCTATCTAGGAAAGTCCAGAATCCTATAAAAGGATATCTAGTTTGTCTATTATTCTCAGATTGAAGAGAAAACCCCCTTTGAAGTTTTAATAAAGTTCAGTATTTTCGAGTTATTTCATCTTTATTTTATCGTTCTTGTTTAGTTTATTCGTCTTCTTTAATTCCGCTGCGTTTCTACATCATGAGGTCTCGTCAGTCCTCGGTTTTGTGACCATAACCTCGGTGGAAGGCACACCATGCGGTCATGTATCTGAGCCCGAACTTGTCCTTGTCGTCGTTAGGTCTGGGAAGTTCTTCTTTTCCCTTTGCCACGAGTATCTGTAGAATCTCCTCCGTGCCTTTGACCAATGGAGTGTAGGTGGCAAAATCAGATCTGGGTCTTCTATTTCGCTCTCGCTCCTTGTGAGGCCTTGCTTCTTCTCGCTTCCGGATCGGCTCGCTTTCATATAGGATGTTTGCCACCTCCTTCATCCGCTGGTAGTTTTCTTCTTTCCTGATGAGTTGTTGCACCCTCTCTATTTAATCAGCCAGGGTGTCTGGTTCTTTTCCGAAGATGTCCCTGATGACGTCATCTTGTCAGAGACCTCTCAGCAGAGTTGCGAAAGCTACTTTTGGCTCCAGGTCAGGCACTTGGACCATGAGGTTGCAGAATCTTTGCCAAGAAGTTCCTAAGGTCTCTCTTCTCCCCTGGACCACATTGAACAGCTCGCCCGTTTTTCTCTTGATTGTAGTGCTTCCTCGAAAGGCGTCGCAAAAGACCTGGGCGAGTTGTCCGAAAGACTGGATTAAGTCCGGGGCCAGTGCTTGATACCATGCTTGGGCTGGGCCTTTCAGGATTGTAGGAAGACTGCACACCATACGTTCTGGTTGGTCGTATACAGGTTCATTACTGAGGTGTAATTGTTGACAAACACTACTGGATCCTCCAGGCCGTGGTAGTGATCCAGTGTATGACATTTGAAGTTTTTTGGCTTCTCAGATTCCAAGATTTCTTGACAGAGGGGAGGTTAATGGATAACTGCTTGTCTTTCTCCCTTTCTCGCGTCAGTTCTCCTCTCTGATGTATGAGTATCTCGCAAACGGTTGGGTCGTCCATGCATCCTTCCCCAATTCCCTTCTTTTTAGGGATGTAAGGTCGGTTAGGATCTAATGCTCCGTACCCTTCAAGGATGTTCTCCAGACGCATCTGATCTCCCGGCTGTAATGTCAGATCTCCGGAAGAGAATGCGTTGCCTGGTGAGAAGAGTCTTCGTGCATATTTCCTAATTATTTCTTCTCTCTTCTCTGATGCCGTAGCGTTTCTAGCCGTTTCTGCCTGACGAAGCTTTTCCTCCAATTGTCTCGCCTCCTCATCTCTCTTGAGGTAGTCAGCTTTCACCTGGGCTAGCTCGGTCATGAGCTCGTCTGTGCTGCGGAGTCTGTGTGGCGACCCATGTGGGGTGTGCTCCTCCGAAGACATGTTTGCCTATGGGGGCTCAGAGAAATAGTTAGTCTACAAAGCTTTGAGTAGGGTTCGGGTTACCGAAGTGATGATTTTGCTGGAGATCCCCAACTTCTAGCGCCAAATGCTGATGTCAAAAAGTGGCATTCCGTTAGATCAACATGAAATAGGGAGTTGATGCATGATAGCCTCCGTTATGTGTGATTGTTCTGTTAAGGGCAAGGTGGACAAGGGTGATGTGGTAATTGTTAGTTGAGGTGGACAAACAAAAAGAAAAATAATAAATTACAGAAATACCATGAGGGTAGAATTGGGAGGTTGGAAAAAATTAGGGGCCAATTGGGAAATTTTTGGAGACAAAACAAAATTAACCCTTTATTTATTTATCCTCGTCTGGTGTCCTATTGAGTCAGTTCTTTTAACTGTTTTTTCAATTCTCGTATGTCTCACATATAGGACGTGAAACTAACTTGTTTCACTCCCACTTACCCTCTTGTCGAACAAGAATCTAACCATTCTTTCAGAGAATCAACCCATGAATTTCTTTTATGAATGTTTAGATACCAACTTTTTATGCATATCGGGGTTAATGTGATCAATACGAGTAATCCAAGACAAGCAATAGGAATAGGAAAGAGCAATCAAGAATCAAGAACAGAACACATAGATTTACGTGGTTCGGTTGGTGAGACCTACTAGACGGCGATAACGGCGCGATGATTTCCACTATGATAAGCAAAAAAGTTTATACAAGAGATTCTTGAGATTGTGCTACTGATATCTCCTTAGGGTTTAGTTTATATAGCCACTAAACCCTAATCCCACCGCCTCACCGACTCTCTACAACCGACTCTCTCTATAGCCGACATTATACACGGATAACACTAATCACCGACATAAGCATAGCTTCCGCATCCCAGCTCTGTCTCGGAGTCCAGCTCTGCCTCACAGCGCTGCTTCGCATACCAACTCTGTCTCAGTAATCAGCTCCGATAAACGGGTTGGCGGGTCATTAACCGGGTTCGATACCAATCCATATTCGAGTCACTTCTAACAATTCTCCACCTTGACTTGAATATGCTCCTTTTGACTTAAATCTGCCACCATCATAGCTCAGCGCCTCTGAGCCATTGTCGCTCCAGCCCTGGTAGGGCTAACATCTGGAAATCCCAATCAAGTTTAAGTAATGCTTAAACTTAAAAGTTGTAACTGCCTTGGTCGGCATATCCCCTGGAATCTTTGCCGTAGAAACCTTCTTCATCGTGATATTCCCTTGTTCTATCACATCCTTGATAAAGTGATACCCGACGTCAATGTGTTTAGTTCTCTCGTGATACATTTGATTTTTGGTCAAATGAATAGCACTCCGGTTGTCGCAGTAGACCTCTGTCACCTCCTGCTTCCGGCCCAAATTCCGAAATAAACCACTCAGCCATATTGCCTCCTTCACTGTCTCTGTTGCTGCCATGTACTCTGCTTCCGTTGTAGACAGAGCTATTACCGACTGCAGCACTGGTCTCCAACTAATGGCACTCCCGCAGAGTGTGAGCGTATAGCCCGTCAGCGACCTCTTCCTATCAAGATCCCCCGAAAAATCTAAATCTACAAATCCAACTACCGAACCAGAAGTGTCAGCCCTTCTGTCGTAAACCAAACCAAGCTCCGCAGTGCCTCCCAGATACCGCAGTATCTATTTCACACCCTGCCAATAACCTCTCCAAGGTATTCCCATGTATTTGCTTACTACACTAACAGCATGTGAAATATCAGGCCTTGTGCACACCATAGCATACATAATGTTACCTAATGCATTTGCATAAGGCACCCGAGACATGTACTCCGTCTCGTCATCAGTTGTTGGTGACAGTTCACCCGAAGTCTAGAAGTCTGCTGCCAATGGAGTACCGACAAGTTTTGCCTCAGTCATAATGAAACGTTCCAACACCTTCTCGATGTACGTTTTCTGAGACAAGAACAGTTTCCCAGCAGATCTGTCTCTCCGTATCTCCATACCCAATATCTTCCTTGAGGCACCCAAGTCTTTCATCTCAAACTCACCCTTTAACTGATTCTTTAACATGTGGATTTCCGAATATCCTTGCAAGCTATCAGCATGTCATCCACATACAGGAGTAGATACACATAAGAACCATCTGATAGTTTCCTGTGGTACACACAACTATCATACCTGCTTCTGGCATAGCCGTTTTTAACCATAAATGTGTTAAAACGCTTATACCATCGCCTAGGAGACTGTTTCAATCCATACAAAGACTTCTTCAGCAAACAGACCTGGTCTTCTTTCTCGAGAATCTCAAACCCCTCTGGCTGACGCATATTGATTTGTTCCTCCAACTCTCCATGTAAGAACGCAGTCTTAACATCAAGCTTCTCCAATTCCATATCATACAAAGCAACCATAGCAAGTATCACTCTGATAGAGCTAAGTTTAACAACAGGAGAAAATACCTCATTGAAGTCTATCCCTTCTCGTTGTGTAAACCCCTTAGCTACTAACCGTGCTTTGTAACGTGCATCTTCCACCCCTAGGATTCCTTCTTTCTTCTTGACAACCCATTTGCTACCAACAATCTTCTGACCCTTAGGCTGCTCGGCTGATTCCCAGGCCCGGTTCTTCCGAATAGACTTAATCTCTTCATTCATGGAAAGAAACCACTGCCTTGATTCATCACTCCTCATAGCTTTTCCGTAGGTGCATGGCTCACCTCCATCTATGCTTTCCCCCACACTAAGTGCAAATGCAACCATATCTGCCATCCTATACCTTTCCGTGGAACGGATGTCTCTCATTTCCTTGTTCCTCGCAACACTGTAATCAACCAGCTCTGGTTCATCTTCCTCAGCTTGCTCATCTACTTGAGGCCAAACCTCTTCCGGAGTGGCTATCTCAAACTCCACTTGCTCCCTATGATCTTCCTGCTCCACCTGTTTACCAACACCCTCCTGAGCATCTATAGGCGTTACCTTCTGAGTTACCATGGCTAACTCGTCAAAAGTAACATCTCTACTTATGAGAAACTTCTTCGATTTTCCATCCGGATTCCACAACCACTAACCCTTAACTCCAGGCTCATACCCAAGAAATACACATTTCTTAGCCCTCGGATCAAGTTTACCTTCTTTAACATGCGCATAAGCCGGACAACCAAAGATCCTCAAGTTCTCATAATTACCAGGATAATCGGACCATACCTCATTAGGAGTTTTACACCCAATAGATGTACAGGGTGAAATATTTACCAAATACGCTGCCGTGTTCACTGCTTCAGCCCAGAACAACTCCGGCAGCCCTACGTTCGAAAGCATATAACGTGCCCGTTCCAATAGAATTCTGTTCATACGTTCCGCCACCCATTCTGTTATGGGGTCTTTCTGAATGTATGGTGTCTCACTATCCCTTCGTCTACACAGAACTTATTAAACTCGTTTCCGCAAAATTCCATGCCATTGTCAGTCCTCAAGCGTTTGATCGATTTTACAGTCAGCTTCACGATCAAGGTCTTCCACTGCTTGAACTTGACGAATGCCTCATCTTTGCGTTTCAGTATGTAGACCCATACTTTCCTGGAAAAATCATCTATGAAGGTTAACATGTATCTACCCCCACTATGTGAGTTGCCCCGAGAGAGACCCCAAAGATCTGAATGGATGTAATCTAGAGTTCCTTTGGTATTATGAACCGTTGTACTAAACTTTACCCGACATTGCTTCACGAAGACACAATGTTCACAGAATTCCAGTTTTCCAACCTTCTGCCCACAAAGTAAACCCTGCTTGCTCAGTATAGCCATCCCCCTTTCACTCATATGCCCTAACCGCATATGCCATAGCTTGGTAGTCTCAACTTCCTTGTCTGATGATGATACCGCTACAGATCCGGTAACAGTGTTACCCTGTAGCACATATAGACCATTCTTTTTCAACCCTTTCATAACTGTAAGACTTCTCCTAGACATCCGAAGAACACCACCTTCACCAATATATTTGCAACCATTATCATCCAAAGTTCCAAAGAGATTAGATTTTTCTTCAAATCTGGAACATGTCTGATGTCTGTTATAGTCCTCACAACACCATCGTGCATCTTGATCTGAATAGTACCAATTCCAACCACCTTACAAGGAGCGTCGTTTCCCATTAACACCTTACCGTTGTTAATGACTGTGTAGGTGGAAAACCATTCCTTATGAGGACATACATGGAATGTACAACCAGTATCCAAAATCCACCTATCTTCAGCGAAGCAGGCATTGATCGCCAGAACCATAGCTTCATCACATTCTTCAATGATTGCCAAGACACTACCATCATCTTCTTCGATGACTGCTGCCTCACCTGGCTTCTTCCTAAGCTCAGGACAATTCATCTTGAAGTATCCCTCCTTCTTACAGTTAAAGCATCTGTAGTTCTTAGGTTTCGATTTAGATCGTGAACGGCCCTTCCCATCGACCACATGTTGTGTCCTTCTCCTTACAACCAATCCATCTCCTAAGCTGCTTTCTTTTATTGACTTTCGTCTTAACTCCTTCGAGTTCAATGCTGCTTTAACATCCTCAAAGGTTGTAGTTGTTTTTCCAGACATAAAAGAATCCACTAAGCTCTCATGTGATGGTAGCAGGGATGCAAGCAATAGTACTGCCTTATCTTCTTCTTCGAACTTGACACCTATATTTACCAAATCTAAGAATACTCGGTTTAGTTCATTCATATGGTCTTTCAACGATTTCCCTTCGAACATCTGTAAACTAAATAATTTCTTTTTTAGATACAAATGATTACTTAAACAGAGTAGATACTGACCATGAGCTCTCTTCATGAGATCTTCCTTCTCTACTTCCAAAAGTGATTCAGCGAGTGCAGCCTTCCCATTCAACATCTTCAGCAGACCTTGTTGAACTAATACTGCTCGCATCTTAATCTTCCAAAGATCAAAATCGTTACTTCCATCGAACGTCTCTATCTCGTATTTAGCCATCATAGAAATCTCAAAAAACAAAGCTCTGATACCAGTTTCTTATGCTTATCGGGGTTAATGTGATCAATACGAGTAATCCAAGACAAGCAATAAAAATAGTAAAGAACAATCAAGAACAGAACACATAGATTTACGTGGTTCGGTTGGTGAGACCTACTCCACGGCGACAACGGCGCGATGATTTCCACTATGATAAGCAAACAAGCTTATACAAGAGATTCGTGAGATTGTGCTACTGATACCTCCTTAGGGTTTAGTTCTAACACTTCTAACACAACTCTTACTTTCGATCCTATTGACTCTTAGTCAATTTTCAGAGTCTGGTTCTGTTATAGTTTATGTGAGTCTTCTGAAGACTCAATTGGGTTTTCTGAAGAATGTCGTTGAACCTTTTTCATTTATCTTAAGAAGTTAGGTGAGTTTCTCGTACTCCCATTGTGTTCTTTTGTTTCTCGGTTCGAATCAGATTCGAATATTTTCTCCCACTTGTCTTCTTGAACAACTCTTTTCAAGGAAGCCACCATCGAGAGCAACAATCTAATTTTGTTTCGATGTTGTGAGGGGAAAACCCCATATTTCTTCTTTTGAAGAAGAAGAAACTATGCCTGAAGTTCTCAGACTATAATTGAAATGCTATTTTAGAATCTTTCTAAAATCCATATTCGTATGGAATTCTTTTAATTCCTATAGCATTTTTGGGTTTCTTGTGGGTATGCAGCTTGTATTTAGACATTATCGCTTTGGAAGACTTGCTATGACTTAGACTATTGATCTTATCAATATTTTTATTCATACTGATTCATTACTGGATTTAGGTTAAGTTTCTAAAACTTCTCCATAATTCGAGCACATAGTTGATTCTAGTCAAATCAATCACTATCTTATGTCAAACATAAGTTTTAGTGATTAATTGACCTCTATTTTGTCATAAGAGATCTTGTCAGATCGGTTAGTTTGAACCATGTTTATTCTTTCTAATTTCATGTTCATCCTTGTTGTCTGACTAGATTAGAATAACAAATTGAATCGTTCTGTTTTAATGTTTATAAGTTGAAATATGTACTTTTCTTAAGAACGTCATAATATACTAAATACTTTATTTCTCAAAAATTCAATTTCAGAGAGATGTTTAAAAAGAAAAAGGAAAAATTACTAATATCTAATAAAAGTTATGCCTATAGGAGATTAATATCCTTCTGGAGCCTTCTCAGCAACTATTGCTTCCTTGACTCTTCGACAGGTTCATCTCCTTTCAGTTAAATACTCAGCTCCCATTTGCTCTTGTCATTCATAATGAAATGAGTATTAGGTATCCAATACCTTTAAGGGAATTGTATTTAATTGAATCAACTTTTAACATTTTTACCTTTAGCGGAGACTATTGTTCCATTTTTTTTTTTGTCTGCAAGGAATTTGGGACAGTTTCTCTTCCAATGGCCTATGCCATCACAATAGAAACACTTGGAGTCAGAAGAGGATTTCTTGGTTTTGGCAACTTGTTTGCCTTTAGCGTTTCCAAATTTTCTCTTGTTCTTCTGGTTTCCGTCCCTTTTGAATCCTTTGTCCTTCTAAACCATTAGAACTTCTTTCTTAGGTTCAACTATTGCGATATTCTCTTCGGCTGTCTGGAGCACTGCGTGTAGTTCCTCCAAAGATTTATCCCATCCATTCATATTGTAGTGCATTTTAAACTGATTGAATCCATTATGAAGGGAATGCAGGATGATATCAGTGGCGAAATCCCGGCCATGATCGACTCCAAGTCGTGCTAGTTTCTCAAAAAGACTGATCATTTTGAAAACATGTGGCCCTATAGGCCCACCCTTTTCAAGGAGGCAATCTAGTATTGCCTTTGACGTCTCGTACTTCTCCATTCTAGACTTCTTTTGGAATAATTCCCTAAGTTGTCCTATCATGGTGTAAGCATCCATGTGTATGAACTTATCCTGAAGATTGGGTTCCATGGTTACTAACATTAAGCACTTTACGGGCTCCGATTTCCTCCGAAGTCTCTTTACTTGCTCCTTCTCCTCATAGTCGATTCTTCAGTGCTTATCGGAATAGGAGTTTCCAAGACAGCTGCATTATATTTGGATCTAAGGACAAGTCCTAGATTCCGTTTCCATACCTTAAAGTTGTCTCCGTTCTGCTTTTCTTTCTCGATGAGCCAACGGATGTTGAGTGTTTCTTTGTTTGTCATAATTAAACTACATGTAAAGAATGCAAAGTGACTTAAACTTGTTATCCTATCAAAATTTCCAATTTTGCCACATTATTCAAAATTCTTTATCCCTTGCTTGAATAATACGATTCCAAAATCCCAATTCTTCGAAGTTAAGCGTACTAGGGCACTGCCCTTAACTCCGTCGTCCTGGGTGAGTAACATCTTTACTAATCATACTCCTATGACTCTAGCTTGATTAGTTTCACACTTGAGTGTCAAACTTAATCTTTTGCCTCGAAATCCAAAACCCTTTTGTTGACTCATTGAGTAAAACTAGTTTAGACTCGTAGACCTCTTCATAGATCTACCCGTATTGTCCCGAGGTCAAAGTTGGCACTCTGCGGAGGCAGACCCACCATCGATGAACAAGGGATCAACAAGTGTCTTATTTCTAGGTAGGCTTATACTCAAAATTCTTTGTAGAGATTATTACGTATTTTTTAGGTTTGTGTTACTGTGAACTCTATCGTAACCATTCACGATTTTTTATACGTAAGTTTTTATGTGAATTCTCGTAAGATTTTCTGTAAAATCTTAGTAGAGCCTTCCTAAAAGATCTCATCTTTTAGTTGATTTTTGTTCGCCTAACGGTTTTTTGGGTTTTCATCCTTGAACCACCATTGATTACTCCCACTCGAATCATAATCTCATCATTCGATTCATCAATGGCTTTTCTAGAACCTATACTCTAAGTATTATTCGGGCACATACTCATTTGTGCTTAGAAACAAGAATCGTTTACTTAACTAAAGGCAACACTATACTACGCATTCACATATACATACAAAATATATGACAATCATGAATAAAGTATGTGACCTAGATTCGTTTTTAGGTTTTGCTATGTTCCGTATAGCTAATCGTGGGATATTGTGACATATCTATGTCTAATTAGCTTCTAAGTCAATTTTCGTAAAATTCGGGCTTATGGCCCACTTAGTTTCTTTCTTTGTGATGTCTAAAATCAAACTCGAAAAAACTCCGTTTTGGGCTCTCGGATAGCCCGGGTCATGTCGGAAAAAGTGTGTTTTGGGATCGGAAGAAAAGGCAAGAAAAACTCCCTCTCGAGTCAAGGCCCAATGGGTCCAAGTCAAGCTCGAAAAGACTCAAGTCAAACTTAGTCAAAAAATCCTTTGACTAGTCTCGGTCAAGCTAGTCAAAAGTCTGGACTTATAGGGATTGGTCCTAGACCAAGTCGGTTGACTCGGGCTAGTCGCGTCCTAGACGCGGTCTAACTCGGCATGGCCCTAGGCCATGCTCGGTTGGAACGTGTTGGACGCGTCCTAGACGCGTCCAGGTACGGCAGTGGATGCCATGGACGCGTCTGGGATGTCAGAGATATTCTCTCGGACACCCAGTCCCGCGTTCCAAGTTCTCGGGACGCTGTCCCGAGGCCAGCTGGACCATCCGGACGCGTCCTGGCCGGTCTGGCTAGAGATTTTTTTGGAGATTTCCAAAAATCTCTCTTCCAACCTTCTTCTTCCTTCTTTTTCCTGGTTTTAATGGTGTTTAGCTGCTGTTTTTGCACTATTCACCACCCAAAATCCATGATTTTGAAATCCGTTTTTCAAAATTTTTAGTCCGTTAGTTCCGTTTTCGAAAACCCTTTCCAAAAACATATAATTTTTACTATTTTATGCATTGAAACCCTTTCAAACACATATTTGAAAGTGTTTTAAAACTTTTCAAACTAATCAAATTTTTGTCCGAATCTTTATTCAAACAATTCTATCTATCAATCTAAAGTTCGAATCTAATTCGTTCTAGCCATAGATAGCTTCATGCAAACGGCTCGTGATGCAACTGTTGGGAATTACACGTATCTAATACATAATCTAATCATGTTACTAGTGTTGGTAGCAGAATCTCAATCATCTTATGATTAACACTAGGTTGTCCAGGATCTATACATGAACATGTCAATGAACTAGAATGAAGAAGAATACCTGGATTCGCTTTCCCACGAACTAAATTTCGACCAGTATTCGGAAGATAAAGAGCTTCAAGTGGAGCTCCTCTACTTGAGACACCGAATTGTATAACTCGAACTCCCTTCTTTAAGTCAGCTAGGACCTTCTTGAAGGTTGAGATGAAGAAGTTCTTGTTCTAGACTTGATAGAAAGAATGAGAACTTCTTCTCTAAAATCTTCTTCTCTCTAAGATGTGTGAGAGAGTTGATTTTCTTCTGAGAAAATTCCACACCTTTTCTGAACTCATAATGGGGCTTTATATAGGCATTACCTTAGTAGTTTCCTACTCAAATAAGGAATCCTAAAAGTCCCTTCAGAAAAGATAAGCACAAGTTAGTGTTTAAACTAACCAGGACTCTTTATGATGGGGAAAACCCTAATTAGGGTTTCCCCATAGTATGGCCGGCTAGAGCAGCCCTTAATGGGCTTTCTCTGTCCGGCCCACCTCTTCAATTAGGCCGGCCAAGGTTCTCCCCTTAAGGGTATCCCTGGTTGCCCCTTAAAAGTGGGTTTTTACCTTTTCGGACTTCTCTTTCGAGCCCGATACTTTCTATATTTTAGACTGGATCATATCTATCTATTTACAAGTTCCCATCAGTCTATTGATGGCGACCATCTCCTTAGTGGGCCTCCCGACCAGAACATTAGTGGGCCTAACGGCCAGGTTACTACATTATCGTAGTTTCTAGATTTTAGTATTTAGGGTTTCCATATTTAGAGTCCTAGCAATCAAGGAAAGTATATTTAGTAGTTATCTTATGTCCTTATTTGAGTCTATCTAGGAAAGTCTAATCTCTATAAAAGAGAAGTCTGGTCTGTCTTGTTAGGTATTGAATTGAATCATCAAATACAAATCAACCTTGATTGCATCTTCTTCTTTAATTATTTCAGTTTTTCTTCATTTATTTATCATTTAATCGTTATTTCGTTAGCTTTATTTCATTGGTTTAGTTTAATAATAATGGTGGATTCCATTACTTTTACGCTTCCACAACAATCTACATCAGCTGGTATTCAGAGCTTGAAAAGTCTGGGAAAGAAAGATGAATTTTTTTTCATGGATACATCTCTCCTTGAGTGCTGGAAATTTTTTCCACGTTTAGGTTGGGGTCCTTTTCGAGATTCGAAACAATTCTATGTTGGTCGAAAAAATCAAGAAAACATTAATACCATTTCCAAAATTCCTCTATTCAACGGTCAATTTCATATAAATTCTGGATTCAACACGTAGAAGATTGGTTCAGAAATCAAGCTGTTCACGATGAAGATAAGGTTTTCATGTTTGAACAACACTTATCCGAACGAGTCTATGAAAAATTAAACGAGTTGCAATAGAAACTCATTGATCAAGTAAAATCGTTCATAGATGTTTGGAGTAAAGTGAAAAGTATTTTTTGATATGCTTTTCTCCCTTTAGATGAATACCTATCTTCTATAGAATCTCAAATCCAATCGAACAAATTATTATCCGAAATTTCTTCGACTACCATGGTCGATACTATTGAAGGAGATGTTCTTGATAAAATAAATATTAATTTTTCAATGACGGAGGAAGAAAAATTTCATAAGACGAATCAAGAAGAAGAAATTCAATTGACTAACACGAGCCCGAATAATTTGTTTGATTCATATACAATTCCGGGAGTAGACATCCTCGCCTGCAATCATAAAATTCTTCCGCCGCAACTATTTTCCACTTCGCCTCTTTCTCTATCAATCATAAAAGACGACGGTCGATGTCGCAATTTATTGGACGTTTATACGTTGGTTAACACAAGCTCCGACGATTTATTTGATCCATATATAAACTCGGGAGAAGAATTAGTAGTTTCGAGTCATAAAATACGTCTGCCTCACTCAGTGACGTCAATGATTTCGACTCTTCAAAATCAAACAAACCTCGGAACAAAGAAGAGACAGAAACTGGTCGAGAATAATGGTGAAGATGTACAAAGAAAGAAAAACAAGTATGGGTCGCAAAACTAAATCCCAATACAAAAGATTGAAATCAAAACCAACAGAGAAGTTACTTTTTCAAACAGAAGAGCTGGTCTTATTAAAAAACAAGTGAATTATGCATATTATGCAATGTTGAAATTGCATTAATAGTTTCTTCTCCTGCTGGTAAATATTATACTTTTGGTCAGCTAAGTATCCAATCATTTTTAGATCGATTTTTGAATCGAGGTGAAGTTTTCAGTCCTTCCCAAAATAATCGACATGGGTATCACCAACAACAACATCAGCAGAAACATATGGAGGTTGTTAATCAATTAGAATATGAGAAGAAGAGAGGAGAAATAATAAAGAAGTTCATAAAATTTAGTAATGGTGCTGAGATGACAAGTTTGAAGGATTATGTCACAAGTATGAAAGAAGGCCAGAAGTCCATTTACTACGTTACTGGTGAGAGTAAGAAAGATGTTGAAACTCCCCATTCTTGGAGAAATTGAAGAAGAAAGGATATGAAGTTCTCATGGTGGACGCTTGGACGCTATTGATGAATATGCAATTGAACAACTGAAAGAGTACGATGTAAAGAAACTAGTGTCTGCAACAAAAGAAGGGTCGAAGCTAGAAGACAAAACAGAAGAAGAGAAGAAGAAAAAGGAAGAGAAGAAGTCTTTTGAGTCTCTATGCAAAACCATCAAGGACAAATTAGGTGACAAGTGGAGAAAGTGGTTGTTTCAGCTAGGATGGTTGATTCTCCATGTTGTTTAGTAATAGGTGAGTATGGATGGACATCCACCATGGGGAGGATAATGAAAGCTCAAGCATTAAGAGAAAGTAGTATGGGCTCTTACATATCAAGTAAGAAGATAATGGAGTTAAATCCGGTTAATGGATTCATGGAAGAATTAAGGAAAAGAGCTTTAACAATATTATTTTTTGTCTTATTTCGAATCATCATTGCGGAAGCATCAGTTGTTTCAGATTCACTGTTCATCGTTGTGCGTAGAACAAGCTCACGACGAACTAAAGCATAACATTCTTCTAAATCAGGAATGGGATTCTTTCTCAAAATTTCACCACGGATTTGTTCAAATTCACCATCTAACCCTGCAAGAAAAATAGGCACACGTTGTCGTTGAATTGATTTATGATAAGATACAATATCGTTTTCGTTTTCCATGATCACTTTATCACGGTGATCTAATTCACTAAAGATCTCAACCAGTTCACCGTAATAAACAGAAAGTATCCTCCCATTCTGTTTGGCAGAAAATGCCCTCTGATTCAAAGAGAAGACTTGCAATTCATTAGATCCATCATAAAAAGCTTTAGATAAAGCTTTCCAAATATCACGAGCTGTAGGTAAACGAATATATCTCTTCATAATTTCTGGAGTCATAGACATCAACAACCATCTCTTGACTTTTTGATTTTCTGCATACCACTTCTCATATTTAACATCATCTTCAGCAGGTGGTAATGAATTACCTCGAATAAACGAAAGTTTTTCTTTTTCAGCAATATGCATCTCCATGATTTGAGACAACATATCATAATTTTTTTCATTCAACATAATCACTGAATTAAAGGCTCCTCCTGACTGAAAAATTGTACCAATTGTCTGATCCATATTTTCTACTATATTAATTATGAGGAAAAATTTATATCAGAAAATTTTAGAAACTGAATCTTTGAGAAGATGTGTTCTACCAACTCAAAATTTTGTAAATTGTGAGACAATATAGATCACACAATAACAATTAACGTTATTGTTTTGTCTTTTTGCCTTCTT
Organism: Eschscholzia californica; assembly: GCF_041429995.1. Classification (NCBI taxonomy): domain Eukaryota; kingdom Viridiplantae; phylum Streptophyta; class Magnoliopsida; order Ranunculales; family Papaveraceae; genus Eschscholzia; species Eschscholzia californica. Next base: position 24,838,216 of record NW_028238309.1, on the reverse strand, counting down.
TTAATACCAAAACTAATGAAGGATTTTTTTCCCTTCTTTGAAATTAAGATAGGAAAAGAAGATGAAGGTTCTTTCTCCTTCAATCGACAAATTTTTTTAACAAAAAAACAAATTTAAGATCGTTGGCTCTGGTACCAAGTTGAAATTGATCAAAGAACTTGTTTTATTCCTTGATGGATTACAAAAGAAATATAAGACTCTATTTATAAAGTTACAATACTACTGGTTTCTAATTTTACTAGTTCCTAATATTTTACTAGTTTCTAATAGTTTTATGCTAATATATATAAGCTCCTAATAACTTACTAGTTTCTAATATTTGATATTTCCTAATATTATATGGGATATCTTAACATATAGAAAGATAATTCAACACAAAGAACATGAAGCTTGCTGAAAATGTTGATCTGGACAAGGTCGCAAAAGAAGTTTATTACCAATACTCCATCAAGGTCAATTTTTTCACAGAGAGGATATCGTCATTGCAATTTTCTTCATCAAAATACAAGATGATGGAAGATGCAGAAATTTATTGGATTTTTATTCACCACTATTGATTTTGCGAAAGTCTTCGCATCATGGGTTTCGGATTCTAGTTGGTGCTATGGTATTTATTTGTCTTCTACAAATTTCTGGCAAACCTCGCGCAAATTGGGAACTAAGGATTGCCTTCAAAATCGTCGCCAAAGTCACCTTCCACATTGTTGATACATATATCCGTATTACCTGGACGATCCACTTTATGACAACACCAACTTGGGGGGCAAGTTTTTCCTCAGCAGGGGAGTATGATGGCGACCATCTCCTTAGTGGGCCTCCCGGCCAGAACATTAGTGGGCCTAACGGCCAGGTTACTACATTATCGTAGTTTCTAGATTTTAGTATTTAGGGTTTCCATATTTAGAGTCCTAGCAATCAAGGAAAGTATCTTTAGTAGTTATCTTATGTCCTTATTTGAGTCTATCTAGGAAAGTCTAAACTCTATAAAAGAGAAGTCGGGTCTGTCTTGTTAGGTATTGAATTGAATCATCAAATACAAATCAACCTTGATTGCATCTTCTTCTTTAATTATTTCAGTTTTTCTTCGTTTATTTATCGTTCAATCGTTATTTCGTCAGCTTTATTTCATTAGTTCAATTTAATAACAATGGTGGATTCCATTACTTTTACGCTTCCGCTACAATCTACTTTTACGCTTTCTTCGCCCCAGTTTCTTGTAACAGTAAAATGCAGGGTTTCCATAATCTTTAGTTTGCTCTATCTTTTAAATCCTGGAACGGTTTGAGGATATTTCACAACTCCACAATATCTGCTGAGATACGTGATACATGAGACGGACCGAGAAAGCGGACATCCGACGATCAAGACTAACCCAGGATATTAGAAGATATGAAAGATACATTTTCTTATGTTTAGGATATTCTTGTAACTATCTAATGGTAATATTAGATAGATTTTATATTGTTTCTTAGTTTAGTTAAGAGAAACTAAGAAACCGTAAACCCTCATCTCTCTATAAATAAGAGAGGAAGGATTAAATCATTCGATTACTATTCAGTTATTGTAACGAATCACCACATATGTGAGGAATAAAGTATGTAGCCTTTGTGGTTTTATTCGAGGATGTAGGTCGTGAATATCCTACTAAACCTCGTTAAATATAGTGTCTTTACTTTGTGTTCATCTGCCCGATTATAATATGATCGTGATTTTAACAAGGCCGCGGCTTTGGGGAATAAAAAAAATTCTCCGGGGAATAAAGATTTTGTCAATGTTCAGGGACGTATTTTTTTGTAGTCCCAAAGTTGACTTGATTAAACATTGCCCCCTAATCTCTTTTTTCCTCCCTCCCTTTTTCTCTATAAACTTGAGTATCTTTTATACATTGATTACAGCTCAACCCAAAATCCTAATATATCATATATATATATATATATATATATATATAAAGAAAAAAACAACCTTAAAGGTGTTTGCTCAAAGTCCAAGTAAGGTTCATTGAATCACTGATACTTATTTTCCTTCAAGAAAAGAAGAACGAGTATATATTGATAGTGTGATAAACTGTTGAAGTATTGAATCATTAATTACAAGTAGAAAAGAAATATAATAAACTATTTAAGTATTGGTATTTCAACTCCCATTACAGATTAATTCCTCATCGGCAAGAATCAAAGAGTACCCATTTCCTTCTTATGAAACGAAAAAGAATACCAGACTACCCTGTTTAATCTTATGGAAATTCACTCTATCCCCTTAAGAATAACTCTAGTCCTTGACTCTTTAATATATTTGTAGCAAATCCACGACAATTTGGTGAAATATTAATCAATTTTCAAGCATGTTATATAGATATGTTGTCTGTTTAATTTTGTCTAAGAACAAGTTTCTTTTGTTTTGGCTTATCTGTACGGAATTCATAAACATATCATGCTGAAATTTTTCATGCAAATAATTGTTTAAAGCATTAATTCTGGAGGGGGAGCGAGAGAGAGAGATAGTCAGAGAAAGAGAAATCTAGAGAGAGAGGGAGAGAGGGTAACATGGAGTTAGACAGGAGAAGGGATAAAAGAGAAGAGGTAGCAATGGTGGTCGGAATAGTGGTGGTGGGAAGTTGTGGTGGTGAAGATTATAGCATACTTTCACCCCTATTCGGACTCTAAATAATCTAGCAAATGAAAGACAGCTAAATAGTCCTAACGAATAATGTTAAATACGACGATGGTCTAGACTCAGAGAGATCCCCGACCCATAGTTCAGTGCTAGATTGAAGTATTTCTTTGCACGGGTTTGAGTCCCAGTGACTCCAACCTCCCGTAATATTTATCTTTTTTAATTTTGTACTTCTATTAAATCTTTTCCTTTAACAAAAAGATTCAATCTTTTTGAACTCACACTAACGATAATATAATGTAAAAAATTTAATTCGATTAATCTTTTTGAACTTCCTTTTGTTTTCTTACTTAAAACTAAAGTTATTGAACGAAAATAAGTTTGTTTGGTAATTATATTTATTCGTTTCTTCTCTAATTAAAATCTTATTCTTGTAAGAAATTTTGAGTTTGTAGTGCAAAAACTTACACCAAAACCCACTTTTAGTCCACCCTAACCATAATATGGAATATTAAGTCAAAATATTAATTTAAATGAAAATTTAGTCCAAATGGTTCCATCTCTATAGAAAACACAAATCTCTAGGTTTTAATATATAATCATAATACCCATAATGACCTTATATATAAGACAATACCCTATATCGAATATCAATTCCCAAAATTCTATTTCTTTTTTTATCTCTCATCTCTCTCTAATCTTCTCACAATAACGGAAACCCTTTATTTTCTCTCTCTAAAACTGAAACCCTTCTTCATAACGTCAGAAACCATTATTCCTTCTCCAATTCTGAAGCTCTGAATCTTCTTCCAATCTATTTCTTCAGAAACCACCTTCTTTTATCCATAGTTGGAAGTCCATCATCAAATCGTCAGGTTCGTTTTCATTAGTAAAACACCAACTGCTTGTAATGGTTAAATCTTAAGATTCATCTTTTTGTTTATTGTTTTTCATCATCATCTCATGATTTTCATTGTGATCGATTTCATCAACTTCGTTTTAACTTTTTAATCGGCTTCATCTTTAAACATCTTCATGATTCATTATTATAAATTTTCTCTCTCTAGATTCATCATCCAACGAGCTCCACATGGTTAAATCTGTGGTTACTTTCATTATCTTCGTTTATGTTTTCATTATATCCATATATTTTGTTAATTGTCATTAGTGTTTGGTTTTAGATTTTGATTGATAAAACCTCTGTTTTCATTATTTCGATCTAAATTTTCTTATCTAGATGAAGATTTTCGTACCATTAAATTACAACAGATTATAGATTATAAATCATTTAAGAAACATTATGTGTATTTTATTAAACATTATACATACTTTACCATATTTTTATTGTCTTTCTTCCATAAATGATGCATAATGCTGACTATTCTCAACAATTTTCATATTTCAACATATAATTATCGTTCTTACATTTACAAAACATAACATATTTTCCAATTACAGAGAATTGTTCATAAATTATGCATTATTAATGAATAACAAACTCACTGATTTGTAGAGTTTCGGTCGATCGATTTTTCGAAGAGAGAGAAAGGGAGTTTGGTTTTTGAAAGTTACAGAGAGAAAGTAAAAAGAATTCAAGGCAGAGAAAGAGATATTCATCGTCGTTAGGATTCTTTGGAAGAGAGAGAAAGATATACTGTTTTCAAATTTGAAAGTAAAAGAGAGAAAATGTTATACACGTTACCTTATTTTAAACCCCAAATCACGTTAATTTGCTGTTGTAAAATTTCTGGTCCGACTGGCCTTAAAAAAATGAGCGGAAATTGTTGTGGGATATGGATGGAATTTGTTTTATGTAAAAGGGGGTATTAGGGTCCAAAATGGTAAAGGACTAAAATCCCTTTTTCTGGGAAGATTTGACCCTACACCATTTTTGAACTTTATTTTGGGTCTAAACCCCATGGACCCTTGTTGTAATTGTTGACGTATTTCTGACTACTTCGTATTTAGGGTGAAAATTTGCGTCTATACCATTGTACATTGTTATATGTAATGTAGATACAATTCTAAGTAATTTATTTAGTTTGAGTTCACAAAAATTTAAATAAATTAGATTTAAACTAATAGTAATTTTTTATATAATTTCTTTTAAGACTTTAAATATAAATTTTAGGTAATGCAACTTTTTTGTGTCAAATAAGATGTTAGTTTACAATTTATATGTAATTTTAGTTTAAATTGTTTTTGTATAACTTTGCTTCAGAACTCAAGTTCATCGAAAAAGTCTCTTTAGAAATTTCTGAATCCACCACGGCATCGAAGCGTCCATGAATCCCTATCGGGTTGTGGTTTGGTGGGTGTTGACCCGACTGGTTCAACCCGTACCACTAAAAGAAGGTTTTGTGGAAACAAAAGCTGATATTGCTGCTTACGGTTGAATCAAAAGAAGAAAAGAAGAATGTAGGGCGTTCACATCAAGAGAGATGCTTTACTTTAAACCTATAGACGGTTAGATTGTCCTGGATATCTCTGTCATACACCATCCAACGGTTCTGCTGAAGTCAGAGACTATTATCTTTTCTGTGAGACGAAGAAGGGAGAGAGAAAAGAAAAGAAGCAAGTCGCTTTCCAATGAGGAAGAGAGAGAAAGAGTGATATTTTTAGAGAGAGAAAGGACTTGGGTAACTAGGTTGAATCTCAACTAACGGTTGAGTAAAAATATAGAAAGAGAAAGTTGCTGAGATCATGTTAGATATTTAATCAACACACCCGTTCTGACATCTATTCAGAAGAATCAACGGCTCGTATTGGTTTACTTAGAAATTTTCCTTATTTACTGTTTTACCCATCCAACCTCTACTACAGTACCCACAACTGCCATGTATAGAGACCCCTACTTGGTGTAAAGGGGCGACCAGGGACATCCATCTTTTCTTTCTTTCTTTTTTTTTACTTTTTCTTTTTTAGGACACGATTCCCCAAGTCAATATTTATATATTGGGTTAATTAGGTTTTGACTCGTTACTTCGGATCAACTCACCGTTTTGACCTAGTGTCAGGCAGTTCCATTTGGTTTCAAAAGACCGAAAAATCTCAATTATTTTCGGAACTATTCTTAGCAGCCAAAATAAAATTAATTCTAAAAGATTTCGCCTCCTCTATCATTTCTCAAAAAAATTTGTGAGATGTGTAGTTAAAAAGAAATCAAAAGGACATACCTACCAATTTTCTCCATTCAAAATATGGGGCACGATGATTACATTATAAGTGAAGGTAAAATTACTCAAAAAGAATATTTAATACTATTTTATTAAGATATTATAGTCCAATAGATCGGATTGAAAGAGACCGAATGGACATACCTACCAATTATTCAAAGACCTATTTTAAGAATCATGTGCATACCACCACAACTCTAAGATAGCTTTTCCTCCCTCATGAAATGGTTGCCAACAACAAAAAGGTCAACTTATTTACACAAGAGAGAATAATGAGAGACGTAGGGAGAAAAGTGAAAATGGTAACGATGACAATGGTGGAAATGGAGAGTGATTGTGATGGCGGTGGTAACTGGGAAGAAAAAGAAATTTGTTTTGATAAAGAAAAGAAATGAGGGGCACCGTTTGAGTCTTTGAGATATCCTACTACTTATTTGTATAGGGACATCAAGTTCAAAAAGTAAATGTTTTGGGTGCCCCTTTACACGAATAAGGGTTCCCTATACATGCCACCCAACTTCCCAACTCCTCACCTCCTCCGCTCCCTTCTCTCTCCTCATCTATGTCTGTTCATCTCTCATCTTTCTCCTCTTTCTCTGTCTGTCATTCTGATATTTTTCTTGTAAAAAGTGGAAGAGAAGACGGCCTATTTTAGTGTTTGCTTTTAAGAGAGAGAAAGAGAGATCTTTTATATTTTCATGTCTGATTTTAGTTCTAAGATCTGGGGTCATCCGTATTATTGTTTTTTTTAAGCTTTTCTCTTATCTCTGCTTATTTAATTATTTCGCAGAGTACAGAGCTAGAGAGAGAGTGGTGGTAACTAAGAGAGAGAAAGTAAAATATAGAGAAAGACCCATCATACACAGAGTACATGTTTACCTTCTTCATCTCTTTCTCTTTCTGTCTAGAAAGAGATGGGGTAGATTAGAGAGAGAGAGAGAGAGAGAGAGAAAATGAGAGGAATGGGAATAGAGTTGTGTAGCTTATCTAGGTTTAGAGAGGTTATCTTGATTAGGTTTTAGTGTTTATTAGGTTTTTATGAGTAATGGAATTTGGGGAAGACTTGAATGGCAAGGTCTTTTCAGAACAAGTTTCAGTGTGGTTTCAAAAACAACAGAAGACAAAGAACAACAATCAACAAGGAAAACAACAAAGGAAGGAGAAGAAGAGAGGGAAAATTTATTCTCATTAAGAAATCATCATCAAAAACTGGAAGAGGACAACAAAAATCTGAGTCTGGATCCTCAGAGGAATCATCAATATCATCATCAGCTTCATCATCATCATCAGGCCCATCCCCATCAAGAAGAAAACGAAGAAGAAGAAGAAGATCGAGAAGAAGAAGAACAACAACAAGAAGAAGAAGATCTAACTCATCAACACCCACATCTTCACCTTCATCAACAAGAACAAGGGTTTCATGGATTTTATCAACTTCATCAACCAACATCACTAAATCAACATCAAAACCCAAATCTTATCTATGGAAGAATACCTGTTTCAGTTTCAGAAGAACCATTATTATTAAATACCCAAAACCCACAAAAGAAAAGATCTTACTTTCCATCTTCATCATCTTCTTCTCCAACATTTAAGAACGAATATGCTAGATTGGGAGATCAGAAAATGGAAGAAACTCAACAACCATCTTCAAGACTTGGGGTAGTAAGAGGAGGAAGAGGAGGAGGAGGAGGAGAGATCATTGAAGTTCAAGGAGGTCACATTATAAGATCTACAGGAAGAAAAGATCGACATAGTAAAGTTTGTACAGCAAAAGGTCCAAGAGATCGAAGAGTTCGTCTTTCAGCTCATACAGCTATACAATTTTATGATGTTCAAGATCGATTAGGTTATGATAGACCTAGTAAAGCTGTTGATTGGCTCATTAAAAAAGCTAAAGCTTCCATTGATGAACTTGCTGAGCTTCCTCCATGGAGACCAACTGCATCTACTGTTAAATCATCTGAACAACAAAGAGATGAAGAAAATAATCAGATGGGTATTGAAGAAAATGCATCTCAGTTTGTTTTTCAACATCAAGAACAGAACAATAATAACAACACCAATTTTCTTCCACCATCATTGGATTCAGATTCTATTGCTGATACTATCAAGTCTTTTTTTCCAATGGCTGCTGCTCAATCTGGTTCTGTTTCTTCTTCATCTTCTATTCACTTTCAAAACTACCAAACCCCACCTGATCTTCTCTCTCGAACTAGTAGTCAAACTCAAGATCTTCGTCTTTCACTTCAATCATTTCAAGATCCAATGTTACTTCATCATAATCAACACCATCATCATCATCATCATCATCAACAACACCATTCAAATCCAAGCTCATCTGAGCAAGCCCTTTTCTCTACAGCGTTTGATGTTGGCGGTGGCTCTGCTAACTGGTCGGATCAACAAATGCCAGAAATGGGTAGGTTTCAGAGAATATTAGCTTGGAATCCCAACACGGATTCAAGTGGTGTTGGAGGAGGTGGAGGAGGTGGAGGAGGGTTTATATTTAATTCTCCACCACCACCACAACAACCACCACCATCACTTCCGGTGTTTTCCGGTCAAAATCCGTTATTTTTACAGAGGGGACCCCTTCAGTCCAGTAACTCGCCTTCGATTCGTGCTTGGAACATCGACCCATCCATGATTACTCCTACTGATCATTACCAGAATCTTAATACAATTCATCATCATCAATCATCATCCATTTCTGGTACTGGATTTACAACCAGCGGGTTTTCTGGATTTCGCATTCCCGCACGAATTCAAGGTGAAGAAGAGGAGCATGACGCTGCTGCTACATCCAACAACCAGCAGCAGTCCTCTGCTTCTCGCCAATAATGTGATCTATATCTTCAATTTTTAGCTTCTATTCTTCTACCCAGGTACTAAATCACACTTTCCATCTTCAAGTTTTTGCTTCTATTGTTCTTCTCTTATCTTAGTTGATTATTACAGATTACAGGATTGAAGATACTCTGTTTTTCTTATCAAAGAGCTAAAAATAGGAGCAAAAACAGAGCAGCTTCGGAGGTGGATTGAAGGAGGGAGAGAAAAGGAGCCAAAACTGAATCGATATCACAATTTGGCTTTAAAACCGTGGGAAGAACAATTCTCTTATACAATCTCAGGTGTTTCTATACCCGGTTCAAAATTGTTGTTTAAATTCTACTTTTAGGTTTTCATTCCTGTTTTAAGTTTAGCTCTTTGAGCTTTCTAGTTTGTGTTTCAGATTTTGTTGGATTATTTTAATCTTTTCTAATGCTACATTTGTGTTGTTATGACTATTTTGTGATTGAAGTATTAATCTTTTTGCCCTAATGAGTATAAGAACAGAGACATTGATTCTGATTGAGTTTGAATATAACTCTTATCTCAATTAGAATCAAACCCAAGATAAACTTTTTCTTCTTTCTCTTTATCATCACTTTGATTTATATATATGATTGTTGCTTTCACTAGATCAGTAATTGTAAAGAAACTGTTCTTTTCTTGCTATTTCAAAATGGAAAATGTAGGTTTCTTTCTTGTTTTAGGGCTCAATCTTTGATTGTTTTGTAGTTCTTCTGATTCTTTCTTTCTTCATGTTTCTCTCAAACTTCCTTAAACTCATATCCCCAAAAATTGAAAGAATATGATATCTTTATATCTTTTTCATTCTCAAACAAACTTGTGAAAAAGTGGGTATTTGTGGGTATCATGAGAAGTCCTTATCCATGAACAGTATTCCTCAATTAGGGTTCTTCCTTAATAGTTCAATTTTTCCCTAGAAGAAGAGATTGAAAAGGGTTTCTAACTTTGGTGAACCCTTACTTGTATCATATTCTCCTTCCACTAGCTTGTTATAGTATTACATGTTTATGATCTTAACTTCAATAAACTTGAGTCCTCATTGGTAGTTGTTGCTTCTTTCTATAGAGAGAGATGATACTTCTTTTAAGTTGCAGAAGGGGAAAGACACTATAAAGTTAAGAACCCAAATGTGGTAGTCAAGAACTCAATGATGGTCCCAATCTTGAAGATGTATGTTGTCACAATCTAGAGTTCATTAGAAGATACCTAATAAATCTTGGTTGGAACAAGGACAATGACAGGGGATAAGGGGCATTAACTAAGGTGATTGCTGGATCGATCCATATGAACAAACATATAGAAAGTGAAAGACAGGTTTCCATAGTTAGGTTAGTTAGTTGTAAAGGATGGCATTGTTTTGTTTTCATGAATGTCAAAGATGACTTGTTTTTCATTCAATTTCTTGATTTAGGGCTATTGATGCATGATGGGTTGATTGTTACTATGTTGATTATACCAGCATAATGAACTTTATACTATTTAAACAGTATTTTCTCTTTCAAATTGAATGCTTATGTGCCAAAGAATGGACCAAAGGAAATCTCAAATTGATGCCGGGAAACCCAATACTATCCTACCTGAAAACGAGTAGTTATATATATCAGTCCCATGTACCCAAGAAAATCTTTCCTCAATGAACTATTTGTCCTAGTGGATTAGTTATATTTCCTCGATGAACTATTTGTGAAGGTGGATTGGTTAGATAAGCTAATCCAACGACTGTTACGCCCATAAGATTTTGAATTAATTTGTGACTCGACTCACTTTCATTGAAAGATAAAAAGAAATCAAAGTTTGACTGCGATCTCAATCGTTTTTTACAAGAGTGAGTTAACATGTCACAAATTAAGTCAAAATCTTTTGTACACTTAGCATTCCCCTAAAAAAATATAGGATTGAAGATGTCTAAATTTGGCTTCTAGGGGTTCATTCAAGATATGAATATTGAACGAACCAAACATGGAATTGCTCTTTGTGATTGTGTGACACAACCTACAAAAAACTTGGGCCTCTCTACCGCTCAAGTCAGTGTGACTTTTTCGCAATTAAAGAATTGAATTCAGAGTCAAAGTTTAGAGGTTGATCTTGTCTGTTTGGTTAAGGCGAACATGTCACTTTATATAAGGCTTGGTTGACCAACTGTTGAGAAGCGTCTCAGATGAGGCGGTGAGGATCCACCAAATTAGGTAAAAACATGCTTTTGCAGTTGCAATAAGGAAATGTTTCCTTGTTTACGTACAATCTGCATTTGATTGATCTTTTTGCCGATTTTGTAGTTGTGATAAGGAAATGTTTCCTATATTTTAGGAACTTTTCTGCCCCAATCATTTGGTTAGGTTAAGGCTTAAACGGATGAAACTGTGACTCGGATTCGCCTTCCTGTTCCTTGAGGCTAAATGGGCTTCAGGACCAAACCGATTTCTGCAGACCTCTCTTACTTTTCAAAGACCCAAAGTCTAGTCGAGATCAGGGATGAGCTAATTGGTTTTAGAGCCATAACGAGGCTTAAGTCGCCTACGAGGCACGTGTCGACCTCCTAATTTCACCTCTCTAGTGGCTAGGTCACAGATTGACCTGTTTGGTCTTGGTCTTGGCCTTCCCTTGATTTATTGACTCAGCCAATTGATTACAATTTTTAGATGATCATGGACAAGAAGTTTAGTAGGCTACAAAATCATTGTTACGAATTCACATCATATTATTAATAAAAATATCTTTAAAGAAAACAGCAGTGATAGGGGAACCGACAAAGTGGCGTGAATCACCATCTAAGGAGTTGGATTCATCTTGATTTCATCAAGAGAGAGAAAATGGCATGAATCCAACGGTTGGCGGCGATTCACGCCAAGAAATTCGGTCCCCCAGTCTTTTTCCTAAAGAAAAAGATGAAAAAAATGAATGTCAATACATATTTGTTGCAAGGGAGCGACTCAAGCACCCGAAAAATTGTAGTTAGCACCTGGGAGAGGGAATTGTCTAAGGTCAACCTCCTTTGACCCCAACCATCTATTGACACCTTGGTATAAAGGACACAGATCGACCCGTGCGATACCCAAAGCAAAGGCTCGAATTCGGACTCAAACCAGTCTGAAAGGCCTCGAAACTTATATATTAACAATCGGGTCTAACGGGCTGTCTCCGATACCAGTCAAAGGGTTTAATGGTGGTTTTGGTTCCTTCTGATACTATCTACTTTAAACTACTACTATTATCTCTTTCTCTCTTTAGGGTTTCACTGTTCTTACTTATATATTAACAATCGGTAGCCTTTGTTGTTTCTTATGATGTGTCCCTTAAAATCTTTTGTTAAATAAGTCTTGAGAGAGAAAAGATATTAGGGTATTTAAGTATTTTCATTGATGCTTCCAATTGATAGTTTTGTTTCATCTTTATGTATTACCAAAATGGTTTATGTCTTTGTTTAATGAAACTATGAAATAGTTGATTCTTCTTTCTTGGGTAGAAATTTGAGGATCTGGAAAACGAACCACACACCTTGAGCAGAGAGATAAGATAGATAAGAAGAAGAGAAGAAAAAAAATTAAGGCGTCAAAGCAGGATTGGCACGCTCCCTACCCCAGGTTGTACCCGACGCTAATAGACACCAACACGAAATAATCCAGTGTAGTGGCTAAAATAATTAGTTTTAGCTCAAAATAATCTAGTCTAGTGGCTAAAAACCACTAGATTATCATTATGATTATTTGAGCCAAATTAATACCGCTAATGGTATTTTAGGCCAAAATAATTTGACCTAATGATGAAAAAGGCCACAAACTTCGGCCACCACGTTGGTAAAGAAATTTTTTTACATTGTCAAAAATACGTTTCTTTATAAAAATGAGTAACTTAGAGTTTTTATTTTTATTTTAGCGTGTTTCAACCAAATAACAATCCATCTCTTTGTCTCGCTCTCTCGTTCCCCGTTGTTTTAGGGAGAGAAAATTACTTTCTTTTCACGAGGCAGAAGCTACTTCTTTTATGGAAGAAGATTCAAACACTCTCTCCCTTTCTTTTTCTTAGTTAACTCTAATGAATATTTGGTTTAGATTTTGAATCAATTTCGATTTTTTTATAGATTAAAAAAAAAGACATTTTTTTTCTTTTCTCTCTCTCTCTCTCTCTCTCTCTCTCTCTCTCTCTTTTGTTTGACTTTTGATGTTTTGGTTTATTAATTTGATCTTTGTGTTGGTTTTCGAAAGTAAATTTATGATTTACTTTTCTTTCAAAGATCTGATTTTTGTATCAGTTTCATAGATCTTGGATGTACGATCTTCTTTTTGTATCGATAATTTGGTTTTTTATTATCTGATTTTATTGATTTTAAAAGTACATCTACGATCTTGTTATAATATACTCTTGATCTTGTTTCTAATCTCATTTTTTATATGATTATGTCTGATTTATGATATTTTTGTAATCTATGTTGCAAACTTTGTTTTTGTGAAGTTTGGTGATCTCGTTTGATATTTCAGGTCGTTTGATTGGTTATGGTTGGTTAGTCTTCCCCATTTTTGTTTAGTATTGTTATCTTTAGCTTGGGGTTAAAAATGATGATCAAAATGATAGATTCAAACAATTACAAAGTATTTGTTTTCTACAAACATGTGTTCATTTCTACAAATTGTTGTCTATTTTCTTCAAAGTATTATTGTATGTTCTTGAAATCATATATTTTTTAAATGAAACTTTGGTATTTTTATGTTTGTTTTGATCTATATTTGACATTTTTTGTTGTTTTCTTTTTTTTATTTCCTTTGGTATATTTGATGTTTTTGATATTTTTTTTATATGTTTGTGATGTTTTGTAAATCAGAGTTGTTTTCCGAACAATTATATGTTCGATAAAAATTATTTTTTGCTCGATACAAACTATTTTTTACTCGATACAAACATATGGACCAATGGGACAAACAAGTTACCTGAAAAAATAAAAAGGGAAAACGAAAAAAAGATAATGAACAAGTAGCAAATTTTGTTCAAAACAAACTCTAGTGTAGTAGACAAACAAGTAATTCAATCGGCTCCACAAGTCGAAAACAATTAATTGTTTATGACGAAGTGAAAAAAACGTTTCAAAAATAACTTTGCGATAAAATAACGACCAGAAAACAAAAATATAAAAAGAAAACGCTCTAGAAAAAAGAACTGTTTAGAAAGTAAAAGAATTTAGAAAAAACATTAATGAACAACAAATAATGTTAATAAACATTGAAAAAGCAGCAGGAGACAGAAGGCAAAATAACGCCACAAAAAAGGACATCAAAAAAAAAAAATAACAAAACAATAATAAAAAAAGAAAATAAATAACGAAAAAATTAGGAGAAAACAAAAAAAAAAACATCTTAAGAGTAAATGTAAAAAAGAGTGAAAATCTTGGAAGGAAATAAAGACTAATATATATTAATAATTTTTAATTAGTTATTGTCCTCTTCCTAATGTCATAGTTAGTGGTGTAAATAGCTATTGAAAAAGGCCTTAAGAAAAGGCAGTAGTTTCTTTTTGTCATATCATTTTTTTAGTCCATCATGTATTGCCCCAATTTTATTTTTATTTTTATCACTTTATTATGGAAATTGGTGCTGTACTTGGAACATTTGTGTGGATATAAATGATTGAAAGGAACTTCTATCTTACCATAAAAATTGAAAAGGAAAAAAGAAGTCGAACCCTAATATTAAAAATTAATAAGATGAAGTTGTGTAACAGGACAGGCTGGAGGCCAAAAAGCAGAATCATTTATGTACAGTTTTAATGGTAGTAGAAGGAAGTGTGATTCAGGTTGTGGGACAATAGTAGGGCCTGTCACAACTCATAAAAATCTGGCTGGTTGATGGTGATTCAAACTTAATAATTTATTGCTCACATTTACTATTTGAAGGTGAGCCATGGATGATGTGAGGTTGCTATTAAGATAAAAAGGAAAACACAATTTCATTTTTTTATACAAATGGTGGAGCAACTTTGGATCCCTACATGCCAAGGGCCTGAAGTTGTAGAAAAGAAATGAACAAGATTAGTAGTTTATCAATAGAACATACTTTGTACCATTAGAAGTCAGTTGTTTTTCAATTGCTACGAAATTCCAATAATAAAAAAAAGTGGCTTTTGGGCGACCTAAAAAGATGGAGTCTATATCTTGTAGAAACCGGATCTGTTTTTGGTCAATTTAGGCAACCAAACGTTGCCCAAATCAAGATCAGGATGGACCATTGGATTCGTCTCGTCGAGTTCTTGAATTTAGACATAAAGTTTGTCAAAATCCGATTTCATATGAATGAGTTATCATTGATTTACTTGGGGAAAAATATACGGATAACTAAACGTGTAGTTTTAGTATTAGTACCGTATTGGAAAAATAAAGAAAGTTTTACTTCCTTATATAGACTTTTCCTTATGTTACTAACAATAGATTGGTTGGGATGATGGGATGCTTGGCGTGGTTTGCACCACGCAAACCACGCATCACGCACGCGCGGCGTGGGCGAATGGGCGTTTAGGGCGCATTGGGCGCTTTAGAGGCGCCCACACGCACTTTGCACTTTGCACTTTGCACTTTGCACTTTGCACTTTGCACTTTGCACTTTGCACTTTGCACTTTGCACTTTGCACTTTGCACTTTGCACTTTGCACTTTGCACTTTGCACTTTGCACTTTGCACTTTGCACTTTGCACTTTGCACTTTGCACTTTGCACGTGCGCATCGTCGCTAGGAGCGATTGGAGCCATTCGATTTTAAGACCAGAGATTTAATCCGACGGTTGAGATTTAATCAATAAATCTGATATATCCGTGGGGATCTAACGGTAGGCGTTTGTGGCGCTGGATCTAAATAGATCCGTTGAGATCTGACGGTCGAAATTAAATCTGTAACCCAACAGTCAAAGGAAACATCCATTCGTCTATAGGCACCCATACGAAGTGGTGCCAATACCCCTATAAATACCATGAGAATTCAGCAAACAAAATATCAATTTTTTTTTAGCATTTCCTGGGCATTCATCTTCATCTTCAAGCATTAGAGTTTAAGAGATCATTGTTCAGAAGTTCATATTACTTACAAAGTTCGTCAGACTATCATAACTAAGAGGTACCATCTTTACTTTGATAGGTAATCCGTTTTATCCTGGGAGACATACACCATTACTGTTGGTACTGATTTACAGGGTGTAAATTGTCTTAAGGACAGAGGTATCCTCGACTCGGATATTTTACATTTGATTTTTTTTTTATTTTTTATTTTTTTTCATTTTATTGTCACTGTTGTTATCTTAATTATTAGAAGATAACTCTCTCTCTGATTTATCAGATAGAAAGATAAAAGAAAGTAAGTGTACTCTGTTTTGTGAAACAGAAAGATTAAGAACTATTCTCTTAAAAGAGAACCAGGGAAACAACATATCTTTGGTCGGTGTTGGTCTATGCCATAAGATTTTCGAATTTGAATGAATAAATAGATCAAGATGTCTCAACAGAGTGAATGCAAGTCATCTCGCTTGCTCGTGAGAGTGGAAACAAAGATTAAACCCCTGAAAATTTGTGTAGCGAGTGAGATTTGACTAGTTAAGGTAATAGTTACAATCTATAAGGATGTAGAGCATGAATTACATACATTTCATTTCATTTGAATTACATGTCATTTGTAACAACCATTAATGATGCTATGCCCGGCTAATATCCCGGCCGGTGTACTTGGCCGGTTCAGATCTAGTGAGAGAAAGTCAACACTTTCTCTCACTAGATCTGAACCGGCCAAGTACCCCGGCCGAGATTTGGCCGGGATATTGGCTGGGCATAGAATCACGACCCTTGTAACAACTTCTTTCTTTAACGACCTAACTGTCTCTCTTTGTAAAACAGAGAGCTTATAAATAACAGCTAAATAGCTCGTCTATGTAACATATTACCAACTAATGAAAACTTCTCTAATTTCTTTTCTTTTCTCTGTTACTAGAAATTCTACATGGTACCAGAGCCAACACTCTAATTGATCAGAAAAGCATCCGCAATCTTTAATTTCTCTCTAAAAAATATAGAGCTTATAAATAACAACTAAATAGCTCATCTATGTAACAAATTACAAGCAAATGAGAACTTCTCTAATTTCATTTCTCTTCCCTCTCACTAGAAATTCTAATGGTACCAAAGCTAGTGCTTTACTTGAGACGAAAAGCTTCCGTAATCTTCTTCTTCTTCTGTTACTGAATATTTTCGACAAATCAAGAGAATTCTTCTGTTACTATAAATTTGCGACAAATCAAGCAATTATCAGACTCATTAAGATCTGTTAGTGATAAATTTCATGAAAAATAATTGATTCGACTTACTTACAAGGTCTAAGAAAAGAATATGGTCAGTTTATAGTTACTATTCAAAATAAAACTTGTAATATTGCTTTTCCAGAACTTAGATCAAGACTAACTCAACATGAAAAAAGGATGAAATCACAAGAAAGTAGTGATAAGCAAAATTTATCTTTCCTCTTTAAGAAAAACTGGTAAAAACCAAACCATACCTAAAAGAATGACCAGCAAAATCAAAATCACATAAAATCCAATACAAATCAAACTTACGATTTAAAACCCAGTCAAGATCAAAATCAACAATAACTGACTTACACAATATAAAATGCTAAAGTCCACACTCAACAAAATCAAACACATCCTTTACAAAATAAAAAAGTCGAGAACTTTGATTTCTCTTCAATTCCTTGTGAAATTTGTCACAAATGGGGACATCAAGCTAGAAAACACAAATTTAGATATTTTCCTCCAACTGTGAATAAAAATAATAAGCCTAAATTAAGTGCTTATTATATTGAGAACACTTCGTAGTGAAAGGGAGAGGGAACATCTTGAACTAAAACTCCAATCTTCGAAAGAAGATTTGCAGACCAAAATTCCTGACTTGGAAGTCGTCCGTGCGGAAAAAACTTCCCTAGAAACTCCAGCTCAACTGTCGAGAGTCGCGTTTGGCTGCTTATGCGAAGGAAGTTGATGCTCGCAAGAGCATAGAGCTTGGATACGCTACATAAAGGGAGACGACCTCACTTCCAGAGTATGAAGCGCAATTGTGTAGAGATGAAGACGATTTGCCGAGACAAGATGATCCCCACTTATAAGCGAGGAGACGAGTATGCTTGTAATATGTGGAAACAACGGCGTTTCTACAATCCCGACCATACTCTTTCTCTTCGCAGGGTCAATAAAGATAAAGCGAGTGAAGTGTTGGGTTATGACCTCTTCTAGTGTTCTAAAGCGGAATCTCAGACATCTCATGTCTAAAACTAGTATTCCCAGGATCTCATGCATAAGCTTATAATGATAAACTAAGAAAACTATACACATAAATACCTTTATCGCTAGTTTTCCCTCGAACCTTTCCAATCGCTTGTCTTGAGACTTGAGGTCTTTCAGTGTTTCCTTGGGGTTCCTGCCATTTCGTTTCTTCCTTTTGAAAACCATGACCTTCTATTGTCAGTATTAATGATTTGTTCACGGCGTTATTTTTTTTGTCCTCTTTGTCTTTTTTGTGTATCTCCTGCACACAGATTCATATTACAAAAATGCATTATCTTGTCAGGTGAACTATGCATGGCCTAGGCTTACTAATGGTCGTGCTATAACTTACTAAGACGTGAAGGGATTCCTTCTGATAAATTCCTTTAGAGCAAGATTTTGTTAGACCTGAAAATATCTTAGAATAGTTTCTGCCCCTCAGGGCTTGAAGAGCAGGACTCTTTGGTTATAGCTTGGGCTATCAGGAGTTAATTTATTTGTCTAGGAGCCTGAATAATTAGGGATTGTTTATTTCTTGCAGGTTTAAGACAGGGCTCCCCCTTTGTTTAGTTTGAGTTTTCTTTTTGAATGGTGAGCGTGCCTCGAACCCTTGACCTCTAGGTGGAAGACTAAACCTCTTACCCTTTTGTTTAGTTTGAGCTTTGTTTAGTTTAAGATAGGCCCCCCTTTGTTTAGTTTGAGCTTTGGAGATTCTAATGATACATAAAATGGTACCCGTTGATTGTTATCAATAAGTCAAGAAAAGACCAAAAGCCCAATGGGTCAACCCGTCTCAAGGCAACATGATCGTTGAGCTCGAAGAAGTGCCACCTAAGCCCAGAATCGGGAGGTTAGCAAGATCATTTAAGGAGCTCCATCCCTGCCTCTGTTGGGATTTGTACGTATCTAATACATACTAATTATCTAACTAGTGTTGTAATCGGAATCTCAAACATCATATGTTTAACACTAATTAACAAGGATCATATCCATGAACTAATAATGAACTAGAAACTAAAAGAAGAATACCTGGATTCGCTTTCCCACGAACTAGATTCCATTAACTTTATCCCGAAGAAGATGAGAGTTCCAATTGTCGTTCCGCTACTTGAGACACCCAAGTAAATAACTTGATCTCCCTTCTTTGTTGTCCGCTAGAACTCCATTAAAGGTTGAGAAGAAGAACTATTCTTCTTTTGACTCCATAGGTAGATTGGGAGTTTTTTTTCTCAAAAACCCTATCTCTTCACTTAGCTGTATATTGTGAGAGAGATGAAGTTTTCTCTTGAGAAAAATCCAGCAACCTTTTCTGTTCTCTAATGACCCTTATATAGAGAAACCTTAATTAGAATTTGGGTCCAATTAGGTTTCCATTAGAGTCCCAAAAAAGATAAACAGTCAGAATTATTTCTGAAACCCTAATGGGTTTCTCCAAGTGCTATGGCTGACCATATCAGCCCATTATGGGCTTGATATGCCCGGCCCATTGACATCACACGACCGGCCATGGGTTGCCCCTAACTGGGTATGATCCGGGCACCCACCAAGCGGGTTTTGCACTTTTCGAGTTTCCTCTTTCGAGCCTGATTCTTTCTATCTTTTGGCACTATCAGACTGGATCATATCCATCTATAGGCAAGCTCCCATGAGTCAACTCTCTCCGATCAAGCTACCACTCTTTGGTGTAACCCATTGTAAGATCCGGTCTATGTTAGCCGCGGATTACCGAAGTGATCCGACGATCGTAAGCGGCTTCTATCTAAGCATTACGATACCTAATTGAACAGAACTAGATGATCTTCCGGATAAATTCATCGTTATCCTAACTGACAAATTGTACGCATTTCCATCTTGGTCGAAGGACGCTCCTTCAGAAGGACATCTCCTTCAGACCGAAGGACTATATCCTTCAGTCTCCCACTTGTACTTAGAACAAGTACAGTGGTGGATTCCCATGTCACTTCGCATTTCATCTGATACTTCATATGTTTCAGACTTTCTTGATCTAGAGAACAACTGCAAAGCTAATGATTAACTATTAATCCATTAGAGTACGGCCGTACATTTTCAGTTGCTTCGCCTCAAGTGGCCCGAAGATACTAATCTTAACCTTGTTAGGAGGACATAATCCAGTGTTGTACTCCCACTTAACTTCATGTCTATCATGTCATTCCCGGTAATCTGCTTTTATAACCTCCTTTTACGGTGCGACGTTTGCGGTATCAAAGTTTGACACTTCTTACATAAGATGAGTGGAGCTCTCATGTTCAAGTAGTTTCTCCAATCTTGCCTATGAGAGTCCATGACGTATTTCAATACTCATTGAAGAACTCTCATGTTTGGGTTATCCAATGTATATTCTCAATCATACACCCATGTAATTGACTCGAATTTCCAATTCGTATAACCCATGAAACTGCGCTATCAGTCAATCTCACATGCTAGTCTTCATAAGTCATTGTTGTCCATGCAATGACCTGGACTAGGGACTTAATAATGAATATATTCCAAATTCACTTAGTAGGGTTTCATTCACCAGATCACTTATCTGATAATCCTACTTGGAATGCTTCACTATTTTTGGACTGTAGGTTAAATACTAAAACATGATTTAACGACGAAATAATTAAATTATTTCTGATAATAAGAGTTTGTAAATCTTGAGCCTTCCCGTGTAACTCCTTACACCCTCAAGTTTACAGTCTAAGCTTTTCAGGAAAGCTTAATGCCTATGACCCTGGAATCACTTCTTTATTTAGTCTTAGGTGACTGTATAGTTAGTAGATCTAATGTATGTGGATTTTGCTGGTTATCATCACGATGATAATCTTTAGTATTTTAATATATTTTAATACTAAATTAAAGCTTATAAGCTTTAACTACTTTCTTTTATTTGCAAAGTTTACAACAGTCTTCACATGGAACTTTTCCAGCTTATTGTTCTTCCAAGTCAAGATTGTCATCTTATTCTGGAAGTTTGCAACATATGACTTTTCAACCGTTTTATTTTCTGATCGAGTAAAATTCTTCTCAAGAACTTTATGCGATCCAGATCAGTTTATCTGGATTTGATTGGTGACGACCATACTCCAAGTATTATGAGACGTCAAGGTGGGTGCTAATCATGTCTAACATGACCGGTCTTATGCTTTCAGCATAACCATCTTTTCTCATGCATGCTTGCTCAACAGAATATCTCGAATTCTGAATCTTGCCAAGCTATATTCCTGAGGCTTGGGTAGAATTACTCTTCTTGAGTCTTTCGCATTAGCCTTTCAAGACTTTTCTTGAAAGAATCTTATCATCTTCTCGATCTATTCATATAGATCTTTGACGCCCAAAAACCTTTCACCTTTGTGTGTGGTCCTTTTAATTGAGCTTGTTCTAAACTGTTTTCAACATCCGTATGTTGATCTCAACTTATAGTATGTCATCTACATATCGGACCAAAGAAAACTGGGTCACTCTCACTAACATTCTTGAACTTTCTGAATTCAAGATTTCTCTTCATTCTCAAATAAACCAATTTTTGATTACTTTGCAGAATCGACGATTCCTACTCCTACTTGCATGCTTGAATCCTTCAAAAGGATTTCTAAAGCTTGCAATTATCACTCAGCTTTCGAGAGAGCCAACTCTCATTCTGAATGTGTCATGTACACATTCTTTTGTTTAGTGATTGATCATTATGGTCTTAAGCATCGTGACTTGAGAGATGGTCTTTTCATGTTCTAAACCAAGAACTCTTTGACCTTCTTTTCTAGTCTAGCTCTCCATCCTTGTCCGTTTTTCAAACTCTTTGAACAACCTATTTTTACTGAATGGGAACTATTCCTTTAAGAAAATAGATCAAGTTCCAAACTTGATTTCAGACGTGGATTCCATTCTGATCTTATGACTCCAAGCCATATTTCAGAGTGATTCCGTCATAGCTTTTGTGTAGGTAGCTCATCTCTTCTTCAGTAGGATTTAGTCCTCTGAGATATATCTATGAGCCTTCAAGGCCTATTAGGGGTTTGAACAACTTTGACACGCTCTCAACTCCTTGAGGGCTTTCCTGGGAATCTAATTCAACTTATGCGGAAGGATCTCTGAGATCTACTATCTCTTCCTCTATTTCCATATCTATCGGCTAGAATATATAGGAACCGCAATTTCTGACATTCGTATACCACCGTTGGTTTGTAATACCATTGTCAGTTTGTTGCTCATATCGAATTTCTTCGATATCTCCCACTTGTCTTATTGGAATGACTCTTATTTCAAGCGAGACACTATCATGAGCAACAACTACCATGTTCTCTGATTGTTTGTGGAAGAATCCCCAGTATATCTTTATCGCATAAAGAAATATTTTGTTTGATTTGACAACTTGGTTCTCGGAAACCATTTACGTTAGTTTCATATCTGTAGACCTTTAGAAAAGACCTCTTTGAAACCATTCCAAACCCATACTCTTATGGTGTCTTTTTAGCTATCGACAGAATGTGGATAAGTAGGAAGAACGACCGTGTTGAGAATATATCGCATAAAGTGTTTAGAAGATTGGCATACCCATCATTAATCGACTCATGTCTAACATGTTCGATTACTCCCACTGGATTCATCACCCATATGATGTGTTTGGAGCAAGATGAGAAACTATTTCTCAACCTCTTGATGGTCATCAAATTTCTGACTTAAATATTCATTATCTCGATCTAATCAAATGACTTATATTTTTTGTCAAGTGGATTCTGGTTAACTATAGTTAGTGTATTAATAGTTTTACATACATCCGTATGTATGAAGACTATTAGTTCACTAGTCATAACTTCCTTTTGAAAAGGCGACTTTGTCAAATAGTCATTTTGAAGAAAATTCACATGTGTTATGATTCATAATCACTAGACTCAGAAGTCCATACCATTGGGTCTTCCTCATGTGTCTTATGTCAATTTGACGCAATGACAAAACCAGAGTTGACCGGGTTGAATCCTTTGATCATAACCTATAGTATCATTGTTAACGTTTCAGTTCTTGATGGACCTAGAAAGTTTCCTAAAAAGGTCACCACCCGCAAGTATACGGGTGTCAAGTAGTAAACCCGGTAAGACCGGAATCGATCCGCGGAGACTAAGTCAAACTCACTCTTAAACCTAAAACTAAGTTGGATTTTTTCCGATTTTGATTTTTTTGCAATTTAAACAAGAATACTAACAAAGACAAATAATAACGGTAAATGAATTGATGGGAGAAGAAGCCTAGGGTTTTGAATCCGTACAATCAAACACAGATATTCACTCAAATCTTATTTTTTCTTGTCTCACCTCAATTGATTCTCTACGATTCTAACTATTGCCTATCAACTATCAAGTATTCGTCATTAAAGAATCTAACCTAAATATGACGAATCAAGATGTATGAAGTATAGGTAATGAAAGATTCAAACACACTTTCAACATTCGCCTATTAACTAAGAAGAATTAGTCATTAAAGATACACCTAAACATGACTAATCAAATCAGAAATATAACTGAAGAAGAAGTTATGAATAATTTTCGAAAATCTATCAATTGAATTTATCTTTCAAACTATTAAGATAATAAGTCAATATTCATGTAAAACGTTAACTTCATCGAAACCCTAGACTAAATGAACTTAGCTACTCATCACAAAAGAGATCATAATCATTGTGGGAGGAATAAAAATCAATAAAATAAGAGAGGGAGAAAGAATCGGCAAAGAAACAACATTTTCCTCACAAATTTTCCTCTGGCAGCCAAACAGAGCCTTAGCGAAGTGTATTTTCTCGTCTTCTCGGAAACGGTTTCTCTGTGGGAAAATTACTTTCCCAAGCAACTTTCTCGTCTTCCCCACTGTTTTTCTTTCTCTCTCTACTGTTTCTTTTTTTTTTCTCTTGAATTAAATTCAGAACTTTAACGATGATATATTAGATAAATGGAAATTTGAAATACAATCCTTTCTTTCCACAAAAATATATAAATCTCTCTCTGTTTCTCACTCTACAATTTCTCTCTTAAATCTCTAACTCTATATCTGTTTCTCACTTTCTCTCACAAAAAGATAAAAACCAGAAGAAGAAGAAAAGATAGATGATGGTGATGAGAAAACAAAAATGAGTAATGGTAGATCTCCGTTTCTTCGTGTGGAGATGTCCTTCTAGTTCTAATCTTCCTGTTAAATAAGAAAAGAGAAACCAATCCCATTTATCTCATAAAATATCTTCAATCTAGCAACTCTTCATCACTCTTTCCATTCTCTGAGTTGAATTCTTCCCAAAACCGAGCTACTATTGCCTAGCACGTTTGATTCTTCTCTGTTACATCTTCACTTCACTTTCCTTCTTTGTTAATACAACTCGAATTTAGAGGGTCTTCTCTCTCTAGGAATTATCTCTTCAATCAAACAGCTCATCTCTCAATATAGAGAAAGAAAGAAATATCTTTCTCTCTCATTACATATTCAAAATCAGAAAGCTTCCTAACCAAGAACTTTCTCTCTCTAGATATCTTTGTTCAAAACCGACTCCTACCTTCCATCTCTAATTCTCCATTCCATTTTTAGTCAATCTTCATCCTCTCGGTTTCCAGCTCTTATTTCCTTTCTCTCACTAAGAATCTCAAGCTCTTTCTAAAACTTCATAAAATTCTCCCAAAGAATGCTTCATACTTGATAGAGACGAGAGAAGGAGAAGGAAACAATCTGGGCAAATAATGTTGGCTGTTAAGTGAACATGTTATGGTGCATATCAGGACATGTTAAGCAATTGGGACGCGCCTTTAGATAGACTCAAGTGCCACGGAATGATCTCAGACGTAGATTTGGTTGGCTTTGTAATAGGAGCATGGTAGCATCTTGCGCCCGAGTATACGGGATCATCACCTGGTATAGATCCCGAAATAGTCCCGTCCTGCCCACTTGTGTACCAAAATTCCACACTAACGCTCGGGTGTGCGCCACATGTCTCTGAGGCTGATTTAGTCAACTGACTTTGACCAAACATTGACTTAGACTAATCTTTCTCATACGGACTCCGATTTGACCCCCCTTTTCACCCACTGATCCGTCTTGGAGCCTAATTTCATCCGAGTATCAAAATAGGCCAAACTACCAGAGCACCATACCACCAAATGACCGAAATGCCCCTAACGTGTCAATCTCCCGATTTTAACTATTTTTCACACCGAACTCCGTAAAAGACACCTGAGAAAGAAAATCAAACAAATCATCAGAGTAACTGCTCGAATTGGACTAACTAGCCTTAGTTAAGAGATTCATATGGGACATTTTCATGGCTCATCAGTTCTCCTAGAACCGAGTTTGTTAATTTAACACTGATTTAAAACATTAGATGTTTCTAGAAGAACATAATAACACTTATTAAGTTCAAAGCTAGATCCGTGTCTGAAAGAAGACTTTTGATCCTTTTCAGCATCCTTAGCAATTACTTGCTTCTGCTCCCCCTTAGATCTTTTCTCCTCTTAGTCAAGTATGTGATTCCCAATAAGGAATCTACTAAACTTGCTAGATTAACTTTGTTAACAAAGATGTAAAAACTGGAATTCTCAATTCCGTTTTTTGGTCTTCCAGGTACTTAGGGTAGTTTCCTTTAATAGCCTAGCCATTGTGTTCAAAACTCTGACCTTTATGCCTTATGAATCATAAGAACTCTTCTTATATTCCTTTGGTTGCTGAATCTGAAGAACTTGTTTCTTAGATTCAAACATTCCTCATTGTTCTTTTCAGTTGTCTTCACAAACAGAGGTAACTACAAACATTAGAAATGGGATATTCTCGGACTTTTTCTTTTGTTTCGAATTCGAGAGTGTTTCTCGGATTCTAATACAATCAAGGAAATAAGATTCATTTCATTCCTTCTTGAGGAATGAACGAAGGTTGGAAAACTATTTTCTAATAGTCATATATACTCTACATTAAAAGAAAAAGCAAAATCCGAAAACTTTTTATCATTGCAAAACACAGTTCTGCCATATTATTCAATGAACTATCCCCGGTTGAATAATGCGATTCCAAGATCCCATTTCTTTGAGGTTAAGCGTACTAGGACACTGCCCTTAACCCCATCATCCTGGGTGATTAACTCTTTACTGATCATACTCCTATGACTCTTGGTTTATGAATAACACATTTATGTGTTCAATTCATCCTTTGCCTTGAACCCTATTGCTGACTCTTTGAGAATAACCAGTTAGACTTGTAAACCTCTTCATAGATCTACCCGTACTGTCTTGAGGTAAAAGATGGCACCCTACGGAGGCAGACCCACCATCGATGAACAAGGGCTCAGCAGGTGTCTTATTCTGGGTAGGCTATACTCAAAATTCTTTTTGGAGACTTTTACGTAATTTATCAAGTATGTGTTACTGTGAACTCTATCATAACTATTCAGGACTTATTACGTAAAGTTTATGTGAGTTTGCGTAAGGAATTACTTAGTTCCTAGTATAGCCCCTAAAAGATCTAATCTTTTAGGTTACCTCTTGTTCGCCTATGGTTCTTATGGATTTACGTCCTCGAACCTCCATTGATTACTCTCACTTGAACCATGATCTCATCGTTCGGTTCATCAATGGATTCTACGACCCTATACTATAAGTATTATTCGGGCACATACTCACTTGTGCTTAGAAATAAGAGTCAATTACTTATCTAAAGGCAGTACTATTCTACGCATTCATATATATATATATATATATATATATATATACAAAATATGACATTCATAAAATAAAGTATGTATCCTAGATTCGTTTCTAGGTTTGCTATTTGTGGGAAATTGTGACATATCTATGTCTAACATGCTTCTAAGTTAATTTTCGTAAAATATGACCTAATTGCACGTTATGTTTCTTCCTTAATGATTTCTAAAATCGATTTAAGGAAAAACTCCGGTTGGGCCCTCGGATGGCCCGGGTCGATTTCGGAAAATTTGAGTGAAATCGGAAGAAGAAAAGTCAAGACCTCCCACTCGGATTAAGGCCCCAGTCATACTCGAAAGACCCAAGTCAAACTTGGTCAACATGACCTTTGACTAGCCCGGGTTGCCCCATGAGAAGTCTAGGACCTAGCCCTATAACTGAACGGACCGACACGTTCCAAACGTGTCAGACCCATTGGTCCGGACGCGTCTTGGCCCTAGGCCAGACGCGTCCTTCGGCCAAGGAAGCGTCTTAGTGCTCCAGACGCGTCTAAGACGCGTCCGCCCGAGTGGATGTCATCTCGGCCCTAGGCTGAGATGTTTGAGACGTGCCAGATGCGTACTAGACGCGTCTGGACACGCTCTGGTTCCGGTCTCGTCCATAGGCCGAGACCTACTGGGATTCCAGACGCGTCTTGTACGCGTCTGGTTTGTCCGAGACTTACGCGTCTCGGACTCCCAGTTGGGATCAGACTGAGATTACCCCAGTCCGTTATTCCCGTTTCCTTAGCGCGTCCTTGACGCGTTCTGAGACGCGTCCGGCCAACTTAGCCCTGGACAACTTGATTGTAGGAACTTCTAAATTCTGTCTTCTTCCTCCTCTACCTTCTATAGTTGTTGTTTTTAGGTTTTTTTTTACTAAAAACTGTTGTTTCCATCCAGAAAACTACTGTTTTCTCCCAGAAAACTGCTATTTTCATCCAGAAATTGCTGTTTGCAACCAGAAAACTACTGTTTGCACCCAGAAATTGTTGTTTGGACCAAAAATCTACTGGTTGCACCCAAAAATTGTTGTTTTGTGATATTCATCACCAAAACTGATTTTGAAACCCATTTTTCAAAATCTATAATCCACTAGATCCGTTTTCGAAAACCCTTTAAAAAACTCAAAATCTAATGATTATACTCATTGAAATTCTTTCAAATACGTGTTTTGATTACATCTAAATCTGATTTAAACTAACCAAAACGTGTCCGAACCTCTATTCAAACTAATCTATCTAATAAATCAAGTATGAATCTAATTCGTTGTAGTCAAAACTAGTTACATGCAAACGGCTCGTGATGCCACTGTAGGGATTTGTACGTATCTAATACATACTAATCATCTAACTAGTGTCGTAAGCGGAATCTCAAACATTATATGTTTAACACTAATTAACCAGGATCATATGTGATGTGGCGTGAAAATGCCACATTTAGGTCACTTAACTTTGATGAGTTAGTTCTTTTAGAGTTTTATTTCTAATTATTTATGTGTTTTCATTGCTAGGTAGTTTATTTGGGGTTTGGCGTGTAATTCGGAATAAAGAGAGCGAATTATCACATTTTCATCTTATGCGGCAAAAGGAAAGAAAAGAGCACCAGGGGTATTTTGGTCATTTTGGTCAATATCAGAAGTCAAACAACAAGTGAGGTCAATGACGAGTCTAACGGTGAAAACGGAAGTCGATTCGGAGTTCGGACGGAAAAGTTGTGAATAAAAGAAGCCGAGGTTCGGTCTTGAAACAAGGATTCTATGAAGGCACCCCTTGGTTCTAAATGTAGAGACAAGATGAAGGCACTCCCTTGCTTTAGAAAGAAGCCCCACCCAAGAGCCCAAAGAGGAAGAGAAGAATAGAGATTCTATGGGCACTCTTTTTGGTCCAAGTCAAGACTTGACTAAGTCTAGGGTTTTTTTTATTCAAGTGAGAACTATTCATCATCTTCTTCACCAAGCAACAACCAAGAAGAAAGAGAGAGAAAAAGGAGGCTACAACTTAGGGTTCTTGAGTTTGAAGGATTTGGTTGGGTTGAGAGCTAGAAAGAGAGAAGGAAGAAGGAGGAGGGCCGGCCAAGCATAGGCCGGCCAGCACACTAGGCCGGCCTAGCTTAGCCGGCCGAGTTGCTGTCTTCACAGCAGCTCGGGCTGCTTTCAACAGCAGCTTGGGCTGCTTCCGGCAGCAGCTCTCGGGAGGAGGAACAGCAACAGCTTCCGGGACGCAGGGGCAGCCGCGACCAGCAGCTAAAGAACGACCGAAACAGCAGCTGCACGGCTCGGGAAGAACAACAGCTTCTTCACTGCTCGGGCAGGAGATTCTTGCAGGCGACCAGCAACTCGGATCTTCATGGAGGGCTCGAGTTTCACGTCATGGAGCACGGGACGGCTGTGGGACGTGCGCGGCAGCTCGGAACAAGCACGGGACGGCTCGGGATAGTGGCTTCTTGGCCGGAACTCACCATTTTGGCCGGATTTTGACCATCCTTTGGCCGGACTTTTTTAGGGTTTCCGGCTACCTTCTTGGTCCAAAACCTTAGGGTTTTT
Source organism: Eschscholzia californica (assembly GCF_041429995.1). Taxonomy (NCBI): domain Eukaryota; kingdom Viridiplantae; phylum Streptophyta; class Magnoliopsida; order Ranunculales; family Papaveraceae; genus Eschscholzia; species Eschscholzia californica. The sequence goes on along the minus strand of NW_028238309.1, from coordinate 24,809,047 downwards.
ACTACCTTCATCATTGCCTTGCTTTCCCTTGTGTTTGATTTGGTTTTTGGTTGAAATTTCTTAGAGAGATAAAGCTTGGTGAAGCTTTAATGGTGGAGGGTTCTAAATGAAGAAGATGAGTCTGGTTGCTAAGGGGAGATCTGATTTTTGCTCGGGGAGATCCATTATGCACTGTTAAGGGGAAATCCAGAAATTTGCTAAGGGGAGATTGGCTGGACCTTAACTACTCAAAATTTCCGACGAACCTAGCCTCGAACCACATCGAAAAAGGGGGATTTCTCATCATTTTCTTTTCATTTATTACTTATCACCATGTTAGCTAAATCAAGTGTGTCGTTAATGAGATGAGATGTGATGAATTTGTGATTATCTATGTGATGATTTAATGTTTTGATAATAAATTGATGTTCTCTTATTTTGATTACTTGTTTCAATCGTTTTTCATGTGTCTTATCAAGTACTTCACATAGTTAATCGATTAGGCAAAGTGATCGATATCGATCGTAGTCTAGATCCAAATTTCATGTGTCTTGTCATGCACTTCACATAGTTAGGCGGCTAGACGACATTTTCGATGATTCGGTTTTAATTGTTTGGGAAGTTTGTTTGACTAAGTATTATCTCCGGACATACGTAATGCTTATGAACATCCACCGTAGGAATCGAGACTAGGTTTGTATCAATATATTCGATTGGACCGTAAATAGTTGTAGGTTCACCACAACGGATTCCCGGACCTCGACACTTCTCTCACTTATTTGTTGCCTCCCTACTCTTGTTCCTTCAACTCCTCTCTCGAATCTCTCTCGCCCTCTCACATTGATATTTTAGTTTGTTTTACTTCCTTTATTCTCTTAGTGCTTATTCGTTTAAAAACCTTTCATTATCTTCATTTACTTGCGCTTTTGTCTAAGTAAGCCTTTGATATCTGAACCGACGAATAAGACCATTCGATATCCAAACTACATTCCTATCCTTGGATCGATCCTGGCTTTGCCGGATTACTACTTGATACCTCCGCTTGGGTGTGCAACCTTTTCCGGTGCATCAATATGCATGAACTAATAATGAACTAGAATCTGAAAGAAGAATATCTGGATTCGCTTTCCCACGAACTAGATTCCATTAACTTTATCTCGAAGAAGATGAGAGCTCCAATTGTCGCTCCTCTACTTGAGACACCCGAGTAAATAACTTGATCTCTCTTCTTTGATGTCCGCTAGAACTGCATTGAAGGTTGAGAAGAAGAACTATTTTTCTTTTGTCTCCATAAATAGTTTGGGAGTTTTTTTTTCTCTAAAACCCTCTCTCTCCACTTAGCTGTATATTGTGAGAGAGATGATGTTTTCTCTCGAGAAAAATCCAACAACCTTTTCTGTTCTCTAATGACCCTTATGTAGAGAAACCTTAATCAGAATTTGGGTCCAATTAGGTATCCATAAGAGTCCCAGAAAAGATAAAGTCAGAACTATTTCTGACCCGAAACCCTAATGGGTTTCTCCAAGTGCTATGGCCGGCCATATCAGCCATTATGGGCATGATATGCCCGACCCATTGACATCACACGGCCGGCCATCGGTTGCCCCTAACCGGGTATGATTCGGGCACCCATCCAGCGTTTAGAATATCCTCTTTCGAGCCCGATTCTTTCTATCTTTTGGCACTATAAGACTGGATTATATCCATCTATAGGCAAGCTCCCGTGAGTCAACTCTCTCCGATCAAGCTACCACTCTTTGGTGTAACCCGTTGTAGGATACAGTCTATGTTAGCCGCGGATTACCGAAGTGATCCGACGATCGTAAGCGGCTTTTAGCTAAGCATTACGATCTCTAATTGAGCCGAACTAGATGAACTTCCGGATAAAGTCATCGTTATCCTACCTGACAAATTGTACGCATTGCCATCTTGGGAAGGCAGAAGCATGCCACACGCTTACTGGCTTAATTCCAAATCTTCCCAAAGATCTCAGACGGCCAAAATCTTATGTATATAAGTGACTTGGGCTTCAAGAGTTTTGAAGGAGGAAACTGTAGGGTTACGTATGTATCTAATATACTATCTAGTGTTTATTGCGGAATCTCAAACATTTATATGTTAACACTAGACATCCAGGATCGATATTTACATGACTAATCAATGAACTAGAATGGAAAGAAGATTACCTTAATCGCTTTCCCCCGAACAAAATTCTGACTAGATTCGGAAGATCAAGAACTCCAACTGTAGTTCCTCTACTTGAGACACAAGGGGTATGACTTGAACACTCTCCTTCGAGTCAGCTAGGACCTTCTTGAAGGTTGAGATGAAGAACACTTTCTTCTTGACTAGATAACCGAAAAAACTCCTTTTTCTCTTTCTTGCTTTGTCTTTCTTAAAAAGCTCTCTTAACTTTGCTCTTGATTGCATACATAATTATGTCTAATGAGGTCTATTTATAGGGAACATAGTGTAGGAGTTTGTCCCAAACTAGGATTCCTAAAATATCTCACTTAAGATATATCCTTCGAAGTCCCACATAAAACCAAATTAGGGCTTATGGTGTGGCCGGCCATTATAGCCCATTATGGGCTTTGTGGCCGACCCACTTAAGGGTCTAACCGGCCATGTGCTGGCTGGCCCCTTTCTAAGGTCGCACTCCCAGGCCTCTCTTTTAGCCCGGGTTTATGTATACTTGCCCGGACTCTTCCGAACACTAAATAATGGATCCAATCCACCTATTTGCCACTTTATATCTAGTCAATCTCTCTCCGTTCAAACCATCACTCTTATGTGCAACCCTTGTAGGATCCGGTCTATGTTAGCCGCGGATTACCGAAGTCATCCGACGATCGTAGTTGGCTTCTAGCTAAGCATTACGACCCCTAATTTGACCGGACCAATGATCTTCCGTATAAGGTCATTATGATCCTATTCGCCAAATCGTACGCATTGCCATCTTGGTCAAAGGACATTCCCTTAGAAGGATACCATTCCTTCGGACCGAGGGAATATATCCTTCAGTCTCCCACTAGTACTTAGAACAAGTGCAATGCTCGATTCCCATGTCTTTTCATATCTCATCTGATATGTCATACTTATCAGGCTTTCTTGATCCCGAGAACAAACTGTCAAATCTAATGATTAACTCTTAATCCATTTGAGCATGACCATGCAATTTTCAGTTGTTTCTAATCAAGTGGCCCGGAGATATTTTATCCTGATTTTACTCAGGAAGAGATATTCCATTCTTGTACTCCCACTCAATTATATGTCTATCCTGTGTCCCCCAGTAATCCGCCTTTATAACCTCCTTTTACGGCGTGGCGTTTAACGGTACCAAAGTTCGACATTCCTTACATAAACTGAGCGAGTACTCATGTTTTGAGGAACCTCTCCGATTTGCTAAATGTGAGTTATGACATCTTACGACTTCTTCTCCTGAAGTACTCTCACTTGGCGGGTTTCCAGTGTATCAGCTTATACACCCATGAAGTTGACTTTGAATACTCCTATTTCTATAGCCCAAGAAACAGCGCTATCTCGTCAGTCACTCATGCTAGTCTTCTTAAGGCACTCCCGGGCCTCCCTTTTAGCCCGGGTTTATGTATACTTGTCCGGACTCTTCCGGACACTAAACAATGGATCCAATCCACTTATTTGCCACTTTATATCTTGTCAATCTCTCTCCGTTCAAACCATCACTCTTATGTGTAACCCTTGTAGGATCGGTCTATGTTAGCCGCGGATTACCGAAGTCATCCGACGATCGTAATTGGCTTCTAGCTAAGCATTACGACCCCTAATTCGACCGGACTAATGATCTTCCGTATAAGGTCATTATGATCCTATTCGCCAAATCATACGCATTGCCATCTTGGTCAAAGGACATTCCCTTAGAAGGATACCATTCATTCGGACCGATGGAATATATCCTTCAGAAACATCTCCAAGAGAATCCATCTACTCCGCAGGATATCTACGCAGAATCCTTGAACATAAGAACTCTTAAATATCTAAGTACAAGATAAACTCAAAAGGAAACCCTAAATCTCCCAAATACCAAAGATTAATCTGAATCTCGAACAATGGATCTCAACCGCTTCATCCACACACGTCTATTAATAGTCGCTCCAAAGCAACCTATAAAAGGTCATCAAATTATCTTCAACAAGGGAATGACTCAAGGTTCATTCAATACTCAATTTTTAAACTGCAAAGAGCAATCTGACTGTCTTGAGCGTCAGAGAGGTTTCCAAACTCTTTGCAGGTTTTCCCAAGGGTTTCAAGAGCGGGAATTAAAGAAGCAGAATCATCCATTCAGACGTGATCCAATATGAAGTCTTTTATTCCAGACTGATGACTGAAGGAGATGTCCTTCGACCAAAGATGCAGTGCGTGCAATTTGTCGGATAGGACAATTGATGAAGAAGATCGTCAAGTCCGGTTGATTTAGGGGTCGTAGTGTTTAGCTAGAAACCAACTACGATCGTCGAATTACGAAGTAATTCGCGGCTAACTTCGATCGGATCCTACAACGGGTTACACATAAGAGTGGCTATTTAATAGAATGATATAACTAGTGGGAGTGAGATATATAATCATGGAAGAGTCCCATAAATATGTCTCATAGGCGTAAAACAAGTTTAGGCAAAGATAGACAAAAAAACCCGAAAAAAGGGTTCTGGGCCTAGAGCCAAAAAGGGACTTTTTGGGCTCGGATTGGGCTGAAAATTAGAGGGTCGGTTTCCCTAATAGGTTAGACCAAATATCCCAATTTTGGATGGTTTTGGACGTCACCTCCTCAAGGAATTGAGAAAATATCAACTAGTTGCTATTTTCGACTATTTCCTTAATCTTATTCAAAAGGGTCTTTTAGGAAACCAAATTGGAGGTGGTCTCTTATTAGGGTTCTATATAATGACCCTTAGGGAAGTGAATAAGGTGTGGAATTTCTCTTAGAGCCTTCTTACTCTACAACATCAAGTAGAGAAGAGAAAGTGGGTCAATTCCCAAAAGCTATCATCTAGTCCTTCATGAAGAAGTGTTCTTCTTATCAAACTACCATTAGAGTTCTAGCTAGCTTTCAAGGTGGGCGATTAAGTAGACCATTCCGTGTCCCAAGTAGAGGAGATACAATTGGAGCTCTTGATCTTCTAAAGCGATTGGAAAGGTTAGAGGGAAACTAGCGATTAAGGTAATCTTTTAGACTCTTAGTTAATCATTAGTTTATGCATGTGATCCTGGGATACCAATGTTAGACATGTGATGGCTGAGATTCCGCTAAACGACATTAGTAGACACCACCAATTTCCGATAATAACTAGATTGACATTTTCTAACATCAGCAATATGCGCTAGATAGAGGGGGCAATTCGGTAACCCGAGCCTTTCAATTCTTCATAGAATTATATTTTACTAATTTGTGCAGGCCGTGCTCCAAAGATGTCTACACAAGAGATACTCACAACGAAGCTGGACATTCTTGTCTAGAGGAGTTGATGGCCGAGGTCAAGCACTTTACGACAAAAAAGCTTCGCGACGATGAAACCATACGAAGCCTTCAAAAATCCTCTTCAAAGATAAAGAGAAAATTAGTTCGGTTATGGAAAGTCAGAGAGAAGATGGAGAAAGTAAAAAATCTCTCACGAAAGCTCTTCTCAACACTGACAACGCCTTCACGACACACCCTGATGCAGATCGAATAGAAAATCTGAGGCAGTTATAAAGAAAAAAAGAGCAAGCTCGAGCCGAGGAAATACGTTTTGAGTTATGACGTCTTCTAGTGTTCTAAGCAGAATCTCAGACATCTAATGTCTAACACTAGTATCCTCAAGATCTCATGCATAAGCTAAAGATGAACTAAGAGGTTTAGTGATTTACCTGAATCGCTAATTCCCACGGACTGATTTGATTTCTTTCTCGAAGACAAAGAGCTTCAATTGTAGCTCCTCTACATGAGACACCCAAGCAATCGACTTAATCTCCTGCCTTACAAGTTAGCTAAAACTTCCCTGCAGTTAGACGAAGAACTCCTTCTTCTTTAGACTAGACTGACAGTTGGGAACTAATATCTCTTTACTTGATGTTTATAAGATAGACATTTCTCTGAGAATTTCCACACCTATTTCTGTTCTAATGAGACCCTTATATAGAATCCTAGGAGTCAGAATCTCAATCGAACAAAGATTCGTTAATGGCCACAGAAATAGATATCTGAATCCCATTCAGATTAGGATCCCAGATGAATGAATCATCTGAAAACCCTAATTAAGGTGGTTGGCCGACCATGTCTTGGCCGCCCCTCCTTTGGGCGGTTCTTAAGGCCGACCCATTACCCCTTTTTATTAGGCTTTTGCTATCTTTGTCTTGGCCTTTTGGGCATATTTATGGATCTAATCCATACTTATATGTTTCATCCCTCTAGTCTAGAGGAAAAGGGATGCTAACCTGTTTGTTAATATTTGGACCTCCTTCCTAGTTCCCGGGCTGGGCATATCCTTCAATGTTGCGATGTTAGCCGGGTTGGCTTCCATTCCTCTATGACTTACCATGAACCCAAGAAACTTTTCCGAAGTTACTCCGAATGCGAACTTTTCCGGATTTAACTTTGTTAGAAGTGACTCGAATATGGATTGGTATCGAACCCGGTTTCGCGCCAACCCGTTCGGTCTCGGCGCCGAATTTTGGACCCGTTAGCGGAGCTGATTACTGAGACAGGCAAAACATGTCAGTACTCCATTGGCAGCTCACTTCAAGCTTTCAGGGGGAACTGTCACCAACAACTGATGACGAGGCGGTGTATATGTCTCGGGTGCCTTATGCAAATGCAGTAGGTAGCATTATGTATGCTATGGTGTGCACAAGGCCTGATATTTCACATGATGTTAGTGTAGTAAGCAGATACATGGGCAAACTCGGGAGAGGTCATTGGCAGGCTGCGAAATGGATACTGCGGTATCTGGGAGGAACTGCAGAGCTTGGTTTGGTTTACAACAAAGGGCTGATACTTTTGGTTCAGTAGTTGGTTTTGTAGATTCGGATATTTCGGTAGATCTTGATAGGAAGAGCTCGCTGACGGGTTATACGTTCACACTCTGCGGGAGTGCCATTAGTTGGAGAGAAGTGCTGCAGTCGTTGGTAGCGCTGTCTAAAACGGAAGCTGAGTACATGGCAGCAACATAGGCGGTGAAGGAGGCAATATGGCTGAGTGGTTTAGTTCGGGATTTGGGCCTGAAGCAGGAGGTGGCAGAGGTCTACCTCGACAACCAGAGTGCTATTCATTTGACTAAAAATCAAATGTATCATGATAGAACTAAAAACATTGACGTCAGGTATCACTTTATCAAGGACGTGATTGAACAAGGGAAGATCACGATGAAGAAGGTTTCTACGACAAAGAATATTCAAGCATTGCTTAGACTTGATTGGGATTTCCAGATGTTAGCCCTACCAGGGCTGGAGCGACGTTGACTTAGAGGCGCTGAGCTATGATGGTGGTAGATCTAAGTCAAGAGGAGCATATTCAAGTCAAGGTGGAGAATTGTTAAAAGTGACTCGAATATGGATTTGTATCGAACCCAGTTTACGACCCGCCAACCCGTTAGCGGAGTTGATTACTGAGACAGAGTTGGTATGCGAAGCAGGCCTGTGTGGCAGAACTGGACTCCGGGACAGAGCTGGAATGCGGAAGCTAGGATTATGTCGGTGATTTGTGTTACCTGTGTATAATGTCAGTTGTACAGAGAGTCGGTTGTACAGAGAGTCGGTGAGGCGGTGGGATTAGGGTTTAGTGGCTATATAAACTAAACCCTAAGGAGATATCAGTAAGCACAATCTCACGAATCTCTTGTGTAAACTTGTTTGCTTATCATAGTGGAAATCACCGCGCCGTTGTCGTCGTGGAGTAGGTCTCACCAACCGAACCACATAAATCTCTGTATTCTGTCTTGATTGTTCTTTACTATTCCTATTGCTTGTCTTGGATTACTCGTATTGATCACATTAAACCCCGATTGGCATAACAAACTTCACGTCGTAGGCCTGGAGCATGTCAAAAGCTATTTTGAGATTTGGTATTAGGTTTTTGCGGGTCCTACTCTTCACGATCATATCGTCTACGTAGCATTCAACCGTCTTTCTGAGCTAATCTCCAAATACTCTATTAACTAGGCGTTGGTAGGTTGCCCCGGCGTTCTCAAGGCCGAAGGACATCTGTTGGTAATAGTACAACCCCCGGCCTGTCAGGAAGGCGATGTGTTCCTTGTCGGCCCAGTGCATAGCTATCTTGTGGTATCCTGGGAAGGCATCCATGAAGCTGAGAAGCTCATGACCTGACGTGGAGTCTACTATTTGGTCGATAGACGACAGAGAGAAGCTATCCTTTGGACAAGCCTTGTTGAGGCTGGTGAAATCTATGCACATCTTCCATGTATCATTTTTCTTTCGCACGAATATCACATTGGCCAACCAATCAAGGTATCGTGCTTCCCGTATCACTCCTGAGGTTAGCAGTTTGTCATCTTGTTTCGCAAACTATGTTTGCTTATCTAGTGCAAAATTCATCTTTTTCTGTTTGACGGGTCAGCTGTAACATCCCATGTTTTTAAGGTTGGTTGAGGGACTAATTAACATTTTGGTCAAGTCAAGATAAGGGTTAAATCTGCAACTTGTTCTGATTTCAGGGGTTGTTTTGCAATCCGGCCAAAACTAGGGACTAAAATGATAGTTCGTGAGAATGATGGATAAGAGAAAACAAAAATCAGATTTCTTTCTATGTTCGATCATGTCAATTGGGGTTAGGGTTTGGAGGAGTATTCGTCGGATAGATCTTGAGAAATAATGAATTTTGATTGGTCTTGTAGAATGATCGGACATGGTTCGACTATTGTTTCGTATTCTACAATTTTCTTCGCTATCGAATTAACGGGAACCACATAATTTCTTCATGATTAGTCGTGGGAGGAGGAAAAAAGAAAAAAAAGTTAAATTGGGGTTCATATAGTAATTAATGAGAGTTGAATTAGTAGGTTTTATATATTTTGGAATCGGTTTATAAAGAGTATATAAATGAAGGACCTAAAATGGATTAATTTTGGATGGCCACTTTAATGAATAACATGTGGCAACCTTACCATTTATGTAAACACAAAACCTAAACCCCCTTATAGCCTACAAGTGCCCACCAAATCCCACCTTTTAAACCCACTTTCTTTTATGTTTTCAAATTCACATTCCAGACAAGAGAAACCGGGAGCAGTGAGTCAAATCCAGTTTTTGGTCCAGAAATAGTTACGATATTCCTTCGTCGATTTGTTCGCATTAGGTTGTAGGAATTCAATGAAACTTGTTCCAGGTAATCCTATTCGACTTGTTCTACATGTTTAGCGGTTCAGAATTTTCAATTTCGTCCGAATTTGGTGGTTTTACGATAGTTATTTCGTATACTGTATAGTTGTACTAATTTCTTTAGAGTTCGAACTTTGGAGTTATTTAGACGATTATTATTCAATTTCTTCGAATGATTTGTGTTCAGGATCATGTTTAAAATATTATGAGCTATTTCGGGGTGTCTAAATATAGAGGAGGTGCTGCTGAATTTTATTAATACTCGAATATCATATTTGGTCTAGTTTTGGGAATAAATTGGAATAGAGATCGTTACCCTAATTTTGTCATATTTCATATGAATTGACAGTTTCAGTTATAGATTTATACGATGGGGTCATTATATGATTTTTCAGCTTATAATGGATCTAAAATGTAAATAGGGTTTATGGGAAGTTGGTCGGTTGGTTTATATATATTTTGGGTACTCAGTATACAGAGGTATGAAGTTAGATATCGATAAATTTGGTTATACTCGAAGTCTTCTGAAGTTGGCGCATTTCTCTTACATTCTGAGTTTTCATAATTTTCTTTTATTTGTTGTTTTTGTCGTGCGAAGGTTCTTCGTTTAGAACCTAATGTTTGTATCGGTTCTTTATGGTTTTGATAGAGGGGGGAGGCGGAGCTTATCGTTGACGATTTTGTTACGGTTTCGACGGAGCAGAAATACCGCCAGGTAGGGGTTCGGAATCCTTGATCCAGCATGATTTTATAAATAATGAATATGCTAGATTCTATAGTTATATATGCGCCATTATAACTAGAGTTTAGGTAGCATGAAACTCGATTTTAAGTGATGAATTGAAATATGCTTGAACTATTTTGATGCGATACGAGAAATGTTTTCGAACTGTTTTGCGATGATTGCGAACTACTTAGGATTTTGTTGTATGTACCCGACTGCGGATTATGTCAACCTACGGGCACGTAGCCATTGAGAGTAGGTGAATGTGGACATGGGTCTGACCCGTGTGAGACCGGTGAGGTGAACGACACTAGTCATGAGACCTGTGGGAGTAGAGTACTTCACTTGCTGGCCATTGGTGCTCGTGCCTCCAGTTCGAGGTTCAGGGACGTACACCTGACCGCTCGTCTGGGAGGTGACATTGATTGGGAATCCTTCTGCTTTGTGGCGATATGACTCTTGGTTGTTCCACTTCCATGTTTGATAAGATAATGAATCGAATGAGAATATTGGTTTTGATATACGAATGAAACTGATTTGAATCGAATATGAGAATACTGGTTTTGATATACGAAAGAAACTGATTTTGAAAGATCGCATTAGATGCATGACAGGGTACCGAAGAGAATGAGGTCCAAGTCCTTCCATGGTAATTGGGGGACGGCTCTCTTATTCGAACTCGGTGATCAAAAACGTATTTAGATACTTAAGGTATATATATGTATCATGAGGTAAATCTTCAATGATTGCGGAGTCCCTTAGTGGGAGAGGGGCTTACGGGCTTACCGGCTAGGGGTAAGTCTCTTTCTCGAGGAGAAGTTAGTGCATTAGCTAGTGCCTAAATGGGCTGGTACTATCTAACGCACTCTAGGCTCTCCTGAGGATCTCCCCTCTTATTGGGAGTGCACCATGGGTGGGCAGCTAATCACTACTATTGCTTGCTAGATAAACAGTACCATAGTAGAGGATAACAAATCCTACCACCATACCACTTATTTCAAAAGAATTCTGAGAAGAATACAATCAATAAAGGAAAGGAAGAAGCAGTGAAGATATTCGATAAAAAGGTTGTTGAAAAAAAAAAGAAAAAAAAAGAAAGAAAGGAAAAAAGTAAAGAAGGGTTAAAACCAAAGAAAGATGAAAAAGAAGAAATTTTCAAAGGAGTAAAGTTCCGAAGATATTAAAGAGTCTATATCCTCAGAAAACCTACAATTCTATTTCACCATAATATCTGTTACCTTTAGGACGGTACTGTTAGATAGTTAATCAGGTGAGAAGATGAGTGAGCTTCCCCATCCGTAGTAAAGTGGTTGAATTCCTTCTATGAGATCGTCTCTCTGAAATTTTAGTTCTTCTTGAAATCATGTGTTGAGTCCATTTCCATACTCATACTCACACATGCGAGTAAACCATTCTGAGTGATTTTTATTTCTGAATGTATGTCTGTGAGGCTGAAGTCGAGGCGAAATGTATTAGGATAGGGATTGAAGTTTTACTTTCTTAGAACTGAAATGGTGGTCATATGGCCTAGCAACAAATACTATGAGTCTAGATTACTAGTGAGAAAATTTTAGTACTTGAATAGTGTCTCAAACTTTGATCTTCTTCTATTAGCTTTCTAAAGTCTGACGTTGGATGAACTGGTTCTGTTTTGACTCCGCTTAAAATCTAAATAGTTTGAACCCTATTGTATCTTGAAATATGAATTTTGTGGGTGTATTCACTGGAAACCCTCACGAGACACAACTCGTCCACTAGGGTAAACCTATGGGTTTAACGGTTTGTTGCACGTGCTAAGTGCAATCGCGATTGCCTGCGAAAGTGAGTTAGGACCATATCCATCACTAATTTGGCCATCTCTATACATATGTCGGTATTCAGCTAGTGTCATACGAGATCGATCATGCTCAAATGGTCCATTCCCCTCTCTAATCGAAACATCCCTACACATCCGTTGGTATTCACCTAAGGTCATATCAGGTCGGTTAGTGCGGGGAATCCTCGAAACAAGCTCATCATCATCAACATCGAATGGCCAACCGTTATAAGAACGGGCCATGATCTAACAATATTCAAAGATGGTAACACATAATCACAAAACGGAAACTAACAATTATAGAACTAAATAATCGCACAAAAGTAAGAAGGAAGAGCTAGAATGCGATACTATCGACTTTTCGCTTTACTTCTCGATTCCTTCCTTTCCTTCGCTTCTATGTCTCTTCTGGCTATTTCCTTGAATTGGTACCTAAAAAAAATAAACTTAAGAAAATAGAAAAACAAATCAAGCACAAATGTCTAAGTAAGAAATTAACACTAAACTAATGAACAAACAGACAAACGATATCCAAATTACTGAACCTATCCCCGGCAGGGGCGCCAAAAACTTGATAGGCCTAAAATAGGTCTATTCCAGCAAGTATACGAGGTCAAGTTATAGTATGTTAGTAAATTCGTGAATCGTCCCAAGGGATAGGTAGGCAACTTCGGAAATTGACGGCGAGTTTAGCCCAATAATCAAAATGTCAATAACTAACTTAGACTAAAGCACACACACACCCCACTTCATAAATTTGATGATTGATTTGTAAGAAACAAGAAAACGAATAAAACTAAATAAACTATCTAAGAGAGAGGTAAGAGGATATCTAAGGTTATAAAATCCACCGCATAATTTCACTTTATAAAACAAACACTTAATTATTTAAATCTCTTTTGTATTTACTCGAGATCCAAGATAACGAACTATTTGGATTCCGGATGATGTTCTAGATAAAACAATTTTATAATAACTAATTCTAATTGTCTTCCTTATAGAGATTCGGATCGCTTAACTATTATTCATCATCTAAAAAGCATACTCCATCTAACAACTTAATGAAAGTATGAAATATCTAATTATGAGGCATGAGTGATGGAAAGAAAATCCAATCCATATAGATAAACAATCAATAGGCATTAAAGCACATCAAGGGATTTTAATTAATCAAGAACAAGTATCACAAAGATCCAAAATGGGTTTCATTTACAACCTTAGATTGCTAAGTTAACTATACATGGAATCTAGAGTAACATTCATTGACATTGTAAAATAAATGAAAATACTAACAACTTGGATTTGGAGAAAGACGAAAGTAACGGGCTTCATCAATTATAGATTCGGTTTTATCTTTCTATCTTCTCTTTTACTTGACTATTATTATTGAACCATGTATTTAATATCCATGGGTTCTAACTCTTCCACTAGGATAGAGGATGAAACCCTAACATGAGTATTTGAATTCTAGTATCATATTTTTTTTATTATCTCTTTTAATGTGCTTATAGTTTCAAAATTAATCGTACTTCGGTTAGTCTAATAAACTAACAACTAGGATTTGAATTGCAATATATTTTAAGTGAAGTGGGTTATGGGTTTAGTTAATTGAGAAGGGTCTTTTATAGTTTTATCTTCCGAAAATTAAAGATTGATTTCTAACAATTTTTGAGTTATCAAAGAGGGATAATAATTTGAATTAGATATTAGATTTGAATATGATTGTTAGTGGTGAATTCCAATATCCTAGATTTACCAACTTATAATTTTCCTCACAAATTTATTTCGTTTTCCAAATTCTCCAAATTTTAGTTTTTCAAATATCTTCTCTAAAATCAATTGTCCACTTTCCTAGTTTATTAGTTATTTTAGGTTTAGGTTTAATTCCAAACAAATCTTCGTGCAATCGACTTCGTAATACGTATCATATTCACATACGGTTCGTGCACTTGCGAGTTTTAATTTGGTCTAGTTAGCCTAGTATTTAGGTTAACTAGATTTCACATCATAACGCATACCTGACTTAGCGTAAAAAGTCCCCAAAAGTAATTTTGAGAAAATTCCTACCCATACTAAGATACCCTTTGCGCCCTTGATCGTGGATGGTGGGTGTGGGTCGGCCTTCGCAGAGTGTCATTCTCCATCTTGGGACAATGCGGGTAGACTCAAAGAAGGGGTCTACACGTCTAAATGGTTTTTCCCAACGAGATCAGCAATAGAGTTTTGGATACTCGAGGCAAAAGGAGAAATTAGGCATTCATACATGCAATCTATCAACCAAGAGTCATAAGAGTATGATCATTGAAGTAGTTCGCTCACCTAGGACGACGGAGTTGAGGGCAGGGCCCTAGTCCGCTTGACTCCAGATTACTAGGATCTTGTAATCACGTTATCAATGAGGGACGATTTTTATTGAATAATGTGGGAAAATGAATTTTTTTCGAAAAAACGATAACCAGTTTCAATACTTTGCAATTCTTTTATGTAGTTTTAAGATGATAAAAGAGAACTTCAACTTTCGTTCACTTCTCGAGAAGGAGAAGCTGAATGCACACAACTTCCTCGAATGGGAGAGGAACCTGAGAATACCCTCAGGATGGAAGGCAAGCAAGGTGTGCTAGACACTCCTATTCCAATATTGGATTCCAGTTCGATCCATGAAGAAAAGGAACATGAAAAGAAAGTACGACAAAAAGCGGAACCAGTAACGTGTCTGATGTTGGCAACCATGGAACCCGCTCTTCAAGAGCAGTTCATAGACATGGATGCTTACTGTACTGCCCAATCGGGGTTAATGTGAACAATACGAGTAATCCAAGACAAGAAAAAGGAATAGTAAAGAACAATTAAGAAAAGAACACAGAGATTTACGTGGTTCGGTTGGTGAGACCTACTCCACGGCGACAATGGCGCGATGATTTCCACTATGATAACCAAACAAGTTTACACAAGAGATTCGTGAGATTGCGCTACTGATATCTCCTTAGGGTTTAGTTTATATAGCCACTAAACCTTAATCCCACCTCCTCACCAACTCTCTACAACCGACTCTCTCTACAACCAACATTATACACGGATAACACTAATCACCGACATAAGCCTAGCTTCCGCATTCCAGCTCTGCCTCGGAGTCCAGTTCTGCCTCACAGCCCTGCTTCGCGTACGAGCTCTGTCTCAGTAATCAGCTCCGCTAACGGGTTGGCGGGTCGTAAACCGGGTTCGATACCAATCCATATTCGAGTCACTTCTAACAATTCTCCACCTTGACTTGAATATGCTCCTCTTGACTTCAATCTGCCTCCATCATAGCTCAACGCCTCTGAGCCATCGTCGCTCCAGCCCTGGTAGGGCAAACATCTGGAAATCCCAATTAAGTCTAAGCAATGCTTAAACTTGAAAGTTGTAACTGCCTTGGTCAACATATCCGCTGGATTCTCTGCCGTAGAAACCTTCTTCATCGCGATCTTCCCTTCTTCAATCACATCCTTGATAAAGTGATACCTGACGTCAATGTGTCTAGTTCTCCCGTGATACATTTGATTTTTGGTCAAATGAATAGCACTCTGGTTGTCGAGGTAGACCTCTGCCACCACCTGCTTCAGGCCCAAATCCCGAACTAAACCACTCAGCCATATTGCCTCCTTCACCGCCTATGTTGCTGCCATGTACTCAGCTTCCGTTTTAGACAGCGCTACCAATGACTGCAACACTTCTCTCCAACTAATGGCACTCCCGCAGAGTGTGAACGTATAACCCGTCACTGGTTCAGACCCAAATTCTGAACTAAACCACTCATCCATATTGCCTCCTTCACTGCCTCTATTGGTGCCATGTACTCAGCTTCCGTTGTAGACAAAGCTACCACCGACTGCAGCACTGCTCTCAAGCTAATGGCACTCCCGCAGAGTGTGCACGTATAGCCCGTCAGCGACCTCTTCCTATCAAGATCCCCCAAGAAAATCCGAATCTACAAATCCAACTACCGAACCAGAAGTCTCAACCCTTCCATCACTAATTTGGCCATCTCTATACATATGTCGGCATTCAGCTAGTGTCATACGACATCGATCATGCTCAAATGGTCTATTCCCCTCTCTAATCGAAACATCCCTACACATCTGTTGGTATTCACCTAAGGTCACATCAGGTCGGTTAGTGCGGGGAATCCTCGAAACAAGCTCATCATCATCAACATCGAATGGCCAACCGTTATACGAACGGGCCATGATATAACAATATTCAAAGATGGTAACACATAATCACAAAATGGAAACTAACAATTATAGAACTAAACAATCGCACAAAAGTAAGAAGGAAGAGATAGAATGCGATACTATCGACTTTTCGCTTTACTTCTCGATTCCTTCCTTTCCTTCGCTTCTATGTCTCTTCTGGCTATTTCCTTGAATTGGTACCTAAAAAAAATAAACTTAATAAAATAGAAAAACAAATCAAGCAAAAATGTCTAAGTAAGAAATTAACACTAAACTAATGAACAAACAGACAGACGATATCCAAATTACTGAACCTATCCCCGGCAGGGGCGCCAAAAACTTGATAGGCCTAAAATAGGTCTATTCCAGCAAGTATACGGGGTCAAGTTATAGTATGTTAGTAAATTCGTGAATCGTCCCAAGGGATAGGTAGGCAACTTCGGAAACTGACGGCGAGTTTAGCCCAATAATCAAAATGTCAATAACTAACTTAGACTAAAGCACACACACACCCCACTTCATAAATTTGATGATTGATTTGTAAGAAACAAGAAAACGAATAAAACTAAATAAACTATCTAAGAGAGAGGTAAGAGGATATCTAAGGTTATAAAATCCACCGCATAATTTCACTTTATAAAACAAACACTTAATTATTTAAATCTCTTTTGTATTTACTCGGGATCCAATATAACGAACTATTTGGATTCCGGATGATGTTCTAGATAAAACAATTTTATAATAACTAATTCTAATTGTCTTCCTTATAGAGATTCAGATCGCTTAACTATTATTCATCATCTAAAAAGCATACTCCATCTAACAACTTAACGAAAGTATGAAATATCTAATTATGAGGCATGAATAATGGAAAGAAAATACAATCCATATAGATAGACAATCAATAGACATTAAAGCACATCAAGGGATTTTAATTAATCAAGAACAAGTATCACAAAGATCCAAAATGGGTTTCATTTACAACCTTAGATTGCTAAGTTAACTATACATGGAATCTAGAGTAACATTCATTGACATTGTAAAATAAATGAAAATACTAAGAAATTAATGGAAAGAAATCACCAAGAATGTTCAAATTCCATATCCTCATGTATCTCCAATTTGTCCAAGATTTGCTCCATTTGTGCTCAAGAATTTTACTCCAAGAATTCCAAGTAATAGCTATTTTATTGCACCCAATTAAGAAAAAGAAAGAGAAGGAAGAAATTAGATGTAGAAAGAAGTTGGAAAGAAGAGATGAAAGGAGATAAAGATGATAGAAGAATATGGAAGAAAGAAAGAGATGACTATTAATGAAAGAATAATAGTGGTAGAGAGGAAGCAGTAGTAGTAGTAGTAGAGAAAGATGGAAAAAGAATGGAAAAGATGGATTAGGTTGGAGAAAGAAATAGGTAAGAGGGGATTGGTAAGAGGAGGTTGAGAGGGATTTCAAGTCTAAGTGTTAATGAGGGAGCAAGTGCTATTAAATAGAGCTAGGATTTATTAGGACTAAAATGGGAGAAAAAAAGAACAAAGAGGGTATTTCTGTAAATTTCGTATAACCCTAATATCTCCCATTTTAGTGTCTCGCCGCTGCACTAAAATGAAGAGGAAATGAAGCATTAAATGCGTGTAGGGTTTTGGTGGAATTAGCCATGCTAGTGTGCATCTAGGTACATGGGACTAATTTGCAACATACACAGAAATCGTTAGATCTAAATGGCACGGAGGTGGATGTGTATGAGTCATCGGGAGTATTGAAGCTAGGTTGTAGTGTGCCACACTAAATCATTTTCTTTTAAACATATTTTGATGCTCAGCTGCAATACAGGAACTAAGATGAACCAGACCTTAGGTTGCGCCACGTCGCTCATTTAAATCCCACCAGCCAGAAAATTACCCGAAAGTGTCGCACCAGTCTACATTGTTTGACTCCAACTTTGACTATGCATATCTCACTATCCCGGAATCCGAATTGACTTCCGTTTTCTCCTACGAGCTCGCCTTGGTCTCTACTTTTCACCCATGCACTGACTTTGACCAAATTACCAGAATGTCCTCGACTCCAAATGACCAAAATACCCTTCATGCATCTTTTCCTCGTTTTTAACCGTTTTTCACACCTAACTCTACAAAAGACACCTAATCAAGAATACCAATCATTTTATTATAATAAAGACTCGAAACCGACTAACTTGGCTAAATTAAACGACTTAGATGGGACATTTTCATGACCCATCAAACATCCCCAAACTTAGATTTTGCTAGTCCTCGAGCAAAACAAATTAAAAGAAAAACCTAACTCACTTTCGAAGGAATCCCGGTTGCATTTAGCATATGCAACAAGCCGTTAAACCCCTAGGTTGCCCTAGTGGACGAGTGTGGTCTCGTGAGGGTTTCCATAGATGATACCCACAAACATCGATTTTCATAAAACAAAAGGGTCCAACATCCAAATCATAGATAAACATGGTTCATATAGTGAAGGGTTTAAGCATGTCAAAACATAATGAATCAAGTAAACAAGTTCATGTGAAAGCTAAAGATCTCTTCACTAATGGTCTTACCCTAAAATGCAAGTGTCATACCATAATAAGCACATCTATGTTCCGAAGTCACAAAACCTTAATTCCCAAGTTAGTACATTTCGCCTCGACTTAGGGCTCACGGACATACACTCCAAATATGTAATCACTCAAGAATGGTTCGCTCGTATGTGTGAGTGTGATCACTTAACTTGAACTCAACACATAAAAAGGGGTGAGGACAACATTTTGGAACAAATGATCTTCGAAAAGGAATTAGCCACTAAATAGAGTGGGGAAGCTCACTCGCCCTTCTCACCCATTCTACCCTCTAAAAATGTCTTCTAAACTTTAGCGGATACTAGAGATGGATGACGATGGTGGATTCCCGAAAATTTTGACCTCTTCATTATGGTAGAACCTCTTAAGCATCTCAACATTTGTTTCTTGCTTCGAATACTTATTCATGAACAAAAACACCAACAAATATATATACAATCACACATGCTAAAACATACACAAAAATCACTTTTTTTCACTTTTTTTTTCATATCACTTTTTTTCATTTTTTTTTTCATTTTTCTTTTTTTTTTCTTTTTTTTTCTTTTCATAACACAAATACAATCAACCAGAACAAAATACAACACACACAACTCTATTCTTGCAATCAACTTTTCATTTCATACATGCTTTTGACATTCTTCATTCTTTTATCTTATGTCTTCATTTTCGGGATATAAGATGATGGATGGTGATGGAGTATCTGCTTTCCTCTAGTTGGCATTCTCATTGGGTTTCATGGACTACAAGGGCAAGGTTAATTCGCTATCCTAATGTCACTCCTAGAAACTAAGGAAATTGAGCATACGAGATCAAATGAGCTCTTTTATAGGTTACGAGGTTGAGTAGCTCTTCATTCTACTCGGAGTTAGGGCAGAAGAGTACACTCGAATGGCAATTTAGGCTTTGAGCTCTCACATGGGTTAAGTCTCCACTAATGACTACTTTAGGTCTCTTAGAAATGTTTCTTCTTCACTAAGATATCACTCACATGGCACAACACAAACACTAAAAGACTCGACTGTCATGCAAAGGCCATTAGCAATCACAAAACTCATCAACTCGACACATATGCATCAAAATTCTTAAAACTATCACTAGAATCACATGCAAACCTACTCAAAATGTTCAAAATTTTCAAATTTTGGCTAATTTGAACCCTTTTGTCTTTGAAACCCATAGTCATGCATTGGTTATGGTCATATCCCGCATCCCCAAACTTAAAACTAACATTGTCCTCAATGTTCTAAGCATACACTCACCAAAAGATAAAGAGGCACGTCAATCTAAAGAGAAGAGTGGAGAGATATTACCATAACCAAAGGAGATAAAAGATGATACTACCAAGGCTCATGTATAAAGAGGTTCCAAGTTGATGCCAAGCTCGCGCCATCCCCAAACTTGGAACAAACCACGCCTTAGAAGTAAAACATATAAGAAATGCTCCTAAAATATCAACAAATATCATGAGAATGAATCACATAAAAGACATGACCACACACAAATCTACCACTAACGTGGGTATACACGATTGCATTGAGCTATGCAATTAGCCTTTGATTCTCTTGATTTCACACAAGAACACGAGTTATGTCTCATGGAGGGTTTCCAGAGATGATATCCACAAACATCAAGACCCATCTCAATCGGCCTAACGATTATAAAGCAAAAGACGGAAAATTTGGGGGTCAACCCAAAGAAAGCTATATACAAATGGTAATCGTCTCACAACTATGTACAAACTATAAAGTGCAAGTATGACGATTGAAGAAAATAAGCCATCCCCAAACTTAGTGGATGCATGGTCGACTAAGTAAGCATAAATGCTAGGGGCGACGACTAAGAAGTCATCAAAAGGATCGACATACAAGTGAAGGGCTAAGAGGTCAATCGAGGGCAAAAAGTCATCTGCAAGCTTAGTGGATAGAACATCCACCAAGTCCGTAGACATTCTAGGAAAGACGGCTGAAATGTCCCAAAAGGGATCAACAACCGAGTCTGAGATCACGTGAAAGGTTGAATTGGACTCTAAGGGTAAGACAATAGGCTCAGGGACCAAGTCATGGTCCATGGTTTCCTTAGGTAAATGGTCCGACAAACTATCCAACATGTCTCTAGGTACTATGTCATCGATGTCCTCAAAGGCATCTAAAGCCTCATAGTCAGCTATAACATCATGTCTGGCATCTAAGACTGATTCCCTACAAGTTTCGAAAATCGAAAAGTTCAAACTAGTGTCATCCCCAAACTTGTTCATAGAGCCATCATCCTGAATCTCAAAGTCTAATGTAGTCCTATCAAGATGAGATGACACATGGTGAGGAAACGAGACAACAAGGTTATCAGTTTGTTCAAGCTCTTGGGCCCTCTTAGTTGATTCGTCGACATTTAACTTAGTACTAGGGTTAGACGTATTACCCTCGCCATTAGACCTAGTACCCCTCTTGAGTTTGGGGTGGTAAAACCCCTTCCTCGTCGGCTAATAACTGTGAAGCAATCATCTCTAATGGATGATTTAGAGACTCTAATTGATGATTTAGAGACTCAAACCTCTGATGTAACTCTTGTTGTATTTGAATCTGCGTCTGTTCAAATCGATCTTGTGTCTCTTCAAGTTGTAACATCATTTCAGGCAGACGACTCACAGACTCTAATTGAGATTTATATTTAAGAGTCTCTTCATGATAAGGCTCACAAGTGTAATTAAATGAAGACTCTTGATAATAACTCCCACCGTACATAATAGGATCATACCTACCTCTAAAATCATTGGTCTTAGAATAGTGTGGACTATGAGGTCTCTCATACATATTTAGTGTCGGACCATATCCATCACTAATTTGGCCATCTCTATACATATGTCGGTATTCAGCTAGTGTCATACGAGATCGATCATGCTCAAATGGTCTATTCCCCTCTCTAATCGAAACATCCCTACACATCCGTTGGTATTCACCTAAGGTCATATCAGGTCGGTTAGTGCGGGGAATCCTCGAAACAAGCTCATCATCATCAACATCGAATGGCCAACCGTTATAAGAACGGGCCATGATCTAACAATATTCAAAGATGGTATCACATAATCACAAAACGGAAACTAACAATTATAGAACTAAATAATCGCACAAAAGTAAGAAGGAAGAGCTAGAATGCGATACTATCGACTTTTCGCTTTACTTCTCGATTCCTTCCTTTCCTTCGCTTCTATGTCTCTTCTGGCTATTTCCTTGAATTGGTACCTAAAAAAATAAACTTAAGAAAATAGAAAAACAAATCAAGCAAAAATGTCTAAGTAAGAAATTAACACTAAACTAATGAACAAACAGACAAACGATATCCAAACTATTGAACCTATCCCCGGCAGGGGCGCCAAAAACTTGATAGGCCCAAAATAGGTCTATTCCAGCAAGTATACGGGGTCAATTTATAGTATGTTAGTAAATTCGTGAATCGTCCCAAGGGATAGGTAGGCAACTTCGGAAATTGACGGCGAGTTTAGCCCAATAATCAAAATGTCAATAACTAACTTAGACTAAAGCACACACACACCCCACTTTATAAATTTGATGATTGATTTGTAAGAAACAAGAAAACGAATAAAACTAAATAAACTATCTAAGAGAGAGGTAAGAGGATATCTAAGGTTATAAAATCCACCGCATAATTTCACTTTATAATACAAACACTTAATTATTTAAATCTCTTTTGTATTTACTCGGGATCCAATATAACGAACTATTTGGATTCCGGATGATGTTCTAGATAAAACAATTTTATAATAACTAATTCTAATTGTCTTCCTTATAGAGATTCGGATCGCTTAACTATTATTCATCATCTAAAAAGCATACTCCATCTAACAACTTAACGAAAGTATGAAAAATCTAATTATGAGGCATGAGTAATGGAAAGAAAATCCAATCCATATAGATAAACAATCAATAGACATTAAAGCACATCAAGGGATTTTAATTAATCAAGAACAAGTATCACAAAGATCCAAAATGGGTTTCATTTACAACCTTAGATTGCTAAGTTAACTATACATGGAATCTAGAGTAACATTCATTGACATTGTAAAATAAATGAAAATACTAAGAAATTAATGGAAAGAAATCACCAAGAATGTTCAAATTCCATATCCCCAGGTATCTCCAATTTGTCCAAGATTTGCTCCATTTGTGCTCAAGAATTTTACTCCAAGAATTCCAAGTAATAGCTATTTTATTGCACCGAAATAAGAAAAAGAAAGAGAAGGAAGAAATTAGATGTAGAAAGAAGTTGGAAAGAAGAGATGAAAGGGGATAAAGATGATAGAAGAATATGGAAGAAAGAAGGAGATGACTATTAATGGAAGAACAATAGTGGTAGAGAGGAAGTAGTAGTAGTAGTAGAGAAAGATGGAAAAAGAATGGAAAAGATGGATTAGGTTGGAGAAAGAAATAGGTAAAAGGGGATTGGTAAGAGGAGGTTGAGAGGGATTTCAAGTCTAAGTGTTAATGAGGGAGCAAGTGCTATTAAATAGAACTAGGGTTCATTAGGACTAAAATGGGAGAAAAGAGGAACAAAGAGGGTATTTCTGTAAATTTCGTATAACCCTAATATCTCCCATTTTAGTGTGTAGCGGCTGCACTAAAATGAAGAGGAAATGAAGCATTAAATGCGTGTAGGGTTTTGGTGGAATTAGCCATGCTAGTGTGCATACATGGGACTAATTTGCAACATACACAGAAATCGTTAGATCTAAATGGCACGGAGGTGGATGTGTGGGAGTCATCGGGAGTATTGAAGCTAGGTTGTAGTGTGCCACAGTAAATCATTCTCTTTTAAACATATTTTGATGGTTTGCAGCAATACAGGAACTAAGATGAACCAGACCTTAGATTGCGCCACGTCGCTCATTTTAATCCCACCAGCCAAAAAATTACCCGAAAGTGTCCCACCAGTCTACATTGTTTGACTCCAACTTTGACTATGCATATCTCACTCTTACGGAATCCAAATTGACTTCCGTTTTCTCCTACGAGCTTGCCTTGGTCTCTACTTTTCACCTATACACTGACTTTGACCAAATTACCAGAATGTCCTTGACTCCAAATGACCAAAATACCGTTCATGCATCTTTTCCTAGTTTTTAACCGTTTTTCACACCTAACTCTACAACAGACACCTAATCAAGAAAACCAACCATTTTATTATAATAAAGACTACAAACCGACTAACTTGGCTAAATTAAACGACTTAGATAGGACATTTTCATGACTCATTACAAAGGCGAACAAGGCAAGAGTTGCCGAGGAAGCACGAGAAGGATCATAGTCTTTTTTAGGCATTTACTTTAAATTAGTTTTAGTTTTATTTTGAGACATTATCTCTGTAAACTTTAAGAGTTACGGAGAAAGTAAAGTATTTAGGTTAATATTTTATGATGCTCATAAAAATGCCTAGTTAACTTTTGAAACATTAATACCATATGATTCAACCTAGTTATTCTAATCTAGTCATGTATGTTAATTAAGATACGTCTTAAGTAACAAATTTACTAGGCCATCTTGAAAAGGGATGAGTCAACCAATCATGGAATCTTATATCGGATATGAGATAATGATTGATCCAACTAGCATAAACTAGAAGAATACTTGATGAAAGGTCAGTTCAAGGAACAAGACAAAAATGCAGTATGGAATCAATATTGACTATTAGAATTTGATAAAGATCAAAATCTAAGTCAAGGTGACTTTCTTAAAAAGCTGTAATGACAGCTTCTCTTTAAAAGAGATATTGTAATTTGTTAAGACAAAGATCGATTAGATAAGTCATCCGAAAAGTCTTCCAAAATAAATATGACTATATATAACTGCAAACCCACTAAACCCAAAACTGATATGGCTAAAAAGAGAGATCCATACAAGTATGGAATTTTAGAAGGTGTTCTAAAATAATCTCTAATGTCTAAAGACGCTTTAGACATAGTTTCTTTCGAAGAAACAAAAAGGGTTCTTTCACATAACAATGGAACACAATAGGATTGTTGCTCTCCATTATGTCTTGCTTGAAAGGGTTTCAAGAAAGCCAAGTTGGAGAAATTGTCGAATTTGATTTGAACCGAACAACAAATGAGAGTAAGTTGAAACTCTCTGAGAAACTTCTTAAAAGCTAGAAAGGTTTAACAAAATTGTTCACAACCCCGAGTGAGTCTGTAGAGGACCCACTCAAAATTCTATAGCAGAAACCAGACTCTGAATTTTGGCTAAGAACCAAAAGATAGACTAGCACAAGGAAAACGGTAAAACTCCTAAAGCTGTCAAAGTAGGCATGAATGGATGAAAGTCAAGAGAGACACTACAAATAAGAGTTGGTATCTAAACATTAAAAGAGGGAATTCAAAGAGTTTTTTTTCTGATAAAATGAGTTTGAATCTTGTTCAACAAGAAGGTAAGTGGGAGTAAATCAAGTATGTTTTCTGTCCAAGTATGTGAGACATACTAAAATTGGGGAGAACATTGGGAATGTTGGACTAGTTAAGGAACTGATTCAATAAGAGGACACCCCACAAAGGTAAAATAATTTGGGTATCAAAGCCTAGCCTAATAGACAAAGAAGATGATAAAGCTTACTCAAGAAAATCTTGAAGAGGTATAACTAGAAATACTCTTGGAGAGAGATTCTACCCATCTCTTGTAGCAAACTGCTAGGTACGATTCAGAATCTAAAAGACCCCGATGAGCCGAAGCACACATGAAAAACACTTATGCTCGAAGCATAAAATCATAGAGATGATTGAATTTTACCAGAACATCTAGAAATACTTAGAGTATAAAGATGTCGTCGCCCATAAGTTTCAAAGCAGATACTTTAAAATAGTAGAACGGGAGAGCGTTCAAAAAGAAATCTCTAAATTTAAAAGAAAGTCATAAAAGGCAATCTTCCAAAATTGAGGTACGAATCTCAAAAGGAAGGATGATCAGATGAAAGGAGTTTCATGCTAGGAGTTGTTGCAAACTCTGCAAAGAAAAGAAAATAAATTAGAACCTAGGAAGTACTAACATTATAGCTGATGAAAAACATTCTTCAGCAAGAAAATAAGCAAAGTGGAATACGGATTAGATCCACATCTAAATTGTCACCTTGGAACGAACATGAAAGATGTACGAATCTAAGGAATTAGGGTCATAAGAAAATGTCCTGAAAGACGCGTGAAGTTGGGCACGTAAAGGAGTTTTATGTGGGGAACTCAACTTTCACGAACTCTTGTTAAATCCGAAATAAAATAGTTTATTTTGTCATCTAGATGTAGTTTATAATTTAGACGACAACTGACAATAATGCAGTGTTCTAAGTAGGCTTATTAGATACGTGATCTAATAAAGGAAACCCTACTACGTGAACATGGAACCTTTCCATTATAAAAAATCCTTGTCTTGGTCATTAGTGGAACAATAATGAGTTATGAAGACCAGCATGAGTGATTGACAGATAGCGTTGTTTCTTGGGCTATAGAAATAACGAGTATTCAAGTCAACTTCATGGGTGTATAGTACACTGAAAACCCCCAAAGTGAGAGTGCTTCAAAAGTTGAAGAAATGAGCGTCATAACTCTCATTTTAGAAAATTAGAGAAATTCCTCAAAACATGAGTATTCTGCTCAGTTTATGTAAGGAATGTCAAACTTTGGCTCCAATAAACGCCGTGCGGCCCTCACCGTCAAAGGAGGTTATAAAAACATACCCAGGTCAGGCATGATAGACATTCAGCTGAGTCGGAGTACAAAAATGGAAGAAATCTTCCTAAATAAAATTAGGATAAAGTATCTCTATGCCACTTGAAGAGTGACAAATGGAAAATACATGTCTGTGCTCAGATGGGTTAAGAGTTAATCATTTGACTTTAGAGTTTGTCCTCTAGATCAAGAAAGTCTGATAAACATGACGTATCAGATAAGATATGAAAAGACTTGGGAATCAAGCATTGCAATTGTTCTAAGTACAAGTGGGAGACTGAAGGATATATTCATTCGGTCTGAAGGAAGATGTCCTTCTGAAGGAGTGTCCTTCAACCAAGATGGAAATGCATGCAATTTAGCGAATAGGATAACGATGACCTTATCCGGAAGATCATCCAGTCCGGTAAAATTAGGGGTCGTAATGCTTCGATAGAAGCCGCTTACGATCGTTGATCACTTCGGTAATCCGCGACTAACATAGACCAGATCCTACAAGGGTTACACATAAGAGAGATACCTTGAATGGAGAGAATAATACTAGTGGGAGCTTGCCTATAGATGGATATGATCCAGTCTGATAGTGCCAAATAGAAAGAAAAAATCAGGCTCGAAAGGGAAGCCCGGAAAAGCTTAAAAGGAAACTATGGGTCGGGTAGATCAAACCCACTTAAGGGGTGAAATAACCGGGCATACTGAGGAAGTGGGAGTTCAAGTCAACTTACTCGGTGTCTGAAGTAGAGGAGCTACTACTTTGAAGCTCTTGATCATCCGAAAAGACATTGGAATCGAATTCGAGGAAAGCAAATAAGGTATTATTCTTTTTGTAATTAACTCATTACTAGTTCATGTACGCAATCCTGAAACCTAGTGTTTAACATATAGATGTTTGAGATTCCGCTAACAACATTAGGTAGTCTTAGAGACATACGAAACCCTACGCGGATTGTGAGACACCATACTGTTAAAAAGACACCAACAACAGAATGGTGTGGCGGAGCGTATGAAAAAAACTCTATTAGAACGAGCTCGTTGTATGGTTTCGAATGCAGGACTATCGGAAGTATTCTGAAGTAGTGAATACGACAACGTATCTGGTAACTATTTCTCCGTGTACATATATTGAGTGTAAAAGTCTTAATGAGGTATGGTCTGGTTATCCTGCAAAGTATGAGAACTTGAGGATTTTCGGTTGCCCGACTTATGCACAAGTAAAAGAAGGTAAGCTGGATCCGAGGGCTAAGAAATGTGTATTTCTTGTTTATGAGCCTGGCGTGAAAGGTTATCGGTTATGGAACCTAGATGGCAAATCAAGGAGTTATTATCACTAGAGATGTTAGTTTTGATGAGTGTTAGTAAATATGTGGAGCAGGAAGATCAAGGAGAACAAGTAGAGTTTGAGATAGACACTCGGGAAGAGGTAAGACCTCAGATAGATGAGCAAACAGAGGAAGATGAACAAGAAGAAGTTCATTACAATGTTGTGAGAAATAGGGGAAGTAGAGACATTCGGGCACCGAAAAGGTATGGAATGGCAGATATGGTTGCATTCGCACTTAGTGTGGTGGAAAAGATTGATAGAGATGAGCGATGCACCTATAAAGAAGCTATGAGGAGTGATGAATCGAGACAATAGTCTTTTTCCATGAATGAAGAAATTGAATCTTTTAATAAGAACTGGGCTTGGAACTTAGCCGTGAAGTCTAAGGGTCAGAAAATTGTTGGTAAAAAATGGGTTTTCAAGAAGAAGGAGGGAATCCCACGAGTGGAGGATACACGATACAAAGCACGGTTAGTGGTCAAGGGGTTTACACAACGAGAAGGAATTGACTTCAATGAGGTATTTTTCTCATGTTGTTAAACATAACTCTATTAGAGTATTACTTGCTATAGTTGCTTTGTATGATATGGAATTAGAGCAACTTGATATTAAGAATGCGTTCTTACATGGTGAGTTGGAGGAACAAATCTATATGCGTCAAGCAGAGGGGTTCGACATTCTCGGGAAAGAAGACCAGGTCGGTTTGCTGAAGAAATCCTAGGTAGTAGTGGTATAAGTGTTTTGTTACTTCTATTGTCAAAAATGGTTATGATAGAAGCAAATACGATAGTTGTGTGTATCACATGAAACTATTAGATGGTTCTTATGTGTGTGCCCATATGTGGATGACATGCAGATAGCTTGCAAGGATATGTCAGAACTCCACATGTGGATGACATATAGAGTATATATATATCTCGGGTGCCTTATGCAAGTGCAGTAGGTAGCACTATGTATGTTATGGTGTGCACAAGGCCGGATATTTTACACGATGTTCGTGTAGTCAGTAGATATATGGGCAGACCGGGGAGAGGTCATTGGCAGGTTGTGAAATGGATACTGCGGTATCTGGAAGGAACTGCGGACGTTGATCTGGTTTACGACAGAAAGGTTGACAATTCTGGTTCTGTAGTTGGATTTGTGGATTCAGATTTCTCAATGGATCTCGATAGGAAGAGATCTCCGCGAACGATGGCCGTTACAAAAACTCTGTATTTTTGTATTGGTAGTAGTCCTGTCTACAGCAGAAGTTGAGTACATGACAACAACAGAGGTAGTTGAGGAAACAATATGGCTGAGTGGTTTAGTTGGTGATTAGGGCCTGAGCAAGAGGTGACAGATGTCTATTGCGACAACCAGAGTGCGATTCATTTAACCAAAAATCAAATGTATCACGAGAGAACTAAACACATTGATGTCAGGTATCACTTTATCAAGGACGTGATTGAAGAAGGGAAGATCACGATGAGGAAGGTGTCTACGGCATATAATCCAACGAATATATCGACTAAGGTAGTTACAACTTTCGAGTTTAAGCATTGCTTAGACTTGATTGGGATTTCCAGATGTTGAGCCCTTTGGAGGGTAAGCCATGACAGGGCTGGGGTGAGATGGCTTAGAGGTGCTGAGCTATGATGGTGGCAGATTTAAGTCAAGAAGAGCATATTCAAGTCAAGGTGGAGATTTGTTGAAAGTGTCTTGAATATGGGTTAAATATCTAACCCGGTTTACGACCCGCAAACCCGCTTAAATTTGGACCCGTCAGTAGAGTTTATTACCGAGGCAGAGCTGGTATGCGATACAGGGCTTCGAGGTAAAGCTGAACTCCAAGACAAAGCTGGAATGCTGAGCAGAGCTTATGTTGGTTATTAGTGTTAGCGTATCCGTGTATATTTCGGGTAGAAAGAGAGAGTCGGTGAGGCGGTGTGTCGGTGAGGCGGTGTTGTCGGTGGGATTAGGGTTTTAGTGGCTATATAAACTAAGACCCTAGGAGATATATGTGTCGAATTCTCACAAATATCTTGTCTAAGTTGTTTGCTTATCATAGTGGAAATCATCGCGCCGTTGTCGCCGTGGAGTAGGTCTCACCAACCGAACACGTAAATCTCTTGTGTTCTGTGTGATGTTCTTTATTTCCTAATGTTTTTCTTGGAGGGTGATTTTATAGGGGCCCCCCGTTCTTGTTAAAAGGCTTCCCCTCATTGACTTAGTAAAAGACCTTTGACTTAGCTTCGTTAAAGGCCCCCCCTCCTTGAATGGGTGAAACAAACCCCTTTTAAAGGTGTATTTCACCCACCTTAGGAATTTAGTTGTGAAAATTATAAATCTTCCTAAAACCCAAATCCCTAGACATTCCTATATTCTTCTTCCCTCTTCTTCCACCGGAATTGTCAACATCACTGACGACCATTATCAACGGGGAAAGTTCACCGCAGTTGTGCAACAATCTCACATTGTTGTTGCACTCATATCTGAAGCTACGAAGTATATTCATTGTTGAAGTATATTCATTTTTTCATGTTATATGATTTATTCATTGGTTGTAAAAAAAATTTTAGGTGTTAAACACGAAGGGTTTTTTCGGTCTGGTCCCACTGATACAGTACAACATTACGGCGAGATGATACCGTTAGGTGTGACCAAATTTCACAGCCATACAATGTTACAGTACAACATTACGGCGAGATGATACCGTTAGGTGTGACCAATCTAAGGTGCCCTCGGGCCGTAAAAGTAGCATAAATCGGTTCAGAGCCGCCGTTTTCACAAAATTTCTCATATTTACCACCGTTAGGTGTGACCAATCTATGGTGGCATCGATACGAGTTATTAATTGCCACTCATTTTAATATAATGTTGATTCATTTGGCGAAATATGATTCAACGACATTTTTACCTATAATCACCGGTCCACCACCACCATCTTCCGAAGGTTTGTCTCAACCACATACAATGGTATGCATTGGTTTTGTAAACAACTGTCATTTCCTTAATGTTAAGCTACAAAATGAAACTATACTTCCTCCGATTGCTAGGCAATGGTCTCGATACGCTACTTCAGATGCAAGAAGGTGGTTGACTATTTGCGAACATAAAATTGACAGTGGCGATAATTTCAATCTGAAATTGGAAGAAACACCATCAAGTATAAGAAAGGAAGGGGACACATCATCGGTCTGCAATGGCCGAATTTTTGCACAGAAACTTTGTTTCCCAACTTTCATTCCCAACACATCAAAATTTACGTTTCCACCATATAAACCAACTTTGTTGACATATCAAAATATAACATTTCCACCATATAAAACCAACTGTTTTATCATATCAAAAGATAAAAATTCTGACATCAATCCAACAACTAAATGTCATTTAACACATCAAAATATAAAAGTTTCTAAAATCGAAAGACTAGTCCTATGTCTAGGTCTTCTTCCTGCCCAGTGCTTTTGACTTCGTCCTCTTGCTTGTATTTCTTTCCTGAGGCATCCGGGGTGCCTCTGGCAGTTGTTCCTCCCTCAATACTTGCTTAAGAATTTCCTTTCCTGCCTCCAACCCAGACACATCTAATGTAGCAAGGGCATTGCAAACACCATCTCTCTGAAAAATAATTTATGTCTGTTAATATGTATTTCCATCAATACTAAATAAAGTAGATTACATGCTTTATGTGTATTTACGTAGTAAGCAATCAAACTGAGTGAGCTTTGTGCTTGGTTCGTCTTCCGATGGATTGGTTTTTTGACCTACGGGTGTGAAATTCGAATAAACCACTCAGCATATTTATCATCGACCTCCCAAGCCGAACCAACCCGGTGTGACCTGTCTGTCTCGTTATGGATATGATGAGTCCAGTTATCCAACTACCATGTATGTTCTCTATAATCCTTTGCTTCACTCCTTCTCTTCTTTGTGGCTCTCATGGCGCAGACGGAATATGTTAAATCAATCAACTTATAATGATGTGAGAAATACCTGAAGGAAGGGCAGATAACTCGCCATTTGTCTACCCTTAGTGGAAGCATGACCGAGCTGCCTATAAAGGTAAGCAAGCATAACCGTGGCCCACGAATATTTAGGAACCTTAGTCAAGTCCATCAAATATCTGAGGTAGCAAACAGGGACCTTCGAACCACTCTTGTCATAGAAAAGAGTTGAGCCCATAAGATGGAGAAGGTACCCTCTGACGCAAATGTCTTTCTTCCTCGCGTCATCTTTGTCTAAGTTACCCGAACAGATTTGCCTTAACCACAACATCCGGATACTCTTGCACTTAGTCACCTTCAATTCTGGTTCTGCATCCTCAGGTGTCACTCCTAAACCTTTCACCAGAAGTGCACATTCATTTACATGATCATTATCAAGATGAATCGAGTGACCTTTAATCTGAAGTCTTGTAATACGTTGCACATCCTCTAGTGTGATCGTCATTTCTCCAAAGGGCGTGTGAAAGGTGTTAGTATCTTCATGCCACCTCTCGCTGAAAGCCGCGATAAGAATCCGGTCAAGTTTCTGGTAAGAGTACTTAGCGATTTGCAGAAGCCCAGATGCTTGCACCTTCTAACGAACTACTTTACACTCGAGTTCTAGGCCCCAAACATGTTCCTTCTTTGTTTCTCGTATAGCTTTATTTTGAAGGGCCCCCGCTAGCACACCACTTGCGTGATTATGTAGTTTCAAAATAGGACGATCCTACATAAACATAAAAGTTACGTTTATTGAAAGTTAAAAATATATCATTATATTAAACATTGATAAGTGCGAAAAACGGAAAAACATACACGTACCTCGCCCTTCCAAATCTGATATGCAATATGGTTCTCATAATTTTTGAGAATGCTTCGGTCGTCGGCCTTCCTGGAGAAGGATGGACCAATTGTCACCTGCTTCAGTCATCGAGTCGTCGAACCTTTGCTTCTTCCTAACTTCCTCCTTCCTCTTTCTCGCACTTACAGTTTGTGCGACGCGTTTAGATATGACTAAAGGTAACAATAGGGTACATAAATAAAGTCAAATAACATGGAAAAAATGGCATTAGGAAGCTACTGACGTAAAACGGTGGGTTAGGGCCGAATTATGAGCACACAACGGCTCGAGGCCACCGAAATATTGCAGAGTAAGTACTGTGCAATATTTCGGTGGGTGAAGATCGAATTTTTGACATTTAACGGCTCGCACCCACCAAATAATTACACAATACTTACTGTGCAATATTTTGGTGGGTGAAGACCGAATTTTTGACATTTAACGGCTCGCACCCACCGAATAATTGCACAGTAAGTACTGTGCAAAGTTTCAGAGAGTGAAGACCAAATTTTTGACATTTAACGGCTCGCACCCACCGAATAATTGCACAGTACCTACTGTGCAAATTTACGGTAGGTTCGAGCCGTTGATATTGCACAGTACTACTGACACATTTGTGACAACCAAATACGGTGGGCTCGGGCCGATAATGACACAAATAACGGTTCGAACCCACCGTATTGCTATCCAAGAACCCTAGCGGTCTGGTGCGACCATATGATGATCTTCAAACAATAAAATTACTAACTCTAATCGAATTTCACACACTAAATTGAACAAAAATCATGAATATCATAACAACACACATCATAAAATCAAAAACAACTAAATAAAATCATAAAAAGGTTAGATTTAATGGTTTACCTGAAAAATTTGGGGGTTTTCTATCTCTCTCTCTTTTCTCCCACTACCAGACGCAATGAACTACAAATTAGGTCTGAAATTTGTTGGCTTCTATTGCAAATCAATCAATTAAAGTGTTTAAGCCATTAATTTCAAAAATCAAATAAATTATCACCTAGGGATTTTCTTGGTTTGATTTAGAAAGAGATACAGGGATAGATAGATACAAGGAGAGACTGAGAGAGAGATACTAACCGAGAGAGAAGAAACCGAGATAGACGTTGTTGTGTTTGGGTGATTTGAGAGGGAGAGAGAGGGATTTTCTTTGTCTCAGTTTAGTGTAGAAATGAAAGGGAAGGATAAGGTCAATTGGTTTGAGGTTTTATTCTGGTCTTGGGGTTAAGTTTGAAGTTTGACTTAACGGCGTTAACTTTGCCGTTAGGTCAAATA
Source organism: Eschscholzia californica (assembly GCF_041429995.1). Lineage (NCBI taxonomy): Eukaryota > Viridiplantae > Streptophyta > Magnoliopsida > Ranunculales > Papaveraceae > Eschscholzia > Eschscholzia californica. The sequence goes on along the minus strand of NW_028238309.1, from coordinate 24,775,244 downwards.
TAGATGAAGGAGGCTCATTTGTAGAGGGGGCCCTATAATCAAATTTATTAATATAAGGGGCGCTTTTAGCGGGGAGGCCTTTTAACAAAAACGGAGAGCCCTATAAAATATCCCTTTCTTGGATTACTTGCTTTCTCATAACAAATCCTCTATTTTTCAGACTGATAACCAGATTGACATTTTTTTGACAACAGCGGAGAGAGAATCAGAAATCAACAGCTTGGATTTGAGGGGCGACATGACTTTAATTTGAGGGTCAACTCTCTATAGATTTGCTTATAAGATCGTGAGAAAATCTCAGCCTTCGCTTCACTTACTCTCAAAACCGGTGACTTACCATCACAGTAATTTTTTTAGGTAAGTGCAAAATTGGCTCGGACAAAGTCAAGTATGATGTTGTGTGGGCATGGGGTAGTCCGTAGTATTGTGTGGTCCACTTTTCGATGGCATATGCAAGAGGATTGCCGCATCTTGGGATGAGTAAAATGGGCTTGTGAATTAATAATCACTCCCATTTTATAACTGTAGTATGTTGCAATCTTTGTATTGGCCCGAGTGTTGGCCTTTTCATGTCTATAGGCACGCTCTGCTTTTGGGAAATTTAAAATGAGCATTCAATTTTGGTTTTTTGTTTGAGTATTCGACTACGATCTACGTTAATCGTTACAAGGCATTGATACATCATTAAGATGTGATAAGCACGATAACAACTTAATTTGGACTAATAATTAAAGGGGTTTAAAGCTCAACAATATAGAACCTAAAGTCCGACAAATTTATTATTTATAATTTCAATAACCCAAATTCAATAACTATATATTCCACCTCTTTTGAGAATCGAACATGTGACTTCTAGAATTTTAGATTTTATGTTAACACTACCAATCACTTGAGGTTACCAAGTTTTGACATATATCATTTGGATTACACATCTAGAATAGTTCTTGTTCAAGTGGAAGCTGTAGAAATGGCAAATGACAATAGCTCCCCACCTTACCTTCCTAGTATAGTAAAAACAAATGCACTTACTTTTATGCTTACCTGCAAATCTAAGTGGTACTGGTACACAAAGGATTTCGAGTTCAAGTCTCTCCTTTTTTTTTGTTAAGATAATACAAGGAAACTAAACAGAACTACAACTGGAAATAAAAGAAGGCAAGGCGTTCCAAATCTTCCTCCGGTGATTCTTCCTCATCCATTTAGCCAATACATCCGCTATCGAGTTGTAATCTCTAGGAATGTAGGAGAATTTCGACTTGGTGAATTTGTCCCTCAGTTGTAAAATTTGGAACAGAGGTTGAAGGGTTTTGTGTGTATCTAATACAACTATCTTGTGTTTTAAGCTGAATCTCAAACATCATATGTTAACACTAGACATCCAGAATCATTAATCAAGAAGTAATCAATGAATTAGAAGAGGAATAAATACCTTAATCGCGTTTTTTCCTCGAACCTTTCCAATCGCGTGTGAAGATCCAAAGCTTCAAGTGTAACTCCTCCACTTGAGACACCGAGTAGGTTAACTTGATCCCCCTTCCTTAATGTCTGATAGAACTTAATGGAAGGTTGAGAAGAACCCTTCTTCTTGACTAGATTGATAGAATGGGAGCTTTTTCTCTACAATCCTCTCTCTCCACTAGTTGTATATTGAGAGAGAGAGAGAGAGAGTTGTATATTTTTCTCTCTGAGAAAATTCACACCTTTTTGAGTGTTTAAGGTTTCACCCTTTAGTGTGGCCGGCCAAAGCAGCCCACCATGGGCTTTATGTGGCCGGCCCACTTCCCTTGGTCGGCCATCACATGGCCGACCCTTAGAGCCTTGCTCTGGGAACCCCTTTTTGGCCCGGTTCTTTCTATCTTGTTTCGAATCGCCATTCGAACCTTTTCAGCCTATTTAGTAGGATAGAATCCATCTTTAGCCTATTCCCGTCTAGCCAAATCTCTCCGATCAATTTACCACTCTTATGTGTAACCCATTGTAGGATCCGGTCTAAGTTAGCCGCGAATCACTGAAGTGATCCGACGATTGTAGGTGGCTTCTAGCAAAACATTACGACCCCTAATTGGACCGGACTGGATGATCTTCAGGATGAGTTCATCGTTATCCTAGCTCACAGATCGATCGCATTGCTATCTTGGTCGAAGGACACTCCTTCGGAAGGACATCGGTTCAGACAGAACGGATATATCCTTCAGTCTCCCCTTGTACTTAGAACAAGTGCAATGCTCGATTCCCATGTCTCTCTGTATCTCATCTGATATATTATACCTTTCATACTTTCTTGATCTGGAGAACAACTCTCAAAACAAATGATTAATGATTAATCCATTTGAGTGTGGCCACACATTTTCCAGTTACTTCTCCTCAAGTGGCCCGGAGATACTTATCCTAACTCAATAGGAGGACATCATTCAGTCTTGTACTCCCACTTAACTTCATGTCTATCCTGTCTCCCCAAGTAATCCGTCTTTATAACCTCTTTTTACCGCCCGGCGTTTGACGGTACCAAAATTCGACATTTCTTACATAAGATGAGTGGAGTACTCATGTTTTAAGGAATCTCTCCAATTTTGCCTTTCAGTGTTCATGAAATTTTTCAATATTTGAAGAACTCTCATGTTTGGGTTATCCGGTGTATATTCCCTAATCATACACTCATGTAATTGACTTGAATACTATATTCCTATACCCCATGAAACAACGCTATCAGTCAATCTCACATGCTAGTCTTCATGAGTCATTGTTGTCCATGCAATGACCTGAACTAGGGACTTTCTTTACCTGATCACGCATCTGATAAACCTACTTTGAATGCTTCACTATTTTTGGGTTGTCTACTAAATACTAAACTACGATTTAGTGACGAAATAATTAACTTATTTCTGATAATAAAAATTTATAAAATTTGCGCCTGCCCGTGTAACTCCGTACACGCACCCTCAATTTTACAAGTCTAAGCTTAAAGCTTTAATGCCTATGACCCTAGTATTATTTCCATATTTAGTATAAGGTGACAGTTTAGTTAATAGATTAAATCTATATGGATTTTGCTTGTTATCGTCCCTATGATAATCTTTAGTATTTCCATACTGAACTAAAACTTCTCAAGCTTTAACTACTTTCTTTTATTTGTAAAGTTTGCAACAGTCTATGCCTGGAACATTTCCAGCTTACTGTTCTTCCATGTCAAGATTGTCATCTTATTCTGGAAGTTTGCAACATATGACTTTTCAACCTTTTATTTCCATACCGAGATCTCACAAGTTCTTCTCAAGTACATTGTGCGATCCAGATCAGCTCATCTGGATTTGATTGGTGACGACCATAGATACTCCAAGTATTATGCGACGTCGAGGCGAATGCTAATCATGTCCCACATGACTGATTTTATGCCTTGAGCATAACCATCTTTTCTTATGCGTGCTTGCTCATCAGAGTCCTTCAGATGCTGAATCTTGCTAAGCTATGTGCCATGAGACTTGGGTAGAAATACTCTGTTTGAGTGTTTCACATTGGACTTTTCAAGACCTTTTCTTGAACAAGTCTTATCACATTCTCGATCTATCTCTGTAGATCTTTGGTGCACAAAAGCATTTCACCTTTATGTGGTCCTTTTATTGAGTCAGTTCTAAACTGTTTTTCAACATCATAATGTTGTACTTAATTTCTAGTATATCGTCTACATACCGGACCAAAAAAAACTAGGTTACTCCCACTAACCTTCTTAAACTCCCTTAATTCAAGATTTCTCTCCATTCCCAAAGAAAACAACTCCTGAATACTTTGCTGAATCGAAGATTCCAACTTGCCTGCTTTAATCCCTCGATGGATTTTGAAGCTTGCATTTTACACCAGCTTTAGAAGAGTTAACATCCTTCGGAACGTGTCATGTACACATTCTTTTGCTAGTGATTGATCGTTATGGTCTCTAGCATCGTGACATGAGAGACGGTCTTTCATGGTCCAAACCACGAATTCTGTGACCTTCTTTCTTACTCATGCTCTGGGAAACACGAATGTTTCCATCCTTGCCTGTTTTCTCCTTTGAAAAACCTATTTGTACTTAACAGGAACCATTCCTTTAAGCAAATATACCAAGTTCCAAACTTGATTTCAAACATGGATTCCATTTGATCATATGGTTCCAAGCCATTTTTCGAAGTGATTCCGTCACAGCTTCTATGTAGCTAGTTCATTTTGTTCTTTAGCGGGAACTCCATCCTCTGAGACCGATTTATGAGCTTTTAAGGTCGATAAGGGGGTTGAACAACTTTGACACGCTCTCAACTCCATGAGGGTTCTCCTGCGAATCTAATTCACCTTGTGCGGGAGGATCTTCGAGATCTTCCATCTCCACCTCTCTTTCCATGTCTATTGGCTCTGAAAAGATAAGAACCACAATTACTGACATTCGTACATCACTATCAGCTTGTTGCTCAGATCGAATTTCTTCGATATCTAATATTTCTCCCACTTGTCTTCTTGAAATAAGTCTTATTTCAAGGAAGACACCACCACGAGCAACATCCACCTTGTTCTTTGATTACTTGTGGAAGAATCCCTAATATTTCTTTATCCCATAAAGAAATATTTTGTCTGATATGTAAACTTGGTTCTCGGAAACCATTCTCGTTAATTTCATATCATTAGACCTTTAGGAAAGGACCACTTTGGAACCATTCCAAACCTATACTCTTATGGTGTCTTTTCTGCTTTAGACGGAATGTGGTTACGTTGGGTGAACAACCGTATTTGAGAATATATCCCAGAAAGTGTTCGGAAGATTAGCTTATACCCATCATCGATCGACTCATGTCTAACATGTTCGATTACTCCCACTTGACTCACCACCCACATGATGTGTTTGTGGAGCAAGGTGAGAAACTGTTTCTCAACTTCTTTGATGGTCATCAAAATTTTGATTCAAATATTACCATCATCTCGATCCAATCGAATGACTTATATTTTCGTCAAGTGGATTCAGGTTAACTCTAGTTAGTGTATTAATAGTTTTACATACATCTGTATGTACGAAGACTATTAGTTTACTAGCCATTTCTCCCTTTCTAAAAGGTGACTTTGTCAAATAGCCCTTTTGAACAAAATTCACATATGTCTTATGATTCTAAAATCATTCGGACTCAGAAGTCCATACAATTGGATCCTCTTTCATGTGTTTTATGTCAATTTGTCCAATGACAAAACCTGAGTTGACCTCTTTGAATCCTTTGATTAAAGTCTATAGTATCATTGTTAATGCTCTTGGTTCTCTAAGAACCTCTTTGTCAATTTAGCATTGTTTTAAAACATTTCATGTTTCTAGAAAAGCAAAATAACACTTATTAAGTTCTACCTAGATTGTTGTCTAAAAGAAGTCTTTGATCCCTTTCAGCATCCTTAGCAAAACTTTGCTTCTGATCCCTCTTGGATCCTTTCTTCTTTTAGTCAAGTATGTAATTCCTTTGGGCTCCCACTGAGCCGCACATCCGGTCTTAAACACCTGATGAAGGTAGTGTACAATACTTGCTAGATTAATATAGTTAACAAAGATACAAGAACTGGAATTCGTAATTCCTTTTCATTTGTCTTCCAAGTACTTAGGGTAGTTTCCTTGAATGGCCTAGCCATTGCTTTAGAAACCTTTACGTCGACCCTTTAACCTTTTGAATCATAAGAACTCTTTTTATGTTCCTTTGGTTTTTTGAATCTTAAGAACTTGGTTCTTAGATTCAATGTTCCTCAATGTTCTTTTCAAGACGACTTCCTTAGAGGTACCGACCTCCCCATTCACGACATCTAGTGGAACTCTTCCTTAAGTTGTCGAATGGTTGTGCATGCATCCATATCATTAATCTCTACGTGAGAGAAGAATTTTGTGAATGTTCACAAAAGACTTTGGAAATCACACCCTCAGTCGTTTGAAGAAACAATGAACATTAGGAATGAGATATTCTCGGACATTTTCTTTATTTCGAATTCGAGAACGTTTCTCGGATTCATTTCCAATCATAAAAATAAATTTCGTTTAATTCCTTCTAAAGGAATGAACGAAGGTTATTGGAAAACTATTTTCTAACAGTCATATATACAATACAGTAAAAGAAAAAGTAAAATCCTATAACTTATTATCATTGCAAAAACCAAATTTTGCCACATTATTCAAAATCGTCCCCGATTGAATAATGCGATTCCAAGACCCCATTCCTACGAAGTTAAGCGTACTTTGGCACTGCCCTTAACTCCGCCCTCCTGGGTGAGTAAACTCTTTACTGATCATACTCCTATGACTCTTGGTTGATGAATAACACTTATGTGTTTAATTCATCCTTTTGTCTCGAAATCCAAAACCCTTTTGCTGACTCGTTGAGAATAACCATTTAGACGCGTAGACCTCTTCATAGATCTACCCGTATTGTCCCGAGGTAAAAGATGGCACCCTGCTTTGGCATGACCCGCCATCGATGAACAAGCGCGCAACAGGTGTCTTAATCTGGGTATGGTTTACTCAAAATTCTTTTTGGGGACTTTGACGTTTTTATCATGCATGCATTACTGTGAACTCTAACATAATCATACACAACAGAAAACGTAAATAAATAAGTAAATGCGCGCGAGAAAATAAATCAAGCAGACATGATCCAAGTGTGGCCCTTAACCTAAAAGATCTAAACTTCTCAGGTACTTGCTTGTTTCGCCTCCGTTCGCATGGATCTCCATCCCCAAACCTCCATTGAATTCTCCCACTCGAACCACGATCTCATCCTTTTGTCGTTCAATGGACTCTATTTGACCCTAAACTCTAATTACAAGACTTAACGATTCGCAGATCGTATAAACTTGAAATTAAATTAATTAATACATCGGGCACACATTTGTGCTTAAAAACAAGAATAGAACAATTATATGGCCATACTAGAACCCGCATTCACATTCATACACACATAACAATATGACATTCATAAAACACCCAAGTATGTATTAGATTCGCTTCCTAAGGTCGAATCTAGGTTTGCTATGTTCTAAGTAGCTATTCGATAGATACTACCGACATCTCTATGTCAAACGTGCCTAAAGTCTAGTTTTCGTAAAATTCGGACTAATGGCTCGTTTCTGTTTTATTTTAAAAGATTTTGAAATCGTTTTTCGGAAAAACTCTATTTGGGCTTACGGATTGCCTGGGTCGCTTTAGGAAAAAAAAATTAAGTGGACGTCGGAAGAAGAAAAGTCAAAGCCCAAAAAGGCCCGAGTCAAACTCTAATGACCCAAGTCAAACTTGGTCAAATGACTAGTCTCGGGAAAATCAAGACAGTTCATGGTCAAGGTCCGAGCATTGGTCGGACCCGGGTCGGCACATTCCAGAACGTGCCTGGTCTCTCGGGTGGACGTGTCCTGGCCCTAGGCCAGACCCGTTCCATAGCCACATACGCGTCCTAGACGCGTCAGTCCAAGCTTGTCCATCTCGGATATATGGTCCGAGATGGTCAGGACATGCCAGACGCGTCCGACCTAGAACGCATCCTAGATGCGTCTGGAGGGAACAACGTCGGTCACGTCCAAGGACGCAACCAGTTATTCTCGGGCGCGCCTCTGTCCAAGATGGTCTCGGACTCCCAGTCTGAGACAATCTCGTATTCCCAGTCTGAGAGGGACTGGGACGCGTCCTCCTCAGTCCAACTCTTGGACAGCAGCTGTTCTCTTCCATATTTTTTGATCTGTCTGACTTTAGTTGATGTTCTTGATGGGAAAACCATAAAAAAACAGCAGGTTTTGAAAACTTATTTTTCAAAATCAATAAACTTTTCAATCCCCTTCTCGAAAAACGTTTTTCAAAATTCGATTTAAAAAGTTTTTCAACCATTGAACCCTTTCGATATCTATCTGATTGTGTATAAATCTAATTTAAACTAATCAAATTCATGTCTAAATCTATATCTAAATATAAAATTATCTTATCAACCAAATTCGAATATAATTTGTCTAGTCAGAGTTAGTTTCATGCAACCGGCTCGTGATGCCACTGAAGGGTTTTGTGTGTATCTAGTACAACAATCTAGTATTCTAAGCGGAATCTCAAACATCATATGTTAACACTAGACGTCCAGAATCATTAAGCAAGAACTAATCAATGAACTAGAAGAGGAATAAATACCTTAATCCCGTTTTTCCCTCGAACCTTTCCAATCACGTGTGAAGCTCCAGAGCTTCAAGTGTAGCTCCCCTACTTGAGACACCGAGTAGGTTAACTCTATCTTCCTTCCTTAATGTCTACTAGAACTTAATGGAAGGTTGAGAAGAACCCTTCTTCTTGACTAGATTGATAGAATGAGAGCTCTTTCTCTACAAACCTCTCTCTCCACTAGCTGTATATTGAGAGAGAGAGAGAGAGATGTATATTTTTCTCTCTGAGACAAATCCACACATTTTCTGTTCTCTAATGAACCTTATATAGAGAGACCCTAATTAGAATCATATTCAAATTAGGCTTTCTAATTTTCGGGTCACAAAAAAGATAATACCCAAAATACCCTTTTGGGGTGTTTAGGGTTTCACCCTTTGGTGTGGACGGCCAAAGCAGCCCACCATGGGCTTTATGTGGCCGGCCCACTTCCCTTGGTCGGCCATCACATGGCCGGCCCTTAGAGCCTTACTCCGGGCACCCCTTTTGGCCCGGTTCTTTCTATCTTGTTCTGAATCGCCATTCGAACCTTTTTGGCCTATTTAGCTGGATACAATCCATCTTTAGATTATTCCCGTCTAGTCAAATCTCTCTGATCAAGTTATCACTCTTATGTGTAACCCGTTATAGGATCCGGTCTATGTTAGCCGCGAATCACCAAAGTGATCCGACGATCGTATGGGGCTTCTAGCAAAACATTACGACCCCTAATTGGACCAGACTGGATGATCTTCTGGATGATTTCATCATTATCCTAGCTGACAGATTGATCGCATTGCCATCTTGGTCGAAGGACTCTCCTTCGGAAGGACATCTCTTTCAGACCGAACGGATATATTCTTCAGATGTTTCTTGGATTGTCATTGTGTGGTGAAAGTTTGATCCTCCAGAAATGAGGTGATATTCAGATTGTCACTTTATATATGCACGAGAGATATCTTGAGCTTAATCCCCCACATAAGATCCTGTTTGACTGCCAGACATTCACATTCTTCCGCATTTTGACCTCTGGTAGTTTCTGCAAGAGCGAAGATGAAGTTGGTATTCGAGTTCAAGTCTCTCCTGTAGGCACCCCCAGGATATTTTGTGCATTTTGAAAGCCACTTATATTTTATTTTGGAGGAGTCAAAGAAACAAAGAGTTTAATTTTGACGAGCTAGTGACTCATAGGTAAAGGCCCAATTTCTTTCATTTTCTTGTTCATTTATTAACTTCTTTTTAAAGTAATATGATTTTGTGTGTCGAATTCAAGGCCTACGGGATGAAAACCATCTTCTACCATTTTCTATCTGTATATATATTCAACAATAAATCTACTTTTCTCTGTGTATCTTTATACTCTTTTTCACTCTATTTGTTACATCTTGATTATGCATTTTCTCCGGTGTTTAAGTATGGATATTCTTAAATATATATGAAGTGTTTACTTAATTACTACGGTTTGTTACTCCATGAGATGTTAAGAGACTAAGATTGCATGGGGGTGGATTGAGGAATGACACATCATCCATGCAAGACCAATGCACGTATGCAAGGGAGGAAGTTGCAAGAGACCACCCCTGGCTGCAGCTAGAGAGTAATCTCGTTAACTTCTCATAAAGGTTGGGTAGTAAAACAACCAGGGGTCTGAAACTTGAAGGAAGTCAAAAACTAGAGAGAGAAAGAGTCGTGAACTTCATACATTCGACTATTCGAGAGATGGAAATCGAACCTAGGGTTTGAGCTAATCCAGATGTAAAAAGATCTTCACTCTCCAAAGACTTCAACTCTTCATCATTTTAATTTTTAGGGTTACTTGAGCTCTTTAAAAATCTATTTCTAGGTCAGAAATAATTTATTTTTGGGAAATAAGTTGATAGTAAAGTTGGGAATAATTTTAGTTACTTGTTACTGAAATATGGGTTAGTTCAACAAAAAAAAAAAGAATTATGGGTTATTTCCCAAATAGCCCCCAACTTTGTGACCTGTTTCCTGCTAGCCCCCTACTTTGTCAAAAATACCCAGATAACTCCCTTTTGAGTTTCCATTATATCTCCGTTAATCAGTCATCATTTCTCTCCCCTCAAACTCATCGCCTCTTTCTGTCACCTCATCTTCTCGCCACCTCATCATCTTCACCGGCGAAGGTCGCCGACCGGCAATCTTCAAACATTAAAAAAAATTTCCTTTTTTTCTCTCTCTCTAAAAAAAAAACTTTTTTTTGGTCTTCTCTCCTCTCTCTCTCTAACAAATCTAGAGACAGAGAGAGAGGTTTGAAACAGAACTTCAAGAAGATCTAGAACAGAACTTCAAGAAGATCTGGAACAGAACTTCAAGAAGATCTGGAACAGACCTTCAAGAAGGAGTTTATTAGTTGTCTTCCCCATTGCGGAAAGAACAATCACAGGTCTTTCTTTAGGAAATTTGAGAATTAGGTCAGCAACTTCTCTCATCCTTTCGGCAGAAGCCACAGAAGAGCCTCCGAACTTCATCACACATGAAATTTGTTCAAAGTTTCGACCAACACTTTCATTTGAGGTCTGATACGTCTCAGTCACAGATACCGATCTTATTTGACAACTCGTTTTCAAACCTCTCCTGCTAACAACACCTTCGATTTTCGTTGTTGCAAATCCAGAATTGGAAGAAATCGAAGCTGAAAAATCAAGCTGAAATAATTCGATTGACAAGTAATTCCTTCTGAATCGTTTAAAACATGAATTTCTAACAACGCCATTGAAATGCAATGGAGTCGCTGCCATGACGAAGAGTTTCGACGATCAAACTGTTGTACCGCCGAAGAAGCAATTTCACAGATCCAGTGATGTAGAATGTAATTTCACCATAAAATAAATCTAGTTCACCATGAACCAGATCTAGAGAGAGAGAGAGAAAGCAGAGAGAAATTTTGTTATATTTATAGAGAGAGAGATGAGAGAGAAAATTATTTTTTATTTTTAAAGGTCGTCGCCCGGAAAATTGGCCGGCCGGCGACTTTCGTCGGTGAAGACAATGAGGTGGCGTGAAGGTGAGTTGGCAGAGAGAGGTAATGGGATGGAGGAGAGAGAAATGATGACTAGTTAACGGAGTTATAACGGTAACTTAAAAAGGGGGCCATCTGGGTAGTTTTGATAAAGTAGGGGCTAGGCATGAAGCTGGTCAAAGTTGGGGGCTATTTGGGAAATAACCCTTGAATTATTGATGTTACTTGTTAGAGCCTAGAGGTAATTAGGTGATTTCCTTCTTCAATCTGTAAATTTTGTGATTACTGATTAGTTATTTAGATAAAATTAATACTGATTAGTTATTCAGAGAAAATTAATACTGATTAGTAAAGTTATATATTTACTGATTCAGAGGTAATTAGCTTATTCAAGATTTAATGGTTCGGTAATTGGAATGACACTTTCTTGTTCCTTTCCATCTCTCTCTCTCTCTCTAAAATAATTATGATGAGAGAGAGAGAGATAGTGGGACCATGAGAGCATATAAACATTGGATCCTGCAGTGTGACCATCTCTATTGGTAGGACCAAACAACTAGTTAAAGTCAAGCTAGTAAGTGATTATTATTTTTTAAGCAGGGACCTTAGGATCTGTAAGTTTGGACTTCACGCGTCTAAGGGAGGAAACTTCTCCCAGAAGATCTATCACATCGGCAGGATATTTATTGAAGATCCTTGAACTTAGGAACATTCATCTATCCTGGATACAAGATAAACACAAAAGAAAAACTTCCCTCCGCGGCAATCATTGCCGCCTCTTAAGCCTATAAAAGGTCCCCCACATTGGCCTTCACAGGACACGATCTAACAACCCGAGAAGATCACCATTAGCTCCGAGTACCCACAACTCACCCTCAAAAGGATCGATCAATATTCATTCTTTTACTGCAGGTTTTCCCCCATTTGGGAATCGACGAACAGGGGCTTGAAGAACAGGAAAAGGAGCTAGAACGAGAGTTGGAGCGAGGAGCAACAACAAGGAGCAAGGAGCAGAAGCAAGGAGCTAGGAGCAGGAGCGAAGAAGTTGTGAGCCAGAGCTGGAAGCAGGAACACTCGTTAGAATCAAACCTAATATAACAGAATATACAATCATAACGGAGGTTGTCATGCATCAACTCCCTGTTTCATGCTGATATAACGGAAGACCATTTTTTGACATCAGCAAGGGCTGGTATGCGAAGCAAGGCTCTGAGGCAGAGCTGATCTCCGAGACAGAGCTGGAATGCGAAGCTAGGCTTATGTCGGCTATTAATGTTAGCTTATCCATGTGTATTTTGAATTTGGGAAGAGATCGGTGAGGCGGTGGGATTAGGGTTTTAGTGCCTATATAAACTAAAACCCTCGGAGATATCTGACGATTCAATGTCTTCTATGTTTGAAAAACACGAGTTACTTCTTTTCTTCAGTCTCATTACTTTTGACTAAGGAATGGCGGGACTCATCATGATACATAAAAATGTCCAGACGTTGACTAACGTCTGAAGAGTCAAGATCATACCTGAATTCCATAGGGTCAACCTGGCTTAAGGTAACAGGTCAGCTGAGCCCTTGACGATCCGTCACGTACTCCCCAAATTGGGAGGTCGGCTAGAGGAAACCAGCCCTGTAACGTCCTTGGCACGAACGGATCAGCCATGGGGTTTCTAAAGGAATGAGGGGGGTCTACATAGGTTCGGTCGATGCCATACGCCCAGAACTGGGAAGGCAAAGCGCATCAGCAATCTACCGACTTAATCTCAGAATCTCCATAGAGATCTTAGTCGGCTACAGATCTCTAAGTGTTTAAGCAAGATTGGACTTCACGCGTCCAAGGGAGGAAACTTCTCCCTAAAGATCTATCACATCGGCAGGATATCTACAGAGATCCTTAAACTTAGGAACTTTCATCTATCCTGGATGCGAGATAAACACAAAGGGAAAACTTCCCTCCACGGCAATCATCGCCGCCTCTTAAGCCAATTGGTGATGCATAAGAATGTCCAACGGGTCAACCCGGCCTAAGGCAACAGGACCGCTGAATCCTTGGCGATCCACTACACTCCCCTAACTGGGAGGTCGGGTAGAGGAAACCATCCCGGTTACGCCCTCGGCATGGCCAGATCAACCCTGGGCCTCTAGAGGAATGAGAGAGGTCCGATAGGTTCAGTCGATGCCCTATGCCAGAACTGGCAGGCAGAAGCGCACTGACTTACTGACTCAGTCCCGAAATATCCGTAGAGATCTTACTCTGTTACAGATCTGGAAGTATTTAAGCAAGTTTGGACTCCACACGTCTAAGGGAGGAAACTTTTCCTAGAAGATCTATCACATTTGTAAGATAACCATAAAAGATCCTGCAACTTTCACATATCCCGAATCCGAGATAAACACAAAGAGAAACTTTCCCTCAAACGGAAAAGACCGCCGCCTCAAAAGCCTATAAAAGGCCCCTTGCATCGTCTTCCAAAGGACATCAGAAATCGACTCGACATCTCCCGTCACCCGAATCTTGGATCTGGAGGAGACTTCCCGAATCTAAGAAAACATCTTAGAACATCGTCTTCTACCCCAGAAACCCAAGAAGAAATACTCAGAGTTTCCATAACTCGCCCCCCAAAAGGATTAATCAATATTCAGTCTTTTACTGCAAAAGCACCCTGACTGTCTTGAGCGTCGGAGCGGTTTTCGAACCCTTTGCAGGTTTCCCCCCTTTGGGGATCGACGAACAGGAGCTTTGAAATAGCTGGAATCAGAGCTAAAAGACAGGATACCTAGGCTGGAGTAAGGATTTAGAAGCGAGGAGCAATAAGCAAGGAGCAATAAGCAAGGAGCAGGGGTATGACTTTCAGCCATGACCATGGGGTTCCAAAAGACAAAAGGGTTCAATAATTCGACCAAATTTGAAAATTTTTGGGTAGATTTGATATGACTTTACTGGTATGCTTAAGTATGTTGATGGATGTGTTTCAGTTTTGGTAAATGTTATGCATGTTCTTAGTCTTTTTCATGAATGTCGAGTCCTTTAGCATTTGTTGTCTGATCATGTGAGTAGCATCCTAAGGAAGAAGAAACATTTCTGGGGGACCTAGAATAGTCATTAGTGGAGACTTAAACCCATGTGAGATATCTGAGCCTTTATATTATTTTCGAGTAGAATGAAGAGTTACTCAACCTCGTAACCTTTAAAAGAGCTTAGACGATCTCATGAGCTCAACTTTCTTAGCCACTAGGAGTGACATCAGGATAGCGACCTTACTCTTGTAGTTCATGAAGCCCGATAATAATGTCAACTTTAGGTAGACGGAAACTCCACCACACATTCATCATAGTACTCCCGAGAATGAAGGCATGATAGTTAGTATTTGTTTTGTTATGAAAACAAAAAAAAAGGAAAAAAAAATTGAGTTATTTATTTTTTATTTTGTGTAAGTGTTGTGAGAAATAAAGTATTCAAAGCAGAAGGCTAAGTTTAGAAGTTGTTTGAGCGTTCTTTTTATTGAAGACGTTGACATGCTCGAGATCTCATCATCTCCATTTCATTACTTGTATCCGCCGACCTTTAGGAAGCATTGTTAAAGGGTATAGTGGGTGAGAAGGGTGAGTGAGCTTCCCCATATTCCATTTTAGTGGTTATTTCCATTATTTAGAGATCATTTCGTTCTAAAACTTGTTATCCTCATTTGTTTTGTATGTGTTGAGTTTCACTTTATTCTATGCTCACACATTAGAGTGAACAGTTATTATCTATTTTTGAGTGAGTTCATGTTTAAGAGTGTATGACCGTGAGGCTAAAGTCGAGGCGAAATGTACTAAGATAGGAATCGAGGTTTTGTAACTTTGGACTTAGATGATGCTCATTATGATTGGACACTTACATTTAAGGATGAGACTACTAGTGAGGAGACTTTTAGCATTTATATGCGTTTATCGATTTTGATTCGCTTGTTTAACATGTTTGAGTGTGTCATTAGTTGTCATTACCTTATTTACACCGATGTTGAACTCTTTTATGTCTTTGGAATCTTGAATTTTGTGGGTATATTCTCTGGAAACCCTCACGAGACAACACTCGTCCACTAGGGGTAACCTAGGGGTTTAACGACTTGTTGCATATGCTAAATGCTATCGGGATTCCTCCGAAAGTGAGTGACGATTTTATTTTAAGTTTCTTTGCTCAAGGACTAGCAAATTCTAAGTTTGGGGATGTTTGATGTGGCGTTAAAATGCCACATTTGGATAGCTTAACTTCGATGAGTTAGTTCTTTTCGTGTTTTATTTCTAATTATTTATAAGTTTTTCTTGGTAGGTACCTTATTTGAAGTTTGACGCTTAATTCGGAATAAAATAGAGCATTTATCACATTTTTATCTCATGTGGAAGCGACCGGAAGGAAAGAGTACCAGGGATATTTTGGTCATTTTGGTAGAAATCAGAGGTTAAATGGCAAGTGGAGTCAATGGTGAGCCCGGCGGCGAAAACGGAAGTCGAATCCGAGTTTGGAAGGAAGAGTTATGGAAAAAAGAAGTCACGGGTCATTTTGGAAATCTGATTAAGGGGCCATCTTCTTTTCCATTCAACATATTAGGGTTTAGGAGGAAAAAAGGGGGGAGAGAGAGGAAGTAGCCGCCGGCCATAGCTTTGGCCGGCCGGCACATCAAAGCTTGGTTTTATTGAAGAACAGCAGCAGCTCCAACAAGTAGCAGCCACGGGATTGACGAAAGTTAAAGTTGAAATCCCCCTTTTTCGATGATGGCGCGAGGCTACGATCGTCGGAAAATATGTGTTTTAGTACTGCCGATCTCCCCTTAGCAATGTCCCGATTTCCCCTTAACAGTGCAGATTAGGTGTCCCCTCAGTGAAAACTCGGGTCCCTTTAGCAACCAAACTATCTTCTTCCTCTTAAATTAAAACCACCATGAAAGCTTCGAACAAGCTTTCTCTCTCTAGAGATTGGCAACCAAATAACAAGCAAATAGCAAGGGAACCAAGACAAAGAAGCTTCAAGTGAAATCCCTATGGTTTCCGACCAGACTTATGACCGGAACAACTCGAAATATAACCGGCCAGAATCTATGAATTCCGGCCAAGCTTCCCGTTGAAGTAACCGAACTGTTACTTCTCTGTCCCGTCCCGAGCTGGTGTCGTGCCTTGCGCGCCGTTGATGATGAAGATCCCGTGCTGCCTTCTATTGTTCCGACTCGAGCTCTTGCTGTTGACGAAAACCCGAGCTACTCCGTCGGTGAATCGAGTTGGTGTGAAGGCTCCGGCAACTTGCTGTTCCCGTCAATCCTGTGGCTGCTACTTGTTGGAGTTGCTGCTGTTCTTCAATAAAAAGCTTTACATGTGCCGGCCGGCCAAAGCTATGGCCGGCGGCTATTTTCTCTCTCTCCCCCCTTTTTTCCTCCTAAACCCTAATATGTTAATGGAGAAGAAGATGGCCCCTTAATCAGATTTCCTTTCTTTCCTCATGGACCCCCAAATACAAACCCTTCACTTGGCAATTGACTTGGGATTATAAAGAGGAGTGCCCCTAACTTTATCTCTACATATTCTAATTTTCAGAAAATACCAAAATGACCCGCGACTTCTTTTTTCCATAACTCTTCCGTCCAAACTCAGATTCGACTTCCGTTTTCGCCGCCTGGCTCAACATTGACTCCACTTACAATTTAACCTCTAATTTCTACCAAAATGACCAAAATATCCCTGGTACTCTTTCCTTTTGGTTGCTTCCACATGAGATAAAAATGTGATAAATGCTCTATTTTATTCCGAATTAAGCGTCAAACTTCAAATAAGGTACCTACCAAGAAAAACTTATAAATAATTAGAAATAAAACACGAAAAGAACTAACTCATCGAAGTTAAGTGATCCAAATGTGGCATTTTAACGCCACATCAAGGAGCAAGGAGCAGAAGCAACATAGCAGAGAACCAGAGCTGGAAGCAGGACTGCTCAGGGGAATCTAACCTCTCATAACAGAATATACCATCATAACGGAGGTTGTCATGCATCAACTCCCTTTTTCATGCTGATATAATGGAAGGCCATTTTCTGAATCAACACCTATAAAAGGCCCCCAAATCGTCCTTTAAAGGACACGATCCGAAAACCCAAGAAGATCACAAGAAACTCTGAGTTCTCACAACTCGCCTCCAAAAGGATCGATCGACATTCATTCTTTTACTGCAAAGAACACCCTGATTGTCTTGAGCGTCGGAGCGGTTTTCGAACCCTCTGCAGGTTTTTTTTCCCTTTGGGAACAGACGAACCAGAGCAGTATGTAGGAGTTGTTTTGAGCGTCAGAGCGGTTTTCAAACTCTTTGCAGGTTTTCCCCCTATGGGAACAGATGAATCGGAGCAGTAGGTAGGAGCAAGGAGCTAGGAACAAGAGCAAGGAGCGAGGATCAAGAGTAAATAAACAGAGAACCAGGACTGGAGGCAGAAACGATCGATAAAATCTAACCTGACTTAACAGAACATTCAACTTAACGGAGGTTGTCATGCATCAACTCCCTGTTTCATGCTGATATAATGAAAGGCCATTTTTTGACATCAGCATTTGGAGCTAGAAGGAGGGGATCACTCTAGCAAAATCATCAGTTCGGTAACCCGAACTCCTTTCATTACATTTTCAGTACTAGCTGTTTCTTTAAGACCTCCCAGGTAAGCATATCCTCAGAGGAACGCACTCTCTGCGGATCCCAGGATAACCCCCCAGAAGACGGCACCGCTGAAAAGCTGATGGCAAAACAACCCTCCTCGAAGGCCAAGAGACTTGAGGAAGGGAAACCCCAAAAATAAGAAGAAGCAGAGAAAACAGAGGACCTCACCATTCTAGTGCAAATTTGGGACAAAACCAGTGAAGTAACCTAAATAGGAAGTGCCTTGAACGAAATCGAAAAAAAGGAATTAAGTTCCTTCTTGAAAACACACTGTCGCGTCTTCGCCTTCGGAACAAACGAGGTCCCCGGAATAGACCCCGGCATCATCACTCACAAGCTTAACATTAGGGAAGGAAGCAAGCCCGTGAAGCAAAAGGAAGGAAATTTCGCGCTGGACAAATAAGCTGAAATCACTAGACAGGTGGAGAAGCTCCTGGTTTCTGGAGTCATACAGGAGGCGCTATACCCGAAATGGCTGGCCAATGTAGTACTGGTGAAAAAGAAGAACAACACGTGGAGAATGTGCATAGACTTCACTAGTCTGAATAAGGCCTGCCCAAAAGATAACTTCCCACTGCCGTCCATCGACCAGTTAGTGAATTCCACTGTTGGTCATGAACTGCTCAGTTTTATGGATGCCTTTGCAGGATACCATCAGATAGCAATGCACTGACCGATCAAGAGCATACCGCCTTCCTGACGGGCCGGGGGTTATATTGCTATTGACAGATGCCCTTCGGCCTCAAGAACGCTGGAGCTACCTACCAGTGCCTGGTCAATGGGATATCCGGAGACCAACTAGGAAAAACAGTCGAGTGCTACGTAGACGACATGATCGTGAAAATCAAGGTCCGCAAAGATCTCATACCTAACCTCAAAATTGCTTTTGAAAGGCTTCTAGCTTACAACATGAAGCTGAATCCCGAGATGTGCGCTTTCGGAGTAACATCAGGAAAGTTTCTCAGGTTCATGGTAAGTCACAGAAGAATAGAAGCCAACCCAGCCAAGATCACAGCGCTAAGAGACATGCCCAGCCTAAAGAATATAAAGGATGTCCAACAATTAACAAGAAGGTTGGCTTCTTTCTCCAAGTTCCTAAGCAAGATGGGGGATAAAGCCCTTACCTTTTTTTTAAGTCGTCCGAAACGTGTCAGACTTCACATGGACAACTGAAGCAGAGCAGGCATTTCAGAGCTTATAAACACATTTGATGGGACTACCTCTACTGGCCAGCCCCAACCTTAGAGATGAGCTTATCGTCTATCTCGCAACCTCGGGAGAAGTAGTTTCAGTAGTGGTAATCAAGACGGTGGAAGGAGTGATGCATCCGGTATACTTCGTCGGCAAGGTATTAAGCGGGGGCAGAGCTGAATTATCCAACCGTAGAGAAACTGGCCTACGCACTAATCTTAACGGCCAGGAAGCTACGTCCCTACTTCCAAGTTCACACGATGGTCGTACAGACCGACCATCCACTCAGGAATGTACTTCAGAAAATGGATCTGTCACGACGACTAACCAAATGGGCGATAGAACTAAGTGAATTACACATCAGATACGTGCCCCAGACTGCGCTAAAAAGACATGCGTTAGTGGATTTCATAACGGAATGCTCGGTCTCGGCGTCAAACATAGGACCGGAGCAGGTCTGGACTCTATTCGTAAATGGAGCCTCGAGCGAAGCAACGAAGGGGGCCGAAGCTGTCCTGATTAGTCCCGAAGAGGATAGAAACCTTCCAACAACTGCATTCAAGTTCACCGTAACAAATAACGAGGCCGAATACGAAACACTACTAGCGGGACATAAACTGTCTCTAAAAGCAGAGCCACCAATGTTCAAGTATACAACGATTCCCAACTCGTCGTCAATCAGGTTAACGGGGAATACGAGGTAAAAGGGACCGACATAATAAAGTATGTAGAGAAAGTCACAAACCTAATCAAACATTCACAAAAGTCATTATAACCAGGATGCCCCGACAAGAGAACGCCCTGGCCGATGCTCTATCCAAGATGATTAAAAGTCAAGCCACCATCCCCGGCGTAATCTTTCAAACATTGGAAGAGAGAAGCATCGACAAGGCAATGGAGGTAATGTCTATCAGAGTAACATAGAGAGGTATGTGGATGAAACTATGCTTTGAATATTTACAAACACAAAAACTACCAAAAGACGCCAGCGAAGCCAGGAGGGTCAGCAGAAACGCCCCAAGATACACCATGCTTGGAGGTCTGCTATATCAAAAATCCCTAATCCACCCCATACGACGTCGTTTGGCTAAAGACGAACAAGAATATGTAATGACAAAAATACATGAAGGAGCTGCCAGAAACCACGCGGGCCCCAGAACACTGCACAGGCAAATAACCCTGGTTGGATATTACTGGCCAGGGATGTTAAGGGATTGCATAAAACACAACAAGTATTGTGAGCCTTGCCAGAAGTACGCGAACGACTATCGGCTACATCCCAAAGGACTAACATAGATAATGAGTCCATGTCTTTTCGCACAATGGGGAATCGACCTGGTAGGTCCCTTTCTGGCAGGAAGGAGAGGAAAGAAGATGTTACTAGTCATCGTACTCTAGAACAAAGGAGATTATCCGCGCACTCTAGAACAATGTGGTAACCCGCTTCGGGATCCCCAGAATCATAGTCATGGATAACGGGCCTCAATTCAACAACGAAGCAACGAAGAACGTCCTCACAGAATATGGAATCAAGTCGGCCTACGTCAACCCTGCACACCCAGTTAGAAACGGTCAAGTCGAGGTAACCATCAAAACTCTAGTAAAGTACATTAAGACCAAGTGTCACGAGAACCGCAACTGGGTAGACGAGCTCCCTGACGTGTTGTAGACCTATCGCATCACGCCACAGAGAGCCACGGGGGAGACGCATTTCCGAATCGTATATGGCATGGATGTTGTGTTATCCGTCGAGATAGGCAAACTAAGCCTAAGTGTTAAACATTTCGATCCGGAAACTAATGAGCAACGGCTGTTAGAACACCTGGACTTGATTGACGAAGTTTGAGATCAGGCAGAACTAAGAAACCTAGCCTTTAAAGACGATTGTTGATGTCGAAAATTGGCTCACGGTTAAATCATCATGAAAAAGGGAGTTGTTGCATGACAACCTCCGTTATGATGGTATATTTTGTTTGGAGATGAGAGATTCCTCTGTTCAGCTCTGCTACTCTGCTTCTATCTACTCCTCGCTCCTTGCTCCAGCTCCTACTCCTTGCTCCAGCTCCTGGCTCCTGTTCGTCTGTTCTCGAGGGGGGAAAACCTGCAAAGGGTTCGAAAACCACTCTGACGCTCGAGATAGTCAGGGTGCTCTTTGCAGTTAAAGAATGAACATTGATTGATCCTTTTGGGGGGCGAGTTATGAGAACTCTGTTTTGGGGGGTGATCCTCCTTGGTATGAAGGGATCGTATTTTTGGGAGAGAAAGAGTGTTTTTCCTCCAGAGAGCGTGTCCTTTGAGGGACGATGTGGGGGGCCTTTTATAGGCGAAGTTAGGCCGACTGTGATTAGTGGCCGTGGCGAGGCGGTGGTCATCAAACCGTAATAGAAGTTACCTCTTTTGCGTATCTAGGGTTTCTCTTCGAGTCTATCCCGGATCTTTGATAAGTGAACGTTCCTAAGTTCAAGGATACTTTGTTGCTATCTTGTCGGAGTGATAAACTCTAAAGGAGAAGTTTCCTCTTTTAGATACGTGGAGTCCAATCGGGCATAAACACTTCAAGATGTGTAACCGACTGAGATCTTTCTGGAAAGTCCGGGATTAAGTGATTTGGTTGCGCAGCGCTGATATCTTCCCAGTTCTGGGCGTAATATATGGGCCAGACCTGTGGAGACCCCCCTTATTCCTTTGGAGATCCCATGGTTGATCTATCCATGCCGAGGGCGTTTTGTGCAAAGCTGGTTTCTTCTAGCCGACCTCCAGTTAGGGGAATGTGTGGTGGACCATCAGGGCTGTCCTGCTGCCTTAAGCCGAGCTGTTCCGAGAGACTTCTAGTCTGATTTTTGACTCTTCAGACGTTAGTCAACGTCTGGACATTTTATGCATCATCATGAGTCCCGCCACTCCTTAGTTGAAAGTAGAGAAACTGAGGAGTAGAAGTAACTCGTGTGTTTTGCTTTGAAGGCCAGAAGTCAAAAGTATTACCTGTCCCAGAGCTGTATTGTTAAGCTCTTTAGGCCTTACCTAAAACGTGGCCGTTTGGTGAAGTTCTGTCTTCCTGTCAGTTCTCAGAGCTGATTGACGTTCATGAATTGGAGATTTTCTTTCACTAAGTGTTAGCTTTGCTAGAGTTGATCCGGCTGTGTTCTGACACGTGGCTTATTATTCCCATGCGTGATTTTTTTATGACGTCATAGATTTGATTTTCTGATCACGCGTTTTCAATGTTGATCTTTTGGGTTATTGCACAGGGCAACTCACTTGGTCACGCAAGGACACGTTGAGCTCTGTTATTGGGGATGAGGCGCGTTTCCCAGAACTTTTAATTTTCTCGCGCGTTTCCAAGATGTGCTCGGTCTCTGTCTTCAATGCTTTTTACCCATTTCGTTGATCATCTTTTCTGCTATAAATATCTGTTTTGATTCCTCAACCTGCTTCTTCGTCAGAACAATCCCAGAGGTTTCTTCCTTTGTTCCATGATTTCTTCCTGTTCTTGTAAAGGATTCGGGATGAGGCTTCTATTTGGAGTTCGTACCGACGTTAATGCGAGTCAAGTCTTATTTGTATTTCTTTTTCTTATGGTTCTTTCGGAGTTATTTGTGTTATGTTAAGATTCTTCTCGAAGAATCTCAGGTATATCTTTGTATAGGGTGTCGGAAGGAAAGCCGAAATGAGTTGGGGGTGAGATGCTCGAAGCAAAGCGGATGAGGACGGAGTCTTGAATCGCTAGGTAGGGGATATCTCTTGTTTTCTTTTATATTTTTGTCGAGATTCATGCTAGAAATAGGAGATATGCATGTATCACTATGTGTAGATGGTAGGTGATCATATATGCATGATTTATACGGTTGATTTAAATGAAGTTTAACTATTGATTATGCATATTTCAATATGTTTTACGATGAAGTTTCTATCGTTGATTGTGTTATCGATGGATTGTTTCGATGAGGTTTACTCGCAAAGGACTTTCAAACTGATAGTTATGAACTGATTTGTAATAATCGATGTTTCGAAATCATAAATATTTTGTATGCTGTATGTGATTGATGAAGTGGACTGAGACGAGTCATGAGGGTCTTGGCATTTGTAGTGCTCCACTCTCTGGCCAGGATTCTCGTTTAGGTTGGACTCTCGGGGCTCAAGGGATTTGCTACCTTAGACCGCTCGACTGGACTGTAAGCCTGTCTGTTCTTACCCTCGGGGCTCAAGGGCTGTACACCTCTGACCGCCCGACTGGTTTGGTGATTGGAATCTCTCTGCACGTTATGATATGACTCTTGGTTGTGCCACTTCTGTGTTTGATAAGATAATTAATGTTTTAAAAAGCCTATCTCAGTCGAGGGCGTAACGGGCGAGTTCCGAATCTGCTGAGATTGTGGGTGAAGCATGTTTTCACAAGAAAAGAGTATTATTTCGGTTGTTGACACAATAAATGCTTTTCTAAAACCAGAAGGAATAGTTGCATGCTAGTGTACCAATGAGAATATGTTTTTCGTCCCAACACGAATACTGGAGGGACGACTTGACTATTCGACTTCGGTGAAGCTAAAACGTATCTAGTTAAGCTAGGTGTATATATTTATCAAGAGGTTAGCTTTTCAATGACCGTGGAGTCACCTAATGGGAGAGAGGTTTACCTACCTAGGGGTAAGCCAGTTTCTCGAGAGACCTTGAGTACCTGGGTTAGTGCCGGTATGGGACGATACTAGCCCAAGTACTATAGAGTTCTCTGGGTAACTCTCTGTTGATTGAGGAGCATACCATGGGTGTTGTTGTATGTTTGAGTAAGATTGATATATATTTATACGTGTGAATGTTTTTATGGCGAAAATTGTTTTATCGTAGTTTTATTTGGGACTCCTCTACCAGTTAACTCGTGTCGGTGAGTTATTGACCCCATACCCGTGTGTTAGCATGCAGGTTCCTAGTTAGTAGCATCTGTAGCGACAGAGTTAGCAGATGGATTGCAGGGGTTGCGGCGCGGTGCCACTTTGGTGTTATTTCTTTTCACTTTGGTTTTGATTTATCTTCGAAGTTATACTTTTATACACTGAACACCTTATAATGTAAATATATATGTATCACATAGGCTGTGCAGGGCTGTAAGGTTGTGTGCAGGTTGAGTTAACCTAGTGTGGGTGGTTCAGCTTGTAACCAGAGTTTTTAGTTGAGTAATTTCTTATTTTTAGCTTCCGTTATGTACGTGTATGCGTATGTATGTTTGCATGACAGGTTACAGGTGCGACCGGTTCGATTTACAGAGGAGGTGCTGCCGGATTTTCGGCTCGTCTATGAATTGCCGGGGCGTGGTCTTGCCTAGTTATGGGGCACGGGCGTCACAGGTGGCCACTATGTCGATCAACCAGGAGAAGAAGCGAGACGTTGAGCTCCGTCCAAGCTTTGGCGAGTGGTTTCTCTGCCTCGATTATCACCGAATCTCTACTGATCATTTTTTTTATGTTGTCTTGATTGTAATTTCTTCTGTAATAGCCTTGAATAAAAAATCCTTTTTTCTTGCTCTAGATTACTTTGTTGAAGTCTGGTATTGATACCGTATGCTGGTTATGCAAAATCAAAGTCAGCACAAATCCTAACTTACTAATGCGTTTTCCTAGGCTTACTACGCATGCTCCGAATGATCGTACCTGCAAGAAAAAAAAATTCAGCCCTAGTCTAGCATGCCATAATTAGTTTTATCAGGACTCCTCCTTAGACCTCTGATCGTGGCTTTCGCTACCAGAGCTGACATTGCCAGCTTGATCTCGGCTAGTTCCGCTAAGAGTTCTCCTTATACCTCTGGTTGTGGCTTTCGCTACCAAAGCTGATATTGCCAGCTTGAGCTCGGCGAGTTTCGCTAAGACTTCTCCTTATACTTCTGGTCCTGGCTTTCGCTACCGGAGCTGATATTGTCAGCTTGAGCTTGACTAGTTTCGCTAGGACTTCTCCTTAGACCTCTAGTCGTGGCTTTCGCTACCAGAGTTAGTTTCGTCAGCTTGAGTTTGACTAGTTTCGTTAGGACTTCTCCTTAGGGCCCTCGGTTGTTGCCATAGCTGGCGAGGATGTCCTGTCCCTGGTCGTGGCTTTCGCTAGCAGGGCTGGTTTCGTCGGCTTGAGCTCGACTAGTTTTTGTCGGGACTCCTCCCGCGCCCCTGGTCGTGGCCTTAGCTAACAGGGATGTCTTCCTCATTTTAAGCATGAATAATTTCGCAAGGACTTCTCCTTATACCCTTAGTCACCTTCATCGGGGCGGTAGTTTTATCTAGGACTTCTCCTAGGGGATTCCCAGGGACCACGTTTCACTCGAGTAAAGGGTTGAGTTTAGCTAGGACTCCTCCTTGTGAGGCCTCGGGTTGCATCCATAGCTACCAGAGCTACCTCCTTTGTCGGCTTGAGCCGATCAGTGTAACTAGGACTTCTCCTTGGGACCTTGGTGAGGGGTCGGTTTTTACTCGAGCAAAGTTCAATTTAACTAGGACTGCTCCTTAGGGTCCTCAGTTGTCGCCGTAGCTATAGAGGCTATCCTGTCCCTGGTCGTCGCTTTCGCTTAGCAGGGCTGTTCAAATTAGGGCCCTTGGTCGCTGCTCTCACCTACCAAGGCTGCCTTTAGGTCCCCTGGTCGTGGCTTTCGCTGTCAGGGCTACCTGATCGATTCAGAGCGAGATGAGTTTAACTAGGACTCCTCCTTTGGGTTCTAGAATGGAAAGTGTTATACTAGCAAAGGCTTCTAAGTTCGCTAAATATGGCTAGAATCCACTACAACTCTCTTATTTAACTTGTTATCGTACAAGCAGATCTATGCTTCATCTTCTTGCGTCTGATTCATCCTTCGGCGTTCTAGGATATATTGGGGTCTTTCTTTTGGAATGAGAGACTGAGATGTTCTGCGTTCCAGAGGTGTGTAAGGACGTGACCTGACGTATTCTCTAACCTATAGGTGCCAGGTTTGACAATTTTTGCTATCTTATAAGGCCATTCCCATGTGGGAAAGAGTTTGGCCGCTGATGGCCTTTGGGTGAATTTAGAGTTTCTCTACACCATGTCTCCGACGTCGAACTTTCTTATCTTCATGTGGGACCTATGCTGTTTGATCATGGTGTCTTTGAAGGCGAGATTTCGCAGCTCAGCTTGATTTCGAATTTCGTCGACTAGGTCTAAGTGTTCTAACATTAGTTGTTCACTGGTCTCGGGATCGAAGTGTCTTACTCTTAGACTCGGTTTACCTATTTCTACGGGTAGCACGGCGTCCATGCCGTACACTATTCGAAAAGGCGTCTCCCCCATAGCTCTTCGTGGTGTGATGCGGTAGGTCCACAACACGTTAGGGAGTTCGTCTACCCAATTTTTGTTTCTATAGCACTTAGTTTTAATGTACTTAACCAGAGTCTTGTTGGTTACTTCTACTTGTCCGTTTCCGGCGGGGTGCGCTGGGCATACGTAAGCCGGCTTGATCCCATACTCCGTGAGGAACTCCTTCATAGCATCATTGTTGAACTGCGGCCCGTTGTCCATGACCAAGATCCCTTGAGTTAGATGAAGGACCATTCTGAACTCAGACCAAGTTAAACACAGGGACTAAATGTGTAATCAGGTCAGAATCAGTGGTATTTTGCAATAAAAAAAATTCAGGGACCGAACTGTGTTTTCGGCTGGTTAAGGGAATAAACTAAACCAGATTAGTCATTCGTGGTTTTGGTTCAAGAGAGGGTTGGGTATGTGAGAGATTTCGATGAAAGAGAGGAGGTTTTGGGTGAAAAAATCAAAAGGAAATGCTTGCTTTTGGCAAATTCCATTTTCTAGAAGTTATCCAAGCTAGGTTTATAGATTTTGGTAAGAATTATTAGTTCCTCTCTCTACAACCTAGTATTTCCATGATTTGAAGTATAATGGAGCTTTTACTTCGTAATTGTAGGAATTTGAGAGGAATTATTGGAACTTATGAAGATACAGATCCAAGACAACTAAATTAAGGTAAGGATTGTAGTCTTTTTTTTAAAAAAATTAGATTGAATTAGAAAAGGGGAAACTATACAGGGGGGACGAAAAAGAAATCGGGTTGCTTAAGTTATGCTACACTACATAACCCAGGCCTCCCAATTCCTAACAACATCCAAAAAAGAAGACCATTTGAATTTTGAGGAACCACTAATCCAGTAGTGAATTGTTCCTTTTACATCTTCTACATCTACTGATGAGAAGGAGTTCGATTCCTTAAAAATTTATTGTTCCTGTCCTTCCAGAGATTCCACACTATTGCAACCGGCACCAGGTCCCATATTTCCTTCTTGGTTCTCAGTTTTGTGATGCCATCCCATTGCTCAAACATGTTTATAATGGTGTTAGGTCTGCACCATTGAATTTTGAGCGATCCCATAAAGTATTCCCATGAATTCGAAGCTATCCTGCATCTGAGGAAGAGATGGTCTGCTGATTCCTCCTCATCCTTGCATATACATCTATTTGCCATTTGAAACCCTCTATGCTGTAATGACTCAACCGTTGGTATTCTACCTATAAGGATAGCCCATATCAAGAACAGTACCCTCGGGGGTGTGCGCTTACGATGTAAAATTCTCATGAGTCCTTGCCTAAGCACCGTGTCATTGGGTGCTACCCTCTCATAGCACTCTTTGACGCATAGAGGTTTTTCATTCCCATCCTTCCAAACTCTTTTGTCTTTCACAGAGATTAACCGAACTTCCTTAAGGTAATCACAAAGCGAAACATATTGGTCCACCTCCCAGTCGTTAAGAGTCCTTCTCGTACAAATGTTCCATACCGACCTCTCCTTGTCGAACATCGAGGATACCAACGCTTTTTGGTCAGATGCAATATCAAAGATCAAAGGAAACCTATCTTTTAACTTTGTTCGACCGAGCCACACTTCATGCCAAAAAAGGATTGACTCCCCGTTCCCATGATCCCATTTAGTAAGATCTTGAAACTTTGTGGATAAGCATTGGATTCCTTTCCACACTCCACATCCATACGAGGAGTTCCTAACCCGATCCTCCCACTGCCGCGGATTGTTACCATATTTTGCGGCGATGACTTCTTTCCACAGGGCCCCATCCTCATGGTAGAATCTCCAAATCCACTTGATGAGAAGCGCTTCATTCATAGCCTTCAAATCTTTAACTCCCATGCCTCCTTTTAATTTCAGTGTTCGAATTAGCTTCCACGTCGCCCAGTGCATCCTCTTCTTATCGGACTTTCCATTCCATAGGAAATTACACATCTTACGATCAATTTCCTTTAAGATGGTTTTTGGGATCGAAAACAGAGAAAGGAAGTAGGATGGTAAGGCTTGGAGAACCGACTTAATGAGTGTGAGTTTGCCTCACCTAGATAGCACATGCCCCTTCCATGCGGCCAGCTTCTTGTTAACTCTCTCTAACATCGGGTCCCAGAGCGACTTAGATTTATATCTGTGGCTGATGCACCCGAAAAGGTTGCACACCCAAGCGGAGGTATCAAGTAGTAATCCGGCAAAGCCGGGATCGATCCAAGGATAGGAAGGTAGCTTGGATATTGAAGGGTCTTATCCCTCGGTCTAGATATTAAAAGCTAACTTAGACTAAATAGGAAATGAAACAAAGATAAATGAGGGTTTTATAATGAATGAGTAACAAAACAAGATAACAAATGAAACTAGACTAAACAATAAAAGTAAACGGACGAGAGAGATTCGAGAGAAGTGTCGGAGGAACAAGAGTCGGGAGGCAACAAGAGTCGGGAGGCAACAAGAGTCGGGAGGCAACAAGAGTCGGGAGATAAATTAGTGAGAGAGGTGTCGAACCGAGAATCCGATAATGATAAACCTACAACTATGTATGGTCCGATCTAATGTTCAAAGTATAACCGATGTTCGACTCCTAAGGTGATGTCTATAAACACTACGTATATCCGGAGATCATACTTAGTCAAACAAACATCATAATCGGTTAATCCCGAGTCACGAAAGTGTTGTCTAGTCGCCTAACTATGTGAAGTGCATGACAAGACACATGAAAATATGACTTAGACTACGATCGATATCGAATACTTCGTTTCGTCTATTAACTATGCGAAGTGCTTGACAAGACACATGAAAATACGATCAAAACGATAATCGAATTAAATGAACATCAATTCATAATCAAAACATCAAATCATATTAAACATAATCACGAATTCATCACATTTCATCTCATATAATCGATACACTAAAGCTAGCTAAACATGGTGATTGAATAAGAAATGGAAAGAAAATGGTGAGAGAATCCCCCTTTTTCGATGTGGTTCGAGGCTAAGATCGTCGGAAAATATGAGTTTTTAGTTGCAGCCGATCTCCCCTTAGCAATTTTCTGGGTTCCCCATAGCGACCACCATCATCTTCTCCATTTATCACAAACCTCCATTAAAGCTAAACCCTAGCTTTCTCTCTCTAGCAATTTCTAGCCCAAAACCAAATCGAACTACATGGGAAGCTAGCCAAGATGATGCGGAGCAAAAGCCCTAAGGTTTCGGATCAAGAAGGTTGCTGGAAAACTCATAAAAGTCCGGTCAAAGAGTGAAGAAATCCGGCCAAAAATCAAGATCCGGCAAATGAGTGTTGTCCGAGCCTTGTGCGCGCCTGCAGATGCATCCCGGAGCATGGGAAGCTTCCCGTGGACGCGTCCTTGCTGCTGTGGAAGCTTCCCGTGGACGCGTCCTTGCTCCGGTCACTGCTGTAGGTCGCTCCTGTAGCTGCTGCAGGTCGCGGCTGCTGCTGCTCCGTGGACGCGTCCCGTGCTCCACCTTCTAAGATGCAGCTCGGACTGTTGATGAGTGCTATCCCGAGCTGCTGTCCCATGCCTATCCTTCCATGGCTGCCGGAGCTCTTGTAGTGCCGGCCTTGCTTGGCCGGCCAAGCTAAGGTCGGCTACTCCTACCTCCTTCTTCTCTATTTTCCTCTCTTCTACTCAAACCCTAGAAGCTTAGAGCTAAAGAACACCCAAAAACCCTAGCCTCCTCTTTTCTCCCTCTAACTTAGTGAAGAAGATGATGAATAGTTCATGAATAGTAGCCTTTGACCCCTTACTCTAACTTGAGTCAAACCCTAGACTTAGTCAAACTTGACTAAGTCTTTAGACCACAAATGGGTGCCTATAAAATCTCTATCCAATTCTTCTTCTCTTAATATTTCTTGGGGTTGGACTTGGTTTTGGGCTTTGATTTAGAAACCAAGAGAGTGCCTCCATCCTTGTCTCTACATCTTCAAATTCTTACAAAGGACTAGAATACCCTCGGACTTCTTTCTTCCACATCTTTCCCGTCCGAACTC
This sequence comes from Eschscholzia californica, assembly GCF_041429995.1. Classification (NCBI taxonomy): domain Eukaryota; kingdom Viridiplantae; phylum Streptophyta; class Magnoliopsida; order Ranunculales; family Papaveraceae; genus Eschscholzia; species Eschscholzia californica. The sequence goes on along the minus strand of NW_028238309.1, from coordinate 24,744,950 downwards.
CGAATTGAATACCGTTTTCACCGTCGGACTCGTCATTGACTATACTTGTCATTTGATTTGCTTGAAGTCTTTTTCTCTCATTTTCAACACATGAAATGATAGTGATAATTCGCTCCTTTTATTTCGAATCACATGCTTAACTCCAAAATAAGTACCTAACAAGAAAAACACATAAAATATTATTGATAACACTCAAAAAGGACTAATTAGTCTAAGTTAGGCTCTCTAAATGTGACATTTTCGTGTCACATCAGTGGCCAAGAGGAAGGCCTAGGTAGCATGTCGGCAGGCTTCCAATCGGGCATCCAAATCCCCTCATGGCCTCCCAGTTTCTGTCACTCTCATTCACCTGTGTCACTTCATAAATGAAAGACTTATTTATATTCACTTTTAGGCCCGAAGCTAGTTCAAACCATATCAAGATATCCCTCAGTCTCATTACTTGATCCACATTTTCGTCAAGGAAAAATAGTGTATCATCTGCAAATTGGAGGTGATTTATGCCCCAGCTTGATTCTATCACTTTAAAACCTGTTATCCAGTTCAAAGACTCCGCCTTTTGCATGCAATGGCTTAGCACTTCGCCTATCATCAAGAACAGTAGGGGGGACAGGGGGTCCCCTTGCCTGATTCCCCTTGAACTCTGAAATACCTCTGAAGGCCTTCCGTTGATAATGACAGAAGGTGGCTGAAGATATACACGAGTATATCCATGATCTCCACTTGTACCCAAAGCCCATCCTACTCATGACCTTATATAAGAAATCCCAGCTCACCCGGTCATATGCCTAGTCTAAATCCGCCTTAATGATGATTCCTCTGCTTTTACTCTTGCGCCTAGAATCAATAAGTTCGTTGGCGATCATCACTCCATCCAAGATTTGTCTTCCTCCCACAAAAGCGCCTTGAAACGGCGATATGAGCTTATTCATAGACTTAGCTAGACGAGACGAAAGAATATTTGAAATAATTTTGTACATACCTCCAACCAAGCTAATTGGTCTAAAATCCGAGAAGGAAGAACTGCTCTTCTTTTTGGGGATCAGAACTATGAAAATTTGATTTAAGGACCAATGCAATGATGCCGTCTTTGAGAACTCTTCAACCACATCCATCATGTCTTTCTTCAAAATATCCCAACATTTGTCATAAAAAGAGATAGGCAATCCGTCCGGTCCCGGCGCTTTGTCATTAGCCAAATCCGCTATAGCCGCCTTCACCTCCTTCTCTTTTATGTCCGCCTCCATCGAGTCTGCTTCCTCAGGATCCAGTTGAGAGAGATCCATCTCTGTGACCCCCGACCTCCAGAATCTTGGCTCGCAGTATAATTCGCTAAAGTGCTTAACCGCTTCCTTCATAATTTCGTCCTCATCAGCTATAATGTTATCCCCTTGACTTATAATTGAAATGCGATTCTGCCGAGCCCTACATTTAAGAACTTTATGAAAATAGGCCGAATTCTTGTCACCCGCCATTAGCCAAGTAGCTCTCGATTTTTGACGCAGACTGATCTCTTCTGAGGCTAACAATCTCTCCATCTTCGACCTAACACCTTTCCTAAGCTCAAGGTCTTCCAAAGACAAAGGATTAACCTCCTCCAACTTGTCCAATCTATTAATTTCTTCCCTAGCCGTCTTGTACTCTATGCTAATGATTTAAATTTCTCCCTCGACCATACCTTTAGCTTTGTCTTCATAAATTTAATCTTCTTACTGAACGAGTGACCTGGGTTGGAGACTGACGGTGCCTCGTCCCACCATTCTACTATCTTATCCGTAAACTCTTGTTCCTCCATCCATCTTTCTTCCAGTCTAAAGAGAGGTGGGTTTGATGCAACGGAATTAGTACGGAGCAACACAGGAGCGTGATCTGATATCGGGTGAGGTAGAATAATTTGATCGATACAGTCGAACGTGTCATCCCACGCACTATTAATGATAAATCGATCCAAGACGTTAAGAATGGGAATTTCCTGGTTATTCGTCCAAGAAAATTCCATCCCTTGTTTAGGCAAGTCTAGCATACTGTTACGATCCATCCAATCCCCGAAATCCCTCATACTAGACGTTAGCTTTCTTCCATTTCGTTTTTCATGGAGGAAGCGTATCACATTAAAGTCACCCCCTATAGACCATGGATGGTGCCATCTGCAAGCAATATCGTCCAGTTCCTTCCAGAAATCTTTCCTCTTTGCCTTGATGATTTAATTTAGTTGTTAAAAAATTCTAGGGTTTAGTGATTATAATTTGGGGCTTTCTGTTTTCTAAGGTTTATAGGAGTGAGAATTTCATGTAGTTTTAGCGTGATGCTTGATTTAAGAGATGGTGGAACCTAGAGGTGAAATAAGGTCGAAATTAATGAGTTCTATAGACGTCATACTCGTAACAGAGGAGGTGCTGCCGGATTTTCGGCTCGTCTGTGAATTGCCGGGGCGTGGTCGTGCCTAGTTATGGGGCACGGGGCATCACAGGTGGCCACTATGTCGATTAATCAGGAGAAGAAGCGAGACTTTGTGCTCCGTCCAAGCTTTGGCGAGTGGTTTCTCTGCCTCGATTATCACCGAATCTCTGCTGATCATTTTTTTTTATGTTGTCTTGATTGTAATTTTTCTGTAATAGCCTTGAATAAAAAATCATTTTTTCTTGCTCTAGATTACTTTGTTGAAGTCTGGTATTGATACCGTATGCTGGTTCTGCAAAATCAATGTCAGCACAAATCCTAACTTACTAATGCGTTTTCCTAGGCTTACTAAGCATGCTCCGAATGATCGTACCTGCAAGAGAAAAAAATTTTAGGCCTTCATTTCCCCTCTGAGTTCTTGGTAGTCCCACAATAAAATCCATGCTTACATCATCCCATGATTGTGTTGGAACAGTTAAAGGAGTGCAACGACCTGGTTGGAAATGACTTTTCATCCTTTGATATCTTGCACATCTCTCTACAATTGTATGACCATCTCTTCCCTTCTTTGGCCAAAAGAAATGCTCCTGAAGTATGTCCAACAGTTTCCTTATCCCAAAATGACCAGATAGGCCTCCTCCATGTGCTTGACGAATCAGCAACTTCATCACAAAACTTCTTGGAACACCCAGCTTGTTTCCTTTAAAAAGAAATCCATCCTGTAACTGGTACTGATTTGTAACTCCCTTTTTGCACTCATTATAGACTTCAGCAAAGTCTAAGTCTCCATCATATAGATTCTTCGGCATATCAAATCCCATAATTCGAGAATCCGGAATAGAGATTAAAGCATACCTCCTTGAGAGTGCATCTGCAAGAATATTCATTTTTCCAGCCTTGTATTTTGACACGAATGAGAAAGATTGTAGAAATTCTACCCATTTAGCATGTCTGCAGTTCAACTTGGGTCTTATAATTGATAATCAAATAGACAATGATAATCTTTCTCTCTCTCTACAATTCTTCTCTCCCTCACTTTCTGTTTCTCTCTCTCTCTCTAACTCTCTGTTTCTTTCTTTCTCTCACAAAAATAAAGAAAACATTAGAAGAAGAAAAGATGATAATGGTGGTACGTATTTGATTTCCCAATGGAAGATGATGATGATGAAGTCGTGAGCCCTTGTTTCTCCTCTCTCTATAAGATATTAAATGAAGCTCAAGAGAAAAGAAGGAGAAGTAGAAGAACTCTAATCCCACTCCCCCACCAGAGATCATCAACCCATTCTTAGCTCTCTGTTTATATAGAAAGAAGAATGAGAAGAATTAGTACAATCCAAATAACCAGTCGATACTCTCTCTCTCCAAGAATAAAATCCCTTCAAGATCCTTCAATTCCCTGTTGTAGAAGATTTCACGATCTCTCTCACTAAAATTATATCCATCCGAGAAGGTGATATCTTCCCTTCTTTCTCTATATGTTTCTATCTTCAGAGAAGTAGTCTTCAATCAATCTCACCTCTGGAACAGTTGTAAGATCTTCTTCCTCTATCTCTAGTTTATTCTCTGTAGAGAACTCCAACTATCTATCCATTCGAATCACTCACAATCTCTCTTTTTATTTCTGATCTTTGTTTAACCGAGAGATCTCTAAGAAATATATGGCTTTCTCTTTTTTAAATCATCAAATCTCTCTCAAATCTCCGTCTGTCGTTTCTGTCTATATGTAGAGAGAAGATAGAAGAATATCTCTCTTTAAGATTTGATTTCTATCTCTAGAATGTTTCTTCCAATCTCCAGCTTCCCTCTCTCTGTTCGTGAAATATTTTGTTCTTATCTCATTCTTTCTCTGTTTAATGACTTTGAAGAGAGAATATAAGAGAAGGGGGAGAGAAGGAAATAAAAGCAATTCCCTAAATTTGGGGTTCAAACCGTGGAGGGAATTGGTTGGACGTGAGCTGTCAAGGGAAACAACTATGATGCATCGCGGAGCAGCTGGGAAGATAGGAGACGCGTTTCTGATGACGCCACGTGTTCACTTAGTGAAGGCGGCCAATAGATCTGGACGGGTATACGAAAAGGCTCTTGCGCGCGAGTACATAGCATCTTGGGCTCTTGCAAAATCCTGATCCACACCCAGAACTGCCCGAATCTAACCCACATAGCTTCACGGCCGTGCGATTTAGTTCTTACTCGCACGCCACGTGTTACTGAAGTGTTCATATTAACCTTAAGTCAACTGGTTTTGACCTCAACTTTGACTTCGCCTAAATTGCTCGTCCGGACTCAGATTTGACTTATGTTTTCACCTACGGATCCGTCTTTGACTCTGCATTCATCCGAGTATCAACATGGACCAAACATCCAGACCATCATAACCTCCAAATGACCAAATTTCCCTCAAGTATGTCTTTATCTCGATTTTATCCGTTTTCCGCGTTCAATTCTGTAAAAGACTTCTGGACAAAAAAAATACACATTTCATTAGAGTAACTGCTCGAGTTGGACTAACTGACCCGAGTTAAGAGATTCAGATGGGACATTTTCATGTCTCATCACTCTGCTCTGTTGATTCTTACCGTTTTTATATGGGATCAGGCCCCGGCAATGGTGCTAATGTTGCCCATCACCTCCGAGCGTTTTCCGGATCCTCTGGCTGCTCTTTTGCTGGAAGCTGAGTGTGCATCGTCATCGGGTCTTTCCATGCTCGAAGGCCTGCTTCTTTTATGACGTGGTTGTTGGCCTTTATCATTCTAGCGTTCTTCCTTCCAGCGTTCATTGGGCTCTTGTGTTGGAGTTTCTGATTTCTGGTCAAACTTATAAGTTAACTCCAGCGCCTGATGTAGGACTATTTCATTGATAGCCGGCTCGCTTGCGTGTCCACCATCGCCTTCTTCGTGCTTTAGGACGTCGGTTGTTCATCGATTGGTGCAACCGGATGAGTGCCCGCGGAGGTCGGGAAAAGTTTTCGGGACAAACTTTCAATTGTCCCTATTCGCTCCTCTGTTATCGCCTTCCTTCGGGCATCTTCGGCTCTACACAGATTCTATCGCAGTCGTTTGATCTCTTGTTCTTTTCTCAACCGATCGATCTTGAGACGTTCAATTTCGACCAGCCACTACTCCGCTGTGAGGGGTCTGTCTCGAGACCTTCAGGAGGCGTGTCTATCGACGGACATAGTTGCCTGGGAAGCAAATGAAAAAGGTTAGTTTTGAAGTAGAGAGAGAGAGAGTTCGAGCTACCGAACTGATGGTATTGATGTAGAGATGCGCTCCTTCTAGCGTGATGCACCCGAAAAGGTTGCACACCCAAGCGGAGGTATCAAGTAGTAATCCGGCAAAGCCGGGATCGATCCAAGGATAGGAAGGTAGTTTGGATGTCGAAGGGTCTTATCCTCCGGTCTAGAAATCAAATGCTAACTTAGACTAAAAGGAAACAAAGACAAATGGGGGGCTTTATAATGAAATAAGCAACAAAGAAGAATAAAACAAGTAAAACAAACTAAATATCAATGTAAGAGGGCGAGAGAGATTCGATAGAAAAGTCGAAGGAACAAGAGTCGGGAACAACGAGTGAGAGAAATGTCGAGGTCCGGGAATCCGTTGTGGTGAACCTACAACTATTTACGGTCCAATCGAATGTATTGATACAAACCTAGTCTCGAATCCTACGGTGGATGTTCATAAGCACTACGTATGTCCGGAGATAATACTTAGTCAAATAAACTTCCTAAACGATTAAAACCGAATCATCGAAAATGTCGTCTAGTCGCCTAACTATGTGAAGTGCATGACAAGACACATGAAATTTGGATCTAGACTACGATCGATATCGATCACTTTGCCTAATCGATTAACTATGCAAAGTACTTGATAAGACACATAAAAAACGATTGAAACAAGTAATCAAAATAAGAAAACATCAATTTATTATCAAAACATTAAATCATCACATAGATAATCACAAATTCATCACATTTCATCTCATTAACGACACACTTGATTTAGCTAACATGGTGAATAAGTAATAAATGAAAAGAAGATGATGAGAAATCCCCCTTTTTCGATGTAGTTCGAGGCTAGGTTCGTCGGAAAATTTGAGTAGTTAAGGTTCAGCCGATCTCCCCTTAGCAAATTTCTGGATTTCCTCTTAACAGTGCATAATGGGTCTCCCCGAGCAAAAATCCGATCTCCCCTTGGCAACCAGACTCATCTTCTTCATTTAAAACCCACCACCATTAAAGCTTCACTAAGCTTTACCTCTCTAAGAAATTTCAACCAAAAACCAAATCAAACACAAGGGGAAGCAAGCCAATGATGAGGGGAGTAAAAGCCCTAAGTTTTCCGGCCAAGAAGGTGACCGGAAAACCTTTGAAAATCCGGCCAAAATTTGAGAACAAATCCGGCCAAATAATATGAAATCCGGTTATAACACCCTGTCCCGAGCTGTCCCTAGCAGCTCCACGCGTCCCGTGCACGTTCCCTTGAAGTCCCGAGCAGCTTGCAGCCGCGACCTTGAAGATCCGAGCATAGAAGATGAAGAACACAGCAACTTGCAGCCGCGACCTTGAAGATCCGAGCATAGAAGATGAAGAACACAACAGCTTGCATCGTGCAGAGGAAGGACCGGAGCTGCTGTTCACGCTGCTGTCCGTGCTGCTATTATGCAACCCCGAGCTGCTGGCCGTCCCGAGCTCGTGTGGTGTCAGCCTTGCTTGGCCGGCCTAGCTTGGCCAGCCAAGCTAAGGCCGGCTACCCCTTCTTCTCTCTCTTGTCCTCTCTTTCAAGTTTCTCTTTTAGTGATGAAGAACCCTCAAGAACAAACCCTAGCCTCTTTCTCTCTCCCTTCTTTCTTGGTGAAGAAGATAATGAATAGTGTCTAACTTGAATAAAAACCCTAGACTTAGTCAAGTTGACTAAGTCTTTAGACTACTTCAAACCCTTGACTTTGTCCATCATTAAAGACTCTTGACTTGGACCAAAAAGGGTGCCCATAGAATCTCTATTGTTCTCTTCCGCTTTGGGCTCTTGGGTTGGGCTTCTTTCTAAAGAAAGGGAGTGCCTTCATCTTGTCTCTACATTTAAAACCAAGGGGTGCCTTCATAGAATCCTTGTTTCAAGACCGAACCTCGGCTTCTTTCATTCACAACTTTTCCGTCTGAACTCCGAATCGACTTCCGTTTTCACCGTCGGACTCGTCATTGACCTCACTTGTTTTTTGACTTCTGATATTGACCAAAATGACCAAAATACCCCTGGTGCTCTTTTCTTCCCTTTTGCCGCATAAGATGAAAATGTGATAATTCGCTCTCTTTATTCCGAATTACACGCCAAACCCCAAATAAACTACCTAGCAATGAAAACACATAAATAATTAGAAATAAAACTCGAAAAGAACTAACGCATCAAAGTTAAGTGACCTAAATGTGGCATTTTCACGCCACATCATAGCGCCAAATGCTGATGTCAAAAAATGGCTTTCCGTTATATCAGCATAAAAAAGGGAGTTGATTTATGCCAACCTCCGCTATGATTGAATATTCTGTGAGTTATTAAGATTCCTTCCTACTCCTTGCTCAAGCTTTGGTTTCTGCTTCTGCTCCTGCTCTTTGCTCCTGATTCCTGGGGGGGAACCTGCAAAGGGTTTGAAAACCGCTCCGACGCTGAAGACAGCAAGGGTGTTCTTTGTACTAAAAGATTGAATATGGACTGAATCTTTTGGGGAGCGAGTATATGTTACTCAGTGGAAGTGTAATTCTCGCTGAAGATCGAGGGTGTCAGGATGTCTTGTGGAAGACGATGGGGGCCCTTTTATGTTGATATAACGGAAGGCCATTTTTTGACATCAGCAAATATGGTACACTATAAAGATGCTAATAAAATAGCAAAGAAGACATATGTCAATGATTAAAAGCAATTAAGAATTAATATAGAGCCTAAGAGGTTAGATTCAAATGTAGTTAGACCCGCATGGAGAAGAGACGATGGGCAATGTAACTAACAATGAGACTAAGAGTTATGTCAAGGAAAATTATTATGGGGTGGGTCCTTAAGTTATCATATCTCAGAGACAAATAAGTAATTATCAGAAAGATTAATTTAGACAAGTAAGAAACACTATTTGGTTGATGTGCTTTCGTGATGAACCAGATATCATCTTTTTGAACTTTATTTCCTGCATGATAATTCTTAATCTAAACAAAGGTGTTACTGGGTTAATATAATCTTTAGCTTACTATGAAATTTTCCTAGCTTACAACGCTCTGCTACGGATGTCTTCTCCTGCGCATAAAATTCAATTTAGACCTATTCTAATTATGCATGTCCTAACTTACTAATCCCCTCTCCCAAATTAAAACCTAGTTAGCCTGTAAATTGATTTGTAGTTCCTTCGTTGTTTCACTGATTTCTCGTGTGAAGTTTATCTAAGGCTTCCCCTTTACCCCTGGTTGTAGCTCTTATTATCAGGATTGATTCGTTTGCTTGAGCAAAATTAGTTTTGACTAGGCCTTCCCCTTGACCCTTGGTCGTAGCTCTCGCTAGCAGGGTTGGTTCTTTTGCCTGAGCAAACTTAGTTTTACTAGAACTTCTCCTTGGGCCCCTGGTCGTGGCATGGCCTACTAGGGCAGTTTTGTCGACTTGAGCACGAGTAGTTTAGACTAGGACTTCACCTTGGTCCCCTAGTCGTGGCTTGGGCTACCAAGGTAATTTCGTCGGCATGAGCACGACTAGCTTAGTGTAGGACTTCTTCTTAGGTCCCTGGTTGTGGCTTCGGCTACCAGGGCAGTTGTGTCGGCTTGAGCACAACCAGTTTCGACTAGGACTGCTCCTTAACCCGTGATCCTAGCTTGGGCTACCAGGGCTGGTTCCTCGCTTGAACGGGGCTTAATTGAGATTTCGAATAGGGTTCCCCCTTAGGCCTGCATTGGCAGGGCTTATAATTAGGGTGCCTAATTCGTTGAATTTTTATTGGGAGCCTACAAAGCAGGGTTATGATGAGAGTTGTGCCTGACTAGGAGGGCTTAGTCTGTGACCTTGTCAAACCAAAGCCAGATTTATGCCTGACGAATCAGGGCTCTGATCTGTGATCTTGTCAAAGCAAGGTCGGATCTTAAAGGCCTTCTTCGGGTCCTTTCGTTGACGTCTTCTTCATGCAACTGGGACTTTCAACCTCTTCTTTGAGTTCGCTGGTTTGAATTATTTCTTCCTTAGAATCTGCCATCAAAGCAGTCATCTAAACTTTTAAGAGTTGTTGATTCATTATTAGCTTACAACAGGAAGATTGTTATATAGCTTTTGAACATAACAACACAAAATCATGCGTTAGGAGTATTAACCTATTTGTATCATTGACGTATTACTTGTTTCATATCTTGCATAGTTAGCATAATAAATATTCGCATACACTTTTCAGTTCATGGATACCGGTATTGCTGATATCGAAAATTGGCTCCCGGTTAAATCAGCATGAAAAAGGGAGTTGATGCATGACAGCCTCCATTATGATGGTATATTTTGTTTGGAGAGGTGAGATTCCTCTGTTCAGCTCTGCTTCTCTGCTCTGCTTCTCTATTTTGCTCTGCTCATTTGGTCCTTGCTCCTTTGCTTCAACTCCTTTGCTCCGACTCCTGTACGTATGTTTCCGAGGAGGGAAAACCTGCAAAGGGTTCGAAAATCGCTCCGACGCTCAAGACAGTCAGGGTGCCCTTTGCAGTAAAAGAATGAATGTTGATCGTGTCATGTGAAGGACGAAGTGGAGGGCCTTTTATGGGCGAAGTTAAACCGACTGTGATTAGTTGCGGTGGTGAGGCGGTTGCCGTCAAACCGTAAGGGAAGTTGCTTCTTTTGTGTATCTAGGGTTTCTCTTCGAGTTTATCTCGGATCATTGATAAGTGAAAGTTCCTAAGTTCAAGGATACTTTGTATATATCTTGCCGGAGTGATAGACTTTTAAAGGAGAAGTTTCCTCTTCTAGATACGTAGAGTCCAATCGGGCTTAAACACTTCAAGATGTGAGGCCGACTGAGATCTTTCTAGAAAGTTCGGGATTAAGTCATTAGGTCGGGCAACGCTGATATCTCCACAGTTCTGGACGTAAGATATGGGCCGAACCTGTGGAGACCCCCTTATTCTTTTTAAGATCCCAGGGTTGATCTATCCATGCCAAGGGCGTTCAGTGTAGAGCTGATTTCTTTCGGCCGACCTCCCAATTAGGGGAACGTATGGTGGACCGTCAGGGGTTTAGTTGTCCGGCTGCCTTAAGTCGAATCGTTCCAAGAGACTTCAGGTCTTATCTTGGCTCTTCAGACGTTAGGCAACGTCTGGACATTTTATGCATCATCATAAGTCCCTCCCCTCCTTAGTTGAAAGTAAAGAGACTAAGGAGTAGAAGTAACTCGTGTGTTTTTACTTTATTTGAAGGCCTGAAGTCGAGAGTATTACTTGTCCTATAGCTGTGCTGAGAAACTCTTTGGGTCTTACCTCGACCAGGGTTAGTTAGTGGCACTTAGTATTGTGCTGATTCTCTAGAGCTGATTGGTATCTGCTAAGTCGAGATCCTTTCTCACGGAGCCCTGGTTTTGTCAGAGCTATCCCCAGCTATGTTTTTCTTGACATATGGTTCGTTCTCCCGAGACACATTTCGTCTTCTACTGAAGTAACCAATCTTTTCCATGGGTGATTTTGTGATGTCATAGATTTGATTCTCTGACCGCGTATTTCCGGCGCTGATATCTTAGGTTACCGCGCACGATAACTCGTTTCATCATGCACAGACGCGTGGACCATCGTGACGGGTGGATGAAACACGTCTCCTCAAGACCCGCTGAATTTTCATTGGTAACCGCTGTTCTTGAGTCGTTCACGTCTCCCAGTCATTATTCCCTCAAATACTTTCGAGGTGTGTTTGGCCTCTGCCTTTAATGACTCCTGATCGGTTCCTGGGAGGTCTCTTGGTCATCTTCTTCCACTATAAATAGCCAGTTTTGGTCTCCCAACCCTTCATCGCTAAAAGCTAGGAAGATGATTTGAGAGATTTTTTTTCTTTTGACGTGGCTTCTTACTTTCTCCCTGTTCTCTTCAAGGATTCAAGATGAGGCCTATGTTCGAGTTCAGATCAAGTTTCTGTTTTGGGGAACACTTCTTCATAATGAGCGTGATAAAGGATGGGTTTCTTCATAATGGTCGTGATAACTTCACGCACTGTTATGTTTGAGCCCGGAGGAGGGTAAGGCTCGTCAGTACTGCCTCCCGCCTAGGTGCTCAGGGCAGGGTGATGATGCCTAGAGGGCTTTTTCGTCCTTAACTGCATCTCTGGATGGTGGTTACTGTCAGCCTTTCCGCTTTTCTTCTCTCAAACTCCATGACGACTTTTTCGCAGTCGCTCATGTTTTTTTATCTGTTCTCCATTTCTTAATTGCGACTGCTCACCGCGACTCTTCGTTGACCACGCTCCATTATCACGACCCCTCTGGCTTATAAATAAGCGTGGAGACACGACTAACTCCTTCGTGTCTTACCATGGTTCTCCTAATGGTTAGAGGAATTCTCCCTGGTAGTGACATTAGAGTTGCTTTCTACTTGGTTCTGAACTACGATGAATCTTCCATCGAACACTTCTGCATGGAGGTGGCTGGTGAAGGTTTTATTGAAGTTCTTCGTCCTCGCGATCTGCTGGATGATGATCATCTCTCTACCCTAAGTTCATACAGACCGCTCTATCCTTTAGTTTATTCCTTGGCGGGTACTACAAGTACCTCTGAAACTGCTCTCTTTTCTGCCGTGGGGTTTCTGGTGCGTCGTTGTGGGGGTGGCAGTCTTCTGGCTGTGATGATAAGAGTTTCGGTGGACGTTGGCGGTCCTCCTTCTTCTTCTTCTTCCGACGAATAACGGCTTGCCGCTGAGCCGCATTTTCCTGTTTTCTTTTGTATATGTATGTAATCGAAACAAATGGTCAGTGTAATTAATCCTATACTTACTAATGCAATTTTCTAATCTTACTACGCGTGCTCCGAATGATCGCACCTGCAAAAGAGTAATTTTAGACCTATTCTAGCATGCCTTAGTCTTACTATTTCCCTTTGCAACATAGAACCCAAGTTAGGCCTGTATAGAAAATGGTGTTTTCGAGGTTTTAGCTCTGTCCCTGATTGTCTTTACTAGGGTTGTTTTCGTCGGCTCGAGCACGACTAGTTTAGCTAGGACTTCTCCTTGGACCTCTGGTCGTAGCTTTCGCTATCAGAGTTGGTTTCGTTTGCTTGAGCTCGACTAGTTTAACTAGGACTTCTCCTTAGACCTCTGGTCGTCGATTTCACTACCAGAGCTGATGTCGTAGGCTTGAGCTCGACTAGTTTAACTAGGACTTCTCCTTAGACCTCTGGTCGTGGCTTTCGCTACCAGAGCTGGTTTCGTCGGCTTGAGCACGACTAGTTTTCGCCCGGACTCCTCCCGTGCCCCTAGTCGTTGCCTTAGCTACCAGAGTTGTCTTCCTCACTTTAAGCGTGAATAGTTTCGCAAGGACTTATCCTTATACCCACGGTCACCTTTGCCAGGGTTGTAGTTTAACTAGGACTTCTCCTTGAGGATCCTTAGGGACTACGTTTTACTCGAGTAAAGAGTTTAAGTTTAACTATGACTTCTCCTTGCGAGGCCTCAGGTCGCAGCCGTAGCTACCAGAGCTACCTCATTTACCGGCTTGAGCCGATCAGTTTGACTAGGACTTCTCCTTGGGACCTTGGTGAAGGGTCAGTTTTACTCGAGCAAAGTTCAGTTTAACTAGGACTGCTCCTTATGGCCCTCGATCGTTGTCGTAGCTATAGAGGCTATCCTATCCCTGGTCGTGGCTCTCGCTAGCAGGGTTGTTTTTAAATTAGGGCCCTTGGTCGTTGCTCTCGCTACCAAGGCTACCTTTAGGTCCCCTGGTCGTGGCTTTCACTATCAGGGCTACCTGCTCGATTCAGAGCGAGATGAGTTTAACCAGGACGTTATGCTGAAAATATTTTATTTTACCAGATAAATTTGTAGCGAGTACCGCTACTGTTGTTGCCTAACGGCTAAGATAGTTTACATATATATGGATAAAATATGTGGCTAGTAGTGCCACCTTTTTTGCCTAACGGCTAAGATAGTATTTATGTATATATATATATATATATATATATATATAGATAAAATACGTAGCTAGTAGTGCTACCTTTTTTGCCTAACGACTAATATAGTATTTATGTATATATATAAATAAAATACGTTGCTAGTAGTGCTACCTTTTTTGCTAACGGCTAAGATAGTATTTATGTATATATATAGATAAAATACGTAGCTTGTAGTGCTACCTTTTTTGCCTAACGGCTAAGATAGTATTTGTAGATAATCTGCGTGAGATTGGGGAGTGATACTGACCTTAGCGACGCTACTCCTCCATGTTCATGGTGCGATTAGAGTTGGTGACTTTTCCGGTGCTCGCAAGGGTGGGAACCACTGCTTGTCGTCGACAGTGTCGAGCCAAGACAGCGTAGCACTCTCTTGCGGCCGCTTGGTCTCCCTTGATTGTTCCCACAAGGTTCGATCCCGGGATCGGGAATTTTATAGCTAGGTGGTTCATTGAGATCACCGCTCGTGATTCTCTCAAGAAATTCCTTCCTAGGATGATATTGTATGCATGCAGCTCGTCGACGATCACGAATTCTAGCATCAGTGCTCTATTGGTCGCCCCTTCCCCGATGAGTATGGGTAAGGCAACCTTTCCCCCAGCTCGCACTCGGTCTTCGCCAAAACCTGTTAAACAATGATCATAAGTTTCGGTGTGATGCGCTCTTACCTGGAGTTTCTGGACACACGTCGGGCTTATGATCTCTGTGGAACTCCCGAAGTCGACTAAAATACGCCCTATTTTCCAGTTAGTGACCAACGCTTTTATCACCAGGGGGTCCGCGTGGGGGGTGATTACCCCTATCAGATCATCATCAGTAAAAATCACAGGAGGTCAAACCTCATCGTCATGACTTTGTGGTTCTTTCGTCGTCGTTTATTTCTCTTGTCCTCTACACGAGTCGGTCCCCCAGCTACGACGTTGACACTTTCTTCGCTCTCGGATTCAGACTCCGTTTCTGCGTCTTCGAATATCTCCGCCAGACTTTCTGACATTCCGCCAAGCTCTTTCGCCAGTGCTGTCAGACGCCTGATTGTTGTCACCTCTGGGGTCGCTCCTTGAGTCGTCTGGCTACCGGTCCGACCTCCTTGACTTACATTAGTGGTCCTCTTGTCGAAAGGCTTGCCAAAAGTATCGAGGAGAGCTTGGGTGAGATTAGTAAAGTTTTTCGTCCCTGAGAACGATCCTATTCTCGGGAATGTAGGACCCCTCAGACTTTTGGCTGCTCTTGGGTCTTTACCGAGCAGGGATTTCAGCTTGGTTTCTGCTACGTATAGGTCGCTTCGAAGTTTTGTTATCTTCTCTTCCTGTTTCTTTCTTTCGACCTTCAGCCGCTCAAGGGCTGCTGAGACCATTATGAGATATAAAGATCCCTCTCAGTCTTCACCAGGCGTTCGTTTTTCTGCTAGCATGTCTCCCTGAAGATCTTCAAGAAAAGTAATTAGTTCTGAAGAAGTATTGAGTGAGGTTTGGGTTACCGAATCTGATGATTTGCTGGAGAGATTCCCTCCTTCTAGCGCCAAATGCTGATGTCAAAAATTGGCTCCCGGTTAAATCAGCATGAAAAAGGGAGTTGATGCATGACAGCCTCCGTTATGATGGTATATTCTTTTTGGAGAGGTGATATTCCTCTGTTCAGCTCTACTTCTCTGTTCTACTCTGCTCCTTGTTCCTTCCTTGCTCCTTTGCTCCAGCTCCTTTGCTCTAACTCCTTTGCTCCGGCTCCTGTTCGTCTGTTCCCGAGGGGGGAAAACCTGCAAAGGGTTCGAAAACCGCTCCGACGCTCAAGACAGTCAGGGTGCTCTTTGCAGTAAAAGAATGAATGTTGATCGATCCTTTTGGGGGGCGAGTTGTGAGAACTCTGAGCTTGGGGTGATCTTTTTTGGAGTGAAGAGATCGTGTCCTGTGAAGGATGAAGTGGGGGACTTTTATAGGCGAAGTTCAACCGACTGTGATTAGTGGCGGTGGTGAGGCGGTGGCCGTCAAATCGTAAAGGAAGTTGCCTCTTTTGCGCATCTAGGGTTTCTCTTCGAGTCTATCCCGGATCTTTGATAAGTGAAAGTTCCTAAGTTCAAGGATACTTTGTATATATCTTGCCGGAGTGATAGACTTTTAAAGGAGAAGTTTCCTCTTCTAGATACGTGGAGTCCAATCGGGCTTAAACACTTCAAGATGTGAGCCCGACTGAGATCTTTCTAGAAAGTTCGGGATTAAGTCATTTGGTCGCGCAACGTTGATATCTCTCCAGTTCTGGGCGTAAGATATGGGCTGATCTATCCATGCCAAGGGCGTTCAGTGAAGAGCTGATTTCTTTCCGCTGACCTCCCAGTTAGGGGAACGTATGGTGGACCGTCAGGGGTTTAGCTGTCCTGCTGCCTTAAGCCGAATCGTTCCAAGAGACTTCAGGTCTGATCTTGACTCTTCGGACGTTATTCAACATCTAGACATTTTATGCATCATCAAGTATGGTTTATATGATATATAGATATTCTATCATTTAGAGTAAATCTAATTTATTCCAAGTCTATTTTAAACTTAGAGCGTTTATGTTCAAGCGGTATCAACAAATTTTTTGTG
This sequence comes from Eschscholzia californica, assembly GCF_041429995.1. Classification (NCBI taxonomy): domain Eukaryota; kingdom Viridiplantae; phylum Streptophyta; class Magnoliopsida; order Ranunculales; family Papaveraceae; genus Eschscholzia; species Eschscholzia californica. Next base: position 24,728,832 of record NW_028238309.1, on the reverse strand, counting down.
AAACCTGTTTTGAGTACAAGTACTTTTTTAAGCCTTTAGCATGCATTATACGAACAATATAACATGTAGCATGTTTTGTTTATAGTGGCTGTCAGTTGTCTATTGATGGTTATGACTTATAACTATTCGAGTTTTCGTTCAAGCATTTCATCTATGTGTTCTTATGCATAGGTTAATTCCTACTTATCAATGTTTTCAGTGCAACAACATATATAAGTATATATATACCCCCTTTAGTTTGATTTTTAGTGGAAGTAGTGAACTAATTATCAAAATAGAGAAGTATAACCAATATGTGTAAGAGTTATTCCCTGTTTTTATGTCCTTGCTTCGTTGTTTTGGCATAAAACCTTTGTTTGAAGAGTTTCGTCATGACTGAAGAGTTCACTCTTATCTTTTGTCGAAGTTGTTCGCCTTTTCTGGTACAGTTTCCTGCAAAACATCATTCTAAGACGAGGCGTTAAGAGTTAATGAGGTAAATATAAAGAACCTAGTATAAAGAATCTTATTCACGAGCTCTTTTCGTCGAGGGAGCTTTGAGAAGGTCGTTATTGTTTGCATTCAATACCATTATTTGATAATGAGAATTGTTTTTCTAGCCCGACTTTATGAGTTGGCTTCCGTCAATTGACGGTATTGTAGCACAAAATAATTCAAATAGTTATAGAGGTGTTTATCTTCTCCAATTTCAGGACCCTTAGATGGCTTAGCCCAAATGGTGTGCATTCATGTGTTGTGTATAAAGTTATAAAGTTTGTTTTTCATGATGCTATTAAAGCCGTAAGCCCTGGCTTGAGTTCCGCTCTTTGGTTGCTCAACCGACCAAGTGATAGAGACTCAACAATTCTGGGGATCAAATAAAGTGATCTCTTTTAGGCGTTCTGTCGAACATCTATTGAGTTGTTTTCACATCGTTTGTGTGTTGGTTCTCATAATCATAGGAAATTAAAACGTATGTTCGCTAAGTTCGAGGATTGGGCGTATGAGAAATACTATGAACCAACTATTAAAGAAGTTATTATATTAAGGGACAAGGGACTTCCCTGGTTGTAGTAGCTGGATCGTCTTCAGGTTGGGTTGATGGGATTAGCTGTTCCACCTCTATTTCCTTGTCATTCGCGATTGGGCTCCCACCGTTATTGTTCTGTCTCCTCCTTTTTCTTTCTTAGACAACTGCTCTGATGGGTTTTGTTCTTTTCAAATTTGTTCACTCTGAAACATAGTTACATGTAACAAACAAAAAGGGTTAGTGGTGAATAAATCACGATAACCAGCAGGTTAAAATTTAATAATATGTGATATAGAACTGGACAGCAAGTTAAAACTTAATGAACTAGTTAGATTTTAATAATAAGATAGAACTTAAGCAATTAAGATCGAACAATAAGTGCAGAGCCAGGCATATCTTACTCTTAACACTAGGGTTCCAAGCAGTGAATTGATTTTTCAGTCAGTTCGTTTAGTGTCAGGATAAACGATGATAGTTTCAGAGAACTATGTATGTAAACAGACATGAATATATATATAAATATATATTCATGTAATCATTATTATTACTATTCTTGTTATTTTATTTTTATTTATCAAATATCATATATTTAGGTAAGGCAGACTAGAAGTAATTCGGCCAAGCTTTTCGCAAGAGTGTAGGTCGTAACCTTTTCGCAAGAGTGTAGGTCGTAGCCCGGGTTATACAGTTTGCCGGTAACAGATGAAAGTTTGATCGAAATTGACCCACCCTCCTTAGATCAACATCATGAAACCATAAGAAATAAAATATGGGAGTAAGAGAAACATAATAAAAAGTGTGAGGGTAACTGGGTAAGAAAACTCTCTTTTGGATCGAGTCGAGAAGCCTTGACAATTGCCTAGAAAATTTAGATGATGCAGTTGATTTCCTTCTGTCAGATAGTCGGGTTCCATGTAGCAGTGATCAAGGTTGTCGGTTAACAGAAATTGGTCTCCCCTCAGTAAGGCTACTTCCTTTTCACTGCTTTTTGAAGTTCCATTATCCGTGAAAAGAAGAATAATGATCTTCTGACGAGATGTTTGACTTCTTTTTTGTGACAAGTTGATGACAATATTGCATTACCAATTGGGTGCGTCTATAGGCGCCTCCCAAAACTACTGTAGGGGCCTCCTCTCTGTAGGCGCCTCCCTAACCGACTATAGGGGCCTCCCGAGCACCTCCATCTTCTTCTCCTCTTCTTCGTTTTTCTCTTCTATCTCTCTCTACTTTCAATTTGAAAATCAATCCGAAATCTGAAAATCAACCAACTAAAACTCATTCATCTTCAAAAAGATTTAGCACAAGAGATTAAACACAAAAGGATAATCCATTTTCTATCTCCTTTGGCTTCTTTCTCTCTCTATTTCCTCTCTCTATCTTAAACCATCTTTAACACAAAACTGAAAACCCTAGATAGGCCATCCAATTTCGAAAGTTTGTTGAAAAAACCCTAGATGTACTGTTGTCCAATTTCAAAAATGTGAAGATTTAAAACATAAATTAAGCAAGAAAAGATCCATTAATCTATAAAAAAAGATCCAACCAACAATAAGAAATAACCTAAACTGATTGGTAATGAATCAAAATGCCTTTTGATATTAGAAACAAGTTTTTTTTGGAAGTTGACTGGGTAAAACCTACTAAGATTTCGAACATCATTACCTCTGATTAGCTTTCTACTAGTTTGGATCTTCATTAATGGTGGGTCACTAATCAAGATTCAATGAGTTCTGAAGATTTGTAATGGCTTTAGATTTGTATGAGAGGAGATGATGACGTTGCCTCCTTCTATTCGAATGAATCGTCTGATTCTATTGGACCCAACAGAGAAGGAAGCTTGAAAAACCAGTTGGTAAAGGTTTAATCTTTGTCGGACTCACCTGGCCGACGACTGTCGGACTCTCCAGTCCGATTTGTTTCGGGCTGGGCCAGTCCGAGACAAAATTGTGGGCCTCGGACTGGTCTGCCCGAATGGGGGGCGCCTACAGGTCTCGGGTGTTGACCGCTGGTCAAACAACTATGAGAGGCCCCTATAGCAAATCCGGGAGGCGCCTATAGAGGCGCCCTTACCAACTTACCATAGTCAGAGCTTGGTGGCACAACTTCCCCTAACCGGTATTCCCCCCATTTCGGTGGGTTTTCAACTTTTTCAGTTCTTGAATCCCCAATTATTCTACCTGGTCTTTCCCTTAAATAATTGTCCAAAGACTATTATCTATGTTCTTCGTGGATTCGAATTCACTAAAGGTTCAATTGGCATTTATAGGATATTCGGCAGGGTAGAATACCCTTGCTCCCCCTGTTTCATTGTCACTTTCTCTCACTAAATTGATTTGAGAAAATCAATCCCTAATCTTCAGCCGCCATTAATCTTAGCTACTTCACTGCTACCGCAGAACCGGAAGGATAACCCCACGACCAAGCTTGAGGAGATTAATCCCACTAACATAGCACAAAATATATCCATAAAATCAGCTCCATGGCGATCCCACATAGGGGGCCGTGGGGGCACGTAATATGTGAGTTTCCTTCTGGATTTCAAATTCCTGCCTAATAAATTGGGGTGCCCACATAATAGTTTGAGCATTTATAACCCACACTCCAACCCATTGCTAACTTTACGAATTCCGGCCCATTTAATTCGAAGTTTCTAACCCCACCTTTTATTCTAAGTCCAGCCCAATGGTAACTTAAGGTTGACCTGACTTATTAGTTGGGAAAGGTTAACTGCACTCACTTTTTGTTATATGCGCCCACTTTACCTTTGATTTTGAAAAAAAAGGTACCTTTGTGTGGGTGTATATAATAAAAGTGGTGAGTGCATTCGACATTTCTCTTGTTAGGTATTATGGTTGTTGAGTTTTACGATTGTCAGCATGTTTTTATTATTTTTTTCTCTTCGGTTCCAAGCAGCTCATTAACATTAAATTTTAAACTTTTTTGTGATTTCAATCCAATTGAAGTCTTGAACTGTTTTTAATTAAAACTAGAGTATTTTTTTTTCTTTCGTATCCATGTTATGCAAAACAATAGTGAATAATATTACTAACTTTTTTTTATTTCATTGTGTTTCAGCTTTGATATTATTGATAATGAAATAGTTATTTGTGATTTCAAAAGATGAAAATTCGTCCAGGACAATGATAGATTTGTATTTATTTGATAATTTTGTTTACTTTCTTTTTTATGAACTACCTCAAAAATGTGCCCCCATTGACAAAAATTTCTGGCCTCGCCACTGCTCACAAACACAAGAGAACGTCAACTTTGAACCTGGGTTTACAGTTTTCTCAACTTCTTTTTCTTCACGAAGTTCACAGGAACCAGGTTTATTTGTCAACCACTATGAATCTTTGTAATCCTTCTAACATTAAGACAAACAAAACATTGCAAGAAAAAATCTAAGCTTCAAGAAGCTTTTGGTGTCGCCAAAAAACCATAGCTTTCGGACTTTCTTTTTTCTTTCTCTCCCAGGTACTTGACAATTCTTCCAACATCTCACCACCTTCCCTCATCTCAGCTTGAGGCTGCTTATTTGACGGAAGAAAACGGCAAAAACCCTAATTCCCAAAAAGTAGAAGTTGCCTAAATTTCTTTTAGACTACGTTTCTTTTGAGTTACAAAGATTGAATATTGATTGAACCTTTTGGGGAATGTGTTGATGTTACTCAAGGTGTCTTGTGGAAGACAACGAAAGCCCTTTTATAGTCTGACTTAGACCGACTATGGTAGACGGTGTAGATGGGGCGGTTGTGCTCCACCGTTTAAAGAAGTTTCCTACTGTGCATAATTAGAATTTTCTTTTTGGTTTATCTCGTATCTAGGATAAATAGAAGTTCCTATGTTCAACGATACTTCGTAGATATCCTGCCGATGTGATAAATCTTCTAGGAGATGTTTCCTCCTTTGAGACTCTTGAAGTCCAAGTTTGCTTAAACACTTAGGAGCTGTAACCGTCTGAGATCTTTAGGAAGATATCAGGACTAAGTCGGTAAGCGTGCGACGGCTTCTGCCTTCTCAGTTTAGCGCGTAAGGCTTCGGCCTTGCGTACGTAGACCCCCCTTACTCCTTCAGTGAATCTCAGGGTTGATCTAACTGTGATGTGGGCGAAATAGGGCTGGAACCCCTTAGCTGATCCTGTTCAACCTCCCAGTTCTCGGCGTAGGTAACGGAGCATTGAAGGTCTAGCAGTCTCGCTGCCTTAAGTCGGGTTGAGTCGTTTGACTTCTAGTCTATTCTTGACTTATTGACGTTAGTCAACGTCTAGACATTTTGTACATCAGCAGTTACGTTTCATGTTATAAAGGTGTAAATGTGTTACTGTTTGTATACTTACAATTTCAACTATGTATACAAGACGATCGTTAAATAAACATATGTTTGTACAGTAGCATCCTTGTAGAATGAGTAGGACATAGTTTTTTTCGACATATATCCTCTACTAGTAATACTAAAACAAGTAAATTTTACACCAAACATAAGACTACATTATATAAGGGAGGAATCCAAGGAAATTGATTGCCAAATGAAGAAAGGGAAACTAGAATTGAATAGAAATAAAGTTCATTTACATCTTGTGTATATAGTGTAAATTATGGGGGCGGGATGGGGGTGGGAGAGACAAAATTAGGTCATGTGGGCCTTAAAAACGTTCTTCTGTTTTAGGTGTTGCTGATGTAGTAAGATTTAAGGTGGTGGCCGGATCTTTTTCAGTGACCCGAAAAGAAAGAATTGGAACATTATTGATTTACAATACGGTTTAGAAAGAGTTTGTTTGTTTGGTGATGTAGGACCCACATAGAAAGGAGAATGGATTCGGGTAATGTAAGACAGATTTTAGTGTTAGGTTAGCTTCTTTTGATGAGTCCTCTTGCCTCCCTTAGACCCCACCATCACCAACATCATCTCTCTTCTTTTTCTCTCTCTCCAGATCTTATGTCAATTTTGGAGGATTGCTTGAGTCATTTTATGTAAGGTCTAGAAGTCATACTATAACTTTTTAAATTGCGTATTAGATTGTGTTTTTTTTTATGAAATACGTATTAGATTGTGTTAGGATTAGTTTGGCAGCTAGGAAGATGTATATTTGGTAAATGTCTCATTTCATCAATGTATTTAGGAATAAGGTATTTAGGTTTCATGAATCCTCTCACCCAAATCAGGTGGATCCAGCATGCAAGAAAAGAGAAATGATTTTGATATTTTTAGTTTATGTGTAGCCGTAAGAAAGTTCAGGTCATGGAAATAAAAACACCAAACATTTCATCATAATTATTATCAAATAATAATAAAGGCTAAACTATCCTTTTCAATAATTATTTTTTGTTTTATTTTTAAGTTTTATTAGATGTCAGATTTTTTGTTAGAAGTGACTTGAATATGGATTGGTATCGAACCCGGTTTACGACCCGCCAACTCGCTTGCCGAATTTTGGACTCGTTAGCAGAGCTCATTATTGAGACAAAACTGGTATGCGAAGCAGGGCTGTGAGGCAGAGCTGGACTCCGAGACAGAGCTGAAATGCGACTTATGTCGGTGATTAGTGTTATCTGTGTATAATGTCGGTTGTAGAGAGTCGGTTGTAGAGAGTCGGTTGTAGAGAGTCGGTTGTAGAGAGTCGGTGAGTCGGTGGGATTAGGGTTTAGTGGTTATATAAACTAAACCCTAAGGAGATATCAGTTGCACAATCTCACGAATCTCTTGTGTAAAATTGTTTACTTATCATAGTGGAAATTATCGCGTTGTTGTCGCCGTGGAGTAGATTTCACCAACCGAACCACGTAAATCTCTGTGTTTTGTTCTTGATTGTTCTTTACTATTCCTATTGCTTGTCTTGGATTACTCGTATTCTCACATTAACCCCGATTGCTATAACATTTTTAATAAAACTTATATACATAAAAAAGGATTTTTCTTGATCATTGTAACAAGATCCACTTTCAATACTTTTTTCCTCAAAAAAACACACTCAGAAAAAAAAGTGTATTTTTATGCTTTTGAAAGCTGGGTTTAATTTTTGCGAACTGGATTTGTAATCCTGGCAATCTCGAGTTGCATATGCAGAGTGAATTTATAAATTTCACAAATTTAGTTTGCAGATGCAAAATTCGTTTGCGAATCTTGCAAATTGGGTTTATCAATCTTGCAAACTGGGTTTCTAAATCTAGCAAACTGGGTTTGCAAAAACTTGCAAACGCGGTCTGCATGTTCCATGATCAATACCCAAAACTAAAAAAACGAAGCACATGAAAACCTTAAATATCCCCAACAAACAACATCGAGACCCTAGTTCTTGTAGACACTAATAATATCACATCGAAGAACATTAGAACTCTAAAATATTTTCACTTTCTCTAAACCCTAGTTCTTATAGACACTAATAATATCACATCGAAGAACATTAAAACTCTAAAATATTTTCACATCGAAGAACATTAAAACTCTAAAATATTATCACATCGAAGAACATTAAAACTCTAAAGTATTTTTATGCTTTTGAAAGGTGGGTTTAATTTTGGGTTATTTCCCATATGGCCCCCTACTTTGTGACCAGCTTCCCGCCTGGCCCCCCACTTTACGAGAAATACCCATATGGCCCCCTTCCGTTATAACACCGTTACTCTCTCTCTTCCATTTCTTTTCTCTCTCCTCCAACATGTTTTTTCTCTCTGCCACCTCGTCAAAACCAGCCACCTCATCACCTTCTCCGGCAAGGTCGCCGGCCGGCCAAATTTCCGGCCGGCGACCTTCAAATATAAAAAAAAAAAAATTCCTTTTTTTCTCTCTCTAAAAATAAAATAAATTTTTTTTTTTAATTCTCTCTCCTCCCTCTCTTCTTCTTCTTCTCTTCTCTCTCTCTTCTTCTTCTTTCTCTTCTCTCTCTCTTCTTCTTCTTTCTCTCTCTCTTTCCCCCCTCTCTCTATTCTCTCTCTCTCTCGACCTCCGGCGTAGTCGCCGGAGGTCGATCTGTTCTGTTCAGAACAGAACAGAATCTGTTTTGTTCGACCTCCGGCGACTTCGCCGGAGGTCGAGAGAGAGAGAAAATAGAGAGAGGGGGGAAAGAGAGAGAGAAAGAATTTAGAGAGAGAGGGGAGAGAGAATTTAAATAAAAAAAAAATTTTTTAGAGAGAGAGAGAGAAGAGAGAGAAAAAAAGGAATTTTTTTTTTTTATATTTGAAGGTCGCCGGCCGGAAATTTGGCCGGCCGGCGACCTTGCCGGAGAAGGTGATGAGGTGGCTGGTTTTGACGAGGTGGCAGAGAGAGAAAACATGTTGGAAGAGAGAGAAAAGAAATGGAAGAGAGAGAGTAACGGTGTTATAACGGAAGGGGGCCATATGGGTATTTCTCGTAAAGTGGGGGGCCAGGCGGGAAGCTGGTCACAAAGTAGGGGGCCATATGGGAAATAACCCTTTAATTTTTGTTTGTAAACTGGATTTGTAATCCTCGCAATCTCGAGTTGCATATGCAGAGTGAATTTATAAATTTCACAAATTTAGTTTGCAGATGCAAAATTCGTTTGCGAATCTTGCAAATTGGGTTTATCAATCTTGCAAACTGGGTTTCTAAATCTAGCAAACTGGGTTTGCAAAAACTTGCAAACGCGGTCTGCATGTTCCATGATCAATACCCAAAACTAAAAAAACGAAGCACATGAAAACCTTAAATATCCCCAACAAACAACATCGAAACCCTAGTTTTTATAGACACTAATAATATCACATCGAAGAACATTAAAACTCTAAAATATTTTCACTTTCTCTATTATGAAAAACTAGTAATAGTGACATAAGTTGTTTATGGCTGAAGTGAGAACTTGAGTTTCTTAGTTAATAATTCTTGCTTTAGATTTGTTTCTTTGAGTTATGATTTAATTGATTTGGTTTAATAATAAATTCTTAGTTGATCATATTCGAATCTAAAGAATAAGGTGATATTGAATTGATAATGTTGCTAACAAAGAAGAATAAGATATAGAAAAAGACAGAGAGAGAGCACGAGAGTGAGCCACAGTAGCGAAAGAGAGTGACATAAGAGAGTGAGAGACAGTGTGAGGGAGAGTGAGAGAGAGAGAGAAAGAAAGAAAGAAAGAAAGAAAGAAAGAAAGAGTGAGTGAGTGAAAATAAGAAAGAGAGTGAGTTCAAAAAACAAGAAGTCTATTTTCTCAATTTTGAAAATCTAGTCGAAGATGAAGAACAAGAAAAATAAGAAGAACAAGGTAGGAACCCTAAAATCTCTAGTTGATCATGAGAGAAAATATGAATTTACTATTTAGGGGTATTTTGAGAATGAAATGACCGGATTAATAGTTATAGATATTATTTCACATATAAATCACAATTAAAAATAGTAAATAATAAATTTTTAGTACTTTAAAAAGCTATTGGCTTTTTTGCTCATTATTTATATTATTTTGACACAAATAGCCATTTATTATGGAGAAAAGGGGAAGGATACTTAGTTAACCCGATTTTGTCTCGATTCGCTTCATCTTCTTGAAAATAAATGAAACAAAAATTCTAAAGTTTTTCCTCAAAATCTCTATGTACCTTTATCTTCATCAATTTCGTCTCCATCATCACGTACTACTCTCTTTTCTTATCTATCCATAAGAACCTCCACTAATGAGATCCTAAATTATATTTTTAAAATGTTAAAATGATATTTTAAAAAACGAACGATATATGAAGAGAGGGAGGAGCACAGAGAGTTGTGGTGGTTGGAGCTTTGAAGACGAAAAAGATGGGTAAAGCTAACTTTTTAACTTTGGAGGCTATATGCCCGAAAAGGTTACAAACAAAGCGGAGGTATCAAGTAGTACCCGACAAGACCAGAATCAATCTATAAGGAAGCTGATACTTAGCCTAATGATTGAGTGCTAATTTTATCCAGAAAGATAGCTAAAAAGTAACAAAGAAAGATACGACTAAACTTACACTAAACTAACCTAATAAGTCAAGAATAGACCAGAAGTCCAACGGGTCAACCCGGCTCAAGGCAGCAGGAGTGATGGACCTTCAATGCTCCGCCGCCTATGCCCAGAACTGGGAGGTCGGCCAGGATTAGCTAAGGGGTTCCTGCCCTGTTTCACCCACGACACAGTTAGACCAGCCCTGGGATTCTCTAAAGAAGTAAGGACGGTCCACGTAAGAAAGGTCGATGCCTTACGTCCTAAACTGGAAAGGCAGAAGCGTGCCGCACGCTTACCGACTTAATCCCAATATCTTCGTAAAGATCTCAGAAGGTTAAAGATCTTAAGTGTTTAAGCAAGCTTGAGCTTCAAGAGTCTCAAAGGAGGAAACATCTATTCGAAGATTTATCACCTTGGCAGGTGATGAGACATGAAAATGTCCCATCTGAATCTCTTAACTAAGGCTAGTTAGTCCAATTCGAGCAGTTACTCTGATGAATTGTGTGTTTCTTTTGTCCAGGTGTCTTTTACGTTGTTCAGTGTAAAAAAACTGATAAAATCGGGAGAAAGACATGTTCAGGATATTTTGGTCAATTTTGATGCTCGGATGAAAGTAGAGTCCAAGACGAGTCCAACGACGAAGACGGAAGTCAAATCGGAGTCCGGATGGAAGAATTAGACAAAGTCAAAGTTTGGTTCAAAAGCCATTAACCAAGTCAACTGGAGGACACGTGGGGAAAACCTAATGGGGAACGCGGTGGATCTAGACGTATTCGGGCTACCTTCGGTCATCAGCAGGAGGACATTTGGGATTTATCTCAAATAAGATTCGGTGTTTCGGTCGCCCAATCTACGGTACTCTTGGACGCGCAGCAACAGATCCAACGGCGGGTTTAATTCTTGATCAGGTGGCGTAATCCAGAGGACATGTTGCCTCTTTATTCCGCTAGTCTGCGAAATAGCGAATCCGTCCCCTTTTTCCAGCTAGCAACAACACGGGAAGTTATCTTTTTCTCTTCTCTGGTTTTAGAGAGAGAAAGGAAACTTATTAATTCCTTCTCTCTTACAAACCGAGAATGGGAAGTAAGAGAGAGTAGGAAATTCAATAAAGAAAGGAAGGAAAGTATTGAAGAGAGAGAAGGAAAGAATTTGAAAGAGAAAGGAAACTAAGAGAGAGAGAGATACGTTGGAATTAAGTTGAGCTCGGATGGAAAGAAATTGTGATTTGATTTTATAGAGATGGAAGGTTTGCTTTGAAACGGAAACTTCACAACCAAGCTGGATAGTAAATTTGATTGAGAGAGGTTCAAATTATTCTTCTATAAGACAGGGAATCATCATACTACAGAGATCATCGCGGTTTTAGAAGAAAAAGAAATCATTCTCACGGCTAAAGAACAAAGACAGAGAACCACCATTATCATCTTCTTTCCTCTTTTATTGTTTTTCATCTTTTAGTGAGAGAAACAGAGAGAGTGAAATTTATGTAGTGGGTGAAAGGATTAAACAGATAGAAAAAGAGAGATTTTGTAAGAGAGATAAATTGTTTTCTCAATTTTAATCTTATATAATATCACATCTCTTCCTGTTATTTGGTGTTTTGGATTGAAAAAGAAAAAAAAAAAGAAAAGAGAAACATTAGCGAGAGAAAATAGTTGGGAAGACGAGAAAATCAGTGGGAAAGTAATTTTCCCACAAAGAAATTATTTCCAAGAAGACTAGAAAATCATTTTCCTTAAGGCTCTGTTTGGTCTGTTTTCCTGTAAAATCGTAAAAACAGAAGGAAAATACATCCTTAGGGTCTGTTTGGTTGCAAATCAGAAGGAAAGTTAAGTCTCTTTACTCTCTTACTTATATATTTTTAAATCTTTATCTCTTATCTCATGAGTAGCTAATTTTTCTTCAATCTAGGGTTTTGATGAAGTTAATGTTTTATCTGAATATTGACTTATTATCTTAACAATTTGAAAGACAAACTCAGTTGATAGATTTTCGATAATTACTCATAATTTCTCTTCGGTTATATTTCTGATTTGATTAGTTATGTTTAGGTGAGAATCTTTAATGACTAATGCTTTTTAGTTAATAGGCGAATGTTGAAAGTGTGTTTAACTTTCATTACCTATGCTTCACACATCTTGATTCGTCATATTTAGGTTAGATACTTTAATGACGAATACTTGATAGTCGATAGGCAATAGTTAGAATTATAGAAAAATTGATTGTGGTTAGTCAGAAAAAATTGAGATTTGAGTAAATATTTGAGTTTGATATTAACGGATTCGAAACCCTAGGCTTGTCCCCCATTAACCAGTTCACCATTATTACGTATCTGCGTCTTAGAGTAAGTTTGACTTAGTCTCCGCAGATCGACTTCGGTCTTACCGGGTTTACTACTTGACACCCGTATACTTGCGGGTGGTGACCTTTTAAGAAAACTTTCTAGGCCCATCAAGTTTTTGGCGCTGCTGTTGGGGACTAAGTTTGAATTTGTCTTATCTTATTTCTATATTTGGAAAGTTTTATTTTTGGTAAGTTTTTATTTTTGGACACTTTGACTTAACAAAACAATAAAGTAAAATCCTAACTCACTTTCGGAGGAATCCCGGTTGCATTTAGCATATGCAACAAGCCGTTAAACCCCTAGGTTACCCCTAGTGGACGAGTGTCGTCTCGTGAGGGTTTCCAGTGAATACACCCACAAAGTTCTAGATTTCCAAAAGACATAAGAGTCCAACTATCGATGCAAATAAGGTGATGATCAACAAGTGAGAAACTTAAGTATGTCAAACATATGAATCAAACCAATAACCACAAAAGCATGCTAAGAGTCTCCTCACTAATAGTTTTATACTCAAGTACAAGTGTCCCCTCATCATGAGCGTCATCCAAGTCTAAAGTGACAAAACCTTGTTTCCTATCATAGCACATTTCGCCTCGACTTTGGCCTCACGGTCATACGCTCTTAAACATGAAATCACTCAAAAACGAATTATAATGGTTTACTCTCATATGTGAGCATGGAATAAAGTAAACTCAACATATACAAAAATTAAATGAGGATATCAAGTTCTAAAACGAAATGATCTCTTAGGAATGGAAATAACCACTAACGGAATGGGGAAGCTCACTCACCCTTCTCACCCACTCTACCCTCTAATAATGCCTCCTAAAGGTAAACGGATACAAGTGATGGAATGGAAGATGATGAAATCCCGAGAATGTCGACGCCTTCAATGATAAAAGAACACTCAAACAACCTTTAACTTGACTTTTTGTTTTGAATACTTTATTTATTCCAAATACTTACATAAACACTCAAAAGTTCACATGAACTTTTACACAAAAATAACTTTCTTTCTTTTTATTTTTCTTTTCTTTTCTTTTCCTTTTTTTTCTCCTTTTTTTTTTCTTTTTTTTTTCTTTTTCTTCTTTCTCTTTTCTCTTTTTTACACACATAACCAAACACCAAATAGAAAAGTACAAACTAGTATTCTCAACAAATCACCTTTACTTTCACACTTTGCTTTCACATTCTTTCTTCTTTACTTTTCATGCCTTCATTCTCGGGAGTAGTATGATGAATGGATGGTGGAGTATCCGTTTCCCTAAAGTTGACACTATTATCGGGTTTCATGGACTACAAGAGTAAGGTTTATTCGCTATCCTGATGTCACTCCTAGTGGCTAAGGAAGTTGAGCTCATGAGATCGTCTAAGCTCTTTTGAAAGTTGCGAAGTTGAGTAGCTCTTCATTCTACTCGGAGTTAGCGCGGAAGAGTACACTCAAAAGCAATAGAAAGGCTCAGATAACTCACATGGCTTGAAGTCTCCACTAATGACTATTTTAGGTCACTTAGAAGTGTTCCTTCTTCCTTAAGATTCTACTCACATGATAAGACACCAACACCAAAGGACTTAACATTCATGAAAAGACTAAGAGCATGCATAAGATTTATCCAGAAAGAACCACATGTATCAACATACTTAAAAATACCACTAGAGTCATACCAAATCTACCCAAAAATTTTCAAATTTGGTCAATTTGTTGAACCCTCTTGCCTTTTGAAATCTAAGGTCATGATGTCATGCGACTAAACAGTCGTATCCCCATCCCCAAACTTAAAACTAACATTGTCCTCAATGTTCTAAGCATATACTCACCAAAAGATAAGAGGTACAATAAGTTAAAGAGAAGAGTGAAAGGATATTACCATAGCCGACGGAGATAAAAATTGATACTACCAAGACTTATGTATTAGAGTTCCAAGTAGATGATAAGCCTATCGCCATCCCCAAACTTGGAACGAACCACGTCCCAAAAGTATACAAAGTGAGAAACACTCCTAACACATCAATATAAAACATAAGAATGAAGCATAAGCATGACCATATAAAAATGACCACTCACGCGGGATCACTCGATTGCATCAAGCTATGCAACTAGCCTTTGAGTCTCTCGTATGCACGAGAGCACGAGTTTTGTCTCGTGGAGGGTTTCCAGAGATGATACCCACAAACATCGACTCCGAGAGGTCTGACTATGAGAGGGGGGTCAACCCTGATGTACAAGATTGACCAACATGAGAGGGAGATTGATCCTGGTAAACCGGATCAACCAATGGGGTAGTCTCAACCTCCGGGTCTTCAAGGTCCAAAAATGGCTTCAACCGTTGGCCATTCACTTTAAAAGAATTGCCATCTTTGGGATCCTCGATCTCAACGGTACCGTAAGGGAACACGGTCTTCACAAAATATGGGCCAGTCCAACGAGACTTGAGTTTACCGGGAAATAAATGGAGCCTAGAGTTATAGAGAAGAACTTTGTCTAAAGGTTCAAACGTCTTCCTAAGAATTCGTTTATCATGAAAGGCCTTCATTCTACTCTTATAAATCTTGGCACTCGTGTAAGCCTCATTCCTAATCTCTTCAAGCTCATTAAGATCAAGCTTCCTCCTTGCACCCGCTTTGTCTAAGTCAAAGTTGAGCCGTTTTATGGCCCAATATGCCTTATGTTCCAACTCTACTGGTAGATGACATGCCTTGCCATACACAAGGCGGAAAGGGGACATTCCTAAAGGGGTCTTGAAAGCTGTTCTATATGCCCACAAAGCATCAACTAGTCTTAAAGACCAATCTTTGCGATTCGGGTTTATCGTCTTATGCAAAATACGCTTTATCTCCCTATTAGACACTTCCACTTGCCCGCTTGTCTGAGGGTGATAGGGGGTAGCCACTTTATGCGTTATTCCATATGTCCGCATCAAGCTTTCAAATGGTTTATTGCAAAAGTGACTACCTCCATCACTAATAATAGCCCTAGGGGTGCCAAATCGAGCAAAAATGTGTTCTTTCAAGAACTTTATGACCACCCTATGGCTATTATCTTTGCATGGGGCTGCTTCTATCCATTTAGATACATAATCAACTGCAACTAAGATATACACATAACCAAAAGAAGAAGGGAAAGGGCCCATAAAGTCAATACCCCAAACATCAAATAACTCAACAATCAATATAGGGTTAAGGGGCATCATATCTCTACGGGTCATGCATCCTACTCTTTGGCATCTATCACATGCTTTGCAAAATTGATATGCATCCTTAAAAATTGAAGGCCAATAGAAACCACATTGCAAGATCTTAAAGGCAGTCTTCTTACCAGAGAAGTGACCTCCACATGCCTCAGAATGACAAAAATTAAGTATACCTTTTTGTTCCCATTCTGGGACACATCGTCTGATAATCTGATCAGGGCAATACTTAAACAACAACGGGTCATCCCAAATGAAGTTTCGCACCTCGACAAAGAATTTCTTCTTGTCCTGAGCACTCCACTGAGAAGGCACATGTCCTACAGCAAAGTAGTTAGCAATATCTGCATACCAAGGACACTGTGAAGCTAAAGAGACCTCAAACAACTGCTCATCGGGAAATGTCTCGGTCACTGGTATAGCCTCTATAGTGCTATGGGTAACAAGCCTAGACAAATGATCAGCTACCACATTTTCAAACCCCTTCTTATCTTTTATCTCTAAATCGAACTCTTGCAAAAGAAGAATCCATCTAATCAATCGTGGCTTAGCATCTTTCTTGGATAAAAGATATTTTAGGGCTGCATGGTCTGTGTATACAACAACCTTAGATCCTACTAAGTATGACCTAAACTTGTCTAATGCGAAAACAACTGATAACAACTCTTTCTCCGTGGTGGAGTAGTTGAGTTGTGCCTCATTAAGAGTTTTACTCGCATAATAAATGACACATGGTAGCTTGTCTTTTCTTTGGCCTAACACCGCACCAAGGGCATAGTCGCTGGCATCACACATCACCTCGAATGGTATAGACCAATCGGGTGGCTGAATAATCGGTGCCGTGGTCAACAAGGTCTTAAGAGTATCAAAGGCCTTCATACATTCATCACCAAATACAAAATCTTTCTCTTTAGACAAAAGAGCACATAAAGGCCTAGATATCTTGCTAAAGTCCTTGATGAATCGTCTATAGAACCCTGCATGTCCTAGAAAAGACCTAATGTCTTTCACACTCTTAGGTATAGGCAAGTGCGAAATCAATTCTATTTTGGCACGGTCAACTTCTAGTCCACTAGATGACACCACATGACCTAACACAATTCCCTTTGAGACCATAAAATGACATTTCTCCCAATTCAATACAAGATTCATTTCAATGCAACGATTCAACACACATTTCAAATTATGCAAGCACACATCGAAAGAATCACCAAAGAGAGAAAAGTCATCCATAAATACCTCTAGGTACTGGCCCACCATATCAGAAAAGATACTCAACATGAGTCTTTGGAACGTCGCAGGGGCATTACATAACCCAAATGGCATACGACGATATGCAAACGTTCCAAAGGGACATGTAAAAGTAGTCTTTTCTTGATCTCGCTCATCAATCTCAATCTGGTTGTACCCCGAATATCCATCTAGAAAGCAGTAATAAGGATGACCGGCAAGTTTCTTAAGGATCTGGTCGATGAACGGTAAAGGGAAATGGTCCTTCCTCGTCATCGAATTCAACTTCCGATAGTCGATCCACGAGACGGCAAGTGTAACTAAAATACAAGCTAAAGAGGATTAAAGTGACTAAAACCTAAATCGGAACAAGTAATAGGAATTTGTGTATGAAAGGATGACTAACAAAATAAACAGAAACAAATAAAGTAAAGAGGGGAGTTTTAATTAGGCATTGACCAAAAAGAAATAGAAGAGAAATACGTAAACTTGAACTATTAACTAAAGATTCTTGGAAGACTAGGGTTTTATTCTAAATATGAGAGAGGTTAAGGATTCGGGAATCCATCGAGATATATTTGGGTCGATGCTTGTTTGGGTCGATTATCAAGTTTGAGTCTTCTCGACTCTAAATTAGATGCTCTAAGTGCTAGATATACCTAATGGTCATAACTAGTCAAAGGGTCATCATATTCCATTAATATCGAGTCTAGATCGGGAAGATCGATTAACAAGTAACTATATGACATATGCTTAACATAAGACATGAAACAAGTTTAACCGATTAACCTAACATGATAGAGATATCAAACATACTAATCTAATCAAACAAACACATACATAAATATATCAAGATTTCATCCCTAGACCTCAACAAGTTGATTAGCTACTCATGTTCAAGCAAAAATCAGGATTCAAAGTTAAAGAAGAAACCACACACATGATTTTATAATTTGAAATACTAAGAACCTCGATTAAATTGATAAGAGTAACTTAACACCAACTACTATGCTCTTGGAGTACTTGAACAAGATGAAAAATAAGTAAAACAATGGGAGAACAAGAGAAAATGTGGAGAATAATGGGGTTTTCCCAACTGGAAATTCGATTTCGCTGTTGTAGCCAAACAGTCCCTTGAGGAGAAGAGATTTCCAGCCACCAACACCGAACCAAACACACCTTAATTCCTTGTTCAAAAACCAGCCAGAACCCACCTTTAATCTCCAGCATGAACCGCCTCCTTTGTTCTTTCAAAAACCGCCCAATAAATCCTCACAAACCACCCTTCCAAAACTACCCATTAAAATACCATCCATTTTAAAGCTCCAACAAAACCACCTATTTAATATTCATACCCCTCCTGGTTTCTCAACAATACCTCCACTTTCTTCACAAACCAAATCCACCAAAACCAGCCAAACCCTATCAAACCACCTAACACAAACCCGTGAAGCCTCCTCAAGAAAATCGCCTCCTAGTTCCTCTCCCTCTCTCTCCCTCTGGTTCAGCCTTTTTTTAGAGAATAGCCCCTTTAGCCCTCCTTCTTTCTTTTTTTCTTTTTCCTAAAACCCTAGTCAAGCTTGACTTGGTCATACTCTTTGACTTAGGCTAAACTCTTCATGGGGTGTTCATAAAATCTCTAATTGCTCATCTTCTTTACACAAGTGGGCTTGGGTTTGGGTTGTTGCTTCTCATTAAGAAATCAAATTGGGTGCCCTCATCATTCTCTACATCTAGCTTTTAGCAAAGACCGAAATATCCATCGACTTCTTATGATCACCTTTTCTTCATCCGAACTCCGATTCGATTCTCGTCTTCACCGTTGGGTTCATCATTGACTCTACTTTCCATTGGTCCAAATGACCAATTTGCCCTTCAAGCGCCTTTCTTCCATTTTTATCCGTTTTTCTTGTTCAACTCCATAGATAGTACCTAATCAAAAGAAGTGTATAACTAATCAAAATAAAAGTATAAAATAGACTAACTCATTTAAATTAAGTGACATAAATGTGGTGAATTCACACCACATCAACTTGCTTTTCCGTTTTTGGTGTGTGGAACACTAAGGAGCAAAATAAAAGGCGCAACAAGGAGAGGAGCTCAAGAAGAAGAATTTACAGTTTTATTTTTAGTATTTTTTTATTTTTGGTGAGAGAGAGACTTTTAGACTTTCTAGTTTTTATTTTGGTTTTAAAGTTTTGGCCCTAAATTGGAGGGCTTTATAATATGTAACCGAAAACCAAAACGAAGCCTCGGGTTGGAACAGTCGCGGGGAGAGTGGCCCGGGTCGTTTGCAAGGGTCATCCCCCGTCTTGAACGGGAGGTAATTTCTCTAATCACCCACGAATCCCCTGTCAGTGGGTAATTATGTGTTTCGTGTGCCTAATTGCTTTGACCGAAATGTTTAGTATAAGCATTCTACTAAGGGCAATAACCCAATTGAAAGATAGGAGACCGATTTCATCACCGTTCTCTTGCCCAAATAGGTAACAACATTCACGATCCTAAACCTCACGTAAAAAAACTAAAATCTAATTTAGACATTAGCCCCTAAGGTTTCGAGCTCATAGGATCTTTGAAACAATTCAAGGACTTGATTTTTATTTGGGCATTTCTCAAAGGAAAGTGTCACTCAATTCTTTAAAAGGTCACCTCGAGAAGAGGAAACGTTACCGAAGGTTGGACGACTATCACAACGTTCGTCGTTGGCTGTCTCCAAGAATTGTTTGACCTTATTACTTTGACGGAGTAACCCTCATAACAATTATAGTTCAAGTTTTGTAACGAAGTAGGAGCTGTCTAGATTTTTAGGGTGAATCTGACAAACCCATTCACTAAAACTAAAGTCTAACTTGTTGCTAGAATTTGTTTAGGTTGCTTGGTGGAGTCAGACTGATTGTGTTTGCTTTCCTCTAGGGTATTCGTAGTGATTCTTTGGTTTAAAAAAAAAATTCGTGTTGAGAATATCCTTGGTCATTGGGCTCTAGTTTATGCCCGATAGATATCGTGATAAGAGAGGTCGCTTCATTAGTAGAGAAACTCATTTAAGTAATCTTTTAGCCAATCTCTCTTTGAGTGACACTATGGGTGAAAATCTAAACCAAGCCAGGAATGGATATCCACCTATGACACTCAGGGATTACATGAATCCTACTAAAACTTGTCAACCATCATGCATACAGTTACCCCAATTTACAACTCACTTCGAGTTAAAGTCGAGCGTTATTCAAATGCTCCCAATCTTTCGTGGGGTTGAGAACAAGAATCCCTACCACCATGTTAGGGACTTTGAAGAAATCTGTGGGACCATGACTTTTCCCAACATGCCTGATGAAATAGTGAAACTTAGGTTGTTCCCTTTCTCTTTGAAAGAGAAAGAAAAATCTTTGTTGTATGCCTTACAACCTCATTCCATCACTACATGGGAAGAATTGAGCAGTTTGTTCCTTCTAAAATTCTTTCCTAAGCACAAAACCACCTCTTTAAGGCAAAGTCTTAATAATTTTGTGCAACAAGAAGGAGAATCTCTCTATAAATACCTTGAGAGATTTAAAGAACTGGAATTGCAGTGTCCCCACCATGGTTATGAAAAAAGCAGACTAGTCCAAATTCTCTATGACGGACTAGAATATCCCACTACATCCATGGTAGAGTCATTTTGTGGTGGCAGTTTTACTTATAAATCTGTCGATGATTGCATGGCCTTTCTAGAAGATCTAGCTGAAAAATCCCAGCAATGGGAAACTTCTAGAGGACCTCCTACTAGGGCAAATTCAAATCCTAATAAAGGTGGCATTTATAGAGTTGATGAGTCAGAACTTAAACTCGCCGCCATGACGAGAAGGATAGAATCCCTAGAGCTTGGTCAGCCTAAAGCATTCAGGGAGGATCCCACTCAGGTCATGAGTGTTGGAAATGAATCCATCTCTTATCCGTGCTCCGTCTGTGGAGACCCTTCTCATACAGGGAACAAGTGTACCCTATTCTTTGATTCTGCAGAAAAAGAACAAGCTAATGTCCTTTACCAAAACTCTAGGCAGGACAACCGTCAGAAGTATGACCCCTACTCTAACACGTACACTCCCGGTTGGAGAAATCATCCCAATTTCTCTTGGTCCAAGGGTCAAACTCAGGGCCAGTTCAGTAATTTTTCCAACCCTCCAGGTTCTAATTATCCTAGGAACCCTCCGTCACAGACTAGTACCCAAAACTCTTCTGATGGTAAGGGATTATTAGAGGAAGCCATAAACATGCTAACCAAGAGCCATGTGGAATTCAAGGAAACAACCCAACAATTCATGCAAAAGACCACCCAGTCCTTTACCAATTTAGAAAACCAGGTAGGTCAACTTTCAGAAGCGCTTAGGCACAAATAACAGGGTACGTTTCCTAGTCAACCTGAACCAAATCCAAAGGGTAAACAGACAATGAACCAAGCTAATGCAGTGACCACCCTTAGAAGTGGTAGGGTAATTGACAACAAGGTAGGAGTTTCCGAAGATAGTGAACTAAATCCTGAACCATCCTCTTTACCAACTAGTATCTCCAGTAAAGAGCCTGAGAAGGCTCCTGAGTCTGAAGACCCACCCAGAGTGCCTGAGTCATATGTTCCTAAAGCCCCATATCCTCAGCGTTTGGTAGAGCCAAAGAAGAAGTCCCAGTTCGAGGAGACAATGGAAATGTTCAAACAAATTAGTATTAATATTTCATTACTAGATGCTATTAAACAGGTTCCAGCTTACGCTAAGTTTTTTAAAGACCTATGTACAAGGAAGCGTAAGATGAATGTGCATAAGAAAGTCTTCTTGACTAACCAAGTGAGTTCTATCATCCAACAGAACCTTCCACCTAAGTACAAAGACCCAAGAAGTCCTACACTACCCTGCACTATAGGGGACCATAAGATCGAACGAGCTTTGTTAGATCTAGGTGCTAGTGTCAACCTTCTTCCTTATTCTGTGTACCTAAAGTTAGGTTTAGGAGAGATCAAACCCACTTCGGTAGTTCTTCAGTTGGCAGATCGGTCTGTTAGGAGACCACGTGGCATAGTAGAGGATGTTCTGATAAAAGTTAATGAATTCATCTTTCCTGTTGATGTCATAATCTTAGATACTGAACCAGTTCATGATACCCAAAGTCAAATTCCCGTCATTCTAGGACGACCTTTCTTAGCTACATTAAATGTTGTCATATATGGTAGGAGTGGACTTTTAAGATTGTCTTTCGGAAACATGACTGTAGAGATGAACATCTTCAATGCTGGACTTCACCCAGATGATGTTGATGATTTTAGTGAGTTCAATTTGATAGAGTTATTCGTCCAAGATTCTTTACCTCAAACTCTATCTAAAGATCCTTTAGAAACGTTGTTGGCTCATTTTGGCTTAGACTTTGATGAGGAGGGAAGTATCAATGAGGTGAATGCTTTATTGGATTCCACCCCATTACTAGATACTAATAAGTGGATAGCAGAAGCTGAACCCCTCATTTTGTCAGAGCCAATTGACTTGCCAACATTAGAGACACCTCAATTACCATCCACCGGTGAGTCCAGTGTTCCTTCTATCCCAGGGCCACCTCAATCCACAGAGAAACCACCTTCTTTAGAGTTGAAACCCTTTCCTGACAACATGAAGTATTCGTTTTTAGGACCATCTGAAACCTTACCTGTCATCATTGCTTCCGAGTTAGAGAAAGAACAGAAAAGTAGACTATTAGATGTCCTTAGAAACCACAAAGAGGCATTAGGGTGGTCAATAGCTGATCTAAAGGGTATAAGTCCATCTGTTTGCATACACCATATCTATCTAGAGGAAGATGCTAAACCGTCAAGGGAAATGCAACGTCGACTTAACCCTCACATGAAGGAGGTAGTAAGAGCCGAAGTCTTGAAATTACTAGATGCGGGTACTATATACCCTATTTCAGATAACACTTGGGTCAGTCCTGTTCAAACTGTACCCAAGAAATCAGGCATTACTGTAATCAATATAGAATCTAATGAGTTAATACCCACCAAGATGACCACTGGTTGGCATGTTTGTGTTGATTACAGGAAACTTAACACGATCACGAGGAAAGACCATTTTCCTCTTTCTTTAATTGATCAGATGATAGAAAGACTAGCTGGACATAGCTACTATTGTTTCTTAGATGGCTATTCTGGTTATAATCAGATTGTGATAGCCCTAAAGACCAAGAGAAAACCACATTTACTTGTCCATTTGGAACTTATGCTTATCGTCGGATGCCTTTTGGGTTGTGTAATGCACCCACCACTTTTCAACGATGTATGATGAGCATATTTTCAGATATGGCAGAGAGGTTTCTCGTGGTCTTTATGGATGATTTTTTGGTCTTCGGGTCATCATTCGATGAATGTATGCCCTAGAGAAGTTCAGATCATATCTTGTGGGTTCTAAGGTCATAATATTCTCTGATCATGCTGCATTAAAATATCTTCTTTCTAAAAAGGATGCAAAACCTAGACTGATTAGATGGACAAGTTACCCATGAGAGAGAGCTTTCCTGGTGAGCAACTTTTTAGTGTCTCCCACCGACCTTGGTTTGCTGATATAGTGAAGTATCTTGCTACTGGTCGAATGCCCAAACACTGGACCAAGCAAGATCGTGATAAATTTCTAGCCGAGGTAAAACGGTTCTTCTGGGACGATCCATACTTGTTCAAGTATTGCCCCGATCAGATCATTAGGAGGTGTGTTCCTGATATTGAACAGTTCAAAATCATTTCCTTTTGTCATGATCATCCATGTGGAGGGCATTTTAGTGGTAAGAAGACGACCGCAAAAATTCTACAATGTGGTTTTTACTGATCGTCTATCTTTAAGGATACCCATGCATATTATCTAGCGTGTGAACGATGCCAGAAGTTAGGAAGCATTTCACGTAGGCACATGATGCCCCTTAATCCTATATATTGGTAGTTGAGATTTTCGATGTGTGGGGCATTGATTTCATGGGTCCCTTACCAAACTCTTTTGGAAACCTGTACATCCTAGTTGTAGTTGACTATGTGTCGAAGCGGATAGAGGCGGCCTGTAAAACGAATGATCACAAAGTTGTGATCCAATTTTTAAAACAAAACATACTTTCACGTTTTGGTACCCCGCGGGCAATCATCAGTGACGGGGGCACACACTTTTGTAATAGGCATTTTGAACTTTTAATGAAAAAATATGGTATTACCCATAAAGTGTCTACCCCATATCATCCACAGACTAGTGGTCAAGTCGAGGTGTCTAATAGGGAGATCAAACGCATTCTTGAGAAAACGGTTAACACTAATAGGAAAGATTGGTCTCTACAACTAACCGATGCACTATGGGCCTACCGTACAACGTTTAAGACCCCTATTGGAATGTCTCCATATAGATTAGTGTATGGCCGATCATGCCACCTACCCGTTGAGTTAGAGCATAGAGCATATTGGGCTATCAAGCAATTGAATTTTTCACTTGACAAAGCGGGTAGAGAGAGAAAGTTACAACTCAATGAGTTGGAGGAGTTAAGAAACGATGCATACGAGAGTGCTAGGTTGTATAAGCATAAGATGAAAATGTTACATGATAGAAATATTTTGAGAAAAACATTTTCACCGGGTCAGAAAGTTCTCTTATATAATACTCGTTTGCATTTATTTCCTGGTAAACTCCGTTCTAGATGGACAGGACCTTTCACGTCAAGTTCGTTTATCCTTATGGTGCAATCGATATCGAGGACAAAGATGGTAGTATGTTCAAAGTGAATGGACAACGTTTGAAACCATTTTTAGAGATGTCAACCGACATAGAGGATGTTTCTATTGAAGATCCTATCTATCGAGACTGATCCGTTGTGATCAGTTTCGTCTGGCTGAAGACGTTAAAAACTTAGCGCTTTCTGGGAGGCAACCCATGCATAGGACTTCTACATACGGTAATATTTTTCCCTCATCCTGTTATTTTTGCATAGTCTTCAAAACATTGAGGACAATGTTCGTTTTAAGTTTGAGGATAGGAGATTGAATTTTTTGCTAAGTCCTTATTTCAAAAATTCAAAAGGGTTTAAAATTTTTCAAAATTTCTAAATTTTTGGACTGAAAAAGTGAGTCTAGCTGTTTTTATTTGTTAATGGTCATAGAGTCTAGTTGGTTGTACTGTGCTTTTGCTAAAGATTTTTCCATGAATTTCGAGTCTTGAAGTTGTCTGTGCACTAGCCATGTGAGTGTTACATAAGTGAAGAGTAGACTTTTCTGAGAGAACTTAATCGATCATTAGTGGAGACTTAACCCATGTGAGATTCTGAGCCATTCTTTTTGCTTTGAGTGATCTCTTCTGCGCTAACTCCGAGTAGAGTGAAGAGCTACTCAACCTCGTAATGCTATAAGAACTCATTTGATCTCTTGAGTTCAAATTTTACAATCACTAGGGATGTCATCAGGAAGCGAACCTTTCTCTTGTAGTCTGAGAAACTTGAAAGCGGTGTAAACTAGAGGAAGATAGGAACCTCATCCACCACTTAGAACCCTGAGAATTAGGCATGAAGCAAAATGAAGAAAAACTTCTCCAAGGAAAGAATAAATGTCAAGAAAGTCCTTGTTGGATTATAAGTATTTGTACCAGAGGTTATTTCAAAAAAAAATGAAAAAAAAAGTGAAAAAAAAGGAAAAGGAAAAAAATAGTTTGTTTAGTGGTATTCAGTATTTTTCCCTTGAAGTAGTTCTTGAAGATTTGAAGACGTCGAGTTCTCAGTAGTTCTAGTCACATCATCATTCGTGTCGATTGACCTCTAGGAAGCATTGCTAGAAAGTAGATTAGGTGAGAAGAGTTGGTAAGCTTCCCCTTTCCATATTAGTGGTTGTTTATTTTCTATGAGATCAATCGTTTACGAAAAATTTAGTCATTCTTTTGTAATGTGTTGAGTTTTCCTTCATACTCATACTCGCACATTGAGTGAACCATTTCTGAGTGACTTAAATTTTTGAGTGTCTGACCGTGAGGCGAAAGTCGAGGTGAAATGTATTGAGAAAGTAATCGAGGTCTTGTCTGTTCGGAACTGAAATGATGCTCATATTGGCTGGTCACGTGCACTTCGAGTCTAGATTACTAGTGAAGGGATTTTTAGCATTTGGATGGTTTGGTTGACTTGGATTTCATTTCTATTAACTTTTGGAAATTTACCGGATAAACATTTTTAGTCCATATCATTTAGACCCTTCTGCATTTTTGATTTTTGAATTTTGTGGGTATATTCACTGCAAGCCCTCACGAGACAAAACTCGTCCTCTAGGGAAACCTAGAGGTTTAACGGCTTGTTGCACGGGCTAAGTGCAATCATGCTTCCCTACGAAACTGGTGAAATGAGTTTAGTTGTATTTTTCTGTTTTGCTCGAGGACTAGCAAAATCTAAGTTTGGGGATGTTTGATGAGACATGAAAATGTCCCATTTGAATCTCTTAACTAAGTCTAGTTAGTCCAATTCGAGCACTTACTCTGATGAATTGTGTTTCTTTTGTCTAGGTGTCTTTTACGGAGTTCAGTGTAAAAAAAACATATAAAATCGGGAGAAAGACATGTTCGGGGTTTTTTGGTCAATTTTGATGCTCGGATGAAAGTAGAGTCCAAGACGAGTCCAACGACGAAGACGGAAGTCAAATCGGAGTTCGGATGGAAGAATTAGACAAACTCAAAGTTTGGTTCAAAAGCCATTAACCAAGTCAATTGGAGGACACGTGGGGAAAACCTAATGGGGAACGCAGTGCATCTAGACGTATTCGGGCTACCTTCGGTCATCAGCAGGAGGACATTTGGGATTTATCTCAAATAAGATTCGGTGTTTCGGTCGCGCAATCTACAGTACTCCTGGACGCGCAGCAACAGATCGAACGGCGGGTTTAATTCTTGATCAGGTGGCGTAATCTAGAGGACATGCTGCCTCTTTATTCCGCTAATCCGCGAAATAGCGAATCCGTCCCCTTTTTCCAGCTAGAAACAACACGGGAAGTTATCTTTTTCTCCTCTCTGGTTTTAGAGAGAGAAAGGGAAGTTATTATTTCCTTCTCTCTTACAAACCGAGAATGGGAAGTAAGAGAGAGTAGGAAATTCGATAAAGAAAGGAAGGAAAGTATTGAAGAGAGAGAAGGAAAGAATTTGAAAGAGAAAGGAATCTAAGAGAGAGAGAGAGATACGTTGGAATTAAGTTGAGCTCGGATGGAAAGAAATTGTGATTTGATTTTATAGAGATGGAAGGTTTGCTTTGAAACGAATACTTCACAACCAAGCTGGATAGTAAATTCGATTGAGAAAGGTTCAGATTATTCTTTTATAAGACAGGGAATCATCATACTACAGAGATCATCGCGGTTTTAGAAGAAAAAGAAATCATACTCACGACTAAAGAACAAAGACAGAGAACCACCATTATCATCTTCTTTCTTTATTTATTGTTTTTCATCTTTTAGTGAGAGAAAAAGAGAAACAGAGAGAGTGAAATTTATGTAGTGGGTGAAAGGAAGAAACAGATAGAAAAAGAGAGATTTTGTAAGAGAGATAAATTGTTTTCTCAATTTTAATCTTATATAATATCACATCTCTTCCTGTTATTTGGTGTTTTGGATTGAAAAAGAAAAAAAAAAAGAAGAAAAGAGAAACAGTAGCGAGAGAAAATAGTTGGGGAAGACGAGAAAATCAGTGGGAAAGTAATTTTCCCACAGAGAAATTATTTCCAAGAAGACGTGAAAATCGTTTTCCTTAAGGCTCTGTTTGGTCTGTTTTCCTGGAAAATCGTAAAAACAGAAGGAAAATACATCCCTTAGGGTCTGTTTGGTTCAAATCAGAAGAAAAGTTAAGTCTCTTTACTCTCTTACTTATATATTTTTAAATCTTTATCTCTTATCTCATGAGTAGCTAATTTTTCTTCAGTCCAGGGTTTTGATGAAGTTAATGTTTTATTTGAATATTGACTTATTATCTTAACAATTTGAAAGACAAACTCAGTTGATAGATTTTTGATAATTACTCATAATTTCTTCTTCGGTTATATTTCTGATTTGATTAGTCATGTTTAGGTGAGCATCTTAAATGACTAATGTTTCTTAGTTAATTGGCGAATGTTGAAAGTGTGTTTAACTTTCATTACCTATGCTTCACACATCTTGATTCGTCATATTTAGGTTAGATTCTTTAATGACGAATACTTGATAGTCGATAGGGAATAGTTAGAATTGTAGAAAAATTGATTGTGGTTAGTCAGAAAAAAATTGAAATTTGAGTAAATACTTGAGTTTGATATTAACGGATTCGAAACCCTAGGCTTGTCCCCCATTAACCAGTTCACCGTTATTACTTATCTGCGTTATTTTAGTACTTTACTATTTAATCGTCAAAATCAAAATCGAATTCAAAAACCAAGTTAGTTGCAGGTCTTAGAGTAAGTTTGACTTAGTCTCCGCGGATCGACTTCGGTCTTACCGGTTTACTACTTGACACCCGTATACTTGCGGGTGGTGATCCTTTAAGGAAACTTTGTAGGCCCATCAGCAGGATATCTACAAAGTAACTTTGAACATAGAAACTTCTAGTTATCCTAGATACGAGATAAACTATAAGGGAACCCCTAACCACGAACAGTGGAAAACTTCTCCAAACGGTGGATCACAACCGCCTCATATACACCGTCTATCATAGTCGGTCTTGTAGTGTTATGGTATCTCCTAGTGTTGGTAGCGGAATCTCAGACATCTAATATATCTAACACTAATATCTCCAGGATCTCATGGATAAGCTAATAATCATAACTAAGTTAAACTAGTTGCATAAATACCTTAATCGCTAGTTTTCCCTAGAACCTTTCCAATCGCTTTTGAAAAGACCAAGAGCTCCAATTGTAACTCCTCTACTTGGGACACCGAGCAATTAACTTGATATTCCACCTTTTTGTTAGCTAGAACTCCAATGGTGGTTAAACTGAAGCACACCTTCTTTTTTTACTAGATAGATAGTTGGGAATTTTCTCTTTCTTTCTCTACTTGATGTTGTAGAGCTAGAAAGCTTCATCAGAATTTTCCACACCTTATTCAAGTCTCAAGAGACATTATATAGAACAGTGGAAAGCTTCTTGACAATTTTCTCTCTTTCTTTCTCTATTAGATTTCCTAAAAAGGCCTTCTGAATAAGATTTAGGAAACACATGAAAATAGAAAGTAGTTTATAGTTTTTAGTTTCCCTACTCTTGGTGGACCACATCATGCCCATCTTGGGCAGATCTAGCCAGCCCCTATAGAGGCACACGGCCAAGTATGGTCGGTCCTCTAATGAGCCCAAAAACTCATTTTTGATGCCCGGCCCAAATTCCCCTTCTTTGGGCCTTTTGTACTATCTTTGCCTAAACTTCTTTTAGGCCTTTTGGACATATATATGGGTCTTACCCATGCATATATGCCTCATCCCTTTAGTCATATCCTCCTATCAAGTTGACACTCTTTGAGTAACCCGATGTAGGATCCGAACGAAGTTAGCCGTGAATCGCTTCATGATTCGACAATCGTAGTTGGTTTCTAGCTAAACACTACGACACCTAAATCATCGGGACTTGATCATCTTCTAAATCAGTTGTCCTGTCCGAAAATTACTCGCATTGCATCTTAGTCGAAGACATCTCCTTCAGTCTCCCACTTGTAGTACAATGCTCGATTCCGATGCCACTTAGTATTCTATCTGATACGTCACATCTTTCAGACTTTCCTGATCCCGAGTACAACTATCAAGACAAACAATTAACCTTTTAATTATTTGAGCACGGCCATGCATTTTCAGTTGCTACTCGTCAAGTGACCCGGAGATACTTTATCCTAATTTAATTAGGAGGACATATTTCATTCTTGTACTCCCACTAAACTTCATGTCTTTCCCAGTATCCACTTTTATAACCTCCTTTTACGGCGCGGCGTTTGGCGGAACCAAAGTCGGACATTCCTTACATAAGATGAGTGGAACACTCATGTTTTGAGGAATCGTGTCAATGAGAAGTGTTTGATGTTCATCACTATTGATGTACTTCTCATTTGTGGGTTATCCAGTGTATATTCCTAATCATACACCAACATAGTCGACCCGAATACCCTATTCACATAGCCCATGAAACTGCAATATTTTGTCGACCTCACGTGTTAGTCTTCGTAAGTCATTGTTGTCTATGCAATGACCTAGACTACGGAGTTGATAATGAAAATTCCAAGTTCACTTAATACGGGTTCATTCATCAGATCACATACCTGACAATCCTATTTTGAATAATTCTTTATCTGTGGACTGTCGTTTAAATACCAAACCAAATTTAGACGACGAAATAAACAACGTGCTTATTTTCGATAACAAGAGTTTGTAAATTTGAGTCTCTTCCGTAAACTCCTTCACTCACTCAATTTTGCAATCAATGTTATTCTTAGAATTCACCTGATGCCTTAGACCTTTGTATGACTTTCATACTTTGTCTAGGGCGACGGTTCAGTTTGAAACGGATCTATTAGTTATTCAAACTCCTTAAGTTTTAACTCTATTCTTTCGTTTGTAGAGTCTGCAACAGTTCTCGGCACAAAACACTTTCTAGCCTACTTTTCTTCCATGTCTGGAAGTTTGCATAGTTAGACATCTACTACTTCCCACTTTGTACCAAAAACTCATTCTGAGGATGTTATTTAGTTGTGGTCCGAGATTCCTTATCTGGATTTTAATAGTGACAACTCGTCATACCTCAAGTATTTGAGACGTTTTAGGTGAATGTTATTCATGTCCAACATGACCGATCTTATGCTTGATGCATAAATATCTTTCTCACGCGTGTTTGCTCATCATAGCCTACTAGACTCTGAGTCTTGCTTAGCTCTACGCCACGAGACTTGGGTTGAATTTCTCTCATAGAGTCTTTTGCATTTGGACTTCAAGAATCTTAGCGTAGTAACTTTCTTAACTTAGTCCTATCATCTTTTCGATCTATTCTCATAGATATTTAATGCCCAAAGCATATCATCCTTTTGTGTGTGGTCCTTTACTGAGTCAGTTCTTAACTGTTTTCAACATCTCAATGTTGTCTCAATCTTAGTATGTTCTATGCATACTGGACCTGAAAACGCGTTACTCCCACTTACCTTCTTGAATCACGAGGTTCAAGTTTCTCTTCACTCTTTAGGAATCAAACATCTTTTGTTACCTCGTTGAATTGAAGATTCCAACTCTTGTCTGCTTCAATCTACCAATAGATTTTCGTAGCCTGCATGTGTTACTAACTTCTGAAGTCGTTAACCTTTTACTTCTATGATCTCATTAGGGAAGACGGTTTTTGACTTTCCATGTTAGTACGGACTAAACTTAGACTGATGTAAAGATCTTGTTAATAGTCTCATGGTATGAATCTGTGATCTTCGTCTCTTTGTTTAGTTTTGAGAAACTCTAATGTTTCCATCCTTCTCAGTTTTCTCCTTTGGAAAACTAATTTTTGTCATATGGGTTTTACTCCATTGATCAAATTATGAAGTTCCAAAACTTGATGAGATATGGATTCCATGATATTTTGGCTTCGAGCCAAAATCCATAGTTGGCTTTCGTCTTTGCGCAGGACTGTGGTTTTTATCTTCTATCAGTAAGATTTCAATCTTCTGAACTTGTTAGATAAGCTATTATGACCTTGAGGGGTCATGAACAACAATTTGGAATGCTCTCAACTTTTGAGATATTCCCGTTTGAGCAACTTTCAACTTCTTGAGAGTTCTCTTGCAAATTTTATTCGTCTTGTGCGGTAGGTAATTAGAGTTAATCTATCTTTACCTTTAGGAACCGCGATTAACTGTTCTTAACAGTTTTGTTGCTCTAGGTCGAACTTATTCGACCTGTACTTTTCCTATGACTTTCTTAAGACTTTTCTCATACTCGAACTAATTCGGCTTCTACTTTTCTCCCACTTATCCTTCTAACAATTAGTTCTAGGTCAGACTAATTATTAGAAGGATACACCATCACGAGCAACAACAACTTTGCTCTCTGATCGGTCGTGAAATAGCCCCAAATTTCTTCTAAAGAAATTGCGTCGGATTTGCGAATTTTTTTGCCCCTGTGAATGTTTTATGTAGGCTTAGCTTTTAGACGGATTTGGTTAAGTGGGAAAACGACCATTTGTAGAATATATCCCAAAACATTCGGAAGACTGGCTCAAACCCATCATTGATCGAATCATGCATAACAGTGTTTGATTACTCCCACTGGACCCACCATCCATCAGATGTGTTCCATGGATTGAGTTAAGAAACCATTTCTCAACTCTGCATACACTTTATGACTTGTACGTTTGCGTACTTCATTAAGTTGTCAGAGCACGTATTGCAGTAGCTTTCGTTACCTTCTCCAAGTAAATTTATAGGTTTGCATAACTAAGTATGAGTCCTAACAGATTACTAGTCTCTATGCCTTTCTGAAAAGGCTGACTTTGTCAACTAGTCCTTCAGACGTAAGCGCCACTTCTAGAGTTAACGAGTTTGAATCTCTTGATTTTAGCCATTATCAATGTTGACAATTTCGGTTCTCCAAGAATCTTCAGTTAATTTACCTCTGGTTTAAAACATTCGATGTTTCTAGGATAACATAATAATTACTATTAAGTTCCAAACTAGATCAGTGTCTAAAAGAAAGCTGTAAGATTTTATAGCGATTTAGGCAACTGTTTGCTTCATTAGTTATTAAAGAGTCCATCTCTCTTTTAGTCAAGTAAAAAGTTCCTTTAAGCTCCTACAGAGCCTCACATCTGGTTTTAAACACTTGATGAAGGGATTCTAGGATACTTACTTAACTTTGTTAACAAAGATACTGGAAATGGTCTAGCCATTGTTTTAGAAACATCTACAGTAATGAGGAACAATTCTTGATCATGGACTCGAACACAATTTGCCTTCCTTGATCAATTGTTTGTCTCTCTTGACTGCCCCTTTGCCCTTTAGAATCTCAAGAACTTCTCTTAGATTTTCTGCTCTGAATCTCAAGAACCTTTTCTCAGATTCGATGTTCCAGTGTGTACTGCTCAGTTGTTCATAACAATCGGAGTGACTCGTATAAGGTCTTATCTGTCTTGGTTCAATCGGTATTGAACTGGATGATAGATAAATTATGTTGTCATATCTTAACAAGGGAAATTCGAGTTGTTTCAAGTTTTCGAACAGACAAGTCATATAAAAAATATGAAGACCTTTCGGTTCTTCCTTACTTAAGATGACTTTCACATTGCCTTAGAGGTCGCGTACCTCTCCATTAATGATCTCTGTAGGAATTTCTTCTTCAGTTTGTCTTAATGGTCATGCTAGCATCTGTTACTCTTCTAGAGAGAATGTTCTACGATTGCTTGTAAACGGCTTTTGACCTTATTAGGTATGAGTCATCACTAGGGTTGGATATTCTAGGACGTTTTCTTTATTCGAATCTGAGAACTATTCTGGGATTCCTTTATCCACTCAAGGAAGTTACTTTCATTCAACTTCATCTTAAGGATTGATTGAAGGTTAGAAAACTAATTTTATAATATGTCATTAAAACCACAATGAAAGAATAAGCAAGTTTTTAAACTTGTTATCGTTTTCCGAAAAATTCAGTTTTCCCACATTATTCAATATAAAAACCGTCCCTGATTGAATAACGTGATTCCAAGATCTCATTTCTTCGGAAGTCAAGCGGACTATGGCCCTACCCTTAACCCTGTTGTCATGGGTGAGTGAACTACTTCACTGATTGTACTCTTATGACTCTTGGTTGATAGATTGCATTAATTAATGCACAATCCATCCTTTTGCCTCGAGTATCTAAAACTCTTTTGCTGATCTCGTTGAGTAAAACCATTTAGACGTGTAGACCTCTGCCAAAGGTCTACCTGCATTGTCCTAAGATAAAAGATGGCACCCTTCCCTAGCAGATCCACCATTCCATGATCAAGGTCTCAACGGGTGTTTTAGTCTGAGTAGGCTATTTACTCAAAATTACTCTTAGGAACTTTTACGTTTTGTCTAGTGGGTTATAGTGAACTATTTAGCCTAACTAATCATCCACGACATAAATGTAAATAAAAAAGTATATGCGAGCGAGAAAATAAATCAAGCACATGTGGATCCAAGTATGGCTCCAAGTCCTAAGAGATCCAATCTTCTTAGGATTCTTCTTGCTTTCGCCTTTGTTCGCCTGGATCACCATGCTCGAGCCTCCATTGATTTCTCCCACTCGAGTCAGGATCCTATCCTTGATCTTCTTCAATGGACTCATAGACCCTAAACTCTAATTACAAGACTCTTACGATTCGTAGATCGTATAAAATTTGAAATTAAAATTATTACAACTTGCACCCATCCGTGCTTAAAACAGGAATGAAAGAAAACAACTTTCTATGGTCATAGTAGTTTCCGCATTCACATCACATGCATTTATATCATCTTTAAGGCTAACAATTATATATGCATGATTATCATGGAGATGTTTTGTCGACGTCTCTATGTCACGTATGGACCTTAAGTCTATTTCAAAAAATTTGACTAATGGTGCGTTTCAGTTTTATCTTTAATGATTTCCAAAATCAATTTTAAGAAAAACTCCATTTGGGGCTTCAGAGGGCTTGGGTCAATTTCGAAAAAAAATTGGTTTTGACTTTTAATGATTTCCAAAATCAATTTTCAGAAAAACCCGTTTCGGGCCTTCGGGTTACGCATATGAGTTCTGCTAGTGTCAGTTTGTCAGTATAGTATGTCTGCATATCTCATAATAACACCTCGAATTTTCATTCATGTGGGGGATTGTTGGAATCAGAGCCGATTTTGGCTTGACCCGACTCGTCAAACTCAGAAAAGAAACGCGCCATTGCGCTGTCTCGTCAAGCTCTTTAATTTAGAGCAAAAACCACTCGAATCCGATTCAGGATGAATGAGAAATTCAAGTTTAAGGACGAAGACCGGCTAAGTTAGGGACTAAAACGTCAAAACGGACAAGTTAGATTGGGGGCCACTTGAGCGAAGCAAGTGCGTCCAAATCTGATGGCTCTCGTTCACTCTGCGCTGTCTCGTCAAGCTCTTTAATTTAGAGCAAAAATCACTCGAATCCGATTCAGGATGAATGAGAAATTCAAGTTTAAGGACGAAGACCGGCTAAGTTAGGGACTAAAATGTCAAAACGGACAAGTTAGATTGGGGGCCACTTGAGCGAAGCAAGTGCGTCCAAATCTGATGGCTCGCGTTCACTCTGCGGGATTTCGTAGATCTGACGGCCGAGCTTTGAAATCCTCGGGACAATGTCGCGCACCATCGAGAAGCGTTGGATCCGTAAGATCCAATGACCCTTGTCACCTCTGTGTAAGGCTGGCTTCGGGGTATCGTCTGACCTTTGATCTAACGGTTGATTTCATCATCTGGTGCGCACGTCTTGGGACGGAACTAACGCCATCTAACGATGGGCGTTTCTTCCAAGATTTAAGCTTAATCGGGTGATCTAAAAGGCAACCGAAAATCCCAGTTATCAACTCTTTGTCAAGAGTTGTGTCCCAAAAACTAAGGGTTTTCCCCCCAAAAATCACGAGATGTGTCCCAAATGAAAATTCCTATTCGATTCCTATATAAACAACCCAAACCCGCTTCATTTTTCATTCAATTCATTCTCTTTTTCTCTTCTCTTCTAAAAGCCAGTATTCTGGTGTGTCAGGAATAAAAATCTGATTTTAGAAATATTCTAGTGTGTCTGAAATTCTGAAGAGATAAGTACCGAGTGAATTTTTAAACATTCAAGCGTTTAGAAGATCTATTCGCATCAGTCCAAGAGCTCATAATATTTACGAAGGTTCATCCGCTTTCAGAATATAGAAGTACCATCTTAAAATTCTGAAAGGTTATTCGTTGTATCTCGAAGGCATACACCCTAACGTTCGGTACTGTTATGGTTGGACACCCCTCTTAAGCCCATGAGGTCATGGGATCGAGTCTCGGTGGAAGCAGTTTGCCAACCAGATTTATCCCATGTAATTTAGGCTATATATAAAGTAAATATCGTAATAAATATGTCGGGCTTTAGGCCTCTTTCACTATGGTTTAAATTAGGCGGTTATCGTATTCATCACATCTTCATGATGTATCAATGTCTTGTAATGACTAATGTAGATCGTAGTCGATTTCTCAAAAAAAAACGAAAAGTCAAGTAAATTTTACAAACAAATGATTGACAAATTTTAAACATGGAGCTCATAGTTGATAGCTGAAAATTGGAACTAAAATCTCACACACATATATCACAGACGCGCGAAATAAATTAAATTTGCGTTTGAAATCCTTCATTTGGGAGCCTCTCTTGAGATTGTGAACCAATTAAACTCCCTACAATTCAGAGGCTCCAAAAATAAGAAGGAAGCCCCTGGGGCCTCTATGCCTCTATTGAGTTTGTTCTAGTTCTACTGATATTAAGTTAGGGTACATGTTAATCTAAGCCAAGTCACTATTAGACCTAGTAGTGACTGCATGTGAAGGTTAATTTTGATGTGAAGATTAAGTTTGAGTTTCTCTATACTTCTTTAGGTCAAGTTAAAAGTAACTTTCACCATGTGAAGGAGACATCAAGACTTGTATTGATTTACATCCAATAAAGTGTCATGATTTAATATTACAACCTTCTAACTCAGGCCACTCAGACTCAGGTATACCCCTACTTCCATCTACACCTATTAGCTAGAGCCCATAATACCAATATTGAAGTACAACTCACTAAATTAGTTTGTAAGAGATACTATGTCATTTACTCATTTATCTAATTCTTGAAACAATGGTATAACTCAAAACTTGTGCACATCTTGATTTTAATCTGTTTCTGACTATAATTTAAAGTGTCCAGTGCTAACTTAATTGGGTTATAGTACAATAGTCAGCTAAAAAAGATAGATGAGGGAGAAAGCTGTGCAATTCTTGTGGCTACAACTTGGGCTTACTATTAACAATTCAATCTTGAACCCTGGTCGTGAAGTGGTTATTGATAATCTGATAGGAGTATACTCTTGGGTGCATTTGACTTGCAGACGGACCATCTTTTTCCTCCTTACACTTTTGGATTGTTTTCTTTTGTCCATATAATTTACCTTTACCACTTTGTTAACATCATGGCATACCATATAGCTAAATATGGTCATGCTAATGTTGTTCACGAATTTTGTCTTTTTTGCATTTGCTTGTGCTCTCTGTGCAAATTTGTAAACATAATATTGTAATGTAACATAAAATATTTGTTGTTCAGTCTAATCAAAGCTCTTACAAATAAAATAAAAGAAATCTCGGGAGATTTTAACATTGACCCTCACTTTTATAGCAATGTTAGGATTACACCCCCGTTTTTTTATAATTTTTGATTTACAGCCACCACATGGACGAAAAACGTTAACTTCTAGTTAAATGTTTAATTGTGTGAATCACACATGCGAATCGGGACATAAATGTCCTTATGTATGATTTTGACCTTGACCTCCACTTTTATATCGGTATTAGGACTACACTCCCGTTTTTTAAAATCTTTGTGTTTTACCCCTACGTGGACGAAAAACGTTAAGTTCTAGGTAAATGTCAGTCGTGGGAATCATACATGTGAATCAGGACAAAAATGCGCTTATTTACATTTTAATTTCCACCTCAATACCTTCTTCTTTTTTCTTCGATTAATCAACTTCATCAACTACAGACAACTATTTCATTCATCGACTGCCACCACCATCATCATCATCCTCGTCGTCATCTTCTTCTCTGAGCTGACCACCACCACTATCATCATCACCATCTTCTTAATCAACTATTAAATTTGATTTCTTCTATGAGCTAACCTCTAACTCAATTAGCTCTAATCAACCAAAGAAGGCATAGAACTCTGATCACTGACTAAACCCCTTAAGGTTGATGACGATGTTGTGATGGTGGCTTGTGAAGACAAAGATTGTGGTGCTAGCTGTGTAGGGATGTCGGGAGTCAATGAAAAGGAATGGTCGTTTGTGGTTGATGAAGTTGGTTAATTGAATAAAGAAGAACGTATTGAGAAAGAAATTAAAATGTAAATAAGAGTACTCTTATCCAGATTCACATGTGTGATTTGGACAATTGAAATTAAACTAGAAACTAACATTTTCCGTCCACTTGGAGGTATAAATCAAAAGTTAAAAAAACAGGAGTGTAGTCCTAATATCGATATTAAAGTAGGGGTCTATGTCAAAGGAATACATAAAGGTATTTTTGTCCTGAACTGACATTTAACTAGAAGTTAACGCTTTCCGTCCACGTGGGGGTGTAAATCAAACGTTTTGAGAAACTGGAGGTTTAAGTCTTAATATCGATATAAAAGTGGGGGTCAATGTCAAAATCTCCCAAGAAGCGTTATATTTGATATAATGAAACTTTCAAATAATTTTTTTTTGTTGAAACTAGCTAACATTAATTAAATAATAACGTTATTACAATATTTATCAATCAAAATACAAGGAATATTTAGCCAATTTTTACTTCTATTCTTCTTTATCGCCCATTTGGCTAGCTTATCTGCATGCAAGTTGAGCTCTCTATTTGTATATTTGAAATGCACTATCTGGAAATGAAACTTTCAAATATTAACTTTCACTTTCATACACACAAAAATGGTTGAGGATAGGCAGTGTAT
The DNA here is from genome assembly GCF_041429995.1 of Eschscholzia californica. Taxonomy (NCBI): domain Eukaryota; kingdom Viridiplantae; phylum Streptophyta; class Magnoliopsida; order Ranunculales; family Papaveraceae; genus Eschscholzia; species Eschscholzia californica. Next base: position 24,690,470 of record NW_028238309.1, on the reverse strand, counting down.
TTTTTTTTTTTTTTTTGTTGAAAGATAGGCAGTGTATCTTGTTATTTAGGTATTATTACTAAAAGAAACTACACACAAAAATGGGTTAAAAATGCAAAACGGGAAAGAGAAAAAGGTTACTTAAAAGAATGCACAATGAAGTTTGAGAAATTAATGATAAGCAACCCATCTATTTAATCTTCTAGTGAGACAAGTTAATACTTAAACTTTGATCAAGATCTGGACTGGTCATATGGAACTATCATCTAAAACAAATTATTTGTCTAACTAGATCATTGACTCAAATAAATTGTGTAGCAATACTAATAAAGTTCAAGTGTCTAAGAATCCAAATAAAATAAACATAAAAAATGTTAAATGATCCGAGAAAATGAAAGCCAACCACAACCGGAAACTAATCGATGACTATTTAGATAGAAAAATGATTCAATTAGACCTGTAAACGGTAGCTTATCGCATCGGATATAGACATATCCTTATCCGAATCCGATAAGCTATTTGATATCCGATAATTATCCGACGGATATTACAAATCAATGTCTGAATCCGATAATATTAACAGATATCGGATAATATCCGATATCCAAAATTTTAACAAAATTTTATAATTTTTTCTTTAAATTTTTAACTATTAGATCTAAATAATAATTCTCAACCATACATTCTATATATCATTTAATAAATTTTGATTTTTATTATATTTTTATATTACTTATCGGATACGGATATTTATCGGATCGAATATTAGCCGATGAGCAGATATCTGATAAGGAATATCCGAATCCCTAATCCGATATCCGAAATTTGAGATACTTTCTTAAAATTCGAATACGGATGCAGATCGGATGTCGAATATTCAGATATCCTATATCCATATCCATAGGAGGCTTAGATCCAACCAAGGAAGGGCAGTTTGGGGTCATTTAGCACTTCTCAGTTGGCATCATGAAATATGTATGATTAATGAGTAGTGAAATATTGCATGTGGTTTATCTCACAAAATTGGGGTCCATATAAACCCAAACCCTTTCCATGTCTTAGAATAGCTGCAAGTGGTGGTCTCAATTTGTAGAACCTTGCTCAGATTGGTAAAGAAATACCAAATTTTCCCAACCTTGTAGAGAAAGAGAGAGAATTTGAAAATTAATGGAGTCTTTGTGACAGTATTTTTGTATGTTTGTGGCCCAGAAAACATGTGTAATTTGCTTTATATATATGATGATCCTTTTTTATAGATGAGAACCCAAAGTGACTGAGAAAGAATCAAGGAAATACTAGATAGTGACTGAGAGTTTTAGAGAGAGAAAGAAACTGTTTTTTGAGCTCTAGAGAGAGAGAAGAGGTCCTAGGAAGAGAGAAATTAGAGCGAGGATTTGGGCCAAAATTTTGAGATACTAAAAGGTTGGATATGTGTGGTGATATGATCTAGTAAATTGGTCTCTCAGATACTATCAGTTTCATCTCTCTCTAAAAAAATTGCTACAAACCTGGGTAGGCTTCTAAGATTTTTTTTCCATGACCCTAATTTCATTTTTTTCTCTCTCTATCTCTACCTTTAAGCAATTTTGAAATTGGGTTTTTACAATCATTTTACTCTAAATTTTCTGAATTGTTTTTTTTGTTTATTTAGTTGTTGATTCTGATTTGGGGTATATAATTTGGTTCATTTTGCTTATGGGTATTTCTGGATTGGTGGTGTGGGTTTTTCTTTGGTGTTGTTTTTGTGGGTAAATGGAAGAGAAGAATAATGGTTCAGGAAGATCAAGAAAGGTTTAGTAATATCATCAGTAATGGTGGAACTGGAGGTAAATTTTCTAAAAAAGCAAAGCAGAAAAAAATCCCACAAAGAGGACTTGGGGTTGCTCAATTAGAAAAAATCAGATTAGAAGAACAACAACAACAAAAGAAAGATTCTTCTACTTCAGCTTTTCTCTCTCTTCCTCACCAATCTTCTTCCATCTCATTTCCACCACTATTTCCATCTTCATCAAGTTCTTTGTTTAGATCACCACCATCTTCAAATTTTGATCCCTTTCTTCCATCACCTCCTTCTTCACCTATTCCAAGGACTACTATTTATGGAAATCATCAACCAGAATGTGGTAATGATAATGGTGGCTCTGGTTATTTTCCATACACAAGAAACCCTTTTGAGCTTGACAGAGAAGTTCCAAAGTTGGATCCAATGTCCAACCAGACATGGTCTTGGAATATACAAAGGAAACATCAACCTTCTTCAATTGTAAGTAAATTGTTTCTCTCTCTAGAATTGTTTTAATGTGATTGTTGTTTAGACTTGTTGAGTTTGAAGTTGAGAGGATTTTTCAGATGAATGTATCAGATTCATCATCATCTGGAGTAAAATTTCAGATAGAGCCCCCTTCAAACCAAAGCTACAGTAGCAACTTCACAGCACCTCCACTATGGCCTGTAGAAGAGAAGGTACTTGAACTTTTCTTCTCTTTCATTTATTAAAGCACCCCTTTGGGACTACTCATCTTGAAAACCCCCAAGCAGGGAAACAATTACTCGACTTATCTACTTTAAAAATTCTAATGCCAAGACGATGTTGGATAATTTTAATACACTCCCCTCCAGACAGGGGTAATATTACTAAGAGCATCTCTAATGGGACACTCAATCTCTAACACGTAGAGTATCACATAAGACTTTTTGGAGTTTCTGATTAAAAATCATCTCCAATGACACACTTAGTTAAACACTGTAATATGAAGTGGACACATTTATTTTAGAGTGTCTAGAGAGAGAAACTCTAAAGTTAGAGCGTCTACTTGAGACTCTCTAAGTGTTACTTTAGTATTCCGAAAATCTTGCTTTGCAACTACTTTTGATCTATTGGATTGAAGAGGGACATGTGTATTAAGTATAGAGACTTTAGAGATCTCCATTAAAAACCAATAAAAATTAGTGTCTCTATATTGACATTTAGGAAAGAGAATCTCTATTGACACTTGACAATTAGGATTTATAGAGTGTTTGTTAGAGTGTCCCATTGGAGATGCTCTAAGTCCCGACCTATGAGTGAGAAGTAGTTGTGATACTATGCTTATTGGGCTTTACTCTCCTTGAAAACCGAGTTGCTAGAAAAAGATTGATGAAGGCTTATCTACTTTACAAATTTTAATACACGAAATGGGATAATGCTAGTACCATAACCCTGGTTGGCTAGTTGTTCATTTGATCCAAGGTCTATTAGTTTCTTTTACATAGAACAGTTGAAATGGATATTGCTGTTTTGTATAATGGTGGATTTGGTTAAAATGTAGTATAGATGGTTGGTATGAAAAGGCCATGGCCATTTTCTTTAGAGAAACCATCTGATTCTTCTTTCAACTACAAACTTCCCCAACTCCTCCCTCCAATATGTAGACTTGATGAATCATCTTCGTGTCTGAATGGCGATATACGAAATTTCGATCAAGGAAATTTGGTTTTCAGGTTAGTTCTAATGAATTTGAGTTTTGATATGTAATGTTGGTTGTTTGAATAATGGGTATTTGTCGATTATTCATTATGTCTTTGTGAATCTGTTTCATAGAGAAGGTTCATCAAATTCTTCTGCCATCAATGTCGGATGGAGAGGAAGCTCATCAGAGCGAAACTCAAGAAAGAGTACTAAAGAAATAGGATCTTTAGATGGAAAGTTTCTCACCCTAGGATTTCCTTCAAGTAGTTCATCTTCTTCAAGTTCTGAAGCCAAGCAACCCTTTATGTATCCTGCTCCTGATCAGATAGAGTTCCCTGAATTCAATCTGCTGCCAAGTTTTCCAGTAAGTTTTGAGGACAAATTTAGGTGTTATTTGTTGTTTTCTTATTATGTATCATCTGACTCAATCGGCCTAAAATTAGTCCGGATCATTCATTTGGACAAGTCACGCCAAAACAAACATTTTGAAACCTGACTCGAGTCAGAATTCAGATCTGACTAAAGAAAAAAAAAACAAACACTATCTAGATAAAATTCCGTCCGAACACTACATATCTAACTATCTAAGTATTCTATTTTGATCTTCATCAAAAAAAAAAAAAGTATTCTATTTTGATTGATTTTTTTTCTTTTGTTTTGGTTGATTATGAAGGTATATAATGAAGATATGTTCTTTGGTCCGAGCGGGGTAGTTCAGCAACAATCACCAGTTTATAGCTTATTTCCTCTGAAAGGGAAGCATACCGATCGGTTAACATCGAAATCGATCAAAAGAAAAAGTGAAGGAGGAGAAGATGTGGATCTCAACCTAACCCTACAAGTAGGAAGACGGTAAACTCGAGCATATCTCTGTTTCATGATAAAGAAAGTGGACGTAAATGACCGGAATCAAAGAGAAAAAAAAATGTAATGAAATGGCTTGGGTTTATGTTGTTTTGTTATTGTGTGTATTTTGTTTGTTGTTAATGGGTTTTTTTTCTTTCTGGATTTTGGTTGAAAGATTAGACAAAACTAACTGAATTGGTTTAGAAGAAGGAATTCTCTTCTCTATTCTGGTCCCTACTATTCTAGTCGTTTGGAATTATAGAGACAGATCCACTGAACCTGGCTGATCAAACGTCAGAAACATAATGCACCAATCCTCTGATTCTCCCATTGATTTTTAGTTTTAATTTCTATAAAAAGGAACCTGATTACTTATTATTGGGACCCACATCTTTCAACAAAAAAAAAAAATATTATTGGGACCCACATGTGTATTCAGGGTTAAAGGGAACATGTGGCAATGAAGTCCACTTTGGCAGTCCGTTAGGGTCAAATCTGAAAGTTTCAAATTCAGTCCTTGAAATGCATGTGTTTGCATTTGAGTCCCTTATTTTGTTTTTAACTGAACCTTTGAAGAAGTAGATCGAATGCCGAGATCTAAATTTCATGTCCCAGCAACCCCCTCAATCACAAATCGACTCAGCCCCCCCCCCCCCCCCCTCTCTCTATATCTCTCCCTAAAAACACAAAAAACCATTGCAACTTTCTCTTCCCAAACGAGGTCTCCCCTTGTGAATCGAATCTCCAAGACATTCCTAGTTGATTGGTCATGAAAACATCTCATCTGAGTCGTTTAACTTAGGCGAATTAGTCCATTTGGAGCCTTAATTATAATAAAATGATTGGTTTATTTGATTAGGTGTCTTTTGTGAAGTTAAGAGCGAAAAACTGATAAAAACGGGCGAAAGGTGCACAAAGGGTATTTTGGTCATTTGGAGTCAAGGTCATTCTGGTATATTGCCAATATCTGTATATGGCTGAAAAATAGAGACAAAGGCGAACCCATAGGCGAAAGCGTCAAATCGGAGTTCAGATGAGCAAATTAGCCAATGTCAAAGTTAGGGCCAATTGAAGTTAACCAAGTCAGCATTCGGGATATCTTCGAGATTTATTTGGGCAAGTGTGACAACTTGGGACGCGCTGTCACGATCTAGGATGCGCTACATACACTTACAACCGTCCGCCGCGAAGCAGCAAATGGCGCGCTCTAGAGTGCGCGATCCAGTATTCCTTGCACAGCTTACCTCCGTAGTCCCAGCACATGAACCCTCCAAATCAGCCAGATTCCCTCGCGATCCTCGATCCAACACACCTCGGCTTCTGTCGTATGTTAATAGAATGGCCGCGCTCCACTGAATTCTCCTGAATTTCTCATTCGCCACCAAACGTCTTTTAGTTCCTTAATTTTAGGGCTTTTACCTTTAAACCCCTGAAATTACCTCTTTACTCCTCTTTTTGGTCCCCACCTGATTTCCAACCAATAAAAATCTTTCCTTGCACCAAAAGCAACCTAAATATCTCGATTTTAGCCCTCTCAACCTTATCTTTTAGAACCCTAACCATCAACCTGTAAAAATAAATCTATTCCACTCATTTTTGGGTAGACTTGAAGGCCCTCTCATCTCTCTTACTACTAGTTCTTAACCTCTCTCTCTCTCCCTCTTCTTTTAGTTCTAACAACAAAAACCCTAACCTCTATCTTTCTCTTCTATCACTCCTACTTCTAATTTCTACATCTAAATTCTATTTCTAACCTATTTGCTTCTCCCATTTTGTTTCTACAACCTATTTGTCTCCATCTCCTTTTCTAAATCAATTTTCTCTACATCCTCAATTACAAAGATCTAGCACTTGGAATTTGGAGCATAACTAGGGGATTATTTGAAGCACGTTGAGAAAAGATTGATTTCTTGGGTGTCTTCTTTCTGTCTCATTTATTTCCATATATTTTGTTTTATTAATGAATATGTCTTCAAATTCAATGAGTAGCTAATTTCATATCTAGGATTGTAGAGGAAATCATATTTGGTTATTTTTAAATGTGTTATTGATTGATTGAACCCTTTAATTGAGCTTTAATGTCTATTAATTGCCTTTCCATTTAGATTTTATCTTCTTTTCTTTGTTCATGCTTCATACTTAGATATCTCATACTTACGTTAAGTTGTTAGATGGAATATGCTTGTTAAATCATGAATAATAAGAGTATAGTCTTTATATGATAGTCAATCTGAATACATGATTATGAAATATGTTAATCAAGAATATCTTCCGAAATCTAAATAGTTCATTATGTAAGATTTTAAGTTATAAAGAAAGAGGCTTAGTTGATTAGTTACATGTGTTAGGAAGTGAACTAATATGGTGGATTCTAAATCCTAGATATTTCTTCATCTTGCTACCTTCTCCTTTAATTTCTAATTATTATTTTAATCATTTTCCAAAACAAATCAATTTTATGAATGGGGTGTTAATTTAAGATTTAAACTGAAATGACTTATCTCCGGGGATCGATTTCGGACTTTCGGATATACTATAACTTGATCATGTATACTTGCGAGAATAGACCCATTCTGGGCATATCACTCGTGCACTTCTGTTTTCAATCAGGGTTTTCACTCATGCGATTCCAAGGCATGAGTGAAACCCCGACTGAGACAGAAAAGCTTCCTACATTGGCATCATGAGGGATGTTTTGGTGATTGGGTTCATGAAGGGAGACCTCAGTTGGAAAAAAGAAGCTCCAATGGTGTTTTGCGAGTCTTTTACATAGAAGAAGGTTGAATTGATTTCTTATTGGGGGGGAGGGAAGGGGTGTTAGGACATGATTCATCGGATTTAGATCTGGATCGTCGATCTACTACGATGACCTAGATCGAAAACAAGACAAGGGACTCGGATGCAAGCATGGACATTTCAAGGACTGAATTTGAAACTTTCAGATTTGACCCTAACGGACTGTCAAATTGGACGCCATTTCCATATGTTTATTTCCAATTGAATAAGTCCAGTGTATGTCTTGGGCTTCGCTTCCTATAACATATCTATAAGAAAAATGATACAGGAGGCTACAAAAGTAGACATACCTTTGACTGAAGTAGGAATCAAACATTTATCGAGAGTGACAGAGTTCTTGAAGAGAGAAAGTTGACTCGAAAATAAAGACTCCTAATTTTGTGTAGGTTTGAAGTAGGCTTTGAACATCTTCTAGTGTTTCAATGGAAATATATCTAATACCTCATAGTTGGCTACGAAGTTTTGGTAATTGAATTTGACACAGACTAATGAAAAGAAAAACTTTGCTTGTTTGCACCTTTTCTTAGCTTAACCATTTTTATGTTAAACAGAGGTGAACTTGCTTAACTGCGCAACCAAGTAAGTTGCTTCAAGAATCCAACATGTTTGAAGCTTCTAAGAATAAAACTAAGCATAAATGCCATATATTAAAACCATTTCCACTTTGAAGTCTCACCAACAATTACACTAAACAACAAACACAACATTAGAAACATATGATCAGGGTCATATACAAGAGGCTCTTCTTTAACATCTTCATGTTCTTGTTTCAGCGCGACCTTTCAAGCCCCTTATCCCTGGAGAGAATTAAAAAGCTCAAGATACCCTAGAAGTTAGGGTATGGATATATTTATATAAAAGAAACTAAATACAATGTACAGATATACCCTTGGATATAGAAGTAAATACAAAATGATACAAATCCACTAACGCCCACCATCCCCCCTCTAGCCGAGCAACTAGATACAAGAGAGAGCTTAAAATTTAAATTATGAAATCTTGTAGAGGATAAGCCTTTTGTAAATATATCAGCTAACTGAGCATCGATGGGAAGATAAATAACCTTGAGTTGACCATTCTTGACCTTTTCACGAACAAAATGAAAATCTATTGCTCTCATGCTTTGTCTGCGAGTCAAGAATTAGATTGATAGTGAGGTATGTGGTGTTGATATTATCACAATATATGGTTGGAGTTTGAGGTGTGGGTAGCCCTAATTCATTTAACAAATTCTTTCCCCATATGATTTCCGCTGTTGTGTGGGCCACATCCCGATACTCCGCCTCTCTTTATGACCCGATGACTGCGGGCAGAGTTTTAGAAGCCCATGAAATTAACTTGGGCCCAAGAAAAATACCATACCAAGATGTCGATCGACGGTCATCTGCGGAGCCTGCCCAGTCAGCATCAGAATATCAAATTAAAGGAGGACTTGTGGCTCGCCAGAAACATAAACCATTTTTTATTGTTCCTTTCAGGTACTAGAGAATTCGTTTAGCAACGATTAAATGAGTTGTCGTCGGAGAACTCATGAACTTTGAAACTTGATTCATGACATGAGATATGTCAGGTCTGGTTAGGGTTAAATATTGTAAAGCACCCACGAAACATCTAAAATCTTGCGGATTAGTATAATCTGACTTTATCATTTTTGAAAGTTTTGTGCCGGAGATGACATGAGTACTTACTGGTTTTGAGGACATCAAACCAAAACGACCAAGTAGATCTAAAGTATAATTTTGTTGAGTTAAGGTAATACAATCAGATGATCAATGAGCTTCCATGCCCAAAAAGTAGCTCAGATCACCAAGATCCGTCATCTCAAAACGCCTCTTAAGATTGTCGAACAGAGTTTGTAACAATTGACATGAGGAACTTGTGACGAGAATCGTCCACATAAAGTAACAAAATTGTTAAATATTTGAGTTGTGATGATAAAACATTAATGGGCCAGAAATGGACTGCTGAAACCCCATTTTTAAAGTACAAGAACTGAACCGATGGTACCAAGCTCTTAGGGCTTGTTTTAAGCCTTAAAGAGCCTTATGTAATTTACAAACGTAATTAGGGTTTTGAAGGTTAGGTTGAGTCATGTAAACAGTTTCTTGAAGATCACCATTGAGAAATGCATTTTTCACATCAAGTTGTTTAATAGGCCAGTTACTTGAGATCACTAGAGATAAGACTGATCTGATTATCGCCGGTCGCACCACCGGGCTGTAAGTTTCATCATAACCAACCCCATTGCTATTGAGAATATCCTCGATCAATTAATCGAGCTTTGTATCTCTGAACAAAGCAATCGACCTTCTGTTTGACCCTAAAGATCGATTTATAATCGACTATGTTTCTATGAAAGGGAGGAGACACTAGGGACCACGTGCCATTTTCTGAAGAGCTTCAATTTCATCTTCCATGGCCTTACGCCAATGATCGTATTTATAAGCCTGAAAATAGGTGGTGGGTTAAGTGAGTAATGAGGAAGATAGAGAGAAGAATCTTGGGTTTCCTTGTGCCATCTTGAGTGCGAGTAACCATGGGATATTTAGAAGAGGGTTGTTTTGAGTTAGGGTTAATGGAAAGGACATTTCCAGTGATTGGAAGTTGATCGGAGGTTGAAGAAGATTCATTTGGTAAAGTAGGTAAAGGATTAGATTTCTTTAAGAATGGATGGTCATGATTAATTGAAGAGGACAACCGGTTTTGGTCAGACGACAATTGTTGGGTGGATGGACCAGCGGGCAGGAATGAGAGGTATTGTTGTCTTTCGAAGGAGGCAACCCTTGATTTGTGGCAGTGGTGGGGCCAACAGGTGGAGGAGAGATAGACGACGCGTTAGCAAAACGCGTTGGCTGAGGAAGGACAAGTGTACGGTTTGATGAAAAAGTGTGAGAGAGATAGTGGGGACCGTCCATTGCAAATTGATGATAGAAGAATTAAGGTTCTTGGAGACCTTATTCGTTAAAGAAGAAGGAGCTGAAAAAGGGAAAACTTCTTCATCAAACAAAACATGGCGGAAAATATAAATTCGTGAGGATCTTTCGTCGAGACATTTATATCTTTTATGGTGTGGACTGTAACCAAGAAACACACAAGGTTTGGTTTTAGCATCCAACTTTGAAGATCGATATGAAGTAAGTTAGGGAAATTTCTACAGCCAAAGGTTCTCAGATCATTATAAGAAGGCTTGGAGTTGAATAATTTTTCAAATGGTGATTTGTTTTGTAGTAAGGAAGTGGGAAGACCATTGATCGTGTAAACAGTTGTCTGAAAAGCGTTAGTCCAATAATTAGAGGGAACTGATCTTTGATGAAGAAGACAAACTGCGGTTTCAATTAAGTGTCGTATTTTACGCTCAACCACTCCATTCTGTTGAGGAGTGTGAGGCAAGAGCGACGATGCTGAATTATATTTTGCTAGAAGGAATTCAGAAAAATCAGAGTTAATAAATTCACAACCACCATTAGATTGAAGAATTTTAATTAGTTTTTGAAATTGTTTTTCCACAAAGACTTTAAAATGTTGAAAGTGAAATTTTGCCTCTGATTTTGTTTTCAGAAAATATATCCATGTGAATCTGGTGTAGTAATCAATTAATAATAAAACATAACGATGACCGCACGAAAAGGTCACCTGCGATGACCCCAAAGGTCAAAATGAATCAGCTCATTAGGGGCAGAAGAAGAACGAACAATAGAAGAGAAGGGAAGACGATGAATCTTCTAGAAAGACAACCTAAACATTTACTTGAATCCACTACAGAATTTTTAAATTTTAATTCATTGTTTCTAATGACATAATTTAAAACTTTCAGGTAAGGGTGAGTTAATCGCCAATGCCAAACTTCAGATGAAACTGGAGAAACAGAGGATAGAGATGACACAAAAAGATAAAGTGGTGGTGAAGCTGCTTTGGTGGAAGAGAGTTAAAGAGTCCTTCGTCAATCGTTCCTACGAGGAGTCTCATCCCTGTTCGAATTTCCTGAACAAAGAATCCATGGCGATGGAAGACAACAAAACAGTTAAAATCTCGAAGCAAATGAGAAACATAGATCAAATTCTTTTTGAAACAGGAGTAACTTGACCTGTGCCTACCATCACATGATCAGGAAGAGTAATATCAGATCGAGATGAAGCTGAAGCAACATCAGCCCCAATGTGCATAGTAGCACCTGAATCGAAATACCAATTTGGATCAGCATGAGCAGAGTCGACACCCATAGCGGCAAATGCTTGGGCCAAATCATTTGGATTAGGTAAACTAAAGCACTGACGAGTTGTGTGACATGGTTTACCACAATATTGGCAAATGATTTGAGGAGGAGGACCAAGGACAAAGGAGGCATTTCTTTGATAATGGCCTCTATTTGAATTAAAACCTCTGTTACCTCTGATTCCACCTCTGTTACCTCTTTGAATAGGTGGATGAGAATAACGAAAAGTGGGTGGAGAAGGATGAGAAAACAGAGCAGTGGGTCGAATGGTATGTTGACGAAGAATCAATTTGAAACTCATGAGTGAGTAGAAGTGAGTGCAGCTCAGCAAAGCTAGGAGGAACCAATCGAGTGGTTATTGAGGTAACGAAACTTTCATAGTCTGGACCCAGACCAGAGAATGAGTACCAGTTCAGCACAGCTACTGGATGTCCAATGGCGGAAAGAGAGTCAAAAATTGATTTGATACGAAGGTGATAATCAGAGAGACAGAGAGATCCCTTCTTTAGGGTTTGAAGTTGAAGCTACAAATTCATCAGAAGAGAAGAGTTAATCGAAGATAAATTTCTTTCTAGTGATTCCAAACAGCACGCGAAGATGGGCGACCAAGAACTTGAGTGAGGACTGGTTCAATGAAAGTGGTATTGAGTCAAGACAGTAGCATTTGATCAATGCGATACCAAAAGACAAAATCAGGGTTGGGAATAGGGGATGAAGAAGTTTTAGAGGAGGTAGGGAGAAACTCAACTGGGGGCATAAGAGCCATTAACAAATTTATAAAGATCTTAAGAATGAAGTATTGGGAGAAGTTGACTCCTCCATAAGAGATACTTGGTGTTATCCAATCAAATGGATACCAAGTTGGCAATGTTAGAAAGAGCAGGAAAGTGAGAAGTTGTGGGAGAGGTGTTTGGGAGGGAAGAGAGAATCGTGGGAGAGGAAGAGAGATTTGTTGTTGAATCGGTCATGAAGCAAAACAGAAAGGATGAAGAAGGCACTGAAACCCAAGACGAAGAAGAAGAGTAGGTTTTCTTGGTAGTAACTCTTCATACCATGTAGAGAATTGAAAAGCTCAAGATACCCTAGAAGTTAGGGTATGGATATATTTATATAAAAGGAACTAGTACAAATATACCTTTGAATATAAAAGTAAATACAAAGTGATACAAATACGCTGACAATCCCTACTAGTTAGGGTTCGCTCAGGATGCTGGTTCTTCCATTTGACAAGTTCAGAACGTGGATCTGAAATGGTTAATGCAATTGTTGCATGGAGTCTTTGGAAAGAACGGTTGGACAATTACTTTACCTAGAATTTGTTGCTAAGAGGCAGATATTAATGGGGATGTCTCTTGGCACCCCAAAACTGTAATCCTTCGTTCAATACCTAGAAATATTTTTACAACACTACTTACTGGTTTGGGAGTTGAATATTATAGCAAAATGGGAGAAACTTTTGTGTCTGAATATTATAGAAAAAAAATTCTTCTTTCTCCCTTCTAGTTCGAACCTCAGTTACCGAGTCCCTCTTCCTCTCTCGCGTAAGAGGGACAAGTCATTCATCTCTTCCTATTTTGCCTTTTTTCCCTCTCTTAAAGACTCCATGTAACGATATATAAAGGTAAAATTGATAACTTTTTATTTTCAATAGCACTTGTAAGTGATAGAAAACCAAACATCACTTAGTGCTACCAATTGTCAGTGCTAAAATATCATACACCCCCTTAGTTTTTCAAACATAAAGAAAGTAGACAAGAACCAGTCTCAAGTACACACCACGCTCGCTCAAAACATGAACAACAACAATACATGAAATCTGTGGAAACAACGGTTTAGGGTAGCAGGGCACGACATTTAGAAAGTACCAAACCGAGTCAGGTAGCAACTTATTTCTGCTTTAGGATTTCTGGAGATTCCCCAAATCTATGACCATCCAAACTGATAATCGAGAAGATAAACCAGCAACAAGGAGAACGGGTACAGAAGATACGCAACCGAACATGTCCAAAGAGAAAACGTGGTTCGGAAACTGGTAAATAGACCCATCACAATGCATACTATAAGAATAACAAGAACTTCAGCAGAGAAATCCCATACTAATTGCCTTGCATAAACAAGGGCTAAGAATACAGCAAGGCAAAGGATGTTATTCATAGTCACTGCTCCATATATCTGCAACAAATAGTTTTAACGTATCTCAGAATTTCATTATAATTGCAATTTTCCTGATTTGGTACACATTTTCCTAGCTAGACGGTTTCGAAAATATAATCACAAAATTAAACATGAAAATTTGAAAGAGATGGGATGACCGTAATTTAGAGATGGAATGACTTTAACTTGATTATGTCAGAGTACAAAAACAATTTCTTAGGGGGGTGGTGGTTTGTACAGAGTAGTAGAGTACTGTAATGAATGGATTAACTCGAGCTAAATAGCTTACGTCCGGATTTATTTTACCCATTAGGCTAACCAATACAGGGAAACATTAGTAGGCTGACTAGATTACGACCAGGTTAGCTAACTAGTACGGAGCATGAGGCGAGCAAGCCCTTGGGTAGATGACATGGTGCCCTATTTGTGATTAAAAAAAAGTGTCGATGGTTCATGGGATTTTGCAATTCCCTAAGCAAAGGAAATCTAAACTCAGACTTCAAAGAGAGAAACAAACCTCAGAAAACGTTAAGGACGATGTTCTTTTCTTCTTTCGGCTAGAAAAAATTAGTGCCGATACAGCTTCACTGGAGTTAGTAGCCAAAGGTAGGGCAATAAATGAGATGAAGAAAGGAGGTATACTTGTTGCATTTGAGAAATTTGTTACAGAATCTACGAGGGGATCTGCAAATATAGCTGCAATAGCAGCTCCAAGCAACAATAATAGGGCAGCTTTAGTGGCAATCCATTTTGGATTCTCAACTCCCTCTGCAACTTCATCACTATTATCTGTCAGCATATCATGTTCTTGCTTTGTTCTCTGCATTTCCATTCAAAAATGTTATGAACACTAATGTATCAATCATTATTTCGGAAATATGCATATGATCGGATAAAATACCTGATAAAATTTGTGTAGCGGTTGTGCTTTTGGATCACGATTATGAGCACGTTTTACCTCAGAAAGCCATTTCTTAATGCCAGTCAAAAACTCGGTATACTCAATTTGATGATCACGTGATGTATCAAAATCAACAAATATCTTTTCAGCAGCTTCTTCTTGATCAAATTCTATTTCTTCAAATCGGATGCCTACTATAAGTGCTCGTAACTCAGAGCGCGATAATTGATTATCCCCATCCATATCTATTAGATTAAATAACCTGTAATTCGGGAAAATTAATCCAATTAGAGTAGATTTTATAACCGAAAAATCAGAAAGCAAAAGAAGCTAGAGAACAGTATAACAAGGACAAACTTATTAATAGCAGCTTCATCGGGCTCATAGTCATCTGTGAGGAGTTTTTGTTTCATGTCTAGATGCCTCAAAAGTCCTGAAATTATATGTTTATGCCTTGCATATGCAAGCTTCCTCCTTTGAATCCACGGCTGAAAGACCTGAACCAACATTAAAAGTAGATATACCAAAATCAATACTGTGAAGAAGTTTTATGGAAACCGTAAAATTGGAACCCTGGTCTCCGCAGTTCAGAAGCAGACATCACCCAACTGAAGTGGTTTCCACCAAAATACTGTGAAGATTTGCTTATTTTTAATTAGATAAACTAATCGAGAAGTTTAAAATTGTATACCTGATAAAGGCAGTAAGAAATTAATAGCCCAATAGAAACAACAAGAGAGATCAAAACTACTAGGTGTCGTCCAGAAGATAAATGAAAAATTTGTGGTATTTGAACGATGATAAACGGGATGACAGATATGATCATTATCCATGAAGCATATTTAGTCCAAATATCAACAGTAACACCAGAACCTGCAGAAATAAGAAATGTCGAATTATTTGATGTTCAACAAACTAAACTAATGATTAAACAGAATTATTTTTTCAAGTTTAATAAAATCATTAACGTGATCCAGTATTGTAACGTCTACTCAGCCCACTGCTAACATCCTTCCCTGTTAGCCTATTGAGCTACCTGACTAAGTAAAGGTTTTTCAATTCTGAACTGAGTTAACGGGGTTTCCCCAAACCTAACGTATGTCACCTATGACTAACGAGTGCTCTAACCAGATTGGGATAAGAAGTAATATAAGAACCATTGGTTTATTGCGTTTCTAATTATTTATCAACATTTTTAAGTATTAGAACCTAGAAAATGTAACATGTAATTGAATTACTCATTATCATCAACGGAAAAAGGAAGTTATGAGTACATAACTAGTAATCCAGGATATGACAAAAAGAATCATACCAGTTAAGCTAAATCTCTTTGTATCTTTCAAATCTACTGCAACTGAATCCTCGATATCACATTTGCCAAGAATAACACAAGATCCCCATAGTACTGTTATAAGCATTACGGTTGACCCAGCTAGCAACCCCATTCCAACCAAGACCTTCTTTTGAGCAGTTTCTTTATCTCCCGAAAGTCCAGATACTGTACAAGTACAGATCGCAAAACAGTAAAAAAAAACAATGTACATGCACTTTAAATAAATCATAATGCATATGCACTGTAATGACTGGAACGGTAATATATAAAATTGGAGGTCCTTTGGTATTAGAGCTACCCCTATAAGACCGAACAACTTGTTACCAATGAAGAATAAGCAAAAATTTCACGCACATCGTTTCTGTCCCCAATTTATGAGAAGGTTTATGAAAAGATAAAGGTCTTCGCTAGGACACGGAAGGTTTGACTCGGTGATATTAAGGGAAAGCCCTGCAACTTCTCGGATTCTACGGGGACTGAAGTGATTAAAGTATCACTTATTTTTTAACTCCCTACATTTTCTTCTTTTCCAGAAATACCCTCCTTCATCTTTATCTCCATCTTCTTTACCATAGTGTGGTGGGTGGTGGTGAAAGTGGTTGGTGATGAAGACAAAGGAACCAAAAATATAAATTTTTTTATTTTTAGGTCCTTAAGTCCTCAAAATAGGTATCTCTCTCTGTGAGAGGAAGGTTTCCAAATTTCAAAAGAGGAGGCAGTTTCCAAATTTCAAAAGAGGAGGCAGTTTCCAAATTTGTTATAGGCGGTTTGCTTTGGTATAACCAAGTTGGCTATAGGCGGTTTTGGCTTGAGAATTGGTTTCTAAATTTTGGCTTATAATAATATATAAATAGGGGGTTGATCAACACAATCAACACACCAACACAAACAACAACTCTTCTTTAGAGAGCTAGAGAGAGAGCAAGAGTGAGAGAAATTTTTCATAGTTTTTGAGCGGTGTTAAATTTCTCGGTCGTCGAAGATTTAGTATAGAAGGTTATTACTATACGGTACCATCTTGGGACGAACTTGCGGGTTGTGTTAGTCGTCTTCATCTATCCTTCAATAAAGATTTCTTGTTCGCCCGAGGACGTAGGCTTTAAAGCCGAACCTCGTTAAATTCTGTTCGCATATTTGATTTTGACTTAGCTTTTCGATTAATCTTCATAATCGGATCAATTTCTAGGATAGGTTCGATAGCTTCCGCGACTTTTAGTTATTACAATTGGTACCAGAGCCTTGTTGAGATTGAACGAAGAGAAGATGGGATTGAGAAGTGGTACGGTCAAAGCAGGGAAATATGAGATAGAGAAGTTCAATGGGAAAAACGATTTTTCTTATTGGCGGATGCAGATGAAGAATCTGTTAATCTCGCAGAAATTACACAAGACGTTGACAGGAAAGAAATCAGGAGATATGTCAGATGAGGATTGGGAAGAGTTAGACCTCGAAGCACGGGCTACCATTATGTTGTGTCTTGAGAGGGACGTGGCGTTCCTAGTAGACGAAGAAACAACGGCGGCTGGTGTATGGTTAAAACTAGAAAGCAGTTTCATGACGAAAACTTTAACGAATCGGGTCTACTTAAAATCCAAATTATTCACATGTAGAATGGAAGAGGGTTCTTCTATTCAGGAATATGTGAATAGGTTTGACAGGATTATCTCAGATTTGAAGGATATTGATGTTAAGGTTGAGGATGAGGACCAAGCCCTCATATTGTTACTTTCATTACCTAAATCCTATGAGAACCTTGTTCAAACTTTGATGCTTGTTGGTGATAGTCTAACCATGGAAGAGACGAGAAATTCGCTATTAGCGGATGACCTTCGTAAGGTTGCTACTAGCAGTATGGCGTCGGGTGGAGTAGACAAGGATCAAGCACAAGGGTTGTTTGTAACGAGGGGGAGGAGTAATGAAAGGGGAAAGGGAAAGGGCGGGAAATCTAGATCCAAATCTAGAGGCTCTTTCAAGAAAACGTGCTTTAGTTGTGGTGAGCTTGGCCACTTTAAAGCGGCTTGTCCAAAGAGAAAGTTGAAGCAAAAGAACGAAGGCTACAAGGAGAAACAAGAGATGCAAGAGGCGGGATATGTGTCAGAAGAGGCGGACGAATGTTTCTCGGTGACAGAGGTGTCTGAGAAGATCTTCGATAAGTGGATGCTTGATTCAGGGGCGTCACACCATATGTGCCCAAATAGGGAGATGTTTACTACCTATAGGAGTATAGATGGTGGTACAGTTATACTGGGTGATGATAGTATATGTAAAACTGTGGGACTCGGAACAATACGGATCAAGATGCACGATGGAGTGGTGAGAACATTGACGGACGTAAGACACATACCCGATTTGCGGAAAAATCTAATTTCCCTTGGTGTGTTGGAGCGGAACGGCTGTAAGATAATTATAGAGAATGGCTCCATAAGAGTCGTTAAGGGTTCTTTGGTGGTAATGAGAGGTACTCGTTACGGTAATTTATACAAACTTTTGGGGACAACAATTACGGGAGATGTAGCAGTAGGAATCAGTGGAAGGGATCCAACGGCTAGTACGAGGCTTTGGCATATGCGCCTTGGGCATATGTCAGAAAAGGGTCTATCTTTGATGTGCGGGAAAGGCTTGTTGAAGGACATGAAGAAGCCTTGCATGGAGTTTTGTGAGCATTGTGTGTTCGGGAAGGCACACAGGGTGACGTTCTCTACAAGCAAGCACAGGAGCAAAGAGGTATTAGACTACGTACACACCGATGTCTGGGGACCGGCAAAGTTACCTTCCAAGGGTGGTTCCAGATATTTTGTTACATTCGTTGATGATCATTCGAGATTTGTCTGGCTTTATTTTCTGAAGCATAAGAATGAGGTATTCAACACATTCCTGGTGTGGAAAGCAATGGTTGAGAACAAAACTGGTCGAAAGCTGAAGACGTTAAGGTCGGATAATGGGACCGAGTACACGGATGGGGCATTCAAGGAGTTTTGTAATCAGGAAGGCATTGTGAGGCACTGGACAGTAGTAAACACACCTCAGCAGAATGGAGTCGCAGAGAGATTGAACCGTACACTACTTGAGAAGGCTAGATGTATGCGCTCCAATTCGGGACTAGGCGTAGAATGGTGGGCAGAATCTGTTGCTACAGCTTGTTATATTGTGAACAGGTGTCCACATTCTTCTTTAGATGGCGGCATACCTTACGAGGTGTGGTCAGGTGAACATGCAGATTACGGGAGACTTAAGGTTTTCGGTTGTACGGCCTATTACCATGTTAAAGGTAACAAACTTGATAATAGAGCAAAGAAGGCAATTTTCTTAGGATATGCTACAGGAGTCAAGGGTTATCGGCTATGGTGTACGGAAGACAAGAAGTTTGTAATCAGCAGAGATGTGGTGTTTGATGAGTCATCTATTGTAGCTATGGCGAAAGCTACGGTGCCTAGTTGTGGTGATGTTGGGTCTACTAAAGCTCAAGTAGTGGAAGTAGAAATCGAAGACCAACGGATTTCTAGGAATCATGATCAGGTGGAGCATCAGGATAATACTCAGGATGAGGAAATTGATGAACCCGATCATGAGGAGGTTCAAGGGGAAGGTACACAAGTTTTACAACAACAACAACAGCAGGATGTTTCGGTACACACTAGGCCGAAACGGTTATATAAGCCGGTACAGAGGTTAGGGTCAGACAAACCTCTTAGGCATTATGGGCAGGCAAATCTGGTTGAATATGCACTCTCGGTGGAAGACGACGAGCCGGTCACCTTCAAACAAGCTATTACCGCGGAGGAAAGAGAGAGTTGGTTGGTTGCTATGCAAGAAGAGATGGAGTCTCTTCACAAGAACCAGACATGGGAGGTTGTCCCATTGCCCGAAGGTAAGTCTGTTATTGGTTGTAAATGGGTGTACAAGAAGAAAGAGGATTCTTCCGAGATCAAGGGTACAAGGTATAAGGCAAGACTAGTGGCCAAGGGTTATGCACAGAAAGAAGGGGTCGACTACAATGAGATTTTCTCACCGGTCGTGAAACATACTTCTATTCGGGTGCTATTGAGTATTGTTGCTCACATGGATCTTGAGCTGGAACAACTCGATGTTAAAACCGCCTTCTTGCACGGAGATTTGGAAGAAGAAATTTATATGGCTCAACCTGAGGGATACAAGGTTGAGGGCAAAGAAAATCAAGTATGTCGTTTGAGGAAATCTCTTTACGGATTGAAACAATCCCCTCGCCAATGGTACAAACGATTTGATTTTTTTCATGCTAAAACATGGTTTTCGCAGAAGTGACTATGATTGTTGTGTATACATCAAGAAACTTCGCGAAGGTGACTTTATTTATCTCCTTTTGTATGTGGATGACATGCTTATTGCTTCTCGAAGCATGGTGGAGATAAATAAGTTGAAATCTCAACTCAGTCAAGAGTTTGAGATGAAAGACATGGGCGCTGGAAAGAAGATACTGGGAATGGAGATTAAGAGAGAGCGGTCAAGTAAGAAACTGTACTTGAATCAGAAAGGTTACATCGAACGAGTAGTTTCTCGATTCGGGATGCAGAATGCGAAGGCGGTGTCAACACCTTTGGCACCACACTTCAGGCTCTCAGGAAAACAATCTCCCACTACTACGGTGGAGAAGGATCATATGGATCGTGTACCGTATGCTAGTGCAGTTGGCAGTTTGATGTACGCTATGGTGTGTACTCGTCCGGATATTTCACAGGCGGTCAGTGTGGTTAGTAGGTTTATGGCAAACCCGGGGAAGACACATTGGGAAGCTGTGAAGTGGGTCTTGAGGTACTTGAAGGGTACCGTTGATACGGGTTTGTGCTTTGGTGGAGACACATGTCAGGTAAGCGGTTATGTTGACTCGGATTATGCTGGCGATCTAGATAGAAGACGATCTACTACTGGTTATGTATTTAAGGTACATGGTGCTCCAGTTAGTTGGCGATCGATGTTACAATCTACAGTTGCGTTATCTACTACGGAGGCCGAGTATATGGCTATGGCCGAGGGTGTGAAGGAAGCATTGTGGTTGTGGGGTCTTCTGGATGATCTAGGGATTAAGCAGGAGTGCGTGGATGTATGGTGTGATAGTCAAAGTGCGATCCACTTGGCGAAGAATCAGGTTCATCATGCTCGTACTAAGCATATCGATGTCAAGTATCACTTTGTACGAGATGTCATAGAGGAAGGTGATGTTTCTCTCATGAAGGTACACACGGATGAGAATCCCGCAGACATGTTGACTAAAGTGGTGACGTGTAGCAAGTTTCAGCATTGCTTGGAATTGCTACAAATCGGCTCGTGTTAAGTTGCCCGAAAGGGCGTAATGGCGACAAGGTAAACTTTATGTGAAGGGTTAGTAGAACTACGGTAGGCTTGATCCTGTAAAAGGGTACGTAGGCAACCATGGTCATATGGTGCAGTCGGATGAAGTTACAAGTAAAAATATCTTACAAGGAGTATCCTGGTGTTCGTCCAAAATTTGAAGAATATCAAATTGTGTACGAGGTGGAGAATTGTGAGAGGAAGGTTTCCAAATTTCAAAAGAGGAGGCAGTTTCCAAATTTCAAAAGAGGAGGCAGTTTCCAAATTTGTTATAGGCGGTTTGCTTTGGTATAACCAAGTTGGCTATAGGCGGTTTTGGCTTGAGAATTGGTTTCTAAATTTTGGCTTATAATAATATATAAATAGGGG
Organism: Eschscholzia californica; assembly: GCF_041429995.1. Classification (NCBI taxonomy): domain Eukaryota; kingdom Viridiplantae; phylum Streptophyta; class Magnoliopsida; order Ranunculales; family Papaveraceae; genus Eschscholzia; species Eschscholzia californica. The sequence continues at coordinate 24,669,106 of NW_028238309.1, read as the reverse complement.
GTTGATCAACACAATCAACACACCAACACAAACAACAACTCTTCTTTAGAGAGCTAGAGAGAGAGCAAGAGTGAGAGAAATTTTTCATAGTTTTTGAGCGGTGTTAAATTTCTCGGTCGTCGAAGATTTAGTATAGAAGGTTATTACTATACGGTACCATCTTGGGACGAACTTGCGGGTTGTGTTAGTCGTCTTCATCTATCCTTCAATAAAGATTTCTTGTTCGCCCGAGGACGTAGGCTTTAAAGCCGAACCTCGTTAAATTCTGTTCGCATATTTGATTTTGACTTAGCTTTTCGATTAATCTTCATAATCGGATCAATTTCTAGGATAGGTTCGATAGCTTCCGCGACTTTTAGTTATTACACTCTCATTAAAAAAAAAAGTCAATTGGGTTAAATTAGATTTACCAATTCTTTGCAAAAGTCTTTCGTACCCATAGGAACACCTTCCTCCTCTGTAGCAATGAGCAAGATAAAATGTATCGTGTAAAGAGAAAAAGTAGATCTACTCCCTATTGAACCATCTACTTTTCACTATAAACATTTTCGAGATTGACGACAAGGATGTCAAAAAATGATGATAACAGATGACGGGAAGGTTGGAAACGGTCAAATAGGTTGTTAAGCTGAGGAACTGATAAAGAATTTTTTGATCTTGTAAAACATCCAATATCCATATTCAAGCTATCATGAAGAAAACAGAGAAACGGGAAACAACATATAGTCCCTGACCTAGCAATAACAAGCATTACTCTTTCTGATGATCTGATCCCTAAATCTATCTTTATTTGGACAATCAAATGTCTAAACTTCATTCATAGGCAAAAACATAAGCTGACTTTTGTCAAATAATATCATTACTAAAGTTGTATGTGAATCAAGTCAAAACAAAATGGGGCAAAACAGTTAGTTAGACACATTGGGCCAAATTGATTAAGAAATTAAACAAACATCAAAAGTTAGCAAAGCTCAATCTGAAAGATTGTCTACTAAAAATTAGCAAAACTATGAGATCATTGATTAAGAGAATCAAATCAGAAAACCCTAAAAGTACCTAAACGACTTTCAATCAGTAAAGATCAAAAAACACTAAAATCATAAACAACTAAAGTTGTTTTAGAATTTATACTTGTACTTACTCAAAAAGACAACCACAAAGAGATAAAGAACAAAAAAGCAGAGATCTTGAAGAGAGAGAGAGAGAGTACCAAGAATGAGGAGGGCATCAGGAAGAGCACCAAGCATAGGAAGGAAGAGACCACCAACAATACCAGGACCAAGGATCTCTAAAAGAAGTTCACTACCAGTTGAAAGATACTTAGCAGCAAGGAACATAAGAGATCCATAAACAAGAATTAGGAAAAGATTTCCCAAACCAGTAGTTGTACAGGGTAAAAAACCATAAGTCTCTTCACATGTCTTCTCTTCCACAAAAGATCCTTGATTAAGTAGCAGGAAAGATGATGATGACTTGTCATGAACTCCATCTGAGATCTGATCTTCATATGAAGAAGAAGAATGTGTCTTTAGTGTTACAAATCGACTCTGAACAGAGCCAATTATTAGTATGAAGAGGAGGAAAAAAAATAAAGTTTTGTTCATCATTTTCATTGTGTACTATTGTAACTCAATCTACTTCTTCATTTAACAATTTTAGAGAGAGAGAAAGAGTGGTAGGTCAAGACTCAAGACTAGAAAATAGATGAAAGGATTTCAGATTTTCAGGAGGGAGAAAAACCGCTTGTTTATCTCTCTGTAAAGTCTAAACTATTTAGTATTACTTCTGTATAATTTGGTCGGTTGTATATTTAGGGACCTCTAGTTTCTGTATAGGGACATCGACACTATAGGGACACCAAGTCAGACAACTTTACAGTAAAAAAGATATCTGAAATGAGAGAGAGATACACAAAGTAGAGAGAAGATGAAGGGCATGGTGGTGGTCAACCTGTGGCCATAGCCTAAAAGATGAAAATGAGAGGGGTAATTTTAGGATGTGAGAAACTTATTGTTTTTGGAACATAAAATTCAAAGGTGGATTCTTCTGGGAATTAAGAAAATTGTCTAGAGACATATTTCTTTTTTATCTAAAACTAAATTTGTTTGTATTTTAACCCTTAATCTTTATCTTCAATTTCACCTTTCTACTCACAAATTCCAATCACCACGACCATAATTAATTTTCGGCCACTTACCATCATTTAAGATTTTTCCTCATCCAAACGCCCTCTTATATTTCAAAGCCATAAAGCTTCATCGCACTTCTCTCTCTAACCTATACTCCCATCCTTCGAGTATAAAGAATAACCCCTACTTCTAGAGAGAAGAAAAAAAAGTCTCAAAGTCCTTTTTCTCACCCTTCCTCATCAAATTTCCCTTCTTCTTGCTTAGATCAAAATTATCTTGATTAAACATGGGATGAGGTCTTTGATAAGAACAACTTCAACAATTAAGAGATATTCTCAAGATTCATTATGGATTCAAATGGAAGCCTAACTCAACTTGACCTGACAGCATTATTGAGATCATTCGGGTAAAACCAACAAGTGATCGAATCCAAGTGTTTGTTATCAAATATGGATGTGGATGTTAGTGGAAACGTGTTTGTTGAATTTTATGAATTAGTATAAGCAATTATGCCCGATGTGAATGAAGAAGTTTAAATAAATCAAGAACAACTATGACAAGTATTTAGATTGACATGGAACTGGGTATAAACTGATGCTGAGAATCAATGGCTAAAATGGGTAAACCATTAACATATAGAAATAACAGAGATGATGAAAGAAGCTGATGAAGATGGTGATAGTGTTGTTAGTTTTAATGAATTTGGTATGCTTATGTTTTTCTTGGGCTTTCCCTCTTCTTCAACTCAGTGAGTTGAAGCAACTCTCATCGTCTTCTTCAACTCGGCAAGTTGAAGAAGATAAACCCCAGCAGATCCGAGATCTGTTGGGGTTCTTAGAGAGAAGCATATGGAGAGGATGAGAAAGAGACAGATGAGAGAGAAGAAGAATGAGGGGGGAGAGAGCAAGGGGAGAAGAGAGCGAAAAGGCGGGCGGTGGAGGTGGGTGGAATTGTGGGTGAATGTGAGATGAAGAAGATGAAGAAGATGAAGATTAAGGATTATAAAATAACAGAATTATTTTTAGACCCAAAATAAAGATAACTCACAGGTCAAATTTTGTTGACTAGTGTCTTTATGCCCCAAAGATTTTTCTTTATTCCCCAAAGTCGAGGCTAATTCAAAAAGGTAAATATATTTGTGTCCCTTTAGACGAACCAAACTCCCTATGTAAGCCACCTGTAATCTTGGTGACGCATGAGAGATCTAGGTATGACTTTTTATATTTTATTTTAGGGAGATTTTGACATTCACCCTCACTTTTATATCGACATTAGGATTACACCCCCGTTTTTTTTTATACTTTTGATTTACACTGCCACGTGGAAGGAAAATGTTAACGTCTAGTTAAATGTCAGCTGTTCGAATCACACATGTGAATCAGGACAAAACTGCCCTTATGTATGTTTTTGGCATTGAGCCTCGTGTTTATATCGATATTAGAAATACAACCCCGTTTTAAAAACATTTGATTTATACCCCCACGTGAAGGAAAACGTTAACTTCTAGTAAATGTCAATCGTGGGAATCACACATGTGAATCAGGACAAAAAATTTGTTTTTATCCATCAATCAACTTCATCAACCATAGACAACTCTTCTCTTATCGACTGCCACCATCACCACCATCATCATCATCATCATCATCATTGTCTTCATCTTCTCTGACCTACGCAACAATCACCACAATCTTAATCTTCACAAATTGTTTGAACGTTTTCCGTCCACGTGGAGGTCAATGTCAACATCATACATAAGGGCATTTTTGTCATGATTCACATGTGTGATTCTCACAACTGACGTTAACTAAAAGTTAACGTTTTCCGTTCACGTGGGGGTGTAAATCAAAAGTTTTTTAAAAAAAAATGGGGGTGTAGTCCTAATATCGATATAAAAAGTGGGGGTCAATGTCAAAATCTCCCTTTATTTTATGAGTGAGATTTATGAAAGAGAAAGGGTCACAAATTGATTTTGTTTGGGTTGTTTTACATTTGACCTCCATAGGGTGATCGACTTCTGGCGTGGCCATCTAAATTTGCATAATTGCTCAGATGATATTCTTTTATTTTTTCGATGCATCGACTAAAAAAAGTGAAGTTTTAAATTTCTCGATTCTGCCATTTTGTAAATCTTCTTTTATTCGAACCTTTATTATAGAAGAAATTACAACAAATTCAGCAAAAACATTCATCTCGATCTGCGAAAAGAAAAAGTTCCGCAAGCAAGAAGAAAAGGTTGTCTGCTAGATACTCTTGCAAAAGGAGATGGTCTAAGCTTGTAATGAAGATGTCTTTGACTCCTAACAAAGAAGACAAGAATAGGGAGACGACCAATCTGAGACCAGGATGAGTCCGCAAAAGAAATAGGAAGCATGTGTGTTCTGTCATTCCTTAATCAAAGTATCTCGAACAAGAGATCGAGGAAGACAAATTCTCAAGAAAGCCCTTCCATTCTTCAAACCTTTTCATGAAGCGGAAGCGATGATGGCAGAAGACCTGCCACATGTCAACCATTTCGTCATCCTAGACAGAGAAGATCTGGAACCCCCAAGGGTAATGTCACTCACAAGAAGTGACATCCCCATTTAGCATGACTTCCGTGAATGGAGCAAGTGACTCTGAATTTAAATTCAAATAAAGGTCTCATCTTAAACTTGAAGAAATGAGGGAGTTTGAAGAAAAATTATCAAAAAAGAAGAACAACGTGGGAAAAGTTGTTCATGGAGAAAATCCAACAACAAGCAAGCTATTTATAGATTGAAGATGAAGAGCAAAGGTCTCTATCGAAGAATAAAGAATAAAGGAGAAGTTCCACAAAAACTAGTGAAACCTTCAATGTTCATAAGGAAATCGCGGTGGATCTCTGACTAAGTAAGACACAACATTAATGTGACAAGAAACGATTATGGCTTTGCGCGAATGAAAGGTGGGCGTGTGTCCCACGCATGGCAGAGAAGGTACCGTGGTAAGTTACCCAAAAGATAACTTGGATAACGCGTGATCAGACGATTAGTTGCCATACTTCAGAAAATCAAAAACTTAAACAACGAAAAGCGTTCTTTAAAAGTTAAGGCATTAAAATCGTGCAAATATACACGTTAACAAGCTCTGGAAAGCATCTCCGGAGAGCAACCCTGGAAAGCAGTGCTATACAAACATTTAACTACGCGAAAAATAACTTGGCTATCAGTACAGTCCTAGCTCAAGTATATATAAAACGCCTAAAACTTATTTGTTTAAGCTAACCTCGCGTCGTCATGATTTCACGTGAATTACTTGCATATAATTATTATTTGCGAAAATAAAAGGGAAGGCTATTGTAGTGGTCAAAAATCGTGTTGGACCCACTTCGTCTAAAGGTCGCCTAGACCGAGCCTACTTCGAACAAATATCACTTGGGCCCGACCCACTTGCCTACTAGTTGGACACTCTCCAACGTGTTACTCGACCCACTAGAGGTCCAACTGGCTCTGAGCCCTTGCGAACGTCCATCTAGACGAACAATAACCCATCAAAAGTTACAATGCTCCAAGCACCCCTTGGTCGCCCTCAACCGAGCCTGCCGGATACCGAGTCAACCTCAACTCCGGAGACCTCGCCACGTACCCATTTGACGAAGTCCCTCTAGAACCCCACGTCGCCTTAAGTACCGTTAGGCGATCTCAGACTATGAAGAGCCTAAAGTCGAGGCGGCGTAATCGTACGATCGAGTTACTCCAGGTGACAGATCGACGGCCAAGAACAAGTCTCCTTTAGGGTTTGAGGTCACCCTCGACCCCAACTATCTCGGATCTAACAGACTCCACGAGGCCATCAGTCGCCTATAGAGAAGGAGACTCAGACTCCAAAGACAGGGAATTCCGACTAGAAAACTACAGAACATTCTTCTCTCTCTCTCTCTCTCTCACACATTCAGTACCTTCGGATCAGTGCTCTAGACGACGATAATCGACCTTCGAATTCCAGAAGACTTGAAGGGTAATCTTCTAGGGGATCACTCTAGACGACGATATTACATCTTCAAGCTCCATCACCCACGAAGTCCTTCTGAAGTCCTTTCGAGACGACCTCTCGACCCGCTCCAGGAGATCAATCCGACCAACTATCCCGTAGAGTCGAAGCTCCGGCCACTCTACGAGTCTAGCCACCCTCCGACGATACAACACGGTGACACCCTCAGCATTCAATTGTTTAAATACTTATCTTTTATAGTTTGCTGACTTGACCGTCGGAGTGCCCTTGGCAAGACACCATCCCGGTGTCCCCAAGACTTCACGGTTTTACTTGTTTTTGTCTGTCTACAGGTCCAACCGGAACTTCGTCCATCTCGAGGTCTAAAGCCCAAGCTGTCGGTGGCCCACCAATCGACGATCTATCAATTGTGTGATTTTCTACCGTCCACAGTTTGGCGCCCACCGTGGGGCCCCTTCAACTAACATCTCGAATGACCTCATCAATGGAAGAAGGAATGGTAGCCTCACCAAACGATGTCTCGACCCAGATCGCCGAACTCACTGCTCAGATGAAAGAAAATGCCCAAAAATTTAAGGCCTTGAAGGAGGAGAATGCTCTGGTTCGAGCAGAAAATCAACTACTTCAAGAAAAAGTTACTGAACTCGCCATGGTGTATCCAACAGGACCTAGGTTTCAAACTCCAGTCAACCCGATGCAATCCTTGGTGACTCCTGAAGCAGGAAACTCCTCTAGCCAACCAACCGTCCAGTCTGGCACCATTGGCGTCTCGATTTCGAATCCAGTGACTAATACTACGACTCCGACAACGACGTTATTACCATCTTTCCAAAGCTCAGCTCAAACCAATCAACAATCGCAGTCGATGACTGCCCCTCTTTTCTCATCCTCCCTTACTCCTCCTACTTTACTACCTACTAGTGTACCCTTTAGTCTGTTGACTGATGGTCTGAACTCTGGCTTTGCAGGAACCCCCTTGGAGCAAGCGATGGCTAAAAAATTGGCGGAGATGGAGGCTCTGATCACTCGCATTCCAGGAGTCCCAACCCCCCTTAGAAAGAGTCTACCACAGAGTTATGCAGACTCCCCTTTCGTCGACGCCATCGCCTTAGTGGAGATGCCGAAGAAATTTTCATTCCCAAGTATAAGAATGTATGATGGCACCTCAGATCCAGACGACCATATTGCATCCTACAAGCAAAGGATGTTCACTGCAGCCATACCCAGGGACCTTAGAGAGGCTTGCATGTGCAAAAGCTTCGGGTCGAGCCTCATTGGTCCAGCTCTCCAGTGGTACACCAACCTGCCGAACAACTCCATCGCCTCATTTGCCCAGCTGACAGACACGTTCGTTGAACAGTTCGCGAGTAGTAAGAAGTTAGAGAAGCTCTCTGGAGACCTTTACCGACTTAGCCAGAGGCGAGGTGAACCACTTAGAGATTATGTAGGGAGGTTCAACAGAGAGAAAGTCTCGATCCCCTATTGCAACCAAGAGACGGCAGTGGATGCGTTTCGAAAAGGGTTACTTCCAGACAGTGAACTCTACAAAGAACTCACCAAGTTCAACTGCACCACCATGGAGGATGTTCTTGCTCGAGCTTGGGTAGAGATCCGTTGGGAAGAAGACGAGTACCATCGAAGCAGACACTACCTTAGCGATGAGCGATCCCGAGAACGTCGCTTGAGACGAACAGATCGTAGGTCAGATGGTAGACACTTAGAGCCCTACACTACCTCAAGGCGACCTCAATCCCGAGACGACAGAAAACCACTTGATCCACCAGGTCTAATTGCCGAATGGACCAGTTCGCATCAGAGTTCCAGACTACAACATGAACATCGAACCATCTGAGTAGTAGGGCAAGGTGGTCAAACTACAACTCGAAGATGAACTCAACATTAATAAGAGTTGGGATGCAGCACATCTAAAGTTGTACCATTTCTGAACTCTAAACTGTTTTTATTACATTTCATCTTGAATAAACTTACTGACTTAAGCATCGGAGAGTCGGTGGCTACGCCACCGACCAACCCTCTAGCTCGATTTTTTGCAGGTTAGAGCATCTTACCCAGACAAATAGACGTCTCGCCAGAGGTGTATCTCTAACCTTCTAAAATTCTACCTCAAAAGTTTACACTGTCTTAAAAACTCTACTGAGTAACTTTTGTACTGGAGGGTCGATGGTTCCACCATCAACCTCCCCTCTTACCCAATCGCAGAGCGACTAAACACGACCGGGGGACAAACATGGCTGGAAAACAACACCTCCATCATCCACCAACTTTAGTCGACTCTAGAGACAACAATCTGGAAAAGTTGATTCAACTTATAGGCTAAAGGGCACGAAACATTCTACACCTACAATCTGGGGCAAAAAACATCAAATAACCCCTTGGGAGCACGACCTAGCTGGAACCAGACCTGAATCTTGCACTATCCTGGACTCCACACAAGGTTAATCGATATTCATCTCGACTCCCATACTGATAACAGGAAGTATTGAATGTCTTCACCCATTATTTCTATCATTCTTTGTTGATAGAAAATTACTAATTTGTGCGCCGGAGGGCTGGTGGTGTTGCCGTCGACCTTCGCTTTTGTGTGTGCAGCTCGGTCAAAGCTCGTGGACAAACAGGAGAAACACAACCTTCACCCATCCACCGAAGCTAGCCAGCAAATAATCAACCTAAGTCCAGAAAATAATGTTCTGCACTTAGGCTGGGGGGACAAATGGTGCCTAAAATGCGAGCTCGAATTCCCTCAAAGCTAAATGGAGACTAGAGCTATCAACCTTAAAACTTCAGACGAAGAACATAAGACTTTAACGAAAAACAAAAAATTTCTAGAAGCTTACTGTCGCTTCGACGAAGCAGCAAGGTTCACGCTCGAGCTCCAACTGGCCTAACAGGGGACAAATAATACCATGAAATGCAAGCTTAAACTTCCAACATAGCCACACAGAAGACTAGAGCTATCGACCTCATACTTCAGATGAAGAACATAAGACTTCGACGAAAAAACAAAAATTCTAAGAAGCTTACTGTCGCTTCAAACGAAGCAACGAGGTTCACGCTCGAACTTCAACCGGCTTTAAAGGGAGCACTACAATACTACATACCTTTTTGTACCCCCCCCCCCCCCCCCCCACATGATCCACACAAGGCGCCATTAATCTCCCTTCCTCTAATTCTCTTTCTACACATTGTAGCGGGTCGAGACGTCTCCGAGACTCCACCCGGCCTAAGGAAGGTTCGAGATAGATACATCCTGGGGAATATAAATACCTCGGGTGTTACCGAAAGAGAAGGAAAGCTCGAGACCTCAAAGTCATCAAAATAACACAACAGCTTCGAGATCTCACTCTCTTCTTGAAAGAATTCACCCTCGAGCTCTACATGGCACAATGATGCCTTAAGGCTCTCGACTCTGACTCCAACTACAAAGTCTCAAAAGTCTACAATTCTAGATGAACACATTCGAAAATGCTAGCACTTGGGCCAACTCAGTAGACGATAGAACAACCCCGAAGGTCAAGCTCGAGAAGAGCACTGGAGAAATTCTCGCCACTAAGCTCGAGATGACAAACCTCAAGTCTGAATAACTTTGTAATACTTCTTACTCAACTCATTCTTGCTTGTTTGCAACGTTCCTTATACGTACTTTTTTTTATTGTGTAACTTAACTCATGAAATTCATTGAAGAAATCATCGCCCTTGCAAATATTCTGATGTTCGATACTACAGTCCCGTTAAATGGATTGAGCCAACACTTAGTCCAGCTAGACTATATTTGGTCTCTCTGGGGCAACTAAAGTCCCGCTAAATGGATTGAGCCAACACTTAGTCCAGCTAGACTATGTCTGGTCTCTCTAGGCAACTAAAGTCCCGCTAAATGGATTGAGCCAACACTTAGTCCAGCTAGACTATATTTGGTCTCTCTAGGATAACTAATGTCCCGCTAAACTTGAAACGTATAGGCATCTAATACTATCATAACACCTAAGGAACGAGCCGACACTTAGTCCATCTAGACTACTTCAAGCAAATTCAAGGCCAATATTCCATAAATAGCAAAACACGGATTTCGACAAGTGTACTACCCAGAAAAAAGGTATGTGTTTCACACATTGGTCGAGACCTTTGAAAATAAATGTGTCATATAGTTGTTGAGACCCCCCACAAAAATCATTTGTTGTCTATTTAATTATATGTCACTTGAGCACATTTGTTTACACACATGTATATAAATGTTCACACACACTTGTATGTAAATGTTTACACACACATGTATATATATACACACAGACACACATATATATACGTATGTATGCACAAATTTTTCAAAAAATAATCAATTTTGATTTAAAAGAAAAAAAAAATTAATACCGACCTCCAGACTGCTTAACGACAGTCTGGAGGAATGCCTCCAAGCTACCCACGGTAGTTCGGAAGAAAAACCTCCAAACTGCCGAAAAGCAGCCTGGAGGAATTCCTCCGAACTACCGAAAGGTAGCCTGGAGGAAGCCTCCAAACTACCTCACGGTAGCTTGGAGGGAATCTTCCCCCAAACTACCGTTAGGTAGTTTGGAGGAATTAATTCCCCCAAACTACCACCAGGTAGTTTGGAGGGAATTCCCCCAAACTAACTTATGATAGTTTGGGGGAAAACTCCAAACCACCTTGTGGTAGTTTGGAGGAAACCCTCCCCAAACTACCTAGAGGTGGTTCGGAGGAAACCTCCTCACCCACTAACCGTGGGCAATTTGGAGGCCCTCCTCACCCACTAACCGTGGGCAATTTGGAGGCCCTCCCGAACTGCTTTTCGGTAGTGTGGACCGGATCTGTCCGACTAATTTTGCTACATATTCGTGGTGACAACCCGATGTTTTTTTTTAGATCCGTAAATATTTGCGTATTTTTAAAATCATTATAAGATCGAAGACCAATTTCGACACTAAGTCGTATTTCACTCGAAGTGGTCAGACAATCAATATGTTCGACGAGAGAACATATTTCGGGCACGTCATACAATTTTCAAGAATACCGGAACTTCCCCGATCGAACGCTAAACACCGACACCTCCTCGGAAATACGAAATCTACTCTCTAAGCGAGCGAATCACTAACTTAGAGAGTGGGGGACAAACTGTAGTGGTCAAAAATCGTGTTGGACCCACTTCGTCTAAAGGTCGCCTAGATCGAGCCTACTTCGAACAAATATCACTTGGGCCCGACCCACTTGCCTACTAGTTGGACACTCTCCAACGTGTTACTCGACCCACTAGAGGTCCAACTGGCTCTGAGCCCTTGCGAACGTCCATCTAGACGAACAATAACCCATCAAAAGTTACAATGCTCCAAGCACCCCTTGGTCGCCCTCAACCGAGCCTGCCGGATACCGAGTCAACCTCAACTCCGGAGACCTCGCCACGTACCCATTTGACGAAGTCCCTCTAGAACCCCACGTCGCCTTAAGTACCGTTAGGCGATCTCAGACTACGAAGAGCCTAAAGTCGAGGCGGCGTAATCGTACGGTCGAGTTACTCCAGGTGACAGATCGACGGCCAAGAACAAGTCTCCTTTAGGGTTTGAGGTCACCCTCGACCCCAATTATCTCGGATCTAACAGACTCCACGAGTCCATCAGTCGCCTATATAGAAGGAGACTCAGACTCCAAAGACAGGGAATACCGACTAGAAAACTACAGAACATTCTTCTCTCTCTCTCTCTCTCTCTCTCTCTCTCTCTCTCTCACATTCAGTACCTTCGGATCAGTGCTCTAGACGACGATAATCGACCTTCGAATTCCAGAAGACTTGAAGGGTAATCTTCTAGGGGATCACTCTAGACGACGATATTACATCTTCAAGCTCCATCACCCACGAAGTCCTTCTGAAGTCCTTTCGAGACGACCTCTCGACCCGCTCCAGGAGATCAATCCGATCAACTATCCCGTAGAGTCGAAGCTCCGGCCACTCTACGAGTCTAGCCACCCTCCGACGATACAACACGGTGACACCCTCAGCATTCAATTGTTTAAATACTTATCTTTTATAGTTTGCTGACTTGACCGTCGGAGTGCCCTTGGCAAGACACCATCCCGGTGTCCCCAAGACTTCACGGTTTTACTTGTTTTTGTCTGTCTACAGGTCCAACCGGAACTTCGTCCATCTCGAGGTCTAAAGCCCAAGTTGTCGGTGGCCCACCAATCGACGATCTATCAATTGTGTGATTTTCTACCGTCCACAGCTATTAAGTTCTTCTACTCTTTAGTTTCTCTTCTTTAGACTAAGGACTTGCATGGCTCGTGATAATCCAAAAAATGGTTTTTAGTTGAACGCGGTAAATAAGTCAAGAAAATATTTAAATCCCAACAGGTCCACCCGTATCAAGTCAACAGGGAGTTTGAATCTGAAAGAGGTTTGTCACTCAAGCCCAAAACTAGTGGGGTGGTATGATTGTGTTACGCACCTTAAGCCCCGCCCTGACTTAAATGCAACCAGGTTTGTCCTGAGATTTAAGAGAATACTAGGGGTTCGCGTATGTGGGACCCATACCTAAATCCCGAAACATAGGGGGTGGAAGTGTGTCTAATGTTTGCCGACGTAATCCCACTCAAGATCTTAGTAGGTGAAGTGTTAGGTTTTGGTGTAACCTAATGTTCTAAGAAGAATCTCAGATGTCTAATACGTCTAACACTTTCCAAGATCACATGCAAGAACTAAAGATGAACTAGAATGGGAAGAAGATTACCTTAATCGTTTTCCCTCGAACTTAGATTCTGACTCATTTTCGGAAGATGAGACTTCAAAGCGTAGCTCCTATACTTCAGACACCGAGTAGGTTGACTTGACCTCCCTTCATTAATGTCAGCTAGGACCTTATTGAAGGTTGATAAGAAGAACTTCTTTCTTCTTGACTAGATAGATACATTAGGAGTTTTTTTTTCTCTAAAATGTACTTTCTACTTGATGTTGTAGAACTAGATTTTCTTTTAAAAAAATTTCACACCTTTTTTGTTCTCTAATGAGTCCTTATATAGCAAACCCTAGAGTAGAATCGTATCCGAATTAGGATTCAATAAGGACTACATAAAAGATAAGACTCGGAAAACCCTTTTTGAGCAGAATTCCAGATGGGGTTTTTGTCCCATCTGGAACTCCTAATGTGGTCGGCCAGGGCAGCCACTTTACTGGGCTGGTCCTGGCCGCCCACTTCATATGGCTGCCCCATTCCCTTCTTGATCCAGACCTTCTTTCGGGCCTGGTTTTTTCTATCTTTGTTTGGACTCTCTCCGAACCTTTTGGGCTCATCAAACTGGATCTAATTCATCTATTTGTCAAGTTCCCTCTAGTCAATTCTCTCCAATCAAGTCACCACTCTTTGGTGTAATCCGTTGTAGGATCCGGTCTATTTCAGTCGCGGATCACCAAAGTGATCAGACGATCGTAATTGGCTTCTAGCTAAGCATTACGATCCCTAATTCAACCAGACTAGTTGATCTTCCGGATAAGGTCATCGTTATTCTATTCGAAATATTACACGCGTTGTCATTAGGAGTGTGATGGGCCTAAAAAGTTTCCTAAATAGGTCTACACCCGCAAGTGCACGGGTGTCAAGTTGTAATAAATTCCGGTAAGACCGATTCGTTCCTCAGAGACTTAGTCAAACTTAAATTATAACTTAAATTCTAACTTGGTTTGATTGGTAATCTTTTTCAAATTATAAAAAAATAGCAATTAAAATTTAAATAACTCTTAAGTTGATATTCAGAAAAGGGGAACCTAGGGTTTTCGAATCCATCCTTCTAAAAATTCTAACGACGATTTGTTATGATTTAATTAGCAAATTCTTTATATAACTCAGATTTTAGTCCATGAATGGTCTAAAAATCCAGAAGATTTTATCATGAAGAACAATAAAGATTATTAACAAATCATATCGATAAAATTAATTTTGGACTTCATCTAAACCCTAGATAGACAAGATTTTTTAGCTAATCATGCTGGAAGAGATAAACATTTAAAGTTATATAAGTAAAAGAGTGAGAAAACTTAACTTTTTCGCTATTTCCAAACCAAACAGGGCCTTAGGGAAATGATTTCCTTCTATTTTCCCAGAATTCTGCCAAACGCACCCTCATGGAAAACGATTTTCTCGTCTTCCCGGAAACGGATTCCCTGTGGGAAAATTATTTTCTCACCTTCTCCAACTCTCTTTCTCTCTCTAACTTTCTGTTTCTTTTCTCTTAACCTCTTTCTCTCACTATAATCTCTGTTAATCTCTCTCTCTCACTTAAGATAGATACAAAAATCAAAAGTATGAAAGAATGAAGATAACTCTCTGTTTTTATTTCAAAACCGAATCTTTATATCTCTCTCTCTCTCTCTAACTTGGTAACATCAATCTCTCTACAATCTCTCTTTGTTCTTTTGTAATCTCTTTCTCTCTCACTGAGAAACAGAAATAAAAAGAATACAAGAAAAATCGAAAAGAAAACAAATGATCAAAACAAGCTAGAGATGATGATGATGAACTCTAAACCGTATTGTTTCTTCTTCTCTCTTTCTGTCTAAATCTTGATCTTCTTTTCTATCTCTAAATAATCTCTCTGTTTCTCTCTAGCCGTGGGAAGATGATCCTCTTTTCTGTCTTTCATTGTTATATAAAGAGAGAATTCAAAACGAATATCCTCCCCCTCTTTCTCCTTCTAGCTTCGGATATAACTTCTCTTTTTAGAAGAATTATTCAAAATCAGAAAGCTTCCTAACCAAGAACTTTCTCTCTCTAGCTGATATAATCTTCCTGTGATCCTTTAGCATCTCTGTCTCCTTCACTAATAAGCTTTCCCACAACTCTCTTTCTTTCCTTCTCTTCTTTCTTCTTTCCATTTCTGTCTCCCTTTCCTTTCTTCTCTTCTTTCTTCTTGATAAGCAGCTCGGTTTTCATAAGGGAAGAGAGATATCTTCCCTTTAGTTTCCTTAATTGTAGAAGATAAGAGAGAAAGAGAGAGACACTTACAGCTAGGTCACAGGTGGTTGCTGGCTTATCCCTTGGCGTAATTTCGCTACAGTAAGGTCCATCAAACAAATGAAGCAACGCCCACCTGTTTGCCGATCCATTCGCAAGTCGCTTAAGATCCGTCGGTTGAGATATGGAGTACCGTAACACTTACTGTTGGGCATACGGGATCATGCACTCATAAAGACCCGGAGGTACAACTTTTAGTAACCGAAGAGAGCCCTCGCCTTATCTGCACCGTACGTTCTGCTTCACTCTAGCACCACGTGTCACTGGAGTTAGTTTAGTCAACTAATTTTTCTCTCAACTTCGACTAGCTCCATCTCCCTGATCTGGACTCCGATTCCACTTCCGCTTTCTCCGATAGATTCGTATTAGACTCTACTTTCACATGAGCACTAATATTGACCAGAATACCCTTGTCATTAAAATGACCAAAATGCCCCTCAAGTATGTCTTTATCACGATGTTTTCGCATCGAACTCCGTAAATGAGACCTGAGAAAGAAAATCAAACAAATCATCAGAGTAACCGCTCGAACTGGACTAACTAACCCAAGTTAAGAGATTCAGATGGGACAGTTTCATGTCTCATCAAACATCCCCAAACTTAGATTTTGCTAGTCCTCGAGCAAAACAGAAAAATAAAATTAAGCCCAGTTCACCACTTTCGTAGGGAATCACGGTTGCACTTAGCTCGTGCAACAAGCCGTTAAACCTCTAGGTTACCCTAGAGGACGAGTTTTGTCTCGTGAGGGTTTGCATTGAATATACCCACAAAATTCAGAAATTTCAAAATCCAATAGGGTCTAAATATGATATGGACTAAAAATGTTTATCCGGTAGATTTTCGAAAGTTAATAGAAATGAAATCTAAGTCGACCAAACCATACAAATGCTAAATATCCCTTCACTAGTAATCAAGACTCGAAGTGCACGTGACCAGCCAATATGAGTATCATTTCGGTTCAGAACAGACAAGACCTTGATTACCTTCTCAATACATTTCGCCTCGACTGTTGCCTCACGGTCATACACTCAAAAATTCAAGTCACTCGGAAATGTTTCACTCAATGTGCGAGTATGAGCATGAAGAAAAACTCAACACATTACTAAAGACGGACTAAATTTTTGGTAAACGACTAATCTCATAGAAAGGAAACAACCACTAATACGGAATGGGGAAGCTAACCAACTCTTCTCACCTAATCAACTATCTAACAATGCTTCCTAGAGGTCAATAGACTATAATGATGATGTGACTAGAACTCCTGAGAACTCGACGTCTTCAAATCTTCAAGAACTACTTCAAGGGATAAATACATAAACAAAACCACACAAACACTTCTTTTTCTTTTTTTTTCTTTGATTTTTCTATTTCTTTTTTTTTCTTTTTTTTTATACACTTCTCAAAATACACAACTTACATTCTCAACAATTTCCTTGGGTATAATTTTCTCCACTTTGCTTTATGCCTTATTCTCAGGGTTCTAAATGATGGATGAGATCTATTTTCCTCTAGTTGACATTGCTTTCAAGTTTCTCAGACTACAAGAGAAGGGTTTACTTCTTGATGACATCCCTAGTGGTTGTAAAATTTGAACTCAAGAGATCAACTGAGCTCTAATGACTATTGCGAGGTTGAGTAGCTCTTCATTCTACTCGGAGTTATCATAGAAGAGATCACTCAAAACAAAAGGAAAGGCTCAGAATCTCACATAGGTTAAGTCTCCACTAATGATCGATTAAGTTCTCTCAGAAAAGTCAACTCTTCACCTATCTAACACTCACATGGCTAGTGCACAACAACTCCAAGACTCGAAATTCGTGAAAAAACTTTCAGCAAAAGCATAGTACGACCAACTAGACTCTATAACTATTAACAAGCAAAAACAACTAGACTCGCCTTTTCAATCCAAAAATTAAAAATTTTGAACCTTTTGAATTTTTGAAATAAGGACTAAAAATTCAATCTCCTATCCCCAAACTTAAACCGAACATTGTCCTCAATGTTCTGAAGACTATGCCAAAATAACAGGATGTAAGGAAAGATGTTACCAGATTCAAAAGTCCTATGCATGGGTTGCCTTCCAAAAAGCGCTAAGTTTAACGTCTTCAGCCAGACGAAACTGATCATAGCGGATCAGTCTGGATAGACAGGATCTTCGACGGAAACATCCTCTGTATCGTTCAACATCTCTAAAAATGGTTTTAGCCGTTGTCCATTCACTTTGAACACACTACCATTTTTGTCTTCAATGTCGACCGCACCATAAGGATAAACAAACTTGACCGTGAAAGGTCCTGACCATCTAGAACAGAGTTTCCCAGGAAATAAATGCAAACGTGTGTTATATAATAAAACTTTCTGACCCAGTGAAAATGTTTTTCTTAAAATATTTTTATCATGAAACATTTTCATCTTATGCTTATATAACCTAGCACTTTCATATGCATCATTTCTCAACTCCTCCAACTCACTGAGTTGCAACTTTCTCTCTCTACCTGCTTTGTCAAGCGAAAAATTCAATTGCTTGATAGCCCAATATGCTCTATGCTCTAACTCAACAGGTAGGTGACATGCTCTGCCGTACACTAGTCTATATGGAGACATTCCAATAGGGGTCTTAAACGCTGTACGGTAAGCCCATAGTGCATCGGTTAGTCGTAAAGACCAATCCTTCCTATTGGTGTTAACCGTTTTCTCTAGAATGCGTTTAATCTCCCTATTCGACACCTCGACTTGACCACTAGTCTGTGGATGATATGGGGTAGGCACTTTATTGGTAATACTATATTTTTCATTAAAAGCTCAAACTGCCTATTACAAAAGTGTGTTCCCCCGTCACTAATGATTGCCCGCGTTGTACCAAAACGTGAAAATATGTTTTCCTTTAAGAAAGTGATCACAACTTTGTGATCATTCGTTTTGGAAGCGACCGCCTCTATCCACTTAGACACATAGTCAACTGCAACTAGGATGTACAGATTTCCAAATGAATTTGGGAAGGTGCCCCACACATCGAAGACCTCAACTATCAAAATAGGATTAAGGGGCATCATGTTCCTACATGAAATGCTTCCCAACTTCTGGCATCGTTCACACGCCAGACAATATGCATGGGTTTCCTTAAAGATAGACGGCCAGTAAAAACCACATTGTAGAATTTTTGCGGTCGTCTTCTTACCACTAAAATGCCCTCCATATGCATGGTCATGACAAAAGGAGATGATTTTGGATTGTTCCTCATCAGGAACACATCTCCTAATGATCTGGTCGGGACAATACTTGAACAAGCATGGGTCGTCCCAGAAGAACCGTTTTACCTCGGATAGAAATTTATCACGATCTTGCTTGGTCCAGTGTTTGGGTATCTGACCAGTAGCAAGATAGTTCACTATATCAGCAAACCAAGGTAATTGAGAGATACTAAAAAGTTGCTCATCGGGAAAGCTCTCTCTCATTGGTAACTTGTCTTCTACAGACTCGAATACAAGTCTAGACAAGTGGTCTGCTACTAGATTCTCGGAACCCTTTTTGTCCCGAATCTCTATATATGTCAAATTCCTGTAGCAGTAGTATCCATCTAATCAGCCTAGGTTTTGCATCCTTTTTAGAAAGGAGATATTTTAATGCAGCATGATCAGAGTATATGATGACCTTAGAACCCACAAGATATGATTTGAACTTCTCTAGGGCATACACTACAACTAACAACTCTTTTTCGGTGGTAGAGTAGTTTAGCTGTGCATCATTCAACGTCTTACTGGCATAGTATATTACGTGAAGAAGTTTATTCTCACGTTGACCTAACACGACTCCAATGGCATAATCAGATGCATCGCACATGATCTCAAATGGAGTACTCCAGATGGGAGGTTGGACAATAGGGGTTGAAGTAAGCAGAAGCTTGAGTTTCTCAAAGGCTTCTAAACAAGGACCATCGAAGACAAATTTGTTCTCTTTTACCAAAAGATTACAAAGAGGTCTAGATATCTTACTAAAATCTTTAATAAACCGTCGATAAAATCCAGCATGTCCTAAAAACGATCGAATATCTTTGACCGTTTTAGGGACTTGGAGACTTTTTATCAACTCAACTTTTGCCTTATCTACTTCAATGCCCTTTTCAGAAATGACATGCCCTAGGACTATTCCTGAGCGAACCATAAAAATGACATTTCTCCCAATTGAGAACAAGGTTCTTCTCTTTGCATCGAACCAACACGAGTGTGAGGTGATGCAGACACTGATCGAATGATGAACCAAAGACTGAAAAATCATCCATAAAGACCTCGAGAAACCTCTCTACCATATCTGAAAATATACTCATCATACATCGTTGAAATGTAACGGGTGCATTACACAACCCAAAAGGCATCCGACGATAAGCATAAGTTCCAAATGGACAAGTGAAGGTGGTTTTCTCTTGGTCTTCAGGGGGCTATTGGAATCTGATTATAGCCAGAATAGCCATCTAAGAAACAGTAGTAGCTATGCCCAGCTAGTCTTTCTAGCATCTGATCAATGAAAGGAAGAGGAAAATGGTCTTTCCTCGTGACCGTGTTCAATTTCCTGTAGTCAACACAAACACGCCACCCAGTGATCATCCTGGTGGGTATTAACTCATTTGACTCGTTCTTGACTACAGTAATGCCTGATTTCTTGGGTACAGTTTGAACAGGGCTGACCCAAGTACTATCTGAAATAGGGTATATGATACCCGCTCCTAACAATTTCAGGACTTCAGCTCTAACAACCTCCTTCATGTGAGGGTTAAGTCTACGTTGCATATCCCTTGACGGTTTAGCATCTTCCTCTAAGTAGATATGGTGCATGCAAACAGAAAGACTTATACCCTTTAAATCAGCTATTGACCACCCTAAAGCCTCTTTGTGGTTTCTAAGGACATCTAGCAATCTACTTTCCTGTTCTTTTTCTAACTCAGAAGCAATAATGACAGGTAAAGTTTCAGATGGACCTAGAAACGAATACTTTAAGTTGTCAGGCAAGGGTTTCAATTCGAAGGAAGGTGGTTTCTCTGTGCATGGAGGCAACTCTGGGATAGAAGGATCACTGGACTCACTGGTGGATGATAGTTGATTTGTCTCTACAGTTGGCGAGTCAATTGGCTCGGACAAAATGAGGGGTTCAACTTTTGCTTTCCACTTATCAGTATCCAGTAATGGGGTAGAATCCAACAAAGCATTCACCTCATTGATACTTCCCTCCTCATCAAAGTCTAAGCCAAAATGAGCCAACAGTGTTTCTAAAGGATCCTCGGATAAAGTCTCAGGTAAAGAATCCTGAACGAACATATCTATTAGGTTCATCTCGCTAAAATCATTAACATCATCAAGAAAAAGTCCAGCCTTAAAGATGTTCATCTCTACAGTCATGTTTCCAAAAGACAATCTTAAAAGTCCACTCCTACAGTATATGACAGCATCAGATGTAGCTAAGAATGGTCGTCCTAAAATGACGGGAATTTGGTTTTGGGTATCACGAACTGGTTCAGTATCTAAGATGATGAAATCTACAGGAAAGATGAATTCACCAATTTTTATCAAAACATCTTCCACTATCCCACGTGGTCGCCTAACAGACCGATCTGCCAACTGGAGAACTATAGAAGTGGGTTTTATTTCTCCTAACCCTAACTGTAAGTAAACCGAGTAAGGAAGTAAGTTAACACTGGCACCTAGATCTAACAATGCTCGTTCGATCTCATGTTCCCCTATAGTGCATGGTAATGTAGGGCTTCCTGGGTCTTTATACTTAGCTGGAAGGGTTTGCTGGAGAATAGAGCTGACTTGATTAGTCAAGAAGACTTTCTTATGCACATTCATCTTACGCTTTCTAGTACATAAGTCTTTAAGGAACTTAGCGTAAGCTGAGATTTGTTTAATAGCATCTAGTAATGGAATGTTAATTCTAACCTGTTTGAACATTTCCATTATCTTCTCAAACAGAGTCTTCTTCTTTGGTTCTACCAAACGCTGAGGATATGGGGCTCTAGGAACATATGACTCAGCCACAATGGGTGGGTCTTCAGACTCAGGAGCCTTCTCAGGCTCTTTACTAGGGACACTAGTTGGTAAGGTGGGTTGTTCAGAGTTTAGTTCACTATCTTCGGGAACTTTCACCTTATTGTCAATTACCCTACCACTTCTAAGGGTGGTTACTGCATTAGCCTGGTCCATCAACTGTTTACCCTTCGAGTTTGGTTCTGGTTGACTAGGAAACATCCCTTGTTCTCTCTGCCTAAAGGCTTCTCTAAGTTGACCTACCTCGGTTCTTAAACTACTTACAGCCTGGTTGGTATGTTGTACAGCCTGGTTGGTCTGTTGTATAGTCTGGTTGGTCTGTTGTGCAAACTCTATCTGGGTTTTAGCTAGTTTCTTCATGGTTTCCGCTAAAGACTCATTGGTTTGAGAAGGATATTGGGCACTAGATTGACCCTGGTTTTGAGCAAAATGATTCCTAGGAGCATTAAACCCAGGAGGGTTCATGGAACTACTAACCTGACCCTGATTTTGACCCTTGGACCAAGAAAAATTGGGGTGATTTCTCTAACCCGGATTATAAGTGTTCGAATAAGGATCATATTTCTGACGGTTATCTTGCCTAGAGTTTAGATAAAGAGCATTAGCTTGCTCTTTTTCGTCAGAAACAAAGAATAGGGTACACTTATTCCCTGTATGAGATGGGTCTCCACAGACGGAGCACGGATAAGAGATGGATTCATTTCCAACACTCATGACCTGAGTGGGATCCTCCCTAACTGCTTTAGGCTGACCAAGCTCTAGGGCTTCTATCCTTCTCGTCATGGCCGCGAGTTTAAGTTCGGACTCATCAACTCTATAGATGCCGCCTTTATTCGGAGTAGGATTTGCCCTAGTAGGAGGTTCCTCTAAAAGTTTCCCATTGGTGGGATTTCTCAGCTGGATCTTCTAGACACATCATGCAGTCATCGACGGATTTATAAGTAAATCCGCCACCACAGAATGACTCTACCATGGATGTAGTGGGATAGTCTAGTCCGTCATAGAGAAATTGGACTAGTCTGCTCTTTTCATAACCATGGTGTGGACACTGTAGTTCCAGTTCTTTAAATCTCTCAAGATATTTGTAGAGAGACTCTCCTTCTTGTTGCACAAAATTATTAAGACTTTGCCTTAAAGCGGTGGTTTTGTGCTTGGGAAAGAATTTCAAAAGGAATAAACTGGTTAATTCTTCCCATGTGGTAATGGAATGAGGTTGTAAGGCATACAACCAAGATTTTGCTTTCTCTCTCAAAGAGAAAGGGAACAACCTAAGCCTCACTATTTCATCAGACATATTGGGGAATCTTATAGTCCCACAGATTTCTTCAAAATCCCTAACATGGTGGTAGGGATTCTCGTTCTCAACTCCACGAAAGAGTGGGAGCATTTGGATAATGCTCGGCTTTAACTCGAAGTGAGCCGTGGAGTGGGGTAACTGTATGCATGATGGTTGACATGTTCTAGTAGGGTTCATGTAATCCCTGAGTGTCACGGGTGGATTTCCATCCCTGGCTTGGTTTAGATTTTCACCCATAGTGTCACTCAAAGAGAGATTGGCTAGAAGATTACTTAGATGGGTTTCTCTACTGATGAAACGACCTCTCTTATCACGATATCTATCGGGCATAAACTAGAGCCCAATGATATTCTCAATAAAGCCTTTTTTTTTAAATCGAAAACCGAGGAATCACTACGAAGACCCTAGAGGAAAGCAAACACAATCAGTCTGACTCCACTAAGCAACCTAAACAGAATCTAGACAGACAAGTTGGTCAGATTCACCCTAAAAATCTAGACAGACAAGTTGGTCAGATTCACCCTAAAAATCTAGACAGCTCCTACTTCGTTACAAAGCTTGAACTATAATTGTTATGAGGGTTACTCCGTCAAAGTAATACGGTCAAACAATTCTTGGTGACGACCAACGATGAACATTGTGATAGCCGTCCAACCTTCGGTAGCGTTTCCTCTTCTCGAGGTGACCTTTTAAAGAAGTGAGTGACACTTTCCTTTGAGGAATGCCCAAATAAAAATCAAGTCCCTGAATTGTTTCAAAGATCCTATGAGCTCGAAAACCTTAGGGGCTAATGTCTAAATCAGATTTTAGTTTTTAGGTGAGGTTTAGGATCGTGAATGTTGTTTCCTATTTGGGCAAGAGAACGGTGATGAAATCCGTCTCCTATCTTTCAATTGGGTTATTGCCCTTACTAGAATGCTTATACTAAACAATTCGATCAAAGCAATTAAGCACGCAAAACACGCAATTACCCACTGACAGGGGCTTCGTGGGTGATTAGAGAATTTACCTCCCGTTCAAGACGGTCGATGACCCTTGCAGACGACCCGGGCCACTCTCCCGTGATTGTTCCAACCCGAGGCTTCGTTTTGGTTTTCGGTTACAATTTATAAAGCCCTCCAATTTAGGGTCAAAACTTTAAAACCAAAAATAAAACTAGAAAGTCTAAAAGTCTCTCTCTCACCAAAAATAAAAAAAATACTAAAAATAAAATGTAAATTTTTCTTCTTGAGCACCTCTCCTTGTTGCGCCTTTTCCTTCGCTCCTTAGCGTTCTACACACCAAAAATGGAAAAGCAAGTCAAAGTGTCCAAAGATAAATACTTACCAAAAATAAAACTTTCCAAATATAGAAATAAGATAAGACAAATTCAAACTTAGTCCCCGGCAGCGGCGCCAAAAACTTGATGGGCCTAAAAAGTTTCTGAAATAGGTCTACACCCGCAAGTGCAAGGGTGTCAAGTTGTAATAAATTCTGGTAAGACCGGTTCGTTTTTCAGAGACTTAGTCAAACTTATAAATTTTTTAAAAAATTCTGCCCAACAAATAAGGAGTAAAAGTTTGAGAAAAAGAAAGTAATTAAAAAGAGGAAAAAAATATAAATTTGAATATAATTAGTTAGTGAAAAGAAAATATAAATTTTAAAAACAAAAAATATGGAGAGAAAAATTGCAAAGAGATAAAGAAATTTGTTGAGATTGGAGAGGGGAAATATGTTTGAAAGGAAATAAAAGATATAGAGAGAAAATAGGGTGAAACAATAAAATTTAGTAGATGACACATATGTAATTTTACCAGAAAACAACATAAACACAGGGTTTTCTTTAATGGTGAATCCGTAAATATCATGTAAAGTGCACCCTAGTTTTTTAATTTCCATTTATTTACTGTTAGAAAACTGACTTCTGGACCTGCAAGTCGTTTATATCTTGCAGGGGATCCCTTCCTAATTGACTCCCACATTTTGGATTGTTGGGGGGCCCTTTTATAACTGTTTGTATGTTCATGGATTATTGTTTAGTTTAATTATAGTTGGGGCATTGTGAGGAGCCAAAATCGCGGATCAAGAAGTGATGGGTCATGAAAATGTCCACTTTTAATTAAAGATTAGAAAGGTGTGTGAATCCGAATGACAACATATAACTTTCCATTACAAAAGAAGAAGAAAAGGAAAGAGATTGGAGAGAGAGAGAGATAGAGATAAGTTAGAAAGAGCTAGAGAGAGAAGAGAGAGGAGGAAGAAAATGAGAGAAGATTGGCCAGTCGGCGACCTTTGTCGGTGAAGATGATGAGGTGGCGATAAGATGAGGTGGCAGAGAGAGGTGATGAGATGGAAGAGGGAGAGGTGATTACTAGTTAACGGACTTATAACGATAACTGGAAAGGGGGTCATCTAGGTATTTTTGATAAAATAAGGGGCTAGGCAGGAAGCTGGTCATAAAGTTAGGGGCTATTTGGGAACTAACCCTTCTTTTTTTTGGCTTATATTTAAGCTTATTCTACAAAAAAAAACACTATATGAGAGTTATTGGGTGGCATTCCCCAAAACCAAAAAGGTAGTAATTTATCCTTCTACTTGTTGGTGTTTCCGTATTAGTAATTATATTAATTAAGGAGTGTGTTTGATATCTCCTATTTCCATGGAAATAAAAGAATTTTCATAGAAATAGGTATTTCCACTATTTGATACGAAGTATAATTCCATGGCTTTAACTCCCTAGGGAATCTATTTCCATGAAATAGTCCACTTTTAATTCCTTGCTCTCTCTAGGAATTAGTTCCGTGGAAAGTCAAAAATCAAAATAAATATATTTTAACATTTTCGAATACTTGAAGCCTAATATTTATCTCCATATAAGTTCAAAATGACTTTTTTACCCATAAAATTTAGCAAAATAAACTTTTACTTATACATTTGGCAAATGACGCTTTTGTCCTTCTTACCAAACGACATGTTTACAAAATGAGTTAATTCTTGAATGGCCCCCTACTTTGTGACCAGCTTCCTTTATAACCCCTTATTTTTCGTAAATTCAAATATGACCCCCTATTTTCATGTTAATGCCATAACTACCCTTCTCCATAAATATATTTTCAAAATAAAATTAACTAGTAAATGTCTCACTCCACATCACTTCCACGTCACCTCTCTCCACTTCACCTCTCTCCACCTCACCTCTCTCTTCTCAGATGAAGGTCGCCGGCCGGAAAATTTTCCGGCCGGCGACCTTCAACATAAAAAAAAAAAAAAACTCTTTCCTTTCTTCTCTCCCTCCCTCCTCCTTTCTTCTATCACTACTCTTTCTCTCTCTCTGATAAATAAGTCATCAACAACACAGCATTACAATAGTTTCCAAGAAACTCCTAGATCAAGATGGGAGAAATCTTCTTCTTATCCCGCTAGTATAATCTCTCTCTACATATATCTTCTACGTAATTTTCGCCCACTATTTTTCTCTACTTCTTCACTTTTCACTGTATTTCCCCCTCTCTCTCTCGTGTGAAACAGAACCCCTATTTTAGGGAGAGAAAAATCACCGTCGGCGGATGTTAGTGGATTTTTGTGACAACCAAACACTCCTTGTTACCTAATTAATTGGGGGGAAAAAGAGCAAATCTAGAGAGAGAGAAAGAGAAAGAGAAATTTGTGTGAATAGCTCTTGCTTCCATGGTGGTGGATGAGAAATTTGTTCATAACCCAAATCTTAGTTGTTTAGTAAAGTGGGTTTAGTCTTGTGGTTGTCATTTTACTTCTCTATGGCTACCGAGTTTAGTAGCAGAAGCAACAAAAATGGTGAAATTAGGGTAACAATGTTAGTGGTTAAAATGATTTTATCTTTGGTTTTGATGTTAACCTCCATTTCCAAGTTTGTTCTTTTATTTTCATCTTGATTTCTTGTTTAACTGGTGACGATTTCAGCTATTTCCCCCAATTTTTTCTCTATCATTCTGATTCTTAGTAGAACACAATAGATTTTTCGGTAGTACAACAACCCTAAAACTATGTTCTAAATGTTATAGAGATTCACCATCAAAACCAGTACCTCCGGCGCCGGTAAACCAACCAAACCCGTGCTTTATAAGTAATTGCTGGACACATGTCGGACTCACCCGATTCAAGTGTCGTGAAATCATGGTTTGTTCTTCACACAGGTACCCTGAAATTCATAATTGTACTTTCGATTTAAAGGCAGTCGGAAGAGAATCCGTTGCTAAAGCTAATCCGATTGCTGAAGGGATGGTATTGCTGGTGGAAATTCTCTCTTTATCCTTGTCCTTTGATTCCTAATACTAATCATCTTGTTTGACTACTGGGTTTTTCAAAATGAGATTTATTAATGAAGATGAAGAAGAACAAGGAGATAGAGATATTGAAGATGAAAGAGATGAAATAATGTTAAATCTGTTGATCATGGATGATGTATGGTTTAGATTTGATGATTGGGTTGTTAGATTTTTTAGTCCCGATTCTGAATTTATAGTCAGTGATTTACTGTTTCTACCGAACAAGAAGGATGACAAATTGGAGAAGTGCATGATATACACATAGAGAGAGAGAGAGAGAAAAAAGGTTTAGATTGAGAGGGTAAGTGGAGAAGAAGGGGGAACCCTCGAGAGAGAGAGAAAGAAGTTAATATAGAGAGAGAGAGAAAAAAGGTTTAGATTGAGAGGGTAAGTGGAGAAGAAGGGGGAACCCTAGAGAGAGAGAGAAAGAAGTTAATATTTCTTGAAAAGTTAGATTCTTTCCACTGTTTTTTGATGAAGGAATCTGGGAAGTTGCTTAGTCTGATTCTTATAATTTTAGAACATAATGATTTGCTTCAAGATCTCTTTGATATGAAAGATTTATTTAGAGAGAGAGAGAGATGAGAGTTTTTTTTGAAGGTCGCCGGCCGGAAAGTTTTCCGGTCGGCGACTTTCGTCGGAGAAGAGAGAGGTGACATGGCGAGAGAGGTGACATGGCGAGAGAGGTGACATGGCGAGAGAAGTGAGGTGGAGAGAGGTGAGGGGGAGAGAGGTGAGGTGGAATTCATCTATTCTCTTTAATTTTATTTTAAAAAAATATGAGTTAAGAAGGATAGTTAAGACATTTACATTAAAAAAGGGGGTCATATTTGAATTTACAAAAAATAGGGGGTCATAAAGGAATCTGGTCACAAAATAGGGGGCCAAAAAGGAATTAACTCTTACAAAATTGTCAAAATGAGATTTTACCTTTTTATAATATCAAATTGACATTTTAACCTTATGTTGTCAAAATGACATTTTTACCCTTTTATAACATCAAAATGACATTTGTACCCTTATGTGTAATGAATGGCATTCTTACAGTTATCTTGTAAAAATGGCATTTCAACACTATTACATTAAGGGTTAATTTCGTTTTGACCCCCAATTTGTGACCAACTCACCGTTTTAGCCCCCAATTGTGTTCGGCAGTTCGTTTTGTCCCCAATTGTGTCCGGCAGTTCGTTTTGGCCCCCAATTTTGTCAAACATTACGAATTTATCCTTGTGGCATTTCTGTAATATCTTTTTCTTTAATTTTCCTTTTTCTTCTTATTTTATTTTTTCTCTATCCTCTTTCACCTACCATTAATTTCTTTACCTCTTTTTTTCTCTCTCTTCTTTCTAATCACCATCTTTATCCAGCATCATCATTTTCATCCACCACCACTATCATCTCCTCCATTGTTGCCATCATCTCCTCACACATTGTGGCCATCATCTCCATCAACCTCCGCCGCCATCATCTCCTTATTCTCATCCTCTAGTGAAAGATGGATGTTGCCATAGAAGATGGTAATGTTGGCAGTGAAAGAACAAGAGAAAGAGGGATCTATATCACCTACTAAAGAAGAAAAAACACAAAAGAAAGAGCATCAGCAGATACAAATAATAAAATCAAAAATTGGAGATCAACAAAAAATCTACCCAATCTAGCCACCTAACAAACCAAAGATGAACCCACAAACAATCAGGATCAGGAACAACAATAGACATGTTGGTAATTAAGTAATAATCATTAATATTCACATGAGAGAGGTTACTCTTTGTTGCTTCTTGAATTCTTTTTCCCAACAGTACCATTTCCATTAAACAACTACAAGTTATCGAAACCCTAACTTCCACTTTTCAGCCAATCCTTCTTTAGTGAATCTATGATCGCTCGTTTGGAAGGGGATTTCATTTGGAATCGAGGAATTTCGGTCGGAAGTAAATCGGGTTTTCCCATCATTGCTATCATTTCTTCCAGATGGAGAATGAATGAAACCCTAGAAATCGAGTACTTTAAAAGTTTGAAGAAGAAGGATTTCTAAAATTTTAGATTAAAAAACTGATGCAGTTTCACGCGGATCTGTAAAGGAAATCAGTGCAAAAATGTTTGCCCTAGTATTTTCTCTCTCTTGAAGATAACAAACTTGTGAACTTTTATAGATAATTAAACTGATAGTGAAGGAGATGAGATTGAAGTTTAGAACTAGATCTGTTCTTCGGTCTCATTGTTTTTGAATTTCTTTTTTGAAAATTCTTTGTGCAGATTTGTTTTTGAACAAGATGATGATGAGGGAAGAAAAAGGAGTCTCCGTAAATTTAAGAGAGAGAAAGGAGAGAAAAAGAGTTGGCAAACTAAACAAAAACGAATTTACAGAAATGCCATAAGGGCAAAAGTGGCATTGTTGACAAAAATTGGGGGCCAAAACGAACTGCCGGACACAATTGGGGGCCGAATCGAACTGTCGGACACAATTGGGGGCCAAAACGGTGAGTTGGTCACAAATTGGGGGTCAAAACGAAATTATTAAATAACAATTTTACCCTTCTATATTAGTAATTTTTTTTATCTTTTAATATTTCATCATAAACATAGACAAAATTATCCGGAGTCATTATACAAGAACACTCTTTATTTTTTTTGTTAAGTTCTAAAGATACTCTTCATGTTATACTAACTTGGCCATAATTGTAACCGTGCATCAATGGAATCGATTCGGATCAGGCGGTATCGGGTTCTAACTTCGTCAGTTCGTTTGGCTCGCGCATCTGAAGTTAGTGATTGCCAGTTTAGTTGGACGGTGTTGGGCGGTCACATTTAAGGACTTTTTAATTCGTTAACCATCCAAGCCCCCCCAGCTTTATCCGACCCATCAAGTAGCAGGAGGTCTCAGTCTGGGTTTTCCAAAAGTAGCTAAGTGCTTCTACCAAATATTACAAGAAAGGAGGAATTGATTATCAATACAACTTACAACTTAGAAACTGAAGATGTCTAAAATTTACTTTAGGTTATTATTTAAGCTAGAAGAGATTGTTGCTTCTAATTTCAAATTGTTCCTCATCGTCTAGGGCAAAACATGCAAGGAACTTGGAACCTCTCCGACGCCCAAGTCAATAAATGATTGTTGCAGTTAAAGAATTGAGTTGAAGGCCAAGCTCGAATTGAACCTTTGATTAATTGGTTGCCCAGTTTAGAACGAACTGGTTGCTATATATAGGCTTGTTTAGCCAACTTTTGCTGGCGGTTGTGATGAGGCAGCTTAGATTCACTATCTAAGAATAAAACTACTCTTTCGTACTTGGGAGATACTAATTTTTTCTTATTTGGGATTGTCTCGTATGTTTGAAACTCGATTGTATTTAGAGCCAGATCAGGGCTTTAGGCGCCAATGACACTCGTTTCGACCCCTTAGATCCGAGGTTGAGTGTCAGAGCTCTTTCTGATTCACCTCCATGGTGACTTGGCGCGAGTTGACCCATCAGATTCTTGGTCTTTTATTGACATATTGACCTAGTCAACTGATGATCAATATTTGGATCACAAAAAGTAAAGAAGAAAAATAGTACTTGATAAAATTTCACCAATAATAATAATAATAATAATAATAATAATAATTAATCATGGCGTGGAAATATATAATTAAGACAGGCGACCATTATTAAATGGCCACTGCTTTGGAAAAATAAGAAAATTTTCATGGATACAAAATTTTAAAGGGAAGACGTGAATATTGACGAATTTTCCGGAGTGCAAAATTTTAAAGGGAAAGAAGCCTTCTTCTTCCTCATCTCTTACCACCAACATCAAATCCGACCTCGACCATTAAATCAGGCCACCGCCACAAAATTCACCCACCACCATTTTCTCCTATTCTTTTGTCCACCACCACCTCCATTTATGCTTTACCTCTCTCTGCTACCCTCTCCGTGTACTCAATCACCCCTCCCTCTTTATTTGCTCCGACGAAGGGGAGAAGAAATATTTTACAATTTTAGTGAAGCTTGCCGGCATTGCTTGCAGGCAACTATTGTCGGAGTAGATAAAAAATGGTAAAATAGAAACCTAAAATACTTCACTCAAAGTGGGTTCCCTCTAACAATGAAAAAAAGATAGTCAACTGAAGTTGACCGATTTTTAAGAAAAGTCTTCGCACCTCGGAAAATTTTCTTATTTCCCCAAAGCGTCGACCTATTGAATCTACCCTCACATATCCGACAATATACCGTTGCCGCCCCAAGGGCCAAGACAAAACACATTGTCAAAAATATGTTGTAATAGTCGGTATCTTAGAAGAGTGTAAAAGATGTTGTTATGTTGATGATTCAATAAACAACTCCATGGAAAAACCATCTCAAAACCACCCGAAATAAAAAAAAAAAAAAAAAAAAAAAAAAAGAAAAAAAAAAGAAAGGGAAATTTGATCAAAACTCTTTATATCAATTTTTTTAGTCTTCAACTCCCTAGGTACTTTTTTATTTGTAACAACTTTGCAACACCTTGCGATAACTTTGCAACACCTTGCGGTAGCTTTACAACACCTTACTACAACTTTGCAACATCTTGCGACAACTTTGCATCAGCTCTTTTAACACCTTGCAACGATTTGCAAAAAATATTTAGTTTTTAACTAAACAAAATACAAATATTAGGATTTTTAACTAGAAGAACCTAAATTTTGGATTTTTAACCAAAAAAAAAATATAATTTATATATTTCACTTAAAAAAGTGTAAAATTGAATTTTCGGCCCGATTTCCTGAATAAAAAATAGATTGAAATATATAGATCTTATTTTATTTCTTTTGTTACAATCATAGATTTATTTATTTATTTTTTTGTTGAAATAGGAGACATAGATCATATTTAACAAAAGAAAAAATTCAAAATATCCAATTGTACCATCTTTAACAAAGATAAGATAACATAACAAAAGATGAAGCAGATCTGCACAAACAATGGTAGGTCAGGACTCAAAAGTAGATTATAGAATTTCAGATGCTGAAGGGGGAGATTTTGACCTAGAAAAACCGTTTGTGTCTTGGTCACTAAAATTTGTAGTAAGGTACACCAACAGTATAGGATCCTTCAACAATTAAAAAAAAATGTATAGGGACAGCAGTTGAGCCATAACATTGTAGGAATTCATCTATAGTCCTGCAAAGAAAAGGGGATTAAAATATAAGAGGGAAAGAGATGAAGTGCAGGAATCAAAGATGAAGCCTGAGGGTTAATTTGCGGATGTCTTTCTAAGGCGTCCCATTACACGAACCGACGTCCCCCTATATAAGTCACCCATAAGTGGACATCTAGTTATGACTTTCTATATTTCACTTTCGGAGAGGGGAAAGGTCAGAAACTAGATTTCATTTCTATCTTGTTTTTGTCATATAGGTAAAGAACATAATTTGGACAAGCGGCGGATAGTCCGTGTGAACAAGTGGGAAACCCTAGTTTACTTGAAAATACCCTAGTTTACTTGAAAATCCAGCTTCTTCTCGGAGCAATTGTTTACTCATCAATTATCAAACCATATTACAAGTGTTCTTGGTTATTTATCAGATAAGAATATCCTAATGTAACTTGGTAATTAGTTCAACAAAAAAAAAAAAAAAAACTTGGTAATTTATTTCTCTAGTAGTTACCCAAACTAACTAAGAACAAAAGAAATCAATCCCACTTTATTGTTCAAGAGTTGGTAAACACTTTATTGTAATATACTATGGTAAAAGTAATTCTCTTTGTATACACTTAACTTTCACACACACTTTCAACAACTAAGGAACCAATGGTTATTTATAGTAAAAAAGAAATGGTTACCACGTTGGCAAATGAGGTGGAGAACATAGGGAGCAAAGACTTATGCTCTAGACATCTCATGCTCCAAAATCTCATGACTCAACCAACTAACCTGCATGGGATACACATCATGGTGACTCTTTGCCTTAGCTATTAAGGAAACTAATATGGGCAGCCATATATCCATAACACTCCCCCTTGGATGACCATTGATGCCCATATTATAACGAAAAGAGAACTTTGTAGGAACATCCGTTGCCTCGTTAAAACCTTGTCAGAAAAACTCAATGAGACAAAAGTTGGACAAAGGGAAAAGAGTACAACACGTAAAAGTTCACTAAACGATATTATCCCCCTTGATGAAGATCTCTATATCTTCTGATTCTTTATATCTCGTATCCCGATCTTGTAAACCAATTTTCTGAAAATTGTGGTACGAAGAGATTTTGTAAATAAATCTGCATAATTTTCACAGGATTGTATCTTCTGAATATCAATTTCTCCATTCTTCTGTAGATGGTGAGAGAAAAATAATTTGGGAGAAATATGTTTTGTTCTATCACCTTTAATATATCCTTCCTTGACTTAAGCAATGCAAGCCGCATTATCTTCATATATAATAGTGGGTGTTCTCGTGACTGAAGATAAATCACATGATTTTCTAATGTGACAAATAATAGACCGTAACGAAACACATTCTCTAGTAGCTTCATGAAGAGCGATAATCTCTGAATGATTAGAGGATGTAGCTGGCGTACTTTGTTTACTTGATCTCCATGAGAAAGTTGTGCCTTCACTGGTAAAGACATAACCAGTTTGTCAATTACCTTTATGTGGGTCAGAGAGGTATCCAGCATCAGTGTATCTTATTACTTGTGAATCATTGGATGAATTTTTCAAATAAAATAATCCCATGTCAGTAGTTCCTCGAAGGTATCGAAGAATACACTTTACTCCCATCCAATGTCGCTTCGTTGGTGCCGAACTAAATCTGGCTAATAAATTTACCGCAAAAGAAATATCAGGTCTAGTACATTGAGCTAAATACAATAAAGCACTGATTGCACTTAAATATGGTACTTCAGGACCAAGTAATGTTTCATTATCTTCTTTAGGACCATAAGGATTTTTTCAGTATCTAAAGATCTGACAACCATTGGCGTACTAAGATGGTATGCAGTATCCATACGAAATCTTTTCAAAACCTTTTCAGTATATAGATTTTGATGGACAAGAATTCCATTTGTACTCCTCTCAATTTGTAAGCCAATGCAGAATTTTGTTTTCCCAAGATCTTTCTCTCAAATTCTCTCTTCAAATATTCTACAGCTTTTGTGACATTTTCAACTGTCTCAATTAGATTTATATCATCGACGTATATTACAATGATAGCGAATCCAGTATATGATTTCTTAATGAACACACATGGGCAAATATGATCATTTACATAACCTTCCTTGGTCAAGTATTCACTGAGGCGATTGTACCACATTCACCCTAATTGCTTTAAACCATATAAAGCTATATTAAGTTTAAGTGAATACATGACACGTGGTTTTTCCTCGGGTAATTTGAATGCTTCAGGGACTTTAGTATAAATATCAGTATTTAGATTGCCATATAGATACGCAGTAACAACATCTAATAGATGCATATCGAGTTCTTCTTGAGCTGCCAGACTGATCAAATATCTAAATGTAATGGCATCCATAACAGGAGAATATGTTTCCTCATAATCTATCCCAGGTTTTTGTAGAAAACCTTATGCCACAAGTCGTGCTTTGTAGCGAACGATTTCATTATTTTCATTGCGTTTTCTCACAAAAGTCCATTTGAACCCAACTGGATTTAGATCCTTAGGTGTGAGGACCACTGGTCCAAAAACATCACGCTTATTGAGTGAATCTAGTTCTGCCTGAATTGCATCTTTCCATTTCGACCAATCAGATCTTTGTCGATATTCCTCAATAGAGCGTGGTTCGTAATCATCATTCTCTTTTAGAATTGAGGTTGTCACCATAAAAGAGAATACCTCATCAACAACTGTTTCATTTCGGTCCCACACTTGTTTCGAACATTCATAATTTATAGAGATTTTCTCATTGTTAGGTATTTCTGCCTCATCAAGGGTTTCACCCTCTTCAAGAGGTATTTGTTCAGAAAGTGTGGGTGTATCAATAATAGTCTCTTCTAGAGAACTATTATTTTGTGATTGATTCTTCCTCTTTCTAGGGATAGTAGCTTTAGAACCAATTGGTCGTCCACGTTTCTTATAGACGACTCGTTTGCTATAGCAATTTCTCCCGATCCTTCAGGAACATTAATTCGTGCACGAGAATTAGCAGCAGGGATATATGATTTTGTTACTCTTGCTGAATCATTAAATGCATCCTGTAATTTATTTGCAATGCCTTGCAAATGTATTATCCTTTCTACTTCTAGTTCTGACTGACTAGTTCGAGGGTCTAGATAAGACAGACTTTCTGTATGCCAACACAAATCATTTTGTTTATTATCCGATATAGACGGATTTTCTCTCCCTAATGGTGGGAAAATTGTCTCATCAAAATGACAATCCTCAAACCGTGCGGTAAAAGTATCACCTGTCATAGGTTCGAGATATCTTATAATAGATGGTGATCAGTCACAACCAACATATATACCCAACCGCCACTGAGGTTCAAATTTAGTACATTTTGGAGGTGAAATAGAGATATGGACCGCACACCCAAAGACACGTAAATGTGTAATATTTGGTTGATGACCCAAAACATGTTGTAACGGAGAATAACCATCCGCTCTGGGCCGAAGACGGATCAAATCTGCAGCATGTAATATTGCAGATTCCCATGTCGAAATAGGCAATTTAGTTTTCGTCAACATTGGTCTCGCAATAATGTTTTATGAATGATTTTGCTAGACCATTCTGGGTATGAACATATGCTACAGGATGTTCAAGATCAATACCAACTGCCTGACAGTAAGCATCAAAAGCCTTTGATGTAAATTCTCCTGCCCCATCAAGATGTATACTTTTGATAGGAAAATCTGAAAAATGATCACGTAGTCTAATAATCTGAGCTAGTAATCGTGCAAAAACATTATTACGAGTTGATAAAAGATTAATGTAAGACCATTTGGTAGATGCATCAATTAATACCAAAAAATATCTAAATGGTCCACATGATGGGTGAATAGGACCACAAATATCTCCTTGAATCCTTTCCAAAAATTTAGGAGATTTTATATGAACTTTTGTGAAAGATGGTTTTACAATCAATGTATTAAGAGAGCAGGATTTACAATTAAAATCCTTACTCATCAGAAACTTCTGGTTCTGTAATGTGTATCCTTGAGAATTTTGGATTATTCTACTCATCATGGTAGATCCAGGATGTACCAAACGATCATGCCAAAGTGTCACCACACTAGGGTTTACGACAATATATGATTCAATCGTTTTTATCCTTACAAGATACAGTCCAGAAGAAAGAGTCGACAGTTTCTCTAAATCATGCTTCTCGCCAGAAGTATTTAAAGTAATATATAAATATTCTTTCATTATTTTCATCTCTAGTCTCAATGTGGTAACCATTTCGACGAATGTCTTTAAAGCTTAATAAATTTTTCAAAGACTTGGTTGAAAACAATGTGTCATCAATGGTAATTTTTGTACCATTCGGTAATATTATAGTTGCGCTACCAGAGCCTTCAATGAGACTAGATGAACCAGCGATTGTTATTGCATTAGCCTTGTATAACTTCAAGGTCTCAAAATATTTATTGTTTCGAAAGATAGAGTTTGTAGTTCCGCTATCAACAATACATATATCCTCATCATATTTTTGATATTGTCTTTCTGCAATCCAAACCTTATGTACAAAAAAAATAAGACATGAGATTATAATATATTTGTATTATATGAACATGACAGTATTACCTTAATTATTTAAGAAACAAAATAATATATACAAATATAACACTATTCTGGGGAAATTTTGTCAAACTCTTCATCAAGTAGTTTGTCAAATTCAATGGGAGGTAGATCATCAAAGCTACCATCGTATATATCTTTCGGCTGCTGGGACCCAATCTTTTGGAATTTCAAGATTACCGCCGTAATCAACAGGAAATAACTCGGTTTGTGATTCAGTATGATGAATTTCCACTTCATCAACTAGAACATCAGACGCATCTAATCCAGTGCTATAGGAGGAACCACCTATCTCCATCTGGTTCATTTCTGTATTGGTCGTTGATTTCTGTAACGACGCTTGGTAAAGATCTACCAGATGTTTTGCAGTTTTACAGGTCATTTGCCAATGACCTGTCATGCCACATCTATAACATGACATTAGTTTGCATTTCAGATGGTTCATTCAATGCCCTTTTTCCTTTGTCTTGTCAGCTAAATGGATGAGGTCTAGTACTCGAGTTATTGTAACGTCCTCGACGACCATGACCGTAACCACGACCACGTCCACCAGAGTGGTAGACACCATCTCCGTTATTCCAATTTTGACCATTCCCACATCCGCGTCCTCTAGAGTGGTAGCCACCATCTTTGGTATCTATTTGGTGATCGTTGCCACAACCACGCCTTCTAGAGTGGTAACCACCACCTCTATTATTTTTGTTGTAATCGTTGCCACGACCACCTCGTCCATAAGATGTCACATAGGATTCAAATACTTCTGAATAACCTGTTGGACGAGCCTCTTGATTTTTCATAATAACTTCTCTATTTTGTTCCGCAACAAGTAGTCAAGAAATTAAATCAGAATGACATTTAAAATTCATATTTCTGTACTGTTCTTGCAGGTTCATGTTAGATACATGAAAAGTAGAAAATGTTTTCTCCAGCATTTGTTCTTCACTAACAGGGAAATCACAATGTGCCAATTTTGTCGTTATCTTAAACAGAATACAACTATATTCAGAAACAGTTTTATAATTCTGCAGTCTCAGATGCAGCCAGTCATTTTAAGCCTTAGGAAGGATAACTCTTTTTAAATGGTCAAAACGTTTCCTTAATCCGATCCATAACAATAAAGGGTCTCTCATATTTAAATATTCCGATTTTAGATCTTCACATAGATGGTGTCGGATAAAATTCAGTGCAGCCGCACGATTCTGAAAAGTTTCATTATTGCCCTCTGCTATGGTTTTCTTTATATTCATTTTTTCTAAATAAGATTCAACATGAGGACCCCAATTAAGATAGTTCCTTCCTGTTAGGTCAAGAACTGCAAAATTTATATTAGTTAGATTCGACATTTGAAAAGTAATAACACAACTTACTTTGATCTTCAAATGGTCTTAAAGACAACTCCTCGTCTATAACTGGAATTATTTACCCACTTATAGAAACGATCGTGCTGATAACGTAATGTAACTATGTTGGTAATTTATTTGTCTAGTAGTTACCCAAGCTAACTAAGAATGAAAGAAATCTATCCCACTTTATTGCTCAAGAGTTGATAAACACTTTACTGTAATACTATGGTAAAAGTAGTTCTCTTTGTATACACTTAACTTGCACACACACTTCCAACAAAAAAGGAACCAATGTGTATTTATAGCCAAAAAAGAAATGGTTACCACGTTGGCAAATGAGGTGGAGAACATAGGGAGCAAAGACTTATGCTCTAGGCACCTCATGCTCCAAAATCTCATGACTCAACCAACTAACCTGCATGGGATACACATCATGGTGACTCTTTGCCTTAGCTATTAAGGAAACTAATATGGGCAGCCATATATCCATAACATATCCCATATTCTATTGAATTTTCACATACAAATATGATAGACAAACTTCATAAAAAAAAAAATTTGATAGACAAAACATCTCTAGTTTGCTAGTTAACTAAAACTCCCTAAATGTCACAATATATATAGCTGCCCATAAAATTTTTCTGCACTTGTATCATTTTTAGGAGAGATTCCACTCACAACACTTCATAACTTCCTGCATACTTAAAATATCTTTTGTAGAGCTTCGTATCAGATGATAAACTATGCTAAATCAAATACTTCTCTATAAAGAATATGAGTTAATTCCTATTTGGCCCCCTACTTTGTGACCAGTTTCCTTTATGGCCCGCTATCTTCTGTAAATTCAAATATAGTCCCATTTTTTTTTATGTAAATGCCCTAACTACCCTTCTTTTAAATATTTTTTCAAAATAAAATTAAAAATAAAACATTAGTTCCACCTCATTTCCCTCTCCACCACACATCTCTCTCCACGTCACCTCTCTCTCTCTCTCCAACTCACCTCTCTTCCCAACTCACCTCATTTCCCCGATATCGTGGCAAGACCGAGAATTTGGAGGGCTTATGCGAGATTTTGATAGGGACCCTTCGTACTATAATTGATAACTGTAGAACAAAAGCTACATGTAAAATTAAAATAAAATTTGAGATAATTAAAATTTAAATGCTATATTAGATTGTAGTTCAAACTACGAAGCAAATATAACAAAAAAAATTGAAAGAAAAAAGAGTATTAACAACTTAGAATCTTCATCTATGTGATGTTATGTGTCTCAATCCACAATCTTCACTTTAAATATTTTCTTCTTAAACTTTTTGAAGCATTTCTATCTATTAGATCTTCATTATTGATCTTGTCGAAAAATCCATTTTCAATGGAGAGCAAAGCTAACCCATGTCGTCTGTCTTGCAACATAGTCAATCTCAAGTACATTTTTTTGAAATTTTTATTGTTAAAATTTTCTTTTTGTTGATGAAACAGTCGCTGGTATAATTAACAAATTTTAACAATTTAAAAAGACAATAATACATAGATGCAAGATAAGATTTTTATGACAATATTTGTATTCTATGTTCAAGCTTCTAAGTTCTAACATACCTTATGGGAACTAACAATTAAAAATACTCTTGAACAAAAGTAAATATATGTGAAGTCAAAAATTGTTGAAAGTGTACATTTGTTATAGAGGTCTTGTAATTTGTAAATTTTAATGAAGTAAAATCTAATGTTGTATTTTGTATTTCTACCAAAATATCAAGTACCACTAATTTCCATTTGTGGTGATTAGAAGTAGAAATTTAGAGAGGAAAGAAAAGAGTTTGAGATGAAATATGAGTCTGGGATGATATAATCAGTAGTGTTGTGAAAAAAAGAGGGGAAAAAGAAAGATAATGGAAATATAAACCAAGAGATAAAGACAAGAAGAATTAGATTGTATTCTTATTGCTAATGTCAAAAATTGGCTTTCTGTTAATCAGTCAGAGAATTGAGACTTGATGCATGACAGCGTCTGTTATGAATGGATATTCCGTCTGGATGATTGATTCTCCTTCCTCCCGCCCCTGCTCCTTAGAAACCCAGGGGAAAACCTGCAAAGGATTTAGAAACCGCTCTGATACTCAAGACAATCAGATTGATGTTTGCAGTTAAAGAATGAGTATTGAGTGATCATTGTTGATGGGCCTAAAAGATTACCCTAAAAGGTCACCACCCGCAAGTATACGGACGTCAAGTAATAAGATCTGGTATGACCAAGGTCGATCCTCAAAGACTTAGTCAAAATCGTTCTTGATTTAGAATTAGTAAGGTTTTGTTCGAAGTTGATTTGGTGATGAAAAGAAACAATTAAATGCTTAAAGAAAACAAAAAAATACCAAGGATACAAGGAGATCAATGTGGGAGAAATCGTAGAATTTTAGAATCCATCCACGAAACAACTCTAAAGATGATCTAATTCAATAGTCAACCAATTCCTTTTATTACTCGGACCTCAAAACATGAATTTTTGAAAATCTGGAAGATATCTTCATTAAAACGATAAAAACTAAAGATACATGCATCATTCCCTATATACTAATTTCTCGATTAAAATGCATCAACTAAGAAGTATAACCCATCAAAGCAATTTATTTTAAGCATGGAAAATCAACTTAAGATGAATAATAAAGGAATTAATCAAGAATAACGCAAGTAAGACATGAACGACAAAGGACTAATTAACTCGCATTGAGTCACATCTAGAAAGTAATTATATCATGAACTTTATTAAAAACCTAATCAAAGGGAGTTAGTTACACACAATCATTAAAGATTTCATAGAGGGTTTCATTACAAAAATTAAGGTCAAGAGACAAGAAAGAAAGAGGTCACCAAAATGATAGGTATCTTGTTGATGGTGATGACAGATGATAATGGATGTGTATGATGACTATTATCAAAGTCCCACTCACAAAGACAAAGAAAATTTAACACATCAGCTCTTTAATCTCTCTCTTCCAAAAAGACTAATAATTCTTGTCCCTCTCTCTCTCTCTACAATAATTTCTCTATGTTTTTCAATGAATCACAAAATCAAGTTCCTGTCAACTCTCTCTTTCTCTCTCATTCTCATTTACTGTGCATCATAAGGGCAAGGACTGTCGGATGGAGCAATTTACGTGCATGTCGTAGAAGGGTCCGCTGGATCTTTTCGGAAAGACCAAAGTTTGGTAACGTGTAAGTACTGGATCCGTTGCTAAAGAGATCTCGAGCACCATCCCGTGGTTCCCAAAGGTGTACCAAAATTTCAAATTATGGTTCTGGATTTGCTCCACTTATGTCACATGAAGATCAATGTTGATATTTGGTCAACTCGTTTTGACCCAAACTTCCATCCACCATAATTTTCTCATCCGGACTCGGACTTAACTTCCACTTTTGCCGATGGGGTTTGTCTTGGACTCTACTTTTCATTGGGGCATCAACATTGACCAAAATTGGCAGATTACCCTCATCACCAAATGACCAGAATGCCTTAGTTGTAATTCTCCCAATTTTATCCTTTTTTCGAGCTCAACTTCGTAAAAGGCACATGGACAAGAAAACGAGTAATTCATCAGCGTAACTACTCCAAATGGACTAAGTATCCCAAGTTAAGAGATTCACTGGGACATTTTCATGTCTCATCAAACATCCCCAAACTTAGAATTTGCTAGTCTTCGAGCAAAACAGAAAAATAAAACTAGACCCAATTCATCACTTTCATAGGGGATCACGATTGCACTTAGCACGTGCAACAAGCCGTTAAGCCTCTACGTTTCCTTAGAGGACGAGTTTTGTCTCGTGAGGGTTTCTAGTGAATTTACCCACAAAATTCAAAAATATCATAAATTTAGAAGGGTCTAAATCTAACATTGTTTGAAAAATGTTTATCCGCTAGAAATTTTTGAAAGCTAATAGAAATGAAATCCAAATCTAACATTGTTTGAAAAATCCCTTCACTAGTAATTTAGACTCGAAGGGCACGTGACCAGCCAACATGAGTATCATTTCGGTTCTGAACAGACAAGACCTCGATTACTTTCTCAATACATTTTGCCTCGACTCCTGCCTCACGGTCATACACTCAAAAATTTAAGTCACTCAGAAATAGTTCACTCAATGTGCGAGTATGAGCAAGTAGAAAAACTCAACACATTACAAAAGACGGACTAAAATTTTTGTGAACGACTGATCTCATAGGAAGGAAACAACCACTAATAATTAATGGGGAAGCTGAAGGATATATCCGTTCGGTCCGAAGGAGTGTCCTTCGACCAAGGTGGCAATGCGATCAATTTGTCAATTAGGATAACGATGACCATACGGTGAAGATCATCCAGTCCGGTCCAATTAGGGGTCGTAATGCTTTGCTAGAAGCCAACTACGATCGTCGGATCAAGTCGTTGATTTGCGGCTAACA
Organism: Eschscholzia californica; assembly: GCF_041429995.1. Classification (NCBI taxonomy): domain Eukaryota; kingdom Viridiplantae; phylum Streptophyta; class Magnoliopsida; order Ranunculales; family Papaveraceae; genus Eschscholzia; species Eschscholzia californica. Next base: position 24,626,856 of record NW_028238309.1, on the reverse strand, counting down.
TAGACCGGATCCTACAACGGGTTACACATAAGAGTGGTAACTTGATCGGAGAGACTTGACTAGACGGGAACAGGCTAAAGATGGATTGGATCCAACTAGAAAGGCCGAAAAGGTTCGAATGGAGATTCGGAACAAGATAGAAAGAACCGGGCCTAAAAAGGGGTGTTCGGAGGAAGGCTTATTAGGCCGGCCATGTGATGGCCGACCAAGATAAGTGGGCCGACCATAGAAAGCCCATAGTGGGCTGCCCTGGCCGGCCACACTTAAAGGGTTAGCCAAAATACCCCAAAAGGGTATTTGGTAATTATCTTTTCTGCGACCCGAAAATAGAAAGACCTAATCTGAATGAGATTCTAATTAGGGTTTCTCTATATATAGGGTCAGTAGAGAACAGAAAAGGTGTGGATTTTTCTCTAAAAGAAAAATATACAACTCTCTCTCTCTCTCTCAGTATACAACTAGTGGAGAGAGAGGAATACAGAGAAAAAGCTCCCGTTCTATCAATCTAGTCAAGAAGAAGAGTTCTTCTCGACCTTCTAGTAAGTCCTAGCAGTCTGAAAGGAAGGGAGATCAAGTCTATTCACTCGGTGTCTCAAGTAGAGGAGCTACAATTGGAGCTCTCGATCTTCACACGCGATTGGAAAGGTTCGAGGGAAAAACGCGATAAATGTATTTATCCCTCTTCTAGTTCATTGATTAGTTCATGTGTATGATTCTGGGTATTCTAGTGTTAACATATGATGTTTGAGATTCCGCTTAGAACACTAGATAGTGTATTAGATACACACAAAATCCTACAGTGGCATCACGAGCCGGTTGCATGAAACTATCTCTGACTAGTCGAATTAGATTCGAGCTTGATTGATTAGATGATTTTATGTTTAAATATGGATTTAAACATGAAATTGATTAGTTTAAATTAAATTTAGACGTAATCGGATAGAATTTGAAAGTGTTTCAATGGGGAGAACTTTAAAATTTCGAGTTTTTGAAAAGAGTTTTCAAAAAGAAGTTTTAAAATAGATGGTTTTTGAAAAGAGTTTTCAAAATCTGCTGTTTTTGATGAATTTTCATCAAAAACAGCAGCTAAAGTTGGTTAGACAAGAAAACCAGGAAGGGAGAAGGTGTTGTCCAAGAGCCGGACTGACCAGAACGCGTCTGGCCAGTCGCGGACGTCTCGGACGCGTCCCAGTCCTTCCCGGATTGGGAATCCGAGACCATCTCGGGCAGACGCGTCCGAGTTCCTCTCAGACAGAAGACGCGTCCGAGATTGCCAGGACACGTCCACCCGAGGGACTTGCCACGTTCTGGTACGTGCCAATCAGGTCTGACCTTGGCTCGGACCTTGACCGTGACTTGACTAGGTCTAGTCAAAGGGTTCCTTGACCAAGTTTGACTTAAGTCTTTAGAGTTTGACTCGGGTCTTTTGGGCCTTGACTTAAGTGGAAGGTTTCGACTTTTCTTCTTCCGACTTTAACCATATTTTTCCGAAAGCGACCCGGGCCAATCAAAAGCCTAAAACGGAGTTTTTCCAAAACGATTTCAAAATCTTTTAGAATAAAACCAAAACGAGCCATTAGTCCGAATTTTGAGAAAATTAGACTTAAGGCACGTTAGACATAGAGATGTCGGTAGTATCTCCCGAATAGCTATCTAGAACATAGCAAACCTAGATTCGACCTAAGGAAGCGAATCTCATACATACTTGGGTGTTTTATGAGTGTCATATTATTATGTGTGTATGAATGTGAATGCGGGTTCTAGTATGGCCATAGAATTGTTTTATTCTTGTTTTTAATCATGGATGGGTGCCCGATGTAATTAATCTAATTTCAAGTTTTATACGATCTGCGAATCGTTGAGTCTTGTAATTAGAGTTAAGGGTCCAATAGAGTCCATTGAAGAGTCAAAGGATGAGATCGTGGTTCGAGTGGGGGAATTCAATGGAGGTTCGAGGATGGAGATCCAGGCGAACAGAGGCAAAACAAGCAAGAACCTAAGAAGTTTAGATCTTTCAGGTTAGGGGCCATACTAGAATCATGTCTTCTTGATTTATTTTCTCGCGCGCATTTACTTATTTACGTTTTATGTCGTGTATGATTATGTTAGAGTTCACAGTAATGCAAGCATGCTAAAAACGTAAAAGTCCCCAAAAAGAATTTTGAATAATGTCTGCCCAGATTAAGACATCTATTGAGCCCTTGTTCATCGATGGTGGGTCATGCCAAAGCAGGGTGCCATCTTTTACCTCGGGACAATACGGGTAGACCTATGAAGAGGTCTACATGTCTAAATGGTTATTCTCAACGAGTCAGCAAAAGGGTTTTGGATTTCAAGGCAAAAGGATGAATTGAACACATAAGTGTTATTCATCAACCAAGAGTCATAGAAGTATGATCAGTAAAGAGTTACTCACCCAGGAGGGTGGAGTTAAGGGCAGTGCCAAAGTACGCTTAACTCCACAGGAATGGGATCTTGGAATCATATTATTCAAAGGGGGACGGTTTTCATTGAATAATATTGCAAAAACTGTTTTTGCTTAAACATTGAATGTAGTACTTAGCAAAATCCTTATTTTGTTTATGTAGAGTAGAGATGACATATAGTATTAGTTCACATTTAGATATAGATCTATACGACTTTCTAGATTGGAAGGAAGATCAGAGAAGAGTTCTCGATGCTTCGAATGAAGAAAGCGTAATAGAGATACCAGAAAGGGAAGTGGAAGTCGGTGCCTATGTTATAGAGGTCAATTTGGCAGATACGGCTGACTCTCCTTCATGGGTATTTGATACCGGATGTGGAGCACATATAATTTCGGAATTAGATGAGCTCAAGGAGATCAGGTATCTGACAAAGAACGAGATGGTTCTACGAGTCGCAAATAAAGCAAGAGTTGTTGTTGTGGTTGTAGGAACCTATAAGCTTAGTCTAGAGACTGGATTGATATTAGTGCTGCATAATTGCTATTATGTACCCACTATTTCAAGGAACATCATCTCTGTGTCGGTGCTAGACAAAGAGGGATATCATGCAATAATAAAGGACAAGTGTTGTTCTTTATAAAAAGATGAGATGTTCTATACCAGTGCTAGACTACGCAATGGTCTTTATGTTGTGAACATAGAAGACGAAATCCTGAACATAGACACAAAACGACTTCATACTCACGATTTTAACCAAGGCTATCTCTGGCATTGTCGTTTGGGTCACATTAACATGAAACGCATGCAGAAGCTTCATACAGATGGACTTCTGGGATCGTGTGATTTAGAATCATACGATACATGTGAGCCATGCTTAGTGGGCAAAATGACACGATCGTCCTTCAAGGGGAAAGGAGATTGAGTGAGTGAACCATTAGGACTGATACATACAGATGTAAGCGGACCTATGAGTACACTCGCGAGAGGTAACTATCGCTACTTCATAACGTTCACCGATGACTTCACTAGATATGGTTACATATATCTTATGCAGCATAAGTCGGAATCGTTTGAAATGTTCAAACAATTCCAGAACGAAGTAGAGAATCAACTTGGCAAGAAAATAAAAGCCATTCGATCGGATCGAGGTGGTGAATATTTGAGTCAGGAGTTTGAGGATCATCTTAGGAGTTGCGGAATAGTATCCCAACTCACTCCACCAGGAACACCTTAGATGAACGGTGTGTCCGAAAGGAGAAATCGAACCTTGATGGACATGGTTCGATCGATGATGAACTTAGCCGATCTTCCTAACACCTTCTGGGGATATGCTCTAGAAACGGCCGCTTTCACACTAAACCGAGCTCCGTCAAAAGCTGTAGAAAAGACGCCATATGAGTTATGGACTGGAAAGGTTCCAAAGTTGTCTTTTCTCAAAGTCTGGGGTTGCGATGTTTATGTAAAACGTTTACAAGGAGATAAACTAGCACCAAGATCAGACAAGTGTCTCTTTGTTGGTTATTCAAAAGAGACAAAGGGGTATTACTTCTACAACCCATCAGAGAACAAAGTGTTTGTTGCTCGTGATGGTGTCTTCCTTGAAAAGGAGTTTCTTTCCAAGAAGACAAGTGGGAGAAATATAGAGATCGAAGAAATTCGATCCGAGCAATGATGGGCCTAGAAAGGTTACCCTAAATAGGTCTACACCCGCAAGTGCACGGGTGTCAAGTTGTAATAATTTCCGGTAAGACCGGTTCGTTCCTCAGAGACTAAGTGAAACCTATTCTAAGACTTGGAAGTAACACGGTTTTGAAAATGGTTTTGGTTTTGGTGATGAAATAATAAAGAACAAATTAATAAAACAAATTATGATACAATGAACTTAAATGGGGGAGAGGACCTAGGATTTTAGAAATTCACCACATAAAATCACCTTTAGAAACAAATACTTAAAATGGTTAATTCTCTTCTTTTTTATAACTCAGAATTTCGGATAATGAACTATCCTAATTCCGGGAGATGTTTTCGTTAAAACCGAATAAAACATAACAATGTAATCATTTTATTTTAAATAAATAAATCTCTAAACTACTATTTATCAATTAATAAGTATGAACCGTCAAATGATTTAACATAAGCACGATGCATCAAATCGAAAAGTATAAATAGTGAAAAGAAAATCTATTTATCAAACTAAAACGAATTAAACTATGAAGCATTAATCAAGAGTTAATCAATAAAAATTATATCTCTAAAAGATCAAAAATGGGTTGCATCGTAAAACCCTAGATTAGATAAATTAGCTACTCATCACTAACGAGATCATAATCATGGTGGGAGAGATAAAAATTAATAACATTAAAGAAAGAAAAAAATTCGGAGAAGAAAACACCTTTTTTCGCTTTTTTTTCCTTCTGCGCAGCCAAACAGAACCTTAGGGAAAATTGTTTTCTCGTCTTCTCGGAAAATACTTCTCTGTGGGAAAGTTATTTTCCTTACTTGAATTTTCTCTCTCTCTACTGTTTTCTCTTTCTTTCTCTCTCTAAACTTTGTCTTTCTCTCTCTATAAAACTAATATAACTATCTCTTTCTCTATCTGACCGAAACAGAAAAGAAAGAAGAAGAAAAAGAGATTTTAATGGAGTTTTATAATATTAATTCAATCTCTCTCTACAAATCAATAGCTTACTCTCTCTTCAACTCTTTCAATCTGATCTTCTCTCTCTCACAAAGATAAGAATCATAAAGAATAAGAAGAAACAGAGAAGAAAAGCTCCAAAGTTCCTCTCTCTCACTACCTCGGTTTTAGTTGTTAATGGCCGAGTATCCTCTTCTCTCTCTCTAACTTTCTTTTCTCTTTCTTTTGCCGTCCAGAGATTCCTTCCAATGGCCGAGCTCGCTGGTTTTTTTTTTTCTTGGCCGTGAGAAGATGATCCCATCCATAGCTCTCTGACTTTCTTTTGTATTGTCTAACCCGAGAATCTCCTCATCCCGATCACAGCTATCATCTTCCTGATTTCTTTCTAATTAGATAAGAAAGATCTTATCTTTCCATATTCACAAATCCCCTTCCATCTTCAACGTATATAAAAAGAGAAATCTATGTCTTTCCTTCTCGGCTTCATCTTTCTTTCCATAAACTTCTATTCTCTGTCTACTGAATGTAACGAATCCCATCTCTCTCTCTCTTTCCAGTGTTAAATTTCACCTTCCATCTTTCTTCTCTCGGTTATCTCTTTATCAATCTCTTTCTTTCCTTCTCTCCCAGTGTTTCCTTTTCTGTGTTAATTCCCTTTCCAAAAATAAAGGGAGAAGATGAGAAGGGACGTCAAGTACCAGGCAGTCATGCGTTGATGAGTTGGCTAGGAAGAGGTGCGATTCGGCGTTTCGCGGCAAGATAAGAAAGAGTTGCGTAGCGTGTCTGATGAAGCCACGTGACCGGAAATCCCACTAGTCGTTGGATCTCTCATGCACGTACAGAAGCAGTATGTTATCATGTCTCGCGCTACATGAAATCAAAGTGAAGAGCAGATCCCGAATATAACCAGAGAGCCCACCAGAGTTCCCACCAGAGTACCGAAGTTTCACATTAACGTTTAGATGCTTGCCATGTGTCACCTGTTGACTTGGAGAGTGGGTTTTGAACCAAACTTTGACTTGCTCCTATTTTCGCATCCGGACTCCGATTCCACTTCCGCTTTCGCCGATGGACTCGTCTTGGACTCTACTTTCACATGAGCACTAATATTGACCAGAATACCCTTGTCATTAAAATGACCAAAATGCCCCTCAAGTATGTCTTTATCACAATGTTTTCGCATTGAACTCCGTAAATGAGACCTGAGAAAGAAAATCAAACAAATAATCAGAGTAACCGCTCGAACTGGACTAACTAACCCGAGTTAAGAGATTCAAATGAGACTGTTACATGTCTCATCAAACATCCCCAAACTTAGATTTTGCTAGTCCTCGAGCAAAACAGAAAAATAAAACTAAGCCATTTCACCACTTTCGTAGGGAATCACGATTGCACTTAGCACGTGCAACAAGCCGTTAAACCTCTAGGTTACCCTAGAGGACGAGTTTCGTCTCGTGAGGATTTGCAGTGAATATACCCACAAAATTCAAAAATCTCAAAAATGCAAAAGGTTCAAAATATGACATGGACTAAAAATGTTTATCCGGTAGATTTTCGAAAGTTAATAGAAATGAAATCTAAGTCGACCAACCCATACAAATGCTAAAAATCCCTTCACTAGTAATCAAGACTCGAAGTGCACATGACCAGCCAATATGAGTATCATTTCGGTTCAGAACAGATAAAACTTCGATTACTTTCTCAATACATTTCGCCTCGACTACTGCCTCACGGTCATACACTCAAAAATTTAAGTCACTCAGAAATGTTTCACTCAATGTGCGAGTATGAGCATGAAAAAAAACTCAACACATTACAAAAGACAGACTAAATTTTTTGATGAACGACTGATCTCATAGGGAAGAAACAACCACTAATACGGAATGGGGAAGCTTACCAACTCTTCTCACCTGATCTACTTTCTAACAATGCTTCCTAGAGGTCAATAGATATTAAGGATGTGACTAGAACTCCTGAGAACTCGACGTCTTCAAATCTTCAAGAACTACTTCAGGGAATAAACACTTAAACACAACTAAACACTTTTTTTTTTTTCTCTTCTTTCTTTTTCTATTTCTATTTTTTTTTTTTTTTTTTTTTTTCATCCGACTCATAATACAAATACTACTTTCTTCACATTATTCTTTCCTTGGTAATATTCTCTTCATTTTGCTTCATGCCTTATTCTCAGGGTTCTAAATGATGGATGAGGTTCCTATCTTCCTCTAGTTGACACTGTTTTCAAGTTTCTCAGACTACAAGAGAAAGGTTCACTTCCTGATGGCATCCCTAGTGGTTGTAAAATTTGAACTCAGGAGATCAAATGAGCTCTTTTGAATATTGCGAGGTTGAGTAGCTCTTCACTCTACTCGGAGTTAGCGCAGAAGAGATCACTCAAAACAAAAAGAAAGGCTCAGAATCTCACATAGGTTAAGTCTCCACTAATGATCAATCTAGTTCTCTCAGAAATGTCTACTCTTCACCTATCTAACACTCACATGGCTAGTGCACAGACAACTCCAAGACTCGAAATTCATGGAAAAACCTTTAGCAAACTGATAGTCCGACCAACTAAACTCTATAACTATTAACAAGCAAAAACAACTAGACTCACATTTTCAATCAAAAATTTTAAAATTTTGAACCCTTTTGATTTTTTAAAATAAGGACTTAGCAAAAATTTCAATCCCCTATCCCCAAACTTAAACCGAACATTGTCCTCAATGTTCTGAAGACTATGCAAAAATAAAGGGTGAAGGAAAGATATTACCAGATTCAGATGTCCGATGCATGGGTTGCCTCCCAGAAAGCGCTAAGTTTAACGTCTTCAGCCAGACGATACAGATGATTCAACAATCCTTAAGTAACATCTCCATAAACCAATAGGCGAAACATCTGAGGATCTACCCAAGACACGAAGTGATTAGTGAATGATAGTTTCACACTTATGTAAGTATGTTGCAGTACCCGTGAGACTATCGTGATCAGGTAAGAATCCCCAAACTTAGACGACAATAAAGTCGTTAAGTTTGGCCATGGACTAGAAAGGGTATAGTCCTCGTAGAAAGGATCTAAGTATGGAGGAGAAACCAAGTGAGGTATTGCAAAAACTTCTAAACATGCTCCTGAGGGATACGATACAAGAGGATCTAGAGGACTATCAAATACACCCAGAGTTAAACAAGAGGTTTCTAAAATAGGTAAACGGAGTTCTTCCAAAGGAATCACTCGGTTACCAGACTCAAGCTCTACCAAAGTTGGTTCAGATAAACCCTCTATAATTTGTTTGATTATGATGTCATTAGTGTCCTTAAAGAACTCCCGGTCCTTGACTAAGTCAAGCGAGTCATCATTCTCATTTACTAGATTGAGCAGCCAAGATTCATCATCTTCGTTTCTGGAAAGAGTTTCGCGGTTATCCATAAGATTATGGATAAAACGAGGTGTTGATACCGAAGATGACATGACCTCGACTTCTCGCTCCTCTAGAAGTGCCTCGAAAGTTTTGTCAGAACTAACAATTGACTCATACGATGGAAGTGGTGACTCTAAGGTGTGCAAACTAATCGACTCAGATACTAATAAGGAAGTAGACTCTGATATGTTTTCTATCTCATTAATACTAGCTTCCTCATCTAAGCATAAAAGTGCCAATAGAGTTTCTAAAGGATCTCTCGATTGAGTTGTTGGTAATGCATCTTGAACTAATAACTCCACCAAGTTCAACCCACTAAACTCATCTATGTCATCAGGGTGAAGTCCCGCATTAAAAATATTCATCTCCACCGTCATATTTCCAAATGACAATCTTAAAAGACCACTTCTACAGTATATGACAGCATTTGATGTAGCTAAAAATGGTCGACCCAAAATGACAGGGATTTGACTTTGTGTATCATGAACTGGTTCAGTATCTAGGATGATGAAATCTATAGGAAAGATAAACTCACCAACTTTTATCAGAACATCCTCTACTATGCCACATGGTCGCCTAATAGACCGATCTGCCAACTGAAGAACTACTGAAGTAGGTTTTATTTCTCCTAAACCTAATTGTAAGTACACAGAGTAAGGAAGAAGGTTGACACTGGCACCTAGATCTAACAAAGCTCGCTCGATCTTATGGTCCCCTATAGTGCAAGGTAATGTAGGACTTCCTGGATCTTTGTACTTAGGTGGAAGGTTTTGTTGGATGATAGAACTCACTTGTTGAGTCAAGAAGACCTTCTTATGCACATTCATCTTACGCTTTCTAGTACATAGGTCCTTAAGGAACTTAGCGTAAGCTGGGATCTGTTTAATTGCATCTAATAATGGGATATTAATGTTGACTCGTTTAAATATTTCCATTATCTCCTCGAACTGAGACCTCTTCTTTGGCTCTACGAGACGCTGAGGATATGGGGCTCTAGGAATGTAAGGCTCAGGCACTACAGGTGGTTCCTCAGACTCAGGAGTCTTCTCAGGCTCATCACTAGGGACTCTGGTTGGCAAAGAAGAAGGTTCATGATCTACTTCACTATCTTCGGGAACTCCTACCCTATTATCAATTACCCTACCACTTCTAAGGGTGGTTACTGCATTGGCTTGATCCATTGGTTGTTTACCTAGTGTACCTTTTGGGTTTTGCTCAGTTTGACTAGGAAACATACCCTTTTCTCTCTGGCTAAGGGCTTCTGAAAGTTGACCTACCTGGATTTTCAGACTATTCAAGGATTGGTTGGTCTCTACTTGGCTATTAGCCAGTTTTATGAAGGCCTCCTCTAGAGAGTTCTTGTTCTCCGGAGGATATTGTGCACTAGGCTGAGCATAGGGATTCCTAGAGGCATTAAACTCAGGAGGATTTATTGAACTGCTAGGTTGACTATGGTTTTGACCCCTGGACCAAGAGAAATTGGGATGATTTCTCCAACCTGGATTGTACGTGTTGGAATAAGGATCATACTTCTGACGATTGTCTGGCCTAGAGGTTTGATAAAGAAAATTGGCATGTTCTTTTTCGGCGAGTTTAAGTTCTGACTCATCAACTCTATAGATGCCACCTTTATTTGGAGTAATATTTGTCCTAGTAGGAGGTCCTCTAGAAGTTTCCCATTGGTGGGATTTCTCAGCTAATTCTTCTAAAAAGGCCATGCAATCATCAGCACTCTTACCGATAAACCCGCCATTACAGAATGACTCTACCATGGATGTAGTTGAATAATTTAGTCCATCATAAAGAATCTGGACTAGTCTCATTTTTTCAAAACCATGATGTGGACACTGCAGTTCAAGTTCTTTGAACCTCTCAAGATAGTTATAGAGAGACTCTCCTTCTTGTTGCACAAAACTGTTAAGACTTTGCCTTAAAGTGATAGTTTTGTGTTTAGGGAAGAATTTCAGAAGGAACAAATTGCTTAATTCTTCCCATTTAGTAATGGAATGAGGTTGTAAGGCATACAACCAAGATTTTGCTTTCTCTTTTAAAGAGAAAGGGAACAACCTAAGTCTCAAAATTTCATCAGGCATATTGGGGAGATTCATAGTCCCACAGATTTCTTCAAAATCCCTAACATGGTGGTAGGGGTTCTCGTTCTCAACCCCATGGAAGGTAGGGAGCATTTGAATAATGCTCGGCTTCAACTCGAAGTGAGTCGTGGAGTGGGGTAACCTTATGCTTGATGGTTGACAAGTTCTAGTAGGATTCATATAATCCCTGAGTGTCATAGGTGGATTTCCATCCCTGGCTTGGTTTAGATTTTCACCCATAGTGTCACTCAAAGAGAGATTGGCTAGAAGATTACTTAGATAAGTTTCTCTACTAATGAAACGACCTCTCTTATCACGATATCTATCGGGCATAAACTAGAGCCCAATGACCAAGGATATTCTCAACAAAGCTCTATTTTTTTTTTTTTTTTTTTTTTTTTTAATTGAAAACCGAGGAATCACTACGAAGACCCTAGAGGAAAGCAAACACAATCAGTCTGACTCCACCAAGCAACCTAAACAGAATCTAGACAGACAAGTTGGTCAGATTCACCCTAAAAATCTAGACAGCTCCTACTTCGTTACAAAGCTTGAACTATAATTGTTATGAGGGTTACTCCGTCAAAGTAACACGGTCAAACAATTCTTGGTGACGACCAACGATGAACGTTGTGATAGCCGTCCAACCTTCGGTAGCGTTGCCTCTTCTCGAGGTGACCTTTTAAAGAATTGATTAACACTTTCCTTTGAGGAATGCCCAAATAAAAATCAAGTCCCTGAATTGTTCCAAAGATCCTATGAGCTCGTCACCTTAGGGGCTGATGTCTAAATCAAATTTTAGTTTTTAGGTGAGGTTTAGGATCTTGAATGTTGTTACCTATTTGGGCAAGAGAACGGTGATGAAATCCGTCTCCTATCTTTCAATTGGGTTATTGCCCTTACTAGAATGCTTATACTAAACAATTCGATCAAGCAATTAGGCACACAAAACACACAATTACCCACTGACAGGGGCTTCGTGGGTGATTAGAGAAATTACCTCCCGTTCAAGACGGGCGATGACCCTTGCAGACGACCCGGGCCACTCTCCCGTGAGTGTTCGAACCCGAGGCTTCGTTTTGGTTTTCGGTTACAATTTATAAAGCCCTCCAATTTAGGGTCAAAACTTTAATACAAAAAAAAAAACTAGAAAGTCTAAAAGTCTCTCTCTCACCAAAAATAAAAAATACTAAAAATAAAATGTAAATTTTCCTTCTTGAGCTCCTCTCCTTGTTGCGCCTTTTCCTTCGCTCCTTAGCGTTCTACACACCAAAAATGGAAAAACAAGTCAAAGTGTCCAAAAATAAAAACTTACCAAAAATAAAACTTTCCAAATATAGAAATAAGATAAGACAAATTCAAACTTAGTCCCCGGCAGCGGCGCCAAAAACTTGATGGGCCTAGAAAGGTTACCCTAAATAGGTCTACACCCGCAAGTGCACGGGTGTCAAGTTGTAATAATTTCCGGTAAGACCGGTTCGTTCCTCAAAGACTAAGTGAAACCTATTCTAAGACTTGGAAGTAACACGGTTTTGAAAATGGTTTTGGTTTTGGTGATGAAATAATAAAGAACAAATTAATAAAACAAATTATGATACAATGAACTTAAATGGGGGAGAGGACCTAGGATTTTAGAAATTCACCACATAAAATCACCTTTAGAAACAAATACTTAAAATGGTTAATTATCTTCTTTTTTATAACTCAGAATTTCGGATAATGAACTATCCTAATTCCGGGAGATGTTTTCGTTAAAACCGAATAAAACATAACAATGTAATCATTTTATTTTAAATAAATAAATCTCTAAACTACTATTTATCAATTAATAAGTATGAACCGTCAAATGATTTAACATAAGCACGATGCATCAAATCGAAAAGTATAAATAGTGAAAAGAAAATCTATTTATCAAACTAAAACGAATTAAACTATGAAGCATTAATCAAGAGTTAATCAATAAAAATTATATCTCTAAAAGATCAAAAATGGGTTGCATCGTAAAACCCTAGATTAGATAAATTAGCTACTCATCACTAACGAGATCATAATCATGGTGGGAGAGATAAAAATTAATAACATTAAAGAAAGAAAAAAATTCGGAGAAGAAAACACCTTTTTTCGCTTTTTTTTCCTTCTGCGCAGCCAAACAGAACCTTAGGGAAAATTGTTTTCTCGTCTTCTCGGAAAATACTTCTCTGTGGGAAAGTTATTTTCCTTACTTGAATTTTCTCTCTCTCTACTGTTTTCTCTTTCTTTCTCTCTCTAAACTTTGTCTTTCTCTCTCTATAAAACTAATATAACTATCTCTTTCTCTATCTGACCGAAACAGAAAAGAAAGAAGAAGAAAAAGAGATTTTAATGGAGTTTTATAATATTAATTCAATCTCTCTCTACAAATCAATAGCTTACTCTCTCTTCAACTCTTTCAATCTGATCTTCTCTCTCTCACAAAGATAAGAATCATAAAGAATAAGAAGAAACAGAGAAGAAAAGCTCCAAAGTTCCTCTCTCTCACTACCTCGGTTTTAGTTGTTAATGGCCGAGTATCCTCTTCTCTCTCTCTAACTTTTTTTTCTCTTTCTTTTGCCGTCCAGAGATTCCTTCCAATGGCCGAGCTCCCTGGTTTTTTTTTTTCTTGGCCGTGAGAAGATGATCCCATCCATAGCTCTCTGACTTTCTTTTGTATTGTCTAACCCGAGAATCTCCTCATCCCGATCACAGCTATCATCTTCCTGATTTCTTTCTAATTAGATAAGAAAGATCTTATCTTTCCATATTCACAAATCCCCTTCCATCTTCAACGTATATAAAAAGAGAAATCTATGTCTTTCCTTCTCGGTTTCATCTTTCTTTCCATAAACTTCTATTCTCTCTCTACTGAATGTAACGAATCCCATCTCTCTCTCTCTTTCCAGTGTTAAATTTCACCTTCCATCTTTCTTCTCTCGGTTATCTCTTTATCAATCTCTTTCTTTCCTTCTCTCCCAGTGTTTCCTTTTCTGTGTTAATTCCATTTCCAAAAATAAAGCGAGAAGATAAGAAGGGACGTCAAGTACCAGGCAGTCATGCGTTGATGAGTTGGCTAGGAAGAGGTGCGATTCGGCGTTTCGCGGCAAGATAAGAAAGAGTTGCGTAGCGTGTCTGATGAAGCCACGTGACCGGAAATCCCACTAGTCGTTGGATCTCTCATGCACGTACAGAAGCAGTATGTTATCATGTCTCGCGCTACATGAAATCAAAGTGAAGAGCAGATCCCGAATATAACCAGAGAGCCCACCAGAGTTCCCACCAGAGTACCGAAGTTTCACATTAACGTTTAGATGCTTGCCATGTGTCACCTGTTGACTTGGAGAGTGGGTTTTGAACCAAACTTTGACTTGCTCCTATTTTCGCATCCGGACTCCGATTCCACTTCCGCTTTCGCCGATGGACTCGTCTTGGACTCTACTTTCACATGAGCACTAATATTGACCAGAATACCCTTGTCATTAAAATGACCAAAATGCCCCTCAAGTATGTCTTTATCACAATGTTTTCGCATTGAACTCCGTAAATGAGACCTGAGAAAGAAAATCAAACAAATAATCAGAGTAACCGCTCGAACTGGACTAACTAACCCGAGTTAAGAGATTCAAATGAGACTGTTACATGTCTCATCAAGCAACAAACTGACACCGTTGTACCGATGTCAGAAGTCGCGATTCCTAACTATTCAGAGCCAATAGAAAAGGGAACAGAGGAAGAGATGGTAGATCTCGAAGATCCTCCCGCGCAAAGCGAATGTGATTCGCAAGAGAACCCTCAAGGATTTGAGAGTGTCTCACCTGTTGTTCAAGCCCCGCGTAGGTTCGCAAGGCTGATTGAATTATCTCAACGACAAGAGGTCTTGTTGATAGAAGATAATGAACCCAGCACCTACAAAGAAGCTATGACGAGCCCAGACTCCGAAAAATGGCTGGGAGCCATGAAATCCGAAATGGAATCCATGTCTGAAAATCAAGTTTGGAACTTGGTTGATTTGCCCGATGGAGTAGAACTCATTGGATGCAAATGGATTTTCAAGATGAAAACAGACAAGGATGGAAATGTAAGCGTTTTCAAAGCTAGACTCGTGGCAAAAGGTTACAGACAAGTCCAAGGAATAGACTACGAAGAAACCTTTTCCCCTGTCGCAATGCTTAAGTGCATTAGGATTATTCTAGCAATTGCAGCTCATTACGATTATGAGATATGGCAAATGGATGTCAAAACCGCCTTCCTGAACTGAAAACTGGAAGAGGATGTGTACATGACACAACCTGAAGGTTTTGAGGACTCCAAAAACGCTGGAAAAGTTTGCAAGCTTCAAAGGTCCATTTACGGGTTGAAGCAAGCAAGTCGGAGTTGGAATCTTCGATTCGACGAGAAAATCAAAGAGTTTGGTTTTTGAAGAACGAAGAAGAATCTTGTGTATACAAGAAAGTTAGTGGGAGCAACCTAGTTTTCTTGGTCCTGTATGTAGATGACATACTGAACGTTGGAAATAACATTCCTATGCTTAACTCCGTGAAAGAGTGGCTTAGGAAGTATTTTTCAATGAAAAACCTAGGAGATGCAGAATATATATTGGGCATCAAGATCTATAGAGATAGATCGAGGAAGATGATTGGACTCAGTCAAGAAACTTATATTGATAAGATTCTTCGGAGATTCAAGATGGAAGACTCTAAGAGAGTATTCCTACCCATGACACATGGCACGATGCTAAGCAAGACTCAGTGTCCCCGAGATCCTGATGAGCTAGCATACATGAAGAAGGTGCCTTATGCTTCGGCAATAGGATCAATCATGTACGCCATGGTCTGCACTCGCCCAGACGTCTCATATGCCCTGAGCATGTGTAGTCGTTACCAATCTAATCCAGGTGAGAAACACTGGACCGCAGCCGTACTTGAGAAGGACGAAGGATCACTTCTTGGTTTATGGCGGGAAAGATGAACTAATCGTGGAAGGCCATGTGGATGCGAGCTTCCAAACGGACAAAGATGATTTCCGATCGCAGTCATGTTACGTCTTTTGTCAAAACAGAGGAGCAGTAAGCTGGAAAATCTCAAAGCAGACTACTGTAGCAGACTCTACCACAGAAGCAGAATACCTAGCCGCTTCGGAAGCAGCCAAGGAAGGAGTTTGGATAAAGAAGTTTATCTCCGAACTTTGTGTCGTTCCTAGCATAGAAAATGGGGTTACTCTATATTGTGACAACAATGGAGCTATTGCCCAGGCTAAGGAACCAAGAGCACACCAGAAGTCCAAACATATTCTAAGGAAATACCACGTGATTAGGGAAATCACTGAGCGAAAAGATGTGGTCATTTGCAAAGTAGATACGGACGACAACGTTGCCGATCCGTTAACTAAACCACTGCCTCAGCCCAAGTATGAGAGTCATAGAAGGGGCATAGGTATAAAGCGCATCGATGAATGGCTTTAGGTTGTAATTGGATTAATGAAAGGAGTTTCATGTAATCAATTAACTACATTCAATAAAAGAAATAAATAAGTTATTTCTGTCATTAAATAATGGTTTAGTGTTTAATTGACAGTCCAAAAATAATGAAGCATTCCAAGTAGGTTTATCAGATATGTGATCTGGTAAATGGAACCCTACTATGTGAACATGGAATAGATTCATTATTAGGTCCCTAGTCCAGGTCATTGTATGGACAACAATGACTCATGAAGACTAGCATGGGAGATTGACTGATAGCGCAGTTTTATGGGCTATAGGAATATAGTATTTAAGTCAATTACATGGGTGTATGATTGGGGAATATACACTGGATAACCCAAACATGAGAGTTCTTCAAGGAGTTGAAAAACGTCACGAACTCTCATAGGCAAGATTGGAGAGATTCCTTAAACATGAGTACTCCACTCATCTTATGTAAGGAATGTCGAACTTTGGTACCGTCAAACGCTGTGCCGTAAAAGGAGGTTATAAAGGCGGATTATTGGGGGAGACAGGATAGACATGAAGTTAAGTGGGAGTACAAGACTGGATGATGTCCTCCTATTGAGTTAGGATAAGTATCTCCGGGCCACTTGAGGAGGAGCAACTGGAAAATGTGTGGCCATACTCAAATGGGTTAATGGTTAATCATTTGTATTGACTGTTGTTCTCCAGATCAAGAAAGTCTGAAGGATATGACGTATCATATGAGATACGAAGTGACATGGGAATCGAGCATTGCACTTGTTTAAAGTACAAGTGGGAGACTGAAGGATATATCCGTTCGGTCTGAAGGAGATGTCCTTCCGAAGGAGTGTCCTTCAACCAAGATGGCAATGCGATCAATTTGTCAGTTAGGATAACGATGACCATATGGTGAAGATCATCCAGTCCGGTCCAATTAGGGGTCGTAATGCTTTGCTAGAAGCCAACTACGATCGTCGGATCAAGTCGTTGATTCGCGGCTAACATAGACCGGATCCTACAACGGGTTACACATAAGAGTGGTAACTTGATCGGAGAGACTTGACTAGACGGGAACAGGCTAAAGATGGATTGGATCCAACTAGAAAGGCCGAAAAGGTTTGAATGGAGATTCGGAACAAGATAGAAAGAACCGGGCCTAAAAAGGGGTGCTCGGAGGAAGGCTAATTAGGTCGGCCATGTGATGGCCGACCAAGGTAAGTGGGCCAGCCATAGAAAGCCCATAGTGGGCTGCCCTGGCCGGCCACACTTAAAGGGTTAGCCAAAATACCCCAAAAGGGTATTTGGTAATTATCTTTTCTGCGACCCGAAAATAGAAAGACCTAATCTGAATGAGATTCTAATTAGGGTTTCTCTACATATAGGGTCAGTAGAGAACAGAAAAGGTGTGGATTTTTCTCTAGAAGAAAAATATACAACTCTCTCTCTCTCTCTCAATATACAGCTAGTGGAGAGAGAGGAATGTAGAGAAAAAACTCTCGTTCTATCAATCTAGTCAAGAAGAAGAGTTCTTCTCAACCTTCTAGTAAGTCCTAGCAGTCTGAAAGGAAGGGAGATCAAGTCTATTCACTCGGTGTCTCAAGTAGAGGAGCTACAATTGGAGTTCTCGATCTTCACACGCGATTGGAAAGGTTCGAGGGAAAAATGCAATAAAGGTATTTATCCCTCTTCTAGTTCATTGATTAGTTCATGTGTATGATTCTGGGTATTCTAGTGTTAACATATGATGTTTGAGATTCCGCTTAGAATACTAGATAGTGTATTAGATACACACAAAATCCTACAGAAGCTTACCAACTCTTCTCACCTGATCTACTATCTAACAGTGTTTCCTAAAGGTCAATAGGCTCTAATAGTAAACCAGAATTCCTAAGAACTCGACGTCTTTCAATCTTCAAAAACTACTTTAAAGGATAAACACTTCAACAAAACTAAACAATTTTTTTTTCCTTTTTCTTTCTTTTTTTTCGGTTTTTTTTTTTGATTTTTTTTTCATAATACAAGAATCACTTTCTTGGTACTACTCTTTCCTTGGGTAAAAATTCTCTTTACTTTGCTTCATGCTTTATTCTCAGGGTTCTAATCAATGAATGAGGTTTCTATCTTCATCTAGTTGACATTGCTTTTAAGTTTCTCAGACTATAAGAGTAAGGTTTGCTTCCTGAGGACATCCCCAGTGGTTGTAAAATTTGGACTCAAGATATCCACTGAGTTATTTTTAGCATTGCGAGGTTGAGTAGCTCTTCACTCTAGTCGGAGTTAGCACAGAAGAGATCACTCAAAACTACATAGAAAGGCTCAGAATCTCACATGGGTTAGGTCTGCACTAATGATCAATCTAGTTCTCTCAGAAAAGTCATCTCTTTACCTATCTGACATTGACAAGGCTAGTGCACAGATAACTTCAAGACTCGAAATTCATGGAAAAACCTTTAGCAAATGGATAGTAAGACCAACTAGACTCTATAACTATTAACAACAAAAAACAACTAGAATCACCTTTTCAATCCGAATTTTTTTAAAATTTTGAACCCTTTTGAATTTTTGAGAATAAGGACTTAGCAAAAATTCAATCCCTATCCCCAAACTTAAACCGAACCTTGTCCTCAATGTTCTGAAGACTATGCAAAAATAATAGGATAAAGGAAAGATATTACCAGATTCAAACGTCCTAAGCATGGGTTGCCTCCCAAAAAGCGCTAAGTTTAACGTCTTCAGCCAGACTAAACCGTTGATTTGA
Source organism: Eschscholzia californica (assembly GCF_041429995.1). Taxonomy (NCBI): domain Eukaryota; kingdom Viridiplantae; phylum Streptophyta; class Magnoliopsida; order Ranunculales; family Papaveraceae; genus Eschscholzia; species Eschscholzia californica. The sequence goes on along the minus strand of NW_028238309.1, from coordinate 24,608,068 downwards.
CAAAATAGAAAGAATTTATACCTACTGGATTACGGATATGTGACTAACTTGTAGGGTTGTGGTGTCACCTAGTGTTCTAAGCGGAATCTCAGACATCTCATGGCTAACACTAGTATGGTCCCAAGATCATCATGCATAAGCTAATAATTAACTAAGAGTTAGAGATTACCTTAATCGTTAGTTTTCCCTCGAACCTTTCCAATCAAATGCGAAGACCAAGAGCTCCACGTGTTGCTCCTCTACTCAAGACACCTGAATGATCTACTTGATCTCCCACCTTATAGCTAGTTAGAACTCCAATGGTGGTTTGATACGAAGAACACCTTCTTCTTTATTGACTAGTTAGATAGTTTGGGAATTAGCTCACTTTCTCTTCTCTGCTTGATGTTGTAGAGTAAGAAAGCTTATTGAGAAATTCCACACCTTATTCAAGTCCTTAAGAGACCTTATATAGAGTTCTAAGTTAGACTCCAACATAATTAGATTCCTAAAAAGTCCATTTTGAATAAGATTAAGGAAACTAGTTTCTATTTTCTCTAATCCCTTAGATGTGGCCGCCCCATGCATACCATCACTTCTAGATATGGCCGGCCCCTGATGGGCTCCCTAATGTGCATGGTCGGTCCACCTATTGGGCTCAAAACACCCTTTCGGTGCCCCGACCCAAAATCTCTCTTTTCGGGGCTTTTGTGCTATCTTTGTCTAAACTTATTTTAGACCTATGAGACATGTTTATGGGACTCTCCCATGATTATGTGTCTCATTCCCACTAGTCATATCATCCGATTAAATACACACTCTTATGTGTAACCCGATGTAGGATCCGGTCGAAGTTAGCCGCGAATTACTTCATAATTCGACGATCGTAGTTGGTTTCTAGCTAAACACTACAACCCCTAAATCAACCGGACTTGATGATCTTCTTCATCAATTATCCTATCCGACAAATTTCTTGCATTGCATCTTTGGTCGAAAGACATCTCCTTCATAACTGTAAACCAATAATCGAAACATCTTTGGGTCCACCCAAAACACAAAATTTTTAGTGAGTGGTAGTCTCACATTTGTCTCAATTCTTGATAGTGCATGTGAAACTATCAAGAAAGAAGGGCAATCCCCAAACTTAGATGACAATAAGGTCGTTAAGTTTGGAAATGCAATAGAGAGATTGCAGATTGTATAAAATGGGTCTTCATATGGATGATCGACAGAGAGTGCTTCAAAATCTACACATGTGTTTTAGGGACAAAATGCAAAGTAATCTAGAGGACTATCAAGGATACCCGAACGTAAACTAGAGGTCTCTAAAACAGGAACTTCGGGTTCTTCTAAAGGAATAACTCGATCCAACTCAAACTCCCTAGATGTCGAGTTAGATAATCCTTCTATACTCTCTTTTATCTCGATGTAATCAGGGTCCTCGAAGAATTCTAGATCTTCACCAAAGTCAAGTGAGTCAATGGTCCTATTTAACACATTGATCAACCATGATTCATTGTCCTTAAGCGAGTGAGACGTCTTCAAATCATCTTCAACTCTAGCAAACTCTTCATTTTGGTCAGAAGGGATTTCAACTTTGGTACTACGAGAGGATATTTCATTATTAGGTTCCATCGTTTATGAGATTTTAGGCTCAGTAACGATATTTTTGGGTGGACTATACTCCTCTAAAATTGTATCCTCATCATCATCGTACACAGGGTACTATGTATTGCACTCTATATTATCCTCGTAATCCTCTTCTATAACACTGTGTTTCTTGTAGAGTTCTGCAAATTTTCTCACTATTTTTTTCTACATTCTGACAAAACTCGAAAGTACTCTTTTTAAGATCACTAATAATTTGGACTAAAAATGGTGATGCTAAAGATGAAGGGTTAATAGTTTCAATGTTATCCCATTGATGTTGAGACACGTTTGAAACATAAGACTCTCCATTACTCCTCCTTAGCATACTAATAGTTTGGTGCTACAAAGATGAAGAGTCGACAGTTTCACCGTTATCCCATTGAGGTTCAGACACGTGTGTAGCATAAGGCTCTCCATTATAATGCATGTAAGATGATCTACCAGGATATCTATAATCAGACTCATAACCTTCTTAAGGTTGACAATAATCCCAACTATCATCATTATGCAAATTATAGCTAGGTTGATGAACACTATTTTGACCATTTGCTAAGTACCACCATGGTAGATTTGAAGAACTTTCATCTCTTCTGTCATTATGTTGGGACCAAAATTTATCCATCTCTCTTCAAATTTTTTTCAAAAAACAAGGAACCACTACGAAGATCCTATAGGAAAACAAACACAATCAAGTTGACTCCACCAAGCAACCTAAGCAAAATCTAGCAACAGGTTGATTAGACTTACTTAGTGAATGGGTTAGTCAGATTCACCTAAAAGTCTAGACATACTCCTACTTCGTAACAAAGCTTGAACTGTAATTGTTATGAGGGTTACTCCATCAAAGTACTACGGGCAAGCAATTCTCCAGGAGATAGCCAACTATGAAAGCTGTAATAACTGTCCAACCTTTGGAAACGTTTCCTCTGCTCGAGACGTACGACCTTTGAAAAGAATGCTCGACACGTTCCCTTTAGGAATGCCCAAATAAAAATCGAGTTCTAAAATTGTTTGCAAAGATCCTATGAGCTCGATACCATAGGGCCAATGTCTAAACCAGATTATAATTTAAGTGAGGTTTGGGATTCACAATGTTGTTACCTAAATGGGCAGGTGATCGGTGATGAAATCTGACTCCTATCTTGTAATGGGATTGTGCCCTTACTAAAGATGATTAAACAAAGAAGTTCGTCAAATCAATTAGGAACACAAAACACACACAAGTACTCACTAACAGGGCATTCGTGGGTGACCAAGAAAAGTTACCTCCCGTTCAAGACATGCGACGATCTTTGCAGACGACCCGGGCCACTCTTCCCTCAAGTCTAAAGTCTCTCTCTCACCAAAAATAAAATAAAATAATGTAAATTTCTTCTTTTCGACCCCTCCTGCTTGTTGCGCCTTCCCCTTTGCTCCTTAGTGTTCTGTAGATCAAAAATAGAGAAGCAAGTCAAAGAATTTAAAAAGTCAAAAGTTACAACAAACAGAAAAATTCCTAAAATTACCTAATTCGAGATAAAAAAATTAATTTAATCCCCGATAGCGGCACAAAAAACTTGATGGGCCTAAAAGATTACCCTAAGGCCGTGTTTGGCACGCGGGAATCGCGTAGGACACATTCCCGACTACTGTTTGGCTCGCGGGAATACAGGGGGAGTCCTATTCTTGGAAGAATGAGATTCCCTCCAAATGAGGTAATAGCAAACCCAGGGAGGGAGGTGGGTTTGTGATTCCCATTCCCGGGAATGATTTGATTTAATATTTCTAGACAAAATTATCCTTGATAAAATATTAGAATGACTAGTATTAAAATCGTCATTCTCATAATTACTAAAAAATTAAAACCTAGGGTTTCAACCACCACCATAGCAACACACTCTCTCTCTCTCCCACCCTCTCGCTCGAGCGTAACTCTCCCTCTCTCTCTCTCTCTCTCTCTCCTCTCTTGCTTTTTGTTCATTAAAAATCAATTCCATAACGTTTAAAAAAATTAGTTGAGACCTTATTTATTTTAAATAAATCTTTAAATAACAATTAAATTAGTGTATTACGTTACTATTTCATATCTATAAATTTGAATAGACAATACTAATTAAAATATATATAACAAAGTTGACCTATAATTTATGTAGTTTAAGTAAAGGATATAACAGGACTTTCGTAAAATTTACATTCCTATTCCTACACAATCCAAACAACAACTTAGGGATCCATCAGGAATTAAATTCCCATTCCTGGTCGAACCAAACATTAAACCAAAATAATTTGATTCCCGGGAATCGCAATACGGGAATGTGATTCGCGGGAATGACATTCCATTCCCGCACGCCAAACATGGCCTAAAAGGTCACCACCTGCAGGTATACGAGCGTCAAGTAATAAAAACCGGTAAGACCATGGTCGATCCTCAGAGACTTAGTCAAAATCGTTCTTGATTTAAAATTAGTATGATTTTGTTCGAAGTTGATTTGGTGATGAAAAGAAACAATCAAATGCTTAAAGAAAACAAAAATATACCATGGATACAAGGAGATCAATGGGGAAGAAATCCTAGAATTTTAGAATTTGCTGCCGGGAACAGGAACTATTAGTCTTTTTGTGAGAGAAATATTAATGAGAATTAGATAGAGAGAGAGAGAGACATTAAAATGTCTCATGTGAACTTCAAGTTGCAGTTTAGAACTTGGAAGCAAGCAAGGATAGCTACAAGAGACTATAACTAACATAGAAATGGTCTTATGCTGAATGACTAATTTGTTATCGTTTATGTGACACCTCAAGCCTTATCAGTTATTTATATTTTCCTTGTTTTAGACACCAGTTCCAAGTCCATTGGTATAAAATTATGTTCTTGAAGAAGCCTCCATGAGCCCATCCAAAAGTCATCGACACTTATTAAACTTGAGCGCACACCTATAAGCTCGGCTCCAAATCTCTCGAGTGTTGTGGAACTATTACAATCCCTTACCGTCGATGACGAGTCATCCTCAAATTTGATACCATTATAACGCTTAAGTCTTAGCAGTTATCGATATTGTCCCTGCGTTAGACACCTAGACCCAAATCAATGGGCGTGGGATTTTGTTTCTAACAAAGACCTCGACACTTACGAACCTTGAGCCTACACCTACAATAAGGTACATGGGGCAATCTTTTTATTATAAAAATTATCAAAATTTTGATCGGTCTATCCATCATAACTTATATTATTATGGTACCAAAAATTGTTTGAGATATCTTAATTTGATGTTCAGTATAAATGTTTACAAGTACAAATTTCATCATCTATAAGTAGTCCAAGATACACATCTTGGACAATGCTTTTAGCTTATGGGACTTCTGAATTTTAAAGTTTTTCATCAAGTCTCATTTATAAAATATTGTTTATCTAATATGTAAGCTTTGGTGTATCGTAAAAGATGAAAACTTCGATATTTTCCATTCACATTCCCTTTGGAAACCTCAAGATTTTTATTCATTTTGAAATTGAAAAAACGTTTCAAAACTGATGTGCCTATCCTTTCTCTCTCTCCTATAGCCGACTAGAGAATCTCCAACCTCGCTAGAAAGCCACCTCGTTCTCAAACAAAAATGGGCAAACCATTTAAGTCTTCATCATCATTCGACATTGTCTCAAGTTTGGTTCATCTTATTTGCATCCTCCTTCTTGCTTTCATCCTTCAAGGGTTAAGAAATTGTGTTTCGAGCTAGGTATTAACCATCTTCATTATTATTGAAAAAGGAGTTTCTAAAAATTGGGTCTGAAGATCAAATTGATCTTCTTTGAGCTTGCAACTCTAAACTAAAGTTTGAGAAAGTTTTGAAAAAAATGGATTTGAAACCTCTGCTTAAGAACCCAAAGCTCCTCCCTTCATAACTCTAAACTAAAGTTTGATCCTTTATCAGGGCCGACCCAGGCGACAATATCAGTACATGGGTGAAAAGTATAGTCAAAGACGAATCCGTAGGCGAAAACGGAAGTCAAAACGGAGTCCTGACGAGAAAGAGATAGAAATACGAAGATTTGAGGAAATCCAGTACACTTTCGGTCACGGTTTTGGTTGTGGGATGATGGTAGATCACGTGGCACAAATCAGGAGGCCGACACATCGTAATTTCGATGTAACGTAAAGCATCCAATCACTTTTCCAGGGTGCATTATTCAGTGTAGCGCACTGCAACTTAATCCCGTAGTTCTCGCTTGCCACCTGTCTCGAGGATTCGTGATTTCAAGATCCAAAGGTTGCTGAGTCTTGGTGCAACTTAATCCAACAGTCTTGTTACACCTTAGCTTTCGAATTAAAACTCTAGCGAACAGTAGACACGTGGCTCCTCTTTTCTACACAAGTCCCTCTTGGAATTACGAATTGCTCCTCCTTTTTTGTCCAACCTAATTTTCAGCCTATAACTAGTTAACAATTGCCTTTCTTTTCACCACAACTTCCTCCAGAAATTCCAGATTTACCCTTATTGATTTCCAACTAATAAGAAACTTCCTTGCATAAAATCTAACCCAAACATCTTCATTTTACCCTCCTCAACCTTATATCTTAAAACCCTAACCACAAACCAATATAAATACTAACTCTTTTCTTCTCATTCTTGAGCAGACTTGGGTATCCGTCTCATTTTCTCTAACCCTTTCTCTCTTACTACTACTTTTTTTCTCTCTCTCTACCTCTTTTTCTAGTTCTAACAACAAAAACCCTAGCCTCCATATTACTCCTATCCTAATTTCGTCTCAATTCCTTTCTAATCTATCTTCCTTTCCAAATCTTTCTCTTCTCTTCTCACAATTTTTTTCCTTCTTCATTTTCTTTTCTAAATCTAATTTCTCTCATCAACCAAAATCTAGTAATTGGAATTTGGAGCATAATTTGGATCATACTTGGAGAGCATTTGGAGCAAGGATTTGGGTGATTTCTTTTCTTTGTCTCATTTATTTCCATGTATTTTGTTTTATCAATGTATATGTCTTTAAATTCAATGAGTAGCTAATCTTGTATCTAGGGTTTTAGAGGAAATCCATACTTGATATATTTGAAATATGTTATTAATTAATGAAATCCTTTAATTGAGCCTTAATGTCTATTGATTGTCTTCACACTAGATATTATAATATTTTCATTGTTCATGTTTCATAATTAGATATCTCATGCTTTCATTAAGTTGTTAGAGTGAATATGCTTATTAGATGATGAATGATAGTTAAATGAGTATAGTCTTTATAGGATTGTCAATTAGAAATACATGCTTATGAAATGTGTTAATAAAAATTATATTTCAAAATCTAAATAGTTCATTATGTTAGATTTGAGTTATATTAAAAAGGGTTAGTTAATTAATTGCATGCTTTAGGGAGTCAATTTATGTGGTGGAATCAAAATCCCTAAATCTTTTTCCCTTCTTGATTTCGTTCTTTAGTCTTTTATTGTTTTCTAATTAAAATTGTTTTCAACACAAATCAACTTTACGAAAAGGGTGTTAATTTAAGATTTAATCCAAAATTACTTTTCTTTAGAACGATTCCGGACTTCTGGATTTACTAAACTTGATCCCGTATACTTGCGGGAATAGACCCATTATGGGCCCCTCAACATGCTAAACCAAAGCACAACCCAACTGTGTAGCACGACAAAGCAGAATCTAATGAAAGACGATATGTTAGACTTCCTCTTATTTTATTTAATGGGTGGGCCCCAAATAAGTGGCTTCTATATCTTACTTTGATAGGATATTAAACACCCAAGCGTTTCAATCGGCCTTATTTCCCCTCTCACTAATCATTACTCATCTCCCATTTATCAACATAACTATAATAATATATCCTCATAATATACACACACTTAATATGTAGTCACAATATATACTCGTTCTCTTCTTCTTAGATATACAAAATGCTAAAGTTTCCACTTTTCAACTATCACTCTTGTTAAATCTTGGATTTCAGCAATATGTTGGCGCGCCACGTCAACAATCTTCCTAGATCTTTGATTGTTGTATCATTTTTGTAGAACAAACCTACGAGAGATAGGAAATTTTAGAGGATCTCCATGTAACTCCCGAAGCCCAAATAACATCAAATATGAAGCTCATAGGTAACAATAAATTAACTCCACAAAACTTTATTAAGGGTTCGTTTCTTAAGTGAGAAAAGGTTAGATATAAAAACAAACGTTTTCTGACGAGAAAGAAAATAAGATTTTCACATTTGAAATTCAAACATTAGTTGTTTAACATAATTGCAAGAAAATAGATGGGTGCCTTTACAATCCCTAGATTAACCGTTAACCAGGGATGAGGGAGATCTAGTTGAACTTTAAAGAACTGTTTAGAGGTCAAGAAAAGAAGCATTTGTTTTTTTCTTCAAATTGATGACAAGGGCAATAACATCAACAACAAAGATCCCGCTTTGTGTTGATTTTGCAAAACCTTTATTTAGAAGATGGTAGATATGAAGGAAAGAACACCCTGAGGCAGGTAAATTGATGGATGAAGATAATGGTGGAAACCCTAATTTTATTGGCAAAACAGGTAGATATGAAAGAATAATACTTCAACCAACCAAGATAATGATCGGAAGTATTAACAATTAGAGAGAGAGATGAATCAAGTAAGGAACAAAAGTGACGAAGCTTCTGGGTTTTTGGTTAGTTGAAGTATAATTCTCTTTCTCTCTCTTCATGTGTCCCTTTCTCTCTGTAAAACTCCATGGAACCAAAAAAGGGTGTCTTTTATTATAAAAAAATGAAAAAAAATGCATGAGATGAGGGATTGAGAGAGAAGATAGACCAACGATGGAGATAAGCTGAGTGCTAGAGAAGGATAAAAAAATGAAAAAAAAAACACGGGAGGTGAGGGATCGTGTTTATTTTGAGGGTCGGAAATCTGTTTTCCCTATGGGAATTTTCTTTAACATATTTTCTAGTTATTTTTCTAATGGAAAACGACTTTCCCACCTTTTGGCTTTACCAAACCAACAGTGGAAAATCGATTTTTCTTACGAAATTCAATTTTCCCACATAAAAACGGATCCTAAGTCTTCAAAACTAACCTAATATCTTTAAATCATCTTCACTTAGGTTGGACAATAACAAACAAATGAAATAATTAGTTAGGATATGCAACTCCCGACTGAAATAAAGAATTGCTACGAAACTCCTCCAAACGCTAACTAAGACTTAAGCAGGTGACACTTTTTATTTCCTTGTCCTGAAAAATAGGATCCAACAAGTACATCTCCCAATCCCTAAAACCTTACTGGACATTTTCAAGACATATCAAGACAAATAGACAACTATATAACGTATATAAAGGTGTTGAAATAAGTATTTAAGCTATAACAATTATAATAAATGAAATCACACTTGTCATACTAAACTAGAAGTGATATGATAAGTTAGTGTCCACCGAGGGAATCAGATCATTCATCTGTACCCTCCCCATAACCCTCGTTTTATGAGAGTGTGGTCCACTAGGCTATCTTTGTGTTAGCATCGTCGATATACGCTTCATACCTAGGTCGTACCTCAATACGCCTTTACCATGCGAATCCGTCGATTATCGCAACAAATAATCGGTTGAGAGGGTCGAACTAACCACCCAACTCATACAACGTTCCACCAACTCCATCACATCATCCACACATCATGACATCACACCACAATAGACATGTATTACAATCATGTTCGCCGACATGTTATTATGACCTACTAGTTTGATACCGATAATGTTAGGTAAATACTGCTCTATGTATAACAATAACTTAAACCACATAATTCACATATAATGTTGAATTTTATCACCTATACATGCATCTACATACAAAGATTTCGTTTATTAGCAAAGGGTGGCTCTAAAGGCACCTGGCCAAAAGTCTGTTAGCGGGCGACCATTTTGTTGACTCGGGTCAATGACCATTGACCCGAGTTGGTCATTGACCCGAGTTCTCTATAAGCACCCGATTAACTAACTTGGGTGAAGTTCACCTCCGTTTTCTTCTTTTATCTTCTTCTTCCAAAACAAAATTCCTTTTTTTTCCAAAACAAATTCCTAGGTTGTGTACTACTACCGACAACCACATCGACACCTATCGGTGACCACTCAAATAAGCGAAACCATCAATCTGAGGGAGATACTCATCTTTCAACTGTGTTGTATCATCTTTTTAAAAGAAGTAAAGGTCCACTATTATCGATATTCTTAGATCCCAGATCAGCTGATCCGTTTGGTCCTCTTTGGTCCCAGATCAGCTGATCCGTTTTGTCCTCTCAGGACCCGGACTAGTCCAGTCCGTCCGATAGATTTTTAGGGCAAATTAAAATTTTCATCTTTCATCACTATCCGTCTTCGCCAAATGATTGTTGATTCTAACACTCAGAGAGTGAAAGGACTGATGGAGAGCAAAATTTGAGATTCGATATTGAGCTTTAGAGAGAGAAAATGAAGGTTTTTCTCCAAATTGATTTTCAAATTGTGAGATTTAGATGGAGGTTAGGGTTAGGTTACATGAGGCATGGTGCTTGCAGATGAGGTCGGTGCTAACAGAGAAATTAGTTGTTGGGCCTGGTGCTAATAGAGCCCGCCGGCTAACAAACTTTTGGCACGGTGCCTTTAGAAGCACCCATTAGCAAAAGGCACCTAATTCTAGTTGCAGGAGTTACATACTTAAATCATGTCAAATAAAAGGGGTTTAAGTCATAATTATCATTGTAATACTTACTGAATTTTCTTATTATCATACTAAGTTAGATTGCTACACATGAATATGACATGAGAATTATAATAGAAATTAAATGGTTCATTATCTACATCGTTAAGATAAATTTTAAACGAAGGGGGTTTTTAGTCATAATTATTATTGTAATACTTGTTGAATTTTCTTATCATCATACTAAATTAGATTACTACACATGAATATGACATGAGAGTGATAATAGAAGTTATATGGTTTATTATCTACATCATCAAGACAAATTTCCTTCAAAATCTATTATATTGATTCTAAGTGACCTAAATTTCTGGTTTTATAGAAGTGATTAATCTACTACATCCTAACGTGTACTTGTTTCATGATCCTTGATTTACAATTGAATCATATTAAATCTAGGGTTTTATTGTATTCTCTAATTATTTGATTTCTCTAGGAAAATGGTTATTCAAGTCATAAAAAAAAAAGAAACCTACATCGGATTCAAAGCAAAGTGAATCCAATGCGAAGAACAACGAAGAAAAATTATTCAGTTTCGACCCTTCTTCTTCATCATCTTCTTCTTAACTTTCACTCTCTAGAAAACCCAATATCTCCCCCTGTCTATCACTCACGGCTGATTGAGAAAGACAAAAAGAAGAAATGAGACGCCTCCCTCTTTTTAAAAAGTAAGGGATTCTGAAAAGAATTTGATTTCCATCCCACTTAAATTTTGGGGCTGTTGCAATCCTATTGTGTTAAATGCGTCTCTCTCAAGACATTTTTTGAATGACGTCTCTCTCAAGACATTACGACCATAATACACTGGATCCAACAATGGAAAACTCTAGATGGAGAAATTACTAACATGTACGCCAAAATCCTTTGGTTTATTTGGAAAGCGCGATGTGAAAATTGTTTTTCTACGACTAAGCAAAACCCTTTGCAAATGATAGAGAGGATAAACAATACCTCGACTACTTCACTTAAGATTGAGTCCATTACTAAGAATAAATGCAGGTAAACAAATAATGATCAAACATGGAGACATCCATCGACACCATATTTGAAGATCAACGTCGACGCCTCTTTTACTAACATCAACGAACCAGCTGGTATTGGTTGTATTATCCGAGATGCAGAGGCAAACTACATCATAGCTGCTGCGGATTCAGTGAGATCTCAGAATGCGGAAGAATGCGAAAGTATTGCTATACTATCCAGCCTTTAATTTATGGGCAATCCAATTACAAATCTCTCATGTTCATCTAGAAAGCGACAATCAAGCCTTAATCCTTTTCATCAACGGCAAAAGTGTAGGACTTCACTGGCAATCCAAAAGAATCATACAACAGATTATGGAACTCAAGGCTAAATTCACAGGGCTTATCTTCACCTATGTTCCGAGAGAATGCAATACTCAATCGGACGCGCTCGCTAAACGGGGTCGTAAATATAGTCAAAAGAAAATTTGGAATGTAATACCCTCTTTTATTTCCGCTTTTATTTAGCTTTCGTGTAAGTGACGTTTTCATTAATGCAAGTATCCGTCATCAAAAAAAAAAAATCTAGGGAAAGGATACGCCTTTTAACACTTATAGGAGTGCCTTTTATCACTTATAGGGTGCCTTTTATCACGCTGCAGAATCTTACTTTCCTGATAACAATGCGTCGAATATCTCACTTTAGTCGCGGTGGACCTTTCTCAGCCGTCGGATTTATAACTTCTCGTATATCTTTTCAACTTTCTGAAAAGGGACGATAGAGAGAAAAAAGGAATAGGGTTTTTGGAATCCGAATTAGAGAAAGGGAAAATATCCATTAAAACCTAGAGAGAGAGAGAGGGAGAGGAAGAGAAAGAGCGAGCGAGAGAGAGAAATTCAGATTTTGGCTTCAAATCATCATCATCATTTTCATCTCAAGTTCCGAAGTAAGAGATGGGAAGAGGAAAGTTTAAGGGAAAACCTACCGGACGGAGACACTTCTCCACTCCAGAAGAGATGGGTAAACACTAATTATGCTCTTTCTCTCTCTAGATTAATCAGATTCTATTACCCTTTTCTGGACTTTCTTTTAGATCTGTTATTATTTTCCTGTGTTGATATCAAATAGTTTAGATAAGATTTGTGAAATTTGTAAGTTTAATATAAGTTATAATGACAATCCCCAATTTAATTGTTTGGGAAAGTTATTTCTAATTTATTCAGGAGGTCTGAGAAATTTATTCAAATCGAAAATTTTGGTTTGATGATTATTGAAATGAAGTAAAATAGTTTTGGAGACAGACTTGTGTAAATAATAAGTGGTGCTTGTTGATTTAGAGCTCGAGAGAATATAAATTTTGATTTAAAAGGTGAAATTGATTAGGTTTAGCTATTAGTTGATCATCTGGGGTAAAAAATATAGAAAGGGCAGACTAATTTGAGGGATTAATGAGGAAAAAAACTTTTATGCGAGTTTAAGGCTTTAATAGGTATGAAAAAGGCCAAGAGATAAGTGGATGTTCGTAGCGAGGACATGGAACGAGCAGATATGTTTGTTTTTAGATAAGCTGGAGGATGATGTCAGCTCGCGCTTGCTCTATTGTTTGTGGTGAATGGGCTCGATAGCCACTTTCCTTACCATGACTCATGGTCGGCAAGCTGAGTCAATCCTGGTCTAGTCTCCTTGACACGTCTGCATGTATTTCCGTTGTCTTTTTGTAGATATTCATTATATTTGTGTTGAAAACGCTATTGATGTAGATCATCACACAACTAAACCCTGTTTGCTGCTTTGAACTTTGCAGCTGCTGGGACTTCTGCTCGCCCTCGTACTTTCAGACAAGTATGTTACTGTGTTTCCCTTATACGTGTAGAAGTATCTATTTAGTTATTTGATTTGAACTTATTGTGAATCATACCATCAACTATGCTAATAAGTTACCATTTGGCATTGTAAAATACTCATTTTCCAACAGTTACCTTTAGTTTCTATGTATAAATACTACATGGTATTATATCAATAGTGGTACCGGAGCCCGAGCATAGTCATACTTGTAGTTAGTGATAACAAAATCATCATTTGCTACCTTATTTATTTATTCTACTTGTTCCAATTCCATCTACTGAAATATCTTTTTGTGAAGCTATCTATAGTTCCTGCCTTGTTGCGTTAAGACCAAATTTTTTATTTTGCTTTAATAAGTTAGGTGTAACAACTATAGTACTTAGCCTCTTAGGGGTCTAACTTCCTGTATTTGGAAACTTCTAGTTTATAATATTGGAAGATATGTGCTTTGGATTACTATCGTCACCTATATAGGGCTTAATCTTAATGAACAAACTTGTTAAACGCAATTTAAATCCTTTAAGATGATATTGGTTGCTATTGTGGTATTCTTTAATTATGAGGCCATCTATGTGAAGGGTTTCTCTTGTTTATTTCAGTATATGTCTGTAGTCTGGCCCATTTTTAGATATTTCTATTTACATATCGTGATTTGAAGAAAATTAAAGAACTTTGAAAGTTTGGGTTACATCCTAGTAACATTTGTCATAGAGTTATAGTGGACTCTGAGTTTCTTGTGCTTCTGTCAAACTGGTGTTATTTTCTCCTTTTGTTCTATCTGATTGAATATTACGAAATCAACCTATTTGGTACTATTAGGAGGAAGCTGAAGAGGTAGAAGAAGATTGGGAATCAGAATCTGAGGAGTCTGAAGAAGAAACTGAGGTCAGTACTTATATAGTCGTATTACTATTTCTTGTTTCATCATAGTTATTTATATATTTATTTGTATTTTTTTCTAATTGTGGCTCCATACTTGAACGCTTTTTTCCGTATTTTGGATCAAGAATCCAATAGGACTAGTTTACCTTTGTCCCACCAATACTCTCTCAAGTCTCTAACTCGCACATACTGCCTAAACTCTCTATAGCCCAAAAGTAAGTTAAATGTAGAGTTGTGATAGAGATAGAGTTAGAATTTTGGTCGACTTTCATTCAAATGGAGGAGTATCAGCATGGACTTGATATGCCAATAACTGGACGGTGTATGACAGTTACTACAACATTGTATAGTTCATGTGTCATAAGTAATGATTGAGAAATATGGGAGATGTTTTAGGCAGGAGTTACCTTTATATTAACATTGTTGTACATACTATCTACAAACTGCTGATATATATAATATTTTGTTTAGACAAATGTCTTTATATATCTAGTGCTATATTGATTACTTTTCTGTGCAGAAGCCGAAAGGCACCCAGGGTGTTATTGAGGTTCAGAATCCCAATCTGGTAAAACAAAAGAACGTGAAAGCAAGAGATGTTGATGTAAGTTTGCACCATCTTCCTCTTATATGATCTTAATGTAAGTTATTGTTAACTGGTAGTTGGAGCCTTGGAGGCTTGAATTTTCTCAACTTACAATAAGAACCTTAATTATCTCTTCGATTTGAGTTCTCCATGAAAAAGATACATGCTTTAGGAGTTAATTTTATTTTCTCAACTGTACCTTTAAACTTTGTGATAGCATTGAGGTAATTAAATTTCCCTTGACCTAAAAGAGAAAAAGTTTCCCTGACCAATTTATTTCACTCTCCTGCTGTTTCAGGAGCAGATTGTTGTGTAATTTTAACATAAACTCTTATTTGTTTTTCTATTTAGGTCGAAACTTACCTAATTCTTTTTTGCAGACAGAGAAGACGACTGAGCTCTCAAGGCGTGAAAGGTCTGTGAGCTCCTGTTATGTTGCCTCTTTTGATGCCTGTCTAGTTAATGGGACTCATTTCACCTATCAAACTGAAGTCCATACCTTTCCTTACCTAGTGCATTGTGCATACTAAGAAGTTTACCTTCATCAAGTATTTTACACTTAATGGAGTTTTGGTTTACTAAGATGAAATATTCCTATCCTCTACTCACATCTTCCATATATCCATAAAATTTGTTTGCAGAGAGGAGATAGAAAAGCAGAGAGCTCATGAGCGATACATGAAGCTGCAGGAACAGGGAAAAACGGAACAAGCAAGAAAAGATTTGGGTAAGTTTTTATTTTCTCTTTGATAATTGTTGTGGTAAGCTTGTCGAAATAATTTCGAGCCCTGGTTTACAAATTTACACTATTTGCAGCAGATGCATGAATCAACCATATGTCTACGTAATATTTTTTTTCATGTATATGTTCCTTTACTTGGGGTCTTTTATAAACGACAATATATACTGATAATGACTGCAAATCTTTGGAAGAGTTGAAATATGAAAAAGATATCTATTGTATTTGAGGAACCTAACTCGTGAAGTGATTCTGATAGTTTACTAGTTTTGTTTAGGACCAGTTGCTCTTTAATCTATATTGTTTATTTTGTGTATAAATTTGACCTTCAGATCAGTTTCATTCATTTGCTATAATGGGTAAGCTGTAATAAATATGTTTGTCTTCTTAGTTATTCTTTCTAGTTAGATAGGAACTAGGAAATATCATATAAGGAAAAGAGTTCATACAAATCAGACTTAAAAAATAAAGAGAAAGACAAGTTTTTAAAGGGGCTAACCCTAGACTCGGGAACTCGGTGGGACTCGGCTGACTCGGCCGAGTCGTACTTCTTAGAATCGAACATGGAATAATCAAGTTGGATGTTTATCGATCTCTTGAGGAATCTTCTGCTTTCGCATGTAAACTTGGTCCTGCTTTGATGTTCATATATTGTTGACTTGTTTCTTCTGTATTTGATCAATGACCTCGTGTGTCATGCTTTGATGTTCATATAATTGTTCATGCAGACCGTTTGTCTCTAATACGACAACAACGAGCAGAGGCTGCAAAGAAGCGAGAAGAAGAGAAAGCTGGTATCTAATCCCATTCCTCCACTTAATGTGTTATTTTATTCTTCTTCCTTTCTACTCTTCTCCCTTGAAACTGATAGAAGTATATCAATTTCTCCAGCGAAAGAACAGAAGAAGGTTGAAGCTCGCAAGTAAAACCTCGATGGTTCAACAAAGGCACGGGTCAAATCGGTTATTCTCTCTCTACTAGTAAAAAAAGAAATTAATAGAAATATATCCTATTCCATGCCTGGTTTTAACTACTAAATTAATTTCAATGTGGACACTCTATTCACCAATCACATATATGAAACTGTTATTACTAAGATAATGTCTGGAAGTAAATTGAATTATCATGAGACTATATCCTGTTGATTGTGCGTATCCTTGGTATTGTTTTGCTTTTGTTTTCGGAGTTACTGTCACTCTCCCACCTACTATGGTAGTTACATGCCTGAAAAGTTATACACAGCTGGGGATGCCACAGACTGCCTCAAGTGGTACAATTTTAGATGGAGTTCGAAATATGAAAGTTATTAAGGCCCCTGAGTGAAGTTCGTCGGGCATTAGGGTCACGGGTTCAAAATCTGTTCTGTTTATTGGTATCATTGAAGAATGAAGATAAGTTTCTTTTCCAACCAGACTAATGAGAGATATTTATTCCATAACTAGTATAGGTGTTTAGTTAAGCCTTAAATTTGATTTGATCTTTGGGTGAACAAAACTTGTGCATATCTTATGCAATTTATGTTTGTTCATCAATAAGACACGAACACTAAAGTTAGAATGGAGATGGAAACTATACATAAAAGAGAAAGGGAAAGTATCGAGGTGATTTTGGAGTCCTTATAACTCTTTGGGTTATTATCCCCGTTTATGAATGGTTCCGTGCCTGTTTCTAGTTTATTGAAAATGCCCATATGATCTTTATTTCTTCTTTTCTATCCATAGTTTGTTAACGTCTTAGATGTTGTTGGCTAGTTGTCAGGCTCTCTTTCCAGCTAGCTGTCGCTACAAAAAATTTCGAATCATTTGGAAGATTTGGAACAATCTAGATTTACTTTTCCTCAAGTTTGTCAATTCTAATTGATTTTAAAATCAGTCCAAATTTACCCCTATTTCCCTAAGTTAATTTACCTTCTTCTTCAGGCGGGCGTTGTGAAGAAATTAGAAAAAAATTCGGGGTACAAAATTTAAAGGAAATTGTGAATTTTTATAATTTTTCCAGGAAACACACATCATCCTCCTCGTTTCATATTACAAACTCCGATCACCACCACCATCATTTTCCTCTCTTTTTTCTTTTTCTCTCCTTCCACCACTTCTACCTCCATTTATCCATCTTTTCGCTCCTTCGCTCTCCTCTCCCTTTCTCTCCTTAATCATCTCTCTCTAGTTTGGCTAAGGGACAAGATGAATCGTCTCTCTCTAATCTGGCTAAGGGACAAGATGCACATTCAAACCAAACTTGGATGCCGTGTCCGAGAGAAATGAAACCCCATCTGGAACCTAGGGTTTCTATTTTCATTACTGCGCCCATCTCTGTTTGTGTTGTCAAATCAAACATGAAAAACCACTTCTATCACCTAGCGAATGAACTCTGTTTTTCTAATACCCCAACAATTGTTCCACATTATCTGATACATAAGGTCTTCAAACTCTAAACCTTCTGCCTAGATTTCGTTTATGACTACTCATGATGAAGTTGGTGATGATAATAATGAAAACAAGTCAATACTTGGTTGTCCAAGTGGTTAATAGTGTTGATAGAAACTCCAAAACTCTGGAGTCCCAGATTCGATTCCCAGAGGAGGTTGAATCTATGGTTATTGAATTTGGATTATTAAAGGTATAATAATGTAATAAGTTTGTCGAGCTTTAGACCTCTTTCATGTTGTTGGGCTTTAGACCTCTTTCATGTTGTTGGGCTTTAGACCTCTTTCATTATTAGTTTAGCTTAGGCGGTTATCGTGCTTATCACATCTTCATGATGTATCAATGCCCCGTAACGACTAACTTAGACCGTAGTCGATTTCTCAAAAGAAAAATAATGAAAACACAAAACATGAAATAAAGTTTTGGAGCTAGAAAGAGAATAAGGAGCTTATACCTTGTTCGTTTCCAATAGTGAAAATAAAACCTAAACCTTAAAACTTGAAAGAAAGTTTTCTTTTTCCCCTGCCAATTTGTTGTATGTCGTTGTGGTTTGGAAGAAAAACAAGATATGTGTGACAACATTTGGTTTTGAAAAAATTGAAAGGTTGTCACCAATGGTGGAATTGTGGGAACAATTACCGAAAAGGAGAAAAAATAGTGATGGAGTTGGGGGAAACATAAAGAGAAAACCAAAAATTTCACTCAGAATTTCCCCATTACAATTAGAAAATAAATTGGTCAACTAAAATTTACCCATTTTGACAAAAAATTTGGACCTCGGAATATTTCCCCAAAGCGTTGGTCTTACTAAACACCCAATGGTTAGGTATTCCTTCATTTCCATGAGAAGAGCAAGAAATGAAGACATCTGTGGTGTGGTGATGAAAAACAACCAATGCTGGTAAGTGGGAGTTCTTGAAATGGTTCTTTATGTTTCTTCCTTTTTCCCCCCTTTTCACTTCTCTAAGTTCTCTCTGTAGATTTGTCAAATCGTTATGAAAAATCACCTTATGGGTTGGATTTCCACATATTTAAATTCCATCCAAAGTTCCAAAATGTATAGGCATTAAATGTATGTTTGGCTCAAGGAACAAAGAGGGTGAGTGAAGTGTCCAAATATCTAGGCATTAAATGTATGCCAGTTAAGTGCATGCCCTAGCTTCCAAAGGCTTGATAAGCAAACGACGAAGTCAAACACGAATCAAGTGTCTCAAAGTATCCATAGGCTTCAGCAAATAGATCAAGTACTTAAAATGTGTTGCCCAAACCTTGCTTATGTTGTGGTCTTCTTGATCATTGGGCCGAGGAGTGTCCATGGTTCCCATACTCCTTGTCTGATACCACATTGCACAGGTAAGATGGTGATTCAAACTTCTTTTTTAACACAAAAATTATGAGCGGAAGTTCTTTTCGTATGGTAATTGCTTTCAGGGTGGATTGAAAAGGCTGAAACACGTGCAATTTCAGTTTGATGTCACTTAGGGACCAAACGGGAAAACTCATAACATAAGTTTGTTGTAACTTAGTGGACCAAATGAGAAGACCCATAACATAAATGTGATGTAACGAATGGGCTAAATGGGAAAAGTAACTAACTCACACTCATGTGACTTCCGAAACCCAACGGAACCCAAAAAAAGTTTGATGTAACTTAGGGGGTCAAATAGGATGATCCACTGATGACCCAACTGATGTATGATGTAACCTAGTGGGCAGATGGGAAGAGAAGACCAAGTTTGATTTAACTTAAGGGTCCAAATGGGAAAAATAAGTCATGCGGACTATACTAAAGAGGGACCAAATGGGAAAGGTGATTGAGACTAGGTATATCATCAAATCAAACATATATACACAACTGAACACCTAAAAATCTTAACAAAAAAAAAAACTGAACACCTAAAACATGTCTAAAGCATAAAAAAACATGCCTAAAACACAAAAAGCATAGCCCAAAATGTTGTTACAACACATGTCCAAAACATCATCAACAAAACATCTAACATAACATCAAAAATATCAAGGGCGTACATGTAGAAAATATTTAATAAAAAGATAAGGAAAGAAGACCATCATAAACTGCTAGGGTATTGGATTAAATTTTAGTATGTAGTACATCTTCCTCCGCGACCCCTTCGTTTTGTGAAGATTGGTTGCGTCTCAGACCTCCCAGGAACAACCAATCTTGGCCTCTTAAACAATTGAGGTTGTTGTTAACTCGATCGCACCTGTGATTGCTGAATGGATGAGATATGATCGATTGTTGAGTATGCTCGCTATGTTGTTGTTGTTGTTGTTGTTGTTGTTGTTGATTTTGTTGGTTGTTGATTTTGTTGTTGTTTTTGACTTTGTTGTTGTTGCGGTTGTTAAGTTTGTTGCAATCCGGGACATGCCCCCACACCTCTTTCTTCCACCTCCCCTTCATGCACCCTGTCTCAAAGCCCTCTCCGCCTTCTACCTGCACTAGTAGATGGTACACTGGTTGCTGTTGATGGCTGTGAAAAGGTAAAACCTCGATGAATAGAACAACACAAACTAAAATAAAGAACACAATGGTTTACGTGGTTCGGTCGGAGGATCACGACCTACATCCACGGAGAAAGCCATTCATGGCTGATTTATATTATCTCCACAATCGTGGGATTGATTGGTTACAGACTCGAAGACTCAATGCAACTCAACTCAATGTAAAATACATAGAGGTCACTTCTATTTATAGAGTGATTCCGGTATCTTATTTTCCTAGGACTCTATCTAGGATAAGTATAAATAATATCTTCATATATCTTGGACGGTTGATACGGATATCTACGGATCTCGATTCATCTCGATCTTTATACTCTTAACACTCCCCCTCAAGTTGGAAGCGGAACTTGTGAAGTTTCCAACTTGAAAATTGAACTTGAAAAAGATGGATGTTGCTCGCATACGATCGGATTCAAACTTGAACTTGAATTTTAATTGTTGTTTAATGTCGAACAATTGCCCAACGGTGTTGAATTCTTTGTCTGCAACTTGAACTTGTAATCGCACATAAACTTGATATAATATTTTTGTCTATCGTAAGCTTGAATCTCATTATTTTCTTCTTTGTTTTTTTTTTTTTTTCTCGAGGTCAAACAAAATTTGGTGAGAGGGAGGTCAACTTCAAATTTATCAACAAACTAAGGAGGAAACGATATCATATGCAGTTGATGATGGAAGAGAGGTAACGGTGGACATAATAGATTCATCTCGAGGATCCATGAAAAGGATGATGAAGACGTAGTGTCACAAAAGGAAGAGAAAGGTGACAGAAAAATTATGTCACAACTAGAAATAGATGGATATAAGGGACAGAAGAAATCCGTCGCAAAAGAAAATTTCCAACAGTAAAGAACTGCGGCAAACGACTGTGACAAATTCCCGAAATCAGGATTTCTCAAACTCGATTTAGGGTTAATGTCAAATAATAGAAATCACATGTAATGTGTATTAGACTCATAAACAATGATTTGTATGGACCATATGAATCGGACTCGGCCAAGATCAACCGGCGGTGATCCGTTTGTAGAGAGAGAGAGTGATCGGAAGTTATCACAATGGATTCGTCACCAAATCGAACAAGGAAATTGTTGGTGGTCAGTAGAGTGACGTCCAAATCGATGAAAGCAATGGATTGGTGAGTAAAACTCGTCGAAAATTCAATAAACCAGACCCTAGGGTTTATGTCGCGAGGAAGAATAAGAAATAGTGGGTGTTGCCTCACATTACTACCTGCAAAGGGATGTCCACCAAAGAAGACTTGACTTTTGAAAAGAAAAGATTGCTCATAACTGAAACTGTGTGGTTTGAGACCGAATACGGTCTAATCTCATTAGAACGATGGGTATGAAGCCATAAGCCACATGATACATTGGGGTCATTAGCCATCTTTTTAGGTCTCTGTTCTTGAATGCTTTTGAAAGGCATGAAGTGGGGTGAGGCAGGTACCTTACTGGAGTATGGTCACTTCAAAGAAGATTGTCTCATGGATATTAAATCGACATAAAGCAATAATAGGCAAGGAGGAACCCATTAGAGCATGTTACTGTGAACAAATCTCCACCCTTAGTGACATGGGCATGTGGGCGTGATATCTTGTAGATTTAATACCCAAGTGAATAACGAAGATCAATGGAAAACATAAGATAATCTTGGATATAATTTCTTCTTGAAAATCCATAAGAAGATGATTGAAAAACACAAGATAACCTTGGAAAAATTAAAAATTTGATAAGGTGATTTATCGATTATCTAATCACAACGATTACAAATTGAAGAAGAGTCTAACAAATCGACAAAGTGATTGAAAGGTAGAATCACGACGCAAGACAATCGTCGAAAATAGCGGAAGCTAAATTTTTTTTTTTTTTTTTTTTATGAAACAGTATTGCTGAACCTGCTCAGGATAATTTAATCGATAAAAAAAATCGAGAATTTGCGTAAGTTTAATCAGGATTGATTAACCTGCTCTTGATACCATGTGAAAAGGTAAAACCTCGATGAATAGAACAACACAAACTAAAATAAAGAACACAATGGTTTACGTGGTTCGGTCGGAGGATCACGACCTACATCTACGGAGAAAACCATTCATGGCTGATTTATATTATCTCCACAATCGTGGGATTGATTGGTTACAGACTCGAAGACTCAATGCAACTCAACTCAATGTAAAATACATAGAGGTCACTTCTATTTATAGAGTGATTCCGGTATCTTATTTTCCTAGGACTCTATCTAGGATAAGTATAAATAATATCTTCATATATCTTGGACGGTTGATACGGATATCTACGGATCTCGATTCATCTCGATCTTTATACTCTAACAATGGCTCAACATGTGGTGCAGCAGAAGAAGACTCCAATTTTGGTGCAACAATTATACATTGCTACACCAGAAGATAATACATTTCCACTATCTTACATAGTGCTTTCTCTCATTGCTAGTATATGGCTGTTGAAGCTCTCAAAGAAGTTATTTGTATTTCAACAAAAAAAAAAAAAAGAAGTTATTTGTAATATAGTCGCTTGACAAAGCTACCAAAATGAGATCTTATCGTAAACTTAATAAACCTAGAAGGAACAAGATCTAATAAAATAAAATACTATACACTAAAACCTAGAAAGTTTGTGTGGGAACCCTTGAGATGGAGCCGAGTGAAATACCAGATGATTTAAAGAAGATAGTAAATGATGATCAATGAGGTGTAATTAGAGTTCGATATGCTTAGTTTTTTAGAAGATTATTTGATTTTTATAGTTACTATTAAGTTTTTAACTTTTTAATTTCTTTCTAATTGTAAAGGGTTGCCCTTCACCCCGTAACAAATTCAAATAAAAAAAAGAGATACGAACATGTTAGCGCGTATTAAAAATATAAAATAAAATACACATAAATCTAATTCAAATACGTAAAAATGACAAATACTCCTTCACTTAGAGTAGTTCAAGAAATCAAAAGTATCAAAAGCATTATCCATTAGCTCAAAAAGTAAAAAAGAAATGGATTGAAAGCTACAACCATGAATCTATAAACAATATAGTAAATTTTGCATCATATTAATATTTCAGATCAAACTTCAGTGACAATGGTAGGAAGGGAAAGGAATTAACAATTACAGTGTAATACGTTAAGCGACTGTCGAAATTAGAAAATAATAGTTTTACACACTAGTTAATATAGAGCAATTTTAGCGTCTACTTTTACGATTTTTGAAATTTAAAAATTCACAGACTTAGTAAAATAAAGATAATGAATGATCATATCACCATGTGTGAAATAGTGTGACGAAGTACTCCCACTACAGCGATATCTAAAAACATCCTATTTTGATTTAGAGAAATGCACATGTTCTTGGCTTCCTTGGTCGTTTTTTCGGTTTTGGAGGTCGCAGAACAACTTTGATGGCAGCATCGAATACGGTTTTCACATTCTGTAACAAGCAATACAAATAGGATTAAGAAAACAAAGTCCCCAGTGAGCTTAAGTCATAAACCATTACCACTACCAGTCCTTATACCAATCTAGTCTTAAAATTGTACTAGGTCCACCTTTTCTCATTGAATGATGTTAAAGAAGTGTAAGAAGAAATATACATGACGATGAGTATCTTTGGTCTATTGATATTCTTACCTGTTGAGTTTTGGAGCTACATTCGAGATAAACGGCTGCACCTATAGCCTTTTTTAGATTTTCACCCTGATAAAATGTTTAACAAAAAACCTAAATTAATAAACAAACCCTCCCTTGATCAAATCAATTAAGATCGTGTGAAACCGGATTCATGACAACATGACATACTGAGGAACTTCGATTCTTCGAATGAAGATTTGATTGTCATAAGTAGTTGTTTACTTACTTGAGTAGTTGTTATTGGTGTCGCGCCAGGATGATCAATCAGAAACTGCTTGTCTTCTCTCAAGTCTGTAACCAAAACGATAAAATCATATTACAATGCATGAAGGTCACTTTAGTTAAGAGACCACATGTATATCTTCCCACCAGAGACGTCAGAAAATGTTACTATTTTCAACAAATTCATTTTACAATTCTGCATACTTTCAGAATGATTAGGCAATTGAGTAAAAGCCCAATTAGAGGTTGGAAACGAGACGTTACAGATACCCGTGACTATTAGGACATTAGGCGAGTCTAGAAAGGTGCTAAAACTAAATCCTGAAAGGACTTTTGGGCCGAATCAGAACTTCGCTTTTAAACTAGGCTGTCATAAGTACTTCAGGGACACACTCCTAAATCTTAATAAATATACTCCAAAGCTCTACCAAATCTGCAACCCTCTTGACTAAAACATGAACTTCGCCCGTAGTAGAGGAGAAGAGGGGCGAGAGAGATCAAGACCGAGAGAGAACCCCTTACCCCTCTTTGTCTCTATCTCTTTTTCAATCCCACTAACATAGGCTGTGTCCTATGAGGTTCTGCAAAGCGGAACATGTTAAGAGTACACCCATGTACATCGTTTTTCAAACCCTTTGAAAATGTTTGAAAAGACAAAATTACTCCTTGTTTTATTCAAGATGGTTGTGTGGATGGTACATGGGGTGTACCCCTATCGGGGTCGGTACAAGAAAGGGCCCCCGGCCCCCCCTTAACTTCATAACTCTTATCTCCTAATTTTGAAGTAATTGATCTTACCAAGTTTAGTCCCAACTAGTATAATTGGAACAGTTGGAGCATAGTGTCTAAGCTCAGAGATCCACTGTAAAATTATTGTCAAGAAATGAAGAAATGTGTCAGATTCCGGTGATCATTATCGGCTGAGTAAATTAAAAACGAATAAAGAAATAAAAAGACAAGTTAAGAAAACAAATAACCTTTTTTGAAATATTCTCATAACTAGCTTTGCTGATGAGAGAGAAAGCCAATAAAAATACATCAGCACCTCTGTAACTTAGAGGCCTTAGCCTGTTATAATCTTCTTGCCCTGTTAACATATTAAGAATTTACCCCCTATTTCATCTCCAATTTCAATTCAATACTCAAAATAGAATAAAAAAAAGATGCAAAATCTGTTTAATTTCAATGAAATTTGATTTTCAAAATTTGGTTTTCATGTTGTGGGTCTAATTCCTAAACCGGAGTTAGGCCTCATAACTTATTGTATGACTCAAATCTAAATCTAATTCGTACGAATGTGACTTATTCTACTCAAATAGACTTGGCATCAGCTCAAATCAACCATTCAGACGACTCGGATATTAGGCATCATTCATTAAAAAAAAAGGTATAACAGCGGACTCGAGTCCATTCACGCCTAGATATAGATTTTAGACCTAACTTCGAAAAAAAAAAAATTGCACTACCTTAGTCTGTAATTAGACATTGGATACAAAAGTGGGGAATTACCTGCAGTATCCCATAATCCAAGACTCACAGTACTTCCATCTACCACAACATTAGCACTGAAATTGTCGAAGACAGTTGGAACATAATCCTGTTCACAAAACAAGAAATAGACCAACCCATTTTATCATAACAATCGATCATATCTCTCTATCTCTCTCCATATGTATACACAAAAATGATTGTCTCTCCGAAAAGTGGGACGATATTAGGCCTAAATCCAATGGTTGGATTCGTCCCACTGTCTTTCTCCCTTGATTGGGCGAAATCCAACCGTCTAGCTAGTCAGCCGAATTTCGGCCACTTTTCCGGGGAGACAATCACTTTTGAATTTTGATATAGAAAAACTGCGAAGAATCTATGATGAAGTATATATATAAAGCTGATCATACCGTAGGAAATGTGTTACTTGTGTAGGAAATAAGCATACAAGTTTTCCCAACAGCTCCATCTCCGACTGTCACACATTTAATGAACCTAGCTGTACTCATTCTTCCTTCTTCTTCTTAAATCTTGAACCCTTAATTTAGTTACTACCCAACTTAAGGATGAAATGTTAGTTCCATTAGAATAAGTACTACTACTTGAAAAAGAAAAAGTGGTCTATGAAGAAGAAAGGTAAAGTTAGAGAAAGAAATTCTGTTATTGATTTGGTAATGAGTTTGAATTTTGAAAAAAGAATTGCGGAAGGTGGGTAGCTTTTATCAACCTATACACCCACTTTACCACTGTAACCATTTGGCTTTACAATGATTGCCTTGTGGCTTTCTGTTTCTTTAAGAGAGAGAGAAAGAGGGAGAGAGAGAGAGAGGGAGAGAGAGAGAGGTTTTTGGGTTTGGTGAGAGAGTTAGTTGGTTAAGTGTGGGAGAAGGGAGGAGTTGGAATGATGGAAAAGAGAAAGAAAGAGTTGCTTAATTAATCACCTAAAGAAAAAGAGAGGAGCTTTTGTGGGTGTCACCATATGTATGAGAAAGTTAAGTTGTTTATGTGCGGGGTTGGAGTGTTTAGATGAATTAGGTTAGACTTTTTAGGGTCCACATGTTCTTTCAATATCTATGAACAATCTTTCTTGGCTACCTTTCTTTTGTGAAAGAAATAGGGCAACTAACCCTGTTAGTTTGTTATGTTCATTTTCTAATTTAATTTCCTTTACTTATTACTCGTAAGGTGAGTGAGCAACACCACCTGTCCACCCATCTATCTTATAAAAAAGTTAAAAATTTTAAGCCAAATTTTCTGTAAATTTCATATGCACTCGTCAGTAATTTTGTATAGTATGGAACTGAAATAAAAGAAAGATTTCCAAATAGATACTGAAGGTCGGCTCTTGAATTTTTTTTTTTTTTGATGAGAGGGTCGGCTCTTGAATTAGTTGCAAACTTTCTATTAGTGTTTGATGCATTGAACAAAAATCTGCGCATAAGTATTGTGACAAAAACGTGTCTATTCTTATCTTTTATTTCTTTTGTTGAAAATGTCCATTCTTGTCCAGGGTCATGGTAAACAAACAAGAATAAATCTTATTTTAATGTTATATCTTTTTTGATAAGTAATTCAGAAACTCTACTTGCCTTTCTCACGCTTCCAATCACAATTCCACTTGTTTCTACTCTGTTGAAAGTGTCTTTGATGCAGGGAGGTTTTCATGAGATATTCCAAGTATCTTGGATATCTTAAAATCTAGTTATTTTAGTAGTATAATATTTTTGTTCGTTGAGAATTATTATTTTTAGCAGTTTTATATTTTTAGGAAACCTTATAGGTTTTAGATTCTAGTATTTTATTTATTTAGAAGTTGTTATTAGAATTTGATTAAGTTTACAAATGTGACGCCCCGTGCCCCATAACTAGGCATGACCACGCCCCGACAATTCACAGACGAGCCGAAAATTCGACAGCACCTCCTCTGTAAATCGAACCGGTCGTACCTGTAACCTGTCATGCAAACCATACATTCGCATACACATACGTAATGGAAGCTAAAAATAAGACATAACTCAACTAAAAACTCTGGTTCCAAGCTGAACCACCAACACTAGGTTAACTCAACCTGCACACAACCTTACATCCCTGCACAACCTATGTGATACATATATATTTACATTATAAGGTGTTCAGTGTATAAAAGTATAACTTCCAAGATAAATCAAAACCGAAGTGAAAGGAAATAACACCAAAGTGGCACCACGCCACAACCCCTGCAATTCATCTGCTAACCCTGTCGCTGCAAATGCTTCTAACTAGGAATCTGCATACTAACACACTGGTAGGGGGTCAGTAACTCACCGACACGAGTTAATTGGTAGAGGAGTCCCAAAATAAAACTACGATAAAACCATTTTCGCCATAAAACATGCACACGTATAAATATATATCAATCCTACTCTAACATACAACAACACCCATGGTATGCTCCTCAATCAACAGAGAGTTACGCAGAGAACTCTATAGTACTTGGGCTAGTATCGTCCCATACCGGCACTAACCCAGGTACTCAAGTTCTCTCGAGAAAGTGGCTTACCCCTAGGTAGGTAAGCCCTTCTCCCACTAGGCGACTCCACAGTCATTGAAAAGCTAACCTCGTGATAAATATATACACCTAGCTTAACTAGATACGTTTTAGCTTTACCGAAGTCGAATAGTCAGGTCGTCCCTCCAGTATTCGTGTTGGGACGAAAAGCATATTCTCATCGGTACCCTAGCATGCAACTATCCGTTCTGGTTTTGGAAAAGAATTTATTGTGTCAACAACCGAAATAATACTCTTTTCTTGTGAAAACATCCTTCACCCACAATTTCAGCAGATTCAGAACTCGCCCGTTACGCCCTCGACTGAGATAGGCTTTTTAAAACATTACTTATCTTATCACACACAGAAGTGGCGCAACCAAGAGTCATGTCATAATGTGCAGAGGGATCCGAATCACCAAACCAGTCGGGCGGTCAGAGGTGTACAACCCCTGAGCCCCGAGGGTAAGAATAAACAGGCTTACAGTCCAATCGAGCGGTCAAGGGTAGAAAATCCCTGATCCCCGAGAGTCCAACCTAAACGAGAATCCTGGCCAGAGAGTGGAGCACTACAACTGCCAAGACCCTCATAACTCGTCTCAGTCCACTTCATCAATCACATACAGCATACAAAATATTTATGATTTCGAAACATCGATTATTACAAATCAGTTCAAAACTATTAGTTTGAAAGTCCTTTGCGAGTAAACCTCATCGAAACAATCCATCGATAACACAATCAACGATACAAACTTCATCGTAAAACATATTGAAATAGGCATAATCAATAGTTAACTTCATTTAAATCAACCGTATAAATCATGCATATATGATCACCTACCATCTACACATAGTGATGCATGCATATCTCCTATTTCTAGCATGGATCTCGACAAAAATATAAAAGAAAACAAAAGGTATCCCCTATCTAGCGATTCAGGACTCCGTCCTCATCCGCTTTGCTTCGAGCATCTCGCCCCCAACTCATTTCGGCTTTCCTTCCGACACCCTAGACAAAGATAAACCTGAGATTCTTCGAGAAGAATCTTAACATAACACAAATAACTCCGAAAGAACCATAAGAAAAAAAAATACAAATAAGACTTGACTCGCAGTAACGTCGGAAGAACCCGAGTGACTCTATCACGTCTTAGCTTCATTCCCATTTTAACTCTGATCGGTTTCGGTCATACCATATATAGATGGAAAGCTAATTCAATTTCTAACATTTCATTACTTGGTATCTCGGTCAAACTTAAAGTGTACGGTCCTCGAAATAGCAAAATACAAACAGCAGCAAATCTTTCTTTTCTAACAGCGCGCTGCGCACTATAACAGTCGTAACTCTCTCGTCCGAGATCGAAATACCTTGTACCATACCTTTTCGGAAAGCTAACAACCTAAGCTACGATTTATCTCTTATCTAAAACTTCATCCGGATACTCAAATAACACAGAAACGTATCACAACAGACTGCATTGTGCAGCCCTCTGAAATTGCTGTTCGGTCTATAGTCTAACCCCTATTAACTTTTAACATTTCTTAAATACCAATTCACTTACTTCCCAATTATTCGAATACTAACATTTCATTACTTAAGGTCTAGGCCAAATCCCAGTGTACAACTTCGAAACGAACCAACTAAACGCAGCAGTGCATCAGTCATTCCCGAATGCGCGCTGCTAACTCTAACGGCCATAACTCCTCCATCCGAACTCGAAACGACTATTACCATACCATTCTGGAATCGGCTCGGGACGAGCTACAAGTTTGTAGAAGACTCTAAAAGATTTTGAACCATCCATATCATGCTACAGCCCTAACAGTACACTGTTCTATAGAACTCATTAATTTCGACCTTATTTCACCTCTTGGTTCCACCATCTCTTAAATCAAGCATCACGCTAAAACTACATGAAATTGTCACTCATTCAAACCCTAAAATCAGAAAACCCCTAAATTTCAAACTCATAAACCCTAAAATTTAGAACAACACAATTAAATCATCAAACTACAAGTTTTACCTTGATTTAGTTGCCTTTGATTTACATGTTCATAACGTCCATCAATTCCTCTCAAATCACATAACCAATGAGTTTTAGAGAGAGAAACACAAAATCTCTTACTAAAATTGCACAAAAACCATGCTTAGATCACATCATGAAGATTAAATTCGATGAAGCAACTATTCCCCTCTTGAATTTCTACAAATTTCCTCTCTTGATCGAATTTCTTCTCCCACGATACCCCCACGCCACTCTTGAACTCGGTTAGAAGAAGGAAGAACTCAATTCTGATTTTCCCCTAAAACATACGAACTTTGACTTTAGTCCCTGGGTTTGTACTAATTGCAAAATACCCCCTGACTCTGACCGGATTGCACACTTAGTACCAGTTTTTAACTTGGCCTCGGTTTAGAATGGTCCCTCGTCTAACTTAAAATCTTGGGATGTTACAACGAAAGTAGTATTTTATTTATTAGAAATTGTTATTTAAGTTTGATTAGGTTAAGGAAACCCTAAGTCTATATAAAGGGGGATCTTGGAGTTGTTTTGTTCATTCAGTTTAATCAATAAAGTTCTAGTATTTTAGTTTAATATTGTTAGTTTTGGTTCCATAAGTCTTAAGATGGTGATCTAAGACTTTTTCTGAGTTTTAAAAGTTTTAGACGGAGTTCTAATTCTTTTCGGAATTTTCCGCTGCGTCAGTTGGCATCAAGAGCGAGGATTTGCCTGGTTCGATATCATCTACGCGAAAATCACTTTAGAACACATCGATGGATTTGCCAAAAATGCACCTAAAGTTGGTTTTAAAAAAAAAAGAAAAATCAAATTATTATTAGTATTCTCTATTTTGTTATCAATCAGTCAATATGGAGAATTACTATCATGATAACAGTTTTTCAGTTCAAGTGCACCCACGTAGAGAGTATAATGAGTATAAGATCAACGAAGAGATACCAATTTTCGACGGATATTTAACTATTAAAGAGTTCTTGGATTGGCTAGAGAAGGTTGAACGACAAGTTAATATGTCAACTAATATTCTCAATGAGAAGATAGTTAAAATTATTGCTTGTAGACTTAAAGGAGGCGCCGCAGATTGGTGGGACAATTACAACATCAAAGAATGAGACAAGGAAAGGCACCCATCCAAAATTGGTCGTCTATAAAAGAAAACTTGAGGGAGTGGTTCTTACCTCCCGATTATCAACAATAGTTGTTCAGGATATACCAGAACTGTAGACACGGGTTGCGTTCAGTTGATGAATATTACGAGGAGTTCTCACAATTGCCTCAAAGAAACAGAATGGAAAACATTATAAAACCTAATAATGTTCTAATAGATCGATTTCTGAACGGATTAAAATTTAGCTTGAGATGTGGTTTGAAGAAAAGGTGAAGTTAGTTAATTTATGGATTATTCAAGAGGCATACAACTTGGCACTAAATATGGAAGCTCAGGGGCGAGAATATAGGAACTTTGGAATTTGGAGAGAAGAACAACCTCGTTTTAATACAAAAAAGATAAAAGAAGCTCCGCTAAAGAATGTTGAACCACCGCGAATTGTCACCATCGACGATTCAAACAACATTATTCATGAAGCAAAATCCAACGTTATTGTGTTTAAGGATAAGTCTCCTAATATCAATTTACACAATGAGGAAATTGTTTCCAAAGAATTGGTTCGTGAAATTGAGTTAAAAGAAGTTCTTCCAGAAATTGAGTCAAAGAGAGTTGTTAAGAAAATTGAGTTAAAGGAAGTTGTTCAGGAAATTGAGACAACGGACGTTGTTCAGGAAATTGAGACAAAGGACGTTGTTCAAGAAGCTGAATCAAAGGAAGGAGAAAAACTTTGGAAGTCAGACATTAGTCCAATTGAAGTTCCTTCATACGAAGATCTGTTCTCAGAATTTTGCGAATCTCAAATTGTTTCA
Organism: Eschscholzia californica; assembly: GCF_041429995.1. Classification (NCBI taxonomy): domain Eukaryota; kingdom Viridiplantae; phylum Streptophyta; class Magnoliopsida; order Ranunculales; family Papaveraceae; genus Eschscholzia; species Eschscholzia californica. The sequence continues at coordinate 24,575,958 of NW_028238309.1, read as the reverse complement.
CATGGATTGACAAGTAATTTTATTCGAAAGTCTTCATCGAAGTTCATAATTTTCAATCACTATACTCATGATCTGTACAAGTTTATTTTTGGGGTGAAAAGAGAGCTTGAGTCAAATTACAAATATAGGCAGAAAATATTTTATGGCCTAGTAAAATTGTCAATCAAATCTAAAAGTTTGGTAATTCCTATGCATAGTTCACGAGAAGGATATAGCAAGGGAGTGTCAATCAAGATAACATTCAAGTCAATTCGTAAACTCGAGGCGAGTTTCTTTCAAGTGGAGGAGACTGATGCAGGGAGATTTTCATGAGATATTCCAAGTATCTTGGATATCTTAAAATTTAGTTATTTTAGTAGTATAATATTTTTGTTCGTAGAGAATTATTATTTTTAGCAGTTTTATATTTTTAGGAAATCTTTTAGGTTTTAGATTCTAGTATTTTATTTATTTAGAAGTTGTTATTAGAATTTGATTAGGTTTAGAAAAGTAGTATTTTATTTATTAGAAATTGTTATTTGAGTTTGATTAGGTTAAGGAAACCCTAAGTCTATATAAAAGGGGATCTAGGAGTTGTTTTATTCATTCAGTTTAATCAATAAAGTTCAAGTATTTTAGTTTAATATTGTTAGTTTTGGTTCTATAAGTCTTAAGACGGAGATCTAAGACTTTTTCTGAGTTTTAAAAGTTTTAGACGGAATTCTAATTCTTTTCGAAATTTTCCGCTGCGTCAGTCTTGAATATGGGTTGATATCGAACCCGGTTTACCACCCTCCAACCCGCTTTGAAGCGAAATTTCGACCCGTTAGCGGAGCTGATTACTGAGACAAGGCTGGTATGTGAAGCAGGGCTCCGAGGCAGAGCTGGACTCTGAGACAGAGTTGGAATACGAAGCTAGGCTTATGTCGGTTATTAGTGTTAGCGTATCCATGTGTAATTTGGATTTAGAGAGAGGGTCGGTGAGGCGGTGGTGCTGATGTCAAAAAATGGTTTTCCGTTAGATCAGCATGAATAGGGAGTTGATGCATGACAACCTCTGTTATGTGTGATTATTCTGTTAAGTTGAGTGTTGCTCGGCTTAGAGTTCCTGCCTCCTGCTCTGCCTCCTTTTCCATGCTCCTTGTTCCTGCTCCTTGTTCCTGTTCCTGTCCGTCTGCTCCCAAGGGGGGAAAACCTGCAAAGGGTTCGAAAATCGCTCTGACGCTCAAGCCAGTCAGGGTGCTCTTTGCAGTAAAAGAATGAATATTGATTGATCCTTTGGGGCGAGTTATGGGAACTCTGAGGTTTTGGGTGATCTTTTTAGGGTAAAGAGATCGTGTCCTGGGAAGGACGATATGTGGGGCCTTTTATAGGCGATGTTAGGCCGACTATGATTAGTGGTGGTGGTGAGGCGGTTGTCGTCAGACCAAAGAGAAAGTTTCCTCTCTTGAGTATCTAGGGTTTCTTTTAGGGTCTATCTCGGATCTTTGATAAGTGGAAGTTCCTAAGTTCATGGAACACTCATAGATATCTTGTCGATGTGATGGATCCTAGAGGAGAAGTTTCCTCATTTAGTTACGTGGAGTTCAAGCTAGCTTAAATACTTCGAGATGTCTAGCCGACTGAGATCTTTCTGGAAGATTCGGGATTAAGTCGGTAGATCGCCTAGAGCTGCTGCCTACCCAGTTCTGGGCGTAAGACATTGGCCGGATCTGTTTGGACCCCCCTTACTTCTCTGAAGACCCCAGGGCTGATCTGTCCATGCCAAGGGCATTTTGCAGGGCTATTTCTTCTGGCCGACCTCCCAGTTAGGGGAATATTTGGTGGACCATTAAGGGCTCAGCGGTCCTGCTACCTTAAGCTGGTTTGACCCAGTAGACTTCAGGTCTGATCTTGACTCTTCAGACGTTAGTCAACGTCTGGACATTTTATGCATCATCAGGTGGGATTGGGGTTTAGGGACTATATAAACTAAACCCTAAAGAGATATCAGTAGCATAATCTCACGAATCTCTTCTGTAACTTGTTTGCTTATCATAGTGGAAATCATCGCGCCGTTGTCGCCGTAGAGTATGTCTCACCAACCGAATCACGTAAATCTCTGTGTTCAGTTCTTGATTTTTCTTTCTTTCTTATTGCTTCTGCTTGATTACCTGTATTGATCACATTAAACCCCATTCGGTTATAACAAACTGGTGTCAGAGCTAAGGTTTTGAGGTTTCTATGATGGCGAAATACGAGATAGAGAAGTTCGATGGAAGTAACAATTTTAATCTTTGAAGATTAAGATGCGAGCAGTATTAGTTCAACAGGGTCTGTTGAAGACGTTGAATGGGAAGGTTGCACTCGCTGAATCATTATCAGAAGCAGAGAAGGAAGATCTCATAGAAAGAGCTCATGGTCAGATTCTGTTATGTTTGAGTAATGAGGTCTTGCGGGAAGTAGCGATGGAAACTACAGCCGATGGGCTATGGAGTAAGCTGGAGACAAGGTATATGAGGAAATCTCTAACTAATCATTTGTATCTAAAGAAGAAATTATTTAGTTTACAGGTGTTAGAAGGAAAATCGTTGAAAGACTATATGGATGAACTCAACCGAGTATTCTTGGATTTGGCAAATATAGATGTCAATTTCGAAGATGAAGATAAGGCAGTACTATTGCTTGCATCCCTGCCACCATCATATGAAAGCTTTGTTAATTCTTTTATGTCTGGTAAAACAACTACAACCTTTGAGGATGTTAAAGCAGCATTGAACTCGAAGGAGTTGAGACGAAGGTCAATAGAAGAAAGAAGCTCAGGAGATGGTTTGGTTGTGAGGGGAAGGACGCAACAACTAGGCGATGGGAAGGGCCAGTCTAAATCAAAACCTAGGAAGTACATGTGCTTTAATTGTAAGGAGGGACACTTCAAGATGAATTTTCCTGAGCTTAGCAACAAGCCAGGTGAGGCAGCAGTCATCGAGGAAGATGATGGTAGTGTCTTGGCAATCATTGAAGAATGTGATGAAGCTATGGTTCTGGCGATCAATGCCTGCTTCGCTGAAGATAGGTGGATTTTGGATACTGGTTGTACATTCCGTGTATGTCCTCATGAAGAATGTACAGCGGTTGGAAAACTGGAATTCTGTGAACATTGCGTCTTCGGGAAGCAGGGTCGGGTAAAGTTCAGTATAACGGTTCATACTACCAAAAGAACTCTGGATTGTATTCAGATCTTTGGGGTCCCTCTAGGGTTAGCTCACATGGTGGGGGTAGATACATGTTAACCTTGATAGATGATTCTTCCAAGAAAGTATGGGTCTACATACTGAAATGCAAAGATGAGACATTCGTCAAGTTCAAGCAGTGGAAGACCTTGATCGAGAAGCAGGCTGGAAAATCAATCAAACGCTTGAGCACTGAAAATGGCGTGGAGTTTTGCGCAAACGAGTTTAATAGGTTCTGTGGACACCAAGGGATTGTGAGACACCACACAGTCAGAAAGACACTACAGCAGAATGGTGTGGTGGAGCGTATGAACAGAACTCTATTAGAACGAGCTCGTTGTATGCTTTCAAATGCAGGGTTACCGCGGATGTTCTGGGCTGAATCAGTGAACACGGCAGCGTATCTGGTAAATATTTCATCATGTACATCTATTGAGTGTAAAAATCCTAATAAGGTGTGGTCTGGTTATCCTGCAAAGTATGAGAACTTGAGGATTTTCAGTTGCCCGGCTTATGCACATGTTAAAGAAGGTAAGTTGGATCTGAGGGCTAAGAAATGTGTATTTCTTGGTTTTGAGCCCGGGGTGAAAGGTTACCAGTTGTGGAATCCGAATGGAAAATCAAAAGAAGTTTCTTACCAGCAGAGATGTTACTTTTGATGAGTTAGTCATAGTAACTCAGAAGGTAACACCTGTAGATGTTCGGGAGGGTGTTGGTAAACAGGTGGAGCAGGAAGATCATGTAGAACAGGTGGAGTTTGAGATAGATACTCGGGAAGAGCTTAGACCTCAGGTAGATGAGCAAGCTGAGGAAGATGAACCACAGCTGGTTCATTACAGTGTTGCGAGGAACAGGGGAAGGAGAGACATTCGGGCACCGGAAAGGTATGGAATGGTAGATATGGTTGCATTCTCACTTAGTGTGCATTGATGGAGGTGAACCATGCACATATGAAGAGGCTATGAGGACTAATGAATCAAGACACTGCTCTCTTGCCATAAATGAAGAGATTGAGTCTTTTAATAAGAACCAGGCCTGGGAATTAGCCGAGCAGCCTAAGGGTCAGAAGATTGTTGGTAGAAAATGGGTTTTCAAAAAGAAGGAAGGAATCCCAGGGGGTGGAGGATGCACGATACAAAGCACGGTTAGTAGCTAAGGGGTTTACACAGCGAGAAGGGATGGACTTCAATGAGGTATTTTCTCCTGTTGTTAAACTAGGTCTATTAGAGTATTACTTGTTGTGGTTGCTCTGTATGATATGGAATTGGAGCAGCTTGATGTGAAGACTGCGTTCTTACATGGAGAGCTGGAGGAACAAATCTATATGCGTCAACCAGAGGGGTTTGAGATTCTCGAGAAAGAAGACCAGGTCTATTTGCTGAAGAAGTCCTTGTATGGACTGAAACAGTCTTTTAGGCAGTGGTATAAGCGTTTTGACACGTTTATGGTTAAAAATGGCTATGACAGAAGCAGGTATGAGAGTTGTGTGTACCACAGGGAACTATTCGATGGTTCTTATGTGTATCCACTCCTATATGTGGATGAAATGTTGATAGCTTGCAAGGATATGTCGGAAATCCACATGTTAAAGGATCAGTTAAAGGGTGAGTTTGAGATGAAAGACTTGGGTGCCTCAAGGAAGATATTGGGTATGGAGATATGGAGAGACATATCTGCTGGGAAACTGTTCTTGTCTCAAAAAACGTACGTCGAGAAGGTGTTGGAACATTTTGTTACGACTGAGGCAAAACTTGTCGGTACTCCATTGGCAGCACACTTCAAGCTTTTGGGTGAACTGTCACCGACAACTGATGACGAGACGGAGTACATGTCTTGGGTGCCTTATGCAAATGCAGTAGGTAGCATTATGTATGTTATGGTGTGCACAAGGTCTGATATTTCACATGTTGTTAGTGTAGTAAGCAAATACATGGGCAGACCTGGGAGAGGTCATTGGCAGGCTGTGAAATGAATACTGCGGTATCTGGGAGGAACTGCTGAGCTTGGGCTCGTTTATGACAGAAGGGCTGACACTTCTGGTTCGGTAGTTGGATTTGTAGATTCAGAATTTTCGGGGCATCTTGATAGGAAGATGTCGCTGACGGGCCATACTGTGACACTCTACGGGAGTGCCATTAGTTGGAGAGCAGTGCTGCAGTCGGTAGTAGCTCTATCTACAACAGAAGCTTACATGGCAACAACAGAGGCGGTGAAGGAGGCAATATGGCTGAGTGGCTTAGTTCGAGATTTGGGCCTGAAGCAGAAGATGACAGAGGTCTACTGCGACAACTGGAGTGCTATTCATTTGACCAAAAATCAAATGTATCACGAGAGAACTAAACACATTGATGTCAGGTATCACTTTATCAAGGACGTGATTGAAGAATGAAAGATCACAATGAAGAAGGTTTCCACGGTAGATAATCCAGCGGATATGTTGACCAAGGCAGTTACATCTTTCAAGTTTAAGCATTGCTTCGACTTGATTGAGATTCCAGATGTTGTGCCCTAGTAGGGCTAGAGCAACGACGACTCAGAGGCGCTGAGCTATGATGGTGGCAGACTTAAGTCAAGATGAGCATATTCAAGTCAAGGTGGAGAATTGTTGCAAGTGTCATGAATATGGGTTGATATCGAACTCGATTTAGGACCCGCTTACAAGCGAATTTTGGACCCGTTAGCGGAGCTGATTACCGAGACAAGGCTGGTGTGCGAAGTAGGGCTTCGAGGCAGAGCTGGACTCCGAGAGAGGGTTGGAATGCGAAACTAGGTTTATGTCGGTTATTAATGTTAGCGTATCCATGTGTAATTTGGATTTAGAGAGAGAGAGTCGGTGAGGCGGTGGGATTTGTATTTAGTGACTATATAAACTAAACCCTAAGGAGATATCAGTAGCACAATCTCACGAATCTCTTGTGTAACTTGTTTTCTTATCATAGTGGAAATCATCGCGCCGTTATCGCTGTTGAGTAGGTCTCACCAACCGAACCACGTAAATCTATGTGTTCTGTTCTTGATTGTTCTTTATTTCCTATTGCTTCTGCTTGATTACTCGTATTGATCACATTAAAACCCCATTTGGTCATCTTATAAGAAGGTGAAAAATGCCGAACTTTTAGTTATGGGAAATTCGACAACCTTGAAAGTTGAATGCAATGGGACAGTTATACTGAAAGTCACATCTGGGAAGGAAGTAACTCTGAAAAATGTTCTTCATGTACCCAGCATCCAAAAGAATTTAGTTTCTGGTTCTTTATTAAGTAAGAATGACTTGAAGCTTGTATTTGAATCGGGTAATTTTGTTATTACTACAAATGGGATGTACGTGGGAAAGGGTATTTAAGTGAGGGTCTATTCAAGATGAATGTGATGACTGTTATTCCTAAGATCAATAAAATTAATAATTCTGCTTATATTATTGATTCTTGTATTAAGTGGCATGAGAGGTTAGGACATGTTAATTACGATTCTTTAAGAAGATTAATTAACATGGACCTTATACCTAAATTCGACTTAAATCCCAATCATAAATGTGAAGTTTGTGTCGAAACTAAAATGACTAAGTCGTCTTTTCAGTTGAAAGAAACACAGAACCGTTAGAAACTGATACATAGTGATGTATGGACTTAAAAACGGTTCAAACAAGAGGCGGAAAAAAAATATATACTTCATCACGTTTATAGATGATAGTACTAGATATTGTCATGTTTACTTATTAAGAAGTAAAGATGAAATAGTAGAAAAATTTAAAATATATAAAAGTGAAGTTGAGAATCAACTCGATAAAAAGATCAAAACTTTACGAAGTGATAGAGGTGGTGAATATGAATCACCATTTACTGATATTTGTGCTGAAAGTGGTATTATCCATCAAACAACGGCTCCTTATTCGCCTCAGCAAAATGGAGTCGCTGATAGAAAAAATCGAACTTTAAAAGAAATGATGAACGCATTACTTATAAGTTCAGAATTACCCCAAAATTTGTGGGGGGAAGCTTTGCTTTCAGCAAACTATATTTTGAACAAATTTCCTCATAAGAAAAAGGATAAAACTCCTTATGAGTTATGGAAAGTAAAAAAACCCTCTTATAAATACCTCAAAGTGTGGGGGTGTTTAGCAAAAGTGGCGATTCCTACATCAAAGAAGGTCAAAATTGGACCAAAAACTATCGATTGTATTTTCATAGGATATGCACATAATAGTAGTGCATACAGATTTCTCATACATAAATCTGAAGTTCAAGACTTACATGTTAATACGGTAATCAAATTAAGAAATGCTACATTTTTTGAGGACATATTTCCATGTAAATTAGACGATGAGAAAAGTTCTCAAAAGAGGAAATTTGAGAATATTAGTAACAATGAAAATACAAACCAAAATGATAAAGAGAATGTGATTCAAGAACCACAAGCAGGAGAAAATAAAGAGGAACTCCGAAGAGGCAAGAGACAAAAAATTGCCAAAACATACGGTCCGGATTTCCTCACATATTTGTTAGAACAAGAACCGCAAATATACAAAGAAGCAATGTCTTCTCCTGAATCTCAATTTTGGAAAGAGGTCGTAAATAACGAAATTGAGTCTATCCTTCAGAACCATACATGGGAGTTAGTAGATCTTCCACCGGGGTGTAAACCATTGGGTTATAAATGGATTTACAAGAGAAAATTAAAAATGGATGGTTCTATAGAAAAGTACAAAGCAAGACTTGTCGCAAAAGGATTTAAACAAAAAGAAGGATTAGACTATTTTGATACATATTCTCCTGTTACGAGAATAACATCAATTCGGGTGCTAATTGCTATAGCAGCCCTATATAATTTAGAGATACATCAAATGGATGTTAAAACAGCTTTCTCGAATGGCGAATTAGAAGAAGAAATTTATATGGAACAACCAGAAGGGTTTATAGTTACTGGTCAAGGAAAGAAAGTTTGTAAATTAGTAAGGTCATTGTATGGGCTAAAACAAGCACCAAAACAGTGGCACGAAAAATTCGACAAAGCCATGCTGTCAAATGGTTTTAGTATTAACGAGTGTGATAAATGTGTCTACACTAAATCTACTACCAACGGAGTTATAATTCTATGTTTGTATGTAGACGACATGTTAATAATGGGTAGCAATTTAGATATGATCAAATCTACGAAGAAAATGCTATCAAAAGTATTTGATATGAAAGATTTAGGTAAAGCAGACTTAATTCTTGGAATCAAGATATGTCGAACTTCTAATGGAATAGTTTTATCTCAATCACATTATATTGAGAAAATTTTAGAGAAATTCAACAAAAATGATAATCAAGTTGTAAAAACTCCAGTAGACCTTAGTCTAAATCTAACTAAGAATACGGGTCATAGTACTAACCAATTAGAATATTCTCGGATAATTGGTAGTTTAATGTATCTAATGAATTGTACACGACCTGATATTGCATACTCAGTAAGTAAATTGAGTAGGTTTACGAGCAATCCAAATACAAGTCATTGGAGTGCTCTGATAAGAGTTCTTAGATATTTAAGATATACTAAGGAGTATGGGTTACATTTTACCAAATACCCTGCAGTTCTTGAAGGGTATACTGGTGCAAATTGGATCTCAAATACAAACGATTCTAAATCCACAAGCAGTTATGTTTTTAGGGTTATTTCCCTAATGGCCCCCTACTTTGTGACCAGCTTCCCGCCTGGCCCCCTACTTTACAAGAAATACCCATATGGCCCCCTTCCGTTATAACACCGTTACTCTCTCTCCTCCATCTCTTTTTCTCTCTCTGCCATGTCACGCCACATCATCTGTTACGCCACCTCATCACCTTCTCCGTCAGAAGTCGCCGGCCGGCCAAATTTTCCGGCCGGCGACCTTCAAACTAAAATAAAAAATAAAAAATTTCTTTTCTCTTCTTCTTCTTCTTCCTCTCTCTCTCTCCTATTTTCTCTCTTCTTCTTCTTCCTCTCTCTCTCTCATCTTCTTCATCTCTCTCTCTCTTCCCCTTTCTCCTCTCTCTCTCTCTCTACACACTCCGGCGAAGGGAAAACCCTTCGTCGGAGTACCTCGATCTGTTCAAGGAACAGACCGGGATCTGTTCAAGGAGCAGACCTTCAAGGTCGGCTCCTTGAACAGATCGAGGTACTCCGGCGAAGGGTTTTCCCTTCGCCGGAGTGTGTAGAGAGAGAGAGAGAGGAGAAAGGGGAAGAGAGAGAGAGAGAGGAAGAAGATGAGAGAGAGAAAGGAAGAAGAAGAAGAGAGAGAAAATAGGAGAGAGAGGAAGAAGAAGAAGAGAAAAGAATTTTTTTTTTTATTAGTTTGAAGGTCGCCGGCCGGAAATTTGGCCGGCCGGCGACCTCTGCCGGAGAAGGTGATGAGGTGGCGTAACAGATGATGTGGCGTGACATGGCAGAGAGAGAAAAAAGATGGAGGAGAGAGAGTAACGGTGTTATAACGGAAGGGGGCCATATGGGTATTTCTTGTAAAGTAGGGGGCCAGGCGGGAAGCTGGTCACAAAGTAGGGGGCCATTAGGGAAATAACCCATGTTTTTACTATAGGTGGTGCATCAGTTTCATGGAAGTCCTCAAAACAAACTTCCATAGCAAGATCAACCATGGAGTCAGAGTGTATTGCTTTAGGCAAAGCTGGAGAAGAAGCTGAATGGCTTCGTAATTTTCTAGAGGATATTCCAATTTGGCCAAAACCGGTGTCTGCTATTAAAATACATTGCGATAGTAAATTGGCAATTGGCAAGGCACATAATAAAATGTATAAGGAAAATCTCGACACATACGTCGAAGACATAATACCGTTAAACATTTGCTCTCAAGTGGAACTATAACAATTGATTATATAAAATCAAAGGATAACCTAGCGGATCTGTTTATAAAGGGGTTATCGAAAGAGCAAATGTACAAGTTATCAAGGGGAATGGGCTTAAAGCCTAAAGTAAATGAGTAGATCACAATAGAAACCCAACCTAGTTGACTAGAGATCCCAAGATCTAGGTTCAAAAGGGACAACATAAATGTGAAATACTCGCTAGTAACACTGAAAGAGTCATTCTCTTACCCATTCCTAAGTATCAGTGTTGCCTGTCAGGTGATAGGATAAGCGATGCTTTTAATGATGCCTATATTCTTGTGTAAACAAGTGGGGTACGTCAGGGTACTCTTCATAGGACATCACCCATGTGAGTGTAGAACTGATGTCGGTTCTATGAGAATGTCTTAAGGCGGAATTCTCTAAAGCACTCATGAATCCAGGAGCTGTCCAGGGCCGAAAAGGACACAACCAAAGAATCAAATATGTACGGAAGAAGTTGTGTGTTGGCTATTGTATCGACTTACTGCGAAAATTGAATAGTTCAAGACATCATGTTCACTAATCAATTAGTAAGTCCGATAGTCATACACTAAGGAAGGTTCAAAGTCAAAAGCCACCTCTCCTGATGCAACAACTTCCATTTGAACTCTCTTAGTCTGTATGCATTGTCAGTTTGCATAGTCTTCATATAGAATAAATTTTAATTCATGTGGGGAATTGTTGGCAATTTGAACCATTGCCTTGGTTGAATTAAAATTAAAAGAGACACATCCCTAGGATCATGTCTCTCCATATAGATGTCTCTCCATATAGTCACAATCATCTCTATATATACATAATCCAGATTTCATTTTAGATATAGAAAAATCAATTAGTTTTCTGAGTTTAGAGTTTGCATTAGAAGTCTAAGGAGTTAAGAGAGTTCTCTACTTATTTGGTTCGAAGTTTCTTGAAGAACGAAGTACTGGGCTTCAAGAAGGTAAGACTGTTTTATCCTGGGAGACGATTCGTATATACAACCCGGGTTAGCACCATTGCGGGACGAATAACGTCTTAAGGAGAGAGTATCCAATACTCGACTCGATCATAAAACTATTACTTGTTATTCTACTTACTTGATTATATAATTTGTCGAGCGGAATCATTATTGAATTGTGTATTCGAGAAGGACAATTAAACTAATTAGTCCAACAAAAAACACCAAACATTTCATAATTTTTATTCAAGTCAAAAAGAATATAAAGACTAAAATACTTTTTTTGTAACTAACTCTTTGATTTTTTTTCTTTAAACTTTAGATACATATAACTTTTTCATTAGATGTCGGATTTCAATAAATCTTATATATTTAGAAAAGAATTTTCATCAGCTTTTCTAACAAGATCACTTTCATTACATTTTCAGAAAAAAAAGACTTTTTTCCTTTTCGTTTTTCTGCAATCTGGGTATGGAAATGTATATTAGAAACTGGATTTACAAAATGTAAATTACAAACAGAGTTTGCAAGCGTTGTAGAGTAATCTCGGGTTGCTTATTTTGCAAACTCGATTTACAAATCAAGAGTATAAGCCAAAAATATGTACCTAAGAAATTATGGTGAAACTAGTTTAGGGTTTGGAATTTGATTTCATGATTCATCATGTAGAATACATAAACGATCAAATCCATAATCAAATCAAACATCGTACCAAGTAAACTTGCAAAGGAAAACTTCATTAAGATGACATTCAAATTTCAACAAGAGATATAAAAAGAAAACCTCGTTGTCTCCTTTAATTGATAATTTCATAAACAACTAATGTTTAGAAAGAGAAAGTGTATATCTTAAGATTATAATTGAATCTAATTCAATAACTATAAGAGATCTCATACGTCACTTTTAATACAAATTTCTTAAGCATCAGATCGTTAAATACCACAATTACACTGAAAACCCTAGTCTCCAGTCCTGCCCATAAAAGACACGACACAAATTTAACGATCTATAACTAGATCTAAGAGATCCATTGGATCTCAAAACATAAACTTTAAGGGTCACAAAACAGAACATAAATACATAATAAACATTCAAGTTTGCTTTTCAGGGACAAATACAAGCTGAAATTCATGAAGTTCAGTCTTAAGAACCGAAAAGAGAATGAAGGGTATATATGTGATAAAAATCTAGAGAAGAAAACGAGTAGAAATGTTAAAACGGTGAAGCCAGTGATCGATGAAGAGAAAGATCAAAAGAAGAAGAATTGAAGACTGCAAGAAGAAGAAGATTTTTTTTGTTTCAGGTGACGTGGAACACGTGTGATTTTTAAGCCTATCACATTTTCTTTTTCGGTGACGTGGAACACGTGTGGATTTTAAGCCTATCACGTGTGGGCCTAGCTTTGGTACCATGTTAAATTTGTGGTCATCCAACTCAAAACCAATTGGCAATGAGTGGAGAGGATCTACACATTATATTCTTGGTTGTTAGTTACCCCTTCTCCCACGTGGGACTATTCTCATAAGTGTATTTTGGGAATGAAAAAGAAAAGAAAAAGATAGGGGATTAGACCAAAGCCCCTAAATCGGTCTACTACTGAGAACTCAATCCTGTGTAGGAAAAAAATTTGTTGCAGGTCTACACGCAGGTTTCCTGTCAGTTAAACAATGAAAGTTACAAAACTGGTTGTACTTTACACGATATTTACAAGATTTTCCATGAACGAAAATCACGTGTATTTCTTACTTTCCGATAAAATTACAAATATGCCATTCACTAACATATTGACACGCCATTTATTTTCTTTCTTTCTCCAAACTGAAGTATTTTCTCTCTCTCAAATTATGTTAATGAAAATATATTGGACATTTTTTATGTTCAGTACATAATGTTATGTATAGTACATAGAAGAATTCCTATACATTCCTTCCAAAAGGTAAACTATAACACTGAATATCTATAGGACATTTTGTTATGTACAGTACATAATAAAATTTCCTAAACACTCCTTTATAAGACATTTTTTTATGTACAGTACATACAAAAATTTCATGTACAGTCCTTTCAAAAGGCAAACTATTTCACTAAAAATTTATAGAACATTTTGTTATGTAGTAAACATTTTTTTTATATACTTCGATCTGGTTTAAAGATACCAAATTTGTTATTATTCGATTTAATCTTTAAGAAATCTTAGATTTTGATTTCAAGATTTTAAGATCAAGGAATCTAGAAAAATCAATGATTTCATTCAGAAATCTCTTACTAAGAACCTAACCAATTATCAACGAGCCTTAGAACTCTGAACTCAAATCGGAACTTTCTTCATCATTGAATTTTCATCAAATCTGTTCAAGAAAAGAAACCCAAACTTGTTCAAGAAAAAAAATCCAAATTTGTTCAAGAAACTCTTAATGTAATTTTGATGATGAATCTTTCAAATTTCTTCTTAAAACCCATTAATCTTTGCTTCATTGATTTGTGGATAAAATATTAGAGAGCGAAGAAATAGAATTTATGTAAATTTTAGAGAGGGAAATGATGAAAAAACCATAAAGAGAAATAAAGAAAAGGGAAGATTTGGTTGTCAATGTACGGTGCAAGGGTAAATGAGGAAGAAAAAATGTAAATGTACAACTGGAAAGGAAAAATGTCGCAAAACAATACACAAGCTGACGCTTTGGACCTGCGCTTAATTTCCTGTACACATTAGGGCAGAATCTCATTAATCCATGACTTTTTGGGACTCCAACCAATTTTATAAACAATATATTAGTTTTTTACTTATTATAAGTAATTTTTTACCCAAAAACCATTTTTTAATGTTGTAACTTGAGATAAACAAAGGCACGCCATTGGAACTCAGCATGTCGCGCCCCGTGATAAGCAAGTGCTTTATTTTGTTCTGCATAGTGCTCAACTCTGCCAAAACTCGAGTTCTGTGTTGAACAATTCATTAATTGATGTGACCTTTGCTTCTTCCAAGGTATATGTAGCAAACGATGGAGGAGAGACCTCGTATAAAACGTCTAATTGAGTTTTTGTGTGGACGTATGATAGGTTGTATTATACCGATAGTCGACCCATGATAACCATTTCATCCACCCATTCGGCCAATTACTAGTAAAACACCGTAAATAGCTTTTCATGCATTGATCCACCACCTCTTTTGCCCATCATTTGAGGATGGTTTGAGGAACTCTGAGAAATTTTAGCAGGTTTTTCATAACATTGCCTATCGATGCCGCTGTACAAAGCTGTCAAAATGCTATAAAGTAACCAAACTTACTGAATCGATCAATTACCACAAATTTAGCTAATTTTTGTCAGACATGGGTAGTTGTCGATGAAGTCCATAGAGATATCATTCCATATTGGTAAGGATTGTAACAATTTGGTCGGCGATGATGTACTATCTTATTACGTTGACAAGTAATGTATCGGGTTATGAAGTTTCCTAGTTCCCTATTCATTCGTGATGAATAAAATAATTTTGAAATATGTTTACTGCTGATGTCAAAAACTGGCCTTCCGTTATATCAACATGAAACAGGGAGTTGATGCATGATAGCCTCCGTTAAGTTGATTGTTTTGTTAAGTCAGGTCAAACTCTAGCGGTTGAATTTGCTTCCAGCTCTACTTCTTCTGCTCCTCGCTCCTTGTTCCTTCTTCCTGGCTCCTGCTCTTGCTCTTGTTCCTGCTCCTTGCTCCTGTTCGTCTAACCCCGAGGGGGGAAAATCTGCAAAGGATTCGAAAACCGCACTGACGCTCAAGTCAGTTAGGGTGTTGTTTGCAGTAAAAGAATGAATATTGATTGATCCTTTTGGGGGCGAGTTATGAGAACTCTCAGTTTCTTGTGATCTTTTTGGGGTAAAGAGATCGTGTCTTGTGAAGGACGATCTGGGGGCCTCTTATAGGCGATGTTAGGCCGACTTTGATTAGTGGCGGTAGTGACGCGGTTGCCGTCAAACCGAAGGGAAAGTTTCCTCTCTTGAGTATCTAAGGTTTCTCTTAGAGTCTATCTCGGATCTTTGATAAGCGGAAGTTCCTAAGTTTAAGGATCCTTCGTTGATATCTTGCCGAAGTGATAGACTCTGAAGGAGAAGTTCTCTCCTTCAGATACGTGGAGTCCAAACTGGCTTAAAAACTTCGAGATGTGTGGCCGACTGAGATGTTTCTAGAAGTTTCGGGATTAAGCCGGTAGGTCACTTGGCGCTGCTGCCTCCCTAGTTCTGGGCGTAAGACACTGGCGGAACCTGTGTTGACCCCCCCTTACTCCTTTGAAGACCCCAGGGCTGATCCTTCCATGCCAAGGGCGTTTTGCATAGCTGGTTTCCTCTGGCCGACCTCCCAGTTAGGGAAATATTCGGTGGATCATCAGGGGCTCAGCGGTCCTGATGCCTTAAGCCGGGTTGACCTAGTAGACTTCAGGTCTGATCTTGACTCTTCAGACGTTAGTCAATGTCTGGACATTTTATGCCTCATCAATTACTTTATTGAGATATGCAAAATTTCTGACATTAAGAGATGAGTGAACTCCTTCATAAGTATTTTCTTCCAATGCGATGTCAAACTAATGGCCAACTTGTGCCTTCAGTTATATAGTGGCACCTTAGTAACTGAAAAAAACTTTCAGCAAATTTGGGATTGTCTAATTTTTCAGTGTCTCCCTTAACCCAAATGTCATCTTTGAGTTTCTTCTTTGGTGAAAACCACTCATTGTAGGGTTTTTACTATAGCCTAATGTTATTAGCAAGAATTTCAGACGTCTTATGTCTAACATTACCTACTTAAAGATCAAATGCACAAACATAAGATGAATTAGCTAAAACTAGAGACTTATATGTACGAGGGCGATCTCATGAGGATTTGATCAGAATTAAATCTAACCATAATATAAACTACTAAATTAGGAAATAGAATAATTTAATTGAGAAAATATTCGAAGGATAGAAAGAATTAAAATTTGGGTTTTTTTAGTTTACCCCCTCATCACTAATGGGTAATTGAGTTTACCCCCCTCAATAAGGAGTAATTGAGCTTGCCCCTTGGATTTACAATTTTTGGCAGAAACACATAGGTTGTGTCAGTGGCGGACCCAGAAAGTTCTCTTTGTGGGGGCACATTTGATTATACTAAATAATAAAAAAACAAATGTGTATGACCTTTTATCTTAATTTTTTTTCACAAATCCATATGCTATAAAGAATTAAGGAATGAGTGGAAGAGAGATAAGAATGAATTTAAAAAGAATATTGTAAGAAACTATATATAAAATTTAAAGATGAAGAGGACACATGAGTTATATGTGGATACAAATAACGTTACTAGAGGTTGAATGTTTACTACGAAATGTAGAAATCAAACTTGAATTTACAAAAGAATATCAAAAAGAAAATCGGAGTTAAAAAGAAAATTTAAAGTGTCAAATGATAAACACAAGAAAAAGTAGGAGCAAAAGCAAATGAGCAATTTCAAAAGGGTTGCTCAAATTGTTATTGGCGCCCCCATTTCTTCATACTTCATACTCGGCCCTCTAATAATTGCCTCCTAGATGGGCTCCAATACCATTTTCAAGGCGCCTTTAAAATCACTCAAAGAATTAACCAAAAAAAAAAAAGGGTTTTTTGGGTTTACCCCCTCGTCAGTAATTGGTAATTGAGTTTACCCCCCTCAATAATGGGTAATTGAGCTTACCCCCTTGAACTTACTATTAGTGACAAAAACACAAAGGCTATGTTTGGCGTACGTGAAATAATTGCCACTACCAAGAATAACTATTTTTCAATATGATTCATATTAGGGATTCTACCTCATTTTATTGTTTGATTTGGTCAGGAATATGATTAGTAAAGATTGATTTTGTTTATATAGTATTTACTTTCTGATTTTATTATCACATACCAAACATATCCTTAGTAGTTTTGACAAAAAATCTAAATTCAAGGGGGTAAGTTCAATTACCAATTATTGAAGGGGGTAAACTCAATTACCTATTAATTTTGAGGGGGTAAGCTCAAAAAACCCAAAAAAAAAAAGGAGCTGGTGGGGCTCGAACCCATGACCTACCTCATGCTAATCTTAGCATGCCTCCAATGAGCCAAACGCTCATTACTGATCCTGAGGTGCTATTATATATGTATATTAACATTCGGATAACTCGGAACTATAAGACTTTTTCGCTCGGGGCCGTGGGGGCACGTGACCCCATAGGCCCCAACGTGGGTCCGCCCCTGGGTTGTGTTTGGCATACGTGAAATAAATGTGACTAGCAGGAGCTATTATCCTTCAATATGATTCTTAGTATTTATTTCCACCTTATTTTATTGTTTGATTTGGACGAGTATGCAATTAGTAGAAATAGATTTTGTTTATGTGTCATTTAATTTATGATTTTGTTATCGCATGCCAAACATGTCCTTAGTAGGTTTGAGAAAATATCTAAATTCAAGGAGGTAAGTTCAATTACCAATTATCGAAGGGGGTAAACTCAATTACTAATTAGTGTTGAGGGGGTAAACTCAAAAAACCCTTAAAATTTAGAAAACAAAATAAAGTTGTACGCAAAACTAATTTATTGTGAAGCTTGATGGATATTGGAATTCACTACTAATAATCTTAGTCAAATCTGATATCAAATTCAAATTATTATCCTCCCTTAATAACTCCAAGATTGGTTGAAAGCAATCTCAAATTTTTGTAAGATAAAAATGAAGAACTTTTATAATCTAAAAAATCCATAACCCACTTTACTTAAAATATCATGTAATTTGAATCGGTAAGTGTTAGTTTCTTAAGTTAACGGAAGTACAATTAGTTTGAAACATTACACCACATTAAAAGAGATAACAAAACTAATATAATGGTAACTCAAATATTCATGTTAGGGTTTCATCTACTACCCTAGTGGAAGAGTTAGAAATCCATGAAAATTAATAAATAGTTCAATCCAGAATCAACAAGTAAAGAAAGTGAAAAGAGGAAAACAATAAAACTGGATTTATGTCGATGAAACCCGTCCTCCTTGCCATTCCCTCTTTCCTTTTTCTAAAACTTATATTCGGTGTAGCTTTTGAATTTCTCAAAACTTTGCGCCCAAAGAAGCTAATGTTCACCTACAATTGAAAGTTAATTTGTGAGTGTCTGTCCTAGTCTTGAATTCTTCCCGTTTTATAGATTGGAAGAAGTTGATTTTTTTTGTTGAAAGGGAAAAAGTTGGTTGAATTAGAAATTTCTAAGAAACGTACCTAGACGACTTAAAACATATATCGCCTACTTCCTTCTTAATGTGTGGGACTTGGGAGGCAACATGGTCGTAGATAGTTGCAAACAGATTTCTCATTGATCTCACAAGATTACATCGATATTTAAAGACCAAAAATAACAAATTCTCAACTAACAATAACTAACTATCTAACAACTCATAACAAAATAATAACAACCATTTTGAAGTTATGATCCTATACACTTATGTTGGAAACACACCAAACCGACACACATACACTATTACCCCCTTCAAATTGAAGTGGTATGAGAACACACTTTCAATTTGGACTTGAGTAAATTGAATCGAGGGCTAGGGAGAGCTTTGGTGAGTGTGTCAGCAGGTTGATCGAGAGTAGAAATGTAATGAAGCTTGATCATTTTGGTTGCGACCAGTTCTTTGATGAAGTGAAAGTCAAGTGCCAAATGCTCGAATTTGGAGTGAAAAACTGTATTAGATGTTAAGGCAATGGCTGACACATTATCACAGTATAATTGGAGAGGAGAACTCAAGGAACAAAGCAAGTCCTTAAGCAAATAGCAAACCCAAACCACTTCAGCAGCACACTGAGCTAAGGCACGATACTCTACTTCAGTGAAAGAGCGAGAAACAATAGGTTGTTTCTTTGCTGACCAACTGATTGGACTTCCTTCTAAGTAAATTTTATAACCTCCCATAGATCGACTATCAAATGGACTACCAGCCCAGCCAGCATCAGCATAAGCTTGAATTCCAAAAGAGAAAGACTTAGAGATTCGAATACCATAAGAACTAGATCCTTTGAGATATCTGAGGATTCTCTTAGCTTCATTGAGATGAGAATCAGTTGGCTTATGCATAAATTTACACACTTGACTTACAGCAAAGCTAATGTCTGGTCTTGTCCAAGTAAGATACTGAAGAACACCAACCGTGCTTCTGTAGATAGTGGGATCAGTGAGAGTAATACCATCAGATGGTAAGAGTCTTGATTTAGCTGCAATGGGAGTAGAACAAGGCTTGGCACCAGACATATTGGTCTTCTCTAGAAGATCCAATATGTATTGAGACTGAGTGAGAGTGATTCCTCCCTTATCTCTTTGAGCTTTTAAGCCTAAGAAGTAATGTAATGGGCCAAGATCTTTCATAGAGAATGTGGTACTTAATTCATTAATATGCTGGTGACACAGAGATGAAGAAGATCCAGTTATCAAAATGTCATCCACATAAACAAGCATATAAGCCACAGAAGTACCACTTTTATAGACAAATAGAGAGGAATCTATTAGATTTCTTAAATCACAAACCTAGTAGGGAATCCACCAACTCTTCATAACAAGCTCTTGGAGCTTGCTTTAGGCCATACAAGGACTTGTGTAATTTGCAGACATAGTGTGGATGAAGAGGATCCTGAAAGCCAGATGGCTGAGACATAAAGATAGTCTCTTCCAAAGTACCATGAAGACAGGCATTGCTGACATCCAGCTACCTAATATCCCAATTGTTTTGAACAACAAGATTGAGAAGCACTCGAATAGTTATGGGCTTAGCTACAGGACTGAAAGTATCAATATAATCAATCCCCTCCTACTGGTGAAAGCCTTTGGCAACAAGCCTAGCTTTGTATCTCTCAATAGAACCATCTGATTACTGTTTAATTTTATACACCCATGCATCCAACTAGATTTTGATTTGGTTAAGGAGGGACAAGAGACTAGGTGCCAGCTTGTTGTAAAGCTGTGAACTCTTCATTCATGGTTGTTCTCCACTTAAGATCCTTGTTTGCTTGAGTAAAGCAGGTGGGAGTAGGTGGAAGAACTTGACACAACAGTATAGGAGATACGGGATGTTTGGTGGCAAGTAACATGAACTTGGCTCGAGTTTGCATATAATGATGATTGGTGGGAATAGATGGTATTGGTGATAGAATATGAGGAGATAGAGGAGGGACAACAGGTGATGGTTGGGGTAATGAGTTGGGTGGAATTGGTATAGGAACAGGCGAAGAAGGATGTGGTGGTGTAATGGCAGGTAATGGTCAAATTTGAGGGAAATGAGAAGTAGGTATGATAAGAGAGGAACTTAAAGAGGGAAATGGTGTAGTAGAACTAGATGGAGGTAAAGTAGAAAGAGGATAAGGAAAATGGGACTCATTAAACACCACATGTCTGGAAATATAGACTTTCCTAGTTGCTATGTCCATACACTTATAACCTTTATGATCCTGAGTATAGCCAATAAAGACACAGTCCTTACTTTTGTGAGATAACTTGTTAGAAGCATATGGTTGAAGCCATGTATAACAAGAGCAACCAAACACTTTGAGAAATATATAGTCAAGAGAGATATGAAAAAACTTCTCAAATGGATTTTGAAACCCAATAGCTCTAGTTGGAAGTCAATTAATCAAAAAATTTGCAGTATAGAGAGATTCCAACCAATAAGACTGAGGTAGATGAGATTGAATTAAGATAGTTTTAGCTACCTCAAGAAGATGATTGGGGTTTAGACTCAGCAACCCCATTTTGCTCAGGGGTGTGAGGGCAAGACATCTGATGAGAGATTCCTGTATTTTGAAGCATTTCTCTAAAAGAGGAATAAAGAAATTCACCTCCTCCATCAGTTCTTAAAGTTTTAACCTTAAGATCAAGCTCATTTTCTATCTTTGATTTGGAAGTAGCAAATTGACCTCTAAAATCTGATTTATTATGTAATGGAGTATCCAACAAAACGTAGAAAAGTCATCAATTACATTTGCATAATATCTGAACCCACTAACAGAAGGTACAAGAGAAAAACCCCAAAGGTCGACATGAAGCAATTCTAAAGGTTTAGATGCATTTGACATTGAAACAGTAAATGGAAGCTTTTTGCTTCTTCCTAATTGACACTCATTATAAAGTATAGGTTTGGGAGATGTATTATTTGGAAACAAAAAAGGTTTAAGCTTCTAAAGTGATTGAAATGAGGGATGACCAAGTCTTCTATGCCAAAGAGATGCATCTGAAGTGTGAGCGTAGAGAGCTGGTGTCTTATTTGTTGTCTTATTTTGAGTAAGGGAAATAGGGTATAAACCAGCTTCAGTTGGCCCTTGGAAAAGAGTCTTGGTCGAGTTGAGGTCCTTCACATAATATCCAAAAGGATCAAATGTCAAAGAGCAATTGTTATCAGAGGTAAATTTATGAACAGAAAGCAAGTTATGAGAGGCCTGAGGTACTCTAAGTACATTCTGTAAGATGAATCTTTTATTGTTTTTAAAATAGGAAGAAGAACCAAGATGAGTGATGATCATACCTTGACCATTAGCTGCTGAAATCCTCTCATTACTAGTGAAATTGGAAGAAGAAGAAGAAGAAGCTAGCTGGGAGAAATTAGGTGTGATATGATTTGTAGCACCTGAATCAGCATACCATGGGTTTTGCCCAAATACATTAGCTGAAGCAAGCATAACAGCTATGTTGGATGGTGGATTCCTTCCTTGATAAGAGAAGTTAATTCTATGATAACACTCCATGGCAGTATGACCGACCTTGTTACAGATTTGACAAATTGGTCGATTATTAGAAGAAGTTAAAGAATTCGAATATAAAGATCTATGAGGATTGCCTCTGCCAGAATTTTGATTATAGTGACCACCTCTTCCTTTGGTTGAGTAAGAACCTCTCATGGAGTTGTTATAAGAATGATTTCAATTGAAAGAATAATTGAAAGAACTGCCTTGAAAATTGTTCTTGAACTGAGAATTATTGTTAGCTGAAGAAGCTAATAAGGCATTACTATCAGAAGATGATGTTCTTCTTCAATTTATCACTAATTGTGATTTCTTCAGTCAATTGCAGATTATGCAATTCATTAATAGACGAGGAGGATTTCTGATTCGAATAGAGGTGGCAAATGCATCAAACTCAGAAGGCAAACCACTGAGAATACTAACAATCACCTCTTTTGAGGAAGCTGGACTTCCAGTAGCAGCAAGACTATCACAGATCTTCTTGATCTTAGCAAGAAACTCAAGAATCGAAGCCTTTTCTTTCTTGCAATCACGAAGTTGTCGCTCAAGTTGAAGAACATGAGCAGTAGAAGAGGTAGAAAAATGATTCTTCAAGGTTCTTCCATAATTATGCTGAAGAACTCGTGCCAACCACATATCAAACAACTGATTCAGATAATGTTAAATTTATCCAGATTAGAAGAGCTTGATCTTCATCCATCCATTCGAGATATTCAGAGTTGATTATCTCTTTAGCTTCATCGATATGCTTTTCAGGACAAGGTTTTGTACCATCAATAAACCCTAGAACTTTGTATTTTCTTAAAATTAGAAGAAACATTAATTTACAGGCAAGATAATTGTCTGGTTGAGGTTTAATTGGGATTCCATTTCCCATTGGATTGAATGAAAGAGAAGTAATCTTGTTGTTATCCATTGATTCTTAGTAAAGAAGAGAAAAAAAGAAGAATTGGAGATTGAAATTTTTATAGAGAGAAAATTTTAGATAGAGAGAGACGAAGGTTGAAGATGATGAACCAATAGCACTGATACCATAGTTGCAAACAGATTTCTTATCAATCTCAAAAGATTACATCGATAGTTAAAGACCAAAAATAACAAATTCTCAACTGACAATAACTAACTATCTAGCAACTCATAACAAAGTAATAACGACAATTTTGAAGGGGACTAAACCAACACACATACACTATTAGTAGATTGGGCAATCTGATGGATCACGTGTTGTTTGTAGGGGACTAATTGATGAGGAGATAATTTCATTTCAATGAGTGGAACCCAATGTATTTCTTTTACTACGATATAACATGTGACGGTAGGACACAGATTTTTCTATAAATATGTTACGAGAGAGTAATAAAAATACAACAATAATTATAATTATGTTAAGTTCGTAGTCATCCAACTCAAAACCAATTGGCAATGAGTGGAGAGGACCTATACTTTATATTCTTGGTTGCTAGTTACCCATTCTCCCATGTGGGACTATTCTCACACGCCCCCTCACGTGTGGGGTTCTTTGAGCCTAACACGTGTGTTCTTTTTCTCTACGGGTGACGTGGAGCACGTGTGGCTTTTAAGCCTATCACGTGTGGGCCTAGCTCTGATACCATGTTAAGTTTGTGGCCATCCAACTCAAAACCAATTGGCAATGAGTGGAGAGGACCTATACTTTATATTCTTGGTTGCTAGTTACCCATTCTCCCATGTGGGACTATTCTCACACGCCCCCTCACGTGTGGGGTTCTTTGAGCCTAACACGTGTGTTCTTTTTCTCTACGGGTGACGTGGAGCACGTGTGGCTTTTAAGCCTATCACGTGTGGGCCTAGCTCTGATACCATGTTAAGTTTGTGGCCATCCAACTCAAAACCAATTGGCAATGAGTGGAGAGGACCTATACTTTATATTCTTGGTTGCTAGTTACCCATTCTCTCATGTAGTACTATTCTCACAAATTAAGTTAATGTTTGAGAAGAATAATGGTGAAAATCTTATTGGGTTGTTTGAAGAGAGAGAAGATGAAAAAAAGAAAGAATAATGTGAATTGAAAGTCTTACGACAGGATAGAGAAAAATAGTTTGAAAATTTATAAGAATTGGGTAGTTATTTTGATTTTTAAATATTATACGAACCTCTTTAAAAGGAAGGTCAAAACATATTCAAAATGTTTAAACGTCTGAAATTTATAGATAGATTTTATGACATGACAACAAACTTACGCCATTCGATATGTAGATATTTAATTTTTTATTTTAATGTCCAATAAAATATTATGCTCGTAAAATATTTGATTGCAAAGTGCTCCTTCTTCAACTTTTCTTTTAGCTGATTAATTTTCCATATATTAAGACATGTATACTACCTTTGGACGTGAATTTCTTCACAATTATATGTCGCCCTTCACTTTTTTTTGTTGAGAATGTAACTTAGTTATTTCCATTGAAATTGACACGTAAAGACCGTCAAATATAGCCCAAAAATTAAGTACTTTACATACTCATTACAAATTCCAGCTTTCCCTAATTAAGCTCGGTTGTAATACTCCTTTTGTTTAGGTCCTGCCTCTCTTTTTGACAAATTGGTCCAGTTTTTCATCTGACAAGAGTTTCAATGACGCCCTTCAAGTGTCTACAATCCTCGGTTTTGTGGTGATTTCCCTTATGGAACCAAATTGTGGCATCTCTCGGGCACTTATCCTTTTTGCTTGGATTCGATAGAGGTAGTCTAAAATTTCTTCTTTTCTAGTCAATAGGGTGCACTTACTGTGCTCCAGCTGAGTTTTTTTGAACAAACCTTTATCACTTTGATGTCGATCTTCTTTTCACTCTTCTTCTACAGAGATCTTGCTCTTATAGTGGTTTGTGCCCCTCGTTTAATTTCAGGAGTCTTTCTTTACCTACTATGACATCTTGTACCTTGCCAATCATCTTTGCCGAAGTAGCAGGCTCTTTCTTCGCAATTTCGTGGATCAAGCTATTATTTCGAACTCCTCAATAGGGTGCACTTACTGTGCTCCAGCTGAGTTTTTTTGAACAAACCTTTATCACTTTGATGTCGATCTTCTTTTCACTCTTCTTCTACAGAGATCTTGCTCTTATAGTGGTTTGTGCCCCTCGTTTAATTTCAGGAGTCTTTCTTTACCTACTATGACATCTTGTACCTTGCCAATCATCTTTGCCGAAGTAGCAGGCTCTTTCTTCGCAATTTCGTGGATCAAGCTATTATTTCGAACTCCTCTTTTTAGAGTTATCCCAACAATGTTATCATTCAGGCATTGGATTTGCACCATCTTAGCTCTGGACCTTAACCGAAACTTCTTCAGCAACTCTCCTTTATTCTGGACTAGGCCCAATAGATTTTCCCAGCTTTTCTCAGGCATTTTGCTGTTGTAAAAGATTGTGTAGAATGTCACGACGAGCTATCGAATGACCTTATGGTTCCTTGAAGTAAAGTGGAATAGCAAGATTTGGTCGTCCCCTAGGATAGTGGGGAAAGCTCACCACATTGTTGACTCGTCGATGGTTTCCAAGCTCATCTTTTGGCCTCTCAGCATTTAGGATTTCCATAGTGAAGGGAGGTGAGGTGACTTTACCTAGACTTTGTATTTCTCTCTCTGCCATCTTCCTTTTTCACGTCTGCCAACTGCTGGATCATCGGAGATCCAAGTGCGGGTCCATCATTTTCATGGTTGATCTCTAGTATGGGAACGGGGGGAGCGCTCAACCCCTCTCTTTTGACAGAGCCTCTTCATGTTCCTTTTGTAACCCCGCCATCTCCTTTTGTTTTTCTTCTTGCCTTTTCTTTTTTGTTGCTTCTTCTTCCTTTAATGGAAGCCTTAATATGGTTTCCAGGTTATTTTCATGGCCACTGAACGAGGTCGAAGAAACAGCTGGCGTGGCAAGCAAGTTTTTCGCAAGGGATTGAATGGGTTCCCTTTTTTTTCCTCGATTTGTCATTGCTTCTTCATCCAATCCATTTCTTCTTCCAATTTCAGAAAGGTGGACTGCATAGCGTCTGCGTCCCGCCTATTTTCTTCCTTCAACCGTGCGATATTTGGTAACAGTTCTTCACCGGAAAACATGGTGAAATTCATGTTACTAAATGTACATGAACTTGTGGGAACGAAATGCTCAAGACATTGTTATTGGTGACCAACGAATGTTAAGGGGTTCCTAAAGTGTCTCCCCTTCCTTTAGCGCCAAAGTTATGATGTCGGGAAGTGCTTTTCCCAAATATCGTCCTGATGATCAAGACCTCCGATCTGATGATGAACTATCCTTATGTTTCCGAGTGGATTCAGGTGGGCAAGAGCCTGCGGAAAACGAAGAAGATACTCCGACGCTCAAGTTAGTGGGGGTATTTTTTACCGTTTGAAGATATAATTCAAAAGTCTGAGTTTGGAAGATGACCTTCGATCTCTTTCTAGGAATAACCTGAAATTCTTATATAGTTTTGGATGACCGCCACAGAGCACGGCTGAGATGATGTGGTGGCAAGGGCCCGATCTTGATGGTAGC
Organism: Eschscholzia californica; assembly: GCF_041429995.1. Classification (NCBI taxonomy): domain Eukaryota; kingdom Viridiplantae; phylum Streptophyta; class Magnoliopsida; order Ranunculales; family Papaveraceae; genus Eschscholzia; species Eschscholzia californica. The sequence goes on along the minus strand of NW_028238309.1, from coordinate 24,549,704 downwards.
CACGTTTATATGGTCGTTTGGAAGATAATATCTTTCGACTGCATATCTTCTTATATTGATGCTCTGACACATAAAGGTTCATGTATCTTTAACTCTATCTAGCCTTCCACGTCACTGATGTATTCTCAAGACATATTAGAGCCGAAGGAGACCAAGGAGACCAAGCTTACTCTGACTAATCTTCCTGCTCTTGTGTTCTGACAAGGGTAGGTTTCAGGTTGCAATTCTGACTCAGATCCACCCTCCATCTTTCCTCGAGGAAGAGTGAGGCTTAAGGTACTGAGATGACCTTTGCAGACCTCCCCCACTGAACCAAAGCAGGGTTCTTACTAGAGCTGGATTGGCTTCACTAATTTGCTTGCCTCTGGACTTGCGTAGGGTTCATGCCGACCTCCAATATTAGCGCTCAATTGGCAGACTTCAGTTAGATACACCTCCCTGGTGGCTTTGACGACGGTTGTCTACATGCGTTCTTGGTTAATCTGTTTACTTCTTGACTTGGTCCAAACTGACCAATATTTGGCTCACTAGTCATGAATCAAATGGTTGTTTCAAACCCTTCTCTTCATAGTTTTGCTAATGTCATCATTCAGGTGTGGGATCTACACCATCTCGTCTCTAAGGTGCTGTTTGTTTTTTTTTTTTGGGTCGGAATCTAAACTGGCTGAATCTGAATTAGCTGAATTGAGTTGGCTGAATCTGAAATGACTGAGTTATACTATAATTTGGATGTTTGTTTTTTAAGTCTGAATTACAAAATCTGACTTAAGATTTTGACATTTATACCCCTGTTTCACAATCTAAACAAACATAGCCTAAAGCCTAAACCCTAATTTCTCAATTCTCATTTGAGTGAAATAAAAGAGAAAATCAAAACCTAAACGGCTAAACCTAATCGCCATTTCTCTCTCTACCGTCTCTCTCTCAGCCTCTCTCTCTAACGGATGGAGCTCCGGCTATGGAGCTCTCTCCCTCGGCAAGTTAAACCCCTCTCTCTCTAACCGATCTTCAGGCTCTTTTCTCTAGATTCGCGAGAAACCCTCTCTCTAAATACCAAGTCAAAGAAAGATCCGTCCTCATCTACCTCTTCAACACCCATTTCATGAACAGTTTGGGTGGTGGTGGTGGTGCTTAAATGATCATCAACAATGGTGGAAACACATCCAGCAGCACCTGTACCAACTCGCCAGTATATGAGTAAATCAAAAGCTTCCATGGTTAAAAGAGACAGTGCAGTGAGTTTAGGATATTGGGTTGGTTGAGAAGAAGAGGTATGAAGCTTTTTTCTAGGGTTAACTTGTTGAAGTGAGAAAAAGGGTGAAATGGAAAATTGAAAAGTTAAAAAGAAGGATGGAGAGTCTTGTTCCTGTCTCGGTAGTTTTTTAAGGTGGTGGCTTGTTCCGGTGGTGGTGGTGGTGGCTTGTTCCGGTGGTGGTGGTGGTGGTGGTGGTGGTGGTGGCTGTAAAATGTTTGGGTATATGAGAATATTTATATTTTTTGGGGCTATTAGTGTCATTTAACTTATTTCAGATTTGGGTCTCTATATTCAGACTTGTTTTGAGGTCTGAAAAATGTGAGTTACTTTTCAGCTTATTCAGACATTTACACCATTCAGCCAATGTTTCAGATTTTGTAAATAAGAAAAACAAACACCTGAAATCTAAATTAATCCCAATTCAGATTTCAGATCTGAATTTTTTCAAAAAACAAACAGCACCTAAGTCTTAGCCAGAAGTTTTCTAATGATTCTCCTTTGCTCTAGACTAGCCCCAACGGGTTTTCCAGCTTTTATCCAACATTTTTGTTGTTGTGAAAAGTCGTGCTAAACTTCGTAACGAGATCATTGCTTACAAGTACAAAACAGTTTTACACTTCACAATTTTACATTATCAGAGAAGGGCCCTAAATAAAACTTTGCACCGAGCCCGCACTGATTTGCAATATGTTCAGAGATTTACAATATGTTCAGGATTGCCTTTCATTCGAAGGGTAATTTGTATCTTTGTACTTCATTTTCACCAGAGTTCACTCACAAAACTTGCAAATACCTAGTTATATAAAAAATCCCCTGACTTACCACTATATTCAAAAGAAATAATTCTGTCGCAGTATTTCTAACATTAAGAAAAGAAGTCATAATTCTTGTTACAACCACTAGATTTCTTGTTTGTATTGAAAATGTCTCTCGCTACCGCTCAGAGATTGTGTGGAGGATCATTTGTTCCTCGCCTTCTCCTAGGTATATGCAAGAATCTGTACCCGCGACTGATGCTTATACCCTTGGGAACTTCTAAATTTGAAGTCAACCATTTGGGAGATCACTTTGTTTTCTCCGAACAAATAATTGAAATGGAATAATAATGGCCTTGATTCATCAAGTTCAAATTTATAAAACATAACACAGGTGGAGAAAATATCCAAAACTCAAACTAAATAATAGATTGAAAATACAAAGTTGTGGGTTTCGGATAACGATTAAGTTGTACATTCTTCCTAACAGACCTTACTAGGAAAAGAACTCTACTACAAACTAGGTTCAGTTTTGATTGAAAACTCAAACTCGAAAATACAAAGTTGTGGGTTTCGGATAACGATTAAGTTGCACATTCAGCCTGATGGAGAAGAAAGTTGAACCCAAGCAAATTCCTCTTTATAGGCGAGTTTTGATTCGCAAGATTCTTCACACGTGTAGATAGTTATTGTTGCCCAATCAAGGGAATCTATATCGTTCTTCACACCAAAGTAATAAAGCAGTTGCGGCAAAATCTGAAAAATGTGAGATGTTATAAGCAATAGTAGAAAAATATTTTCACTGTTTTTCAATGGAAAAGATAGAGGCGACAATTACAGTGCAAAACATCTGTTATTTATTTTACCAATTACAATGTTCGAATCTCTTAGAAGACTGTATGAAACTAAGAAGAAAGAGAAATCCTAACCTGCATCTCGAAACACAGAGGGCCATTACAGCAGTTGCATTTGGGTATATCTGCTTTAGATGGCCGGCCACTTGACGTGGGCCATAATGGTTTTGCCTTGGCATCTCGAGAATACCTGTGGTAACATGGGAATCAATCACGTGGGGAAAGTATGCTTCTACAAGAAAATGTATATAGAATGCAGCAGCCATTTTTGGTGTTGTGGCAGAATAAGAAATCAAAACATGTACTCTTCCTACATTTCTAAAGTAAGTGTTTCTTGTGTTTTCTTTCCATATCCATAAAAATGAAGTGATCGAATATGTTGTATGTGTTCAGCTTCAACAACAGGGTAGCGGAGTAATACTGATGTAGCCATCGGCACATGGGGGCACCCGAAGTTTGCAATAAACTGGTATATCTATAGACATTTCAGCTCTAAGGTATACTATGTAGATGATACTCAGATACGAGTATCGGATAATCAGACACTTCAGTGGTATGATATGAAGTTCGGAACGTACTTCTTATGTGAACTTTTAGATTTTAGATACTTATGTTAGGAGGTAGGACCATGTAGTATTACTGTAGGTAAATAAATTTTATATATAATGTAGCAATGGTTGATTGAGAAGTGAAAAAAAAATTGCTAGTAAGAATACAAGACCTAATAACTAAGACAATAAAAAATATTTGCACGCTACGCTATTTACGCTAAATGTAACTGATACATTATACCGATTATAGGCTTTCGTGTTACATAACATGTACGATTTCCCATTTCGATGAACGTTTAAATTACAAAGCATATGGAAAGTTTGCTAAGAGAGTTGGTTTTGAAATTTACGAAACCAATTATGGGTTCCATAGTATTTGGTATGGGAGTTGAATTTAGAGCTATATGATCCATTCACATTAGGCCATTCATGCTACCTAAATGCTGCGGAAGTGGAGAAAAAAAATTCAAATGCATATTTACGGTATTCAAAACAGTTACCTTAATACTTGCTCAGGAGCTTTAGCAATGCGTGTGTGAAAAGAAGTCCAGCTCCTTTTATCATCATCTCCCTGCTTACGAGATTTAATGAGGCTACAGACATTTGATGAAAAGGAATTTTAACTATAGAAGAAGTACGAGCAATTTGTTACCTCGAAATCAGCCATCAACGTCTTGTATGTTTCATCCACTTGCTCCTTGACAACTAATGAGGTTGAGAAATCCTCCTCAGCTGATTCTGTATCGAATTCAGATTCATCCTCATTTATGATCTCAAACTCTGGCCATAGAGTAGTGGAAGCACCTGCTCGAGAAAACGGAAGAAAAGAAGAACCTTAATAGCTAAATTGGATGGACCTTGCATTACAAACGTTAAGCCACTAGTTCATGGAATATTTTCACTGGTTAAACGTTGTCCTCAACTTTAAACAGATTGCCTTCTTCCCAAAATATCAATAACTTACTCTTGCTTGATTTATCAGAAGACTCTCTTACTGTAATTGTGCGATAAATGGGCAAACAATGTAGCCACATCATATACTGTTTGTTATGGCTATTGAGGTCTTAGGTTTTACCCTTGTAAATCACGAAGATCCGCTTTTACATATTTGATTATTTGCAGGAAGTTCATCCCTATTTTAAAATGCTTGAAGATTGAGTCTGATCTGGAGTTATCTTCTTGCACAGTTTTAATCTTCAAATACAAATGTTAGATAACAATCAGGACAATCTAAATTGATAAACATGCCTGCAACATATCTGATGTGTGATATTAATTTTGTTGTTACTCAAAGAAAAATGAAATCTTCCTCATTTTACTGAGTGAACCAACCTTGTATGGTCTCTGTTGAAGTGATTCTTCCATTACTGGAGCTAGATTCAGATGACGGACAAGATATGCTAATTCGTTGACAAGCAAGTTTATGCCCTGAGCGCCAATGCCTAGCCTAAACAAGAAATCGATAAGTTTGTATAATGCCTCGAACGACTAAAATGATGAAAAAGTAATAACATTCACTACCTGGTGTTTTTCAGAACAATAGCGTGCACTTTGACAACTACTGCAGATCTTGTCTCCTTTCCAAGTACCACACCAAGAACAAAGTGCAGCTATACACAGACAACGATAACCAGTCATGAGATGATTCATCAGAAAACAAACTAGGCAAATGCATATTTTACAGAGAAAAATAATTTGCTTCCTCGTATTAGACTTCAACTTGGTTTTATTAGAGAAACCACTTGGATATGCTTCATCATTTTGGAAGGATATAAAAACCCCCAGAAAAGGGAAATAATAGTTTTCTGTTGCGACTTCTTTGGGAACAAGTTGGAATGCTAAACACAGCCCAATTTCCAAAACTTGACTACAAATTTATATCAGATTTGCGTCGTGTTTAGCAGTTAGAAAATTCTTAAAAGTTGTAGTACTTTTGAACCACGAACATGTTTTTGGGTATTGAAAATATCGAGAGTATAGACTAAATTATTCGAAGTTTGTTCTAGTTTCAGAATATCATTTGAAAATTCCAAACTGGTTACAACCTTCAGGCTCGAGTAGCATAAACTATAAAACATAAGTAAGGTTACTAGCTACCTCTAACTTCAGATGATTTACTCGTCTTGTCATTTTTTGGGGGCTCCGCCGAGTAATAATTATTTATGCGAGGCAGCTGGCAGCGGAAAACCTTCACACTAAGATAATCATTTTAGTGTCAAGAAATGTTTTAACTTTAAAACAGGAAAATTGTGCATAAAGAAATGATTGATCTTCACATATAATACCTTCGAGATGGAGATTCTGGTCGGCGTTTCCATTGTTGGTGTTGATCCTGGAGTAGACAAGCCATTGATGGGCACATGAACACAAACAACGTACGGTGAAATGTGTATTCCTTACCAGAGATTGGAGCATAAACCTAGTTATCAATTACAGTGCTCTCGTTAAGCTATAAAAATTTAAATCTTTGACATGTCTATGCCAATGAGGACTCTAATCACTAAGAAATTGTTTACCAAAGAAAAAGGAAAAACACAAAGCGAACTTGTGGGTGTGGTCCTGGACTTTCTTGCCCCCAGTGGGCTTGGGTCTCTCTCACTCTAAAAGCTAGCTCAAGAGGACAGCCTGTCAATCACACTTATGAATGATCCCCATTCACCACCATGTCCCACAACCTATATAAGACTAACACCAATTTTTCACACATTAGGCCTCGAAGACTATCTCCCCCCTTAAGAACCCTAAGATTTTGGTTTTCCTAGACTCTGATACCATTTGTGGGTGTGTCTTAGACTTCATTGCCCTCCAGGTGCTCTTGTTCTTCTCTCATTCAAATCGATAACTCAAAAAGGTGAGGTTTCGAGGGGGATAACTCTATCCCCCTCACACTTATAAAGTGACCACCACCCCGTCCCACAACCAATGTGGGAGTAACTACGACAATCTTTCGCTTCACGTATTTTATCTGAAAGACTATATCCCCTCTTCAAAGGACCTATTCGCTCAAACCTAGGCTCTAATACCACTTGCGAGTGTGGCCATGGGGGACTTCCTTGCCACAGGGCCTCTCTCACTCCAAAAGGTAGCTCAAGAGGTAGGGCTTTCTCTTACACTTATACAATGACTGACCCATCAAATAAATAATGGGTGCCTCATTATAGAAAAAAATTTCTAGGTTACAAAAATATTGGGTGCAAAATCTAGTTTTTCCCCGAAACCATCACCACCACAACTTCTCTTCACATTGGCTTTTCTTCTTTTTGTTCCTCTTCTCACCACCACTATCATCTTCATCTTTTTTTCTCTCTCTAGTGGTGGTTGTGGTGGTTGCGGTCGAAGGTGGTGTTGTTGGTCATCAGGTGGTGTTGTTGGTCATCAAGTGGTGGTGGTGGTGGGTGATCGGTGGTGGTGATGGTGGGAAGAGAAGAAGAAGAAGACGTGATTTTTCCAGGGATAGCTGGCAATGGCCGTCAACATGCTACCCTTGCCACCATGAAGAAAACTAGAGGTGGTGGGGGCTGGGAGGAAACAACAATAATATTTCACCCTATTTTTGTACCCTAGAAAATTATTTTGTTTCCAAAAGTGGCTGCGCAAATAATACCTGAAGCAAGAATTGCAGAGGCTCCCCACAAATGTCACAGATACAAGATTTTCCGGATGGAAGATTTTTTGGATCCAACCAAGCCTGCATTTGGAGAAGAAAAGGTTAGAGAAAAATATAATTTCAGCATCAACCTGAAATTCGATGAACAGAAAAGGGAGTCTTTTTATCATACAGGTGTGCCTCCAGCTTTGCTAGGAAAGAATTGAGGGAGAAGGGAATTGATGTTATTGGGCTTTTCAAGGAAACCTAGGGTTACTTCATCATCTTCTTCAACATCATCATCATCATCATCATCAATATCATCCTCTTGTTCCTCTTCTTCAAGGGATGAGATTTTGAGGGAACTAAACTTCTGCAAGGAATTTTGTTTCAATATGATCTCCATTTCTTCATCATCCATTTTGTGTCAAAGTATATCTTTCATAGACAACGGATGGCATAATTAGAAAGCAATCACACAAAATTTGAGCTGATAGGAGACAAAAAGAAATTTCCGAAATATGTAATCTACAGATAAAAAAACATCAGTGAAATTACTTGATTCAATCAAACAACCAAACTTGAAGTCCTTGATAACAAAAAAAAAACTGTCATCAATTGAATTATTCAGCAAATTCATGAATATGAATATGGTGGTGGTGGTGGTAGTAATAAAAGTTTTAATGGTGGTAGTACTAATTATCATAAAGCTAATGCTATTTATACTCAAGCCATCAAGAAAGATCCCTCTAATGCCACTCTCTACAGGTTTTTCTTTAATCTTAGTACTAATTGTGTATTACTTGTGATTGTTCTTTAAAATTAGTATCTAGATGTGGGTTTTGCCTACCAAGTACTTTTGATAACTCTAAACCGATGTGCTTCACCTGGTACATGCTGAGTACCTCTACATCCAAAACCCGAACAAAACCCTAGTTGTATTCGAATGGAGAGAGAGAGAGAAGATAGAGAGAGAGAGAGAGAGCGAGAATACCTGGTACCCACCCAAAAACGTGAGCTTCTTGATTTGTTTTCGTCTGGTTTCAGCAAGGGAGATCGTTCATGGAGGTGGGAGTTCGTCTGGTTTAAGTTTGGAGGAGGAGGAGCGATTTTGGTTCAGTGGTATAAGCGCCCCACATTTTAGTATCCAGCGCCCCATTTTCCCCCACTTTTATTAGGTCTGGTTTTAGTAAATGGTGTTTCGGTCATTTCTCTCTCTAACGGCACAATACAGTTAAATCTAACGAAGTTTCCTATCGATCACGTCTTTGACACCGCCGGCTTCTGGGTGCAGTTTCATGGTATCCCGTACTATTATCTAACTTCAGCGACGATTAACCGCCTTGCAGGTTGCCTGGGAAACTTCAAACCCACCACTGATGAAGAAGCAGCTAAATGGTCCTTATACGGGAGAGCCAAAGTGGAATTCAATATCTTGGAAGCTTTTCCTAAAAGGGTTAATTTAAAGTTATCTATTCAGGATCCCGTTTGCTAACCGAAATATTAGCAGGGAACTAGGATCTTTCTCGGGTCTCGACTATTCACCAAGATCAGGTGTTTTAGGGGCTTTCCCGGAGTCGGATGAACCTTCGAGGGAAATTACACCCAAAAACCTCTCACTAAATGACAATTTTGGTATTATTTTGAATGATTTGATACAGGTGAAACTCACACGAATATCGGATCAGCAGGAGTCCCCAGTCTCCCCACTTCGACTCAGTCCAGTCAATCCGATCACAGATCACACAATGCTCACTAATCCTAGGACAATCAACCATCAAACAGTCACAAAGGGGCCAACATTAATGGAAATTCCAGTCTTGGAGGACGACAAACAACGCCGTCAGTTCAAGAGGTCGGCGAAACTGATAACAACTAATCCAACAACACCAACGGTCGCGGCTACCGCAAAGCCGATGGAGGAATGAGTATACTATCGTGAAATTGTCGTGGATTAGGGAACGACACGACAAAGAACGCCTTATACCAGTTCCTTAAGGCCACTAGGCCGAGTATTGTATTTCTTTCAGAAACTAAACTACTTAATATGTCTACTTTACCGCTTTATAATAATTTAGATCTTCATAATAGATATCATGTTCCTGCCCAGGGTCGTGGGGGCGGGTTGATTGTATTGTGGTCTGAATCTTTAAATGTTACGATTAATTACTATTCTCAAAATGTTATCCACCTTACCGTTTTATGTAATACTACCAACTGTCCTTGGGACCTGTTTTGTGTTTATGGTCCGCCTAGACTCCAAGACAGGGCATCCTTTTAGGATGAACTCCTCATTAGAATATCTGGAATTAATCGGCCTTTTTGTTGTATCGGTGATATGAATGCTATGAATGTACAGGCGGATAAATGGGGAGGCTCAACTAACATTCCTTTCCTTGAACATTTTCAGCAATTTATTCAAAATGGTGGTCTGATCGATTTGGGATTCAATGGTCCAGCCTATACCGGGACTAACAACAAAGCCATGCAACACCTAACCAGGGAGAGACTAGAAAGAGCACTTTGCAACACAGATTGGCTAATCCAATTCCCGGACTCAGGATTATTTCATCTCCCAAGATATGACAGTGATCACGCACCTATACTATTGAAGATAAAAGCAGAAAATCATATCTTTAACAAAATCAACAGGTTCGAGGCTTTTTGGACAAAACACACAGAGTACAAAGATAACTTCCAACGTAACTGGGACTCATGCTAAGGTGAGTTTTATGATAAAATTCTGGAGGTTAAGGATCTCACTAGAAGGTGGAGCAAAAGAGCTTTTAATTTCATCAAAACAGAATTGAAGAATTGAAAAAAAAGGTTAATTCATATCTAAGCTCTTGACCCTACCGACGAGACTCTTAACATAGAGTGGCTATCAGGAAGAAATCCTTTATCTGGAGGAAATAGAAAGATCTAAACTAGAGCAAAGAGCGAAATCAAAATGGGTGCAAAACGGCGACAGAAATTCAAAGGCTTTCCATGCAGCAATGTCCCAAAGGCGACAAAAAAAACAGAATTCACAAACTCATACTGCAATCAGGTTCAGAATCAACCAACATAACAGAGATAGCAGAAGATATAACCAATTTTTTTCAGAATTTGTTCTCTGAGGAGATAGTGAATCAGCCCCCGATTGAGATACTGCAAGCATACAAAGCCATATCAGACGAAGATCTGGGCCACGTCTCAAGGATCCCAACGTCAGAAGAGATAAAGGCAGTCGTTTTCGAGATGGGGGCTTTAAAGAGCCCTGGACCAGATGGACTCTCATGTATATTCTACCAACACAATTGGGACGTTCTCGGAGGAGAGCTCACTCGTTACGTTCAGGAAGCGTTCCGATCAGGTTCAATCGACCCAACTCTTAACTTTACGACTATTGCCTTAATTCCTAAGGTCACGAGTCCGAGTACGGCCTCGGATTTTCGACCAATAGCCTTATGTAACGCCATTTACAAATTCATCACTAAAATTATTGCTAATAGGATTAGACCTTTCTTAGAAGACAACCTTATGTGGACACAAAATGCGTTCGTGCCGGAGAGACAAATATTAGACAACATAGTGGTAACCCAGGAATTGATTCACTCTATGCAACGGTCCAAGGCTAAGAAGGGAGGTTTCTCCCTAAAAATGGACATGGCCAAAGCCTACGACCGGGTTAACTGGTCCTTCCAAACCATAGTCCTGAAGGCTATAGGCCTTGTTGGCCCTTTATTGAACCTCATTGAGTCTTGTGTAACCACAGCCCAATTCAACATACAAATTAACGGGGGGCTCCACGGGGCTTTTAAACCATCAAGTGGTCTTAGGCAAAGGTGCCCGTTATCCCCATACCTATTTATTCTAACCTCTCAATCTCTTTCCATACTTATCCATCACTATGAGAGCATGAGTATTTTTACAGGTTATAAATTAAACAGAAGTTGCACTCCGATCTCGCACTTACTCTTTGCCGACGACCTAATCCTATTTGGAGATGCAAATCAAGACAATCTAAAGGCTATAATACAACTGATGGAGGAGTACACTGGTTTCTCGGGGCAGGCAGTGAACTTCACAAAGTCATCGATCTTCTTTGGGAAAGGGGTCCCTCCACAAATGCAAAGTCTCTTCACCTCCCAGCTTCAAGCACCTACAATGACAGATCAAGCGAAATATTTAGGATCCTTTATCCTAAAGTCAGGTAATAGAATTGACTCCTATAACTGGTTGACCGAGAAATTTAAAAAATCTTTAGCAGGTTGGAAACAAAGGTTAGTATCGCAAGCAGGACGGACAGTTCTCATAAAATCAGTGCTAGGCCCTTACTGTACGTACCCCTTCAGTTACCAAATGGTACCCAAATTCATTCTAAACAAATTAGAGAGAGAGGAAAGGAGTTTCTGGTGGGGACACGAAATTGAGGATCATAAAATGCATTTCATTCGATGGGATATTATTACTAGTGCAAAGAAACATGGAGGTCTGGGCATACGATCACTAGAACAAGTGAATGAATCTCTCATTGCAAAGATGGTGTGGAGATTCCTTAACAATCAAAATGCCATGTAGGTCCAAATTCTCCAGGCCAAATACCTCAACAAAGAAAATTTTTGGACAGTAGACAAGAAACAAAGAAGCTCACCATTCTGGTTGGCTATGCTCAAGATCAGAGATGTCATGAAATCACATATTACATGGGTAATAGGCAATGGTAAAGATATTTCTATCACAGAAGACCCCTGGTTACTAGAAATGACTAACCATAGACCCAACATTATTTCAACAATACCATCAACAATCAACAAGGTATCCGATCTAATTATTCAAGGCACCATCCAATGGAACCAAGACATTATTGGAACTTAATTTGATCAGGAGACAATCACAGCCATTAACAACATATTTCTGCCTCACAACAATCAAGGCGACATACTAATATGGAGTCTCACTGAAAAAGGAAATTTCACCACAAAGTCCTACTACGCAGCAATTAAAATGAACTCGGATTTACCAGAGGAGCTCACTGACTTCCCATGGGAAAAGATATGGAAGAAACAACATATGGATCCTAAAATACAACTGTTTATTTGGAAACTGATCCCCAAAGGGTTGGCCACTTTATCTAACATAGGTCGACGAATCCCTCTCATTGATCAGGGATGCAAAATATGTCTATCTAATGACAGTGAGACTCATGTACACTTATTTGGTGAATGCTTGATGTTCAAAAATCTCATACAAATCACAAATGATCAAGATATAAAGCAACTAGGTCAAAATCCAATTCAAAATCTTAAAGACATCTTAAACATAGGAGAAGGGGAGAATGAGGTATGGTTTAAGTATACTTATTTCCTTTGGATCTGGTGGAAGAATAGAAACGAACACCACTTCAGGAACAAAACATTGGATATGGATCGCATCTGGTTGACAACCAAGGTAGAACTAAAAAAAAAAAAACCTTCCTTATCTTATTTAGCTCCGTCCCTTGAAAGCTTGCAGGTAAACTCATGGAACCCTCCTGTACCTGGTCGTTTGAAAATCAACGTCGATGGTTGCTATCGACCAGGAGGTGCGTCAGCGGCGGCTGTACTCAGAAACTCAGATGGAGAAGTGTTGGACTCGAGGGCTATCATCTTCCCACTTATCTCAGCTATTCACAGTGAGACCAGGCCGGCAATGCTAGGGCTAGAACTGGGTGAAGACCATCTTTTATATCACTTCGACCTCGAAGGAGATTCGAGGGTTTTATACACCCTTCTATCGGACGACTCTGAGACCCCTCCATGGAGATTACAGGCGGAGATTGATTACCTGCATGGAAGGCTGAGAGAAAGGAACGTGTCTTTCTACCACTATGTGAGGGAAGCTAATACGGCCTCCCACAATTTAGCCGTTGAAATGTTAGCCCCTTCGGTCTAACGGATTAGCCCTTTCATTTCTTTGCTTATTGTATGTAGTCCTTTATTCTGACGATGTAACGGACTAAATTGATTTATGGAATCGCCCCTTTAAAAAAAAAAAATCTAACGAAGTTGGGGGTTTCAGTAATTAATTACTAATTAAAGTGGGGGTTTCAGTAAACGCATTATCAGAGTTGGGGGTTTCAGTAACTCTCTTTGAAAAAAAGGTTATTTCTCAAATGGCCCCCTACTTTATGACCAGCTTCCCGTAGCCCCCTACTTTATAAAAAATATCCAGATGACCCCCTTTTTTCGTTATCGTTAAATGTCCGTTAACTCTCTTCCCCATCTCATCACCTCTGTCTGCCACGTCATCTCTCTCGCCACCTCATCATCTTCTCTGATAAGGTCGTCGGCTGGTCAAAATTTCCGGCGACCTTCATACTTAGAAAAATAATTTCTCTCTCTCTCCACCTCACCTCTCTCTTCTCCGACGACCTTTGTTGGAGAAGAGAGAGAAAAAAATCTAAGTATGAAGGTTGCCGGAAATTTTGACCGACCGACGACCTCATTGGAGAAGATGACGAGGTGGTGAGAGAGAAGACAAGGCAGAGAGAGGTGATGAGATGGAGGAGAGAGAGTTAACAGACATTTAACGGTAACGGAAAAAGGGGCGCATCTGGGTATTTTTGATAAAGTAGGGGGCTACGCGGGAAGCTGATCATAAAGTAGGAGGCCATTTGGGAAATAACCCCCAAAAAAATTATCACTGAATTTTTTTGATGTTACGAAATAATTGGTCTCATTAGAAATATCAAAAAATCGTACCAAACAAACACAACATTTCGAACAATTCTTATCCAGACATAAACAACTTAAGATAAAAAATTTACTTCGTTGTGCAAGTTGCTATAGTTGATCATTTATGAAGGGAAAAAGATAATGCTACACATTATTGACTCTTCAATAAGATGCGCCCTTGAGATTCTGATCTGCAATATGTCGACTCCAAGAATTTTTTTTTTTACGAAGGGGAAAGGATACGGAAACACGAAAAAACGAAAATAATACTGATTAATGAAGAAAGTAAGGGTAATTTTACCATTCTTTGGTTCTTTGATGTATTTCCTGGAAATATGAGAAAATCTGACTCCTTTGAAAAGAGTTATTTGTTGTCGGATCTTCACCATGTGTGCTAGAGATTGCCAATGGATGTTGTTGTCGAGATTGTTGAGGTGATTTATGAGGTTAGAATTGCCACTTTCGATGTGCACATAATCCATGTGTTCTTCAACTGCCCAGTTTATACTATATAAAATAGCCTTAGCTTCACATTCTTCCCGTTTCTTGATCTGGTTGTATTTGTTGACGCCGTGATGAATTTGTTGAGGTGTTTGTAGACTATGCATTTGATTCCTGCTATATTAGACGGAAGAGTAAAAGAAGCATCCGTATTGATTTTTTACATAGGGGTTTGCCGGCGGAGCCCAGCATGGATTATTCTTTGTCACCTTGTGTTTGTTGGATTTGTTGTTTTGAGTAGCCATATCTGAAATCAGTTGTATTGTTTGTTGTGTGGTTGTGTTGAAGTTGTTAATTGATTTACTACACCTGGCTTTCCATATAAACCATGTAATGTGAGCAAAGAGTTTAATTTGATGTCGTTCTAATTTTTCCCATGTAATTATCCACTCTTCAACCGAGGAAATGACATCGGTCCGTACCGCAAAGTGAAACCAAATAGTTCTGGCATTGTCACAATGTAAGAGAGCGTGCTCTTTTGTTTCTATTTGGTTGCAGTAAGCACAATAATAGTTTTGTCCAATGTATTTACCAATCTTATTTTTCACTGGTAAGCTAATAGTACAACAATTTTAAAGAAATAGTTTAATACGCGGAATTTTATCAATTTTCCATATGAATAACCAGTTAGGGACCATACTTGAGTTGTTCAATTGGTTTTCCTTGATATATCTGTACATCGAGCTTATCGTATTGTTTCCGACTTCGTCAATGGTCATCTGAGTTTGTCCCCTTCAGTAGACTCAAAGTACGAATAATACTGCAAATCTGTGGGTCAAAATTAGTATTTATAGTTGATTCCATCCATTGGTTATTGTGGATAAGTTGATCCACCCACTTAACGTCAAAGTTAGTGTGATTAGTGATTGGAGGGTGGATGTCCTGGAATTCAGTAGTCAGTCCAGATGTTTATGTTGGATCCTTTATGGACCTCCCAAAACATCAAAGTATTAATTGAAGCAATATGTTTTTATAGATTCATCAGTGACTAGGTTTGGAGAGCCGGGGCGAGGAGAATTATGGTAGTATTTGGCTTCAGTAGTTCAACCCAAGGGTCCCATGCTCATTGAGCAATCTCCAACCCAGTTTGCCTAGAAAAGCTTCGTTGTCAATATCCGGAAGGCGAAGGCCGAGACCGTCCAACTGTCTTGGGGAGGCAGATTTTAGACCAGCTGATGGTGTGAATGGTTTTGGTTTTTCCCCACCAAAAAGACCGTTGGGCGGTCTCAATGCATTTACTTATGCCCTTGGGGAGAGCAAAACACTACATTTGGTATCGAGCAACGGTTGCAGCTATTGTTGATAGGAAATAGTGCGACCAGCTTGGGAGAGAAGGTTAGTGTGCCACTTGGAGAGTTTGAGTTGGATTTGATGGATGATGAAGGAGAAAGACTGGATCTTTTTGGCTCTGATGGACAAGTTAGTACCGAGATATTTATCCGACAAAGAAGATTGCTTGACTTTGAGGTTAAGAATCAGCATACGTTTGAATTTAGGATGAGCGTTTTTGGAGAAGAAAATGTTGGATTTGGCATTTTTGATCATCTGCCCTGAGGCTTAAGAGGCGGCAGTTTTTTCCGTTTGAGGGAAAGTTTCCCTTTGTGTTTATCTCGGATTCGGGATATGTGAAAGTTCCTAAGTTCAAGGATCTTTCATGGTTATCCTACCGATGTGATAGATCTTCTGGGAGAAGTTTCCTCCCTTAGACACATGGAATCCAAACTTGCTTAAACACTTCCAGATCTGTAACCAACTGAGATCTCTAAGGATATTTCGGGATTGAGTCGGTAAGTCAGTGCGCTTCTGCCTGCCAGTTCTGGCGTAAGGCATCGACCGAACCTACCGGACCCCCCTCATTCCTCTATAGGCCTTGATGAGACATGAAAATGTCCCATCTGAATCTCTTAACTCGGGTTAGTTAGTCCAGTTCGAGTTGTTACTCTGATGTTTTGCTTGTGTTTCCTTACTCAGGTGTTTTCTAAGGAGTTTAGCGCGAAAATGGATAAAAGAGGGGCATTTTGGTCATTTTGTGACAAGGGTAGCATGTTAATGTTGGATAATGTTGATGCTCGGATGAGAAGAGGGGTCCATGGCGAGTTCGTAGGAGAAAACGGGAGTCCAAACAGAGTCCGAACGAGCAAGATAGACTAGGTTAAAGTTTTGGTCAAAGTCAATTGACAAAAGACCAAGATGGACACGTGTCGCTGACCAGAGGCGCAACATATTCGCGTGCGGTATTCACTCGGGCAGAGAGGTACAAAATTCGGGATTCTTAGGGGTTTGATCAGATAGAGCCGCATCTAACTATTTTGTGGATGCTCCCGCGAGATCCAATGGCCCGGTTAGCTTTCGTCCATGTGGCAAGATCCGAATGCCTGTTGCAAGCTTTTAAAGAGCGCCGAGAAGCACTGAATCCTCCGTGTTTGACCTTCACGTGAATGGCCCAAAAATCTTGGGAAATCCTTGCATCTTCTCTACTGATAGTTTAAGAAAGTTTCTCTTTTAATATAGAGAGAGAGAGAACAAAGAACGTGAACAGAGAGAAGAGAGGATTTTTTATAGAGATTCTATTGTGGGCTAATTGAAGAGGAAATCTAGAGAATAATATCAGAGAAGGAGAATATTTGATAGAGATGGAAAGTGGGAAGGTTTGAGATTTGAAAACAAGGAAGGTTTGAGTCCCACGGTTATGGAAGGTAAGGCTACTTATATTCATTTTTATCTTCTACTTATATGGAAACAGGGGATTATGGAAAGATTGGAATTCGGTATAGATCATGAACCTAGAAAGAAATATTATTTCTTTCTCCAAACAGAGTAAAAATCGAGTAGAAATCAAACAAGACAGAGATGAAGACGGATAGAAACCGAGATGGAAAGAGCAAAGTGAAGGAGATTTTCGAATAATTTTGACAGTGGAGTGAGAGCTGGAGATTTTGACAGAGATTCATGAAGATTTCTTTCGTTAACAATGGAGGAGGATTCAGAAATATTTGAAGGAGAGAAGATATTTTCTAGAAAAAAAAAGACCTCTCGGCTGATTATAAAAGAAAAGAGAGAGCAGCCATTGAGGACATCTCTCGATTGGGGGTCAAAATCAGCCTCTCAAGCTCAATTAAATAGGAATATTAGAGAGAGAGAGAGAAGAATATTAGAGAAAGAGAGTTGTCATCATCATCATATCACGGTTTAGAGGACAAAACAGAGAGGGAGAAAACATCACCATCATCACTCGTTTTTTTTTTCTTTTTCTTTTTGTTTTTGTTTCTTAGTGAGAGAGAGAGAGAGATTACAGAGGAAGAGAGAAAGATTGTTTAGAGATTGATATTACAGAGTTATAAAGAAAGACAAAGAAATTCGGTTTTGATAAACTATTATCTTCATTTTGTTTTTGATTTTCTTTTTGTTTCTGTTTTCTTGGTGAGAGAGAGATAGAATACATAAAGATAAAGAGATTACAGAGAGTTATAGTAGAAAGAGAGAAAGAAACAGAAAGTTAGAGAGAGAAAGATAGTTGGGGAAGACGAGAAAATCGTTTTCCCTTAGGGTGCGTTTGGCTGATAGATGGGAAAATCAGAAGGAAATCATTTCCAGCAAGAATAAAAGTTATGTTTTCTCCTCTCTTTGCTTCTTACTTTATTTTCCGAATTTTATTATAATTGCCATGAGTAAATAACTCTTTTATCTAGGGTCTTAGATGAAGTTCATCATAATCATTTTCTCGGTACAATTTATTAATAAGTTTTACTGTTTTTAATGATAAAATCTTCCGGGTTTTTAGACCATTCATGGACTAAAATCTGAGTTATATAAAGAATTCGCTAATTAAATCCAAATAAATTGTCGTTAAAATTGTTAGGAGGACGGATTCAGAAAAACCCTAGGTTATCTCCCCCCATTTGAGTTCATACATTTGTTTTAGTATTTTATTATTTTATCTTAAAAACTCAATTTTAAAAAGAAAAACTGTGATACTTCCAAGTCTTAGAATAGGTTTAACTAGTCTCTGAGGAACGAACCGGTCTCTCCGGAAATATTACAACTTGACACCCGTGCACTTGCGGGTGTAGACCTATTTAGGAAACTTTCTAGGCCCATCAGGCCTAAGGGCTGATCTGGCCATGCCGAGAGCGTAACAGGGCTGGCTTCCTCTAACCGATTTCCCAGTTAGGGGAGTGTGGCAGATCGTCAAGGATTCAGCGGTCCTGTTGCCTTAAGCCGGGTTAACCCGTTGGACTTCAGGTCTGATCTTGACTCTTCAGACGTTAGTCAACATCTGGACATTTTTATGCGTCATCAGGACTGATACCTCAATCACTAAAACTGGGGGATAGGATAGAAGCGTGCCTAATGCTCTATCGACTTAATCCTGAATGCTATCAAAGATCCCAATCATTTAGAATCCTACGTATTTATTAAACATAAGCTTCGAGAATCCCTCCCATAAGGAGGAAATTTCTTATAAACAACCTACAAGCCCAAAAACATAATCTATCAAATATCCTTGCACAAGGTAACTTTTATTAATCAGACATACAGGATAATCCCAAAGAAGAATCATAATATTTCACAACTACGAAATTGTAGTTTCAATCCAACGTGGTGGATCTCAGCCGACTCATCATCATCGCCTCCCTACAATCGGTCAAGGCGGCCTATAAAAGGTAATTAAACTGCCTCGAAGAAGGCAAAAACAAAACGAGAAAACAAACTCTCTCAACACAACGTGTAAGCTACAACTCCATAAACTCGTATACTCAATAGTTTAACTACAAGGGACATCTCAACTCGGATTCAACATAGTAGTCTCAACACCTTGACTGATTCTAGAAACACAAATTCTGACGTCAGCAAATTGGTGCTAGAAGGAGCTTTGACTCCAGCAAAATCATCATCTTTCGTACCCCAATCAAACTCGATGCCTAGCGGAATCCTATACACTCTTATTTTACTTTCAAGATTACTTTATAACCAACAAGTCCCTCACAAGAATAATCGAACACCGATATCAGATTCGATGAAAGAGGATGCTCAGAAGCTATAGAGATTACTCTGGAAACCCCTGAAAAACCAACCAGAAAAACTTGCTACTAAAGGAAGGCATTAATGAACCACAAGACCTGATAAGACTGAAGGGAGCTCTGAAGGTGAACCGATTGTCGAAGTAGGCTACGAAGCCATGAAAGAAGTAAAGTCAACTCATACTAAAGGGATCGACATAAACGCCGATATAACCTTATCGGTGCAAATCAAAGATTCTTCTTTCAAAGGTCACCTATATCGGCAGTATCTGTTCGAGGAAGAAAAAGAAGATTCGGGTTGATTCTTGAGAAACCATCGACATATCTTTGCCTTTGGAACCGACGAAGTGCTGGGAATCGACCAGTCGGTCATATCTCATAAGTTGACATCAAGGAAGATCACAAACCAGTAAAACAAAAGAAAAGAAACTTCACACTAGAGAAGCATGTTGAAATAGCTAAACAGGTAAACAAGCTACTGGACTCAAGAGTAATATGAAAAATGCACTATCCTGATTGGCTGGCAAACGTCGTATTTGTCCCTAAAAAGAGTAACACTTGGTGGATGTGCATTGACTAAACTGACCTCAACAAGGCCAATCAAAAGGACAACTTTTCGTTGCAATCAATTGATCAGTTGGTTGATTCCACATCGGGCCATGCTTTGCTCAGCTTCATGAATGCGTTCGCTGAACACCACCTGATGATACAAAAAATGGTCATCAGTTACCTTAGGTCAATGATACAAAAAACTGACTTACCTTAATCCATTCATTAAAAACACTCTTTTCACATTTAACCATTTTTTCTTCCTCACTCTATGTAAATTCACTTGCATTTGTAATGATATAGCTAGTGTCTGTTTTTTTATTTTGATTTGTGATTCAATGTGAGGCACCCCTATAATACCGCATCCTGGTAACTCTTCTTCCATCATTTTCTCTAAATGAGAAAGATATCCTGATCGAAAACTATTTCCACCTTCCAATATCCACCAATGGCGATTTCGATCAGACACTCGATTTGTTTGTCATCTTCTTTAGGTAGCCATATATGTTTTGGTGCTTTATAGCGACATTGTGAATCAGTATGAGGTGTCATCTGGAAGTATAAGAAACAATTATGTCACATAAAGTTCAAATAAGTAACCAACATTCATGATATTAATATTCGATGTAATTCGAAAAAGAAATAAACCAGTTATTTTATCTAATATGAAACATTTTGAAGATAATAGTGAGAGGAAAGTATGAGATTCAGAGTTCCTAGATGTCTGCAACTCGTTCGACATTTTAGATGTTATTTGATCCCTCCATGTAGACCACTGTCCTGAAGAATCGATATACGATATTGATCAACATGTGGTTGTGTATAATTTAACGTATGATGGTCTAATGCTTCTTCTAATGGGTCTACTGACATTTCTTGACGTACATATCGTATTCACATTCCAAGCACCTGAATATTTCATGTTAAAAAACTATGTAGCAGTGGTAGGTGTGTGCCCTTCTACTAATTATTTAGATGATAGTGTTGACCTCTATATATTGGGCAAGAAATACTTCACTATTAGGATATCCAACATCAACGAGGTAATCGACCTAATAAAAGAAACTACAAGTTATAATTTGCATTTAAGGTGGGACAAAAGGTACAAAAAAGCTAATCACTGAAGCCACATGGTTATACAATGCAGAACTTTCAATCCGTTTATCTTTTTAAGGCGTCCTTTAGAACTAGAGAATTCGCCACTGATCCCTCCTAACAAGCCAAAATGTAATGAATTGCATATCTTGACAACACACTCCTAATACATTAGGAGCAATATCAATCTTTCTTGTACGATAACGATGTTTGTCATTTTCTGGCACACATTAATTCTTGGTAGTGGCTTTGGGGAATAAAGAATAATCTCCGGAGAATACAAATTTGGTCAGTTAAAATTGCCTTATAGTGTATATTTATGTTTTGACCCTAACATAAATCTGATTGTTTATTAACCCTTAGTCTTCATCTTCATCCCCACCTTACCTCCGAACCCAAATTTCTACCACCACCATTATCGTTACCTGGGATCAATCCACCACCACCATTTAAATATCTCTCCCTCCTTCTCGTCTCTTCCCCCACCTCTTTCTCATATTCCCCTGCTTTGTCTCAAAACCCCATCAGATCTCGGATTTGTTGGGATCTACCTTCTTAAAAAAAATTCATTTTTCACATAATTTCACTTTCTTTCGTGATAGGTAAGTAGGTACAGATTTCATTTTTTATGTGATTTCGTTTCATTTGTGGCATTTTGAAGAGAAAAAAATCTTCTTATTTTTAACTTCTTTCATTTTCTCTGGTTGATTCATGAAAGATTTAACTTTTTTATATGATTTTGTTTCAGTTTTGTACTTGATTCTTTGAGTTACTGAAGAAAAATGACAATTTTCCACTTCAAGATCCGAGCTATATTGGCCAAGTTAGGGTTTCTGTTTGTAGTTTTAATAGATGATAGATAGAGAAATTATAGAGAGAGATAGTGGGTTCTTGAAAATATGAGATTTTAACAAACTTCCATTAATAGATTGGAAGCTTGAAGACTTTATCTGTTCCAATGAGAAGATTACTTCGTTCTCTTTAGTCTTCTTCTCTTACTAGCTATAATCACCTCTCTCTGCTGTAAAATCGCAAGTTGTCGAAGTTTCAGTTCTTTTCCGACTGAAAATATCTTTAAGGTTGGAACAACCATTGCCAGAATTAAACTCCACATTACCAAACTTTGCCAGAGATTGATGAGGAAGAGTCTTTCCCCTTTATCGTCTTCTTTAACTTACTCGGATCCGTTGGACTTTTTAGAGAAAGAAAGTATGAGAAAGAGAGAGGACAACAGTGGGTGAGAAGGGGAAAAAAGGAGAGAGAAGAGGTGACAATGATGGTCGGAATGGTGGTGGGAAGTTGTTGTGGTGAAGGTAATAAAAATGATAAAGATTAAGGGTTAATGTTTGACCAAGTGAGTTCTTGGACTAAAATAAAATATTCCCCCCGAGAATATACATAAAACACGGATTCCCTAGAGAATTTATTCCCCGGAGTGTGTTCTTTATTCCCCAAAGCCGCGGTCTAATAATCTTACATCAAAGTTAATTTTTTATTCGGTTAAGATAAATTTCTTACTTAATTCAATCTAAAAATATTACAACTCAAAACATAAATAAGATGTATACCTTGAACCATTTCCATTTTGAATCGGTTGAGTTTTCAGAGACAAGCGGTTTTTTGAGCAAAATTGATTGCAACTAGATTACCCCGTTTAACACGTTATTGAAACATCTGAAGGAGTTGAAGGAGATGTCCTTCGACCAAGGTGACAATGCGAACAATTTGTCGGATAGGACAATTGATGTGGAACATCATCAAGTCCGATTGATTTAGGGATCGTAGAGTTGTAGCTAGAGATCAACTACGATTGTCGAATTACGAAGTAATTCGCGGCTAACTTCGATCGGATCCTACAACGGGTTACACATAAGAGTGACAAATTGATCTAGGATATGACTAGTGGGAATGAGATATAATCATGGGAGTGTCCCATAAACATATCTCACAGGCCTAAAAAGGAATTAGGCATAGATAGTACAAAAAGGCCAAAAACAGGGTTTTGGGCCTAGATCGGTTCGGGTACTTCTAGGACTCGGATTGGGCTGAATTTTGGAGGGTTGGTTTCTGATATAATAAATATTATATCTGCCAATTTTCGTGGTGTTTGGACACCTCCTCCTTAGGTAATTGAGAAAATACCAATAGTTGCTATTTTCGACTATTTCCCTAAATCTTATTCTAAAGGGTGTTTTAGGAAACCTAAAAGGAGGTGGATTCTTATTAGGGTTCTATATAAACACTCTTAGGGCAGAGAATAAGGTGTGGAATTTCTCTCTAAGCTTTCTTACTCTACCACATCAAGTAGAGAGGAGAAAGTGAGCTAATTCCCATTAACTATCTATCTAGTCAAGAAGAAAGGAGTTCTTCTTCCAACCACCATTGGTGTGCTAGCTATACAACAAGGTGGGAGATCAAATTGATTGCTCGTGTCCCAAGTAGAGGAGCTACACTTGAAGCTCTTGGTCTTCTTTAATCAATTCAACTAGTTCGAGGGAAAAGCGATTAAGGTAATCTACTATCTCCATTAGTTTAATTACTAGTTTTGCATGATGATCTTGGGGATACTAGTGTTAGACATTAGATGTCGTTATCCGCTGTAAACACTAGTATAAGGGTATAAATCCCTACAGTGGCGTCAGAGCCTCTTGCAATTAACTAGTTTTTGCTAAGAATCGAACTAATTCATATATGATATGCTTGATAGTTTGAAAATTGAGTTTATAAAAGTATTTTAAAAGGTGTTTTTAAAAGTATTTTAAACTCATAAGTTGATGGGATTCAATAAATTTTCAAATTGAGAATCAAATTGATGATTGAAAGTGTTTTAAAAACTCAATTTGATTGAATTTTGATCTAATCCATGCTTGATTAAGTTGATAGTTATGTTTAAAAGGTTTTTTTAAACATAAGAATTTGATTGATTTTGAATGGGATTCAAGAATTTTTTAAATAGATTTCAAAATTTGTTCTTGGAAGAGTTTCGAAAACCTAGATTTTGATCCAAAATTGGTTTGATTAAGAGTTGTTTTTAAGTTTTGGAAACTTTTGAAAAACAAAAATTTGGAATTTTAGAAGTGTTCTAAAAGGAGTTGTTTTGAGTTTAGGAAACTCCCAAAACAAATTTGGAAAATTTTAAAAGTTTCTAAAAGTTTCAAAAAGAATTTTAGAAGTGTTCTAAAAGGAATTTCAAAATTTTAGAAAAGCTTTAAAATTGGAAAATAGCAACTTAGAGTTGCATAAGAAAAAAAAAATTTCTTGGAAACTAGGGTTTTGAAAAACCCTAGTGTCCGGCCAGGAAGCTTCCTGGCCGGACCGGAAGCTCCTGGACGCGTCTTCTGGACGCGTCCAGAGCAGCTGCAACCAGAAGCTCCTGGACGCGTCTTCTGGACGCGTCTAGAGCAGCTACTGGGGACGCGTCTTGGAGACGCGTCCAGGTCGCGTCTAGGACGCGATCAGCAGCTGCAAGGGAGCTTCCTAGACGCGTCTGAGACGCGTCCAAAGCTCTCAACCAGACGCGTCTTGGAGATGCGTCTGGGAGGTTCTGGGTGTCTCGGACTAGGTCCGAGACACCTAGTGCTGGTCCGGTCCAGCACCAGACACGTCTAGGACGCGTCTGGTACATGGACTAGCGTCCTGGTTCCGGCCAGGACGAGACCAGGCCTTGATAGGCCTCGGCCAGGACATGCCGGCCCTATGGGCCGTGCTATGTCCGGACCTAGTCCGAACCCTTTTGTGGGCTTGGGCCGGGACTTGTCTAGGACTTGTCCCGGGCTTTTTCGAGGCTTTTCGGACCGCTAAAAGGGACCATCATTCGAGTGGGAGTTTTTGCGAAAATTTCTTCCGATTCCAACCAAATAATTCCAAAATCAATCCGGGCCATCCAGAAGGCCAAAACGGATTTCTCTTTAAATTGATTTATGAAATCATGAATCGAACCAATATTTTTTCCGAAATTGACCCGGGCTTTCAGAACCCAAAACGGAGTTTTTTTTAAAGATGATTTTAGAAATCATAAAAGATAAAACCGGAACGCACCATTAGTTAAATTCTTCGAATTTAGACTTAAGGACCGTAATGTGACATGTGATGTCAACAAAAGTATCTCCCAAGATAATCATGCATATATAATTCTTAGCCTTGATATATTATGATTGCATGTGATGTGAATGCGGGAAACTAGTATGGCCATAGATTTATTTCTTTATTCTTGTTTTAAGCACGGATGGGTGCATGCTTTGTAATTAATTTTAATTTCAAGTTTATACGATCTGCGAATCGTTAGAGTCTTGTAATTAGAGTTTAGGGTCTATGATGAGTCCATTGAAGAAACTCGAGGATGAAATCCAAAGCCGAGTGGGAGAAATCAATGGAGGTTCAAAGATGGCGATCTAAGACAAACCAAAAGGCGAAACAAGAAGAAAACCAAAGGAGATTAGATCTTCTAGGTTAGGGGCCATACTAGGATCCATGTCTGCTTGATTTACTTTCTCGCGCGCATTTACCTACTTATTTACGCTTTATGTCGTGGATGTTAGTTAGGCTAAATAGTTCACTATAACAAATGCCAGACTAGCGTAAAAGTCCCCAAAACGTAATCTTGAGTAATCGCCTATCCAGATTAAGACACTCGTTGCCCCCTTGTTCGAGGAAGGTGGGTCGGCCTTCGCAGAGTACCTCCTCTACCTTGGGACAATGCGGGTAGGTCTATAGAAGAGGCCTACACGTCTAAATGGTTCTACTCAACGAGATCAGCAAGAGAGTCTTGGATACTCGAGGCAAAAGGATAGATTAGTCATTCATTAATGAAATCTATCAACCAAGAGTCATAAGGTATGATCAGTGAAGTAGTTCACTCACCCGGAACGACGGAGTCAAAGGGTAGGGCCTTCGTCCGCTTTACTCCGAAGAACTGAGATCTTGGAATCACTTATTCAATCGGGGAAGATTTTATTGAATAATGTGGGAAAACTAAGTTTTTCAAAAACGATAACGAGTTTTAAAACTTTGCCATTTCTTTATGTAGAATTAAGATGACACATGAAAACGGTTTCAACTTTAAAATCACACCTAAGGGAGGTGTTGATCCACTTCCTAGAATGGAAGAATGAATCCGAGAATAGTTCTCAGATTCAAAAGGAAAGGTTACTAGAATACCCAATCCCAATGTTGACTCATACCGAAGAAGGTCAAAAGCCATTTGCAAGCAATCTTATAACATTCTCTTTGGAAGAGTAATGGATGCTAGCATAACCATTAAGACAAACTGAGGAAGAATTTCCCACAGAAGTCATAAATGGAGAGGTACGAGACCTCCAAGGCAATCTGGAAGTCATCCTAACGGAAGACAACAGAATACATCTATCACCCAATTCAATATCGATTGAACAAAGATAGATAAAACCTTAGATGAGTCACTCAGGTTGTTACGAACAAACTGAGCAGAACATACGGGAATATCCAATCTAAGAAAGGTTCTTGAGATTTGGTACAAAAATCTAAGAAAGAGCTCTTAAGATTCAAAAGGGCAAAGGGTCAGTCAAGTGAGACAAACATTTGATCGAAGAAAAGGCAAACAGTTACCGAGTACATGATCAAGAGTATTTCTCATTACTATGAATGTTTCCAAACAATGGCTAGACCATTCAAGAGGAAACTACCCTTAGCACCTGGAGGACATAAGGAATGGAATTACGAATTCCGATTCCAACATCCTTGTTAACAAAGTTAAAAACAAGTAGCGTAAAATTTCTTCATCAGGTATTTTATACCGGTTGTACGGCTTGGTAAAGCTCAAGGAAATCACATACTTGACTAAAAGAAGTAAAGATCCAAGAGGGAGCAGAAGCAGTAATGCTAAGGATGCTGAAAGGGATCAAAGTCTTCTTTTAGACACTGATCTAGCTTAGAACTTAATAGTGATTATTTTGTTCTTCTAGAAACGTCTGATGTTTTAAACCAGTGGTAAAATTAACTGAAGGTTAACATTGATAATGGCTAAAATCAAAAGATTCAAACTCATTAAACTTCAGCATTGTCAATTAGGTCTTAAGGACTAAATTGACAAAGTCACCCTTTTCAAAAGGCATAAAGACTAGTAATCTATTAGGACTCATACAGTGTTATGCAGACCTATAAGTTTACTTGCAGAAGCTAACGAGAGCTACTCCAATATGTACGCTGATAACTTCATGAAGTATGGAAACGTACAAATCATAAAGTATAAGTCAGAATGTTTGAAAGGTTCAAACAAAGTACAAACCGAAGTAAAGAATCATTTTGACAAGAGAGTTTAAGTCATCCGATTAGATTGGAGTGGTAAAAACTTGAGTCAAACATTTGATAACCATCAAAGGAGTTGAGAAGCCGATTCCCAACTCGCTCCATGGAACACATCTGTGGATGGTGGATTCAGTGGGAGTAATCGAACATTGCTATGCATGATTCGATCAAAGATGGGTTTAAGCCAGTCTTCCGAATATTTTGGGATATAGTCTAGACATGATTGTTTTCACACTTAACCTATTCCGTCTAAAGCTAAAACTTGTAAAAACGTTACAAAACTAGCTAATATCTGACGCAATTTCTTTTAAAAGAAATTTGGGCTTCTTCCACAACCAATCAAAAGAACAAAGTGTTTGTTGCTCATGATAGTATTCTTCTAGTAATTAGCACACCTAGTAGTCTGGGAGAAAAGTACTAATTATTACAAGAATAAGTGGGAGAAAAGTACAAGTCGATTTAATTCGGTCATGAGAAAAATCATGGAGGGTCATGAAGAACAATCATGAAACTTGTATAAGACGATTAAATTCGACCAAGAGCAACAAACTGCGGCTCCTCGGAAAAGGAAAGGTTAAAGATATGATCTTGTAAACCCACCGCACAAAAGCGAATGGCATTCGCAGGAGAACTCTCAAAGCGAGTGAAAGTGTCTCTAATGGAATATCTCAAAGTAGTTGAGAAAATTTCAAGTTGTTGTTCAAAAGCCCTGAAAGGTCAAAAATAAAATCTTAAAGACTCAGAAAATAAAGGTTATTTCTGAAGAGATAAAAGACCTGCGCATAAACTGACTCTAGATTTTGGCTAGAAGCCAAAATCATCGTGGAATCCATATCTCGTCAAGACTTGAAGCTTGATAATTTAAGTCAACAGAAGACCTAAATTGGTTTTCCAAAGTAGAAAACTGAGAAGGATGGAAACATTCATGTTTCCCGAAACTAGACAAGAAGAATAAGATTCTTCCAATCAAGTTATGTCCATAGGCATGCTTCAGAAATCTATCGACGGATTAAAAGCACGCAAGAGTTAGAATCTTCGATTCAAAAGGCAATCAAAGAAGTTTGATTCCTGAGGAATGAAGATAATCTTGAATCACGAGTTTCAAGAAGGTAAGTGGGAGAAACAAACCTTCCGGGTCCGTATGCAGAGTACATACAAAAGATTGAGTACGACATAAGATGTTATGTAATAGTGAACACACTGACTCAATAAAAGGACCACACACAAGGATGAAATGCCATTTTGGGCATCTGAAGATCTATAAGCATAGATTAAAAGGATGATAGGATTAGAGAGACTCAGTACGCTGAGATGCTTGAGATCCGAAACAGAAAATCTAAGGCTCGGAAAGTCTAAAAGAATTTCGACCCAAAACTCATGACTAAGAGCGTTGCTAAATCGGAGTTTGAAAAGACACCGATGTAGCAAACAAGCATGAGAGGGAGATTTATGTTCGAATACATAAAGTCAATCATATTGGATATGATTAGCATTTGAATATCCAAATTCGGATTTGAAAACCGAAACACTACATAGAAACATCCTAGAAGGCTAAAGGATGAAGTAGTACAAAAGTTGAACATGTCATCGTAGCAAACTTCCAGACATGGAAGGAAAGTAGGCTAAAAGTGTTTTAAGCCGGGAACTGTTGCAAATACTACATAAAGAATTAAATGCCTTAACTCTAGTAAAAGTTACTAGAAATTATCAAGGTTGAAGATAACGGTCTTCAAATTAATTGATAATTAACAAAGTTTAACCGGATTACACCCGTAGTCAAACTAAACTGTCACCTAAGACAAAGTATGAGAGTCATACACGAGTGTAAGGCATGAGGCATAATTTTAAACCTCGACAAGTAAAACTGAGTGGGTAAAAAGAGTTTCACGGAAGAGGCTCAGATTTACAACTCTCGTTATCAGAAATAATAGAGTTATTTCACAAGTCGTCTAAATTTGGTTTAGTGTTTAAACGACAGTCCATTGATGATAAAACATTCCGAATAGGTTTGTCAGATACGTGATCTGATGAATGAAACCCTATTAAGTGAACTTGGAATATTTATTATCGAATCCCTGGTCCAGGTCATTGCATGGACAACAATGACTCACGAAGACTAGCACGGGAGTCGATGGGATAGCGCAGTTTCATGGGCTATAGGAATAGTATATTCTATTCGACTACGTGGGTGTGTAAAAGGTTTATACACTGGATAACCCTCAAATGAGAAGTACATCACTCGTGATGAACGTCAATACTTCTCATAAAGACAATTGGAGAGATTCCTCAAAACATGAGTGCTCCACTCATCTTATGAAAGGAATGTCCGACTTTGGTTCCGTCAAACGCCGCGCCGTAAAAGGAGGTTATAAAGACGGATACTGGGAAGGACAGGATAGACATGAAGTTAAGTGGGAGCGCAAGAATGGATTGTGTCTAGCTAAATCACATTAGGTACAAAGTGTCTCAAGGCCACTTGATGAGTAGCAACTGAAAATGCGTGGCCACACTCAAACGGATTAGGAGTTAATCGTTTGTATTTTACAGTTGCACTCGGATATCAAGAAAGTCTGAATGACGTTTAGTATCAGATGGGATACTAAATTGACACGGGAATCGAGGCATTGCACTTGTTCTAAGTCCAAGTGGGAGTCTGAAGGAGTTGAAGGAGATGTCCTTCGACCAAGGTGACAATGCGAACAATTTGTCGGATAGGAAAATTGATGTGGAGGATCATCAAGTCCGATTGATTTAGGGATCGTAGAGTTGTAGCTAGAGACCAACTACGACCGTCGAATTACGAAGTAATTCGCGGCTAACTTCGATCGGATCCTACAACGGGTTACACATAAGAGTGACAAATTGATCTAGGATATGACTAGTGGGAGTGAGATATAATCATGGGAGTGTCCCATAAACATATCTCACAGGCCTAAAAAGGAATTAGGCAAAGATAGTACAAAAAGGCCAAAAACAGGGTTTTGGGCCTAGACCGGTTCGGGTACTTCTAGGACTCGGATTGGGCTGAATTTTGGAGGGTTGGTTGATGATATAATAAAAATTATATCTGCCAATTTTAGTGGTGTTTGGACACCTCCTCCTTAGGTAATTGAGAAAATACCAATAGTTGCTGTTTCGACTATTTCCCTAAATCTTATTCTAAAGGGTGTTTTAGGAAACCTAAAAGGAGGTGGATTCTTATTAGGGTTCTATATAAACACTCTTAAGGCAGAGAATAAGGTGTGGAATTTCTTTCTAAGCTTTCTTACTCTACCACATCAAGTAGAGAGGAGAAAGTGAGCTAATTCCCATTAACTATCTATCTAGTCAAGAAGAAAGGAGTTCTTCTTCCAACCACCATTGGTGTGCTAGCTATACAACAAGGTGGGAGATCAAATTGATTGCTCGTGTCCCAAGTAGAGGAGCTACACTTGAAGCTCTTGGTCTTCTTTAATCAATTCAACTAGTTCGAGGGAAAAGCGATTAAGGTAATCTACTATCTCCATTAGTTTAATTACTAGTTTTGCATGATGATCTTGGGGATACTAGTGTTAGATATTAGATGTCGTTATCCGCTATAAACACTAGTATAAGGGTATAAATCCCTACACCATCTACTACTTATTTCTCTAGAGCGAAAAAAACCTTATTTTTATAGTTCTATTCTTTATATGATGGGCGAGAATGTGCAAGAATATCGCTACCATCTCCTCTACATGAACCTCATTTGTATCTTTACTCTACCTATAATACGCTACATTTTATACAAAATGATATAAGTATTTATGTCCATTCGAAATTATTCATTGCATACTAAATCACTATCCCAAACACTTATCTGCATTTTCTGTATACGTAATTTATTCGTAAAAATAGATAATGACTTCAATACCTAAGACTGATAATAATGTTCGACTTGTTTGACCACCATTACGGACAATAATGTCAACATATTTAAGAATAGCCTGAAATGATCTAAAATAATCAAGATTTTTCGTTTTCTCAATGTGGTTAGACGAGTCACAACTGCATATGAATCACATGTCAGGTAATTGTAAATTTACCATTTTATTTAAGTTGGAAAAAAGAAGACGTGTATCCATTATGCTATAAATAATACGCTTTATTGAATTTGTAATTCTATGAACCAAATAAACCCTATAGTATTACTCCTAAGATATCAAACAAAAACGTTCTATAGCATTAATTCTAAGATATTTAATAGTTTTCAACACAATAACCCGTCATCTTATCACTTCAGTTATTTGACCCAACCACCAACTTCTTCTTTCGGATTTTATGCCTCGATACCAAAATATTTAATAGTTTTTAACACAACAAGCATCATATTATAGATGCCCTTTTATTTCTCTAATAAACTTCCTTCCAATGAAATCACACTTCTACATAAACATTAGCCTTCAGCTAATCTCTTGTGTCATGTTTCAACAAAAAAATTGTGGCCAATGTGGGCCCTAGTCACACTTAACACCAAATTAAAATTAACAACTAGTTAAAAAGGATTAAAGCAAACCCATGTCTCAAAATTTTATTGACCCACTTTCATGAAAGAATGATCCTCAATTGAACTTAAGGTCTCACTACAAGAAAAAAGTAGGTATAGCGACAAAAATTTTGTCGCTGAACAACATATTTTTGTTGCGGAAAACTTTTAACGACTAAAAATATTTTTCTTCACTTGGTCGTAGCAGCATCGTCAGGAAAAATATTTAGTCACCAAATAAACTTTTGCTGCAAAAAAGGAAACTAGTGACAAAAATTATTTAGTCATAAATTCTTTTTACATCAACAAAATTGTGTTGTTGTTGAAAGTATTTTCTACAACAATTATGTCTGTCTCCAAAAATATTTTAAGTGACAAAATTATTGCCCCAAAATAAATTTTTGTGACAATACATTTTGTCTATAATGTTTTTGTATTAACAACAAAAACTAATTGTCACTAAGAAATTATTTTGGCAACAAAGTTACTTTGTTATAAAAGTTTTTAGTGACTAAAACAATTTGTTGCAAATTTTATTTAGCTACGGAACAATTAGTCTCATAAACTTCGAAACATTGTTAAACTATTACAAAAAACATGTTTACTAACGAATTGTTTCACTGACATAAAAGATTTGTCGTTGTAAAAGTTTGTAATAACTAAATAACTTTGTTGCAAGTTTAATTTAGGTACAAAATAACTCATCTGGCTACAATTTTTTCAACCTAAACGAATTTTCTTACACATATTATTAAATATAATAAATGTTCAAATACAAACTTAGATAAAATTGAATCAGTTTAAGAAAACCAGAATTTCAACTAATGTAATAAAACAACCAAATGATTTTGAGAATATAACTAGAGTTTTGATTTGCTACATCAATGTCGTATTAAGGTCACCTTCTTCATCTCTACCTTATTCAACAATAGTAAAGAAATCCTCATACCTTACTAGATTTTGATGAAACTCTAATAGTGTTAGATTCTCCAGGTAGCATCTTGCATATTGCTCAGGGAAAGGTGCAACTTCATTAAGATAAATAGATGATGACAACTGCTTGTTACCACACTTTCTTCTTCGATAAGAAACTCTGTGTATCAATTTGACCTGCGAATTTAGACTTATGAGTAAAAAAAATATTAAATGAAAATAACAAAAGGCAAAAATTAAACACATGTAAGTGAAATATAAACAGACAACGTGGCCATACAGAAGGAAATACAACATTACCATTCATTTAGAATCTTGTTCAGATCCCGCCACGTCTTAGAGGAAGTGCCCCACATCATTTGCCAAGGATGAAAGATGGAATCAAAACACGAATCTGTCGAAGAACTAAGCATCAAGGAATTCCCTTTTACATCTAATCAGTGAGATGGATTTGTTACATAGTAATTTCTTTATCACAATACATTGTAAAAAATTTATTGCTCGTCTATTGCGAGGGACAACCTTACTTCCTTTCCTTATTGTTTCCTTTCTTGGGTAGCTGCATCTGTTGCTTTTCCATTTCATAAAAGTTTTATTTACCAATAAAAATATTAAGGAATCTGCATATACCCACATTACTGGTCCAACTTAATCACATTTTATTCACTATCTCTCTTAGTAAACACCATCGACATTCAACAATTCATGAATTCCAGATCATCATGTCACCATCATGTAAGAGATGTAAAGATATCTTTAGATTTTAATAAATGGTAGAAGAACTAAACCAATTGAAAAACATAACTACTTGAACTGTAAAATAATAAAAACACACGCCTCGTTAACTCAATGGAAGAAATTGTTATCATTTGTTACTGTTTTTTCCAACAAGAAATTCATCTAACGTTGCGTTAGTGTAACGCCCCGGATCTAGATTTTCACGTCGGTCGCCATGAAAACCTAAACTCAAAGCATTTCTTCGCAGAACAGTAAACATAGTCGATATATCATCAAAAGAGACAAATAATATCCAATGTGAAGCTCATAAGAATCAATAAATCATCTAAAAGAAATCCATTAAACTTTCTTAACTCAAACAATGTTTCTAAATCATCGACCCGTAGGTCGGACAATAACGAATGAAATAAATAACTGTCTAGGAGGCAAAACTCCAAATAACTACATAATCTCAAAAGCGAAAACTAAGAAAGAAACTCCGAGCTGACGAACTGAAATCAAACTGGTGGCGCTCCCCGATCTCTATCATTTGAAAAATAGTAGGTTGGGTCAGAACCCAACAAGTAGATTTCTAATTACCTAAGGTCTAAATAGATCAATTCAACAACAAAACCAAATATCAAACAGAAGAAAGACAATAACATAGTCCATTGAGTTACACCTTTCGTGTCAACACAACTGAAGTCAACCTGTTACACGGTTGAAAAGATTCATACAATACAACTTTCCTTTTGGAGGGGCATAACCAATTTTGAGGTCCACGAGATAGCTTCACTTAGCATCCGTGTTTGCATCGACTTAAACCTCTCAATAAACCATGGATACCTCCCAAAAAGGGGATCCGTACAACACGAGCACTTCACATATGAGCAGGAGGCGAGCCAACCTCTAGTTGGTAAATTATTTCTCAAACTAGAAGTATGTGGTCAACAAGAATGAACTTGTGTTTGCATCGATCATCCTGTAGAGCCAACCACCGATTACTTATGGATTACAACCATCAATCCATATTAAAACTCAAGCCCCTGGTCCACTAGGTTGTCCAATATCACATTGACAAACCCGTGTTTGCATCGACCCACATGTCGAGCCAACCAGTCTTAGTTCAATCCATTAACGGAACTCACGATCATGGTCCACCAAGTTACCTAATATCACATCAGTATCTAGTGTTTGCAATCGACCCACATGTCGAGCCAACCATTCTTGGTTCTGACTAGCCTATGCTTTCTAGGTTAACAACCTAAAGCAATATATCACACACAACTATTGATAACACTTATGCTCTAATATCATACATATAATCTCATACAATCAAACAAGTCAAACATGATAAGTATTGGTTATAATACCACTATAACCTATTACGATGAGTTTACTTTTATAAATATGTCTAGAGATGCAAAATACTACATCTAATTGATCACAAACATCAATTATCAACAACAATCACATAAACACAAATAATCCTCAGCATCTAAGCTGATGTCCGGGTGTATTTATACTATATTAATATAACCTAAATAACCTAGGTTGCTGTCGGGGTATGTATATACTCCATTAATATAACTATAATGGTCTAGGGTTACTATATTGTTGTTGTAATTAGTTTCTAATCATAGTATATGTCTATTGTATCACTAATTGGTTCTAAGTTGATGATAACCTAATAAACAATAATGGTTCAAAGCTATTATAGTCCTACTATTCAAAACTAGGTTAAAAATTGAAGAGGCCTATGTAAATCCTAGGGAAGAAGAAACCTACTTGAGATGTAGCACCAAGAAGAAGAAACTAAACCCTTTAGCAAATCCCTTTCAAGCTCCTCCCTTTTCTTTTTCACTTTCTCTCTCTAAAACCTCACTTTCTCACTCTAGAATCTCATTCTCAACCTTGTTTTCTGCGGGTGAGAGAGCAAGAAATAAGGAGGCTAGGGTTACTATTAATTAAAAGGGCAAAAAGAGAAATCTGTGTATATGCTATGTGAACCCACATATTTTCCTAACGGCACCCTCTAAAGAAAACTGGGTACTACAGTTAGCAAGACCATTTAGTGTACTGATGATCATTCACGGTTCACCAGATTAAAGTAAACCTGAAATGATAAAAAAAAAATCTAATTGATTTAGAGAGTGCACAGAAGATAGAAATAAATAGAGAGAAAGACAACCAGAGAAATTTCCTACTTGGGGTGAAATCATAGACATACCTCCAAATTGAGGAAAAACTCTGAGATTCAGTTTTCTCTTAACCTAAAACCTATGTTATCGACTAAGGAGAAAACTTAACTCCAAAAGTTGAGCGGGAGAAAATTTGACCCAAATAACTAGTTTAGCGGGAGAGTTTGGGCAAAGCGAATTTGCTCCCCCAAATAACCGGGACACAATTAACCACACGATGTAATTGACACAAAGTCTTCCATCTTCAGACTTCAGAAATTGTTGCAAATACCCAATTGACCCTACGCTGAAAATACTTGTTCATACTGAAAAAAAAGTATTTGATGATTTGCAGTGTTTTTCCCTTCCCAACTTTCACATTTTGTAATAAAAAAACTTTCCCTCACTCATTTATAATAAGTACGGGGTACATTATAACAAAATACCAAGTCACAGGGCACATTTAGGGTACGGTCAAAGTTCATTGACCACAGTCAAATATGATAGAAATATGATCTGACATACTAAAAAAATAGTCGAATAAGATCTAAAATCACTTAAAATAAAGAAATATTTAATCTCTAATATAAATTATTACATTATTTATTCTTTTCTTCGAATTTACATTTAACAATTTGTACACATGTTTCGATGAAGCTCTAAGATTCTTGTTGTCTTTTTAAATCGTTAAATTTTAATTGTCTCCCCAATGGAAGAGATAACGAGGGGATGAAATTATAAAATCTAACATTTTTCGAGTGTTATAGGATCTGTGTTTTAAGTTATTAACTAATCAATCTCTTGAACAGGTGTTAGTTGTAGGCATTTCCATCATTTTGGTCTCGTTGGACCAGTTTCACTTTTGTTAATTTTTTTCTAAATGAATTATCGCTTACAACATTGTCATGACATCTTCACATCAACTCAACAAAAGAGTGATATTTGAGACTTAGGAAGCCCCAAACCTTTTACTGAAATGTGTCTTTTTTTTATGATTATAAGATTTGATATATTTCACAGTAAAATTGCAAAATTTAAAATGATTTATTCTTAATTGTTAATGGAAAGGTGATTCGTCGTACTAGTACTTCATTTAAATGGTGTTGTTTTACCAAAATATAATATTTTGCCAAAATGTTTACAAGGACAATTAATTTTTGTGAGGAAGGTAATCTAACAAAAATTGTAAATATACAAAAAAACAAAAGTTGTAAATAGAATACAAATCAATTTTTGTACTTGTTCGGGAATACAGTCTTGGAGAAAATAACTAGTCATGAAAATTATTTTTGTCAACATACATTACTTTGCTACTACTATTTTTAACGCCAAATTTCTTATGTCGAAAAAATTTAGCTACAAAAAAGCAAATGGTCATAGAAAATATTTTCACCAGCCAATTAATATAGTTGCAGTTGTTATTTTTTATGAATAAAACTAACTTTTTGCAAAATATATTATCTCCAACAATTTTTTACTTTGTTACCAAAACTATTTTTCTACGACGAACCATTTGGTCGTAAATGCATCTTCTTGCAACGAAATATTATTTTCTCTCTAAATTATGCCGCCAAAATTTATCTTTGACATGGGAGGAAATTTTATTTTGTATTCTTACTTTTGGCGACGATTATAGCAACGAGATTTTGAAATGGTTGCTAAAATATTTTTTCAGCGATAATGGGTCATTTTGTCACCAAATGTCACTTTTACTGACGAAGTTGATATCCTTGCTAAAATTTTGGTCGCTACACTTTAATTTTTCTTGTATTGTCTATATATACAGAAGAATAATAATATAAGATGTGAAATCAATAGTTATAATTTTAACCTAGTGAGGTGGATTCTCTTCAACATGAGGTTAGAGTAGTCGTTGTTTGGTGCAGTAGGTTTGTTGGTGTGAGCTTATTACTTCTATTATTGAAGACGACTATCAACTTCTTCGACACAACAAGCATCATTCTATCAATTTAATACCCACCACCTACTTCTTCTCGATTTTAAACCTTCTATCAACCAAACAACCCACTTGTCAATTGCCATGACTACATGTTTTACACTTTCTCCATAGTACTGGTGATAGGGTGATAAAGTGACAGTACATGTTGTACGTGCTTAGTTCTTACTAGATAAACATATAAAATTAAGGTAAGATTTATAGTTTTCATGATTTAATTGACTTGTTCTTAAATTCTGGGATTTGAGGACATTTCTTAGTTCATGAAATTTTATGGTTTATATTACTGGAAATTAAGTAATTTTGAAATTTAAACAACTTTAGAGAAGTTCATGGTTATAGTTTATCAACCGAATGACTATACGAAGGACTGCTATTTTTATTCAACTTTCGAGCATTTCTAGGCTACATATATATTACTCTGATGAACTTTCTTGAAACAGAATGTTGTAGCTAAGGATGTCATTTGGAGTTAGGAGGAGAAAGTTATGTCCTACCATGGTATTGGGGGACGACTCTTTTATTCAAACTCGGTGACGGAAAATGTGTTAGGTACTTAAGTTATATAGTATCATGAGGTAATCTCTTCAATGATTGCAAAGGCCCTTGGTGACAAAGTGACTTACAGGCTAGGGGTGAGACACTTTCTAGAAGAGATGCTACTGCTAGTATGCGATACAACTAGCTAACGCTATATAGATTCTTCTAAGGTAGCTCTCCGAGAGTGCACTATGTATGGATAGCAATCATTTTTATTGATAGCTTAATGTAAGAAAAAGTTTTGTATAAAGTAAAAACAAATTTGATGAATCGTTTTGTCACGACGTTTATAACTTATTAAACAAACTTTTGAAAACATGATGGATTTTAAGTTTTACGTAAATTTGTCTTCTCTCTCTCTAGAATCCAATATTTTTATTTTGAGTTTCAATCGAGTCATTGATTTCGAATTTTGTAGAAAGTGGAAGGGTTTCATCAAAGGATAAGTTAAACATATAAAATTAATTTAAGAGTTGTAGTTATGATGATTTAATTGACTTGAGGATATTTCTTAGTTCATGGAATTCTCAGGTTTAACTTATTGGAAATTAAGTAATTTTGAGATTTAAACAACGTTAGAGAAATTTATGGTTATAACATATTTGTGACGCCATGTGTCCCAAAATAAACACGACCACGCCCCAACAATTCATGGACGAGACAAAAATCGAACCGGTCGCACCTGTAAAACTTGTTATGCAAACCATACATTCACATAGACAAACATACACTATAAAGCGGAAGCTAAACAAACTCAACTCAATTTCGGGTCGAAACTCGAACCACAAAAAATACAAAAGCCTTTTAAGACAGACAAACCATTTATAAACAAGTCTAAGTGTTACGTATTGATGAGTTTGCTAAAACTCATTTATTTATCATCAATGTACATTCGTTAGTCTTTAGTTTTGGTGAAACTAATGAAGTTAATTACTTTTGCAGGAATAACACATAAATGTCAAGAAGCCAATAAAAATGGAAAGTAATGTGTACTTTGGTACCAAAGATAGTCAGAGTGGTCATTTCGCATGGACTTAAATGGAGAAGTATCCATCATTCCACGTAAAGATCCTGTATTATTAAATTGGCAATTCAAAGTGGGAATTTAAAGTGGGACCCGCCACTACAAACAAACTACTAAATTGAATTCAAAGTGGGTGTTTGGTGGTTTTGAGAATGGGCCCCACGAGATTTTCTCATTCAAATGAGTTGATAAACTCAAAGCCGGGCAATGCAATTCGAGTTGGATTACAGGTGGTTTTGAGGGTTATTCTAGTGGAGAGATTCGAGGAGATTACAAGAAGAATCGCTTGGGGAAAAAGATCTGGCCGCTATTGAAGGAAGCCTGGTGGGTATTAATAGGCGGCTGGTTTAGGGTTACAGGAGAGGAAAATTTGATAGATAATTTCAGAGAGCAAAGAAACCAAACTAACAGGAAGAAAACAGAGAACAAATAAATTAATTGAAGGTAGCGGTGAGCAAAAATAAAGGAGGATACCAACTACAACTTTGCAGGTGGAAGGAGATCGACATCGAAGAATCATATGGGTGAAATCTTATTCTCTTTCTTTGATTTAACTACTATCATTGTTGTAATGGAGTGCTAGACTTTTCTCCTAGAGTGAAAGATGAAGCCATGAATATGAATAAAATCGTGTTTAATCTCCATGATTCTCTTGATTGTGCTTTGCTATAAGAAATTATTGAACTCTTATTAGTTTTTCATTTGATATATTTTTCATTATCTATTCTTCCAATTTGATATATCATATTTAGATTTGAATCTTTAATGATTTATGCTTATTAGTTGATTGATAATAGTTAAGTTGTCATTGTTTCGCTAAATTGAGTTTAAACCTTTATATGATTATGTGCTTTAGAAACTACATATTATCCGATATTTGAATGCAAGTGGTATATCAAATATTGAGTTATAAAATAGATAGAGTATTATGAATGCTTAGATATTCTTTTTATGAATGTTTATTGTGGATTCCAAACTCTAGGATTTTTCTTATATTAGTTTCCTTCCGATTGAATTATTATTTTCACTTTATTACTTTATTTATTTATTTATTTTTCATCAAAAACAAAATATCAAAGTTTTTTATTCACTAGTTTAGGATTAAAATATACTTTCGACTTGTTTTCGTGGGATCGACCCGTACTTGCTAGGTCTACACTACATAGACCCGTGCACTTGCGGATTTTATTACAAAATATGGGTTTATTTTAGCCTATTATTTAGGTTAGATTAAACTCGCACCACGTATATACATATTCGAGTTTGGTTTCTGAAATAACTACATAACTTTGAAATAACGAAAAGTCAATAAACGAAAACTAAAGAAAACAACATAACATTTCTAGCCTCCTCAGACAAGATCACCGGCTAGAATACAAACTCCGTCGCGAGGCAACGTCAAAGCACCTGCACATTAACAACTGGTAGGGGGTCAGAATACTCACCGACACGAGTTATTCTGGTAGAAGACCAATCCAAAACCCATCACGTTTTCAAAAGTTTATTTAATAAGTTCTAAACATCATGACAAAACGATTTATTAAACCAGTTACTATATATACTATATATAAAACGTTTTCCTTACATCTAGCAATCAATAGCAAGGATTAGATGCCCACCCATGGTACGCTCCCAATTAAGAGAGAGTACCTCAGGAGAATCTATAGTGCGTTAGATAGTATCGTTCCATAATGACACTAGCTAACGCACTAACATCTTCTCGAGAAAGAGACTTACGCCTAGCCAGTAAGTCCCTCTCCCACCAAGGGACTCAACAATCATTGAAAAGTTTACCTCATGATACATATATACCTTAAGTACCTAATACGTTTTTATCACCGAGTTTGAACAATAGAGTTGTCCCCCAATACCCATGGAAGGATCTGAACCTTATTCTATTAGGTACCCTGTCATGCATCTAATGCAATCTTTCAAAATCAGTTACATTCATTTATCAAAACCAATATTCATATTCAATTCATTATCTTATCAAACACGGAAGTGGAACGACCAAAAATCATATCGCATACAACGCAGAGGGATTCCCAATCAATGTCACCTCCCAGGCGAGCGGTCAGGGTGTACGACCCTAAGTCTCGAGCTAGAGGCACGAGCACCAATGGCGAGCAAGTGAAGCACTCTACTCCCAAGGGTCTCATGACTAGTGTCGCCCACCTCATCGGTCTCACACCGGTCACACCCATGTCCATATGTCATCATATCCTCAATGGCTACGTGTCCGTAGGTTGACATAATCCCTAGTCAGGTACATACAAGAAAATCCCAAGTAGTTCGCAATCATATTAAAACAATTCGAAAATATTTCTCATATTGCATCAAAACAGTTCAAGCATATTTCATTTCATCACTTAAAATCGAGTTCCATGCTACCTAAACTCTAGTTATAATGACGCATATATAACTATAGGACCTAGCATATTTCATTATCTATAAAGCCATGCTGGAAAAGGATTCAGAACCCCCACCTAGCGGTACTTCAACTCCGCCGAAACTGTAGCATGATCGTCAACGATAAGCTCTGGCTCCGCCCTCTACCAAAACCATAAAAAACCGATATAAACACTAGGTTCTTAGACAAGAATCTTCGTACAATAAAAATAATAGATAAAACAAAACAAAGAAAACTTAAAACATAAAACAAATTCGTCATATTCGGAAAACTTCGAGTAAGTAATCGAATCGATCTCTAACTTCATAACCAAGTCCAGTTTAGGTCGATGAGACACTGTTTGAACGTTATTCATATCCTTACCGTTTTATTATTGATTGACTTCGCCAAAATCCAAGTGAATTATACTTGAAAGTTACAAAACATACATGCAGCAAGCCAAACAGCGCATTGCGTACTAAAACAATCATAACTCTTTCATCTGAACTCCAAACAACTCGTACTATACTTTTCTGGAATCGTCAAGAGACGAGCTACAATATTGATGATGACTCA
This sequence comes from Eschscholzia californica, assembly GCF_041429995.1. Taxonomy (NCBI): domain Eukaryota; kingdom Viridiplantae; phylum Streptophyta; class Magnoliopsida; order Ranunculales; family Papaveraceae; genus Eschscholzia; species Eschscholzia californica. The sequence continues at coordinate 24,507,737 of NW_028238309.1, read as the reverse complement.
AACAGAATTTGAAACTTCTATGACTAGCTAAAACAATAAAATAGTGAGTTGTTCTCAAATTTGTTGAATAGCGCACTGCTCGCTAAAACAGTCGTTACTTTCTCGTCTGAGATCCAAATGACTTGTGTCATGTCATTATAGAATCGTAACTTCCTAAGCTACGACTTTCGTTTTTCGGTCAAGTCCGTTAGAATACTCTACAAGGCCTAAAAATGCTAAAACAGTAGACCGAATGTAACAGTCCCTTACACCGTCGTTTGGTCGATAAATTACAACAACTAACCTCTCCAACTTTGTTTAATTCCAAAGTTACTTAATTTCCAACAATATAAACCCTATAATTTCATACAACTATGAAAATCCCCAAATTTACAATCTCAAACCCTAGAATTTTGAAACAAGTAAATTATATCATCAAGTTAGGGAATTACCTTAATTTCAATGAATTCGAGTTATAATAGCTTCCATTTGATGAATCACATCTAAATCTTTTCTTAATTCGTCAAAATCTTCAAGTTTGAAATGAAAAACTCACTTAAAACCCAAACTTAGTATATTAGAGAGAAAACAGAAGTTTCTTAAAGAAACTATAACAAAACCAAGATGACAACTCTTCATAACACTTACCATCAAAGAAAATCGAATTACCCTCTGAAATCCACTAGAAATTCTTCCTTTGATTTGAATTTCTCTTGAAGAAAACCCTAGTCGTCGAACAGAGAAGATGAGAAAGAAATATGATATTTTGTTCTTATCTTAAATCGGCCGAAATTACACTTTAGTCCCTGGTTTTGGCAGGATCGCAAATACCCCCAAATTGCACTCTTTGCTGGTTTAGCCCCTCTTTTGACATGAGCCAAATGCCAAATAATCCCTCAACTAACTTTAAAAACATGGGATGTTACAATATTGACATAATTACTATATGAAGGACTTTGAACTTTAGTCTACTTTCTGGGCTAGATATATTACTCAGACGAACTTTCTCGAAACGACAAAATCGTATCTTAGGATATTAGCTTTCCAAATTGGTATGGTATTTCATTTGGAGTTCGAAGGAGAAAGTTATGAGCGTTAAAATACACAGCGTACCGTAAAAAATGAGTGAATCGCTATACTGTTTTCAAGTTTAGAAAGGCATAGAAGTTTCATAAGCTTTTGAAATCTTTATCAGCCTTGTAGTTCATCTAGAGTGGATTCCAGAAAGGTATAGTAATAATCATTTGGACTTCAGATTAGAGTGTTAGGGTAGTTGAAGTGCACAATATGCTGTTAGGAAATTCTATTTTGTTGTTGTGTGAATTTGTTATTTCGAGGATGATTCACGTGAATTCTGGCAAATATTATGAAGAAAAAAACGATGAGGACACAAACACCTTTCCAACGATGTAAGAATAGACTGAAAAGAATAAAATATGAGGGAGTTATGATAAATTTTTCGAGACCCTCTGGAATATATTTTTAGTGCATTAATTAGGTAGTTTAGTTTTAGGTCTTCATTTTATTTTATTGTTTTGAACTATGTATACTATTTTGTTCTTTTAAGGCTCTGTATATCCAAAACATGACGATATTGCATTTTTATTTTTGTCGATTCTACCTTACCCTAGAGTGTGTGACTAAGGAAGAAAGCTTGTTTAGAGCGTATGCTGGGGTCTTGGGTTATGCCAACACTAAGGTAGGGGTCTGAATCTTTTTCCTCACCATGGTTTTATAGATAAAGAACGATGTTATGAATAATAGTTATATACATCATTATGATTAGAGTTTAGATATCATGTGAATGATTTTAAATGATGAACTGAAAATGTTAAAGTTGATTTACCGTGGTATGAGAATGACTTTTGAAATATTTAAACTATGATTTGAACCACGTTAGATTTTCTTCTATGTACCCGACTTTTGATTATGTCAACCTACATGCATTTAGAAATTGAGGTTAGGATGACAAATTGACATGGCTCTAACCCATGTGAGACCGGTGAGGTGATGAGACATTAGTCATGAGACCTTCGGAGTGAGTGTTTAACTCGTTCGCCATTGATTCTCGTGCCTTCAGTTGAGGCTCAGGGTTGTACACCCTGACTCCTCAGCTGGTGCGGTAACATTGATTGGGATCCCTCTACTTTGTGTGATATTACTCTTGGTCGTTCCACTTCCATGTATTAAATAGGAATTCTGCTTTTGATATAAAAAAGTAATTGATTTTGAAAGAGCACACTAGATGCATAATAAGATATAAAAGAGAATAAGGTTCATGTCCTACCATGAGTATTCAGGTACAACTCTCTTATTCGAACTCGGTGATGGAAAATGTATTAGGTACTTAAGTTATATAGTATCATGATGTGATCTCTTTAATGATTTCAGAGTTCCTTGGTGAGAAAGTGACTTATCGGCTAAGACGAGACTCTTTCTCGAGGAGATGCTAGTGCATTAGCTAGTGTTGCTATGGGACAATACTAGCTAACGCATTATAGATTCTTTTGAGGTGTCTCTCTCTTAATTGAGAGCACGCCATGTGCGGGCAACTAATCTCTACTATTGACTGCTAGATGTCAGAAAAAGATTTGTATATAGTACAAACAAGTTTGATGAATCGTTTTGTCACGATGTTCTGACATATTAAAGAAACTTTTAAGAAAATGGGTTTTAAATTGGTGTTCTACCAGTATAAGTGTATAACTCGTGTCAGTGAGTTATTTGGCCCCCTACTAGTTGTTAGTGTGCAGGTGTTATCTTTTTGTTCGATGCTATGATTCTTGGTCCATAGAAGACTCTTTTGCGTTAAAGTCTTCTTGTATAAACATATGATGTATATATATCACACTTAGATTTGGATTTAAGTTATTTATGTTTTAGAAGGCTTTTGCTTTGTCTTGTGTTCGGGCTCTGTTTCGAAGTAATGTTTAGTTTGTTTGAGTTTGTTTAGCTTCTGCTTCATAGATATTTAGTGTATGCGAATGTATGGTTTGCATGACAGGTTCTACAAAGGAGAATTTGCCAGAATTTAGTCTCGTCTGTGAATTGTCGGGACTTGCTCGTGTCTATTATGAGGTACCGGTCGTCACAATTGTAATGTGCAAACCTTCTGATTCCCCAAAGAAAGTCGCATTTGTAATGATTTATTTAGTAACTACAGATGTTGCACTAAAGATATTAATCATGCTCTTACTGAGACGAATATGAAAACTTCCAACAAGTAGTTGCAACTCGTTACAATTTACCTATTTGTTTAGCTATTTTATGCATCTCAAGCTCACCATTAGCTAACGTTTTAGCTATGTCATCTAGTTGAAAAGATTGCAATTAGTCTCATTGTGGAGGAGAAGCACTAACAAAATTGACAATCATGCAGATCTAATAATGGGTAACAAGCAAAAAATCAAAATCAAACCCAAATCATCTCAATTACTCGTATGACTGTGTCAAAATAATTTGTATCCAAATGAACTTGTTAGAACCAAACAACTGACAAGTATAAAATCATATTAGACCCAAATGACTTGTATTGTTTTATCAAAATAACATGTAGTAAAAAAAACTATTCCACACCTAACAAGTAGCAACTAGTATAAAACCAAATCATACACTCAAATTAATTTTATACTGAAATCCCATACCTAAAGGACTTGTACAATTATATAACTGTATACCAATAAACTAGTCCAAGCCTAACAACTAATAAGTATAAAATTAATAAATTACAAGTATAATTTGTATAATTTATCAACATTCAAGACGTTAGAGCTTGGTATCTGGACTTTACAATGAAGATAAACTTATCACTCATAAACCTAATATGGTTTCGAGTAGGAATTCTAAAATAAGCCTTGGAGAGATAAACAAAAATAAGCCATAATCCTTATATGATTTTTTATTTTAAAAAAAATTTACTGTAAGTTTGATTTCAACCCAACCCCATAACCTTTTGAATCAGGGGTAGATAAATTCATGAACTCCACGTTACAAAAATTAAGGTTATTGACAGCTAAATTATAACGTCGACAATAAGTATTCCCGGCGGGGGACAATCATAAAATGGATACGATTAAAATCAACTAAGGGAGTTCAAATTTAGGTGATTTAACGCGATATTTACGCGTGGAGTTTGTTCTAATAGGATTTAATTAGTTAGTTAGTTCAACACCCCAACTCACATTACTTTGATAAGAGAGTCCATTAATGAACTTTGTTGTTTTAGAAAGATGAAGGTGATGGTAAGTTTAAAATTTAGTTCATTTATTGACCACAAAATAGTGAAAATTGATTTTAGTCTAATTGGTTTATTTAGACAAATATTCAGTAGTAAGATTCAATATAACTCTAACAAGAGTTTAACAGTGATGAAATTGGACTTTAAACTTACAAAAATTGACAAAATGGAAGTTGAAATTAGAAATTAAAACTACTACTTTCTCAAAGATAGGCCCTCACAACTAAAGAATAAAAAATCCCATCTCTTCATAATTGGTTCACTATTTCCAAAATCTCAAGTACGCAATCAGAAAGAAATTTCTTCACTATACATGCACAAACTCAAAATCTAGCTAAAATGAAACCCTACCACATCATCTTTACACATGATTTTGCATAATATATTCATCAGGATAACATATACTAAATAACGGCAGTTAGATGTCTTTAGTGATAAAATCAAACTAAAAAAAAATTAACTAAAAAAAAAATCAGATAAGAAATCAAACTCTAGTTCCTTACTTATTTATCTAATGTACAAGAGAAAAAAAAGGAATTGAGGCAGTAGAAGAAAAAAGAGAAAAGCAGAAACATCATACATGGTTTTCAGTTGTTGATATGAGAGAGGGGTTGAGGAAACAAGAGTTTAGCTACAATTGAGACCATTAATCTATAGAAATCCGTCAAGCAAGGAGCGAGGAAATATAAATGTGTGAGGAAAGAAGAAACCCTAGTTCCTTAACTATCTATCTAACCTAGAAGAGAAAAAAAAAGGAATTGAGACAGTGTAAGAGAAAAGAGAAAATTAAGTAGGAATATCTACATTTCATCAAAAAAAAAAAGTAGGAATATCTACCTTGTTTTTCAATTTTTGATAAGAGAGAAGGGTCGAGGAAACATGAGATTTTAGCTTCAATTGAGACCATTAATCTATATAAATTCATCGAGCAAGGAGTGAGGAAAGAGAGATGCGTGAGGAAATATGAGTAGAGGGGAAAAGCAGTTCTCGGGCTAGCTAGGGCATAAGAGGCTTTGGGCCAACAACTTCAAGAAACCCGTCGGCCTGGGTCAAAAAATAAAATATTTCTGCTAATTTATTTCAACCGCCGACGGTATGGAAAATATTTTCTATAGGAAAATAAATTACTAAAGATTTTTTCCCGTGTCAAATGAATTTCTCGAAATTTTTCCCAATGCCGCGAAAATTTTCACAAAAAAAAAAACATTCGCCACTTCATTACCGGCAAATATATATAATACCGTCGCCAAAATTCCTACCACCTACAACTTCGTCAGTTGTCGGCCAACTCGTCGGTGAAACCAAAGGATGGGTGGTCACCATGGTGTTATGTGTCGATGATTTTTCGGGAAAAGCATTGACATTGGTTTTATCATGTCGACGGTAAGTAATACCTTTGGCTATAGGCGTAGTATTAACGGTAATAAACTACGCCGTCGGTAGTACGACGTGTTTTTGTAGTGCCAATTGAAGTTTTACCACAAACCCTAAAGAGAGAGTTGAAAACTAAAACTAAAAAATTAGAATCTTTAAATGAAAAATTCCTATAAAACTATATAATAGGTTGAAAAGTATAAATTATTAAGAAGATACCCCAATATAAAGTAAAAGAAATACTTTAAATATGTAAAGAACAAAGATACCCCAACTTCTCTTAAAAAAAAATATATAATCGAGCATGGGTAGTGCCCAAGCTGATCTTCATGTGTTGTTGACCTCTTGTTGTTGCTGCCACCGATGTTGTTGGTGTTGTTGTTTGTTGTTGATGTTGTTATTGTTAACGTCGTTGTTATTGTTGTTGTAGTTGGGGAAAAGATGGTAGAGTGGTTATGGTGTTGGTAAATTTTAATGTTGGTGACCAAAGAGACAAGATTGTTTTTATAATCTAGCTTCTTTTTCCCTCTTTTCCTCTCTCTCTATCCCTCTCTTCTCCCCCTTACTTTTTCTCTCTATAAACTTGATCTGGTGAGATTCATCTCCTCTCCCACGAAGCAGCAGATCTGCTGCTTGAAGAAGAAGACGAGGGATTATCAGCAGTGCATCTTCTTACTCCTTCTTCGTCGTGCAACAACAGATTTGTTATTCTCTGATGAAGAAGACGAAGGGGTAAGTTTATGTTATTTTTTTTCGTCGCGTCATCAGAGTCTTGAACAAAGAGATTTTGCGACGAAGAAGCAAGGGTTGCTTACCCCTTTGTCTTCTTCCTTCAACAAATCCTTGATGAAATATGTTCACTCTATTTTGAGAGAGGGGAAAGTGAGAGGGAGGAGACAGGAGAAACAAGAGAGCAAGCATGAGAGAAAGATACAAGTTCAACATATAAGGTTTTAGCATTAACCGTGGTTGCTAATCTTTGAAAGGATCGGAAATTTTTCGTAGAGGTTTTGTGTCGTTCGCCATGATAGAGAAAGACTGTCTGTCTCTCTCTAGATTTCTTACCTCTCTATCTCTCCTGTTTCTAATGAAATTATAGGATCAAGAAATCTAAAACTTTTATTGGTTGCCCGACTGACCAAGTGTTGCACCAATTTCAGTTGACTATGAAATAGCAGGGATGTACACCTATTATGTAAAGAAGGCTAAAATGAATGGAAGTTGACTGATAGAAATATGTAAAAGGGGTCCAAAATGGAACCTGAACATCTTCGGGGGCATTTTGATGAGATGGTCATATTTTGGGGGCCGTTTTGGTCAGATGGTCATATTTAGGGGGTCAAAATATGCGAAGTCTCTCATTTCTTCTGCATTGATCTTTCTCCCTCTCATTCTAGTTCATGTTACTGCCCTCCTCAATCGACATCAGCAAGGAGGATCGAAAGCAACTAATTCTAGGGTTTTCTCAAGGATTTGCAACTAGGGTTTTCTTCACTTTCTCTCTCAAGGATTCGGTTGGTTTGGTTCTAACCACAGCAAGGAGCCGAGCAACTAGGGTTTTCTCACATTTCTCTCTCAAGGATTTGGTTGGTTGAACTTTCGATTTTCGAGTACTCCAACGTTGGGGATACTCAGATTTCAGGTGAGTACTTATACTTTATTTGATTTTAACCACTTCCATGTGTAATTTTTTAAAAAATCTAAATGTTCTGACTCATAGAGATTATTGATCCTTATTCCTCAGGTTTTAGATATAATTTTGCTTTCCCTTTTTTAGAAATTCATCTAAGAAATTGATGATTCTCTTTGAGGACTGTAGAGATCGTTTAGGTTGTTGGCTTGTATCCCAACTGTTTGATGAAATTTCTCATTTTAGATGTTTGTGTTCAGACCACTTGAAGGTTAAAAATTGCTAATTTAAGACTTCAATCGATTGATGATTATGAATTATGAACTATGATTCCTTTCTTACAAGTTATGAATCTTAAATAACTTCAAATTTTGTTAATTCGTCGAATGTTAGTTTGTCGATTGATTGATGGTTATGATTTATGAATAGAATTGTGATTCTTACTTAAGAATGTATTGTTATCACTAGAAATTACATTTAAATAACACTTTTACGTATATTACATGCATCATAGGTAGAAGCCTACTTACACTGACTTTTCGTTTAATATTTTGGCTAGAGTGAAGTTAAAGCTTAGCCTCATCTTAGTTGAAATTCTGGATCTTCTCCTGGTTAGATAAATTCTCATTTTGTCGAGTATTTAAATTTGACGTTTTGGTTTGATTGATAGTTATTTTTTTTGTTAACTTTGCTCTTAGGTGTTTGTGGAAATGTCCAAGTGATATAGTGCATATAGCAATTGTATTCGAATGCTACACTAAACTTATTAAACTTTGATAAAGTTATCATTTTCTATGCTAGATAGGTTCTTCATATTGTTTTCAGGAAATTCGTCTTCAAGTGAATTAAACATCAACCTTATCCAAAAATTATCACTAAACTAGGTAATTGCTTTAGGAATTTAGTTACTAATAATGGAATAAAGTACCTGAATCAATCAACCACTAGGTTAATCAATGTTCTAAAATAAGTTTTGGGCTAGCTAACCAAACGATGGTCATAGTTTCTAGAAAGAAAACATGGTCTAAAATGTAAACAACTACTTCTGGGGTAGATAGGTAATATTAAGCTCCTATTTTTTTGGTTTAGATCGGCTAAAAAATTACTATTTGCGGTGCAAATTTCAACTTCAATTTGGATAGAAAGTAAATAAATTAGTGGCGTAAATGTTACTTAAAATTGCATCTACCAACGGAAGGGGGGAGCTAAAAATTCTGTTCAGAAAATGTAAATAAGCATGTAAAATTATGTTGCGGATGTCTGATAAACTTCATGCTCATTTTGCAGAGTATATTATGGCAATGATGCGGCGTTTATCAACAAAGTTTCCACGGACTCTTATGGCCTTGATGGATACTCATGTCCACCAGCCTTCATCCCAAACCTACTCTCTGCGAACTATTGTCCATAGTGTACAAGCTCAACAATATCAAAAGCAAGCAATTCCAGGTGATTTGTCGAAATGGGGTTCACTTGGTTTCTTTAGAAACTCAAGCTTTGCTACTGGGTTCTCACCCCTGCAAGTAAAACCACTAGATTCAATTATTGACATTGAGAGAGCGAAAAACTTCTCGCCCGAGGACCTTGCCTCCATCTGGGATGATGTAATTCTTGAAACCTTTTGTAACTTTTTTGCATATACTTGTTTATTTCTTGACTTATATGTTCTTAATATTTGAATGGGTTATTCGATCTGTTTGTGCATATATTCTTTAAATTTTTTAGACACATTTGTGTTATAGAGTGACAGTTATAAATGTCTAAGTCATTTCCGCTGTTTTTCTCTATCAGTATCACTTGGGTAGAGGACACATTGGAGCAACCATGAAATCCAATTTGTATCATCTTATGGAGCAAAGAGCAATTCCATGGTAACCTGTCTTATGTTCTACTGTGTTTTCCGTTTTAATATATGTTCTTTCTTACCTTTATTATCCCGTATATCTTGTGCTAGCCGGCATTTTGTCATTCCGTTGTGGAGAGGAAGTGGTTATATGACCATGTTTGTTCAAGGTTCGATTTCAAACTGCTAAACTCTACCATCTTGCTTTAAATTTACTTGCTAGTAGATATACTTAATAGAACATCTAAATCTGCTAGTTCTCGTGAATATTCCTGAGTCCTAAAAAAGCCTTTTTCTTCCTAAGTTCTACCTCGTTTTTTATCTGTAATAGTTAAACTATAGGTAACATAAGGCAGCCATTTTGTCCTCCAAAAGAATGAATGCCTTCTCATTCCTGAGATTTTTCGACATACTTGCTCCAGGTTTTCATTACTGACTCCGTTGTTTAGATTTTTTGGAAGCCTCAACTTCATGATCCTATTGCTCCTTAGTTGTGGGTGGACAGTAATTGGAGTCAGCGACTCTCCTAATGTTATCATTTCTGGGATCCATGGAGAATAGGTTCCTGTTGGTCTTTGCAAACATTTGATGCATTATCTATCTTCAACCCTTTGAGAAAAACACGACAAAAAGAAGAAAACAGATCCATGGAAAGACCCCTATCATCTCCAGCCTATACCTATAGGAACTAGAAGATCACCCAATGACGCTGTATTCATCCAGGGGTCGTAGCCTAGCCATAGAACCCTATAACTTTGTTACATAAGGGAAAAGAAAGCATTAATGTTTATCTTACTTTATTTTTCGCTTATATGACGAGAGATGAATTTCAGTGCAGATGCCACATATACTTTTTACTGGACTTGAGGATTATAAGGCAAGAGGAACTCAGGCAGCTCCATACTTCACTGCAACTTATTACACTGAATTTGCAGAAACCAAAGATACAGTGCTTATTCGTGGGGATATAGTCTTCACTAGCAAGCTCACTGACTCGGAAGCGCAATGGCTTTTGGAGACAACTCAATCTTTCTATCTGAACGATGTCAGGTATAGACTGGTTGAACGTTTTAACAAACAGACCCACGAGTTCGAGTTCAAAGATGTATTGCAAGCTTTGGAAATGCCGATGGGGTGATCTTTGATAATGGTAATAATTGGTTTATGGGTCTCCCTTGAACGAATTTTAATGGCAGTTTTGCTTAGAAAATAAGGTAATACTATTGATTATTGAGTTTTTTCAGGGAATATTATCCAATTTTAAATACCCATTAAAGAGCAAGAATCAAAGGTCACATTAAATACTGATGCAATTTCAGTACTCAAATTCTTAACCCTAGATGTGGAAAACTTTGTCTCGATGCCCTTTTCTTTTCAGCATCTACTAGGATATATGCCCCTTACTGAAATGTGGTCAATTTTTCTTAGGGGAGTAGGAAACTTATGGCCACTTCCCCACAGAGTATATATTTGAGTTTTTTAAGCTTAATGTAAACTAAGAGCTCTAGTTTATAAAAATGATAATAATTAAGTTACCTCCTAATTTTAAATTTTGTCTGTTAGTTGTTAAAACAAACTGAGGAGACTCGTCTTTCGCACTTTATTTTCTGACCAGTATTTTGTATAAATCTCCTATAATTCTAGTTTGTTTGGCCGCATTTTTAGTGATTATTTAATATAATGTGCTGTAACATCTAAATAACCCCATTTGTTGCAAGCCTTCACCTATTCGAAAGAAAAGTAGTTTCTCCTTTTTCATCATATCATTTCTAGAGGTGTGTCTACTAATTCTGAGTTATAGGAGTTGAAGTTTAATCCAACACTAAATTGCAAAAGTTGTTCGTTTGACGCTATAACTAAAGCTAATTGTTTCTTCATTTTGCGATTATTGTAAATAATGATTGAACACTACTATGTAAGAACACCTTGGTGCAAAGGCTTACAAATCTCTGAATGTCCAACTCGTGCGAGCTTTCTGTCAGTCTAGGCCAGACTAGTCCACCGGGTTCAAGTGGAAGCCTAGCCCAGACCCGTAATCCATTCGGGTTGGGCCTCTCGGTCTTGGGTTGGCTCAGATCAATAAGCAACGCTAGGGTGAAGTATCTTAACTCAAATATCTTCATGACCATGTTTTTAAAGCATGTCCATCAAATAGGAAAAGAGCCGTTAAGATCCTTTTCTCCACATCTTCTTGTGATTTTGGCTATTCTTCTCCAGACAATGGGAATTAGAAGAAAATTGGAAAACAATCAAAGAAACAACCACCCAAGTGCTACACCACTTGGACTCATGTCTTACTTAAGACATGTACTTGTAAAATTTGGGTATATTCAAATTTATTCTACAATTTGTGATTAACTGAAAATTTTAGCTCTTATATTCATCTAGAATTTCATCTTTCTATTCTCTCTACTGACTTGAAACTAATCGTCCACGACGACCAGACGGCTGATGACCCGATTAGTAGTGCCACCAAAAAAAAAGAAAATCTCCTCCTTTCTTCTTCTTCCACCACCATAGCTTGACCAACACCATAGTCCAATTGACTTCTGTTCCAGTTTAGAGAGAGAAAGAGAAGAGATGAGACAAGATGAAAGTGGTAATGGTGGTGTTCGTGCTGCGTTGGTGGAAGAACAAAAGATTTTTTTGCGAAACTAGTTACCTACCATTGCATGTCCCATCATCGTTGTCCTTTCTGATATGTAGAGATAGAAAATAGGGAGACGAAGTTACTTTACATATCAAGGGCAACAAAGAAAAAAAATAATATGACCAAACATAATGGTTAACTTTGCGAGTCAAATTGGAATGTTGAACAAAACAAGTAGAACAAATTTTCCTGTTGATCACAAATTAAATTGGGTCCAAATTGAAATTGCCCTTTTATCACAAATCAGAATCTGTTACAATAAAGGAGTGCCTATAGGGGCCCAAAAATTACTCTTTGATGCCGAAGTGGTACTCTTTGATGGCTTCCTGCACCCCCCACAGACTGGAGCAGTATGAGGGCAAGCAACTGAGCCTAATCCACACTAGACAAACAACACAGACTCAAGCTAGTCCAATTGTCACGGCCTTTTTGTCCCGTTAGATCGACCCGACATATTATGCTCAAAACACACGGGCCGATAGTGCGGAATATCAAATACTAACGTGCCGTGCGGCGTCATGTACTCCCTCCTAGTATACAACCAGCCTTCCCGAACATATTCGGAGCATCTCGACTATCAAGTCATCTTGGTTCCCAACTAATATCGTGGCATGACACCATCGTGTCCCAACATACGAGCATAGCTCGAGCCGTCCCGTATAACGCTTCCTTGAGTCATAGACTCTCGCCCACTATAAAGGATACCAACATATGTGCGGAGCACACCAAGCCGCATATGCGGAACTTTCCATCTAGTCTCAAGCATCTGACACCTTACATCTCGACTTACCATCCGGACATTGGGCATAGGAGCATCCATCTCTAATAAGCTTTCACATGCCCAACATAGCACATCAAGGTTTGGCCCCTAGAATAGCTCAATCCTCCTTATGGAATATGCTAGCACGACGCACGCCTTGCCATGACATGAGAACATGTAACATGACTTCTGAAGGAACCCGCAGTAACCTATCTCCAGGTACTGTCCCGAGCCATCTCCTATGACAAGGGAACCCGTGCAATATGCTTCTTCAACATACGCTAGGCCGGCCTCATGGGTTGCGCCATGAGGATGCTCACTTTCGTGCATACCATGCTAAGATGGTCGAGCTCCAATCTACGAGGTCTTGGCATATGCTGGATGCATATGAGGAAGGGAGACCACCCCCTCCTATAGTAGCAAAGTTCTTGTTTAGCCTATTTCCACAAGGAAACATCAATCTTTCAACCAAGCATACTCACTCTTGGCAAGGCTTGAATGCACCTCCGTGCATGGCCCAACGACCTCGTCTTTGGCCCTCCGGCCTATGTGCTCGTGCGTGCCTTCCTAGCACTCGTCACGCCATATGCATGCTCAAGAATATGAACGTGACATACTCCCCCACTTGTAATGTCGACATCCTCGTCGACTAAGTTTGGAGTACTTCAATCTTCTGCCTCAATTCCGATGCTACCACTGCACCTTCATGTCTTCGGCATAGCACCTCCGTGCAAACTCACAACTACGCAGTCTCGTCGCGCAGTTACCCCCTCAGGGTTAACTCAATCCTCTGCAATGCATCCTCCGATGCGTTAGGATAATGGTCTTCTCTACCATTCATCCATGCTCAATGTTGCCCTCTGGCCTCAAATGTCGGCTCCCCCTCTTGTTCGCCTCTCTGTTGCAGCCTTTGCCGCTCCTCGAACTCAGGTACCTCACCTCCTCGGCTTCACCTCAAGTTGGCATCTCGATTGTCACCTTTCACCTCTGCTTTCGTGACCAATCTTGTCATGCGTACCGCAATAAACTGCGACACAACTCATCACTTCGGTACCTCGACATCCACTGTCTTCACCCCGAGTTAGCATCTCGACGCCACCGCGTCTTGCCATATGCTCGCAATGTTGCCATCGCAAAACAACTCGTATTCAATGTCACTCACCTCTGGATCAGACTCTTTGTACCCATATACTTCACGTTCTGACTCTTTGGTTTGCTTGTTGAGACTATCGTTTCGCTCTGGCTTCTCATAACAAGTGCACTCTAGTACCTAAGCATATATTACTTGTACCCTTGAGTGTATACCACTTAAACTCTTCGCAATGTCGCCCATTCTCTTGACGACCCTTGCCTCGGTTGTGCCTCTGCACCTGCACCTCAGTGCAACTCAAACAAGCCTTTGCTTGTGCGCCTTCGCGCTTGCGCCTCGTGCGCTCGGCATCATCCGTGCCATCCCTTCCTTGGGAAATTATCGTATTGCCTTCGATATCCACTGAAACAAGCACGGTAGCTTCTCTCCGCGAGAACTACATGGTACTAAACCATCCACCACTGGCATACTCTTGGGAACGTCCTCTTGACTACATCCAGACACACACTTGCCATTTAATCATTGGCGGTGCTCCTTAACCCGAGCATCTTGGTAGGCTCGTGTCCCTCTTGAACATATCCGAACGTACCACCGCATAAGTTCCAACGCATCTCATGCAGCACCATACGACTTACAACTCAACTGCAAACTCGACGTTGTCATATATCTCTGACGGTACGAACTTGGTTCCAACTATCCCCAGAATTGGATGATGCTTAATGTCACCACGACACACCATCCTGAAATCCCATAACGTGAGCTGACTCTTCTCAGTCACCACGTACTCGCTGCACACTGTAGGCTTGAACTCGGTTCCAACTTACCTCTAATGCATAACTTAAACATGGGCCGATCCACTTCAGATACAACGACCCTCATATTACTTGACAGCTTGAACTCGGTTCCAACTACCATCAGTTCTATACTTGGTCTTGTGAATCTGTCTCCAGAGCTTCACACCAATATGACCATAAGCTTCAATGTTGGTTTCGGCTTATAGCACTCATGCGACATACCAAACACGACCGTGCTAGCATATCCATGTCTCATCTCGAGGAGTTCATTCTCTTTGGAACTCAAATGCGCTTACAATACACCGTGCCGAACTCTATCGTGCACCATACCACATAAGCACAACTTGATCTAGCACCAACTTGCTCAACGATGTACTCTGTCCATCTATCTTACTCTCGACCCCTGTCTTCTGTAAGTAGCTTGAACTCACAACATCACAAGTCACTCGATGCTACCTTCGACTTAAGCATCAGAGAGTATACTTCGAACCTTGTCGTCATACCCTGCTTTAACACTCAAGTATCACCTGGATCAACATAGCTCCACTCGTGGATGCCAATCCAACAAGGTTCCTCATACTAGCTTCACACGAGCTCCCAGCCTGACTCTACTTGCTATCTTGGTAAGCTTCTATACCAAGCATGTTGTCCACTTCAAGGACTCAACATATCATGATGCCAAACATAGTTGTCATACTGAACTCTGTACCCCAAAGCTTGCATACGACAACCGATGCCTATCCTGGCTCCATTCTAGCACATGTCCTTCCTCTCAAGGACTCCAACATATGATGTACTCAATGCGCACCAAATCGTACTGAGCATTACTGCACTAAGCTCGCACACGACTCACCGTGTCATTCTCGGTTCATCTCATCTCTGCACTTTTCCTTACCTCTAAAGGACTCAAGCATATATGGTACCTTCTTGTGCACCAAGTCACACTAAACCCTTGCCACTGAGCTTGCACATGACTTCTTGTGCCAATCCGGTTCCATCTCATATCTTGCGTATTTCCTTCATCTCAAAGGAACATAGACCCAAAGATAGCTACCTCCGTAGCTTCCGTGCACACGGCCTATTCCTTCCATCGGAACTCTCGTCGCCTTATGCACCATGCATCCCTTGACAAAGGCCCCATCTTGCACAATAGCTTCAGAGACCATACCATCTTGAATGCATCTCACTCTGAAAGCCTTCTCTTGGAATCATGCTCTCAACGTAGCTCTTCATACACACTCCAGTATATCACATACCATAGTGGGAGAATCACTAAGCTCTTCGTCAATTCTTCGAGCATAGATACCAACCATCATGGGATCGGAGAACCATCCCTTTGGACCTGCCATCCAGGCTCTAGAAGTATGTTTCCAAACATACCACATGTTCTTAGGCATATCTTTTTGCTTGTCCAATCAAGCTCCAAAACACATCCATTTGCCACTATCACTAGGCTCTTGAAACATATCTCGTAGCTATCAAGCTCTAAGTCCATCCATCACTAGGACCAGAGCAACATACTTGTTTGCCTATCACATAGGCTACGATACTAATTGTTAAATGGGTATCAGAATGTAATACATTTTTAGCATGTACATATTCATCGTGTTGCTCAGGCTCTGATATCCATTTCTCATATGGGATCAGCGCACAATACTCTATAGCCTGATATCCAGGCTCTGATACCAATTGTGAAATGGGTATCAGAGCGCCATACTCTAGCCTGATACCAATTGTCACGGCCTTTTTGTCCCGTTAGGTCGACCCGGCATATTATGCTCAAAACACACGGGCCGATAGTGCGGAATATCAAATCCTAACGTGCCGTGTGGCGTCATGTACTCCCTCCTAATACAGAACCAGCCTTCCCGAACATATTCGGAGCATCTTGACTATCAAGTCAACTTGGTTCCCAACCAATATCGTGGCATGACACCATCGTGTCCCAACATACGAGCATTGCTCGAGCCGTCCCGTATAACGCTTCCTTGAGTCATAGACTCTCACCCACTATAAAGGATACCAACATATGTGCGGAGCACACCAAGCCGCATATGCGGATCTTGCCATCTAGTCTCAAGCATCCGACACCTTACATCTCGGCTTACCATCCGGACATTGGGCATAGGAGCATCCATCTCTAATAAGCTTCCACATGCCCAACATAGCACATCAAGGTTTGGCCCCTTGAATAGCTCAATCCTCCTTATGGAATATGGTAGCACGACGCACGCCTCGTCATGACATGAGAACATGTAACATGACTTCCAAAGGAACCCGCAGTAACCTATCTCCAGGTACTGTCCTGAGCCATCTCCTATGACAAGGGAACCCGTGCAATATGCTTCTTCAACATACTCTAGGCCGGCCTCATGGGTTGTGCCATGAGGATGCTCACTTTCGTGCATACTATGCTAAGATGGGCGAGCTCCCATCCACACGAGGTCTTGGCATATGCTACCCCCTCCTATAGTAGCAAAGTTCTTGTTTAGCCTATTTCCACAAGGAAACATCAATCTTTCAACCAAGCATACTCGCTCTTGGCAAGGCTTGAATGCACCTCCGTGCTTGGCTCAAGAAGCTTCTGCCCCCAACGACCTCGTCTTTGGCCCTCCGACCTATATGCTCGTGCGTGCCTTCCTAGCACTCGTCACGCCATATGCATGCTCAAGAATATGGACGTGACAGAAGGCCTTCAGACTGCCCCAGTCCTTGGGCTGAAGTGGCTTAATTTGAAGCCAACGGAAAGAGCCAAGAGAGATGGTCTAAGAGGAAAAGGACGGAGTGCCTCTCCAACGCCTTACAATAATACTTGTTTCAAAATGCCAGGCCTTACAATAATATTTTGACCAGTATCAGCTCTGTTTGCCCCATATTGGAAATCTAGGTGACTACCACAGCTATCATGTACCAATTTGTATATTATTACAAAGGAACAAAGACTACTTGATTTTTGAAATCTCTATCAAAATTTGTTGCTCTGTTTGTAGAGCGAATTTAGGCAATGTTTAAAACATACACAAATAACAAAGGGTAAAAGAGAACAAAAAATTACTTATAACAGGAAATTTAGTCGTAACAAGAAGTGTTTAGTTCTGGACTTCGTCCTCATCCGGGCCTGAAGTTCTTCGACATCTCCTCGTAGTATTTCCTTTGCTGCTTTCGGGAAAAAGAAAAAATTTAAGAGTTAAACCAAAGGAAAAAAGAAGACTATGAAATCCTAGTATGTAGAAATCATTGAGAAAGAATTAGAATTCAAATAGGATAGGTAGGGTTTGACTTTACTTTCTCCGAAACAGACGGCGAGATCTTCTCAACTGCTTTGTCAAAGTGTGTTTCTTTGATCATCCATCTCTTCATTTCGAAACTACCCTCACCTGACATTCGTTTCTCATCCAGGGCAGCCATGGCAGCTTCATTCATCTGTAACATTATAGAAATCCCAAGTAACAACCCATTAGGTGAATAGTCTCTGAAGCTAAATGTGAAGCTCAAATTTATAATTTAAGATCATTATATCATACCACTGCGGCAAGATCAGCACCACTTAAATTGTTATACACATCTTTTCGCCCAATAGCGATTAAATCCACATCATCAGAGATTGGTTTATTTCTTGCAAGAGCTTTTAGAATCAAACCACGTTCATCTGGACCAGGTAGCGGAACGTATAGGTGTTTCCCAAGTCGACCAGGCCGTAGGAGAGCAGTGTCCATTGATGTGGGTCTGCCATATGTCAATAATTATCTTAGTTAGATTTGAGGTACCTAACATCACATACAGGACAAAGAATCTCTTTATTGAAATGTTTCCTGTTCTTTTTTATCTAAAGAGAGAGATGCAAACCTATTAGTAGCACCAATGACAAATACACCCCGACGCCGATCAGCCCCATCTAACTCTATGAGTAGCTGAAATTCCAACCAATATCCAGTTTCAGAAACAATGTTGTATGAAATCCGTTTTCGGAGTCACTTAAAAATGAAACCAAGTAAAAGAAGGAAGAAGATTAGATTAAGAAACTACAAATGTATTTAACCTGGTTTAAAAGCCTCTCAACAACCCAGCCCCCTTCTTTTCCACGGGTAGTTGTCAAAGCATCCACCTGGAACGAAGCAATTTTCAAATGTTAGAACCCATAAACAAACAAAAATTGTTTGCAAATATCATTTCATGCTCAATTGCAGATTAGAAGTCCAGGAGGCACCTCATCGAAGAATAGAATGCAGGGGGAACATGTACGTGCACGACTAAAGATTGTCCGAACTGCTAACTCACTTTCTCCAACATACTTGTTCAACAGTTCAGGACCCTACAGAACAAGCATAATGTGTGTTGATCTCAAACCACTAATTACGACAGAACATGATGAAACTAAAGGAAAAGTATGTGTGTAAATATATATATAATGGGAGAGAGAGAGAGAGAGAGAGAGAACCTTAATGTGTATGAAATTTGCTCCTGCCTCATTCGCTATAGCCTTGGCAATCAGTGTTTTACCACAACCAGGAGGTCCATAAAGCAAGAATCCTTGTTCCAAATCCACACCAAATTCCTGGAGAACAAAGCAGAGAAAGAAAATCATAAATTTAAACATAGTTTCACGACGCAGATTTTATATCCCATCATAAGGTGTAGGAAGAATTGTGAATTTATAATTTCCTCTTTTAGTATTAATTCAAGCTGTTCAAGAAAAGATAAATCATAATCTCCGGTTGGCAAACTAAGGGACAATATAGATTTGAGTTAAGTCAGTACTAAAGGCGATCTAAATTCTAACGTAAGGCAATAAAACCAAACCATCATGTTAAAGTTGATAAAAGGCCACAGTCAAAGACCACAACTACAGTCCAGAGGTTCCAGTTCAATATTGTAATAGCCACATATGGGGTAATCGGTGATATTTTATTTGTTTTTAGTAATGTTTCGCTGTTCCTTTCAAATCAAATTATACTTTTGGAACCATATCTTTTATAACAAACAGATGTTAAAATGGTTTAGCACCAAAAGAACTAAAACTTGACCATATCTAGAAACAGTTACCTCATATTCCTCTGGATCTTTTATTCGGCTAACAATATAACGTTCAAATTCACTCCTCAGGAAATCAAGGCCTCCAACATCTTCCCACTTAACATTAGGAATTGCTGAAAATCCTTCTCTTCTTGATGATGGTTGAACCATCTTAATTGCTTCCTGAAGATTTACACAAAACAAAATAAACAAAAGTATATCAGCATCATCATCTTCATACTTCCAAGGAAACTAAGAACTACAATACAAAATCTATTTACATATAGAGATGCACGATTGGTAATTACCCACTAGATGTAATTTTGAATGATAGATTTTGTTATTTGTAATTTGTTAGAGGGTTAGATAGATTATGTCATTTGTCAATTCATTTTGGATATCATGCAGTATCGGACAAAGAAGGAAACAACAACATAAATGAATAAGGTCAAAGGTAGTTGTGAGTAACACATGGGAAAGTTGCATACTAATTTTCCCTCGAGATTTATATTTACATGACTGTCTCAGTTTCAGCATACCTCAAAATCAGTCATGCGAATGCTAAGCCCTTCAATTTCCTCGGGTTCCCAAGGTTGCTTCCACCAGTCTGGGTTGGAGGCTCCACTGCTTGATTTCCTGCCATCAATTATCCTTTTCATTGCAAGGTTACCAGCTTTGTTAACCAATGCTGCCAAGTCGGCTCCAACAAAGCCTGGTGTTGATCTAGCTATATTTGCAAGATCAAGAGCACAATCCTTCTCAAGTGTAAGGCCACATGCAAGAACAGAAAGGATTTCAGCTCGTCCCTTTTCATCAGGAACACCTAAAGTAATTTCTCTGTCAAACCGCCCTGGCCTCCGTAGTGCAGGGTCTACAGCATCAGGCCTGTTTGTGGCTCCAATTACAAGAACATAGCCAGGTTTTTGTTCAGACGTTGGTGTGCCTGAATCTCCATTTGTCGAGCCCGCAACTTGGTAGGACTCGTCCATGCAAGTCAATAATTGTGTGACTATTCGCTTTTCCATCTCTCTTTGTAGATTTTCTCTTTTTGAAGCAATAGCGTCAATCTCATCAATGAATATGATTGACGGAGCTGTTCGGTATGCTTTTGAGAAAAGGTCGCGTATATTCTCTTCAGATGCACCTGAAGTGTGTATCATTTCCCAAGAAAGTTTAAAAACAAAAAAAAAAACCGAAACCCCAGAAAACTGAAGTTAAGAAAATCAATAAATTTTCAAACCAAGGCCTAAATATTGAACAATGTTTAAAGAAATAATTAGGGTGTATGCTCCGAGGCCCCCAAAGATGATTAAAACACTTTATTCGTTGATGCTAAAGCCTCAGTATAACTTGATAGGATGCTGCATTTAACTTCCTTTTCACCATTTAGCTGTAGAATATTGTTTGTTTTTTCTAAATGTTTTTGTGCTTAACATGATTAGGCTATTGAAAGCAAAACAAGGAGCCAAGAAATAGCTAGTGACCTACCAAACTAGAACACACATTACCATAGGTGTATGCAGAGATGGAAAACCTCTTCAGGAATTAATAGACATTAAAGTTCTTTTTTAATATTCACGCAAATGAGACAAAATACATATAAACGCACTAGTTCCACAAGCCATTTGAGTATTGGCATGATTTGCAAACAAGAAAAACATATTTGTTTTTATGTTACACAATGCTAAAGAAGACTAAGATTATAAACCTTTCATCTATTTTATGTTTCCTCAATTTCTAAGATTCTCTACTTGAGTAGATGAAAGAACAATTCCCAAAAATTCTAAGGTTCTATTTCTCACGATTTAATAGTTCTTAGACATGCTTCTCCTAATTCTGGCTTTGTTAAATTTTCCAAGACTCTAAAACACATCGGCAGTGAAAATGAGTCATTTGTTTCGCAGAACAAACTTTAATGATTCTGCAACAGATTCCAGTTGTGTTGGTTTTAGTTATTTCCAACAAATATTAGATTTACAAAAAGAAACCTTTGAAAAAAAGGTGTTAATATATATATATATATATATATATATATGTAATCTTGACGTATAACCAAGGGAAAATCTATGTGAAGACCAACCCGGGCTGTGGCGTGGGTTGGAATTTATAGAGTTGTCAAGAGTATAGGTACATCTGTCAGTGCGGAGCCTTCTGGTTCGACAATTGCCCTGCCCGGGAGAGAGACGTTTTGAAATGAGTCCTACCGTAGACATCCTTCATGCTTTTCGCAACTGATAGGTTCCTGAAGTTTTCTTTATTTTGAGAATTAAAAAAAGTAAGTAACCAAGCACATGGTAGCTTAGTGGTTTCTTTTGTTTCTATATGCCATTTTTGGTAGTTCAACTCTTAGAGCACTTTCTTACTTCTAAATAAAATTGCAAATTGGGGGAATTGAACTTTATGAATCACTCTACAAACACATATGCTTAACCATATGGCTTGCCGAGAATAACCATGACTTCGCAGAAAATTAATGACACAAGAGAGGTGAAAGTATCAGTCTCCTATATTTACAAGTTTGTTTCTTACCACAAATTATAACTAATGTTTTGTTAAGATTTTCTTAACAGACATATTAAACGATTTTTCCGTTCACATTATGACACAAATTTTTAAAACTTTTGTAGCATCTAATTGCAACAGTAGAAGGTATGTCTACCGTATTTGATGAAAATTACTTGGTCAGACAAACAGTTCATGCCCAACTTCTGTGTTTTATAGCGAACCTAACTTCTAAGTTTTTCTTTACTTCTCAAATCTTAGGCATGTCCAATGGTAAAAGATAGGAAATCCTTGGTCAGCCCCTGCGTATAAGTCATAACTCGTCTAATTTTATGGTGCCACTAGTCAATGAAGACACCCCAATTCCATATAAGAACCAAACAAGCATATAGATATAATAGCTAACCAATACACTAAAAAATTCAAAGTTGAACCAAATCCATACCTGAGACACCAGAGACAACTTCAGTTGCAGAAATTTTATAAAATGGAAATCCAGTTTCATTAGCAATGGCATGAGCAAGCTTAGTTTTCCCACATCCAGGTGGTCCATGCAACAAAATCCCAGACAAAGGTTTAACTCCTAACTGCCTTGGCAATGCTGAGTGATAAAGAGGAACAAGCTCCACTAACAAATCATCTAAAACCCCTTTCAATCCTCCAAGATCCTTAAACCTTGGCCCTTCCTTCACTTCACTATTCCCACCACTTTTCAATTCCTTCTGTACAATACTCTTCAAATTCTTCAATTTCCCTTTTCTACTTGGTTCCCCCCTATTCATTTCCATCATTTCAAGCTTCTTTTTTTTGGGGGTATTATCAACTTCCATCTCCATAATCTTTACTTCATCTTCAACCTTTGAATTTTCATTCTTTATATCTTCGTTTTTCGCACCATAATTATGCCTAAGCAATGATTTCATCAAATCAAATTCAGGTTCAACTTTTTCTTCATATATAGCGTCTTCAGAAGTCAAATCCCATTTATCTTCTTCGTCCTCACTATCATCTTCATCTTCATTGTTAGATGAAGAAGATGCTGATGGAATTGAACTATCCTCAAAATCCATTTTACGACGACGAATATGTTCAGTTTCTTTATTAGACAACCGTTCTTCTCTTTCATCAATTTTGTTCTTGAACTTCTTACGAACTGGACCTCGAGAGGAACTGGTATAATCAGAATCTTTGTCTTCATTATCGTCTTCTTCGTAATCATCAGTTCTGATTGAAGATGATGATGGAGTTAGGGTTTTTTTCTGAATGAGTTCTACAGCCCGTTCGACACATTTAGTAAAAGGACCAAGTTTTTGCCGATTATAACCAGGGATATTTTCCCGGAGTTGATCGACGATTTCATCAACTCTGTATTTCTTAAGCTTGAGTGATTCGATTTGACGACGAACTATGAACGGACTTAGGGAAACTGAGGGAGAAAAACCACCTCTACCTCTCTTCTTCATCTCTGCAAATTAGAGAGTGAGAAGATTAGGGTTGAGGGTTTTTGTTTTAGGTTACTCGTACCAGACCAAAAACCGCGTTTGAAATCGGAACAATACTATTATGGACATAAATGGCAATTGGACTACCGATACGGCCATACGGGCCATTGCTAACCCCTTTACGGGGGTGGGAAAACGGTCCGGGAACCCAAAATCCGGCCCAATCCGCCCGGACCGTTAGTACCCGAAATCAGAATGGAACCCGAGGCGGCCATACCCGACCCGAAATTTCGGGCGGGCTTAGGTGGTATTCGGGTAGGGGTCTTACACGAGTACCGGGTCATACCGCTCGCCCGAAATGAAACCGCTACCCGCTCGCCTGAAATGAAACCGCTACCTGCCCGACCAAAATATATCTGATACCCGCCCGACCAAAATATACCCTATAAATAACCTCAGATGACCCGGAGTCCTCGTTCAAACCCTAAACTTAAAACTGCCTCCACACCTCCTCCACTCCACCGTCCATTTTTGCGCACCACTGTCCACCACCACTCCACCACCTCACAACCACAACTCCACTACCCTAAACACCACCACTCCACCACTCCACAACACCACAACAAATCTATTTTGTATCTTTTTGGCGCACCACCGTCCAACACCACTCCACCACCCCACAACCACAACACCACCACTCCACCACTCCACAACAGATATATTTTGTATTCTCCTTGGAATACGGTTTGTATCTATTCGACGACCAACAAATCTATCTGTCGACCAAAATCACAGATTTATTTTGTGTTTTCTAACCAAATCATTCTAAATCTATTTGTGTTTAGATGTAAGTGTTAGATTACAGATTTTATTCATTTTTTTGTATGTTATTTGATGGTTTTGAGATGTTGAACATCTCTGAAACAGATCTATTTTATGATTTGTTTCACAGATGTGATGATACTTTATAGTGTAAGTGTTTTTTTTTCGTTTTTTAAAATATAAAATGGGTTTATAGAGATGTAATGATAGTTAGTATTTTTTTTATATTAGATCGTTTCAAATGGTTTAGATCTCGTAACACGTTTTTATTTTTTAGACATGAAAGATAATTTACATCTCTGAAACATATCTATTTGATGATATGTTTCAGAGATGTAATGATCCTTTAGTATTGTAAATGATGGTTAATGATCTGTTTAAGAGATGTAATGTTATTAGTGTACTGATTTTTTTAAATGGTTCATCGATCGACACCTCGGCGGACTCATGGTCTTTCTTCTCTGTCCCTGACCCTTCATGGTTAAAGAGTTATATGATGGATCATGATGATAGTGTACTGGGTATATATTGATGAATAGATGATGATAAAAGTTGTATATATGATTAAAGTCTTTAAGAGATGTAATGTTATTAGTGTACTGATTTAGTCAAATTTATTGATATTTTTTAATTAGTTTGTTTTTTAATTTAAATTATTTTTTATTAAAAAAACCCGTAACCCGTTCGCCCGAGCCCGTTAGAGCCCGGTCAGGTTCTCGGGCAAAAACGGGTCACGGGCACAAAATAATGCATCTGCGTCCGGCCCGATTCGCCTGATAGTCCGATCGGACACAACACTTTAGAACCTGATCCACTTGAAACCGCGAACAAAGAATCTGAGCCCGACCGAACCCGCTCGATTCCCACCCCTACTTTCACCACTCACCTTCAACCCATTTCCACTTATGTGGCCTCCCAAATCCAGGATGATATCACTACCTGTAACATCCCATGTTTTGGTTAAAGAAACAAAAGACTACGGTTGGAAGTGGGATTGTTTGGCATTTAGAAGAAGTCAAGTTGGGGGTTAAATTCATTTTTTATAAAAAATTAAGAACTTTTTTTGAGGACTTCGAAGTTAGTGGTATTGGTTCAGATCTTTTTTTGAGGACTTCGAAGTTTAATGTTATTGGTTTGGACCTTTTTTTAAGAACTTTAAAATTCTGCGTTATTCATTTTTTATAAAAAAAAAATTAAGAACTTTTAGCATAAGATCCGACCCAAGCACTTTGGAGACAAATTTATAGCAAATTTTTCAAATCCAAAGTTTCACCAGTTTAAGTGGATCTTTGAAATTCTTTCTACCAAGGGTGTACATGAATAGCGGGTTAAAATAGCTAAAAAAAGAAAAACTTTTCTCTATCTATTTTATATAAATAACGACCAACTCATGTGAAACCTTACTTTTTCTTCTCCCACGGTTGTATCTCCACTTTTTCCTTCCTGTCTCTCTTCTTGCTAATCTCAAGGTAAGAATTGCTCAAGCAATACATTGATTATTTCTAGAAACTTTATTGTACATTGAAACTTTATTGCTATAATTTATTGCCAGAAAATCATACCTACTAACTGTAACTACTACATTGATTTAACTTAACTTTCATGTACCTGATGATGTCATCGACTTCTAACTACGGTTGTAGGGTTAGAAAAACAACTAGTACATTGATTTAATGTTATTATGCTCGTACGGTTAGAAAATTATGATGGTTGTCTTTTCACTGCATGTACTTTCTACATGCATTAATATAGCTATTAGGGTTTATAGGTCATCATTGCGTACAAAACTACTAGGCTAGTATATTCCACTGATTTTCTTTTTTTTTTTGTTAAAGAATATTTTAGGTTGGTAACTGTTATGCTAGGTTTTTGTGCCAAAACTTCAAGTATGGACCATCCTGGAACACTTCAAGTATAGACCATCCTGAGATTTCGTTGAAATTGTGGTATTATCTAGTATTTCGTCGAGTAAGATAATTTAATTTAAACCATTATTTATTTTTGTTAGATGGGTTCACAGACAACAAAAAAGTATATGAAATTGACTCCAACTGAAAATGAAGTGTCACTTCAACTTATTGTTGAAGCCATGAATAGCGGTTACGGAAAAGATGATGCACTTTTAAAGACATACTATGACCAAGTAATTATTCCAGCTCTAAATCAAAAGTGTAACGGTAATAAAACATCAGAACATGTAAGTAGTAAAATTAAGAAATGGAGAGCTAAGTATAAACAAAATAGAGAGTTAATGGTTTCATGCTTTTGATAAATGATACTTTAGAGTTTAGGGTTTAAGATTTATTTTAGTTTGTTTTGTTTATGCTTCAAATATTCTATCTTATGCTTTATTTATGTTAGTGCAACGATAATATTGTTTACAGAGATTATTTACTTTATTATTTTTTATATGTTTTTTTTATATTGATCAATCTTACAAGGGTTATGTTATAATGTTTTTTGACGTATTTTATTTCATTGTTTATTTATTAGGATTTTTCAAATGGATTATGAAGATAATGTTGAAGGTGAGGAACGTGTTGAAAAAATAAATAGTAACAATGACATTATTATTCGTGCAATTGCATTTACTTGCAATTTTTGTCTACGTGTACGTATACTTAATGGTCAAAGAAAGTCAGTTTATAGTAAAGGATTCATTTATATCCAACAAAATTAAGTGATTCCCCTGATGAGTTTCGTGAGATTTGTAGGACGTATCCGGATCCATTCCTCAAGTTATGCCGAATTTTAATAGAGAAGTTTCTTTTAATGGATACTCGTTATGTTAGTGTGGAAGAGATGCTTGGGATGTTTCATTTAACGGTTGATCAGAATAATAGTTATTCAGTAACTCGAGAAAGATTTGATAGATCTAAATTTTGTACAAGCATAAACTTCAATAAAGTGTTGAAAGCGTTTACCTTATTAGCTCCGGAATTAATGGCAAAAACTCCAACGACCACCTCAATGAAGATCCTAACAGATGATCGCTTCAATCGTTACTTTCTGGTAATAAAAAAAAAGTTATTTTGGCTTAAAGTTAATTTAATTCTATATTTTACTCTTAAATTAACTTTATCAATCATGTTATGTTTAAAACATAGGACTGTGTTGGAGCGATTGATGGTACACATATTCCGGCCATGGTACCAATAAAAAATTCAGCTGCATATCGTAATAGAAAAGGAATTATATCACAAAATGTTTTGGCGGCGTGCACCTTTGATTTGCAATTTATATATATTCGTAGTGGATGGGAAGGATCAGCAAATGATGCAAGAGTACTAAAAGATGCTTTAGAGGGAAACGGTGGATTTAAAGTGCCGCGTGGTAAGATAATTTTTGTTCTTATCGAAATTCATTTTAATATATTTTGATGATATCTGAATGTATATTTTTCATTTAAATATTTTTGTTGTAGGTAAATATTATTTGACAGATGTCGGATATCCTAATCGTCCTCAATTTTTGACACCATATCGAGGAGTTCGGTATATTTAAAGCGAGATTCATATTTTCAAAACTGCTCCGTCCTTTCCATTTAAATCACAAGCGCAATTAGTTTTAGCATGTGCATGATTGCACAACTTTATTCGAAGAGAATGTTGTTCAGACGAATTTGCTCCAGATGAAGAAGAAACCGATGAGTGTACCCCGGATGAAGATTATGATGAAGAGATCCAAACACAAGAACAACAAAGACAACAAGCTGGTGATTGGAGAGATAGTATTGCTGAAAGGATATGGAACGACAGAGTCGTATAGTTATGTGAAGCATTTGTTTTTTTTTCTATGACATTTCGCATTTGCGTAAGAATAATGAGAGAGATAAATGAGATTTGATATTTTTTCTATGTCGTCTCATTTTTTACGTAGGAGTAATAAAAAAAAATAATTTTTTTTTATCTTGTCTTGTTTCTATCAAAAAAACATCTAGAACTTAATGATCTAGGATTTTTAATAACAATGGTCCAGAACTTAATGTCCTGGAACATAAAAAAGTTTACCACCTAAAAAATCCCAGCCCTTCAAATTTTTTAATAAGAATGGTCCAGAACTTTTGAGATCTTTGAAGATCCGGACTTTGAAGATCTAGTAAAAAGACCTTAACGAATAACAGGCCCTAATAGATGTTTTATATAATAGATTGAACCTTAAACCTAAGGCTGGGAATTTAGCCTGAGAGCCCGAAACCCGACCCGGAACGCCCGAGACCGATTGAAAAAACACCCGCCCGAAGCCCGATACGGGTACTGCCCAAATAGGTAACAACATTCACGATCCTAAACCTCACCTAAAAACTAAAATCTGATTTAGACATTAGCCCCTAAGGCTTCGAGCTCATAGGATCTTTGAAACAATTCAGGGACTCGATTTTTATTTGGGCATTCCAAAGGGAAAGTTCACTCAACTCTTTATAAGGTCGTCTCGAGAAGAGGAAACGTTACCACGTTGGACGGCTATCACAACGTTTATCGTTGGTCATCTCCAAGAGTTGTTTGACCGTAGTACTTGGATGGAGTAACCCTCATAAACATTATAGTTCAAGCTTTGTTACGAAATAGGAGTTGTCTAGATTTTTAAGGTAAATCAGACCAACTTGTCTGTCGTCTAGATTTTGTTTAGGTTGCTTGGTGGAGTCAGACTGATTGTGTTTGCTTTCCTCTAGGGTCTTCGTAGTGATTCCTCGATTTTTGATTTTTTTTTTTTTAAAAATAAAATAAAATATTATGTTGAGAATATCCTTGGTCATTAGGCTCTAGTTTATGCCCGATAGATATCGTGATAAGAGGGGTCGTTTCATTAGTAGAGAAACTCATCTAAGTAATCTTCTAGCCAATCTCTCTTTGAGTGACACTATGGGTGAAAATCTAAACCAAGCCAGGAATGGAAATCCACCTATGACACTCAGGGATTACATGAACCCTACTAGAACATGTCAACCATCATGCATACAGTTACCCCACTCCACGGCTCACTTCGAGTTAAAGCCAAGCATTATCCAAATGCTCCCACTCTTTCGTGGGGTTGAGAACGAGAATCCCTACCACCATGTTAGAGATTTTGAAGAAATCTGTGGGACTATAAGATTTCCCAATATGTCTGATGAAATAGTGAGGCTTAGGTTGTTCCCTTTCTCTTTGAGAGAGAAAGCAAAATCTTGGTTGTATGCCTTACAACCCCATTCCATTACCACATGGGAAGAATTAACCAGTTTATTCCTTCTGAAATTCTTTCCCAAGCACAAAAAAAACCACCTCTTTAAGGCAAAGTCTTAATAATTTTGTGCAACAAGAAGGAGAGTCTCTCTACAAATATCTTTAGAGATTTAAAGAATTAGAACTACAGTGTCCACACCATGGTTATGAAAAGAGCAGACTAGTCCAGATTCTCTATGACGGACTAGACTATCCCACTACATCCATGGTAGAGTCATTCTGTGGTGGCGGATTTACTTATAAATCCGTTGATGATTGCATGACTTTTCTAGAAGATCTAGCTGAGAAATCTCACCAATGGGAAACTTCTAGAGGACCTCCTACTAGGACAAATCCTACCCTAAATAAAGGTGGCATGTATAGAGTTGACGAGTCAGAACTTAAACTCGCACCCATGACGAGAAGGATAGAAGCCCTAGAGCTTGGTCAGCCTAAAGCAGTTAGGGAGGATCCCACTCAGGTCATGAGTGTTGGAAATGAATCCATCTCTTATGCGTGCTCCGTCTGTGGAGACCCATCTCATACAGGGAATAAGTGTACCCTATTCTTTGTTTCTGACGAAAAAGAGCATGCTAATCTTTATCTAAACTCTAGACAAGATAACCGTCAGAAATATGATCCTTATTCGAACACTTATAATCCGGGTTGGAGAAATCACCCCAATTTTTCTTGATCCAAGGGTTAAAATCAGGGTCAGGTTAGTAGTTCCATGAACCCTCCTGGGTTTAACGCTCCTAGGAATCCTTATGCTCAAAACCAGGGTCAATCTAGTACCCAATATCCTTCTTAAAACAATGAGTCTTTAGAGGAAACCATGAAGCAACTAGCTAAAACCCAGATAGAGTTTGCACAACAAACCAACCAGAGTATACAACAGACCAACCAGGCTATACAACAGACCAACCAGGCTGTAACTAGTTTAAGAACCGAGGTAGGTCAACTTAGAGAAGCCCTTAGGCAGAGAGAACAAGGTATGTTTCCTAGTCAAGCAGAACCAACCCCGAAGGGTAAACAGTTGATGGACCAGGCCAATGCAGTAATCACCCTTAGAAGTGGTAGGGTAATTGACAATAAGATAGGAGTTCCCGAAGATAGTGAACTAAACTCTGAACAACCCACCTTACCAACTAGTGTCCCTAGTAAAGAGCCTGAGAAGGCTCCTGAGTCTGAAGACCCACCCATTGTGCCTGAGTCATATGTTCCTAGAGCCCCATATCCTCAGCGTTTGGTAGAACCAAAGAAGAAAACTCAGTTTGAGGAGATAATGGAAATGTTCAAACAGGTTAGTATTAACATTCTATTATTAGATGCTATTAAACAAATCCCAACTTACGCTAAGTTCCTTAAAGACTTATGTACTAGGAAGCGTAAGATGAATGTGCATAAGAAAGTCTTCTTGACTAATCAAGTCAGCTCTATTCTCCAGCAAACCCTTCCAGCTAAGTATAAAGACCCAGGAAGCCCTACATTACCATGCACCATATGGGAACATGAGATCGAACGAGCATTGTTAGATCTAGGTGCCAGTGTTAACTTACTTCCTTACTCGGTTTACTTACAGTTAGGGTTAGGAGAAAAAAAAACCCACTTCTATAGTTCTCCAATTGGCAGATCGGTATGTTAGGCGACCAAGTGGGATAGTGGAAGATGTTTTGATAAAAGTTGGTGAATTCATCTTTCCTGTAGATTTCATCATCTTAGATACTGAACCAGTTCGTGATACCCAAAACCAAATTCCCGTCATTTTAGGACGACCATTCTTAGCTACATCTGATGCTGTCATATATTGTAGGAGTGGACTCTTAAGATTGTCTTTTGGAAACATGACTGTAGAAATGAACATCTTTAAAGCTGGACTTTTCTCTGATGATGTTAATGATTTTAGCGAGATGAACCTAATAGATATGTTCGTTCAGGATTCTTTACCTGAGACTTTATCCGAGGATCCTTTAGAAACACTGTTGGCTCATTTTGGCTTAGACTTTGATGAGGAGGGAAGTATCAATGAGGTGAATGCTTTGTTGGATTCTACCCCATTACTGGATACTGATAAGTGGAAAGCAAAAGCTGAACCCCTCATTTTGTCCGAGCCAATTGACTCGCCAATTGTAGAGACAAATCAACTATCATCCACCAGTGAGTCCAGTGGTCCTTCTATCCCAGAGTTGCTTCCATCCATAGAGAAACCACCTTCCTTAGAATTGAAACCCTTGTCGAACAACTTAAAGTATTCGTTTCTAGGCCCATCTGAAACTCTACCTGTCATCATTGCATCTAAGTTAGAAAAAGAACAGGAAAGTAGATTGCTAGATGTCCTTAGAAACCACAAAGAGGCTTTAGGGTGGTCAATAGCTGATTTAAAGGGTATAAGTCCTTCTGTTTGCATACACCATATCTACCTAGAGGAAGATGCTAAACCGTCAAGGGAAATGCAACGTAGACTTAATGATGGGCCTAGAAGGTTACCCTAAATAGGTCTACACCCGCAAGTGCACGGGTGTCTAGTTGTAATAAATTCCGGTAAGACCGGTTCGTTCCTCAAAGACTAAGTGAAACCTATTCTAAGACTTGGAAGTAACTCGGATTTTCTTTGAAAATTGTTTTGGTGATGATAAAATCAAATACTTAAAAATAAATAAATAAAAAGGAACTCAAATGGGGGAGGAGTCTAGGTTTTAGGAATTCACCACATAAAATCACCTTTAGAAACAAATACTTAAAATGGTTAATTCTTTTTTTTTTTTATAACTCAGAATTTCGGATAATGAACTATCCTAATTCCGGGAGATGTTTTCGTTAAAACCAAATAAAACATAACGATGTAATCATTTTATTTTAAATAAATAAATCTCTAAACTATTATCTATCAATCGGTAAGTATGCATCATCAAAGTATTCAACCTAAGTATGATGCATCAAACTAAAAGTATAGATAATGAATTGAAAATCTATTTATTAAACTAAAACGAATTAAACTATGAAGCATTAATCAAGAGTTAATCAATAAAAATATATCTCTAAAAGATCAAAAATGGGTTTCATCGTAAAATCCTAGATAGAGAGTCTTAGCTAATCACGATCGAGATTTAAATAAATATGAAGAATAAAAGAGAATGGAAGAAAACTTAACTTTTTCTGCTATTTTCAAACCAAATAGGGCCTTAGGGAAGTGATTTCTTTTTGTTTTTCCCAGAATTCTGCCAAACACACCCTCAGGGAAAACGATTTTCTCGTCTTCCCGGAAATGGATTCCCTGTGGGAAAATTATTTTCTCACCTTCTCCAATTCTCTTTCTCTCTCTAACTTTCTGTTTCTCTCTCTCTTTCTACTAGACGTCTCTGTAATATCTTTCTCTTTTATGTATTCTATCTAATATGAATGAAAAGAATGAAGTTATAATAATGAAATCAATCAAAATAGATAACTTTATTACCCTAAAATCATTATGAATCTCTCTCTGTAATATCTCTCTCTAACTCTGTAACATCAATCTCTCTCTGTTCTTTTGTAATCTCTCTCTCTCTCACAAAGTAATAGAATACAAAAAAAAAAAGAATCAAGAAATTGAGTGATGATGATAATCTTCTGTTCTTCTTCTCTCTCTCTCTGATTTTTCTGTTAGTGGAGCTAAGAGAAGAGATGACCCCCTCCAAGATGAGATACTATTTTAATCCCCTTGTTCTTTGTTTTATAGAAGTAGAAGAAGGTGAAGGAATAAACAGAGATAGTCAGAAGAAGAAGAAAGAAATCCCAGATTTATCTTCTCTCTGTAAAAGTCGATTTTGCTCCATCCATCTTTCAAGCAATTGAATTTTCTTTCCTTAATCACGAAAATATCTCTAGCAAGCTTTCTCTAATTCCTCTTATGTTAACCTGATAGAACACCATGAAATCTTCTCTATATATTCAGATTTAAGATGAAGACTCTCCTCTGTAATCTTTTGAAATCTTTCAACTCCAGCCAAGAAGATCAATGTCTCTCTTTCCATTCACGTTCTCTTTCCCTCTCTACTGTTATTCCAAATCTCCATCAAAATATTATCTTCAATCTGTATCATCTCATGGAGGTTTCCAGCCGAGAATATCTTTCTCCTCTCTCTCTCGATATATATATATATATATATATATATATATATTATTCTCTCTGAAATCTTCATATCTTCATCTCTGTTCTTTCCTTCTTCACGTTTTAGGAAGTTAGAGATAAGGGAGAAAAGCCAATTAATTTGTTTCCCTTTTGAAATGTATCTCAGCTCTTATTCTTTCCCTTCATTGTTTTAATTTCTATTTTGGAAGATAGAATGAGAGGATAAGAGAGAATAAACTCCCAAAGATCTTGGTAATCAATCGTGAGCATTGCTGGCAAGTGGGGCGGCTACGGTGTGTTGCGGTTGAGTGAAAGGAAACTGCGACAAACGCCATGAAACACAGGATCCGGGAGAGCATTTATCAACTGTTGGATTTATACGGGGAGTGCTGGAAAGAGAATCCGGGATGCATAGGATCATTCTTAACGACAAATCCCGAGCGTCGTCCCTCTTTGCCAGAACGTATCACGCTACTGACTGGAGCCGTTAGATTCGTGTTACCTTGCACGCCACGTGTCTTTGAATGCTCTGAGTTGACTTGGTCAAATGATTTTGACTCCAACTTTGAGTTGGACTATCTCCCTGATCCGGACTCCGATTCCAGTTCCGCTTTCGCCGATAGATTCGTATTGGACTCTACTTTCACATGAGCACTAATATTGACCAGAATACCCTTGTCAGTAAAATGACCAAAATGCCCCTCAAGTATGTCTTTATCACGATGTTTTCGCATCGAACTCCGTAAATGAGGCATGAGAAAGAAAATCAAACAAATCATCAGAGTAACCGCTCGAACTGGACTAACTAACCCCAGTTAAGAGATTCAGATGGGACATTTTCATGTCTCATCACTTAACCCTCACATGAAGGAGGTTGTTAGAGCTGAAGTCCTGAAATTGTTAGGAGCGGGTATCATATACCCTATTTCAGATAGTACTTGGGTTAGCCCTGTTCAAACTGTACCCAAGAAATCAGGCATTACTGTAGTCAAGAACGAGTCAAATGAGTTAATACCCACCAGGATAACCACTGGGTGGCGTGTTTGTGTTGACTACAGGAAATTGAACACTGTCACGAGGAAAGACCATTTTCCTCTTCCTTTCATTGATCAGATGCTAGAAAGACTAGCTGGGCATAGCTACTACTGTTTCTTAGCTGGCTATTCTGGCTATAATCAGATTCCAATAACCCCTGAAGACCAAGAGAAACCCAGTTTTACTTGTCCATTTGGAACTTATGCTTATCGTCGGATGCCTTTTGGGTTGTGTAATGCACCCGCCACTTTTCAGATATGGTAGAGAGGTTTCTTGAGGTCTTTATGGATGATTTTTCAGTCTTCGGTTCATCATTCGATCAGTGTCTGCATCACCTCACACTCGTGTTGGTTCGATGCAAAGAGAAAAACCTAGTTCTCAATTGGGAAAAATGTCACTTTATGGTTCGCTCAAGAATAGTCTTAGGGAATGTCATTTATGAAAAAGGGCATTGAAGTAGATAAGGCTAAAGTAGAGTCCAATACGAATCCATCGGCGAAAGCGGAAGTAGAATCGGAGTCCGGATGCGAAAATAGGAGCAAGTCAAAGTTTGGCTCAAAACCCACTCTCCAAGTCAACTGGAGGACACGTGGCACGCAGGCAGGAACTTAATCGCACGACCGCAAAGCCTCACGGGATATATTCGGGCAGAGAGGAGGTATACCAGGGTTCACTAGAGCCCAAGATTCCATGTAACCAAGCGCGGGAGCCTTTCGCGCATCCGTTCAAATCTATTGGTCGGATTAAAAACGTGGCATCATCTGGAACGTTTCTCATCTCTCTCTCAGCTGCTCTGCCACTCACCATATCGGCCTTTGCATGCCACGCGACAGCTAACACCCATGTATGAGATTGATTGGGTTCCACGTGATTGGCTTCAATATTTCAGGTAATGTTTTGATTGGGCGTTGAAATCTTCTCATCTCTATTCCCTCATACCTATTTAGAGAGAAGGAAATTACTATATAGAAGAGAGATTTCTTTCTTTAAAATAAAAATAAAAACAGAGGAGAGAAATTAAACGAGAAACAAGATCAGAGAAGTTTGTGAGATTGGTTTAGAGAGAGAAAGAAAACCGAGACAGAGAAGGAAAGCTTTAGAAAGAGGAAATAAAAAGAGAGGAACCAATCGGTTTTGGTATCTTCTTCTCTGATTTAGAAAGAAGAAGCTGGCTTACCCGGATTAAAAAGATATTTGAGAGAGAGAGAGAGTTGATCAAGGAGATATGGAGAAGATGAGGCTATTATTTACAGAGAGAAGGAATCCGACCAGGTGGATATAAAAGTAGAGCTTCATCAGCATCTTGGATCATCTCGGTTTTGGAGGTAATCATCTACTCATCACTTCACGGCTAAAGAAACAAAAAAAAACCAAGAGTTAGAGAGAGAAACAAAGATCACTTCTCGGGACAGAGAGAGAACAAACTATTTTATTATCATCATCACCTGTTTTTCTTATTTTTCTTTTTTGTAATCTTTGTTCTTAGTGAGAGAGGGAGATTACAGAGAGAGATAGAAACAGGGAGTTGTAGAAAGATTATATAGAGAGAGAAATTACAAAAGAAAGAAAAAAAGGAAGTTTTCGGATTTGCCTTGTGTTTATTTTTGTTCTTGCTTTACTGTTTTCTTAGTGAGAAAGAGAAACAGAGAGAGTATAGAAGAAAGAGAGAGAAAATTAGAAAGTTAGAGAGAGAAAGAGAGTTGGAGAAGACGAGAAAAGAGAGTGGAAAATAATTTTCCCACAGGGAATCCATTTCCGGGAAGACGAAAAATCGTTTTCCCTGAGGGTGCGTTTGGCAGAATTCTGGGAAAAACAGAAGGAAATCGCTTCCCTAAGGCACTGTTTGGTTTGAAAAAAAGCAGAAAAGTTAAGTTCTTTACTCTTTTACTTATATATTTAAATGTTTATCTTTTCCAACATGAGTAGCTAAATCTTGTCTATCTAGGGTTTAGATGAAGTCCATAATTAGTTTTACTAATATGATTTATATGTAAGTTAATCAATTTTTAGAATAAATTTCCTATATTTTAAATTCTTAATTGCTTTTAAACGATGATATATTCCGGATTTTATACCATTAATGTTATAAAACCCGAGTTAAATAGAAAATTGATTAACTAATGCAAATACCTCATACTTAGAATTGATTATATGGATGGATTCGAAAACCCTAGGTTCCCCTTTTCTGAATATCAACTTAAGTGTTATTTAAAGTTTAATTACTATTTTTTTTTATTATTTGAATCATATTACCAATCAAACCACTTTTTGAAGACATAATAGTTTTAAGGTTAGAATTTGAGTTTGACTTAGTCTCTGAGGAACGAACCGGTCTTACCGAAATTTACAACTTGACACCCGTGCTCTTGCGGGTGTAGACCTATTTAGGAAACTTTCTAGGCCCATCACGTGTGTGAGGGACTAGGAGACAAAACCCTAAATCGACCGGTCAGATTAAAAGGAAGATTTTAATTCTGACCGTTCGATCTAGGGTGGGATGGCTATAAAAATGGGCGAAACCCACATTCATTTCTCACCCCACCACCAGCCGTCTCTGCTTCATCTTCCACATCAATCTTCTTCTCTAACCTCATAACGAAAACCCTAGGTCCCCACCCTTCTAGCCCAACCTTCATCTTACACTTTCATCTTGGTGTCCATAGCTATGTCTTCAACCCAATGTAAGTGATGTTTAACCCTATGTTCATATTTTTGATGTTTAACCCTAGATTTCCTGGTTTGATGTCATTAACCCTCTTATAGAACTTAATAACTTGTTATGTCTGAATGATGGAAACAGAGAGATTTTGATTTTGGTTCTATCTCTCTCTGTTTTTATCTATATCTTTATCTCTTTTTTGTTATTTTTATGAATGATTGAAACAGAGAGACTATGATTTCGGTTCTATCTCTCTCTGTTTCTATCTCAGTCTCTTTGTTGTTATTTTTATGAATGATTGAAACAGAGAGATTATGATTTCGGTTTTATCTCTCTCTAATTCTATCTCTATCTCTTTGTTTTTATTTTTCTAAATGATTGAAACTGAGAGCTTATGATTTTTGTTCTATCTCTCTGTTTCTATCTCTATCTCTTGTTTTTTCTAACTTTATACCTCTGTCTTTATCTAAAGGTAGGAAAAGAATTTCGAGAGCATTGGTAATGCATGATTTTGTGGATGTGCCTGATCCTGAAAATGGTCAAGTTCTAAAGATTGTTGCGTAGTGCGAGATTTGTGGGGAAATGAAAGATCTTAAATCAACTAGTGGGACTATTCATTTCATTAGACACACGAAATCATGTTCCAAGAAGCATAGGGTTGATACTTGATAGGGTTGGTACTTGATAACTACATTTTTGTTATCTTTTTGTGAAGGTTATGGAGTTCAGAAACTTTTGAAGAATGATGAACTTGTTTTAGAATTGGGTTGATTTAGTCTAGTATTTATTTGGCATTGCAATGGTTGTTGTTTTTTGTATTCATCATTCTTAGTGATGTGGTTAAAGATTGTTATGTCAAAAAGTGTTAGTGTAATTTTTTTGTGAAAGAAAATGAGAAATGTAAA
The DNA here is from genome assembly GCF_041429995.1 of Eschscholzia californica. Lineage (NCBI taxonomy): Eukaryota > Viridiplantae > Streptophyta > Magnoliopsida > Ranunculales > Papaveraceae > Eschscholzia > Eschscholzia californica. Next base: position 24,469,693 of record NW_028238309.1, on the reverse strand, counting down.
AGTTTTATCATTATATATATGAATGAATGTTTTATTTAAATTTGTTATTTTCACGTTTTTTTGGTTCATTTTGTAAATTTGAAACTTTTGGAGTGCTTATGCCCGAGCCCGGCCTGCCCGAAGTCCGTTTGGATTCTAACGGGCTAGTACCCATGGCGAGCTTTGTGCAAGAAATTTTGAAATTTGCCCGGCCCGAGCCGCTCACTATGGCATGTAGGCCAATAGAATAGATACTCGGAACGCCCGAACCTGATATAGTGGTACCCACGGGTAGGGGTGGGAATCGGGCTGGTTCAGACGGATTCGGGCTCACGATTTTCGGGCACGGGCGGGTTCGGCCGGGATAGCAAGCCACCCGATCGGGATATCGGGCGGGTAAATATGAGCATGTGGGAGCCCGCGGCCCGATTATGCCCGAGTGCCCGTTCGGGCTCTAACGGGCTCGGACGTGTCGGGCTTCGGGTTCCGTTTATATTAAACTAAATTAAAAATAATATACATAAAAAAAAATAGGGTTATTTCCCTAATGGCCCTCTACTTTGTGACCAGCCTCCCGCCTGGCTCCCTACTTTACGAAAAATACCCATATGGCCCCCTTCCGTTATAACACCGTCACTCTCTCTCCTCCATCATGTTTTCTCTCTCTGCCAAGTCACGCCACATCACCTTTTAAGCCACCTCATCACCTTCTCCGGCGAGAGTAGTCGGCCGGCCAATTTCCGGCCGGCGACTTCAAACATAAAAAATAAAAAAAATAAAAATTTCTCTCTTCCTCTCTCTCTCTTTAAAATTTTTTTTTTTTTTTTTTCTTTCTTCTCTCTCTCTCTAGAACTCATGTTGAAGGTCCTGACCGGACCTTCAACAGAGCTGTTGAAGGCCGACCGGACCTTCAACAGTCTGTTGAAGGTCCCCTCTCTCTCTCTAGAACTCATGAGTTCTAGAGAGAGAGAGAAGAAAGAAAAAAAAAAAATTTTTTAGAGAGAGAGAGAGAGGAAGAGAGAAATTTTTTATTTTTATTTTTTATGTTTGAAGTTGCCGGCCGGAAATTGGCCGGCCGGCTACTCTCGCCGGAGAAGGTGATGAGGTGGCTTAAAAGGTGATGTGGCGTGACTTGACAGAGAGAGAAAACATGATGGAGGAGAGAGAGTGACGGTGTTATAACGGAAGGGGGCCATATGGGTATTTTTCGTAAAGTAGGGGGCCAGGCGGGAAGCTGGTCACAAAGTAGGGGGCCATTAGGGAAATAACCCCAAAAAATATAATTAAAAATATCAAAAATTAAACTAAATTTCATCTATTATATTTGGTGGTTATGGAGTGGTGGTGTTACTGTTACAGGTGTAGTGGTGGTGGTATATGGTGGATCGGTTGTTCGGGAGTGGTGGTCGTCGGCGGTTAGTGACTGTCAGTGTGAGTGAGGTGGTTTTAGTTTAGGTTTAGGAAGAGTGGTCTTTTGATAGGGTATATATAGGTTAGATAGTTTGATCTAACGGTTAATGATTCTCAACCGTTGGATCATAAAGGGATTAAAGAAATGTGTCTCGGGTAACGGTCGCGGGTATTGGTTGCGGCCATTGGTCGAGGGTAACAGGTTTAAGTCGCGGGCGGGTAGGAGTTTAGGACGGTCGGGCTTGAATTTCGGTCGGGCGGATCGGGCTTGAATTTCGGGCGGTCTGTATGTGCCGGACCTCGGGTAAGACCCCCTACCCGATGTCCGCCCATGCCCTCCCGAAATTTCGGGCCGGATAAACCCGGGCCGGATCTCCTTCGATCTCCGGGTCGCCTCGAATCGGGCGGTTAGGGCCGGGTTTTGGATTCTCAGACCGTTTTCCCGGCCCTACCCACGAGTACCCGAGCCCGGCCCGTTTCTCACCCCTACCTAAACCTATTTTGAACATTATTTTGGGCCTTATCGCCATGGACCCCTGGATAAATCCAGTGGTCGGACCTAGGGGTGAACATCGGTTGGATAACCGACTTTTTCGGCCAATCCAAAGTCCAAACCGAAGGGTTCGGTTTTTTCAAATCTAAATCCGAACCAATCCGTTCATGGTTTGGTTCGGTTACCGATCCGAACTATGCATGAACGGTTTGGATCGGTTGGATAACCGAACCACCTGTGATATTTTACCATATATAAAATTTCGCACTTTCGACTCAAAAACGTGGAACTAACTTAACTATTGAATTAAGCTACAACTCTCCACGCCATTTACTTCTGTTACACATGCATTAAGCTACGATATTAACAAACATGAAACTAACTTAACTATTAAATCTCAACCGTCATCATTCCTATCATTTATATTTATATATATAATATATAAAAAATAACAATAAATGGTTTGGTTCGGTTTGTTCGGTTATCCGTCAACCAAATCCATAAACCGATCCAAACCACTCGGTTTTGCCATTTTAACATCCGAACCAATCCGGAATACTATTGGATCGGTATCCAAACCGTTGAAATCTGTTTGGATCGGATTGGATCGGTCGGTTTGGATACTAAATGAACACCCCTAGTCGGACCCACATGGTGCTAGAGGTAAAAAAAAACCCTTTGATTTAGCAAAATTTCACTTCTTCCTCTCCCTTATCAACGGACATATCTCCTCGGTTCCAATGAGATATATCTTCTCAGTTTTCCCTCTAAATCAATTTCAAAACCGAAAAATCTTCATTATCTTTTTTGTTGTGGGGTAACGAAATCTTGGTTCTTCCCCAAATCTTCATGGCAGAAGAAATCGCCAAAGCAATCACTCCTCTTCTTCTTCAATTTCTCCTGATCTAGCTTATTATCTTTGAAAACAGGTAAGATATTCAAATTTCCTCATTATTTCGTTCAGTTAAATGATTGATGATCTTCATACGAGTATGAAAAGATCTAAAATTTCAGTTAGTTTAATCAAATATGCCCCTCTTCATCTCTCTAAAATTTATATGATACAAATGATAGTTTGATAGTTTTTAAGTGGAAGAAGTAGAAACCCTAAATCAACTCCTCATTTATTTCTCTTTCTCTCTCCAAAATTTCTGTAGTATAATAGATGGTTTGATGATTGTATCATGGTGCTAGAGGTAAAAACCCTTTCTCTCTCCAAAATTTCTGTAGTATAAGAGATTTTAGGTGTGCGGCCTACATGCTTCACATTGATATCTAGGTGGCTCACTTCATTAGAGTTGATTGTTGTTACATTAAATCTCTTAGTCCATTTTGTGCAACCTAATTTGAATTGCAAAAATCTCCAATTCACTATCTCTTTGAAATAATTTCCCAGTAAACATGAAAGGTAGAGAAGATTGGATTGTGTATTCTATTACAACAACCATATTGAATTGGTATTTTTTCTTATATGGTGGTTTTTGGAAGTTTCTGATGAACACATTTCTTAAAATGGAAGAAGAAATTATCAAACAGTCAAAGTCACCCTTTTTTGAAATGGCGTTGTTAAGTACATAAAGTTATGTTTCATACTACTTTCTTGAGTGTTGTTGTGTTTCTGACTGCTTGCCGAAACTTGTTTGAGTCGGGGAGCTTATGAACATACGACAACACGTAATTAGGCAAAAGAGTAAGTTTCACGTCGCCAGAACTTATTTGTCATATTTTTCATCTGCAGCATTAAAATTGATTGCATTGAATCCTTGTGTCTTAGTTTTTCCACATTGTTGTGTATTGCATTTTAATCTTCATTTTTCATCAATTTAGAGTTCCTTAAACTTGATAGTGAGATGTTTACTTCTCAACCAGGGAAATCCTTTAGTCATTGTTTTGATAAGGTAAAATGACATTTTCCGTCTGCATCATTCTTGTTTATTGGATTGAGTCCTTATGTATTAGTATTTTAAGTTTGTTGTGTACTGCATTTTAATCTCCATCTTTCAATTTAAAGTTCCATTCAATTTGATAAAGATGTCTTTACTTCTCAAGAATCAAACTAGAACAAGGTCTACCAAATTGAAATTTAGGGAAATCCCCACATTATTCCTCATCATAATTATAAACTAGAACAATGTCTATTTCCTCCATATTCAAATCCTTTGAGATCGAGGCATGCTGTTATTACTAATTTTAGTATGGAGCTTGCAAACAAGATGCTTTATGTTGCTACTAAAGTGCTAACTAGAAGTTTGAATAGGATTTCTGGGGATGATTTTAAACTCTATTTTTTCTAGCTAAAATGTCAAATTTACAAGTGGAACCAGATTGTCGCTTCTTCAATTGTTTCTGAGCATATTTGAACAAGACTTGAATCATCTGGAATTGTATTTTTTATTGTCAACAAAAGCTTTTTCTCTTTACGAAATAGATATTGATATGTAACTACATATTCAAATCCTTTGAGATCGAGGCATGCTGTTATTACTAATTTTTGTTTTTGGTTTCTGATGGTTTCATGTTTGGTAGATCACGTACAGACACTCAAAGCTTGTCCAAGTTTACCGGAGTTCAAGAAGAACGAGTTTGGGAAGCTAAAGGTTAGCTGAACCAATTTGGGAAGCTAGAAGTTAGTTTATTACAAAATCAGTTTTCTTGGAGTAATGTCCACGGGGAACTTCCTAGAAGGATTTCAAGTACGTTTAACCTAATTCATATGAGGTCAGCATATACATATGTTCTTGCATAATCCCAATATTGATATCAGAAGTCGACTGATATTTATCGATTAGGCTTTCAAAACTAAAATGGTTTATGCTTAAAGTAATTTGTCATCCGATTTTTCTTATCGAGGGAAGTTATTAACCTTTTTATAGTTATTAGAATGTTAAAGAAAGTATATGCCACTCTATATTTCTCTTTTTCCTATTATATACTTGGAAAAAACTATTTGAATTTTGTGTAGCAAGAAACTATTATAGATACTTTTGAGCTGAGCAGACCATGTTTGTTACCATGAATTGTGCTTTTACTGTTTAACTTTACTGTGACTTATATCAACCCATTGCCAACACGGCAACACCAACCACGCCCCTCACCCTTCCTCAATCAATATTTTGGACATCAAACACCTAAGAATTGTCAGTCTTGGCTTTCTAAACTGGGTATTTATGTTTATTTTTCTTGTAGTTGTGCATTCTTGTCATTCAATTATCTACTGTAGTTACTCATCAGGTTGTTGTTGTCGGAGGCACGGACCATTAAATTTAGCATTTTTCTAATTGATCTCATTCTTAATGATCCACTTGCTAAAGCATTTATAGGTGTATTTCGCAGGTGCATAATGTTTAGCCAACAATTCCATTAACCCGCTCGCACAAAAAATTTCCTCTGTTACTTCTTTTGGCATGGGAGGATTCTCAAATACACGTGTAACGTTCCAAATGGGTTTACTGCAAAATACATAATTGTATATCAACATCAAATTTACCGTGCCGGAGTCACAGGCTATACCTAGTCTGGAGTAAAATGGAATGAATAAGCGTGTTCAAGTAAAGGAACAACCTGATGTTCAAAGCAGGAATCTTGTCCGTCGTTACCGGAAGCCCTAATAGTAGTACTATTCGTTGGCCTAGTTCCAGTTTACTTCCTGTCTCTTCCACTTTCTCAACCCGCAGTGCAGGAAAAGCTTCGGCTGCATCTTCCTTCCCTCCACCACCTTCCAGGTATCTTCTTCCTCTTCTATCTATTCGTTCCCCTCTCTATCTTCACTATTTGTACTATTAGCACTAGTGATACTTCTTATTAATGACTTTATATTAAATCAGGGTAGCAGTTCTTGGGGCTGGTTTCGCCGGATTATCTGTGGTGTGGCATCTTTTACAGGTCTCTCACTCTCTCTCTCTTATTCTGTGGACATTTTTCTTTGAGGCATTTGATGAAAGGTGTATTGGATACCTCTATGATTCTATTTGGTATTTGTTAAATTGGAATGGATACTAGATAGTAGAGAATTAGAAACTGTCATTACTAGAGAGTCCGAAAATGTCATAAGTAGAGTATTATAGGAATGATAAAAAGAGAAAAACTATCTGACCTGTAATAAGGATAGAATAAAAATACAAGTATCGACATTTTGCTTCCCAGAAACATTCTATCCTGCCCATTGACACTGATTGGGGCGTTGCAACATGGCACCTGTGTACTGCCGATGGCAGTGAGTAGTAACTCAAGTTCTGCACGTGTAGTCTTCTACTACAACCCTAACTCTAGAAGTCTACAATTAAGCGAAAAGTTCATTCGTCGCTTAGGCATCATGTGGGTCTTTCGAAATTCTATTTCAAACCTTATCCTTGCCTGGAATGGCATGAAAGGGAACTCTCAAAAGAAGTCCATTCTCAACCCTATCCCTAAAGCTATCATCTGGGCAGTCTGGAAGAGCAGAAGTGAGGTCATTTTCGGAGATAAAGCTTCCTTCGCCAGACAAGATTTTCTTTTCAGCTAAATGCCTTATTTATCACTGGAGTAGAAATCTGGGCTGGGCTAAGACTATCTCTTTTGTTCGCATGGTAGAATCTTGGGAGGCTTTCATTTTCTCTATGTGATTTTGTTGTTCTTTTCGTTTTTGGTTTTTTAGCCTTCTAGGCTGTCTGTACATTCTCTTTTCCCCTTTCAATTAAATCAAATTATTCAAAAAAAATAAAGTAATATCCTAGCATCTTCTATAGAAGGAGATATGAAAACCATACGGGCCAGGGGGCTTGTCCTTAGCAAGGTATGCGAATGCAAGTTTTACTTCTTCCTCTGATATTTCTTACTCCAATAAACCCTGCTGCTTATGAGGTTAATCTAGGTAATTGCATGTCATCTCTTCTGGGCCTCCATAGTCTTGGCTCGCAGTAGGGATCACTTAAATGGTTGGCTGCTTCCCTCACAATGTCTCCTTCCTCCGTGATGATATTCTCCTCCTGGAGGATCATGCTCATACGATTCTAACGAGCTCTACATTTGAGAATTTTGTGGAAGTAGGCTGTATTTCTATCACCCGCTTCGAGCCAGTTAGTTTGTCTGAGGCTGGTTTCTTCTAGACCCATTAGTTTCTCTAGCTCTGCTTTCATCTCTTTTCTGGACTTAAATTCCTCTGCTGACAGATTTTGAGACTCTTCCTTGGTATCCAGAACGGTAATATCAAATTGTAACTTGCCAAACTTACGATTGAAATTTCCGAATATCTCTCTCGACCATGGCCCAGTTTGTCTTTGATATGTTGTAACTTCTTCGAAAGGGGTATGGCCAGCTAAGTCACCTGAAGGGGGGATTCGGCGACTCGACTTCTGTTCTCAACATATAGGAACATGATTAGTTTCAAAAAATATAGGAACATGATCTAAAACTGGCCTTGGCATAATTATTTGCTCAACCTTCGGGTACTTTTCCTCTCAATTGTTGTTGATGGGAAATCTATTTTAGGAAACTGAGTACTAGGTTTTTTTGATTATTCGACCAACTGAACTCCATACCTTGTTTGTGGAGAAATAATTCGTTATTTTGAAGATTTATATAAAGATGATTTCTATTTGGTTTAAATTCAGATATTGATAACTAGGACAACTAGAGATATACAATGTCCTCTTGAGATCTCTAAGATGAACAAAATTGAGTCTCTCATCGGAGATGATTTGTTTACAAAAACTTTAAAAGTCTTATGTGGCAGTCTAAGTTTTAGAGACTGAGTCTCTCATTGGAGACGTTGTTATGTAGAAATCGTTTTGAGTTGTGAAACTAGTTTATTAGAAGTTGTTTTGGAACAGGAAACCTCTATTACCTACATAAAGAAGTCTTTCTCGACAAACTGTATTAATTAATAAATTCAAATCTTTTCACAAGTAGAATAATTCTGATTCTTCTCTTTTGTTGAGAGATTTTATCGGTTCAAAAGCTTTGGTCATCGTTCTTAGCTTTTCATCAAGTTCCCCTTTGTGTCAATATGTTTCTCCAAAACCATAAATTATATCACAATGTCTCATCATTTTCTTGCTATCTGCTGTACTTGTTAATCATACCTTCAGTTCATCTGTAACACCTATTAATTTGCAGCAGCACACCTCCGAGAAGTCACCTTTATGCATTGATATTTATGATGAAGTCGGGATTGGAGGTGGCGCATCTGGGGTTTCTGGGGGACTCCTTCACCCTTATTCCCCTAAAGGTTCAATCGCATTAGAAGAAATCTTTATCTGCCTACACACTTTAATTTCCTACATGAAAATGCAAGTACTCAATACTCATCTTATTACGAGATTGTATTTTTATGTTTCTATGATTCTGTGCAATATTCACAGCAAAGCTTCTATGGAAGGGTGCAGACTGTTGGAATGAATCATTAAATTTGTTGAAGATTGCTGAGACAGCAGTATCTTGTAAGGAATCAATCAGGGGTTCACAAAATCTGGATCCTAGTGCTGTTGATGATTTAATTGTTTGGAGAAGGTCTGTTCCCATTTTCCTTCTTTAAGTTCTATAAATTTGCTCTTTTTGTAACGACACAATTCATTTGCGAGTATTTACCTATAAGTATCAAATTAAATACACTTGAGAAGTATTTTTTGGGGCAAACTAAGAATGTTCAGAATAACGTCACTGCAATTATAGAACTATAAACTATTTTTATCAGGCATATATTAAACTTGACAACAAAATACAAATGGTGAGGCAGATTAAGACAGTAATTGGAGCTTTCATCGTAACTACTGCCATTCTACATTGTATCTTTTCATGGATTATGAAAACCCTTTGCTTAATAGGTTATTGCCGTGTACTGTAAAATATCGATATGTCATCCTCTACGGATTCTTGTGTTTATTTTTACATTTATGCCAAACAGCTATTGCATCATGTGAATTATATTTCATATGATGGTGTACCGTGTACCGACAGGGGCATCTTGAGACCAGCAACAACTATGAAGAACGAGGATATATTGAAAGAGGTAATTCTGTCAACCATCAGTTCAGATGATTTCCTTTTTGAAAACTAAAACTTCATGGAGCTTATAATGCTACTGGCTTATGTGATTAGAATTCTCGCAACTGCCTTAGAAGTTGCAGAATAGAATCCATAGACAAGGATAATGCACAAAACCTGGTGCCCAATTTATGCGTGCCTTTGAATTCTGCTATTTATATGCCTCAAGCTGTTAATATTCATCCAAAACGCTACCTTCAGGTCAGAATTTTGTTAACTCCACGTTTTTCGAATTTTCTATAGATGAGATATAACTATCCGTAAATCTGATAATATCCTTCATCTATTTTCAGGCTCTCTTCTTAGCTTGTAATAATCTAGTGAAACATTTTGCTTCATTAGGTTATCAAGGAATAGAAATGCACTTGCACCAAAAATCTATCAACTCACTCCTTGAACTAGAAGGTAAACTATCTTTTATCACATGACATCATTGATATGCAAAGATGTAGAATAACCAGGGTATCATAATTAGATGTCAATAGAAATTGTAGTATAATTCTTTTCATTGATGCATGCATATGAACCAAGGGCTGATTTTCAGGATTAACCCTTTTTGTGAATATCTTTGCGAAAAAAATTAGCCCTTGTGATCATCTTCATGTGGCCCCAAAAAGAGTTCTGTTTAAGTTGTTTGTCTAAATCTCGAAATGAAAATGAACATTCGAGAATCAATAAGCAAGTAAGCAACTACGGTAGAATGGATTCAATGAAATATTGAAAATTTGACGACGAGTTTAGCATGCTCGTGTCTTTGAACTAACAAACTTCCAATAGCTACCTACTATTTGTAGTCCACACATCTAATCATTCTGCTGATTGGTAAATAAAGTTTGACTTAAAACTAAGTAATAATAGCTCATGTGGATGTGGCCAGTGGGTACTTCAACAAAAAGTCACATACTCTGGGATTTCATTGTACTTTATGGTGTCTTATTTTTATTTGCCACCGCTTCAGGAAAGAAGACAATTTTTCGGACCCAAAATTTGAGTGAAATTTTTTGTCCTCTTTTTTTGTTTCCCCAAGTCCCACCACAATTCCTTCTCCACTGCGGTAATGGTAGGTACTAAACTGGCATTGTCCGCGAACCTTTAATTGTTTTCAAATCTTTGTATATTCTCCTCTGACCACCACTTCCTACCACCATTATTTCTCTCTCCTCTCTCTCTTTCTCTTTCTATATATATATATATATTATATATGTAGAGAGAAAGAGGAGGAAAGATGAAAGACAAGTTCTGGTGGGAGGAGAAGAGGGAGAAGCAAGGGAGGAGAGAGAGAGAGAAATAGTGGTGGTGGTGGTTGGAGATAGTGGCTGGAGTTGAGGAAGAAAAAGTTTTGCTGCCGCGAAAATTTGACAAAATCTTTTAAAATTTTGTACCCTAGAATATTTAACAGAACCAACAATTTCCCTTTAAAATTTTGTACTGCGAGAATTTTTTTTGTTTCCCCAAAGCGTCTTCCTTTTGTTTTTGTTGTGTGCACTGATTTCCTTTGTAGCTTCACATATAGAAATTTCCTTTCAATCCTAAGCATTTTAAATTACCTCCATTGTTACCAGAGATATGCAGTTAATCTGGGCCTCCACCTCTTATTATATTGGAACTTACAGGGTTGTATTAATAAATATAGAAAAAATGTATAACACTTATCTTAAGCTATGTTGTTTGAGGCGCAAGGCGAGGCGATGAAGCTCTTGCCTGCGCCTTGGCGATCGCCTCATGATTCTGAAAATGGTGATGAAGAAGAGTGTAGAAGAAGAAGAACAGAAACTAAAGAAGACGACGAAGGAAAACAGGGAAACATCCTCTTGTTGCTGAAGAAGATGAGGTTTAAGTCGTGACCCTTAGATTAGATCACAAAGGGTTCAGATTTGGTCAAAAGTTTTCTATTTTTTGGTCTTTAAAATGCTTTGACCAAATCTGGACCTATATAATCTTTGACCACTAAATTTCTAATTTAATCCTGACCCTTTGATCTTAAGACAACATAGATCTTAAGACATTAAATTACTAGTAAATATAAAATTGTAAGTACTGATACTGAAGATCTGATGTAAATAAAATAATGAAGATCCGCAATCACATGAACGAGAGCCCTCGTCCTATAACAAAATGTGATACTTTTACAAGTATCTCGAACTCTACATATCCTTTTGACGTAAAGGAGCAAAACATTCATTGTCATATACCTCTCTCTTCGTCAGATCATCCTTAACTATCTTTTCCTCCAAAATTACTTAATCTTAAGTAGTTGAACTCAGAAGTGCTTTGTATGTTTTGTTACTATGTATAACACATAATATTGTGAGTGAGAAAAAGGAAAGATAGAAGTAGATAACGGGAGTGCTACATGTACAAAGTCCTTGACAAAATTCTTGACTTAATGACTCATTTTCACTAAAAGACAAAAGTTGATCAAAGTTTGACTTTGATCGGGACTGTTCACTTAGCATTTTGTCAAGAATCTTGTCAAAGATTCTTTGTACATTTAGCATTTCCCAGTAGATAATAGGTCTGTTAAATTTCAAACTTTGGGAGTTAGTGTACTTGTTTCTGTAGTGATTCGATAATCGTTTGGTGCTCATCTCAGGTTACCCCTCAGTCGACTGTTGAGTTGCTCATCAGTTATGCATTCATAAACACCCATCTAAACTAAGTAAATAACTAGTGGTTTATTAGTAAGTAACCTTAAAGCTCATAATTTATACAATTTATCTGCGTACAATTTAGTTGATTACTAAATTGTTAGGTAAACATGTCGGTAGTAGCTTTTCCCTTTGCCTTGAGGTGTTATACAAAGACGAAACTAAAACCCTTAAAAAAGATTATTTTATATTTTGGTTCCACACCCTTTCTGGTTTAGCCCTTTCTTTAACGGGAATAAAAATCTTTGGTGTTGGCTTATTTAGATTATTAAAACTTTTACACTTACCAGTTTATCATATACTAGGTGTAACAGTTTTAAAAAAAAAATATACTAGGCGTAACCCATACTCGCATAAACAGTTTTTGCACATTATGCTGATTAATATCTACATCGGATCTGCATTACGGTAGTGCGCAACTGCCTCATCCGATCAAACATAAGCTGCAAGAGAAATAAGTAATTAATATTGATCGAGTGATTTTTTTTTCACTTTTTCCTCTCCCCCCTTTGCTTCAGGAAGAGAGAGAAGGGGGAAAAGAAAGAGACGTGTGGAAGGGAAAGAGAGAGGGAAGGAGAGAGGTAGAAGAAAAAAGAAAGGAGTGGGAGAAAGGAGATAATTTGACTCACTAATCTTTAAGTGTAGAAAAGAAATTATAGAGTAGAAAATAATCTAAATAGGTGGTTCTGGGTAAAAGGAAAGACAACGTGTTGAGTAGGAGCGTACTCTTTAGAGTCCAAGGAAATCCGAAGTTGATAGCTCGAAGGAAGAACATATTCCCGGGTTTGAGTAAGAACACATTTGGCCATCAAGATAGACTAAATCAAATAAGAATAGCTAGTCAGAAAAGATAAATGTACCAAACTATTTTATTATATAGAGGATTATGCATACCAAATAGCCATACTTTGGTGTATCGCCACCCCCTAATTTGACACAGCTCGACCAATTACGCCTTTTACCCTTAGCAATATACAACCGATTGTGCTCCTAATGATCATTCGGCATCAAGATAGTCAGGCTTTATCTGTTATCTTAAATTTTATGTAAAACTGACTTAATTATTAGTTTACTATTATATAAATCTTGCATGAAGACATGTAACTTGGGTTAGTTTGTATATTTGGTTTAATGTTATCCATTGGTTGGAGACTTGGAGTGATAGGAGGTTTAGGTTTCCACCTTCTAGGTCATGGGCTTGACGCACTCTGACAATACAAAAGAAAAAATATTTATATTTGGTTTAATGTTATCCATTGTCATGCCCATAGTATTCATCTCAATACTTTTCTGGGTTCGTAGTTTATTGGCCTCGGAAGATGGCAATATTGAAAACTGTAACACTAAATACGACGACGTTAAATGTGTGATTTATGTCTAAGATTAACTACCTACACCTAATTAATGTTGAGAAAAAAGTTTAAAGTTTGAATTTTGAGTATATTAAATACCTATAGACATTGAAATGACTTGCCAAATAGATATTGTAAAGTTCTTCTGTAAATATGCTTTTATCAAACTAATTGCGGTGGGTGTCAAAGAACATTAGATTTAGCATTGCCATCTAAGTATAGTGACCCAATGGCAGATCGTCTCGGTAGGCTAACAAAGGCGTGATTTCATTGCTACAAACAGGAAATTATGATGCAGTCATAATCTGCCTAGGTGCCAAAGTAGACATGATTGAAGAACTCTCTGGGAAGCTCCCTCTTAGATCATGTAGGGGTGTTGTTGCTCATCTACAACTGCCAGAAAATGTCGGGTAAAGTTTATTTTCACCTTGTTTTTCTGTTTACTTTGTCTTTCGTCTTTATGTTCGTTTTCCTTCCCCCGAGTTGATTTTGCATAACCTTTAAATCAGGGATGAATATGGAGATTTTAGCCCATCAATCTTGTCAGACGCATGGTTAGCAGTACAGGGGCGGCGTAAATTAGTTTTGGGCTCAACCTGGGATTGGAAATCAAAAAACTATTCCTCATGTGTTTCTGCGGAGGAAGCTTCCATGGCTCTTAGGGAACTTGTCCCAAAGGCTTCAGCTATATACCCATGCATAAGAAAGTGGGATTTCATGAAAGCAAGCGCAGGCGTTAGAGCAATGCCACCTTTAACTCCTAATGGCTCGATTCCACTTCTGGGTTGTCTGGACCATATTCTCCTTCACTATTTTGGGAACAAAGACTATCACAAACACCGTACTGTTAGAACAAAATATTGGTTATTTGGGGGACTTGGTTCACGAGGTCTTCTCTACCATGCTTGGCTTGGGAAGTTAATGGCTCGAGCTGTGATTTCATGTGATGAAAATATACTCCCGCATGAATTAACGTCTTGGAGGAATGCCATTGACAGAGATTAGAATTGCATGAAAATTGCATACCTTTCTCTTTTCCTTGTGGAAGAACCCCACGAGAAAAGTATTTTTCCTAATACGAGAAAGATTGTTTTTTTTTGTTACATTGGAATATAAGTCATAACATTATAGGGTATGGATATACCATGACTATATAATATTAAGATAAATTAAGAATTGAATTAACATTATTTATGATTTAGAAATGGGACTAAGGTCAATAAGTTGAGAAAAGAGCAAAAGACCAATGGGTCACCTGTATTAAGTTAACAGGGATGTTAAATTCATAAGAGGTCTGCCACTTAAGCCCAGAATAAGGGGGTCGCTCTGATCGTCTTAAGCGCCTAAACCTTGATTCAAATACAACATGGTTTGCCCTGAGATTTAAGAGAAGAGTATGGGGTCTGCCAAGTAAGGTTGATGCCTTAATCTTCAAACATTGGGGTGGTGGTTGAAGCTTGCCTAATGCTTTCCAATGTAATCATGATATCCTATCAAAGATCCCAATCGGTGGGATCTTAAATATCTATTGAACTTGGGCTTCAAGAGTGTTTTAAGGAGGAAACGTCTCCTAAAGAATCTATAACCTCGGAAACGTAATCAATTAAGAATCTTTGAACAAGGTATCTCCTAAATATCGAAGATTCGGGATAATCCTAAAGAGAAATCCTAATATCTTTAGACTACTGATGCTAAATAAGATGGTCACCTGTTGAGTATCCTCAAAAAGAAGAAAATACCAAAACCCCCACGGGTCATCCCGTATCAAGGTAACAGGATCGCTAAGCTCGGCGTCACCTAAGTCCGGAATCAGGAGGTCGAAAAGATTATCTAAAGAGCTCCAGCCTTAACATCCTAAAATACAACCATGTCTGTCCTGAAATTCGCAAAAAGAGTTGGGGAGTCCGCGTAAGCAAGACCGATGTCTGAAGCCCTGAACATGGGAAGGTAGAAGGGCGCCACACGCTTACCGACTTAATCCTGAATCTTCCCAAAGATCTCAGTCGGTCAAGTTCTTAAGTAACTTGGGCTTCGAGAGTCTCAAATGAGGAAACATGTCTTGAAGAATCTATGAACTCGGTAGGATATCTACGAAGGATTCTTGAACATAGGAACTTCTAAATATCCAAGATGCGAGATAAACATAAAGAGGAAACCCTAAATCCCTTAAAACTACCGAGGAGTAGTCTCAGTCTCGAATAATGGATATGAACCACCTCAATCTCACCATTTATCACAGTCGGACCAAAGAAGCTTATAAAAAACATCACATCACCTTTGACAAGGTACGTTCCACAAGGATCAATCAATACTAAATATTCCCCAAGGTGTTGTGGCTTTACCGCATCACACCACGAAGAGCCACGGGGGAAACACCCTTTTGAATGGTGTACGACATGGAAGTCGTGCTATCAGTCGAAATAGGAAAGTTCAACCGAAGAGTAAAGTATTTTGACCCTGAAAAAAACGAGGAGCTCATGAGAGCACACTTAGACCTAATTAAAGAAGTCCAAGATCAGGTCGAGATCAGAAACCTAACCTTTAAGGACATGTCGTCAAACAACATAAATCTCACCTGAGAGGAAGAAAGTTTGGCCTAGGAGATATGGTATGGAGAAACTTCAAGTTCGTTAAAAAAACCCTCGGTCGCAGAACTATTCCCGACTTGCGAAGGACCCCACAGAATAGTAAAGGGGGTGTGATCAGGAACTTTCATGTTTAAAAACGCATCGAGTCAATTCCTCACAATCCCAATGCAGAGCATCTTAAGGCAGCCTTCAAAAGGAAGGACGAAATCGTCCCAGATACTTCGCAGAATTCTTGAAACTAAAAAGGGGGGTGTGGGGGCTTATATGCATACACCGCCTGCTCAAGAATCTTTTCAAATTAAAAGAAATTCTACGAAATTCTACGAAATAAGGAAGTTTTTAATTATTAAGGAGAAGTCCTAGTCGAAACTAGTTGTACTCAAGCCAACGAATCAGCCCTGGTAGCCCAAGCTACGACCAAGGGATAAGGAGAAGTCCTAGTCGAAACTGACGATGCATAAAATGTTTAGTCTTTGACTAACGTCAATAAGTCAAGAATAGACCAGAAGTCCAGCGGGTCAATCCGGCTTAAGGCAACATGACTGTTGGACCCGCAGCGATCAGCCACCTACGCCCAGAACTGGAAGGTCGACAAAGATCACCTAAGGGGCTCCAGCCCTACTCCGCCTAAAACACAATCAGGCCCGCCCTGAGATTCTCCAAAGGAGTAAAGGGGGTCCACGTAATTAAGCAAGGTCGATGCCTTACGCCATAAACTTGGAAGGCAGAAGTGTGTCGCACGCTTACTGACTTAATCCCGAATCTTTCTAAAGATCTCATTCGGTTAAAGATCCTAAGTCTTTAAGCAAGTTTGGACTTCAAGAGTCTCAAAGGAGGAAACACCTTCTAGAAGATCTATCACCTCGGTAGTATATCTAAGAAGTATCCTTAAACATATGAACTTTTATTTATCCTACATACGAGATAAACCAAAAGGGAAACCCTAACTACGAATAGTAGGAAATTTCCCAAACGGTGGATCACAACCTCTTCATCTACACCGTCTATCACGGTCGGTCCAATTCAGCCTATAAAAGGACATCACGTCGCCTTCTTTAAGACACGTTGAGTCAAATCAATACATTCCAAAAAGGTTCACTCAATACTCAATCTTTTTACTGCAAAGAGCAATCTGACTTTCTTGAGCGTCAGAGCGATTTCTGAACTCTTTGCAGGTTTTCCCCCCAGGTTTCTAAAGAGCAAGGAGCGGGACGTAGAAAGATTATCCACCAACCAGACGGATTATCCATTCATAACAGACGCTGTCATGCATCAAGTCTCGATTTCTTGCTGATTAATGGAAAGCGATTTTTTGACATCACCAATTGGCACTAGAAGGAGGGCCGAACTCCAGCAATATCATCAATTCAGTAACCCGAATCCTTACTTTATTTGAAACTAACTACTTTTACTCTTTTCAGCAATCATTTCCTCAGAAGACCACACTCCTAGCGCGTCTCACGCCAAAAGCCCTTCTTCGGAGGAACTTATGGCCAAAATCGAACAACTCAAGGCTGACAAGCTGCAGAGAGAAAAAGAGAGGCAACAACTTTGAGAAAACCTCCGCAAAGCTGAGGAAAAGGCGGGGTCAACCCGGGAGGGGCCAACAGTGGAGAAAAAGGTGGAAAAGATAAAGGTGGCCAATACGCGGACAAACGATTTTCTTAACTAGACAAAAACATTGGGTGTAAAAATAATCATCAATTTTAATGGGGGACAAAAGAGATTTTATTCTCTTAATTTTCACGACCACTTCTCCAAACAACCACCACCGCCTTCTCCTATGACCACCCTCTTCTCCATCCATTACCACCTCCACCGACAACCTAGATACTCACAGTCAGAAATTCAAAAATCCAGAAAAAATGAAAAAAAAAATCGTATTTTGAATCGAAGAACGTGATTTGATGGTTTTGATTTATAAGTTATGTGGCTGATTTAGTAGATAGGGTTTTTGAGGTGAAACCATCCAAAGAAATTCTTTCATCTTGAAAGAGATTTGATCATATCTCTAAATTTCATCAATTTTTTTGTTTTCTAAGTTTCGGGTACAAATACTGAACTCAGCTTTAATTCGTGTCTTAAGGTTTATTGCATATGAATAGATCTTCAAGATTTCCATCTTATTTTTAGAGTTTTCTTTGCTTTTCTGCTCTTTTCTCCTATTACTTCATGCTCCAATGGATAACTGTCCAACATTTTCTATCATGTGAGACATAGAATTTCCAAATCAAATTGGGGAAAACATCCCAAATCAGTCCATCAACATCCCCTTCCATAATACTTAGAGAGAGAAAATAGATGAAGAACACATTAACATCTTAAAACAGAAGACCAATAACATGATAAGGATTTAAAAGAAGAGATTCGCCTAGAGAGAGGACGAACGGACGGAAGTCAAGAAGAACGCGCGGTTAGCATTTGTTGGAGACAGAAATCAAGAGAGGGAGTTAGTTTGGATTTAGGTTGTCGTTTTAATAATCATAGATTATTTTTCCACCTAATAAATCAGTTGTCCACCTAATAAATTTGTTTGTCCGTATAGTAGCCACCAAGATAAAAAGTCTTTCCCGTAAGCTTTTTTCCACACCAATCAGCGCCTTCCCAACCCGACAGGAAGCAGGCCGTGTAAACGCTCTCAGTCAATTGTATCTGGAAAGAGAGTTAGATCAAGCAGATGTGTTGGACCCAACCCGACCATATATCCCAAATCCCTTGGGGACCGGGTTGGGAGCCATGAGCGACCCAATCATCAGCGACATACTTGTACACCAGGTAGCGAAGCTAACCAGGATTTGCGAAGGAAAAGAGACCTCGACAAGAGCAGTAATAAACCTCCCGCCTTTAAGCACAGAAATACTGGAAGCTCCGAAGCCCAAAAGCTTCAAGTGCCCCAATCTCGAATACTACAACGGCATGGAGGACCTAGCAATGTTCATCAATAACTACGTCTCATTAATGAGTCTAAACACGCTCGACCAGAACGTGTGGTGTGTAGTTTTCGCTACGGTTCTAAAAGGATTAGCTCAAACATGGTACCAGGCGCTGGAAGCTGGCTCGATAAAGCCTTTTAACGAACTAGCGCAAGCCTTTTGCACTGCTTTTAGAGGGAGCAACTCCATAAGAAGGAAAATTGAAGATCTGTTTAACATCATCCAAGGAAAAAAGCGAACCTTTGCCAACAATTGGCAGAGGTTCCGAAACCTCATGGTACAAATTCTCGATCCCGATCAGAA
Organism: Eschscholzia californica; assembly: GCF_041429995.1. NCBI lineage: Eukaryota > Viridiplantae > Streptophyta > Magnoliopsida > Ranunculales > Papaveraceae > Eschscholzia > Eschscholzia californica. The sequence goes on along the minus strand of NW_028238309.1, from coordinate 24,450,967 downwards.
GATCGCTTTCGTCACTTTGAAAAGGTGCCTCAGGCAGGACGACATTGTTCGAAAAATCTCTGTCAATAAACCAATGCTCTCGGAGAACTTGTAGAGAAGATCCAGGCCTGTCAGGGAATAAGATCGTAGCAGGCGTAAGAAGGGGATGAAAGAGGTCGCCAACATTCCTTATGAAACCGAGATGCCTAAAAAGAAAGAACGCGAGGAAATCAGGCCTGTCAGGGAACGAGATCGTAGCAGGCGAGGAAGGCCCGAGTTCACTTCCTTCACCCCGCTTAACTTAAAGAAGAGAAGAAATCCTACAAATCTTCATCAAGAAAGATAAAATATAGTTACCTAAGCCCAACGATGATATAGAGGAGTTCGGGCCTAGAGACATGACATCTTGGTGTGAATTCTAATGATGCATAAAATGTCCAGACGTTGACTAACGTATGAAGAGTCAAAGATCAGACCAGAAGCCTCTTTGAACAGCTCGGCATAAGGCAGCAGGACAGCTAAAACCCCTGATGGTCCACCGCACATTCTCACAACAGGGAGGTCGGCCAGAAGAAACTAGCTCTGCACAAAACGCCATTGGCATAGATAGATCAGCCCTAGGATCTCTGAAGGAATAAGGGGGTTCTCCACAGGTTCAGCCCATATCTTACGCCCAGAACTGGGAAGATATCAGCGCTGCGCAACCTAATGACTTAATCCCAGACTTTCCAGAAAGGTCTCCACAGGTTCGAACCCTTTGCAGGTTCCCCCTCCCTTTGGGAACATACGAACAGGAGTAAGGAATCAGGAGCTGGAGCTAGGAGTCAAGAGCTGGAGCAAGAAGCAGGGAGCAGAGAAGCGGAGCAGAGCAGAGAAGCAGAGCTGAACAGAGGAATCTCACCTCTCTAAACAGAATATTCTATGATAACGGAGGTTGTCATGCATCAACTCTCTTTTTCATGCTGATTTAACCGGGAGCCAATTTTCGACATCAGCATTTGACGCTAGAAGGAGGGCATCTCTCCAGCAAATCATCACATTCGGTAACTCGAATCCTACTCAATACTTCTTCAAAACTAATCATTTTTTCCTAAAAAACCTTCAGGCAGACATGAGCAGAAAAACGAACACCCGGTGAAGACCGAGAAGGATCGCTGTAGCTCATAATGATCTCAACAGCTCTCGAGCGGCTTAAGGCTGAAAGAAGGAAACAAGAAGAGAGAATAACAAAGCTTCAAAGCGACCTAGACATAGCGAAAGCTAGGTTAAAATCCTTGTTGGGTAAAAATCCCAGAACAGCAAACGACCTGAGAGGCCCAACATTCTCAGGAATAGGTTCGCTCTCAGACACAAGAAACTTTATTGATCTCACCCAAGCTCTCCTCGACGCATTCGGAAAACCCTTCGACGAAAGGGCCGCCAACTCACGTCAAAAAAGACCAGACTGAGAGCCAGGAAGCTCGAGACACGACCCTAACAGTAACACAATTAGGCGCTTGACAGTACTGGCGAAAGAGCTCGACGAAATATCAGAAACTTTGATAGGAATATTCACCGAGGTGGAAACATAATCCGGATCCGAGAGCGAAGAAAGTGTCAACGTCATAGCTGGAGGGACAACCCAAGCAGAGAACAGAAGTAACAAACGACGACGAAAGGATCTAGAGATCACGATGGTACGAAACGAGGCCATACCTCCAATAATATTCACTAATGATGACCTGAAAGGTGTAATCACACCTCACGCAGACCCCCTAGTGATAACAGCGCTGGTTGCCAATCGAAAAATAGAACATATCCTAGTGGACACGGGAAGCTCCACAGAGATCATAAGCCGAGCATGCCTCCAAAAACTCCAGGTGAGAGCACATCACACCGAGACTTATGACCGTTACTTGACAGGTTTCGACGGAGATCGACTACGAGTTGGGGGAAAGATCACTTTACCCATACTCATCGGAGAAGAAACGACCAGCCGAGCATTAATGATGGAGTTCGTGATCATCGACGAACTACACGCGTACAACATTATTCTGGGAAGGAACTTCTTGAAGGAATCACGAGTTGTGATCTCTTTGAACCACTTAACTCTGAAATTCCCAATTTCAGGAACAAATCTGGTAGGAACAATAAAAGGAGATCAAGCGGCAGCCAGGGAATTTTACGCCGTTTCAGCTCGACACTGTCGACGGCCAGCAGTAGTCCCCACCCTTCCAAGCACTGGAAAAATCACTGACTTCGATCACGCCGCAAACATGCAGGAATAGCTGCACCAAGGGCAGTATTGCTCACACAGAGTACCTACATATATATATATATATATATATATATTATTTTAGGCGCTAGGCAAGAAAAGTAGTGCTACTAGCTACAGATTTTGTCTACATATATACATATATATATTATTTTAGCCGCTAGGCAAGAAAAGTAGTGCTACTAGCTACAGATTTTGTCTACATATATACATATACATATATATATATATATATATATATATATATATATATATTATTTTAGCCGATAGGCAAGAAAAGTAGTGCTACTAGCTACAAATTTTGTCTACATATATACATATATATATATATATATATATATTATTTTAGCCTCTAGGCAAGAAAAGTAGTGCTGCTCGCTACATATTTTAACTAGCAAAATAAAATATTTTCAGCAACTAGCTATATATTTTATCTAGCAAAATAAAATATTTTTAGGAGGAGTCCTAATTAAACTCATCTCGCTCTGAATCGAGCAGGTAGCCCTGACAGCGAAAGCCACGACCAGGGGACCTAAAGGCAGCCTTGGTAGGTGAGAGCAGCGACTAAGGGCCCTAATTTAAACAACCCTGCTAAGCGACAGCCACGATCAGGGACAGGATAGCCTCCGTAGCTACAGCGACAACTGAGGGCCCTAAGGAGCAGTCCTAGTTAAACTGAAATTTGCTCGAGTAAAAACCGACCCCTCACCAAGGTCCTAAGGAGAAGTCCTAGTTACACTGATCGGCTCAAGCCAGCAAAGGAGGTAGCTCCGGTAGCTACGGATGCGACCCGATGCCTGGTGGGTCATAAAAATGTCTCATCTCAGTCGTTTAATTTAGCCGAGTTAGTTCGTTTTGAGTCTTTATTATAATAAAATAAAATGGTTGGTTTTCATGATTAGGTGTCTTTTGCAGAGTTAGGTGTGAAATCGGTTAAAAATCAGAAATAGATGCATGAAGGGTATTTTAGTCATTTGGAGTCAAGAACATTCTGATAATTTGGCCAAGTTTAGTACATGGGTGAAAAATAGAGCCCAAGACGAGCCCATAGGAGAAAATGGAAGTCAATTCGGAGTTCGGACGAGGGAATTATGTGAAGTGAAAGTTGGGTCAACAAGTGGGACACTTTCGGTAACTTCTGGCTAGTGGGATAAGTGTGGCCGACGTGGCGCGACAAGAAGTGTGGATCATCTTTGTTCGTTGTTCTTGATAAGCATTGAAATGCATCCTAAGGAGGAGGATTCAAGACAACCCGTAGCAACTAACTTGCGTAGTCCCGAACCATATGTTTTAATTTTTGCCATCTAATTCCTATCAATATCATCCGACGCATGTCGTCCCTTCCACCACGTAATAGGTTACACTGAGCTGCACTAAATCATCGTCTTCACAACCAATTACCGGCTAGATGTCCTTTGATTTTACTTTTTCTAATTTAAGTCCCTAGAAATTACCACTTTAGCCCCTCCTTTTTGTCCCACTCAAATCTTAGCCTATAACTAATTGACAAGTGGCTATCTTTTCACAACAACTCCCACCAAAAATTCCAGATTTGCCCCCAATTGTACTAGTTGATTCCTTAGCCAATGCTTATCCATTTCTTGAGTAGAAAGCAACCCTAACTTCTTATTTTAACCCTTTTTCTCCCATTTTCTTTCAATTAACTCCTAAAACCCTAGCCATCAACCCATCTATAAATAAATCTCTACCTCTCTCATTTCTCTCTAGACTTAAAATCCCTCTCAAAAGGCTTCCTTCCCTAATTTCTAAGCCACTTCTCCTTCTATCTGAGAAACAAATCCCCACTCACAATAATAACCATTCAGATTACACAAAAGTATCACAACTTATTGATCACAACACATGGAATGAAGAGAAGCTCACTTCCACCTTCGATGCAACTACAATCAACTTAATAAAGTCGATTCCACTTATTGACAATCGCAAAGATCAAAGAAAATGGTCACTCACCAAATCAGGTAAGTTCACAGTAAAATCTATGTACAACTACCTTAATAATAGTCTAAACAGTCCACTCCCGAATAACCATGATTGGAACTTTATTTGGCATATCCCCACAGTACCCCGGATTAAACTTTTTCCAATGGAAAATTTGTACCAAAGCACTTATAGTGAGTTATAGAATAGGTAAATACATATATAACAATGTAAATTCCCCGAATTGTGACGAGATCGAAACAATAGAGCATGCATTACTGCATTGCCCTACAACTAGAAACATATGGTTCTATTTTAACATCATTGCAGATAACATAACATCAGTAACGAAGTGGACCTTCTCCTGGCAAGATGCACCAGATCAAAACAAAACCTCGAACAACACACACTTTGCTACAATCTTATGGATCATCTGGAAAACGCGATGTGACCATTGCTTCCAACACGAAATCAAAAAACTATAAACCGTACAAAACATGGTAATTACATTCTCGGAAACTCATAAAAATATTATACCTACTAAACAAAAACAACAAACCAATTGGCAACCGCCCCTGCCGAACCAGCTTAAAAATAATGTTGATGCATCTTTTACAAATAACCATTCGATTGTTGGACTAAGTCTCATAGTCAACAACTCTGAATCGAAGTTTATAACTGCCCACATTTCTACAATAAGATGCAGAACCAGCGAAGAAAGTGAAACGGTGGCGATCCTTAACAGCCTCTTATGGGCGGAATCTCAAAACCTCCAAAGTATGAGTGACAACATAAATGTAATAAAAAACATATCAGATCAATCTCATGAAATACAGTGGAAATCTACTATGCACATTCAAAAAATCCACGAAATGAAACACAGGTTTGACGCAGTTCAATTCCAATATACCAAGAGAAATCTTAACGTTCGAGCAGACAAGTTAGCCAAATGGGCTCGCAAAAAGAATCGATCCAAGACTTGGCATAATGTTCCGTATTTTCTTATTAATATGTATTGTAATAAGGTTTTAATTTCTTGTAATGACTCTTAGTTTAATATATTCGATAAGTTCAACAACAAAAAAATACAAACTAACTTATTTACCCACTTTTCTCTTTACCAGTAGTTTTTCTAACTCTCTCTCTTATAATTAGAAGGCATTCAAAACTATATTCCATGAATCTCTTTCATTAAGCAAAGGTAAAATTTCGTTTGCAAGTAATACTCCCCTTTGACAATCTCTTTTTTGTCAATTAATTTCTTTTTCACTTTTACAGGCAGTAAATAGCAAAACAATCATTTATTCACATAGATATTCTTATTCATTGACTTTTAAATTTTTAAGAACTTTTTTGATGTAAATTTAAAGGACATTGATCAATTGGTAGAAGAAGCTTACTAATGCTGCCTTAAACACTTTTAACTCACTACAGTGTCAACTACTATTTTTTGTATATGATCTTTGTCGTAAACCATGAGTTAGAAAAGGATGATAAGGCTGAGGAGGAACAAATTTACTCAAGAAAGAGAGAAAACACCATCTCCATATTTTTTTAGTGGTGTAATCCATGGTTTTAATTGCTTTAATTTTCTTGCAACCATAGTTTTTATACTCATTTCTTTAATTCATTTCTCTTATTTTTATTTTTTTTGAACAAATGTCTGTGGCATTCTACTGACATGGTCAATCCCGTCGTCAAACACATTTATGGACAAATTACAAGTTACTATAATCTATAACTGTTGTGGCTAACATACAAAATTATGGGTGTTTTGGTTGAGTAGAAAGAAAATTTTACATAATCATATCCTAAACAATTAATTGATCTTAGACTAGGTATCTCACGGGCCCTGCGGGCGCGGTCAATCCCGTCGAGCTTACACCAGTCGTGGTTGGAAAATTTAGTAGTAACTTGCAGAATGATAAGGAGGACACCGCTAAATGGACACTCACTAAATTAGGTAACTTCTCTATTAAATCAATGTATAATTATTTGAGAAATGGGAGTAATAGACCTATGCACGACAAAACTGAGTGGTTCTTCATTTGGAATATGAACACTATACCTCGCATAAAACTATTTCTATGGAAATGCTGTACAAACAGTCTACCAGTAAGGGACAAAATTGACAGGTATATTGGAAACATATACAATTGTACAAACTGTGACGAAAATGAAACCCTAGACATCACTACACTGTAACTATGCCAGATTAGATCTGAACAATTAACTACGGTTAAGCAATGGAAACAATTAGATGAGGAAACTACGACTTTATATGCAAAAATTCTATAGTTTATCTGGAAAGCAAGGTCCGATAATAGCTTTAACTCACCAAAACAAACTCCAATACAGATGATTAACCGTATCAACAATACGCCCACTACACCACTAAAAAATGAATCATTAATAACCAATAAATGCAGGAAAAAACCAAGGCAACAGCAATGGAGACCTCCATCGACACCTTTTCTCAAAATTAATGTGGATGCTTCTTTTATGCAACTGACAAAACCAGCTGGAATAGGGTGTATTATCCATGATGAAGAAGCAAATTTTATCATAGCCATCGCAGACACTGTGAGAGGACAAAATCCAGAAGAATGTGAAAGCTTAGCTATACACAACGGTATCTTATGGGCGATCTAACTTCAAGTCCAACATGTTCACATCAAAAGTGATAACCAAAACATCATCAAATACATCAATGATCAGAGTAACGGTTTACACTGGCAATCCAAACATATCATCTCAAAGTCACCAAATCTTCAGAAGCAGTTCACAAACATCATTTTCACTCATGCTCTCAGGGAATGCAACTCCAAAGCAGACGCTCTACCTGAATGGAGTAGAAATAATTGTCAGAAAAAAGTATGGAATGTAGTACCTTCTTTTATTTCCGTAAGTTAGTTGACTTTGTAAGAATTTTATGGTTTGCTTTATATATATCTCATCGAAAAACTACTTTTTTTCTTGTTGAATTATGAGTAACATGTGCATTAAGTAAAAGTATTTAGAGATATCCATGTGAGATAACAAAGGTGGAAGATTAGAGATATCCATGTGAGATAACAAAGGGGATGTTGTTTGTTTTAGTTTTTATTTCTTTCCTTAGCAATTTGGAGTAACAAAGCTGGAAGATTAGAGGGAGGATGAAGTTGTTCATCATGAAGAAAGAGATACTGCAGTTTGTTAGTGTGTAATGAGGATTCTTTCGCTCAAACTCGAAATCAAAAAGACTCAAAGCATAGTTGACATTAAGAAGAAAATCTCATCTCCGATCAACAACCTCAATCCACAAACTCATCAATTCTCCAACTTCTCCATTATTCGCTATGTTAGATGTGCAGTACTCTGAAATCCAAGAGATCATGGATTCTATTCATAAGGGTGGTCTTCATTACTAGTATGTAAAAAGTCTGTAATTATATAGTATAAATAAAGTATGAATTTTCTCTAGGTCTTTGTAATGGCCTTTAAGAGTCTTGGTATAGCCTTTTAGGGTTTTGCTATGGCCTTTAAAGGTCTTAGAGCATCTCCAATGCAACACTCAATCTTAGAAATTTTGAGTGCCACTTAGGATTTTTAGAGTTTTTTTCTTAAAATTCCTCTCCAATGCAACACTCTATTTGGATCTCTAAGATGACGTGTCGAGGGTGGAATAGAGATATCTCAAGAGGACACTCTAGAAATAGAGTGTCCTCTTGAGATATCTCTAATTGTCCAACTCATCAATATTTGATTTTCAACCAATAGAAATTGAGTCTTCTATATTTTCTAAAATAACTAATTATTTATTGACAAAAATAACTATGTCACATAAGTAAATAAGATAAGTTTAGAGTTTTGCATTGGAGACAAAAAAAAATTAATGATCTCTATTAAGGCCACCTAGGAGTGAGAATCTCAATTGGAACTTGACACATAGGATGAATAGAGATTTTTGTGAGTTTTGCATTGGAGATGCTCTTAGTATCTATAATTATGACAGTAAAAATGTTCTCTCAAATTATTATGATGTTATTTATTTTTGTATCCGCATAATATAATCAAAACCACGGAAGATGTTTGGATTTTACTCCTTCATTAACGAAATGAATATTTCTTTGGGGCCAATATTTTGCATCATAAACACCGAGACACATTTACTTACTGCTCCCAACAATTTGAAGATTATCTATCTCTGTATCTATCTGGGAAATATTCTTACAAAACTCTCCCTCTCCTTGATTAAGTAAATTAAGGTTCTCTTTATCAGTTAGGTTAGATGGATGATTCTTCTTCTTGGGCGGAACTTAATTACCTTTCTGGTTTCGGCAATCATTTCTCGTCGGAAGCCATTGCTGGAGCTTTACCTCAAGGACAAAATAATCCACTTGTTTGTCCTCTTGGTCTTTACGCTGAGCAGATTTCTGGCACCTCTTTCACTGCCCCTCGAAACCTTAATAAGAAAAGGTAGTACTAGTAGTATTACTTTTTTGTTTAATAAGATTGTTATTCAATTTTGATTTGATATTTGGGGTTCTAATTCTGATTCAGATTAGGGGCTTGTGTTTTGATTTTCATTAATGATTATGAAAATTTCCCTTTATTTGATCGATATGATATGATGATGCGGTTTAATCAAAATAAGAAATTCTTACTTGGGATATGGTTGAGTTCATCATGATTTCTTCCAACTGTTCCATTGATGATGGAAATCTCTCCACCACAACGAGTATGGGAAACTAGGGTTTTCTTCAGCATCTAAGTCAGGGTTGGTGCCAGATTATGTTGTTTCTTTAACAATATTATTATATGTTTTAGGAAATTTACTGAGAATTGAAAATCAGCATCTTCAAGATCATCAATATAACTCTCTCTCTTTCTCACCAATATAATGTTGTCTTGGTCTAATTTTTGTGCAGTTGGTTTTATCGGATCAAGCCATCGGTTACCCATGAGCCATTCAGAGCCCGTGTTCCTGCTCACAAAAAACTTGTGAGTGAATTTAATCAAAACACTAGTTCTGCTAATCCTACTCAGTTGAGGTGGAAGCCTGAAGAGATTCCAGATACGCCAACTGATTTCATTGATGGACTTTATACCATATGTGGATCCGGAAGTTCTTTCCTTCGCAATGGATATGCTATTCACATGTAATTGGTATTTTGTACCTGTTCTTTAATGCACTTGTCAAAATCGCTAATTATGATAATCTTCGGTAATGATCTTTAAGTTCATGTTAAAAGAAAAACCTTGTATAACTTCTCTTATGAAAAATCTATGTGTGGGTAAAATTCATACTTGGAGAGTACCGAACTGTAAAGCTAACTAGATTTCGTTTTTGTATTAGTTAAGAAACTTATTAATCAGTCGAACTTATTGAAAATAAGATTAAAGAGGAATGTAACTTGCTGAACATTGTCCACTTATGCCAAATATGGTAATCCTCCCACAATGAACCTAAACTAGACACTTCTTGAAACTTATTAGGGCAAAATGAGGTACCTATTAATTATCGTGATTTAGCTACCCTAACTCGTTACCTTTAGTTGGAGGCCTTTTACGCAAAACAGCTCAGTACTATCACCTTACATTCTATGCTGTACTAAATTCTAAGAATTAACTTTTAGAGCAATTGGATGGCAATGTATCAGCCTTGTTGTGAAGAAAATTCTATGATTTGATAATACTACCATTTTGAAGCTGCTAAAATTTGGCAAGTATGAAAAATGTAATTAAAAGTTCAAATAATCAGATAACAACAACATTTGGTGAAACTGTAACATGAACTAATTATTTGTAAACAAGAACAGGGAATTGGTATCGGGTAGCTAGTAAGCTGAAACCATATCAAGTTTTGGTTATTTCGTTGTTATCTGTGAAGCGTAAAAATACATCCTTCAGACTTTGCCAAGTCTTCGTCCATCATTATGTGGTTGCTTTTGTTTCTATGGTCAAGAGTTCAGTAATTGTCTGGACTTGTTCAGAAGAAATATGCTACAAATTATAGTGACCAGGTTACTGATAATACATATATGTTTATTTTATCTGAATGGATAGTTGAGAAGCTATTCAAATTGACCGTCAGATAAACCTTGTGTTCGTATAGGTATGCTGCTAACAAATCAATGGAAAACACCGCCTTTTGCAATGCTGATGGCGATTTCTTGATAGTTCCTGAAAAGGGAAGTAAGTAGATCTTATTTAATTTTATTTCTGGATTGAATATTTGAATATAACATTGTCTCATCCATGGAGTAAATTATTAAACCTCTTCCGTTAACTTCTCTTTGTTGCTATTGTCATTGAAACTTCTCAGGAAGACTATACTTTGGCTTGGTGGAGTCTGGACAAATACATTTTTCATATAGGATTATGCTTAACATGACCCATTAAATTCCCAAGTTTGAGAAGAAACTTGACAGTAGCAGTATATGTTTTTCTATAAGGTTTTCTTTAAATCTTTGACTTATTTGCGAAGGAACATTGACGGGTGACATACTATATATGACCATTTTGACTTGTTTTAGGGTTTCCACACAGAACAATTGTCCAGAAAACTGAACCTGAAGCCCAACCAATCACCTCGAATCTAGTGGTATCTTATCTACTTCATCTGTGCTTACATAGATTCTAGCCGCAGTTCTTGCTCGTTTAGATGTGGAAAGAACATTGAACGTGGTCATATTTTTCCCTTTTGTTCTCTCAGGAGACTCAAACAGAAAGTGCAAAATTTTTAAAATCATATGGGGGCTCAGCTCTTCCGGATTAAGTTTGTAATCATTTTATAGAGATCAGCTAAGTAACTAGCCAGGTTCTGATCGTGAACACCCTAAATATTAAACCTTGTAAGACTTGGACATTGGTTGAACCTTGACCTCTTCAACCTCCACCGCCTTCTGATCACAAGATGGAAGCACTCTGCTTCTTCATCTTATCAACTTCACCATTTTCCTGTGTTTATCTGTAGAATGAGTTAATGCACGTTCATTGGTCAGTGACTTAACCTCTAAGAATTTTACAATACACTCAATAATATCACCATAGTATATTCTCAATTATACATCTTATTGCTGAAACAGGGTTATGGATCACAACAGAATGTGGGAAATTGCATGTATCTCCGGGTGAAATCGTTGTCCTACCTCAAGGATTCCGATTCACCATTGACCTTCCAGATGGTCCATCACGTGGTTATATTGCCGAGGTTTTCGGTACCCATTACCAGCTTCCTGACCTTGGTCCAATAGGTATTGAAGTATATAAATATTGTTCATAGTTCCCTTTTAAGATTTGACAAGATATTAGCAAGTTAAGTAACAACTATAAATCATGTACTTTGATTATCTATTAGGTGCTAATGGTCTTGCTGCCTCAAGGGATTTTCTCGTGCCCTCTGCTTGGTATGAAGATAAAGCTCGTCCAGGGTACACTGTTGTACAAAAGTTTGGTGGTGAATTATTTACTGCAAAGCAAGATTTTTCCCCATTCAACGTGGTAGCTTGGCATGGAAATTATGTGCCATATAAGGTGAGATATTGTATTGATGCAATTTGGATTTCAGATAGAGAGGCTTAAGTGCTTGAAATCTTAGCTCTTGTTAAATGTTTGGGTTCACTTGTACACCTATTAAATTAGTTTATGACTAAAATGTTGCAATTATTATGGATGACTACAGTATGATCTAAGTAAGTTCTGCCCATTCAATACTGTCTTAATCGATCATGGCGATCCTTCGATAAACACAGGTAAGTATTAGGTAACTTTCTGTTTTCCTTACAACTTTGGTCTCTCTCTCTCTCTCTCTCTCTCTCTCTCTCAGGTTTGTTTCGTGTAAATATGAAATATTTCTCTTATGGATTTCAGTATTGACGGCACCAACTGATAAGCCTGGTGTAGCATTGCTTGATTTTGTCATTTTCCCACCCCGATGGTTGGTCGCTGAGCATACGTTTCGCCCTCCATATTACCATCGGAATTGCATGAGCGAATTTATGGGTCTAATTTATGGAAAATACGAGGTGATTCTCTATTAGTTCATTACTTTATACTTCGGTGCATAATTTGACTACTAAGCTTATCATTTATGAGATAATTGGCCTCGAAGTTCCTAACCATTTTACATCTGTCAGCAAATAGATATCCTTATCGAGCATATGGTAGACTCTTGTATATAGCAAAAAGCAGAGATAATCTTATTTGACATGATTGTAGGCCAAAGCGGATGGATTCCTCCCTGGAGGTGCAAGCCTTCATAGCTGCATGACTCCACATGGTCCTGATACTAATACGTTCGAGGTATAAATTTGTTCACAACTAAGGTGGAGTTGGCCAGCCCTTCGTTTTCTATGAAAATTAGGTCATTTGTGTTGAGCTTTTCTCGTTGTGCATTTTTAAAAAAAAACGTGGTACCTGTGTGTGATCAATTAGATCATTTCTGTTACAATTTTCCTGCGACGGTCCTGAAACGACACCGTGAAAAAAGTTTTCTCAGTGTTCCATTAGTGATTTTTTCAGTTTCATAGTTTTTTTAAATCGAAAAGAAGTTCACAGATTTAATACCCAAAGCGTTTTGGATACTTTGATTGCTAAGAATACAACCTGTATTTCCACATTCTATTTTTATTTGGATATCGAACCAAACAAGCTTCAACATCTCTCTCCATATCTCTCTCTCTCTAGCTATATGCATGTATATATATATCATTCACCAATTAACACCGAAAAACCTATGTTGCCAGGCGACAATTAGGGGTGGAAGCGATGCAAAACCATTCAAGATAACTGATACTATGGCTTTCATGTTTGAATCAAGTCTGATACCCCGAGTATGTCCGTGGGCTCTCGAGTCTCCTCGTATGGATCACAACTACTACCAATGCTGGATCGGATTGAAATCCCACTTCGAATGTGAAGGATCAGATGCTCACAGCAGCAAATAAAACAAGCACAAGTTTGGTTGATTCTCAGCCAGGTGGTAGCTCTGAGAAAACGAAAAATCCAGGCATTTGCTTCTTTGACACTTTAGATAGAATTTGTGTATAAAAACTTGTGAATAATGCTAGAAATAAGGAAGAATGTGGATGCTTCTTACTACTTAGCCATCTTTGTTTTGCATTTCTGTTATTGATCTTTCAGAGCAATGTTGAGTTACTATGGGATGTATAATAAATTAAAGTTGGTGTGGAAGATCATCAACTTTAGGTAAACGGTTTAGTTGAATTAATGTTAAAATAGATTCTTTTCATTTCAGTTACATTTAGTTCGATAAGACCCATTTCAAGCATCTTTGGCTTGGTAGTGGGGTTCAATCGATTTGTGAACCAAAACCGATTTGAGCCTACAATTTTTTTTACAGGAAAAACGGTCTAAAAATTCCAACTTTTCATAGAGAGAAATAGGTCTTGTGATTTTAAAATGTCAATGATTAGATCTCCTGGGAAGTTCATAAAACTTCCTCTGAGATTTGGAATAATCTTCAACACTTACTGAATCAATTGCTCGAGAGGTTCTTTGATCTAAAACGTCCTCTGAGATTTGGAATAATCTTCAAACGCTTTATTTTCAAACCTCTCATGCTAAGAAAAGATTACTCATGAAATAACTTCAAACAATAAGAAAAGGATCAGATACAATGTCTGCTTATTTAAGCAATGCAAAGTTAAACTTTGATTCTCTTACTGCTATCAATGTTAAAATCAGTGAAGAAGAACTGATTCGACATATTATGAATGGATTAGGAAGTGATTATGATAATGTGGTTGTTTTTCTTGAGAATAGAACAAATAACATGTCTCTTTCTGAGATCAAAGCCTCTCTTCTTAATCATGAAGCTAGATTGAGCAGGAAAAAGTCTGAATCTAAGGCAATTTCATTTCTTGATCCAAATACCTCCCCTGCTCTTTATGTTCAATCTCAAAATCCTTCTTACCATCACAATAAGAATAATCAACACAAAAATTCTACTACTCCATCTCAAAATAAGTACAAGAATGCTTCTCAAACTTCATGTCATACTCATGAAAAATGTCAAATATGTGTGTAGATGGGACATATTGCTAATAGATGCTTTTTTCGATATAAAACATCAAGAAACAGTGGATCACCCAACAATAATGCATCTTCTTCATCATCTACTACTCAAGTCAACTCAAGTTTTGCCGGTCTTCATATTGATCCTTCAATAGTTGAGTCTCATCAACAAACATTTATAGAATGGCTTCACGACACTGGAGCATCTTCACATACCACAACAGATCCCTCTCTTCTTTCTAACTCTGAAGAACTTCAAGAGAATCAACATATAATGGTTAATGATGGTCGAAAATTCTATGCTGCACACAAAGGTACATCTGAAAACCCTCTGATTCAATTTACAGCCAAATTAAATGATATTCTATGTGTTCCAACCTTAGCTAGAAATCTTCTTTTTGTGGCTAAGATTACTAAAGATAATGATGTTTCTGTTGAATTTTTACCTTGGGGTAATGAAATTAAGGACTTAAACTCAAAGACCCTGCTCCTTAAAGGGAATGTTGAAGGCAATCTCTATCCAATAAAGCTTCCTACTACTTCTGCCTTTTCTTTCAATACAATAACAACTCCTGCCTTTGCTCACTGGCATTCAAGGCTAGGACATCCAAGCAATAAGATTACCACTCTTTTGCAGTCACATGGGCATCTGACTTTACCTAAAGACTCTTCTCCAACAACTTGCACCTCTTGTATTCTAGCAAAGAGCAAAAAGCTGCCTTTCTCACACTCAAGAAGAGTTACAACTCAACCTTTAGAAATGTTTCATAATGACATTTGGGGTCCAGCTCCTGTGACTTCTAAGTCTGGTTATAGATATTATGTTTTGTTTGTGGATAATTACTCTAGATTCAATTGGATTAATCCTTTAACTTCAAAGTATATGGTAATTGAATGTTTTACACACTTCAAAATATTGAATGAAAAGTAATTTTCTTCATCTATAAAAGTGTTTCAGTGTGATGGCGCAAAAGAATTAACTATGGGTACTTTTAAACAATTTTTTAATTGAAAATGGTATTACTCTTCATATCTCCGGTCCTCATACCCAAGAACACAAAATGGGTTAGCTGAAAGGAAGCATAGACACTTGAAAGAAATGGGTCTTGCATTGTTATTTGGGTGAACGGTGAGGCCAATTTACCTAAAGCTTTCTGGTTTGAAACTTTTCTCACTGCATTGTATCTTATTAACAGACTACCAAGCAAGGTTATAGACTTATAGGTATGTCTTCTCCTTTTGAGTTACTATTTCACAAACCTCCAGATTATACTTTACTTAGAACTTTTGGTTGTCTTTGCTTTCCTCATCTAGTTCCTTACAGAGAGGACAAACTGTCACCTAAATCAAAACCATGTATATTTTTGGGTTATAGTACATTTCACAAAGGATATAAATGTTATGATCTTATTACTGAGAAAGTATATATATCAAGACATGTTACCTTTGAAGAAAAAGTATTTCCTGATAAAAACATTCCAGCCTTTCTTCAATGTCCTGAATTTTTTTCTACTATTAACCTACCTATGGACATCAATATACCATTAAGTTCTCCTAATATTCCTATTCCCTCAGAACCTTTATCCTTATCAAATCAGCCTACACCTATTCATTCAACTTCTAACACACATACTAGCTCTAATGGTCACCTAGATAATTTATTGTCTCTCCCTTGTCAAGATTCTGTTGAGAATTCTTCTTCCTCTTCTTCTGAATCAGGACAAGTTATTCCTTCTAAGACTCATAAAATGACTACTAGATTGAAGGCAGGAGTCATTAAGTCTGCATTATTTGGAGACTTCATTGCCAACTTGGTGACTCAAGTAAAAGAACCAAAAACTATCAAGCAAGCCATCTCTGATCCCTTATAGTTTCAGGCTATGAAGGAAGAGTTTTGTGCTCTTCAAAAGAACAATACATGGACTCTTTTTCCTTATGAAAGTCATATGAATGTGCTTGGGTGTAAATGGGTGTTTAAACTTAAACAAAAATCAGATGGCTCCGTTGATAGATATAACGCAAGATTGGTGGCAAAGGATTTTCACCAACAAGAGGGTATAGACTTCAATGAGACTTCTAGTCAAGTAGTAAAAATGGCTACTGTGAGAACTACATTGACTGTAGCAGTAACTTGTAATTGGCACATTAGACAACTAGATGTGTCTAACGCTTTTCTTCATGGAAATTTGAAAGAACAAGTACACATGGTACAACCTCCTGGCTTTGTTGATAAAGCTCAACCCTCAGCTGTTTGCTTACTTCAGAAATCGGACTTAAACAAGCCCCTAGAGCATGGTTTGAAAATTTTAGCTTATATATGTAACAAATTGGATTTAAAAGAGTTTGACAGATAATTTAATGTTTGTTCTTCTAACATCTAGAGGATTCTGTACTTCTTTTATATGTGGATGACATTATCTTAGCTGGTTCATATGAACATTTGGTTTCCTCTTTGATTGATGACTTAAAACTTCACTTTGCTATCAAAGACTTAGGTCCTCTGAACGATTTCTCGGGTATTGGTTAAGCAAATGGGAAAGGATAACTCTCTATTTCTGACTCAGTCCAAATAAACAGTTGATCTTCTTTAAAAAGCAAATATGCTCTATTGTAAACCTATTGATACTCCTGTTTCGTCAAAACCAAGATTATCTCAACATGACGGAACATCCTTATCTAATCCTCAGGATTATAGAAGTATTGTTGGTGCTCTTCAATATCTTACCAATATTATTCGACCTGATCTTACTTATGCAGTCAATTATGTCTATGAAGTCATGCAAAAACCCTCTGATCTTCATTGGAAGGCAGTTAAGAGGATTCTTAGATACTTGAGCGGATCTTTGGGGTCTGGAATCACTATCAGACCAGCTATATTATCTCAAATGTCTACACTGATAGCTTTCTCGGATGCTAATTGGGGTGGTTGTCCTGATACAAGGAGGTCAACTACTGGGTTTTATACTTTCCTTGGCCCTAATCTTCTCTCACGGAAACCGGAAAAACCACCTACTGTGGCAAGGAGTTCAGCTGAAGCTGAGTATACCCATGGCAGTAGCAGTTTCTGAACTGTTATGGCTTTCTTATGTAATGGAGGAACTGGGCTTCTCTGTTCCTCATCTACATTTAACGACAGATAATTTAAGTGCTCACTCCTTCACTCATAATCATGTATTTCACGTCAGGAGTAAACATATTGCTCTTGACTATCATTTTATCAGGGAGCTGGTTGCTGCTGAGAAGCTACATCTCTTTTTTGTTCCCTCTAAACATCAATCGGCAGATATCTTTACAGAAGGACTTGTCACATCTCCTTTTTTGACTCTTAAAAGCAAGCTTATGCTTTAAGACATTACAAAAGCTTGAGGGGGACTAATATATGACGTTTCCGTTATAAGTTAGTTATGAAGGGAGTTAAGTTAGTTACAGTTAGTTAGGAAGTTTGTTAGTTGTTATTAGTTTGTTACAATTCAGTTTTTCATCTTCTACTCTTCCTAACTTGTAATCTATAAATACTAGATGAATGCTCAATAATAAGATAACATCATTTCTACCATTTCAATTCTCTTATAGTTTCCCCTACCTTTGAAATCGGTAGGATCGTCCCACTGAATTTGAGTCAAACACAAGGTGGAAGTGCTTTTGAAAGGGGGCATTTTAAACTTAGGCGCGAACAACAGAGAGATAAGAATAAACTCTTGCACAAATCCTACTTGTGGCCCAAATCCCATTATTAGCCCATCGTATGTGTTGTTGTTAAAAACAACCCAACCATTTTGCTTAGGCTTCAATTTTCTGTGCAAGTCTTGCATAGGTTTGCAGTTCTACACAAGTTTGTAAGGTTGGCAAAGGTTTCCACAAGTAAAGTTTGTACAAATCTGTATTTGTTTTGAACTTGGTTTGCAAGGGTTTATTTTCAACGCACAGTAGTACTTACATAGGTTTGTATAAGGAGTGAAACCTAAAAATATATTGGAAGGAGATGCCAAACCTATTGGATGAAGAGCTCACACCTAAAATGTATATTGACTTGTGTTTTCAATTATGAGAATATTGAACTTTGGCCTGATTTCATTTTCTATTTCTACCAAAAAGTAAAAAATACAGTTGTCTATTTTTATTTTTACTAGGAAGACAAATATAGTATGGTTTATTGTGGATAGATATTCATTTTCTTCCACATTGTTGGTTTTGTTTATAAATAGAAAAATAACGATCTTTTGGCAATTAATGAAGAAGAAGAAGGTAATGGCTTATTGAGCCAAAATAATATTCAGAGTAGGTAAAAGAAACGTAAATATTTCATAATTACTATTCAAGTCAAAACATTTCTAAAGACTAACGTATCTTTTTTGTAACTCATTATTTTATTTTATTTTTAAATTTTAAATATACAACTTTCTCATCAGATTTAGAAGATCGACAAAAATTATCTATTTGGGAAAGACTTCTCATCATATTTCTAGCGAGATCCATTTTCACCACTATTTTAAAAACAAAATAAACCTTAGAAAACCGACAATTTTTTCATCTTTTTGTAAATCCGGTTTATTAAATCAAATAAATTCAAGTAGCAAATCAAATCAATTCCATTTGCAAATTTTGCAAGCTCAAACTTGAAAAGTTTGAAGAGGGAACACATCCATTAAGAAATCACTCAAAACACATCTAACAAATCCATTTAAGTCCAACACAAATACACAATGAACAAACATATTCATTAATAAATTTTCTAGAAATTCGTCCAGAAACAATGAACAAACTTGTCCAAAACCCATTAAGAAATTGTCCATACGCAAATTGCCAGGAAACTCGTCCAAAACAATGAACAAACTCCATTAAGAACTCGTCCATTAACAAATACATTAAATACTGTATGTCCACTCATACTAACCTGCATTAAAACTCATACTTATTAAAGTTTAACATCGACAGTAATGAAGTGAGTTTCAGTTATCTCTCAAATAATGAAGCATCAACGATCAAATGATGAATTTTCCTTGTGTGATCTGATGAAACAAAGCCTCTTAAAGACTCAGAAACCACTATGTTGCTCAAGTTAGTAAGGTGTTTTTACAGTTAAAAGAAATAAATTCAAAATCTGAGTAAAAAAAATGAGTCTTTTTTCTTGCGAGGGTGAACATGAAATGCTTATATAGGTTCGATTGATACTTGATGGGTCACGATACTTGGGTGAGATGATCCGGTGATAAAACACCGACTTAGATGAGAGCCACGTGTTGATGGTCGTTAGGAGAATAATATCCCATAGATGCGTATCTTTTGACATTGACATATCCTTTGTTAGTTAATGATCCGTGCTTAGCAAATGGGTTTTTGGCATGCCTTAGTTTTCCACGTCATATAAATTTTTTCGGACTTTATATAGAGCTCGGGCAAACCGAGCTTAATATCACATGAGTGCGTGTCTTTTGAGATAGACATATCCTCTGTCAGTTAACAGTTCATGCTTAGAATATGGGTTCTTAGCATTGCTCTATCATTCCACGTCATATAACCTTGTACAGGCTTTATACAAAGCACAAGTACACCAAGTTTAATTGCTTGTTCTCTCTCTCTTCTCAAGACCTTAGTCCAGGTCATGACTTAGGTGGGGTAAATCTTAACTCAGTTCCACCTTCCTGTGCCTCTAGGTAATGTGAGGCTTAAGTTGCCGACCTGATTTCCACAAGCCTCCTTTGATGTTCTAAGATCCAGAGAATATTTTTTTAACAAGGGCTGACCTGATTTATCTCGAAGCTAGAGCCGAATTCAAAGCGCTTAGTAAACTCGTGCCGACCTCCCATGTTTGGGCTCCGGTGGCAGGGTCCCGTCGGATCCGGCTCCCTGATGATTTGGTAATGACCAGATTTGGCTCAGCAAGTATCTAACGAGAATAGTTCAACAGAAAAAAAAGTATCTAAAAGAGAAAAAATAATGTGCGACGCCGAGCGGCAAAGGTACTGGTTTTGGTGGAGTGACTGAGAGGACCGAATAATTCGGTAGCAATTCACGATCCAAGCGGGGATATGTGGTGCCATAGAATTAGAAATCTCCTCCATAAATCGAGAACCCACAAATCGGTTGGCAGCCCTAATTGGTCCGTCACTCTCCACTCCCAAGTCCCAAACATTGAACTGTTACTAATAAACCTCTCTCTGGTAAAACTTCACGTCTACTACTCTTAAATTTAGTGACTTAATTTGTAGCTCAATTTCCAGAAGGGAGACGAAACCCTTATTTCAGTTCTCTTTCCTTCTCTCTCTCTCTCTCTCTCTCTCTCTCTCTACATCTCCGTTCAATCAACCTTCATTCATATACTGTTTTCTTCTTCTTCTGGTTCGTATCAATTGTTGAAAGAAATGACTGCTGTTACCGGAAATGCAAGTGACGTTGAAAAGCTCTACGAGTATGGTGAACGTTTGAATGAATCTAAAGACAAGTCTCAGGTTCTTAGTTTCCTCTTTTTCTTCCTCAAATTTAGGTTTTTTTTTATTTTACTCATTTCTAGGGTTTATTCAATCTCTCTCTCATTATGTAAATTGCTTTGTAACGTTTTTTGTGCTGTTACTGGTTTTAGAATGTAGAGGATTACGAGGGTATAATTAGAGCAGCTAAAGGAAGTATAAAGACTAAGCAATTAGCAGCTCAGCTCATTCCTAGGTTTTTCAAGTTCTTCCCTAGTCTCTCCAGACAAGCTGTTGAAGCTTATTTCGATTTGTGTGAGGAAGAGGAGCTTGGGGTGAGTGTCTTTATTTCTTTCTTCATATTGTAGATGAAGAAGTCTAATTGTTAAAACTTCAAGGGTTTTCTCAATTTTTGCTAGAGATGAGTAGTAAAAGAACTTTTTGTACACAATGTGTTGAATTTTGCAAAATGTTGCCCAAGTTTTTGTCGCCATTAAAGTGTTCGATGTATGGGGAATGGGTTGTCTCATTCTATGATTATACTGTATTGCTTAGCTTCTGTAAGGTGGATTGTAAATTTAGTCAATGGTCATTTGCTTGTTCTTCTTCATCTTGGTTCTTATTGGTCTGTCTCACATTTATACGACCCACAACTGATATATTGCCAAATATCACCTATATATATGTATTTCCCTTGTTAATATTTAAAAAAAATCCAAAACCGACTACTTTTTTAGTTTATTTGGAACTTTCAGCAAATGCAGGAGTGTGCCAAACTTGCGTTGACCAAGGCCTGGTCAATGCCTAATAGCTTCCATAAGTTAGGAGATAATAAAGTTATATAATCGATTTGAGTAGGCCTTTCATTACTGTTTCTTGCATTTATGACTCGGATGAACGGCAAAGAGGGCTGAGGGCTAACCGTTAATGTGTTTATTCTAAGAAGGTTTTAATGGTTGACTGTTATAATTGTGTCTTTAGTTGATTAGTTATTTTACTCTTGTTGCAAAATTAACTCCAGTCATAAGATCCTCTTGTTGCATTGATGGCAGGTGAGAGTACAAGCCATTCGTGGACTTCCTCTCCTATGCAAGGATCAACCAGAATATGTGTCTAAAATAGTGGATGTGCTTGGACAACTACTTACAGCTGGTAATCGAAGCATTCAGTTGTGTGGTGTAATTATTTTTGTTTTCTATTTCTATTTTAACTGTTTTGGTTTTCGTGATTATTCTAGATGAGAATGTGGAGCGTGATGCGGTGAATAAAGCACTAATGTCATTGTTGAGGCAGGACGTAAAAGGTAAATTGTTTTGTTGCTGATAAAAAAAAATCCCGTTAACTGGTAGACTAGTATGTGATATGTAAATTTTGTTGCCTCTCTCTCTCTCTCTCTCTCTCTCTCTCTCTCTCTCTCTCTCTCTCTCTCTCTCTCTCTCTCTCTCTCTCTCTCTCTCTCTCTTTCTCTCTCTCTCTCTCTCTCTCTCTCTCTCTACATATATATATATATATAACCCTTGCCGACCGGCACAAACATTTCTATCAACTATGTTAAGTGACGGGAGTATGAGAAAATATATTTAACCTTAAACGTTTTGATGTCTATTGTCAAAGAAAAAGCCCTTCAGCCAAATCGATTGTGAGAGGGATCAATTGAGTCATTCCGAAAACTCTAATTGCATAGTAACAAAAAAGAAGCAAACTTTGAGATCGTGCATATACCACACCAATATTTCAACTAAACATATAGGCTTAATACCCAATCTAAGAAACGAGGGAATTGTAACAATAAAAACCTGAAGTTTCGATCAAAAGCAAGAGAGAGGTAAAAGAATACAATATCTGAAAAATTTCTGATTAAACTTTAGCTAACTGAGTTTCCTTTAGCTTCATGAATGAATCCTAAACTACATCAAAAACTTGAACAAGCTCTGTATCGGAAATATGAAGAACTTGATTCCCTTTGCTTCTGACATGAATTAAGAATGAATCGGATACCGTGTCATCAATAAACACTAAACTTCAGTGAAATACTGAATACGCTAAAACAATTAAATTCTGTTTAGAAAAAAAATGAGAAAATGAGAGAGAAAACTGACCATAAAGAAGATAGAAGGATGGGAGAATCTACATGCATTGTAAGGTTTAAAATGGATTAGTGAAAAAAGAGTTGAAAGGAAGTGGAAGCATCCAACCAGCTGGGTTGCTAGAGAGAAAATGACGGGATAAGAGATAGCAATGGGGAAGAAAGAGTTAGACTTTTGAAAGTGAAATGGGCCTGGAAATAGAGATGACATGGGTGAGTAAATCTCAACCACTACATGGGGAGAAGGGCAATTTCAAATAGGGCATCTTTGAGAAGATGCTTTTTTTTTCTTGTAATATAACCCTTGGTTGATTTGTAATACAAATCGAAGCCATCTAACTGTAAGAAATTATATCTCCACCTTTAAACATAAGTTGGGGAGAGCAAATCCTACCCATTGAGAGGAGGGAAATAGATACCCTGCTCTCTTATTATATAGATATATATAACCTCGTTACTGGTTTGCAATCATTTTCTTAACCATGCTTTTGCGCCTGTGGTCTATGGCAAGTTATCTAAAGGACACTTTTTGAATATTTTCATGTGTGTACCCATTAACTGCTGAATTGTCTTACTCTTCCATTAGCTTAAATGAGAGTGAGCCCATGTTTGCTAATTCTGTCGAGTATTTTTTTTTTTATTTCATTGACCTGGTGTTAATTCACATTTATTGTGTATATTCTCTTTCTGGGCCTCCTCAATCAAGTGGCTGGATTATCGGGCAAGAGTATTTGAGTGGCCGATATGGCCAAAAAAATAAAATTGAAAGGAGTATCCATGTTATATACTTAATTGCAATATATTAAATCACCCTCTTTGTGCACCTCTGATGGTAGAAGTTTTCATTGCAGCCTCTCTGTCAGCCTTGTTCAAGCATATTGAGAACACTGAGGAACCAATTGCTGATGAAACTCTTCGTGAGAAAGTTCTTAATTTCATTAGGGATAAGGTGGGAACCAATCAAATAATAAGTATCAACTATCCTGATTGTTAAAGATTAGTTCTAATGTCAAGTGATATCTATATTAGGTGTTTCCTTTGAAAGGTGAACTCTTGAAGCCTCAGGAACAAATGGAGAGGCACATAACTGATTTGGTGAAAAAGGTTGGTTGATGAATACTTTCTTTTAACGGAGATTTAACTCTACACTCCCTTGCCTACTACACATAATATGTATATATATATATATTCAATGTTCTAAAAAACTTTCAAGGTGTACGCCTCGAAGCGAGGGGGTCACCAGAGGCCTCGACGCGTACGTATTTGAACTCAAAAAATAAAATTTGGCATCTTAAGTAACTTTTTATTTTTGAGTTGTTGGACAACACAAAATAATCGGATTTTGTTTATTAACTTTATACTATGGTAGTAAAGTAAAGTAAACTATGTTATGTTTTTCACATAATTGATAGCAATTAGTTTTAAAAATAAATAAATAATTGATAGCAATTACCATACAAAAAAGTAGTTTACGCCTTTTACGCACCGAGGTTTACGCCTTGAGGCGCCACCTCGCCTTGTGAGATTAAACCGCCTCGAGGCCTAAAAACGTATTTTAAAACATTGTATATACTTATATAAAGAAGTGTAGAACATGATGACTTGTTGGTTATATATTGTATCACCTATCCCAAATTATTTGTAATGCAACATAACTGCTCATTCAACTCCCATGTTATTGTAATTTTGGACTCAAACTCAGAATGGAAGACAACCTTACTATGATATTGCAGAGTTTGCAAGATGTAACTGGAGGAGAATTTAAAATGTTTATGGATTTCTTAAAAAGCCTAAGCATATTTGGAGATGGCACACCACCGGAGCGCGTGCAGGAACTTGTTGAGATTATTGAAGGACAGGCAGATCTCCATGCACAGTTCAGTGTAAGTGTCAGAGTGTCATCTTCATCTCTGAGATGCATTGTCATTCTTCAAACCTCTCACTTTTTTTTGTAGTGTTTTAGCTTTTTATAGGTTATCTATTGATACTCGGAGGATGATCACTGTTATGTTTTCCAATGTTCAAGGACATTAGTGAGCAAAATTGTGTAGGTCTGCTAGGCTTCATGTCCGATAATTGGGTTTTGGGTATCAAAAAATGTTAAGTCATTTTCTGTATTAGTTCTTAGGTGCCTTAATATTGAATTAAGCTTTTAGTTACGTTTTCAAAGGCTCCCCCCCGCGGCTGTGTGATGGTTGTAAAAGGCTCTATTTTATATTTTAGGCACCAACCTTAACTTATAATGAACCACAGTCAACGTTCATATTCAATGTCTGGTTGTTCAAACAACTATATTTTCTTATATAGTTGCACCGTATATCAAGCTAACTAATTTATGCTGTACATAATGTATATTGAGTATACCATATTCTGTACATGGATTATATAGTCACGTATATTATGATATAGTGGAAATACCCGCCTCACTACTCTAGTTTCAGACAAGGTAGTGCTTGGGAAAGAGAGGAGGCACAGGATGTATACACTATATAGATAGATTTGCATGGTTATTACCTACCAGTCTATAGAATATTGCCATTGGTGTGCAACATACATGATATATTAGTCAATCAAATAATCTGATTAATGAAGCAATGATATATCTATACAAAAGGAGGTAGGTGTGGACGTCCCCCCTCATCGGAGATGTTATAAACTTATAACTAAATTTTTATTCATCTTTTTGATATAACTAGGTCATACAATACAAGGCTATGATACAGCCATATACTGTTTTTCTTTTGAATGGTTGGAATAAATGAAAGAAAAAATATGGTGATGCAGGCGCATAACGCGTGGGACCACGTTCACGCGTGCCCACGACCCAGTCGGCTACATTAGTGGTCCTAGTTAGTATAGGATTAAGAAGTTACCTTAAATTGATATTTCTTTTATTTAGGAGTTTCTATGTTTTAGTTTCTTTAATATTTAGGAATCCTAGTTTGAGTCTATCTAGGAAAGTCTATTATCCTATAAAAGGAGGTCTAGTCTATTTTGTTATTCATATTGAAGAGAAAAACCATTGAAGTTAATACAGTTTTAGTTTATTTACAGTTTTCTTTACCGTTCTTCGTTTATTTTCTTGTTCTTATTTTAATTCCGCTGCGTCTACATCATATAGTATTACTGCCCAAGCAATTAAAATCACGGGCCACCTGACAGAACATTATGGACCTATTGTTTCTATAATGGCCTCCCAAAAAATAGCGAAGTCAAGATAAGAGTACTAGTTCGCCCTTTTGTCCTCCACATTCCAAAAACACAGATATGATTTACATCTTCGATGCTTTTCTCAGAATTGACCTTGCTGCTTTTATTAATAGCATTATTTTTCTCTTCCATACTGCCCAAAACATGGCCTCAGGAGTTATTCTCCATATCTTCCTTCCTTTTTTAGGTAATGTAACAGTCCTCCAATAAACAAATACATCTTGTGTAGCTGTGGGAGATATCCCCTAATATTGAAGCATGATAAGAAGAAGGCTAAAGTAATGCTACAATGTATGAAGAGATTCAGTTCATTTTTTTGCACAAACTGCATCTATTTGGCCTCGTGGATCACCTTTTGATCAATTGATCCTCTGTTGGGAGTCTGCCCAGGATGGCTGCCATATAACAAAGCTCACCGTGGGTGGACTGTTTCCTTTCCAAGTTTGAAACATGATTCTGTCTTGAACAGCTGGGCCTTGAACATATTTGCGATAATAGTTTCTCACTTCCTCCTCCCCTTCCTTCAGTTTATACTTTGTCTAGATCATCTGAGATTTGAATGTAGTTAATAGCCAGAAGGATAGATGATAGATCCCTAATCTTCGACTTCCCAGTCATTTAGGTTCTGTCTAAGAAGAATGTTCCACTCATTGTCATCTATTTGATTCACATGGTCTGACACGTAACCATCTTTCTTGGTGGCAACGATAAATGGTGTAACCAGCCCAATGATTCTCCTTTCCTGATAATTTATCTTAGTACCATCGCAAACAGCCATGTGATGTTTTGATATGAGCAAGTCATATAGTCGTCGAACGCCACATCTTAACATGGTCACCTCACACCCAAAAAGGTGCTAAGTTAGATCTTCGTGGCTCCCAAGGTATAAAGCAGAGCTTTTAGATCAGGGAAAGTCACCTTTGTCATAGTTTACGGACTCCTTCCCAATCCTCGCGCCTCTCCCACTTTTGGTTCTAATGCTTCTCTTCTATCCTCCCCACACTTTTTCTATTTGAACAGTTCTAGATGTACCGACCTGTACATACATATTCACTCTATCATGATGTAATTATAAATACTCAAATCGACCGATTATTTTGAATGCCGAGTTAATATTTCCGGTATCACAAGACAAAATTTAAAATGACAAGTTGGGCGGTTGTGATTCCACCACATCATTAGAAATTTTGTTTTCATTTTGTCTACTGAATATTTTGTGTTAATAAAGTTGGAGCATACCACAATAATATTACTAGTTCGTTTATTCAGTAATGCTCAAGATTCCCTTAAAATTGTACTGCAGGTTTCTGATGGTGACCATATTACCAGGCTAATAACCTGCCTATACATGGCTCTTCCTTTTTTTATGGTATGCACATTTTTATTATACAATTTTTATCCACTTTTATCTACATAGAATTTTATTGTTTGATGTGATGGCAAACTTGTAATCCTTGTTATTTTCCACAGAGGGGCGCATCGAACAGCAAGTTTATTAACTACTTGAACAAACACATTATACCTGTATTTGAGAAGGTGAAGGTTTTTCTAATCTCCTTCGCTGTTATGATTTAACTTGCCTTCACTTTATTATCTCTTAATAGGGTTATTGTTTTTCAAAGGGGCATGACTTTCTGTTTATTGAAAAGAAGAATTATATCGAAATTAAGGATGCAAAGTATGGAAAATTTTGTAGCCTGAAGAACTACACTTCATTCCCTTTTACTGCTAATTCAGTTTTTTAGAAACTAAAGAAAACAAAGCCATTTTCCTGTGACACCAGGAAGTACTACTGATTAATTGACTGCTATACTGTCTCGCCACCATTGCTTGAACTTTCCTGATATTGCGATAGAAATCTGACAAAGAAAAGACTAGCTTGTGTGGATCTACTGATGAGGTGATTCCCACGATTATCTGAAATTGATGATTTTGATCCAAATGTTGTTCGCTTAAGCAGATGGTGGCTAAAAACTGTCTACAATTGGATCAGTTACTTAGGCTAAAAAAGCTTAAGCATGTCTGATGAAGCTTGGGAGGATATATTGTGCAACACATCTCCACTATTGTTCCTAAGCTTTGGTCTGGATGTAGGATATAGCAGAAAAAAGGTGTTTTGGCATCATCTGCCACCTTGAACTAGAGTAAAGTGAATCAGATAAGATCAATTTTGCATGTGCAGTCGAATGTGAGGATTGTTAGTGTTAGTTGTCTATCCGGATTTATTTTCAGGGTCGAACTAGTGTGTCGTATGCCTAAGCAACTAGGTTCTAGCATGACATTTACATGTGACGGGAAAGTGCGATTGCCATACCTTTCTTTTGTTCTCTTAAAAAGGCCAGCATACTTTAAGGGGTATGACTCCATGTCTCGAACCCGAGACCTAGAGGGTGGAAACTAACTTGGTAATCACTCCAGCCAAGGGTTGTTGACAATTTCTGTACTATCTTGTTCTTAGTCAAACTCCGTTTGAGCACAAGTAACAGTATTAGTAACAAAGATCATATGGAACAGTGTTTCAGAATACTGAATCTTGGTAACTAGGCCTTCCCCTGGTTGGGGCGTGGGTCCCCTTCATTCTTTACAAAATGGTTCCTACTGCCATCTGCAGTGGGATGGCAATTCGTAAAAGAGGACTACCATCTTTATAGATGACAAATTTGACACATTATTGGTGGAAGATAGCAAGATTAGAGTTCGAATTTTTCATTGGTTTACCTGTTATTGATGAGCTCAGAGATATATCATGTTTGATACTTTGGATCGAGGAATCAAGCAGCAACTAAATTATTGGCTCAGTCTGTCCTTATTTTAACTTTTGAGTCGGTTTTCTCTTTAAAATTCTCTTGTTTTAGAATTACATGAAGCACTTTCTCGTTGAAATATATGTATATTTAGTTAGAAAGTTAATTTTGTCCCACTGTGTAAACAACTTCTGCTGAGATTTTGCCTACTTTCTATTTTAAAGTCTAAGGGAAAAAGTTTTTGCTTTTCTTGTAATGAGTGAGTGCCGTCTCAGTATTTCTACATATTTCTCAAGCAGTAAGCTGCTGAAATGTTTGTAGAAGTTATCTGCTTTTTTGCTTGTTTATATGGAAAATCAATATGTTTAGGCTATTCCCGTTTTTGTACTCAGTAGTAAGGAGTGAAGAAAAGCATATAAGACTTACTGCAAGGGTATATAAAATAGATTTTGTCTTGATATGTAAAAGGCGATAGAGAAGTAGACTTAGCGCTCTTTGAGTTATCTGTTATCCGACAATGGCAATGTATGCTGCATGCTATGTTTAGTATTTGAGTCATCGTTATGTCTGGCTCCAGTTTTTTGTAATGTGCTTCATTTGCTCAACTCATCTCATGTCTAAAATTTGTGATTTCTGAGTTATTTAAGTTTTTGTGTCCTTTCAGCTGCCTGAAGAAAGAAAACTGGACTTGCTCAAGAGCCTTGCTGAAAGTTCACCTTATACAAGTCCTCAGGATTCACGCCAGCTTCTTCCATCAGTTGTTCAGCTTTTAAAGGTACCATGTGCCGGTGTCTTAATTTGCAATCTGCATCATTTGAAAAAAATGTGGTCATGGGGGCAATGAGCCCTTCGGTTTTTTTGTGGCCCACATTTGATAGGTCCAAAGGTCGTACGTACTCCACGTCACTCGTAAAAAAAAAAAAAGGTTTAGACTCAAAGAAAACCACACCTAAGGGGTTGTGTAAGAATAGCCCCAGGTCGACAATGTGCAGTTTCATGACCAACTAAATAATATCTATGGCCTCTCTAATCATTTGCAGTTGGTTTTGATTTTGATGCCCACAAAAGCGTAGGCCTGTATATTATGCTTTTGGTCATGAGTGTACCCTTTGTCTTTGTGGGATTAGTCTCGCATATTTGTTGCGTTCTTAAAGAATTAAAGTTGTAAAAGATCTAGTTACATACTTACATTCAGACTAGGAATTTGTAACTTGTGAATACATTCTTGCCTGACATTTTATTTGGTTTCTGATTTCTTGTTCATACTTCACAGACATACATGCCACGAAGAAAGACTGGAGAAGAGATGAACTTTACATATGTTGAATGCTTATTGTACACCTTTCATCATTTATCTCATAAGGTAAATTTTTATGGTCCCTCTTTTTCTGGAATTATTTTCAATCTAAGATAGTGGATTAATCCTTTCAATCTGTCACCATGCAGACTCCTAATGCCACAAATAGTCTCTGCGGCTACAAGATAGTGACTGGTCAACCATCAGATAGGCTTGGGGAGGATTTTTCGGATAACTACAAAGATTTCACTGAGAGGTAACTTATTTCATTGTAAATTGTTTTTATCCCGCGTGATTCTGCACTAACAGTCGCTTTTTTTTAATAGTTTGATTGAATTAAGAAAAGGGAAACGAATTTACAAACCCCTAGAGGTTAAGAAAGCGAAAAAACATTACAAGAAGAAGATAAAAGCATCCCAATTCTCGACCATATCCACAAAAGAATAAATCTTAACTCCCGGACTGGATCTGCTCCAATGGAGCAGGAAGCACTTCGCAGAGAAGATGACATGCTCTGCTGAACGATATTTGTCGCGAAAGATGACCTCATTCCTGGCCTTCCAAATGGCCCAAATGATGGCTTTAGGAATTAAGTTTATGATTAGCTTTTTCAATTTAATACCTTGCCAAGCCAGCAACAGATTTGGGACCTGAGCTGGGGTAGACCAAGCTAACATCAGACTCGAAATAAAGTACTGCCAAACTTTGTCGGTCTACTCCCAATGAACAAACAAATGAACTGTCTGATTTATACCTAAAGGAAGGGCGAGTGACCGACCTGGGTTTGAATATTAAAGGCTCTTGTGTCGAGTTACTACCTGCTTGGGATGTACTGGAAAAGATGAAATAAATGAACTGTCTGATTGCTAATCACATAGTGTTTGGGCCTGATCCAGGGACAATGGAATTGATGCTTGATTTAAACAGGGGAAATAGTCCTATCTTCAGGGAAACTTGTGGATAAATAATGTCAAAATAACGCATAGGAGAGACCCTTGTGGCCATCTATCTGGACAGACTTAATCAGCATTGTTGTTTTCTGTCTCACCATAATAACCCGTCAAGGCACAAACACGAACACCTGTTATTATCTTTTTATACATTTCTTTCTTTTCATTAGTGATTAGCGTAACATGGACTATTATTTCATCGAGAATAGTCTAATAAAATCGCGGAAGAACACAAAAAATGAAATTAACATCATTAAAGCTCAATGTTAATGCAGGTTGACTAGCGTAGAGGACCTAGCAAGGGCTACAATGAAGAAGCTGACCCAAGGGATGGCAGAGCACAACAAGACGATGGCTGCTGCTAAGACCGATGAAGACAAGGCTAGCATTGTAAGTACATTGGTGCAATGGGTCTTCAACGTTCGTAGAGAGATAGTTAGCATTCACTTTCCATATTTTGTAAATGAGCATATATTTACCATTTTAATTACGATTTTCTGCAGAAAATAAAGAAGCAGAATACTACATCTGGGTTGCGAACCTGCAATAATATTCTGGCAATGACACAGGTACAAAAAAGCGAAGGTTCTAGAATTTTGTATTAGTAAGATTTTCGTATGCAAAGACACTGATCTCTAATGTGATTTCACAGCCGTTACATGCTAAGTCGCCTTCATTTATCGGTGATAAGAAAATCAATCTATCGTGGAAAGAAGCAGTCAAACCATCAGCACCTACAACAGCTGCCGCCGGGTATGATGACAATTTACCTTCTTTTATCTCGTGTGTTATTTCCAGTCGCGTGCTTTTTTTTCCTTCTTGTTTGGTGTTTTAAATCTTATGTAATGTAGAATGAAGAGAGATTCTCCTGCCGTGAATACTATGAATAAAAAAGGACGAAGTGATGGTGGTATGAGGAGCAATAATCAGCTTGTAAACAGGGCATTCGAGGGCCTGTCTCGTGGTGGTGGTGGTGCTGGTAGAAGTAGCGGAAGAGGGCGAGGGTGGGGTGGTCGTGGAAGAGGAAGAGGATATCAATAAACCTCCTGTCAGGGTTTCAACCGACTTGTATACGGATCAATACACAGGTAATCACTTGAAACCAGTAGTTTCTTAGGGATTTGTGTTCTTTTTCAGAGAGGAAGGTGGTGATACATAAGCAAGCCCAGATTTGTTCGAACTTAAGACTAAGATAGTTAGAATTCTACTTGTCGAAATTGTGGGGTGTTGGCTTTGAGGAATATAAGTTTATGTTTCTCTAGCTTCATTATCATCATCTCTAATCTAATCAAGAATGACATTACTGATACTGTAAAATGAGAAACAAACAAAAGAGATTAGTTTAAGCCTTTAAGGGGATTTTCTTTATTAATCATGAAAGATATAGAGTTCGCTACTGAAAGATTTTGAGATTCTGTATCATTATTATTTGAATTTTATTGCTACAATTTGAGTTTCTTTAGGCCATCTTGTGGCGTTTAGAGTTCATTCTTTTCTACCAAATTGAGACAATGGCACACAACTTGATAATTAGAGGATTTTTCACTTTATGTCATTTTATCTCTCTTTTAGTATTTCGTAATTGTTTTCTTATATGAACTCCCAAGAGTCATTATATTCAATATGACATGGATATATCATGAGTTGAATAAGCCGTATAACTATCATTAGGGACATCTTGATCATATAAAGACATTTAAATCTATCCTATGGGCATGAAAAAAACTTTATTATGTAACAATAAAATATGGATTTCACCTCTACTATGTGACTATCATTAGGGACATCTTGATCATATAAAGACCCTTAAATCGAACATGTGACCTCTAGATTTTGGATGAACCATCCCTTGTTGAATTTGTAATTGTTAAGAGGTTATTTCGTGGAGTAAGGAGATGTTCCGCGGATGTTCACTTTTGTTTTGTGATAAGAAATTTGATTGGAAATTTGAATAAGAAACTAAAAATGTTTTATTTTTAATTTTTTTTGTAAGCTTAAAGATATCTTTTTCAAAACTTAAACTAGTTCTCAGCTAACACCTTTCAACAAAAGAAATTCTCAACTAACACCTAAGCTAGCTACTAGAGGTGTGCATTTAGTATCCGAACTGATCAAACCAATTTGATCCAACACTGATTTGGGCGGTTTGAGGATCGATCTAATAGTTATTTGGTTCGGATACTAAAAGTTCCAAATCGAGGGGTTTGGTTCGGTCTATGGATTTGTTTGACGGATAACTGAAAAAATCGAACCAAACCATTTATTATTATCTCGTGTATATTATAGGGTAATTTCCCAAATAGCTTCCAACTTTGTGACCAGCTTCCTGCCTAACCCTCTACTTTATTAAAAATATCCAGATGACCCACTTTTTGAGTTACCATTATGACACCGTTAACCAGTCATCACCTCTCTCTCTTCCATCTCATCACCTCTCTCTACCACCTAATCTTCTCGCCACCTAATCGTCTTCACCAGCGAAGTTCGCCGGTCGACCAATTTCCGATTGGCGAACTTCAAACCAATTTTTTCTCTCTAAAACAAATTTTTTTGTCTTCTCTCCACACTCTCTCTCTCTAAACACTCCGGCGAAGGGTTTCCTTTCGCCGGATTGTTTAGAGTGAGAGAGAGGAAAGAAAACAATTTTTTTTTAGAGAGGGAGAAAAAAAAAATTATTATTTCCTTTTTTTTGGTTTGAAGGTTGCCGACCGAAACATTGGTCGGCCGACGACCTTCCTGGTGAAGACGATGAGGTGGCGAGAAGATGAGGTGGCAGAGAGAGGTGATGAGATGGAGGAGAGCAGGGGCGACCCTAGCACAAATTGGGTCTCCAATTCTGGAGGGCCTCTCAATAAATTTTTATCACTTATTTACTCTTTGTGTACATCAATTATCACAAAACAGAAGTTAGTGGATTAGTCTGTGTAGTGGTCTGCATCCCAACAGACCCAGGTTCGACTCCCTGCAAGAGGGTTTTTCTTTGGGCCTCGTAAATGGTAGAGCCGACCCTAGAGGAGAGAGAGGTGATGACTGGTTAACGGTGTTATAACGGTAACTCAAAAGGGGGCCATTGTGATGACTGGTTAACGGTGTTATAACGGTAACTCAAAAGGGGGCCATTTGGGTATTTTTAATAAAGTAGGGGGTCAGGCAGGAAGTTGGTCACAAAGTTAGGGGCTATTTAAGAAATAACTCTATATTATATATGTAAGAAAATATGATTAGCCATGATGGCTGGTGGAGATTCAATTGTTCATCATTTTTTTATCTTCCTCGAATGTTGATAAACTATGTCGAATAAATCAAGAACATGTAGACTTAATGGTTTGTGAGACAATATTGACTTTTAGCACGTTCAAGTATAGTTGTAGCAAATTTTACACTCGAAATTTTGTTCTTGACAAAATTCTAACTTTTGGTTCGTTATCCAACCAAACCGTTCATGCGTAGTTTGGTTCGGTAACCGAACCAAACCACAAATGGATTGGTTCGCATTGAGATATTTGTACGTGTACTTGAAAATTTAACTTAATTTTATTTTTCTTTATTTTTTAAATGCTTCTTTGTTTATATGACTAGGTTTCCGCCGCGTACTCCGTACGTGACAGATCCCTCTTGACTAACGCCGTAACATCCTCAATTTCTTCTCCTAAAAACTAAAAACTTCATTAATTTGAGAGAACAGAAAATTGCAGAGAACAGAGGGAGAAATATAATGGTATGCTTTTAGTTGAGGGCAAGTGATTTATGTAGTTTATGGATATTAACACTAATTTAGCAGAGAGATCCTAACAGGCTAATTTAGTGGGAAGATTTGTTAGAGAAATCGTGAGAGATAAAAGTAGAATTAGGGGTGAGCAACGGTCGGTTTTTTTAGATTTTGATTCGAGCCGAAGCCGAATCAATAAATGGTGGTTTGACTAAATCGTCGGCCGAATTCGAGCCGATCATTCAGCCGACCGACATAGTTCGGCTCGGTTGAGTTCGGTTGATCGGTCTAACCGAACACAATTTAGAGAAAATGGTAAACTAATGTTATTCATTTTATTGCATATACCGGAAATAAAAATTAAGAGTCCATCGTACTTTTCCATCATTACATATACCGAAAATAATAATTAAAAGATCATCGTACTTTTCCACCATTACAAACAAAAGAGAAGTTGAAATGCGAATGTAAAATCAATATTTTTAAGTTACCAACTAAGAATAGGTTGTGCTACATAGAAAATCAGTGAAAACTTACCTCTAAAACCTTTCAATCAAGTTGAATATGTTGTGGTTGATGAAGCCGACAACAACAACTTGGAAGGAGGAGAGGCAGTAGACTTGGAAGACTTGATTATGATTTTCCTTTTAGTTTAACACTTTCTAACTTTACAAAATTATTGTTTCTTTTTTCCTTAGAGTTCGGTCAGTTCGGTTTAGGGGGTTACTAGAAATCCAAGCCGAGGCCAAAACAAGTCGATTTGGGTTGTTCGATTTTTCGGCTGAACCGAGTCGAACGGTGATTGGTTCGGTCCAAAAATCGAGCGGTGCGGTTCGACTTGGTTTGGTTTGGCCGATTGGTTCGGTTTTTACTCACCCCTAAGTAGAATGAGAAGAAAGTGGGGCAACAGTTATTTTAGGATCCTAATCGTATTTAATTTTTTTAATAAAAGACACTATTACCCTTTCTTTTTGGTCTATTTACATAAAAAGGGATTTACACCAGCCGTCGTATGTGATCTGTATCAACCTCTCAAAAAAAATGGACAACCAGACTTATCCCTGACCCCTAACCGACTGAGACGTTTTATTATAATGGATTACGTATATTCTTTTTTACAACAATGTGACAATAATTTTTTCTTGCCACCGCCATATTACAAATCTTTAAGGTATAAAAACACTTTCTATAGTCAAATGATCTCAAAAAAATACCCTTATTCAAGGGTTAATAAGAAACCTCTTAAAATAAGCTATTTACACACCCAAACAGAACACAATTGAAAGTAAAATTGGAGTGATTCATTGAGCTCGAGCTCATACCGGGGAGGTATGAGCTCGACCTAATGATCGTTGATATAAAGAGGGTGGGATGGATATGGGAATTTGACATCTTGCATTCACACATGTTACTTATGAAAATATTAGAAATAAAGAAATAGTCTTGTAAATGAAGTTAATTACAAAATTGCCATTCACATTAAACTGGCACTACACATACACGGTGTTTTTTTTTGTTGAAGGCATACACGGTGTTCCTCTCTCCCTCCCACTTAAATAATTAATTTTATTTAATGGACACGAAGTCCCAAATCCGCCATAACAGTTATTTTTTTTTATTTTTATTTAATTTTTAATTTTTTGCAATATATAATTGCTTTCCTATATAGAATTTAAAATTTCTCTTTAATGTAGAGTGTTTTTTTTTTCTTCTCATCTAACAAATTAGACAAAAAAAGACCATAAAAGTAAACGATAAAAAATTTAACAATGTTAAACATAATCATAAATTAAAATTAATGGAAAATTATATTCATAAGTATTACAAAATATTAGTAAAATTCTTGAGAAAATTAATTAGCTACTAAAAAATTCCATGCCTCACTTTTGGGTCCAACCTAATGTGCCCATTCAACTGCACAAGGTAGACGATATCGAATCCAACCTTTATATATTTGTGGAACTGAAGCATTTTTTTATGATTACCTTGACAAAGTGATTTTTCTTCTCGGATACGTTATATTTTGAGTTTCTGATAGCACACACAAAACACAATTGAAAGTAGTAACAAATAAGCAACCCATAACAGGTAAAGTAAACCAATTCCCCTTACCGCAATATTCATCATAATAGTCAAGTACTTCTCTAATATATATGTATCGATCAACACCCAAATGCTCAGAAAATAAAACTTCATGTTCTTTTAATGTCTCAACCATATTCTTACGAACAAACAGTGTGCTATGCTAGTTTAAAGTGAATGGTAGTTTCATAATTAATTTGATTTACAAGACTATTTTCTTATTTCTAATATTTCCATAAGTATGCGAGCTGTCAAATTCCCATATCTATCCCACCCTCTTTATGTCAACGGTCATTAGCTCGAGCTCATACCTCACCCGTATGAGCTCGAGCTCAATGAATCACTCCTCTTCTCAATTAAAAACTAAAGTGTCGTTGGCAAGTAAAAATAGAAGTTATTCTGCTTCTTGTACAAGTCCTTTTATATTAATATAGTAAAAAATTATCAAAAGTTTATTTGGTAACATTGTTGTAATAAATTTATTTTCGGAATGAGTTATTAGATTAGTTCAACAAAAAAACAGAATGAGTTAATAGATTTTATTTAAACTTGGTATAACCCTTGCCCATAGAGCACGACAGTTATGTCTAAACCAACTGTAGAAACTCGTTGTAGTTGATCTTCAAAGTGTCTCAAGTCATTATTAGATGGTCGGACTCCAAATTACAAAACCTATATCGAATACATATTGATTTCTAGATTTATTTTGAAGCTAATAAAGATGCTCAGTACTTGAGCATTTCATCCCCGTCAAGTTAAGCTCGATAATGAAGAATGAGATAAGCTCAAGCTGTTATAAAATAAAAAAATGAGATTAGCTTTATTAACATATAATTCTATCTGTAATAACATATTCACTTAATAGAAGAGTTTTAATCAAATATGAATGAGGCCACCTGCTTATCAGATAAAGCGGCAAAAAACCTCACCGAGACTATACATATAGAGTTGGAAAAAGCTTGATGTAAGTTAATGCTTTGACCATCATCTTCTCCTACAAATATTCTTGTTTACAAATGTACGCGATCCTACACAACAACATTGTCACTTTACACCAAAAACCATACATAGATCTTCTTAAGAATAAAAACTTTCACTAATCCAATGAGATTGTAATTCACAAAAAATTCTTGAATGGACATACATGATTAATGAACAAAGCAAAGTATGCAAGTTCAACTGTGTTCTTTTATGTCAGCATGTTCACAAACGATGAAAGGAGGTTTTCCTCAAAGCTCCAATGTCACAGGATTACAGGTGCGTTTCATTACCATTTGAAGTAGAAGCTTGCTTTGTACAGTGAATCCTGTGAAAGAAAAAACTAATGCAAGCAAGGATACACTTTTTATAAGTGTAGAGAAAAGTTGTTGCAATTTTAAAAGGAAAATAATGCAAGCAAAAAACTTAGCATCAGATGAAAAAAAGAGAATTTTTCACATTCAAATCACAATTCTTTGTCCCTACACACCACATCACAACCTGTAGAGTGGAAATGGGCAATGAGCCATTCAAACCAAATCAAAAGTTATTCTAAATAATTAAATTATTTTCTTTTTTTTGTTTGAAAAAGAAACTTTAATTTCATTAATAAATATCATCCAATACATATGTCTGAATACATAAAAGAAGATTAGAACCTTTCCATTCTCCTTCGATTCCTTGGTTTACCACCAGTGCCGCAAGTTCATGAGCCACTTTATTGCAACATCGTGGACAATGGACAAATTGAATTGACTCAAATGTTGATTCTTGAGATCTGATATCAAGTAAATAAGGAGTGAGACGCCAAGGAGGGGTTGTGGTTGTAGTAGGAATATTGTCGATGAGTTCTTTTGCATCACTTTCTAGAATAATTTTACCATAGCGTCTTGTTGTCGCCAAATGAAGTCCTAAAAGAATTGCATTAGCCTCCGCCAAATCTGATGAAACGGGTGAAAGTAATTTTGAAACACCCGCTAGAAACTCCCCTTGATTGTTTCTTACCACTGCCGAACAACTGGATCCGGAGTTTGACCACGCCCCATCAACATTAATTTTGATAAATGATTCCGGTGGAGAAGTCCACTTCGGATAGATCTGAGTATGAATTTGATTTGAGGATATAAATGGTGTAAGAGTCTCACCTTCCATAAGAATCATCTCTTTAGTGATGGAATTCCAAACTCGATTGAAATTATATGGAGTATAATCAAACACAACTCGATTACGTTCTTTCCAATGATTCCAGAAGACCACACAAACCATATTAAACGTCTTAAAACTATCTTCAACCTGTAAGTACTCATGTAATAAAGAAATTCCCGTAGTCCCATTAAAATTTTGACCCGATAAAAATGAATCCCGTCCTTAGTTGTTGGAATATGTAGCAATCACCAAATAAGTGATCAACTATTTCTGGTTCTTGATTATAACAAGGACAGTTAACTTCGGAGTCCGGTATAAATCTATGAATATTTGTTTTTACAGCAATACCAAAGTGGAGAATTTTACATATGAAGTTTTTAATCTTCGGTAGGAGGCACTTATCTTTGTAGAATCGAGACCAGTTGAAATTGGTAGATGGGTATGTAAAATGTAGAGATTGTAACAGTTCCTGATAACAAGATTTTGTCGAAAATATCTCACTTTTGTTGGGCGTCCAAATTAATTTATCTTCAGTTTCCAGCATTGGTAGTCTGATTTGTAGAATTTTTTCTGCTGTATCATTATCAAAGAATTGACGAATTAACATTTCATTCCAACTTCTAGTAATAGGATCTATTATATCACCAACCGTATTTAGATTCTCCGGCCAATGTGGGGGGTTTTGGCAGCAAGCCTTCCACTCTACTCTGGATCCACGGATCATGAAATAGGTTAACTCCATATCCATCTCCAATCTGCCAGATTAAGGTTTTATCAAAAATATTTCTTGATTTTAAAATAGCTTTCCACAATGGTGAGGAAGTTTGAGTTGATGTTGCCCTCCAAATATCCCCTTGTTGAAAATATTTAGCCCTTAAAAGTTTAGCCCAAGTAGCCGTTGGAGTCTTAAGATACCGCCAAACAATTTTGGCTATCATTGACTTGTTTACTAACCCGAGTTGACGAATACCCAAGCCACTAACGTTTTGAGGAAGACAAATTGTGGTCCAATTAACAAAATGGAGTTTCTTTGTATTTTCATCATGTCCCAAGTAGAATGACCTTTCAATTTTTTCCATTTGCTTAATGATTCCGAGTGGGATTTTTGTGGTACTCATGTTAAACACCGAAAGTGAAGAGAGGACTAACTTAATGATAACTTTTCTTCCTTCTTATGAGATCATTTTCTGTTTCCAACCCGACATCTTCGACCTGAATTTATCAATTAGGAAGTCAAATGACTTAAGACGGGTATCCAATTTTAAAAGTTTAGTGCCCAAATATTTTTCTTCCATTTCCATTTGGCGAACACCTAACATTTGTGCAATTGATACAGCCACTTCTTCTGTCACCCCCTTACTAAAATAAATTGCTGATTTATCGAAGTTGATCAATTGGCCAGAAAAACTTGAATAAAGAGCAAGTAATTGCTGGAGACTAGTGATATTACTTGGATGACAACTTCCAAAAATAAAAAGATCGTCTGCAAAAAGCAAATGTGAAATTGAGGGTGCCGTATAATTAATTTTATAACCTTGGTAGAGTCCCATCGTTCAGCTTGTGCCATTAAAATTGAAAACCAATTGTAAGTTAATAAGGAGGTACGGAGATAATGGACAACCTTGTCTTAGCCCTCGACCACTTGTGAATTTTGCTTGAGGAACTCCATTGCAGATAATCTGAAATGAGGGAGATGTAACACAATTCATAATTAAATCATGAATTGTGCCTGACAATCCGAAACATGTAAGGGTGAAACTCAAGAAAACCCAATCCACCCTATCATACGCTTTCTCCATATCCATCTTTAATGCGAATGTCCCAACCGTATGCTTTGAGAATTTCATTGAATGAATTAATTCTTTTGCTATAATGAGACTATCAGAGATTTGTCGAATGGCACAAATGCATTTTGAAACTCAGAGATTTTGACCTCTAAAAAGGGTTTAATTCGATTTGCAATAATTTTAGTTATGACCTTATAAATAACATTACATAACGAAATCGGTCTAAAATCCGTTTCCTTCTCTGGGAACTTTTTTTTTAAAATGAGAGTGATGTAGGTATGATTCAAAGATGGAGGTAAAGAAGAAGTAATAAATATGTTACTAATGTAATTACATATATCTGAACCAATTACTGCCCAACATTTTTTATAAAACAATACTGGATAACCATCCGGTCCGGGCGATTTAAATGATCCCATGTTTTGAATTACTGCCCATATGTCATCAGGGGATGGGGCTGTGGCTAACTGAACTCGATCAGACTCTGGGATTGATGGAGATAAAGAATGTAAACCTGAAGGGATTGGTATGACATGTTCTTCTTCAAATCGACTCTTGAAATGTTCGGTTAGTCTAGAGCTAATCAGGTCCCGATCTGTTATATGGTCCCCATTGTCTAACAATAGGTGGGAGATAGTATTCTTTGTCCTTCTATTCTTCACTGATTGATGAAATGCCTTGGTGTTTCTATCACCGTTGTGAACGTAATACTGCTTTGCTCTTTGTTCCCAGAATCTAGTATTCATTTCCTCCAATTCTTGAATTAGTTGTTGTAGTCGGAGTTCTATGTGTAACGACTCTGGAGTTGGGTTTAGTTTCTGAATTTTCAATAGTCTTGTCTTTAAATTACGCAATCGTTTTTGTACATTGCCAATTGCGGTTTTGCTCCATTGTTTCAACTTAGAACCCATCTCATCTAATTTGACTTCAATTGTTCCTCTTTAGTTGTGGACCAGATTTGTTCCACCGTTGTTTTAAATTCATGGTGAGATAACCATTGTGATTCGAACCGGAATGAATGATGTTGTTGCTGTTTTGACCCTTCAGTCTTTAATAGAATCGGTGAGTGATCTTAATTGTATCGTGGCAGGTAAAATACACAAGATTGAGGATATAAATCACACCAACTTAGGTTTGCCATTGCCCAATCTAATCGTTCTCTTGTAAGATTGTTAAATGATTTCTGATTTGACCAAGTGAAAGCCGGTTCTATAAATCCAAGGTCGACCAGAGCGTTAGCATTCATAAAATTAGCAAAATAATCGATGAAAGGAATCGTATCTGAACCACAAAATTTCTCTGATCTACTTCTAATGGCATTCAAATCCCCAATGCAGCAAAAAGGTTCATTAGATGCTGAAATAATGGTAGTAAATTGCTCCCAAAATGCTATCCTATTAGATAAAGATGGAGGACCATACATGCAGTGTAAGTCCCACTCATTAACAGCCCCGTGAGATGCTATATGAAGAGTAATAAGATTTAAAGAAGACCGTACAACCGTGATAGGAATTAAGGATTTCCAAAAGACCCAGAGACCACCACTTCTACCAATTGCTGGAACCACACAAGATTCAGTGAAGCCTAACGCAACCATTGAAGAGGGGGAACCAGTCAACCTTGTTTCAGAAAGAAAGACTATATCCGGATGTACCGAACGGAGGAATGATTTTAATGTTTGAATTGTACGGTCATTCCCCAACCCGCGACAATTCCATGCAAAGACTAACATTGATCGTGCGGCTGTATGGGGTCAGCCGCCACCACCCGAGAATTATTTGAACTTGATGCTAAAACAAATGGAGGTTTCCCATTCGAACTAGAAGAAAGGTCCCTGGCCAATTCTCTCCACCGACGTTTGGGAGGTAATCTCCTGTTTTCCCCCAGACAAAGAGGCATTATTATTGATATGTTCATAGGGAATAGGCTCTGTTTGAGGCGACGATGGAGGGGACCAAAGAGGTCGTTTTCGTTTTCTTATTTTATCATTTGAAATCGTCAAGGAGGAAGAGACAATTTCTTTATTTTGAATCACTTCTTCAGTTGCTAGAGGTTGTGAATGAGTTTGTTGTTGGGACATAGCCTTAATACTATTTGTAAGAGGCAGTTTTCAATAAGTGCAAATCCAAAGTGAGAGGCGGTTTAGATGGCTATGGCTAATGGCGGTTTTGGAGTTGGCAATTTCTTTGTTTTCAATTCATGGCTATAGACGGTTCAATTGGTTTCTAAATTTAGTTTTCTAAATTGGATTCCCAATTAAAGTCGGCTTATATAGTATATTATATATAGGGGGTCTTGAGTGCTTTGT
This sequence comes from Eschscholzia californica, assembly GCF_041429995.1. Lineage (NCBI taxonomy): Eukaryota > Viridiplantae > Streptophyta > Magnoliopsida > Ranunculales > Papaveraceae > Eschscholzia > Eschscholzia californica. Next base: position 24,408,072 of record NW_028238309.1, on the reverse strand, counting down.
AATACACACCAACACAAGCAACAACAACTCTTCTTTAGAGAGCTAGAGAGAGAGCAAGAGTGAGAGAAATTTTTCATAGTTTTTGAGCGGTGTTAAATTTCTCGGTCGTCGAAGATTTAGTATAGAAGGTTATTACTATACGGTACCATCTTGGGACGAACTTGCGGATTGTGTTAGTCGTCTTCATCTATCCTTCAATTAAGATTTCTTGTTCGCCCGAGGACGTAGGCTTTAAAGCCGAACCTCGTTAAATTCTGTTCGCATATTTGATTTTGACTTAGCTTTTCGATTAATCTTCATAATCGGATCAATTTCTAGGATAGGTTCGATAGCTTCCGCGACTTTTAGTTTTAACAATTGGTATCAGAGCCTTGTTGAGATTGAACGAAGAGAAGATGGGATCGAGAAGTGATACGGTCAAATCGGGGAAATATGAGATAGAGAAGTTCAATGGGAAAAACGATTTTTCTTATTGGCGGATGCAGATGAAGAATCTGTTAATCTCGCAGAAATTACACAAGACGTTGACGGGAAAGAAACCAGGAGATATGTCAGATGAGGATTGGGAAGAGTTAGATCTCGAAGCACGGGCTACCATTATGTTGTGTCTTGAGAGGGACGTGGCGTTCCTAGTAGACGGAGAAACAACGGCGGCGGGTGTGTGGTTAAAGCTAGAAAGCAGTTTCATGACGAAAACTTTAACGAATCGGGTCTACTTAAAATCCAAATTATTCACATGTAGAATGGAAGAGGGTTCTTCTATTCAGGAATATGTGAATAGGTTTGACAGGATTATCTCAGATTTGAAGGATACTGATGTTGAGGTTGAGGATGAGGACCAAGCCCTCATATTGTTACTTTCATTACCTAAATCCTATGAGAACCTTGTTCAAACTTTGATGCTTGTTGGTGATAGTCTAACCATGGAAGAGACGAGAAATTCGTTATTAGCGGATGACCTACGTAAGGTTGCTACTAACAGTATGGCGTCGGGTGGAGTAGACAAGGATCAAGCACAAGGGTTGTTTGTAACGAGGGGGAGGAGTAATGAAAGGGGAAAGGGAAAGGGCGGGAAATCTATATCCAAATCTAGAGGCTCTTTCAAGAAAACCTGCTTTAGTTGTGGTGAGCTTGGCCACTTTAAAGCGGTTTGTCCAAAGAGAAAGTTGAAGCAAAAGATTGAAGGCTACAAGGAAAAACAAGAGATGCAAGAGGCGGGATATGTGTCAGAAGAGGCGGACGAATGTTTCTCGGTGACAGAGGTGTCTGAGAAGATCTTCGATAAGTGGATGCTTGATTCAGGGGCGTCACACCATATGTGCCCAAATAGGGAGTGGTTTACTACCTATAGGAGTATAGATGATGGTACAGTTATACTGGGTGATGATAGTATATGTAAAACTGTGGGACTCGGAACAATACGGATCAAGATGCACGATGGAGTGGTGAGAACATTGACGGACGTAAGACACATACCCGATTTGCGGAAAAATCTAATCTCCCTTGGTGTGTTGGAGCGGAACGGCTGTAAGATAATTATAGAGAATGGCTCCATAAAAGTCGTTAAGGGTTCTTTGGTGGTAATGAGAGGTACTCGTTACGGTAATTTATACAAACTTTTGGGGACAACAATTACGGGAGATGTAGCAGTAGGAATCAGTGGAAGGGATCCAACGGCTAGTACGAGGCTTTGGCATATGCGCCTTGGGCATATGTCAGAAAAGGGTCTATCTTTGATGTGCGGGAAAGGCTTGTTGAAGGACATGAAGAAGCCTTACATGGAGTTTTGTGAGCATTGTGTGTTCGGGAAGGCACACAGGGTGACGTTCTCTACAAGCAAGCACAGGAGCAAAGAGGTGTTAGACTACGTACACACCGATGTCTGGGGACCGGCAAAGTTACCTTCCAAGGGTGGTTCAAGGTATTTTGTTACATTCGTTGATGATCATTCGAGATTTGTCTGGCTTTATTTTCTAAAGCATAAGAATGAGGTATTCAACACATTCCTGGTGTGGAAAGCAATGGTTGAGAACAAAACTGGTCGAAAGCTGAAGACGTTAAGGTCGGATAATGGGACCGAGTACACGGATGGGGCATTCAAGGAGTTTTGTAATCAAGAAGGCATTGTGAGGCACTGGACAGTAGTAAACACACCTCAGCAGAATGGAGTCGCAGAGAGATTGAACCGTACACTACTTGAGAAGGCTAGATGTATGCGCTCCAATTCGGGATTAGGCGTAGAATGGTGGGCAGAATCTGTTGCTACAGCTTGTTATATTGTGAACAGGTCTCCACACTCTTCTTTAGATGGCGGCATACCTTACGAGGTATGGTCAGGTGAACATGCAGATTACGGGAGACTTAAGGTTTTCGGTTGTACGACCTATTACCATGTTAAAGGTAACAAACTTGACAATAGAGCAAAGAAGGCAATTTTCTTAGGATATGCTACAGGAGTCAAGGGATATCGGCTATGGTGTACGGAAGACAAGAAGTTTGTAATCAGCAGAGATGTGGTGTTTGATGAGTCATCTATTGTAGCTATGGCGAAAGCTACGGTGCCTAATTGTGGTGATGTTGGGTCTACTAAAGCTCAAGTAGTGGAAGTAGAAGCCGAAGACCAACGGGTTTCTAGGAATCATGATCAGGTGGAGCATCAGGATAATACTCAGGATGAGGAAATTGATGAACCCGATCATGAGGAGGTTCAAGGGGAAGGTACACAAGTTTTACAACAACAACAGCAGGATGTTTCGGTACACACTAGGCCGAAACGGTTATATAAGCCGGTACAGAGGTTAGGGTCAGACAAACCTCTGAGGCATTACGGGCAGGCAAATCTGGTTGAATATGCACTCTCGGTGGAAGACGACGAGCCGGTCACCTTCAAACAAGCTATTACCGCGGAGGAAAGAGAGAGTTGGTTGGTTGCTATGCAAGAAGAGATGGAGTCTCTTCACAAGAACCAGACATGGGAGGTTGTCCCATTGCCCGAAGGTAAGTCTGTTATTGGTTGTAAATGGGTGTACAAGAAGAAAGAGGATTCTTCCGAAATCAAGGGTATAAGGTATAAGGCAAGACTAGTGGCCAAGGGTTATGCACATAAAGAAGGGGTCGACTACAATGAGATTTTCTCACCGGTCGTGAAACATACTTCTATTCGGGTGCTATTGAGTATTGTTGCTCACAGGGATCTTGAGCTGGAACAACTCGATGTTAAAACCGCCTTCTTGCACGGTGATTTGGATGAAGAAATTTATATGGCTCAACCTGAGGGATACAAGGTTGAGGGCAAAGAAAATCAAGTATGTCGTTTGAGGAAATCTCTTTACGGATTGAAACAATCCCCTCGCCAATGGTACAAACGATTTGATTTTTTCATGCTAAAGCATGGTTTTCGCAGAAGTGACTATGATTGTTGTGTATACATCAAGAAGCTTCGCGAAGGTGACTTTATTTATCTCCTTTTGTATGTGGATGACATGCTTATTGCTTCTCGAAGCATGGTGGAGATAAATAAGTTGAAATCTCAACTCAGTCAAGAGTTTGAGATGAAAGACATGGGTGCTGCAAAGAAGATACTGGGAATGGAGATTAAGAGAGAGCGGTCAAGTAAGAAACTGTACTTGAATCAGAAAGGTTACATCGAACGAGTAGTTTCTCGGTTCAGGATGCAGAATGCAAAGGCGGTGTCAACACCTTTGGCACCACACTTCAGGCTCTCGATAAAACAATCTCCCACTACTACGGTGGAGAAGGATCATATGGATCGTGTACCGTATGCTAGTGCAGTTGGCAGTTTGATGTACGCTATGGTGTGTACTCGTCCAGATATTTCACAGGCGGTCAGTGTGGTTAGCAGGTTTATGGCAAACCCGGGGAAGACACATTGGGAAGCTGTGAAGTGGGTCTTGAGGTACTTGAAGGGTACCGTTGATACGGGTTTGTGCTTTGGTGGAGACACATGTCAGGTAAGCGGTTATGTTGACTCAGATTATGCTGGCGATCTAGATAGAAGACGATCTACTACTGGTTATGTATTTAGGGTACATGGTGCTCCAGTTAGTTGGCGATCGATGTTACAATCTACAGTTGCTTTATCTACTACGGAGGCCGAGTATATGGCTATGGCCGAGGGTGTGATGGAAGCATTGTGGTTGTGGGGTCTTCTGGATGATCTAGGGATTAAGCAGGAGTGCGTAGATGTATGGTGTGATAGTCAAAGTGCGATCCACTTGGCGAAGAATCAGGTCCATCATGCTCGTACTAAGCATATCGATGTCAGGTATCACTTTGTACGAGATGTCATAGAGGAAGGTGATGTTTCTCTAATGAAGGTACACACAGATGAGAATCCCGCGGACATGTTGACTAAAGTGGTGACATGTAGCAAGTTTCACTATTGCCTGAAATTGCTACAAATCGGCTCGTGTTAAGTTGCCCGAAAGGGCGTAATGGCGACAAGGTAATCTTTATGTGAAGGATTGGTAGAACTACGGTAGGCTTGATCCTGTAAAAGGGTACGTAGGCAACCATGGTCATATGGTGCAGTCGGAGGAAGTTACAAGAAGCAGATATATCTTACAAGGAGTATCCTGGTGTTCGTCCAAAATTTGAAGTATATCAAATTGTGTACGAGGTGGAGAATTGTAAAAGGCAGTTTTGAATAAGTGCAAATCCAAAGTGAGAGGCGGTTTAGATGGCTATGGCTAATGGCGGTTTTGGAGTTGGCAGTTTCTTTGTTTTCAATTCATGGCTATAGACGGTTCAATTGGTTTCTAAATTTAGTTTTCTAAATTGGATTCCCAATTAAAGTCGGCTTATATAGTATATTATATATAGGGGGTCTTGAGTGCTTTGTAATACACACCAACACAAGCAACAACAACTCTTCTTTAGAGAGCTAGAGAGAGAGCAAGAGTGAGAGAAATTTTTCATAGTTTTTGAGCGGTGTTAAATTTCTCGGTCGTCGAAGATTTAGTATAGAAGGTTATTACTATACGGTACCATTTTGGGACGAACTTGCGGATTGTGTTAGTCGTCTTCATCTATCCTTCAATAAAGATTTCTTGTTCGCCCGAGGACGTAGGCTTTAAAGCCGAACCTCGTTAAATTCTGTTCGCATATTTGATTTTGACTTAGCTTTTCGATTAATCTTCATAATCGGATCAATTTCTAGGATAGGTTCGATAGTTTCCGCGACTTTTAGTTTTAACACTATTTGTATTGTTAGGGGAGATTGGAGTAATAGTAACAGATGGAGAAAGGAAATGAGGTATGGATGAAGTGGAAAGAGGTTCGCTTTGTGTTGTAAGTAGTGAAGAGAAAAGATAGGAAGGTAATGGGGAACTAATTGTGGAATTAATGGGTGGGTGAGGAGAATGAGAGATGGATAAGGGATGGCTTATGGTAGTAGTAGTAGATAAGGAAGGGTTAGGTATCAAATTAGAAATTTGAATTTGGTGAATCAATAATTAAATTATTTTCATAAATAAAATTGATCATAAGTCTTCAAACAACAAAAAATAAAACAAAACATCACCTATAAGATCATTCGATAATATCCTCCTTGTTGATGTTGTTTATGCTCATAGTACTTTTCTTCATTTTGTGCATTAGAAACTTTTTTTGTTTACCAGGGGTGCCTACATAGTTTGTTGGTGCTAATAGAGAAAGAAGCGGTTGGCCCTAGTGCTAACAGAGATGGATGCTAACAACCTTTTGGCCCGGTGCTTGGTAATCCCTGTCATTGTATGTTCTATCATAACCAGTCAACTAATTAACCAGTGTCTCTATGCGAGTTGTCTTTGCGAATACGAATTATTAGTTTCATCCATGAATTATTAGTTTCATCCATGAATTATTAGTTTCATCCATGTTAGATTATTCACCAGAAATCAATTTATAACATTATTGTGATTGTTTCATCCATGAATTATTAGTTTACTCATATATCACGAGATTCATAATCATAATCAAATGAATTGATTATGATACTCCAGAGCCGTGCCTGAGATTTTGGAGGCCCAGTGCCAAATTTTAATTTAATTAGGCCCCCTTCTGTAAAAAAATTACATCCGAAATAACAATTTTAAAATTTCGTCTCTTTTCATTTTTTGAAACGAAAACATCATACTATATCTGAAGTATGACTTTCAGTATGGATAGATTATCTTTTGTTCCTCTTTTGCTTGTAAAGAAATACAAATATAACAAAATTTTATGTCACAAATAAAGATATCACTAATAATAAAGGTCAGCGCTTTGGGGAAAGCTAAATAGTTTCCGGAGTGTGAAGACTTGGTCAAAAATTGGTCAATTTTGTTTGACAATTTTATTTATGGGGAAAGCAAAATACTTCTCCACCTCAACTCTCTCTCTCTCTCCACCTCACCTCACTCTCCCCACCTCACTCTCCCCACCTCACTCTCTCTCCACCTCACCTCTTTAACTTCTCCGACTAGGTCGCCGGCTGGAAAATTTTCCGGCCCGCATCCATGAAAAAAAAAAAATTAAATTTTTTTTCACTCTCTCTCTCTCTCTAGAAACTCCGGCGAAGGGGTCCTTCGCCGGAGTTTCTAGAGAGAGAGAGAGAGAGTGAAATTTTTTTTTTTTTCATAGTCGCCGGCCGGCGACCTAATCGGAGAAGACAAAGAGGTGAGGTGAGGTGGAGAGAGAGTGAGGTGAGGTGGAGTGTTTTTTATTTCTACCTAAAATTTATTTCCCCGAAAAATTTCTAAAATTCTACATATTCCCTTTAAAATTTCACACCCCGAAAACTATTTAGCTTTCCCCAAAGCGCTGGCCATAATAAATTGACTTTAGTTAAACAACTTTCTTTGATTAATGTTACTAATTAATTCAAAATAGTTCAACACTTCAAAATAGTTGAACAATTATATTGATTAATAAATTTTAATAGACGAATTCATCAAATATAATAATTACTTTGAAACTTCTTTTATTGAAGAATTACTTGAAACTTAGTGATATTTTTCTTATAAGTGGTGTGTTAGAACGTGAAAGTTAGAGAAGACTACGAAATATTGGATTGACGTAATTTATTTTAGAGTAATATTGTATAAACACTCATTTTTTTTTAATTTAGAAAGAATAAATTAGAAAGGTAAGTAAAATATCTCGAAAGATTTGAAACCTGATTTAATGAGATACATATAAAGAAACCAAAAGGTGTGCTTGCATTTTGGAAAGGCCACGGGTTTGGGGAATAAAGATAAATCTCGAGGGAATAACGACTTAGTCAATTATGATTGACTTAAGGAGAATATATATTTTTTGACTCGAAAATTAATTAACTTGTCTCTTGCTCCCAATCTTCATGTTCCTCTTCCCACCAGAAATTCCTCCCACTAACAATTCTGGCCACCACCTTTGAAACAGATAGATCTTATAATGAGAGCATCAAAACCTTCATCCAAGGCATCATAATCAGCCAGGACAAGAAAATAATATTCCCATTCGATTAGACAACGAAACTATTATTCTTCAACAAGATCTATAATGGAGTCTCAATGAACAACAACTTCAAAGAAATACCTCCCAGTTCCTGTAAAAAGGGTTATTTTCCAAATGGCCCCCAACTTTGTGACCAGCTTCCTGCCTGACTCCCTACTTTAGCAAAAATACCCATATGACCCCCTTTTTCAGTGACCGTTAACTTTCCGTTAACCAGTCATCATTTCTCTCTCTTACATCTCATTACCTCTCTCTGCCACCTTACGTTATTGCCAACTCATCATCTTCTCCGGCGAAGGTCGTCGACCGGCCAATTTTCCGGTCGGCGACCTTCACATAAAAAAAAAACTTTTTTAAAATTTCTCTCTCCTCTCTCTCTCTTTCTCTCTAATTTTTTTTTCTTACCTCTCTCTCTCTCTAGAACTGTTCAAGAGAGAGATAGGTTTGTTCGTGTTCCATCACGAACAGACCTCTCTCTAGATCTGTTCTAGAGAGAGAGAGGTAGAAAAAAAAAATTAGAGAGAGAGAGAAAATAAAATAAAAAAAGTTTTTTTTTTTTAATGTTTGAAGGTCGCCGGCCGGCGACCTTCGCCGGAGAATATGATGAGTTGGCGATAACGTGAGGTGGCAGAGAGAGGTAATGAGATGGAAGAGAGAGAAATGATGACTGGTTAACGGAAAGTTAACGGTAACTGAAAAAGGGGGCCAGGCAGGAAGCTGGTCACAAAGTTGGGGGCCATTTGGGAAATAACCCAAAATATAAATATTAAACAAGAGTAAATTACTACAATCCACAAATTCCATATACATGAAACTGAACAAATGTTTTGAAAGAATTTAAACAAAACTCAATGAGGAAATTTATCAAACCCTTAGCATTCATCTCTATTATTTACAAGAATTGAGCAAGTCGATAGAGGACCCATTTCTGAAATTCAACTAACAATATCAGAACAAGAATCGAAGAAAAATGTAGAAAACTTCATTTTCAATTTTCCATATAAACTTGATGAAAGAAGAAAAACAGAGGAACCATATACCAAAATGAGAAATTTTATATTAGAAGCTCTTTTTACCTGTTAGGAATTTGGGGAATAGAGAAAGTGATATCCTTTAATAAAACTGAAGATAACCCAAATGAGGGGTTGGACCGAAGATGCGTACAAATGTAAGGAAATTCGAATAAAATGGAGAAGATAGAGAGAGGGGAGATGGTTTAGAAAATAGACTGGTTTTTCTTGCTTGTAGTAACCTTTTTTAGAACTAAATAAAGATGGTTGTATCTCCTGCCCTGTTGCGGCAATGACCACTTTCATTAACGGTTGTCTGAGTTGAAGAAGATAGTCTTCAGAAATAGAAAGAAAGGGAAAAGAGGAGGAAGAGAGAAGAAAAAAGAGGGAGAGAGAGGAGTTGAAGATGGTGGTCGGATTCTATGGTGGCCGGAATTCGTTGTTGCCGGAATTGTTGGCGGGCGAAATTTCTGTGGGATGAAGTGTGAGGAAGATGAAGACTAGGGGGCAAGAGACAAGTTAATTAATTTTTGGGTCAAAAAATAAATATAGTCCCTAAGTCAATCATACTTGACTAAGTTTTTATTCCCTTGACATTTTTCTTTATTCCCCAAAACCGCAGCCTTTTGGAAATTGATAGAGAAACCTAATTTTAGAAAACACGAGAGAGAGAAAAGGGATTGAGTTTTAGAAATTAATAGAAAAATCAAATTTTGGAAAATAGGAGAAAGGGAAAAGGGGTGATGTAGAGACAGAAAGAAGGTAGAGAGAGAACCAAGAAAGAAAAGAGGTCTCTCAAATTCTCAATGGTAAAAGAAGGCCTAAAAAGAAGGAAAGAAAAGCGGTATTTTGGTATTGTAAAGCTTTGACCGTTCAAACTCGTAACTGCCTATTACCTAAGAAAAAATGATGGTGGGACCCAGCCTGTGGGGGGCCCAGTGCGGGCGCCTTGCCCGCACTAGACGCCGCACGAGACTGTGATACTCATAACATTACTCAAACAAATTGATTATGATTTGATTACTCACCAGAAATTGGAAAGAGAAAGGGGAGATTTCAAGCCGTTGTTGTGAAGTTCAACTGAATCCTTAAGAGATAGAGAGAGTGAAGAGTTAAGCTTTTTTTATAGATTAAAGCAACTAAGCAAAATATTGAGTACTCACCAGAAATCAGAGAGAGAAGAAATGTTTTTCGGATGCTTCTATCTTGAATCTTCACTATCTCGCGTATTTTAGAATGATGCACGATCAATTGAGCTAGAGGCACATCCTCTATACGCTTTCACATGGATATGTTGAAAGACAATCTGATTAGTAAGTATCCAGTGTCTCATGATTACGAAAATTATAAGACATCAAAATAACCTGATTTTTGTAGACTACAGTAGAAAAAACCATTATTTTTAATTTTATACTTAAAAGTTGTTGTGACAGTCAGTACGATATTGATATTACTTAGAAATCAAATACGTTGGCCTAGCCCAAGTACATCCACCACTTGAACTAGTAGTTTCCACTTCTTTTTTCATGAGCCAAAATTGTGGTAATTTCATAATTTAGTTTGAAGGTATATAAAATTGAATTTTGCATTATAAAGCAATATTTGCAAAGTACATGTACCTCATGGTAATAGTAAAAGACATGAAGAATTGATCCTAACCAAATTGGACTACTATTCAAGAACAATAGAAGTTTTCTTTCTAAAATTTTCTACTTGTTGGGGAAAATAATAGTAACAATTATTGTGTTTAATACATTAATTAAACAATTAAAAATGATACAAGTACAACAAACAATACATCAAACGGTACACCTTCTCACCTAGCCTTAAATCCAAACCCTAACCCTAACTCCATCCCAACCAACAACCCATAACATAACCTTCTTTTCCCCAAAAATTAAAAATGAAGAAAGAATTAATCTTCATTAATTCCCTAAAATAAAATAAAAAACAAGAAAAAAAAAAAATCATCACCACACCCCATTAACAACCTCCTTAAAAGAATAAAAAAATAAAGCAATTTAACCCATGATCCAAAGTCTAAAATCATTAGTCCACGTGTCAAGATCCTACATCTTCTCTCTCCATCATAAAGCTAGTCAAATGAAAGGACAAGATCAGATGTATGCCCATTAGTAGCAATACCCCTTCCTAAGCTTTCTTCTCTCTCAATCCAACAACAACCACATTACCACCACCCTAATCAATCCCAAACTCAATTGAGTGTTTCTTCCTCTTCTTCTTCCGTACAATTCTGCTTATCTGCTTGAGGTGTATTGTTGTTGTTATCATTGTTCATCTTCTTTAGATTTTGTTGATGGTACACTTGCCTTAATCTCTCAATCTCCTTCTTCAATGCTTCTTGATGAGCTGCATTTATTTCATAACAATGTTAGTATTCTATTGTTATAAATATAATCTACCAAAGATATCTATTTTAGTTTGATATAGACAATGACAATAAAAAAAAAAACTTAGACAAAAGATAAGGTTAAGTTTGAATCGAGAGATCATTGTTTGAATTACATAAAATGAGTGTCCCGCAACGACTAAAATAAATTAAATAAGACAATTTCAAGTCTAGACGAGTCAGATATAGACAACGAAAAAGAGAACAAACACTACCTCATGTAAATAAAGAAAATATAAAACTTAAATTTTTTTTTTTTGTGACGAAGAGATGAAATATGTTCCATCTTAAGACAATAACAGAATTGCTAAGATGGTCATCATTAAAAGTTTAATTACTTTACTAATTTGACTATAATTGTAGAAGAACAAAAACAAACTCTAATCAGAGGAACCTAACCCAACCCAACCCAACCCAACAACTTGTCATTTTCAAATAAAAAAGAAAAGTTGGAATTATTGAAGAAGAGATAGAATAACAATAGCACATGACAGGAGTATGTGGGTTTAGTTAGGAGACTCATGTGCTTGGGGTCACCACTGACATTTACGTGGCTCAAGACAAAATTGTAAAGATATGGCCCATTAAGAGAAGATTATGAGTTTTATTCTATTAATTATATTGTCTTATGAGTAACTAAAATACTAATTTAAACTAATTCTTCATGCTTGAATTATGCGCCGTTTAAGATACCCTTAGCCGATCTGACTGTTTTGGGACAGATCTATTGTTATTCTATACTATTTATGTATAAACAAATAACAAGCTGAATCTGTTGAAAGAATTGTATAACGTACCATCTTTGAAAATTTTATCTTGAGCAAGAGCTGCAATTCGTTGTTTAAGAGCACTATTATCAACGTTTAAAACAAGACGTTGATGATCTAAAAATGCAACTCGAGGAGATAATGCTGAAACTTCTGTCTGCATTAAACATACAATTACATATAATTAAGACAACTTAATCATAACTAAACATTCAATTATCGAAAGAAATGAAAAATTTGGCAAAATTACCTGCAATGAAGTTACGCTCCTTTCAAGCTCGGATATGTATTGTAATTTCCTTACTCGTGACCTTTGAGCCGACTGTCGATTTGCTAAAATCCTACAAAAATATAAATAAATTTAGTAAATTAAGATTATTAATCAAGTAATTAGAATTAGACATAATTAAACAAGGGGATTACCTCTTAACCCTTTTGGGATCAATATATGAATCGCCACCATTAACATTAGAAAGAGGAGGAATTTGTGAATCTGAATTACATGAACTTTGAACTTCTCCTGATTCGTTCTTGAGATCGGACGGTGTAGATTTTTCTTCATTAATACTATTATGATCGGATGGTGTAGAAGGATTTGAAGAAGATAAATTTTGTGGAATAGCATTATTTGAAATATCATCAGAAAACATAGACATAAGTTGTTCATCATCTAATCTATCAAATTCATTATTATTATTATTATTATTATTTCTTGAAGATCTTAATAAACCATTTGATGAAGAATTTCTACATTCTTCAATAAATGGTGCTTCAAGAAATGTAATTGAATCACTTGCTGATCTTCTATGAGCTCCTCTTTTTGCTGATGAAAAATCAAGAAATTCATCAACCCATGATGGTTGTTGATTGTTGTTGTTGTTGTTTGTGGGTATTAAATTACCCATTGATGGCATTCTTTGATGATGAAAATTTGGCCAATTTTGTGTCATTGTTGGTACTTTAGGTGGTAATTGCGCCATAATAATATTTCTTCTTCTCTCTTTTACCTCCTCCTATATAGATAGAACCACTTGTTTTGTATATAAAGAAGGAAGAGATGGAAATGAATGAGAGAGATAGAAATGGAGAAGTTAGAGAGAGAGAGAGAGAGAATTGAGAGATGAATGAGGATGTAATGAAATGAAGTAAATGAAACAAACTAATAACTAACCAACCAACTAACAAACACTAAAACAAACCCTTCTTATACTATTGGAAAATCTAGAGAGATATCTCTTTTTCTCTCTCTCTCTCTGGGTCTAGGGAGGGAGGGGTTTTTGGAGGAGGAGGTGGTGGGGAAGAAGGGTCAGTCACATGGGAGAGAGAGAGATTTCTATCAGGACAGCTAGCAACAGCTGGGTGAGGAGGAGGAGGAGGAGGAAGTTAGGGTTTCTTTTCTTCTCTCAACGGTTTCACTGGAAAGTCGCACTTGTTTATTAACTGAGAGGGAATCAGCCCACCACGTGCCGATGTGACCTTCTCTTTTTCTCATACCTCCTTTTAATAATCAATTTTGAGTAGCTTTATGGGTGTTCTAAAGGGGCTCAAGTTTTTCTTTTTTTATTTTTAGAGCCATCTTCTCATAACCGTAGCCGAGAGTTTGGGGATCCTGTGCGAAATTTTATTTTGAGTCATTCGTACAATAAAAATTAAAAATAAAAAGTTAAAAAACTAGTATAAAATGATTTATCAGTAGATGATGAAAATGATAGATGATTCACATGCGTATCTATGAGTTGTTGGATTTTTTTGGAAACAAAAAAACACTTATGGTGTGTTTGGATGGCGGAATCATGAATCCGCGGATTCACGAGTCCTACGGATTCATGATTCCACGAATTCATGAATCCAATTAACATTTTTTGGTTTGTTTGGCAACTAATAGGAATCCCATGATTTATTATTATTTGAGTATTTTCAAACGTTTTTAAAAAAAAGAATATTTAATCAACCTTGTTTTCGAAATTCGTTTTTTCAAATATTGTTTCATTCGAGAACTCTCCGTTCTCTTCGTAATTTTTTTTCGAGAACCGTGTTCTTTAACTTTTTTTCGTGAACAATATTTTTTTTACCCCCGAAAACTGATTTTTTTCGAGTCGATTTTTCTTGAAAAAACATGTTTGGATGAAAAACTGTTTTCAAAGAAAAATATGTTTTCTGGAAACAATCGAATCTCGGGGAAAAAAAAATAATTTGGGAAGAATCAGTTTTTGGGAAAAAGACGGTTGTCGAAAAAACCGGATTTTGCGAAAAAAAAAACAATTTTGGGAGAAAAACGATTTTTTGAAGAAAAAAAATGATTTGTGGGGAAAAATGATTTTTAGGAAAAAAAAATGATTTTCTAGAAAAACACTGATTTTTGGTGAAAAAATGAGTTTTGAAAAAATTAATATTTTTAAAATAATTATTTTGTATAAAGAAATTTTGTTTTTGTTGATTTAAGTTTATTAATTCAAAATCCTAGCAAATCTTAGGGGGTAGGGTGAGATTTTGGTCCACTACAAACTTTGGAATTAGGAATCCTTAAGATTCAAGAGTCGTAGGATTCTTGGTAGCCAAACAGACTAAGGATTCATGATTCTTACCAAATTCCACTTTTGATAGAAATCCTACTTAGGAATTCTGCAACCAAACACACCATTAACTTTCTATTTCTTAAAAACCACTTTCACAGATGAAAGAAATACACCTATAAATAACAAAATAGTTAGAACCAAGTGCAGTTGAGCAAAAATGAATATTGATGTAGCAATTGTACTCTAAACCAGAAGAAAGAAGAAGATAAAACTAAACTTTGATGTTAGGCAACATGACTCAAACTCGTTTTACTTAGATGGAAGCTCACAATATTTACCAAGGAGCTAATAAACTTTACATATTGAAGTAGATATTGGTAGTTATATATAACTGACCTATGACCCTTCATAGATTATGGGCCCTTTTGTGGTGGGGGTCAGGGCGGATGCCTTGTCCGCGCCCCTCAAACACGGCCTGCTCCTTGCACCCAAAATTTGCACTAAAGTTGGGCGAGGATAGGTCCTCCCAAAATTTAATTCTCTGTGTGGCTGTACATTTAGTATCTGAATCGATCAAATCAATTCAGTCCAAAAGGAATGGCGGTTTGTAACCGAACCAAAGGTTACCTGGATTGGTTAGGATATAAAAGGTTATAACTGACAAGTTTTGTTCAGTGTATAAATCTGTTTAGTCGATAATCGGATTAAACCATTATTTTGATGTATTTTATGTTATACATGAAAAATGTATGATGGGCATGAAAACACGTAAAAACACATCAAAAGTTTTCCATATTAAAAAAAAGGGGCTATTTTCCAAATAGCCCCCAACTTTATAACTAGTTTCCTGCCTAGCCCCATACTTTATCGAAAATACCCAGATGACCCCCTTTTTATAGTTACCATTATATGTCCGTTAACTAGTCATCACCTCTCTCCTTCATCTCATCATTTTTCTTTGCCACCTCATCCTCTCGTCACCTCATCGTCTTCACCGACAAAGGTCGTCGGCCAACCAATTTTTCGATAGGCGACCTTCAAACATAAATTTTTGTCTCATTTATTATTACTAATCACTTTTTCTCTTTAACTTCTTTAAATTTAATCCCCTCAAATTCTTCTCTTCTCTGAAATTTCTCTCTCTAGATTTCTTCATCTCCCGGTGCACATTAAACATTCAACGAACACTATCAGAAAAATGGCGTCAAGAGTAGATCTAGGTGGAAATCCGGTCAAGCCAATGACGATCTGTATGATCAGTGCTGGTGGATTCATCAGAATATAGCAAGAGAATTCCAAATCAGAATATGACCCGAGAATTCTTGATTAGATGATTACTTATTAAAATTTTAGAGGGCCTTATTCCTTCAGGTTCTATTTACTCGTAAAATTATTTTTAACAACCACGAGGTTAAAACATCGAATTTTTTTTTCTTCCGTAAGGATTTACGCGGTTAGAAAGAAATTTTTCGAAAGAATTACTTACATAATTGGTCATGACATGCATCCAACATCAATATATAAATACGTTATTTTTTCTCCACTAAGCAAAAACCGAGAGCCTAGAGGTTTACATATTTCTAGGCTCGAAATAGCATCCAATAAAAATTCATTTCGATATGACATATCAGCCCGTACTTTTCTTTAATATTGTTAATGTTATAGACAAAGTAAATCCATAAACTCACGAAACTCATGCATGAGGTTGAGGTAAATGATCGAGAAAGAAGTATTAGAAGCTTTGTTATGAGACGAAGTAATTAAGTAAAGATCATCTTCATAATTTACAAAAGTAGATATTGTTGGGTATTAAAAGCGCATGTGGGGACCACTTGTGGGGAGATGCCTCTCAAAGTAATATTTCATTTGCTACCGAGACTTCCTACATTGTATTACTAATGAAACTTGTGAGTGTTTGTTATAGGTTGTTTGACAACCTATTGTAAACACCTAAGAGGAGTAGAGAATGATTTTCACACACACACACCCAAGCGCGCACGACGTGGGGCTCTGGGTTGGGCCTCGGGGAATTTAAAATAAAATTCATTTTGCTACACAAAGTAATTTATTTTGCTTTATCGTATATTTAACAGAAATTCATGGGATAAACTTTGATCCACGATCTTCTCCGAGGTTACCTCTGATATGAAGCTCATAAGGAACAATAAATCATCTAAAAGAAATTTTATTATGTTCACAAAACTGGAATGAAGTTTAGAAGTCTCTAAACCATCGACACGTGGGTCGGAAGTAAACAAATAAAAGAAACAACTACTTAGGAGATACAACTCCAAATAACTACCTAAGAAAAGAAATAAAACCGCTACGAAAACTTCTCCAGACTCTAACTACAACTCAAGCAGGTGGCACTTCCCAGTTTTCTTGACCTGAAAAATAATAGGTTGCGTCAAAACCCAACAAGTAGATTTCCAAATCCTTAGAACCTTAATTGACAGTCTCAAGATCTATCAAGTCAACTAGATTTCTCCATGTATATAAGTAATGGTGATAACTAGAGGCATAGTCATAGACAAGTAACAATTAACAAACAAACACAAGTGTTATGGTAAGTTGGTGTCTATCTAGGGAAATTTGATCCATCATCCGAACCCTCCTATAACCCACGTTGCATGAGAGTGGGGTCCACAAAGCTACCCTTGTGTTAGCGTCGACCCGACGCACTCCATACCTAGGTCATATCTCAGTACGCCTTACCATACAGACTCGTCGATCATCACACAAAACATTCGGTAGAGAGGGTCGAACAACCACCAAACTCATCAACTTCCCACCAGCTCACCACATCACCATATCATAGACACAATAAATCATCATATCATAGACAATACTTTCATGTTCAACAATAACATATAATGAGTTCATTAATTTGACAAGAATTAGAAAATAGATCATGCATTATGTAATCACAATATCAACGCATAATCTTCGTGTTATTGCTGAATTTAATCACAAAATTATGTGTAACATACACTACTCATGTTAACAAGTCAAAGATGTCTAGTTATGAAATTCGTACCATTAGACACAATAAGAAAGTGATTTATGTCACTACTATATATATGTATGTAGTTGTTGAAAATAGTTATATATCATGTAAATATATGTATAAGTGTATATAGTGTATAACAACTATCATAAAAATTGGGTAATTCGAGATCTTAATCATTAAGACTAACCCTAAATAGACATCTAATTATGGTTCAAGTGATCATACTTCTTGATTTTATAAGACATCGAATCGAATTTGACATATCAGATACCTATGTCATAAACCCTAAGTCTAATTTGGATTATGAACAGTTTTGGGTTCATGAATACCATCTAATCCCTTAATTTTCCTATGAAAAAAACTGTTGAAGTCATGGAGAATTAAAAACCTACCTTATCCAAAGCAAACAATGCAGAGAAATTCCCACAAGAAGAACCAACAAAGCAAAAATCACCAACACCTTGATTCATCCTTCTTCCTCTTCTTCGTTTTCACTTTTTACAAGTCTCTCGCCTTTCCCTCTCTAGAAAGCTGTTGGAAGCAAAGAATGAAAGAAAAAAAAGAGTTCAGGAGGTTGGCGTAGGGTTTTAGAGGGGTATTACTATAGGCACCCACTAATTTGGTAGGGGCACTACACTTCTCATCAAAGAAGGATTAAAATTAGTTTTTGAATCTAATAAAATTGTAATCACTAAGAATAAGACCTCTGTTGAGACGGGGTATGTGAGTGGGGGCTCCTTGTAGTGAATGCCGAATCAAATGTTAACAATAATGATTCTAGTTGTGCTTATATCGCTGAATCTTCTAATGCATGACATTGTAGACTAGGACAATTTAATTTTACTTTTATTAAGAAACTTAAAGCTAATGGACTTATCAGTGTAGACGATTTTGATGACGATATTATGTCTTCCCTATGTATAAGCTAAATGTGTTTAGTTACATTTTAAAAGTTCACAGCTAGAACGACTGAATTGTTAGAACTAGTGCATTCAGATTTAACTGACTCCAAAAACATAACGAGTAAGGGAGGTAAAAGGTACTACATAATATTCATAGATATTTATTTTAGGTACACGAAAGTTTACCTCCTTATATCTAAAGATGAAGCAGAAGGGACATTTCTGAAATATAAGGCTGAAGTAGAAAACTAACGAGACAGAAAAATTAAAAGGTTTACATTAGAGAGAGGTGGTGAGTTTATCAACATCCTAAAGACTCTCTGTAAGACACATAGAATAATTTATGAATTTAGAGCCCCTTATACGCCACAAAAAACGATGAAAGAATAGGACACTTAAGAACATGATGAATGTCATGATTTTAAGTTCTGGATTACCAGAGGACTTGTGGTGGGAGACGATTTTATCCGCTGGTTATGTACTTAACGGAGTACCTCACAACAGGTTAGACAAAATACCCGAAATTATGGAAAGATTTCACACCTAACCTGAAATTCTTATGAGTGTGGGGGTGGCTAACAAAGGTGAATTTTATGACTTCAGGAAAGTAACTCTTGGACAAAAAAAATTGTTGACTCTGTTTGTATTGGTTATGTTCACAATAGTGCTGCATATAGATTTATATTGTAAGACAATAATACTATGATAGAATCCAGAGATGTCAAGTTTTTTTAGCATGTATTTCCTTTGAAACAATTTGTTGATATATATACCTTTGCATGATGAAACACCTACTAACATACCTTTGCATGTGGAGACGCCGACTAGTATGCCTTCCTCTAATTCTGTCTTTGACAATGATTCAATTTGTATATAGTTATCTGGTTGGGAATGACCCTAGAACTTATCACGAGGCCATAACTTCAGTATATGCAAGTTTGTGGAAGGAGACCATTAAGAGTGAACTGGACCCAATCCTAGATACCCATAGCAAATGATTGACCAACACCTACAATACATTTAGTTCGTAGCAAAATGGGTGTAACTAAAGGCCGTCTATTTTGTAGTGTGAATAAAAACTTATAGGAATGAGATAACCCGAAGGTTAGCTCATTAGGATACCTAGACATCCTACCTGCACGACACACTTCAACAGTTTAATGTATCAATAACTATTAGTGATATATATTTACAAAGATATCATTATGCACACTAAGTAAAACAATATAGCGAGAGAATTCTTCTAGCCTACCAAGATCACGACTTATACGCCCTCCGTCGAGGTCACCTATTATTCGACTAGGAAGAACCGGTAGGCCTTTGTAAGTGTATAGGTAGGCAACACCTCATCGAACAGTTGATGACTACTGCAGTGTATACATGGGTCCACGTAGTACCCCTAAAAGAGCTTCCGTAGCTCTCCTTTCGTTATCATCGCCAATCGGGCTAGCTTGTTATCTCAATACGCATTGAATGATACATCCCACCCAAAAAATAATGCGCTTGGAATATGTCATAACTTACCCATACGATTGTAGGAGCATGGTCGTGTAGCAGAGCCATATACTCACGACGATACAACTACCTTGTCTTGAGGAGTGTCCTATCTCCGGCAGATCCGATGGTACCTCACAAGGTAATTCATTAACCGTTCGAAGACTATCCAAACATATGCATGAACATATAATAATATTAAATGATCTGGATGACTCCCAAAGCTACAAGAACAGAGCCCTCCTAATTGGTAACATCCACCAAAGGAGAAGAACGTTCTTTTACATGTCTCAAGGTTGCTTCTACGAGTTTCCACTTTCAGGGATTAAGTATATTCTTATTAAGAAAACTCGGGTAGACACCCTATTTCATTTCGGCAAACACATCGTAAGTCTCAATCACATATCATATTAGAACTCAAACCACATCACCTAATGGCTTAGCAGAATAAATAAACAAACATGACACTGGTCAGTCCCCTAATCACTCCAAGGGTCAGAATACCCAACTCTCATCTCTCCCACACCCCATTCCTGGGTAATCTGGAATGGTCATTACCAATCGGCGGGCCACGCACCAATTGTAACCCTCAACATGAAATTAATGGCTAGTCCATAAGAAAAAAAATAAACAAAGGGTTAATTTTGTTTTGGTCCCCAATTTGTGACCAATTCACCATTTTGGCCCCGATAAGTGTCCGATAGTTCGATTTGGCCCCCAAGGGCCAAATTTTTTTTAACTTTTTCTGGAACTACCCTCGGGGGCCAAAATGGAATTAGTTCCAAAATTTTTAAAGTCAGAAACGCCACCACATCTCTCTATTTCTCATCCACTTCACCTCTTCCTTAATTCACCTGCGGGGGAAACTCGCCGACTAGCAAAATTCTAGCCGACGACCTAACCAAATTTTTTTTCTTCACCCTCTTCCTTTTTTTGGTCGGACTTCCTTTATCTCTCTTGTTTTTCTTGTTCTTCCTTTTCCCCTCTCTCTTCTTGTTCTTCTTCTTCATTTTTTCCCACTCTCTCTCTAAACACTCCGACGAAGGGGAACGCCATCTCCGGAGGTCTGGTTCACCAGATTTGAACCAGACCTTCAAAGATCTGGTTCGCATATCTGGTGAACCAGACCCCCTCACTGGAGTGTTTAAAGAGAGAAATGAGAGAGAGAAGAGAGAAAAGAACAAAAAGAGAAAGGAAAAAGAAGAAGAACAAGAGAGAAAGGAAGAAGACGAAGAAAAAAATGTTTTTTTTGTTAGGTCGTCGACCGGTGTTTTTCCGAGCAACAACTTTCTGTCGGAGGTGAGGTGGAGAGGAGGAGATGAGATGGAAGAGAGAGGACAAAAACTGGATGAGAAATTGAGAGATGAGGTGGTGTTTATGTTCTTAATTTTTTTGGAATTACTTCTATTTTGGCCCCAATGGGTGGTTCCGGAAAAAATTGAAATTCTTTTTTCTCTCGGGGTCAAATCGAACTGTCGGACACTTGTGGGGCCAAAACGGAGAGTTAGTCACAAATTGAGGGCCAAAACAGAATTGTGAGGATTGTTGGCTGTTAAAATTAAGCTTGTGGTGCGAACCACAAGGAGATGACTCTCAAAGCCATTTTCATTTTCTACAGAAAAGTCCCACATTGTATTACTCGGGAAACTTGTGAGTGTTTATATTGTAAACATATAAGAGGAATGGAGAAGGGTCCTCATTCGCGCACACACTAACACACAGGCGACCGACCTTTGGATTTGGGGCTTGGGGAATTTAAAACGAAACTCTTTTTGCAACCCGGAGTGATTTATTTTACTTTATCTTTTGTTCAACACAAATTCGTGGGATAAGCTTTGAACCTACGATCTTCTTCGAGTTTGTTTCCAACGCTCCCATCTTCTTCTCCATATGTCCTAGTCGATTATTGATTTCCCATCTTCTGGCCGGCGACCTTCAAACATAATCTAGGGGGCCAGACAGGAAGATGATGATGTGGCGTGGTCAAATGATGTGGCAGAGAGAGAAAATGAGATGGAGGAGAGAGAGTAACGGAACGTTAAAGATAACGGAAAAAGGGGATCATATAGGTATTTTCTCTAATCTAGGGGCCAGACAGGAAGCTGGTCACAAAGTTGGGGGCCATTTGAGAAATAATCCTTAATTTTATACCCTTCAATTCTGTTTGGTTGAATACAATTTGTTTGCTCTAACTTTTTTGTTCAAATTAAAAAATTTGATTCTTCATGCATTGTTTTTTTTGTTGAAAGTTCTTCATACATGGTTGCTTATTTCTTTTTAGCCCAAGGGAAACCAACCATGCCAATAAGGTATATTTGACTTCAAAAGTAAGGAGGGGCCAAAACCCCCACTACTAGGCCCTCCCTCCAACTAAATTGAAGGAACTATTGATGGTTTTCCCTTGATTTGACTGGTATTTATCAACAAAAAAAAAAAAACAACTAGGATTAAAATTTGCACAAAAAAGTGAACAACTAGGATTACAAAATATACAATCCAAATAAATATAATGATAATTATTTAGGGTCGTTAAATGATTCATATACTCTATATCTAATTAGGTAAAAACCACTTGGGAAGTTTTATAAGGCCTCCCCAATTTTGTTAAAAGGCCTCCCCATGAATCATTTTACTTGCTAAATTATCACTGAGGGGAGGCCTTTTAACAAAAATGAGGGGGCCCTATAAAATTTCCCAAACCACTTTTATCCATATATTTCATATACTCTATATCTAATCATGTGTTAGGTTTCGGGCAAAAGAGTAAAGAAAAATAATTTTCTCAATGCATGTGCTTTTATCCCATGACATACACCATGTGTTTCATATTCATGGTACCTAGAAACCCTTCCGACTACACGCATCCAAGTTTATGTATTTATGTTAAATAATTGCTTCTTCGACCTTATATAAGGATAGCCTATGTTTTTTTTCTTTTGTTTGTTGAAATATATGGATAGCGTATATGATATATCCATCCGTCAGAGAATTTTAATCTACTAGGGCATCTCTCCCATTGGCTAAAAATAACATTGCACTTGTTGTCATGCCCAAAAAAGCAAATAATATGGAGTTTTTCTTTTAAAATATCAAAAGGTTTTTTGCGATCCTATAACGACATTGGGGTGTTAATATAAGCTCTCCTTGCAAATCTATAATCACGTTAAGGTAAATACGTTAACATCACCAACTATTACAGGTCAACACCAAAGGGAGTAACCGGCCACACGTACACACGACTCATGGAGCAAACGGACTCACTGAGATCTCTAGCTTGACTAGGTCTTTGTTGTTTAGATTTCCCTAAGATATTTTTATGATTCATGTATATCCCTTAGGATAGTTATCTCAGACTTGTAAACTTATATATACCCCATTTAATTTATGATAACCACACAAGAGAATTAATCTCTAAAACTCTCTTATCTCTTTAATCTCTCGGTTCTCTCTCTTCCGGTTCCATATCTCTCTTTCTCGACCTATCTTCTCTCTTTAATCAACGTTAGTTGATTAAAGTTAATTCAAGGTTTACATCTTCACATGGTAACAGAGCTTTGTGAATTTTTTTAACCATCATAGGAACCGAATCCACTGAATATACTCCTTCCACTCCTCATGTTGAATCCGTTGTTTTCGATGTCCATCATTCGGACTCTCCCACCACCGTTTTAATCACCCCGTTGTTAACGGGAGACAACTACGCTTCTTGGCCACGAGCCATGAAAATGGCATTACGTGCCAAGGACAAGTTAGGTTTTGTTGACGGATCAATTCCAAAACCGACTAATCCCAATCAGATTCATTCTTGGGAGCGTTGTAATGACCTTGTCGGAAGTTGGATTATTAATTCTGTTGCACAGAACATTCGATCCTCCATTCTCTATGACGACAATGCAGCAAACACTTGGAGAAATCTCCATGATCGTTTTTCCAGACAAATGCCCCGAAAGTTTATCAACTCAAAAGGGCTATTTCCACTTTTCGTCAAGATGGAATAGACGTTTCTTCCTACTTTACCAACTTGAAGTCTCTTCAGGATGAGCTGCAGTCACTTTTTGTAGTGGAACCCTGTATTTGCGGCCATGGCAAATCCTTTATTGATCGGTATAACCAAGAAAGGGCCAGGGAATTTCTCTAAGGTCTTCATGATAGGTTTTCGGCAATAAGAAGTAAAATACTTCTAATGGACCCTTTTCCTTCAATTTTGCGTATTCATTATTTGGTCAAATGAGAAGAAGTTCAACAGAACATCATGACCACCACTTCAACCGGAGTACAGGCTGTTGCCTTGGCCGTCGGTCGATATGATTCTCTGTCAGACCGATTGGATCGACCAAATCATTTTGATAAGACCGATCTGTCAGACAAGGGTGACCGACCAAGGTCAAAACGTCAACGTCCTTGGTGTGATAATTCCCGAGTTCATGGCCATGCTAGGGCCAATTGCTGTGCTCTCTATGGATTTCCTGACTCTATAGGCAACCCCCAACGTCCACGAGCCGGGCCCAATCCCTTGGCCGGGTCTATTACTGCTGACTCAGCACACACAGGAGTGCCTCCAGCAACTACCTTGACCAACGAACAATATGAAGGACTCCTTGGGTTGTTAGATCGTGACTGGAACTCTGGAGGCACCCACTCCTAACCGAACAACAACAATCTTGACGCCTCCATTAATCTAACAGGTATATTTAGTCCTTTTTCACCTTGGGTGATCGATTCCGAGGCTGCCAAACATATATGCACATCGTTATCATGTTTTTCCAATTATATTAAAGCACCCTCTGCTTATTTTGTTCGTTTACCAAATGGTACTCGTATTCAAGTACTATCTGTTGGTTCCATTCAATTTTTTAAGTAATTTATTCAACATAGTGTCTTGCATGTTCCTGACTTTCAAATCAACTTAATTTCCGTTTCCAAAATTACAAATAATCTTAGTTGTGAGGTAACTTTTGGTTCTCTTTCTTGTCTGATGATGCATAAAATGTCCAGACGTTGACTAACGACTGAAGAGTCAAGATCAGACCTGAAGTCCATCGGGTCAACCCAATTTAAGGTAACAGGTCAGCTGAACCTTCGACGATCTGTCACGTACTCCCCTAACTAGGAGGTCGGCTAGAAAAAACCAGCCCTGTAACGCCCTTGGCATGAACGGATCAGCCCTGGGGTTTCTAAAGGAATGAGGGGGGCCACGTAGATTCGGTCGATGCGTTACGCCCAGAACTGGGAAGGCAAAGCGCACCAGCAACTTACCGACTTAATCTCAAAATCTCCACAAAGATCTCAGTCAGTTACAAATCTCTAAGTATTTAAGCAAGCTTGGACTTCACGCGTCCAAGGGAGGAAACTTCTCCCCAAAGATCTATCACATCGGCAGGATATCCATGAAAGATCCTTAAACTTAGGAACTTTCATCTATCCTAGATACGAGATAAACACAAAGGGAAAACTTCCCTCCACGGCAATCGCCGCCGCCTCTTATGCCTATAAAAGGCTCCCAAATCGTCCTTCAAAGGACACGATCTCTGAATCCTAAAAGATCACAAAAAACTCCGAGTTCTCACAACTCGCCCCCAAAAGGATCGATCAATATTCACTCTTTTACTGCAAAAAGCACCCTGACTGTCTTGAGCATCGGATCGGTTTTCGAACCCTTTGCAGGTTTTTCCCCCTTTGGGAACAGACAAACAAGAACAACATGCAGGAGCAAGGAACAAAAGCAAGGAGCTAGGAGCAGGAACAAGGAGCGAAGAGCAGGAGCAAAGAAGCAGAAAACCACAACTAGAGGCAGAAACACTCGGCAGATTCTAACTTGACTTAACAAAACATTCACCATAACGGAGGCTGTCATGCATCAGCTTCCTGTTTCATGCTGATATAACAGAAGGCCATTTTTTGACATCGACATTGTCTATTCTAGGACCTTGCAACGAACAAGACAATTGGGCTTGGTGATCTCTATGATGTGCTCTACTTCCTTCGCACGGACCCTAGCATTAGTTCTTTTTCTTTTTTTTGTTCCTATTAATAATTTGAGTAATTAGTCTTTTGATGTATGGCATTGACGATTAGGCCATCCTTCAATTCCCCACTTTAAGTACTTAGTTTCTCATCTTCCTTGTATAAAAGTTTATTATTTGAATAAAATGTCGTGCAATGTTTGTCCTCTTTCCAAATTTAAACGTTGACCATTTCCTATTAGCACTTCTTCTTCCAATCGACCTTTTGAATTAATACATGTCGATTTAGGGGTGCCTTTACAATTCCATCTAACTCGGGTTGTCGCTATTTACTCACGTTAGTTGACGATTATTTCCGTTGTACATGGATTTTCCTAATGGCAAAGAAATCAGATACAAATAAATACATCATCAATTTTACCAAATATATCTCTAATCAATTTCATTCTCTTATTCATAACATATCATCCGATTCCGTTCCGATACCTCAAATATAAAAATTTCGTTCCGATAATGGAACGGAATTCATGACCATGAACTTCAAGCTTGGTTTCAATCTAATGGTATTTTACACCAAACTAGTTGGCCTCACACTCCTTAACAAAATGGAGTTGTTGAGCGCAAGCACGTCACATTTTAGAGATAGCTCGATCTCTTCGTCTTTAAGCTAAACTTCGGGTCTATAATCTTTCTTCTCGCAAAAGGGTTTTCGGGTCTATAATCTTTCTTCTCGCAAAATTGTCACTTCTCGTGACGCTTTCTTTTAAGAAATTAGATTCCCAATGTCGCCTTCACCAAACTCAATCACGACCCTTACTTTACCTTTTGTTTCGATTCGTGATGATGGTTCCTTTTTATTCTCCTCAGATGTACAACCCACGGTTTCCCCAACACTGATAGTGCCTTCATCGGATTCGCGTGGTTCGGACAGTGGACTTCAGTCCTCACCACTGACCTCTACAGGCACCACTTATAGACCCATTGATAACACAGTCCATGTTTCTCCTTCAAAGCCCACATCACCTTCCTTGTCTATCACCACTTCACCGGATTCTTCGTTGGACCCTCACAAAAAATTGGCTGATAACTCTACAGGCACCACCGAACATGTTGTCTCGCCTTCTCCTCCTAGTCTGACGGCACCTCCACTTGCTGTCTCACGACCTTCTCAATCTTGTCGTCCTCCATCCAAACTCAATGATTACATTTTTTTCAGCCCTATGACAAATCCGACGTATGTGATCCACTCAGGGGTCACCTTTGTTTTGATGTTTTTTCCGTTTCACATAAACGTTTTTTTCTTCGGTCCTTTCGACCACTGAACCAACGTCTTTTGCACAGGCAATGACATCCCCCTTATGGCGTGAGGCCATGTCGAAAGAAATCTTTGCATTAGAATCTAACAAAACATGATCCATTGTCGATTCCCTACCTATAACACGACCCATTGGCTGTAAATGGGTTTACAAAATTAAGTTTCGTTTCACGATATCATCAAACGCTATAAGGCTCGTCTCGTCGCTTAAGGTTACACTCAAATTGAAGGTCTTGATTTCCACGACACTTTCGCTCCAGTAGCAAAATTAGTTACAGTTCGGGTCCTATTATCAATTGCCTTCATTAAAGACTGGTCCCTGCACCAGTTAGACGTCAACAATGCCTTCCTCCAAGGTGATTGATAGGCCCTAAAATAGGGTCTTTCCCCAAGTGTAGGGGTCAAGTTATAGTATTTCTAATAAGTCGAGTTTCGTTCCGAAGGACAAGCTATTTTATCTAAATCTCGAATTAAACCCCCTTTCAAACTTTTGATTTGATTTGGAAACTACTATGAAAAAAAGAAAGCAATACTAATAGACTAATAAGAATGAAATCAAGATGAGAAGAAGAATGTAGGGTTTTCGATTTCACCACATAAATGGACTACTTAAAACATGCATTAATTAACAAATCCCTTTTCTCATGTATAACTCAAAATCTAACATAATAAACTATTTAGATTTCGGAATATATTCTTTAATAACACAATTCAAAATCAAGAATGTATGATTGACTACCATATAAAACTAATTTCCTACACTATCATTCAAGATCTAAAAGGCATATCTCATCTAATAAATCAATAAAAGCATGAAATATCTAATTATAATACATGAATGATAATAAGGTTATAGAATCAACATGAAATGACAATCAATAGGCATTGAAGATCAAAATAAGGATTCATTGATTTATAACATATCTCAAAATAAGCCCAAATATGGGTTTCCTCTACACCCTAGATACAAAATTTAGCTACTCATGGAATCTAAAATAATATTCATTGAATTCAAAAAATAAATGGAATTACAAAAGATTAATGGAAAGAAATCACCAAGAATGTTCACAATCCATACTCCCATGTATCTCCATTTTGATGTCCAATTTAAGCTCCAAGTGTCTCAAGAATATTACCCAAATCTCCAAATAATAGCTTATTAGAAGATTAAAGAAGAGAAATTTAGAAGAGAGATAAAAGAAGAAGAGATTTTAGAGAAGAAGGTATGGAGAAATTAGAAGGTTAGAAGAAGAAATTAGAAGGAGAAAGAAAATCTAGAGAAAAGATGAAGGTGGTAGAGAAAAGAATGGTGGCTAGGGTTTTTAGTTGAGAAGAGGTAGAGAGAAAAGGAGGCTAAGGGAGGCTAAGAGGGGGAAAAGAAGGGTTAGGGTTTTACAACTACAAGAAGGAGGAAAGGGGGGGCTAAGAAGGGAGAAGTTGGTTGGTCTTCTAAAAGTGTTTATATAGAATTAGGGTTGAGTTGGGGTTAAAATTGTAAATGGTGGGAAGTTGAGGGCTAAAAGGGTAAATAGATAGGTTAAAAAGGGATAAAACCCTAGATAGGCTGGCGTCTAGGGTTTAAAGTTGGGAATTCGGTTTGATTTGGTGTGGCCGGAACCATAGTGTTAAGTTGCGGAAGGAACAGTAGCCGTCGGATGAAGGTTGCACGGAGATGGAGAGACGATACAAGGCCACGTGTCCTGGATCACGGTACTTAAACTGCTTCGGGTGCACGGAATATGCAATAAAGCACGGGACACACAGCAGCCGCACGATTTCAAAAACACGGGAGTGGACGGATAAGATTAAAAGGTGGGATCTGGTGCACGGAGTTAAGTTGCGACGCGCTTCACTGGATCAATCTCTTTGGGCCATTTCGCTGTTGAGCGCTAACACGGGAACCGCATATACCAACCTCCGCACATCGACACGTGTCCCTAAGCATACCGTGGGCCAGAAACTTGCCCGACATTGTACCGAATGCTGACCAAATGTTGACCTGACTTTGACCTTGGTTTATTCCTTCGCCCGGACTCCGATTTGACTTCCGTTTTCTCCCACGGACTCGTCTCGACCTCTACTTTTCAACCATGCACTGACCTTGGCCAAATTTCCAGAATGTCCTTGACTCCAAATGACCAAAATACCCTTTATGCATCTTTTTCTCATTTTTAACCGTTTTTCACACCTAACTCTGCAAAAGACACCTAATCAAGAAAACCAACCATTTTATTACAATAAAGACTCAAAACAGACTAACTCGGCTAATTTAAACGACTCCGATGGGACATTTTCATGACCCATCAGTGATCTTGAGGAAGAAGTTTTTATGAAACTTCCACCTGGATTCTCGTCTACAAGGAACTCCAAGGTTTGTCGCCTGCATAAGTCCATTTACGGGCGAAAGCAGGCATCCCGTCAATGGTTTCTTAAGTTCCCGTCCGTTTTTCTCAAATGAGGATTCACCCAGTCTTGTTTCGATTACTCACTATTTTCTTTTCACTCTTCTTTCACTTCCATCTATGTCCTTGTGTACGTAGACGACATTATCATCACTTACAACAATGATAATGCCATCTCTTCTCTAAAGTAATTTTAAATCTCACTTTTTCCTTAAGGATCTTGGTCGCCTTCGGTATTTTCTGGGAATTGAAGTTTCCCGTTCATCCAAAGGCACTTTTTTGTGTCAACGAAAATATGCTTTGGACATTCTCAATGATTCTGGTCTGACTGCTTGACGCCCTTCTTCTTTTCCTATGGAACAAAAACTTTGTCTGAGTCCATCTGACGGGGACCCTTTACCTGATCTTTCGATCTACCGTCGTTTCATTTGTTGTCTGTTATACCTAACAATCACTCGTCCTGACATCAGTTTTGTTGTAAATAACCTCAGTCAGTTTTTACAAAGTCTTACCAACTTTCACCATGATGCTGCACATCGAATTCTCCGTTACATCAAGGGTTCCATTGGACATAGTCTTTTTCTTTCCGCCACCAGCTCCCTTCACATCTCAGGTTATTGTGACTCGGATTGGGCTGGTTGTCTGTCTACCAGACGATCTACCACTGGTTATTTTACAATGTCGGGCTCTAGTCCCCCTCTCTTGGAAATCCAAGAAGCAACCTACTATTGCAAAATCCTCCGCCGAAGCAGAATATCAAGCCTTGGCACATCTCACAAGTGAGCTACAATGGCTAAAATATCTTTTACGTGATTGTGGCATTAAACATAGTTCTCCGATGATTGTCCATTGTGACAATCGGGCCGCTCTTCATATTGCAGACAATCCAGTTTTTCATGAACGAACTAAACATATTGAAATAGACTGTCATTTCGTTTGTGAAAAGATTAAGGCTAATATTATTTCTCCTAGCTACACTCCTACCGTTGATCAACTTGTTGATTTATTTACCAAGCCTCTTGAAGCAGACACTTTTAAGAAGACAATTGGCAAGTTGGGCATCATTAGCATTCCTGCTCGAACTTGAGGGGGAGTATTACGGGTCAACACTAAAGAGAGTAACCAGCCATACACACACGACCCATGGAGTAGCTGGACCTACCGAGATTCCTAACTCGACTAGGTCTTTGTTGTTTAGATTTCGCCCTAAGATATTTTTATGATTTCATGTGTATCATTTAGCATAGTTATCTCAGACTTGTAACTTATATATACCAGATTCAATTAATGATAAACATGTTGGAATCAGGGCCGATTTTGACTCGACCCGACTCGTCAAACTCAGAAACAAAATGCACCATTGCGTTTGTCTCGTCAAGCTCTTAAACTTAGAGCCAAGAATCACTCGAATCAGATTCTGGATGAATGAGAAATTCAAGTTTGAAGTTTGAATGAAGTTCGGTTAAATTAGGGACTAGAACGTCAAAGTGGATAAGTCAATTTGGGGGCCATTTGCGCGAAATGAGCACATCCAGATCTGGATGGCTCGCGTTCGATGCGTGGGATTTTGCCCGATCTAACGGTCGCGCGTTTAGGTCCTCAGGACGATTTCGGGATGCTCCCAGAAGCGTTGGATCTAAGCGATCCAACGGCACGAGTCTTCTCCGTGTCGGGACATCGTCGGGATTTTAACATATCTTAATCTAACGACCACCGTATCCATCTGTTGGGCACGCTTCGGTATCCATCTAACGGTTCGCGTTTAGCCCGAGATTCTGAGAGAAATCTAATGGTCCATATTACAACCGACTCCAAAATTCAGTTATCTTTCAGTTTAGTCCACAAAATGAAGTGATATGTCCCTTCAATCCAACAGACACATGTATCCATTCAACTCCTATATAAACAACCCAAAACCATTCAATTTCACATCAGGTCATTCTCCCCTTCTCTTCTCTTGTAACAATGAGTATTCTGTGTGTCTTGATACTGATTGGGAAGAAATTCTAGTATATCTAGAAAAAGGAAGAACGAAGTTTTGAGTGAATTTATAATTTAAAGCGTCTAGAAGATTCAAATTCATTCTCTCCTTCTTTTCTCTTCTAACAATGAGTATTCTATGTGTCTGGAATACTGATTGGGAAGTAATTCTAGTATATCTAGAAAAAGGAAGAAACAAGTTTTGCGTGAAGTTATAATCTAAAGCGTCTAGAAGATTCAAGTCTATTCTTTCCTTCTCTTCTCTTCTAACGATTAGTATTCTGTGTGTCTGGAATACTAGTATCACTAGGAAAAGGAAGAAAGAAGTTTTGAGTGAACTTATAATCTCAAAACGTCTATAAGATCCAGTCGCACCAGTCCAAGAGCTCATATTATTTACGAAGGTTCGCCCGCTTTCAGAATATAGATACCAACTTAAAATTCTGAAAGGATAGTCGTTGTATCCTGAAGGCATACACCCTAACGTTTGGAATTGTTACGGGAGTGTAAAATATTTTAAGGAAAGAGAATTTATTCTCGCCTCGACTCCATTATCTTTTGTCTATCTCGGTTAATCCGAAAGAAGGAATTACTGATAAAGACGGTATTCGTTATCTCTCTATAACTTAGAGAAAGGAAGTTCCCTACTTTAACCTAGACTCTGGCTTAATCAAGACCAGAGACAGAGTTAAAGTAAACTCAAACCATAACCAGAGGAACAACAAAACACACAAGAGAATTAATCTCTAAAACTCTCTTTTTACTCTCTCGGTTCTCTATCTCTCGGTTCCATATCTCTCTCTCTCTCTCGACCTACCTTCTCTCTTTAATCAACTTTAGTTGATTAAGGTTAATTTAAGATTTACATCTTCACTGGCTTTGACTTTGGCAGCTTAAGGATTTTCAAATATTATATGAGGATCTCCTATTGAGCTTGACAGAGTATAATTAAAAAGTTCTGTTTTTGAAGTGAAGATGGGAGGTAAAATTGATGAGGATGGTATGAATATATGTTATTTAAGTGTTAGTGGAAATACAGTAGAGAATGTCCCCTTGATAAGATAAACAAATAATGAGATAGTGGGAACTGTAGGATTGTGGGAAGTGCTAGAATTATGAGAAAGAGAGAGAGAGAGATGAGCTGTGAAAGAAAGGAGTTTGATAGTATCATATCCTCCCATGTGAACTTCTTTCACCCCCCTTATTACCCCCACCTTTTTTTCCCTTTGTCCCCAAACCTATCCCTCTTTCTCTCTCCTCTCACATGCTAATATATCACTATGTTTCTTGGTACCTTCCTTTTATATCCCTTTCTCTCTCTACAAAAACACACTTCGTGTTTTCCCATTCTTCATTCATAACTCTAGTGCATGTTTTGAAGGGAGCAATATTAATCATTAGTCCAAAAAAACTAAGTATATTACTTAAGTACACATAGTTTAATAACCTAATTAACCTTTATTTATTTAACTTAGGCTTCACTTTTCTACTAACTACAAAATAATACAGTACTAAAAAGTTAAAACTGACAACACGGTTTCATTCCCACCTAAAAGAAACACCATAATTGAAGGGGCCTCTCTAAATATATAAAAATTAATTATCGGCGAAAACGGCACAATCTCAACCGTTCTATAATTTAATTATAGATTGTGGTACAGATAAAAGTTGTAAGGCGATCAATTGTCGTACACCATATCCTGGATAAGTATTTCGATAATCAACATCTGTCTAAGGTTCCATGTGATCACTAAAAGTTTAATTATCGGGATTATAAATAATCTTATTAAATGCATTACAATTATTTAATTAAATAAATATTAGAAATTTTCTTAATTTTTTTTTTATAATTTGAGTTTCCAAAAAAATTCTTTAGTGCACCGTACAACAACTGTACAATGAAATTAAGGAGAGAGAAAGAGTGGAGAAAATATTAGTATTGAATATCAAGTGAAGCTATAGCATGTGAGAATGTGCTAGAGGAGAACCAAATTGATACTTAAATGAATAAATGATATAGAAGGGAAGACTTGTTGATGAAGTTGTTATTTATAAAGATTTTGAAGGCCACAAGACAAGAAAAACCACCTAGAGAAATGTACTCCTAAATATATAATATATACACTATAGATTATTCGGTTCATGTCTTGCAGTAAAAGGATCTTGGTGTTCATGATTGAATATAATTTTGAACAAATTGAGATATGTCAGACTTGCAAGATGTTCACCTTAGCAATTAATTCCTAATTGTAGTAATTTGTTTTAGCAATATTTTATTAGGTCAATGCAAGTTTCAATTTTGTTTAATGGAGTCATTGGTGTCACTTTTTTGAGTAATTTAATAGTGACTAATTCCACCGAAAAAAATGATTAATGTTGCGTTTGGTCATAGGATTCCTAAATATGATTCTTCTAAAAAATGCGATTTGGTAGGTGTCAATGTCGAAAAATGGCTATCTAGGTTATCAATCGGGAAAAGAGACTTCGATGCTGCATCGTCTGTTTGATTAAATGATATCCCATCTGAAAGAACGATTTAGCTCCCTATCACGAACAAAAGAGCGATTCAGCACTATCACCCGAAAGCTCGTGCGGCGTCAGCCTTACTTATCTTGTTTGCATGTAACCCTGACTAAGGCAAACCAAAAGGGTCTCTTGGCAGCGGTACAAGAGACTAGCGTTCTTGAACACTTAAGAGAACTAAGAAGGGAACACACCAACTTGCTTGGGTGGAACTCAATCTTTGTTAAGAACTCTCAAGTTCAAAGCTATGGACTACAAGCACTCTAAGTATCTCACACTGGGACTATTACAAGGCTTGCAAACTTCTCAAGTCGATCACTCACTTGGTTACTCTCAACTTGAGTGATTACAAATGAGGACCCCTTTTATAGGCCTAAGGGGCTAGGAAGCTTCCACACACTTACAAGGTTGGAGAATTCTAGAACATCCTCTAGAATTTTGTACACACATGCTAAAGGCTCCTAGAAATGTCTTGCACCTTCCAGAGTATTCTTCAAGGCTCCACAAGCTTTTAGAATCTTCCGGTATTTCCTTGAATTCTAAAGAGTTCTCCACACAATTCTGTCTCAAGAATGCTCCAAAAGATCCACCAAGGCACGGAAGGTCACTTAGCATTATAATAAGGTCATCTTTGTAGGACAAAAATTATGGGTGTGACATCCCGCTCCCTGCTCCTGGAAACTTGGAGGGAAAATTTGCAAAGAGTTCAGAAACCTCTCTGGCGCTCAAGACAGCCAAATTGTCCTTTGCAGTTAAACAATGAGTATTGGTTGATCTTTGGGGAACGTAATGAGCTTAGCATGGTGAAGGTGAGGTGATGCCTTTTTGTAGGATTCTAAACCGACAGTGACAAATGACGTTAATGAAGCGGTTTTGATCCACCATTCGGGATTAAGACTACTCTTCGGTAGTTAAGACATTTAGAGTTTCCTTTTGAGTTTATCTCGTATCTAGGATAATTAGAAGTTCCTATCTTCAAGGATCCTTCGTAAATATCCTGCCGTGTTTGTAGATCATCTAGGAAATGTTTCCTTTTTTGAGACTTTTGAGGCCCAAGTTAATTAAACACTTAGGATCGTAGTCGACTGAGATCTTTAGGAATATTTTGGATTAAGTCAGTAACTGTGGTGTGCGCTTCTGCCTTCCCATGTTTAGGGCATAAGGTCAGCCTTGCTTACGATTAGGGGGGAATCAGTCAGGCTCGGACCCCTGTGGGCTTTATTTCGTCGGACTCGGGGGGATCGGGTAAGCTCCCTCCTAATGATTGGTAGATTCAATCAGACCTATCGGGTGGGCACTTTTGAAAAATTTGCTACCTGTAGCCTGCCCAAGCCCGTTAAAAGTCTCTGGCCTCTCGGGCATCGGGCCTTTGGGTAACGGGTTCCCCGTGTCCACATTTTGACATTATCACATTACATTCTAAATAGAAGTCCCCAATCCTTAGATAAAAGTTCCATCCAATGTGGGACTAATTACGTTAGAAGTTTTAGTTGAATATACATCTTCTTTTCTTTAAGAAAAAAATCTCAACTCATTTTGAATTTTTAATCAAAAATGTAGGACTAATAACATCAAAGTTTTGGATCACTTGCATCCTTCCCTTCCCTTCAAAGTTTTAGATCCCCTTTCCAAAACTCCTAACTCCCACCAACTATTTAGTCCCAACATTTGTGTTAAAGATAAAGAAGCAAGAGCCATAATTTTAGCAAACTCCAACTAATTTGTCCCAAATTGTTGGGCTAAAGATGAAGGAGCAAGGTGATGTTATATATATATATATATAACCTCTTCATTTCTTTACAATACAAGGCTCTTCAATGGCCAAATTTAAGCAAGTTCCATCTATTTAGTCCCACACTATTGGGTTAAAGATAATTGAGCAAGGATATAACTTGTATATATAACTTCTTCATTTGCTCACAAAACAAGGCTATTTCAAAAGCCAAAAGTTTTTAATCTAACCAACTATTTAGTCCCGCAATGTTGGTGTTAAAGATAAAGAAGCAAGGGGAGAAGGTTATATAAAATAAAAGTTTTGTCAAATATGTTCTTTAGGATAATGATGCATAACCTGATCTTACTAATGCTTATGGCCTATGTTACTAATCTCGACATGATTTTTCCTGCAAAATAAAAGTTTAGACAAATCTGTTCTTTCTACTATTTGTAGCCTAATTTACTATCTCCTGAGGTTATTGCTGGGTGAAAAAGAAACTTAGTTAGACTTGTATAACAATTCTTAGTGATTTTTGTGTCGTTTAGCATTAGCATGGCCAGAGCTATTTGTGAGTTTTGGCTAGGGTTCCCCTTGGTTTTGAGTTTCGGCTAAGGCTCCCCTTTGATTTTGAGTTTCGGCTAGGGCTTACCCTTGACTCCTCCCCGGTTGTAGCTTAGGCTATCAGGGTTGGTCGTTGGCTTGAGCTCAACTAGTTTCGACTAGGACTTCTCTTTGACCCTTGGTTGTAGCTTGGGCTATCAGGGTTGGTCGCTGGCTTGAGCACAACTAGTTTCGACTAAGATTTCTCTTTGACCCCTAGTCGAAGCTTGGGATACCAGGGTTGGTTGCTGGCTTGAGCACAACTAGTTTCAACTAGGACTTCTCCTTGACCCCTGGTTGTAGCTTGGGCTATCAAAGGTGGTCGCTGACTTGAGCACTGCTAGTTTCGACTAGGATTTCACTTTGACCCCTGGGCGTAGCTTGGGCTTCCACGGCTGGTTGTTGGCTTGAGCACAACTAGTTTCGACTACGACTTCTCCTTGACCCCTGGTCGTAGCTCGGGCTACCGGGGCTGGTCGCTGGCTTGAGCGAGGCTTGTTTAAGCTTGGGTGCCTGATTGGTTGAGAACCGTCAGGTTTTTTGGATTGGGGGCCTGCTTTCGAAGGGCTTACTACACCGCCTGATAACCAGGGCTTACGTCCTTGAATTTTCATGGGGAGTCTGCAAAGCAGGGCTTATGATGAGGGTTGTGCCTGACTAGCAGGACTTAGTCTGTGACCTTATCAAAGCAAAACCAGATTTGTGCCTAATGGAGTAGGGCTTGATCTGCAATTAGAATATGTTATTAAACTCACCAAGCGTGTTTGATGGGTATGTGTACCTTAGAGGCCTTCTTTGGGTCCTTTCACCGAGGCTTTGTTAAAGTATTCTGCATTCTTCGGTCGAGGATAGGTGTGTCCTTCAACCTCATCCGAATTTTGTGCTCTTTGATTTGATAGTCTAGAGCTCTTTGATGGTCAGAGTTGGATAGCAATTGCGTCTATTCTCTTTTCATTTTATCAGGACGTGTAGTAGTTTCTTTGAGTTCTCCAGGATGAACTGCTTTGTCCTTAGTACATGCCACAGACAGTTTCAAAACAGTCAACTAGACTTTAACTAGTTGTTAATTCATTATTAGATAACAACATGAATATCATTATTTAGCTTTGAATCAACACAAAAGCATGCATTACCCTATTTGTATCATTGACTTATTTACTTGTTTTATATCATGCAAAGTTAGCACGAAAGATATTCGTATATACTTTTCAGTTCATGTAATACTAGTATGGTTTATATGATATATAGATACTCAATCAATCAGAGTAAATCTCATTTATTCCCAGACTATTTCAAACTTGAAGCGTTTTTATGTTTATGTGGTATCAACAGATTTTTGTAAAACCTGTTTTGAGTAAAAGTACCCTTTTTAGTTTTTTAGCAGGCATTACACTAACAATATAACATGTATTATGTTCAGTTGATAATAGTAGTCAGTTGTCTATTGATGGGCATAAAAGGTTGCCCTAAAAGGTCACCACCAGCAAGTATACAGACGTCAAGTAATAGAACCCAGTAAGACCGGGATTGACCCTCAAGGATAGGAAGGTAAATTATATATCGAGAGAGTCGAGCCCACCGGGTGTCACTGACTAACTTAGACTAAAAACAGAATGATAATGTTTAGGTTTTTGGATTGATTTTTAGATAAACAAAAGTTTTGTGCTCTTTGATTTGATAGTCTAGAGCTCTTTGATGGTCAGAGTTGGATAGCAATTGCGTCTATTCTCTTTTCATTTTATCAGGACGTGTAGTAGTTTCTTTGAGTTCTCCAGGATGAACTGCTTTGTCCTTAGTACATGCCACAGACAGTTTCAAAACAGTCAACTAGACTTTAAATAGTTGTTAATTCATTATTAGATAACAACATGAATATCATTATTTAGCTTTGAATCAACACAAAAGCATGCATTACCCTATTTGTATCATTGACTTATTTACTTGTTTTATATCATGCAAAGTTAGCACGAAAGATATTCGTATATACTTTTCAGTTCATGTAATACTAGTATGGTTTATATGATATATAGATACTCAATCAATCAGAGTAAATCTCATTTATTCCCAGACTATTTCAAACTTGAAGCGTTTTTATGTTTATGTGGTATCAACAGATTTTTGTAAAACCTGTTTTGAGTACAAGTACCCTTTTTAGTTTTTTAGCAGGCATTACACTAACAATATAACATGTATTATGTTCAGTTGATAATAGTAGTCAGTTGTCTATTGATGGGCATAAAAGGTTGCCCTAAAAGGTCACCACCAGCAAGTATACAGACGTCAAGTAATAGAACCCAGTAAGACCGGGATTGACCCTCAAGGATAGGAAGGTAAATTATATATCGAGAGAGTCGAGCCCACCGGGTGTCACTGACTAACTTAGACTAAAAACAGAATGATAATGTTTAGGTTTTTGGATTGATTTTTAGATAAACAAAAGTAACTAAACTATCTAAGGATGAGATGAAAGAAATTCGGGAAAGAGTTGCAAGAGTAATCAGGCAAGAGTTGATTTAGAGAGATACTTCGATCCACAAGACCGATAGTGACAATAACTAATTATCTAGAGCATGAAAGTTTAGTTAACTTCACCCACATTGACAATCCTAATTATAATATGTCAAACTAAGCATAATCGATCAAAAGTTACTAAGCATTGACTATCAAACTAATAACATACTATCAAATGAGTTGACAATGAATAATTATAACACTAATAAGTATAATACATCAAACTAAGTATAATCGATCAAAAGTTACCAAGCATCGGTTATCAAACTAAGTACGCACCATCAAATTACGTGTCAATAAACGATTATGAACGAGGTTTCTAATTCATAAAATTAGACGAAGTTAATCAAACTAACATTTAAACATAAGTCATACATCACATATCAAATCATGCTTCACAATTATCCAAATACAAGGGTTAACTAGACATGATGAAACAAATACTCCCTCCATCTCAAAATGAAAGTCCATTATTCTTTTTTGGGTTGTCTCAAAATGAAAGTCCCATATCATATATAGCTTATAATATCCATTGTTTTGGCAAATATATCCCTCTTTAATTCTATCAATATCAAGTGCATTTATTAAGAAAGATAATGCATGCACTACTTTTGTCCAATAACATTCACTAGATTGAATTACAATAAATGCTAGCATTCTAATTTAATAAGGATAATATGGGAACACACAAAACGAAAATAAATCGGGTGAGTTTTGATAATGGACTATGAATATGAGACGGAGGGAGTATTAAACGGGAAGAAGATAAATAAAAACACGAGTTAAGGTTGAAATCCCCCTTTTCCGATGTGGCACGAGGCTAGGATCGTCAGAAAATATGAATATGTATGTGTTGTCGATCTCCCCTTAGCAATGTTCTGATTTCCCCTTAACAATGCAGAATAGGTGTCCCCTCAGTGAAAGCAGAGTTGCCCCTAGCAACAGAGTCTTCTTCTTCCTTTCAAGCAAATGACCATTAAAACCTTGCCAAGCTTTCTCTCTCTAGAGTTTTCTAACTCAAAACCAAATCAAATAACAAGGGAATCAAGGCAATGATAATTGGAGCAAAACCCCTAAACTTTATGGGCAAAATAATGGTTGGAACCGCCCTAAATAGTTCCGGCTAAAGTGATAAACTCCGGCCAAGAAAGATGTTGTTCTGGGCTCTCTCGTGCCAACCTGAGTTGCTGCTACTTAGTCCCGAGCCGGTGTCGTGACCTGATCTGCTGTTCCGAGCTGCTCGAGGCTTTTGTCCCGAGCTACAGCTGTTGTTCGTGCTGAAAACGCGAGTTGCTTCGTCTCCTTCAATCCCAAGCTGCTGCCGACTCCTTGATGTCTCGTGTCGTGCCTCTTGTGTCGGCCTACACTTGGCCGGCCTTGAGTGTTGGTCGGCCAAGCTTTGGCCGGCAACCTCTCTTCCTTTCTCTCTCTAACCTTCTCAAAACGATAGAACTTGATAATGGAGAAAATGATCTCAAGTCTGATTTTTTTTCTCTTTTTGTTCCAAAGACCAAAACCTTTGACTTGTTTAAACAATTTCAGGGGTGCTCCTAAATTTTCTTCTTTGGTCTTCTTCCTTGGGTTCTGGGCTTTGCTTCTCATCTAGAGGCCAAGGGGTGCCTTCACATATGTCTCTACATATCTAATTTTCAGAAAAGACTAAAATATCCCTCGACTTCTTTCTTCCATAACTTTTCTGTCCAAACTCCGATTCGACTTCTTTTTTCACCCTCGGACTCACCATTGACTCCACTTGCCATTTAAGTTCTGATTTCACCAAAATACTTCTGGTGCTCTTTCCTTCCGCTTTCTTCCACATGAGATGAAAATGTGATAAATGCTCTATTTTATTCCGAATTAAGCTCCTTACTCCAAATAAGTTACCTCACAAGAAAAACACATAAATTATGAAAGATAAAACCCAAAACGAACTAACTCATCAAAGTTAAGTAATCTAAATGTGACATTTTCACGCCACATCATTTATTCATGTTTATTGTTTATTCGAGTTTTCTTTCAAACATTTCATATATGAGTTCTTATGCATAGGTGCATTCCTACATATCAATATTTTCAGTGCAACAACATATATATGTATCCCTTCTAGTTTGATTTTTAGTGAAAGTAATGAACTAATTATCAAAATAGAGAAGTATAACCAATATGAGTAAGAGTTACTCCTAGTTTTTTATGCCCTTGCTTCGTTGCTTTTGTATAAGACCTTTATCTGAAGAGTTTCGTTGTGACTGAAGAATCCAGTCTTGCCTTTTGTCGGAGTTACTCGCCTTTTTCAGTTTGAGTGTCGTACATAACACCATTTTAAGACAGAACGTTAAGAATTAATGGGATAAACATATAGAATCTTCTATACTCAATCTCGAATGAGACTTGACCATGAGTTCTTTCTGTTGAGGGACATTAAAAAGGCTCCCCCGTTGTTTATATTCAATACCTTTATTCGGTAATGAAAATTGTTTTTCTAACCAGAGCTTATGAATTTTGAGTCGAGCTAGGCATTGAGTTGGTTTCCGCCAATTCACAGAATTGTAGTATACAATAATTCAAACATTTATACTTATTTGAACAAGAGAGGTGTTTGACTGCTC
Organism: Eschscholzia californica; assembly: GCF_041429995.1. Classification (NCBI taxonomy): domain Eukaryota; kingdom Viridiplantae; phylum Streptophyta; class Magnoliopsida; order Ranunculales; family Papaveraceae; genus Eschscholzia; species Eschscholzia californica. The sequence goes on along the minus strand of NW_028238309.1, from coordinate 24,366,870 downwards.
AATCAAGGCCTCTAAATGGTTACGGTCGTGTTTCGTTCACCCATCTGTTGGTTCTTACATAGCCCATGAAGTCGTAGGAATTGTTTTTTATGATGATATTAAAGTTAAAAGCCTTCGACCCGAATTCCAATTTTTGGTCAATGAATTTACAACTGAGTGATAGAGTTGCAACTATTATTTGGTGCAAAGAGAGAAAATTATTTCACAGGCATTCTGTCGAACATATGTTGAGTTTTCTCATTACTTGACTATTGGTTCCTATAACAATGGGAGATTAAAATGTATTTACGAGGTCTAAGCACCTGGGTGTTTTTTTTTTTTAAATACTACGAATTAACCGAAGTAGTAAGATCATTAGATATAAGAAACTTTCGGGTTGGATTCATCTTCTTCAGTTGAAATTGGTGGGATTGGTTGTTTTGCTTCTATCTTGTGATGTTCCATCTTCTTGTTGTTCATGACCGAGATGCAACTATTGTTGCTTCGTTTCTTTCATCTCTTTCTTTTTCAAGCAATAGGTCGGACAGGTTGCATCCTTTAATTTACTCCGACTCATGCTTACAAGTAGTGGACAAATTAGATTAGCTGTGAACAAATCAGGATCTGATAACCAGTAAGTTAAAATTTAACACTGAGTTAGAACTTAATAGTAAACAGATAGAAATTTAAAAGTAACCATGCTAGAACTTGCGGCGATTAAATCAGAACCAATGAGAGAAGCAAAGACGGGTCTTGTATAGCCGAGAACTAGCTCTTAACGTCATGGTTCGAAGAAATAAATTGATTTTCAATCCATTCGCTTTAGTGTCAGGATTAATGAGGGTAGTTTTGGAGGCTTATCTATGGGAACATATTGAAATGTGTATGTCTCTCTCTCTCTCTCTCTCTATATATATATATATATATATATATATATATATATATATCTAGTCATTATCATTAATATTATTATCAAATAAAAATTAGGTGGGGTAAACCAGAAGCAATTTGATCAAGTTTTTCACAGGAGTGTTGACCGTGATCGGGTTATACGACCTGTCTGTAATCGTCTAAAATTTGGTCAAGATTGACCCATGTCATGAAACTATACGAAATAAGAAAAGGAATGCAAGAGAATTATAATAAGAGTGTGAAAGTAAGAATGTTATAAGTCAGAACTTAGAAGACTGAATGAAGGAATGTGTTATTCGACTCAACTTACAAATAGCTATATATAGCTTTTACACGGTAGATAAACTACGAATTTGCCCTTTATAAGCCTATAATAGTAGATAGAAAACAAACTTTAATTTCTTCTAAAGACTAGGACTTATTTCAACAAACCAACTGACTTGTAAATTCAGAAAACAACCAAAAATATCTAACATTCCCTCCCTTAATCTAAAAGCATGTGCATTTAGCTGACTTTAGATCGAGTAACCATTACAAGCATACTACGAAGTTTCTCAAACTGCTCCAATTTAAATGGCTTTGTCATTAGGTGTGCAATTTGTTCTTGAGAATTGCAATACTTCAGCTTCACAATACCATCATTCACCAAATCTCTTAAGAAATGGAATCTGACATGAATATGTTTGCTTTTTCCATGAAAGACAGGATCCTTAGACAATTGAATAGCAAATTTATTATCATAATGAATTATAGTGCATCTATGCTCCTCCATTCCAATTTTTCTCAGAATCCTCTTGAGCCATACACACTGACATGCATATAGAACTGCATCGATATATTTGGCCTAGGCATGTACCTCTAATCAGACTTACACCATATTAGGTCAGGACGACTAACAATTAAATACATGAGACTTCCAACTAGTTGTTTGAACAAAGTTGTATCAACTTTAGTTCCTCCTTCATCCTTTGAGAGCTTTGTACCAGGGACAAGTGGATTGTTCACACCATTGCTACTTGCCATTCCAAACCTTGTTAATACCTCTCGTGCATATCTTCTTTGACAAATAAAAATACCATTTGAATTTTGCAACACTTCTACTCCAACAAAATGCTTCATTCTTCCCAAATCAGACATGTCAAACTCTATCATCATTGAGTTTTTAAACTCAATACACATGTTCCAATCACTTCCCCTAAAATTATATCATCTACGTAAAGGCTTATTATCAAAATTTTACCTCCTGCAGATTCAGTGCACAACGTATGCTCACTGGAAAATTTCTCAACGCCTTCACGTAGAAAATAAATCTCAATTTTGTTGTACCATGTCATTGGTTCTTGCTTGAGGCTATACAAAGCTTTCTTCAATTTGTAAACCCTTCCTTCTTCTCCCTCCTTAATAATAAACCCTCCAGGTTGTTGCACAAATATTCCTCCTTGAGCTCACCATGAAGAAAGGCACTCTTCACGTCAAGCTGAAAAACTTCCCATCCATATTGTGTTGCTGCTGTAAGTATTACTCGAATAAGCAATTGGTGCAAAGACTTCAGTATAATCCACTCCATAACATTGGGCATAACCCTTGGCTACCAATCTCGCCTTATATTTCTCCACATCCCCATTTTCGTTAAGTTTGATTTTGAAAACCCACTTAACCCCAATAGGCTTAACACCTTTTAGGCAGATCCATCAACTCCCAGGTCTGGTTCTTCTATATAGCTTCAATTTTTGTTGCCACTGCCTCTCTCCACTTGTTTCTTTTAATTGCCTCATCAAACAAATATTGATCATCATCTATGACCATCATCATTGCATGCATATCTTCTTCTTCTGACAACCCTTCTCCTGCTTCATAATTTTCCATCCATTTGGTTCTTTTCTGATTCTCTCATCCCTCCCTTGGACTGCAACTTCTCGAGTATTTCTTTCATTTGAAAGTGAACTACTAGAATTGCTGATGCCCGATATATTCTGAGTATTTTCTTCCTCATTATGTTCTTCATCACTTTCTTTATCATCTTCTAAAACATACAGTTTTGATTCTTCATCAGTTCTTCCCCAATCTCCAACTCTTTTCTTCTTCAAATAAAACATCATTGATGACGATAATATTCTTAGTGATTGGATCAAACAATCTATAAGCCTTAGATTCATCACTAACACCCAACAATACACACTTCTTACTCTTGGAGTCTAGCTTACTCTTATTCTGGTATGAAATTTGAGCATGAGCAGTACCCCCGAAGATACGAAAATAGTCCGCCGTTGGTTTAACACCACTTCATGCTTCCCCGAAAGTTTTTTTCTTTCATTGTTGCAGTTGGACTCTTATTTTAAATGTGCACACACCACTTTACAGCTTCAGGCCAGAACATTTTTGGAACATTCTTATCAACTAACAATGAACGTACTGTGTTCATGATTGTTCAATTTCCCCCCACCCCCACCCCCCCCCCCCCAACAACTCTGTTCCGCTATGGAGTGTATGATGTTGTCAACTGCCTGCTTCTGCCCTGAACTTTGCAAAATTCTTGAAATTCATTTGAGTTAAATTCTTCTCATCTATCTGTTCTCAAACAAGTAATATGTGGGCCAATTTTCAACACGCGGTTTGAAGTTTTTGAATGCAACAAAAGCTTTCGACTTCTCGTGTAAAAAATAAACCCAAGCTTTTTGAGAAGTCCTCAATAAAACTTATGATATACCTTTTATCGCTATTGGAAGTCGGCTTGATTGGTCCACGTAGATCAGAATGCACCAGATGAAGTTACTTTGATGCTCTTAATGAACTTTGCTTTGGTATAGATTCTCTATGTTGTTTGCCAACCAAACAAGCTTTACATAATTTATCTGAAATTTTAACCAAAGTCACACCATCTACCGTTCTTCTGGATGCAAGAATTCTCAACCCCTGATAATTCAAATGACCAAAGCGACGATGCGACAAATCCGATTCTTTTTCAGCCAACGCTTCAGCCTGAAAACACGTAGAATTTTTTGGAGCCATAGATACTGATAGATAAAACATTCTATTTCCGCTCATATTAGTTTGCATAATTACCCCTCTTTTAGGATGATAGACTCTACAAGTCCCTTTCCTAAATAAAATAGCTAAACCATTCTCCTGAAGTTGTCCTTTGCTCAATAAATTGTTTTTTAGTTTAGGTATATAATAAATATCTCAAATTACCTGAATAATGTCATTTATTTGAAGTCATGCATTTCCTTTATATCCTAGTATCATCACCAAGTTTCACCATTTGACGAAATCTTTCCCTCAACTCTGGGAACCATTATTTGTTATCGGCCATGTGATTTGAACACCAGAGTCAAGGAACCATGCTTCTTTTTTGGTTTCTTGAAAGTCGACTGATGCACCCGAAAAGGTTGCACACCCAAGCGGAGGTATCAAGTAGTAATCCGGCAAAGCCGGAGTCGATCCAAGGATAGGAAGGTGATTCGGATAACGAAGGAGTCTCGCTCGCCGGTCTAGGTATTACTAGCTAACTTAGACTAAAAAGAAAAGAAACAAGATAATGGGGGTATTTGATCGAATAAGTAAACAAGAGAACAAGCAAAACTAACTAAATAATGTAAGTAAAACGGGCGAGAGAGGTTCGAGAGAAGTGTCGGAGGAACAAGAGTCGGGAGACGGTAAGACTCGATTCGGGCAACAAATAAGCGAGAGAGGTGTCGAAGTCCGGGAATCCATAATGATAAATCTACGACTATGTGTAGTCCGATCTAATGTTTCAAAGTATAATCGATGTTCGACTCCTAAGGTAGATGTCTCTAAGTACTATGTATATCCGGAGATCATACTTAGTCAAACAAAGGTCTAAATCGGTTGATCCCGAGTCAACGAAAGTGTTGTCTAGTCGCCTAACTATGTGAAGTGCATGACAAGACACATGAAATTATGACTTAGACTACGATCGATATCGAATACCACGTTTCGTCTATTAACTATGCGAAGTGCTTGACAAGACACATGAAAATACGATCAAAACGATAATCGAAATTTATGAACATCAATTTATAATCAAAACATCAAATCATATTAAACATAATCACGAATTCATCACATTTCATCTCATATAATCGACACACTAAAGTTAGCTAAACATGGTAATTGAATAAGAAATGGAAAGGAAATGATGAGAGAATCCCCCTTTTTCGATGTGGTTCGAGGCTAAGATCGTCGGAAAATATGAGTCTTTAAAGTGCAGCCGATCTCCCCTTAGCAAAATTCTGGGTTCCCCATAGCGACCACCATCATCTTCTCCATTTTTCACCCAAACTCCATTAAAGCTTCATCAAGCTTTCTCTCTCTAAAGATTTCTTACCCAAAATCAAAATCAAACACATAGGAAGCAAGCTCATGATGTGGGAAACAAAAGCCCTATGGTTTCCGGCCAAAAAGGTGGCCGGAGAACCTAGAAATCCGGCAAGAAAGAAATTTAGGGTTCGGCCAAACCCTAGATACGACCAAACTTAGCAAATCCGAGCATCCCGCGTGAAGTCCGAGCTGTCTAGAGGTGCAGCCGAGCTGCTGTTCGTGCTGTGGAGAAGTTGGTGGTCGTTGATGCTCTGTGCCGTGAAGAACAAGCTGCTGTCCCGTGAAGAACAACCATCCCTGGTCGCGTCCCGTGAAGAAGCTTGCAGCCGCGTCCGATCCGAGCAAGAGCAGCAGCTTGAAGCTTGCTGGAGCTGCTGCTGCCGCGAGTTCCATGGCCGTGCGAGCTGCTTTGAGTGCTGGCCGCGGCTTCCATGCCCGTGCTCTATGGTGCCGGTCAAGTTGGCCGGCACCCCTCCTTCTTCTCTCTTTCAACCCTCTCTCAAACTTTCTCAAAAATCCAAAAACCCTAAAGAAACTTCAACAAACCCTAGCCTCTCTCTCCTTTCTCCCAAACTTATGTATTCTCTAATATCTTGTATCATGAATGAGGAAGAAGATGAATAGTGTATTTGACTCAAACCCTAGACTTAGTCAACCTTGACTTTGACTCAAACTTGAGTCCATTGGGTGCCTCCAAAATCTCTTCCTTCTTTCATCTTCTTTGGGCTTGGGTTTTATTCCTTCATATCTAGGCTCTTGGGTTTTAGACGTAGGCTTTAATCTTCACTTGGAAATCAAGGGGGGTGCCTTCATAGAATCTTGGTTTTAAGACCCAACCTCGACTTCTTTCTTTCACAACTTCCCCGTCCGAACTCGGAATGGACTTCCGTTTTCACCGTTGGACTCGTCTTTGACTCCTCTTCTCATTTGATTTGTTTGAAGTCTTTTTCTCTCGTTTTGGGTACATGAAATGATAGTGATAATTCGCTCCCTTTATTCCGAATTAAGTTCTTTAATCCAAATATGATACCTAAACAAGAAAAACACATAAAATGTTATTGATAACACTCGAAAAGGACTAATTAGTCTATGTTAGGCTCCTTAAATGTGACATTTTCGTGTCACATCAACATCCCCAAACTTAAACTTTGCTAGTCCTCGAGCAAACAAAACAAAATAAAAGCCTAACTCACTTTCGGATGAATCCCGGTTGCATTTAGCATATGCAACAAGCCGTTAAACCCCTAGGTTACCCCTAATGGACGAGTGTGGTCTCGTGAGGGTTTCCATAGATGATGCCCACAAACATCGAGTTTCAAATGCATAAGGGTCCAACAACCACATCATAGATAAGCATGATTCATATAATGAAAGGTTTAAGCATGTCAAAACATAATGAATCAAGTAAACAAGTTCATGTGAAAGCTAAAGACCTCTTCACTAATGATCTTACCCTAAAGTGTAAGTGTCAATCCATAATAAGCAACATCTATGTTCCGAAGTCACAAAGCCTTGATCCCTAGTTTAGTACATTTCGCCTCGACTTTGGCCTCACGGACATACACTCCAAATATGAAATCACTCAAGAATGGTTCGCTCGTATGTGTGAGTGTGATCACTAAACATGGACTCAACACATAAAAAGGGGTGAGGACAACATTTTGGAACGAATGATCTCCTAGAAGGAATTAGCCACTAAACGGAGTGGGGAAGCTCACTCACCCTTCTCACCCATTCTACCCTCTAAGAATGCCTTCCAAAGGTTAACGGATACTAAAGATGGATGATGATGGAGGATTCCCGAGAATGTCGAACTCTTCATGATAGAACCTTTTAAGCACTTCCACATTCGTTTCTTGCTTCGAATACTTATTCATGAACATACACACAAACACACATATATACAATCACATCACTCACACAAAAGGGCTAACATGCTCAAACATAACATAAACAACTTTATTCATCATTCATTTTTTTTTCTTTTTGTCTTTCTTTTTTTCTTTTTTTTCACTTTTTTTTTTTTCATAACACAACATCACATAAAACAAACATAACTCACACAATACTATATTCGTGCAATCAAGTTTTTTCTTTCATACTTGCTTTTGACATTCTTCATTCTTTTCTTCTCATGTCTTCATTCTCGGGATATAAGATGATGATGGTAATGGAGTATCCGCCTCCCTCTAGTTGACACTATTATTGGGTTTCATGGACTACAAGGGCAAGGTTAATTCGCTATCCTGATGTCACTCCTAGTGGCTAAGGAAGTTGAGCACACGAGATCAAATGAGCTCTTTTAATAGTTACGAGGTTGAGTAGCTCTTCATTCTACTCGGAGTTAGCGCGGAAGAGTACACTCGAAGGACAATTTAGGCTTTGAGCTCTCACATGGGTTACGTCTCCACTAATGACTACTCTAGGTCTCTTAGAGATGTTTCTTCTTCACTAAGATGTTACTCTTATAGTATAACACAAACACTCAAAGACTCGACTTTCATGCAAAGACCATTAGCAATCACAAAACTCATAAACTCGACACATATGCATCAACATTCTTAAAACTATTACTACAATCACATGCAAATCTACTCAAAATGTTCAAAACAAATTTTGACTAATTTGAACCCTTTTGTCTTTGAAACCCATGGTCATGCATTGGTTATGGTCATATCCCGCATCCCCAAACTTAAAACTAACATTGTCCTCAATGTTCTAAGCATACACTCACCAAAAGATAAGAGGCACATCAATTTAAAGAGAAGAGTGGAGAGATATTACCATAACCGAAGGAGATAAATGATGATACTACCAAGGCTCATGTATAAAGAGGTTCCAAGTTGATGTCAAGCTCGCGCCATCCCCAAACTTGGGACAAACCACGCCTTAGAAGTAGAACAAGTAAGAAATACTCCTAAAATATCAACAAATATAATGAGAATGAAGCACATAAAAGACATGACCATGTAAAAGTCTACCACTAACGTGGGTATACACGATTGCATTGAGCTATGCAATTAGCCTTTGATTCTCTTGTTGTCACACAAGAGCACGAGTTATGTCTCGTGGAGGGTTTCCAGAGATGCTACCCACAAACATCAAGACCCATCTTAATCGGCTAACGATCATATAACAAAAGACGGAAGAATTGGGGGTCAACCCAAAGAAAGCTATATACAAATGCTAAAAGTCTCACAATAATATCAAATGAAAGAAGTGCAAGTGAGACTAAAGCGAAAAGAGGCCATCCCCAAACTTAGTGGATGCCTAGTCCACTAAGTGCGCATAAATGCTAGGGGCGACGACTAAACAGTCGTCAAAAGGATCGACATACAAATGAAGGGTCAGGAAGTCAGTCGAAGGCAAGAAGTCGAACTCAAGCTTAGTAGATAAAACATCCACGAAGTCCCTAGACATGCTAGGGAAGACGCCCGAAGTGTCCCTGAAGGGGTCAACAACCGAGTCTGAGATCACGTGGAAGGTCGAACTAGACTCTAAGGGTAAGGCAATAGGCTCGGGGACCAAGTCAAGGTCCATAAGTTCCTTAGGTAAATAATCCAACAAACTATCCGCTATCTCTTCAACTACTATGTTATTCACATCCTTAAAGGCATCGAGAGCCTCAAAGTTAGGCATAACACCTTCCATTCTACATAACTCATCCAAGTAATCACAAGTGCTAAAAATTGGAAAGTTCAATAACGTGTGATCCCCAAACTTGCTAATAGAGCTATCATCCTGAACATTACAATCTAATGTAGTCTGATCATGGTGAGATGACAATGGTCGAGGGAGTGAGCAACAAGGGTCATCGGTTAATTCCATCTCAAAAGGTCTATCAGGAGCTTCTTCGACATTTAACTTAAGACTAGAGTCAGGTGTATTACCCTCACCATCATTCATAGTCTCTTCTTGAGTTTGGGGTGCGCAAACCCCTTCCTCGTCGATGATAGGCTCCGACTCAATTTTATCAACAATATTGAGAATCCATTCCGTGATCTCTTTTATATCTCGATTGAATCTAGTTTGGTACTCTAAAATTGCTTGGAGAGTTTCTTCAGACATCTCCTCGTAATAAGGCACATGAGTATAACTAGACGAAGACTCTCGCGGAATACAGATCATGGGACAATACTCGGTCAAATGATTTAAGCTCGCACAAATAGCACAAATCGGGCTAATGGTCTCCATGGTCCTTTCTTCACTACCTTCATGTGGATACCTAGACTCGACTCTTTGAGTGAAATCATCGAGTCGGGAATTGTCATCCCTAAGTGAACCATTCATATATGTCTGTCGATAGTCACGAAGACTTCGACGTGGTCGATCAATACTAATGGAACTACAGTTATCATCAAATGACAAATCCATACATGAAGGTGTGGTCATCCCAAATTCTTGTCGATAGTCTCGAAGACTCCTACGGGGTTGGATACCCTCATGCTCATAATCCCTAAAACCATACTCATGACGAGTCTCACCGACTCCATACATCCGTCGATATTCACCCATGGTCATCCTAGGTCGGTCAGGCTCAACTCGCCTATTCCTATCACTAGTCGGACCATTCCTATATAAGTTTGAGTAGTCGTGATGACTTGTAGATGGTCGACTAGTGTTGGAAAGAGTTCGCATTAGGTCATTCTCATCAAATGACCAACTTGCCATGATCTCACAATATTCAAGGATACTAACACACAATCGCAAAATGGGAATAAACACTTATAGACTAACAATCACACACAAGTAAAAAGGAAAAGATAGAATGTGATACTATCGAGTGCTCCTCTCGTTTCGTTCGCCTTTCTTCTTAAGCTTCTTGATTCCTTCATTTTCCTTCGCCGTTATGTCACTTTTGGCTCTTTTCTTGAAACGGTGCATAAAAAAAGATAAAAAGATAAGAAACTACAAAAACAAATAAAGCAAAAACGCCTAAGAAGCAAATAACACTAAACTAATGAACAAAACAACAAACGGTATCTAAACTACTAAACCTATCCCCGGCAGCGGCGCCAAAAACTTGATGCACCTGAAAAGGTTGCACACCCAAGCGGAGGTATCAAGTAGTAATCCGGCAAAGCCGGAGTCGATCCAAGGATAGGAAGGTGATTCGGATAACGAAGGAGTCTCGCTCGCCGGTCTAGGTATTACTAGCTAACTTACACTAAAAAGGAAAGAAACAAGATAATGGGGGTATTTGATCGAATAAGTAAACAAGAGAACAAGAAAAACTAACTAAACAATGTAAGTAAAACGGGCGAGAGAGGTTCGAGAGAAGTGTCGGAGGAACAAGAGTCGGGAGACGGTAAGACTTGATTCGGGCAACAAATAAGCGAGAGAGGTGTCGAAGTCCGGGAATCCATAATAATAAATCTACGACTACGTGTAGTCCGATCTAATGTTTCAAAGTATAATCGATGTTCGACTCCTAAGGTAGATGTCTCTAAGTACTATGTATATCCGGAGATCATACTTAGTCAAACAAACGTCTAAATCGGTTGATCCCGAGTCAACGAAAGTGTTGTCTAGACTACGATCGATATCGAATACCACGTTTCGTCTATTAACTATGCGAAGTGCTTGACAAGACACATGAAAATACGATCAAAACGATAATCGAAATTTATGAACATCAATTTATAATCAAAACATCAAATCATATTAAACATAATCACGAATTCATTACATTTCATCTCATATAATCGACACACTAAAGTTAGCTAAACATGGTGATTGAATAAGAAATGGAAAGGAAATGATGAGAGAATCCCCCTTTTTCGATGTGGTTCGAGGCTAAGATCGTTGGAAAATACGAGTCTTTAAAGTGCAACCGATCTCCCCTTAGCAAAATTCTGGGTTCCCCATAGCTACCAGCATCATCTTCTCCATTTTTCACCCAAACTCCATTAAAGCTTCATCAAGCTTTCTCTCTCTAAAGATTTCTTACCCAAAATCAAAATCAAACACATAGGAAGCAAGCTCATGATGTGGGAAACAAAAGCCCTATGGTTTCCGGCCAAAAGGTGGCCGGAAAACCTAGAAATCCGGCAAGAAAGAAATCTCGGCCAAACCCTAGATACGACCAAACTTAGCAAATCCGAGCATCCCGCGTGAAGTCCGAGTTGTCTAGAGGTGCAGCCGAGCTGCTGTTCGTGCTGTGGAGAAGTTGGTGGTCGTTGATGCTCTGTGCCATGAAGAACAAGCTGCTGTCCCGTGAAGAACAACCATCCCTGGTCGCGTCCCGTGAAGAAGCTTGCAGCCGCGTCCGATCCGAGCAAGAGCAGCAGCTTGAAGCTTGCTGGAGCTGCTGCTGCCGCGAGTTCCATGGCCGTGCGAGCTGCTTTGAGTGCTGGCCGCGGCTTCCATGCCCGTGCTCTATGGTGCCGGCCAAGTTGGCCGGCACCCCTCCTTCTCTCTTTCAACCCTCTCTCAAACTTTCTCAAAAATCCAAGAACCCTAAAGAAACTTCAACAAACCCTAGCCTCTCTCTCCTTTCTCCCAAACTTGTGTATTCTCTAATATCTTGTATCATGAATGAGGAAGAAGATGAATAGTGTATTTGACTCAAACCCTAGACTTAGTCAACCTTGACTTTGACTCAAACTTGAGTCCATTGGGTGCCTCCAAAATCTCAAACCCTAGACTTAGTCAACCTTGACTTTGACTCAAACTTGAGTCCATTGGGTGTCCTAACTAATGGCATTTGAAACACTCAACAATAGCTTTGTTTTGAGAGCCTTCCTCGCTCTCTACCTCGACCTCCTTGGAATGAGCCTATGCCCCGTCCTTTCCTTGGCTTATCATCATAAGAGATTGTTAAGGCTTGTTCTTCTTCCTGGCTTTCCTGCATTTTCTGTTGTTGAACCAATAGACTTTCGTGGAGCTCATCGATGGTCAAGGTATCTAAATCATTTGACTCCTCAATCGAACATACAACATAATTAAATTTTGGAGTCAAAGATCTCAAAACCTTACCCACCACTGTATTTGGCTTCACAACTTTACCATTCACTTTCATCTTGTTCATAACTGTTAGATTTCGGGAAACATAGCTACCGATATTTTCTCCTTCCTTCATAGTGAGCATTTCAAACTCCTTCCTTAATGATTGCAACTGTGCTCTCTTCACCTTGGTGGAACCTTGGTACTTCTGCTTCATTTAATCCCATATCGCCTTCGACGTACTTTTGTCAAGAATTGTTTCCATGATTTCTCTTTCAATTACATGAAACAGGTAATTCTTTACCTTCAGGTCCTTGAGCTTAGCTTCTTCAACGCCCTTCCTTTACGTCTCACTTGTTAATGATATCCCGGTTGTTGGTGTTGAAATCCCTTCATCTACCAGATTCCACATCCCTTTGCTCCTCAAGAAATTTTCCATCAACATCGACCAATACTTGTAATGGCCATCGAATTTGGGAATTAAGACTTTCTCTGAGATTGTCATGCTTCGCTCTCACTTTCACACTCCTACTTAGTCAGGCCCCTTTTAATGCTCTGGTACCAATTGTTATAAGTAAGAACTTAAAAATTTGAATGAAGGAATGTTTTATTCGATTCAACTTACTAATAGCTATATATAACTTTTACACAGAAGATAAACTAACGGAATTGGCCCTTTATAAGGCTATAATAGTGGATAGAAAACAAACTTTAATTTCTCCTAAAGACTATGACTTACTTCAACAAACAGACTGACTTGTAATTTCAGAAAGCATATAAAAATATCTAACAAAGAAAACTTCCCTTTCGATCTAGTCGAGAGGTCCGAGAGATGGCAGAGAAAACTTTGATGATCAGTTGATCTCCCTCCCGAAGATATTTGGTTTCTCTATAACAGTATTGAAGTAGGTTGACTGTTATAATAAAATGCTTCCCTCTTAGCGAGGATTTTTCTCCTTTCTACCGAATTTCCCAATGGAACTAGATTGGAGCTTTATCTCTCTAAGTTCTTAATCACAAGGATAACTATTAATTGGCAGAGAATTCATGTCATAATAGCCTACTGGAAACCCTATACTTTTGTCCTAAGAAAAACTCAAAAAATTAAACCTCTGCCGAATTCGTAATCTCGTTCATCTTTCAAGGTTTTGAAATTTTAAACTTTGACGAGGCTATTAGAGTCGGACTTCTCCTCGTCATCGACGGCATCAACTTCTTATTTATTCCTTACCATTTTTTGTTTTTTTTTTTTTTTTTGGACTTGAATTCTTTCGATTCAAAGCCTCGTTCACTCTTTGCCTCTTTCTCCTGCCGTCATTAATAAGTTGGCCTTTGATTAGGGCATCACAGATAGGTTGTTTTGTCTCTCTTTGGATAATGCTAGTTCAAAATTTTTTTTGCTGCAAAATTTAAGAGTTTGATACCACATATACCTATTCATAGTGATTTGTTTCATGTAAAATGTTGTAGTCACAATTTGAGTTTGGTTTTACAAGATGGTTTGGAAGTTCCTGATTTTGTCCTATGTTACAACACTTGAAAAGTAACATGGAGTTTATTAGGGTTAATTATGTACTTTCTGATCAATCTAATACATTATGTGTTCCAAATGGGTCAAGGAAAAAAGAAAATGCAACTTGATGTGAAACATAGGTGGAGTTCCACTTATTTGATGTTGAGGGAAATTCTACCTTATAGGCATGTTTTACTATTTTTTTATATTGATATAAGAATCCCATTTCTCCCAATTAATGAAAATTGGATGTATGTTGAATTGTTGTATAAGTTTTTGAAACCTTTTTATATATATGAAGTTACAAAGTTCTTTTTTGGTGTATCTTATGTTACATGTTGCCATGTTTTAAAACATTAACTTGAGATTGGTGTTATAATCAAGGCAAACAAGGGAAATCCCTTATTTGGTGTGATTGTTTTTGTAATGGAGGCTAAATTTGTTAAATATTGGTAGGAAACTCCAACTTTGTACGGTATTACATGTGTTCTTGACCCAATTAAAAACTAGGGGTGAGCTTGTTGTAGATTCACTACAAGATTGCTTTATATATCATCTTGTAGTCGTAAGTGTACTCCTTCTCAAATGGGTCAAAATATCATCTTGTAGTCGTAAGTGTACTCCTTCTCAAATGGGTCAAATTATGATAAACTTAAGAAACTATTTTCGAGATACACTGGGGCTATAAATAATAGGTTGCAGTCTTTGACATCTACATCTCCTAATTCTTTTCAAGCGACTCCAATTGTGTCTTCTTCTTCTTCTGGACGTGCTACTTTTGCGAGAGAATTAATAGAGGGCGTCACGATCCTCTTGTTGCTGCATTTGAAGAAATATCAAGGTATAGACATGAATTTGAGCCTGTTATTAATGATATGTCTAAGTTAAGTGTTCTTGATTGATGGTGAGAAAATGAGAAGAGTTACATTGTTCGCTCCATTACTGCACAAGATGTGCTTGATGTTCCTGTGTCTACTGTTACTTCAGAATCTGCATTTTCTATCGGTAAACGGATTCTTGGAGATTATTGTAGTAATTTGACTTCGGATATGTTAGAAAATTGTGTCATTCTTAAAGATTGGTGGAACACTAAGTACAAAAATATATTTAACCCCATTAACCCTTTTGATGAGGCAAAGTATGAGGATAATAATGATGATGAGTCTGCTCTAGCTCCACCCTCTACCTGAAAAAAAATGATATACTCGTGACATTATTGCACAATAATCCGACTAGTGGTTGGCATTGTTGCATATTTTTCTCTTTGTTTGTTTTATCCAAGTCTTTTAACGTTGTTGCTTACTTTTTTCCTTGTTTGATAAATTACAACCGAGTCTGTTGATATTGGTGAAGGAGATGTCCTTCGACCAAATATGCAATGCGAGCAATTTTTTGTATATGACAATTAATGAAGAAGATCATCAAGTCCGGACGATATAGGGATCGTAATGTTTAGCTAGAAACCAACTACGTCGTCGAATCACGGGGTGATTCGCGGCTAACTTCGTCTAGTTCCTACATCGGGTTACACAAAAGAGAGTCAATTTGATCAGAAGATATTACTAGAGGGATGAGACATATATGCACGGATTGGATCTGGGAATATGTCCAAAAGGCCAAGCGAAAGGCTTAGGCAAAGATAATACGAAGGTCGGAACTAAAGGTTTTGGTCTGGCACTTAAAGGCCCATTAGTGGGTCGTCTAAGGCATGGTCGACAACACTAAGTAAGGGTCGTCCAGACCTATCCCTTTAGGGCATAGGGAGGCCGACCAGAAGAAATTTCTGGAAGGAGTTTCTAAATTCATGAAATTCCTAAATTTTGATCAAAGACACTTTAGAAAACCTAATTAGGGTTGGACTCTAACTTTGTGATTCTATATAAGGGTCTTATTAGAAAATAATTAGGTGCGGGAAATTCTCAACGAGATTTTTTACTCTACAATATCAAGTAGAGAAAGAAAGAGAGAATAGTTCCTAACTATCTCTCTAGTCTAAAGAAGGTGTTCTTCATCTGACCACCATAAGGTTCTAGCTAAACTTGAAGGTGTGAGATCAAGTTGGTTAATCGATGTCTCAAGTAGAGGAGCTGCAAATGGAGCTCTTGGTCTTCTTATATTCAACCGTATTAGTCTGTGGGAAATAGCGATTAAGGTAATAATCTCTAACTTCTTAGTTCATATTTAGCTTATGCATGAGATTCTGGGGATACTAGTGTTAGACATTAGATGTCTGAGATTCTGCTTTGATTTTTGCTTTGATGTTGCTCGTTGTTGTTGGCTACTACTGCTCCTTGCTACTATTGGTTGTTGCTCCTTGTTGTTGCAGTGTTGTTCCTTGTTGTTGCAGCCTGCTCATTGCTGCTGCATCTTTATGTTTTTTTGTGGATATGAAGTTATGAACTATTTGAATCTTCATTACTTTATTCTGATGGTTGTGATAATTGTGAACTTTGATTTGACAGTTGTGTAGATAATTAGATTTGAATTTTAAATCCTATGAAGGTCGAATAGCTCGAATCGATTGGCAACATACTGGCGAGTCAAAATTTTGAATCTAAGTATCGACACAGTATGTCTAAGTCTAATCCAAATTTCGCTCTAGTCATGATATTTATAATTTTACATTCTAATTTCTAGTTGTTTTTTATTTTATTTTTAAGTGCAAGTATTAAGTTACATTGAAGGTAATTTTTTCAATAAAAATATTATCGTTGCTTCTGTTTTAGGCATTCTACCCGATGTCCGGACGACCATCGTCTGGCAAGTCCGCCTACAAAAAGGGTCGTGGACGGGCTTCTTCACAAAGTAAATTCCGTTTAGTCCAACGGTCCAAGCAATCATTGATGGCATGTGGTCGTTCTGCCCGGACCGGGAGAGTAATTTCCAAAGACAGCACGTCCGGTCCGATTCCCACCCCTAGGATGGGGTCAGCAACGGGTACCTGCATTGTATTTGAACCACTCTTCTGAAGATTTTTTGTCACTGTAAGAGAGTAGCAAGGTCAGAGGTTATAATTATGAAGATAACTGAATTACCTGTCAATTCTATAGGCACACTCAACTTTAAAGATCAGCACATGTCCTTGATAATATCACTCTCCCCACATGTGTCGGTGACTTGTATGAATTGGTTACTAACTACTTTAGTTAGTTACAACTGATTCACTCTTTCTCTCTCTAAGTTGTCTAATTAAGTGTATTCTATATAAAGATAGATGAGTGATAACTTTGTAGTCAGTTGTTCAAGAAGTTTAATAGAAGTTTTTTTACTTCAAGAAATTCATGAAATTTTACATGGTACCAGAGCCAGTATATATTGCTTAAGACCCCTAATTTAATTTCCAAAATCAATTAGATTCAAGAACTCAAAGAGAAGTTAATATTCTGTCACCAAAGAATCAGAGATATAGTCTTCATCCCGAATGAGTACTTCACCACTGAATATGAACACTAATCAAGGTCAAATTTCTTGCAATCCAAATTACTAGTCTTATATATGCTAGATTAGATGGCTCCAATTTTCTTGTTTGGAAATATCACGTAGAAAATGCCTTGATTGGAAATGACCTAGTGTGCCATATTGATGGCACCTATAGTGAACCCCCTCAATTAATTGTTTTGGAAGGAAGATATGTAGCTAATCCAGCTTATCCTCAATGATGGAGAAATGATAGTTTTGTGAAGGCTTGTATTAAAGCCACCATTACCCACTCAATTGCTTCAGATATTCTAGGTTTAAAAACATCTAGAGAAATTTGGTATTATTTGGAAATGATATTTCTTCAAGAATTTGAAGCACAAAAATCTTCATTAAGAAATAAGCTTCAAAACATCAAGAAAGGATCAACTTCTGTATCTGAATGCTTGAGCAAAATTAAGACTCTTGTTAACTCTCTTGTAGTTGTTAATGATAAAGTTAGTGACTCTGAATTATCAAGAATTTCTTTACAAGGCTTAGGGAAAGAGTATTCTCAATCTGTTATAGCTATACAAAATAGAGATGGCTTTATAAGTTTTGCAGAACTCAGAAGTAAATTAACCCATCATGAACAATGGCTGAAAGAACAAGAAGCAATTGATGATCCAAGTAAAACTTATTTTGTCAAGAAATTTCCCAATTAGGGTATTATGAGAACATCCAATCTGAGATCTTTTAACCAGAATCAAAGTGTTGAGTCAAGTCAGAGAACACAATTCAAACCAAATATAAGACAAACTCAAAATCAATCACGAAATAATTTTTATGATTATACCACTGTGCCTTGTGCAATCTGCTACAGATGGGGGCATACAACAAGACAATGTAGGATAAGATTTACAGATTTCTCAGAATCTTCCAAGTCTACCCAAAGAAATTTTGCAAATTTGCATTTACACGAGGTTGAAGAAGATGATGAATATGGAGAAACAATTGATCAACAAGAAAGTGAAGGGGAACAAGCCCACTTTAGTGCTATGGTTGAATGTGATTCTTCTAACACTGAAAGCACCTATCTTTCTTCTTGCACAGTCAAAGATAAGAAGCGGATTGCTGATACAGGAGCAAGAAGCCATATGACCCATACTAAAGAAAATTTGATCTCTAATACTCCTTATAAGGGTTCAAATGGAGTCATGATTGGAAATGTCAACTATTTGGATATTGCTAGCACAGGTCTAGCTACCTTGGCTACTAGTTCAATTACCTTCTAACTCAAAAAGGTCTTACATGTTCCAACTCTATAGAAGAATCTCTTGTCCATTTCAAAATTCACTAAAGAAAAATTTTGTAGTGTTGAATTTCTTCCATGGGGATTCTTAATAAGAGACTTATGGTCTAAAGATGTCATGGCAAAGGGACCAATGGTTAATGATCTCTATTGCATTGATTTTCAGATGGATCCTTATTTCACAAAGATAAAGGAGCCTGAGGTAGCATATTTAGCAAAAGCTACAGCTGAAGTGTGGCACAATAGACTTGGACATGCATCAAAGGAGGTTAGCTTGTCTCTAGAAATAGATAACAAGATTAAATCACTTCCAAGAACTTCAAAAGTGTATGCTCCTCTTCCCAATTAGGAAAGGGACAAAGATTACCTTTTCCTCTATCAGAGAGCAGTTAATCTATTCCCTTACAGTTGATTCACTGTGATATTTGGGGTCTAGCACTCATCACTACTAACTCTGGTATAAGATACTATATACTCATTGGCGGACCTATGTGAAGACCAGCCTAGGCAGTGGCCCAGGCTGGATTTATAACTTTCTTACAAATATGCAACAGATGTGGGCCAATAGCTCACTGGTAAGAGCTTTGCCTTGTGCTCTAGACGTCAGGAGTTCGACTCCCCTTACGTGCAAGGGATTTGTTTTTTGGCTTTTCTTTGGGAAGTGTTAAAGACACTCCCTATAACTACGAAAAGCGCCTCTATTGAGTCAAAGTTTGTGAGGGAAACAGGTGCCTTTGCAGTTTTCTGGGAGCATCTTTAAGACTACCCCTTTTTAGCACTAATTCTCATTTTGTCCTCGTAATATGAGTAACTTACAAAAAAGACCTCCAAATTTTACCAGCTTCTACAATAGACCCTAACCTAATTTTCTTTTATCTTTATTCTTTAATACATCGTAATTAGGCTTGCCCCGGCTAGCTAAAAATCCTGGTTCTGCCCCTGTATATACTATTCCTTGATGATTACAGTAGGTTCTTTTGGGTCTACCCTATGAAGTTGAGATCAAATATCTTGAAATGTTTCCAACACTTTCAGACACAAAATGAGAAACTCGTCTCATTGGCAATCAAGTGTTATCAAAGTGATGGTGCTCTTGAATTGAATAAAGGGGAGTTTCAGTCTTATCTTACTAATTGTGGCATTGCGTTCAGGAGTACAGATATGTCAGTCCCTTCTTACCATAGTACCTATTCTTTGGATGATCAAGTTTTCCCTTCTCCAACTTCCTCCACTTCAAATCCTTTTCAGTCCTTATCTTCTTCTCCTCCTCCAAGCTCACACCAAATGGAGCAGCCTCAGTCTTTGAGTGAACCAACTTCAATGGTTATCCCACCCTTGTCAGCCTTGAATGCTCATCTTATGCAAACAAGACCAAAGAGTGGTATCACCAAGCCAAGGACTATTCCTGATCATGTAGCCCACAAAGAAGCCATTAAACATGAACATTGGAGGTTGGCAGTGGAAGATGAGTTTAAAGCTCTTACGAAGAACCAGACTTGGTCTCTCACACCTAGACTACCTTCTATGAATGTTCTTGGGTGTAAGCGGGTTTTTAAAGTTAAATATAACTCTGATGGGTTTTGTGATAACATGGCCCCCAAATATCTAGCATCCAGTTCAGTGTTCCATGCTAGAACTAAACACACTGAAATCGATTTTCATTTCATTAGAGACTTGGTGATGAACTCTACTCTGGAGATCAAGTTGTTCCCTCTGAGGCTAATCTTGCTGATAGTTTCACTAAGGGTATTCTCTACTCTCAATTTGATTTTATTCGATGAAAACTCATGGTTCTTCCTTCTGTGAATCATTCATTTGAGGGGGGTTGTAAGAGAGTAGCAAGGTCAGAGGTTATAGATGATGAAAATAACTGAATTACCTGTCAAATCCTATAGGCACACTCGACTTTAAAGATCAACACATAATGTCTCTGATAAGAGTACTCTCCCCACATGTGTCGGTGACTTGTGTGAATCAGTTACTAACTACTTTAGTTAGTTATAACTAATTCACTCTTTCTCTCTCTAAGCTGTCTGATTAAGTTGTATTCTATATAAAGAGATATGAGTGATAACTTTGTAATCAGTTGTTGAAGAGTTTAATAAAAGTTTTTACTTCTAGAAAATCATGAAGTTTAAGCAAGTGAAGAAGGCCGTTTTTTCTTCTATTGTAACTGAAAAAGACTCATAACTCTACATAAGTGTTTTAAGTTTTTAAGCACCGCTAAAATTAATTCGATCATTGCTCAACTATGCCAAGTAAACCACATTCATCTTCAAAAGAACATTGAATAAAAATACAACTTCCTTATAAAAAATCAAAAATTTATACGATACACAATTGTTGTGTGTATATACATGAGATTGAATTTATCTCCCAAAATAACACAAACCCATTAATACATGTTGAAAATCTTTTTTTAGTTTGAACTTTGTAGACGAATTAAGCCCAACCAAAGAAAGTTTTGAAAACATAAAGTGAAGAGAGGGAAAACAAGTAGAGAAGATAAGCAATGAGACATGTCCATAGAGGTAAAGTTCTGCAGAAGCAACCAACAAGACCCATCACAACGCAAACAATTTGAACAACAATCACCTCTGCCGAGAAATTCCATGCTAAGCCTCGCACGTAAACTATCCCTAAAAATATTGATATTCCAACTATGTTGTTCATGAAAACCGCACTATATATCTGCATAAAGATATCATAAATGTTATTTTCTTTACATCTCCAATCTATGTCATGTAGCCTCGGATAATGTAGTACGATATATTTTTTTGCATAAGGGTATAAGGATTGTGTAGGGTTACTATATATACGGAGGAAACAAATGTTATAACTATTTACGATGAAGTGTGATAATCCCACGTAGCTCAACGGAACATCCATATCTTGGATTATAGGTACAAACTCAAGTTTAGTAAGTGTGGAAGCTTTTCCCAATGGACGGCCTGGGCCTGAAACAAAATACTGTGCCCTAAAAGATGGTACCAAAGACGGGTATGGTCGTCTCTAAGGATGGGGATATGTCGTAATTCCACATCGTTCGTATGAGTGTCCGCGACTTTGGCTATAAATGCAAGCTCAAACATGTCAAATAGAAAGGCTTTTCGAGTACTTTCACTGCCAGAAACAAAAACTTGTTCCTATAAGACTGGTGTGCGCTCAAGTAGCAAATGCAAATACATATTTGGAGTTGGGACCATTGCATCTAGATAGTGAAGATAAAAGGTCATAGTGGTTAATAACATTTAACCTACCGTATAGAAGTCATTCTAAGAGTTATAACGTCTAGGAAACGAATAAAAAAAGTTGGAATAATGCTATGAAGGTAATAAAGTCCATACGTTATATATTAAGAAAGCAACATACTTAATAAAAGTAAGAATTGTATTACCTCAGAGAAAGTTAACGAAGCAGAGTGTTCTTTTTTCTCACGCATAGACCGAAGAGCAGAAGCGGCTTCTCGATAGTTAATCGCTACGGGCAACATAATAAAAGAAGCATGAAAAGAACTGATATTTGCAGCAGTAGAGAAATTCATAACAGCATCAATGAGAGGTGCAGCAAGTAGTCCAAGAATACTAGTTCCAAACACCAAAAAAAATGTAGCTTTAACTAATTTTCTTATGACATTATCAATTCCATGGAATTCTCTATGATCTATTTTCATTTCATCTTTAGTTTTCACCAGCAATTCTTGCTCTTCGTCTTGGTTATTTGAAGTCTGCAATTAAAATCACTTCAGAAATTGTTATAACTATCAAAACAATTGTTACGACAATTTGTAAGAGTGCAAGCGCTGAGGCAATAATATATAGATAGGTCTGAGCCTACTCGGCTACTCCTAGTGTACCTTTCGGAAGAAAAGGGAAAGTAAAGAACTCTACCTGAGATGTTTTACTCTGAGGATTTTGTTGGCATCGGCGTTTACGATCTTGCTTATAAACGGAGTGTTTAGTTTTAGATAACCATGAAGATATTCCTCCAACGAATTCGTTCTCATCGATACGAGTATCAAGAGATGTATCAAATTCTTCCATTATTTTACCTAAGAAATCTTCTTCTTTCAAGCCTACTTCTTCAAATTGAATTCCTAGTATCAACCCTTTTATTTCTTGAAGAGTTACATACTTATCATTGTTCGTATCAATTTTCTGAAATAACCTATAATAATTTATATCAAAAAGTGATTAGATTTGCACAAAAACATAAAATGGATTACAAAAATCAACGGTTTTAAATTAAAAGAGACGACGTTTTCGAGAAACCACACTAATATGTTGCAAATATGGAAAACTATTGACACATTATTTACCTATCTCATTAAACCTATTATTTGTGGCAAAGAAATAGAAAGAGAATGAAAAAGAAAATAAAAGAGAATAATACTAACTCTTTTATCACAAGTACTTTCGGCACACCATCATCGCTGAGGAGCTTCCCAAGTATAACATTTCCCATATATTTACCTAATACATATTCCAATCGACGATTCTGAATCCATGGTTGAAATACCTATACATTAACCTCAAATTAATCTTCTCTGTTTAACAGTTTTTCTTCCTACAAACATCACTTTCACACATTGTAGTAAATTTAGTAAAACAACATAATTACCTGATAAACACAGTAAATGACCAAGAAACCAAGGGAAATAAATAGAGCAATGAGGATTGAGATATGTCGGCCGGAGGATATGCCGAGAATCTGTGGTATATGTGCAACTATAAAAGGGATTATAGATATCATCATGATTATTGCAGTATAACTTGTTTCGACGTCGATTTTAACACCAAAACCTGCAATTTGGAGTTAATTAGATTTCTTTATTTATTCATACAACATACTTACAATTTTATTCATTTATTTGGTCTTTCTCCCATGTGGGACTATATATTCTCACAAATGAAAATGACTCTTGTAATTTTGAAAGAGGGAAAGTAAGAGAGAACTCTAACCAGTGAGGGATGGTAGGGGGAATTTCTTGGTATTGGAAGGTATTGAAGGAGTAGAAAGATTGAAGGAACCAACAGCAAGACATGAACCATAGAGTAATGTGAGGAGAATGACAGTGGAGCCAGCAAGTATGCTTATTCCTGTTGTCACTTGATCTTGAGCTGTTGCTTCACTCCCATAAATTCCTGTTGCTGTATGTACAAAAATATAACCAACCAACAAACTTAACATTTGAGCCTTTTTTTTTCTTTAGCTAACAAATGATTAATTATTAAAAAAAAAAAAACAATGCTTAAATTGATTATGCCCTTGAGAAGTGCTAAGATTGGTATTTGGTAATTCCTTGAAGTTCAAGTTTGTTCATGACCAAAATGAATATTCCCATGCATTACTAGTGTTTGCTATGAGAATAGTCCTATTGTGCACAATATTCATGACCACGAATATGATATTTAGGTTCTCGTGGATTACATAGGTTCGGTCTCGCATTACTTCTCTAGTTACAACCAAACTAATTGAAAATAAAAATCAGTACATCTTCTTTATTTGGTCGAACTCCATCAGAATGTTTTGAATTGGTCTTACTTGCTTTAGCCAGTCGAAGTTCTCCAAGGGAAAACTTTTCCACCATTCTTAAGCGACATAGTTGATTTTTATTGAATTATATATATCAAATGCCAAATGGATGACACTAGTTGATATATTAAAATTAACCGCCTAGGCTATGACATCAATCTCGTTAAAACTTAACCAAATCAACAATATTAAATTTTCTTTCCACCACACAAGAAAACCTAAACCGGTCCTATCCATGCTATTTCTATATTGTTCCAACGGCGGCTTCTGTCTATTTTTTTATTATCATTTTTTTAATGAAGTTTGATGTTGCATTACTTAAGGTTGTCTTAATTTAATTTTTTAAACCTTAATCTATCCTGCCATGAACCTTCCACAAACATTGAATAATTTATGGAACTTTGAAACTTTAGTAGTTGAGATGTAAGTCTTAACAATCCTAAGTACTGATTAACAATAATGATCTTAACACCACTTACATTTGCAATAGAAGAAATAGAACTTCCCTAAGAAAATTAGTGTGCGCGCACACACACACAGATATATACACACACACACACACCTGGATAATAAGCCGGTATATATGAATTAGCTTGAAACTTTGATGGTTGACTTCATCTAAAGATCAATCTAACTACTGCCCTATACAATACGTTCTATATATTGTGATATGTAAATGAGTTTTGTGTTACGTACCGAGGACTAAAATGGCTTCGGGTAAAGACCCAAGGATATGAAAAGCACTAGCACCAAAAACACCAGGACCAAGTACCTTAAACAAAAGGTCACTACCCATAGAAATATATTTCTCACCATGAAATAACAAATACTCATATAGAAGAACAAGAAACAAATTTCCCCATAGACTTGTTGTGCAAGGTAAAAACCCATACATAGGTTCACAAGTAACCGTAGACGATAATCTATCAAGCGAATGGAAAATTGGTTCTTCATTTATGGACTCATTCATACCCGCCTTGGAGACGATATCAGTGGAATATTTGTATGTAGTTGTAACAATCCGGCCATTTCCCATGTTGAAAAGTAAGGAGAAAACTAGTATGACAAATTTGAAGTTCTTCACCATTTTGTGAGAGATGAGTTTGGTTTGAGAGAGAGGGAGGAGGAGCAAAATCAACCAGAAGATTCAAACTGGGGAGAACATCTTATATAAGGGAGTAAACCACAGGGCAGCCGGCAGCAGCCGTCTGGGACTTAAATAGAAGGTGGAGTTAATAACTAACGTGCTAATTAAAACTTGAATAAAATTGGATTCTAGTCCTTTAATGTCTTAAAGGATTTTGAGTTTAGCCCAATCTTATAGAAAACATGTGAAGTTCTTTTTGGAAAAGCTTTGTGCCTTTTTACTATGTAATTTCCATTTTCCGTTATAATTGATTTTTCACTGTAAATAACTATTGGAATTTTAGAAAATTTCATGATATAATAAACAAGTTTTACGTGTCTTCTCCAGTTAAATTTTCCAGCAGTGATAGGGGAACCGACATCTTTGGCGTGAAAGTGGCGTGAATCAACATCCAATTAGCTTACTAGTGGTCATTGGGCAGAATTTTCTGATTATGATTCATCTTCGAACAAAAGTTCAATTAGCTTACTAGTGGTCAATGGATTAATTTTAGATGGACAAATACTCGAAGTTCAATTAGCTTATTAGTGGTCATGGATCAGCAATTCTAATTGATTTGAGGGCTCACACAAATTGTTGTAAGGAATAGTTGTTAAATTATTGAAAGATTCTGCTTGTTTGGATCTAAATAGAATTATCAAAAAGTTCACCTACTTCATAAAAAAATTGAAAATAAACAGAAAAGTTATATTGTGCAAGTTGGATGGCATGAGGTTAACAGTATTTAGGCTGCTGTAACCAGAAAAGCTTGGAGATTGAGACAATAGAGGTTGATGATAACACGTCTTTGACATTTCAATATAAAATTCTCCAAATCTCCAATATAAAATTCAAAAGAAACTTCATTGATCATATTTGTCAAGTTTCAATTGAGGTTCTCATTCCTAAATAGAAAAGTAGAAATCCTCCAATTTTTGTGTACATTCGGTGCAAATCTCAAAAATTATTGTGTTTATGTAAAATAGAGAAGAGATGTTTGTTCTTCGTATGGTGTTAATGAACCAGAGAAGAGTGTTGTATTTATAATCATATGTGGTTACAAGATATACATCAAAGTAAATCAAAAGTTATCGTTATCTCTAACTAATACTATACAGCTGTTCATGTAACCAAAATTTAAAATTTGAATACCAAATCCTTGACTTGGTCATGTGTATCTTCTTCTAGACCAAACTCACGTATTCTTGACTGAGTCCTTGGTGAATTAGCTGGCACTTGTTGCATGTGCCATGCACAATGGTGGTTGTTCTCACACCCCCCCGTCAAGTTGGAGCGTGTGATGAAAGTTCAACGACGCCCAACTTGCTTAGCAAACTATGAAATTGATCAGCACCGAGAGGTTTAGTAAATATATCTGCGAGCTGATTAGAAGAGAGAATATAACAAGGAGTTAAAAGACCATTTTGGATTTTTTATCGAACCAAATGACAGTCAATTTCTATGTGTTTTGTACGCTCATGAAACACAGGATTCTCGGCAATATGAATTGCGGCTTTGTTGTCACAAAAGACAGAAATAGGTTCAGGATGTAGGATACCCAAATCATTGAGAAGATATTTAAGCCATTGTAATTCACATGATAGAGTTGCCAATGCACGATATTCAGCCTCTGCCGAAGACCGAGAGACAGTTGCTTGTTTTTTAGTTTTCCATGACAATGGGCTAGACCCTAGCATCGTAAAATAACCAGTTGTGGATCGACGAGTGGTTTTGCAACTAGCCCAATCGGAGTCTGTGTAGCCATTAAGATGAAGAGAACTACTAGATGCTAAAAGGATACCTTTTCCTATAGATCCTTTAAGATAACGGAGTATGCGATGAGCCGCATCCATGTGAGTATTATGTGGATCTTGCATGAATCGACTTAAAAAATTAACAGCAAATGTAATGTCAGGTCGAGTGACGGTGAGATACAATAGACGACCAATAAGACGACGATATTGAGAAGGATCAGAGATAGGGACACCATCAGTGGGGAGTAATTGAGTTTGTTGTTCCATAGGAAATGTAGCTACTCGAGCACCGGTCAAACCCGAATCACGTAAAATGTCCAAAGTATATTTTCTCTGACATAAAAAAATTCCTTTGCGAGAACGTGAAACTTCAATCCCCAAAAAATATTGGAGACGACCAAGATCTTTGATAGAAAAAGTTTTTTCCAAAAAGGATTTAACTTTTGTAATAATACCATCATCGTTTCCGGTGATGACGATGTCATCAACATAAACGAGAATGAAAATAGATGCTGAACCACATGTGTATGTGAAAAGGGAATAATCAGCAATTGATTGTCGAAAACCTTCAGAAATTAAAGCAGAAGAGAATTTTGCAAACCATTGTCTAGAGGCTTGTTTAAGGCCATACAAAGACTTATTTAGTTTACATACTTGATTATCTCCTTTGCGAGTGAAACCTGGTGGTAGCTTCATAAACTTCCTCGTCTAAATCACCTTGTAAAAAAGCGTTGTTAACATCGAGTTGGTGAAGGGACCAACCTTTAACAGAAGCAACAGATAATAAGGTACGGAGTGTTACAAGTTTTGCCACAGGGGCGAACATGTCGTGATAATCGACACCTTCCACTTGGGTATACCCTTTGGCAACTAGACGTGCCTTGTAACACTCGAGTGTACCATCAGAACGTAATTTCATTTTATAGACCCACCGACAACCTATAGGAGTCTTACCCGTTGGCAGAGGAGTAAGATGTTATTTTTTCAAGAGCAGCAATTTCTGAAGCCATGACATCACGCCAATGAGAAAATTGCATTGCCTTTGAAAAGGATGTGGGTTCATCAGTAGAAATCACTTTGCTGAGAAAAGCACGATGAGGAGAAGAAAAGTGAGAAAGGGAGAGATAATTTGTAATAGGGTGACTTGAAGAAACGGAAGAACACACATAATCCTTAAGATAAGAAGGAGGTTTGCGAGTTCGTGTTTCGTGAGGAGTATTTGATTGATGAAAAACATCTCCTGATGTATCAATTTCTGGATGAGTATTTGATTGATGAAAAACATCTACTGATGCATCCATTTGTGGATGAGACGATGTGGGTGATGAAATAATTGGAGTAGATACTGAAGGGGGGCCCATTACAGTAGAATGTGGAGGTGATGAATGGGTTTCTACAGGAGATGAAGAAGATGGGGACGTAGAATCTGGATTGGTAATGTACTCAAAAGTAGCATCATCACAAATAGTTGGAATCCCAGGAGAATCATTATGTTTAGTGCTATCGACATTTTGAAACGGAAAAGTGTGTTCGTGAAAAACAACATTGCGTGTGGTATAAATAGTGTGAGATTCGATATCGTATACACGATAGCCTTTTTGACCATATGGGTAACCAACAAAAATCCCTGGTTTGGCACGAACATCAAACTTTGATTTTATACGATGGTTGTGGGCGAAACACAAGCAACCAAATACCCGTAATTGTGAATATTGTGGTTCTGAACCAAGTAATATCTCATGAGGGGAACGACGAGATAATTTCGACAATGGCATTTTATTAATTAAATAAGTTGCTGTGAGAATACATTCACCCCAAAAAGATAATGGAAGACATGCTTGCAACCGAAGAGCACGTGCCACATCTAAGAGATGGCGGTGTTTTCGTTCCACAATACCATTTTGTTGCGGCGTAGCCACACAACTTGTTTGGTGAATGATTCCCTTTGAATGAAATAGGGGTTGAGCATTAGTCGAAAGGAATTCTGTTCCATTGTCCGTTCGAATGGTTTGGATCTGAGGGATAAAAACGTCCCCAGACCCGGAATTAATTCGATGTACTTTTGCATTATATTGGGTGACAATAATATTCAGAAAATTTGAAAGATATCTTAATATTTCTGATTTAGCACGCATGAGATAAACCCACGTGCAGCGACTGAAATCATCAACAATCGTGAGAAAAAAACGTGAACCATTCAAAGATGGTTCGGAAAAAGGTCCCCACAAATCACAATGTATTAATTGAAATGGATAAGTAGAAATGGAATGACTTTTATTAAAGGATAAGCGAGTCTGTTTCGCAAGAGGGCAAACAGTACATGAATCAAACTTGGAACTAATGAAATGAAACTTATTTGCTAAAAATTTAAAACGACTAAGACATGGATGGCCTAAACGGCAATGCCACAAATCAAAACTAGGTTTAAATAAAGGACTACTAAAAGATGCAGACGCGGAAATAGGATAATAAAAGTAAAGTCCATCTCGTTGTTCAGCCCGACCAATCCCCCTCTTCGTTGGACGGTCCTGAAAAATACAATAATCAGGACAAAAAGTAGCGGTACAAATATTATCTCGAGTAACATGATGAATGGACATTAAATTAACACGAAAAGATGGAACGTGATAGACATTTTTAAAATGATAGTAGGAGAAAGTTGAACTGGACCGATATGAAGAACGACAGCATGACTACTGTCTGGTAATTGAACAAAAAGATTATTACGTGCAACCGAGTAAGATGTAAAGAGATGTAAGGATGTACACATGTGTTTAGAAGCACCCGAATCTACAATCCAAAAATTAGATGAAAAAACATTACCTGCTAAATTAGCAACTGGAGGAGCGGAAGGAAGGAGTGATAACAATTGTGAGTATTGTTCATGAGTGAGTGCAGGAGGTTGAATAATAATTGGAGATTCTGGTTGAGTGATAGGTTGAGCAAAATGAGCAGTCGTCTGTTGGGTACGTGGAGGATAACCATGTAATTTGAAACACTTCTCAATTGTGTGACCAAGTTTACCACAATGGTCACATGAGGGTCGAGGACGTTTGCTGGATGAAGGATTCCTTTGTGTAGGTGCAGGATGATAAGAAGAGTGATTACCACGTTGGACATGTAAAGCTACAGATTCGACAGTTGGTGTTGTTATTGCCTTAAGATTCTGTTGGCTTTCTTCTTGTCTAACCAGATTATGTATGCGACTAACAGAAGGTAGTGGATCCATTAAAAGGATCTGACTACGAATGGAAGAAAAACGATCATCGAGTCCCTGTAAAAACTCAATTGAACGATCGCGATATTGAGCGTCCACAGTAGCTTTTCCAAAACCGCAAATGCATGCTTGAATAGGTGCGATGTTATCAAATTCATCTCATAAAGTTTTGAGACGGGTGAAATATGATGAAACCGCAGCTTCTTCTTGTTTAAGATGGGAAATGGATTGCTTAAGATGATAAAGTTGAGGAGCATTAGTCTGAAAAAATCGGTCATATAAATCAACCCAAATATTATGTGCAGAGTCTGCATAAAGAATACTGTTACGAATCTCGAGGACAACAGAATTGAGAAGCCAACTCGAAACTAAATCATTACAACGTTCCCAAGATTGTAACAGAGAAGAATCACTTGGTTTTGGAAGAGAGCCATCCACAAAACCAAGCTTATTTTTAGCACGGAGAGCCATGGTTACTCTCGAGCCCATGTACCATAATTATCACCGGTTAGTAACGGCGAGATGATAACAGCCGTTGGATTATCCGATGGATGTATACTGTATGATTCAGAAGGATTCTGAATGAGAGATGAAGATGAATAAGAGTTAATAGGAGGATTTGAATTACCATTGAAAATGATTGTTCGTCAAAAAAAGGTTAAACACTGATACCATGTAAAATAGAGAAGAGATGTTTGTTCTTCGTATGGTGTTAATGAACCAGAGAAGAGTGTTGTATTTATAATCATATGTGGTTACAAGATATACATCAAAGTAAATCAAAAGTTATCCTTATCTCTAACTAATACTATACAGCTGTTCATGTAACCAAAATTTAAAATTTGAATACCAAATCCTTGACTTGGTCATGTGTATCTTCTTCTAGACCAAACTCACGTATTCTTGACTGAGTCCTTGGTGAATTAGCTGGCATTTGTTGCATGTGCCATGCACGATGGTGGTTGTTCTCACAGTTTACTTACGTGACATGTTATTCTTATAAAGAAATATTTAGTTATTTTGAAAATATATGGAGACTTAGATTTATAATGATTCAACTTTAAAAAATGATGAGTTGGACAATTAGAGATACCTCAAGATCACACTCTAGAAATAAAGTGTCGTGTAGATATATCTCTATGTAACCAACCGCTGCATTATCTTAGATATTCAAATTGAGTTTTGCGTTGGTGGGGGTCTTGGGGTATAAAGAAAAATTTGTAGGGCATAAAGACTTTGTCAACTAACATTGGCTTAGGGGGCATATGTACATTTTAGTCTAAAAATTGACATGATTGTAATATGCCTCTTAATCTTCATCTTTTCCCTCTCTCCAGTTCTCTGGTTTCACCCTCTCTCTCTCTCTCATTGTCTCTCTCTCTCATTGTCTCTCTCTCTCTCCAGGTCTTTGTTTTACCCCCTCTCTATCTATCTCTCTCTCGTTATCTCTCTCGTTACCTCTCTTACTGTATCTCTCTCCTCTTTCTCTCACACGCGTAGGTCCGCAAACGGAAGTGTCCCTTTCACCGAGACCACGAACAATTTCTTGGGCGAACATGAACCATTTCGTGGCCGCCCAAGAAATCTAAAACCATCGCAAAAATCCTCATCGAGGTCTAGGGTTCCTTTGTTCCTTAGCGAGATCGAAAGGCGTCGAGAAAGTGAGAGGGGGAGAGATTTACAAAGCGAGGGAGAGAGAGATATAAAGAGAGTGGGATCTATAGACAAAGAGATATTTACAGAGAGATAAAGAGAGATCTATACTGAGAAAAAGTGAGGTATGTAGTGAGAGGGAGATAGAGTGAAAGAGAACAAGAAAGACAATAGTTGTTCTCTTTCACTTTAGGCTGCTGTAAATCAGAAAAGTTTGGAGATGAAGACAATAGTTGTTGATGATAACACGTCTTTGACATTTCAATATTGTTTCCTGAGTTAGAGCATCTTGAAATATTCTACAAATCTCTAAAGAAAACTCTAAAAGAAATTTCATTGATCATATTTGTCATATCTCAATTGAGGTTCTCATTCCTATATGGCGAAATAGAGATATCCTCCAATTTTTGTGTGTATGCAGTGCAAATCTCAAAATTAAGTTATTGTGTTTACTTACATGACATGTTAATTCTTATAAACAAATATTTAGTTATCTTAAAGAATATGGAGATTTGATTTATATTGGTTCGACTTTAAAAAATGATGAGTTGGACAAGTTGAGATACCTCAAGATGACACTCTATAAATAAAGTGTCCTCTTAAGATGTCTCTATGTAACTACCGCCACATCATCTTGGATATTCAAATTGAGTTTTGCATTTTTTGGGGGTCTTGGGGCATAATAAAGAAAAATCTATAGGGCATAAAGGCTTTGTCAGACTTAGGGGGCATATTTACGTTTTAGTCCAAAAATTGACATGATTGAAATATTCCCCTTCATCTTCTTCTTCTCCCTCTCTCCAGTTCTCTGTTTCACCCTCTCTCTCTCTCTCTCCAGTTCTTTGTTTTACCCCTTCTTCTTTATCTCTCTCTCTCTCTCTCTCTCTCTCTCTCTCTCTCGCGTTCTCCCCCTCTTTAGCTCTCTTTATGCCTCTCTTACTGTATCTCTCTCTTCTTTCTCTCACACGCACAGTTCGGCGAAGGGAAGTGTCTCCCCTTCACCAGAACCAAACCTCGAGGAGGGTTCCTGGCAAAACCCTCCTCGAGTGTTTCGTGGTCAGCCCGACCACCAACAATTTTGTGGACGAACATGAACCATTTCGTGGCCGACCACGAAATCTAAAACCATCAAAAAAACCCTCACCGAGGTCTAGGGTTTCTTTGTTCCTTAGCGAAACCGAGAGGCATCAAGAGAGAGAGGGAGACTTGCAGAGCGAGAGAGAGATATATAAAGAGAGTGAGATCTATATAGAAAGAGAGATTTATAGAAAGATAAGAGAGATTTACAGAGAGATAAAGAGAGATCTATAGTGACACAAAGTGAGGTCTATAGTGAGAGGGAGATAGAGTGAAAGGAAACATGAAAGAGAAAGAGAAACAATGATAAAGAGCGAGATAGTGTCTGAGGTGATTGGTGGTTGAAATGGAGGTGGTGATTGGAAGTTTTGGAGGTGGAGAAGATGAAGATCAGGGGCAATTCTCAATCAAGTAAATTTTGGGGCTAAAATTGAAATATGCTTATTAATTCACTAAGGGCCCGTTTGATACGTGAGAGAAAACCGATTTTCCACTTTTTGATAAGGTCAAAACTGTGAGAAAGTCGTTTTCTGTTGGAAAAAAAGGGAAAAGGCTAGATTATTTTTCTCACAAAAAAGGTGAGAAAGTGGATTTCTTACCCTCAAAGTCGGGCACTCTTTCCTCTCGTTTCAGACTCTCTCTCAAGACTTTCTTTTTCAGCAAGCAGATAATTTCATCAAGAATCAGATTCGATCTGCTTCAAATTTCATATTCGATCTATTCAAATTTCAACAAGAAGATGATTTCATCAATGGGTAAAAGAATCGAGGGTGAAACCCACTAATCAGATTTGATTTGCTTCAAATTTCAGCAAGAAGTTAGATTCATCTATGGGTAAAAGAATCGATGGAACCCACGAGTCATACTTCAAAACACTAACTGGTGATCCTCAGGTTCATCTTGCTCTTTATGTAGCCATGAATCAAATTTGAAACCCCTAACTGGTAAAAGAATCTCTGCAAGTTCATGTTCACCAGAAAATGTCATCCATGAGTTGTTTTATGCTCGATTTCTTTAACGGGTATAAGAGGAATTCAAGATGCTTTAGTTGGATTTGGGGTTTGGTGATGATATCAATAAGAGAATCAGGACATTTGGTCTTGCGTGAAATCCTATGAAATCCCCCACCAAATTTTGTTCATGAAAGTGTCCTTATTGATCCTTCAACCTTCCATCTATTGAGTTTGGATGATCTTGCGTCTCCCATGGCTTGAAATTTCAGAAATTTGTTCTGTCAAAGAACAAATAAAAGAAAGAGGAAGAAGTTCAAAAATTTGTTCTCTGTTTAATAGGTAGTAAAAGTCAAATTTACCCCAATTCTAAAAGCACTCCATTTCCTATTATACCTTATCAAACACTATAACATGAATTCATATGTGAAATTTGTTATTTTCTTTACCATTAGAAAAAATTGATTTTCTTACCCACATATTTTCACATGTATCAAACGGACCCTAGGTCTTTATGCCCCGGAGATTTTTCTTTATGCCCCAAAGTTGTCTTTGCATTGGAGAGAGTTTGTAAAGAAAAATTTTGAAAATCTTATGTGGCAATCGGAGGTTTTAAGATTGAGTGTTGCATTAGAGATGCTCGGCAAAATAGAGACACTCCAAATTTTTGGTGTCTCCAATTAAGATCTCTAGAATAACTCTATTTGATACACATGTTATTACTAAATTTAATAGGATAAAATAGGTTTAAATAGAAAATTGTCGATTCGATGAATTTTTAAAGTGTGATGAGGTGACACTTACAGAAACTTAAGAATACATTCTAAGTTTAAAGTGACCCTCTTGAGAGCCTCTATAATAAATGTTCCACGTCATCATGGCGTGTCTAATAGAGCGTGTCATCCGAGAACGTTTTTTAACAAAAACTCTAAAATCTTAAATGGTACTTTAAGTTTTAGAGTTTGAGTGTCCCAGTGGAGACGCTCCCCACCTAATAAAGCACTTTAATTAATGGATTATGCAATAGTAATTAGTGGATTATGCAATAGTGGGTGTTCTCTAAACAAATTATGCAGTGAAGTAATCTTTTTTTAAAGTTAACCGAGCAAATGATGTACACTTCTCTTTGTCTACCATTTTTTATTATCTAAAAGAGATTAGATTGAATGTCGGTAAAAGAGATAAAACTAAGTATAACAAAGGAACATATATATATATTGTGAACCAAGTGTTGGTAGTCTTCACCCGTCTAGGTAGTCAATTGATTTACATGGAATTGCATGTTTCAGATCCGTATGCACAGGAACACACCCTCACCAAACCCATAAAAGAGGTGGACCCGAAAGAGCTCTGCCACTTGACATGGTATGTTAACACGAGTTCCCTTGACACCCTGAACCTTTTCCTGGCTCAGAGGTAAGTGAAGAGGTGAATCCAAGCTAGCCATTGTAATCAGTAGTGTGTGGTGGGGGGTGCGGGGTGTGCTCCCGCATAGGGCCCCCACCACATGCATGGGCTCCAAAAAATTTTCTTTTACTACGTTTACGGACTACTATAATACTATATAAAGAGTAGGGGTATAGCTTAGAGGCCCACATCCCACCTGTTCTCAGACTTTTATCTATACAGGAACTCCACGAATCCCAGTTACCTTGTTTCTCTCTCTATTTACATTAGGTATTCTTCTCTAGCTAGTTACTGTTTAATAACCACTAATCTATTACAGCTTACTACTTTTTTTTCTATTGAAATCATCTGTTTATTATTTATTACTATTAGGTTTGTTTCTTCAGTTTTTGTTATAAAGAAAAAGAAGAAGACCAGCAGGGATTAGTTAAATCTCAAAGATCGAATTGGACAAGTACAAATTTCTTGGTAACGAGATTGTACAAAAATTTTCTACCATCAAGATCTTGAAATCATACTTGAGAAAGACTATGTTGAAGGATAGCCTAAATAGGTTAGCTTTGCTTACTTTTGAAAGCGTATTCTTAGACAAAATTGACTATTAAAGTTTAATTGACGATTTTGCTTAGATAATGTGAGGAGAAAAAAATTTCAAACAAAGACATTAATTTGTAATTATTTAGTTCAGAATACAACATTGAGATTCAATTCGCCGATGAAATATTATTTTTATGGTTATAAATTTTATGTTTATTATTTTGTGTAAAAAAATTAGACATGTAAAAGGCCCCCTTAATATTTTGGCACCAGACCCCCAATTTTTCAGCCACGCCACTGATTGTAAGACCTCTGCTTTTGTCCTGAAATAGTGAAGGGAGGTCACCAGGCTTGAGTCCCGACATGGGAAGGTAAATCCGCATCAGCTTCGGAACCTGAGCCCTAATTTTCCTTAAGAAACAAAACAGGGAGGTTGGCAGAAGTATGTTTTGCAGTTTGAGCACCACTCTGCCCTATCAGCTACACGAAAGGATAGAATGTAGAATATCAACTTGCCTTATCCCAAGATATGATCATACCCACTATGATCGGAAGGCTAGATAACACCAAATGTCATTTTATTATCAGTGTCGTTTTTATCTAGCAACTTGCAGAGCCTTGAAGTTGGCTCACCAAATTTTGACACGATTAACATTTTGGATACTACTAATTTAGCTACCATGGCCTGGAGATTTGATGTGACGACAAAATAACTGCAAATTGTTTACAGCATTGCAAGATTCGGTGTGGTAAAAATGATGTTCCTGAAGTAAAAGTTGGTCAAGCAGAAGAAGATATCCAAGGATTTACTTATGTCATTTTTAATTTACACTATAAAATGTGAGGGTCGTTGAACATCTTTTGAGTTATCCTAATCAGAATGATGCAGTTATGAAATTACGTACAGGCGAAGAAATTATTTAGTTTCTACTAATTGATGAGATTGATCTTGAACCAGATGATAAGCGTCACCAAATGTGTCATCAAAAGAGTCCTTTCAAACATAAGTTACCATACAAAATTACTTGCTATAACACGAGCAAAATATTCCAGAAATTGTGCATGCATTACAAAAAGTTAAGAATAGGACGCGTTTTAGTTGAAGGAAAAATTAAACAACTTTAGATGTTTTTCTTTTAGAATAAATGACTTCTCGTATGAACATTATTTGATTTGAAGAAATTTTCGTTTATATATATATATATATAGGAAATTTAGTGATTTATCTATTTATGTTTACATGGGGCCTGCAAGGAGTCAAAAACTTTTATTTGTTAATGCATTTATCAAGGTTATTTATTTAGCCCCGTTGCCCATGACGGTAACGGAGATCATTTATTGAGGTTATACTTTAAATGTTATAGAGCGAACGATTTTTAGAAAGAAAAAATTTTAGGAAGAAAATAAAATCATGTAGTTATATTATCTCAAAGAGCTTTTGTAGTGACAGGGAAGAGAGGTGGTGGATATACAAGGGAATGGGATAGGCGTGTCACAGGTGCCACAACACTGGACCCCCTCAAACAATATGTAATTATGAAAGAATCAAGAACTAACTTATGTATAATGTTTAAAAGTCTAAATCATCACAAGAACTTGGTTGTAACTTGGTTGGTCTTGTTAGAATAATTCATACTATTATACATGCATATAACCAAATACAAATACCATACAATATGACATGTATAATCTAAACTAGAGATGTTCTCCAAAAGATTCAAAGAGACAAACTTAATCACAGAAGCGTACCTTGATCCATAGCTTGAAGATGGTTGGGTAGGGTTGATCTTCCACTTGGTTCTTCTTCTCTTTAGAATCTCTCTTGTGATGAAGGGATTTCACACTTAACCAAAATTGTAGAGATTATGGAAGTAGCCCAAATGGGGACCATAACCCCGATTTATAGACTTTTATTTCTAATTTGGCCCCTCATCAAATTAGAAATCACTTGATGGTCTCTACACGTTTATTCCATGACACTTTGATACCTACTGGTCAAGTCATTCCATATTAGACCACTTTACGACTTGACAATTTACTGAGATAGCCATACACATGTCTATACATATGTGAGCCCACATATGTTGGAATTTCTTCCAACAGTCTCCCACTTGGGCCACATATGCTATTTAGAAATGTGTACACCTTATGAGCTCAAAATGTGTTATCAAATATTAGGTATCCCAAACAATCTGGTCCATCAGTTGTGCTAGTACGGGATTAAAGGGACTTTCGTGACATTCAATCGTCACTAAATCCATAAGTAGTCACACATACCAACATAACCAAATGACATAGATCAATCATGGACGCGTAGCATGGAAATTACATGCAATGTGATCTTACCATGTCTATTTCCAACTGGTCCTACCAAAACTTTATTGAGATCGACCTTAACATAATATCACTGAGTGTAAAATAACTGAATACCTTATTTCTGCAGAAAATATCCAAAACATAGAGCAATGTCTAAATAACACCAAACCATATGTGTACAAACTCCCACTAAACCTTATTACCATATAGTGATATAACACCAATGAGAACAATGTTCTCATTAAACACCTTCGGTGTTAATCCCTCAGTTAGCGGATCCGCAATAATGGAGTTTGTCTTAATATGCTCTATAAGAAACCCACTCTATGTTCTTTTATTCACAACCGCGAACTTTATATTTTAGTTCTCATTGTTGTTAATATGAAACAGATGCAAAATAATTGTCACAATATGACTTTAATGGTATTTTAATACCCTTAGAATGACATTTTTAGTGACAAAATACTGCAATCTTAATCCAAAATTGGATGTCTTAAAACTACTACAAGTTCTATTACATGATCCAAAAGAAGCTATGAGTGTTTAATTAACACTCTTCCGAACATAGCTCTTTCAGTAAATAAACGAATGTAGCCTTTACTGATTTTGTTATTATTTGCATCCACTATAGTCGGAATCAAATGCTTTATGACCTCCCAGAGGATCCGACTTCTTGTATGTGAGCATATAATCTTTATTTCTCTGTTAGTATCTGAAAAACCCTTTTGGCTGCTTTCCAGTGATCCATTCCAGGATTACTTAAATATTTGTCTAACATACCGACAATGAATGCTATATCTGGACGTGTACAAACTTGAGCATACATTAGATTCCCAACTGCTGAAGCATGAGGAATCTGTTGCATTTCATTAATTTCTAGATTGGTTTGAGGGCACTGATTACAACTTGTTGAAATTTGTAGTACCACTGACGGGAAGTCTGTTTGAGCCCATAGATGGATTTCTTTAATTTGCAAACCATATTCTTTGGATTACCATATACAAAGTTTTCGGGTTGCACCATATATATTGTTTCATCAATGTCTCCAGAAACACCGTTTTGACATCCATTTGATGTAACTCAAGGTCAAAATTTGCTACAAGTCCCATAATTATCCTAAAAGAGTCTTTCCAATAAACTGGAGAGAAAGTCTTTTTATAGTCCACGCCTTCCTTTTGAATGAAGCCTTTAGCCACAAGACGAGCCTTATATCTCTCCACATTACCTTTCGAATCCCTTTTTGTTTTAAAAATCCATTTGCAACCAATGGGTTTCTTACCTTCAGGTAATGAGACAAGATCCCAAACTTGATTGTCTTGCATTGATTTGTATTCTTCATTCATGGCGTTGATCCATTTTTCAGAGTTAGAATCCTACATGGCTTGACGAAAGTTTATTGGATCATCTTCTGTCAATCCACCAGTGTCCTCATGTTCTTGAAGATATACTACGTAATCATCCGGAATAGCATTTCTCCTCTCTCTGCTGGATCTACTTAAGGCACTTCCTCTTGAGGTTGTTGAGTTTGTCCTTCAGGAACAACTTCCTGAACTGGAGTCGGGAGTTGTTCAACATTGTCTTCTAAGGGTTCCAAATCTCCTTCTTCGACAATCGTACACATGAAGATTGATACACTGTCAGAAGTAGTAGTAGGGATCACAACCGATTCCTCCTCAAAGACAATGTCTCTGACCTTATTTCTCCCCCCAAACTCAACATCCTCAAAAAATACTGCAGTTCCCGTCTCAAAAATAGACTTTTGTGGCATCCCATGTTTTTAAAGTTAGTTGAGGGACTATTTGACATTTGGGTCAAATCAAAAGAGGGGCTAAATCAGCAAAGAGTGCAATTTGGGGGGTATTTTGCAATACGGCCAAATGCAGGGACTTAATTGAAATTTCGGCTATTTGGGGGAAAACTCAGAACCGACTTCTCTTGCATTCTTTCTCTGTTCGATTTTCATGAGAGGGTTAGGGTTTGAGTGGAAGAAAGTCGAAAACCAAGTGATTTGGGTTGATTTTCAAGGAGAATATCTTGTTTTTGTTGAATTAATGTGTTGGGAAATGATTGGAGCTAGTCTTTATGGATAATTTGGTAAGTAAAATTCCCTTTCTCTCTCTAGACCGAATTTCTTTTGAATTTGGTTGATGAAATCTTGTTTCTACTTCGAATTTATATTAGTTTGCGATTAAATCATGAACAAGTAGAGTAAGAACAACTAAATCAAGAAAGAAATTATGGTTTTTATGATTTTATTGGCTTGTTCTTAAATTCTAGGGTTTGGGGTTTATGGAATTTTGGGTTTTCACGATTCATATAGTTCTAGGGTTTATATGGTTGGAAATAAAGTAATTTTGATATATAAGTAACTTTAGAGAAATTATTTGATATAATTTGTCGATCGATCGATTGCCAACTCGAGGGACTGAATTCAGTCTACTGTCCGAGCCTTTCTGGGCTTTATATGTTACTTGGATGGACTTTTTTGAAACACGAAAGTCGTAGATTAGGATGTTAGATTTCCGAAATGGTATGGTACAACTCGATTCGATGTCGGAAGAGAGAGTTACGACTGTTTTACCAAACAGCGCGGTATTCAGCAAATATGAAATCTGCTTACTGTTTTACTGTTTTAGCTGGTGATCGAGATATCGAATGTTGTTTGAGTCTTCTTGAATATTGTAGCTCGTCTTGTGAAGATTCCAGAAAGGTATGGTACAAGTCGTTTCGATCTCGGACGATGGCTGTTTTAACGAATAATGCGCAGTTAGGAAAATTCTGCTTTGTTGTTGTCCGTATTTTATGAATTTCAAAGGCGACTCACTTGGATTTTGAGGAATACATTTAATAACTAAATGTTAGGGACATAAGTAAGTTCAAACACTGATTGGTGGACCCTAAGTGGGCATGGTATGAAAGATAGAAGATCGATCGAAATTCGGTTAAGTCGAAGTCTTCCAAAGTTATTGTTTTGTTTTTATGTTATGAGTTTTTATTGTTTTGTTTTATTTATCGTTTTTGTCGTGCAAGGTTCTTCGTTTAGAACCTAATGTTTCTATTCGGTGTTTTTGGTTATTCTTCCTTATCCCAGAGTATGCGAATGAGGAGGAATAAGGTCGTCTGGTAGGCGGGAGGTCTTTGGTGAGCAAGGACTGAGGTAGGGGTTCTGAATCTTTTATCCAGCATGTTTTTATAGATAATGAAATGTGATAGGTCCTATAGTTATATATGCACCATTATAACTAGAGTTTGGGTAGCATGAAACTCGATTTTAAGTGATGAATTAAAATATGCTTGAAATGTTTTGATGCGATATGAGAAATGTTTTCGAACTGATTTTACGATGATTGTGAACTACTGAGGATTTTCTTGTATGTACCCGACTGCGGATTATGTCAACCTACGGGCACGTAGCCATTGAGGGTAGGATGACATGTGGACACGGTTGTGACCCGTGTGAGACCGGTGAGGTGGGCGACACTAGTCATGAGACCTGTGGGAGTAGAGCGCTTCACTTGCTCGCCATTAATGCTCGTGCCTCCAGCTCGAGGCTCAGGGTCGTACACCCTGACTGCTCGCTTGGGAGGTGACATTGATTGGGAATGCCTATGCTTTGTGTGCGATATGGCTATTGGTTGTTCCACTTCCGTGTTTGATAAGATAATGAATCGAATATGAATATTGGTTTTGATAAATGAATGAAACTGATTTTAAAAGATCGCATTAGATGCATGACAGGGTACCGAAGAGAATGAGGTTCAGGTCCTTCCATGGTAATTGGGGGACGGCTCTCTTATTCGAACTCGGTGATCAGAAAAACGTATTTAGATACTTAAGGTATATATGTATCATGAGGTAAACTCTTCAATGATTGCGGAGTCCCTTAGTGGGAGAGAGGCTTACCGGCTAGGGGTAAGTTTCTTTCTCGAGGAGACGTAGTGCATTAGCTAGTGCCTAAATGGGCTGGTACTATCTAACGCACTCTAGGCTCTCCTGAGGAACTCTCCTCTTATTGGGAGCGCACCATGGGTGGGCAGCTAATCACTGTTATTGCTTGCTAGATTAAGGAAAATGGTTTTGTATATAGTATATATGGTAACTGGTTTGATAACTCGTTTTGTCATGATGTTTACAACTTATTAAAAGAACTTTTGAAAACGTGATGGGTTTTGGATTGGTCTTCTACCAGAATAACTCGTGTCGGTGAGTATTCTGACCCCCTACCAGTTGTTAGTGTGCAGGTGCTTGGTTGTAGCCTCGAGGCGGAGTTGTATTCCAGCCAGTGATCTTGTCTAATGTTGCGTCGTTTTCTTTGGTTTTTGCTTATATGGTTTTTCGTTATTTCCAAGTTATGTATTTATTGCAGAAACCAAACTCTAAAATGTATATATATAACACATAGAGTTGTTTATAGGTTGTATCGTTGTGTAAGAGGCTTTTATAGTTCTTTTTGTGGTTCGGGTTTCGACTCGAAACTGAGTTGAGTTTGTTTAGCTTCCGCTTTAGTTAATTTTTCTTGTATATGCGAATGTATGGTTTGCATGACAGGTTTTACAGGTACGACAGGTTCGATTTACAGAGGAGACTTTGCCGGATTTTTGTCTCGTCTGTGAATTGTTGGGGCGTGGTCGTGTCTATTTTGGGACACGGGGCATCACAACTTTCTTGTGGGATCATAAAATTTGTAGCCCCTAGATCGCTCCGAGTATCCAATAAAGTAGCTGCTTATTGTTTTGGAGTCCAACTTCTTTTCATTCGGCCTATAAAGCCTTGCCTCAGA
This sequence comes from Eschscholzia californica, assembly GCF_041429995.1. Taxonomy (NCBI): domain Eukaryota; kingdom Viridiplantae; phylum Streptophyta; class Magnoliopsida; order Ranunculales; family Papaveraceae; genus Eschscholzia; species Eschscholzia californica. The sequence continues at coordinate 24,324,120 of NW_028238309.1, read as the reverse complement.
TGGACATCCCCACATATGTAAATGCTTTAGACTTGGCTTTCGCCCAGTCCAAAGTTCATAAGGTGTTTTAGCAACTGCTTTAGATGGTACTCTATTAAGGATGTAAGCTGTTGTCTTTAATGCTTCTCCCCAGAGTGACTCTGGTAAGGTAGAATGACTGATCATACTCCTTACCATATCCTTAAGAGTATGATTTCGCCGTTTCAGCTACACCATTCATGCTAGGAGAACCTGGCATGGTGTACTGTGGAACGATTCCGCATTCCTCTAGGAAGTTAGCAAATGGCCCTTGGCGTTGTTCATCTGAACCTTCATATCTGCCGTAGTATTCACCACCACGATCAGATCTAACGACTTTTATTTTTGCATTGAGTTGATTTTGAACTTCAGCTTTAAAACCTCTGAACACGTTTAAGGAATCAGACTTTTCATGAATGATATATAAGTAACCCTATCGAGAGAAATCGTCTATGAATAACATGAAATATCGTTGACCATTCCAAAAAGCCGAAGGGAATGGCCCACATATATCATTATGAATCAATTCTAAGACGCCTGAAGCTCGAGTGGCACCTAATCTCTTATGTTTGGTCTATTTGTCTTTTATGCACTCTACACAGACATCTAAGTCTGAGAAGTCAAGTGAATCCAAAATACCTTCTGACACCAACCCTTTGAGTCTATTTTTAGATATATGACCCAAACGCTTATGCCATAATTTTGCTGAATTCACTTCAGTAATCTTTCAATTCGTACCCCGTGTTTCCACGTGCAAGGTTTCATTATATGAGTCAATAGTGTCAAGCAAGTATAGCTTATCATAAGCACTTAGAGAACCAGTACCACAATTAAAGAAAGACTAAACTGATTGTTTCCAAATGAACAATGATAACCGGATTTGTCCAAAACAGAAACTGAAACCAAATTCCGTCTGAATGACGGTACAACAAAAGTGTCTTTCAAATCCAAATAAAATCCAATTCCTAATAATATCCTGAAATGACCTCTACCGCCTGCCCGTCTCCCACATAGATGTATCTTTCACCATCAATTGGCTTTCGGTAGCTCAGACAACCCTGCATAGAAACACTAATGTGAGTATATGCACCTGAATCTAACCACCACGTGTTTCTAGGTACTGAAGATAAATTAACTTCAGAACAGACCAAAGTAAAGAACATACCCTTCTTGGCACGCCAAGTAGCATACTCGGTACATTCTTTCTTCATATGCCCAGGTTTTCCGCAAAAGAAACAACCGTTTTCTTCCTTAGGCTTGTTTTGCTCTAGACCCTTAGCAGCTTCATTATCCTTATTCCTTTTCTTGCCCTTCCCTTTTGAGGTACTGGCCAAATGAGCACTTTCAGAGTTCTCATGTTTCACTCTTTCCTCTTCTTGCACACAGTTCGAAATGAGCTCATTAAGATTCCACTTCTCCTTCTGGCAGCTCGAGCTTCAGTGCCTTAAGTTTGGTAGCTATATGAGACATCTTTATGATGTACTCCCTTATGTTTCCCTTGCCTTTATACCTCATAGAAGTCAGGTACGCCGCACTTTCAGAGTTCTCATGTTTCACTCTTTCCTCTTCTTGCACACAGTTCGAAATGAGCTCATTAAGATTCCACTTCTCCTTCTGGCAGCTCGAACTTCAGTGCCTTAAGTTTGGTAGCTATATGAGACATCTTCATGATGTACTCCCTTATGTTTCCCTTGCCTTTATACCTCATAGAAGTCAGGTACGCCAAAAGCGTTCCTGTTTCTGCCTTATCGTTCTTTTCATACCTTTTTCCGATTTCGGCAAGGAAATCAATGGCCTTAGTTACCTCAGCAGAGATTACGCCTCGAAAAGCTTCTGGAATGTCGCGCTTAATAATCATGAGACTCACGCGATTGGAGCGATCCCACCTCTCATAGTGTCTTATTTCATCAGGTGAACTATCATCCGTAAGAGGGGCGGGTTGCTCCACCCTAAGTGCAAGATCCAGATCCATGCAGCCCAGAACGATCAGAACGCTGTCTTTCCAGTACTTAAAGTTATTCCCATTGAGAATGGGAATGTTGTTAGCATTCATTGGTATATTTGCAGCAACTACACAGAAAATAGACATAATAAATTTACATGTTCACATCATAACTAAAGTGAGATTTAAAATTTAAACAACAACTAGATACATATATAGCAGAATACCGAGCACAACATTAGCATCAAGTCTTTGGACAGTAATACTAATTTGTAAGTGGTATCTCTGTTGCAGTAATCAAATATAGACGATAAATCCTGTCAAACAATAAGTTTATCTTTGAACCAACTCATTATTCACATGGACACCTTACAATCATCTCACATTTATCACCGCATGTGTATATGTAGTTCGGCCAAATATTAAACTACCTTTGGGTCGACTTAATACCCGCATGAATTTACATACTCACGACTTACTCCAACATTGTCATTGAACTAATCTACATAAAAGAGGTCACTTTCATGACATTTTACTTCAATTAGTTCTATCAAATGTCGGATATTATTTGAGGGATGTATCAGTTATCAGTTGTTTAAATTTTACAAAATAAATATCCAAAAAGAACCTCAATTAGGTCTCTATTTGACCCAGTCAGATCTGTCTGACTCAATAAGTCAGACCAGTCTAACACACTAAATGTCATGTCTGACTCAGATCTGTCTGACTCGGATCTATCTAACTCAGATATGTCTGACTCGGTCGAGTTAGATCTGAATCAGAAATGTCTGACTCGGTCGAGTCAGATCTGAGTCAGCACTGTCTGACTCGGTCGAGTCAGGTCTGACTGACTCGTTCAAGTCAGATTTCTGGCTGACCAGTCAGTTGGTCTGGTCAGACCAACTGACTGGACCGCCCACGTTCCAATTAATAAGGAACGTGGGCACTTTCCATCCTCACTTTAAAGTGGGGCGTTACTAACAATAGTAACCCCACTTTAAGGGAGATTTTAAAAGGCCTCCCCGTTTTTGTTAAAAGGCCTCCCCATGGTTTCGTTGACTTAGTAAAACACGTTTGACTTAGCTTGGTTAAAGGGCCCCCTCTTTGAATGGGTGAAAAAAACCCCCTTTAAGGGTGTATTTCACCCACATTAACATTTTAGTTGTTAATTATTAAACTTCCTAAAACCCAAATCCCTAGAAACCCAAATCCCTAGAAATTCCGCTCTTATATTCTTCTTCCCTCTTCTTCCACCGGAATTGTCAACATCACCGGCGACCATCATCAACGGGGAAAGTTCATCGGAGTTGTTCAACAATCTCACATTGTTGTTGCACTCCTAAACCACTTCTCTATCCCTTTCTAAACTCTTAAACCACCATGGATGAAGCAAGTTTCAACAGTTTTGGAGAAACATCAAAGGATCCTAAATCATCAATTTTTGGACAAGATTCAGTCTCCCAAGAGGTAGATGAACATATCCTAACACTTTTTTCCAAGTTGTATGATATATTCGTTGGTTGTATGAAAATTTTTTGGTTGTTGAACACGGAGGGTATTTTCGGTCTAGTACAACCGAATTTATGCCATTTTACGGCTCGAGTCCGCCGAAAATATGCACAGTAGCTACTGTGCAAAAATTCGGTGGGGTCGAGCCGAAAAATGTCAATAAATTCGGTTCGTGCCCACCGAATTTATGCACAGTAGCTACTGTGCATATTTTCGGCGGACTCGAGCCGTAAAGTAATACATAAAACGGTGGTCTCGGGCCGTTTTGACTAAAATTCTCTTTTTTCCTTATAGGGCTTTGCTGTTGTGGCTTCTTCTCAACTTCCATCTCAAATTACTACAGACACTTGGGATTTTGGAGGTTCTAATACACAAGAAAGGTGGCATGATGCAGTCGAAGAAAACGAAGCATCATCGGAATTTGGATGTCTTAAAATTGTAAATCGTGAATGTGGAGAAGAAGAACCCAACCTTGAAGTTCCAGATAAAAAAGAAGAAAATCAAGAAGAAAACAGACCATATGAAGGTTTTGTCAGCATTGATGTTAGTGAGTATTTTCGAACTGAACAAGTGTTTGAAACGAGAGACGAGTTAGTTAAATGGGCAAAAGAAATTGGTATAAAAAACAAGATGGTTGTTATGATTGGTAAGTCTGCTGCGCGGAAAGGTGGTAAAAAACCGAAGATGGATTTACGATGTGAAAGAAGTGGAGAGTATCGTTCTCATCTTAAGGCAGAAATAATTCCTAAAACAAAAGAACCGTCCACCAAAAAGAGAAAAACGAGTACTAAGAAATGCAATTGCCCCTTCAAGTTAAAAGGAATACCGATAGACGGAGACAAGTGGAAGGTGGAAGTTGTGTGTGGGATCCATAATCATGAACTTGCAGTGACCTTAATTGGGCATGCATATGCCAATAGATTGAATAATGAAGAAAAGGCTTTTGTTGAAGAACTATATCAATGTGGTACAAAACCACGACAAATTCTTTCTCAAATAAAGAAAAAATTCAACGATAATACCTCGACAATGCGTACCATATACAACGAAAGGATACGAATCCGACATAGTCAACAAGAAGGTAGAACTCCTATGCAACAATTGATGAAATTGTTAGTTCAACACAATTATGTTTATTGGCATTCAATGAAGAAGGAAACAGGGGAGATTACTAACTTATTTTGGGCACACCCGGAATCTATCCAATTGCTGAAGTGCTTCCACACGGTATTAATGCTTGATTGTACATACAAAACAAACCGATACGGGAAACCATTGCTTGAGATTGTTGGGATGACTTCGACTATGAAATCATTCACCGCGGCTATGGTTTTTATGGATGGAGAGGCAGAACATCTATACACTTGGGCTTTGAATCGTTTGAGGACATTATTTCCTCCTAACTCTATGCCGAAGGTATTTTTGACTGATCGGGAACAAGCATTAATCAATGCAATAGGTGAAGTCTTCCCACATGCAGATCGTTTATTATGTACTTTCCATATAGATAAGTGTGTGGTTGGAAAGGTTAAACCACACTTGAAAAACAAACCATTCCGAAAGTTCATGTCAATGTTTCGACTAATCATGTTTGCGGAAACCGAGGCGGATTATAATCGCGCTGTTGAAGATTTCGTCACAACGTGGTCGAAGAGTAACGCCATTGATGTTATTTATGTTCAGAAGACTTGGTTGCCACTTAGGGAACATTTTGTAACGGCATGGACCGATAATGTGATGCATTTGGGTAATACTACAACGAATAGGGTTGAAGGTGCACATGCGAAGCTGAAAAGAAACTTGGATACATCCGAGGGTAACTTCGTCACATGTTGGGAATCTATACATTCAATGACTGAGACAGAGATTGTTGCGATTAAAGCTACATTCGAGAAAAGTCGTACATCAGTGAAGATGTCTCATCAAATCAACGCCTTTAGGGAACTCAGGGGTTATGTCTCACACAATGCACTTGACCTGTTGGCAGATGAGGTGGAGCGGGCAAAAACTATAGGAATTGATTCAAATTTGTGTGGATGTGTGTATAGGTCTGTGTATGGTCTCCCTTGTGCTCACGAGATGGAAATCATTATGAGACGCGGTGAGGTGATATCTTTGTCACTCATTGACCCACAATGGACTAAACTCTCAATTATTCCTACTCCTGAGGTATATAACGAACTTCAGAGTTCTTACGAATTAGGATTGTTGTACTCTATGTGGGATATGTCGACCGGTCCTGAGAGAAAAGCCATATTAGAAAGGTTGAGGAGTATTGTTTGTCCTTCAATGACATCCATGACAGAACCTTTGGCAAAATTGAAAACCCGAGGAGCCCCAAAGAAACCAAGAAACAGAAAAGAGAAGGAAGCAGCCATATCTACTAAGAGAGATCCTTCTCGTTGGGAGTATGCACAATGTATTCCGGAAACATCGGTTCCATCGGTTAAAAGTGCACGGAAAGCCAAAAGGAGATCTCGCGGTAGTGGTGATTCATTTTAACGTCTAATGCCTGAGGTGATTTATCCGTTTATCAGTACTATTACAAACTTTCCAGGAGACGGTCATTGTGGTTTTAGAGCCGTCGCTCTTGGTCTCGGGTATCCCTCGGAGGTAGGTTGGATTGAGATCCGAAAAGGTGTTCTTAATGAACTCGAAACACGTCCAGAGTTATACAAAGCCATGTCTGGGTCTTTTTATGACCAATTGTTGGTTTCAACCAACAATTTTGATATACCAGTTGAACATGAGTTTTGGTATACTCACGGAGAGACGAGTTATTTAATTGCCACTCATTTTAATATAATGTTGATTCATTTGGCGAAATATGATTCAACGACATTTTTACCTTTAATCACCGGTCCACCAACACCATCTTCCGAAGGTTTGTCTCAACCACATACAATGGTATGCATTGGTTATGTAAACAATTGTCATTTCCTTAATGTTAAGCTACAAAACGAAACTATACTTCCTCCGATTGCTAGGCAATGGTCTCGATACGCTACTTCAGATGCAAGAAGGTGGTTGACTATTTGCGAACATAAAATTGACAGTGGCGATAATTTCAATCCGCAATTGGAAGAAACTCCATCAAGTATAAAGAAGGAAGGGGACACATCATCGAATGCAATAGCAATAGATATGGAATGAAAACTTAGTTGAAGTTGTTTTTTTTTAGTACTAACTGTTAGTTGAAGTTGTTTTTTTTTTTAAACGTAAAATTTTTTGATCAAAGGTAAAGTTTTACTTTTTAAAATAAGAACGGCTCGAGCCGATAATTTCAGTACCTACTGTGCAAAAAAACGGTGGGCTCGAGCCGTTTATGTTGCTAAAAACGGCTCGAGCCCACCGTATTTTTGCACAGTACCTACTGTGCAAAAAACGGTGGGGCCGTGCCATTTTTAGCAACATAAACGGCTCGAGCCCACCGAAAAGTTGTATCTCTCTCTCTTTTGGCACATATCTCTCTCTCGGAGTTTTGTATCTCTCTCTCTCTTTTGTATCTCTCTCTCTCTTTTGGCACATATCTCTCTCTCTCCGAGTTTTGTATCTCTCTCTCTCTTTTGTATCTCTCTCTCTTTTGGCACATATCTCTCTCTCTCTCTCGGAGTTTTGTATCTCTCTCTCTCTCTTTTGTATCTCTCTCTCTTTTGGCACATATCTCTCTCTCTCGGAGTTTTGTATCTCTCTCTCTCTCTCTCTCTCTCTCTCTTTTGGCACATATCAAAATATAACATTTCAACCATATAAAAAACCAACCGTTTTAACATATCAAAAGATAAAGTATCTAAAGCCGTTCAAATTATAAAAGTATCCGACATCATTCAAAAGTTTCCGACATAGGTCTCAAAATATAAAAGTATCTAAAGCCGTTCTAGGTCTTCCTCCTGCCCACGGCCTTTGTTTTTGTCCTCTTCCTTTTATTTTCTTCCTGAACCCTCTGGGGTGCCTCTGGAAGTTGCTCCTCCCTCAATACTTGGTGAAGAATTTCCTTTCCTGCATCCACCCCAGACAAATCTAGTGCAGCAAGGGCATGCCGAATACCCTCTCTCTGAAAAAAAAATCAAGTCTGTTAACATGTATTTCCATCAATACTAAATAAAGTAGATTACATGCTTTATGTGTACTTACGTAGTAAGCAATCGAACCGAGTGAGCTTTGTGCTTGGTTCGTCTTCCGATGGTTTGGGTTTTGGACCTTCGGGTGTGAAATTCGACTAAACCACTCAGCATATTTATCATCGACCTCCCAAGCCGAACTAACCCGTTGCGACCTATCTTTCTCGTTGAGGACATGATGTTCCCAATTCTCCCAATACCATGTATGTTCTCCATAATCCTTTGCTTCACTCCTTCTCTTCTTTGTTGCTCTCATGGGGGCAGACGGAATATGTTGAACCACACCAAATTGCCTCAACACCCTTTCGGGTTGATACGGCTCGGCAATATCATCAAATACGATACAGCCGCTGTAGAAGGCGTATAGTGGGGGAGATGACTCACCAATGCCCATGAGTCTATATGGGTCCCAAATAACCTAAATAACACAATTATTATACTAGATGCTCATTCAATGTCAAATTAACATGCAAAATACCATAGTATATAGAATTTTACCTCTCGCTCCTCTAAATCGTCGATCATCTCTCGGAGGTTAACCAGTCTGTCATCTAGATTTCCATGTGCATCATGCTCCGTCCATCTACCCATCAGAGGCAAATCCGGCCTAATGTCGAAATCCTTTTTCAAATCCGACAGACCAAGCTTAAAGTGCTCGTCAATCCATGCCTAAACAAGAAAACAATTATTACTACCAAGAAGATAGACTCCTAAATTAATCAACTTATAATAATGTGAGAAATACCTGGAGGAGGGGCAGATAACCCGCCATTTGTCCACCCTTAGTGGAAGCATGACCGAGCTGCCTATAAAGATAAGAAAGCACAGCCGTGCCCCACGAATATTTAGGGACCTTCGTCAAGTCCATCAAATATGTAAAGTAGCAAACAGGCACCTTCGAACCACTCTTGTCACAAAAAAGAGTCGAGCCCATAAGATGGAGAAGGTACCCTCTGACGCAAAAGTCTTTCTTCCGTGCGTCATCTTTGTCTAAGCTACCCGAACAGATTTCCCTCAACCACAACATTCGGACACTCTTGCACTTAGTCGTCTTCAATTCTGCTTCCGCAGCCTCAGGTGTCACCCTTAAACCTTTCACCAGAAGTGCGCATTCATTTACATGATCATTATCAAGATGAACCGAGTGACCTGTAATCTGAAGTCCTGTAATACGATGCACATCCTCTAGTGTGATCGTCATTTCTCCAAATGGCATGTGAAAGGTGTTAGTATCTTCATGCCACCTCTCCGTGAAAGCCGTGATAAGAACCCGGTCAAGTTTCTGGTAAGAGTATTTAGCGATTTGCAGAAGTCCTGATGCTTCCACCTTCTCACGAACTACTTTACACTCGAGTTCTATGTCCCAGACATGTTCCTTCTTTGAATCCCGTATACTTTTACTTTCAAGGGCCCCCACTTGCACACCACTTGCGTGATTATGTAGTTTCAAAACAGGACGATCCTACGTAAACAAACATAAAAGTTACGTTTATTGAAAGTTAACAATATATTATTATATTAAACATTGATAAGTGCGAAAAATAGAAAAACATACACGTACCTTGCCATTCCAAATCTGGTATGCAATATGGTTCTCATAGTTCTTGAGAACGCTTCGGTCCGTCGGCCCTCCTGGAAAAGGATCCGCACCTGCTTCACTTGTCGAACCGTCGACAATCTGCTTCCTAGCATCCTCCTTCCTCTTTCTCGCACTTACAGTTTGTGCGACACGTTCAGACATGACTAAAGGTAAAATAGGATATATAAATAAAGTCAAACAACTTGGAAAAAATGGCATTAGAAAGCATAAATAAAGACAACAAAATTTGACCTACTGTGCATATTTTCGGTGGGCTCGAACCGAAAATATGCACAAAATACGGCTCGAGCCGAATTTTGTGCATAAAAACGGTCTGGTTCGACTGAAAATATGTTTGGTGAAGAAAAAATTGGGGGTTTTCTATCTCTACGGTCTGGTACGACCGTATTATGATTTTTAAGCATTAAAATTCTAACTTAAACTAAATTAAACCAAAATCATGAACATCATAACAATTGGGTATGTAAAAATCATGAAAATTCACACATTCAATCCAATCAAAACCCTATTATTAATATAAACCAACTATACTATTGGGTATGTAAAAATCAAACTTTCCCTAAATAAACATCAGAAATAACAAAACCCTATGTGTTATGAAACTATCCCTCCTTCAACAAACCAAAAACCCCTTTGAATAAAAACCCTAAATTCGAACTCAAATCTAGAGCAAGACATATATATATAGAGAGAGAGAAAGATATAAGGAGAGAGAGAGATATACTAACTGTTCCTTGGTACAATGGTGAAGAATGAGAGAGAGGGCGACAGAGATCCAAAGCACGAGAGAGAGAGAGAAGGCGGGAGAGAGAGAGAAGGCGGGAGATAGAAAGAGAGAAGGGATTTTGGAGAAACTGGTTGGGAAGGAGATGGTCAAGGGTTTTAGGGTCAATTTTGGTCTTGGGTTAAGTTTGACCTAACGGCGTTAACTTTGCCGTTAGGTCAAATATAGAAGAGGGAGGTGCTCCTTTGCAGAGGGGGCCCTATAACCAAATGGGTTATAATGAGGGGCGCTTTTAGCGGGGAGGCCTTTTAACAAAAACGGGGGAATTAAATTCCAACCATTTTGTTCTTTCTTTCTTTTCTTTTTTTTTTCTTATAAAAAAAATTATAAATAAACAAAAAAGAAAAAACAGGAATATAACCCAAAAACCATTTTGATCCATATTTTAATGAAAAGTTTAATCTAATGTCAAAAACTTATCAAAATATGTTTATACTAAATCTATAAGACTAATTTTAACCCAAATGTGAAAGATTAATATGGTTCAATCTCATATCAAAAACTTGATTATAAAATAATCTAATGGAACCACATTAAATCAAGATAATTGATCATCTAATTAATCAAACCTAATTTCCATGGGAGATCAAGATAGCCTTAATTTTTATACAACATCAAAATTTTTTGTTCATAATCCGAATCACATACTAAAGACTCATAAAATATCTCAATGAAACTTAAGATTGGAGTGGCTCATGATACCAATTGTTAGAATAATTCATACTATTATACATGCATATAACCAAATACAAATACCATACAATATGACATGTATAATCTAAACTAGACATGTTCTCCAAGAGATTCAAAGAGATAAACTTAATCACGGAAGCGTACCTTGATCATAGCTTGAAGATGGTTGGGTAGGGTTGATCTTCCATTTGGTTCTTCTTCTCTTTAGAATCTCTCTTGTGATGAAGGGATTTCACACTTAACCAAAATTGTAGAGATTAGGAAAGTAGCTCAAATGGGGACCATAACCCCTATTTATAGACTTTTATTTCTAATTTGGCCCCTCATCAAATTAGAATTCACTTAATGGTCTTTACACGTTTATTCCATGACACTTTGATACCTACTGGTCAAGTCAATCCATATTAGACCACTTTACGACTTGACAATTTACTGAGATAGCCATACACATGTCTATACATATGTGAGCCCACATATGTTGGAATTTCTTCCAACAGGTCTAACACCTTGCTTTAAAGGCATGAGGTGATGAGTTCAATACTCTTTCATTATATTTTTTTCCTTCCCAAATAGTCACTTTCCAAGTACTCAATTACAAGTACTTTAGGTTAATGAATATACAGCTTGAGTTATAAATCCATCTCTGCAGTCGACCCAGAAAATGTTGACTCTAAAAATTAAAAATGAATTGGAGGTCCAACATGGTAGACATAACAGAAATATCCTCCTTCGCGCCTTTTAGTGTTTTAAAGATAGAAACTACAAATGAAGCGTAAATGAATGATGATATGTTCGATTTCTTTCCCAATCTGATCTCTCTTTTGGTGAAAATGGCATCAATTAATGATGAACTAACTAATGGTAAAATTTTGATTCCAATTTATAATTGATGGGTTGTAGTTTTCAAATAAAAATGGAAGAAGACAATTTTATTTGATATTCTAGTCCGTATTATTATTTTCTACTTATAACATATTACGAGCAACTATGTTGTAAGGTTTGCTCATAACACATTATGACGAAAAGCAAAATATAGTTTAGGAAGAAAAACAGTTTTGTGAACAAGTTAAAGAACAACCTAATATTTTTCCACATAACGCATTATAATTGTTCATAATATGTTATGAGTGCTCGAAAAGAAGTTTGAAATAAAACAGTTCATAATACATTATAAACAATCATAATGCATTTTGAGAATTCATTGAATTTCACAAATGGAAGGGTATTTTGGTTTGAAAAATATTGGTTTTAGACCTATTGTCTTATGGATTTTTATGTCCAATAATTTTGGTTAATACTTAAATTAGTCTTAAAATTTTGGACAACCACCCAATTTTTGGTCGAGGAAAGACTAGTTACCTATTCCGGCATTAAATAGATTTTAGGACCATTTTTCTTGATGATTATGTAAATTGGAATTTAATCATTATTATTTTGTTTTTCTTTTTCTCTTTCGATAATATTTCTAATGTAGAATTTATTTTTATTTTTTTTCGTGAAAGAATGTAATTCGCCTAATTAATTTTTTTGTTATAAGTATTTTGGAGCACTAAATAAATAATTAATTCACATGTTCATCCACATTCATATTATATATATAAACTGAGTGTTTTATATATAAAAACTTTATGTAATCCAAACACAATTTTTTGTTTACTAAAAAATCAAATAATTATCGTATAACTATCCCAAATAAAATTATGCATCAGCCCTTGTGTGTGCGTTTGAGGCATAATGGTGGTGGTGGTGGTGATTGGAGTGGTTGTGAGTGAAAAAAAATAACTCGGTCAAAGTAAATTGACCAAGTCAAGTGATATGTGAGACGTGATATGTGACACGTGATATGTGACACGTGATATGTGAGACTTGATATGTGAGACGTGATATGTGAGACGTGATATGTGAGACGTGATATGTGAGATGTGATATCTGATATGTGAGATGTGAGTGTTAGAAGGAGAATGTTGTTTGGTCCAAAAAATTTTGGAGTAAAATAATATGCTCAAATAACAGTTTATACCAAAGTAATATCACCAAATGTCAGTTAAATATTTGTCTACCCACGTGGGTGACGTTATATTTTCTCGTAGTACTGAAATTACCCCTCCATATATATTTTTCTTAAAACAAAATATATTATAAAGCCAAATTGATATGGATTGCGCTGACTTGTAGGTTCAATTCTTACTAATAAATCAAAATATGTAAATATAGAGAGAGACTTAGTGATGAAGAACTACATGTGTAACGCCTGCTTCAGAATGTTTTCCAGAGTACTAGTCAAAATACCCAACTATTCACACATAACCTAAACCCCATGACCACTCTCTCGAAAAAGAGAGGCTCGACATGTACAACTAAATTGTATGAAACGGTGCAGAACAGGTTAAACTTTTGAATTTTCAAAAGTTAGGTGATTTGGATATTGGTTTGTGCTTTTCACATAACTAGCATTAAAATGTTGTAAATCTGTGGTAATTTATTTGGTTGTAGAAATAGACTTTCCCCTCAGATGAACCAAATAATTTGGTTATAGAAATAGACTTTCTTCTAAGATGAACTTAAGAAATTTTGTTGTAGAAATAGTCTTTCTCCTAAGATGAATGCGGGATTATGGTTGTAGAAATAGGCACTCCTTAAATGAACTTAGGAAGCCGCAAACAAAAATGACGTTCATGTGACTTTATTGATTTTTTCGATGATTAAAAGGTCATAAAATATAGTACCTCTAAAACCACATCTTCACCAATTCTACACAGTGAAGTGAGATTTTCCTTGAAGCACCTAATATACACTTTCGGTACGAGAAATCTTCAATTGTTCTTCTATCTTCTATTGCCAAGGGAAAGAATAAAGATTTCTCGTGCTTTAGATGGTAGGTGACCTTTATGTTTTGTTGATCAATGATAGGCCCCAAAAAGGGTTTATACCCACAAGTATACGGGGTCAAGTAATAATAATCCGATAAGAGCGGAGTCGATCCTCAAGGATAAGTAACTTTCCTTTAAACCTAGAATTTTACCCCATTTCATTAAATTGATTCTGATCTTGAAAAGGATGAAACAATAACAAACTAAAGAGGAGGAGAGCAAGATGAGAAAAGATCTACGAATCCACCATATTAAATCACTTTCTAACACATGCAATTAATCGACTAAACCTCTTTCGTTATAACTCGAAATTTAATATAATGAACTATTTAAATTCCGGAAGATATTCTTAATAAAACCATTTTATGATCATGTAAAAGACAATTAATAGACATTGAATCGCAATCAAAAGATTTAATTAATCAATCCATGTCTCAAAAAGATCAAATATGAGTTTCCTCTATAACCCTAGATATGAAATTAGGTACTCATTCAATTTAAGAACATATTCATTGATAAAACAAGATACATGGAAATACAACAGATAAAGAAAGAGAAATCACCAAAGGAATCTAATCTTTGCTCCAAATATGCTCCAAATTCCAAGAAGTGAATCTTTGTAATTGAGAAGATGAGAGAAAATAAATTTAGAAAAGAAAATGAGAAAGGGAAGCAACTGTGAGAAGATAATAAACGAATTAGAAATATAGATGAGAAAGAAATTGGAAAACGAATTAGGGTAGAATGAGTAATAGAAGAGAAGGGTGGAGGCTGGGGTTTTTAATGTTAGAACCAAAAGAAGAGAGAAAGGTAAGAATGAGAGGGGTTTTTGTCTAAGTATCGATAGGCAATAAAAGGTTTATGTATATGGATTGGTTGGGGTTTAAGGATAAAAGGGAAATTTTGGGTCGCTTTTGAAACAAGAAAGACACTTGTTGGTTAGAGAATCAATGGGAAAAGAATTAAGGGGCAAATGTGGGAATGCAATCCTAGAATCCCCTAATCAGTGATGTATGGCGGTTGGGGTTTGAAAAGATGGGAAGTTTGGGCTATGGTGCTTCACGGTTTGTGAAATATAGTGCGGCAGAATCAGCAGCCTCCGGATGCTCAAGAATACGAATCTGGACGATCTTAGGTAGTGGAAGTACATAACTAAGTTGTTTCGGGTAACACGATAAAATGCACATTGGGTTTGGATCTGATGTTTCGCGCATCATGGAATTAAGTTGCACCACTTCATCTCAAATTGTCATGTTTGTCCGAAAACAAACCGAGTGGGTCCCGAATGTTGACTTGACAATCCACGTCTGGTCGTCCTTCGACCTGGCTTAATTTCCTCCTGCGGACTCCAATTTGACTTTCGTTTTCACATATGGGTTCGTCTTGGAATCTACTTTTCACCCATATACTGGACTTGTCCCATTTTACTAGAACACCCTTTGCTTCAAATGACCGAAATGCCCTTCGAGTATCTTTCTCTCTTTTTTTATCGTTGTTCACACTTAACTTTGCAAAAGACATCTGATCAAGCAAACCAATCATTTTATTATAATAAAGCCTCAAAATAAACTAATTCACCTAAGTTAAATGACTCGGATGGGATATTTCATGACCCATCAATCTAGCTCCAATTTTCTCAGATCCTTAAGGGTGATATAGTAAAGCTTTCATATTGGGAGCCTTATCAGATTCACTTAAGCATGTACCAATTTTGTACTTCTTTAAGATGCTCTGCAAAGAAGTACACATGTCCGAGACTTTATTTTTTAGGAAAGACTTTTGCATGATTTCAACGTTGAATTGAACTTTGTGTTCCTTCCCACAACAATATTTTTGGCTGATTTAAAATGAAGTTGGATCTTGCGTGTCCTTTTATGGCATATGGATAACGAGTTTTGTCGCCTTAATTTTTTTTTTATTCCAAATGCTATTCACGATATGAGAGTTCCTATCTAAAGTGTCTACTTGAGAACTTGATGAAAGACATAATAGATTAAAGATATCCACTTGTGAATCTAGTTCATGGCCCTCTCTGGTGTATAAAAGATCAAAACATCCTCGAGTTCCAACCGAGGGACATTTTCTCCCTGCCAAAGAATCTAAAAGTTCCAACAAGATCATCCACTACCTCTACCTTGGCAGTTTTAATAAAGGACTTAACATGATTAGAATATCATGCCCGTATGAAGGAGATGGATGTCTGGTCCCTTTGCTTTGTTAATCCTTTTGCATTTAAACCATTAAACTATCCTGAAGTAGAAAGATGATATGCAACGACCAACTATGTTCTTGAAGTATGATGTTGGGGACTTCAAATTTTGAAGAAAGTATTTCTCCATAGCATTTATACCATATGCTTGAAATACTTCATTAGTGTTTTGAGGATGACTGCACTGATAATCGATCTGATAGGCAAGAGTTATAAATTAATCAACTTTCTTGCATGTGATGGACATTGAAACTCTAAGATACGGTTCACCAAGAGAACTCATACTAGACCTTGATGCCCGTGGAAAATCATTCCGCAACATCTATACTTTCTCGAGCTCAGAGAACCCTCTAATAACGGTTCTTAGAAGAGTCGATATCACTAGATTATGAACTAAGTCCTAGGGAACATCAAAATATTCTTCCACTTCAACTTCCACCGTGATGTAAAATGGGTCAGGATTAATTTCACAACCCCTGCTTAGAATCCGCGAGTTTTTTATTTAGGGTGTGTGCAATAGATTGCAAATTTTAGCCCTAATCTCATCATGTTTTCCTTGTTAATGTGAAAATGCATTGCCCATGTGCTATAACGCATTGATGGCTGACTAAAAAAGATCATCATTACGTTAGAAAGAACATCCGAAATGAAAACTATCTCCATATGATTCTTGACCTCCATAGCTCCATTCTCGAAGTCGTAATTCCACCGTTTAAGTTTCTTTGACAAAAAGAGTGACATATTTTGACCCGCAGTTGCCTTTTTCGTACCAAACGACAATACTTTAGCTTCAGCAGTGGAGAATCTTCCATTGTAGACACGTGTGTATCCAAGGGCATTGTATGTAGCTTTAGATAGGGAACATCCAGCCAATAAGCCAACTGGATGACTAGCAACTCCATAAAAACCACAGTATCCACGACACTGCATGCAGCTTCAGAGAGGGAACATGCAGTCGTTGCCACCGGAATTTACATTGGCCACAACAAATCAGGGCACAGGACCATAAGAAAATTGCACTAGTTAATTTCCATATGCATTTCTCACTATTCCATGGTAGGCAACGAGAAGGTTGCGCATAAAAAAAAAAGGTTCCGGGTCAAAGTTCCTGGAAGGTCAGTATTGTCGCCGAAAGATGTAGATCGGCTTAGTACAGAGTGAACAAAACACTTCAAATGGTTCAAACCACTAAGGAATGAATTCTCAACCACAACATAAGGAATTTTAGACCCCACGAGTTTCCTCATCGCTATCATTCCATGAAGCACAAAAGAGTTTCCCAGGGAGTTTGAAAGATAATGGTACATTTGAATGTTGTAAGTCAAGGCATAGCCCTTGTTGAACTAATTTTAGAACACTTCATTTTCTTCCAGAAAGCATTGAGTTATCCTTAGGTGCGTAACGATATACGAGACTTCGGATATCACGAAAAACTTCCTTGTACGCAATAATAGAAACTTGACTCAAACCCCTCTTGATCCCCCTTCAAAGGCTTTACCACTTAATGGAAACCTTCAATTCAAATAAATTTTTATGTTTACCCGTTTTCATGTAGTCTAAATATATTACAAAATCAATACACTAAGTACTTTGTATATGACATGTATTGAAACTATACGACGGTTTTCTACTTACATCTTCCTTGCTTAGCAATTGAGTGTGTTTTTCGAACCCATCATTGATGAAAGGGGTGAGGGATCCGTGAATTATTCTCGGGAACATTCCTTTCGAGAAAACTTCCTCCTTAAACATTCTGCAATGCATAAAAAATACTGGATAAAGAACAAAAGTAAATGTCATTGCCATAAAGAGGAATTTTAGGAACATTTACTGTAAAATCTTAAGATATTCGAAACTGAAAGTACCATAAAGATGAATGCATGTAACGTAAAGTTACTTACTGGCGAAAAAATTAGACATCCATATGTTGATATGGGGGTCCTCAGCATGTTTTTTTATATGTCATCATGAACGAGTGAATTGCACAAGGCGAGGAGGCATTTTTTTATCATGAGCATACTTTGGATATCGTGGTACAAAGTAGGTGCCACCGCGTAACTAGAGGATATAGCCGCTAGAAGGTATAATGCCAAGTACATTATAAATAGCTTAACAAGGTCGATTCCCTACTCTTTGTCATTGACCACCCTCTTTAATGCATTACCGATGGCAGTGCTAGTTAACTTGACAGCCTTACTCTCTAAGTACTTCACAAAGAAATGGATCATTAGAAGGATCTGCGATCGCAACTTTCGGGAATGCCTCACACTCAATGTCTTTCATCGGCGATCACAATAATCTTTTCTCATCTTACCATCCGCAAATGCTTGAAATAATTTTGCGAAAGGAGTCTCTTTTATCGCTTCCTTCTTTTCTTCAAACATAATGGCATACAAACCCCTTACTATTTCCACCTGCACTTTCGTCGAGTATTTGTACTTGTTGAAACTATCGAGAACCTTTTTGAACTCCCAAACTAAAACCACTTTGTTGCAATCATCTTTATTCTTGTTTTCACCTTTAGTCGAACGTTCTCCTTGTCATGGAAAATTCAAGATACATTAATATTTTATAGGTTAAATTACAGAAAATATTTCACATAATTCAATTAATGTATATACAAAACTCTACTGTTGTCTGTACATTTTACCAAAAGTTTATACAAAATCAAATAAGCAAACAGTATTTCGATTTCAGCATGATCCAAATTCTAGATGCATCGACTTAAAGTCAGTAACCCATGAGAAATGCCATGATGTGGGTAAAAAAGATGCATTACACACAATTGTAAATGCATGATATAACCTTCTAAGGTCTACATGCATTTAACGATAAAATTGTACAACTATTTATATGCATCAATTATGATTACAATGTCAAATGCACATACGTGGTTCAAAACAATGTTTCAAACCTAATAGGCGAACAAAATAATCTGTTTCCCAAAAAACTTTTCCAATGTTAACATCTTACCTTCTCACTGCTCTCTTCCCTTGGTTCTGTGTATTTCACCCACCTTGCTCCTGTTTCTTTTGTTCTAAATTGCTTCATCTTTGTCATCTACGTACCTTTCTTTTCTAGTGCCCTCCCTTAGTGTTGGGCTTATACTTTTGTGCTCATCATCTTCATCTTTCTTTTTGCCTCTAAGGTTTTCTCTTACTATTGAGTTTTTATTTTTCTGCCTTTGCTCAGAGGAAGAACCCTTTTGCATCACCTTTTTTTCTCAAGTTGTTTTCACTTCGTTATCCGCCAGTTTTACTAACCGACCTCTCATCATTGTACAAGCCATAATAAACTTCAAATGACATTTTTTAAATCTAGACTATATATGTCACCAAAAAAGTATAGAAAATTAAGATGTTTGAATGAGCAAACCTAAACTCCGATTTTCAAAACTCTATCAAACAAATTCTTTGTATACTTATATAATATCTACACAAGGGATCTTCGTTGAAGTCGTGACGGGAGTTAGTATATCTACCTAGTTGGAACTAATTAGCCGATGTTAAATTTGATTGAGGGTAATTTGTCTTTTTTAACATTTGGGAGTAAGTGCCAAAAATTATGCTCAAAATTAGAACTTATAATTTGGGTTTTCAAGTCGTGGTTGCTGAAGTGTTGAGGTCAACCAGGGGTTGAATCTAATTTTTACAGTGAGCGAGTCCGAGGTTAAGTGGTTGGCGCACCCTCCCGGA
Organism: Eschscholzia californica; assembly: GCF_041429995.1. Classification (NCBI taxonomy): domain Eukaryota; kingdom Viridiplantae; phylum Streptophyta; class Magnoliopsida; order Ranunculales; family Papaveraceae; genus Eschscholzia; species Eschscholzia californica. The sequence continues at coordinate 24,304,679 of NW_028238309.1, read as the reverse complement.
CTCCCATTCGGGTGGATCCCCCAAAAAGTGGATCCACCTAATTTCTTTTTTTTCCCTTTTAAAAAAATTATTTATTTAAAAAAAAATTGTTTTAAAAAAAAATTGAATTCTTTCTCTATTTTTTTATCTTTTTTAAATTCTCTCCCTTGAATGATATCAAATTTTGAATTTGAAACTAATACTAATTCGATTCATCAATGAGCCTATTTGATGTCATCTTCTTGATTTTCTGCATCCCTAAAATTCATCTCATACAAATTCATCCCTAAAATTCATCAACAACCAATTATATCGTGTCTGTAACTATAATTTATGCTGAGATAAGATAATGAAATTAACAATATGGTAAACTAATATGACATCATATAAATTTTCAAAAATAAATAAATTTTTGAAACTGATAAATATTTTGAATCAGTTAGGCGGACCAACAGGGCCAGAGGGCCTCCGGAAGTCATACAAATACAGAAATAAGGGGCCACTTTTTTATTTTAATAGAAAAATTACCCAAAACAACAAATAGTTTACTTTAGATCAATTGGTATAAGGCATGTTAGGGAGATCAAACGACCCAACTTCAAGCCCTAATTGAAGCTTTTTTTTCTTAAAGTATACATTTTTATCTTACTTTTGTTTGCACTACTTACATGTTGTTTGACAACCAAAAGTAAATTAAAATTTTGGTTTTATCTTAAAGTTTTAGTATTTTTCAACCCAAACTTTTTTGTCTTTGTCTAGTCTTTGCTAAACCACCATCAAACGCCCACTGCCACAAGACTTCTACCACCACCCCACTACCATGATCACTGAACCTCTACCACCATTACCACTATACCTGCACTACTACAATCACCACCATCATTACTACACCTCGATGACCACAACCATCACCACCACTGCCACCACCATTACAACATTACAACATTACAACGACCGTCTATCAGACCACAACCAACACTATTACTTTAGAACCTCCAAAAATAAAGAAGGTTGGAATTGTATGGGCCAAAATATGTCACCAGGAGCGCTCCCAAAAATCCAAGATTAATGGGCTTACGCGGTGACCAAGCCCATGAATTAATGGCTAATGGGCCCGACCCATTTATCTCCGGGCACCCCGAAGATACGCTAGAGTACAGAAGTGCATCCTACCCTAGGTAGAGAGGTTCGTCCTTATCTCCTCAACAGACCTCCCTTCGTATATCCGTTGGGAGACGTTACAGTCATTGAAGATCCTGAATATACCCGTTAAGGGGTTACAATATCCGTATTAATGGTGACAGCTCCAAGCGTTACCCCATTGAAGACGACAGCTCACGCCAGGTGACTGTCGACCACCAATACTATAAAAGGATTTAGAGGAAGACGATAAGGGCCATCCAATTTCCGACTAAAAGACACCCAATCATCCAATCGCGGATAACAACACACCAAGTACAGACCGAACACCGTCATTGAGTTTCCAACTGAGAATTTACTTTGTCTCTCATACAGAGCGACTATCCGATCATCAACGAGCATATTAAGTGATCACTTAATACCTTTCTCTCTCATACGCGATCAGACAACCAAGGAAGGTCAACCATTACTTTCTCTCTCCTAGACGACCAGACGGTCGTATTATCAAAGAAGGGCAACCCACCTTTATCCCTTTTGACGATCAAAGTAGGCAAGATACTTCATCTCTCCTAGAGGTCAGGTCTTACTTACTTCACCCACGTGAATATTTACGAGGTCAGATCCTAAAGCTTCCATTTTATTTACGGTGCATACCTCCGAACAAGGCATACTTCACCAGGGCTATCTTACTCAAGGACATACCTCGTAGGTTGTCATAATCTCTCTATAACCAAGTCAGTCAATCCGTAGATAGCGAGCTCCGGCCACTCTACGAGTCATGCCTAAGCTTCGACCATTATCCAACCAACGGTAACATTCCAAGGCTAATATCCATGCATATATTATTTCTCTTGCAAGCTTACTGACTTGACCGTCGGAGCCCCCTTGGACCGGCACCATCCTGGTGTCCCAAGGGACTTACGGTCACGTGTGTTCTTGTCTCTTTTGCCATAGGTTAAGCCCAAAGACGTCGTCGGTGCCCGCAAAAATATTAACAGGTGGAGGTTCGACTTCCGGTCAACGGCCCGGTCCAGCTGACTTCTTGACTCGCAATCTCTTACCCCCACAAGAATGTTTTGCTCTCTTGTTTTCAGAGAATCGCGGCTTCATAGTTCATTCATTTTCTAATTTTTTATTTTTCCTTATTTAAATTAAAAAAGGAAACGGAACAAGATATTGACTCACTTATGCCACCGAGTATCTCGTTAAATCACTGAATCAGAAATTCGGCTAAGGATTGACTTGGACTCTCTTCAAACTCGAGTCGATTTTCAAATAACTTTATTAAATTGTTCGAGTCCGATTCATAGTTATTAACACAAGTTTCATGTTTAAACCCGACATCAGGTGTAAGGAAAACATAGAAGTTCCAATATACAAATTTTTATTATTATGATACACATGTGACTCACATTCTTTAAACTCGCTTCGGGTCTCCGAAATCTCAAGACTGGCCATGTTGACCATCTGCACTAAACTAAACCAAATTAGACTGTCAATACTTGGTTACCGATGTGGCTGATATTATTGACATAAACTTCAAAACTCAAGAGGTCCCAAGTTCGATTCTCAGAGTAGGTGGAATCCATGGTTATGAATTTGGATTGTGTAATAACTTTGTCGGACTTTAGGCCTCTATTATGTTGTTGGGCTTTAAGCCTCTATCATTATTGGTTTAACTTAGGTCACCATTATATGGACAACCAACTTTGTTATATGGACAACAACAGATTTGGAGGTAAATAATACAATCAATTTCAAGGAGCAAAAAGTAAATACTTTTTTATTTACTTCTTCTCCCTCGCCATCTTGACATCCACATATCTTCACCAGCCACGCCAACAAATTATACAGATCCTCCATAGCTGGATATACTTCTCCTTGATTTGATTTACAATTGATTAAGGATGATATAGGGAGAAATTTCTAAAATTAGTAGGTTTGATTTGGGGAGCGGAAACCCTAAATTTTCTTTTAAAGGGAGGAGGGAGTGAGAGAAAGGATGATGTTTGGTGTTAATGAAGATGAAAAGGAAGAACGATGGAGAAGATGAATATGTTGGTGGTGGTTCTCCAACAAATAGGATTATTGTACCTCGCTCTCACTCTTTTCAGACAAATTCTTCTCAACCCTCATCTTCATTGTATCAATTCATCTATCTCTACACATACAAGTTTCAGATTAAAAAAATGGTTGCTTTAATTGAATCAATCATTGTTCCTAGATCTTCTACCCTTTTAACAAATCCTACACCAGTCATATAATCCAAAATTCCTGCTTCTTAGGACAGCAGAAATGGTATTAGTTATTTTCTTGGATTCAAGGGGTTGAAGATTCAATCTCCAAGGTGCAATTTAGCATCATTAGTTGGATTAAAAACGATTCAGTAATTAGTCGGTGAGGATTGTATGTGAAGCTTGGGGCACGACTCTTCAGGGTTAGGGTTTTGTAACTTTCCTGTGTTGGGTGATGCAGTGTGGTAGCCGATGGAGAAGAAGGATAAAGAAAGAAGTACTTAATTTTAGATCCTTTACTCCCACTATCACGCAAAATCAGAACAGAGACCTTCTAGCTATTCCAGACAAAGAAGAAATCAATTGGGCTATTCAAAGTCTCAAGAAAGAAGCTGCCTCGGGCCCAGACGGTTACCCTTCTTTTTTCTTCCAATCTAACTGGGAGACTGCCAACGCAGATATTTATGACCTGGTTCAGAATTTCTTCAAAAAAACCTACCTTCCTCCTGATATAAATCATACTCACATCTGTCCGATCCCCAAAACCCCTATCCCCCAAAACCGGCGGACTATCGACCCATCAGTCTCTTGAACACCACTTACAAGATCATTACCAAGCTGTTGGCTGAACATTTCAAACACACCTTAAACCTTATTATCTCTCCCTTTCAAGCAGCTTACGTCTCCGGTCGACAGATAACAGACAACATCATTATGGGACAGGAAATTATCCACTATTTCAAGAAGATGAAAGGTTCTGCTGGATATTTTGGTCTTAAGTTAGACATGTCCAAAGCGTTCGATAGAATAGAATGGAAATTTCTAATAGACATCATGAGGAAACTAGGCTACGACGAACATTAGATTAAGATGATCTATACTTGCATCTCTACTTCATCAATGTCAATGCTTATTAATGGTCGACCAGGTAAAGCTTTTTATCCTTCTAGAGGTATTCGGCAAGGTGACCCGCTTTCCCCGTTTCTCTTCACTTTAGCTATGGAAAGCCTAAGTCGTAAGTTGATGATAAATAATAATCAAGATAGGTTTTTGGGTTTTCCTACTTATCATGCAGACTTTGAGATCTCCCACCTCCTATTCGCCGACGATTGCATCATTTTTGGTAAAAACACAATAGACAACATCCACATACTCAAAAAGATTCTTCAGGACTTCTGTGATAGCTCGGGGTCAAATGATTAATTATGCTAAATCCAACATCTTCTACTCAAAAAATTCACACCCCAAGTTCAAAAGACTGATTATGCGCACTCTGAAAGTTAAATATGCCTCCGCCTCAGAGAAATACCTGGGAGCCCAGCTGTTCATCGGAGCACAAAAAACCAAAGTATTCAAGGATATCCTGGAGCACATCAAGAATAAGCTCAACAAGTGGAACCACTCGTTCCTATCCCAAGCTGGTCGCACTGTGGTCATCTCAGCCATAGCGGCGGCCGTACCCCGATACCAGATATAGTGCGTTGCAATTCCTAAAGGAATAAGCAAAAGCATCAAGACCGTTCAACGGAATTTCTGGTGGGGTAAGTCGAAAGGTATTTGCACCAAAGTCTGGTCTTATATCTGCACTCCTAAAAAACTTGGAGGGTTAGGGCTTCATCTGCCAGCTCTGGATAATACAGCTCTCCTTTCTAAGATGGTCTGGCGGCTCAAGACTGAACTAGAAGCAATATGAGTCAAACTCCTTAAAACCAAGTATTTCCCGCACTCCAACACCCCAGGCCCTGCTAAATCTCATCACTCCTGGAATTGGAAGACGATCAGAAAGCACTATAGCCTTCTTGATGATCTATCGACTTGGGAAGTACAATCGGGTAATGACATTAACATCAGGACTGACAATTGGATCCCTGAAATCAATGGAACTATTCAGAACAACAATCAATTCGATCTTACCAAAGTAGCTCAACTTATCTCGAACAACAACTGGAATAATGAAGTGCTCAGAGCCAACTTCGACGTTAATACTCAGAATCTTATCAAAACTATCCCGGTGAACAACGAAGGTAAGGACCAGCTCAAATGGAAACTTACCAAATCGGGTAAATTCACAGTTGCTTCTATGTATCAGCACCTCAACAATAATAACAGTAATCACAACCCTAACAACCATAACTGGAATTTCTTCTCGTCTCTCCCGACCGTTCTGCGCATCAAAATGTTCATCTGGAAAATCTGCACCAAAGCTCTCCCTGTTAGGGAAAGAATCGGAAAATACATCGGCAATAATACCACTTGTCCCAACTGTACTAGTATAGAATCTATTGAACATGCTCTTTTACACTGCGCTTTGGCTAAAAACATCTGGTTTAACTACAACATTATATCTGAAAATATTACGTCCATATCTGACTGGATCTTCTCTTGGGAAAATCATATTCATCTTTGCTACACCAGAGAAAATATTCACTTTTCGACCATTTTATGGATTTTATGGAAAGTGAGGTGTGACCATTGTTTTCAATATGAAATCAATGACCTGAATAAAATAACCATAATGATCGAAAACTTCCCAAAAATCAATATGAAACAGGAGAAAATCAAACATGCTTCTAGTGAGAAATGACAACCTCCGCCCCGGAATTTTATTAAGGTGAATGTTGATGCATCTTTTACTAATATAACTGTAATTTGTGAACTCAAGATACCCTCACTTTAGGGTATTGCCTTATATTTATATTAGAGAAAAGGCATTACAATGTACAATAGTAACCTTGAGTATAAAGGTAAATTACATAAAGAATATACATATACTAATACCCCCCCCCCCTCAAGTCAAATGTCCAGGTACTAATGAGAGCTTGATGTTGAGTTCCCTGAACCTCGACCCAGGTAGCCCCTTAGTAAAGATATCGGATATTTGGGAATCTCCTGGAATGTATTGAACCTTTAACGTATCACTCTTCACTTGTTCTCGGACATAATGAAAATCAATAGCAACATGCTTCGTACGAGAATGTAGAATAGGATTAACTGTTAAGTAAGTTGTACTTAGATTATCACAATAGATTATAGGAGTACTGGGCTGCCTATAGCCTAATTCCGTTAGAAGATTCTTTAACCACACCAAGTCCGTTGTTGCTAGGGCCACGGCCCTTTATTCTGCCTCAGTGGACGAGCGAGCCACAGTGGGCTAGGTCTTAAAGGCCCAAGCTATCAAGTTGGGTCCAAGAAAAATGTTATAGCCAGACGTCGACCTTCTATCGTCTGGGGACCCAGCCCAGCCAGCATCCGAATAACCTATGATAGGTAATGACGTGGCTCGCCGGAAACATATACCGTGAGAAATAGTGCCCTTGAGATAACGTAAGATTCTTTTCGCCGCCGTTAAGTGAACAGTCGTCGGAGAAGCCATGAATTTCGAAACTTGGTTAACTGCGTAAGCAATATCCGGCCTGGTCAGAGTTAAGTATTGAAGAGCTCCGACAATAATTCGAAAAATTTGAGGATTAGGCAAGATTTCACCATCGGATTTTGATAATTTTGTACCAGAGAGAACAGGGGTATGAACTGGTTTTGAATCAATTAACCCAAATCTCTTCAACAGATTATTCGTATACTTCTGTTGAGTTAAGACCAATGAATCACTCTTTCTGATTGCTTCCATTCCTAGAAAATAGCTTAATGAACCAAGATCTGTCATCTCAAATGTTTCTTTTAACCGAGAAATTAACTTCGTTAGTAACAAATTTGAAGAACCAGTGATGGGTCATGAAAATGTCTCATCTGAGTCGTTTAATTTAGTTGAGTTAGTTCATTTCGAGTCTTTATTATAATAAAATGGTTGGTTTTCTTGATTAGGTGTCTTTTGGAGAGTTAGGTGTGAAAAACGGTTAAAAACGAGGAAAAGATGCACGAAGAGTATTTTGGTCATTTGGAGTCAAGGACATTCTGGTAATTTGGCCAAGGTCAGTGTGTGGTTGAAAAGAAGAGGTCGAGACGAGTCCGTAGGAGAAAACGGAAGTCAAATCGGAGTCCGGACGGAGGAATAAATCTAGGTCAAAGTTGGGTCAAATACTGTTGACCAGGTGGGATATATTCGGTAGAAATTCGGGCACGCGGGATACAAGAAGACACGTGGCGCGCTTTAGGGACCGGTGTATCCAATTCCCGTATTCACGCTAAGCAGCGAAATGGCCCTTATAAGCCTGATCCGGTGGAGCGCGCCGCAACTTAACCTGGTAGCCCCACTTCAACGTTTTAATCTTGACCGTTCTTCTCCGCGTGTCCCAGATCGACCGTTGGTGCTTCTGTGTAGCCCGTTGCAACTTAACTCCGTGCATCCCGAGCCCACATTTTAATCTTGATCGCCCGCTATCGCGTTCTTCAGATCGTGCGGCTGCTGAGCATCTCGTCCTTTGTTCTTGTTTTGTGTTGCCCGAAGTTGTTTAACTTCTATGATCCCGGACGCGTGTCACTCTCCTGTCCCTTTAGATCCGCGTACACCTTCCATCCGACGGCTGCTGAACCAAGCGCAAGTTATTAAGTTATACCCGACCACACCCTAGCATCCGAAACCCCAACCAAACCTAGCCACCGACCAGATTGTCCTTTAAACCCCATTTTTCCCAAAGTAACCCTTCCTTTTATCTTTTTTACCACTTTAACCCAACCAAAACCCTAACCCTATAAATAAACCCCTTTCTCCTCCATTAGAACCTAGACTTGCAAACCCTCTCATATATCCCTCTTCTTACCTAAAACCTCTTCTTACTCAATCCCTCTTCTCTATCTCCCTCTCCTCTTTCAATCCCCTCTTACCTATGTCTTTCTCTCTTCTCTACTACTAAATCCACTTTATCTATTATTTTACCATCTCTTTCTCTACTACTACTTCTTTTCTACCACTATTCTTTCTTCCATTAATAGTCTTCTTCTTCTTTCTTCCATATTCTTCTATCATTTCTAACCCTCTTCATCTCTTCTTTCCAACTTCTTTCCAACTTCTTTCTACATCTAATTTCTTCCTTCTCTTTCTTCTTCTTATTTGGGTGGCAATAAAATAGCTATTACTTGGATTTCTTGGAGTAAAATTCTTGAGCATAAATGGAGCAAATCTTGGACAAATTGGAGATACATGGGGATATAGAATTGGACATTCTTGGTGATTTATTTCCATTAATTTCTTAGTATTTTCATTTATTTTACAATGTCAATGAATGTTATTTCTAGATTCCATGTATAGTTAATTTAGCAATCTAAGGTTGTGAATGAAACCCATTTTGGATCTTTATAATACTTGTTCTTGATTAATTAAATCCCTTGATGTGCTTTAATGTCTATTGATTGTTTATCTATATGGATTGGATTTTCTTTCCATTACTCATGCCTCATAATTAGATATTTCATACTTTCGTTAAGTTGTTAGATGGAGTATGCTTTTTAGATGATGAATAATAGTCAAGTGATCCGAATCTCTATAAGGAAGACAATTAAAATTAGTAATTATAAAATTGTTTTATCTAAAATATCATCCGGAATCCAAATAGTTCATTATATTGGATCCCGAGTAAATACAAAAGAGATTTAAGTAATTAAGTACTTGTTTTATAAAGTGAAATTATGCTGTGGATTTTATAACCTTAGATATATTCTTACCTCTCTCTTAGTTAGTTTATTTAGTTTTATTCGTTTTCTTATTTCTTACATATCAATCATCAAATCTATGAAGTGGGGTGTGTGTGTGTTAGTCTAAGTTAGCTATTGACATTTTGATTATTGGGCTAAACTCGCCGTCAATATCCGAAGTTACCTATATATCCCTTGGGACGATACTCGATCTTATTTTCAATACTATAACTTGACCCCGTATACTTGCGGGAATAGACCTATTTTAGGCCTATCAACCAGTAACTAAAATGTCGTCAACATAGAGGAGTAATATGATAAGTTCAGTAGCCGATCGATAATAGAACATAGAAGGGTCTGAAATCGATTGTGTAAACCCAAGACAACTACTAAACCGATAGTGCCAAGCCCTAGGAGCTTGTTTGAGGCCATAAATGGCCTTATGAAGCTTACAGACGTGATTAGGAAAAGACTTGTTCTCGAAACCCTTAGGTTGAGTCATATAAACAGACTCAATAAGATCACCATTCAAAAATGCATTCTTAACATCTAATTGGTTTATAGTCTAATTACCTGTAACAGCAAGAGAGAGAACAGATCTAATAGTCGCCGGACGAACCACCGGACTGTAAGCCTCATCATAATCGATTCCTTGCTCTTGTGTGAAACCCCTTGCAACTAATCGAGCTTTGTACCTTTGGATTGAACCATCAGCCTTCTGTTTTACTTTATATATCCATTTACAATCGACTAAATTGATGTTGTTAGGAGGAAGAACCAGAGACCAAGTTCTATTTTTATGCAGAGCATTTATCTCGTCCTCCATGGCCTTGATCCAGTGACCATGCTTTGAAGCTTGATGAAAGGTTGATGGTTCATCCATTGACAGTGAATGAGAAGAGATCGAAGAAGTAGAGAGAAGTATTCTTGGTTTTCGTGTGCCATCACGACTCCTTGTGACCATGGGATGGGTGGATGTTGAAGAGATAGATGAACGACGAGTTTCATCATTAGAGACATTTGAGATTGCTTCTGTAGCAGAGGGAATGGTTGAAGACGAAGGAATAATCTGGTCGTTAGGGTTTACTGTGGGAAAAGAGGGGTTTTCTGACACGTGGTCAGAGGTTGGTGAAATGGGAGGGACAAGGGGCTGAGAAGGGGACAGTTGGACAGAGTTGTCGTTGGTGGTGGGACTAGTAGGGCTAGCAGAAACGCGTGGTGATGTGGGACCACCAGCAGATACGGGACGACCAGCTAGAGGTGGAGGTGTCAGCGTACGGGTCAAAGTAGTGGGTCGACGTTGGTCAATAGGAGGGACAGATGGACGATCAGATGAGGGTAAAGATAAAGGGAAAGGATCCAACGTCCAATTGAGAATGACATTAGAATTAGGGTTTTTCAAATTGAATTTGGGGGAAACAGAAAGGGGAAAGTGTTCTTCATCAAAGAGAACATGGCGGGAAATATAAATTCGAGAAGAAGATTCATCGAGACAGCGATAGCCTTTATGATTAGGGCTATAACCAATGAAGATACAAGATTTGGATTTCACATCTAATTTCGTGGTTCGATAGGGTGATAAAAGAGGATAACAACGACACCCAAAAGTTCGAAGTTCATTGTAATTGGGTTTAATTTTGAGAAGCTTTTCAAATGGAGAAAGACCATTAACGGTAGACCTTGGTAATCGATTAATGGTGTATATAGCTGTTTGAAAGGCTTCAGATGTCTACCGTTAAAGGTCTACCGTTAAAGGTCTACCGTTAAAGGTCTACCGTTTAGGCCAGAAGGTTTGAGGAAGAGATGATTGATGAAGAAGTGTGATAGAGGTTTCAACTATATGCCTCATCTTGCGCTCAGCAACCCCATTTTGCTGTGGAGTGTGAGGACAAGAACGTCTATGATGAATTCCATTAGAGACAAGAAAGTCAGAGAAGGCAGAGCTGACATACTCGCCGCCCCCATCTGTTTGTAGGACTTTAATGGGATGATCAAATTGTTTCTCCACAAATAATTTGAAGTTTTGAAAATGAAATTGAACCTCAGATTTTGATTTCAAAAAGTAAATCCAAGTGAAACGTGTATAATCATCAATTAGAAGCAAAACATATCGATGACCAGAGGGAGCGGTAATTGGGGATGGTCCCCAAAGATCAGAGTGTACAAGTTCATTAGGTGCAGAGGAATGATGCTCAACTGAAATAAAAGAAAGACGATGATGTTTGCCTGAAATGCAACTTGAACATTTAATAGATTTTGATTTCATTACAGACTTTTTCAATGATAATACATTGTTCTTAATGACAGAATTAAAAATCAAGTTATGAGGATGAGCTAAACGGCGGTGCCAGACTTCAAAGGTAGCTGATGGAGTGTACGACAGAGATGAAGCAAAAAAGAGAAGTTGGAGTTGAAGTGGCTTTGATTGGGGAGACTCGAAAAAGATCATCAGCAATTGTTCCCACGAGGAGAATCTTCCCTGAGGGAATGTCCTGAACATAAAAGCCAAGACGATGGAAGACAACAAAACAATTAAAATCTCGAAGAAGATGAGACACAGAGATGAGGTTCTTTTTGAAGGATGGAACAATGAGGACATTCTTAAGAGTAAAACCAGTAGAAGGAAGAGAAATATTTTGTATACCTGAAACAGGAGTTACATTACCAGTGCCCACCATGACATGTTCAGGTAGAGGAGCTTCGGAGCGAGATGAAGTGGATGCTACATCAGAAGAGATGTGCATAGTTGCTCCTGAGTCTATATACCAGTTAGGATCAGCAGAAACAGAGTCAACTCCCATGGAGGCAAAAGAACGAGCAATATCATTAATCCGAGGTAAGCTAAAGCACTGGCGAGCTGTATGACCATTTTTGCCACAATATTGGCAAACCACTACATGAGGAGGAGGGCCAAGAACAGATGAGGAGTTTCGAGAATACCCTCCCTTGTTGGAGGAACCTCCTCTGTTTGAACCTCGATAACCACCTCTATTTGAGTAACGACCTCTGTTACCACGAGAAGAAGAGAAAGTAGGAGGTCGAGGATTATAGGTTGGTTGAGTGAGAAGAGTTGTGGGTTGAACATTTTGAGTTTTGAGAAGATCAAGTCGAAACTCTTGAGTTAACAGAAGAGAATGAAGCTCAGCTGAAGAAGGGGGAACAAGTCGAGTAGTAATGGATGTTACAAATCCTTCAAAATACTGGGTGGCGAACAGCAGCTAGAGAGTCAGATATAGACTTAATACGAAGAAGATATTCAGTAATAGAGAGATTGCCTTTCTTAGTGGTTTGAAGTTGTAGTTTTAGAATCGAAGAATCGAAGGAGTGTCAATGATAGAATCGGTCATTGAAGGGAAAGGAAGAAGAAGAAGTGAAGCACTGAAAACCAAGAAGAAAAGACTAAGGGGAAGATCTTTTTAGAGAAGAGCTCTGATACCATGTAATTTGTGAACTCAAGATACCCTCACTTTAGGGTATTGCCTTATATTTATATTAGAGAAAAGGCATTACAATGTACAATAGTAACCTTGAGTATAAAGGTAAATTACATAAAGAATATACATATACTAATAATAACATCCAATGTGGGAATTAGCTTGATTGTTCACAATGCAGAATCGAAATTCATAGAAGCCAAAGTAAAATCCACTAGAGTCAGAAACAGTGAAGAAGGATAGGCGATGGCAATCTTACTCGGCCTCGAATGGGCGAAAGCTGATCAACTCAAGAATATATTGTAAAAAGCGACAATATCAATCTCATCAAACATCTTCACAATAAACATCACACGTTACACTGGCAATCTTTAATCCACATCCGGAGAATTCGAGAAAGCAGAAAAGAATTCGAAGTGGTGAAATTCAAGTATACGAAAAGAGAACTCAATTCCAGCGTAGACAGATTAGCTAAATGGACAAGGAAGAAAAACGCGCGCAAAGAGTGGAAGAATACCTTGTATTTTAGTTAATAAATATTTTAATAATACTGTTATTTAATCTATGAAAGCTAGTTCAACAAAAAAAAAAGTGTTATTTACACCCAATTTTGTTGTCCACGTGATTGTCCATATATTAGCCACCTTAATTGGTGGGCAAACAGCAAACTTCATTACAGCGGAAGTGCGTGCGAGTGACCCGCAATTCTAGTTTAAGTAAGCGGGTCGGGTACAATCGACCCATTTTATGCCCTAGCCTCAGCAGAAAAAACAACAGTTTTAAGGGTTTTAGAATTGAAGCAGCGAACTCGGGAGTAAGGAGAAGCAAAACTGAGAGAACACCTAACGGAATTTGAATGTGATGAAACCTAAACAAGTTCCTCTGAACCCAAACTGGCTTCAACTACAAGAAGTACCTCTCTCTCTCTCTCTCTCTCTCTCTCTCTCTCTCTCTCTCTCTCTCTCTCTCTCTCTCTAACTATCTCAGTCATTCTCAATAACTCATGTTTCTTCTTTGTTGCAGAAATTAAAAGGGCAGGGTTTTAGAGCATCAAAACCTTCTAATGGTTCGGAAACTGAATCTATAAAGAGCGTTTTAGGTTAGTGGATTATCAGCTAGACTCTAGAGAGAGAACGAATTTCAGTATTTTCTTTCTTAAGTTAGTCAAATTTCGGATTTTCTAATATATTGGGGTTCTTAACTTTCACAGGGAAACGAAAAGAAAGGACTGAACCAGTATCTAATGAATCTGAAGCGTCTATTCTCATTCCAACCAACCCAGATTCCAGGTTTCTTCTTATTTGTTTCTGCCCCTTTCATTTTTCTTTTTTTGATTGTACATTTTGGGATTTCTCACTAGTGTCCGTTCAGACATCGAAAAGAAAGGACTGAACCAGTATCTAATGAAAAGAAAGGACTGAACCAGTATCTAATGAATCTGAACTCGAGACTAAAACTTGTGCATCTGAAGTCGCATGTTATTTTTGAATTGTTGGTCAACACAAAAATATTAGTATTTTGTTTATATAACACTTGGGACATTATATTACGGTAGTAAAGTATAAAAACTAAATTATGTTTTCACATAATTGATATCATTTTCCTTCAAAAAAAAGTTTACGCCTTTTATGAATTGAGGCGCCGCCTCGCCTTGTCAGAGCAAACCGCCTGGAGGCGTGAAAACGTATTTTAAAACATTGTTCAGTTTCTTGTCAAAGAATTTCGTTTGATGATAATTGATTGAAGTAAACAGCTTTTAGGTATATCTTATATTTGGATTTCATCTAGAGAGCTTATTCTAAGTTGAAATTGGTTCCTTTTTGACAGCTTAACGGATGAACTAGGCATGGATTGTGAAATGGTTGGTGTTGCTCCCGATGGAAACAGAAGCGCTCTTGGGCGGGTCACATTGGTACTTAGTTACTTCCCATTAGTGTTTTAATTTTCCGTGATGGACTAGTTTTTTGCACCAACACATATGCATTGTTTTGACCAAGGAACAGTGTAAATGTAGTTCACAGGAAACACAACCTAGCCTTGGTTCAATATTCGAGCAAAAATGGCTTTTATTTCATTATTTGTGCTTGTTAGCACAAAATAAGGATCAGTATTCATGTGATCTTGCTACTGGGCTACCGCTTAAATTATATATCCCCTCTGATCCAGGCATGGCCCTGGGCTTTTGACTATGTGTATGAAGCAAGTTTTCATGGAAGTTACATGGGAATCTATGTATGGTGGTTACGGGTTATCTGTATGATATAAACTTATCCTTATTAACCATCAAGTTAAAAAGTACAAATTATTATGATACAACCTTAATTACTATCTCTATTGGCTTTCAAGTTACTTCATTTTCTGTGTCATAGTGGTATATTTTCCCTGCAGGTGAATAAGTGGGGGAATGTAGTATATGATGAGTTTGTTCGCCCGGTTGAACGTGTTGTAGACTTCCGTACCGAAATTAGTGGTATCCGACCCCGTGACATGAAGAAAGGTTGGCCTTCTTTTCCTTTTCACTTGAATTTGTCTTGAACTATAAATTTGAAGATGATACGATTGACCAATTCTATGCAGCAAAAGACTTTCATTCTGTACAAAAGAAGGTGGTGGAGTTGATCAATCGAAGGATTCTTGTTGGCCATGCCTTGCGCAATGATCTTAAGGTTTGGACATTAGTTTTTTCTTTGGCATTTCAAGGTTCAGATGTGGAGATCTCTTCTTCTTTTTTATCTGACTGTTGGAGCCGATCTGGTCTTTGAACAGGCGTTGCTGTTAAGTCATCCAAAGAAAGACATTCGGGACACATCTGAGTATCGTCCTTTCTCGAAGTACGTGATTCTTGAATTTTGATATTGGAATAAGCATTTTGTTGTTTTGTTGTTTCCTTTACATGTCTTAATAACATGTATATGTGCCATGAATCAGGGAAGGAGGTAGTAAAAGAGCACTTCGAGTTCTTGCACAGGAGTTCCTCGGTGTGAAGATCCAAGATGGAGAACATTGCCCTGTAAGATATTTCAATCCCTCAATAAAAGAATTTTTGTTTTTCACCCGTGTCCTATAGTAGATCGTTAGTTGTTGAAAAAATGAGTATTCCAGAGAACTCGTAGATTGAATACCCCAAAGGTTATAAAGTACAAAACTCCTCGTGGGTATAGTTGTCGGAGATGGATCAGCCGTCTTGGAACTTGTATTCTCCAAGGAGATTATTTGTCCGCTCACAAGTATAAATGTTTTCTTTACTTAGATTGGTTTATGGTAGCTTAGGCAAATAAAATGTCTCCAATCAACTAAAACTTTGGTGGTGATTCTTAAAATTTTGCTGTCCGGAGTGAATGGTTGACTATTTAAAATACACCGTTTCAAATGTTAGGATTCTGTCATGCTCAATGTTAACCATTTTGAATGTTCAAAATCGTCATGCTCAAAGTCGACCTTTTCGAATGTAATCTAATTTTGTGGCAGAAATTTTGATGAAGTTAATCGTAGTGCCCCAATTAGCAGTGGCCTTATCTTTTGATTAGTTTGTGGGAAGCTTTCAAACACCAAGCTTACTCAGTGAATGTCGACTACAGATCGAAGATGCGCGGGCTGCCATGCTACTCTATCAGAAGAATAAGAAGGTTTGGGAGAAAAGTATTAAAGATCATTCAAAGTTCAAGGTAAAGCTCAAGAAACATAACAAGAAGAAAAAGAAACCGCAGACCATAGCAGCAGCAGTGAATCTTGATTCTACTTGAAAGTGGTGCTTGTTTTTCTCCAAGGTAGATCTGAAATTGACTTGAGGTCCGAATTGAGATTGAGTCAGATTTCAGAATGTTTGTTTTAGTCTGACTCGTCTGAATTGCTGATTTAGGATGATGGTGCACTTCATCAGATCATTCAGATTCGGACAAATGAGATTCAGACAACGAGAAAAAAGAGATATCACTGAGCTATTTCTTTGGACAAACTCCCCAAGTAATGCTAGATTTGCTACATGGAATTACTAAATTTTGTAATCAAGTTTCTTAATTATTTTATTATAACTCCTGAGAATGATGTATGCTGCCAAAGAAATTTTGTTATTGTTGTGGTTTATAGATGTGTTTAGAATTTAGGGTTACTTCCTATATGACTCTTAGTTTAGGACCAGTTTTTGCTGTAGCCCTCTAATTTATGAGATGCCAAATGACCCCTTTCTAAGTGTTTCCGTCTGTTGATTTATATTTATTATTCTAATTTTACGCTTATTTGTTATTTCATTCTCTCTGAATTGTTATTGGTAACTTTTCCCTCGTGCTTCCTTCCGTTCTCTCCGTTGCTTTCTCTCCTTGCAAATCTCTGCAATAAGACCATCAAATCAAAACCTTGTGAGAATTTGTGATTACTGTAATAGTCTACTTCATCCTCTGTAAGTCTCTAATCGTTGGGTGATTACCGTCATGTTATAATCCAACTAAGCCTCATCATAAAGTTCATTAGTGTTGCTTAACCTTGCTGTTGTAAAGCACACACCAACCAGCGTTGCTCGCAAGTTCTAAACAAGGGCAAACAAAATTTTGAGGAGCATATAGTCCAAATTCAAATGGTTATAAGGTTGATATAGCTCAAATATTCAGAAATTTTGAAACCCTCTGAATTTCTTGCAGCAAAAACTGAGGTAATTTGTCCTACATTCATTCAAATTCAAGTGAGTAGACATCTTTTTCGTCAAAGATGTCTAGTCAAAGATGTCTAGTCACGTGAGCAGATCAATTTAGACACGTGAGCAGATCAATTTAGACCTTTTCGTCAAAGACATGTTTTTCAGATACAGAACAAATTCATTTTGAGAATCTTTCGAGCCATCTGCTCGAATCGAGTAGTTAAAATTGTCCAGAGATTGAGACTCGCTCGAGAATAGGTTTCAAAGATAACGGGGAAAAGGAGAGTGCACATAGTCTAGAGAAGCAGAAACAGAGTAGAGAAAATAAACTAATGAAAAATTGTGAAAAGATTACTTATAACAAAATTTCACTAATCAAGTTTTAATTGAAATAAAAAATGATGAAGGAAGGATATCACGACGAAGAAGAGAGAGATAAAGAGGGGAAAAATATTCTAAATCCTAGAAATCATCAAACAAAATCTCTTAAGACTCTTAATACATCTTCTGTGGGACGTCCAAAGCAAGTTTCTTCATCATTAATCCTCCCCAAAAGAGGTAAACACATTCTAAATCCTAGAAGTCAGTTAATTTTGAGCTCTAAAATATATTAGTGCTCACTTCTAAACATATTAGGTTTGTTCACCATGTGTTTTAGGGTTTAGTAATTAGTTGAAAACAAAGCTTTGTATAAGGAGATGAAGAAACAATTGCAAGGATTTTGGGGTTTAGATCCTTAAAAAGATTTTATTTAAGTTTATCAATGTTCTTTCTAAATTCTTTTATAAGATCTAAAAGTTTAATTTTTTAACTCTCAAAATTGGAAACCCTACGCCCTACAGCAACAAATAAATATGAAAAAGTCAATCTTGATTGACCAATTTTGTAGTAAATTTTTATTCTCGAAGATTTTTCTTTATCCCTTACAGTCGTGGCCTTTTGGAAACTTCCGGAAAAAAAAAAAAGTATGTAAACTTTGAAAAGGGGACATGGGGATGCTTTTCATTTGTTAGGGGACTAGACAAGGAACTGGTCATAAACTAGGGGTCTAAACGAAAAACAGCCCTAGAATTTGGTACACTGTCCAAGTTGTATCATCAACCAGTAACTGGTATATATTTCAACAAAAAAAAAACCAGTAACTGGTATATTGTTTTAAAATAAATTATCCATGGCATTAAGATCGGGTTGGTTCTTTAAATATCAAAGACCCATCATTCAAAAATCCTTCATGCAGGAAGCAGAGTAATCCCTTGGTAGCCTGTATATCAAATATCAAGGACCATTCACAAATCCTTTTCCATGCAGGAAACGGAGTACTTTCATGGCAGTCTGTATATGTTACTACATAAATCTAAACAAGGCTGGCTCCACAAACCCACTCACAGCTTGACTTACCTATCGTCTGAGGCTCCAAACGCTTTCCCAGACTAGATTGTTTTCTAGTTGCGTAGCAGAGATTCCTGGCCTTCACACCAAGTCAGGTTCAGTTTTACTCGTCATATTCTTATATCTACCACCTACTATATCTCATCTGCCTGATATACCTCTTGTGTACACAATCATCTCTAAACGATTCATGTGCACCAAGAGATTAGGTTAAAATAGCTACTATGGAGCTAGTGAAAACTATACTTGTATGCTCACAATCGGAAGTCATAACACTACTTACTCGGAAGACAGAAGGAGATAACTCAAAGACATTAATAAAGGATAATACTCGTCTTTTTCAATAATATGAAGTTAGATAAATATAAATCCCTTATAAGTCAAACATACTAATATCCCCGAATATATCAACGGTCTGACAGACAAAACACAATAGAAGCATTAAACAGACTAAGAGAGGATCAAGTAAAGAACTGCAGTTATATATGCAATTTTACCCCCTGTACAATATTATTTGATATCCATACTTAACTACACTTGGAAGTTAAGAAGTTCTATTGCCAAGCATATCCAGCTCCGATTTCACTGTATGTTAAAACTCAGCTAGGTGGCTACAATGATGCAGCACTTATAAACGATGATTAAACTATGCACAATATCCCCCTATTTGGGATAAAAAAGATCATGTTAATATTGTAGAAGACCAGAAAGCATCAACTACTTTACCTCTGGTTGTGAATGCTCCTCTGCCATCAGCTACGTCCCATAGTAATCGTTTAGATGCTCGACAGAATAACCAAAACTGGCATTTGTTCCGTACCCATAGTTTTCATTTGAAGGAGGCATCTGATTGGGAACTGAATAAATATTTCCACTACTGTCATTGATGTTAACTTTTGATCTACCCTTGACTGACCTTTTGTTATCTTGAGGAAACTCGGCAGTTAACCTGCCCATCTGCTTTTGAAGATCAGCTAGATCATTAGCTACTTTTCCTTTTGGACTCTTCTTTCCATCGACAACCTTGAATTCTAGTCTATATAAAGCACAAGCATCACAGTTGTTGATCTCGTATTCGTAAAGGTGCCATTCAAAACCTGTGAGTGGTTGTGGGTCCATGTAGTAAGATCTCTTTAACCCTCCAAATTCTTTCATCACCTGTTTCCTCGATTCGTGCCAACCACGACCACTGTAATCCGGCAATGATCTCTGTTTTCTATTGCCACTCTCAAATGCTCTTCGTGGCTTATCGAAAAAGAGCCACTCCCTTATTGTTTCACCATCAAGGAGAGAAAGATCAAAGAGCTCTGCGAAATCAATATAAAAATGACTAGTCAGATCAAACCTGGGACTGAATCAGGTAACAACTTGAGAAGAACTAACAGTAAAAGTTTAAGAAAGAACGGGAGAAAGTGGAAGCTCACCAGTAGCATTCCATGGAGACTTTGTTGTAGCAGCTCCCTCACATGCGGGAATTCCGACGTCTTTACCATGTGTCTTTGCATTAAGAGCAGCAAATAGTGGCCCATCTTTAAGACCTATGCCTCCAGGTCTAACAACTGGATTCATACCAGGCGGGCCCTCGTTCATAGCTAGACCAGCGTGGAAACTACTGCAATAGTCTTGATACCAATCTGAACCTTGAGCAGGCCTTGGACAATCCCAAAGTGCACATATGGGACCCAAGAAGGCAGAAGGTGGAAGACATATAGTAGGCAGCAGGTCAGAAATATGGTGGATGGTGTCCTCCCCAAACTGTCCCATACCATCGAAATGGATGGAATGATTTTGGTCAAAGTCCTGATGCAAATCAAACTGATGAAACTCGAATTGATTAGCCACCTCCAAGTTAGCCATCATGTTCTGGTGCATCACTGCAGGAGAATCCTTGCACTGAGCAGGCCCTTGAAATTCATGTTCCTGTGGAGCCTGATCCGTAAAGTAACTCTGGAAGCACATGATATAGAGCTTTTATAAGTAAGCATCGAGCGTATCGAACGAGTAAGCTTGTAGCCTTGTATTAACTATTAACAAAACATTCAAATTAGAAAATATGAAATACAGATATTACTTAAAGAGTGATGAGTTTCCTGTTTTGTTTTGTTTTGTTTTGCTTTACTGGACAGTATGAAATTTAACAAAGGAAACGAGAGCACCTAGGTGTATCTTATGATAACCCCGCAACTATGTATGATTTAAAAGATTCATTGGCCAAGATATATGTCAAATTGAGTAGAATTTTCTATTAACAGTCCCGACTTCCTACCGCTAACTAACCGCACTGACCCGATCCTTCCTGATAAAGTATGTTATGATGTTGAGAATAATATTTTCATCGTGCTCCTCCCGTTTGACTCAGAGAAGTTCAAGAACTTGATTAATGAGGGAGTTCACAACATAAGAAAATATAACCTAAACTTGATATAAGATTTTATTAAGTATATGCAATCAATTGAAATAAAGTAGACTTATAACTGAAGTAGGACATGTCAAATAGTCAGTAGCCTCAACTGAAACATGACATTCATTTTTTATCGTCGTCCCCCCTGCCCCGCCTCTAAATATTTTTGCTAGTGTCCCCTTGTAGCAAATATGGCAGTATCATTAAGTTCATTTCCTTCCATACAATTCAGCGCAACCCTTCCAAAGATGTAATTGTCTGAAGGAGGTGATCGTTGCTCTTAAGTAAATTTGATTAAAAACATTTTCCCAATTGAGACAACTACCCTTCTCATTCATGTTGCACAAGATAATCCAGAATTCTCTTACTTCCTTTACGCTTTCTCCTTTAACTTCAAGTCACGGTTTGACATTAGAAAGCTATAAAGAAACTGCCTAACCACAGAGATTATGAATACAAATATTGAGATTCAATTCATACTCATATCTATGAAATACGCAGTGAGTTTACGAAAACAACATACACTAACTGATAATTATCGATTAGAAACGATTAAGAATATATTAACCATTCGCTCCTCGGCAATAACTAAAATGATATTATAAAGACAATTAACACATACAAAATTTCACCTCATGAAATAAAGTAGTAGCAGTATCTCCAGGTGGAAGGTTTTGAACATCAGGCTCAGACTTGGGATTTCCTGGTTCTGCTAAAGCACTGGTTGCATCATCTTCTTCCTCGCAACGCTGCAACAACCGACAAAGATCCGACGAGAAAGAACCAAGACTTCCACCCTGCATAACAACTCTTGCTCAATTATGATCATGCAACACAGAAAACTAGAGAGAGAGAGAGAGAGAGAGAGAGAGAGAGAGAATTACTAGTAAGGAAGAAGCTGGAGAAGGCTCATTAAGTTCAGCTTTCCACTCCCTTAACATCTGATGAACTTGCTCTTCAAGAACAGCAACATCAACAGCACGACTTTCTTTACGAGCAAATTGCAGATCCGAGAAAACCCCTTGAAGATCATCAACTCGATTTTTAGCCTTATCCTTGAAAAGTTGATGAGAAGCAGATTTACACCCACTTTTTGAACCTTTCATCATAGATATCCTCTACAAAAACCCTAAACAATTGAACCAAATTAAACCCTAAAAAATCAAAACTTTCACATACATAACCAATTTTTCATATCAAATTAACTGAATAACAAAATTGAAGTAAAAAAAAAATACAATTAAAATCCTTATTCGGACTAGAATGGACAGGGAAGCTACTGTAGATGAAAATAATAACCTTACTTGATCCAGAAAAAGGAAGATGCTTACCAACTCAATTACGGAATTTTCTGTTTGTATCTTCAAGTAAACAATCTAATTGAGCGACCGACAAAGAGAGAGAAGGTCCAATTAGGGAAAAGAGAGAAATGAAAAATGGCAGATAGAAAGAGAAACACCACAACACAGAATCTTTCTCTCTCTCTCTCCCTCTCTCTGTCTACTTCAATGCCGAGAAAGAAAGCGAGGGCGAGATGGTAAAGGACCAGAGCCGAGAGGGCACCAAAAGCGGATTAGATTTATACTGTGACAAGTTTTGGAGATTGTAGTTCTTAAGTTTGTGGTTATGTAAGTATAGGAGCATAGGTAGGGATGTCAACGGGGCGGGTTTGGCACGGTTCATCCCCTTCCCAATTTCGTCCCGTTAGTAAACGGGTTTTACCATAACCGTCCCAATAATTAATCGGGGTGGATATTCAATTACCATAACCGTCCCAATTAAAAATTGCTAAACCATTACCGACCCGCCCCGCCCCGTTTAATATAAAGCAAGTCGGGTCGGATCGGGTTCAAAGTATTTTGTTTCACAAAAGTTATTTTAATTTGAAGTAACATAACAATTGTTAACAAAATTTTGTAAGACTTTGAATTTATCAATCATAAACACTACAACTACTTAATAATATAAAACATAAAATAATTAAATTGATAATATAAGATTAAAGTTTTAGAAACATAACCTTAAATAAAACAAATATTTAATATATAACATACTAATCGGTTCGGGGCGGAGTTTACTATCTAATACCAAACCCGCCCCGAACCCGATTAGTTTTTTTAACTTCATACCAAACCCGAACCGTTTAATTAACGGGGCGGTAAAACCCGTCCCATTAGGGGTGGGTTTGGGAAAAAAAAACCGCCGGTGCGGGCCAAATTGTCACCCCTAAGCATAGGAGTATTGTTATATGTGAGACTATTTTCACGTCTTCCCCGAATGTAGATTTCAAAATTATCATGTATGGGTCTAATTTTGATACCATGTTAAACTTGTAGTTATCTGACTCAAAACTAATTGTGTAATAAGTAGAGAAGATTTCCCCATGATATTTTTGGTTACTAGTTCACCTTTCTCCCAACCGCCCGATTCCGATGTGTACAAAGGTGTTCGATGTCCGAGAAGAACACTACTCGTCCGGACTGGCAACTCTAGTCGTGCAGGCAGGGATAAAATGCTCTAACCGGCGTTCCAACCAATTAGTATTACAACTAATTAACTTTGATATTTTAATTGATACGGACAGTTATGATTGAGCTGACAGGGTTAGCATTTAGGTTACACACTTGAACTTATGTGCATTACATGACTAACACTCACATGTCTCTTAGTTATATAGTTTTAGATCTCTTTCATTTCAAATAGTTTATAATGTGGGACTAAGATATTGGAGCAGACTTCCAACAAATAAAAAATATATAAGAGCAGGTCCAATCGTATGAGGTCTAAGCTGAAAATTCAAGTTTAGCCCAAGCCCCATACTCCGATCAACTTCTCTCTGCGTTGAGCTTAGGCTCAAGCCTAAAGAGAAGTTCAATCGACTCCAAAAGTGTAGTTTACTTAACATATGTTGGGCGCCCAGCTGAGTTGGATCTGTTCCGTTATATTATGGATCACCAAGATGTGCAACAAATGTCCGACAAAAAGGTTTTTGGAAATGATGTCACCACCTTCCCGTATGTTGAATGAAGGATGATGGTATCATCGATTAAACATCACCACACATGTCAGAACCCCCCCCCCCCCCCCCCCCCCCACAAAACATGTAATGATGCTTATAACCTAATTACCACAAAAAAGGCTCCAACGTGCCGTATGCACAAGAATAAGATGTTTTACTAGTTGATTCTTATTTGAAACTGACATGTGATGCGGTGACCGGAAGAAATAAAAAGTTTCGAGTTTTTCGGAAAAAATTACGGCTGACTATAATGCAAAGGGGTCTGAGCGTACATTAAGGAGTTGTAAATCTTGTTTCGGTGAGATAAATTTTGAATGTCAAAGTTTTATTTCTATTTTGAGACTAATAAATAAAGTACATAAAAACGGGGAAAAATGTTACGATCGGGTAATTATCGACATTTTTAATATAGTAAATTACTTTTTTTTTTTTACTTCATACAGGGCCGTGACTGAGAATCCGGGGGCCCGGTGCCAAATTTTTTAGTTAGCCCCCCCTTGTATAAGTAAACGTAAAATCTAAATTTTTTTACGCGTTCGGTTGCTTTTGTGTATGTCAAGGTTGTGGCTAACTTTTTCATCTCACACATTAAATTATAGTTTAGTTATGAATGATAATGAGAGTTTGGATAGAGATTCATATGATAGAAAGAATGAGAAATTTCAGAGAGGAGAAAAAAAATAAGGATTAAAAAGAAAGTTATGTGTCAAAGAACAAATTGCGTTGCGATAAAAATTATAGAAATATCATGTCGCAAGAGAGACTGAGAGAAAGGAGATTTGTGATAGTTAGAGAATAGTTTTGTTGTCCTTATTGGCTTTGGGATGAAAATACTATATATTATACCGTTTTTTTTTTTGTTGACATGTATATTATACCACTTGAATCATTGACCATTAACGTTTCAATGTGACCTCTTCCAAAAAAATGTTTCAATGTGACCTCTTCCAAAAAAATTAAGAGAGAGTGCTACCGGTAGCACTCAACCCAAGACCTCTAGCCCAAGAGATGAACGGTGCACCAGCTGAGCTACTTCACAACTCATGCTAATCCTATAACCTTTCCGGTTTAATAGGTTAATAGATGGCCAAAAACTTGAAAATGGCCCTTTGTGGTGGGGGCCCTGTGCGGGCGCACGGCCCGCACCCCCCACTGCACGACCCTGACTTCATACTAAACTTATAATTTTTGTTTCATTCAGTTGGAAAGAGCACTTGAGGCTTTTAAAAATACAACAAAGGAAACGGCTTTGGATTCGAACATGTTTACAAAATTTTGATGAGACACAACAAGTGGATGTCTGAAATGTCGGGTGAGACGACATCCGACAAAATAGATTTTAGTTCCAATCCAAGCGCAGAAATACACTCTTCGGATCCATCGGAGGGAAGACTAATTGGGCAAAAATAAGTCAAAGCAAATGCAAGAGTTGGAGAAAATTCTACAAACTTTATTGTTAAGGATTAAGAAGTTAGTGGTTCTTCAAAAGCTCATGTTAATGGATATTGGGAGACGAGGGACGAGGAAGCATGTCGGAGAACAATTACAATGGATTAAGTTGTGAAATTACAACAAAAAAATACACTGGTACAACAAGAACATCTACGGGTTCTACGAAAAAGGCTACGAGTACAACAAGAATACAAGAACCACAAAATGCAATGAACTAGAGATCAATATGGTGGGAACTTATTGATGTTGATTCAGGGACTCTGGATGAAGATGGTGCACGGATGCTAAAGGCAGCTAAAGAAGCTTATATGGTTGGTCATCCACGAGACCCAAGAAACCCCTTCTAGTTATCTTTAAGTCACTTGTAATTATTGTTGTTTAATCGTACTTAAGTAATTTATTTTCAAGCTTGTAGTTGTAATCGTATTTAATTACTACATAAGATTCAACGATAAGGGATATACTCGGTGCCATCATTAGGTCTTACATTCTACAAGTGTTCTACAAGATTTGTCTTCAATCAGGTATGCATTTAATGGCTTCTAACTCGACCAAGACGCTCAAGCACTTTGTGCCATGTGGTTGGGCATTTATTTCATTCCCAAGGTACAATCAATACTCCCTAGCGTTCCACAAAATCCTTTTTTGTTCACCAATTGTTAGGAGTCTAGAAATGTCTAACTTATTCGGATCCCTCAACTACTTTGGGTAGAAGACACTGATGGTTGTTATTATGAGTTCTCTTAAAGGTTCAATTACAATAGACTTACCAATCTCACAATATTTGTCTTGTGAATCGTCGGATTTCCATATGCAAGCATCCTCATTACAGCTGTTGCTTTTTTATGCGGTGATAATCTCTTTTCGCAGACTCAGTCAGTTAATCCTGTGAATTTGGAGTTGTATTCTCCAACTTCATCGAGAATACGCAAAAATAAACCACGATTTATCCTATATCGCTTGCGAAACATTGCATCATCATAAGTCTGAGGTTCATTAAAATAGTCACTCATAATGTTTTCACGATCGACTTGTCTATTGCGATCTATCTTTTGATGCCCCAAAACAGAACCAACATAACAAGTGTGTTTTGGTTTAACTTGTCTTTCGGTTTTTACTGACAACCTACGACCATCATCCTCCCCTTTTTGAGTTATGGCATCCTCTTGAAACATCCAGTTCACTAGAGAAGAAGTAAAATTGTTATTCATTGTAAACACATGAAAAAAGATAAAAGTAGAAGATGGAAGCAAAAAAAAATTAACTATAGAAGAAGAAAGATAAGATGAAGTTAGATAAGTGTATAGTGAAAGGTGGATTTACTTATAACAAAAATAAGTTTTTTTCCCTCCACATGTTAGTCTCATGTCACTACGCATAAAGAACAAAGTGATTGGATTTACTTATAAGAGTTGAGAAATTAAAAAAAATTGTGGGCTTCAAAGAATCGAATTTTATCTCCACAATTTAGCTCCACTACTTGAGACACCTAAGCAATCAACTTGATCTTCCACTCATTAGGTTAGCTAGAATCGAATTCAATACCATTTTTATCCTTCTTTAGCGGTGGAGATGAGAACGCCTCCTCTTTGACTAGATAGATAGTTTCGATGTTGATTCTCTTTTATATCTTCTGCCAATGTAGCAAAAAAACTAGAACTTCTAAGAATTCTCCACACCATTTATGTTTAAACCATGTCCTTTTATAGAGACTTGTAAAGTCATAATTATATGTGAAATAGGATACCTAAAAGGACTAGCAGGATTGATCTAAAAGATAGGTTTCAATCAGAATCTAATTCTGACTGGGATCCCTCTTATGAGGAATCCCGTTTGAGGGGGTGCATCCATGCCCTTGGGCCCGTCCCATGTAGCCGGCCTTTGGTTTGGACTGGGCGCCTGGCCCGGTCAAGCTCCATCTTAGGCCTAGCTCCCAGACGACCTCTTTGGACCTTTGGTCGGATCTAATCCGTACCATTGCCATATTCTCTCTAGCCAATTCTCTGATCGAGTTGACACTTTTTTGCGTAACTCGTTGTTGGATCTGGTCGTCGTTAGTCGTAATCATCTAAGTGAGGTGCAGATTGTAGTTGGTTTCTAGCTAAACATTATGATCCTTAAAACGAGCGGACTTGTTGATCTTTATTTATCATGCCCGGCAAATTGAGTGCATTGTCATCTTGATCGAAGGACATCCCCTATAATAAATACCTAGAACGGTTGTATTATTTTCTGTCTCACACAACATACATAATGACGGTGTTATCAATTGAGAGCGATCAATTTTCTCTCTCATATATACAGGCAAGCCAAACATTCACTTGGGCAGACAATCACTATGACAAACAGTCTTTCTCTTTCCGGAGAATCAAGTATCAAGCAGTCGTTTGATCCTTTCTCTCTCCCAACAACCAAATGGTGCATGTACTAATTACTTCAACTCTCCTAATGATCAAAGAGTTAGACAAGCATACGATTCATTGTATCACCTTCTCTTCGACGATCGCTTTATATAGATTACCTTCGTACCTTTAGCTAAATACGTTCATAGCTTTGTCTCTATTTTATGTTCTATTTTTCCTCTGTATCGTCCAATTTTAATGACTTAACCATCAGAGGTTCTTTGGACGACACCACCCCGATGTCTTAGGGATCTTACGATCACGTGTGTTCTGTTCAGGTCAGGTTGTCAACAACTCGACTTCTTTGCTTTCTTGACCTGCAATTTCTGCTCCTCTTATTATCATGATAGATTTTTCTTTAAAAATGGTTATTTTGGTCAAAATATTAGACATAATAAGTAAAAAAAAAAAAAACAATAACATTGTGAAATAACTAAAACTCACATGTTTATTATGTGTAGTCGTGATTTGTGTGTGAAATGATATCTCTAATTATAAATCGTTCATAATTTTTCATTCCAAAAATACATTTCCCAGATAAAACAAACTTTGTCTCTCAAAAATTTCTAGGCCTCCTCTTTTCTTTTTCTTTTTCTTCTTCTAGTTTTTCTTCATCTTCTTCTCTTTTTCAACTTTCTAAAATTTAGTGAGAGAAACAATGTGAAGCTTCAATCTGAAGACGAAGATGAACCTTCACCAATCTTCATCTAGTTACGAAGAAGAGAAGAAGATGAAGAAAAGGCAGAAAAGGAAACGAAGAAAGGAAGACAAAGAAAAGAAATGTAGCTTCAAAGAAGCTTTTTCTCATCTTTCTAACTTGTTTACTGAACTTTGTAGATTTGTGTAGATTTTGATTATGGATGAAAAGATATTAGGGTTTTAGATGTTTCTGTTTCAGTTTGTCTTCTTTATTGGTTTTTCTGTTTAATTATGGATGAAGACTTGGTTTGTTGGATTATGGATGAATTCTTTGATTTGTTTTCATTGTTCATTAACATTAGGTCATAAAGAACAAGAAGATGTTTTGTTAGATTTGAAGAAGAAGAAGAAACTTTCAAAAAAAAATGTTCTAGATTTGGAAACTGTGTTTGCGAGATCTGTAAACTGAGTTTGCATTCCGCAAATCGTGGTTGCAAGATCTGCCAATCGTAGTTGCAAAATCTGCAAATCGTGGTGGGAAGATCTGCAAATCGAGTTTGCATTCTACAACTGGAGTTTACAGAATCTGCAAACCGAGATTGCATTCTGCAAACGTGTTTCCTCAGTAGTCTTAACATAGTGGTAATAACGGGAAAACAATTGAGTGTAGATCATACAACTTTGAGGGATATAATAGGAAATTTGCTAGATTTGTGTTGGGAGGGAGTGAGGGAGAAGCTAAAAAAGAAGAGGGAGAAGCTAAAAAGAAGCATATAAATTGAATGTGTTATGGAAGCACTTTCTAGTGGATGGGCGAAAGAAAGAAGAAGTGAAAAAAGGTAGGTTGAAGGGATCCAAAGGCATAAAGTGCACCTCCACTAGTACCTTTTGCCATCCCACTCTCACACCAATCAGGCAGCCAAAGATTGAGAGATTCCTCCCTCCCTCTATCTCACGAGTCTCATTCCTTCCCTACTAAGAAACTGTGAGCATATCTTTTTGACATACGTGTGAGGTTTAGAATTTTAGATATGCAAAGAGCTTGTATATCTTATTGAAAGCCAGTTTGAACCTTTTATCCTTTACAAAGGAAAATGTTAAACAAGTAAACAAACCTATCAATTCGACTTCGACCCACTAGTTTGACTAGTCTTTAGAAATAAAACTTGACCAAGATCGAAGCTGTCTGTGTTGAATGATGATTCGAAATGAACGATTCAGATCTAGACTTGTCTAACTAATGGGTTTAATTGTTGGCTTGTTTCACATCTCTAATTTTACCATTAGGAGTTATGAGATTCTTTCAAGCTTAAAGATGTTAATCATGCAATTATACAATTTGGATGGATGACCTCGTCGTATTCGAGAAAAGGAGTCAAGTTGACGGCTAAATCTATCTTTCACTATCATAACAACAACTATCTTGCTTTTTTCAAGCGTGACCTGATAAACAAACTTGTACATCTTTTTAACAAAGACAATTTGACTATCACTTATCTATTTAGCAGACCCTAAGTTAACGGGTGGGATAAGACATTCATTTACCAAGTTGAGGTATTTCAACTCGGGTCAGTGTCGCTGCACTGAACTTGGCCCGCGACCATGCTAATCCCCTCCGGCTTGTTAAGCACGCCATGAGAGTAAGCAAGTAAACGCTGCTATTGCCTATATGCCGTAACTATTATTCTTTTAGATGCAAGATAAATCCAAATTTTGTTATGTTTTATACGAGGAAAAAGTTCATAACTTTTCCAATGATTAAGAAGAAAAAAGATGGACCGGAATGGGTATTTCTATCTACATTATGAATAAGCATTAACAAAAGGAAGAAAGAGTATCATATCTTTTATTAGCTAAATTTGGTTCTGTTTTTAGTCACAAATGAGTTTGATAATCGGCCAAAACAAAAACCCATGGCCAAAGTTAAATTCTTTTTTCTGTTGCTTGCAGGGAGCAAAACTGTTAAATCCAATGGCTGAAATGCTGAACGATTCCAATATCACTTGGTATTTCAATTGAGTAAATCAAATTCGAAGTTTTTTTGTCTCATTGAGGTACTGCTGACTTTGAACCTTCAGTGGCTTGTGGATGCTTAAATTTGAAAAGACCGGAGAGTCCTTGTCCCCTGGCGAGTTGTTCGAGTTCTGCAAGTTTTTGTTGTAGGAGTTCTAGTTCTCTTTCTAAATTTTCGTCTTTCTGTTTCATTGCCTATATCAGAATGAAATAAAAAATAGTCGGTTAATAATGCTCATGAAGCACCTTGTTGATTTTCTTCGACACGAAAAATAAGATCACAAAACAATAAACATTTTTCTTTAACCCAAGAAACGTAAAGCTAAAAACATTTCTTCGTACAGTCCAAACCATAACAAATGGAGAATACATATATTCAGATATAACTTGTCCCAAGCAACAAATACGAATTCTTCATATGGAAATTCCTTCCACAGATCACAAGGAAGAATTTGATAGAAAACAGAGGTTACTCAAAAGACCCTAGGTTGAGATAGATAAAGATGAATCAGTGAACCACTACTTACTAGTCATGAGACTCACGACGACCAAAAGATTGCATGTTAGACCCACCTAAAAGTTACATTCCACTACATCGTTCGTAAGAATATGTGAAATATGCTCATACTAGGATGGTTCAAAGATTTCTTGGAAGTGTAACTCCAAACTTGTGCAGCATGGAAGCTCTGGTGACCTATCACCATCTACCGGTATTGACCCTAATTAGCCGCTATTGCCTGGCTACAGATTTTGTTTTTAGTGTAAGTTTCGCAAGCCCACAAAAAACGCGTTGAAATCCCAAGGTTATGAACTCGCACCTCAAGCTCAGGTTCGGGGCACTCGCCTTAGAGATGTGGGTCTAAGTTGGATCTCCCACACGTGCCACTCACATGTAGGGTCCCTCATACTGTCATACATCATTTAAAAGGGTGTTGTAGCCCAACATCGCAGTGAGTGCCCGTACTCTGAGCTATAGGTGTGATGTCAGTACCTTGGGATGTCAATATGTTTCGTTTCGGTTTGTGAGAGCTTACACCAAAATCCCATACACGGTGGCAGCTAACCAGGATAATATCGATAAAGTAGCCAAGGGATGTATCACCACAAAAGCTATTGTTTCGCCTATATGCCTAAACTAAAGGAAAATACAATTGGAATTGAAATGCGAGCAAATGTCATTGATATGTTTCAGATGATGTTAAGGGTCACACTGCAAAAAAATTGTAGTTTGGGTCACAAACTAACTAGAATTTTAATTCGACTCAGTTTTCTTTGACGCTCTCAAAATTAACTTAACACCATTAGACCCAGTTTAAGGTCATCCGCTGGTAGAGCATTCCCTATCTCTCTAAATGCTCTTCTCGATCAAATTGCCAACAGTTTACTTTCAATTTTCACAAATGTGTTCTTCAAGAATAGTTTATCTTTTCTTTAGTTTAACGACCAAAACATTCTTATCAAATTTTCACAGTTTATCTCTTTAACTTAATAACTATGTGCATACAGTGAAATCTTTGTAAAAATGTGTTCTATATATTACAATGTTAATCAAAGTTAATTTTTTTAATCAAAGTAATTAACCATAACACGAAAATGCCATTTTGGTCTTACTCGGTAAAACTTTAAGAAGGTAGTTATTTCTCGAGAAACATTTGGTGTGCAGAACAGACACTTGAAAATGATGAGACTTTCCGTTCGGTAAGGTTGCGATTTGCCTAACCTCATCTGAATATATTTTCTACCCAAAAAATAGTAGTTTAAGAAAGGGGGACAATAATATATGGACAAGCAACAGTCATATCTCAATTGACCAAAGTCTAGAAGTCTGGGTTCCTCTCAACATCTTCCTCACTTAAAATTGGATAAAAGATAAAAAGAACAACATCTTGTTAGTGAAGTCGTTAAAGCTAAATAGAAACAATGACAGTGTAAGCCTTTGGAGGAAGAGAACATTAAAAATATAGAGAATGTGTTGCTAACTTCAGGAGTTAAAATAGGTTAACGGTGTTGAGTTAACTCTAATGGTGTTAAGTTAGTAACGAAGTTAGGTTAATTCTAACAGCGCCAAAGATAATTGAATCAAATTAAGATTTTAGATTGTGACCCAAACTACAAAGATTATAGAGCATGACCCTTTCAAATCACATGGAACGTATCTGTGACCCATATACAAAATATCCCTATGTGTACTAGATAACCGCAATTTTTCTCGCAGCAATTCGTATTTAGCAAAGTAAGTTTCAATATTAGGAAAAAACAGCAGTCACTAACGCCTCAGTTTGCTTCTGTGATGACTCCTAAAAAGTTGAGAAAAGTGCAAATAATACTACATTGATCAGCCGAAACTTCATATCAAGTAAACTTTTTCTTTTGTCTAATTGTTTAGGGAGAATATACAACTTTGGTGAAAACCAAAAAGCATAAAAGAAAATATTATTTGGGTGAGAGATTGGCAAACAACTATAATCGCTTCTATGTAGAAAAAAAGAAGTTGGGAAAACTTTAGGAAGAATAACATGTCTCGGAGAAGGCTTTCATACCTCTAGTTCCTGCCTACGGAATTCCTCCTTTCTAGCTTCAGATTTAGCACTTCTTTGGACCTCGAAGATAACAGCTATGCCAGCGACCTAAACAAAAGAGAAAAGTTAATTTACAACCAAAGGTATATCACGAGCTATATGAACGAGCATAACATAAATAATCCTTTAGTTAGCACACTATATATAAAAAAGCTTCGACAGCAATGTCATGTACCACAGAAATTTGCCACATATGTGAAAGCACTGAAAAATAGAAATTTTGGGTGCGGGGAAGGGGGCCAAGTAACGAATACTATCATTTCCTATGTTGCAGGTAAACTCAGATGAACTAATAAGAAAAACAATAACACGTTGTCTGTCACAATAATTTGCTGAAGCCAACATAAACAAGTCCTCAATTGAGTCCCTTAGGACCTTCATAAAGCAGCTTTAGCACAGCTAAAGTAAGCACCTAAATGTTATACAAGGGATCCAAAACCACCAATTGGCAAGTCCAATTAAAATATCCCTTAATCCGAAAGGTTGAAAAGTCCAACTAAAAGTCTAAATCTGTTGGTTAGTCGAAAAACTTAATGTAATGAAAGAAAAAATAGATAAGTTGATGTGAACCCTTTTCATATTTGAGCATATAAAGCGGAACTACCACTGACGACAATCTCCATTGAAACATTGCTTGGAAGTTGGGACTTTCTACGACATTGTACCAAGGAGGAGAATGGATAGCCACGTTCAATTGGAATTTTCTTGGGATTCAAAAAATCAAAGTGGATTAAAATTGAAATCTACATATGTTCCTAATGACCAATTGAGCTGAGAATCCTTGTCTTATCCAATCATTGTATATTGACTTGAGCATTCCTAAGAAATTCACACTAAATGATACGTCATACTTATGAATGACCAATACCCACATCGGCACATCATCTTATGTCTATTTCACTCGTATAGATTCTTATCCTAGCAACAATCTAAAAACATTCAGTTTCATTGGACATCGTGGACGAGCAACTTGTACTCGTATAGTCATATGCATGCAAATACTGCATCTAAATAGGTAGCTTCTTGATGCTATTACTATGGAGAAATCAATTCAAGAACTTTGTATGTAAAATCAAAGTATTTAGTATATTAAGGAAAAAGAATACCGTAAACACAAAAATTTCCCCAAGAAGATCTGCAGCAGCTTGAACAGCTTTCTCTTCATTCAAAGGTCGGATCTCAACATCAGTTGCATGACCATAAATTCGTCTTTGCACGTTTGTCGTAATTCGATGGTTTGTCTGACATACAAATTGCATTTATAATGATAAGAACACAGCCGAAAGAAAATTACATTATAAAGACATTAGACATAGAAAGTTCTACTTTTCAGTCTACTCGTCTATGATCTTACATAAATTCAGTACTAACTTCATTACCCTAACAGATTGAACTTCAACATGAACTTAAGTATGAAGAAGTTCTTCAAGAACCCTCAAATTTAAAAGCAACAATCAAACTTCAATGTGAACTATCCGATGTACAAATAAGCAAGATAGATCTACAAAACCCCAAAATTTTAAAAACAAAAATGTAAAGAGAGAAAATGAACCTGAGCGAAATTGATGATTAACTGACGAAACCTAGGGTGAAATCCTGCCTCTTTCTTTAACCTAGAAGCAATAGGTTTACAGAGAGTTTTGAGAAGGAGGGTTCCTAGTTTGACGAAGGGGAGGACCATATCTTAAACTTGTAATTGGGAAAATGAAAGATCAGGTATTGAATGAGTTGTTTATATGAAAATGAATCATTTTAAACCTATTAAAAGAGATGAAATTTGAATCAATTTCCTTGGAGAAGAAGAAGAAGAAGAAGAATTGGTGGGTGGGGTACTTGGAAGTTAGAACATTGCTGAGATGTTTCCTTTCATCTCTCTCTCTCTCTCTCTCTTCAACTTTTTTGGGTGAACTTTGTTGATTGGCTGGGCTGAATTAGTCCTAAACTCCCCCTTTGACCACTGAAAATCAGCAACATGGCATTTGTGGGGAGGTATATCTCATCTGGTTATGATAGTAAGCTTGTTCCCTACGTTAAGCACGTCCCGGAACAAGATATACTTGGTCTAGGTTAAGATTCAGAACCAGCTCCAGTGCTTAAATAAGGGTAAAGAACCCGGCCGGTCAGGCACCCATGACCTTCTTTGCTATTGGGTCGGCAGTCCGCAGCACGGAAGGGCCCTCAAGTAGACAGACGTAAGAGCATCTCCAATGGGACACTCTAACAAAAACTCTAAAGTCTAGTTGTCAAGTGTCAATATAGAGACTCTCCAAAAATCTTTGATCTCCAATGGAGATCTCTAAAATCTCTCTACTTAATACACGTGTCACTCTTAAATTAAATAGGGAAAAAGTAGTTGAAAAAAAAAATTTCTCTTGATTTAAATTTTAAAGTGACACTTACAGAGTCTCGCGGAAACAATCTCTCTTGAGTTTCTCTATAATAAATGCTCCGACATCATCATGGAGTGTCAAATAGAGTGTTCCATTGGAGAAAGTTTTTTTTAACAAAATCTCTAAAAATCTTAAGTGGCACTCTAAGTGTTAGAGTTTGAGTGTCTCATTGGAGATGCTCTAACAGAACCTGATCTACTAATCTGGTTGGTCGGTGGTGATTGAAAGGCCCTGAGGCAGACCGTCGTAACAAAACTTGTTTTACGAATCTGGTTGGTTGACCCGACAACTTGCCCCTTAGAATTTCTAAAGTAGGTATGATATGGGTGAATCAAGTGAAGATATTATATTTCTCATTTTTTTTTTCAT
Source organism: Eschscholzia californica (assembly GCF_041429995.1). Lineage (NCBI taxonomy): Eukaryota > Viridiplantae > Streptophyta > Magnoliopsida > Ranunculales > Papaveraceae > Eschscholzia > Eschscholzia californica. Next base: position 24,269,023 of record NW_028238309.1, on the reverse strand, counting down.
TCTCCTCTTTATTTTGTTGGGTGACTTAGGAAAATAAAAAATATTTTATTGATGAAAAAAAACCGTGGCAGAGAGAATCTTATTTTCCCTTACTCTTAATTGACGTCGACGAATGGCCGTTGTCATTTTGTAAGTGACCCATCGCCATAAGAAAAAATGTTTTTTTCATCTTCTTCTTCCCTCTTCCCTATTCCCCTTCCATGACCACGACCGAACAATCACCCCCACCACCATCATATTTATCTTCTTCCTCTTATTCATATGCTTCCTCTTTTCTCTTTATTATCTCGTTCTGCCGAGGGGGGTTCCCCAATTGCCAAATTCCTCTGAATTTTCATATGCAAGAAGAAACAATTCATGTTGATGACCTCCCAAATCCCATACGAATACATCATATATTAGGGAGTATTCCGATGAAGTGGAAACCCCTTTTGCCCAAACTAGAGAGTACATACATAAGAGAAATGGGATAGATACATAAATGAGAAGGAAGAAGAAAGATAAAGAGTAGTAATGGGATATGACGTGAATAACTTGATGAATTTAGAAGAAGATTTGACGATCAACAAAAGTTTTAGATATTTGAAGAGTTTTTAAGACACTTGAAGATCTAACAGATTGTGTTTGATGTATTTGGGGTATTTCTTGTAATTATCTAATATTATTAGTAGGTGAATATTATCTATCTCCCTGTATTAGTTAGTGAACTTAAGAAACTAAAAAACCTTAATTTACTTTACAAATATGAGTCAGGTTATATGTTTAATTTATTCAATTATATCTAACCAAAGTAATGATCAAATTCGCGATTATGACAACTAGTATTAGTAAATTCCTTACTTGATTTACCTACAGATGTAAAACAAAATTATTTGGGAAGATATTTGATAGGACCACGTTAGATTATCGCGTCAACTATTTCAATATCAAGATATTCGATTGAACCATGTTAGGGGCGATTTATCACCTAATATTAGATCTCCCATTGTATTTTGATATTGTATCCTCACGATGTAGTCAATGCCAACGTAAAGAATGTAAATGTCACGACTCTCATAGTTTTTTGTATGGAAAAAAGAAGCCCAAACTCTAATGGTCCCCGAGTGGCCAGTATGTGAACCGTTTTAAGCGAGCCTGGATCCAATTTGGCCGGTCCAACAATTGAACTTACCGAGGTTAAAATGAGCGGGAAAACCAAATGACCCAAAGTCGAAATCCGTGATCCGAGTGAAACCCTTGCAACAACAAAAAAATAACGATCCGAGTGAAATCATTTAAACCAACCACAGCCATCGATAAGGACTTATAGTAACGGTTGAGATCTAATATTATATTCCCGCCACAAAACGAATACTCTATAAAATGACCATCCAAATCCCTAAACAAATCATCCACAAAAACCCTAAAATTTCTCATTCTTTCTTTTGGCAAGTTCTTCTTTAATGGCGCGAACAAAGCAAACAGCGAGAAAATCAACCGGAGGAAAAGCTCCAAGAAAACAATTAGCAACAAAAGCTGCTCGGAAATCAGCTCCAGCTACCGGAGGAGTTAAAAAGCCTCATAGATTCAGGCCAGGAACTGTTGCCCTAAGGGAAATCAGGAAGTATCAAAAGAGTACTGAACTTTTAATTCGTAAACTTCCATTTCAACGATTAGTTCGTGAGATTGCTCAAGATTTTAAAACAGATTTAAGATTTCAGAGTTCAGCTGTTGCTGCTCTTCAAGAAGCAGCAGAAGCTTATCTTGTTGGATTATTTGAAGATACAAATTTATGTGCAATTCATGCTAAGAGAGTAACGATTATGCCTAAAGATATTCAGTTAGCTCGTCGTATTAGAGGTGAACGTGCTTGATGATAAGGATTCATAGTCGTATTTTGTTGCCTCATGGTTTCTTGTATTAAAGTTTTTAGGGCTTGTGATTAGGGATTTAGGGTTTTGGTTTCCTTTTCTTTAACAAGAAAGTGTTTTGTTCTGATGAAACTGATCGTCTAAATCTAATGAAATCAAAAATTACTTTCAAGTGTTGTTGCCTTGTATATTCTGCTTGTATATATTCTGATCTTAGGGTTTTGACTCTTCATTAGTTTAGTAGTGATATAGATGTTGAAAGTATCTTGATTATATGGTTCCACATCTAACCTAAAATGTAACCCCAAAATTGGCATATATGATTCTATACACATCTATTTGCACGATTTTCTATAGTTGGGATTTCTTATTATGAAGTACTTAGGCTACAGTCATTACTAATCTTGTAGGTTTAGTATCACTAAAACTATTTCCCTAGTGATCAAAATCTGTAAGTTTAGGGATTGAGCATTCTGTTAAACACTTTATGTTTGGATTCAACTCTGTCAGTTTTGGTGTGAAGACACTTTATCTACATATTTGTATAGTCTGTTATATCCCGCTCTGATAACGGAAGAAAAAACTGTAAGGGCATAAGCCATAAGGTCAAGCGAGGAGCTTCAAAAGATCATGACATATCAGAGAATAATGTGATCTCCTGAGATGGCTTAGGAGTCAGAATTTCAAGACTGAATTTGAGGTTCCAGAGTGCTCTAGTTGCAGCTCTTCAAGAAGCGGCTGAAGGGCCCCGTTCAGAGACTTATCTCTTTCGACTCAATAAGGACATGAATCTAGCTTGTAACAGATAGCTCGGGACTTGGGGGCTCATCTTGAACGATCTTACTTGTGTCTAAGGAACTTGATTAAGAACATGGGTTTTTTTAGATGGGTCTGAGAAGGCACTGAATTTTCAATGACACTAAAGTTGTGATACAGAAGGTGGCAGGACAACTACAGCTCAAGCCATTGCAGTTCGGTTAAGGTATGTTGATACTTCATTTTACACTTACCTCTTCCATTGTTTAAATGTCTGAAGTGTAATGGGAAATAAGACAAGTATCTGAAGCTACACGGCTTCAAAAGTCACATATCTCTGCATAACCATATGATTGTTTCTATATCATTAGTTTGTTTCTTCGTAAATCATGATATCCTCTTAGGCAAACATAACTTTTGGTTAAGTCATCGTAATGAAATTTAACTTAAATTCTTCTTAGTTCTTGCCCACCTCACTAGGAGTAAACATAATGCAATGGTATATAGAACAAAATCCATTATTCAGATAACAACAGGGAGTGAGAGACTAAACTAAAGAAACATATAATAGGAATGAGAACTTCATTGGAGAAGGCGAATTACAAATAGTATTGATACCTCATCCAATTTCGAGTGATGTGGTAAGCAGTGGGCAGTGGCGGATTAGGCATCTCATGTTATTGTATTTACAATTAGGAGGTGGAAAGGAAATATTGGTCCTTTCTGTTTCATAACGCGTTAAAAAGAAACCACTGATATTTTCTTCATATATACAATCTTTATGCGACTCGGTTGCTGAGACTATTAAACGTGGATATAATCTTTCGCTATTTAATTCACTTCAGGTAACACATATTACTAAAGATTTTCTGGTTTCGGGTTTTGGGTTTGATGAATTACTAATGGATTGAACTTCTAATTACTTGTGTTTGGATTTTGTTACACTGGGAATTTGTCCTGCACTGATTTAGCTTCTTTTTATGATGAAAATGTAATTGTTCATGTTCGAGAAGGTTTCCAAACGGAGTCTAATGATCAAGAAATCAAGGATAATGAGTTGATGTAAGCTCAAGCTCATATCGTGAATCATGTCTGCAAACTTTACAAGATCCATGTCCCTTAATATCATCAACAACAACGTGTTAGTGTATTTGTTTATACTTGATTTATTTGTATTTGTTTTCATTCCTTGAGGCAGTGGCGAGGCCAGAAAATTTTATGAGTGGGGGCACTTTTTTTGTTATAGTTAGTGAAAGAATTCCATAGTATACGATCAGGCTAGAATCAAAAAACAAAATTTCAACAAAATTTTATTTATAGTTTAGATATTCCATAGTAATTTTGATGTACAACAAGAAATAATTTTCTCATCAATATGGTTTGGGATCTTTCCCCCAACTGCATTCCCAAAAAATATTAAAATAAAAAACAAAGGAAGGGATGAAGAGATAGTGGTGAAGATTACGAAAACGATGGTGGAGATGATGAAGAGCAAGTGATCGTAATGGAAAAAAAAATAAAGATAAACTTTTCTTTCTAATAACATGTTTACTATAACTAGGGGTGGGAATCGGACGGGTATGGGCACCCACGGGTAATTCTGAGTCGGGCTCGGGCGGGTCGGGTAAGTTTCTCCTCTGCCCACTCGGGTTCTCGGGCGGATTCGGGCGGGCTTTTCTGAAATCTCCTATGATCAAAGCCCGCCCAAGCCCACTAAAGCATCGGGCAAGTTGGGCTTCGGGCAAATCGGGCATCGGGTTTCTTTATCTGATATTTTTCTACCAGATCAGGAAACTCTAGAAATTTGCTATTGTTCGAATAAGCTTCTCTAAACAAATTGATACCAAATCTTTACAAAACTTATAAATCAAGAATAAAAGAAATACTCGGATTCCGTAACATAAGAAATCAACAACTGATATAGATCTATTTATGCAAACATGAGACTTAGTTTTCTTCCACTTTTTTTCTTGTCTTTGTATGTTTCATTAGTTCTTCTTTGTTCTTCCTTCACATCAAAATAATCTTAAAATTTGACCACTACATAGAGATGGAAGATGATCCCAATAACTTATTTAATAGAGAAGAAGGTTGGCACAAGAAGGTCTAGTAAATAAGAGAGAAACGGCTAGAGAGACAACGTAGCTTCTTTTTCTCTATGCTACCGAATTTTTCAGATTCAATGTGGTAAACTATTAGGGTTGCTTCAATGTGTAGTTTATATATCTTGGGAGAAACCTTAAATCTACTTTGGGCTTTATTGTGAAGTATAATCGACACTCAAAGTGATTGGCATCTATAGGCACCCGTCGGGTGAGCATATCGGGCTCGGGTATGGGCGGGGTGGCGGGCAGAGCTTTTCACCCGAGCCCGCCCACAAAAACTCATCGGGCTGGGCGGGTAGTACCCATCTTCGGGCGCGGGCGTCCATGGACATTGTCGGGCGCGGGTAAACGTGACGGGTAGCGGGCTTTCGGGTAGAATTCCCACCCCTAACTATAACAAACGTGTAAAAAAACAATCTTGAAGTCCAAAATACAAGTCACTAGAAAATCAGACAGAATCAAAATTAAGGGAGTTATTTAGAAAATTCATCATCTCTACGAAGTCGTGTTATTAAGTTGGTCTCTTTGAGGAGGCCAAAATGGAATTAGTTGAATTCATAAGAATCAATTTTAGACCAAACATGCACTTTATAAAGTATTTTCAATAAGCAGTCATTTTAAACCAAACAATACTTTCAACTAATGTAAATAGTAGACATTCTACGAAAAAATGTAAGTAGTGGAAATTCAAGAAAAAAATGTGTTGTGTGTGGGTCGAACCCAAGACCTCCACAATGTAATCCAAGCATTTCACCACTTGAGCTAAAGAAGAATTCTGCTTAAAATGTGGAACTGTAGATACATAATATAATGACAAGTGTAACTTAAAACATACGAGTCACATTAGGGTCGTGGGGGCACGCGCCCCCACGGGCCCCTATGTGGGCTCGCCCCTGTCTTGAGGGTACTATTGTACATTGTATTTCCCATCATTCTCTATAAATATATCCTTGCCCTAGAAGTTAGGGCATCTTGAGTTTCAAACTTTACATGGTATCAAAAGCCACCACTTAGAATATCTCCTTGGGTTTCAGTGCCTTTCTCCTCTCTTTTCATACTTTCTTCTTCTTCTTCATTTCATACCTTCTTCTTCTTTATTATGGCAGACTCCACCACAAACCCCTCCTCTGCTTCTCCAATTTCCATTTCCTCCCTCCCTCACACCCCTTCAACTAACCCCCACTTCCCTGCTTTGTCTAACATAGCCAACCTTGTGTCCCTTCGATTGGACAACACTAACTATCTCTTATGGAGGAGTCAACTTCTCCCCATCCTTCACTCTCAAGATTTGTACAAGTTTGTTGATGGCTCTTACCCTCCCCCAGCTGAGTTCCTTCCGAATCCCTTTGTTTCTTCTTCCTCCCCTGTCACCAACCCAGAATTTGTGTTTTGGTATCGCATTGATCAAATGCTCTTATCTTGGCTCAATGCCACTCTCACTCAACCTGTCCTCACTCAGGTTCTTGGTCTTCCCTCTTCTCGTGCTGTCTGGGAAGCCCTTGAAAGGAATTTTTCTTCTCTCAACTCAGCTCGTTTGACGAACTTGAAGCTTCAGCTTCAAACCCAAAAGAAAGGGCCTCTCACTATCTCTGACTACCTTCTTCGAATCAAATCCATCTCTAATTCTCTTGCAGCCATTGGCCATCCCATTGCTGATTCTGAATTAGTTCTCATTGTTCTCTCTGGCCTAGGCTCAGACTATGAAAACTTTGTTACATCCATCATCACTAGATTAGTGGCTCCCAGCTATGCTGAACTTCATTCCCTTCTACTCACTCATGAGTTTCGACTCGATTTACTTCGTCAACAATCCGTTCAACCAACAACTCTGTTTTCTCACACTCCTCCCTCTCACTCTCGTTCTTCTCATCAATCAGCTCAAAGAGGCAACAGAGGAAGAGGTAACCGAGGTGGTTACAGAGGTAACAGAGGTCATACCTCAAACAGGGGTTACTCTCAACGAATGTCTTCCTCTGTTATTGGCCCTCCTCCTCAAATTATCTGTCAATATTGTGGGAAATATGGTCATACAGCTCGTCAATGCTACAGTCTACCTACCCCAACTGATTTAGCTCAAGCCTTTGCTTCCATGGGTGTTGATTCTGCTCCCTCTGACCCCAACTGGTATATCGACTCTGGTGCTTCTATGCACATTGCTTCTGATATTGCTTCCACTTCCAGTCGATCAGAAGTTCCTCATCCTGACCATGTGATGGTAGGCACAGGCCAAGTTACCCCTGTTTCTGGTGTGGGTGATATTCTTCTTCCTTCTACTTCCTTTCGTCTTCATAATGTTCTCATTGCTCCTCAATTTAAGAAGAACTTGATATCTGTTTCTCGTTTATTAAGTGATTTTAACTGTATTGTTGTATTCCATCGTCGTGGTTTCTTTGTTCAGGAAGTTCCAACAGGGAGGAGACTCCTTGTAGGAACGATTGACGAAGGCCTCTTCAAACTTTCTCCCAACAAAGCTGCTTCACCACCACTTTTCCTCTTTGCTTCGACTTTATCCTCTGTTTCTCCAGTTTCTTCTGAAGTTTGGCATCGGCGATTGGCTCATCCCCATCAAAAAGTTTTTAATTATGTTATTAAGAACAATCATTTAAAGTTTCAAAACTCTGTAATGGAATCAACTAATTAAATGTTTAGATTGTGTTTCTGGCAAAATTCATCGTCTTCCCTTTTCTTCTATTGTTCATTCTTCCTCTGCCCCTAATGAGTTGATTCACTCAGACCTTTGGGGACCATCGCCGGTCACCTCTAACTCCGGTCACCGATATGTTCTACTGTTCATTGATGACTATACCCGATTCACGTATCTATACTTTCTTAAAACTAAGTCAGAAGCTAAACGTCATTTCCAAAATTTAAATTATTTGTGGAGAAACAATTCGAGAAACCCATTAAAAATTTTCAATCTGATGGTGGTGGTGAATTTGTTAATTCTGATTTCGCTTCTTTTCTTCTCGCCAATGGCATTCAACACCGTCGATCTTGCCCTCACACTCCTCAACAAAATGGAGTGGTTGAGAGGAAGATTCGTCACCTGGTCGAAACGGCTGTTTGTCTCCTTCATCAAAGCTCTGTTCCTTCTGAATGTTGGACAGATGCTTTTCAGACAGCCGTTTACACCATTAATCGCCTGCCCACTCCTCTTCTTCAATATCAATCTCCTTATGAGAAATTATTCCACGTCAAACCTTCGTACAATGATTTAAAAGCATTTGGTTGCAGGTGTTTCCCTCTCTTAACTCCATATCGATCATCAAAACTTGATCCCAAAACTAAACCCTGTGTATTTTTGGGGTATAGTACTCTGCACAAAGGGTATAGGTGTGTCGACGTCTCTTCTTCACGAATTTACATCTCTCGTCACGTCCTATTCGATGAAGAGGTTTTTACGTTTTCTCTTCCGTCTTCTTCCCCAAATACGAATTTGAAAAACCCTAATTCTATTCCAGTCAACTTGCAGTGGACTGTTCCTCCTCGTCCTTTTACTCGTACTGTTGTCCCCTCTCAGACCACACGTTCTGCCAACGCGTCGTCTCTCTCTTCTCCATCTGGGGTTACCTCTCCACATAGTCCTTCTTTGGGGACCACCACCTCTCCAACTCAGGTTGTGCCTCCACGTAACGACAATAGTGACTCTCTTTCTCTGCCATCTGACCAGCCACTCCTCTTTCCTAATCCTGATCATTTATCTCACCCTTCTAATCCTGACCATCCGATTGTCAACCCTACCATTACCTCTTCTACTTTACCAAATTTCTCTTCTTCAACCTCTAATCGACCCACAGACCTACTCAATCCTCCTTCAAACCCTAATTCCCTTCCTACTAATTCCTTACATCCAATGATTACTCGTACTCGTGATGGTACAAGGAAACCCATGATACTTCTTACTACTTCTTCTTCATCAATGGAATTTGAGCCCACAACTTATCTTCAGGCTTCTAAGTACGATCACTGGCGGAAAGCCATGGCAGATGAAATAGCAGCTCTTCATAAGAATGGGACTTGGTCATTGGCATCTCCTCCTTCTCATGGTAATATTGTGGACTGTAAATGGATTTTTAAGATCAAACACAAGGCCGATGGTTCGATCCACCGATACAAAGCTCGTCTGGTTGCTCGCGGGTATTCTCAACAACATGGGGTCGATTATGATGAAACCTATAGTCCGGTGGTTCGTCCAACAACGATCAGATCAGTTATCTCCTTAGCCATTTCAGGTAAGTGGCCTATTAAGCAACTCGATGTGAAGAACGCCTTTCTACATGGCAATCTTCAAGAAACTGTTTACATGCGTCAACCTAAAGGATTTGAAGATCCATCTAACCTTAATTTGGTCTGTAAATTACACAAGGCTCTTTATGGCTTGAAACAAGCCCCTCGAGCCTGGCATCATCGTTTTAGTTCCCGTCTCCTAAATTTGGGGATTCATCAATCTATTTCTGATCCTTCGATGTTTTATCGTCGATCTTCTCAAGATTTAACAATCTTACTTCTCTACGTTGATGATATTTTAATTACCAGTTCTTCCCCTTCACTCTTAAATACCCTAATAATCAATCTCAACAGTCGGTTCGAAATGACTGATTTAGGCGATTTGAATTTCTTTTTGGGCATGGAAGCCCATCAATCTAATGATTTTCTTACTTTAACTCAAATCAAATACACTTCTGATCTTTTAAGTCGATTTGGCATGGCAAATTCTAAACCATCGACTACACCTGTTATCACTGGTTCTAAACTCTCTAAGTTTGATGGTGATCCTATTGATAATCCTCAAGATTTTCGATGTTTAGTAGGAGCCCTACAATACTTAACCCTCACCAGACCGGATATTTCCTATGCCGTGAATCAAGTTTCGAAGTTTATGCATTCTCCGACGACGACATATTTGATCGCTGCGAAAAGAATCCTTAGATATCTAAAGGGAAAGATAAAAAATGGCCTCTGCTTCCGACGAGCCATGATTCTTCCAGTGATTGGGTTTTCTGATGCTGACTGGGCAGGATCACCCGATGACCGTAGGTCCACATCAGGTTATGGTATCTTCCTTGGGCCTAATTTAATTGCTTGGGCCTCCAAAACACAACCCACAGTAGCTCGCTCTTCAACCGAGGCCGAATATAGGGCTGTTTCACATGCAACAGCTGAAATCATTTGGGTCCAAAATATGTTAACTGAGTTGGGTATACCCACACCCTCCATACCAATTGTTTATTGTGACAACATTAGCACAACTTATCTTGCAATTAATCCAATTTTACATACTCGAACAAAACATGCCTCCATTGATTTTCACTTGATCGAGAGAAGGTCAAACAAGGTCAACTAAAGGTCCACTATATTCAGGGTGATGGTCAATTGGTGGATATATTTACCAAAGGATTGTCCTCTTCGCGGTTTCGAGATTTAAATTTCAAGCTCTCACATGTAGCACGTAGTTCGGCTTGAGGGGGGTGTTAGTGTATTTGTGTATACTTGATTTATTTGTATTTGTTTTCATTCCTTGAGGGTACTATTGTACATTGTATTTCCCATCATTCTCTAAAAATATATCCTTGCCCTAGAAGTTAGGGCATCTTGAGTTTCAAACTTTACACAACGGACAACCCATCACTCTATCCGACCTTGTCCAAGCTCCTTCCCTAGCACATACAAAAGCAGATTCTGTTTATAGTCTTCTGCGCCTTTTAGTTCATTTAGGGTTCTTTGCTAAACAAAAGATCAGTAAGAATCAAGAAAACGAAGAAGTATTTATACTCACACAATGGCTCTTACTTAAAAGATGATAATGCTAATCCCACCATGTCATCATTTGCTATCAATTTCTTAGACCCTATTGTGCTAAAACCTTGGTATTTCTTGAGCTCCACGTTTGGGGGGACTGGATTGACAACATTTAAAGCATCATACAATATGAGCTTTAATTCTTTCTTGGAGCAGAATCCTGAATTAAGCTACAAGTTCAATGGTGCTATGAGTAATGATTCTCACTTGGTTATAAGCCAAATTGTTATAAGAGCGAAAAAATATTTGAGAATTTGAGGTCTTTGGTGGATGTGGGAGGTGGCATTGGAATTTTGGTTCAAACAATTGCCCAGACGTTCCCACACTTGAAATGATCGGTGCTTGATCCCTCCACTAATACAAAACTACCATCAACTTGACCACAACCTCAAGACCACGCCCACCACCACCACCACCACCACCACCACCACCACCACCACTCATCACCCAAATCATATTTGATTAAAATCAAATACCTCTATGAGAAAAGAAACTTTAGACTAGAAAAATATTCCGAAACTAACTTTATAATATTGACTTATAGGTAACTATTTTTCATTTCAACAAAAATAGAAGTATTTTTCCGAAGGCCGCAGCTTATGGGCATAAGGAAAAGTCTTTGGGCGCATAAAGACTTAGGTGTCGTTTGGCAACACTAAAATAAGTCAGTTTTTGCTTATTTAAGTAGAAAAGTAAAAAAGTTAGTTTGGTAAGAAAAAATTACCGATTTCATTTAAGTTAAAATTTGACTTTCTTTCAAAGTTAATATTTTTAGCTTTTGACTTCAAAGTAAAGTAACTTTTTTTTTGAGACATGCATGAATTTTACTTGACGATTTTTTTTGTTTATCTCCGCTCCACCACCACAACTAAACTTTTACCTTACCATTCTACCCCCACCACCACCACCACCACCACAACAAGCATCGCACCTCCCCCACAACAAGCATCGCACCTCCCCCACCACCTACCTCAAATACCACCACCACACCTTAACCACCACCTTCGTACAACCACCACCACCACCACCATACACCACCACACCTTAACCACCACCTTCGTACAACCACCACCACCACCACCATACACCACCACACGTAGACAACAACCACCTAGCTCGTAGCTCCACCACCACGGTACCCTCACCACCGTACCTTCACCGCCACCACCACCACCACTATACCTTCACCGCCAAAGTACCTTCACCAACACCACCACCGCCACCATACCTCCATCATTACCACCTACATATCTTATCCACCACTTGTACCACTATCACCATAACTCCGTCACAGTCACTCACGTAGCTTATCCACCACCACCACCGTACTTCCACCATCACCACCACCGTACTTCCACCACCACCATCGCCACAATCATACCTCTACCACCACCCATACCTCCACCACAAGTCCACAACTACCACCGCTGCCACCATCATACCTCTACCACCACCACCACCACCATCAAACTTCAACCACCACCACATCCCAAAACCATACCTTCATGGCACCACCACTACCATCAATATCACCACTACTTCGTACACGAGAGTAATCGTGAAAATCATAAACAAATTCAATTAAAATCAAGTATTTCTATGAGAAAGAAAAATAAAATTATCAAAAGTAAATTGAGTTTCCAAACTAACTTTTTGACTTTTTTTTATTTATAAGTAACATTTTTGTCAAATATACTTTTGAAACTTTTTTTATTTTTTTTAAAGCAAAAGAACTTCTACTACAAGTAAAAGTACTTCTACTTTTGGTTGCCAAACGACACCTTAGTCAATCAATATTGACTTAAGGACCATTTTAATCTTTTAGTCCAAAAATTTACTTGATTAGACTTTGCTCCCTAATCTCCATCTCCTCATATCTTTCTCTCTTACTCCCTCTATCTTTTTCTCCTACTACTCCCTCTCACTGTCTCCCACACTCTCTCTCTATTGCTAAGTTTGTGGTCATCCAACTCAAAACTAATTAGCAATGAGTGGAGAGGACCTATACATTATATTCTTGGTTGCTAGTTACCCCTTCTCCCATGTGGAACTATTCTCACACGCCCCCCCTCACGTGTGGGGTTATTAGCCTAACACGTGTTTTCTTTGTTTCGGGTGATGTGGAACACTTGTGGGTTTTAAGTCTATAACGTGTGGGCTTAGCTCTGGTACCATGTTAAGTTTGTGGTCATCCAAGTCAAACCAATTGGCAATAAGTGGAGAGGACCTATACATTATATTCTTGGTTGCTAGTTACCCGTTCTCCCATGTGGTACTATTCTCACATCTATCACTCTCCTATCTCTCCCACTCTCACGATTAATTTGATATTGTTTATGTTGCTGAGCCTGATGGTTGTGTTTTTGAGAATGGTGTTATTGATCATGAAATTGAACAGAAACATATAGTTGCTGATGTAAAGTCTGGGGATATGCTGTGTGATACTTCGGTTGTACAGTAATGGATTAAAAGCTGCTCATGAACCTCAACTGCTGCCTTTTTTCGGAACGGGATCTCCTCAAGACCCAGAGTTCCTTGATTCTGATGAGAATCATCTCAATAAACTTGATATTGAAATGGAAATATACCAGGTTCTCCCGTTAAACTAGAGTTTCAATCTTCGATCTAGGAACTGTCAATGCAAATGGTGTGGTAGAAGAAGTAAAATTGTCAGTGCAACTGACACATCTTTTTGTTGGGATTTCCATCGAATATGTATTGGGCATAGTCTAATTCAGTGAAAGCTGAGTAAAACTGATCATAGAATTACGAATAGAGAGATTTGGGTCAAACCCCATTCTTTATTATATGTAACAGAATCATTAGTATCTGTGAGAATAGTCCCTCATGGGAGAAGGGGTAACTAGAAACCAAGAATATAATGTATATATCTTCTCCACTCATTGCCAATAAGTTTTAAGTTGGATGCCCACAAACTTAACATGGTACCAGAGTTAGGCCCACACGTGACAGGCTTAAAAGCCACACTTACTCCACGTCATCCGAAACAAAAAAGCTAGTGTTACGCTAACCACGCCATAAGTGAGGGGGCGCGTGAGAATAATCCCACATAGCAGAAGGGGTAACTAGCAACCAAAAATATAATGTATAAGTCCTCTCCACTCATTGCCAATTGGTTTTGAGTTGGATGCCCACAAACTTAACCGTATCTTTCCAATAAAAGAGAAATGCAACAAAGGTGTCACAGTAATCATCTGTACTTCTATATGTCGAAAGCAGTTCACCTAATATTTAGGATAGTTACTTAATTAGTGTCTTGACTAATAGTAGTTTATTTTGTTTGTTGCTTAAATAACTCTTATTTAATAAGATCCAGTTGCATGTTTGTTTTAGCCACTTATCACGTCAATAAGACATAGAGACATGGTATTTTTTCTTTTCTATTTTGTAAGGCTATAAATAGCCATCCCAGTTGCTTAATTAATGTGAAGTTTTCTGGTATTTACTTGTGTTCAAAGTTCTAATATAGAATCTCTAACAAGTGGTATAAGAGTCACATCATAGTGGCCTGATTAAGAGTCTTTTTGAAGTAACAACTTTGGAGTAGCAGGCTTTGAAGCATCGGGTTTTTGCCCCCAAAAACTAAATCCGATTTGGATTTGTAATTTGCCCCCAAAAACTTTTTGAATAGTATTAAAGTATCCATAATGGCATAATAAAGAGAAACTAAATTGGTTCGAGTAAAGCAGAACTAAATTGGTTCGAGTAAAGAGAAACTAAATTGGCCCGAGTTACTTGAAAGATAAAAGAGAAACTAAAGTTTTTTTTTAGATATAAGTTACAGAATACATATCCCGCCACTTGAAGATGTCAGAGGCAGTTGTAATTCGCAGTAAAGTATGAACTACACCATCTGAGATCACACGTAGAAAAAATACAAAAGCAGAAAAGCAAAGACCCAGACAAACCAAAAGCACTTTTGAGAATACAGGAAAATAAAAAATTTCAAACTTTACAACTTACAATAATATATACCCCATTTGTGAAAAAAGACAAACCCAAATTATCTATGCTACATCAACTTAGAATTTCTTTCCCTAATTGATTAAAAGTTTTAGATGCTCACTCACTACAAAATTTCGTGGTTACACTTTGTCATTCAGAAATGGAACTAACTGATCCCCATTTGAAATATTATCCCAAGTTTCCCACTTAGACTCAAGCATGAACTGCTTAAGTCCTGCAAAGATTCAACTAAAAATAAGAAATAACACGAAAAGAATTACATATCATGTACTAAACACATCATACACAAAGACAGTTCCTTAATTATGTAACACCCTCAAAATAAAAAAAACTGAAGAATCCGAGTGTGCGTGACAGAGGTACATGTATTGAAGAGAGTTAACTTTAAAGAAAAATAAGAAATGGGACTAAAGTAATACATCAAGAAAAAAGTTGAAGAATGATTCGAACTACCCATATATTCGTCGATTCGTCTATCACTATCATTATGGAGGCCTTGCAGCAGACCAGTAGTAACATAACAAAAACAAAATAAAATTAAGTGATAGGTAAACATGTAGGCCTTGCAACACACAGTAGAACTCACGTGGAAAAGTAGTAAAAAATGTTGTATAACATGATGAAAAGACCTTACCATGAACAAAACAACAATTGTGTAAATTTTGCTCATTAATAGGAAGTTGGGTGTGCGAGGCATACTCAGAAGTGGTTGTGGTCGAAGTAAGAATTTTTTTTCATTTGCATTTCAAATGCATATACAAAAAATGTTTAAACCCATAAAGTACAAAACTAAATGAGATAGTACCATTTTTTTTGTTGAAATGGGATAGTAACATGATCAGATGAAGATGAAAACTTGTGGTTACTGCATTTCTTATATAAAAGACACCAAATGAGAGAGTAGAACGAAGAATCTGAAGGGGATAAATATGAAAAATCAAGCAACAAACCAGTGAGTACAATTCTTTTGAACTTTTTGCAACTACCTAAAGGAGAGATTATGAAAATGTCTAGCGTGTTAAGGTTAAGTGTCAACTAAGGGGTAGAGCAAAACATACTTGTAAATTAGAAAATAAGCATTATTAATCAAATAGATGCACTCAAATCAGGGAAGGAGATAAGAGATTACCTAGCATACAGAACCCGAAATTGACAACAATGATAAGCTTCAACTGACTTGAGAGAACTTGACATTATAAGAAATCAGAAGTTAGGGAGAAGATGATGAGTATAAAGATTAGGGTTTTTTGAGCTTACGCTCTCGTCACTAATTGGTAATTGAGTTTACTGAAGGGAATTAAACCCTTATACTAGTGTTTATAGCCGATA
The DNA here is from genome assembly GCF_041429995.1 of Eschscholzia californica. NCBI lineage: Eukaryota > Viridiplantae > Streptophyta > Magnoliopsida > Ranunculales > Papaveraceae > Eschscholzia > Eschscholzia californica. The sequence goes on along the minus strand of NW_028238309.1, from coordinate 24,253,197 downwards.
ACGACATCTAATGTCAAACACTAGTATCCCCAAGATCATCATGCAAAACTAGTAATTAACTAATAGGAAGATAGTAGATTACCTTAATCGCTATTTCCCTCGAGCTAGTTGAATAGATTAAAGAATACCAAGAGCTTCAAACGTAGCTCCTCTACTTGGGACACCGAACAGTGTATTTAATCTCCCTCCTTGAAAGCTCGCTAGCACTCAAATGGTGGTTTGATAATAAGAAGACCTTCTTCTTGCTTGACTAGAAGATAGCTTGGGAATTAGCTCACTTTCTCCTCTCTACTTGATGTGGTAGAGTAAGAAAGCTTAGAGAGAAATTCCACACCTTATTCTCTGCCCTAAGAGTGTTTATATAGATCCCTAATGAGAATACACCTCCTCAAAGGTTTCCTAAAACACCCAATAGAATAAGATTTAGGGAAATAGTCGAAAATAGCAATTAATGATATTTTCTCAATTACCTAAGTAGGAGGTTTCCAAACACCACGAAATTTTGCGTGTATACTACTGGGTATGTCATCAACTCACCCTCCAAAATTCAGCCCAATCCGAGTCCCGGAAGTACCCGAACCGGCCTAGGCCCAAAACCCTTATTTCGGGCCTTTTTGCTATCTTTTGCCCAAATTCTATTTAGGCCTGTGAGATATGTTTATGGGACATTCTAAATGTTATATCACACTCCCACTTGTCATATCATCCGATTAAATACCCATTCTTATGTGTAACCCGACGTAGGATCCGATCGAAGTTAGCCGCGAATTACTTCGTAATTCGACGATCGTAGTTGGTTTCTAGCTAAACACTACGACCCCTAAATCAGTCGGACTTGATGATCTTCTTCATCAATTGTCCTACCCGACATATTGCTCGCATTTCCATCTTGGTCGAAGGACATCTCCTTCAGACTCCCACTTGGACTTTAAACAAATGCAATGCCTCGATTCCCGTGTCAATTTTGTATCCCATCTGATACGATACGTCACGTCATTCAGACTTTCTTGATCTCCGAGTACAACTGTAAAAGACAAATAATTAATTCTTAATTCGTTTGAGCGCGGCCACGCATTTTCACTTGTCACTCAACAAGTGGCCTTGAGACACTTTTGACCTAATGTAATTAGGATGACACAATCCATTCTTGTGCTCCCACTTAACTTCATGTCTATCCTGTCCTTCCCAGTATCTGTCTTTATAACCTCCTTTTACGGCGCGGTGTTTGACGGAACCAAAGTCGGACATTCCTTACATAAGATGAGTGGATCACTCATGTTTTGAGGAATCTCTCCAATCTTGTCTTTTGAGAAGTATTTGACGTTCATCAAGAGTGATGTACTTCTCATTAGAGGGTTATCCAGTGTATAAACCTTTTACACACCCACGTAGTCGAATCGAATACACTATTCCTACAACCCATGAAACTGCGCTATCCCATCGACTCCCGTACTAGTCTTCATGAGTCATTGTTGTTCATGCAATGACCTGGACTAGGGATTTGACAATAAATATTCCAAGTTCACTTAATTGGGTTTCATTCATCAGATCACGTATCTGACAAACCTATTCGGAATGTTTTATCATTAATGGACTGTCGTTTAGACACTAAACCAAATTTAGACGACTTGTGAAATAAATCTATTATTTCTGATAACGAGAGTTGTAAATCTGAGCCTCTTCCGTAAAACTCTTTTTACCCACTCAGTTTTACTTGTCGAGGTTTATTCCAAATTTACCTCATGCCTTAGATTGTGTATGAATCTCATACTATGTCTTAGGTGACAGTTTAGTTTGACTACCGTGGTAGTCGGTTCTAAACTTTGCTTATTATCAATTAATTTGAAGATTGCTATCTTCAACCTTGATAATATCTACTCCCTCCGTCCCAAATTAAGAGTCCCATATTGGGAATCCAACTTATTTTCACATTTTCTCTTCTTCCATGTTTACCCTTATTTATTTGATATTTTTTCTTGAACTAATTCAAAGATTACAATTTTTATTCTAGAAATACATGTAACCATATTAATTTCTCATTTGGTTAATCTAAAAAGAGTGGATTTGTTCATTGGAAAACAAATTTTTGTATTGGAAATAATCAAATGCCTTAATTAGCTTAATTAATGCACCACATATTGGAAACATATAAGAAAGGGTATTTATGGAAAAGTAAGGGATTTTATGTGATAAAAAAGGAATGGGACTCTTAATTTGGGACATCCAAAAAAGGAATAGTGGACTCTTAATTTGGGACAGAGGGAGTAGTAATCTTTACTAGAGTTAAGGCTTTTAATTTCTTATGTAGAATTTGCAACGGTTACGGCTTAAACACTTTTAAGCCTACTTTCCTTCCATGTCTGGAAGTTTGCTACGATGACTATTTTTACTACTTTCATCCTTTAGCCTTCTAGGATGTTTCAGTAGTGTTTCGGGTTTCCAATCCGAATTGGATGTCTAAATGCTAATCACGTTCAACATGACTTGACTTTATGTTTTCAAACATAAACGTCTCTCTCATGCGTGCTTGCTCATCGGTGTCTTTTCAAACTCCGATTTTGCAACGCTCTTTGTCATGAGTTTTAGGTCGAAATTCTTTTAGACTTTTCCTAGTCTTAGATTTTCTGTTTCGGATCTCAAGCATCTCAGCATACTGAGTCTCTCTAATCCTATCATCATTTTAATCTATGCTTATAGATCTTCAGATGCCCAAAATGACATTTCATCCTTGTGTGTGGTCCTTTTATTGAGTCAGTGTGTTCACTGTTACACAACATCTTATGTCTTACTCAATCTTTTGTATGTACTCTGCATACGGACCCGGAAGGTTTGTTTCTCCCCTTATCTTCTTCTTGAAACTCGTGATTCAAGATTTTTCTTCAATCCTCAGGAATCAAACTTCTTTGATTGCCTCTTTGAATCGAAGATTCTAACTCTTGCGTGCCTTTAATTCGTCGATGGATTTCTGAAGCATGCCTATGGACATAACTTGATTTGAAGAATCTTGCTCTTCTTGTCTAGTTTCGGGAAACATGAATGTTTCCATCTTTCTCAGTTTTCTACTATGAAAAACCAATTTAGGTATTCCGTTGACTTAAATTATCAAGCTTCATGTCTTGACGAGATATGAATTCCATGATGATTTCGGCTTCTAGCCAAAATCTAGAGTCAGTTTCTGTTTCTGCGCAGGTCTTTTATCTCTTCAGAAATAACCTTTATTTTCTGAGTTTTTGAGATTTTACTTTTGACCTTTTAGGGCTTTTGAACAACAGTTTGGAATTTTCTCAACTACTTTGAGATATTCCTTTAGAGACACTTTCACTTGCTTTGAGAGTTCTCCTGCGAATGACATTCGCTTTTGTGCGGTGGGTTTATAAGATCATATCTTTAACCTTTCCTTTTCCGAGGAGCCGCAGTTTGTTGCTCTTGGTCGAATTTAATCGTCTTGTACAAGTTTCATGATTGTTCTTCATGAGTCTTCATGATTTTTCTCATGATCGTACTAAATCGGCTTGTACTTTTCTCCCACTTATTCTTGTAATAATTAGTACTTTTCTCCCAGACTACTAGGTGTGCTAATTACTAGAAGAATACTATCATGAGCAACAAACACTTTGTTTTCTTGATTGATTGTGGAAGAAGCCCAAATTTCTTTCAAAAATAAATTGCGTCAGATATTAGCTAGTTTTTTAACGCTTTATACAAGTTTTAACTTTAGGCGGAATTTTGGTAGTTTTGTGGGAAGCAATGTCTAGACTAGTGGATTTTGGAGGATAGAGTTTGATTCGTGTTCTTCATCTTAATCCTTTTGGACACTCCAAATATAGATAGGTTAGAAGTACGTTTGAAGATCAATCTCTGTTTCTGACTCAAGACTTTCTTTCTTGTCAGTTGATTCATGTTTTGGTTATTTGAACCTATCTTATAGGTGTTTAACCAAGTTTAGAATCCTTAGGTATAGATTGTTTAATTTAGCACTTTTAATAACATCTCAATTTAGAAATAAAGTTCTTTATTGATTCTCCATAATACTTAGTACAGAGATGATGTTAAAAACTAGAAAAACGCTTAATCTAGATTAATGTCTAAAGTAGACTTCGATCCCTTTCAGCATCCTTAGCAGTCGAGGCTTCTGTTCCCTCTTGGATCTTGTCTTCCTTAGCCAAATACTCAGTTCCCTGCTGCACCTGTACATTCACAATGATAGGGCAATTTTAGGTATCATATACCAAAGTTTGGGAATTTTACAGTATTTGATAAGTTAACTGTTTATACCTGAATTGGGAGCCACTGTTCCATTATTCTTGTCCTCCAAAAACTTAGGGCAGTTTCTTTGCCAGTGACCCTTGCCATCACAGTAGAAACATTTGGTGTCAGGAGGAGGACCTTTGTCTTTAGGTTTGGCAACCCGTTTGCCTTTTCCTTTTGACGCGGTTTTCTTCTTCTGTTTTCCACCTTTCTTGAACCCTTTGTCCTTTTGTACCATAAGAACGTCCTTCTTAGTCTCCACTATAGCGACGTCCTTTTCGGCTGTTAGAAGCATAGAATGAAGTTCCTCCAACGTTTTATCCCATCCATTCATGTTGTAGTTCATCTTAAAATGATTAAACCCACTATGGAGGGAGTGAAGGATAATGTCGGTAGCCGTCTGTTAACTATAAGGGAAACCTAGTTTAGCCAGCTTGCCCACGAGCCTGATCATTTGACGCACATGAGGCCCAACTGGTTTTCCCTTTTCAAGGCACATGTCCATAATTGCTTTAGAGGTTTCAAACCTTTCCAATCTCGACTGTTTCTGGAACATTTCCCGAAGTTGTCGCATCATGGAGTAAGCATCCATGTCTATGAACTGTTCTTGCAGAGTCGGTTCCATGGTTGCTAGCATTAAGCAAGTTACAGGCTCTGCCTTTTCCGCACACTCCTTTCTTCATCTATCTCTTCTTTAGTCGAAGTATCATCCAATACAAGAATTGGAGTTTCTAGTACATGTTGCTTGCCTTCCATCCTGAGAACCATTCCCAGGTTCCTCTCCCAGTCGAGGAAGTTATGCTCATTCAGCTTCTCCTTGTCGAGAAGTGAGCGGAAGTTGAAAATATCTTTTGTCATCTTTAAATTACATAAAAGAAATGGCAAAGTTTTAAAACTCGTTATCGTTTTGAAAAACTTAGTTTTCCCACATTATTCAATAAAAATCGTCCCCGATTGAACAAGTGATTCCAAGATCCCAGTTCTTCGGAGTAAAGCGGACGAAGGCCCTACCCTTTTGCTCTGTCGTTCCAGGTGAGTGAACTACTTCACTGATCATACCTTATGACTTTTGGTTGATAGATTTCATTGATGAATGACTAATCTATCCTTTTGCCTCGAGTATCCAAGACTCTCTTGCTGATCTCGTTGAGTAGAACCATTTAGACGTGTAGGCCTCTTCTATAGACCTACCCGCATTGTCCCAAGGTAGAGGAGGTACTCTGCGAAGGCCGACCCACCTTCCTCGAACAAGGGCGCAACGAGTGTCTTAATCTGGATACGCGATTACTCAAGATTACGTTTTGGGGACTTTTACGCTAGTCTGGCGTTTGTTATAGTGAACTATTTAGCCTAACTAACATCCACGACATAAAGCGTAAATAAGTAAGTAAATGCGCGCGAGAAAATAAATCAAGCAGACATAGATCCTAGTATGACCCCTAACCTAGAAGATCTTATCTCCTTTGGTTTGCTTCTTGTTTCGCCTTTTGGTTCGTCTAGATCTCCATCTTTGAACCTCCATTGATTTCTCCCACTCGCCTTTGGATTCCTTCCTTGAGTTTCTTCAATGGACTCATAGACCCTAAACTCTAATTACACGACTTTAACGATTCGCAGATCGTATAAACTTAATTAAAATTAATTACAAATATGCACCCATCCGTGCTTAAAACAAGAATATAGAAACAAATCTATGGCCATACTAGTTTCCCGCACTCACATCACATGCATTCATATAATATATTAAGACTAAGAATTATATATGCATGATTATCTTGGGAGACACTTTTGTCGACATCACATGTCACATTACGGACCTTAAGTCCAAATTCGGAGAATTCGACTAATGGTGCGTTCCGGTTTTATCTTTTATGATTTCTAAAATCAACTTCAAGAAAAACTCCGTTTCGGGTTTTGAAAGCCCGGATCAATTTCAGAAAAAATATTGGTTCGATTCTTTATGATTTCATAAATCAATTTAAAGAGAAATCCGTTCTGGCCTTCTGGATGGCCCAGATTAATTTTGGAAATATTTGGTTGGAATCGGAAGAAAATTTGGCAAAAACTCCCACTCGAATGATGGTCCCTTTTCGTGGTTCGAAAAACCTCGAAAAAGCCCAGGACAAGTCCTAGACAAGTCCCGGCCCAAGCCCACAAAAAGGCTCGGACAAGGTCCGGACATAGCACGGCCCATAGGGCTGGCATGTCCTTGCCGAGGCCTATCAAGGCCTGGTCTCGTCCTGGCCGGAGCCAGGACGCTAGTCCATGTACCAGACGCGTGTGGTGCTAGTTGAATAGATTAAAGAAGACCAAAAGCTTCAAACGTAGCTCCTCTACTTGGAACACCGAAAGGTGTATTTAACCTCCCTCCTTGAAAGCTCTCTAGTACTCCAATGGTGGTTTGATAATAAGAAGACCTTCTTCTTGCTTGAATAGAAGATAGATTGGGAATTAGCTCACTTTCTCCTCTCTACTTGATGTGGTAGAGTAAGAAAGCTTAGAGAGAAATTCCACACCTTATTCTCTGCCCTAAGAGTGTTTATATAGAACCCTAATGAGAATACACCTCCTCAAAGGTTTCCTAAAACACCCTTTAGAATAAGATTTAGGGAAATAGTCGAAAATAGCAATTAATGATATTTTCTCAATTCCCTAAGGAGGAGGTGTCCTAGGAGTGTACTCGAGTCGAGCCGAGCCGAGTAGTAAGATGTTCAAGCTCGGTTCGTGTATTTGACTGTCGAGCTCGAGCTCGTTCGAGTAATTGTCCACTTGTTCAAGATCGATTCGTATAAGTTTGAAAGAGCTCGAGCTCGAACTCGAGCTCGCATTCTTTTAAGCTCGTTTATCAAAATACTTCAAATGAAAACTTTCTAAACTATCGAAATACTTCAATGATCATTTGTCACGTACAATAATAGTGATTAATAATTCATATTTCGATAATTTTTTAATGTTTGATATTTCATGTACAAGTTTCAATACTAATACGTAATTATGTACTACTAGTATTATAAGAGTATGTTAAACGAGCTGTTCACGAGTAGCTCGTGATACACTAAAGAATGATCAAGCTCGGCTCGTTTATATAAACGAGCATGATTTTGGGCTCGTGTTAAGCTCGTGCTCGTGTACACCCTTTAGGTGTCCAAACACCACGAAATATTGCTTTCATACTACTGGGTATGTCAGAAACTCACCCTCCAAAATTCAGCCCAATCCGAGTCCCGGAAGTACCCGAACCGGCCTAGGCCCAAAACCTTTATTTCAGGCCTTTTTTCTATCTTTTGCCCAAATTCTATTTAGGCCTGTGAGATATGTTTATGGGACATTCCCAATGTTATATCACACTCCCACTAGTCATATCATCCGATTAAATACCCATTCTTATGTGTAACGGATGTAGGATCCGATCGAAGTTAGCCGCGAATTACTTCGTAATTCGACGATCGTAGTTGGTTTCTAGCTAAACACTACGACACCTAAATCAATCGGACTTGATGATCTTCTTCATCAATTGTCCTACCCAACATATTGCTCGCATTTCCATCTTGGTCGAAGGACATCTCCTTCATTTACCCCCCCCCCCCCCCCCTCAATGATGGGTAATTGAGTTTACCCCCTCAGACTTACTATTATTGACAAAAACAAAAAGGTTGTGTTTGACGTACGTGAAATAATTGCGACTACCAAGAACATATATTCTTCAATATGATTCCTAGTAGAATTTCACATTACTTTATTATTTGATTTGGTCGGGAATATGATTAGTAAAGATTGATTTTGTTTATATATTATTTAATTTATGATTTTATTGTCACATGCCAAACATGTCCTTAGTAGTTTTGACAAAAAAATCTAAATTCAAGGGGGTAAGCTCAATTACCAATTGCTGACTTGAGAGAACTTAACATTATTAGAAGTCAGAAGTTAAGGAGAAGATGATGAGTATAAAAATTATCAACTTAAAATTATAAGAACTCATAACAGAGTTACTTGCAACAACGATGAACATTATATGATTTTTGTATCACTGAGACATATTTGAGGTACATATTCATTGTGAAAAATCTTCCTATAGACATCATCAACCACACTAAATTCTAGCTCGTCTATTCTCACAACGACATTAGCCAAAAGGGATCTACCGCACCCGTAGGGCGCAGTGGACACCTAGTTTGTAAAAAATTTATTACAAAAAAAATTGACAAAAAAAATTATCGATGTGAAGTAAAAAAAATCATAATACTTGTTTAGAAAGAAAACCATAAATTGCTCTTAAGCAAAATATATGTACGTTTAAAACAAATGAAATAAATTAACTTTATGATAAACAACACTTGTTCTAATATTTGGTTCATCTTTATGAAGTAATATACGTAATTTGGTGGTGGAAGTGCATCTTGATAAAGCCACGTATAACTGCCCATGACTGAATACAGGAATATGCAAATCAATATCGACAAATTTAACAGATTGACCCAATGATTTATTTATTGTCATCCCACAAGCAAGTTTAATTCGAAATTGGCGTATGCTGAATTGGACGTCCAGGTTTGCAGAAGTAGGCGTTAGAAAAATTCTCGGAATAAACACCAAGTTACCAACTTTATCGCCATTTAAGATTTTCGCTTCTATTACACGATGTTCACATCTTACAACTATTTTATCTTCGCTTTCCTCCATTTTATCTGCAACAAGATAAGTTACTACTTCTCTTAGAGATATACTCAAAGTTAAGTCGTTGATTACAAATACATTTTCATTGCGTGTAGCAAGAATTGTTCTCTCAGTGAAATATTATGTTGTTACAGTTCCATTAATATGTAACTCATGATAGATAGTTGAAATAAGTTCATGGAGTCTTAGACTTCTATTAATAGATGTTGGTAAATCTAGGATCTCTTGTGGATTTGTCCCAACCTTCAAAAAAGTGAAAAGATACATAACAAGTTCATATATCATCTATTATATAAATTGAAATAAAATTTATAAATAATTTGTATTTAAAGAATGCCATACCAAGAGCAAGAAGTTTGCAGAATTTTCGTGTCCAGGTTCATCAAATCTTAATCTCATGTTCCAAGCAAGGGTTAACACATTAATCACATTCCAAAGAGGTGATCTTCGTAGTAAAGCCCCAACTATCTGCTCTCTTTCACTTTTTGGGATCACAATCAGCATTTAACGAAAATCGCCACCCAACACAATAGTTATACCTCCAAAAGGTCTATTGTCATCAGGAACATCTTGAAGAGTGCAACTACCAGCCTCAACAGAATAACTATGTTGCATTGGTACCTCATCCCATATGATAAGTTTCGTTTCCCCAAATAACTCAACATGTGGTGATTGTTTATCGATGTTACACATTGAATTTTCGTGTACATCTAAAAGAATTCGAAATGTTGAGTGCGCAGTTCTACCTCCAACCAATAATAACGAAGCAATGCTCGAAGATGCAACAGTATTGATTATATCATCACGAAATTGACAACTAGTAGCGAAAGTATTGTACATAAAAGTTTTGTCTTTTCCAGCTCCATCACTTAAGAAAATTAAAAGTCCTTTATTCTTGTTAACATAGTCAATAATATCCCTGTAAGCAACTCTTTGTGAATTATTAAGAAGTTCAACACTTGAAATAACGTTTGACTCGTGAATATATATACGAAGCTGCGTAGCTCCCAAACAACCTATTTTTAGGAATTTCGCTCTATGTTTCATGTGGTTGTGGCATAGTCGGAAAATGTTCGTTGAGATGTTTTCCAGTTTCTAGCCGTAATTCATTTATTAAGTACAATCCATAATCAAGTATTTGATCCTCAGTCGGATTTGCAATTCCTCGTGTTATACAGAGAACATGCGCAAGATCGTCGCATATGTCTTTTGCAAACCTTTCCCACAATAAATGTGGATTTAATGGATGTTACTCCAAAAGAAGCGAAAAAAAAAATCTTCTCAATTGGTGACCACTATTCATCTTCTAAAAGTCCACGTGCAACACATGCCTGTTTGAATGTATCTTAGATTATCCCATCAAAAGTACGTAAACACTCACACGATTGTGACCCTCTTACAACTATTAGTAACGACCTCAAGTAGAATCTCTCACCTGCATTAGGACTAAGAAAATAGATCATTCCTTTTGTAAAATCCTTACGCCTCACTTTCCAAATTTTAAGAGTTTTGTGCCACACAAATTATTGTGGAAATTCTTGATAAGTATAGGCTCGAGCTGCTGGATAAGATTCACAACACGAAAAAAATCCATCAATGTTGATTTTTGTTGTGCAACTCTAGATTGAATAACTTCCGCTCCCTCATTATGATTAAAAAACACATGATGTATCCCTGAGAGATGTAATGCTAACCTTAAAACATACGAATACTCTTCATGTAATAAAAAATAAAAAATGTCGATGCAGCTTCCGGTGGTGCGACGACCTTGAATCAAGATGATGATTGTTATTTTCAGCTAATTCGGATTTGCACTCATAGTTTCAAATATATCAGGATGATGATTGTAACGTGTGATCACCATTAAATCTTGATATATTTCAAACATATGTCGTGCCTCACCAGTAAAAGAAGAAGACAAAATGAATCGTTTACCAATTTGATTGGGATGCAAACCATCATCTACTATATCTGTTATTGTACAGTTCAAATCCCAACATCGTTTGATAACACCGAATATAATTCAATCTGTTCTGCTCAGTCGAGACCCATGCATTTAACAAAAACTCTTGGAATAATTTTTCAGCTCGTAATATTGTTGAGTATTTAGACCTTCGTTGAAAAATTCGATAACTGAAATATTGCATTTGGATCAGTCTATTAGTACTCGGTCGATCACGCTTGATATCCCACTGCTAAAGTAACAGTAAAATAACAACACGTAATGTAACAGTAAATATGTCGGGTGACATTCTGATATACGCATCAACTGTGTGTTCCCCCTCAGATGTAAAATAACTCTCCTAGACTTAGATGTTTCAGTCCCATCTTCAAGCAATGTAACTGCAATCTCATCAAGTGAAGGTAGATTATAACGTCGTCTGTCAGTTGCAGCACGGTAATGAAGGTGAACAAGTATATTTTGCTCGGACGAATTAATTCGTTGGAGACCGAATGAGCCCGACGGTACATTGAAAAAATACTTATTAACCAATAAAGTGTTTTGAATAATTTCAAGCACATTAACATCGAGATCGTCGTTTCTTCCACTTCGAATCCTTAAAGCTTCTGAAGGATCATAAATATATAATTGAGCATATGACCCATTGGTTCCTTCATCTGATTCTAATGATCCCATTTTATGACACAATTCTACATATATCGTGAATGATTTAGGACCCTTATCTGTAAAACTCTCGGTTTTAGTGTGCATCCGAGACTGGTAACTGCATTTGATGCGTTATATCGCCGGATATTATTTCAAAAACCCACTGATGTTTCGTCATCACTCTCATACAATGTTTTCGAAGACTCATGTGTTTCACAGAGAGTCGGTAGACGAATTTTTCCTCGCAAACATGTTTGAAATAAAGGAATTCTAATAGATGAAAGTTAATTTTTCATCAATCTAATGTAAAACTTCACAGTGAGGGCATAATGTTATATTCATGCGACCTAAGGAATGATGGCCAACTGAGCTACTAATAATGTTATTATTTGGCAGCGGAGAACTAAAATGTAATTCATCATCAGTCTGGTCATCTTCATTGATATGCTCTGGAGTTGTTTTACGTGTTCTTCATAACATTCATTAGGGGCACTTCCGTTTGAAGATACCGAAGTACTACTGCTCATATTCTTCTTCCAGGATTAAAATGAAACAAAAATTTGATAAAATTGTTAAAGAGAACATTTAAAATATTTATTTATGAATAAGATAATACTCTCTCAATCCCAAAATGAATGACCTATTTTGAAACCCCAACTTTTTAAGGGAACATCATTATTTAGAATTTGACTTTAAAAAATAACATGGTTTTTCCAATTGTATCCTTATTAACTTTTTTAATTTACAATGAAAAAGTTGAACTTACTTTTAAATAAAGTTGTCATTAAATATATAGTAACGGGTATTATTGGAAAGAGCGAAAAGTTCTTTTCTTTATTTTTAGAAATAGGACACTAAAATGGGGCACCCAAAAATGGAAATTAGGTTATTCAATTTGGGAAGGAGGGAGTATAATCGAAAATGAACCTCATTAGAATGCTCAATGTTGACTTGTGGAGGATTAGAGTTTGTGGGATTTTCATTTCTTTCAACAATTCTCAATGTTGGGACTCGAGTAACACGTATCAGTTCAACTTGGAGGCGCGCACATTCTAGTAATTGCGCCTTTGAATAATTTTTCTACCAAACAGTAATATGTTGAATTAAAAATTAATTTTCACTTAATATCGATATGATATGATTAGTTGGCACAATACTTTTCGTGGCTAACTATTTAAAGTATATAAAACTTATTATCCAAAAGTTAAAAACAAATAAGAAATATCAATATGATATCTCACCCTTTAATAATGAATATCACCATGAAAACACAAAATTTTTGAAAAAAAAAATAAAAGTAGTAATATTTGTGTATAAAATTGAACAACTGGTGCGTATCTCTAGTTGTGCTACCCGTTTCCCTTTCTGTAGACGTGATTGCTCTATTTGAAGACGCTCATGTTCTGATAGTGTATGATTCTATTAATAAGATTAAGATACACAAATCAACATTATTTTTTTTTAATATTTATAACGTGACAAAATATAAGAGAATATGTTACTAGCGCAATTACGTCATTCTTAAAAAAATCATTTTCACTGAGAAGAGATAGTTCAGGGACATTTGACTGATAGCATATGAAGTTCCTTCATCCAAACGGGTCAAATGCTCTCTTAAACGGGGAATGCGTTGTATTATACTTTCATTCCACAAAAGATATAAAAATCATATATTGTTATTTACAATATATGACTCGATAGAGTGTATGATATAAAATCAGTGGCGTAAATAATTACGTTATAAGCCTCATTTTCATTTTCAGAACATACTTCAGGAGCTGCATTAATAGTATTTTTGAACTTCCTTCACCGAAACGGGACAAACACAATCTCGCACGACGATTTCATTGGGCGGTAGTTCAAATCTACAATATTGAAAAATTATATAAAGACTAATACGTTGAGTTTAATTGATATGATAAAGTTTAATAGTTACATTTAGTTGTTCATGTCCGTGCTAAGAGGGGATCTTGTCATAAGGAACATTTGATTGATTACCAATCGAATAACCATCATCTAATTGTGTCAAACGCTCTCTTGCGCGTCTATTGCGTTGTGCAATAGTTCGGTTCTACATCATTACAAAAATTACTTTATAAAAATCAACAATACATTTTGTAATTTACATCATAGGGTTAAAAAGTTACATTGAGTTGTTCAACTACATGCTCATAAGAGATCTCTTCATCAGGAGCATTTGGTTGATTAGCAACCAAATATCTTTCATCTAAACGTGCATAACGCTCTTTTGCTCGACGATTGTGGTGGGTTATAAATCGATTCCATAATATAAAAAAATAGTAAAAAATAATACGTCGTAATAGGCGGGCTAAAGTTTAAATGAAGTAGTTACATTTAGTTGTTCAACTCCGTGCTTCAAGAAGGACCTCGACACCAAGAATATTTGATTCAATAGAAAGTTGTTTCTTTCATCTAGAAACTTGCAGAACACTCTCTTGCATGACGATTGTGTTGGGTTATAGTTCGACTCTGTAATACTGAAAAAAAGTAAAAAATAATACGTAGTGGTAGGCGGGTTAAAGTTTAAATGAAGCAGTTACATTGAGTTGTTCAGCTCCATGCTCAGAAGAATCTCTTGGTCAGGAACATTTGGTTGATTAGCAACCCGAAGTTCTTTCATCTAAACGTGAGAACGCTCTCTTACGCGGCGATTATGTTGGGATATAGTTCAATTTTGTATTATTAAAAATAAAGTTAAGTAAAAAACAATACGTAGTAATAAGCGGGGTAAACTTTAAATAGTTACATTTAATTTCTCAACGCCATGCTCGAGAGGGAACTTAGTGCCAGAAATATTGTATTGGTTAGAAAATAAATTTCTTTCATCCATACGTGTAGAACACTCTCTTGCACAACGATTTCGTTAGGCTATAGTTCGAGTCTTCTGTATCAAAAATTATACATAAATAAGGTTAATTTGATATGTATATATCATGATTTGATATAAAAATGGTAATTGTCATATTCTAAAGCGTCATCTTCATCTGGCGGCCCATGAGTATGTATATCTCGATAAGACGCCATATAAGGAAAAACCTGCATTTGAGTAATTTTAATGAAAATTTCGCACATTTACAATATTAAATTGGAAAGAAGTTAAACATAATGAATCGAGACAACTAATATATATGTAGCAAAAAAATAAATGGAGAGAAATTCTCAATAACAATATAAATGAAAACTCCACTTAATTAGAACATTAATAATGTTAATGAATTTTGTATAAGTTACACTTTATCTAGTTTCTTTCCCAATTTATAAATGACCATTATATGAATTAATTCTTTTATTCTAGAACACGACGAGAACGAAAGTAAGATATGTTATGTTATAAACGAAATAAACATGTCGAACCAAATGATCGAAATATGAACATTTAAATAGTCCTTACCGAAGAACTCTATACTAACCTTGTTTAGTTTTTTGATATTCTAATAGCAACTAAAACATAATTATTTGCAAAAAAAAAACTAAAACATAATTGTATAGTTTGCCTACCAAATAAATAACTACAAAAAAAAACTAAACAGTACTTTCTGGTGATAGTATAAAGATTTGTTCATGATCTGGATGCATTAAATAAAAATAAATCTATGAAATAAGAGAAGAAAAATATTATCTCTAAACAAAAAGAATGAAGAAAGCGAAAAAGAAAGATAAATAATTACACTAAAATTTGTAACTAATAGATATAAAAAAAACTTGTAGTATCAAACTTCTTGCATACAAAAAATATGGAAAACCCTGATGGGATAAAAAAATTACCATAAGTTGAGACTTGATAATTTGAACAAATTATTCACAATAAATCTTATCAACATAGATGACACATAATAGTTTACACACTGTTTAATTTATTTTAATAATCATTTTCAATGCATAGATTCACATGCTTTCTCCCAATGAGCCGGTTAGAATCAAAAGAGAGATTTATACTCGGAAGGACTGATACATAGATTTGCATGTTTTCGCCTAAGTGATTAGGGAGAAAGAAGGAAAGAGAGAATATACCTGGTAGTCCATTGCAATTTTAAATCAATTATGAGAGAATCTTTCTCCTATGCGACCTGTTTAAAACATTATTAATGTAACATCATTAGAATTTCAATAAAAAAGTCAGGAACTGAAACAATTGTAAAACACTTCGAAAACCCATACATAAATATGAAATTTTTTGCCGAATTGATTAGAACTATGTATATCTGTAATTTGATATTCTCTGACTTAAAACAAATTATAGTAAATATGTAATCTATAATCAATGTGTATGTCTTATGTTATCTAGAACAAACAAAGCTGAAAAACTTTAACCTTGATTAAGGGTACAATATCAAGAATTGGTTGATGGTCTAATAAAAATCAGGAAGAATGAAAAAAAACCAGAAAGAATAAAAGTAAAACAACATACAAAAACAATAAAATGAGAAAGAATTTAAAATTAGGAAGATGATTGAGAATAAAATTTGAGTAGTTTTAAGTGAGAGAGAAGGAAAGAGAGATAATACCTCGTAGTTGTAGACGGTAAAATGTCTACGGGTCGAAAAGTCTAACAGTCAACGGGTTGACGGTCAAAAGTCTTGTCGGGTCGAGTCGGATGCTTTGGGGACTGGCTACGTGTCGAAAAGAACCTGCACACAAAAAGAGAAAAGAGATTGTGGAGCCTCTGGGACACCGGGATGGTGCCGACCTAAGGGGGCTCCGACGGTCAAGTCAGATACTTAGTCAAATATAAATAAGAAAGTCAAAATGAGCGAAAGAAGGGTAACCGTCGTCGGAGAACTTAGGTGTCGCGACTCGTAGAGTTGTCGGAACAGATCTCTACGGTAGTGATACACTTACTGTAATGAAAAGGGTGATGGTAATGATGTCGTGATGATAACCTGCTGGTCGTAAGTGGATTTTGCAGTAAGCTGCTGGTCTTCAATGAGTCTTGCAATAAGATTCTGGTCTTAAGTGGATCGAACGGTGAGGATCTGTAGATGGACGATGTTGATACGCCTAGCTTCTTATCGCTAGATGAGTGATGTAGTAACAAGGTGGTCATATAAGGATGGTGTTACGACCAGTTAGTTACGTACTGTTGGATGGGTGTTACGGCCAGCTAGTTACTGCTGGATGGGTGTTAAGGCCAGCTAGTTACTGCTGGACGATGGATCAGGTGTTGAGGATAGGGGATGCAATAAGGAGCTGGTCGTATGTGAGCGGGGTCGATACCTCTAGCTTGCTAGTTTAGGATTTGAGAATGTGAAACTTCTTATCTCCCAACTTCTACGACAACGAGTCTAAGACTTTGGGGTAAGTGGGGAGCTCTCACGAGATTACTACCAGAGAGTAAGTGAATAGAGAGAGAATGGAGTAGAAAGACTGCTATTGCTCAATAATCGATTAGACTACTGGAGTATTGTTGTCGAGTATTGGATGCCTTTTTCTGAGTGTGGCCTTATGTATTTATAGTGGTGGAGAGGGGTTGCCTTGATGACGACCAGCAAATAACTGACGTATTCATTCCAGAACGTTACTCATGGGAAGTATGTTAAGGGATAGAGTATGTGACGTATCGACCGTCAGATGAGTATTTGAATTTCTTGAGGGACGACCAGGATGTTACGCGTGTGCGATAAGCTACTGGCTGGTAACATCCGTCTTTAAGTGGAAGATACGAGATATTCAACACCAACGTGGTTACGGGTTGCGCAATAATCCTCTGACCGTAAGATAGCGTAGCACTGGCAGGTAACTATCGCGTGACATGTGTCAGATACGCTTAGTGTCAAGTGGGTATTGGTTCGCCAGCCAGAGTAGCGACATGGGCCATTATCGGGCCTTGTGATTGGGCCTCAAGGATTTTATCCTTATAAAGCAGTGGTTCCATTATTTTACAGGCACCTTGTCAGGCGAATATTTGCCCATCTAAGTCCATATGTGGAGTTGGAGAGTAGCGAGGTACGACCGTGCCAGCGAACTAGTGCGCGTCTGGATCTAATTTCATTGGTGGGAGTGCCACTTCGCGTATTTGTGACGGCCGTTTTGAGGTGGAGTGTCTCATCAATGTTTTGAGGTGCTAAATCCGAGTTTTCGAGACGCGTTCGGAAGAAGATTTCAGAGACGTACCTTGAAATCAAAAAATACACGAATAGGGTCGCAATAAGGAAAGAGGAATGGGCAGGTGCCCATATCAGGGCGCCGCCAGGCGTAATGAAGAAAGGGAATTGGGCGGGCTCCCATAGCTGGGCTCCACGCGTAAGAACGCGCCACGTGGCGCGAGTTGGTGTAGGTATACGCCCAGCTCTCTCCCGCGTCCTCGGGACGTCCAACCCACTACTGCGTCTTTGGGACGTCCAACTCTCTCTGTGTCTTTGGGGGCGTTTAGCTTCGTTCCGAATATTTATTTCAGATGTACAACCTTCTTTTACGTCGCTGGGACGCCTTGCAATTTTAGTGTTTGTTTGAGGTTTATGAGTGGGACACTCTGCTATGGTGGTTATCTGTAATATGTTGATTATGTGCATCTGTTAAGGGCTCCTTGGCGGGAAGGAGGTAGGCGACGCTCCTCGATTCGGGCCCTATAAAAGGGGTGAAGGGTCATTATTTTACTTACCATTTGAAGCTTGAAGAGAGAGATTTTAGGGATTCTTCACTTGTAATCAGGTATTTATCTTTCTCCTACTTGGTTTTGTTGAGTTCTCTGTTCATGATTTTAGTCGTTCTTGAATTGTTAATCAATTGATATTGAATATCCATGATATTTCAATCTTTAAAGTTAGTTTCTTTATTTGTTATAATGTGTTTTTGAGATTGCATACCTCGAGTTAGTTACTGCTAGGATTGATACCTTGAGTGAACTACTGCTAGGATCGATACCTTGAGTGAACTATTGTTAGGGTCGATATCCCGAGTGAATTACTGCTAGGATCGATACCCCGAGTGAACTGCTGCTAGGATCGATACCTTGAGTGAACTACTGCCAGGATCGATACCTTGAGTGAATTACTGCTAGGATCGATACCTTGAGTGAATTGCTGCTAGGATTGATACATTGAGTGAATTACTAAGCTTGTAAGTTTATGTTTAAATGCACCCTTCAAGCTAGTTGTTGGGTTTGAAACCTTGTCACTTTGTCCTACAGACTTTGCCAACCGAGATGAGTCATCATGGACACGGTAGTTCCTCTAGACCGCTTCGTGCGCCAGAACCTTCTGAATTCCGCCGACAGAAGGTGCTCGAACGAGTGTCTTTGAAGCGCCTATCTCTAAATCCGGCTTCAACCATCACGGTGGGCGGACTACAGGATATACGATTTATGTTCAATATCCCCGACTCTATAGAGCTTAGACTTCCGCAGCCTGACGAACTAGTTGACGAGGACCATGGCGGTTGGACCGCGTTCTACATGATTTCCTTCTTGATGGGACTTAGGTTTCCCATCCCTCGCTTGGTGCATGGGATTTTAAGTTACTACGAGATAGCTCCTTCACAACTCATGCCTAGCGCGTGAAGACTTCTCTTGTGCTTGGAAGTGTTGGCCTACCTGCAGCAGGTAGAGCTTTCAGCTAGCGATGTAATTCGCTTCTATCACTTGACGAGCCATTCCAGGGACAATGGTTGTTACGGTTTCAAATTGCGGAACCCTGGTGCTCACTTAATCACTGGAATGCCGGCTAGCGACCGAAAGTGGCAAACTTATTATTTCCTTTCGCGCGGTGACCAAGGGGTAGGACAGATTCCTTCCCGTTGGCAAGATGCTCGTAAGTATGTTATTGTTTATCTTAGAGTACCTCATGCGTTTACGTTGTTGTGGCTTAAGTTTGTATTGTCCCTTTGACAGACTGTTCATTCAACAACAAACACGTTGAGCGGCTGAAGCATTGGAAGGAGAGGATATCCAAGTTGTTCGAGCGCCGTGATCCAGAGAGCAGTAACGTGTGGTGGGGGGTGCGGGGTGTGCTCCCGCACAGGGCCCCCACCACATGGGGACCACAAGTTTATTTTTCTTTTACTCCCCCCACATGCGACAAGTATATATAATTAGGTTTGAGTAAAGAAACTAGGTAACCTATTAAAAAAAACTAAAGAAACTACCTTGCAGCCCACGTGACAAGTTAAGGCGGTGACTAACCTACTTTCCTAAATTCTCTTTACTTTCCCTTTTCAATTTATTCTCTCTATTATATATTCTCTATCTTCTCTCTAGCCTTTCAAAAAAAAAACACTTCTCTCTAGGCTCTAACCAATAGCTCCCAGTCTCCCACGAAATCCTACTTATTTCCTCTCAACCCACATTGGATAGCCACACGGCCCACACTAGAGGTATTCTTCTTAGATTAGTTTTTTTTGTTGAACTCTCAAACTAGTTAATCTTAGCTTATTGTTATTGCTTTACTAGTTTTTTTTTGTAAGATCTATGATGTGGCGTTAAAATGCCACATTTGGATCACTTAACTTTGATGAGTTAGTTCTTTTCGTGTTTTATTTCTAATTATTTATAAGTTTTTCTTGGTAGGTACCTTATTTGGAGTTTGACGCTTCATTCGGAATAAAACGAAACATTTATCACATTTTCATCTCATGTGGAAGAGATCGGAAGGAAAGAGAGACCAGGGGTATTTTGGTCATTTTGGCAGAGATCAGAGGTTTAGTGGCAAGTGGAGTCGATGGTGAATCCAGCAGCGAAAACGGAAGTCGAATCGGAGTTCGGACGGGAAAGTTATGGAAGAAGTAAGTCGAGTGCCAATTTCGTCTTTCTGAAAATTAGAGGAAGTGGAGACAAATTTGAAGGCACCCCTTGGTTTGTAATAAGAAGCAAAGCCCTAACTCCAACCCAAGCCCAAGAGTCTAAAGAAGAGGAGCAATGAAAAATTCTATGAGCACCTTTGTGCTATGAAGACCAAGTCTTAATGGGTGGACCAAGTCAAGGGTTTTAATAAAGAAAAAGGAGGCTGGTTGGTCATCTTCTTCAATTAGTTAGGGTTTGAGGAGTGAGAAGAAGGGAGAGAGAAAGAGAAGCCGCCGGCCAAAGCTTGGCCGGCCGGGAAAACAGCAACATTAGGCTTCTAGGGTTCGGACAGAGAAGAGGTTGATCGGGTTGAAGCTCCTTGAAACAGCAGCTCGGGTTCATCAACCAGCACGGACCAGCAGCCACTCGGGATTTCATAGCTCGAGCTGTAGCAGCAGCAACTAGGGTTTTGACCACCGGACAGAGAACGAGAAGAAGCAGCTCGGGAGAAGTCCCAACCGAGCTTCACCATTAAAGTAGCTCGGTTCTTCAAGGCAGCAGCAACTCGGGGCGGTGAGTTCGGCTAGGGACAACTCGGAACAGCAAGTATTGGCCGGAACCCACCGTTTTTTTGGTCGAAATCTCCATTAGTCTTGCCGGAAAGTTTAGGGGTTCTGCTTGGTTCACCATAAGCTTCCTACCCATGAGTTTGATTTGATTTTGGGTTTCAAATTCTAGAGAGAGAAAGCTTGTAAAGCTTTAATGGTGGTTTTGTAATTTGAGGAAGAAGAAGACTGACTACTAAGGGGAACTCTGGTTCTGCTGAGAGGACACCTAGTGTATTCTGTTAAAGGGACCCCTGCATTCTTTTACAGGGAGATCGACAGCACTTCAAGATATATATTTCCCGTCGATCTTAGTCTCGCGCCTCATCGAATAGGGAGATTCTCATCTTAACTCGTGTCTTTCTTTATTTTCTTCCCGTTTATTATGTGCTCCACCATGTCTAGCTAGCTTTTGTAGTCGGATACTCGTGATATATGTTTTGATGTGACAAGAGTTTTATTGCTTTTAATGATAAAATCTTCCGGATTTTTAGACCGTTCATGGACTGGAATCTGAGTTAAACCAAGAGTTCGTTGACCCATCCAAGTAAATGGGTGAAGTTAACTAACTTTTTATGCTTATAGATCATTAGTACTAGTCACTATCGACTTTGTGGATCGAAGTATCCTCCTCATTCGATTCTTGCTCGACCATTTTTCCCGAATCACTCTCACCTCTCACTTTTAGATTAGATCGTTTTATTTGTTTATTTATTATAAACCAATCAAAACCCCAATTATCATCTTTTCATTTTAGTCTAAGAAGTGGTTGACACCTAGACCGGTGGGCTAGACTTTCTCGATATTCTTATTACCTTCCTATCTTCGTGGATCGATCCCGGTCTTACCGGGTTATTACTTGAAGCCTAATGTTGCTGTTTTCCCGGCCGGCCAAGCTTTGGCCGGCGGCTTCTCTTTCTCTCTCCCTTCTTCTCACTCCTCAAACCCTAACTAATTGAAGAAGATGACCAACCAGCCTCCTTTTTCTTTATTAAAACCCTTGACTTGGTCCACCCATTAAGACTTGGTCTTCATAGCACAAAGGTGCTCATAGAATTTTTCATTGCTCCTCTTCTTTAGACTCTTGGGCTTGGGTTGGAGTTAGGGCTTTGCTTCTTATTACAAACCAAGGGGTGCCTTCAAATTTGTCTCCACTTCCTCTAATTTTCAGAAAGACGAAATTGGCACTCGACTTACTTCTTCCATAACTTTCCCGTCCGAACTCCGATTCGACTTCCGTTTTCGCTGCTGGATTCACCATCGACTCCACTTGCCACTAAACCTCTGATCTCTGCCAAAATGACCAAAATACCCCTGGTCTCTCTTTCCTTCCGATCTCTTCCACATGAGATGAAAATGTGATAAATGTTCCGTTTTATTCCGAATGAAGCGTCAAACTCCAAATAAGGTACCTACCAAGAAAAACTTATAAATAATTAGAAATAAAACACGAAAAGAACTAACTCATCAAAGTTAAGTGATCCAAATGTGGCATTTTAACGCCACATCAATCTACAACTTATTAGTTATTAATTATTATGTTTGTTCTTTACTTTTAACAAAGCAAAAGAATGCAGACTAGTGTACATTATTTAAATCTCAAAAATTAAATTGGACAAGTACAAATTAGTTAATGTAAATTTATGTAATTAAATTCAATAATTGTTTTTTCTCTTGTATATTTTTCATGGTTACAGTCTATGGTACCAAAAAAATATAAATCTGGAAATTTCAAGAGACAAAAGAAAAGAATAGAAGAACAATTTATTGATTCGCAAAGAGGAGCCCTTGATAGATTCATCACCAAGAGCAACCGACATCGACTGAAAATTTGTCACATGAACAAGAGAATACAGAATCACTTGAACTTCATACACAAACTGATAACAATGATCATTATCGCGATGTTGATAACGGTGGAAACTTTGAAAACACTTCTATTGATAAAGACTTGGATGAAGATAATCCTAATGATGATCTTCGTGTCTGTATTGAAAAACCGAGTGATCTAATTTCTGATAATATCTACGATCTTAGTACTTGGGATAGTTTAGATGGAAAATGGAAAGATCTATTAGCTGAAAAAGGTCCAGTCACCAAGAACAAATGACGTTGATTTTGAGATGTGTTAATATGACAGCTAGTCCGGTAAAAGTGGAAGAATATTTTGTAGAATTTTTGGTTGTGAATGACACGTCTGCACTTGGACTTTTAGATGAGTTACTGTCAGCCTTAAAGAGGTTTGGTCTTGATATTGATGATGTTAGAGGTCAAGGATATGATAATGGATCGAATATGAAAGGGTGCAAGCACGGTGTACAAAAAAGACTTCTGGATATAAATCGTCGAGCTTTCTATACATCATGTGGTTGTCATAGGTTGAACCTAACTCTTTGTGATATAGCAAATTGTTACGGTAAAGCTAAGGATTTATTTGGAGTCGTACAACACATTTATTCTTTATGTACAAATTCTACAAAACGTTGTCGACCACGCGTTGGGAAAGTCGTGTTGAAAGTGTCAAGGCAATCATATCGCAACCTCTAGAAATCAGAGAAGCTCTACTCCAATTAGCAAAAAGTGACAATGACACAAAAATAAGAAGTGAAGCACAATCAATAACGAGGTATGAGCTTGAAAATTTTGAATTTTTATTGGGAATCACTATTTGGTACAAGCTACTAGTATCTCTTAACCGAGTTAGCAAACATTTGCAATCAAACGATATTCATATCGATGTTGCGATTGAACTAGTTAAAAGGTTGATACTTTTTTTAAGAGCATATAGAAAAAATGGGTTCCAAAGAGGCTTTGATAGATGCTAAGAGAATGGCGAATGAGATGCAAGTTGATCCAATTTTTCCAGAGAAACGTGAAATTCGTCGAAAGAGACGCTTTGATAAAATTGACGACACGTCATCACAATTAACTACTCAATCAGGTGAGGAACATTTTAGAGTTCACTACTTTATTTTATTAGTTGACCAAGCTATTGGTTCATTAGAGAAAAGATTTGAACAATATGTGGTATATGTGAAATATTTTGGATTTTTGCTGAGTCCGAAATAGTTAAGCAAGTATAAGGACGATAAGTTGAAAGCATGTTGTGACAATCTTTCGAATTGTTTGAGAAAAGACGAAAAATTTGATGTTGAAGGAGACGAGTTATTTGCAGAGTTGAAACTCTTACAAAATATTTTGCCAGATGAGATCGGAGGTGTCATTGATGTATTGAATTTCTTGAAGATGATGAATTATTTACGGCTACTAGCATTGCTTATAGAGTTCTATTGACTATACCCGTCACAATTGCATCAGTAGAAAGAAGTTTTTCAAAATTAAAGATTTTAAAATCATACTTGAGATCGACTATGTTGCAGGAGCGTCTAAATGGATTAGCTTTGCTTACTATTGAAAGTGGACTCTTAGACAAGATTGACTATGAAGGTTTAATTGACGATTTTGCTTCAAAAAATGCGAGAATAAAAATTTTCAAATAAAGATATTAATTGTAATCATTTAGTTTAGAACACAATATTAGGATTCAATTCTCCGATGAAATATTATTTTTATTGTTAGATAATTTACATTTTATTATTTTGTGTAAAAAAAAAAAATTTAACATGTAAAAGGCCCCGTTAACATTTTGGCACCGGAACCCCAATTACTCAGCCACGCCACTGCCAGAGAGAAGTTCTACCTTCCTTCGGAGTCACTCTTTTATTACACGTACCCCTTTGTGGGACTTTGTTCTTGGTGCAACCCTAACAAGTCGTCCTCCTGCACCTGCCACGGCTCTAGAGATTCGAGGTGCGCTTCTAACCTACCAAGAGTCATTTGGTGCTCCGGTACTCTTTCCACCTCCTTCGACAAGTACAAAGTCATTCGCATCGTCACAAATGGTGGGATACGGTTACATCTCTACTTCTTACGCGGAAGCCCGGAGGGGTGGCCAACGAAAGAGATCCAAGGCGGGTACCGATTTGAGTTCCCTTCCGCATTCTTCTTCGACTGCTCCTATTACCAAGGAGGCCCCAGTCTCGGAGCCGGTTTACTCCGCGATACCCCTATCTGGTTCTTCTGATGGGGGCCCCATGTGGAGGCGTCATCCTGCTGCTTCTCCCTTTGATGGTTCCACCTTCATGTCTACCGGAGGGGACCAACTACTTTCTTCTGAGACTTGATTGTTGTTCTTGGCTGGTAGCTGATGTCATGTTTGCTTAACTCCACTGCTCACTTGGTTAATCTTCCAGAAAGCTCTGGTTTGTGGAGGATATTCTTCATTGGGAAAGTTGTGACTACTATAATTGGGTGGCATTGAAAGTAAGGTCTTAGCTTCCTGGCTGCAGTAACAAGGGCAAGAGCTAGCTTCTCTAGCTGGCTGTATCGAGTTTCCACATCGAGCAATGACTTGCTTGTGTAGTAAACAGGTAGCTGCTTACTGTCTTCTTCACGAATGAGTACTGCACTTACTGCTGTCTCTAAAACAGCAAGGTATATGAACAATTTTTCTCCATCTTTTGGTTTGGAGAGCAAAGGTGGGGCGTGAGGTATTTCTTCAGCTGTTGTAGAGCTTCTTCACATGCAGGTGTCCACTCGAAATTTTTCGTTTTTCGCAGAGTGGTAAAGAACAGGTAGCATCTTTCTGAAGATTTAGAAATAAACCTGCTAAGTGCAGCTACCCTACCTGCAAGTCTCTAGACGTCCTTGATGCTTGCATTTTTTTAGTCCAAAAGGCATGACCTTGTAACAGAATATACCTCTCTCTGTGACGAAGGCTGTTTTTTCCTGATCGTTTGGATGCATAAGGATCTGGTTGTAACCTGAGAATGCATCCATGAAGCTCAAAAGTTGGTGTCCGACTGTGGCGTCTACCAGCATGTCGATGTGGGGTAGTGGGAAGGAATCCTTCGGGCATGCTTTGTTCAAGTCTGTAAAGTCAATACATACCCTCCACTTACCATTCTTCTTTTTTACAACCACCACATTAGCGAGCCAATCTGGGTAGTGTACTTCTCTTACTGATCCGATGTCAAGCAGTTTCTGGATCTCATTATTGACCACCTTGTTGCGTTCGGGCGCGAATTTCCTCCTTTTCTGTCTTATGGGAATGTGAGAAGGATATACCTGTAGTTGGTGAACTATTATAGAGGGGTCTATCCTTGTCATGTCTGCATGAGACCAAGCAAAATAATCAGAGTTATTGGTTAGGAATTCAATGAGCTTTTCTCTAAGAGTAGGAGCTAGTTGTGCTCCAATTTGAACTTTGTGCTCTGGTATGTCAGGGTGAATTTGGACTTCATCTAGCTCCTCCATGTTAGGTTGGTTGAGGTTTGAATTGAGGGGCGTTCTATTCTGTAATTGCTACAAGGGCTTCTTGGGAGCCTTTATCGTGTTCTTGTAGCAGTTCCTGAAGGCTCCTTGGTCTCCCTTGAATTCTTGTACTCCCCAAGGTGTTGCAAACTTCAACACTTGGTGGTATGTTGATTGTACTACCCTCATCTCATGGATCCAAGGTCTTCCAAGGATCATGTTATAAGTAGATGGGCAACCCAATACCACAAAGGTGGTGCTAAGGTTGATTCCTCCTGCATATGCCGGTAACACGATTTCTCCTAAGGTATAATTCTGTTCTCCGCTGAACCCTATATGGACAGTAGAAAGTCGGCAGATGCTTGACTCTTCTAGTCCCATTCCTTGCAAGGCATGAAGAAACAAAACGTTAGTTGAAGATTCATTATCTATAAGTATACGTTTGACTAACACATTTGCAATAGTGAGAGAGAGGACAAGAGCGTCATGATGAGGGTTGACGATCCCTGAGACTTCGTTGTCAACAAAGTTGATGGTTTGGTTGGTGAAAGTTGGGGTTGACGCCTCTGTCGAGTGGGCAATTGGGTTGGCTGTGATTCATGCACTTCTTTTGGCTACTGAGTGGCTTACTCCACTCACTTCCGAGCCTCCTGTGATCATGTTGCAAGTCAATGTTAGAATCGGCTCCTCTGGCTCTTTAGGTCGGACATCTCCTTGGGACATAGTTGTCTTGCCTCTATTTGTCAGTAAGTTGATGAGGTGACCCCTCTTTAGGAGCTCAACAACTTCAAGCTCGGGGACAATGCAATCTGCAGTAGTGTGCCCATGGTCTGAGTGGAATTCACACCACTTGGTAGTATCTCTTTTGTCGTTTGGCGTCTTTGTCTTCCCTGGCCACCTTACTGTGTTCCCATCCCCTTCATTACTGCTATCACCTCACTTGGTTCAATGTTGAGGTTGTACTCTGGGATCTTGGTACGGATGTGTCCTTGTGGCTTCTCGTTCTGACGGTTAGGTGGAGGGTTGAATGGCCTTCTGCTCTCTCTTGGAACTGGTCGTCTGGTTGGGTACAGATCATTGCTCTTGGCTTCTGATCATCGTTCGTATCTCCCTGAGTGTCCGTTTCTTGATCTATCTTCCTGTGAGTAGTATCTGTTCCTGTGGGCTTCGTCTTCTTCCCACCTAATTTCAACCCAGGCACTGGAAAGAACATCCTTCATTGTAGTGCAATTGAACTTGGTGAGTTCTTTGTACAACTCCCCATCTGGGCAGTAAACCTTTCCTGAATGCATCTACCGCTGTCTCTTGGTTGCAGTAAGGAATTGACACCTTCTCCCGATTAAATCTTCCCACATACTCTCTGAGTGGTTCACCTCTTCGTTGCTGGATTCGATAGAGGTCTCCAGAGAGTTTCTCTAGCTTTTTAGTGCTTGCGAATTGCTCGACAAAGGTGTCTATGAGCTGGGCGAATGAAGCAATTGAGTTGTTGGGGAGGTTGGTGTACCATTGCAGAGCTGGACAATTGTCGTCATACATCTTCATATTAGGAAATGTGAACTTTTTGGGCATCTCCACCAAGACAATTGCATCTACGAAAGGAGAATCGGCATAGCTTTGAGGAAGACTCTTCTTGAATGAAGTTGGGACTCTTGGAATTCTGGTGATCAAGACCTCCATTTCAGCTAGCCTCTTTGTTAAAGCTTGCTCTAAAGGGGTTCCTGTATGTGAAAACAGTAAAGGATTAGAAGCCATAGTGGTTTGAGTTAAAGGGAAAACAGTAGGCATAACAATAGTAGAAAATGAGTAAAGAGGAGCAGACATGGTCTACTGTTGAGTGAAAGCTTGCTGAAAGGTCTGTATTGGAGCAATGAATGGAGCACTTGCAGATCCAGTTCCTACTTGACTGGTGGTGAAGCCTGCAGTAGTGCTGAGATGAGGTGTTGGGCAATTGGATGGTCCTCCTGCTTCAGAACTGCTAGGAGGTGGTTGATTGTCCCCCAGACTTTGTCTTTTAGCCACCAACTCGGTAATTTTTTCTTGCAGTAGCAGGTTCTCTGCTCGATTAATAGTGTTTACCTCCTCCAAAACTTCTAATCTTTCGGCGTTTTCTTGCATCTAGGCAATGACTGCAGTAAGTTATGATGAAAAATCCACAGAAGCATGAGACATGTCTCCTTCATGATACGTGTCTTTTTGGTAGTTAGTAGCTGAACCCCTCGTTCTAGCGCCAAATTGTAGATGGTAAAATGTCTACGGGTCAGAAAGTCTAACAGTCAACGGGTTGACGGTCAGAAGTCTTGTCGGGTCGGGTCGGATGCTTCGGGGACTGGCTACGTGTCGAAAAGAACCTGCACACAAAAAGAGAAAAGAGATCGTGAAGCCTCTGGGACACCGGGATGGTGCCGACCTAAAGGGGCTCCGAAAGTCAAGTCAGATACTTAGTCAAATATAAATAAGAAAGTCAAAATGGGAGAAAGAAGGGTAACCATCGTCGGAGTACTTAGGTGTCGCGACTCGTAGAGTTGTCGGAACAGATCTCCACGGTAGTGATATACTTACTATAATGAAGAGGGTGATGGTAATGATGTCGTGATGATAACCTGCTGGTGGTAAGTGGATTTTGCAATAAGTTGCTGGTCTTGCAATAAGACTCTTGTCGTAAGTGGATCGAACGGTGAGGATTTGTAGATGGACGATGTTGATACGCCTAGCTTCTTATCGCTAGATGAGTGATGCAGTAAGAAAGTGGTCGTATAAGGATGGTGTTACGACCAACTAGTTACTGTTGGATGGGTTTTACGGCCAGCTAGTTACTGCTGGATGGGTGTTAAGGCCAGCTAGTTACTGCTAGACGATGGATCAGGTGTTGAGGATAGGGGATGCAATAAGAAGCTGGTCGTATGTGAGAGGGGTCGATACCTCTAGCTTGCTAGTTGGATTTGAGAATGTGAAACTTCTTATCTCCCAACTTCTAAGACAATGAGTCTGAGACTTTGGGGTAAGTGGAGAACTCTCACGTGATTACTACCAGAGAGTAAGTGAATAGAGAGAGAATGAAGTAGAATAGACTGGTATTGCTCAATAATCGATTAGACTACTGGAGTATTGTTGTCGAGTATTTGATGCCTTTGTCTGAGTGTGGCCTTATGTATTTATAGTGGTGGAGAGGGGTTGCATTGATGACGACCAGCAAATAACTGACATATTCATTCCAGAACGTTACTCATGGGAGGTACGTTAAGGGATAGAGTATCTGACGTATCGACCGTCAGATGAGTATTTGAAATTCTTGAGGGACAGCCAAGATGTTACCGCGTGGGCGATAAGCTACTGGCTGGTAACGTCCGTCTTTAAGTAGAAGATACGAGATATTCAACACCAACGTGGTTACGGGTTGCGTAATAATCCTCTGACCATAAGATAGCGTAGTACTGGCAGGTAGCTATCGCGTGATACGTGTCAGATACGCTTCGTGTCAAGTGGGTATGGGTTCGCCGGCCAGAGTAGCGGCATGGGCCATTATCGGGCCTTGTGATTGGGCCTCACGGATTTTATCCTTATGAAGCAGTTGTTCCATTATTTTACAAGCATCTTGTTAGGCGAATATTTGCCCATACCGTAGTCAAACACAATTTAAAATCAATCGAGAGAATTTTGTTCCTATGAGACCTGAAAGTTGAAAAGATACCAAAGTAAGCAAGGAAAAAGAAATAGAAGAAGAAAGATGAAACGTGAAAAAATAAAAAAAGCACCAAGTAAGCAAGAAAAAGGTAAAACAAGAGGTTGAGGAAGTAGAAGTGAGTTAGAGGGATGGAGAGGTGAAGTAAAAGTCAGAAAAGTAAGGTTTGGCTTCTATATGTTCGAGAAGGAAGCAATCCTGAAAAACAACATACATCAGGTGTGCATGTAAAAGTCGGAAGAAGTAAGGCTTGACCATTTAGACATAAGCAAAATATTGTTTAAAAAATATGAGTAAAATATATGTATATATGACTAAAATATATATATATATATATATATATATTTATATGTTATACATACATAAAATACATAGGTAATATAAGGAAGGGAAGTTTTGAAGAGCTCCACTTGTGAATTCCGTGCGAGCCCACTGAATTCACAATTCGGTACGAGTCCACCAAAATCACAAAATAGGCTATTGGAGTAGAAATTAGGTGGGCTAAGACTAGGGGTGGGAATCAGACCGGACGGGCTGTCCACGGACAAATTCTCTATCGGACCGAACAGATCGGTCACCCAAGCCTCCTGACCATCACTACAACCGGGCGGACTCGGACGGACACTTCACAAAATTTGTGTCCATTGTCCGTCCAAGCCCGTAAAAAATGTCGGGCAACACGAGTTTTGGACAACTGGGCTTCGGGCAAACTATCACCACAGCCCACGCCAACCACGTTAAGGTGCCCATAAATCTGGGCAAGTGTTATGACCACTCGGCCCAAAGCTACAAGTCTTTACTAGAGAGGAGGTTTGCCTTCTTATAACCTCCCAAAACTCCACTTAAAGTCTGTCTCGACAGTGTGGGACTAAATTGGGCATCCCAATTTCCTTTGCTCGAGGCTCAATCCCTCAACTTTTCTAGTAAGCTCCAGCTCAATACCCCAGCCTTTTTTTTTTTTGACATACCCCAGCCTTTTTGATAAGCTCAACGCCTCAAATCCTCAACCTCCTACATGACCCCTCACGTCCACTTACTTTTTTTTTTTCTGGTGGAAAGACTTACTTTTCAATGACTAAAGCCTACTTAATATCATTGTACATAGACATGTATGTATGAATTATGAATATAAATGGTGTTTAAATATATATATAGATTAATAATGTATATAAACATTGATTATATATAGATTAATATATATATAAGCATTGATTGTATAAGCGGATGGTCGGACGGACAATTAAACGGTCGGACTCGGATGGTATGCCTGACAAGACATTGTGTCCGTGTCTGTCCGCCAATTCTAGTCGGTCGGTCGGACATTGTCCGTCTCGGACATCGGACGTCCACGGACTCCTCCGGTCTCGGGCGGACGTGGACGGATTTGGGCTCACGGTTTTTTTTCCCACCCCTAGCTAAGACCGAGAGGTCTCTTGTACAATCGGTAGGCTCGGGGCAAAAGTTCTCTTGTGTCGGTGGGCTCGTACTGAATTCACAAGGAAGGGCCTTTTAACAAGAATGGGAGGGCCCTTTAAAACTTCCCTATAAGGAAATAGAAGACATTATTAAGCGGGTTATGTCGGATAAATAGTAACAGCTCGGGTCTGGGAAAGCTGTCAGGTAACACTTCAAAATTGGGTCTGATCCATTTATTCATGGACTGGTCAGATTGAATCCAATTTCAGGTTTCTAAGTCAATGACACTAATAGACTTGGGTGTCCATTTTTGGGTGCTTCTAAAGGCACCTGGCCGAACAGCTGTTAGCATCCATCTCTGTTAGCACCAGGCCCAACCGCTCTATTCTCTGTTAGCACCAATCAACTATGTAGGCACCGGTCCTTTATCTGTTGAACCTAACCCCTCCATCTATCTCTCACAAAATCCATCCAAAATTGGGAATTTGAAACTTTCTCTCTCTAAGCTCTTAAAAAACCGAATTCTACCATCACCAAATCGCTCATAATCTCACGAATCTCCCTCAAATTTTGCTGAGAATAAGTCATTTGACTCTCTAAGTCTTAGAATCAAGCATCATTTGGTGGAGACGAAGTTGAAATCAAGCTACAATTGCTCCTTCAAGGTTGGTTCAAAAACCCTAAC
Source organism: Eschscholzia californica (assembly GCF_041429995.1). Lineage (NCBI taxonomy): Eukaryota > Viridiplantae > Streptophyta > Magnoliopsida > Ranunculales > Papaveraceae > Eschscholzia > Eschscholzia californica. The sequence goes on along the minus strand of NW_028238309.1, from coordinate 24,221,232 downwards.
TTTTTTAAATTTTTTTGAATAAATTTGTTGTTTGATTGATTGGGGATGTTAATAGTGTATTGTAACATGTTTAGATTGTTGTATTATATCATTTCGAACATATTTAGAGCCATTTGTGTGAGTGTTTGATGTCCAAACAAACTGCCCTAGATCTATACCTAAGCTGCTGGAACGACTCAGACGGACTGGTCCAGTCCGTCCGTGTCTTCCTAGTCACGGATCAGCTAATCCGTGGGTTAGTACAAAGAAACGGACTCAGCTTCTAGTCCGTGACGGACTCAGTAATCCGTTTCTGACTGACAGGCCCCGGATTACCTGATCCGGGACCTAGGTTTTTTTTTTTTTTTTAATCTTTCATATTTTTCTTTCTTTATTTTTCTCATCATTTTTCCTTCATTATTTGAATGACCTTTTTTGTAGCGATACGTGCCTATAAAAAGTTATTATTTGAATGACCTTTTTTGTAGCGATACGTCCAATTTTTCCTTCATTAATTTAGAGTAGGAAAACATATTTTGATTATTTATTGTTTGTGCATCACGTATCCGCGTATTATTCAAAAGTTATTATAGCACCACGTAAGCAACGACGAACGCAAGGAGATGAGAACGAAACAGAGCCTCCTATTTCGACAGCAGAAACAGAAGTAGGGGGGTCATCTTCATTTTCAGACCCGTACTCTGGAGGTCCGATAGATCGTGCGCTTCTACCTTGTTTCAAGAATCATGTTGCTTATACGATTTGGAACAAACCGGTAAGCAAATATTATTTTCTAATTTTTGTAGTTATGATAAAATTTTGTTAATCATCAATCTAAAACAATATCTTTTTTATTTTCAGGAGAGGCTGGTGCTGAAGTTACACAACCATGCGTCCGCCGTAGTTGTGGGTACTGTTTTGAAGAAGACGAATGGGTGGGACCTGGAAACTGAGTGTCAAAGTGTTCGAGAGAGAGTCCGGAACACGGGATTGGCCCACATCGCCAAATATTCATACATCAAGCTAGATCGTGTTCTACTCTCGGCATTTACAGAGCGGTGGTACGAGGACACAAATACTTTCCACATGCCGTTCGGGGAGATGACGATCACGTTAGAAGATGTGCATCGCATATGTGGTCTTCCAATTGAAGGTAAACCCGTTGTTCTGTCCAAGACGGATGATGAAGATGCGAACGATGACGATGACGACGATACAAAAGATCCAGATGCATTACTAGTCTCTCGTTATTTACAATTAGATTACGAAGGTGTAAAACTGCACTTAGGTAAATCTAAGTCTGTGGAGCTTAAGTGGTTGAGGAAGCAATGCAGTGGGTCGAAAGAGGATGACACCGACCTTGTCAAAGATGCTGTTGCACGGGCATACCTCTTGCATCTTTTTGGTTGTACTCTTTTTGTTGATAAGAGTGCAACTAAGGTTCCTATTGTCTATCTACATTATCTGAAGAACTTAGATGATATTTCGACTTACTCGTGGGGAACAGCGGTGCTTGCCTATCTTTATCGGCAGATTGGTTTTGCTTCGAGGGGAGGAAGTCAATTGGCTGGTTATCTTACTTTATTTCAGGTAATTTCATATTTATTTTTGTCTCTCAATTATTTCTTTATTATGTTAGAGTAGCGAATAATAAATGTGTATTTAACATTACATTTGTAGGCGTGGATCGATGAACACTTCAACCTTGGGGTGTCTGTTTCCAACCCAAAATATGATCCTACATCTAATGTGCCCCGGATGTATAGATGGGAGAAACACGTTTTGAAAGGCAACAAGGCATGTGCTCTAGGAAGCACTCGTGAGCAATTGGACGGTCTGACCGAGAGAGATGTATGTATTTTATTAATTAATTTTTTCCTGTGTTCTATAATACCTGACGTATGCTATAGGAATCACTCGTTAAACGTCTGTATCATGTATGTCATTTGGGACCCATATCGTCCCTTATTGTCTGGTGTTGCACTACCACTTCCTGAATACTCTTTTTACACTGGTTGCATCGCGGTTAACGATATTGCCGAGCCTTATCACCCTGATAGGGTGTTAAGGCAACTTGGGTTGGTTCAAGTCATCCCTAAAGAACCGATTCGACCAAAAAAGGTATCGAAGGATGGAGATTCTAAAAACTTTGGTAATGTGGCTTCTTATTGGGGGAGTTGGGAAGATCACCTACTAAACATGAGTGATAGACCAAAGGAGGTATCTTTGGCTCCGTGGGAGGCAAGCGCTCAGTATAACAATTGGTTCAAGAGAGTATCTCACCCGTTTGTACAAAACCCAGCTTTGTACAAATCCAATAGACAAGAACAATACTTAGGTTCGGTATCGTACTACGTGAGTATTCGATTTATCATTCTTTTGTTTTTTTACTTTTGAATTTGTAGCTATAATTTGTTACCTAATTTGTTATTAATTCATTGTTGTTTTTTTAGAGAGATGGAATTGATCGTGCCATTATAGCGATTCAAGTGTTTGACGTTCCGTTAGGGCTTGAAATCCTAACTAATGCGAGGGCTGAAATGCCGCTTCCCGAATGTCCTCATCAACCTCAACCAGAACCCGAACCAAGAAGATCGTCTAGAAAAACTACGGTGAAGAAATCGAGGAAATCACAAAGGGAATGAAGTAATATAGTATGGTTTAGAATCTCAAGGGTAGTCTCGCTATTTTGAATTGCTTTTGTGAACAACGGTTACTTTTTTTTAACTTCTTTTGTGAACGATGTGTATCGTACATTTTGATCGATGTTTGAACATCGTTACTCTTGTTTTAACAAGTTTTAATATCTATCGAACTCAAATGCAACTCTAAGATCTACCGAACGGAAGGTTTAGAAAACGCCACCTTAAGTTCCAAGGTTTAGAACAAAAAAAAAAAATCGTACGGATCGGATCCGTGCCTTCCCTTCTCAGGTCCCGGATTTCTGGATCCGTGACATTGTTATAAGAAACGGATCTATAGATCCGCCATTTTCTAACAGGAAAACAGTAACCCCTGTTAGAAAGTAACGAATCTCTGGATCCGTGACATTGTTATAAGAAACGGATCTATGACCCAAAGAAAATAAAGTTAAATAACGTCGACAATTAATCATCTAAATTTATTCAAATATTAAATTAAAAAGTTTGTAACTTGGTATTTCAGTACACCTTAATCATCACTTAAATTTATCACACTACTACTTGGCTCATTCGAATTATCATGAGAATAAAAATTCTTTCCATCCTCGATTCTATCTCTAACAAGTTCAAGCCAACCCGTTGCCTCTAGCGATGCATACCTAGACCATTGCGGTGCAATAGGAGGGAGTATAGAATCTTTTTTGAGTTTAACGTTCATAAAGTGACCACCACTATATGTAATGCATGCAATTTTATAACCCTCAGAAGGTGGACCACTAAGTAAGGGTAAGAAAGTTGTCGAACAACCGTAAGACAAATGAACTAATATGCAATTGAAGCTACTCGCCACAACTATACTAGTGTACGGGTGAATGTAGAACCAATCTTCCGGACATGTAAAATTTAAGTTGTTCGCGACACTTAATGTTTGAGTGTATTCTCTTGTTCCAAACATCTCTTTGTAGAGTGTGTTACGTACCTCAAGTTCTTTTATGACATTTTTGCGAACTTGTTTCCAACCATCTTCTAATGAAAACCCAAGTCCTTTACCAACGACATGAAACCCACAATGACCATCGCCTGGCACATCTATAATGTCATCCAAGAATGGATCCATAACTGACGGAATCTGTCCTTTGTAGCTTTTAAAATTGGGTATGGTTGCTTTCGATGCTTTGGTTTCTTTGTTAACTTTACGTACTGTCTGAGTGGAGGGAACACATTCATCAACACACTTTGCATATTCGAAAGCAGATGGGTTCCTCTTAGTAGATCTTGCAGCTTCTTTTTTGCTCATTCTTCTTTGTTTCGGAGCCCCTTTGGTCTTTGTTTGTTGCAATGGCTCACACAAGTTTGTGATGACCGGAAAAGAAATTTCCCTCAACTTCTCAAGTATTGCGGTCCTCTCGGCATCACTGGATTTATCCCACATTAAATAAAGGTGCTCCATCTCATGTGATGCGCCAAGATCATTATGAATCGGCGGAGTCGGGTTAATGGATAGCTTGGTCCACTGAGGGTGAATGATGTCCTTTGGACATACCTTATCTTGATTCATCAAAGATACCATCTCATGAGCACAAGGGAGACCATAGACATACCTTAGAACACATCCGCAATTTTGAACGTTAATATCAATCCCATTTGCACGGTCGATCTCATCTACCATAAGATCTAATGCCGCGTGCGAGACATAACCACGTAGCTCTTTAAAAAAATTGGTTTGACGCCCTTCCTTCACCTTAATACGACTGTGCTCAAAAGATGTTATAATTTCACATGTCTCGGTTTCCGTCATGATATGCATAAATTCCCAGCACGTAACATAGTTACCTTCGGAGCTACATAGATATCTCTTCAATTTAGAATGAGCACCTTCCACATGATTTGTTGTAGTATTTCCCATGTGAATAACCCCGTTAGTCCATGCAGTCACAAATCTCTCTTTCAATCCCAACCAGGTATCTTGAACATAACTAACATCTTTATGATGTGTGTTTGACCAAAACTTCACTAAAGTTTCCACCGCCTCATTATAACCACTTTCAGTCTCAGCATACATGATAGCTCGAAACATTGTCATAAACACATTGAATTGTTCTTGTTTGAAATGACCTTTGACTTTGGCTACCACACACTTGTCGATGTGGAAAGTACATAGCAACCTTTGAGCATTTGGAAAGACTTCACCAATGGCGTTAATCAGTTCAAGTTCACGATCGATAATAAACACGATTTACATTGAGTTGGGAGGAAACAACGTCCGTAAACGATTAAGGGCCCATGTGTACTGATTAGTTGTCTCCCCATCCATAAATGTAAAGGCCGCGGTGAAGGATTTCAACGTAGAAGTTACCCCGACAATCTCAAGCAATGGCTTGTTAAATCGGTTGGTTTTATACGTACAATCGAGCAATAACACGGTATGGAAACTCTGTAATAATAGAATACAATCAGGATGTGCTCAAAATAGATTTGTTACCTCATCAGTGTCTTCGTTCTTTGAAAAATGGTAGACGTAATGGTGTTCCACCAACAACTTAATGAGTTGTTGCATCAGACTCCTTCCTTCTTGTTTTTCCATACGTATGTTCGCACGTGCATTGTAAATGGTTTTCAATGTTGATGTGTTATCCTTGAATTGTTCATGAATTTGAGAAAGAATTTGAGCTGGCTTCGAACCAATTTTTAATAGATGTTTCACAACAGCTTTTTCATCGGGTTTCAACTTATTCACATATGCGTGACCTAGAAGACTTTCAGCTAACTCGTGGTTATGGATTCCAGACACAACTGACACTTTCCACGTGTCATTAACCCCCGGTATTCCTTTGAGCTTGAACGGACATTGACATTTTTTTGTGCTCGATTTCCTTTTCTTTATAGGTGGTTGATGGGATTTTGGAACTAAATCCTTCTTCTCATGTGAACGAAATACTCCACTTCTTTCGCAACATAATTTTAACCGGGGTTTCTGTCCACCTCTTCTATTACCTGACCTGGAGGTCAATACTACAAACTTATGTTTTCTCCCAATTTCTTTAGCCCAACCGATTAACTCCTCTTTAGTTTGAAACACATCTTCAGTCACAAAATACTGACCAACATCAATACTAATAAATTGACACCCATCATTTGAAGGTCGATTTTCTTCTTCGGCATGGTACTCCTCTTCAATAGGAACAATATTAAGGTCCGGAATCTGTCAAAAGGTGAAAAAAACATAAAAATCACTTAAAGAAAAAAATATCTTCAGGATGGAACAGACTTAAAGAGTCCGGGATTTATCAGATAAGGACGGATCGGTATGTCCGTCTCAATCTAAAAGGTCACGGACTGTCTAGTCCGTGACATTTCATTACTAAACGGATAGTTTGATCCGTTAAAGACTAAAAAGTACCGGACTGGTTCAGTCCGTTTACGTCACCGAAGTTTCACTTTTGTTTTTTAAAAAATTCACACAACACGTATTGAAATGTATAAAAAAGGATCGGGGAATGGTTGTATACCTCATGAGAAACTTCTCCTTGCCCGGAAATAGGTGAAAGAGTTGGAATCGATGTAGTTGTTAAAATTTTAGAACTCTCTTCTTCCATGGTTAACTTCCTAATTTCTTTTCAAAAATGATATAAAGAAGCTATAAATGAGATGTAACACAGTTTAATGATGAACAAATCACCCGGATTGATTGTTTCGAATAAAAGAATAGTCGCCGGTACATGTTGGAGACGTTGCCGTCGCCGGAGAATGTTGCACTCTTTTCTAGGGTTTTGTTTTCGAAGAAAAATTGATTAGGATTCCTTTTTTGTTGGAAGAAGAAGAAGATGGAAGAAGTAAACGAAGGTGAACGTCACCCACATTAAAAACTGGTGCTTATAGAGACCTCGGGTCAAAAACCATTGACTTGAGTCAACAATATTTCTGGATGCTAACAGCTGTTTGGCCAGGTGCCTTTAGAGGCACCCTTACTTTTATTTTTGAGAGATAGGGCTGCCAAGACTAACAGCATGACATCACCACACACAAAACCTTTCTTTCTCTCTCTCATCCTTTTATTTTTGAGAAGAAGAAATGTTAGTGACTCACCACCACCATTACCATTCCACTTATCTCTTCTCTCCCATCTCACATCCCCTTCCATTACTACCCTCTTTTTCTTCTTCTAAGCTTCCTACTTCCTTCACTGTTCATGCCCGTTTAAGAACAAATCACCAACAATGGCTAGCTCAACTCCCAGAACCTACTTCTCCACCACAGGAAGAAGGACCTATCCAACTTCCACCATCATCTCCAGCAATCTTTGCCACTGATAACGACCCTTCTCCTATTCAAGTTGCCACCAGTGTTCTTCTCACAGGTGCTATCTCCATTTTTCTCTTTCGCTCTCTCAGACGACGAGCCAAACGATCCAAAGAACTGGTACTTAATTCACTCTTATCATCTTTACTTGATTACCCATGAGTTTAATTTTGATTTTAATGAAATGGGTATTGATAATTTTGTAGAGATTTAGGTCTACTGGTGCGAAGAAAACCATACAGGAAGAAGCTTTAGATAGTTTAAAAGCTATTAAGTTAACACCAGTTGATGGAGATTCTCCACCTTCAGCTGCTCAGGCATTATTGGGTGGATTAACTGCTGGTGTAATTGCTCTTGTTCTTTACAAATTTACAACCACAATTGAAGCTGCTCTTAATCGACAAACCATCTCTGATAGTTTCTCGGTTTGTTTCTTACTTACCCTTTAATTTTTATCTTAATTGCTTTCATTTGTTATTTTTAGGCAATTTGGTTAAGTGGGGTTTGCTCTGAGTTTGAAGATAAGTTTTCTTTGTGAAATTTGATTTCATGTTTATGATATTTGAACATTTGGAGATTCTATACAATTAGTGATTCATATTTAGATAATGGTTTAGTTTGGTGGTTTGGGTGTTTGCACAATCTCTTATCTCTAGCTTATCGCCTTAAAGCGCAAGATTAAGAGCCTCCCAACTGGAATTAAGATTAACGACGACTACTGCATGCCACTATAGGGGTTATGTCCCGTACAATACTTAAGAGTATACCACTTCTACGAATGGTTCGTCATGCTGCATCTCTTCCGAGACCAGGACCTTTTATCATGACTTCTGCTCGTTGCATACCCTGCTGATAGTTACGAATTGGTTGAGGAAAAGGAAACCCCAGCGACCAAGCACTCTCGCCACCAAAAGCGGAGACCGAACAATCTCCAGGTTGTCGAGGGTCTGAAAAGGAGGCGGGCACCCTCTAAGTTAACCACCCCACCCACGCCAAGGGCAGGCGAACGGGAACCGACCGAGAACCCGGACTGCTTGACTGACCCACCTTCGGGTCGGGATGGATGGAACCAATCAGAAGTGAAACTAGCCACATGTCCTGAAACATGTCCTTGGTTGAGTTAAAACTCAACAGTAGAATTTCACAAGCCTAAGACCCCAGTAGACAAGCTCAACACGCAAGAAACATATAAGGCAACAAAGACTGCACAAACACAATGTCGACGAATCCGAAGAGAAAAAGAAGTAATGAAAGACAACAAGCAAGTTCTAAACACAGCATGTCCAGATAAAAAAACAATTCATTAACCAATCGATTTCTGGGTTTCTCAACTCTCTCCCTCTCCCATATCTGTACTAGTCATTGGGTAGTCCACATGCTACACCGACGTTACCAGATATTTTACCACCCCTTGTGTACCATATATCGGATGTTCCGTACTGTTTTTGGGTGGGTGCACGATTTAGTACCCTAAATTTGGCGTACTGGAATCTTTGGCCTTAGTTAACCCAATTTCTTTGTAGAAATCTATAAGCTAAATTATTTAATAGCTGCTTAAGATTTTATGTTTATAGAATGGTTGAGGGTAGGTAAATCTATTTTGTATGCATCATACAGAGTATATCTCATCGAGGAAAATAGTAAAAAAATACCGGACCCAAGATAGTGTACCGAGGAGGTATATCCCTGACGTATCAGGTGCTCGCATGGTAGTGTATCATGTACAGGTACCCGCAGCACGTTGTGGAGAGCATTCATAGTAACATTGTGCTACACTACCCTATGGGCTACAATATGTTCATATCGTCTTTCTGAATTGACCAAAACCTTTGCTTCTTATACAACTATCTTATCAAATTGACCAAAACCAAAACCAAAAGTTCTTTTTTATCTGTTTAATCGATCTTGTTTTTCTTGTTCGCAGGTTCGGCAGATAACTATAACAGTAAGGTCAGTCTTTGGAACTCATGACTTTCATATTATAGCTGTACGAATCTAACTCGTTTACTCTCTACAGGACTATTATAAATGGGTTGTGCTACCTTGCAACATTTATTTTCGGCTTCAACTCTGTTGGTTTAATTCTGTACTCGGGCCAGCTTGCTTTCAAATTCTTTATGGATGACCCGCTAGATGAAGACAACTCAAACAAAGAGGATGGATCAACAACTCTATTGACCCAAAATACCATTGATAACGAGGAAAGTAGCAGTAGTAACAACGATCAAAGTTCAGATAGGTCCAAATAGTCGAAACTCAAAATATATGTCTGGCTACGAATGAGAGTACGTTTTTCCCCGTATCCACTTCGGTTATCCTGTTTACAAACTCTTCTTTGTGGTTTGTAATGAGAATTTAGCAATGGATTGGGAGTGCAGAGTCGATATTTCTTAACAGTGATTTAGTTTGTACTTTGTAATATATCCGAAGCATGATATACAGTTAGCAAGTTTCTGCAAGTTATTCAGTATGAAAGTTGTATTCATCTTTTAGTTGATAAAATAAAAAGTTATTTAGCTCATCTGTACTAAATTTTGATAAGTTTTGCCTTTCTTTGTAAGTTTCTAAATGTTAACTGATAAGTACTAGCATACCAGAGCCAAACGGTCCGAAGCTAGTTGAAGCAGGAAGGCTGTCTGAACTCATGTTTGAAAGCCAAAACTATAAGAGTTGCATGTGTTGGAATCGGAGCCAATTTTGGCTCGACCCGACTCGTCAAATTCAGAAACCGAACGCGCCATTGCGTTCGTCTCGTCGAGCTCTTAAATTTAGAGCAAAGAATTACTCGAATCCGATTCCGGATGAATGAGAAATTCGAGTTTGAAGTTTGGGTGAAAAAAACGGTTAAGTCAGGGTCTGAAACGTCAAACGGGACAAGTTAGATCAGGGGTCGTTTGAGCGAATACCACGCGCATCCAAATCTGGTGGGCATCTCGCGGGCACCATCTAACGATGGGCGTTCCACCCGAGTTTTTTAGCCAGATCCGACGTCCCAAGATTGAACCGACGCCAATTTCAGTTACTACTCCAGTTTAGTCCCTCCTTTCGAATGGATACATCTTTTAACCCAACAGACACTATGCACCCATTCAACTCCTATATAAACCAACCAAACCCACTCCATTTTTCAATCAATTCATTCTTTTCTCTTCTTTTCTTCTCTCCTAACAATTAGAAGTTCTGGTTTGCCAAGAATATCTAATTAAGGGAGTACTTCTAGAAGTTCTGGTTAGACTAGAATATCTAGAAAAGGAAGAAAGAAGTTTTTCATAGGTCGTCTAGAATATCAATTCAATTCATTCTCTTCTTCTCTTCCCTTCTAACAATTAGAGGTTCTGGTTAGCCTAGAATATCTAATTAAAGAAGTATTTTTCTAGAAGTTCTGGTTAGACTAGAATATCTGGAAAAAGGAAGAAAGAAGTCTCGAATGAAATTTGAATTTCCGAAGCATCTAGAAGATCGTCCGCATTAGTCAAAGAGCTCATAATACTTAAAAAGGTTCGTCCGCTTTCAGAATAAAGAAGTACCATCTTAAAACTCTGAAAGGAAAGTCGTTGTATCCCGAAGGCATACACCCTAACGTTTGGTACTGTTACGGGGGTGTAAAATGTCTTAAGGAAAGAGAATTCATTCTTGCCTCGACTACACTAACACCTATCTCGGTTAGTCCGAAAAAAGGAATATTGATAAATCATTATTTCTTAATAGTTTATCTCTCTATGAGTTAGAGAAAGGAAACTCTGTCTGAATCAAGCCGAGACAGAGAGAACTCGACTTATCGATTGATAACCAGAGGAACAACAGCATGTTCATTTCTCAAATCAAGCTCATTCTCTGAAGAGCTAACTGCTTGATATAGAGAGAGACTAGGCTTCGTTATTGCTCTGCTATCCTCGTCTCAGAGTCAACCTGAAGACAAGAAACAAGAACAACCCATTAAGTTAAAGATAGTTTTCGATGAATTTGGCGTATTAAATTGCTAAATTAACGGGAGTAGTATACAGGAAACTTGATTCTGAGAAATAATTGGTACTCCAAGAATAGGCCAGATGGGATCAAGATCACATCCAGGTAACAAACCCATCTTTTTCTATGTTCTATTATTTGCACAAACTACTTTTACGTCTTCGGTCTTCCTGTCTAGATCGTATGATGATGATGTTTCTAAAACAGTTTACAAAGATCTAAAGAGGTTTATAACAAAAGGTCTGTTGGAAACTGTCAACTGGCAGGAACAATTTTAATAGCTGCTCTCTTTCTCGTACCATGAGATAATATGACGGAAAGAATGGTTATGAAAACTGTTAGAAGATGGAGCAGAAGAATGAAAGAGATGGTGTACCTAGAGTGTAAGCTAAGTCAAAGCATGTTTAAGTATGTAGTGCTCTTAGAGAAGCCTTAAAACGTCATCATATGGCTGCCCGTAGAAGGAGCGTCTAACTACTAATGGCATGGTTGTCTGAATCCGTATTACCTAACCACTTTTTCTCTGTTAGACACACACTCTTTCTCTCTCAAAACTTGATCATCAATACTTATTCAGATTCTCAATCTTGTTTTCTTTCATGGTATCAGAGCATAGCCGAACACTAATCTCTTTCGCTCACTAATCTCTTTCGCTCTGTGAGAACGAAAAATGGTTCTTCTCTTTCATCGCCTTCCTTGATTTCGCCATCAATCTCTCCAGGTTCACATTAGAACTTTACTAATTTCATTAGAAGTGGGATGGAGCGAATCATTTTGTTGTGTGGAAAGATCAAATCACGACTAGTATGATTAGTACATATCTGACCGGCTACAGTGATGGAACAATCAAACCTCCACCTAAATTGATCTTTGAAAAAGGTAAGGTCCTAATTGCAAATCCAACCTAGGCCCGGCTGAGGCCAAAATTTCAAAAAGTTGGCCCCAATCGACGACTTCAGTCGCCCCTAACATTAGGGGCGACTGAAATCTCTCCAACATGACCGTTGGGGACCCAACTGTCATGTTGGCGGTCCTTCTCAGCCGTTGGATTTGCTCCAACGGCTAGAAATGGACCAACCCCTATAAATAGGGGTTGGAACCCATTCATCTCATCTTTCTATCTCTCTCAATTTCCATCTCTTTACTCTTTCAATTTCTTTATCTCTTTAATCTCTTTCAAATTTTTTCTATATTTCGATTGGGGCGGAGCCCCAACCAACGACTTCAGTCGCCCATAACATTAGGGGCGACTGAAGTTTCCCCAACATGACCGTTGGGGACCCAACGGTCATGTTGGAGGTCTTTCACAGCCGTTGGATTTGCTCGAACAGCTAGAAATGGGGTCAACCCTTACAAATAGGGGTTGGAACCCATTCATCTCATCACTCTCATCTTTCTTTCTCTCTCAATTTCCATCTCTCTACTCTTTCAATTTCTGTATCTCTTTCAAATCTTTTCTAAATTTTCCATTTGATATTCCTATAATGGATCCACTATATACTAACGAATTGTACGACCAAAGTCTCCTACTTCTGCTTACCCGTCGGCTCAATTAGGGGTTGATGATGATGAAGTATTTGATGATTCTTGTGTGCATGAAGGGACGACTTCAACAAAGATAACTAGACGAGAACCGTATAAGCCAGATGAAGATATTTTACTTACTAATTGTTATTTGAAAATCACACTTGACGCGTTTGTCGGAAATTGTCAAAATATAAAGTATTTTGGCGAAAAATAGCGGATGAATATAAATCTCATGCAAAGCACACCCAGGAGTTGTAAATCTCGTTTCAATGAGATAAACTTTGAATGTCAAAGTTTTATCTCTACTTTGAGACTAGTAAATAAAGTTCCAAAAAGCGGGGAAGACGAGTATGACTACGTAACTTTTCAAACTTTTTAATTCATTTATTTCTATATTTTCACTTCATAATATACACTTAAAATAAATTTTGTTTATTCCAGTTAAAATGAGCACTTGAAATGTATAAAAAAAGAATCACCAAGGAAAATGCTTTAGATTAACATGTTTACTAATTTTGATGACACACAACAAGTGGATGGCAGACATGCTAGGAGAGTCAACATCTGGCAAAAAAGATTTTAATACCAATCCATCAGAAGAAAGACCAAGTGGCCGTAAACAAGCCAAAGCAAGTGCAAGAGTTGGAGAAGATTCCACACATTCCACTGCTTCAAAATCTCCGAATGAGGGATATTGAGAAAACAGAGTAGAAGAATCTCAACGGAGAGCAACACCAGTGACAGAAGCTATACGGGTTCGACAAGAGACCCTACGAGTTCAAGGCTCTACAAGTATATAGAGAATACAAGAAAGGAAAATATGGGATGCACTTAATGACGATTGATACTAGGTCTCTCGACGAAGATGGTGCCCAAATGCTTAAGGAAGCGATTAATAAAGGGACAAGAAAAAGAACAATGACCATTTCACTTTTTTTTTTATCTTTGTAATTAGTGTAAAGGTTTAAAATTTTCCAAAGAAAACTAAAAGAAGTAAGTCAAGAGATTTGAACCTAGGATCTCTTACGCCTCAACTAAACAGGAAATCACCAAATCACCACTTTTTTACAATAAAATACTGCACTTTGTTATTAATACTATTACAGAAAAACGAAGGGAGCCAGGGGAAGCGCCCTCCATCTCAATCTGCCCGCTTTCATAAAAAACAAAAAAAAAATCTCAATCTGCCCCTGCTTATATGGCATTGCGCAAGCTCTTTAGACCTAGGTTTACCAGGTTTGGCAACTTCTCATGTCTTTGGGGTTTCAAAAAAGCTCACATGACCATTGGATGTCTCTGTATACTCTAGTCGTGAGGAAGTCTTCTACTCCATGTAGATGATATTATCTTAATTTATAGCAGACATGTGAACTTGCATTCCTTAATCTTTATTTGCTTACTGGAACCATACCACATTTGCTTATTGGAACAAAATTTCTTTTTAAGTTTTTTTTTTGAAACTTTGAATTAATATATAAAGGAGAAGAAACTAAACAATCGGGGAAGCAACTAGAGGATCTCTCGCGACATCCACGCCTCCCAGTTACAAACTATATCTATGAAAGAAAGATTAAGATACTTGGGTAGGCCTCTAGCCCACCCGAAGATTACAGCTTTTATATCATCCGCATCTAAACTCTTATTAGCATTAGCCTCTTTGAAGATCTTGTTGTTACGGTCCTTCCATATGCTCCACACTATCGCTGCCGGAATCAAGTCCCAAATATCTTTTCTGTTCTTAGGCTTCGAGATGCCTTCCCATTGCTCGAACAACTGAGGAACCGATCCAGGCATGCACCACTTGATGTTGAGGGAAGATAAAAAGTATGACCAAATATTGCTCGCGACCTTACAGTGGATGAAAATATGATCACTAGACTCTTCCTCAGCTTTACAAAGAATACACCGGTTTATGATCTGAAATCCTCTACGCCTCAACGAATCCACTGTCGGAATCCTCTCCAGCATAGTGGCCCAAAGCATAAATCCAACTCTTGGAGGGATTGCCTGCCTCCTAAATGATTTGATGAGGGTTGGATTCATGATTTGGTCACCTAAATCCAGAAGGTGGTAACAGTACCTAACTGACTGTTTCTCTTTCGCATCTAACCTCCACACTCTACTATCCTTACTGCTGCCCAACGAAACTTCCTGAAGCAGAGCCAACAGGTCCATATAGGGTTGCACCTCCCAGTCATTCAAAGATCTTCTAGTTTGGATGTCCCAAGAGTTCGATTCCACGTTGAACATCTGTTTAACTGTCGCCTCCTTGTCCCGAGCTATTGCAAAAACCTGGGGAAATAGATCCTTGAGTGGATTAGTGCTATCCAGACGTCAGACCAAAAGTGGACCTTGTCTCCGTTACCCAGCTCCCACTTAGTTAAGCTCTGGTACTTGCTCAATAAACCTTGGATGCCTTTCCATACTCCACACCCGTACGATGAATTCCTGACCTTACGAACCCAAAGTTCCGGCTTGCTCCCATACCTATCCCCGATAATCTCTCTCCATAACTTGTCTGTCTCTTGATCGAATCTCCATAGCCACTTAGTCAAGAGGGCTTGATTCATTGTCTTCAACTTCTTGACCCCAAGACCGCCACTTGCCCTTGAGGAACTTACATATTTCCAAGCAACCCAGTGAAGACGTTTGTGATCCGACTTGCCATTCCACAAAAAATTACACATTTTTTTGTCTATTTCCTTCAGCACACTCATAGGGATTGCAAACAAAGACAAGTAATATGTTGGAAGAGCTTGTACCACTGATTTCAAAAGGGTTACCTTACCTCCCCTGGACAGGACATGGCCCTTCCATGCCGCAAGCTTCTTATTGACTCTTTCTATAACCGGGTCCCAAAGAGCCTTAGCTTTGTATCTTTGCCCCAGTGGCAGTCCCAAGTAAGTCGTTGGGAGGCTACCAAGCGGGCATCCAAAGCTTTTGAGGAGTTCATGATTTCTGTTGTCTGCCCCCACCTTAGTCGCCTCATAGATATAGGATTTGTTTAAGTTTACTTACAAGCCTGAACACAACTCATACCAGATCAGAATGTCCCAAAGTTTGTTGACCTGATCCACACTTTCATCGAGGAAAAATAGAGTGTCGTCCGCAAATTGGAGATGGTTGATACGCCTGCTAGTTGCTGCCACTTGAAACCCTTTAATCCACTCCTTTTCTTCTGCTACTTGCATACAATGACTTAGCACTTCTCCGACTAGAAGGAATAAGAGAGGGGAGATTGGGTCTCCTTGCTGAATACCTCTCGAACTCTGGAATACGACAGATGGTCTGCCATTGATCAGGACCGAGAAGGTAGCCGAAGAAACACACGCATAAATCCAGGAACGCCATTTGTATCGAAAGCCCATTCTCTCCAAAATATGATAAAGGAAATCCCAATTAATCCGGTCATACGCTTTCTCTAGGTCCGCTTTGATCATGAGCCCCCTTCTATCTTCTTTCTTCTTGAATCAATCAACTCATTTGCTATCATAACGTCATCCAAAATCTGCCTACCTCCAACTAACGCCCCTTGGAACGGGGAGATAAGCTTATCCATAACTGTTGCTAGGCGCGAGGCTAAGACCTTCGAAAGTATTTTGTACATACCTCCCACTAAACTTATAGGCCTGAAGTCAGCAAACGAAGAGCTATTCTGTTTCTTAGGGATCAGAACAATAAACGTCTAGTGTAGCCTCCAATCCAATGATGCCGTCTCCGAGAATTCCTTCACTACCTCCATTAGCGCGACCTTAATAATCTCCCAGCACCTGCTATAGAAAGAAATTGGGAATCCATCCGGTCCTGGGGCCTTATCCTTTGCCAGCTCCGCAATAGCCTTGCGAACCTCTTCTTCATTTAAGTCACCCTCAATGAAACCAGCTTGCTCCTGGGATAACCGAGGGAGGCTCATTTCCTCAATACCCGGCCTCCAAAACTTAGGCTCGCAATACAAGTTACTAAAATACTTAACCGCTTCCTTCATAATATCCTCTTCCGACGTAATCGACCCGTTCTCTTGAATAATAATGCTAATTCTTTTCTGACGCGCTCTGCACTTCATAATCCTATGGAAATATGTCGTGTTTTTATCACCCGCCTTTAGCCACGTAGCCCTCGATTTCTGCCTAAGGCTGACTTCCTCGAGCCCCATTAGCTTCTCCAACTTAACCTTCATTTCCTTCCGGACCAAGAACTCTTCCTCAGACAAAGTGTGAACCTCCTCCTTCGTGTCTAAAGAATGAATTTCGACTTGCATCTTAGAGAACTCTCTTTGGAACTTACTAAACTTCTCCCTGGACCAGACTTTGAGCTTGTTCTTGACATATTGTAATTTCCTCCAAAAGGAGTTGCTAGGTGAGTTCCCTAGGGGAGCCTCGTTCCACCACAACTCTACATTAACCAAAAACTCCGAATCGCGCATCCAACGTTCTTCCAACCGAAAAGGCGGAGGATTCGAAGAGTCAAAATCCAAAAGGATTGGAGCATGATCAGAAACAGGTCTCGGTAAGATAATTTGCTCGACTTTAGGGTACTTGCATTCCCACCCACAATTGATCAGGAACCTGTCCAACACATTAAGAACCGGATTTACTTGATTATTGGACCAAGAGAATTCCATGCCCTGTTTCGGAAGGTCCATAAGGCCGTTCCGATCCACCCATTCCCCGAAATCTCTCATACTCGAAGTGATCATTTTTCCATTTTTCTTCTCGTGAAGGAAGCGAATAACATTGAAGTCGCCGCCAATGCACCAAGGACGCAGCCACTTCAATGCCACCGCATCCAAATCCTTCCAAAACTCATTTCTCTGGTTCTTCTTACAGGGGCCATAAACCCCTTTGAATACCCATTCAAAATCATCACCCTTGTTCTTGAATAAAACCGAAAGACAGTAACTAGATTTATAGACTTCCTTAGCTTCCAAAATATTAGAGTCCCATACACACAAAATACCCCCAGATGACCCTAAAGTTGGGATGGCATCCCATCCACAGACCCCATTCCCCCAGACGCTCCTAACAATAGCCTCTGTACAATCCATACATTTAGTTTCTTGGACACACAAAACAGACACTTTGAACTCGTTAACAACTTTCCTAACAGCTAACTTCTTTGCTGGGTTACCAAGACCCCTAATGTTCCAGCTGAGGAGGTTTACTGACATTTAGATGTCATTTCCCCCATGTTAGGTGCCGAGCGAGACTTCTTCATTGACGATGGTGGGTCGGACAAACCCCATACCAAGTTCTTCAGTTCTCTGCTGACCTTGTCTTCATTAGTCTTCTTACTAACAGTTGTTACCTCTTCTTCCTCTTCCTGGATTGCGATAGCCATTCCCACTTTACCTGACGAACCTAATTTGTACTCTTTACTACCTCCTGACTGCTGCTTTTTGCTCCCTTCTGGCCGCATGATGGCAAGAGGAGTTGTGTTAAGCACCTCTTCTTCCTCGCCAGCCTTCTTCTGTCTCTTATTCTTAGGACCAACTCCTTCCGCCTTCATGATCTCGACCACCTTCTCATACTCGTCCGAGCCTGAGAAACTTAATTTTTTCCCTGTCTGCATGAATTGGGCCATCCTCTCATCCTCATCTGCGCCTGCCTTACTCCTACATACCTCTGGGCTTTGATCGTCTTGCTGCTTATTGGATTCCTTGGTAGTGGGCCTAGATGTACTGGGCTTCCTATAGCTCTTAGAGATTGTTTTCTTAACTGATGGGACCCTACCCAAAGACCACAGCTTCTTTTTAGAAAAGTCATGGTGTTTGCTGGCCCGCTTGTACGAAATCGATTTGGCCCATTTATTTGTATCATTCACCATCTTAGTCAATGCCTTCACCATCTCTGGCCTGATCTCGATTCCTTTCATCTCTGGCATGGTGTTCATCTTTTTGGTGATCTCCTCTGACCTAATCTCCTTACCTACCACGCCTTTTCCTTTGCTTTTCCTTGAATCCGTACTTGGTGTCACATCAACCATGCCTTGGGTAGACTGGTTCTCCATCACCTTATCAGTAGACAGGTCTGCTTCGGAATTGCTAGCATTACTGTTTCCAGCCTGTACCTCGGGATGCGCACCACCGGATTGAGACTTCATCTTCTCCGGTTGACCTGACTGGTTTTCCGGCGAGTGAAGCACCTGAACACTTTGTCTTCTTTCCGCGATGACCTCAGTAGTGATCCAAATATGATAGCACTCTCCCTCGACCATCAGAGTCTTCCTTTCCGTGATGGAGCCATTCGGTTTCACGTCCAATGAGACACATGCATATCTCAGATTCAAGAGGTGCGATGTGTCATAACTAATCTCCACTATCTCCCCCAAATCCTCCACAAGATTGGCGAAAGTCCAATCGTTCCATAGATGGAATGGGATCCCATACATCTTAACTTCCATCAGCATGGGTGTGATAATCACAGAGTTGCAATGAGGGTTCCATTTTCTGATGTAAACCTTTTTGCCCGTGACGTCTTCTTCGAGGAACTCCAATGCCCTCAACCTGTCCGTCGGCGCTTGCGTCTTAACCAAAGCTGCTCCGTTCTTATAAGGGAGAACTTCCACTGCATCTGTTCCCATGATCCTTTTAACTGCTGCTTCAACCAAGCCAATGGTCTGATGACGATTCTCTCTCTAGGATAATCGCTGATGACCATTTCATATTGTAGATGTCTGCTATCGCCGAACTAGGGTTAGAGGAGGAAGGGATGGACGGAGAAGATGAGTGTTTTAGGGGTGGAGGATGAGGATAATGGTTAGGCTTCTCCACTGACTTAGGGTTTTTATAGCCAAAAAAGGTAGGTTTTCCTACTATATTATCCCTTCCATGCATTGGGTCATGAAACGGTTGTGGTTGGGAATTAAAGTCTTTAAACCCAGCGTGGGTATTACCTTCCCATGGTTGCTTGTGAGATCTTCTACCCTTTTCCCAAGAAATACTGTCCAGATTCTTAATACTATCCAGACTCTTAACTTTATCCGATTTCCCATTCGTCTTTACAACACTAACTTTATCTAGAATCTGGAATCTATTAGAAGTTGAAATACCTAGGCTCTGAAGAGATTTTGGAGGGAGGTTACTGCTACTATTAACGAGTAGAAACTCCTTCAAGGTTTTAGCCATGGATAACCACCCCTCTGCCTTGATACCCATGGGGATACATACAGATCTCTTCCTATTGTTTCCCTCCCCCATTCGATGTGCCCAAATGTACTCCCCTCTACCATTAGCCATTGTTTCCCATAACCACAGACTGCTCCCGTCTTTGAATCTGCTTATCTTTTTGGATATGATGTTCTTGATTCTATCAGCCGCCCTGTCCTTAAGAAAATTACTCAGGTGATCCACTCTATGATCCGGTAGGTTGATGCTCCACTCCCTAAATAACCTAATTCGGTTAAGTTGATCCTACCCCCCCCTCAATCTCGAAATCAAAAGTCTTTTGTTTTCGATTTTAACGTTAAGGTTATGCATTGCGTCCTCACTACCACTGTCGGTGGCCTGGGCGAGAGACCGGTGGACAGAAAACCTTCTCCTTCGACCGCCTGAAAGTTACCAACCGGCGCTATACCGGAAAACCAATTCCGTGCAACGGCAGTAGCGAGGGGCTGGTAACCTGGGGTTTAAAGGAATGTTTTGAGTTTGCCGGAAAGTCGTCGGAAGTCAACCGGTGTCAGAGCTTCTCTCTCCTGGTTTATAAGCAGGAAAGTGACTATACTAACTGTTATAAATTTCTTTCTAAGTTGTTAGAGTCGGTTAGACCTAACCACTTTCTCTATACTCCCCCTCTAAGAACATCTCCAATGAAAAACTCAAAAATATCTCTATTCATCCTATGTGTCAAGTTTCGATTGAGATTCTCACTCTCAGGTGGCGAAAATAGAGATCCTCAATTTTTTTGTGTCTCTAATGCAAAACTCTAAACTTATCTTATTTACTTATGTGACATAATTATTTTTGTAAATAAATAATTAGTTATTTAGAAAATCTTATATTGATTTGTTGGACAATTAAAGATATCGTAAGAGGACACTATAGAAATAGAGTGTCCTCCTGCAGTGCAACACTCAAACTCTAAATCTTAGAGTGCCACATAGAATTTTTTAAAGTTTTTCTTTAAATTTTGTCTCCTATGCAAAACTCAACATAAATCTCTAAAGTGATGTGTCAAGATTTATTTTAGAGATCCTTAAGACGACACTCTAAATTTACAGTGTCTCTTAAAGATCTCTAATTGTCACATAAGCAAATCAATTAGTTATAGGGTCATTTCTCAAATAACCCCCAACTTTGTGACCGGTTTCCTGCTTAGCTCCCTACTTTATTAAAAATATCCAGATGACCCCCTTTTTCAGTTACCGTTATAACACCGTTAACTAGTCATCACCTTCTCTCCTCCATCTCATCACCTCTCCCTGCCACCTCATCGTCTTCAACGGCGAAAGTCGCCGCCAGAAAATTTTCCGGCCGACAACCTTAAAAAAAAATCTCTCTCTCTCTAAATTTTTTTTCTTTCCTCTCTCTCTCTAGAACATATAGAGATAGAGAGCTCTGCTCATCACGAACAAACTTCTCTCTAGATATGTTCTGGAGAGAGAGAGATATATATCTGTTCATCACGAATATACCTCTCTCTAGACCTGTTCTAGAGAGAGAGGAAAGAAAAAAAAATTTAGAGAGAGAGAGGAGAATTTTTTTTTCTTTTTGTTTATGTTAAAAGGTCGCCGGCGGGAAAATTTTTGGCCGGCGACTTTCGCCGATGAAGACGATGATGAGGTGGCCAGAAGGTGAGGTGATAGAGAGAGGTGATGAGATGGAGGAGAAAAGGTGATGACTAGTTAACGATGTTATAACGGTAACTGAAAAAGGGGGTCATCTGGGTATTTTTAATAAAGTAGGGGGCTAGGCAGGAAACCGGTCATAAAGTTGGGGTCTATTTGAGAAATATTCCTTAGTTTTATACTAAAATGTAGATATTTGGAGTTTCTCTTGAGTGTTGCATTGGTGAAGGTTTTTCAATAGAGGGTCTCTAAATAGCCAAATAGGAAAGAGACCATTTTTCACACTTGACGGTTGACACATAGGATATTTTGGAGTTTTTTTTTTGAGTCTTCCATTGGAGATGCTCTTAGATATCTCTATTTATTCCACACTCGACACGTCATCTTAGAGATCCAAACAGAGTGTTGCATTGGAGAGAGTTTTTAAGAAAAAACTCCAAAAATCATATGTGACACTCAGAGTTTCTAAGATTGAGTGTTGCATTGGAGATGCTCTAAAGTAGAGAATGTTATTAAACTCTATATATGGGAAATCATCAATCGTAATGGGAAATTGATCATCAATAATTATCCATGTTCTCAATCTCCTTTTCTTTTAAAGAAAACTTTGATTTTGTGATGATAATAGTTAATTCTTCAAAACTCAAACTTTGTGGCCCCAGTTTGAGAAGGCGTGAAGCTATGCTTTCTTATGTCTCCTACTGGAGACGACATTGATATGCCAGACTAGATTGAGTACTACCAGCCATATGTGCTAGCTAAGGTTGTCTTCTATTCAAAATTCATATTTAAGAGCAACTCAAATGTGTGTGGGGGGGGGGGGGGGGGGGGGGGGGGGCTGGGGCTCCAAATTGGGGGGGGGGGGGGGGGCTGGGGCTCCCAAATTCAAATTTGGGAGCCATCCGGGAGTCCCGGGGCTGGACTCCCGGTGGGCCTGGGATCCCCATGTTCCCTGGCTCCCAAATGGGAGCCCGGGCTGAGGGGCTCCCAACCCCAAATATGGCCGTTGGGGGTCTCCCAACGGGCATATTTGGGGTGGATCCCCTAGAAAGGGGATCCACCCCACTTCTTTTTATTTTTTTTTTATTTTTGTTTTAAACTAATTTTTTTTTCAAAAAATATAAATTGTTTTAAATTTGTTTTTCCAATCATTTCTCTAATTTTTTCTTTTTTTTTAATTTTTTTCATCTTTTTAAAATTCCTTCTCTCTCTCTAACATAATATTAAATTTCAATTTTATATTTGAAATTAATAATTTATAGTTGAAAATTGAATTTAAAAGTCCGCACACGTACATTACACACGTACATAATTTAGATTTGGGAGCCCCTGTTAGGAGCCCGACGTTTGAATTGAAAAAAGTCCTGGAGCTCCTAAAAATCAAGGGCTCTCAAAACTGAGAGCCCGAGCCGCACATTGGACTTGCCCTAACCCTTTAAAATGGTCTGAGACTCAGAGTAGAGAGTAAATTAAAATCAGATGTCATCTATTGGTTTAACGAGGGTATAACCCGTGCCCGCCGGGCACGGACAGTTCTGTCATGTGGGTTAAGCGAAGTGCGTATAAGAAAATATATTTAACTTAGAATATTAAGTCAACACATGAGAAGAAGTCAATTTTAGTTTAACAAAAGTTGAATTCACAAACCCTGGTCTTAACATAAGTTCAAACATCTAAACATTCCAAAATAGAATTCAAAGCTCTTCTTCTATCGCTTCCACAATCTAAAACTTTTTGCAGAAGGTTCTTTCTCTGATAAATTTGTTGCTTGACTTTCATGTGACATTTGTTCTCTAATTCCTTCCACAACCATGATCGTACGATCTTTACCTTTGTAGATATATTTGTGTAAATATTTAATCGTCGAACTTCCTTGAGATGGACTTTGAAGATGGAACCTCAAATAGTACTTTTGCAGGAGGTATTTTCTTTGATAAATCCATGCAGTAACCGTTCGAACTAACTCCAAGTTGAGCTGAGGAGTAAGGGAACCTGATCACAAAAGCAAGAATCAGTAAGTTGAGGGGTGAAACCCCAACAAACATAAAATTGAACATCGTATTTTCCAAATACTACTTAACTCGTATCATTGAGCAAATCGGGCGAAACCTTAAAATCGAACATAACAAAGATCTCCAAATCCAACAACTCATTCAAACATAACTGGTCAAATACATATTATATGTACCTAAAACCATAATAGAACCTAAAACTAAATTTTTCGACGGGGTTGAGATCGAATATAAATATGATCATTTAGACTGTGATCCAGTTAGGACTTAGGAGTTGTTGACTGAAGGGATTTGGTGTCACAAATAAACTAACTCCAAGATTACCCTTCATAACCAAAGAACTAAAGTTATAAACTCGGTTTAAAACCAAATTGAAGACCTAGGGAGCAAACCCGAATTCAAAACTATAGACAAAAAAGATTGAGAACCTAGGGCAATAAAAAAAAATATCTACCGAGATGCCTCTAACACTATTCTCAACAATAAAACCAAGACATAGCAAGAAATTCAACCAAGCATTTCTTCAAACAACTTATATACATTTTAAAGGGATCTAAGAACAAAAGCAAACCCAAAGAGAAAGAAGTCAGACACTTCTCCTTTCTGTTTAGGCCTTGTAAATTGCTAAATTGCATTAAAATGGGCAAAATTTTTCATATATGTTGTTTCCATTGCATTTTATATGAAGGTAAAACTACAGTGAGCAAACTTCGAGTAATGTTCAGTTTAATTGGACATAAGCTAGAGAGAAGGATAAACCTACATTGAACAAACCTTGAGATAGATTAGAAAATGATAAATCATTGAGCTAGTAGATAACTTACTTGAGATCTAAGTTGGTCTCTGATAGCTCTTCATTTTCGACGATTTTGATTCCTGGATGAACTGAAACATCGAAGCAAACACCAAATTTTAGAGGATAGATGAGATACTAATATCCTTATTGATTCATCTTCTCGAAGAGATGCCCATTAAGCATTTTTTCTTCTAAACATTTAGCTAAGCATTTTTTTCTTCTAAACATTTAGCTAAGCATTTTTTTCTTTTAAACAATTAGCGAAGCATTTTTTTTCTTTTCACAGAGATGTCACTATATAGAATGACAAAATTTTTACCTGCGAAAGTGGCAATGAAAGTGGAAGTCGCATTGAACCTTAACATGCAAAGAATTCACCAAAACTGTAGAGTCAAAGAGGCAAAAAATTTTAGCAAACTGTATAGGGAGAGAAGTGACAAAATTTAAGCACGGTACAATATAAACTTTTTAAAAAGAAAGATAACCAAATTAAATTTGTCGAACACATTACGTGTGAGTAAGCATTTATATCAGTTCATCACATTCCACTGTTGTGGTTATATTGTTTTTCCAATTATTGTTTAACATAATTACGATAACAATGTTGAATCATACAAATCTAATATATGTGTAATATTAAGTGCTTAGTAAATAAGAGGTGAACCACTACCACAACAAAGAGTTTTTAACCATTAAAAAGTTATGCACAAACCGAGTATAGTGTAAGCAACTAAATTTCATTCAGAACATTTATTGAACAGTTCCATAAAAAAACACCCATTGTATGATTTGATAGAAGAACACCATAAACAAAGACATAATAGCAAATATCATTACCCTTAGCCATACCATTGATATGTTCTTGTGGACCTCATACAATTTCATTTTCTTTTATTTCACAACCATCTAAATTCAGTATCTACTTGCTTCTTTCATGGCGTTATATCTTCATTTTTCTACGCTAAAATCCTTTAAATTTCATGGCCTTAGCTATAATCAGCAACTCTACTACAATAACTAAATGGCTGTTTCGGATAACTCAAAACTTGAAATAGGGTTAGCTTTTAATGTTGTCAATGCTTCAAAAATGATAAACGCAACAACTTCAGTTCCATGTCTCAGAGTTAATAATGGCTTTGTCTAGGTTATGCGGGAAGGTATTTATGTTAGGTTTTCAGCCTATACTCGACATAATCGCTTATAACTGAATTTTCAGCCTATACTCGACATAATCGCTTATAACTGAATTATACTTTACAACATTTGTAACCAACTTCTTTGTCAAGCATTATATCGAACAGGATGAAGGTTTTACTCATATCACCATCTTTACAATAGTCCCTCTTTGAAATATATACCCAATTAATTAGAGTTGTATAAGTGAACTCATTGGCCACTGAACTCACCTTTCCCATATCAAAGAACAACCTGTTAGTTTTTTCAGTATTGGAGAAATACCCACTCCTTCAATAAGTGTCATAAAAAAGAACAAAAATGTGAAGAGAATGAGACCTAAACAGAAGATGTCTTTGTACTGACACCTAAAAGCAGATAAAAGAAAAAAAAAATGAATTCATCATTCAATACATATTTGTTGAATAAGCTTCTTATTAAGTTGACTACTAAAATGCCCATCAATTAAGGGAGATGTTCAATTTTGATTCTATAGTAAGGCCGAAATGAAACACTCACGTATAAAATTTAAAAAGATGGCCTTTCATACTTAGAAGTTGCATTAAGTAGATTCAACCATAAAATTCAGTGGATCAACTATGATAAAATAACCTAACCACTTGAAGTTAATCCAAATACATATAAAAAATGATTAATCATCAAAACCCTAATTGTGCTATGAACATGAAGTATGTTAATAACCACTCAGATAGACAAAAACAAAGCAAGATCAGTCGAAGCACTTACATAAGCAAAACTTCTTCTCCTTTGCCCGTGCTCAACTCCTTTTTGGTAAAACATATCAATCATCTGATCTTGGAGTTGTAAATACTATTTTACTAACTGTTGAAATACCCAAATGTTCATAATCAGATTCATAGTCAAATTAGTGAAGTTCATCATCAATAAGGAAACAAAAATTCAATTAAATTAGGGGTGCTAAACATTTAGAAAGATATAAATAATGAGGAGGAATATGAAGTTCTTCTCGGAAATCAATTTAACCATGAGAATTATTTTTTTTCTTGCAAGACAATGAAGTGGTGTTAGCCAGCGAATAAGCTGTCATACGGTATCTCGAAAATCTATATTTGGAAGTGGTGTTAGCCAGCAAATAAACGGGTTACACCCTAGTTTATACAAACTCGAAGGTAAGACTTCAGAGACTTAGCCAACTATTATCAATCTAGAAGCTACTCTTAAGCAATAAACTACAACTATTATCAATCTAAAAGCTACTCAAATAACACATATTAAAAATCACATGAAAACCAAAATGGAAAACTGTGGAATTAATTGGTACTAACAAAATCAACAAAACCTGGACTGCTACACCTGAGGAAGAAAATAAAAATCAAAACTCAAAGTTTCTGAAACAAAATCAAAACCCTAGATAGAGACTTAAAACAAAATCACAACCCTAGATGATGTACTATATTACTTGAAAACTGAAAAACAAAATCAAAACCCTAGATGATGTACTATATTAATTGAAAATCTAAAAACAAAATAAAAACCCTAGAGAGAGGGAGAGAGAAAGAGATACTTTCTAGGAAGGGTTACCCGCGAAGAAGATGAGAGAAGCAGAGGCCGAGACCCACAACTTTTGTGCGAGAAAGATGAGGGAGAAACCGTGAAGAGGAAAGAGTGAAAGACAGAGAGCTAGAGAGAGAGTGCGTTAGGGCGGGAATGTGTTTGGGGTGGGTGAGGTTGAAAAAAAAAAGCATCTTCCAAATTAAATCTGAACCGTCCAAGACAAATCCGTGGGGATAAATCCTAGCCATTAAGTGAGGAGGGTATATTCTAAAAAGATACCCTCCTCTTTTATTATATAGATATTAAGTGCTTAGTAAATAAGAGGTGAACCACTACTACAACAAAGAGTTTTTAACCATTAAAAAGTTATGCACAAACCGAGTATAGTGTAAGCAACTAAATTTCATTCAGAACATTTATTGAACAGTTCCATAAAAAACACCCATTGTATGATTTGATAGAAGAACACCATAAACAAAGACATAATAGCAAATATCATTACCCTTAGCCATACCATTGATATGTTCTTGTGGACCTCATACAATTTCATTTTCTTTTATTTCACAACCATCTAAATTCAGTATCTACTTGCTTCTTTCATGGCGTTATATCTTCATTTTTCTACGCTAAAATCCTTTAAATTTCATGGCCTTAGCTTAAATCTCATAATCAGCAACTCTACTACAATAACTAAATGGCTGTTTCGGATAACTCAAAACTTGAAATAGGGTTAGCTTTTAATGTTGTCAATGCTTCAAAAATGATAAACGCAACAACTTCAGTTCCATGTCTCAGAGTTAATAATGGCTTTGTCTAGGTTATGCGGGAAGGTATTTATGTTAGGTTTTCAGCCTATACTCGACATAATCGCTTATAACTGAATTTTCAGCCTATACTCGACATAATCGCTTATAACTGAATTATACTTTACAACATTTGTAACCAACTTCTTTGTCAAGCATTCTATCGAACAGGATGAAGGTTTTACTCATATCACCATCTTTACAATAGTCCCTCTTTGAAATATATACCCAATTAATTAGAGTTGTATAAGTGAACTCATTGGCCACTGAACTCACCTTTCCCATATCAAAGAACAACCTGTTAATTTTTTCAGTATTGGAGAAATACCCACTCCTTCAATAAGTGACATAAAAAAGAACAAAAATGTGAAGAGAATGAGACCTAAACAGAAGATGTCTTTGTAAAGACACCTAAAAGCAGATAAAAGAAAAAAAAATGAATTCATCATTCAATACATATTTGTTGAATAAGCTTCTTATTAAGTTGACTACTAAAATGCCCATCAATTAAGGGAGATGTTCAATTTTGATTCTATAGTAAGGCCGAAATGAAACACTCACGTATAAAATTTAAAAAGATGGCCTTTCATACTTAGAAGTTGCATTAAGTAGATTCAACCATAAAATTCAGTGGATCAACTATGATAAAATAACCTAACCACTTGAAGTTAATCCAAATACATATAAAAAATGATTAATCATCAAAACCCTAATTGTGCTATGAACATGAAGTATGTTAATAACCACTCAGATAGACAAAAACAAAGCAAGATCAGTCGAAGCACTTACATAAGCAAAACTTCTTCTCCTTTGCCCGTGCTCAACTCCTTTTTGGTAAAACATATCAATCATCTGATCTTGGAGTTGTAAATACTATTTTACTAACTGTTGAAATACCCAAATGTTCATAATCAGATTCATAGTCAAATTAGTGAAGTTCATCATCAATAAGGAAACAAAAATTCAATTAAATTAGGGGTGCTAAACATTTAGAAAGATATAAATAATGAGGAGGAATATGAAGTTCTTCTCGGAAATCAATTTAACCATGAGAATTATTTTTTTTCTTGCAAGACAATGAAGTGGTGTTAGCCAGCGAATAAGCTGTCATACGGTATCTCGAAAATCTATATTTGGAAGTGGTGTTAGCCAGCAAATAAACGGGTTACACCCTAGTTTATACAAACTCGAAGGTAAGACTTCAGAGACTTAGCCAACTATTATCAATCTAGAAGCTACTCTTAAGCAATAAACTACAACTATTATCAATCTAAAAGCTACTCAAATAACACATATTAAAAATCACATGAAAACCAAAATGGAAAACTGTGGAATTAATTGGTACTAACAAAATCAACAAAACCTGGACTGCTACACCTGAGGAAGAAAATAAAAATCAAAACTCAAAGTTTCTGAAACAAAATCAAAACCCTAGATAGAGACTTAAAACAAAATCACAACCCTAGATGATGTACTATATTACTTGAAAACTGAAAAACAAAATCAAAACCCTAGATGATGTACTATATTAATTGAAAATCTAAAAACAAAATAAAAACCCTAGAGAGAGGGAGAGAGAAAGAGATACTTTCTAGGAAGGGTTACCCGCGAAGAAGATGAGAGAAGCAGAGGCCGAGACCCACAACTTTTGTGCGAGAAAGATGAGGGAGAAACCGTGAAGAGGAAAGAGTAAAAGACAGAGAGCTAGAGAGAGAGTGCGTTAGGGCGGGAATGTGTTTGGGGTGGGTGAGGTTGAAAAAAAAAAGCATCTTCCAAATTAAATCTGAACCGTCCAAGACAAATCCGTGGGGATAAATCCTAGCCATTAAGTGAGGAGGGTATATTCTAAAAAGATACCCTCCTCTTTTATTATATAGATATTAAGTGCTTAGTAAATAAGAGGTGAACCACTACTACAACAAAGAGTTTTTAACCATTAAAAAGTTATGCACAAACCGAGTATAGTGTAAGCAACTAAATTTCATTCAGAACATTTATTGAACAGTTCCATAAAAAACACCCATTGTATGATTTGATAGAAGAACACCATAAACAAAGACATAATAGCAAATATCATTACCCTTAGCCATACCATTGATATGTTCTTGTGGACCTCATACAATTTCATTTTCTTTTATTTCACAACCATCTAAATTCAGTATCTACTTGCTTCTTTCATGGCGTTATATCTTCATTTTTCTACGCTAAAATCCTTTAAATTTCATGGCCTTAGCTTAAATCTCATAATCAGCAACTCTACTACAATAACTAAATGGCTGTTTCGGATAACTCAAAACTTGAAATAGGGTTAGCTTTTAATGTTGTCAATGCTTCAAAAATGATAAACGCAACAACTTCAGTTCCATGTCTCAGAGTTAATAATGGCTTTGTCTAGGTTATGCGGGAAGGTATTTATGTTAGGTTTTCAGCCTATACTCGACATAATCGCTTATAACTGAATTTTCAGCCTATACTCGACATAATCGCTTATAACTGAATTATACTTTACAACATTTGTAACCAACTTCTTTGTCAAGCATTCTATCGAACAGGATGAAGGTTTTACTCATATCACCATCTTTACAATAGTCCCTCTTCGAAATATATACCCAATTAATTAGAGTTGTATAAGTGAACTCATTGGCCACTGAACTCACCTTTCCCATATCAAAGAACAACCTGTTAATTTTTTCAGTATTGGAGAAATACCCACTCCTTCAATAAGTGACATAAAAAAGAACAAAAATGTGAAGAGAATGAGACCTAAACAGAAGATGTCTTTGTAAAGACACCTAAAAGCAGATAAAAGAAAAAAAAAATGAATTCATCATTCAATACATATTTGTTGAATAAGCTTCTTATTAAGTTGACTACTAAAATGCCCATCAATTAAGGGAGATGTTCAATTTTGATTCTATAGTAAGGCCGAAATGAAACACTCACGTATAAAATTTAAAAAGATGGCCTTTCATACTTAGAAGTTGCATTAAGTAGATTCAACCATAAAATTCAGTGGATCAACTATGATAAAATAACCTAACCACTTGAAGTTAATCCAAATACATATAAAAAATGATTAATCATCAAAACCCTAATTGTGCTATGAACATGAAGTATGTTAATAACCACTCAGATAGACAAAAACAAAGCAAGATCAGTCGAAGCACTTACATAAGCAAAACTTCTTCTCCTTTGCCCGTGCTCAACTCCTTTTTGGTAAAACATATCAATCATCTGATCTTGGAGTTGTAAATACTATTTTACTAACTGTTGAAATACCCAAATGTTCATAATCAGATTCATAGTCAAATTAGTGAAGTTCATCATCAATAAGGAAACAAAAATTCAATTAAATTAGGGGTGCTAAACATTTAGAAAGATATAAATAATGAGGAGGAATATGAAGTTCTTCTCGGAAATCAATTTAACCATGAGAATTATTTTTTTTCTTGCAAGACAATGAAGTGGTGTTAGCCAGCGAATAAGCTGTCATACGGTATCTCGAAAATCTATATTTGGAAGTGGTGTTAGCCAGCAAATAAACGGGTTACACCCTAGTTTATACAAACTCGAAGGTAAGACTTCAGAGACTTAGCCAACTATTATCAATCTAGAAGCTACTCTTAAGCAATAAACTACAACTATTATCAATCTAAAAGCTACTCAAATAACACATATTAAAAATCACATGAAAACCAAAATGGAAAACTGTGGAATTAATTGGTACTAACAAAATCAACAAAACCTGGACTGCTACACCTGAGGAAGAAAATAAAAATCAAAACTCAAAGTTTCTGAAACAAAATCAAAACCCTAGATAGAGACTTAAAACAAAATCACAACCCTAGATGATGTACTATATTACTTGAAAACTGAAAAACAAAATCAAAACCCTAAATGATGTACTATATTAATTGAAAATCTAAAAACAAAATAAAAACCCTAGAGAGAGGGAGAGAGAAAGAGATACTTTCTAGGAAGGGTTACCCGCGAAGAAGATGAGAGAAGCAGAGGCCGAGACCCACAACTTTTGTGCGAGAAAGATGAGGGAGAAACCGTGAAGAGGAAAGAGTGAAAGACAGAGAGCTAGAGAGAGAGTGCGTTAGGGCGGGAATGTGTTTTGGGTGGGTGAGGTTGAAAAAAAAAAAAAGCATCTTCCAAATTAAATCTGAACCGTCCAAGACAAATCCGTGGGGATAAATCCTAGCCATTAAGTGAGGAGGGTATATTCTAAAAAGATACCCTCCTCTTTTATTATATAGACGAGAGTGTAACCCGTGCCCCTAGGGCACGGACAGTATTTTCGAACGATACGCGAGAACTTGTATTTTTGTCTTTCAGATTGAGGTTGTACTGGAGTTTTGAAGCTTCTTTGTTCCACTCCTTGATTTTTTCTCCTTCAGATTTTGAAACTTTAAATGGAACACTTAATCATGCCATGTCCTGCTTTTCTAGCAAAAATAAATCAATTGACAACGACTTCGTTTTGCTCATCCTTATCCTCATAATTGATAACAAATATACGCAAAAAAAAGTATGTTGTTCTATATAAATCCCCGAATAAGATAGAATACTCTAATGGTGACACTCAGCACAACAATCAATAGCAATTCAATTTTAGCATAGAACGTAAAATCAACACATTAGAAAAACTCAATTTAGCGTAACGTAATTCGGTTTTACAAATCCACAAAAACTTAGTAGCACAAAATAATCTCTAATTGAATTCAAAATAAAAGCTACGTTTGAAAATAGTTTTAAAATATTAAGTTCAAACATATAATCCCTGCAAAAAAAATAGTTCAAACATATAACATTCCAAATTAGAAGAAAAAACTCTTTGAATCTCATTTGTCGCTTTTACAACCACAATTAGGCGATCTTCTGGAAGAGGTTCCCTTGACAAACCTTTCTTTATTCCTTCTACCACCAGAGTTGTACAATCTTCACCTTTGTAGATAACTTTGTGAAGATATTTAATTGTTGAACTTCGCTAAGATAAACACTGAACACCAGTGGGTACTTTCGCATGAGGTTGTTTCTTTAATAAATTCATTCAATAATCGCTCGAACAAACCTTAAGTTGAGTTGATGAGTAAAAGAACCCAATCACAAACGCAAAAATCAGTAATTTATCATAAATGCAAGATTTAATAAACTTAGAGTTGTAATGAACGATGAACTCACACTAACTAATTTGACACCAAGTATACTTACAATCAGTTTCACATTTGCAATAGTATGGAGTATTCTCGAAAATGTTACTCACAGGTACATTGGAGCTTTATTTGCCTGTAACAGAAAGTGAATTAACCATTTAGAGAAAAAAATTTAGTGATTGAAAGATAATTTGAAGATGGGTTATCTTCTACTATCTCCTACTACTAAAGCCACTTGTTTTGGCACTAATAACACTAAGATGTATTAGTAGCTCACAAATATAAACATGAACATGAAACAAATGAAGACTAATCAAAAGAAAGAGTAAAGAGTTTAATCTAACAAAACCGATAGATTATCAAGGAAAACCTAAATGACAATCCATCACATCTGTCTCTGCCTTATTGTCGGTGTAAAATTGAGCTAATAGTAGTGCAGACTATACATGTTTCTCCTTTAGGTTGACTTATCAAACAAAACTAAAAGGAAAGTAAACAAATAGTCTAGGTAAAGAGAAGGGTAGACGAACCTTGCAACTGAATTTGAAGAAAACAGCAAGAGGGGAAGGATGATAGCCAATTTGTAAAATTAGGGTTTCGATCAAGGAAGTATTCATTGAGCATTTACAGCACCTAAGGTCCTAAACAAAGTTAAGAAGCTTAGTCATAAATCTCAAATTCTTCTTCATCAATTGAAGAATCTATGAACTCCAAATAAACCTAAATGCATGAAATTATATCAAATTTGATAAGTGGCGTATGAGAAGAGTTACGAACCTGTCCAGTAGAAGCACAACAAAGAACCAAAAGTTGAACTTCATAGAAGTAGGAAAACCCCTAGTTTTCAAGCTTCCAACTTTGGAACCCTAATTAGAAGCTTTAAAATTCCAGCAGAGTCGGATTCATATAAAACTTGGGGGTTTAAGATCGAAACCCTAAATAAATCAATAAACATTCATAATATATACCATATCGAAACCCTAAGTGGTTCGGCTAAGAATTTCAGCAAAGACTATAAGAAACAATGTCTGAGTTATGTTCGGCAGGATAGTTGGCATCGAGTTATTTGTAAGGCAAGAAATAACGAAGTTATCAGAAAAAAATACATAGACTCTCAACCCATTTGAAACAAATAGAGTCCATACAAAGGACAACTTTGACGGACTCAGGAACTTACTTTATCTTCCGTCAATATCGGCAGAAATCTGACTTTATATAACTGACATGATCAAGCAAAAAGAACAAATCTAAATAAGAAGACAAATAACCATTGTCAAACCCTAATATGGAAAAGATAAGAAAGCCTAACATAAATTCCTACCAAAAAGCTAATTTTGTTTCAACTCATAGATAACACAAAATCGATTTGCTATGAAATCCAATCCTATATTCGTTTTTGTGTGAGTATGTGTGAGAGAGTGAGACGAATTGAGAGCAAACCCCTAAAACTCAAAATTACCTTGATTGTATTTTTATTCCTCATGAACCCATTATCACCGTCTATATTTACAGAGAGTTTCGATAATTCAATGCAAAATACACATACAACTTTACCTACTCTAGCGCTCTAAATATTGCCCTAAGCAGAAGAAGAAGAAGACTGAAACAAATTAAAAGTTAAAAGTAAATCAAGGCCCTAACTATTCATCTATATAATAAAAGAGGAGGGTATCTTTTTAGAATATACCCTCCTCACTTAATGGCTAGGATTTATCCCCACACATTTGTCTTGGACGGTTCAGATTTAATTGGGAAGATGTTTTTTTTCAACCTCACCCACCCCAAACACATTCCCGCCCAAACACACTCTCTCTCATCTTCACTTCACGGTCTCTCCCTCCCTCATCTCTGCCTCTTTCATCTCCCTCAGCATATGATCATCTCATGGTCTCTCTCACCACAACCAGTGCACCATCGATCTCTTTCCATGTCTCTCTTCCTATCTCTCTTTCCATGTACCTCAAATCAATTTAGGGTTTCATAATGGAAATACATGAGAAAATCTTGAAGCAAAAGAAAATCACGGAACCCCTCTCACCTCCCAGTAAATCAATAGAAATACAAAAGACCACCAGGTATCTCTTTCTCTCTGTCGATCTCTTTCCACCTTTCTCTTTGTATCTCTTGCACACACAAAAACTCGATTTAGGGCTTCATATTTTATTATCTAAAACAATTTATGTTTATGGTTAAATTTCTTTTTAGATTTCTGGAAAGAATAACTCGATTTAGGGCTGAAATCTATATAACAAAAGAGTACCCGAAATCAATTTAGGGTTCATATTTTAGGGTTTCATATATATGATCCCATGTTCATTACCTAGAGTACCTGAAATCAATTTAGGGATTCTGATTTTCCTATGATGATTTATTTTCATTCATCATTCTGTTCATTCCTATGCTTTTGGCATTCTTAATTTTATAATTTGATTAGGATTTCAAGGGCAGAACATATACTGATTCAGTATAGTGGATTGAGTCGACACCAGGTATCTCATCCTCTCATGTTCTTTCTCATCATCACCATACACCAGGTATCTCTTTCTCTGTCCGTCTCTCTCTGTGTATCTCACACATACACACACTAAAATTCGACTATAGGGTTTTATATTCTTTCTCATCACTAGACACCATGTATCTATTTTTATATTCTTTATTATCCACAATAAATTTAGGGTTTTGTATTTACAGCCGCAAGATCATATGATTGGTATGTTTTACCAAAAAGGGGTTGAGCATTAGCAAAGGAGAAGAAGTTTTGCTCATGTAAGTGCCCTTCATTTATATGAATTTTGTGAAGTTGTTTCTACTTGATTTTGCTTTGTTTTTGTCTATCTCATTTATCTCTCAAGAATATGTTGCCGAAGATTTTAAGCAAGTTTTTTTGTGGCAGAATCAGTTTTCTACTTCAAAGATTTTTGATGTTTTTGTACTTTGGCTTTTTGATCCTCCATATAGTTTTTCAATCGTAACCAATTAAAGTGGAAGTTTATTTGTGCGTGGTAAGTGTCGAAAATGTCAATCGTCTGTTTCTATAACTTAGTGTTGTCTCATCACTCGCTGTCTCTCTCTCTCTCTCACGCACAGTCCATCTCATGGTTTGAAGAATCATTTTATTTTAGCGTAGCTTGCTGCAAATTTTGTTTACCCAGAGTTTTGCTCCGATTTGTTTTAGTTTTTTATGAATAGTTAAAGCAACTCAATCTATTTTAGTTTACCCTGCTGCAAATTTTGTTGACGGTGTTAGTAAGATGTCATTTGATTCATGTTGATTGATGAATAGTTAGGGCCTTGATTTACTTTTAACTTTTAATTTGTTTCAGTCTTCTTCTTCTTCTGCTTAGGGCAATATTTAGAGCGCTAGAGTAGGTAAAGTTGTATGTGTATTTTGCATTGAATTATCGAAACTCTCTGTAAATATAGACGGTGATAATGGGTTCATGAGGGATAAAAATACAATCAAGGTAATTTTGAGTTTTAGGGGTTTGCTCTCAATTCGTCTCACTCTCTCACACATACTCACACAAAAACGAATATAGGATTGGATTTCATAGCAAATCGATTTTGTGTTATCTATGAGTTGAAACAAAATTAGCTTTTTGGTAGGAATTTATGTTAGGCTTTCTTATCTTTTCCATATTAGGGTTTGACAATGGTTATTTGTCTTCTTATTTAGATTTGTTCTTTTTGCTTGATCATGTCAGTTATATAAAGTCAGATTTCTGCCGATATTGACGGAAGATAAAGTAAGTTCCTGAGTCCGTCAAAGTTGTCCTTTGTATGGACTCTATTTGTTTCAAATGGGTTGAGAGTCTATGTATTTTTTTCTGATAACTTCGTTATTTCTTGCCTTACAAATAACTCGATGCCAACTATCCTGCCGAACATAACTCAGACATTGTTTCTTATAGTCTTTGCTGAAATTCTTAGCCGAACCACTTAGGGTTTCGATATGGTATATATTATGAATGTTTATTGATTTATTTAGGGTTTCGATCTTAAACCCCCAAGTTTTATATGAATCCGACTCTGCTGGAATTTTAAAGCTTCTAATTAGGGTTCCAAAGTTGGAAGCTTGAAAACTAGGGGTTTTCCTACTTCTATGAAGTTCAACTTTTGGTTCTTTGTTGTGCTTCTACTGGACAGGTTCGTAACTCTTCTCATACGCCACTTATCAAATTTGATATAATTTCATGCATTTAGGTTTATTTGGAGTTCATAGATTCTTCAATTGATGAAGAAGAATTTGAGATTTATGACTAAGCTTCTTAACTTTGTTTAGGACCTTAGGTGCTGTAAATGCTCAATGAATACTTCCTTGATCGAAACCCTAATTTTACAAATTGGCTATCATCCTTCCCCTCTTGCTGTTTTCTTCAAATTCAGTTGCAAGGTTCGTCTACCCTTCTCTTTACCTAGACTATTTGTTTACTTTCCTTTTAGTTTTGTTTGATAAGTCAACCTAAAGGAGAAACATGTATAGTCTGCACTACTATTAGCTCAATTTTACACCGACAATAAGGCAGAGACAGATGTGATGGATTGTCATTTAGGTTTTCCTTGATAATCTATCGGTTTTGTTAGATTAAACTCTTTACTCTTTCTTTTGATTAGTCTTCATTTGTTTCATGTTCATGTTTATATTTGTGAGCTACTAATACATCTTAGTGTTATTAGTGCCAAAACAAGTGGCTTTAGTAGTAGGAGATAGTAGAAGATAACCCATCTTCAAATTATCTTTCAATCACTAAATTTTTTTCTCTAAATGGTTAATTCACTTTCTGTTACAGGCAAATAAAGCTCCAATGTACCTGTGAGTAACATTTTCGAGAATACTCCATACTATTGCAAATGTGAAACTGATTGTAAGTATACTTGGTGTCAAATTAGTTAGTGTGAGTTCATCGTTCATTACAACTCTAAGTTTATTAAATCTTGCATTTATGATAAATTACTGATTTTTGCGTTTGTGATTGGGTTCTTTTACTCATCAACTCAACTTAAGGTTTGTTCGAGCGATTATTGAATGAATTTATTAAAGAAACAACCTCATGCGAAAGTACCCACTGGTGTTCAGTGTTTATCTTAGCGAAGTTCAACAATTAAATATCTTCACAAAGTTATCTACAAAGGTGAAGATTGTACAACTCTGGTGGTAGAAGGAATAAAGAAAGGTTTGTCAAGGGAACCTCTTCCAGAAGATCGCCTAATTGTGGTTGTAAAAGCGACAAATGAGATTCAAAGAGTTTTTTCTTCTAATTTGGAATGTTATATGTTTGAACTATTTTTTTTGCAGGGATTATATGTTTGAACTTAATATTTTAAAACTATTTTCAAACGTAGCTTTTATTTTGAATTCAATTAGAGATTATTTTGTGCTACTAAGTTTTTGTGGATTTGTAAAACCGAATTGCGTTACGCTAAATTGAGTTTTTCTAATGTGTTGATTTTACGTTCTATGCTAAAATTGAATTGCTATTGATTGTTGTGCTGAGTGTCACCATTAGAGTATTCTATCTTATTCGGGGATTTATATAGAACAACATACTTTTTTTTGCGTATATTTGTTATCAATTATGAGGATAAGGATGAGCAAAACGAAGTCGTTGTCAATTGATTTATTTTTGCTAGAAAAGCAGGACATGGCATGATTAAGTGTTCCATTTAAAGTTTCAAAATCTGAAGGAGAAAAAATCAAGGAGTGGAACAAAGAAGCTTCAAAACTCCAGTACAACCTCAATCTGAAAGACAAAAATACAAGTTCTCGCGTATCGTTCGAAAATACTGTCCGTGCCCTAGGGGCACGGGTTACACCCTCGTCAATCAACATGAATCAAATGACATCTTACTAACACCGTCAACAAAATTTGCAGCAGGGTAAACTAAAATAGATTGAGTTGCTTTAACTATTCATAAAAAACTAAAACAAATCGGAGCAAAACTCTGGGTAAACAAAATTTGCAGCAAGCTAAGCTAAAATAAAATGATTCTTCAAACCATGAGATGGACTGTGCGTGAGAGAGAGAGAGAGACAGCGAGTGATGAGACAACACTAAGTTATAGAAACAGACGATTGACATTTTCGACACTTACCACGCACAAATAAACTTCCACTTTAATTAGTTACGATTGAAAAACTATATGGAGGATCAAAAAGCCAAAGTACAAAAACATCAAAAATCTTTGAAGTAGAAAACTGATTCTGCCACAAAAAAACTTGCTTAAAATCTTCGGCAACATATTCTTGAGAGATAAATGAGATAGACAAAAACAAAGCAAAATCAAGTAGAAACAACTTCACAAAATTCATATAAATGAAGGGCACTTACATGAGCAAAACTTCTTCTCCTTTGCTAATGCTCAACCCCTTTTTGG
The DNA here is from genome assembly GCF_041429995.1 of Eschscholzia californica. NCBI lineage: Eukaryota > Viridiplantae > Streptophyta > Magnoliopsida > Ranunculales > Papaveraceae > Eschscholzia > Eschscholzia californica. The sequence continues at coordinate 24,182,184 of NW_028238309.1, read as the reverse complement.
TAAAACATACCAATCATATGATCTTGCGGCTGTAAATACAAAACCCTAAATTTATTGTGGATAATAAAGAATATAAAAATAGATACATGGTGTCTAGTGATGAGAAAGAATATAAAACCCTATAGTCGAATTTTAGTGTGTGTATGTGTGAGATACACAGAGAGAGACGGACAGAGAAAGAGATACCTGGTGTATGGTGATGATGAGAAAGAACATGAGAGGATGAGATACCTGGTGTCGACTCAATCCACTATACTGAATCAGTATATGTTCTGCCCTTGAAATCCTAATCAAATTATAAAATTAAGAATGCCAAAAGCATAGGAATGAACAGAATGATGAATGAAAATAAATCATCATAGGAAAATCAGAATCCCTAAATTGATTTCAGGTACTCTAGGTAATGAACATGGGATCATATATATGAAACCCTAAAATATGAACCCTAAATTGATTTCGGGTACTCTTTTGTTATATAGATTTCAGCCCTAAATCGAGTTATTCTTTCCAGAAATCTAAAAAGAAATTTAACCATAAACATAAATTGTTTTAGATAATAAAATATGAAGCCCTAAATCGAGTTTTTGTGTGTGCAAGAGATACAAAGAGAAAGGTGGAAAGAGATCGACAGAGAGAAAGAGATACCTGGTGGTCTTTTGTATTTCTATTGATTTACTGGGAGGTGAGAGGGGTTCCGTGATTTTCTTTTGCTTCAAGATTTTCTCATGTATTTCCATTATGAAACCCTAAATTGATTTGAGGTACATGGAAAGAGAGATAGGAAGAGAGACATGGAAAGAGATCGATGGTGCACTGGTTGTGGTGAGAGAGACCATGAGATGATCATATGCTGAGGGAGATGAAAGAGGCAGAGATGAGGGAGGGAGAGACCGTGAAGTGAAGATGAGAGAGAGTGTGTTTGGGCGGGAATGTGTTTGGGGTGGGTGAGGTTGAAAAAAAACATCTTCCCAATTAAATCTGAACCGTCCAAGACAAATGTGTGGGGATAAATCCTAGCCATTAAGTGAGGAGGGTATATTCTAAAAAGATACCCTCCTCTTTTATTATATAGATAGTATACCCATTAACTAATTTTTGTTGGTAATTAACCTCATTATTAATTATTTTCATTAGTCAATATTCTAATGGCTGGTTTATGTGGTGACAGTTTTTTCCTTTAGAATATGGGTATAGAGTGATGAGTGATCTTAGGCATGTGGTTGGCAGAGTGCCATGGATCCGATTCTCTTTGAATTTTCCTTTGTCAGGTTGACCTTCCCTTTCAAATGAAATTTAGGTTTTCTTCTTAAATCTAAACTTTGATGAATAAATAATCCACAATGACACAAAGGTTTGGACATAACCAATGCATACAAGAGAATAATCCAAGTACATATTATGTTAATATAACCGTGGTACATTTATAGTGGGCTGCATGCACAGCCTAGTATGGATTTACATTTTATTGTTCTGTTAGTAAAGTTCCTATAGTTTAATCAGATATTTGCGTACAAGTAATTACAGTTGTTTCAGGTGGATTTGGAGACCCGTCTTTGTAACTTTTTATGTATTCCCATTTAAATTAAGACAAACTAAACAAATCAAATATAATCTGAAGTCTGATTTATTACGAATCAAAATTTATTAAAAATTTAAAAGATGTGAAACTCATTTTGATTGAAGAAATAACACATGCCCTTTTACTTGAAAGACCAACATTCGTATCATACCCCTTCCCGAATATAAAAAGACCAGAAGAAATGTATTATCACAATCAAATCTCCCACTCATAAAAAAAAAAAAAAACACTAAAATCTACCACGAACGGGAAAAGGAAAAGCAAAAGCACTTCGTGTGGGTCTGATTAAAAGTTCCACTAGATCCCAAAAGCTTACAAAAAGGCACAAATAATAGTCTCTCTTTAATAATAAGGTACCTGCCAAAAGATGAGAAAACACTGATATTATTAAGAATGGAGCTCAAGTGTCCTATGACGCCAAAGGTGAAAAAGGGACTCACACTTGCTACGTAATGACTCAGCTTGCTGGTCATTCTATTTTCATTGATCTGAGTCAATCTGAATAGCCTTTTCCAAAATTAAGTTCTTTATATAGATTCTATTTTTCACAAAAAAAATGTTCTTTTCGATTCACTATTTCTACTTTGTTAGATAAGTTAAAATTCAGAGTCCCCTTTCCCTGATAAGAAAACTAAAGCAGCGGGGCATAGTGTCATTTTCCAAACTAAAGTGGTACTGTGGTAGTAATTCTCGGACGTGGGGGTAGATTAAAAAGAAGATGTCAGAGACTGATTCAAGTGCAAATGAACTTATAATTGTAAGAACTAAAAGATTAAGAGTTGTTTGGTTTCTTTAACTTCGTTCTTTCACCAACCTGCTTGGCTTCTTACTCTTGAGTTCTTTTCTTTTTTGATGAGTAAAAGCAGAGAAAATCATTATAATAACGGATTTGTTCAATAGAGTGACCAATTCGACAATTCTTGAACAATCATCATATATAAAACTTCAGCTCACTCATTTGATTCTACACATCAGTCAATCAAAGAATTTTTGGTGTCGTTCTAGTTACGTATATTGAGGACAACTCTGATAGAGGTACACCCTAGTTGACCGTCCATCTTATCATTTTGAATAGGACAATGGGCATTATCGTTTTTTACCCACCCTTTCGGAAAGTTAAAAAGACAATATTGCGTTTTGTTCTATTATCCATGTATGATGACAAATGAGAAAGTCACGGTAGTGTACTTTGGACATTTTAGAGTTGAAGAGGTGAACGTAAAACAATTTTTTGAATCAGGTAGGATTGCACTTTTTCTCTTAATCAATGGGGAATTACAAAATATATGAAGCCAACAGGTAACATGAAATGTTGGAATTAGGCCTACCAGGGTTGCATCTTCAATCAATTCTGTTCTCCATGTTATCAAACATGATTTTTAATGCAATTTTGGATGTTTGCCTAAGTACTTTCTGATGTGTCCATGCTATGTCTTGTTAGTTGAGAATTTGGCGTTAGGGGTTCAACATTTGGGGCCAAAAAGTATCTCAGGACCCAATGAGAACCATTATCTATCAGTTCCAAATCCAGACAGTACATATCCAATTGATTCTGAGCACAAAACCAAATCTCAATTGGACTACTCTTTCTCTTATTTAATTGGTACTCTAAAAAAATTTTGTATTCATCCTATTTGTCGAGTTTCAGTTGAGATTCTCACTCTTAATTAGGTGTCGAAAATAGAGATCCTCAATTCTTGTATGTCAATGCTAAACTCTAAACTTGTTTTTTCACTTGCATGGTATGGTTATTTTTGTAAAAAAAAATAAGAGTTATTTCTTTTTGGGCCCCTTACTTTGTGACAAGCTTCCTTTTTGGTTTCCTGTCTTCCGTAAATTTAAATTTGACCCCCATTTGTTAACGCCGTCAATTAACTTTAGTGGTTAATTTTTTTTGTTTCCATAATTGCCCTTGTTATAAAAGTGGTTTCTTGAACTCAAATTTGGCCCCCTTTTAAATATGGAGTGATCCAAAAAAATTTCAACTTATTTAAAAAAAACTAGCCGACAAAATTCCCCCCCCCCCCCCCCCGGCGGAGCTTTAGAGAGAGAGAGAGAAAGGAAATAGAGAGAACGGAGAGATAGAAGAAAAAAAAAATTTGATGCTCGCCGAAATTTTTTGACCAGTTGTCGACCATCGTCGGAGAAGATGATGAGGTGGCGATATAGTGATGACGTGGAATAGAAAGGGGATGAGATGGAGGTGAGAGAAGTGTCTTTAATGTTTTTTAAACAAATTTCACTTTGGCCCCCTATTTTTTTAAATAAGTTGAACTTTTTTTGAATCAACCCATATTTAAAATGGGCCAAATTTGAATTTAAAACACTTTTATAATAAGGGAAATCGTAGAAACAGAAAAAATTAACCACTAAAGTAAATTGACGGTGTTAACAAAAGGAGATAATTTGAATTTACGAAAAAACCAAAAAAGAAGCTGGTCATAAAGTGGGGGACCAAAAAGGAAATAACTGAAAAATTGATTAGTTATTTTAGAAATATATGAAGACTTGATTTCTATTGGTTGAAATTCAAATATTGATGAGTTAGATAATTAGCTAGAGATATCTCTATTCCACCCTCGACACATCATCTTTGAGATCTTAGTTGAGTTTTGCATTGAAGATGGTTTTTTAGAAAAACTTAAAAAATCCTATGTGGCACTCCGAATTTCTAAGATCGGATTTTGCATTGGAGATGCTCTAACGGCCTAACCAATCAGTAGAATCCGCTACCCTTCTAATCTATTTCTACAACAATAACACAATAAAATGATTTTCTATTTAAACTAGAAAAAGCTAATAATTTATAGTCTTAACATTGTTGTTTCTCGTAAATTCAAACTAGATGATCATTAAAAAAATTCTTTCTCAAAATTTAGAGAAACACGAAACATATTGATGTTTGAAATTATGATTTTTCAACCGAAATTTATTTCTATTTGAACCAAGTTTCTCTTTGACATACAGACTTTTAAATCCACTTTTCAAACATAAGTTAGTTTCTATTTAAAAATAATAATAGTAAAAGAATAAGAGATGAGGAAAAGAAAGTCGAGTTGCCTCTTTCCTTAAGACAGTGAAACCCGAGTAATAGTACCAAAACATGATTGGTGTTTGTCTCTCCGGATACAAGGGTTGTACCTTTCAGTTGACAATTAGTAAAATCTCTGAGAGCGTGCGAACTTTGAATAAGTAGTAATAACAACTGACGAACTGACTTTTTAAGATCCTAAATACTTTCGTAACTACGAATGCTAATAAAAAAAATTAATGTATTGTTTGTTGGATTCTGATTTGTATTTATATGAGTATTTGGCAACACTCCGAAAGGGTGTCTACACAAAAATGGATACTTCGCAACAATCAGACTTGACTGTTGGCTATCGGGTGCGATCTAGACCGTTAGACTCAATGGGTCTCTCTTGATCCAACGTCCCAAATACAAACCGTTAGATCCTCAAGAGCTTTATCCTAGGAGGTGCCCGGCATCTTGATCGCATGATCTCTCTAATATGCTCCTCATCTAACCGCAGTTGGATTAGATCTTAGGTTTGACAAAAAAAGTGTTTAAATCGCTTCTCGCAACGGTGCAAAGTGCGCCACTAAAGCGCCCTAAATGCTCATGCCACGCGTGGTTGCCAGTTTGCGTGGTCTGAACCACGCAAAACACCTTATCTTTTCAAAGAATCTGCCCTTAACACGGAGAAGACTTTATATAAGGAAGTAAGACTTGTTTTATATCTTAGATGTGGGACTAACTCTAAAATACGTTTTCTAAAAGTAATTTGTTAATAACTCATTCATACAGAATTATATTTGGACCAACTTTATGCCTAAACTCAAGAGCTCAAAAAGAAGATTCCAACTAGACGTTGGGCTCCTGGCTTCGATAAGTATAGGTCCTTCAAAATTAGGAAACAACGGTCAAACTAATGTTTAATTAAGATTCGTTTCCAACAGATGTTCGATTGTTTTTTGTTGTATTAAGGGCATCTATCTTCCATTGGCTTGTACAACTGTCTAAGTAATATTTAACATGTACGTATATCTAACTAATTCTTCTTTGTAACTAACCTGGTCCATAATTTTTCTAGTTCCTTTTGAGGGATTTAGTTTAATTGAGGGTCTCTTATCTTTCATTGAATTGTTCATATGACTATATTTTAATTTAATTTTTTCTAGTTCCTTGTGGGGGATTATAGTAAGTGGGGTATTTCAATCTGATTGTATTTATTTTAGGATTGAAAGTCATGAGTTTGAAGGATGAATATTGATGATGTCGGAAAGTGATTTTCCTGGATGTTAACCTAAATGTCGATCCTCTTTACCTTACCGGTGAATTGGTTGTTTTATCGGTTTAACTAGGTAGAAAAAAACCCTGCAAAAATAGAGAAAATCGCTCTGACGCTGATGGGTCATGAAAGTGATTTTCCTGGATGTTAGTTCGTTTCGGGTCTTTATTATAATAAAATGGTTGATTTTCTTGATTAGGTGTGTTTTGTGGAGTTAGGTGTAAAAATGGTTAAAAACGAGGGCTAGTTTTGGAAGTCCAGGGTCTTAATTGAGAAAACCCTAAAATATCCGGTTGACTAGTGGCGGCTAGGGTTTGGCTGGGATCTCAGATGCTAGGATATAGCCGGATGCATGGGGTAAAGTTGCAGCGCACACAGGAGCCGTCGGATTTCGATAAGACACGGATCTGGAGTGACGGGAAGCTGCCACGCGTTCAGGAGCACGAAGCTTAAACTGCTTCGGGTACATGGAATATGGAATAAAGCACGGGATGCACAGGAGCCGTCGGATCTGAAGAACGCGGTAGCGGACGACCAAGATTAAAAGATGGGCTCGGGATTCACGAGGTTAAGTTGCAACGGGCTACACAGAAGCATCAACCGTCGATCTGGGACACGCGGAGAAGAACGGTCAAGATTAAAACGTTGAAGTGGGGCTACCGGGTTAAGTTACAGCGCGTCATACTGAATCAGGCCTATAAGGGCCATTTCGCTGCTTAGCGTGAATACGGGAATTGGATACACCGGTCCCTAGAGCGCGCCACGTGTCTTCTTATATCCCGCGTGCCCGAATTTCTACCGAATATATCCCACCTGGTCAACAGTATTTGACCCAACTTTGACCTTGATTTATTTCTCCATCCGGACTCCGATTTGACTTCCGTTTTCTCCTACGAACTCGTCTCGACCTCTACTTTTCAACCACGCACTGACCTTGGCCAAATTACCAGATTGTCCTTGACTCCAGATGACCAAAATACCCTTTATGCATCTTTTCCTCGTTTTTAACCATTTTTTACACCTAACTCCACAAAACACACCTAATCAAGAAAATCAACCATTTTATTATAATAAAGACCTGAAACGAACTAACTCGACTAAATTAAACGACTTAGATGGGACATTTTCATCGAATATATGAGATGAAATGTGATGAATTCGTGATTATGTTTAATATGATTTGATGTTTTGATTATGAGTTGATGTTCATTTGATTCGATTATCGTTTTGATCATAATTTCATGTGTCTTGTCATGCATTTCACATAGTTAGGCGACTAGAAGACGATTTCGACGACTCGGGATTAACCGATTTAGGACGTTTATTTGACTAAGTATAATTTCCGGATATACGTAGTACTTATAGACATCACCTTAAGAGTCGAACATCGCTTGTATTTGACACATTAAATCGGACAATACATAGTTGTAGATTTATCATTATGGATTCCCGGATTTCGATACATGAACTCTCGTATTCGGATACTCTTGAAGCATGATTTGAATGTGATGATTGGCTTATTATTTGTTTACATGTGAGTTTAATTGTCTTCGTCTAGTTTTATAAACTAGAAGCCTCGATCTTAATCGTCTAATTGACATGAAGTTCGATAATGTGTACTTAGTTGATAATCGATACTTAGTGACGTTTGATCGATTACACTTAATTGGACATATTATGCTTATTAGTGTCATACTTGTTCATTCTCAATCCATTAGATAGTGTGTGTAAGTTTGATAGTCGATGCCTATTGATTGTCATTTCATGTTGATTCTATAACCTTATTGTCATTCATGTATTATAATTAGATATTTCATGCTTTTATTGAATTATTAGATGAGATATGCCTTTTAGATCTTGAATGATAGTGTAGGAAATTAGTTTTATATGATAGTCAATCATACATTCTTGATTTTGAATTGTGTTATTAAAGAATATCTTCCGAAATCTAAATAGTTCATTATGTTAGATTTCGAGTTATATATGACACCTAGGATTGTCAATGTGGGTGAAGTTAATTACATTTTCATGCAAATAAATACATAGTATTTGTCATTGTCAATCTTGTGGATCGAAGTATCCGTCTCACTTAACTTTTGCCCGAATCAACTCTTGCCGTCTCCCGACTCTTGTTCCTCCGACTCTTCTCTCGAATCTCTCTCGCCCGTTTTACTTAGATAGTTTAGCTAGTTTATTTGTTTTCACTGTTTCTCCTCAATCAATCATTTAAAACCCCAACTTTTATCTTAGTTTCTTTTCCGTTTTGTCTAAGTTAAGCTAATAACACTAAATCGACGGACAAGACCCTTCGGTATCCGAACTACCCTCCTATCCTTGGATCGACCCCGGCTTTGCCGGGTTACTACTTGATCCCTATACTTGGGGAATAGACCTATTTTGGGCCAACAGACGCCCATGTCAGTGGGATATTTTTGCAGTTTTAATTAAGAATAATTCAAAGATTTTGAGTCTGGAAGATGACCTTCGATTCTTTTGGGGCAAACCTGATATGCTTATATTGGTTTTGGAAGACCAAGGCAAAGCACAACTGAAATAATGCGGTAATAAGGCATTGATTGTGATGATTGCAACGTGGGTATGGTTGTTTAGAAGATAATATCCCACGAGTGTGAATCTTTTGACACTGACAGATCTTCCGACATATAACAGTTCGTGTATGAAAAGTGTATCTTTGGCTCTGTTTGACCTTCCACGTCATTGTTTTTTTGAAGATTTGAGCTCGAAAAAACTGATCTTAATTTAGCTCACCTCCTTACTTTGTGCCTCCGGCCAGGGCAAGCCCAGGTTACGAAGTTGACTCAGAACCACCTCCCCTCTTACCTTGAGGCAGAGTAAGGCCCAAGGTGCCGATTTTACTTCTACACACCTCCTTCCACTGTTTCGAGACCAAACAAGAATTCTTACCATAGTTGGTTTAGATTCACCTTTTTGCTTGCCTCTATGCCAACGCAAGGCCCAATGTGTCTAGGATGTTCGTGCCGCCCTCTCATGTCAAGGTTTGGTGGCAGAGTTCTGTCAGGTAAACCCCCTTGATGGCTTTGACGTGAGTGTACTAACTTGTAATTTTGGTCAATTTGTTGACTTCTTGACTTGGTAAAATGTGACAAATATTTTGTCCAACAGAAGTCCCCCCACTACTTAGCCGAAAGAAGATACGTTAAGGAGTAGAAGAACTTGTAGTTGCATACCTTCCAGGGTTGGTCGCATAATTTCACATTATTAATTTTAAAGAGAAAATGTTTACTTAATTCCGAGTAGTGAGTTACGCTCTACTTTATCGTCGTGTCCTCTGTTTGCAAAGTATCATGATCGTCATAGCTCAGAGTTGCCCGAATCAAGCCTTTGATATCTCTAATGGAACGATATAGTCTTTTCGAAGCCGCATTAATTTTGAAAGCACTGGAGTGCTTCACGATCTTTTTGGTAACTTAACAACTCTTCTCAATACCACATGTTTTTTGCCATGTTTCCTAATCTTAGCAGTCGATCTGACCGTCGAGATTCGTCCTCATCATTACATTTATAAGCGTCTTCCTGGTTTTTTGCTTTCCCTTATTTACACGCATAAGAAACCTTGTCTTTTTCCTTTTGCTGAGGCTTTATGTCAGGTAACTTTCGTCGTACTCTTGAATATTGGCTTTTTGACACTCCCTTGGTTCCCTCCCCAAGTTATTCCAATCAAGTTTCTTCTTTTTCTTGTCATAGTTGACCTATTTCTTCTTTTTCTTGTCACAATTAACCTAGTACTCATTTTTTGGATGAGTCTTATCTTGCTGTTAGTGGATTTATTCTTCAATCTTGTTTGGTTTAGGTAGGTAAGTACCAGTCACAACGTCTTTCCCTATGATCTTAGAGTTACCACTGATGATAGATAATACGTCTTACCCATCCAAACTATTATTGTCTAAGACGCTCGCCTCACTATTCCCCAACCACTACCATTACCGTGATCGTTTTTGTCCCCGAACCCTATGTTTCAATTCCTTCTCCATCTTCTTCGTTGATTGAATTTCCTCTAACTGAGCTTTCATCTTCGGCCTATTCTCTGTCAGGACTTCTTTCCATTCCTCTATATCCAAAAATCAATAGGTTCACTTTCATTCGAGATGTTGGCCACCTCCTTCATCCATTGGTAGTTTTCTTCTTTCCTGATGAATTGTTGCACCCTCTCTATTAGCTCTGCCAGGGTATCTAGTTCCTTGTCAGAGATGTCCCTGATGACATCATCCTGCCTGAGGCCTCTCAACAGGGCGGCGAAAGCAACCTTTGGCTCCAGGTCGGGGACCTGCACCATGAGGTTGCAGAATCTCTGGCAATAAATTGTTAGGGTCTTGTTTTTTCCTTGAACCACGTTGAACAACTCGTCGGTCTTTATCTTGATTGTGGTGCTTCCTTAGAAGGCGCCACAGAAGACCTGGGCGAGTTGTCCAAAAGATTTGATTGATCCCGGGGCTAGCACTTGGTACCATGCCTGGGCTGGTCCTGTTAAGATTGTAGAGGAGACTATGCACCATATGTTCCGATTGGTCGTGTATAAGTTCATTACTGCAGTGTAGTTGTTGATGAACACCACCGGGTCTTCCATGCTGGTACTGATCTAGTGCTGGGCAATTGAAGTTCTTCGGCTTCTCAGATTCTAATATCTCTCGGCAGAGAGGGGGTTGATGGATTACTGCTTTCCCCCACAATCTCTCATTCTCTCTTTCTCGAGTTAGCTCTGCTACCTGATGTATGGGCACATTGCAGACGGTCGGGTCGTCCGTGCATCCTTTGCCAACCCCCTTCTTTTTAGGGATGTACGGTCGGTTGGGGTCTATTGCTTCGTATTCCTCCAGGATGTTCTCCAAATGCATCTGGTCGCCGGGTTGTAAATTCAGATTTCCAGAAGAGAATGCATTACCGGGTGAGAAAAGTCTCCGCGCGTATCTCCTGATTACTTATTCTTTCTCTTTGGGTGCCACGACTTTCCCCGGCCACCTCTGCTTTGCAGAGGCTTTCCTCAACGTGTTTCACCTCCTCATCCCTTTAGAGGTAGTCATCCTTGGCTTGTTCTAGCTCGGCCTGAGCTCGACTGAGTTGCGGAGCCAGTGTGGTGACCCACGTGGGGTGTGCTCGCCTGAAGACATGTTTGCCTGAGGGACTCAGGGAACTAGTTAGTCTGAAAAGTTTGATAAATAAGATTCGGGTTACCGAAATTGATGGTTTTGCTGGAGAGATGCCTTCCTTCTGGCGCCAAATGCTGATGTCAAAAATTGGCCTTCCATCCTATCAGCATGAAACAGGGAGTTGATGCATGACAACCTCCGTTAAGTTGATTGTTTTGTTAAGTCAAGACAGACTGTAGCTGTTCAATCTGCTTCCGGCTCTGGTTCTCTGCTTCTCCTGCTCCTTGTTCCTTGCTCCTGCTCTTGCTCCTTGCTCCTGTTCGTCTGATCCCGAGGGGGAAAACCTGCAAATGGTTCGAAAACCGCTCTGACGCTCAAGCCAGCCAGGGTGCTCTTTGCAGTAAAAGAATGAATATATATTGATCCTTTTGGGGGCGAGTTATGAGAACTTTGAGTTTCTTGTGATCTTTTTTGGGGTAAAGAGATGGTGTCCTCTGAAGGATGATGTGAGGGGCCTTTTATAGGCGATGTTAGGCCGACTGTGATTAGTGGCGGTGGTGAGGCGGTTGCCGTCAAACTGAAGGGAAAGTTTCCTCTCTTGAGTATCTAGGATTTCTGTCAGAGTCTATCCCGGATGTTTGATAATTGAAAGTTCATAAGTTCAAGGATTCTCCGTAGATATCTTGTCGGTGTGATAGACTCTAAAGGAGAAGTTTTCTCCTTTAGATACATGGAATCCAAACTGGCTTAAACACTTCGACATGTGTAGCCGACTAAGATATTTCTAGAAGTTTCGAGATTAAGTCGGTAGGTTGCTTGGAGCTGCTGCCTGGCCAGTTCTGGGCGTAATACACCGGCCGAACCTGTGTGGACCCCCCTCACTCATTTGAAGACCCCAGGGCTGATCTGTCCGTGACAAGGGCGTCTTGCAAGGCTGGTTTCTTCTGGCCGACCTCCCAGTTAGGGAAACATTCAGTGACCATCAGGAGCTCAGCGGTCCTACTACCTTAAGTCGGCTTGACCCTATAGACTTAAAGTCTGATCTTGACTCTTTAGACGTTAGTCAACGTCTGGACTTTTTATGCATCATCAGATACCATCTTAATATTTTTAATTAAATAGAGGGTTAGGAAGGAAGATGGTCACAAAATTGGAGGCTATTTGAAAAATAACCCTAAATTAAATTTCCATACCCGGAGTAAACCAAAACACTTCTCGAAAAAAAAAAATAGAGTAAGCCACAACACTAGTCTTTCATCAAAAAAAAAAAGCCACAACACTAGTGAAAGAAATCATTAAAAGAAGGATGTACACAATTACCAACAACCCTAAAATACACAACCTAAACCACTCTCTCTCCACTTTATAACTCTCATCTTCTCTTTCTAAATTTAATTTCTCTGCACAAAACACGGTTCCATCGCTTCCGAAAAAACAGTTTCCCGTACAGACTCTATTCAGATGAGAGTTCGATTTATCCGAATCTAATTGTTCGGTTTAATGCTTTTTTATTTATTCAGATGAGTCAGAAAGCATCACGATTCAGACAAACATTCTCATCTGACTGAGATAGTTTAGAAGCCAATACCAGTTGCCCCAACGCCAAGTGATTGAGGCTCAAGTTTCATATCCCTCCAACAACAAGCTTCTGGCGCCAGCTTAGCTGAAGATCTCATCGGCTCTGACTTACACCTCGTCAGTACTAATGGCTCGTAAACCAATAATTTCTTCGCCTTTGTTGCTTCTTCCGCCACCACTGGCGACGATTTATCAGGTGTCGCCACCACCATCGGTGGGGCCGCTGGTTGTTCCTGTCGAGGTGAAGGTTTAGAGCAAGACCGACGTGGTGTTTGATTCTTGCTATGATGAGATGGAAGTGGAGGACGGCCAGGATTTGAATCTGTACTTAATCTTCTTTTTAAATCATCTCCACCGTTGCTTAATCTTCTCTTCGATTCATCTCCGGCGTTGCTTAATCTTCTCTTTGATTCATCTTTAGCGTTACTTAATCTTTTCTTTGGTTCATCTCCACCGTCCTTTTGAATGGCTTTTCTTTCAGGTCGATATCTGATGAAATCAGTACTACATACCCAAGTTTCTTTTGAAACTTCCATTGATAATTTTGGTTCACACATCATTAGTAATAAACAATCAGGTAATAAATTATCTGTTCTTGATTTCTCTTCTGGGTTTTTTGGATTATTGATTTTCTCTTTTGTAGTTGTAGAAATTTCTTCTTGGATTTGAATTGTTTCTCTCTCTAGTATTTGGGTAGTTTCTCTTTCTCTCTCTTGATTTTCTGATATACCAACAACTTCTGTTGAATCTTCAATTCTTTCTCCAAAATCTGTCATTGGTACTAGTTCTTCTTCTTCTGAATGGAATGAGGTTCTAGCAGAAGAAACACTAACTCTTCTAGAAGAAAAGCTTACTCTTCTACTTTCTACTCTCTCTTCAGTTACTTCCATTACTACCCTTTCTCTCTCTAGAATTTCTTTCATTTTTGGTGCCTCTTCTTCTTCTTCTTTAAGAAATTCACCTAAAGAAAACTCATTTCTAATTCTCTCTTCTTCCCTTTGTTGCATATCAACTACTACTTCTGCAATTTCTGGATTTCCTGCTATTTTCTCTTCTTCTTCTTCCTTCTCTGGGTCTTCTTTGATTTCCTTCTTCTTTCCTGGGCTTCCCCAAATTCTTTCATCTTCTACCTTTTCTTCTTCTTCTTCTTCATCTTCTGCTAGTACTACTTCAAAATTTTCAACCTTGTAATATTCACCATCTTCAACTTCTACTGCATCTTGCTTTTCTTCTTCTTCATCTTCATCTTCTTTATTGGCTATAGGAGATTCCCAAAATCGATTGGCAAGAGCAGACATCCTTAAAGGCTCAGATCTACATCTCATTAACAATAAAGCATTTCTAGGTGGAATACATATACTTACCCTTCTTTCTTCTTCTTCTTCTTCTTCTTCTTCCAACATAGATTTATTTGTAGAAATTCTTCTCTTTTCTTCAGAGATCTGCATCTCAATTTCACCAACAATTTCTCTTTTCTCTCTTCTCATTCCTTCTTCTCTCACTAACTCCATATCTCTCCTCTCATTACCTTCTTCATTTTCTTCCATACTTGTCACTACCCATTTAGCAAAAATTGCTCTACAAGAACTAGAATTAGAATCTGAAACAAAAGTATTTTCCCCATTTCTTATCTTCCTCTCATTTTTCCCTTTTTCTCCTCTCCAACATGAAGGTTTACATGGTAATAAACAACTAAACTCAGCTCCAAAAGCTCTTAAAGCTTCACAAATTGATAATGGAAGATGAACCCATCTCTGATTTCTATGAGGTAAACACTCTTGTTGTTGTTGTTGTTGTTGATGATGTAAAATCCCTTCTTGGATCTGCTCTGTTTTTCTAAAACTAACTTCACCTCTTCTACTTTTTGATCTTCTTCTCATTTTTTGACCTTGTTTTTTTGTTTTAACTCTAACTTGACCAATACAAGTAACTTTTGGTGATGAAGGTTCAGCTGTTTCAAAAGATGATCCTTTTTTCTTATTACTTCCTGTTGGAAACATTGGTGAAGCTTGACCTGAACTTTTCATACTTCGATTTTTACTTCTTAATCTTCTTGTTATTGAAGATGATAATGATAAAGATGGCTCTTTAAATCTCTCTGTTCTTCCTGGACTACGAATTGATTTTGAAGAAGAAATTTTCATTGATGAAGAATTTCTTGAAGTAAAACAGATGAATAGTTCACTTCCACTTCTATGATGATCAGATTCCATCTTCTTTTTAATCTTCGTCCATTACCCACCAAAACAAGTATTAAACAAAAATGGGTTTTATTTATAATGAGCTATGGTTGTAGATTTGCAGAGCTATTCTTCTACCACCAGATGCAAGATTGAAGAGTGAGAAAGTAGAGAGAGAAATAAGTGGTTTTGGGTTTTAGTGAGAACCCAAGAAAAGGACGAAATTCATTGATTTTAGTCAACAAAATCAAGAAACTGATTAGCTGGGTCAAAATTACAGATGGCATTCTCATGTTAGGCAGCTGGTTCGATTTGGTCCATCTGAGCTGGCAAATAACCGGTATTAATATTTAGATGCTATTATATAGAACCTTTTATTTACTCAATCACACTATTGAACATAACTAACCACTAATAGTGGATTAGGACATTGAGCTTGCTGCAATGAGTCACTATCTCCCCTTTCACCATCAGCATTTTGAGAACACCCTCAATAAAATTATCTTGCAATTTTTATTTTTATTTTGTTGGAAGAAAAATGGTCTTGCAATTACAAACAATTATTCTACACTCTCTTCCACTTGCTATTTATGAAATTCAAATTTGTTAATAATGTGACGGTTAGATTTATAAATTTTAAAAGCAAAATGTTACTAAAGAAGAGAAAGTATAACAAAATATAATTCTGTAGCAACTCGAAGTAGCAGAAAAGACAATGAAATACCTAGAATATTGTTAAATTTCATTACTATTGAGTTGACTCTATATCGGTCTCTTAAACGACAATGAAATAAAGGTCCACTACTTCTTGATGTGTTGGTTGGACATTCACATTGCAACATATAGGTCTCAGATTCGATCAAATGAAAGTGCAAATTCAAGATTTATTTAACTTTGATATGAATAAAGTATAGGTAGGTTAGATAGACTTTTGGCCCCTTACGATGATGCTCTTTAACGGCAAATGTATATGGTCTTTAGGGGCTCAAATATAATGTTTGTTCAATTCTAAATGTAGATGTATTTTGTATAGTCTCTTTGTGATGTATTCATGTTTTGTAATGATTTAGTGTGGCTTTATTTTGTATTTTATTGTAAGTCAGTAACGGTTGTTATTTTTTTTTTTGTTGAAACTAGCCTTTCATTAATTAATAAAAGCGTTATTACAATATTTATCAACTAAAATACAAGGAACATTTTTCCACTTTTTACTTCTATTCTTCTTTCTAGCCCATTTAGGTAACTTGTCTGCTTGCAGATTGAGTTCTCTCCTAGTATATTTGAATTGAACCACCTCGAAATTCCTTCTGATTTCACGACTTTTCCGGATGTGGATCAGAGATTGTCATTGGACTGAATGCTTTTTATCGTTGATGTGCTTGATCAGATTGATGTTGTCGCTTTCAAAGATAATTGACTTTAGATTTTGTTCTTTCGCCCATTCCAATCCGAATAATATAGTCATTGCTTCACTTTCTTCACTGTTTCTCGCCCTTGATGTTTTCACTTGAGCTTCGATGAATTTAGATTCTGTATTGTGTGCAATTAAGCTGATTCCCACATTGGATATTACAGTTATAAAGGATGCATCAACATTAATTTCTATGAATTGATTAGCAGGAGGTTGCCATTTTTCATTGGATTTTTGTTTGTTTTTCTCAGTGATTTTGTTGTTTCTAGGAAAAGATGTAATCATTTTTATGATTTTATTCAGATCATTTATTTCATGCTGAAAGCAATGGTCACATCTAACTTTTCATAAAATCCAAAGGATACTCGCAAAGTGAATATCCTCACTGGTGTAACAGTGATTGGGATCGTCTTCCCAAGAGAATATCCAATCGGAGATAGAAGTAATGTTCTCCGAAATGATATTAAAATGAAACCAAACGTTTTTAGCAAGAACACAGTGTAGAAGGGTAATGTTCAATGGTTTCGATATTAATACAATTTGGGCAATTCATGTTATTATCGATGTATTTACCAATTCTTCCTCTTACAGAAAGAGCTTTAGTACAGATTTTTAAGATGAAGATTTTTATGCGCGGAACAGTGGGAAGAGACCAGATGAATTTCCAGTTTTGAGAGATAGGTTCCTGAGTGATATTGTTGGTGCTAAGGTGATAGTACATCGATTTAACAGTGAATTTGCCTGATTTGGTGAGCTTCCATTTGAGCTGATCTTTGCCTTCGCTATTCACAGGGATAGTTGTTGCATCAAACTGGGCGTTGAGGATCTCATCATTCCAGTTGTTGTTAGTGATAAGTTGGGCGACCTTGTTCAGGCTGGAGTGATTGTTGTTATGCATGGGACTATTGATTTCTGGGATCCAATTACCCTCCCAGATATTAATGTCATTGCCAGATTGCACTTCCCTGGTGGCTAAGTCTTCAATGAGGTTGTAATGTTTCCTAATGGTCTTCCAACTCCAGGAGCGATGGGGCTTCGCTGGACCAGGTTTATCTGAGAACGGAAAATATTTAGCTTTGAGTAGTTTACCCCATGCAGTTTCTTCTTCAGTTTTGGGCCTCCATGCCAGTTTAGTAAGAAATGCGGTGTTGTCCAGTTCTGGCAAGTGAATTCCAAGGCCTCCGAGATTCTTCGGCAGGCAAATATATGACCAGGCTTTCATGCAAATACCCTTCGACTTACCCCACCAGAAATTCCTTTGAACGGACTTGATGCGTTTGCTGATTCCTTTAGGGATAACAAAGCATTGCATCTGATATCGGGGTACGGCTGCAGCTATGGCCGAGATGACCACCGTGCAACCTGCTTGGGACAGAAAAGAGTGATTCCATTTATTGAGCTTGTTCTTGATGTGATCGAGGATATCATTGAAAACTTTGGTTTTTTGGGCTCCTATAAAGAGCTGGGCCCCTAAGTACTTCTCCGAAGTGGACGCATATTTGACTTTAAGGGTGCGCATAATAAGGCGTTTAAATTTCGGATGTGAATTCTTGGAGTAGAATATGTTTGACTTAGCATAATTGATCATTTGCCCCGAGGTATCACAGAATTCCTGGAGGATCTTCTTAAGGTTGTGGATATTGTCAATCGTGTTCTTACCGAAGATGATACAGTCGTCAGCAAAAAGCAGATGTGAGATCTCCAAATCAGCGTTGTTAATAGGGAAACCCAAGAATCTATTAATACTATTATTATTCATCAGCTTACGTCTAAGGCCTTCCATTGCAATCGTGAAAAGGAAAGGGGAGAGAGGATAACCTTGTCTGATACCCCTAGTAGGATAGAAATTTTTGCCCGGTTGACCATTCACAAGAACTGACATCGAGGAGGTAGAGATACAAGTATGTATCATGCTAATCCAGTGGTCGCTGTAACCCAATTTTCTCATAATGTCGGTAAGGAAATTCCATTCTATTCTATCAAACGCTTTGGACATGTCGAGCTTGAGGCCGAAATACCCTGCTGCTCCTTTCATTTTCTTGTATGAGTGAATGATTTCTTGAGCCATGATGATATTGTCAGTAATCTGTCTACCTGGGACGTAAGCCGCTTGAAAAGGAGTGATGATAGGGTTCAAGGTGTGCTTAAGTTTATCAGCTAGCATCTTGGTGATGATCTTATAGGTATTGTTTAAGAGGCTAATCAGTCTGTAGTCAGCTGGGGTTTAGGGGATTGGAGTTTTGGGAATAAGACAAATGTGGGTATGGTTAATCTCAGGTGGGAGATAGGCTGTCTTGAAGAAGTTTTGGACCAGTTCGTAGATATCAGGGCTAATCGTCTCCCAATTCGACTGAAAGAAAAAAGGGGGGTATCCATCCGGTCCCGGAGCAGCCTCCTTCTTAAGACTCTGAATCGCCTGATCAATCTCTTCTTTACTCGGGATGGCTATCAGATCTATGTTTTGCTCATGAGTAATCACCGAGTTGAAAAGGTTAAGGGTGGACGGGTCTTCTTTGGGGTTACTAGTGGTGCTAATATTAAGAAGATGGGTAGAGAATATGTCTTGGATATCTTTAATATCTTCCTTCCAATCTCCATTATTGTCTTTAATAGCTCTAATCTTGTTGGTTCTGTTACATTGAATGGCTTGGGAATGGAAGTATTTTGTGTTCTTGTCTCCTAGAGTGAGGAAGTTGTTTTTCGGTTTTCCTTCCAAAGGCTTTTTTGTTGACCGTAGAGTTCTTCAAGGTTATGATTTAGGCGGTTGTAATCCTCTTTGGTGTTGCTGTTCTGGATCTGCTTGATAGTCTGGCTAATCTTGTTTTCAATGTTGCCGAAGACCTTTTTATTCCAGTTAGTGAGCTTTCTGCTGAGCTTCTTGAGGTCCATTTGGATGTTGTTAAAACCTTGTTTGTTTTTAATGTAATTCCAACTATCTGCTATGAAACTGTGGCAGTCCGGATGGGTCATCCAAGTTCGGATGAACTTGAAAGGTTTAGGGCTAAGCTGACTGGGGTCTCTGTAGTCCAGAAAGATGGGCGAGTGATCTGACCCCACAGCATCAAGGTGGTTGATGATGGGTCATGAAAATGTCCCATCTAAGTCGTTTAATTTAGCCAAGTTAGTCGGTTTTGAGTCTTTATTATAATAAAATGGTTGGTTTTCTTGATTAGGTGTCTTTTGTAGAGTTATGTGTGAAAAGCGATTAAAAACGAGAGGAAGTTACTTGAAGGGCATTTTGGTCTTTTGGACACAAGGGTATTCTGGTAAATTTGACCAAGATCAGTGTATGGGTGAAAAGTAGAGTCCGAGACGAGCTCGTAGGAGAAAATGGAAGTCAATTCGGAGTCCGGGAGAGTGAGATATGC
The DNA here is from genome assembly GCF_041429995.1 of Eschscholzia californica. Lineage (NCBI taxonomy): Eukaryota > Viridiplantae > Streptophyta > Magnoliopsida > Ranunculales > Papaveraceae > Eschscholzia > Eschscholzia californica. The sequence goes on along the minus strand of NW_028238309.1, from coordinate 24,162,650 downwards.
AGAGTCAAAGTTGGAGTCAAACAATGTAGACTGGTGGGACACTGTTGGGCACCATTCTGGCTGGTGGGACACAACCAGGTGACGTGGCACGTCCTGAATGCACCCAACGGACAGCAGCATGTGGTCCCTCTTTTCACTTTTAAGCCCTCCGGAAATTACTTTTATGCCCCTCCTTTTTGTCTCACTTTATGTTCAACCAATAAGAAATCATTTCTTGAGTAGAAAGCAACCCTAACTTCCTATTTTGACCCTCTTTCTCCCATTTTCTCCCAATTAACTCCTAAAACCCTAGCCATCAACCCATCTATAAATAAATCTCTACCTCTTTCATTTCTCTCTAGACTTAAAATCCCTCTCAAAAGGCTTCCTTCTCTAATTTCTAAGCCACTTCTCCTTCCCTCTTCTAACCCTAAATCCATTTCTTCTACTACTTTCTCTACCACCTTCATCTCTTTTTTTTAATTTCTTTCTACTTCTAATCTCTACATCTAACCTTCTAATTTCTTCATCCAAACTTCTAATTTCTTCATAAATCTCTTCTTCTTCTATCTCTCTTCTAAATTTCTCTTCTTTCATCTTCTAAAAAGCTATTATTTGGAATTTTGGGTAATATTCTTGGAACATTTGGAGCTAATATTGGACATCAACATGGAGGCACAAGGAACTATGGATCTAAATCTCATTTGGTGATTTCTTTTCATTATCTTTTGTAATTCCATTTACTTTAGAATTTCAATGAATATTACTTTAGATTTCATGAGTAGCTAATCTTGTATCTAGAGTTTTAGAGGAAACCCATACTTGGGCTTATTTTGAATATGCTATTGATTAATGAATCCTTGTATTGAGCTTCAATGTCTATAAATTGTTATTTCATATAGATCTTATAATTTTGTCTTTGTTCATGCTTCATAGTGAGATATTTCATGCTTTTGTTAAGTTATTAGATGGGATATGCTTATTAGATGATGAATGATTATTAAAGAATATAACTTATATGTGATAATCAATTTGAATATGAATGATTTTGAAATGTGTTATTAAAGAATATCTTCCGAAATCTAAATAGTTTATTATGTTAGATTTTGAGTTATATATGAAAAAAGAAATTTGTTAATTGAATGCATGTTTTAGATAGTCCATTTATGTGGTGGAATCAAGAACCCTAGATTTCTTTCCAACCTTGATTTCACTCTTCTTTAGCCTTTTTATTGTTTTCTTTTTAAAATAGTTTTTTTTTAAAACAAATCAAAATTAATGAAAGGGGGTTTAATTTAAGATTTAGATAAAATTACTTGTCCCTTGGAACGATTTCCCGATTTACAAACTTTACTATAACTTGACCCCTACACTTGGGGAATAGACCTATTTTGGGCCTATCAGTTGACACCAGAAGTCTGAAAGTGTTGAAGCCACTGAAGATTCGCCAACCCCCTGTCAAGTCTTTCTTGAATAAGATGAGCTCCGAACTGCTTGTTACTCCAAGTATACGGTTTTCCTTGGTAACCTAAGTCTAGGAGACCTAGGTTGTTGATGATGTCCATGATCTTTGGAGTATGGGAGTTGGTCGCCTTAGAACCCCCACTTTTCTCCAATGGGTCAAGAATGCAATTCAAATCCTCAATAACTAACCAAGGATTATTATTATCTGGAGAGAGCTGGGTTAGAGTTTTCCGAGGCTTGATTTTGTTGTTGTTGTAAGGGGAGCCAGAGAAGCCAGTGATCATGATGGGATTGGTTGAATTATCCATGTTAATCTCTGCGTGAATGATGTTATTGTCGGAGTGATTGATGTTGATGTTCAGATGATGCTTCCAGTAGAGAGCAAGACCTCCAGCTTTGTTGATCGGGTCAACAAAACGACTAGCATAAGTTTTTTGGATAGGGATGTTTATGTTCATAATATTTGCTTTGTTTTTTGTTTCCGACAAAAAAATAATATCCGGTTGATTATTTGTGATGAGTTTGAGAATGTGTTTTTTGGTAAGAAAAGAGGAGGCTCCCCTCACATTCCAACTAAGGATGGATGGATTTTCCATAACAGGAGTATTGTTAGACATACTATAGGAAGAAAAAGACAGCCCTAGTATATAACAAAAAGACAGAAGAAGTAAATAATATAGGCACCCACTAAGAACTAAATACAAAACTATATAAGCAATCCTGAGCCACCAAAAACAGAAACAAAACAACAATACTATAATGAGAACATGAGCTAAGATATAACAATATAATAAAGATGATCTCAAGAAGAAGATAAAAACAGAAAATATAATATATCAACAATTACTACTAAGTACAAGAAGTAACTAAAAATCGACTAGCAGTCCCTGAACAGCTAACAGAAGAACCTAAACAAAGATCTAAAAACAAAAAACCATCAGGCTGGAGTCTGGACATACTCCTCATAGGACAGTAACTAAATTAAACAAAAAGAACTAGCACTAGATTGTGCAGATCAAGGAACTACCAATAGCATGATAAAATTGGAGCCTAACCACCAATGAGCAAGAGCCAATCTTCTCACTACTCAACGTGATCAAAAGAAGAGTAAACTAAGATGAGGACCTATTAACAAAGGGAAAAACACATCACAACCATACATATATGAAAATAACTAGAGCCTAGAAGAGATAATCTTCAAAGATAACTATAGAACACAAGGAAGAAACAAAGAAACTAAATATATATATATATATATATATATATATATATATATATATATATATTGTTTCCTAATAAACCAGGCCGGAAGCAAACTAATAAAAAAGAGCCAATCTATCAATCCTAGAATACTCCAACAAACACATAGTAATTAAAAACCCTAATCTATGCAACCTACTATGAATAAATTAAACATGCAAGATGCAAGAAGCCTACCAATTAAATCTAACATGCTCTAACCTATGAATTGAAAAACTATACACACAACTATCAGAAATAAATCAATTAATACTAAACATTAGATCTAGCATGGCTATAATCTATAAACTGAAAAACTAATCTTAAGAACTAACAACAATAAAGCAAGATAATAGTACAGAGACCACCCGGAGATGATGATTAAACTGTGATGAAATATCTATCATAAAAGTAGAGTTAGATCGAGAGAATTCCCTGGTAGAAGAGAGCTGATGATTTGTTTAGGGTTTCCTTCTTGTGGCTGCCTTCTTCTCGATTGATTCCTAGACTCAGTCGTTTGCTAAGGAGAGATTACAGATCCGTGATTTGACCTTTCTACAAACTGATTCGAACTTTCATCGTAACAGATAAGAAATGCCCTTTCTCTAAGGTGTTGAAACGAACATGGACTGAGGTTGTTCTTGATTTCAGTGAGGTTTTTTACTTGTAGAGACAGTGATTGTTTACTATTGGATCTCTGGTGAAGGTACAGAAGGGTTTGTGTGGATTATTGGGAGGTGAATCAATGCTCAAAGTAGGGTTTGGGTGAAAAAGGAGAAGAGGCGATTTGGGGGTCAGATGACGTCATCCCGGACCTTCTCTCTCCTAAAAAAAAACCCCTTATGTTCTTATCGGTTAAAGATGCATTTGTTAGTGATAGAGTAGAGCTTAAGATTGCTGGTGATGTTGGTGCTCAGATCCGGATTCTTGATTTTAAAAATCTACCTTTTTATCTAAAAATGAACCTTCTTGTCCATCTTTTTTTGCGTCGGGCTAACTACAGTCAGATGGCATTTGGCCAACGACCCCACCATTGGAATCTTTCTATTTTCCTTAATCTTTCTTACCAATTCTTCTACCACCACCATCACCGTCACAAGTTAACACAAACGGTTGATGTCAAAAAATGGTCTTCCGTTATATCAACATGAAATATGGAGTTGATGCATGACAACCTCCGTTACGTGTGAAAATTTTGTGATGTTGAGTCTGATTCTCTCACTTGGTCCTCGCTCCAGCTCTGGTTCCTACTCCTGCTCCTTGCTCCAAGCTCTAGCCCCTCCTTCTTGCTCATGCTTCATTGATTCCAGAGGAAAACCTGAAAAGGGTTCGAAAACCGCTCCGACGCTCAAGACAGTCAGGGTGTTCTTTCCAGTAAAATATTGAAATTGATTGAACAATTTGGGGGGCGAGTATGTGTTACTCGGATAAAGTGAACGTGTCTTATGAAAGACTATGGGGGGCCCTTTTATAGGCAATGTTAAGCCCACTATGATTAGTGGATATGGTGAGGCGGTGGCCGTCAAACCTTTAGCGAAGTTTCCTCTTATTCTTATCTAGGGTTTCCCTCAGAGTCTATCTCAGATCTTAGATAAGTGGAAGTTCCTAAGTTCAAGGATACTTCGTAGATATCTTGTCAAATTGATAGATCTTTGGGGAGATACTTTCTCCTCTCAAACTCTCGAAGCCCAAACTTGCTTAAACACTTAAGATCTATAACCAACTAGGATCTTTTAGGGAGATTTTGGGATTGAGTTGGTAAGCTGTAGGCAATTTTCCGTCTCCCCAGTTAAGGGTGCGAGACAGAGTCGTAGCTTACACAGACCCCCTCATTGTTTTAGTGATTCCAGGGCTGATCTGTCTATGCCTCTTAGCAAAGTCGAGTTTGATAGGTGCGTGTACCTTAGAGACCTGTTTGGGTTCTTTCGCCGAGGCTTACTCCATCCCTTCTGCATTATTTGGTTGAGGCGAGATGTTTCCTCCAACTGGGGCTTTCTCTTTTGAGTTCGCCTGGTTGAACTGCTTCTTCCTCAGAGTCTGACATAGACAGTTTCAACGTAGTCATCTATATTTCCAAGAGTTGTTAACTCATTATTAGCTAACAATAGGAAGATTAATTACTATATAGCTTCGGAACATAACAACACAAAATCATGTGTTAGGTGCGTTAACCTATTTGTGTCATTAACGTATTTACTTGTTTCATATCATGCAAAGTTAGCACACAAATATTCAGGTATACTTTTCAGTTCATGTGGTACCAGTATGGCTTGTATGATATATAAATACTTAATTGTTTAGAGAAAATCCAATTTATTCCAAGTATATTTCAAACTCGGATCATGTATGTTTATGCAGTGTAACCAAATTTGTGTATGACTCGTTTTGAGTACAAGTACTCTTTTGATCTTTTTGGCAGGCGTCATACTAACAATATAATATGTAACCTGTTTTAGTTTATAGTAGCAGACAGTTGTCCATTCACCGTTCAAGTTTCCTTCAAAGCGTTTTATCGATGTGTTCATATACAATCAGTTCGTTCCTACTTGTTAATGTTTTCAATGCAGCAGCATACATAGCATATACACCCCTCTTAGTTTGATTTTTAGTGAAAGTAATGAACTAATTATCAAACTAGAGAAGTATAACCAATATGAGTAAAAGTTACTCCCTGTTTTTCATGTCCTCGCTCTGACACCTCTGACATGAGACCTTTGTCTGAAGAGTTTTGCAATGACTGAATAGTTCAGTCTCGCCTTTCGTCGGAGTTATTCGTCTTTTTCTGTTAGAGTGTTCTGGTTGTGGTAGCTGCTTCGATCATCTTTGGCCGGAGTTGACGAGTTTGGGGGTCCGCTTATGTGTCTTGTTGTTCGCGATTGGGCTCCCGCCATTGTTGTTTTGTTTTTTCTTTTTCTTTTCTTTCTCTCGCGATAATTCAGACAGGTTTCATCCTTCTCCGACTTGTTTGCTCCGGTACTTAGTTACATGTAACAGACAAATCAGAGTTAGTGATGAACACATCGTAATCCAATGGCAGACATGTTAAAAGTTGATTATAAGCGATTCAGAATTAAATAGACTAAGTTAAAGCTTATTAATAAGAAATTTAGACATAAATAACAGGTTATAACTTAATGACGAGCAATTTAGATCAATTTAGAGCATAATCTTATAATTTTTACTCTTAACATCAAGGTTCCAAGCAATGAATTGACTTTCAAATCTATTCACTTTAAGTATTAGGATAGGCGAAGATAGTTTCCAATGACTATGTGTATAAAACATCGTAATACACATACATGTGTGGGTGTATGCACATATCTATTTTCCTTCTCATATAGGCATCCAGCAGGTAAACCTATAGCAATTGGATCAAGTTGTTCACATGAATGTTGGCCACACTTGAATTTTATGGCTTGTGTGTAACCGTTGAAAAATCGGTCGAAGCTGACCCATGTCTAACTTACGGTTATGAGACAATAAGAAATAACACAAGAAAAGCAAAATAATTATACTAGGAGTGTGAGAGTTACAGAACTTCCGTTGTTATCGTTGTTGGTTTCATCGAGGAGTCTTAGCGATGGTCGAAGAAACAAAGATGGTGTAGTTGGTCTCCCTTTACCGGACAGTTGGAGTATGATCAACACCAATTTTGGGTTGATCCAGTTTCCGTAATTGATCAACTTAACTTCGAGAGTTTTCATGAATTGGCACTTAGGAGATATACTCGGACTATTATCAATATTAGGATATTGTTCCATTCTTACCAATACCAATAATATTTTTGTTAATCATCGGACTATTTAAGTCTGTTATGATGGTGCTACTATCTTTAAGTCTCTCCATATTGACAACCCAACTGCCAAAGTTCTTGTTGGTATCCTTCGGCACATGTTTTATACTAAATTATGTCGTTTGAATTTTGCAGGATAATTATTTACCGTCTTTAATCGAAAGTTTTTGTTGACATCACACTTGTCTGTCAATAACTGTTTATGGATGGTGAAAACAATAGTTTCGTATAGCTTCTCCAGTTTCTCTTAACTAGATATCCATCCATTTCGAAAGTTCATATTATTTCTTTGTCAAAATACACATATATGCAGGACACAACCATAACAGACTTAGATAATCTCAATCTCCAAAAAAAATTAGGGTAATTGATGTGGCGTTAAAATGCCACATTTGGATCACTTAACTTCGATAAGTTAGTACTTTTCAGGTTTTATTTCTAATTATTTATAAATTTTTCTTGGTAGGTACCTTATTTGGAGCTTGACGCTTCATTCGAAATAAAACGGAACATTTATCACATTTTCATCTCATGTGGAAGAGATCGGAAGGAGAGGGAACCAGGGGTATTTTGTGAAATTCAGAGGTTAAATGGAAAGTGGAGTTAATGGTGAGTCCAACGGCGAAGACGGAAGTCGAATCGGAGTTCGGACGGAAAAATTATGGAAGAAAGAAACCGAGGGATATTTAATCTTTTCTGAGAATTAGATGTGTAAAGAAAATGATGAAGGCACTCTCTTGGTTCTAGATGAAACTCAAAGGCAAGCCCAAAGCCCAAAGCCCAAAGCCCAAAGAAGAATGAACAAAATGGAAATCTTACGAGCACCCTTTAAAAGCCCAAATCAAAATGGACTTAAGACCAAGTCAAACTAAGTGGACCAAGTGAAGGTGGTCCTAGGTTCTATTTGACAAGTCTGACTTTGGTTTTCATTATCAAGGAGTTAGGGTTTTGATGATCGGCTCCATTAGGTTTTTAGGAAAAGTTTGAGGAAGAGAGAGAAAAGGGAGAGTTGCCGGCCAAGCTTGGTCCGGCCAGCACACTAGGCCGGCCAAGCTTAGCCGGCACGGGTGAGAAGAAGAGGTGACGGAACAGTAGCTAACAAGGACAGTAGCTAGGGTCTTCACCATTAAACCTGGCCGGAAATAACAGCAAGCTGCCGGAGCCAACTCGAATCACCATTGGAGTTCGGGAAGCTTTAACTTCGGTCGGACAACAGCAAGAACAGTTAGGAAGCTGTTCGGTTCTTCTCGGCTCGAACTCAGCAGCAGCTTGCGACGCTTAGAACCATCACGAGAAAGCAGCAGCAGCACCTTCCTTCTTGCCGGAAAAACAGATCTGGGCAGATCTAGTTGTGGTGATTCCGGCCATACTTTTGGCCGGAAACTATAGGGGTTTGACTTGGAGCTACTTTGTCTTGGTTTCCTTTGAATTTCTTTGTGCTTTGGGGTAGTGAGAGAAAGCTTGATCAAGCTTTCATGGTGGTTTTGTTTTGAGGAAGAAAAAGACACTGTTATTAAGGGGAGGTCAAGTTCTGCTGAGAGGACACCTGTTGTACACTGTTAAGGGGACCCTGCATTCTTTTACAGGGAGATCGACAACACTTAAACACTTATATTTCCCGTCGATCTTAGTCTCGCGCCTCATCGGAATAGGGAGATTTTCACCTTAACTCATGTCTTTCTTTATTTTCTTCCCGTTTATTATTTGTATCGCCATGTCTAGCTTGCTTTTGTAGTCGGATATTCGTGAAACATGTTTTGATGTGACAAATGAGTTTTATTGCTTTTAATGATAAAATCTTCCGGGTTTTTAGACCATTCATGGACTGGAATCTGAGTTATACCAAGAGTTCGTTAACCAATCCAAGTAAATGGGTGAAGTTAACTAACTTTTCATGCTTATAGATCATTAGTACTAGTCACTATTGATTTTGTGGATCGAAGTATCTCTCTCATTCCATTCTTGCTCGACTCTTCCCGAATATCTCACCTTTAGTTTAGTTAGCCTTATTTGTTTATTTATTTGAAATCAACCCAAAAACCCAACTTATTATCTTTTCGTTTTTAGTCTTAGTTAGTCAGTGACACCTAGACCGGTGGGCTAGACTCTTTCGGTATTCGAATTACCTCCCTATCCTTGAGGATCGATCCCGGTCTTACCGGGTTATTTCTTGACGCCCGTATACTTGCGGGTGGAGACCTTTTAGGGTAACCTTTTAGGCCCATCAGTAATACACACAAAACTTTAAAGAAGGAAGAAGACAGGTTAGATCGCACTCACCAGGAATATGAGTATCCCCAAATTGAAAGTTGAACCAAATCCTTGAGTGAGAAAGTGAAGATTTAGGATACAAGCCAACCAAAGAATCCTTGAGAGAGAAAGTTCAAAGTGAAACCCTCACCTGAAATCCTTGAGAGAAACTGGAGATTAAAACCCCAAACTAGTTGCTCTCGGCTGCTATAAATCGGTTGCTCACTTTCCATCTTCTGAAATTGAAATCAAAATCTTAACCTAGTTGGTCGATCGATTTCAGACTCTTTCTCCTTCTCAACTCCAAAACTGACGAAAGAAAGGTGTTGATTAACTGGGCTTAGGGCACTACAAAAATCCGGTCCTTTTGTAACGCCCATTTGTAACGGCTGTGACGTAAGCCGTTACAAATAAGTCAGATATAACGGCTGTCAGCTTGCCGTTATAAAACTTGGCTTATATATAACGGCTCGTCCCTTAGGTAGCCGTTATAAAAAACCAAATTGAGTTGGCGCGGAAGTTGGCGCGTACATTTTTGTTATTGTAACGGCCTTTGTAAAATAACTCCGTTACAAAAAAGTTTTAACAGTACAACCCTGGGATTTTGTGTTATAACGGAGACCAAGCCGTTACAATATCGTGTAGTTGTAACGGCCTTTCTATTTTCTGGCCGTTATAACATCTTTAAGCCCTAATTTCTAAAATCAGGAACTGTTCCCTCTCTTTCCCATTCGTTTTTGCAGAGAGAGAGTGAAAGCGAGAGAGAGAAAGAACAACTGCAAGGAGGAATCGATCCCGCCACATCTTTAAGCCAGATTTCATCTCTAATTAGGGTTAGTTCAATCTTTCATTTTATTTCTTCATTTCTAATTAGGGATAGTTTAATCTATCAAAAAGATTTTTTTTTTTAGGTTGAATGGAGGAACCCCACTGTTAATTTGATCTCCTTCCTGTTCTCTCATCTTCTTCTCATCTCACATAAATCTCTCTCAATTTCTTTTGCAGGTACCTCTCTCTTTTTCCCTCTCACGCACAACCTCTCTCACGCACAACCTCTCTCACATAGGGTTTTCAGTTTTCAAAGTTTTCTCTCTCTGGATTTAGGGATTTAAGGTACAGTTCCATTTCTTCTTAATAATTGTTTGTGTTAGGTTAAATTGCTGTAGATGCTTCTCTCTTTAGAAAGTTTGATTTTAAATTTGTTGTGTTAGTTATTTTGGTTAAAATGTGTTTGTTTTTAGGTTAAAATGTTGTAATAGTTTTAGGCTAGATTTCTGTATTTGTTTTGATAATTTCTTACCTTCATGGCTGAAAATGAGAGTTCATCTGAAACCCTTGAAAAGTCCCTTGCTTTCTCTTCCTGAAATCATCATCTTTCGTGGCTTTCACTACATCTATATCTCATTCTCAGCTCTTTTCTATTCCTAAAGTTATCATCTTTAATGGGTTTGTGAATAAACCTCATTTCTGTTTCAGTCAAATACGTATTCAGTTCAAAGTAATCGATGGAAATCAATTGTTACTTCTGTAACTATAGCAGAAATAACAGTCGATTTGTGGAGGAAACGAGTTTGTGGAGGAAATGAGATTTGTAGCCATGAAGGTAAAAAGGAATCTCAGGAACAGTCCTACACGAAAAAGGAACCATCGACTGAAGGGTATGTTAGGTTTTTTGTAATAGTAAATTAGTTTAGGTAATTGTTCATGATATTTTTATGCGACTTAGTTTAAACATATGCTTGCTATGCTACACATTCGACTTTATGAGTTTTTTATATATTCGATTTTGCTGTTATGCTACACATTCGACTTTGTGAGTTTTTGTTATATTTATTTCCTATTTATCTTTTGATGCTAAACCAAATAAGAGTCTTTCTGCTTTCCGAAAAGAATTTTGCCCCAGGTTCTCACTGAGTTCACCCATTTCATTGCGAGTTTGATGTATTTGATTAAATTACTCTCTAAATTGTTGTATATTTTACTTTAATAGCTTCTGTCGGACGAATCTGAACTTAATTCTATGTTTTTCCTGCTTACAGTAGTTTTATCTTCGGATGAAATTGAAGATTTTGGTCGACGAAGCTGATTCAAACTATATGAAGTTTGTAACTAAGTTTCAATCAACCAAACAGTGTCAATTTTAAAGAGGAAACAAAAGGTATGTCAAAAGAACTAGTACTACTAGTTATTAAACTTATTAGTTATTGAATACATGTTGTCTTGACCGAGACCGAGATCAACTACACAGTCTCTTATACTCTATACTGTTATGTTTTATTGATTTGTAACTAGCATTTCCTGATTTATTGATGCTGGATTTGAAACATTAGAGCTTAATCGAATTAGTGTTTCCTCTTATACTCGATATTGTTATCTCTTATACTCGTAGCATTAAATATTGATTCTCTTTTTCTTTTATTCCTTTTTCAGGATGAGAAAGACAAGAAAATTTGAGATCGTTGGAGCTTAATCGAACTAGCATATATTTACTAATGTTTTGGTTAATTTGAATAATTTCTTTTTAGTTTAGTTCTTACATTTATGTGTTTAGGAAGTACTATGAAGTGTTATATATATATAATCAATATTAAGAGTATGAAATCAATATAATGTGTTTTGTTTGATAATTTGTTTTAGTTTGAGTTATCTTGTTTCAGTTTTCTGATTTTCAAACAGGACAATAGTAAAAGCTGTAAAATATTGCAGCTGGATACCACAGAATTTAACAAATTTTTTTTCTTCAGAAATGAACTATTTGTAACGGCCAAAGTTTTAAATCCGTTACAAATAGTAACATTTGTAACGGCCTTTTGTGTCGAAGCCGTTACAAATAGGTATGCAAATTTGGCGCCACCATATTTCCCGCCAGTTTGATGAGCTCTTGTATAACGGCTAACCCACACAAAGCCGTTATAAAAAGTGGAATTGTAACGGCTCCAGGCCGTTACAACTGTATTTGCAACGGGACTTTTTATAACGGCTCGTTTTTTTTATATAACGATTTTTAGCCGTTACTAAAGGCTTTTTGTAACGGCCTTTCGGGCTATTTGTAACGGCTACGGCCGTTATAACTGTGACATGTTTTTGTAGTGGGGCATGACATATTATGACGGCTACTGAAGGAACTGGCCGTCGTAACAGAGTCTAATTTCTCGCACGCAAAAAATGTGGCGCTTTTATTTTTTGCTTTGTAAAGGCTGTTATTTTGCAAAGCCGTGACATAAACCCAAATATAGGCGCCAACTTAATTGGGTTGTTTATAATGGTTTGAGTCGAAAAAACCCGTTATAAAACCACGGTTACGACGGCTGCGGCTAACCGTCATAAGCTCTTTCCTAATAGAAAGGCCGGCAACTCTGGCTTCTTAGTTTGTGACGGCTTTTTTTACGTAGAATCCGTGATAAATACTCTTTATGTGACAGCTCTAGGGGAACCATTATAATTACTCTGTCACAAATACTCTATATTTTTGTTGTGACTCAATGAGAAATCACGGTTCGAAGAGATAGCACAAGAGCAATCAATGTCATCAGATAAAAGAGGCGACAACATTAAAACAAAGAGGAAAGAAATGTTAAACACTCATTCCTGACCTTATAAGAATAGGTAATTCCATAAATATGAAATGGTTTAAATAAGATGGAGATGTCCATCAACACATGCCTTCACAACAAGACCATGTAATTGGTTCCCAAGTAATAGATCAAATGTATCAGAACAAGCATTAAGAAAATCACACAAAGTCATCAAATTCGGGTCCTTACACACACTACCAAACTCAATATAAGCTCGAACCGCATCACGGGTTTTTCCATCAAACACTGAATTCAGAATATAAGCATTTCAAGTAGCTACGTTTCTTTCAGGCATTTCATCGAACATTTTATTAGCATCTTCTCTAAGAGAAGTTTTACAATACATATTAAAAGCACTACAACCCACAAATGCATCAGAAATTAAACCATATTTTATAGACAATCAATGAAGTTTGTCTCTGCATTTCCTCCCAAAATCACAAAGCGAGGACTTCGACAGATTTGAAAATCAAACCAACGAATCTGAAATTCCTCATAAATCATAAGCATAATCTAGATTCAACTCGGATCTTATAAACAATCACTGAAGTTCGACTACTCGGATTTGATGTTTCAGTACATCCGAAGTAAAAAAGTTCGTAAACAAATAATGAATAGAGCGAGAGAGAGAAGATAGGTAAATTGAGACTTGTAAAATCTTATCTTTTCTAGTGAAGAAGAAAAGTGGAAGACGAAAATTGAAGTCGTTGAGATCGAGAAAGGGAGGGAGTGGAGATCAAGAGAGGAAGAAGAAATTATTTTTTTGGAAGACCTTCAAAGATCTAAAGCAGAATAGAGATCGACATCGAAGTGGGTTCAAAACGGGGACCGGAATACAAAAGCTTTTCATCTTGCCATGTCTACTGGAAGACAAAAGAATAAAATTCACCAAATTACTCTTACAAACGGACAGGCTACAAGACACACAGAAAAAAAATCTCAAAAGAGTTTATAGAGTATTTTCAGAATTTATTCAAGGCTGATCCAGTTTGTGAATCGCCCACTGAAATCATTAATGCTTATATGGTTTTTTCGATCGAACAACTGGCCGACATCTCAAGGATTCCTTCGTATGAGGAAATCAAATCAGTGGTAATGGAAATGGGTCCAATCAAAAGTCCCGGGCCAGATGGTTTACCTTGTTTCTTTTTCCAACACCATTGGGAGATTACAGGAGCGGAACTCACCTCATACATCCAATCAACTTTTGCCACAGGTATGATCGACCCCTTTTTAAATTATACCACTATTTCCCTCATTCCCAAAACCAGGAATCCGAGTACGGCCTCAGAGTTGAAGGAGATGTCCTTTGACCAAGATGGCAATGCGAGTTGAAGGAATTTCTCTCTAAGCTTTCTTACTCTACCACATCAAATAGAGAGGAGAAAGTGAGCTAGTTCCCAAGCTATCTTCTAGTCAAGCAAGAAGAATGTCTTCTTATTATCAAACCACCATTGGAGTGCTAGCGAGCTTTCAAGGAGGGAGATTAAATACACCATTCGGTGTTCCAAGTAGAGGAGCTACATTTGAAGCTCTTGGTCTTCTTTAATCCATTCAACTAGCTCGAGGGAAATAACGATTAAGGTAATCTACTATCTTCCTATTAGTTAATTACTAGTTTTGCATGATGATCTCGGGGATACTAGTGTTAGACATTAGATGTCGTTATCCGCTATAAACACTAGTATAAGGGTATAATACCCATCAGTGGCGTCAGAGCCTCTTGCAATTAACTAGTTTTTGCTAAGATTCGAACTAATTGATATTTGATATGCTTGATAGTTTGATAGATTGAGTTTATAAAAGTATTTTAGAAGTGCTTCAAACTCATAATTTGATTACAATGAATATGATTCAACTAGTTATTCAAATTAAAAAAATCAAAATTGATGATTGAAAGTGTTTCAAAACATTGAATTTCATTAATTTTGAATTGGTTTTCGAAATTGTTCTTGAAAAAGTTTCAAAAACCAAGAATTTTGATCCAAAATTGGTTGATTAAAAGAATTGTTTTTGAGTTTTAGGAAACTCCCAAAAAAAAAACAAAAATTTGGAATTTTAGAAGTATTCCAAAAAGAATTGTTGAGTTTTAAGAAACTCCCAAAAACAAAGTTTGGAAATTTTAAAAGTTTCTAAAAGTTTTGAGAAATTTTAGAAGTGTTTTAAAAGGGATTTCAAAATTTAGAAAGAGTTTAAAATTTGGACAATAGCAAATACAGATTTGCAAAACAAAATAAAAAAATTAATTTTTTTTTTTGGAAGCTAGGGTGCTTCCTGGCCGGACAGAAGCTGCTGGACGCGTCCAGAGCAGCTGCTGAGACGCGTCCAGGATCCGCATCCAGCAGCTGCAACCAGATTGCTACTTAACGCGTCTAGGACGCGTCCAGGTCGCGACCACCACCTTCGATGGAAGCATCTGGACGCGTCTTGAATTATTTTTTAGGAGAAACTCAAGGAAGGAATCCAAAGGCGAGTGGGAGAAATCAATGGAGGTTCAAAGATGGATATCTAGACGAACCAAAAGGCGAAACAAGAAGCAAACCAAAGGAGATTAGATCTTCTAGGTTAGGGGCCATACTAGGATCCATGTCTGCTTGATTTATTTTCTCGCACGCATTTACTTACTTATTTACGCTTTATGTCATGGATGTTAGTTAGGCTAAATAGTTCACTATAACAAACGCCAGACTAGCGTAAAAGTCCCCAAAACGTAATCTTGAGTAATCGCCTATCCAGATCAAGACACTCGTTGCGCCCTTGTTCGAGGAAGGTGACCGCCTTCGCAGAGTACTTCCTCTACCTCGAGACAATGCGGGTAGGTCTATAGAAGAGGCCTACACGTCTAAATGGTTCTTGATGAGACATGAAAATGTCCCATCTGAATCTCTTAACTCAGGCTAGTTAGTCCATTTCGAGCAGTTACTCTGATGAATTACTTGTTTCTCTTGTCCAGGTGTCTTCTAAGGAGTTTAGTACGAAAAACGGATAAAATCGGGAGAAATACATATTTGGGTGAATTTTGGTCATTTGGAGGTTAGGGTTTCTGGAAATTTTAGTGCTCGATTGAAATGTAGAGTCCAAGACGAACCCAACAGAAAGCGGAAGTCAAATCGGATTCCGGATGCGAAAACTAGGACGGGTCAAAGTTTGGTTCAAAACTCGTTAACAAAGTCGATTGGAGGACACATGGCGCAAACCTAATGGGAGAGCGCGGCTGAATCTGGATGTAAGCGGTATAATCTCGGGATGAGCGGGATGAATTTTGGGATCTTGAGGAGTCATGATCTGGTACATTACGCACGCACGAAGTTCCAATACTTCCCGTGCTACCCGATGATCCCTGCTGCACACGCGTCTGTCAACTCCATCTGACGGACGGAAACTCTTTCCATCATATTCTCGTCAGCCCGAGATGCACCCGATTGTCTCGCCTCAACAGCTAGCGTCAGCTCTAGCCGTTAAGCATGTTTTGGGTCCAGATTTGCCAACTCGGTCATCTTCTCTCATCCATACTTTCCTACTATACAGTAGTGAGAGAAAGTTAATATTTGAATAGATGGAAAGTTGAAGTTATAATCTAGAGAGAGAGGATGATTGAAGAAAAATATTTTAGAGAGATTAAGAAAGAAATCTAGAGATGGAAATAAGGGAAAGAAGGAAAGAAAATGGTTGCTGGATTCTAGAGAGAGAGATTGTAAAAGAGATTTCTTCTCTTTTTAGTCCGAGACAGAGAAAGCTATTGAAAGATAGGATTCGATGGAGATATATTTAGGAGAGAGAGGAGATGGTCGGTTTTCCTCATGGGAATATATTATAGAGAGAGAAAGAGGGATTGGCTGAGATTTAATGGAGGATTTTTAGAGAGATTCTCCATGATCTCTTCTCTGTTTAATTTGAAAGTATTGTAGAGAAACATATTCGGTTGGGAAGAGAAAGAAGAGAGACACAGTAGAGAGAGAAGTGCTTTGGAAAGTTTCTTTGGAAGGAAGGTTTTTCTTAAATGGAAAGAGAGATTTTGTAAGATTTATGAGAGAAAGAGAGGGACTGGTACGGTTTCTTCTTCTCCCTTTAAAACAGAGACGCACCAAGAAGAAAAAAACATCTCCTCACGGCTAAACAGAGCAGAGATCATTACTTCTTCATCATCTATTGCCATCTTTTTTTTGTATTTCCTTTTTGTGAGAGAAAGAGAAATTAAAGAACAGAGAGAGTGATTGTAGAGAGATAAACAGAGAAATCAAATAAAACAGAGAGCATTATTGAGTTTATCATCACCCATTTTATCTTTTGAATCTTCTTCTGTTATTATTTTAGTGAGAGAGATAAAACAGAGTTGAAAGAGAGTGATTGTAGAGAGATTAAAAGAGAAATCAGATACTTGGATCGCCAATGAATCATCTTCTTCAAGAGCTTATAGAAACAGAGAAGGAGGTCTTCATTTATTCTGAAATTTCTGAGGAAGAAGAAGACTCTATTTGCTTTGCACCTACTGTTGGAAAATAATTTTCTCATTGGAAAATTATTTTCTCCAAGGGAGTGTTTGGCTGACAGAGAGAAAATTATTTTCAGAGATATTTTCATCAATCCAAATCATGTGTGTTTGTTTCTATTTAACTTTTAATCTCAATTTTGTTTCGAACATGAGTAGCTAAATTTTTAATCTAGGGTTAGGATGAAGCCGTAGTTTTGCTTAAGTAAATGACCATCATCTCACCATAAACTTCTTTGATTTGCTTTGACATTATAAAATTAATTTCTTCTCACTAGTTTCGTGATATCTCTTTCATTAGTTATACTTATATTTTGATGTTTCATATTTAGACTAAGTGTCTTTAATGTCTCATGCTTAAGATTTGATAGCTAATAGTTTGAGTATTGTTTTAACGATTGATTTGAAATTAAAAGTTTAGATAGGTTTGTTCTGAAAATATATGATTTTCCGAAGTTTGGTAGAAAAGTCACCATTCCTTGAGTTATAAAAAGATTGAGTTGTGGTTGAGTAGGTTAGTTTACAAGCATGCTAAGGTGGATTCCGAAACCCTAGGTTTTCTCCTCAGAAGTTTCTCCATCAAATTATCTTTACATTGTTTAGTTAAGTTTGTTATTTTATCAATTTCTTCATCATAAAACCCACTTTTTGAAGGAAACCATATTAGTTATAAGATCTAGAATAGGTTGACTTAGTCTCCGCGGATCGACCCCGGTCTTACCAGGTTTACTACTTGACACCTGTATACTTGCGGGTGGAGACCTATTTAGGGTAACCTTTTAGGCCCATCAGTTCTACTCAACGAGATCAGCAAGAGAGTCTTAGATACTCGAGGCAAAAGGATATATTAGTCATTCATTAATGAAATCTATCAACCAAGAGTCATAAGGTATGATCAGTGAAGTAGTTCACTCACCCGGAACGACGGAGTCAAAGGGTAGGGCCTTCGTCCGCTTTACTCCGAAGAACTGGGATCTTGGAATCACTTATTCAATCGGGGACGATTTTTATTGAATAATGTGGAAAAACTAAGTTTTTCAAAATGATAACGAGTTTTAAAACTTTGCCATTTTCAACTTCCGCTCACTTCTCGACAAGGAGAAGCTGAATGAGCACAACTTCCTCGACTGGGAGAGGAACCTGGGAATAGTTCTCAGGATGGAAGGCAAGCAACATGTACTAGAAACTCCAATTCCTGTATTGGATGATACTTCGACTAAAGAAGAGATAGATGAAGAAAGGAATGTGCGGAAAAAGACAGAGCCTGTAACTTGCTTAATGCTAGCAACCATGGAATCGACTCTGCAAGAACAGTTCATAAACATGGATGCTTACTCCATGATGCGACAACTTCGGGAAATGTTCCAGAAACAGTCGAGATTGGAGAGGTTTGAAACCTCTAAAGCAATTATGGACATGCGCCTTGAAAAAGAAAAACCAGTTGGGCCTCATGTTCGTCAAATGATCAGGCTCATGGGCAAGCTGGCTAAACTAGGTTTCCCTTATAGCCAACAGACGGCTACCGACACTATCCTTCACTCCCTCCATAGTGGTTTTAATCAGTTTAAGATGAACTACAACATGAATGGATGGGATAAAACGTTGGAGGAACTTCATTCTATGCTTTCTAACAGCCGAAAAAGGACGTTGCTATAGTGGAGACTAAGAAGGACGTTCTTATGGTACAAAAGGACAAAGGGTTCAAGAAAGGTGGAAAACAGAAGAAGAAAACCGCGTCAAAAGGAAAAGGCAAAGGGGGATTGGGTGAAGGGTCCAAAAGGAGGCCCTTAATAGGATTCCCATCCTAAGTAGGCAAAAAATAAAAAGCAGGTCCAAAGTGTCAGGTTGGGGAAAAAAATGACGAAATGGCCCTTGGAAAACAAAGTATTTACGGTTCATGCCATCTCAATTTTAATGAGTAGATTAATTTATTAGTTAAGTAAATAGAGAGTTAATTTTGGTGGGGTTAATGTACTAGTAAGTGGATTAATGTATTAGTTGTGGGTTAATGGGTAAGTTAGTGGGGGAAAGATGTTAGTAATGCGCTTAGTTAGTGGTTGAAGTTTTAGTCTATAAATGGACAAGTCTTTGTACTTAATTTCAGATCAAATCAAGTCAAGTAATTCAGTTCAATTTATTCCTTCTTCATTCTTCTTTGTTTGTGTGAAATTAGTTTCCTTCATCATTTTCAGAAATTAAATTATTATTAATTTTCAGCGTTTGGTATCAGAACTAGGAATATTTTGTGATTACTAACCGAATTGCAAAATGAACGGGTTAATCCAACCTCAGCTTCCGCGATTTTGTGGGAATTTTTTTGACCATTGGTGTATCCAAATGAAAGTATTATTTGGCTTCCAAGAAATTTGGGAGGTTATCGAATTTGAGTATGTAGAACCAGTTGATCAGGTTGCGCGTGAAGCTCTCTCTCAGGTCCAAAACGATAGTTTGAGAGAAAAAAAAAAGGATAAGAAGGCATTGTTCTTTCTCTATCAAGCCGTTGATTAGATTGTCTTCGAGAAAATCTCAAGAGATGAAACAGCTAAAGAAGTGTGGGATTTGTTGCAGAGATCCTACGAGGGTGCTGAAAAGGTAAAAAATGTAAAGTTGCAGAATTTACGAAGTGAATTCGAATCTTTTAATATGATTAACTCTGAAAATATTTCTGATTATTTTTCAAGAGTTCAACCTATTGTTAATCAATTACGGGTAATGGTGAACAATTAACTGATCTACGTGTTATTGAGAAAATCATGAGATTATTGACAGGTCATTTTGACTATGTTGTAGCTGCAAATGAGGAAGGAAAAGACCTCTCAACTATGTCAGTTGAAGGTTTGATGAGTTCATTATGTTCTCATGAACATAGGATGAATCAGAGAGCTGCTGCAGGGTCTATTTAACAAGCTTTTCAAAGCAAAGTGACTCTGCTTGAAAAAGGTGGTTCTAATGGTGAAGAGAGCCATGGTAAAGAATCCAAAAGAATTGGAAGGTATGACAAATCGAAAGTTAGATGTTTTCGTTGCAAAAAATTAGGTCATTATAAGTCAGAATGTAGAGTTTCCAAGAATATTCCGAACATTCTGTGCGTGTGTGTGTGTGGACCCTTCTCTACTTCACTTAGTTGTTTACAATGAGTTGTCAAGCAATTCATTATAAAGGCTATAAGTTTCACTAACCCAAAGATGAAAGGACTTTGGGTTATAAGAAGAAATGACTTTGAATGTCATCTCCTATCTAGAAGTGGACTCCACCCATGTCCTAGTTAGAGGACAAGAGAATCTTGACTACTAACAAGTAGGTGAATTTTACTCTCAATTAATTATTTTACAAGTTAAGAGACTCCTGACTATCAATGGAGAATTTTCTCTTTCAAAAGTGTTAACTCCAAGTGTCGTGAGAAGTTGTATTGGGTTTCAGTATACTATTGTACTACGAAAGCAGATAAGAAAATAACAAATAATCCCTATGATGACTATTTATCATAACAAAGTAGGAGAGGGTTTTATCTTTCAAAAAGTGTTAGCTGCAAGATATGCAGTAGATTATTGTTGGGCTTCCTAATTATACAACTTACTAATAACATAAACGCACGACAACTTCGTGACACATCTAGTTATTCAGTTTATCTCTTATATCTTTTATCAGTGTGTACAATTTCCTTCAACATCTTAATTTCTTTTCCCTATCTTCCGATCTCATCTTTTGTCTTTATACTCAACATTTAGAAGAATAAAATAAAATAGAAGTAGTAACTACTTTGTCATTATAATAATATGTCAAATGAAAATTTATCATTTTACATGCACAATGTATTCTACATTAAACTGGTATGAAGATTTTATTAATTTATCAACATGAAAAAGAAATAATATTAGTGGTGTTTTGAATAAAGAAATCATGAATCTACGAATTCATGAATACATGTGGTTCCTTTTGTTAGCTTGGTAACTAATAAGAATCTTTTCTTCGCTCCTCTCCGAAATTTAGAATAAGTTGTCCAAGTGGCAGACTAATCTCCTCTCTCAAGCTGGCCGCTCTATAGTAATTTCCTCTGTAGTAGCAGCCGTTCCCCGATACCAAATGCAATGCTTTGCCATCCCAAAAGGCATAAGTAATAGCATCAAGGCCTTGCAAAGGGTCTTCTGGTTGGGAAAAAACAAAACTATCCATACCATCAATTGGGCGTCGATCTGCAAACCTCGTAAAATGGGGGGTTTGGGATTTCGATTTCCTCACATTGATAATCAAGGCTTTCTCAGTAAATTAGTGTGGCGGATGATCAAAAACCCCAGGATCTTTGGGCCAGAATTCTGAAAGCCAAATATTTCCCAAGTCCCCCAAACCTAACCTCGCTAAATCAAACCATTCGTGGTCGTGGAAGTCCATTCAGAAGCATTACAATCAAGTGGACAGTATTATATTTTGGGACGTTAATAAATGTACTCAGGTGAACATCTGGCTTGACAATTGGATTCTTAATCACCCGCCTCCTATTGAAAATGTTAGAAATGCTAATTTAGAATGGGTTAGTCAGTTAATTACGAATAATGCCTGGAATCTAAATATTATTAATAATTGTTTTACCTCTGAAATTAAAAATGCTATTATGAGTATTAACTTGCAGGCTGATGCAGAGGACACAGCTTGATGGCCTATAACCAAATCAGGCAATTATACTGTTAAATCGATGTATCATCATATTCGTATCAATAGCAATGAACATAGCAACGATAGGATGGAATGGAATCATATATGGCATATGAATTTTATACCACGGATAAAACTTTTTTTATGGAAATGCTGCACCAATAGTCTACCAGTGAGAGATAAAATAGGCAAATTTATTGGTAATATATACTCTTGTATAAATTGTGAGACTAATGAAACTATAGATCATGTGTTACTACAATGTCACTATGCCAAAGCAATTTGGTTCTATTTTCAGGTCAGGACGGATCATATTCAAACAGTAAAACGATGGATACTTTTTTGGAAGGATCTGGATGAGGATCTCACAAATATTGTATGCTAAAATATTATGGTTTATCTGGAAAGCGAGATGTGAGGCTTGGCCATGAGGTCGATCCAGAGACCTAACATCAACACCGGAAATGTCATCGATGTTATATACACCACCCCATCGGGAAAGGAGCGACCCGCCGGGTTGACAAAGAAAGAGCAAGACAGAATCGCCCGAGAATACAGTCGGAGGAACCATCCAAAAAACAATCTCCAATGCAGGTCATACAAATGATACAAGCTTCTTCAATATAACCATTAAAGGTAACCAAGAAAATCAAAGAACCAAAGCATCAAAAATGGAGCCCTCCATCGACACCATTTCTAAAAATCAACACTGACGCCTCTTTTACAAATTTATCTGAACCAGCAGGATTTGGATGTGTTATTTATGATTCGGATGTCAAATTCATCTCAGCTCTTGCAGACACTACCAGAGGTCAAAATGCGGAAGAATGTGAATGTATAGCAATCAAACAGGCTCTTATATGGGCGACTAAGCTCAAGATATCTCACGTGCATATAGAGAGTGACAATCTGAATATCATCTCATTTCAAGAGGATCAAAGTTTCATCGTACAATGGCAATCCAGGAAACATTTGTTCGAAATTTTACAACTGAAGGACGGATTCATCGAGTCGAAATTCTCCTACATCGCTAGAGATTACAACTCAATAGCAGATGCATTGGCTAAATGGGGGAGGAAGAATCGCCAGAAAAAGATTTGGGACGCCTTACCTTCTTTTATTTCCAGTTCTGTTTAGCGTCCTTGTATTTCTTAACAAAAAAAAAAAAAAGAATCTTTTCATTATTTGAATTTTCTTTTAAAGTAACTATGTTTTTCAAAACGACGTTATTTTTCCTCCAAAAACGGTTTTGAAATAAAAACATTATCTTTTTCATTATACTGTTTTCCAGAAAATACGATTTCATAAAAAAAAGGACCAAGAAAAACAGTGGTACTAAAAAGTCATCAACAGAGGAAAAAAAGGCCTTTGGTAGAGGAAGAACAATATTTAGTAAAGGGAGTGCTTTAGAAAAGTCAATTTATGTATTTGTTCTTCCTTTACCAAATTAATTTAAGGAAGGTGTTATAAAGATCATTTAATAAATAATGCTAAAACATAAGGACTTTGATAAAAATTAATAATAAATCTAATATTCTATTCACTTGTAGTTTTTGATGATGCACAAAATGTCCAGAAGTTGACTAACATCTGAAGAGTCAAGATCGGAACTGAAGTCCATTGGGTCAACCCGGCTTAAGGTAGCAGGACAGCTGAATCTTTGACGGTCCACCACACATTCCCCTAACTGGGAGGTCTAAAGGAAACCAGCAATGTAACTCCCTCGGCATGAACAAATCAGACCTGGGGTCTCTAAACGAATGAGGGGGGTCCGCGTAGGTTCGGTCGATGCCTTACGCCCAGAACCGGGGAGGTAGAAGCGCACTAGCAACCTACCGACTTAATCCTGAAATATCCATAGAGATCTCAGTCGGTCAAATCTCGAAGTGTTTAAGCAAGTTTGGACTTCACGCGTCTAAAGGATGAAACATTTCCTAGAAGATCTATAACATCGGCATGATATCTATGAAAAATCTTTGAACTTAGGGACTTCTATCTATCCCGAATACGTGATAAACACAAAGAGAAAACTTCCCTCTACGGCAATCATCACCGCCCCATAAGCCTATAAAAGACCTTCACAGGACACGATCTCTACATCCAAAAAGATCACCATTAACTCTGAGTTCTCACAACTCACCTCCAAAAGGATCGATCAATGTTCATTCTTTTATTGCAAAGAGCACCCTGACTGGCTTAAGCGTCGGAGTGGTTTTCGAACCCTTTGCAGGTTTCCCCCTCGGGAATCGACGAACAGGAGTCGGAGCTGGAGCAAGGAGCAAGGAGCTGGAGCAAGGAGTAAGGAGCGAGGAGCAAAGAAGCAGGAAACTAGAGCTGGAAGCAGGAACACTCAACAAAATCTTATCTAAATTAACTCAATATACCAGCATAACGGACGTTGTCATGCATCAACTCCCTTTTCATGATGATATAACGGAAGACAATGTTTTGACACCAGCATTCTGCGCTAGAAGGAGGGGATCTCTCCAGCAAAATTATCAATTCGGTAACCCAAATTCTATTTATTACCTTTTCAAACTAACTGTTTCCTTAAAACCCATTCAGGCAGACATGTCATCAGTGTAGGATTTTGTGTGTATCTAATACAACTATCTAGTGTTTTAAGCGGAATCTCAAATATCTATATGTTTAACACTAGATTACCAGGATCTTAAAGCATGAACTAATCAATGAACTAGAAGATGAAAAATACATTTATCGTGTTTTTCCCACTAACCTTTCCAATCGCGTGTGAAGATCGAGCGCTCCAAGTGTCGTTCCTCTACTTGAGACACCGAGTAGGTTGACTTTTTCTCCCTTCCTTTCAGTCTGCTAGGACTTAATAGAAGGTTGAGAAGAACCCTTCTTTTTTACTAGATTGATAGAATGGGAACTTTTTCTCTACAATCCTCTCTCTCCACTAGTTGTATATTGAGAGAGAGAGAGAGAACTGTATAATTTTTCTTCCTGAGAAAAATCCACACATTTTCTGTTCTCTAATGACCCTTATATAGAGAAACCTTAATTAGAATCATATTCAAATTAGGTCTTTCTATATTCCGGATCACAGAAAAGATAATTACCAAAATACCCTTTTTTGGATATTTTGGTTTTCCCTTTAGTGTGGCCGGCCAGGGTAGCCCATTATGGGCTTTATCTGGTCGGCCCACTTACCTTTGTCGGCCATCACATGGCCAACCCTTAGAGCCTTGCTCCGGGCACCCCTTTTGGACCCGGTTCTTTCTATCTTGTTCTGAATCTCTATTCGAACCTTTTCGGCCTATTTAGTTGGATCAAATCCATCTTTAGCCTATTCCCGTCTAGTCAAATCAATCTGATCTAAGTTACCACTCTTATGTGTAACCCGTTGTAGGATCCGGTATATGTTAGCCGCGAATCACTGAAGTGATACGACGATCGTAGTTGGCTTCTAGCAAAACGCTACGACCCCTAATTGGACCGGACTGGATGATCTTCACAATATGGTCATCGTTATCCTAGCTGACAAATTGATCGCATTGCCATCTTGGTCGAAGGACACTCCTTCGGAAGGACATCTCCTTCAGACCGAACATATATATCCTTCAGTCTCCCACTTGTACTTAGAACAAGTGTAATGCTCGATTCCCATGTCTCTTCGTATCTCATCTGATACGGCATACCTTTCAGAATTTCTTGATCTGCAGAACAACTGTCAAAGCAAATGATTAATCATTAATCCATTTGAGTGTGGCCACACATTTTCCAGTTGCTTCTCCTCAAGTGGCCCGGAGATACTAATCCTAACTTAATAGGAGGACATCATCCAGTCTTATACTCCCACTTAACTTCATGTATATCCTGTCTCCCCCAGTTATCCGTCTTTATAACCTCCTTTCACGACACGGCGTTTGACGATACCAAAGTTCGACATTCCTTACAAAAGATGAGTGGAGTACTCATAGTCCCTCCCCAGAAACTATTTTTCACCAAAAGATAGAGAAGAGAGAAAAATCATGTTCGACCAAAAACCTGTTCGTCGATCAAAGAGAGAGAAAAGGGAAACACCCTTAATACCTGTTTAACCAAAAGAAAGAAAAAAACCCTAAATTTGTTCGTTTCGATCAAAGAGACAGAGAGAAAGAAATGGAAACCTAAACCCTAGATGACTAACACAACACTCATCTCCATAGAGGGGTTCGCAATTCCTGTTATTGCTTGATTTCTCCATAGATTTTTAGGATTTTAACACAGATTTAAACAAATTTCGCCGGTTCGGCCAAAATTTATTGTTTTTTCAGGGGACCCGGCCAAAATTTGTTGTCTTTTTCAGCTGACCCGACCGAAATTTGTTTTCTCTTTCAGTCAACCCAACCGAAAATCATTTACGAAAAAAACGTCCTAAACCCCTAAAACATTTGTTCAACCGTAGAGGAAGATAAGAAAATAATTTTTCTTTACCTGAGACATATTATCTTCATTATATATGTCTTTGTTTAAGTTGATATCTTCGTTTAAGTCGATGCCCTCGTTTAAGTCGATGCCCTCATTTAAGTCGATGGTTTCATTTGAGTCGATGTCTTCGTTTAAGTCAAAAGACTCTTCCTATCATTAAAAAAAAGTCAAAAGACTCTTCTATCTTGATATAGGTTGCCTCCTTCTTAATTAATGGCGGTTCCTCATCCATGAGATCTTGAGACATTATGAAAAACTTGACATAAGACTATAATGATGGTTAACTTTGCAAGTTTTTTAATACTAATGGTGATGTTGATAGTAGTGATTGTATTAGGGTTGGGTTGTTTATGTGAGAGAAAACTACAAGTGAATAGAATATTAGATTTATAATTAATTTTTATCAAATCCTTATGTTTTAGCACTATTTATTAAATGATCTTTATAACGCCCTCCTTAAACTAATCTGGTAAAGGAACAACAAATACATATACATAAATTGACCTTTCTAAAACACTGATTTTACTGAACATTGCTCTTCCTATACCAAAGGCCTTTTTTCTGTGTTGATGACTTTTTAGTACCGTTCTTTTTCTTGGTCCTTTTTTTCATGAAATCCTATTTTCTAGAAAACAGTAATATGAAAAAGGTAATGTTTTTATTTCAAAACCGTTTTTGGAGGAAAAACACCGTCGTTTTGAAAAAAATAATTTTCTGAAAAGAAAATCTCACTAATGAAAAGATTTTTATTAGTTACTAAACAAACAAAAAGAACCATATGTATTCATGAATTCGTAGATTCATGATTTCTTTATTCAAACACACCACTAATATTATTTCTTTTTCATGTCGATAAATTAATAAAATCTTCATACTAGTTTAATGTAGAATACATTGTGCATGTCAAATCCTACAATTTCATTTGACATGTTATTATAATGACAAAGTGGTTACTACCTCTATTTTATTTTATTTTTCTAAATGTTAAGTATAAAGACATCAGATGAGATCAGAAGATAAGAAAAAAAATGAAATTTAGAAAGTATATCAATGAGAAAACAATTGAGATGTTGAAGGAAACTGTACAGACTGATAAAAGATATAAGAGATAAACTAAATAACTAGATGTGGCACGAAGTTGTCGTGCACTTATGTTATTAGTAAGTTGTATAATTAGGAACCCCAACAATAATCTCCCGCGTATCTTGCAGCTAACACTTTTTGAAAGATAAAACCCTCTCCTACTTTGTTGTAATAACTTGTCATCACAGGGATTATTCGTTATTTTCTTAACTGCTTTCGTAATACAATAGTATACCGAAAACCCAGTACAATTTCTCACGACACTTGGAGTTAACACCTTTTGAAAGAGAAAATATTCCTTTACTAGTCAAGACCCTCCTATCTTGTAAAATTATTAATTGAGAGTGAAACTCACCTACTTGTTATTAGTCAAGATTCTCTTGTCCTCTAGCTAGGACATGAGTGGAGTCCACTTCTAGATAGGAGATGACATTCAAAGTCATTTCTTCTCATAAACCAAAGTCCTACATCTTTGGGCTAGTGAAACTTGATAGTCTTTACAATGAATTGTTTGACAACTCATTGTAAACAACTAAGTGAAGTAGAGAAGGGTCCACACGCACACACACGCACGGATGGCTTGGGCTTTGGGGTCATTGGATCTTTAGGCCATTGGATCGTGACCCGTGAGCTCGAGCGCTCAGATACTGAATTCGAATCCTGCAATCTTCATTATTGTTTTCTTCAGTGCAGTTGAAGACAGTAAGTTGTGGTAAATCCTTAGTGGTAAATCTTGGGGACAACTAGAGTTGTGAGGGGTTGAAAATGCTGGAACGGTCACCCATCCAGATACTAGACGAAGAAGCTCTTGCTGCAAATCGTGCTTGTGAAGAACAACTTCAAACAG
Source organism: Eschscholzia californica (assembly GCF_041429995.1). NCBI lineage: Eukaryota > Viridiplantae > Streptophyta > Magnoliopsida > Ranunculales > Papaveraceae > Eschscholzia > Eschscholzia californica. The sequence goes on along the minus strand of NW_028238309.1, from coordinate 24,134,847 downwards.
TTCTAGACAATGTTAACAAAAAAGAAAGTTGATAACAGTAGCTTCGCTTATAGTTGTATAATGTCTTCTGCGTTTCGTGTCTTTTCGGCATTTAAGAGATTTTGTATCCGTGAATCGGTTGAAGAGTAATAAACTCAATAACTGATTGAATGTTTTGATTAACACTATTTCTGCTTTCGCCACTTCGGCATAAAAATAGAAGTTGATAAAGAAATATACTTCCATAATTTGCCATTGGGTTTCCATCATGTGTCATTTTTGCATGATTAACCAGACAGAGGAAGAAGAAAACTTATATTGTATGATGTCAAATACCTATATTAACAATTCAACAAAATAAAGGAAAATAAAAAGCTAACTAAGGAAATTACATGCAGTAAACTTTCCTCCTAGTCCCACGAATTCTTCGACAACCACCATTTCTATGAAATTTTAGAGCTGTAAATCTCGCCAAGGCACAATTCCACACCAAATATTATGCATCTTTTCTTTACACATAATGGTCCATGCCAAAATGTTTATTGTCTGTCTCCATTATTTATTTTGTAAACTCGGAGTATATCATCTCTTTCTATTTTATGATTCTTATAAAATGTTCTCCAACTGTTTGTTAGTGCATAACTTTGGCTTGTCCTCCAGTGCTCAAATTTCATCTCTCAAATATTATTCTCATTGTCCGAAAATCTTAAAAGCTTGTTATCATTATTGGAGCTTTCTGCTTCGAACACGGAGGGTCAATATTGTTGGGAAAACGGGTCGAGTCGACGCAGCGGAAATATAAGTTTTCCCCCTTTGTGTTAGTTACGAGAATAATATAGAAGAATAGTGGGAGCAATAAACAAAGAACGGAAAGTAAATAAGACAACGATTTTTAACGTGGAAAACCTCCTCAAGATGAGAAGTAAAAACCACAGGACTCGTAGTCGAACCAAAGCAACTATAATAAGCAAAGAAGTTACAGACTACGTCCACCCGAGACTCATACTCTAAAAAAGAAATCAATCTCAAAAACGAAGAAACACGGAGAAACCCTCACAAGCAAGAAAAAAACAGGCCAGAAATTTGCAGTCCAAAACAACCCTAAATTCACTAGGATTCCGGCCATCAGTAAACGATTCCACCGTACAAATACTAGATGGATATGTCAAGAACAGTTCTGCAAAATTTCAGCTCAATCGGAGAATAATTCACCGTCGGATTTTCCGAACAACAAAGACTGCGCGTGCTGAAAAAGTTCTGCCCCGCTTTTCTTGGTAACCTTCTTCTCTCCCCTCTTCTCTTGTGCGTTTCTAATTGTGCTCTCAACTTCTAATTAAGATTAAGGAAGTATTGATAGACTTCCCATTAACCCTAATTCCACCGTCTTAAATTTTAAGTTCATTCAGAAAATAAAAGAAATTAATACCCGATGAGATGCACCAATAGTTTTCTCCTTTGTCTTATATCCTCATGTACTAAATTATGGTATTTGTCCAATTCACTACCTGTCATAATAACATATTTCGTAAGATATAAACCAATTAAAGCTAGATTTGGAAAAGTAAAATTGGAAAGGAAGATAACTTACTAAATTGAGATCATCTTATAAGAATAAGCAAAATTGAACAAACATTTGCATTCACTATTGTCTTTATGTAAACCAAATTCACTATATATTCAATAAAGACGACTTGAATATAGATATTCCAAACATAGTCAAAACTATAAACAATCTAAGACATATCTACTTATATACCGAAAGCAATTAATGAAATCTAGATATTTACAAACATAGAAACTATAAAAATTCTAATAAACAAAATTAACTATATAGATGTCTATTAGACATATTATCAAACACTTCATGTGAATAAGTAAATTGACCTAATTATTGTATGAATTTGAATACTATACAAAAACGTATAACACATAAACCACATTCAGGTTTATATACAATTAGTAAGTAACAGCTTGTCAGCTTAGTAAGTAATTTGATTTTGAATTTGAAATCCCTAAGAACTCTTCAAATTTGAACATAAAATTAGAAAACTATACAAATAAATCAAGCCTTCAAACTACATAGAACGAAGTGATAACTTATTATACTACAAGAAAAAACGGTTCTAGCGACGAAATTTTTTGTCGCTAAACATTAAATTTTTGTTGCAAAAAATGTTTATTGACGAAAAAAAATTTGTCGTCACTTGGTCGTAGTAGCACCGTCAGGGAATGTATTTAGTGGCGAAATAAAAGTTCGCCGCAAAAAACACTTTACAATGACAAAAACTATTTAGTCATAGAAAATATTTTCATCGACAAAATTCAATTGTTGTTGAAAGTATTTTTCAACGACCAAAATATTTGCCTCCAAAACAATTTTTCAGTGACGAAAGTTGTAGTCCCTAAAGATTTTTTCTGTGGCAGAATATTTGGTTTCAAATTTTTTTTGTTAACAAAAATTTATTGTCTCGAAAAGTATTTTTGTTGACAAAGTTAGTTTGTCGCTGTAAAAGTTTTCAATGCCTAAATAGGATCGTCCCCGTAAAAGTTTTCAGTGACTAAATAAATTTGTCTCAGTATTTAGAGACGAAATAATTCGTCTCATAAATTTTTTACGACGTTACAGTATTGCTATTGAAAATATTTTTATAGATGAATTATTTTATTGACAAAGTAAGTTTGTCGCTACAAAATATTTTAGTGACTAAACGATATTGTTTCAAATTTAATTTAGCTAGAAATAGTTTGTCGCATATTATTTTACGACATCACGATTTCATCATAATAAATAATTTTCAAAGACAAAGTTATATGAAATTGAGTCAATATAACAAACATAACTATTAACTTATGTAGTAAAACAACTTACAACTAAGGTATCCTTAATTCTTCAAAGCAAAACACCTAAAAGACTAAAAAACAAAAGTATCCAAACAACTAAGTAGTATTTTCTAAGAAAAAATTAGAAACAAAAAATTGAACTAAAACATTATTAGTGTTTGAAGAGGCCCTACCATCAGGTATACTTAAACCAATTTGACTAAGAATCATCCTTCTGAAGTTTTCATTGTCGTCCTCTATTTGTTTAAGTTTGTCTTTGTACACATTGATTTCTTCATCCTGAGTAAAAATCTTTTCATCTTGAATCATAATCATAGTACGTAATTCTTCGATTACTCCATTTGAAGTGGTTAATGTTGTACTTTTTTAAGATGGCGGTTTAGATTTCTTTCCCATTACTTCATAAAAAATCTCATCTTCTCCACGTGGTGTAGAACTCTCTAAATTTCACTGAAGCATCTGCTCCTGCACATAAAAAGTTAAAAAGTTTAAATACACAAGAAGCGTAGGGAGTAGAGACAAACTTCACCTTTATTTGAGAAACAATCTATATGTCGTTTTTAGTTTACAAGTTCGATAAATAATAGAATTATTACCGTTGTACAAGCAACGTGCTATAACACAAAGGAGGACACAACATCTAGAACAATATCATCAATGTCAAGACTGTTTTTTTAGCATGTAATATCGTGAGGGATTTGTTTTAAGTTGTAATGAACAAAATAATAAATAAGATGGGTTTGGGTTACTACCAGGAAAAACATTTTTTAAGAAGATTATAGGACCATGCCAAACCAAATGTGTTCGAATCAGAAAACGCAGTATCAATAGTTTGTGAATTGCAATAGTGAATCCACATTAATATACAAACAACTTACACCTACGATGTTACTCATTTTTTAAGACCATCATCCTACATAACAACAAAGAAAGGCTTTCTTAATGTTTCCTATTAAGAGTTCAGATTTATGTTGTAGTGATTGGCAAAAGATTCAAAACAATTCTGTACAACCCACTATTATTGAAGGTAATTCTCATATCAACCTACGATGTTACTCTTTTGGAAATCATTTGAGCATTACAACCTTATAATGATCTCTCTCTGGATCAAATGAACATTTCACAGCTGCAAAACTGTCACAAACATTCTACTTCTCCTTTTCTAATGATCTTGAATTCATACAAGAAGCACCCAATTTTTTCATCCAAAGTTAAGAGTTTTTGTAGTCAAAATATTCAGGGAATTCGTAGTAAAAAATTAGTAGATCTTTGACATGAATTACCCATACCCACAGCCATTTTGCATTTGTTTAAGTAGTCTTCTTTATTCCTCCATTGGCAACATTAATTGAGAAAGAAACAATTCTATATTGCATTGATTTAGTTTTTTGGCTTTCTAATACCATAGACCATACCACTGAATTCCCTTAGCTTGGTTAAAACGGTGGAAGTTCAAGCTCTGAAATCAAATCAAACCCTAAATTTCTCTAAAATTTGATTAGAAGAATCATTTTGTGGGTAATTTATGCGTAAGAGGGGCGCCTATAGCCATAATACATGGCGCTTTGAAGGCTTGTTCTTAATCCAATGGTTCATATGTATCAATCTAAAACCCCTGTTCTTCAACATGTATAATCAATTAGGGTTTTATACTTTTATTTACACATCGCCCATTTTCTATGGCAGAAAAAGAATAAGAAATTGAAAATTGTTAGAAAAGAAAAACAAAAAAAATCCAAATACTCTGGATGAATCTCTAAACTGGCGATCCCGCATAAAAAAGAAAACTAGGAAAAGAGAACTTGTAGAGAGAGTAAGAGAGAAAATGTATACATAATAGTCTTGTGTTTTTTAGAGAGAAGAGAGAAGGTTTATCAGAGGTTGCTTGCCTGGTAGGGATAAGTAAGAGATGTATTTTTCAGGTAATACGGCTGAGAACTATAGATTCACAATCAACTCTTGTAAATCAAATCTGAAAAATATTGTTTTGATACCTAACTCCGATCATCTTTCCCGCAGGGACGGAATCAAGATCAAAGATCAAGGGGGGCCAATGTAGATTAATCGATAACCTTAGTTAAAATGTTAGAGAAAATAGATTGTATATCCTTTCCAAACAAACTTAGAGAAGTCTTGAAGCACACAAAAAAAAGAAATATGCTATCATGTGGGGTCGAACAGAGGTCACTTAAGTTAAAACAACTAAGTCCTACAAAGAAGCTACTAAGGATTGATGTTATGTTTTTAGTATTATATGTATTAATAAGTTATTTTTTGTGAATCATGATTTTTGTAGATTATCGTGGAAGTCACTACGGCTAGGTCGAGGGGGGCCATGGCCCCCTTCGGCCAGCTGTAGTTCCGTCCCTGCTTTCCCGACAATAATTCCTTACTCCCACAGCTTGATTTGGGATCAAGACTACATAGTTTAAGATCAGATTCATAGTGATTTTGATTAAGACTGTTCGATTAGCCGTTGGATTTGACTGAGTAGGAGGAGATCGAAGCCTTGATATTTGTGTTTGTAAGTGAATAGAATTAAAGAGCTAATTTAATATTCCTTCTTTCCTGCCTGTATGAATGTGCAAAATGTGCCAAATGGGATACCACATAGACCTAGACAATTTTTCCGGATTTTTGAGTTGTAAGCATAGCATTTCTCTTTTTCTTAATCCACCCTTTAGCAAATCTCAAATCTTTTTGTATCTCATTTTTCTGTTTTTGGCATTTCCCCTTTATTAGAGAGTTTAATGGGTACCACTTATTTTTTTCAGCTTTGGAATGGTATAGGGTATGTTGAAAGTAATTTTTTCGGAAATCAAATTTTAAGAATATGAAACAAACCTAACATAACTCAATGGATTAACTGATTTTAAGCATAAGGGTCCGTTTGATTCGTGTGAAAATGTGAGTAAGAATATGAAACAAACCTAACATAACTAAAGGATATTACAGTTACAACTACACGAATTACTAAAATTTCCGAAGGTTATACATTTTTTCTCCATCATTATTTACATAAAACATTTTTTTCGAACATGAAAATCTTCTATCTTGAATCACCAGAAGTACTACAATGAAACTTGTAGATGGACAATTTCAATTTTGTGCACCAAACCTAATGTGGACACGCAAATTGACATTTACACATAATGTTGGACGTACTATCTAATAAAACTTTGTAAAAGTTAGGTTTGACTTTTATTTTACGTCCACATTGAATTTTATGTAAACGGTAGTATCACCTAGAGTGACCGTAATATTTTTTATTACAAAAAAAAAGAACCTTTGTCGTCATACAAGATTTTTTTTTTGTCGAAAAAAAAAACAATGAAAGAAATGCTTCAAAGCATTATTGAATTTGGTGCGAAAATAGATGATGCAAATAAATGGAATTAGTAAATTCGACATAGTAAATAAAGTTACAAACTAAATTAAATTGGAACTTTTCTTAAGTTTGTGTTGGTTTTAAGTATGTTTTGGCTACCTAATTTAGTGATCTAACAAACTTGACATTGTAATTTGTCAATATTTTTAGTCAAGCGAACCGAACATGTCCAAGTTTAGCAATGTAACAAGCTTCACTTCATTATATTGTTGTATTTCTACCTTTAAAATAGTGAGTAGTATATTTTTAGGAATCTATAACCGTTGATTTAAAAATATTTAAATAGTTTAATTATTTACTTATATGACTAAAAATTATTAAGAAAATGTCACACATACTTTTTAACTAGTCTTCAATCTTTGGAATGTGAACATTTATGAGCAAGGGTATAAAAGTAGGTACCATTTCAACCTTACTTCAAAATATCAACATTGAGCATAAATTTTGCCCGCCCAATTTTTATGTTGGATTTCAATAAGTCACAATATTTTGAGGTATAGGAGGAAATATAATTTTTTTTTCTTGATCTTAGCAAATAAATTTTGAGATGGTCGCAAAAAATTTACGTTTTTGCGATAATTGGTCACTTCATCGTTGAATATCACATTTATTGAGAGATTCATTATGTCGCTAACAAATATTTTGTGCGACAAACTATATGTTGTTGTGAAAAAAAAAAATTAATGTGACAAAAAAAAAAACCTTGTCTTCAAAAATAGTATTGGGGACAAATAATATTTGCTGCTATTTGTAAGCGATAAAATTTTTATCGTTGGGAAAAACCTTTAGCAACAAATTTTATAATGGTCATAAAAAATAATTTTTCCCAACCAAATAATATCGTCATAATGATATCTTTTCTGAGACAAAAATATATTTTGACACAAAATAAATAATTAGCAACAATTTTTATTTTGTTACTGAAAATCTTTTTTTCCGCGACGAACCATTTGGTTGTAAACACATCTTATAGCAACGAAATGTCATTTTCTCTCTAAAATTTGTCGTTAATTTTTTCTAGGACATAGAGGGAAATACAAAATTTCTTCTTTTGTTTTAGTGACAATTCTAACAACGAAATTGTGAAAGTGTCGTTAATAATATTTTTTTCGCAATAATTTGTCAAGTCGTCGTTGAAACTCACTTTTAGTGACAAATTTCATTCCGTCGCCGAAAAAATGGTCGCTAGACCTGTTTTTTCTTGTAGTAATTAATATTTGATTTTGAAGTTGAAACCCCCAATTTTTTGAACCCAAAGTTGAAATCAGTAACCCAAGATTATATGAATTACCAAACCCTAAAAATAAAATAAAAAACATGAAACCTTCATACTATTGTTCACATAACTAAGTATTTTCAACCAAAATACTAACCTTCAATTGCTTATGAATAGCAATGATTGATACCAAAACTTGAAGACTTAACAATGAAATTTTCCCACGATTAAGTTTCTTCATCTATATCAACCCGGCAGTTCCTAAATTCTCCATCAAAGTCCCCTAACCGACTTCCTTAACAAAAAAAAAAAAAAAAAAAAAAAAAAAGTCCCCTAACCGACTAAAACTCTAACCCCTACAAATTAGAGAATAAGTGGAAAATACTTAATTAGCCCTCTTCTCTTCAAATATCACAAAATTGCCACCGGGCCAGCAGCCCGGTTTAGCCTCTTAATGATTCTGCCCTTGCAAGCCTGTTATAATCTCCGACGTCGCTGGCAGTTAAAACTTTTTCAAAGAGTAATTCTCCTTCGACACTTGGTGGTGCTAAATAAGGGTCATATACTGATTTTGCTGTTTCTTTGATATTAGATCATGCAAAAGCACTCTCCCGAGCAATAATACCACTGAATTCGGGTCTCATGTAGATACTTTGTGAAAGCTATATGCGTTGGCGGGTTCAGGAAATTCTACTGTACCCAAACTCAAATTAAGTGGATATGAATCAGACTCGGTTGTATTATAATTCGGGCTCGGGTAAAATGTGTATGGGTGTAGACCCGACCCTGATTGATGAGAACTTGAATTTTCTACTGAAGTTGAAACAAAACTCAGACTCAGTTCAAGTGAAACAGAATCCGACCCATTTTTGTTTGCTTCCTCTTTACCAGATAGGAGGGGCTTATTGTAAAGATTGAAGTCCCAAGTCTGATATGGGTTTTTGTAAGCAGCCATGATAATAGAGAAGGAAAACAAATTTTAGAGAGAGAAAGCTGAAGAAGAAAGGTTTGATAATGAATGGGTGAAACAGGGCCGGTCCTGACATTTTGGAGGCCCGAAGCGAGTTATCAGAATGTGGCCCCTTTACGTTTTTCATGATTTTTACATGAACGTATATTTACAAGATTTTTTCGGCTGCAATGAAGATTATCTATTGTTGATTCCATGTGACGATACTCTGATTACCATTTCAGAGTATTAATAAATCTTATAATGTATCTAACGGTTAACTAATTGCATTTTTGTACTTGTGGCAAACTGAGTAGATCAAGTCGATCCACCCATTCTCGTAGTAAAAAGTTTCTCAGAAAGAAGGAAGGTTGATTCCAGTTAAAAACTCGATTTACAAGGTTTTAAAGTCATTACTAGATTTGCAACTATTGGTTGCGAATGACCTATGCTTAAATATGTCTAGGGATACATAGTTTGAAGTGTGACAAGTCCCAAGCCTATTATGTTATGTTAAACAGATTTTCATTCTAAGTGTTGTTCCTACGCTTTTGAGCCAAATTCTTATTTTCTTTCTATGTATATTAATATTGCAAATGATATCAAATTAATAATAACAATGATAATAATCCTACAGATTATAGTATAACACTTCAGACAGTTTCTTACAGGATAAAAAAAGAGAATTTGATCTATTTTCTTTTTCTTTTCTTTTTTATTTGAATCGTCAACGGACTATAGGGCGTGGCCCTTTTAAAAAAGAATACTAAGAACCAAAAAACACAAGGTAAATTAGAAAACAACCGAAAAACAAAAAGAACCAGCCTATCTAGTGAACCCAATAACATAGAATTTATCTTTCACCAACTCTTTTTATACTTATAATGATATTAACCTATTTAAAAAAATGATATTAACCAAAAGAGATTTACCGAGTTCGTATTGTGCGGTATTCACCTAGTCTTTTTTATAACAACAACAACAATTAAAGACGTAAATAAGATAGCTTAAAAGCAACACTTAAGAAAAAAAATTAATTAGTTTCATACCAATATACCATTAGAGAGAGAAATTGCAAAAGTTAGTGAATTAGATGCTTTTGTTGTTGGATGATTTGGCAATTCGGTTGGCAGTTGGTTGTTGGCACTGGAAGAATGATGAAGAGAAGATTTGGAGGAGGTTTGAACAATCGTGAGGGGTTTCAGGGTTTGGTCATTTGGAAATTCCGAGTTGGAAGAAAGTATAAGGGGAGAGAATAAAAATTGGGCCAAATACGAGAGTTTATTACTTAAACATATTATGTTGTTGGGTCCACACAATAAGCAATGGGAATGGGCCAAAAAGTGTGGCCCCATTCTATTGTTTTAATATGTGTGGGGGCCCTTAAAATCTGTTATAAGAAGAGATAAACAGTCGAAACTTTTCTAGTTTAGAGGCCCCCAAATTCGAGAGGCCCCCAAATTCGAGAGGCCCAAAGCGAGGCTTTGCTTGCTTTGGGCTCAGGACCGGCCCTGGGGTGAAATTTATAGCAGGTGGGGTTTTCCTGATTGAAGTCTAATTAGGAAAGTAATGGCTTGGTTTCATCTAGTATTACAAAAGAATTGGAAACTTGTTTGGATTGAAAAAGGGAAAGAAATTAAACGGGATGTGCCGCCACGGCATGGCTTGATGCTCTACTGTATAACACTGTGACCTTACTCGATAATACCTTCTTAAAAAGAAAAAGAAGTGTTACGGATCAAGTATATCTCACCCACATGGTCGGATCAGACACCTGGTTGTATAATCGGCCAACAAAAGATAGAAGAAGACATTAGTCAACTAATTCAAATTCAAATCCCATGTATATCTCTTGTGTATCTCTTCCTTGTTTATCTCTTAGGATTATCTATTATATAAAACAGAAGGGAAAACGATGACTGGGACAAACACCCTTATTTAATTATGCATATTGTCTAGAAGCCCTTCTCAAAATTTAAAATATAGTCCTTCGTAGAAATAAAGTTACCTATTTAAAAAACAATAATCCTTCCTTCTTAGAAATAAAATAACTAATTTAATAAAAAAAGAAACAAAATATATTTCAAGGGTTAAAAAAAGAAATTTAAATCTCTCTCTGAATAATAACTAATTTAAGAGAAAAGAAACAAAAAAATAAAACTCATAAAAATCTCTCTCTCTCAGTAAAATATTTAAATAATAAAACAGAAGGGAAAACGATGACTGGGACAAACACCTTTTTTTAATAAAGGATATTGTCTAGAAGTCCTTCTTAAAATTTAAAATATAGTCCTTCGTAGAGATAAAGTTACCTATTTAAAAAATAATAAAGTTACCTATTTAAAAAATAATAACCGTATCCTTCTTAGAAATAAAATAACTAATTTAAGAAAAAAAAAACAAAATGAATTTCAAGAGTTAAAAAAAGAAATTAAAATATCTCTTTCAATAAAATAATAATTAATCTAAGGAAAAGGAAACAAAAAAATAATACAAAAAAACGAGGGTATCCAGAATATAACAGTAATTGTTTCCTTCTTAGAAATAACATAACTAATTTAAGACAAAAAACAAAATAAATTTCAAGGGATAAAAAAAATTAAAATCTCTCTCTCTCTCTTTCAATAAAATAATAACTAATTTAAAAGAAAATAAACAAAAAAATAATGATGTTATATAAAGTGATTGCTTAGTCCTGTAATCTCGTCGTCAAACATTATCTTCTATTTTCTAATTCTCAAGGACGAAGAAGAAAATTGGCGACTCCTACTGAAACCCTAGATTTTCCCCTAAGAATCTAAATCCAGTTATCTCTCTCTCTCTCTAGTAAAATATTTAAATAATACAACAGAAGGGAAAACGATGACTGGGACAAACACCTTTTTTTAATAAAGGATATTGTCTAGAAGTCCTTCTTAAAATTTAAAATATAGTCCTTCGTAGAGCTAAAGTTACCTATTTAAAAAATAATAAAGTTACCTATTTAAAAAATAATAACCGTATCCTTCTTAGAAATAAAATAACTAATTTAAGAAAAAAAAAAACAAAATAAATTTCAAGAGTTAAAAAAAGAAATTAAAATATCTCTTTCAATAAAATAATAATTAATCTAAGGAAAAGGAAACAAAAAAATAATACAAAAAAACGAGGGTATCCAGAATATAACAGTAATCGTTTCCTTCTTAGAAATAACATAACTAATTTAAGACAAAAAACAAAATAAATTTCAAGGGATAAAAAAAAATTAAAATCTCTCTCTCTCTCTCTTTCAATAAAATAATAACTAATTTAAGAGAAAATAAACAAAAAAATAATGACCAATAAAAATCTCTCTCTCACAATAAAAATCTCTCTCTCACAATAAAATATAACAATAAATTTCTTAACATTTGATTGATACAAGTGTCCGTGCCCTAGGGCAGGGGATATACCCAAGAGAGATGAGACAACAAAGAAAAAAGTAAAAGAAACAAATAAATTTCAAGAGTTAAAAAAGGAAATAAAATCTTTCTCTTTCAATAAAATAATAACTAATTTAAGAGAAAAGAAACAAAAAAAAAAAAATAATACAAAAAAATAATAACTAATAAAAATCTCTCTCTCGATAAAATATAACAATAAATTTTGTAACATTTGATTGATACAAGTGTCCGTGCCCTAGGGCACGGGATATACCCTAGTATATATATATGGGAGATTTTAAAAGGCCTTCCCGTTTTTGTTAAAAGGCCTCCCCATGATTTCGTTGACTTAGTAAAAGACATTTGACTTAGCTTGGTTAAAGGACCCCCCTCTTTGAATGGGTGAAAAAAACCCCCTTTAAAGGTGTATTTCACCCACATTTTCTCTCCATCATTTGACCACGCCACATCATCATCTTCTCCGGCAGGGTCGCCGGCCGGCCAAACTTCCGGCCGGCGACCTTCAATTTTTTTTTTTTTTTTTTATTCTCTCTCTTCTATCTCTCTAAAAAAAATAAATTTTTTTTTTTTTTTTTTAAACTCTCTCTCTCTCTACAGATCTAGAGAGAGAGAGTCCATTGAAGGTCTGCGAACAGACCTACAGACCTTCAATGGATTTGTTCTCTCTCTAGATCTGTAGAGAGAGAGAGTTTAAAAAAAAAAAAAAAGTTTTTTTTTTTTCAGAGAGAGAGAGAAGAGAGAGAATAAAAAAAAAAAAAATTTGAAGGTCGCCGGCCGGAAGTTTGGCCGGCCGGCGACCCTGCCGGAGAAGATGATGATGTGGCGCGGTCAACATCACCGGTCTTGGATTAAGTTTGACCTAACGGCGTTAACTTTGCCGTTAGGTCAAATATTGATGAAGGAGGTGCTCTTTTGTAGAGGGGGCCCTATAACCAAATTGGTTATAATGGGGGGCGCTTTTAGCGGGGAGGCCTTTTAACAAAAACGGGGGGGCCTTTTAAAATTTCCCTATATATATATATACCCATGTATCAATACAAATATACATAACAGAGAAACTATTCAAACTCACTTGTGTTCATCCTTCACCCTCTCTGACTCTCGGTTTCCCACTCTCTCTCGATCATAACAAACCTTTCTCGGTTTGTTATCTCTCTCGCTCTCACTACATTTTCACATGGTATTAGAGCAACCTTGATTTTTTTCTGTCATGGCTTCTTCCACTGATGCTTCGGGTCTTGTTTCTCAAACATTGCAATCCTTCGATGTTCACCATTCCGACTGTCAAACGATCTTAATCACACCTCTCTTATCAGGAGATAATTATCCGTCTTGGTCTCGTGCCATGAAAATGGCACTTCGAGCCAAAGACAAATTTCGCTTTCGTCGATGGTTCCATTCCTCGACCTAATGATGTCAATGACCTCCAATCATGGAATCGCTGCAATGGCCTTGTTACGAGTTGGCTTCTCAACTCGGTTGATCCGGATATTCGTCAATCCATTGTATACGACGAAAGTGCTATCGATATATGGCAGAATCTTCATGAGCGATTTTATCAAACAAACGCTCCTAAGAAGTTTCAATTGAAACGTGCCATTACTTCTTTGAAACAAGAAGGATTGGACGTTTCCGCTTATTTCACTCGCTTGAAATCGATTCGAGATGAAATTCATTCACTCATTGCTATTGAACCGTGCATTTGCGGACATGGCAAGACTGTTTTGGATCGATACAATCAAAATCGAGCAATGGAGTTTCTCCAAGACCTTAACGATTGTTTCTCCGCCATCCGAAGTCAGATATTTTTAATGGAACCTTTTCCCTCCATTTTACGAATCCATAGTTTAGTAAAACAGGAGGAAATTCAACAAAATCTCACCATGGACTCTATGTTTCCATCGGAGAGAGCGGCCTTAGCCGTCTCCTATAATGATTCCAACATCAATTCTCGGCCATCTAAGACTGACCGATCGGACAAAACTAGGTCTAAGCGACCTAACCCATTTTGTGAACATTGTCGTATACATGGACATCTCGAATCTAATTGCTACAAACTCCATGGATACCCAACTCGTGAAAGAACCAACCCCATTGCTGCAAATGTTCAAACAGTGCCCCTCTCGTCACTTCAATGACGCCGGACCAGTATGCACATATATGCAACTACCTGGCCCAACAAAAAATCCGTGCTACCTCCTACCAATACGTCTGTGGGCACCTCGGTTAATTCACCGGCTCCATCTACTTCCGACCCCACGATCAACTTGATGGGTAATTCTTTCTCCTCGACACTTTGGGTCATTGACTCGGGTGCCTCTAAAAACATTTGTTCTCGTCTCTTTTTTTTCTCATTATCGGAAGGAACCTCCCGACTATTTTGTTCGTCTACCCGACAACAAACGTGTTCGTGTTATTCATATTGGTTCAATTGTCTTTAATGACTCTTTCTTTCTTCATGATGTCCTTCATATCCCATCATTTAAACTCAATTTAATTTCGGTTTCTCAAACATCTAAGTCACTTTCATGTGATGTAATATTTAACTCCATCTCATGTGTCTTTCAGGACCAAGCGACGAGAAGGAAGATTGGACGTGGTGATCCCGAAGATGGACTCTATTTCCTTCGCACGGAGCCTAGTGTTAATTTTTCTATGTTTTCAAATAATTGTTCGCTTTCTAATTTGTTGCACTACCATTTAGGCCACCTTAGTACTTATCGTTTTCAATTATTAGCTAGTAAATTTCCATGTAATAAGGTTGGATCAATTAATAAAACTCTGTGTGGTATTTCTCCTTTATCTAAAAAAACGAGATTACAGTTTCTTACTTGTCTATCTTTTTCTTCTTCTCCTTTTGAAATCCTTCATGCCGACTTATGGGGACCGTTTTCTATTCAATCTTCATCAGGTTGTCATTATTTTCTCACTCTTGTCGATGACTTCACCCGATGTACATGGATATTTCTTCTTCCATCAAAGTCACACATTAAGACTTCTCTTTTTAATTTTTATGCTTATATAAAAACTCACTTTAACAAAAAGATCTCTCAATTTCACTCCAGAAAAGGTGATATTATTTTTCCCACTATTCAAACTTTTCGTTCGGATTATGGAACCGACTTTATGAACTCGGACATTCGATCTTGGTTTCTTTCGAATGGAATATTCCATCAACGTTCATGTACGTATACACCCCAACAAAATGGGGTGGTCGAAAGAAAACATCGACACATCTTAGAAGTCGCTCGTTCTATTCGACTACACGCCAATTTGCCACTTGATTTATGGGGCGAATGTGTTTTAACCGCTGTCTACATCATTAATAAACTTCCGTAACCCTTACTCAATGGGTTATCTCCTCATGAGAAGCTTCTTGGTTCTCCTCCATCTTTCTCTCAATTTTGTGTATTCGGATGTTTGTCTTATGCACGTAATCCACATCCTAAAACGAAATTGGACTCTCGTTCCTTTCCGAACATTTTCGTGGGCTATCCACATGGACAAAAAGGATACAAGATCTTTTGTTTTTCCACAAAGAAAATTATAATTTCTCGTGACGTCGTCTTTTACGAATCAATTTTTCCGATGTCAAAATTATCTTCGTCCCCTACACCATCGATATCTCCTCAACCATTCATCTCCATTCATGATGATGGTTCCTGTAATTTGTCTTGGCTACCTACTGTTCAATGTGACCAGCGAGTTCCCTCTCTCGTGTCTACAGGCAGCCACGGTTTGGCTGACCATTCGGATTCTATAGACAACCACGATTTGGTCGTTCCTTCGAATTCTCCAGGCATCCCTGTGTCTTCTCCTTCCATGGGCCTGGAAATACCCTATCCTTCTTCATCTCTAGACACTCCTCTTCTCTCATCAGACACAGATTCTCCACCTAATAACATTACTGTTGACCCCTCCACTGTATCATCCTCTTCGGTCCCTACTGTTGTCCCTCGACCACAACGATCGCGCCGACCACCGGCTCATCTTGATGATTACATTATTTCAACACTTCGACCTCCCTCACTTTCATCGGATGTTGATGTTCCATATCCTCTCACAGATTACATCAGTTTTGATGTTTTTACGATCACTCATCGTACGTTTCTCACTTCAGTTTTATCAAACACCGAACCTCATACTTATTCTCAAGCTATGACTTCCTCTCATTGGCGTGATGCTATGACCAAAGAAATTTCGGCTTTGGAATCTAATCACACATGGTCTCATGTCAAATCTCCTCCCGGCAAAAGACTTATAGGTTGTAAATGGATTTATAAAATCAAACATGAACCCGACGGTTCAAACGAGCGTTATAAAGCACGTTTGGTTGCTAAAGTATATACTTGAATCGAAGGTTTAGATTATACTGATACCTTCGCTCCAGTTGCCAAACTTGTTATAGTACGTGCTCTTCTTTCTATCACCAGTATCAAAGGGTGGTCTTTACATCAATTAGATGTTAATAACGCATTCTTACAAGGCAATTTAGATGAAGAGGTCTTTATGAAACCTCCTCCTTCTTTTTCGGTTAAGGGAAGACTCGCGTTTGCAAATTACAGAAATCCATTTATGGGCTCAAACAAGCCTCTCGTCAATGGTTTTCAAAATTTTCTTCTGTCTTACTCAATAAAGGTTTTACACAATCTCTTGCCGATTATTTGCTTTTCACTTTTACGAAATCTTCCACATATCTTTATGTTTTGGTATATGTAGATGACATCATTATTACAGGCAACGATGATGCTGCAATTTCTTGTCTAAAGGACTTTCTTGACCAAACCTTCTCTCTGAAAGACCTTGGTCCTCTTCAATACTTTCTCGGCATTGAAGTTTCTCGTTCCTCTAAAAGAATTTTTTTATGTCAACGCCGTTATACTCTGGACATTCTTGAAGATTCTGGGTTTACGGCTTCTCATCCCTCTCTTTTCCCTATGGAACAAAAGTTATGACTTGGTCTCGATGATGGTGACATTATTCCTGACCCTACGGTTTTCGGGCGTCTCATAGGTCGTCTAATCTATTTCACTGTCACTCGTCCGGACATCACTTAGTAGTTAACAACTTAAGTCAGTTTATGCATACTCCTCGTACTACTCACCTAGATGCTGCCCATCGCATACTACGTGATGAGACATGAAAATGACCCATCTAAATCTCTTAATTCGGGCTAGTTAGTCCATTTCGAGCAGTTACTCTGACGAATTGTTTGTTTCTCTTGTCCAGGTGTCTTCCATGGAATTCAACGCGAAAACCGGATAAAACCGGAGAAATGCACATGAAAGGGCATTTTGGTCATTTAGAGATTCTGGTAATTCTGGCTAATGTGATGCCCGATGAAATGTAGAATCTGAGAGGAACCCACGTCGAAAACAGAAGTCAAATCGGAGTCCAGATGGGAAAGTTATTCTAAGTCAAATATCGGAGTCTATGATGGTTGACAAAATCTTTTATATGACACGTGGCGTGCAATCCGACGGCGAGTGAGAAATTTGCGGTACATTGTTGGGCAAGCGCGGGACGGCACACGGGATTTGTTTGAAAAATAATATGGCGCGCTGGAAGGCAATTTACTACTGTAGGCAGTAGAAGATCTGACGGACATTAAGAACGTGTTTTCCAATCAAGAGTATGGACGTTCACGTCATCAAAAACTCGATGTCCTGCTCAGTAACAGATTATCCCCACACTAACACCCAGCACATTCATCTCTTTATAAGCAAAAAATGGGGCAAAGGTCCAAAAATCTCATTCTAAATTCGAATCCCCTCCAACTTGTCCCTAGAATAAGCTCTAAGTCTAAATGAGTCAGAACATGTACTGTCCACTAACTTTTCCCATTTTTTTTCTTTTCTTTTTTCCTCTAATACTCTTGTCAGGTACAAAGGGCTATATACCTTACTTATTCTGACATTAGCATTAAATTCAAACCCCATTTCTCTTTTCATTTGATTTCATCTTATTCTCTCTCTCTGAAAGATTGTTGAACCTGAAAACTCTTTTTCTCTCTAAATTTTTGGCTGAAGTCACCCCCTTTCATTTGATTTCATCTTCTTTTCGCTCACATTCTCTCTCTCTAAAAGATTGTTGAACCAGAAAACTCTTTCTCTTTCTAAAAAATTGTTTGAAATCACCCCTTCTTATTTGATTATCATCTTCTACTCTCTCCCATACTCTCCCTTTGAAGGATTGTTTGAACCAGAAAACTTCTCTCTAAATGTTTGGCGGAAATCACCCACTCTGTCTCTCCGACGTCAAAATTTATGTCTGAAAATTTCAATTTCCACTAGGTATTATTCATCAGTTGACTTCTAATGGGTGATTGGGTTTCAGTATTTAGGGTTTAGAGTTTAGAGGGTTTCGGTGTTGAGGGTTTAGAGTTTAAGGGTTTAGGGTGAAATCAGAAAACTCTCTCTTAGTGCATTTTCCTTTGATTATCATCTTCTTCTCTCTCCCACAGTTTTTCTCTCTCTCTCTCTCTCTCTCTCTCCCCCTAAAAGATTGATGAAGCAGAAAACTCTCTCTTTCTCTCTATAAATTTTGGGTAAAATTTCCCTCTCTATGTCTCCGATCGCAAATATGTTTCTTGTACACAACTTTCTTCCCTGTACACAAATATGTTTTTTGTACACAAATTTATTTCCTGTACACAAATCAATTTTCTGAACATTTCTGATTGTAGTTGGAGCAGTTAGAATGTAGTAAAAGTATATTACACATAAATCATTGTAGTATCAAATCCCTGTACACAAATCTATTTCCTAAACATTTCTTATGTATTGTAAATTAAAAAAATTACATTTAGTATACATATTATTCAAGTCAAGAAGAATGTAAGTTTGTCTTTCTTAGTACATAATATATTGTTTCCCAAATGGAACATTTGGTATATGTACTATTTGAAAGGGCATTTCTGGTTGTACTAGAGGATTCTCCGGTAAACTCAACATTATTCCATGTACCCAACTTTCTTCAATGTACAAAACTTTGTTCCCTGTACACAAATTTATTTCCAGTACACAATTCAATTTCTCGTACTCAAATTGATTTCTTGAACATTTCTGATTGTAGTAGGAGAATTTGGAATGTAATACAAGTATATTACACATGCATGATTGTAGTATCAAATTTCCTGAACACAAATCTATTTCCTAGAAATTTCTTATGTATTGCAAATAAAAAAAATTACATTTGGTATACATATTATTCAAGTCAAGAAGAATGTAAGTTTGTATTTCTTAGACATAATATCTTGTTCCCCAGATGGAACATTTGGTATATGTATTATTTGAAAGTGCATTTCTGGTTTTACTAGAGGATTCTCCTCTAAACCCAACATTCTTCCATGTACCAACTTTCTTCAATGTACACAACTTTCTTCCCTGTACACAAATATGTTTCTTGTACACAAATTTATTTCCAGTACATAATTCAATTTCTTGTACACAAATCGATTTCTTGAACATTTCTTATTGTAATAGGAGCATTTAGAATGTAATACAAGTATATTGCACATGAATGATTGTAGTGTCAAATTTCCCGGAGACAAATCTCTTTTCTAGAAATTTCTTATGTATTGCAAATTAAAAAAATGTACATTTTGCATACATATAATTCAAGTCAAGAAGAATGTAAGTTTGTATTTCTTAGACATAATATCTTGTTTCCCAAATGGAACATTTGGTATATGTATTATTTGAAATTGCATTTCTAACAGTGAAGCTTAGAGAGAGAGACGGCTGAAAGGAAAGTGTTGATATGAAGATTAATTTACAGAGAGAGATTGATGATTTGAGATATTTTCAGAGGGAAGGAAAGATTGAAGATGGATTCAGTTATCTTTTCTCTACTGTTAGAGATAAATCTAGAGAGAGAGAGAGAGAGTCATAAAATATTCTCCTTTCACAGTGGATTAGAAACCAGAGATTGGGAATTCTTTCTCTTTGGTGATAAATATATTATTTTTGGAAGAAAGGAAGATAGATTGCAGTGGGTTGGAAGAGAGAGAGATTTGGTTCTGATTTCAGAGAAAGATTTGATTGAAGATGAGTATTTCTGAAGATACAGAGAGGGCTCGACTGACATAATGGATGATATTCTTCTTCTCCTATAAAGAGGAGAACACAGAGAGGTTCTAATCATCTTCTCATTTGGGGAAGCAAGTTCTTTGAGGTTTCATATCTGCTCTGTTTTTCCTTCTTCTTCTTTGGGCATTAACGCAAGATTAGAGAGAGAAGAGAAGAAAACAGAGTAGAAAGAGAGAAAAATTTATAGAAATTAGGGAGGATTCTTGCTCTTTTTCATCATCCCATGATCAATTTAATTATCATCTGGTCTTGTCTTCTTCTTGTACAGTTCCACTTTTTGTGAGAGAAAGTGAGAGAAAGGAGAACCAGAGAAGAAATATTAGAGAGAGGGAATCGAAGGAGTAGAGAGAGATAAAGAGCTAGAACATGAACTTTTCTTTTCTTCTTCTTTGCTGAGTGTTAATATTAGAGAGAGAGGGAGACTGAAAACAGAGAAGGTTAGAGTGTATATTTAGTCTTTGATGATGTTTCTTCTTTGTGATTTTATGTGTCAAATGAGAATATTTTAGAAAGAAGAGAACTACAGAGAAAGAAGGAGAGTTTGTGAGAGGCTTGCTTTTGTTTTCTTTGTAACTTTTTTGAAAAATTCAGTTTCATCTTTTCATTTAATTCTTCTCCTTCTTTGAAGCTTAAAACAGAGCAATCTTTTAGTGAAAGAGAGTTGTAGAGAGAGGAGAAAAGAAAGAGAGTTGTAGAGAGAGGAGAAAAGAAAGAGAGAGGGTAGAAGGAAGATTGAGTTCTATCTTGTTCTTGACTCTGTACCATTTTAGAGAAATAGAAATTCTCCTTCACTGATTCGGCATATTCATCATATTACTATCATTATCAAAAGGCTTCTCATTCGATGATTTCCTTTACTTTATCTTTGATTTAACAATGAGAACGTCTCTTATGATTATGCTTATGTGTATGCGAAGTATGAGTAGCTAAATCTTTCACTTAGAGTGAAGATGAAGCTTCGAGCATGAATGACTAGTTTACTCTTTTCATGTTTCTCATTAAGTGCGCGTTGTTGTTTAACTATACCTATTTGATTCCATATGATAATGATAGTAACTTCATCGTTTATACTTATAGCTTGATAGGTCATACTTAGAAGTAAGTTTCTTTGATAACTTATGTTTGTCATTTGATAGACGATAGTTGGGATATAATTATTTAGGACTTGAAACTAGTATAGTTCATCTCAGACACGTTTGTTTAGAATTTCATATTTTCCGATGTTTAGATAAAGTTATTTTACTAAATATTGAGTTATATGTTAAAGAATCATGTTAGGAAAGGGGTAAAACCATTTTGGGAGTTCGAGGTGGAATCAGAACTCTAGAATCTTCTATCATTTTGATATCTTCGAGAACTAGTCCCCAGTCTCTTTTGTTTAAGTATTTTATTATTTAATTGTTTTATCACCAAAACCAATTTCAAACAAAATCGTGTTACTTCTAAGTGTTAGAATAGGTTGCGCTTAGTCTCCGTGGACGATCTCGGTCTTACTGAGTTATTACTTGACGCTCGTATACTTGGGGGTATAGACCTTTTAGGGTGACCTTCTAGGCCCTTCACTACATTATCTCAAAAGTTCATTCGATAAAGGCATCTCTCTGTCTGTTACTAGCCCTCTTCATATCTTTGGTTACAGTGATTCTAACGGGGTTGGTTGTCCTACAACTCGTCGTTCCACGACTAGTTACATTACCATGCTTGGTTCTAGTCCTCTTTCGTGGAAATCTAATAAACAACCAACAATTCCCAAGTCCTTATCCGAAGCTGAATATCGGGCTTTGGCCTCTCTCACTTGTGAACTTCAATGGCTCAAGTTTCTCCTCTTGATCATGGAGTTGATCACCCTGATCCTATGTCTGTCTACTGCGACAATCATGCCGTTCTTCATATTGCTAATAACCCTATGTTTCATGAACACACAAAACATATTAAAATTTATTGTCATTTGGTCCGCGAAAAGATAAAGACAAACCTGATCGCTCCCCGTTTTACACCTACGACTAAAAAACTTGCTAATGTCTTTACGAAACCACTTGGAGCTGACAATTTTTAGAAGATTATTATCAAGTTAGGCATCATCTCCATTGCTGCTCCAACTTGAGGGGGAGTGTTACCAATCAAGTATATCCAACCTGTAGGGTTGCGTAGTCTACTAATGTCGTAGCGGAATCTCAGACATCTCATGTCTAACATTAGTCTCCCAGGATCACATGCATAAACTAATAATCTACTAAGAGTTTAATGATTTACCTTAATCGCTAATTTTCCCTCGAACCTCTCCAATCGCTTTAGAAGACCAAGAGCTCCAATTGTAGCTCCTCTACTTGGGACACCGAATGGCATACTTAATCTCCCACCTTGTAAGCTAGCTAGAACTCCAATGGTAGTTTGATAATGAGAAGAAGTAGTACTTCTTCTCAATTTGACTAGTTGATGGCTTTTGGGAATTAACTCACTTTCTCTTCTCTACTTGATGTTGTAGAGTAAGAAAGCTCTTAGAGAAATTCCACACCTTATTCACTGCCCTAAGGGTCATTATATAGAACCCTAATAAGAGTCCACCTCTAATTTGGTTTCCTAAAAGACCCTTTTGAACAAGATTTAAGGAATTAGTCGAAAATAGAAAGTAGTTGCTATTTTCTCAATTCCTTGAGTAGGTGACGTCCAAACCTAGCCAAAATTGACATATGTAACCTTCCTTATGATAGGAACCTCCCCACAAAACTTCAACCCAATCCGAACCCTAAAAGTGCTCCAATCTATTTGGGCCCAAAAGCCCTTTTCGGGGCTTTTTGTGCTAACTTTGTCTAAAGCTCTTTTAGGCCTGTGAGACATGTTTATGGTACCATTCCGTTATAATGACTCATTTCCATAGTCAATATCATCCGATTAAGTACCCATTCTTATGTATAACCGTTGTAGGATCCGGTCGAAGTTAGCTGCGAATTACTTCGTAATTCGACTATCGTGGTTGGTTTCTAGCTAAACACTACGACCCCTAAATCAACCAGACTTGATGATCTTATTCATCAATTTTCCTATCCGAAAAATTTCTCGCATTGCATTTTTTGTCGAAGGACATCTCCTTCACGACCCACGTGGTCGGATCGGACAGTCGGTTGTATAACCGGCCAACATAAGATAAAAGAAGACTTAGTCAATTAATTCAAATTCAAATCCCATGTATATTCCTTGTGTATCTCTTCCTTGTTTATCTCTTAGGATTATATATATATATATATATATATATATATATATATATATATATATATATATATATATGTATATATGTATATATATCCCTGTATCAATACAAATATACATAGCAGAGAGACTATTCAAACTCACTTGTGTTCATCCTTTACCCTCTCTCACTCTCGGTCTCTCGATTATAACAAACCTTTCTCGGTTTGTTATCTCTCACTACATTTTCACAAGAACCAATAAGAAGTGTCTAAAAATTACTGAATAAAACTATTAATAAAGAGGAATTTAATCAAAACTCTTTATAAATTCTATGACCAAATTTTGACTCTTGTGGGAGGGAGAACGGGTATGGAAAAGAAAGATATCTTAAATTTTAGTTGACATGATCAATTATACAAAAGTTTCAAAGAAGATGGAGAGACAGTTTCTCATGTTAAATGTATAATAGTTTTAGTAACTTGTCCACCTGTCTTTGGTGCAGCGGCTGGACACCCCTCTTAAGCCCATGAGATCGTGGGATCGAGTCTTCGTGAAAGTAGTTTGGCATTAAGATATATCCCATGTAATTTAGCCAATATATTAAGTAAATAATATAATAAATTTATCGGGCTTTAGGCCTCTTTCATGTTATCGGGCTTTAGGCCTCTTTCATTATGGTTTAAATCAAGTGGTTATCGCGTTCATCACATCTTCATGATGTATCAATGCCTTGTAACTTATATATTTTGGTGAGAGAACCTTATTTTCTGTTTAATTATTTTTATAAATAAATTAGTTAAAAATTAAATTTGAAAATTCCAAGATAAATTTACTCACTAGCATCCAAAAAAGAATGAATCCAATATATAATTTTGTAGTTTTTTTTTTGTTGGAAGTCATAATTATGTTAGTTGTAGGTATCACCACTTTCCCATAATTCCACTTGACCATCTGTTGTTGGCAATTAACCTGACCACATACGAACGGAGAGAGGAGAGAGAAGTTCTGCGGTGATGTCATCAGATCCCCAATCTGCTTCCTCCCCTTTCTCACCTTAACCCTAGAATATTCCTTGTTTCAACCACTTTCCATCAGATTCAACTCAATCTTCATCCCAATAAACTCAATCTCTTAACTGTAGTAAGATTAACCATCCCTACATACAAAAACTACCTTTAATCCCCCAAGATCACACACCATTTGATCCACCTTAATTCCATCAACTTTGCATCTCCAAAAATAGTACTACTTCAAACAGAAGCAGAGGAGATACATAAACCAGGCTATCGAACTCCGAGAACAGATCTACTCATCGATCTTCAGGGAGTATCTTAAAATCACCTCTTTTAATCTTATTTACTGCATGCATGTTTGATCTTATGATTTTTATCGTTAAATCTGTCTAGTTTTTTTATCTTCTTTTTCTAGATCTTTGAATAGTCATGTTTAACCTTTACCCCGATTGCGATCTTCGGCCTTCTCTTTGTTATGAAGAGTTATCTTACTGTCGGCATATTTCCTCTCATTTTACCGGCTACCTTTCAAGTTCCACCCCTCTTTACCCGGATTCAGACGAAGAAAATTAGTTGGTCAATTGCTGACTACTTTACCCACTCAATTCAGAACAGTCATACAAAGCATTTATCTCAACTTCCCCTTCGACCCAGGAGATCGCTATCTTTCTAACATTAATCTGAATCGTAGTCACACACTTTCTGGTTCTTATCTCTCAGCTCATTTTTTGTCGTTTACTGTTGTCTATGGTTACCGTATAGATCTGACTTCTATCCAAATTCCTTAACATTTTCACCTCCACCCTTATTCGCAATTCAATTGCGCTTATTTGTTGGCTTAGCTCGGTATTTATACACTTGCTACGACAGCGATCCAATTACCAGGTGTCTAATTCGTTTCTTATCTTTAAGACTCGAACGGGTATGGTCTCTTTGTTTAGAGAATACTGGTGGGATAACCCGAATCATTTTGTGATTCCTTCTTGCAGACACCCGCGGTTCCTTTTGGAACTTTAGGCGTATGTTTAATCCAGCTTCAATGTTACAAGATGTCAGGTACATGTTTCATCTTTCATTCAACCAGGCGTGCTTTTAAGCTAAAAAAGCATATTTTTTTTCAAGAAGAATTGTTGGACTTGCAAGCTACAGAATGGCGAATGCTTTACGGATCAAAATTATATTATGTAATTCCTCATTTCTGTTATCTTGATTTCTATTTTGTGTATTGTAAACGGTTTAGTAGTTTAATGCATTACCTTTTCAACAAAAAAAAAATTAACCTGACCACTAGGGCCTAGGGGTACACATCTAATAAACACACCCTTAACGAAATGAAAATCAAGTTTTGAACTTCCTATTCGTATGAAACTCATGGGAGCGTAACGGTTAGTAACAATAATGTGCCACAACCTTTAAAGTTAAGGAGGCTTAAGTAGTGACATATGTCAAGAATCACATATTGAGAGGCAATAGAGCTAGCAGATAAGAAGCTCGAAATATTGTTATATTTAATAATCTTAGGTTTTTAATTGATTTAATGATTTCTTGTTGAGTAGGAATGTTTTTGGAAGAAATTTGTTTACAAATAAGTTTCTGATTGAAATCAATACTTTCAAATTTGATCTCTAATAGTAGTTTATCTTCATTTCGACTACAAACTTTTAAATCTGATTTTTCAACGGTAGTTTATTTCTACTTCAAATACGAACTTTTAATGCATTGGCTACAAAAGATGATAGTCAAAGGAATATACTTTACTGGCTAGTTTGGCTAGAATAATTCAGAATTTATTTATTCATTTCAATTTTAACCCTTAGATCATCAGTATCAAACGATTAAGAATCGTTGGATATTTGGGCAATTAGATTTTGAGCCTATAAATAGATTGTGCATTGTATACAATAACTTGTAATTATTTTATTATATTTTTAATTAATACGTTTTCCTTCTTGAAGTGAAATGATGTAGTCTCCTTCTCCCCCGGCCAACATGTAAGGTGCTGAAATTGTGCGGTACGAAAGTCAAAAAATTAAGACTACCGACGGAAAGTTAGATCGTTAACAGTATTTGTTTCATGTGCAATTAGGCACGGATAATGCCTTTGGGTTTAACTGGATCTAGTGAGGCCCAATAGTCCAATTCCTTAGTGTAATTTCATGTCTGTGACAAAAATTGTTGAGTCCGGTTCCTTTGTGTATCTTTGGGAGGATGAGTTTTATGTCCAAAATCATAGGATCAATGAGTTTAGAGTTCAAAGATAATATTAAATAGAAAATAAATCCACTAAGAGTAATTTATATGTCTAACCTCTCTTTTTTCTTACCTAACCTATCCCAGGTTAAATAAAATTACTTAGATTGAAAGATACAAATATCTTTGGCCGCGGATTTGGGGCATAAAGAATAATCTCCGAGGAATAAATTCTCTAGGAAATCTATATTTTTGTGTAAATACTCGAAGCAATATTTTCTTTTAGCCCAAACATTAAATTGATCAAAGATTACCCCCCAATCTTCATTTTCTCTTTCACGTTCACCACCACAATTTCCCACTACCACCATTCCGACCCTAGTAAACTGATCTAAAACACTACTAGTTCTATTCTCAATACTATTACTAACAATTGAATAGGAACTCAACTGCACTAGAAGACTCCATACATCTTCTATTCTGATCACTCTCTGAGGCGATTGACCTTAAACTTCGAAACAATCATCTGACATTGAATTGTTTTAGTGTTCTTGAGAAGCTTCAAGATTTGAACCTTATTAATGGGTGGTTTCGGTGTGGGTATTCGTTCGATAGCGTTAAGAGTACACCAAGCTTGAATCAAAGGTCGAAGGGTATGATTTCGTGTTAGATTTGTTTGTAAGAAGACTTGTTTAGTGACTGAACATGTTTGTTCTTAACGTTAAAGAATCATTTTTCTATGTTTTCACGATCATATATTATTCCTGTTAAAACTTTAACTGGATCTCATGATTTCTAGTGAGATTGGACATAAAAAGTCAGGAGGCATATCAGTCTCATTCTCTATTTTAGACTACAATTAGGGTTTGGGCAGACCTAAAACGTGGGTGTGTATTTGATAGAATTGGGCAGACTACAATTGAAGAGAGAAGTAGATGTGGGTATTTGATAGAAATTGAAGACGAGAGTGTCAATCCAATCACATAATTCTCTATCTCAATCAAAGGAAAATATTATCAGTTATTCACTCCCAATCACAAATATATTTACACCCTTTATTCTCTCTAAATCAATCAAAATATATTCGTAATATTTCTTTGATCACTAGAATTTTTATTGTAGATGATATAATTGTTACTGGTTCTAATCCTGAACACATTCAAGAACTACTCAAAGATTTAAGTAAGGAGTTTGCGGTGAAAGATCTTGGCCTATTAACTTATTTCTTGGGTGTTGAGGTTATACATACAACCAAAGACTGATCTATTGCTACAGACAAAGTTGGATGGTATCAAACCTATCAACACACCACTTGCACCTCAAGCCAAAATTCAAAAAATGGGGACAAGTAAATTCTCAGATCCGACGTTATATAAAAGTGTTGTTGGTGCACTACAATATTTTCATCTGACCAGACCAGATATATCAGAGGTTGTTAATAAAGTATGTCAATTCATGGATAATCCCTACGAGGAACACTGGGCACTTGTTAAAAGAATTTTACGGTATTTAAAATCCACTTTGCAATACGGACTTCACTTACACAGACCAACTGATATAACTGTAAATGCATATGTTGATGCGGATTGGGCTGGAAATTTAGATGATGTATTTACTTTGGCGGTAATATAATCTCATGGAGTGCTCGAAAACAGAAAACAGTTTCAAAATCTAATACGGAAGCCGAATACCGTGGTATTGTCATTGCAACTTAAGAATTAGTTTGGGTTGAATCTTTACTAAAGGAACTCAAAATTCAGTCTCCACCTCCACAATTATGGTGTGACAACTTAGGTGCAACGTATCTTACAGCAAATCCTATTTTTCATGCTCGTACAAAGCATATCTGATAGACTTTCACTTTTTACGTGAAAACAATTAAATATCCAATTCATCTCATCCAAAGATCAATCAGCAGGTATTTTCACAAAGGGACTCGGCTCACCAAAGTTTGATGATCTTAGAAGCAAGTTAAACGTTCGTCCACTCCCGCTTAACTTGAGGGGGTGTCAATCCAATCACATAATTCTCTATCTCAATCAAAGGGAAATATTTTTCAGTTATTCACTCCCAGTCACAAATATATTTACACCCTTTATTCTCTCTAAATCAATCACAATATATTCGTGATATTTCTTTGATTATTAGAATTATTATTGTAGATTTGATTTTTGAATTTTAAATCCATGTAATCTGTCCATATATAGATGTATTGTATTACTAAATAATGAGAACCTTACACACTGATTTAGTGTGCAGAGGAACATACAAATACTCCCTCCGTTTCATTTTGTTTGGTTGTTATTCCTTTTATGGATGTCCCAAATTGTTTGGTCACTTTCCTTTTGTAACTGTAGTGCCTTAATCAAATCAGTGGGTTGCCTATAGCAACACCACGTTTAATGCCCTAAAACCCTACGCCCAATACTTCCTGAATAAGTTATTTTATCTCATTCTTTGGCTCCCACCGTGAGATACTAGTGAGAGAAAGTGGGTAGGGTTTATTCTAGAGAGTTAAAGGTCAAAAGAAGAAGAGAAAGATTAAGGTGTTGGTGATTTTGCTTCGTTGGTTCTTCGTGTGGGAGTTCTTCGCATTAGTTGCTTTGGATTAAGGTAGGTTTCTACTTCCTCATGGCTTCGGTAGCCTTTTTCATAGGAAAATCAAGAGATTAGATGGTATTCATGAACCTAAATCTTATCATAATCCAAATTAGAATTAGGGTTTATGACATAGATATCCAAGGTCAAATTTGATTAGACATCTTATAAAAAACAGGAAGTATGACCACTTTGAACTATGATTAGATGATTATTTTTGGTAGGAAATAGCTTTGATGTTTGATACATTGAATCACCCTAAATTTGATGATAGTTGTTATCCTTTATATACACACTAGGGTATAGCCCGTGCCCATAGGGCACGGAAATTTTTATATTTATGTTATACAAAATTATTAAATATTTTGATCTTATATAAATAGCGAAGTAATAAAAATATATTTAAAATAATAACTCAGATCATATTGAGTTTTTTTGAAAGTTATATTGAGTTGTTTGAAGGGAGAAAAGAGGAAAGAGAGAAAAAGAATTAGAGAGTTTTTAGGGAGTGGGTAGTTATTTTGAATATTAAATATCTATATTTTCAAAGACTCTTTAAAATGAAGGGTCATGATTTACAAAAAAAAAATTGGACGACCGAGATTTATAAACCAAAGTTATGACATGGCACCAAAACTTATGTCATTTGTTATATAGACTAGGTATAGCCCGTGCCTTCGGCACGGCAAAACTTGTTATACGCACTATTAACTATTTAGCAAGAATCGAAGTCGAGTAATTCTACTGGTATTCGTATATCGCAATTGTTGTTTTCTAAACTATTCCAATCAGTAAGAAAAATTCTTAATCACATTAAAAGACAGGTTGAATATTTTGATAAAAAAAGTCCAAAATAAATTCCTTAATAATTTTCAAAACAAAAAATGTATATGTATTAAAGAAATACAAAGTTAAATCAAAAATTTCTTCTAGAAGTAGATTAGATTGAAAGGTCGTCGCTTTGGAGAAAACAAATTTTCTAGAGTACAAATTTGTGGGCAGAATCAAATTTTTTTTTTTTCCTCAAGCCCCACCACCCTTCTTTTTTCTTCACTCTGGCGAGAGACTGTTTGTCAACAATCTACCATCACCGACGACACTTCAAAAATAATCCTCATATTCTTCTACTATCTCTTCTTCGACCACCACCGTGCTCCCTCTCACTCTTGCATTGATTTTGATGTGAACTATAGTTACATATTGGTCACTAACAAATGAAACTCCAAATTTATTCAGCTAATTCATCTTGCTTCACCCTTGCAAACACAAATAAGATCATCGGGATGTTAGTTACATGTACTGAAAAAGATCGATAAAATGGGGAATTAAGAGAATACACAAACACGCTAACCATAATGGCACAGTTTTTCATCTATATGAGAACACATAAAATAAACTATGGGGGGCTAAGAAGATTGGCTTTCATTTGTTCAAACATAAGATCAACGTCTTGCCTGTGGATCCTCTTCAAATACATCGAATGCATCATCCATGCACTACACGATATTACTACAAGATTCGAGAAAATAATATAATCCGATAGACAACACAAGACTACCGAACTCTTACATGGTCCATCCTTGTTCAGCTGCCAATTCATGGTAGGGAAACATCTAAGTTGTAATATAATCTGATAAGTTTGAGAATTACCTTCACTTTACAATCACCACATAAATCGTATCCATAAATTAACCATCGCCACATAAACAAATAAAACAGCCTAAAACTTTTGTACCATAATCGAAAAGAAATTTGAAAATTACCGATAAGATAACCACAAATACCATCAATCGTCAACAACTCCTGGCCAAATAACTGAAAGTAAAAAAGCAAAGTACAGACCCCGAGTCAAGGAGCACATCCAATATTTCCATGATTCCATCACTTCATCTTTCTATCAGAGTTAGACAATCTAACCTACTTTCTCCAATACTACAAAAGTAAAAGGAATAGCCTGATCCACCCTGTAGCTAGGCTAAAATCAAACATTCAATAAAGACAAAATCAAGATTAAAGAAACCTAAGAACAAACAAAAACATCATCAGCAAATAAAACGAAATGATCAAACGGAATCCAGATAAGGGCTAAACGGAACATGAAAGACAGAGAGAGGGAGAAAACCATGGAAGTCTACTTTAAACTTCAAGTAGATAATTACAAAATATTTCACAATTTAGCTGAACTATGATATATCAGAACTTGGTTGATCATAATGTTAGAATCAGTTGTTACAAGTGTATAACTACAAATCTAAACCAGATCTTTGCCTTTCCTTCAAACGAAATAAAGATCATTTTAATCAACTTCTCAACAATTAATCTAATTAAAGTTGAATGATCATATAATATACCTACAAGGATCACAATAAAGAGATTTCCTGAATATGTGTTACATTGAACCTCTAATCATAACAATTCAAATATAAACATCACAAATTGATATGTAACACCATATCGATATTATTAATTATGGCATGTAATAGTTACCTAAACATCGTAACCACCCATGAGGCCATGATTAAAAAAAGACTCAAAACCAGTTTTACATATATGTGATCTACCATTTGTACCAAGAGAAATTAGAAATCTCGAAAAGTACCAAAAACTAAGGAAAAACTCAAAAGAAAAGATCCATTTTGTTGAGTAGAAGACTGGAATTGAAGTAAGAAAAAATGAACCTTAAATCATGAAAAACATATTGAATCATAGATGAAGCTAGATGTAACCTGCAAAACAGAAAACACAAATTAGTTTGATATTTATATTAAATAAGAAACTAAACCAAATGTTACCTTTATAAATTAAAAATAAGAAAATTGTGCCAATTTATTCATAGATTTTAGACATATCAGATGTCTCAATGGAAAACAAAAAATGAGCAAGATGATATACCATCTCTTGTGATGGATTTTTGCAATTGAAATAAGAGACCATCGTGATATTAATTATTGTCTCCATTAATGCTGTAAAAATTTATGGTGAAGACAACGGTTTTGCCGTTTGATTACCTAATGTTATAATCATACTTTTAATCAAAAAGAGTGAAATTAGGAAATTCATTATTTTCTCCATCAATGATTCAATGTTGTAAAACTGATTAAGGTCGGACATAATGGTGTTGTCGATTGATTCAAGAGAATTTCTAATGCTCACCTTCCCCTTCTCTTACCGTTTCTTTATATTTAAGATAATCCTTCATTAAATGTAAGAAACCGAAATAATAAATTTAAGAATCCAATTTTAAGGAAGAGAAAATACGATCGAAAGGCTCAAGACTGAAGATGAAATATCGGACGGTGGAGATTTATAAATGCCTACAGTAGATTTCACCCCACCTTCTTTTATCAATTTCATCTAATTAATTTCACCTCGATTGATGGTAATTAGACGATCCAGATTCATCATGTTGTTTACTTTCTTTCATTTAGTAGGTGAGCAAATTTGTGATTTTTAGGGTGGGTAACATATCAAAGGGTTTGGATGTTATCAAAATCGCAACTAACGGACAGATTTATCTTTGGGTTTGTCCCAGTCAGCAAAAAACTTTGCATTTTATATAATCACTAGGTATAACCCGTGCCTCCGGCACGGACACTTCCATTATGCACTATACATATGTAAATTACGTGTGTAAATAAGTGGTAAAGATAAAAAAAATAAAAAATGAGAAAGAAAACGAAAGATAACAATCTCACTTTGTGTTTAGGATTAACAAAAGATCAGGAAGAAAAATTACAAAAGGAAGAATCAATACTTATTTTCAAAATTTTGGCAAGGCTCCACTGATAAAATACATGGTAAAAATGAACCAAACCCCCATGTGTATCAATCATAAACATAATATAATGTTGCGTAGAGCTGAAGTATTACTCTTTGACCATAAGTGAAAAATAAAAACTATGCATTAAAGATTTTAAAATATGAAATCTTGAAGTTCCATATATTTTTTATTCATTGGCATATAATAAATCTAAATGATATTTAGATACAAAAAACTGTCCACAAGATATGGATCTCCTACGACGCAAACATTGATGTCCCTTCGTCGTTCTTCGATAAGATATAATGCATAATAATTCAAACCATATATCGTCTCCAAAATAATTTAGGCCAATTCGACAAATCTCCATTGTACAACATTCTTGAGGTTGGGTAGGGGCAGAGATGATGAGTACAAAATACTATATTAGTGAATTCTAAAACTTTCACCAACCCATTAAGAAGCGAAACGGTTCAAAAGAAGAACCTCAATACATAAAAGTAAACATTTTATCAGCTTTATCTGAAGGGTAAAAAATTGTGACGAAGTGAAAGACAGAAATTAGGATTCTTCAGTCTGTATTATCGCAGTAAACCATTATATCTCACCGTAAATTGTTGATTCTCTTGACCATCAGCATCTTTGTTCCTATTCTCAATGTTGTTATCCGTTTTCCCATCACAAACCTGAAAAAATAAAATACCAAATTCAAAAGTTGAAAGACTCATCAAATACCAACAGAAAGGAGACCTAAGAACAAGGGAACACGAGCATGAACATGTTCAGATTGGCATTGAAGGTGGCTCGATTAAAGAGATCCTTCAGTTTGAATCTCTTAAGACCCCTAACACCTTCATGGAGCTTGAACAAAGCGTTGTGGAGCTTCTCGTCCGCATCCTGCTCAATCCTGGTGAAGTTAGAGTCGTTATATCCGATATTACATCAATAACAATTAATAAACCCGGTGCTCCGATATTGAGAAAAATAATATAAAAATTTACATAAAAATCAGTTAAAAATGTAAGATTTGAAGAATGTAATATTGCGCATCCTAAAACCTAATACCGTAAAAATTCTACGGGAGAAAGACTTAGTTTCGTGTCTTCGAGGTAAAGAAATTAAAGTGATACTACAATAAAATGAGTCGAAGTCAATAATTTGGAAACCCTCTATTCAATGAGCTATCGCGATCATCACCTGTAAAAATAAATTCCATAAAGTTTTAATCAAATTCATGAAACTGAAGATAATTTCACATTGAATAATAAAATAAATTAACAAACTTCAAAGATTAACAAAAACACGCACATGCTGAAACAAAAATGAATTCTGAATGAAGAACTAAAGTATCTTGAATTTAACCGGAACTAAAAGAAGAAACCAAAATGTAATTCATGGCGTTATACTCTAAATACACTTTTTCTTTGTATCAAAATCACCCGAAAATAACCTAAAAACAATGGATCACCAATATCCCAAGAATGATAGCAAAATGAACATGAAATAGGAAAAGACCTAACACGAAATCATAATTTTCAATTGAATTCTTCCCTCAAAAAAGTTGATTACCAATACCCGAGAAGGATAATAATATGAATAGGAAGGATGATAATATGAATAGGAACTAAAAAAGAAACCTAATATAAAAACTATTTTAGTTTTCATATGAAACCGAAATAAAAATCTAACATGAAGATGAAATCAAAGGTAAACTAAGTATGCTATCGGATATGTGACACCCATGCTAAAGAAGTTGTTTTTGATTCCATTATTTGATTGCATATGAAATTTAAGAGAGAGGTATGTAGATGATCACATAAATTTAAACTAAAATAGACTAATAATCAACAACATCCCTCAAAGAAATCCAAATTCTGACAACCCATCCAGATAAAATCCTAAATCCTAAACCCTAAATCATAAAATAAAAGAATCCAAATTAGTATTATCAAACCAAGAGAATGAATCCTAATTATAAAACAAAAAAAAAGAAGGAACTGTTACTTTCAGACATTACCTTGGCTAAATATTCTCTGCCTTTAATAGAGGGAGAGATCCCAACACAAAATCAAGAAAATGCGGGGAAGAGAATGAGCTATGGAGGATTAATTTAATTTGGCGTTTTGCACTAACAATGAGAATAAGAGCTGAAAAAAACTTAAACTCCAACAATCAATTCACAATTTAAGAGGGCAACATTATGTAAAGGAAGATTGTAAGGGAGTTGAAAAGATTGTAACGTGTGAAAGAAACAAATCTAATGGTGGAGATGACAAAGCATGTTCAAAATTTTTTTTTCTCGTACAGACCAGATTAAGCGCTTTGTTTACTTCCTATAATATAGTGGGTCAATAAATATGTAAAAATTAGGGTGGGTAACAGATCAAAGGGTGTGGATCGTATCAAATTTACAACCAACGACCGGATTTGTCTTTCGGCTTGTCCCAGTCAGCACAAAACATTGTGTTTTGTTATATAGACTAGGTATAACCCGTGCCCACGGGCACGGACAAATGAAAAATTATAAACACTATACCCATGATACGATAATTCGAAAAACATTGTTACGAGATCTAAAGGCCCATATCATAGAAAATTTAAAACATTGTAGCAAAATGAGAAAATCCAATATAAGC
Organism: Eschscholzia californica; assembly: GCF_041429995.1. Taxonomy (NCBI): domain Eukaryota; kingdom Viridiplantae; phylum Streptophyta; class Magnoliopsida; order Ranunculales; family Papaveraceae; genus Eschscholzia; species Eschscholzia californica. The sequence continues at coordinate 24,099,576 of NW_028238309.1, read as the reverse complement.
ATTCACAAAAAGATTCATGACCACGTGGTTAATCTAATACAAATAAAACACAAAGAAAACTAACATTACAAAAGAAAAATTATACATGATTAACTGTAATTACTAATCCTTTTGTAGCAAGTCCTATATAATAAATACCAATTGTCCCATGCCAAGAACAACTCTAAGCCCATGAACAATCTAGCCAACTCAATCTGAACAATCTAGACAATTCCTCTGTAAATGCACATCTGCCCTTAATGGTAATCATCATTGACATTAGGAAACCAAATTCTTCAGACGTTTTGTTCTAAACAACTTCCATTATTAACTAAGTATCTCTTTATCCTTCGGAGATGCCGATTCATTATTTCAGAAGATGGATGGTGTAATCAAGGTGCTAGAAACCTCGACAGATCTTTGTCCCATGATCTCCATATTTGCAGCTCTTCGCCTAAAATCAAATTATTGCTACAACCTATTCAAGTGTTCTTTGGAATCCCTGTTGCACAATAACATACAATGTTAAGAGAGAGGGAGAGAGAGAGAGAAAGAGAAAACGAATTTGACAAACATTAAAATGTGTCAACAAGTCTGGTTCGAATTTGGTATCTCACTGCCTAGAATTGGAAACTATTCAATTCAAAGTCACATTTCAGGTAATTGGGTTCCTACCAACTGAAGTTTATTTAGGAACTTATAAAAACACTGTAGTACACATGGCTATTGGGTACTGATTGTCATTGGTTATCTTTGAAGGCTCGTTATGTAATAATTGTTACTACTAACCAGGAAAGTTGTACTTAATACAGAACTTCTAATCACTCTATTTTGGAGCTTAATATGAGGTCATGTTCACCTAATGGAATCAAGTATCAGATACTTTTTTTATATCACCAAATGGGTATTGTGGTCTTACCCGTCCCAATTGTATAATAGATGTTAGTCACTAAATTCTTAAAGGTATGAAATGCTTGTGGCTTGTTCAGTTTCGGACAATTGAGTACCCGTTATACATTTCTCTAAGAATTAAACATAATCGTCCATGGTTGTTAGTGGTATCACCAAAGAGTGTAACGATGTAAAACTGGCTATAAAGGAAATATGACATTATGACGGTTAATTATGAACTTACAGAATGAATTTGAGTACTCTTTGCAAGCCCGAACATGAAGTTAGTGATACCCTCCAAAAGCACGAGTTTTGCATTGTATACCTCGCAAAATAAACCCTTCGCTTTTGCGGCATTTCGGGTACTAACACTGCACTTATCGACATTGAGGAGCACGTACCAGAAGGTCGAGTATACTCCCATACTGAAAAACCAGATTATTATGTCATGAGAGAAATTATAGAAAAATCTTGAAAAGTTATTTGGTAGTTAAAACAAAAAGTATTCAAATGAGATAGAAAGTAGACATTTTCTGAATGTTGCAATCGAAAAAGGTCCGACCATCTTCAGGTTTTTCTCCAGTGAATATCAACCTCTTTAATCTTGAGGAATACCTTCTTTGTCCTTAAAAGTTGCCTTGACATTGTCATTTGTATCAGAATTTTCCACTTTTAAAGTAATCCCAGTTAAGGTATTGATGAAGACTTGCATCCCACATCTAAGTTGAAAACCATCTGAAGAGTAAACCCTTTTTGGATGTTCTAATCAGCAAGGTGTGACCATCTTCATGTTGTTTGCCTGCAAATATCAATCTTTGCGAGTCTGGAGGGATTCCCTTGTCTTGAGTTTTCATTTTGACATCATCAATTGTGTCCAGAACTCTCAACCTCAAGAGCAATTGTCTTTCCACTTAGGGTATCGTGAAGATCTGCATTTATAAATTAAATTTCACAATTTAAGTGATGAACTCGGGGTTTTAGGAGAATGATCAAACATTGAAAAAAGTGGATTTCTGATATAAAACAAACAAAAACCTTTTAAACTGTAAAGTCGAGAATGGTATATAAGTACCACTCTTGGAACCAGAAATCTAATGAAACTTAATGAAAGATTTAGGTTTTGGATGAGGAAAACCATATACCTCCATATTTATTTATAATAGAAGAGAATTACAATGGTTGGAAATAAATCACGTAAACATAGAAATAATCCTAATTCTAGTGTATCCATATTATGGAGATATATATGAGAATATTTCCTTGATTGTATCTTGGGTAGGAATACTTGACTTATGTACCACTTTTACCCTTATTACCCTCCCGCAAATTGAACGGAGAATCAAACCGAAAGTTCAATTTGGAAATAACTTGATGAGACGATTCTTCGACACATTTTTCCTTAAGGTAATCATGGAATTGATTGGTCAACAAGCTTTTCTTTGGTGTAGATCAATAAGATTTACTGCAGTAATAACCAACAAACATGACGTAATAACATCGAGAAAGGTTGCACTTAGTGAGCATAACCACTCTGGGTTCAGAGGCTCATGGCAACAACACGAGACGTCTTCTTTGTGAAGACAAACCTAGCAAAAACACCCAACGGGAAGGCAACTACTTTGCACTCCAAACGACGACAAATAACGACGGCCGATATTATCGATCGGCAAAAAAAGAAAACAACCACTTTGTTTTTCTTACCGTCTTGCACCAATAATGAATTAACCCTACACTTTCTTGAACACCAATTTAAGTCCATCCACGAAGCTCATTAAGATTGAAGATCCCCTTCCCTTTATAAATAATTCGTCCATGGTTGATAACAAAAACCTCCCAAACCATTAACCGATACTATTGATCACTAGAATCTCCACCATTGAAACTTTATTGAAAAAACATCAAAAAACTTCGATTGTAAACCTTCACTAAATTTATTGTGAAGTATAAACTAAACTAATTAAAAAAACTAGAGAAAAAAATAAAAGAGAAAAAAAAAATAACTATGATTCCGGCGGACGGTAGTCATGGAAGAGGCTACCGCCGCCGGTTAAGCGGAAGCAAAAATAGGATCGAAACTATACTCTTTAGAGTTTTGTAGCTCTGAAACCATGAAAGATTTAGGTTTTGGAGGAAAACCATATACCTCCATATTTATTTATAATAGAAGAGAATTACAATGGTTGGAAATAAATCACGTAAACATAGAAATAATCCTAATTCTAGTGTATCCATATTATGGAGATATATATGAGAATATTTCCTTGATTGTATCTTGGGTAGGAATACTTGACTTATGTACCACTTTTACCCTTATTACTTAATCACAACATAAAACGAAATCTAATATAATCACACCAAATAACTCGTAGAGTTAAGAAGTTAAGAAAAAACGAAACTAAATACCCAGATTCAAAATAACGAAATTGACGAAAAAAACCAACATTGATTCAAGAAAAATAGAGTTGTAATTGAAAATAAATGAACATTGATTGAAGAAATTAACGGACCCTAATTGCTGAAATAAGAACCAAGCTTGAAAAAAAGAAGAGAGCTCCAAATCTCCAATTGAATAAATAAACAGACCCTAAAACGAAGAAATCCTTGAGCACATTCTTTCAAACTTTCAAGAAGAAAAAGTGATGGGAGAGTTCAACAACAAAACCCTAAAACGAAGTAACACCCTAAAATCCACTATTCAAATACTAAATTAATGAAACCTAACCTAATCCTTCTTGAGACTCAAAAGGGACGGGAACCAGTCAACTAATCAAGTACTTCTTCAATCTCGATTACCACTAACAAATACGTAGAGTATTATATCTCGGTAAAGAACTTAAAAAGTAAGAAAGATGCAGAACCATATACCCCCGATTAGGCGTATGATGAATCACAACTAATTAACAAAGATGAAGAAAAGAAATGATATAAGCTTATACCCAGACATTGTAAACTTGCATATGATCTCCCTATTCCACAGCCTGTAACAACAAAAATTATGTCATTAACTTTAAAAAACATTTAAAACCACAATCACACTGAACATGTAAACGATTTGCAAAAGATAACAGATTTAGATTTTTAGATTATTAGGGAAAATCTGAAGCCATATAACTGTGAATAGGAAGATGGAGAACATTTTACGCTTGAGAGATTGTATGTGAAGATGATGAAATTGAAAAGGTTGGATTTTTTATAATGAAACTTGTAGTATAGTTGAATTATTTGGTACCCATTTCTCACTATTTTTTACCATACCAAGTATTTATAATGAAACTTGTAGATGAACAAACATACCCATTTTCATATAAGTTTGGATTTAATCGAGATCTGGTAGAACTTACAGGTGAGTAGGGTTTAAAAAGATGATCAACCCTAAGTGTAAATCCTTTTCTCTTCTTGGTCATATTTAATGGCCTCCTTCCCTCCGATTAAGACCCAAATGAAGATGACTACAATTTTTCCTTCTAAATTCCAATGGATCTGCCAACATTTTACTCCCAGTTAGTAAATAACCCAAAAAAAGACTATTTTGTTTACAGATAAGAAGGTATCTAAACTATCAAATAAGAAGAGACAATCATGATAAGGAGTACCTGGTGGATTTGATCTTAATAGATCAATACATTATTCGTAAACCCTAACAAATATTGAATCAGGTAAACTTCTTCTAAAATCTTCCACTCTTTCATTATTTTCTTACACGTTTCTTTACTGTAAGAGACTTTCTTCTTAGGTTTTGAGTTTGATGAACCACCATAATGATGATCAGTGATGGAGTTTTCAGTCGATGGAATAATATCGAATTGCTTGAATTCTTCTCAACGTTTTTGGATCAGAAAATGGTTAGAAAATGGGTCGATTTGGTAACGGAAAGGAAGTAAACAAATTTGAAGTTAGAGGGGAGAGAGAATGAGAATTAAATCTCATTAAGGGGTTTGGGCGTTTCAGAGAGAGTTAATTGGACAAATTTTTACTTTAATGAAGATGAAAATGCCGGTAGTTCATGGAGAGGGAGAGAGTTATTTAATCCAAACGTTGAACCAGCTCTTGCCGGGAGTTTAGACGGTGTAGATTCAGAGTCTTATTTACTTTCTTGCGTTTAGTAGGTGACTAAATTTGTATCTTTTAGGGTGGGTAATAGATCAAACGGTGCGAATCTTATCAAAATCACAACTAACGACCGGATTTGTCTTTTGACTTGTCCCAGTCAGCAAAAAACATTGTGTTTTATATAATAGATAATAGATACGCATATATTTGCATGATATATAGCTAATTTTCAGCAACTATATATTTTGACAAATAGTGATTTAAGTCTCTTTCTTACTATGTCTAAAGGGTATGACTTTCATAACTAGACATCTCTTGCTTGTTAACATAAGTAGGGTACAAATACACATAAATTGATGATTAAAATTCAGCAATACCATGAATATTATACGATGATATTTTGATTTCATAAAGCATGATTTATTTGTGAATTCATGATAAATTAATGAATTCATTATATATTATTGTTGAACATGAAAGTATACCGTATGCTATGATGATTCATTTGTGTGTGCGCGTGATGTGGTGATGTGGTAAGTTGGTGAGAAGTTGATAAGTTTGGTGGTTGGTTCGACCCTCTCTACCGAGTATTTATGCGATGACCGACCAATTTGCATGGGAAGCGTACTGAGGTACGACTTAGGTATGGAGCGTATGGGGTCGGCACTAACACAAGGGAAACCTTGTGGACCACACTCTCATGCAACATGGGTTATGGGAGGGTTCGGATGATGGATCTGATTTCCCTGGATGGACACTAACTTACCATATCACTCATGTTGTTTGTGGAATGTTACTTGCCAATTTCTCTCTTGCCTCAAAGCTTATGCATATATATATAAACTGACACCTTTATATGTAATGAAGAAATCTAGTGGACTTGATGGATCTTGAGACTGTCTATTAAGGTTCTAGGGATTTAGAAATCTACTTGCTGGGTTCTGACCCAGCCTATTATTTTTCAGGTCAAGGAAATCAGGAGGTGCCACATGCTTGAGTCATAGTTTGCCTTTGGAGGAGCTCTCTCAGTAGTTTTCTTTTGTTCTTAGGTAGTTATTTCTTTTACGTTTCTTTCGACTCACGTGTCGCTGATGTAGAGACATCGTTTTGGTTTTGAGAACTTAATAAAGTATCTTTTCGTTGATTTATCGTTACTTAAGAGCTTCATACTTGGTGTTGTTTATCTCTTTTGGTGAATACATCAATTTTGTTCACTGTTCTGCCGAGGAATGCTTTAAATTTAGGTTTTCATGGCGGCCGACGTGGAAATCTAGACTTGGGGCGTTACAGTAACATCCATTCAGATATTAAAATGATGGCACTTCTAAAACTACCCTTTAATTTCAATACCAATAAAAAGTTCTAATTGGTTCTTCTACACTTCTACCAATGTTATATTTAATGAAATACTCGAAGTTAAATGAGGATAGTTTAGGAAAGTGTTTCTTTTTGTCAACAATAAATAAGGTCTCTTTAATAAGTTGAATTCCTCAAAACTACAAACAAAATGGGACGGAAGGAGTATTTGTTTCTCTACAGAGAGAAGCTCTTACTTTTGGATGTATTGAAGTTAGAGAGTAAAAGTCACCAGAGGAATTCTAAGAAAGGCCTAAAAGAGAGAATGTGAAGATTAGGGGCCACTGTTGGATAAAATAAATGTTTGGACTAAAAGAAGAATATGTGCCCTAAGTCCATATTTATTGAGAGAATACTTCTAAAGGCACCGGGCCGAAAGGCTGTTAGCATCCTGAAATTTTATTGACTCGGGTCAATGGCTATTGACCCGAGCTCTCTATAAGCACCGGGTTTTAATGTGGGTGACGTTCACCTTCGTTTGCTTCTTCCATCTTCTTCTTACAAAACAAAAAGAATCCCAATTAATGTTTCTTTCAAAACTAAACCCAATAAATGAATAACTATTAAATGTTTAACATTTAGTTAATGAAAAATAATATCTTACAAATTTCTTTCTTCTTCTTCCTCTCAGATTCAGCTTCTCCACCAAAACAAATGTTCACTTCTCATCACTATTAACAATCTATTAGATTAATAAAAAAAAATTCTATTGGCTTTTACACTACAGAATCCAAACCTAAATGTCACGTTTTAAAACCTTGAAGTAGAGCTCTACCTGTCATGGATAAAGGATACTGTTTTTCAAGGTCACGTTTTCATAATATGTATATATATAAATATATATATATATCACCTTGAAAAAGAAAACAGTACATATTAGGAAAGAACATACTAGGAAGATGAAAATTATATAAATGTCAAAAAGGCAAAATCAAAATTACAATTTAACAGAAATCTGAAGTCATAGTGGAAGTTCCTTCATCTTGCCATCTCTGTAAAGCCTGAGGTAGGCTTAGATAGATATCAACACCATATGCTTTGGTGAGTAGAGTTTGGTCTGCTTAGAGTGAGAAAGTTCGAAATTGGGATTTCTAATCGATTTTGTGAGAGATAGATGGAGGGGTTAGGGTTAACTAAGAAGGGACCGGTGCGTACATAGTTGGTTGGTGCTAATAGAGAAAAGAACGGTTAGGCCTGGTGCTAAGAGAGATGGATGCTAACAGCCTTTTGGCCCGGTGCCTTTAGAAGCACCCTTATTGAGAAAGTCTTTATCCCCAGAAGATTTTTCTTTATTCCCCAAAGCCGCGACCATATCTTTTTAGTTTAATGAAAATAATTTCTCATTTAGAAGTTTCTAACCCTACAAAAAGTTGTCTTTTCCTTTTAAATGAATTTTTCATAATCTTTTAACCCAAAGAAAATCTATTACTCTCTCTTCTTCAGTTCACCGCAAGAAACCCTAGAGAAATCTCAGAAAAAAACATCTACGTTTTTTTATTGTTCACCTAGAAAAAATCTAGAAGAATATGATGCTCAATAGATTAAATTTCTTTTTTTAACATTTTCACATTTTTTTCAACGATAGATTGTTGGACCGTGTATGGTTTTTTTGTTCTTGTTCTTAAAGTTAGGATATCAATATTTTTCTTAAAAAATCCTTCAGATCTTGTCCCACTATTTCTTTCTCTACAATCTTGTTTTCTTTAAAATTTTAACATGAAAAGTAATTAGATTGCAAACATTTTTTATATTCTCATAGAATTTTCTTGATTTTAACAACATATTTACGTTTTATAATTTTCTGACTCACCCAGAAAATCACTTATATTTTTCATTTCAAATGAGCGAGTTTGTTTATGCAGTCGACAACGCCCTCAAATTTGTTGTAGCAGTTCTTTGATTTTGCATAAATTGTAGAAATTTTATCAACATTTTCAAAACTCTAACAAAATAAAACATATTTTACAAACATAACAACGTTACTGTCAAAATGATTTGGTAGTAGAACTGTAAAGATTTTCCGTAAAGTTTTACATTTCGATTCCTTTACCTTTTTTATTTTATAGTTAACAATTTGTGGTTGAATCTAACTATAATCATTTTTCACATGTAATGTTAGCCAAAACTTTAACAATACAAGCGCAAAGGACGATGTTGAATTAACTTGGTTGTTGTTGGATCAATTAAAGGATACTTGGACCAAAATCATTAAGATATTAGTTCTTATGATGGATTATGTTATAATGAGTTGGGAGATTTTATAGGGCCCCTCATTTTTGTTAAAAGGGCCCCCCCTCAATGATAATTTACCAAGTGAAATGGTTCATGGCGAGGCCTTTTAACAAAATTGGGGAGGCCCTATAAAACTTCCCGAGTGAGTTTCTCTAAATTTTAATTACTCTAAGTTTTAGTACAAATATCGTGAAATACGTTAAAAATGATACGAAAACATCAATGTAGAATAATAAAAATGTAAAACTTTGCGAGAAATCTATATAATTTTATTGTAGTTAAATCCAACTTATTTATGTTTGTAAAAATATGATGGATTATTTTGAGTTTAGAAGATGTTGGTAGAGTTGCAAAAAAAAAAATGCAAAACCCAAAGAAATGTTATAAGAAAATTTCTGAATTTTTTTAATAACACATATTATTATGTTAGAATTAATATAATGCAATAAGAATATTGAAAATGTTAGCAAAATATATATCAGTTTACATGCATATTTGAAATGAAAACATGATTAGTTTTTTTCTAAAATATAATTGTGTTGTTAAAATCTGACTAACAAGAAGATTGAATTTTATAAATATGTAGCTTTGTTCGTATTGATAGAGTAACGACCGAGAGCATTTCGGTACGCTTGAACCCCGCCCTCAAACTCTTGACCGACGTGGGTGAAAGTTGGACCCCATGCAGTTGTCTTAGTTATTTTCTATTTACGATAACAACTAAATGAATTTGCATCACTAAAATCCATTCAATGAATGAATAACTGTTCATAAAAATGTAAAAGCATTACGAGTAATAAGAATAAAGAAAATTTTAGAAAAATGTTTAAAATGTTGTTCTCCTAATTTAAGTAATACAAGGGAATCAAAGAAGTACTAGAAAATGTTAAAAATTTGGTAACATAAAGTAAGTCAGAAAACATATGATACATTATTGTGTTGTTGTTACGTCGATTCATCACCTAAGTTGTTTTACAAACTTAGAAGAATTTTTTAATGTAAGTATATACTTGTGTTTTTAAAATCAAGAAAATGATAGAAAAATTTAATATTTTGTTATATCTAAGAATATTGTTGGAGTCAATAAGATGCTAGATAAATAATTAAACTTTTATTCACCTACTCTAACTAATCCATAACATATGTCACACATATTATGCCAATAAAATCAATAAAATGTTACAGAAAATCTGAAAATGTCAGCAAAATAAATATCAGTTTACATTTAAGTTTCTTATGAAAATGTGATTGCAGTGATGGAACATTTAACTTATTTACTTACGAAAAAAAAGTTATAAAAATGTACATTTAAGTATGTTGTTAGAATTAAATAAATATTTTGAGAAGATTCAAAATTTAATCAGCATAGGTATTATTTCCATCATGATTTTTCAAGACAACATAGTTGTAGAGATATAAACGTTGTAAGAACGTAAAAAGAGAAAGAAAAGAGATTCTCGTTTTTAGGACAAGAACGACTGATTTGGTATGTTGGTCTTGACAATTATAAATTTTAGAAATAAATTTTGAGAATAAATTTTGACCATAAATTTTCTCTTTTAAAATTTATGAAAATGATATATTTATTAACTCAACCATAAGAAACATTTGGTTTACTATAGGTTAAAGTATATTTATAAAAGGGCAAAAATGGGAGAAAATAAATGGCTTGAAGCATGAGGTCCACTAGAAAGTACGTTCTTGGACTTATTTTCCATTTCATATTTTGTTTTGGTCTGATAATGTTTATTGATTTAGGAGTGGATATATGACTAATTATCCCCCTATTTTTGGACCTTTGACTCAAAATTTCTTAGTTGTGCTCCAAAGGCATGACGAGAAAATTTATACAACTCAAAATATAATAACCTTAATATATTTTATAAAATAAACCACATCTTTTCCAAAAAAATTATAGGATCCAAAAAAACAATAACCAATACATATGGATGATAGATCTTCATAGAAAAACACATATAGATGGAAATAGTGACCTAGAAGATTAGAAGAGTCATAGATTAGACAGAGAGATTGATCCCCGAGGTGCACGACGATGACGCGTCAATATACACATGTTAAAACTTAAAATTCTGGTGGGGCCCATCTGTGGAAAAGGATCAAGTGAAACTTTTTCCCATCTAAAACATGGGAAAACCATTTTTTAACCCTCCATGACGCGCTCCCTCTCCTCCCGTCCCAGAATCACTATCTCTAAACTCCCTTCAATCCATCTCTTCTTATCAGTAAACCATCCTTGAAATCAATCCATCTCAGAAAGAAAACAAGGTGTATGATTAAAACCAAAACAATAAGTGGAAGGAGAAAAATGGGTTTCTCTATCTAACCAGATCGATTGAAATCAATAATAAATTAATGAACTCAAGAAGGACGGATCGATCGATCGAAATCATCAATAACACTACAAAAATTAAGGCTTTTAGGGACACACACTTTTCACGTTTGTCCCTAGAAAAGTTAAATGGGGAGATTTTTAATATTCGTACCAGATTAATTTATATTAGGGACAAATATACTTATATTGGGGACGAAATAATCATCCCCGTAAAAATTGTAGTAATTTCTTATAGTTGCTGAACCGTATTAGTCAATTAGGGACAAACAAAAAATTTTGTCGGAATAAAACTAAGAAGACAAATTTTGGTCGAAATCAAAAGATTAAGGCCACCAAATTTGGGCGCAAAAAATTGGCGCCAAATCAATTGGGAAACACCAAACGTGGGTATAATAGGCTAAATTAATTAGGGTTTTTTTCTTCTTATTTTTCTTCGTGAGAGCTTCTTCCCGTGGAGGAAATTGAAGCTTGGATCGATTGGCTACAAAAACTAAGTCAGTCTTCTTCTCCTCTTTTTTTCTTCTTCTTCTTCTTCTTCTTCTTCTGATTATTATTGTTATTGTTCATATTCCCGACTCTTTTTCCCGTGATTGAGAGGTGTTGTTCCAGCTCTGATTTCTTCTCCAAACAAAACCAGGTTTTCTTGTTCTACTCTTCTTCTTCTTTCATTATTAATCATAGGGCTATTTCCCAAATGGCCCCCAACTTTGTGACCAGCTTCCTGTCTGGCCCCCTACTTTAGCAAATATTCCCATATGGCCCCCTTTTTCCGTTATTTTTAACTGTCCGTTACTCTCATTCCTCCACCTTATTTCCTCTCTCTGCCAAGTCACCTACAACGCCACATCATCATCTTCTCCAGCAGGGGTCGCCGCCCGGCCAAATTTCCGGCCGGCGACCTTCAAACCTAAAAAAAAAAAATTATCTTCTTCTTCTTCCTCTCTCTCTCTCTCATCCCCTTTCTTCTCACACACTCTCTCTCTCTAAAATGGTCGGCGAAGGGGGAACCCTTCGCCGGCCGTCGGTCTGGGAAACCAGACCTTCGAAGGTCTGGGAAAATCCCAGACCGACGGCCAGAGAATGTTAATTTGATGCCTATCTCCAACCAAAATTTAAAAAGTAGATGTCGTTTTAGAGGTATAATATGTATACTGTATCCGTGTCTCGAACCTGAGACATAGAGTGTATAAACCAACTTGGGATTGAACCATAGTGTGTTATGTTATGTCAACATTTTCTCTCCAATGAGTCACTATAACTATTTGTTTTGATTTATATAATTGTTATTGTGTTCATATAGTCTCTATTTCGAAATTCATCTACCCAAAAGTCTTGAAGTACCTTTCCTTGTTGTTGTTGTAGGAAGAGATTGTCGCGGACTTGCAGGTTCAAGTTAATTCCTTTAACTTTGCAATTTGGCAGTGATTGAGGTGAGTTTGAAGAACTAAGACATTCTAATTTCAATTTCATTATTATTGTTGAAAATATTTTATGACGAAATTTTATGTTAATCTTGTTATGTTATTGAATGTTGATGCACGAATAGGATTCTTGAATTAATCTCAACTCATATTTCATAGACTTTCATGAATTTCATTGTGATTGTTGAAAATATTTTATGACGAAATTTTATGTTAATCTTGTTATGTTATTGAATGTTGATGCACGAATAGGATTCTTGAATTAGTCTCAACTCATATTTCATAGACTTTCATGTTTATCATGTTGTTACGACTTCTTCCTTAGAAAGGATTTATCGTGTGGAAGAATTATGTTATTGAATGTATTTTTTTTATTGGTTTTAACTTACTAATTTTACGATATTCACAGTAGTCTTCTCTAATAATTATGCAAATGGACAAGAATTGGATCGACAATCACAGAACCACTAAGGAGTATCATGAGGGGGTAATGGCGTTCCTTGAATATGCCTTTACCCATGGAAGAGTTTTAGATGGAGGAATTATGAAGTGCCCATGCATAGATTGCGTCAATATAAAATATGCTAAAAGGAATATATTCTATGAACATTTGATTTGTCGTGGAATGATGTGCAATTATAAGGTGTGGTGTTTTCATGGTGAAAATTTTGATGAGAGCCCTATAATTGAACCTGAAGTATTGACTACTAATAGGGGTGTTGATTGTGAGAGGGGTGATGACATAGAAGGTATGGTGCGTGATGCATATGGGATACCTAATGTGGGTGACTATATGGATACCGGTGATGAAGAAACTGAATATGTACCTGTCAATACAGATGCTTCGCAATGTTATAAAACTTTGGAAGAGTCTAAAGTTGAACTGTATCCTGGTTGTAAAACTTACACCGAGTTGTCATTTCTGTTACGGTTATGGCAACTCAAATGCCGTGGTGGAATTAGCAATAAGATATTCACAGACATACTTGTGTTGCTAAGACATGCATTTCCTGATGGGTGTACCTTACCAGAAAATTTTCATCAAAGTAAGAAAATCATTACGGAGCTGAGTTTGGACTACAAAAAGATCGATGCTTGTCCTAACGACTGTATGTTGTTTTGGAAAGAAAACTCAGAATTACAAAGTTGCACGGTGTGTAAGGCTTCAAGACATGTGAAGGTGAGTGGCATTACAAATCGGAAAACCCCTGCAAAAATTCTTCGATATTTTCCATTGAAACCACGGTTGAAACGCTTGTACATGACATCTGAAGTTGATGTGAACATGAGATGGCTTGAAGAGGGTCGTACAAAAGATGGAGTGCTAAGACATCTAGCAGATGGGAAGGCGTGGAAACATTTTGATGAGCATATCCAAGGTTTTCTTCTGACCAGACAAAGTACCTATGGAATCATGGAGAATAGCAATAAGTATATAGGCTGATAGTAAAGTTGCAGTAATTTCTAAACTCTACTTGCATTAATTATTTTATTTATCATCGTTATTTGGATTACCTTATAAGATATTGGCATTTCAATGACTAACTAAATTTGTTATGTAGGAAAGAGCAGCAAAAAACTCCGAGAATAGAAAAAAACAAAAAATACCACATACCGGTGGATCAAAAAGCTATGCGAAATACGCTATTGAGGTGAGAAGTAACTTAATATAATTTAGTTCGTAGACATATTTTATATTTAAATTCCATGAATTTGTTAGATTGAGGAAGATCTTCTTGAAAGAACAGCACCACCGAGCACACCTGCATCGCAAGTTGAAGTGTTCCTCAAAACTCACACACGGAAGAACAATGAACCAATAACACGCGAAGCAGCTGCAAAAATGGTAATGATGAAATTAATCGATGTTACTTTTCTTTTGCACATATATATATATATATATATATATAATTTTTGTACTCATATTACATTCAATATTTGAAGGAACAAATGAAGAATTTGGTCGCAAAGGCTAATCAAGAGGGATTGCCAGTATATAGTGATGGACCAGATAACATATTTTGTGAAGTCATGGGACCTAAAAAAAGAGGTCATATTCGTTGTTATGGAAAAGGCACTCCTAAATCTGTGTGGGGAGAATCGTCAAAAGCTAAAACTCGCGGAGACGATGAAGAGGTTTTAAACTTAAAGAGAAAAGTGGAAGAAATGGAAACTGAACTTGCAGATATGAGAGCTTATTTCAAACGACTTAACAACCAAGAGGTATAAACTTAATAGAGTTATTATATCAACGTACCTTGGGTTACAATAAGTCATGATAATCTGAATTATCTTGTTGTAGGTACATACATGGTCACCTAACTTCTCATTTGAAAGTCATCCTAGCAGTCCAAATTAATTTACTTATCGCGAGTAATATAAGGTACTTTTCTATATCATTCATGTTATTAGTTGGCGATACTTGTGAAGTATACACCCTTTACTCACATTTTAAATAAATATTAGATTGCGTAGTAGCAATGTTTAGTTACAAGAAAAGAAGACATTTTTTTATTTATCTTGAAATATATAACCTATGTAGTTTTTTTTATTCTTATTTATATTGTGATTTTGTTTTTTTCCGACAAAACGTCTCATAGAATGGAAAAGATGCAAATGTTTGATATGAAGAAACATTTGAACTTGTATATAATGGTAGAAATGACATAGTTTATACTTTTCTTAGAATGGCTTGTAGGTGTCTTGTTTTTTTCTATATTTTCGTTGTGTCTTTTTCAGGTGAATCTTATACGTTATGTATAATTGATCATTTTCAGTTAATGTACAATGTTTAGTACAACCTGAATTATCTCTAACTAATATATTGAATTGTTAACTTCATATACATATAAAGTGCATGTATTTGGGAATAGAGAGATCTCTTTTCTCACATCATAGTGGTTGTTTGTTGAGTTACATTTATTGCACTATTCTTCAACTATGTTCTTTGAAATTTTATATCATGATATTCTTAGATGTTAAATTCGTATTGAGTTTGAAATTCTATGTTTCATTATAATTTTCTTTCTCATTAACATATATAAAGTGAACTCTTCTTGAGTAAGATACTTTTTGCTTAATTACAGTACGTTTTGATAATATTACTTATGCATTTCATGATTCTATTTAATTGAATCTTATGTATTATCTTTTGTTTCATTTCAGTGTGCTACATCGATATACGAATGATTACTGACTTTTGGTGATGGAGACGAGTGACCGACAACTATTATTAATTTTTTTTTTGTTATATATGCTTAGGTAATATTTTAGTTAGTTGATACTTGAATTGACTTATGAAATAATAGATATTCGAAATTACTTGGAAATGTGTTCTTTTTTTTATATGCAAAGGAAATAGACTTTTGTTTGGAGATTCATGGTTAAATATTGTTTGACATTAGTTCTTTATCACTTAAATGATAATTTTATATTGTTTCTTAAAGTTGATGAGGATTGGATTTAGTGTAATTCTTTTAGTGTGTGTTACAGAAAACTAATATATACACAGATAATACAAATTTTTTTGTAATTAATAGTGACGACAACGAGGTGTCACTATTAATTTTTGTGACAGATGTTTTGTCCTTTAGTTTTGTCCCTAATACTTATTAGTCACAACTAATAAGCGTCCCTAGCGTCCACCCGTGACAATAATTTGTGTTGATAAAATCGTCACAAATACTTTCTGTGGCAAAGAGTTGTCGTCCCTAAAATATATGGGTGACAAATGAATTTGTCCCTAAGGTTGCCCCTAATACTATCAGGGACACCACTTTCTGGGGCATATCATAATTTGTCCCTAATGGGTATTTGGGACGATTTTCCTGTTTTAGGGACGTTTTATGTGTGTCCCTAAAAGCTATATTTTTTGTAGTGTAATAAATTAATGAACACAAGAAAAAAAAATCGAATGAAATCATTATGTGAAGAAATCAATGATAAATTAATGAGTCATTCGTCTTCATCTTCTTCAGGTGAATTAATTGTTGTTGTTGATGAACATGATTTAACTGATTTTGTAATTGATCTTTCATTGACTCTCTCTCTCTCTGTCTCTTTTATTTTTGTTGGAAGGACCGTAACTCTCTCTGTCTCTTTTATTTTGTAATTGATCTTCTGTAAATTGTCCTTCTCTCTAGCATCTCTATTCTCCTTCTCTATGGTTCATGTTACAGAGATGAAGTCTCGATTAATGAGTAGTGGACAAGGACTGAGTTTTCTCTCTAGAAAATTTTGTTGTTGTTAATGAAGAAGAAGAAGAAGAAGAAGAAGGTGCCAAGGGTTTTCAGATCTCTCTAGCATCTTTATGGTTCATTGCCAGTTCTAAATCAGATCTCTCTAGCATCTCTATTCTCCTTCTCTCTCTAATTCACTCTTTCTTTGCTTCATAAAATAGGACTTGCACAGTTCGATTGAAATTTGGGATTTTTTATACTAAAATTTATAAATTAGGGTTTCTGATGTTAGCATCCCAACAAGAAGAAGATAATCACGAAATTCTGAAGGCACCTCTCATTTCATTGATGGATAAATGAAGGGAACATGATTTTTTAAAGGCGCACACTATTTTCTTACTGCCCAATCAAACACTTAAAAAACTCAGTTCATATGAAAATATGGTTTTCTTTTCCATTAGAAAAAAAGTAGTTTTCTTTCCCATTAGAAAAAAAAAATGGTTTTCACACTTATCGAATGGACCCTAAAGTTAGTTAATTAGTTGGAAAATGTTTTCTGTCGGGATTGTAATTAGTTACCGGATGGACTTCGTTTAGGACATTTAATTCACATATGTGGCCCCAAAAATTAGTGATTCAATGTGAGGCATTTAATTGGTTGAAATTCTATAGACACCGGTTGGACCTCGTTTAAGACATTTAATTGGTTGAAATTCTATAGACACCATCACATATGTGGCCCCAAAAATTTAGTGGTTCAAAGGGAGGCATTGCTCTCTTTGGAACAGAGCCCGCCCTGCACATGGTCTCATGAATTTTTGGATATACAATTTCGTCATTCAAAAACACTAATAATATTATTTCTTCTTCATCTTTTTTTTTTTGTTGAAATAATTTCTTCTTCATCTTGGTAAATCAATAAAATGTTCATACTAATTTAATGTAGAATACTTTCTGCATGAGAAATCATAAAATTTCATTTGACATGTGATTATAATGACAAAGTAATTAATACTTCTATTTTATTTTGTTCGTCCAAATGTTAAGTATAAAGATATCAGATGAGATCAGAAGATAAGAAAGAAATGAAATTCAGAAAACATATCGATGAGAAAATAATTGAGATGTTGAATGAAACTGTACAAATTATTAAAATATATAAGAGATAAACAAAATAACTAGATGTGAAACGAAATTGTTGTACATTTATGTTATTATTGAGTTGTATAATTAGAATGTCCAATATAATCTCCCACGTCACTTAGGGTCCGTTTGATACGTTAGAAAGTCTGACTAATATACCTTCTTTCTCACCAATCAAGAGTTTTGATTCTTGTTCAAAAGCTAGGGTTTCTAAAAACCTACCAGATCTGATCTTCAACTCTAAGATTCCTTTATTCAAAATCAAAACAATTGAAGACAATATATCATCATATCTCACTATCGATGATTGATCTTCAACCCTAATCCTAAAATTCTAAGTTTTAGATCAAAGTCAACATTAGCATTACTAAGAACATCAACAAGAACAGGAATTTTATCGAAAAAACAAGAACAGGAATTAAACCATTAATATTAGCTAGGTCGAACAAATCCTATCAATTAATTGAGGGTGATATGAGTATAGAAGATGTAGAGAAGGAGTATTCTGAAATCACGTTGGAGTGAATGAGAGATTCATCTAGGGTTTTGTTACCCTTCAAGGAAAATGAACGGTAACTTCTTAACTTACCCATCTTCCTTCTCCCCGTCAACTTGGAGCCTTGGATGGTGTGGTTGGGAGCAAGGAAGATGGGTAAGTTATCATGGTAATCTAGTCGTGGTGTGCTTTGTACCATTACACTAAATCTACTGTGGTGTACCTATCATATATTAGTGTCCCTAGTACCATTACACTATCTTTTTTTAGGTTGTCAAATCAATCAAGTACTTTCATTATATTAATTCAACAAAAAAAAAAGTACTTTCATTATATTTAATTATTTTTGTTGAACTATTATATTTTTATTTTCAACAAATAAAAAAGTTCATGTTTAGTCAACCCTACCAAGAAGACATTAGTTTACTCACAAAAAACTGTTTCAAAAAAAAAAAGAATAAACTAATAATAAGATTGATTAGTTAAGCAATAAAACTAATTTATAATTAAGTAAATTAATCAACATTAGTTGGTGCAACTTTAAATAATCTTATTTTTTAGTATGTATTAGTTCTGAGCCCAATCAAGCCAAAACATACATGATATGGTGTTGTTTTTTGTTTATTAAATACACGGTGTTATTAGTACTCCCATAAATGACCCCCACGGTTTGTCGTCATCAACAACAAAAATACCCGTAATTAGAAAACATAGAGAGAGAAACTAAATACTTCCTCAGTCCCAAAATGAATGACCTATTTCGAAAACCCAACATTTTAAAGGATTATCGTTAATTAGAGTTTGACTTTAAAAAATAATATGGTTTTTCCAATTATATCCTCATTAACTTTTTTAATTTTATAATAAAAAAGTTGAACTTACTTCTAGATAAAGTTGTTACTAAATTTACAATAATGGGTATTATTGGAAGGAAGGAAAATTATTTTCTTTATTTTTAAAAATAAGACATTAAGGTGGGACAAACCGAAATAGAAATTAGGTTATTCAATTTGGGACGGAGGGAGTAATGGAAAACTCTTATTGATAAAATCGGTTTCCGATTATGACCCACTTGTTTGGAGAATCGTACCTCATTCTTCATTTCCTGAATGAACACTCTGAAAACATCGGATTATCATCAATCAAGTTCCGATGATGTTGAAATACTCAAAAGTCCTAACCCAATTTTCGATGAAAGTGGGTGTGGTTACTGCAATGAAGACCAATTAGAGGAGTTACTGTTCAAACACCTTGAGATTCTGCTAACAACATTAAGTGGCACCATACAACCCAACACTAGCTTGAGTGAAAAAATACCTAATGATTTAGTTTAAGCTTTAAATAATGAAAGTCGTAGTAATGCATCCATTTTCACATTTCAGGTGGTCAGCTCGTGCAATGTGGGGGTGAGAATTATGCCCATGAGCCCAACCTCGTCCACGGGCACTCGAGCCCAACGAGGATCATGGACGCCTTTGTCTGTCTCAGGCACAACCCACCCAAGCTGTCAAATTTTCGTGGACAGGCATGAGTTAAAACCTCTACTCGCATACCCATCCGTGCCTGCACCCACTTAGCGTCACCCATTGATAACCAACCAAATTAGAGTCGATTTCAATCCAAAGTGCAAATGAAGTAGTGTAATTTAGAATCACTGATCATGTGTAGTTGTATTCAATTAGAAAATTGATTGTTTTGTTTAATTACTGGAATCAGATTCATAGGTTTTTTTTTTTAATTAACAGGGGTTATTGGTGGAGGTATTGGGTTGATTTCTAAGCATAGAAGATTTCCTGGAGTTGGTAAAACTTCAGAAGCATATGCTACTATCTTTGCCATTGTTACTGGATGCGATTGGGGTTGGTACAATTTTTTTTCTTTTGGATCTAAATGGGGAGTATGGATGAATTTATGTATTAATTTGTTCATCTAAACATGTTTTTGGATCAAGAAATCTGTGTTATTGATTGTTACTAAGGGTTAGGACTAGGTCCTAATTCTTTTTTCTTTTACCTTAATGAATAATTCCGGGATCGCTTCGATTCAGGGTGCCCATGACTATTCGAAGCAATATGCATAATTGGAGTCCTAATTGTTGAGAGTTATTTTTTTTTTGTTGAGAGCTTCTTAGACGAGTGATCTTAAAAAGTCATATTCTTAATGTGTGCGTAACTTAGAGGGTGTTTGATTTTTGCACTTATTAAGTGATTTTCACTTAATAAGTGTGGACCGGCAATTTTAGACCGTTTATTTTTTCAACTTAATAAGTGAACATCACTTCTAAGTGGTGCTAAAGTAAGTGCAAAGAAAATCACATGTCCATAATTTTGAAGTTTGCAGCCGTATATTGGAATTAGCTGCGGAGAATTTTGACTTTAGCATTTAAATTGTCATATAAGAATACCTCAGTGCCGTTATGTTAGGTGGATGACCTCTACCATCTTAATGTACTTGGATTTTACTGCTAGCTTCAGTGAAAAAATGCCTAATGATCTAGTTTAAGCCTTAAATAGTGAAAATCGTAGTAATGCATCCATTTTCACATTTCAGGTGGTCAACTTGGTCCAATCAAATACTTAATGATGTTTGCTATGGCAGGGACCATAGCAGAGTTCGTTCTTCCGCGATTCAACCATTTATTGCAGGAAAAGAAACAATCTGTACTTGGGGATAGTAAGAGTGGTGAGTGGTTGAGAATACTGGAATCGTCACCCATCCAAATACTAGACGAATAAGCCCTTGCTGCAAAACGTGCTCGTGAAGAGTTATAAACTCAATGAGTGATAGAATGTCTTATTAACACTGTTTTCGCTTCTGTGAACCAGAAAGTTGATAACATTAAGATTGATAACCGCATTATGTCTTTCCTTTTATGTGTCTTGCCGGCATTTGAGAATCTACATCTGTAAACCAATTGAAGAGTTACAAGCTGAATAAGTGATTAAATGTTTTATTAACACTGTTTCTGCTTCTTCATTATGTCACTGGGATGGATGGCATAAAAATGCGTATAAACTAGACGAAGAAACCCTTGCTGCAAAACGTGCTCGTGAAGAACAACTTCAAACAGTTCTTGGTAATGTTAACAAAAAAGAAAGTTGATAACATTAAGATTGATAACCGCATAATGTCTTTTTTTTCTGTCTTGTCGGCATCTGAGAATCTGCATCTGTGAACCGGTTGAAGAGTATAAACTCAATAAGTGATTGAATGTTTTATTAACACTGTTTCTGCTTCTTCCTTGTGTCACTGGGGATGGCATAAAAATTACAAGTTGATAAAGGGACTATTTATTCAATTTTTTGTAAATGTGTATGGGCTATAATGATTGGAAGAGGTATGAGATAGGTAGATATATAATACAACTCAAACTGTATAATGGGTTTAAGATGGATTTATACCAAAATTTTATAAAGTTGGATGGACTTGGCTGTGTTTTAAAATATCTCAGATCAATATAATATACAAATAGGCAGTAATAGCCTTCTTATACAGCAGTCAGAAGGTTGAGCTATCGATTCATTAAAACCTTCGATCTAGGGTAACAGTTGAACCATCAGTGGAGAGATCCGTGTAAGTGATCTAAACATTGAGAGGATATAGTATTAGATTTGCCTGTACTGGCCTATGCCCTACATCAATGACTTGTAAATATTATTCTAAAGATGGTACGTGAAATATGAAAATTCTATATACATTGGTTGCTTGTGTTTAGGTTTCAACAGGTTTAATTGATGATTTCTAAGTTTGGCTTTGAGAGATTCAATGTGGGTATCTGGTCATCTAGAACTGAGGATGTGTTCTATGAGCCTCTAGCCTATTAATTTTGGATCTTCTGTCATTTTTGTTTTTCTTTTCCTTCACGACTTTTAGTACAGTTGTTTTTCCTGGTTTAGAATCGACTAATAGAGACAAGATTTTGAACCGTAAACCCAAAAGTTTGGCAACTTTCAACCCAAAATCTTAAATGCTTGATATTTTAAAAATTATAATTACATGATGTGCAGTATTACAATTCTATTATAATAGGGATTTAGAAAATAAATAATACAGTAAGTAATACCCAGTCTATCATCTTTATTTATCACAACCTATGATCTTTATTTATCACAACATAGGACACAAGAGTTTTTTCTTTCAAAAGTTCTTAACTACAGGTGATGTTGAAGATCATATGGGGCTTCCTAATTATTCACAACTTAGTAATGATGTAATCGCACGACACGATCGTCTCAGATCTAATTATTCTGTTTATCTCTTGTATCTTCTATTAGTGTGTACAGTTTCCTTCAACATCTCAATTGTTTTCTCATTGATATGTTTTCTAAATTTCATTTCTTTCCTATATCTTTTATTAGTGTGGACAATTTCCTTCGACATCTAAATTACTTTCTCATTGTTATGTTTTCTAAATTTCATTTCTTTCGTATCTTCTAATCTTATCTAATGCCTTTATACTTACCATTTGGAAGAATAAAATAAAATAGAGGTTTAATTACGTTGTCACTATAATCATGTCTAATGAAATTTTGTGATTTATCATGCCGAATGTATTCTCCATTAAACTAGTATGACCATTTTATTGATCGGAAATGTTGTTTGGGGCGACAGGCTCACACCTACACACAAGTGACCCAATGAGGCAACTGGCAAAGTTTATTATATTGATCTGAAATTTTGTGATTTATCATGCAGACATCTTAAGTGTGTTTTAACTAACTTCATAGCTGAAAAAACTCCTTAAACGGAAGAAGTTGCAACTGACAAAGATAGTGCTAAAGTGATAAGCAAATAAACTAAATGATATGTTTTATTTCTCTTAGTTTCCACCAGTATTCTAGCAAGAGCTCCAATCTCATCTAAATTTGAGAAATCACCATTCTGCCTCATATTGTAAATGTAACTATTAAACTGAAAACTAAGTAGCGTGATGTCAAGACTAAATGAATTGAAGTTTGTAAGAATTTAGGATAGATGGAAAGAATGAATTTTATAGGTTTTAGGGTAGTTAATTGATTTTATATGAATTTAGGATAGTTAAATTTAATAATTTCGGAACATAAAATAAAAACACTTAAAAAGAATGAATTGGGAATTAAACCCAGAACCTTAGCGTCACTCGTCTACAACGCAAGGACCATTGATCCACACTTTAGTTCATGTCATCTTTACGCATGCACAATTAGATATAGAGTTATAAACATATATAAAAAAAGTTAAAATACTTAATGAAAGACTCAAACTCACAACCTTACACTCATGCCAAGTTGTGACCGACGCCTTAACCACTAAGCCAAAGCCTTCTTCATGTATATATATATATATATATATATATATATATATATATATATATATATATATATAATTTACTACCATTAGTTTTGTTTTTCGGGAGGATCAGGCCGCACCCCCTCGCACCCACATAGATCTGTCCCTGAACAAGCATATGTATAAAACCCTCTAAATTTTCAAACAACTTCAGCTATTGGTTTACAAGAAGCCAAATTCCTTCTTAAGCTAATAGTCATTTCAAAATTGTTGGAAACTGTAGATGAATCCCAAAAATTGTTCCACATTCTTTACGTATCCTCACCATGGGGGAGGTAAGAGCAACCCACCTTGAATCGCTGAAGAGAGAGAAGAGCGACTTGATTGGGGCTGAGTTTCTTTTTAAGAGAAAGAAAGGGCGAAGTCGTTTCGAGAGGGATATTTTTCTTATGATCTGGACCGTAAAAGAATCAACGGTCCTGATCTGTTTCAGGTGGAGGGATTGAAGACAAAACACGCTAGAATCTTGAACTGAAGTGTGAAGTTTGTAAAGGTTGAAACCAACCCTCGTGAATTGTGAAATCCCGCCAGGTGTCAGCACTTCATTGGGTCGCTATTCTGTAGGTTTTGGGCTTTCGCGCCAAACATCATTTCTCTTTATTAATTTACCAAGATGAAAAAGATATAATATTAGTAATGTGTTTGGACGAAAGAATCATGAATCCACGTGTTCATAAATCCATGTGATTCTTTTTATTTGTTTAATAATTAATAAAATTCTTTTAATTCTTAAAATTTTCTTTTCAAAAAAACTACTAATCATATGTGTGTGGTTCATTGTTTCTACTAAATCCTTAATGGTGTTTTGGTAAAAGGATTGTCACTAGTGTAGAGGGACACAATGTCTTTTTTTTTTTTTCGTGTCTTGTAAATCTTTAACTTTGAATTTGTAGCTGAGTTATAAATGTGAGAATAGTCACACATGGGAAAAGTGATAACTAGCAACCAAAAATATAGTATATAGGTCCTCTCCACTCATTGCCAATTGATTTTGAGTTGGATGAACACAAACTTAACAATAAACTAAATAAACTAAATAAGTGATTGAATGTTTTGATTAACATTGTTTCTATTTCTTCTATATGCCACTGAAAGGGCATAAAGCACAAGTTGATGAAAGGTCAGCGATAGTCACCCTGCCAACACGTTGCCGACTACGCTCTTTAGCCGATGAAAAGAATACATCTATATAACAAGGGAGGAAGATGTCTTTTCAGTCCTCTCATTAGCTGAGATTTAATTAATTTGACTAGCTTATCTCTATAGCCTACATTTAAATTCTAAAAATTTGTTGGTGGGGATGCAGAGTAAAAAAGGTCTAACAATTGAGATGAAATGAATACATTTCAAAGGGTAAAAACATAAAGAGTCAACTATTAAAGTTGACTAAAATTAACAAAGAGTAAAAATAAGGGGCCAAAATTTAAACGATTTTCGGTGGTGAGTCAGATTGTGGTGCTCCTCTTAACAGATTAAGCACCCTTCTTTACTGGGGCCTTTTACAACCATGAGAGCCTGAAGTGCTAAAACAGATAGTATCACTAGCAGGTCTGAAGGCTAGTTTGCATCACTCTATAACACGTTATCAACACGATTAGCTCTACTGCGATATGTTCTTCGAATGGTGTGTTGTAAATCAATCTTAAATCAGTGGTGAGCCGGAGTGTGGTGCGACTCTCAAGAGGTTAAGCATTATTTCTTAGTGAGACACTCCAAGTTGTGTACTTTCTGCGCTGTGAAATAATTTTAAGCACGATCATACACATTAAAACTATATTAGTACCATGAGAAGACTAATCTTTAAACACAAAAACTAACTTAAAATTTATTAATTAATTTTCTTTTCTTTTTTTTTTTTTGCAGAAGTCAGCAGGGGAAAGAGACCCCTAAAAACTTACTATTAATTATCCATAACTAATATGCGTTGTTCAATACAAAGAAATTGTTGTTGTTGTTGTAACTAATAGTTTGAGACAATAATTAGTTGGGAAAATAAATAGAAGTTGATAATGAAGAGTATTGGACTTGTAACTTTACGCTCGAGCTACAAGATGCTTAACAACTAAGCAAATTTTTGTTTTTTAAATCATTTAAGGCTGTCAAATTCTTCCACTAATTGGGTATTAGGTGCCCCAACTCTTTGAGAAAACATTGTAGTTTGAGGGGGTAAGGTGCTATCGCATTGATTGCACCCCTTTAAACACGCCGCTAATGGTCATAGAGCTACGACCAAATGAGCAGTATGTCCCGTTAGAAAAGATCTTTCAGCGGCTATTTCTGCGATAAAATCTTGGATGCCCCATAACGAACATAGGTTTCCTATACACACGGACCTTTACTACTTCAGTATTCCTTCACTCAAGTCTCTAGGCACTTTGCTTTAATTATTTATTGATCTGAACTTGTCATATTTAGTAGTCTTAATGTTATACGTCTTGCCCATAAATGTTATATGTCTCGCCCATAAGGATAGTTTTGACTTTAGAAGGAAGTTTCTTGTTCTTGATCTAAGTGGATTGCTTGTTCAGGTTGAGAGAAAATCCTATCAGATTGCGGGTATTGGCGTATGTCAATGACTTGTCAATATTATTTTAAAGATGCTATTTGAAATATGAAAATTCTATAACCATTTGTGGCTTGTGTTCAGGTTTTAAGAGGTCTTTTTATGAACTCCTTAAGCTTTGCTTTGAGAAGTTTTAATATGTGAGTATCTGATCATCAAGAACTGAGTATGTGTCCACTGACGTATTCATTTTGGATCTTCTAAGTCATTCTTGTTTATTTTTATTCGTGTTGATGACTTTTAGTAACGTTATTTTTCCTGGTCCATTTTTTTATGGAATCATTTTTTTTAAACTGTTTTTCGATAAATAAAACACGCGCTTTTGAAAAAAATGGGTTAAAAAAAATAGTTTCTTGAGAAAAATTCTAATAATTAAAAATCATAGAATTCTTGTTAATTACTAAACAACCAAAAAAATCACAAATTTCATTTGACATGTAGTTATGATGACAAAGTAATTAATACTTCTAGTGTATTTTGTTCTTCTAAATGTTAAGTATAAAGACATCATATGAGATGAGAAGATAAGGAAGACAATGAAATTTGGAAAACATATTAATGAGAAAACAATTGAGATGTTGAAAGAAACCGTACACACTAATAAAAAATGTAGAAGATAAGCAAAATAACTAGATGTGATACAAAATTGTCGTGCAATTATGTTATTCCTAAGTTGTATAACTAGGAAGCCTAGTATAATCTCCAAAGTCACTTGCAAAGTTGCAGTTAACACTTTCTGAAAGAGAAACCCATGCATTTGGTACTAAATTGCGCTGAACAAGGACGATACAGTCACATTATTTGTTATTTTTTTAACCCCTTTTATAAAATAATAAGTTGGTTCGTCCATAAATTTTGATTGAATTTGATTCTATATTTCTTGAACAACATGTAATTATAGTTTGTAAAAATAATCAATCATTTATGATCTATGATGGATTATACTCATTCACAAATGGGTGTTGGATTGAAAGTTATCAAACTTCTATAAAGAAATACACTTTTCCATTATTTGTGTTGGGACAGAGCATTTAAAAAACTTCTATTCTATGATTTTTATCTATGTTAATAATTCATTAATAAAAGGAAAACAAAAAAGCTACCCAACAATATTACATGAAGTAAATTGAGACAAAGTATCAAATATATGAATCTCATATGCCCCCATTGCCACCACCTTGACCTAGCTAGTTAAATCATTTAGTGAAGAACTCGTCCCAGTTCTTCTACGAATTCGTCGACAACCACCATTTCTATGAAATCTCTCAGGACTATATATCTTGCCAACACACAATTCTACACCAAATATTATGCATCTTTTCTTTACACGATAATGGTCTACTCCGAAATATTTATTATTGTCTCCCTTATTTAATTTGTAAATTCGAAGAATATCATCCCTTTCTATTTTATGATGCTTATAAAATTTTCTCCAACTGTTTGTCAGTGCATAACTTTGGCTTGTCTTCCAATACTCAAACTTCATCTCCCAAATCTTGTTCTGATTGTCTAAAAATCTTAAACTCTTATTATTTTTATTCGAGCTTTCTGCTTTGAACATAGATGGAAAATGTTTTACGACATCCTCTTTTTTAAGTACAAGTCTATTGTAATCTCCAACATCGCTTGCAGTTAATTCTTTTTCAAAGAGTAATTCTCCATCGATGCTAGGTTGTGCTAAATAAGGATCATATGGAGACTTTGTTTCATTGATATCAACTTCGATATTAGATAGTGCAGAAGTACTCATCCGGGAAGCAATGCCACGAAATTCGGGTCTCATGTAGATACAATGTCTAAAGCTAATTGTGTTGGCGGGTTCAGGAAATTCTACTATTCCCAAACTCAAATTAAGTGGATTTGAATCAGAACCGGTTGTATTATAAATCGGGTTTGGGTGCACTTTGGGTTGGTGTAAACCCGACTCAGATTGATCATAACTTGAATTTTCTACTGAAGTTGAACCAAAATTCAGACTCAATTCAAGTGAAGCAGAAACTGACCAGTTTTTGTTTGGCTCTTCATATAGATTTCGGCTCCAAGTCTGGTGTGGATTTGGGTAAGCAGCCATGAGAATAAAGAAAACAAAATTTAGAGAGAGAGAGAAAGACGAAGAAGAAAGGTTGATGAGACAGAGAATGGGGAGAATCAGTGGGTGAAATTTATAGCAGGTGGGTTTTTCCTGATTGAAGTCTAATTGGGAAACTAATCACTTGCTATTTTCTAGGATTACAAAATAATTAGAAACTCTTTTTTTTTCTAAAAGAATTAGAAACTATTGAATTGAACAGGGAACGAAATTACATCCCGGTGCTATTCTGTGAAGGGTGCCGCTAAAAGCATCAGCCAAACTGCTGTAGGCACCCGGTCAAAAGCACAAAGGGATGTGCTAAACGCACCCGAAGCACTTGGCCGAAAAAGATCCCAAAAGTCCCCTCAACCAAAGGTCAGACATAAAAAAAACGGAGTCAATTTTCATCCATCCCCCAACTGTAATTAATTAATGTCAGCTTAAGTTCTGAGTATTGGTGGTGGGGGTTAAGCAATTGTTACTCTAATAGGTAACTACTTTGAGAATACCATGGCGCCTAAATGAGTTAAGAGTCTAGCTATTGCCTCTATGGTGCATGAGTATGTTTACTAGTATTACCCTATTTGTAGTGCATCCACTCCGAAAACCCACAAGTCGCAAAATCGAAACCACTCTGAAAATCCAAAAGTCACTGGATCAATACTAGGTGGTGGTAAAAATACATGGGTTTTTTATGCAAGTGTTTTCATTTGATTCTTTTTAATGCTATTTTCTAGATTCAGTAAGATAGTAAGATGGCATATGTTCCTCCACATAAGAGGCGTTTGGGAGTGTCAAATGGCTCATCACCCACTCCATATCGTCGATAAATCAGGATAATTAAGACTTCAGAAGAAAGCTTCTTGTTCTTCATCTTAACGGATTGCTAGTTCACGTTGAGAGGAAATCGTATCAGAATAATTGTACTGGACTTTCACAATAACTTGTCAATATGATTCTAAAGATGTTATTTGAAATATGAAAATTATATATCCATTTGTTGATTGTTTTTAGGTTTTAAGAGGCCTTATTGTGATGATCTCCTTAAGTTTTGCTTTGATAGGTTTTATGTGGGTGTCTGGTCATCAAGAACTGAGTATGTGTTCCTCTCAAGTCTCACCTATTTAATTTAGTTCTTATAAGTCATCTTGGTTTTCTTCGTGTTGATTACTTTTTAATACTGTTATTATTCCCAAGAAATGGAAATGAATGACCAATAATATTCGTTTTCATTTTTCGATCTACCCTTTACAGGAAAAATGTGAATGAAGTGGTCGATCTTGTAATGGGGGACATGAAAAATAAGCTGCTTTTTATTTGGGTAAGGTCATTTCATAATGCCTTCAATCTCCATTTGGAGTGGTTGATTGATTTTCGCTCCTATTCTTTTCCCTCCGCAGAATGGATCCCGTTGCACCCAAATAGGACTTGGAACTATCGATAATAAGTATAAACCTTTGGTATTGAAGGAGCTACGAAAACTGTGCGATAATCACGAAAATAGTCTTCCGTGGCAAAAGGGAATTTATAATGAATCAAACACTTTATTGCTTGATGATTCTCCATACAAAGCTCTTCGAAATCCTGTAAGTTAACTTCCTTCTCTTCTTAGTTCTTAATTATCCTCTTTTTTGCCGTATAGTCGGTGGATTACATTAAGTTTACACTTCACAATACACACACCCATATACTTTCGTGTCTCTACCGCTTCACTTATTTGTGTGGTTTATGTTATTTAGCTGCATACTGCTATCTTTCCTACTACATATAAGCGGGGAGATATAGATTGTGAGAGGCGGTTTAGATGGTTTGTGGCGATTTAGATGTTTTATGGCGGTTTAGATGGCTTAAAATTAGGCAGTTTCCAAATTGGATGGTTTCCAATTTTGGTTCAATTTGGAGTCGGAAATTTCCAATCCCACCGGCTTATAATATATATAAATAGGGGTTTGAGTGTTTGTATTCAACACATCAACAACAAACACAACAACTATTCTTTAGAGAGATCTAAAGAGAGCAATTGAGAGAGAAATTTTGTTCATAGTTTTGAGCGGTGTTTAATTTCTCGGTCGTCGAAGATCTAGTATAGAAGGTTATTTTCTATACGGTACCATCTTGGGACGAACTTGCGGGTTGTGTGAGTCGTCTTCATCTATCCTTCAATAAAGTTTTCTTGTTCGCCCGAGGACGTAGGCTTTAAGCCGAACCTCATTAATTCTGTTCGTATATTTAGATTTTGGCTTAGCTTTTCGATTAATTTTCATAATCGGATAAATTTCTAGGATAGGTTCGATAGCTTCCGCGAACTTTTAGTACTAACAATTGGTACCAGAGCCTTGTTGAGATTGAACGAAGAGAAGATGGGATCGAGAAGTGGTACGGTCAAATCAGGGAAATATGAGATAGAGAAGTTCAATGGGAAAAATGATTTTTCTTATTGGCGGATGCAGATGAAGAATCTGCTAATCTCGCAGAAATTACACAGGACGTTGACGGGAAAGAAACCAGGAGATATGTCAGATGAGGATTGGGAAGAGTTAGATCTCGAAGCACGGGCAACCATTATGTTGTGTCTTGAGAGGGACGTAGAGTTCCTAGTAGACGGAGAAACAACGGCGGCGAGTGTGTGGTTAAAGCTAGAAAGCAATTTCATGACGAAAACTTTAACGAATCGGGTCTACTTAAAATCCAAATTATTCACGTGAATGGAAGAGGGTTCTTCTATTCAGGATTATGTGAATAGGTTTGACAGGATTATCTCAGATTTGAAGGATATTGATGTTAAGGTTGAGGATGAGGACCAAGCCCTCATATTGTTACTTTCATTACCTAAATTCTAGGAGAACCTTGTTCAAACTTTGATGCTTGTTGGTGATAGTCTAAGCATGGAAGAGACGAGAAATTCGTTATTAGCGGATGACCTTTGTAAGGTTGCTACTAGCAGTATGACGTCGGGTGGAGTAGACAAGGATCAAGCACAAGAGTTGTTTGCAACGAGGGGGAGGAGTAATGAAAGAGAAAGGGAAAGGGCGGGAAATCTAGATCCAAATCTAGAGGCCCTTTCAAGAAAACGTGTTTTAGTTGTGGTGAGCTTGGCCACTTTAAAGCGGCTTGATGGGCCTAAAAGGTTACCCTAATTAGGTCTACACCCGCAAGTGCACGGGTGTCAAGTTGTAATAATTTCCGGTAAGACCGGTTCGTTCCTCAGAGACTAAGTGAAACCTATTCTAAAACTTGGAAGTAACTCGGTTTTGAAATTGATTTTGGTTTTGGTTTTGAAAATAAATAAATAAATAAAATATTAAAACGATTAAAAAGGTGAAACTCAAATGGGGAGAAGTCAAATGGGAGAGAGTCTAGGTTTTCTGAATTCGTCCATATAATCAGTTCTAACGACAATTTAATTTGGTCTAATTCGATTGTTCTTTGTATAACTCAGATTTTCAGTCCATTGATGGTCTAAAAACCCGGAAGATATTATCGTTAAAATAATAAAAACTGTAATAAATTAATCATTAGAATAATTATTGAAACTTCATCTAAAACCCTAGATAGAGAATTAATTACTCATGGACATTAAATAAAAGAAATTGGAAAATAAAGTAAAGAGAGGGAGAAGAAAACTTAACTTTTTCACTATTTCAGAACCAAACAGGGCCTTAGGGAAAGATTTTCCTTCTGTTTTCCCAAAATTCTGCCAAACAGACCCTTAGAGAAAATTATTTTCTTTTCTTCCCGGAAACGATTTCCAGGTGAGAAAATAATTTTCCTTCCCTGGTTTTTCTTCTCCTTCTCTGTTTTCTCTTTATTTATCTTTCCAAACTTCTCTCTTTCTCTCTCTAATTAATACAGAAACTCTCTCTAATAATTATAACCGAGTGATGATAAAGAAAGAAGAAGAAGAAGATGATAATGAAGTTTATAAATTTGATTCAATCTTTCTCTCTCTACAATATCTCTCTCTCTCTCTCAACTCTTTCTATCTAACTCTCTCTTTCTCACTAAGAGAGGAATTAAAAGAAGAAGAAGAAAAGAAAAACAGAAACTTAAAGATTACTCTCTCTCTCTCTAGCTTCGGTTTTGATTTGTTAATGGCCGAACTCTGTTGTGATGATGATCATTTCTCTCTTTTCCTTAACCTCTCGGTTTTCTGTAAATGGTCGTCTCCTCCCTTTTCAATTCGACTCCCAAAAACCGAGGTGTGATCTCCACATCACTCTCTCTCTCTCTCTAATATCTCTGTCAAATTGAGCTCCCAAGAGGATGAACCCCCGGTTGAGAGATGTCCTTCTCTCTCTTCTCTGTCTTCTATATAGCCGAGTGAAGCCTAAAAAAAAACTCTTTCCTTCTCTGTCAAATTTCTTTCCACAACCGAGAGATAGAGATCAAAGAGAACACCTCTCTCTCTCCCTCTCTCTCTAAACATTCCTTCTCCAACTATTTCTTTCCTTTAATCTCATCAAAACATCTCAATCTCTGATCCACGTCTGTCTCGGTTTCCTTTCCTACTCAAAATCGAATAACCTAAACTAAGAAGGAAACCACCATTTTGGGTTCAATCTACGTGATAATGCTGGCTTCGGTTATCAAGAAGCCACGATTTGGTGTTTCACGGAATGGTGGAGGAAGGGTATTACGCAGGTTCAGATGCTGCCATGTGTTGCTCCGTTAATGGTGACCGTTTGATGCACTGTAGACACGTTAACACCATAAGATCGGATGCACTGAATCGGGACTCCAAAGAATTCCTAATACACACCCGCGTATGACAGAGAATAGCCCACACACCCTTGTAGTCGTCTGATCTGGGTCCATCTTGGGTGCCACGTGTCGTTGAAAAGATCTATGTTGACTTCTGGTCAACAGATTTAGACCCAAACTTTGACTTGCTCCTATTTTCGCATCCGGACTCCGATTCCACTTCCGCTTTCGCCGATGGATTTGTATTAGACTCTACTTTCACATGGGCACTAATATTGACCAGAATACCCTTGTCATTAAAATGACCAAAATGCCCCTCAAGTATGTCTTTATCACGATGTTTTCGCATCGAACTCCGTAAATGAGACCTGAGAAAGAAAATCAAACAAATCATCAGAGTAACCGCTCGAATTCGACTAACTAACCCGAGTTAAGAGATTCAGATGAGACATTTTCACGTCTCATCAAACATCCCCAAACTTAGATTTTGCTAGTCCTCGAGCAAAACAGAAAAATAAAACCAAGCCCAGTTCACCACTTTCGTAGGGAATCACGATTGCACTTAGCTCGTGCAACAAGCCGTTAAACCTCTAGGTTACCCTAAAGGACGAGTTTTGTCTCGTGAGGGTTTGCAGTGAATATACCCACAAAATTCAAAAATCTCAAAAGTCCAAAAGGGTCTAAATATGACGTGACTAAAAATGTTGATCCGAGATAAGTTTTTGAAAGCTAATAAAAACAAAATCCAAGTCAACCAGACCATACGAATGCTAAAAATCTCTTCATTAGTAATCTAGACTCGAAGTGCACGTGACCAGCCAATATGAGTATCATCTTGGTTCTGAAAAGACAAGACCTTGATTACCGTCTCGATACATTTCGCCTCGACTACTGCATCACGGTCATACACTCAAAAATTAAAGTCACTCAAGAATGGTTCACTCTATGTGTTAGTATGAATATGAAGGAAAACTCAACACATGAAAAAGACGGACTAAAATTTTTATGAACGACTGATCTCATAGGAAGGAAACAACCACTAATACGGAATGGGGAAGCTAACCAACTCTTCTCACCTGATCTACTTTCTAACCATGTTTCCTAGAGGTCGATAGACTAAGGATGAACTAGAACTCCTGAGAACTCGACGTCTTCAAATCTTCAAGAACTACTTCAGGGAATAAACACTTAAACACAAACTAACATTTTTTTTCTTTGATTTTTCTATTTCTCTTTTTTTTTATTTTTTTTATTTTTTTTTTTATTTATTATTTTTTTTTTTTTACGACTCATAATACTACTTTCTTCACATTATTCTTTCCTTGGTAATATTCTCTTCATTTTGCTTCATGCCTTATTCTCAGGGTTCTAAATGATGAGGTTTCTATCTTCCTCTAGTTGACACTGTTTTCAAGTTTCCAGACTACAAGAGAAAGGTTCGCTTCCTGATGACATCCCTAATGGTTGTAAAATTTGAACTCAGGAGATCAAATGAGTTCTTCTTTCAATATTGCGAGGTTGAGTAGCTCTTCATTCTACTCAGAATTAGCTCAGAAGAGATCACTCAAAACAACAAGAAAGGCTCAGAATCTCACATAGGTTAAGTCTCCACTAATGATCGATCAAGTTCTCTCAGAAAAGTCAACTCTTCACCTATCTAACACTCACATGGCTAGTGCACATACAACTCCAAGACTCGAAATTCATGGAAAAACCTTTAGAAAACGGATAGTCTGACGAACTAGACTCTATAACTATTAACAAGCAAAAACAACTAGACTCACATTTTCAATCCAAAAAATTAAAATTTTGAAAAATTTTGAACCCTTTTTAATTTTTGAAATAAAGACTTAGCAAAAAATTCATTCCCCTATCCCCAAACTTAAACCGAACATTGTCCTCAATGTTCTGAAGACTATGCAAAAATAACAGGGTGAAGGGAGAGATATTACCCGGTTCAGCGTCATCTGCATGGGTTGCCTCCCAGAAAGCGCTAAGTTTAACGTCTCCCGTTCAAGACGGGCGACGGCCTTTGTAGACGACCCGGGCCACTCTTCCCTTAAGTGTCCGAACCCGAGGCTTCATTTGATTTTCGGTTACAATTTAAAAGCCCTCTAATTTAGGGTCAAAACTTTAATCCAAAAGAAAGTACTAAAAGTCTAAGTCTCTCTCTCACCAAAAATAAAAAATAAAAATAAAACTGTAAATTTCTTCTTTTCGACTCCTCCTCCTTGTTTGCGCCTTCTCTTTCGCTCCTTAATGCACTACACACCAAAAATAGAGAAGCAAGTCAAAGTGGCCAAAAATCAAAACTTACCAAAAATAAAAACTTTCCAAGATTGGAACAAATTTTGAACTTAGTCCCCGGCAGCGGCGCCAAAAACTTGATGGGCCTAAAAGGTTACCCTAATTAGGTCTACACCCGCAAGTGCACGGGTGTCAAGTTGTAATAATTTCCGGTAAGACCGGTTCGTTCCTCAGAGACTAAGTGAAACCTATTCTAAAACTTGGAAGTAACTCGGTTTTGAAATTGATTTTGGTTTTGGTTTTGAAAATAAATAAATAAATAAAATATTAAAACGATTAAAAAGGTGAAACTCAAATGGGGAGAAGTCAAATGGGAGAGAGTCTAGGTTTTCTGAATTCGTCCATATAATCAGTTCTAACGACAATTTAATTTGGTCTAATTCGATTGTTCTTTGTATAACTCAGATTTTCAGTCCACTGATGGTCTAAAAACCCGGAAGATATTATCGTTAAAATAATAAAAACTGTAATAAATTAATCATTAGAATAATTATTGAAACTTCATCTAAAACCCTAGATAGAGAATTAATTACTCATGGACATTAAATAAAAGAAATTGGAAAATAAAGTAAAGAGAGGGAGAAGAAAACTTAACTTTTTCACTATTTCAGAACCAAACAGGGCCTTAGGGAAAGATTTTCCTTCTATTTTCCCAAAATTCTGCCAAACAGACCCTTAGAGAAAATTATTTTCTCATCTTCCCGGAAACGATTTCCAGGTGAGAAAATAATTTTCCTTCCCTGGTTTTTCTTCTCCTTCTCTGTTTTCTCTTTATTTATCTTTCCAAACTTCTCTCTTTCTCTCTCTAATTAATACAGAAACTCTCTCTAATAATTATAACCGAGTGATGATAAAGAAAGAAGAAGAAGAAGATGATAATGAAGTTTATAAATTTGATTCAATCTTTCTCTCTCTACAATATCTCTCTCTCTCTCTCTCAACTCTTTCTATCTAACTCTCTCTTTCTCACTAAGAGAGGAATTAAAAGAAGAAGAAGAAAAGAAAAATAGAAACTTGAAGATTTCTCTCTCTCTCTCTAGCTTCGGTTTTGATTTGTTAATGGCCGAACTCTGTTGTGATGATGATCATTTCTCTCTTTTCCTTAACCTCTCGGTTTTCTGTTAATGGTTGTCTCCTCCCTTTTCAATTCGACTCCCAAAAACCGAGGTGTGATCTCCACATCACTCTCTCTCTCTCTCTAATATCTCTGTCAAATTGAGCTCCCAAGAGGATGAACCCCCGGTTGAGAGATGTCCTTCTCTCTCTTCTCTGTCTTCTATATAGCCGAGTGAAGCCTAAAAAAAAACTCTTTCCTTCTCTGTCAAATTTCTTTCCACAACCGAGAGATAGAGATCAAAGAGAACACCTCTCTCTCTCTCCCTCTCTCTCTAAACATTCCTTCTCCAACTATTTCTTTCCTTTAATCTCATCAAAACATCTCAATCTCTGATCCACGTCTGTCTCGGTTTCCTTTCCTACTCAAAATCGAATAACCTAAACTAAGAAGGAAACCACCATTTTGGGTTCAATCTACGTGATAATGCTGGCTTCGGTTATCAAGAAGCCACGATTTGGTGTTTCACGGAATGGTGGAGGAAGGGTATTACGCAGGTTCAGATGCTGCCTTGTGTTGCTCCGTTAATGGTGACCGTTTGATGCACTGTAGACACGTTAACACCATAAGATCGGATGCACTGAATCGGGACTCCAAAGAATTCCTAATACACACCCGCGTATGACAGAGAATAGCCCACACACCCTTGTAGTCGTCTGATCTGGGTCCATCTTGGGTGCCACGTGTCGTTGAAAAGATCTATGTTGACTTCTGGTCAACAGATTTAGACCCAAACTTTGACTTGCTCCTATTTTCGCATCCGGACTCCAATTCCACTTCCGCTTTCGCCGATGGATTTGTATTAGACTCTACTTTCACATGGGCACTAATATTGACCAGAATACCCTTGTCATTAAAATGACCAAAATGCCCCTCAAGTATGTCTTTATCACGATGTTTTCGCATCGAACTCCGTAAATGAGACCTGAGAAAGAAAATCAAACAAATCATCAGAGTAACCGCTCGAATTCGACTAACTAACCCGAGTTAAGAGATTCAGATGAGACATTTTCACGTCTCATCACGGCTTGTCCAAAGAGAAAGTTGAAGCAAAAGAATGAAGGCTACAAGGAGAAACAAGAGATGCAAGAGGCGGGGTATGTGTCAGAAGACCCGGAAGAATGTTTCTCGGTGACAGAGGTGTCTGAGAATATCTCCGATAAGTGCATGGATGCTTGATTCAGGGGCGTCACACCACATGTGTCTAAATAGGAAGTCGTTTACTACCTATAGGAGTATAGATGGTGGTACAGTTATAATGGGTAATGATAATATATGTAAAACTGTGGGACTCGGAATAATACGTATCAAGATGCACGATGGAGTGGTAAGAACATTGACGGACATAAGACACATACCCGATTCGCGAAAAAATCTAATTTCCCTCGGTGTGTTAGAGCGGAACAGCTGTAAGATAATTATAGAGAATGGCTCCATAAAAGTCGTTAAGGGTTCTTTGGTGGCAATGAGAGGTACTCGTTACGGTAATCTATACAAACTTTTGGGACAACAATTACGGGAGATGTAGCAGTAGGAATCAGTGGAAGGGATCCAACGGCTAGTACGAGGCTTTGGCATATGCGCCTTGCGCATATGTCAGAAAGGGTCTATCTTTGATGTGCGAGAAAGGCTTGTGGAAGGACATGAAGAAGCCTTGCATGGAGTTTTGTGAGCATTGTGTGTCCGGGAAGGCACACAGGGTGACGTTTTCTTCAAGCAAGCACAAGAGCAAAGAGGTATTAGACTACGTACATACCGATGTCTGGGGACCGGCCAAGTTAGCTTCCAAAGGTGGTTTTAGGTGATTTGTTACATTCGTTGATGATCATTCGAGATTTGTCTAGCTTTATTTCTGAAGCATAAGAATGAGGTATTCAACACATTCTTGGTGTGGAAAAAAATGGTTGAGAACAAAACTAGTCGAAAGCTAAAGAGGTTAAGATCGGATAATGGGACCGAGTACACGGATGGAGAATTTAAGGAGTTTTGTAATCAGGAAGGCATTGTGAGGCACTGGACAGTAGTAAACACACCTCAGCAGAATGGAGTCGCAGAGAGATTGAACAGTACACTACTTGAGAAGGCTAGATGTCTGCACTCCAATTCGGGATTAGGCGTAGAATGGTGGGCAGAATCTGTTGCAACAGCTTGTTATATTGTGAACAGGTCTCCACATTCTTCTTTAGATGGCGGCATACCTTACGAAGGTGAACAGGCAGATTACGGAAGACATAAGGTTTTCGATTGTACGAAATATTACCATGTTAAAGGTAACAAACTTGATAATAGAGTAAAGAAGGCAATCTTCTTAGGATATGCTACAGGAGTCAAGGGTTATCGGCTATGGTGTACGGAAGACAAAAAGTTTGTAATCAACAGAGATGTGGTGTTTGATGAGTCATCTATTGTAGCTATGGCGAAAGCTACGGTGCCTAGTTGTGGTGATGTTGGGTCTACTAAAGCTCAAGTAGTGGAAGTAGAAGCAGAAGCCGAAGACCAATGGGTTTCTAGGAATCATGATCAGGTGGAGCATCAGGATAATACTCAGGATGAGAAAATTGATGAACACGATCATGAGGAGGTTCAAGGAGAAGGAACACAAGTTTTACAACAACAACATGATGTTTCGGTACATAATAGGCTGAAACGGTTATATAAGCCGGTACAGAGGTTAGGGTCAGACAAATCTCTTAGGCATTACGGGCAGGCAAATGTGGTTAAATATGCACTCTCGGTAGAAGATGATGAGCCGGTCACCTTCAAACAAGCTATTACCGCGAAGGAAAGAGACAGTTGGTTGGTTGCTATGCAAGAAGAGATAGAGTCTCTTCACAAGAACAAGACATGGGAGGTTGTCCCATTGCCCGAAGGAAAGTCTGTTATTGGTTATAAATGGGTGTACAAGAAGAAAGAGGCTTCTTCCGAGATCAAGGGTACAAGGTATAAGACAAGACTAGTGGCCAAGGGTTATGCACAGAAAGAAGGGGTCGACTATAATGAGATTTTCTCACCGGTCGTGAAACATACTTCTATTCGGGTGCTATTGAGTATTGTTGCTCACGGTGATCTTGAGCTGGAACAACTCGATGTTAAAACCGCCTTCTTGCACGGTGATTTAGAAGAAGAAATTTATATGGCTCAACCTGAGGGATACAAGGTTGAGGGCAAAGAAAATCAAGTATGTCGTTTGAGGAAGTCTCTTTACGGATTGAAACAATCCCCTCGCAAAATGGTACAAACGATTTGATTTTTTCATGCTAAAGCATGGTTTTCGCAGAAGTGACTATGTTTGTTGTGTATACATCAAGAAGCTTCGCGAAGGTGACTTTATTTATCTCCTTTTGTATGTGGATGACATGCTTATTGCTTCTCGAAGCATGGTGGAGATAGATAAGTTGAAATCTCAACTCAGTCAAGAGTTTGAGATGAAAGACATGGGTGTTGCAAAAAAGATACTGGGAATTGAAATTAAGAGAGAGCGGTCAAGTAAGAAACTGTACTTGAGTCAGAAAGGTTACATCGAACGAGTAGTTTCTCGATTCGGGATGCAGAATGCGAAGGCGGTGTCAACATCTTGGCACCACACTTCAGGCTCTCGGGAAGACAATCTCCTACTACTACAGTGGAGAAAGATCATATGGATAGTGTACCGTATGCTAGTGCAGTTGGCAGTTTGATGTACGCTATGGTGTGTACTCGTCCGAATATTTCACAAACGGTCAATGTGGTTAGTAGGTTTATGGCAAACCCGGGGAAGACACATTGGAAGCTGTGAAGTGGGTCTTGAGGTACCTAAAGGGTACCGTTGATACAGTTTTGTGCTTTGGTGGAGACACATGTCAGGTAAGCGGTTATGTTGACCCGGATTATGCTGGCAATTTAGATTGAAGACGATCTACTACTGGTTATGTATTTAGGGTACATGGTGCTCCAGTTAGTTGGCCATCGATGTTACAATCTACAGTTGCGTTATCTACTACGGAGGCCGAGTATATGGCTATGGCGAGGGTGTGAAGGAGCATTGTGGTTGTGGGGTCTTCTGGATGATTTAGGGGTTAAGCAAGAGTGCGTAGATGTATGGTGTGATAGTCAAAGTGCAATCCACTTGGCGAAAAATCAGGTTTATCATGCTCGTACTAAGCATATCGATGTCAGGTATCACTTCGTACGAGATGTCATAGAGGAAGGTGATGTTTCTCTCATGAAGGTTCACACAGATGAGAATCCTGCTGACGTGTTAACTAAAGTGGTGACGTGTAGCAAGTTTCAGCATTGCTTGGAATTGCTACAAATTGACTCGTGTTAAGTTGCCCGAAAGGACGTAATGGCGACAAGCTAATCTTTATGTGAACGGTTGGTAGAAGTACGGTAGGGTTGATCCTATAAAAGGGTACGTAGGCAGCCATGGTCATATGGTGCAGTCGGATGAAGTTACAAGAAGCAGGTATATCTTATGGTGGGCCTAAAAAAAAAGTTTCCTTAAATAGGTCTACACCCGCAAGTGCAGGGGTGTCAAGTTGTAATATTTCCGGAAAGACCGGTTCGTTCCTCAGAGACTAGTTAAACTTATTCTAAAATTAGGAATTAATAAGATTTTTCAAATGTTTTGATTTTGGTTTTAAAATGAATAAAATATTAAAATAAAATAATGGAAATGAAAATAAATACAAATGATAAAAGGAACTCGGGGAGAGTGTGGGTTTTCTGAATTCATCACATAAAATCATTTTTAAGAACAAATATTTAGACAAATTAAATCACTTTCTTTTTATAATTAAGAATTTCGGATAATGAACTATCCTAATTCCGGGAGATGTTTTCGTTAAAACTCGATTAAAATTTTGGACATGGTTTCATCATCTACTCTAGATAGAGAATATGACAAATAAAAGAGAAATAGGGAAGAATACAAAACTTTTCTCACTGATTTTCCACTGGTAGCCAAACGCACCACTAAGGAAAATAATTTTCTCGTCTTCTCGAAAATATTTTCTCTCTGAAAAAATTATTTTCCAAGCACTTTCTGTTTTTCTTTACCTCTCTACTGTTTTCTCTCTCACTCTTTCTGTTTTTCTCTTTGTCTTCTCACTCTTTCTGTCTTGTTCTTTCTCTCTCTAACAAACAGAGATAAAAGCTCAAACAAGAAAAAGAAGGAGAAACTTAATCAAATATAAGTTCTCTTTCTATCTCTTTACATTAATTTCTAGAAATCAGACAAAGAAGATGATTTATAATCTCTGTTCTTACTCCCTCTCTTGGTACAATTCTTTAAAAGAAAAACTAAAAAGAAAACAAAATTGGTTTATCTCCGTCTATATTTTTTCCATCTCTCTCCATCTCTCTATATTATCATTGAAACTCAGGAAAGAATGAGAAGAAGAACAGAGAGGAGGTCAGTCCCAAACTCTCTCTATCGTTTTTCAGTCCCCTGTCCTCCCCAAAAATGAGATACCTTTGCTCTCTGTCTTTCATTGTTATATAAAGAGAGAATTCAAAACGAAATCTTCTCCCTCTCTCTATCTTCATTCGAATATAAGACAACTTTCATCTCTTTGTTCTTTCCATCCAGCTCTCTCTACCGAATCTTCTTCAATCCTCCTTGATTTTAAAATCTCTTTCAAATCTTCAATCTTCAATGTATTCTCTCTCTCTCTCTCTTACTGTTAAGAAAGAGAAGAAAATATCTCTCTCTATATATT
Organism: Eschscholzia californica; assembly: GCF_041429995.1. Lineage (NCBI taxonomy): Eukaryota > Viridiplantae > Streptophyta > Magnoliopsida > Ranunculales > Papaveraceae > Eschscholzia > Eschscholzia californica. The sequence continues at coordinate 24,057,694 of NW_028238309.1, read as the reverse complement.
CTTTAGACTCTTTCCATGTCTAAAAATCTGATCTAGAATCTTGATCAGTTTCAAAAAGTCACCCACAATCTGCAAGCATCTCTCCTTCTTTAAACCATCTCTTTCCATTTTCTCTCTCACCACATTCTGTTCCTTCTTTCCCTTTTTTTCTCATTCAAATAAGGGATCCCTACAAATAATATAAGTTGAGAAAAGAAAGAAACAGATTATGGGAACCAATCGGGTGTAGATAGCTGGCCGTCTAGAGGATGTTGTGGTGCTTCGCGGGATAACTTAAGAAGATGCAAGCCTCTCTAGAGATGATGCCATGTGTTGGGGAAGAAAGTCAGCCGTTGGATTAATAAAACGCGGAAGCCTACGTTCAAGATTAAAAGATGGGAGGGGGACTACCAGACTAAGATGTGACGCGCTGCATTGAAGTGTGCTCATAGGGTCCATTTCGATGCTTAGCGGAAATACGTTAATTGGATAAAACGACCTCCTTCAGCAGACACGTGCCACTAGGTATACCGCGTGCCAGGACCCTGCCCGACATTACCCGAATGCTGACCAAATGTTGACCTAACTTTGACTTCACATAAATCCCTCGTCCGGACTCCAATTTGACTTCCGTTTTCACCTACGGATGGTGTCTTTGACTCTACATTTCATTCGAGCACCAAAATTTCCAGAATACCCTGACTTTCAAATGACCAAAAATGCCCTCAAGTGTGTCTTTATCCCGATTTTATTCGTTTTCCACGTTTACTTCTGTAAAATACTCCTGGAAACACAGAATTCATGAGAGTAACATCTCGAACTAGACTAACTAGCCCCAATTAAGCGATTCAGATGAGGCATGAAAATGCCTCATCATCTTACAAGGAGTATCCTGGTGTTCGTCCAAAATTTGAAGTATATCAAATTGTGTACAAGGTGGAGAATTGTGAGAGGCGGTTTTTGAATTGGATGGCTTGTGGCGGTTTAGATGGTTTGTGGCGGTTTAGATGGCTTCAAATTAGGCAGTTTCCAAATTAGATGGTTTCCAATTTTGGTTCAATTTGGAGTCGGCAATTTCCAATCCCACCGGCTTATAATATATATAAATAGGGCTTTGAGTGCTTGTATTCAACACAGGACGCGATGGCGCAGCGAAATAAAAGTTTTCCCTACTTGTATTAGAATATGAGAAAAATATGTAAAAATAGCGGCAACAATAAACAAAAAACAGAAAGTAAATAAGACAACAATTTTAACGTGGAAAACTTTCTCAATACGAGAAGTAAAAATCGCGGGACAACTAGTACACTCCAAATCCACTATAATAAGTAAAAATCGCGGGCCAAGTAGTCCACTCCAAAGAATCAATCTAACACGAAGAAAACCTCACAAGAAAGAGTAAAACAACCCAGAAATTTGCAGTCCAAACGAGTCTGAATTCATTAGGATTCTGGACACCAAATACCAATCCAACCGTCCAAACACTAGATAAACAAGTTAGGAATACCACTGCCAAATTTAGCTCTATTGGGAAAGATCTCACCATGGGATTGTCCAAACACCGAAGACTGTACGTGCTAAAAAACTCAGCTCTACTGCATGCCTCTTCTCGGCAGACCTCTTTCTCTCTCCTCTCCCCTCTTCTCTCATGCGTTTTTAATTATGTTTTTCACACTTCTAAATTAGTTTAAGGGTAATATGTTATACTCCCTTTAAACCTAATTCCATCGACCCATAGAAAATCAACTTGACTCAACACTTGCAACATGATATAACCACATTCGACCGTTTAGACTAAATTATGTAAAACATATCCAATCATTAGAAAGCTAAAGAAAACTAGTAAGCGCTTGTGTCTTTTATGAAGGGTCGGACCTCTGATCGCATTTGTTGAACTAGTATTTCCTCAATGGATCTGAAAAGATTGAATTTGCCTTTTTCTTGTAGATAAAATGAATTCACCCGTTCCTAGATAAAAAAAATCATCTACACTTTTTAACCACTCGAACAAGTCAAAACACGATAACAGGCATATTTAGTGGGATTGTTCAGCATAAATTGTATAAATATCAGGTATTATCAGTTTCTGCATCTCTATGCAGATGTAATAGTGTTATGCTGTGGATTCCCCTTAAAACTCGTCCGAGATAAATATAATGTATAGTGACCTAGCTGTGTTAAACGATAACAAAATCCTGCTCTTCTAGGTGGTTGATTCAGCTATGACGGTGTTAGATAACTTATCGCGAATGCTTACTCATGGGTGATAATATAATGTATAGCCGTATAGGCCAACATCCAACTAGCTCTTTTTTCATAAATCAGTTGCAACATTCATCATTAGTTTGATATCGCACTATTTTGTTAAAGTGAGTAAATACACAAAATTAGAATATATGTGTTCTCTAAAGTTCGAAGATGTTAAAATCTGCACAAAATAGCGCCAAGTTTTATCAACTTAACTTGTAATTTTGTTTTGAATGATTATCATTTTAGTATTAGCCTCTATAAATGTCCAACAACTCGTTTTGTTTTGAGGACCTAATTCGGTTTGTTTGTTTTTCAAAACTATCACTTATCTGCCGCATCTATTTTTCTCTCCTCAACCTCACTCGGAATGTGTGTTCTGTATTTGTATGCATAAAATTAATTCGAATTAAAAAAAAAAGAATATGATATTGTATGAAAATTCAAGAGTTTTACCTTTTCTTTTAATTTTATATGAAAAATTGTTTTCATGTGAAAAAGAGTTAGATGCCCCCCCCCCCCCCCTACCCCCAGGCATACTTGGGAGGATGAGAAAGTTCACACTAATTAAACATTTAATATCTTTTTTCATGTAGGTAAATTAATAAAATTTTCACAATGTCACACTAATTTAATGTACAATACATTCTCCGTGATAAATCATAAAATTTCTTTTGAAATGCGAATATAATAAAGAAGTAATTTATACTTCCAATGTACTTCTCTTCCATATAAAGACTGGAGATGAGATCAGAAGATAGAAAATCAATAGATGGATAAATACAATTTAGAAACTTATCATTGAAAAAACATTTGAGATGTTGAAGGAAACTGTAGACATTATGTTACCATTAAGTTGAACTATAACAAGAAAGAACAGTAAAATAAACACTATTAATGCTAAATATTTATGGTTCTTAATTGGATTAGGAAGCCACATCTCTCTATCTCTTTCTATTATGTAATTGGGAGAAAATTTACCTCAAGAACAACAACAAAAAAAGCAGACTATTTTCGTAATCAAATGCGACAATTTGTTTTTAGTATAGTAAAATGAACATAAACTAGAGTGTTAGGAAACTATCGTAGAAAAGTAAGTGAATATTATGTTCTTTTTTCCATCCTTTTAATTCTAAATATTGGTCTTTTAATAGTTGATACAGAGAAGAGAGGAGTTGATGTTAGTTGCCGTCAAACTATGGTGGTAATGGAGGAAGGAAGGATAACAGAGGAGGATAAAGAAGAAAAAGATTAATTATATTCACTTGCAAAACCAGTCCTATGTCATAGAATGAGTTGTCGTTGTCAGCGACGGGTTTTGTAAAGTGAGAAAACAAAGATAATAGAATTGCTTTTGAAATCGAGAGAAAAAATGTGAAAGAAATCATTGACACTAAGGTTCTTTTTGTTTTCTAATTTTTTTTTCAAATGTGAAATCACAACTCGGTCCCATTTGAAACAAAGACCAAATATTTGAAATGGCATTTATACCTCTGTGAGTTAAAAAATTATGTCTCATAATCAAATTTCACCACCACAAAACCACCACCACAAACTACCACCACCACCACAGAATGCCACCACCATATAACACCACCAACATGACCACCTACAGGACCACAAAACCACCACCACCACCACCACCACCACCACCACCACCACCACCACCACCACCACCACCGTCACCACCACGAACCAGATCGCCACCACCACAACAAACTAGCACCACTACCACAAACCTAACTCCATTGTCACAAACCGAACTTTCACACCAACAAACCACACCAGCACCACCACATACACACCACCAAGACCACCATCACCCACGACCACCACAACAGGAAGATGCTTGAACCCTCACGGTGATGTTACTCGAAACTATTGTTGGACCTGGCGAGGCTTCTTTGTGAACTTCAGTTGCAGACTTGTAGAGAGAGAGAGTCTCCTACCAGGTAGTTAGATGGGTGGGGTGGGGGGGGGGGGGGTGGAGAGTAGTAAAGAGAGATGTATAAACTAGGGTTTCTACGGGACAAGAAATATATAGTTTATAAATGTCACGTTTTTAATTCAGACTCAATAATTCAGATTTGAAAGGCAAACATCTGTTTTGTAAAACAATTCAGTCAATTCAGATTAAGACAAAAAAAATGCAACCTAAGTTTGTATAGTAGAATTAGTGTGTTGAGAGCCAAATTAGGAACACCGACAAATACGGAACCCACATTTTCTAGTTTGTAAAAAATTAGGGGCCAAATTGGGATAAACTCATTCAGTTAGTTTTTCACAATTTTACAATTACGTTGCTCCATAACATTTTGGAGATCATCCTTACTCCCAATAAATTGTTTTGGTAAATCTAATTAATATCAACAACATTTAATACAGATATATTTGACCTGATTCTGCAAAAGTCAAATGTCAAATAATACAACATAAAATTTATTTGGCCATTTTGGTTTCAGACTATCTCTTATTCTAGAGTAGGGTTTTTTTTATTCGTAAGCGGATTAAGGGGCCAACTTCAGTTGGTTGGAGTAGTTACTAAGTCCGTGTCCACCCTCTAGGTCTCCAGTCAGAGACACATATACTATATCATCTTTCTGAAAAAAGGAACTATCCCTTATCATAACTTGTGCTATAACAACTTGCGGACATGAACATGAACACTGGAACTAGAGAAAACAGGTACAATAACTAGTTCTCATGTTTACTTGATATAAAAGTTAAGTAAAGTACCGAACACTGAAGGATATTACCCTAGATAGAACAACATGCTAGTGTATGAGCTTGATTTTCAAGGTCTAATTCAACCTATAAAAGACCTTCCACCGTCTTCCACAAGACACGATCTCACAACCCGAAAAGATTACTTACACTGAGTTTCCAAAATTCGCCCCCAAAAGATTCAATCAACATTCATTCTTTTAGTGCAAAGAGCAATCTGACTGTCTTGAGCGTCGAAGCAATTTTCGAACCCTTTGCAGGTTTCCTCCCAAGTTTACAAGGAACGGGGAGTAGGAACATGAATAGGAGAAAGGAATTTTTATCAACCTAACGGAATATTCAATCATAACGGATGTTGTCATGCAACAAGTCCATATTTCTTGAGCAGTTAAGGAAATCCATTTTTCGATATCAGCACATGCCAGTGTATGCACCTGGTTTTCTAGATTTTAATCAAGATAGTAAGGGGAAACATGCAATCCTTATCGTGCATCCTTGATGTTCGGAAAACAGCGCGTCACGGTGCAGCGGAATAAGAGTTTCCCCCACTTGTGTTAGTTTTTGAGAAAAATATGTAGAATAGTCTCAATAATAAACGAAAACAAAAAGTAAATAAGACAACGATTTAACATGGAAAACCTCCTCAATAAGAGAGGTAAAAGCCACGGGAGAAGTAGTCCACTCCAAATCCACTATGATAAGCAATTGAATTACAAATTACGTCCTCCTTGTTCCAATAGAACAAATCCAGAGACTCAGACTCTAAAAAAATCAATCTAACATGAAAAAAACCTCACAAGAAAGAGAAAATAACCTGAAAATTTGCAGCCAAACACGACCCTAGATTCACTAGGATCCAACAACCAAATACCAGTCCAATTGTCCTGACACTAGATAAACAAGTCATGAATACCTAGCAAAATTTAGCTCAATCGGAGAAGATCTCGCTGTCGAATTTCCTGAACACCAAAGACTTTACGTGCTGAAAATCCAGCCCTGCTGCAGATCTCTTTCCCTCTCATATCTTCTCTTATGGGTATCTAATTGTGTTTTTCGCACTTCTAAATTAGAATAAGAGTAATATATATATATACTCCCCCTCAAATCTAAGTCCACCAAGCCATAAACAATCAACTTGAGCCCGAATATGGTTTACTACACCAAACCCAACTAGAAAAAATCACAACACTTGCGACATAATACAACCACATTCGACCGTTTGAACTAAATTACGTAAAACATATCCAATCATTAAAAAGCTAATATCACAAGAGAAGAAAACTAATCAATGCTTGTATCTTTTAAGAAAGGTCGAACCTCTAAACCCATTTGTTGAACTAGTATTTCCTCAATGGCATCCAAAGAGATTGAAAGGTTTTACTTTTTTTGTACTCCCTCCGTCCCAAATTAAGTGACCACTATTCTTTTTTTAGACGCCCCAAATTAGGAGTTTGATTCCTAATATATCATATAAAATCCCTTACTTTTCCATGAATACCCTTTCTTTGATATTTTCAATATATAGTGCATTAATTAAGCTAATTAAGACATTTGACCATTTTCAATACAAATATTGGTTTTGGGCAATGTTACTCAGATTCCCAAAGTACAGAAAAATTCAAGAAAGCAGGCATTTTGGAGTCTGGGTTTTATGTCATTTCACCCAAAGTAAAAGTGATTTACTAATTTGGTGACTTCTGGTGCCTACTTTTTTGACTTCTTCTGTACTTTGGGAGTCTGAGCAGCATTATCCATTGGTTTTTCTTTGCAATCTTTCAATTACTCCAAGAAAAGTGAATTACTTCAAGAAAAGTTTCATGTACTTTCAGAATGGAAATTGTAATCCTTGAATTACTTCAAGAAAAGTTGTCAAATAAATAAGAGTAAAACTGGAAGAAGAAAAATTATGAAAATAAATTGGATTACCAATATGGAACTCTTAATTTAGGACGGAGAGAGTACATCAAATGAACTCGCCAGTTCCTATATAAAAAATCAGCCACATTCTTTAACGACTTGAACAAGTCAAAAAACGAAAATGGCGGACTGTTCGGTATAAATTGTATAGTATGAGATGATATAGAAAACGATAAGCCCTCCTATCTATTTTCGTAGAAGTACAAAAATATATAGATGCACTTATTATCACTTTCTGCGTCTATGTGCAGATGTAAACGTGTTTTGTTGTAGATGTCCATAAAACTCGCCTACGATAATATAATGTATAGTGACCTAGCTGTGTTTGACACGATAAGAATATCTTGCTCTTCTTGGTGGTTGATTCAGCTACGACGAGGTTAGATAATTATCACGGGCTCCGGGCTTCTTACTCTCTTTCCATGGCCGGCCCAAACAAGTTTGGGGACCAAAGCTAAGTTGGGAATAGGGACCATCTTAATTATAATCAAGAAATAAAAATGAAATTCTTTAATGTTGCTTGAAGGTGGGTTTGATCCTCACAGAGGATCAAACAAAATCCATGAACTTATCCACTAAGCTAGAGTTCCAATTTTATCAATAGTTTTATTATTATTCTATTATTTCCTTTGTACTAGCTCATTAAACTCCAAAGAAGAGGCCCTTACCTATGTTGGGCCCCAAAACAACCGTTTTGGTTGCTTTGGACCCGGACCGTCCTTGTCTCTTTCCATAGGCCAACTAGCTCTTTTGTAATTGTACTTTTTCTTTTTAAAAGGAATATTCATAAATCAAAAGAGTTGAAACATACATCATTAGTTTGATATCGCACTATCCTGCTAAAGTGAGTAAATATACAAAACTAGAATATATATCTTCTCTTAATTTCGAAGATGTTTAATCTGCACAAAATAGGACCAAGTTTTAACAACACAACTTGTAAGTTTGTTTTGAATTAATGTCATTTTGGTTCTCGATTTGTAACTCATTAGCCTCCATAAATGTCTAACAACTCGTTTGGTTTTGAGAGTTTAATTTAGTTTGTTTTTCTCAAAAGTATCACTTACACGTCTCATCCATTTTTCTCTCCTCCACCTCACTCAGGATGTGTGTTCCGTACTTGTATAGATAAAATTAATTCAAGTTCCAGAAAGAAGATATTGTATAAAACTTCAAGAGTTTACCTTGTCATTTAATTTTACACAAAATAATTGTGTTCATGTAACATACTGGGGAGGATGAGAAAGTTCAAACTGATTAAACATTTAATATTATTTCTATTTCATGTAGGTAAACTAATGAAATATTCAAAGTGTTCACACTAATTTAATGTACAATACATTCTCCATTTTTTTTTGTTGAACTATACAATACATTCTCCATGATAAATCATAAAATTTTCTTGGGAATGTGAATATAATAAAGAATTAATTAATACTTCCATTTTACTTCTCTTCCTTATAAAGATAGGAGATGAGATGGGAGGATAGAAAAGCAAAAGATGGATAAATACAATTTAGAAACTTGTCAATGAAAACATATTTGAGGTGTTGATGGAAACTGTAAACACTAATAAAAGCGATATGACCAAAGTATTCAAGTCACGATGAGCATGTGGGTAATTATATATGATGCATCCTTGCAAGTGGTTTACCTCTAAGTTATTTTATAACCTGAAAAAAAATGAAAATAAACACTACTAATACTAGATACTTATGGTTTTCACTTGGATTAGAGAGTGACGTCTCTCTATCTCTTTCCATTACATAATTATGAGAAAATACACCGGAGTATCAACAACGGTAGTAGGCAGGGCCGTGTGGTGGGGGGCGCGAGCAGGGCACTCACACTCGCCCCCACCACTAAGGGCTCACTTTTAATTAATTCTTCAATATATATATATATATATATATATTTATATTTCTTTATAGTATAGAAAAATGAACACAAATTAGAGGGTTAAGACAATGTCGTCCAAAACTAAGGTGAACATATGTTCATCTTTTTTTCATCCTTTTAATTTTTTAATTTTCTCTTCTAATAAAGTTGTAAAAGTGGCAAATCAATTGTATGGAATTGTCGAGCTGATGTAATTTAATCTCGAAAGAATGTAAAGAATAAATAGTATTCACTGACAGTATACGTGGAATTCAATATGAATCGATCAATTGTTATAAAATTTATTCTAGTTACAATTTATTACTTAATTGTCTTTTCTTAGTTTCTTGTGCGGCATTTCTTGTAATCTTCAAGGTCTTCTGCTCATTCTTTATCTAAAATAAGAACTAATGCTAATTCTCCAAGGCTTTCAAGTCATTTCTAGAATAAATTTTTCTATTTTCTCTCTTTATTAACCGAAAAATAATTGTCGATGTGATCAATTGGCCGACAAGTGGTGCTAGAAAAAAACTCTTTTCTTCTTCTTTTCACTTCCCTCCTCTCTTCTCTTTCCACCAACACCACTGTCACAACCATCATTCTCTTTTGTCCTCTCTTAATCGGTTGAAATGAAAATTTTAGATTAGTTGAGAGAGACAAGAGAGAATTTGATGTTGATTAGGGTAGAACTGTGGTAGTAAAGGATAATTGAGTATAGAGGAGGTTAGCGAAAAGAAAGATAAATTATTTACTTTTAAAACCAGTCCCTTGCTATAGAAAGAGCATTGTTGGCAACTGGTTTTGTAGAGTTAGAAAACAAAGATGATAGAATTACTTCCCAAACTGAGACAAGAAAACGTGAAAGAAATTATTGACATTGAAATAGTTTTGGCATCAAACAAGTAGACCCCATATCTCACTTTTTATTCCTTCTGGTCATGGAGGGTCTTAGTCGCCTTGTAGAGAGTAACTCCGATCCGGATAGTTTCATCGGTTTCTCCATCCCAAACTCCACCATGAGCATCAAACATCTTCTTTTCGCGAACTATTGCATCATTTTCGGCTTAAATTCCTTAGACAATATTTCTAATCTCAATCAAATTCTTACCAGTTTTCGTTCGGCTTCGAGCCAAATGATCAATTTTGTCAAATCTAACATTTTTCTTTAAAAATTCACACCCTATGTTTAAATGTATGATCATCAGAACTCTTAAAAGTCAAACAGGCCTCCTTAACGGATAATTATCTGGGCACCAAACTCTTCATTGGTGCTCGCAAAATCCAATCATTCTCCTCCATAATCTCTTAAATCCAGAATAAACTTGTCAAAAGGCATGTTAACCTCCTATCCCAAGCTGGTCACACTAGCGTTATCTCAACGGTAGCGGCGGTCGTTCCCCGATACGAGATGCAGTGATTTGCTCTCCCCAAGAACATAAGCAACAACATTGAGTCCGTTCAACAGACTTTTTGGTGGGAAAAATTTAAAACCAATCACACTATCAAGTGGTCATCCATTTGTTCTGCAAAAAACTTGGGGGCTTGGGGATCCGCCTTCCGGAATAGAAAACTAGGCCTTCCTTAGATAGCTGGCGTATGCTCACTGAATCTAACGCTTTGTGGGTTAAAATCCTAAAAGCTAAATATTTCCCGCCTATGCTCAGGCTAGTTTTTTTGAGGACAAGTTTCCTTTCACTGATCGTCAATCGACATTCTCTGAACCTACCCCGTTTCACTCTGCTTACATCGGACGCCTATTACTTCAGTCCAATCGACGATACTCACTCCCCTCATCCGGACTTGTATACTCTCCCGTCTTTCGTCGATGAACATTTTCACTCTTCTACTGACGCGACGACCCTCCCACCTATTGTGCTAGACACTTCATCTTACGTTGCTTCTCCATCGGCGGAATCTCACGAGCTTCCTCCTGACACTATTATTCCGTCGCAGGGTATTTCTCCTCTGCAAAATGATTCTCCTCCGAAGGACCCTTCACTTTCGAACTCGAACACCACCCCGGTGTCAGTTGCTTCCCCCCGAAGAACTTTTATCCTCTTCTCAACCAGTCCGAACAACGAGACGTCCTGCCCATCTGGTTGACTATCTTTCTTTTTGTACTACTACGCCTACGACTTCCACCAAATATCCCTTAACTGACTATGTCAGTTTTGATAAATTTACACCTTCCCATCGGGCATTTCTTACTTCTGTTGTCAACACGGAAGAACCCACATCCTATTCCGCCGCCAAAGTTTTTCAAGAATGGCGTGCTGCAATGGATAAGAAAATTCAAGCTCTTGAACAAAATCGTACTTGGTCATTAATTCCCTTACCCCCAGTAAGAAACCAATTGGTTGTAAATGGGTGTACAAAATCAAATATCGCTCAGACGGATCAATTGAAAGTCATAAAGCGCGACTCGTTGCTAAGGGTTATACCCAAGTTGAAGGCATCGATTATCATGATACTTTCGCCCCAGTCGCCAAACTGGTCACTGTTCATGCACTTTTTTTCGTTGCTGCCATTAAAGATTGGCCCCTCCAGCAGTTGGATGTGAATAATGCTTTCCTCCAAGGTGACTTGGATGAGGAGTCTACATGACTATTCCGCCTGGTTTTTCCAGGAATTCCCTTTACGAATTAAAACAAGCTTCTCGACAGTGGTTTACTAAATTTTCTACCGGCTTACAGACTGAAGGTTTTAAAAAGTCATCTTTTGATCATTCCTTGTTTTGTTTTTTTGATGGTCTGACTGCCATTTACGTCTTAGTCTATGTGGATGACATCATCATCACCGACAATAATGTCTCGAAAATTTCATATCTTCAACTACGTCTTGAGAAATGTTTTTCTCTTAAAAACTTTGGACGACTTCAATACTTTCTTGGAATTGAGGTGTCTCGTTCCCCGAAAGGCATTTTTCTTTGTCAACGCAAATATACGTTGGACACTCTTCGCGACTCGGGTTTCCTCGGAGCTAAACCAAGTCTTTTTCCTATGGAACAACATTTAATGTTATTACCTACTGATGGTACCCCATTAGACGATCCGACTTCGTTTCGACGTCTTATTGGTCGCCTTCTCTATGTCACGGTGACTCGTCCTGAAATTTCCTTTTCTGTTAATTACCTTAGTTAATTCATGCAGAATCCCCACTCCAACCATATGGATGCGGCTACTCGAGTTCTTCGTTATTTCAAAGGTACCATGAATCATGGTCTTCCTCTTTCTTCATCCAGCACTCTGACTGTTAGAAGTGACTCGAATTTTGGAACCGTTAGCGGAGCTGATTACTGAGACAGATCTGGTATGCGAAGCAAGGCTGTGAGGCAGAGCTGGACTCCGAGACAGAGCTGGGATGCTGAAGCTAGGCTTATGTCGGTGATTAGTGTTATTTGTGTATAATGTCGGTTGTAGAGAGAGTCGATTGTAGAGAGTCGGTGAGGCAGTGGGATTAGGGTTTAGTGGTTATATAAACTAAACACTAAGGAGATATCAGTAAGCGCAATCTCACGAATCTCTTGTGTAAACTTGTTTTCTTATCATAGTGGAAATCATCGCGCCGTTGTCGCCGTGGAGTAGGTCTTACCAACCGAACCACGTAAATCTTTGTGTTCTGTTCTTGATTGTTCTTTACTATTCCTATTGCTTGTCTTGGATTACTCGTATTGTTCATATTAACCCCGATTGGGCATAACACTGACCATTTTCGATTTTATCGATTCTGATTGGGCCAGTTGCCCTATCACCCAGCGCTCGACCACCGACTACTTCACTATGCTTGGTTCGAGCCCGTTGTCTTCGAAGTCCAAGAAACAACTGACAGTTTCCCGATCCTCGACTGAGGCAGAATATCGGGCTCTCGCTACACTCACTGCGAAACTGCAGTGGATGAACTATTTGTTTCAAGACCTCTATGTCCCGATTCCAAAACCTTTCTAATATGGCGGCTATGCATATTGCCGCAAATCCTGTCTTCCATGAACGAACCAAGCATATCGAAATCGATTGCCATTTCGTTCGTGAGAAAATTGAATCTGGTCTTATTAAGACGACTCACCTTCGCTCCGCCAATCAGATAACTAACATCTTTACGAAACCGCTTGGTTCTGATCCATTTCATCGGTTAGTCTCTAAGTTGGGCTTGATTCAGATTCCTTCCCCTACTCCAACTTGCGAGGGGGGGTGGGTGGTATTGAAGTATATTGAAGACAAAGAAGATATCTCCCCAAGATAGAAAGAAATACAAAATATAGCAATTGTAATTTATTGTTCCCTCTTTGTATTGTTTCCTCTTTGTATTGTTTCCTTATTTACAATTTCTCTACAAACCCTATTGTACACTCTGTAAATATGTACTCAATTCTATCAATGAAATCACCTTTGATTATTATAAGCTTGTGTGTTCTTCAATTTAATATACTTTTCCACAATTTTCAAATTATGTTGCTCCATAACATTTGCAGATCATTCTTGCTCAGAATAAATTGTTTCGGTAAATCTAATTGTTACAAACAACATTTAACACCGATATACTTAACCTCGTATAAGTGTAAGATTATGCAAAAGTCAAATGTTAAATAATTGCAACATAGAAGTTACTTTGGTCATTTTGGTTTCAAACTATCCTTTATCTATCCTGCCAATAATACTTGGTTGGAGTAGTTACTGAGTTGGTTTCCACCCTCTAGGTTTCGAGGACGAGACACATATACTATATTATCTTTCAGAAAAAAAACTATTCCTTATCATAACTTGTGATATAACAACTTGCGAACATGAACACCGGAACTAAATAGAACAGGTACAATAACTAGTTCTCATGTTTACTCAGTATAGAAGTGAAATAAAGTACCGACCAGTGAAGGGTATTACCTTTGATAGAACAGCATGCCAGTGTATGAGCTTGATTTTCTAGGTTTTTATCAAGGAAGTAAGCGGAATGTAAACTTACATGATATTCAATTTGCATGCAATCTTCATCGTGTATCCCAGCAACATAACATCACCACATTCAGCCGGTCAAACAAAATTACGTATAACATTTCAAGTCATCAGAATGCCAACATTATAAGAGAAGTAACCTAATCGCCACTTAGGTCTGTTAGAAAGGTTGGAGTTCTAAACGCAATTGTTGAACTAGTATTTCCTCAATGGTGTCCGAAAGGATTGAAAGATTTTGCCTTTTTTGTACATCCAAGGAGTTCGCCAGTTCCTAAATACAAAATCGGCAACATATCAATAACCACTTAACTAGTATAAAACCGACAATGCATATATATATATATACAGGAACTGTTTAGTCTAATATCATATGATACAGAAACCCCTAAACCCTCCTACATATGTGTGCGTATCTCAAAGTGTTGTGCTCTGAAAGACTTTTAGATCTGTTCAGCAATAATATAATGAATGTTAGTTGGATGCGATAAAAAAATCCTGGTCTTCTAACCTAACACTATTTTTGCTATTTTCTTTCATTTTTTGTGTTATTTTCCAAAGACAAAGAAACAATGAATTCTTATTCTAGTCCGCTATATAGTGGTCATTCCTGAGTAGATTTTCCCTCGAATCAACAATCACCTTTTCTTGATAAGAACAAGAAACCAATCAGCAATTACTAATCGGGGAAGGCACACAAATAACTGCTATAAAATTAGTAGCTACGATTACAACTCACCTCGATCTTGCAAAGAAAGCTTAATGAGATTCCCTTTGAAGAATCATAAGAGCTCTTCAAGGAGATCAGCTTCAACGGGCAATTTGTTATTGGCCAACTCTGCGACATCTTAATGAAAGCATCGATTCCCCCTGCAACATGAGAGGGCTTGTTATTTGGTCGAAATTTTAAGTGTAGAGACGGTTTGTACAGCTAGACTCTCACATAGAATGCTGATGGGGTTCGGCACAACATCTCCCCTTCTTGGATTGGGTTAGCTACGAAGGCGTAAATTAATCGGTCATGATCTACGTTTATTTCTATAGGCCAATTAGGTATTTCTGTTTTTCTAATTGTACTTTTTCTATAGAACAACCATTCATAAATCAAAAGGGCCATGATACTGATCACTAGGTTTGACATTTTACTATTTCGGAAAACTATGAATTTACATCTTCATTGAAGTTTGAGGATGTATGATTGTATTTATATGCATAAAATTAACAAACTCAGAGCCAGAAGATGTGAGCTTTCACAAGTTCAAGAGTTTACATTACTTTTTGTATGAAACAATTGTGTTCATGTAAAAAAGATTTTGGTTTTTAGAATTTAGTAGAGTTAGATGTCATGCTATGTAGTTCCAACACATCTCATGCAGCACCATACGGCTTACAACTCGACTGCAAACTCGACGTTGTCATATATCTCTGACGATCTGAACTTGGTTCCAACTATCCCCAAAATTGGATGATGCTTAATGTCACCACGACATACCATCCTGAAATCCCATAACGTGAGCTGATCTCTTCTCAGCATCCTTGAGTGTTTTAGGAGAGTGCCTATAGTAAGGCAACATTCCCAGGTCCCACCGTGATTTTGTATTCTCCCAGGCTATTGTTTTCTTTTTAAATTAAAACCCCACTTATTAGAAACCCTAACACCAACCATTCTCATCTTCTTTTTCCACCATTTTCTAGAGAGAGAAAGGGTGAAGGAGTTCAAACAAATAAATAAAAAGGTGAAATCCAAGAAGGGAAGGAGGAATCAAGGTGTTGGTTATTTTTGATTCGTTGGTTCTTCGTGTGGGAGTTCTTTTCATTGGTAGCTTTGGATTGAGGTAGGTTTCTTCTTCCCAATGATTTTAATAGCCCTTTCATAGGAAATCAAGGGATTAGATAGTATTTATAAACCCTAAACTATAAACAAATCAAATTAGGTCAGGGTATCACCAGTTACGGGTTAGAGAGGACATTCCTAAGACTGCATTTGTGACACGCTACGGTTCCTATAAGTTTTTGGTTATGCCGTTTGGGTTGACAAATGCTCCAGTGGTTTTCATGGATTTGATGAACCGTGTGTTTCGGGATTTCTTAGATAAGTTTGTCATTGTATTTATCGATGGTATCCTTATCTACTCCCGAACTAAGGAGGATCCTGAAGATCACTTGCGACTGGTACTAGAGAGATTCATGGAACATCAGTTGTATGCCAAGTTCGAGAAGTGTGAATTTTTGCAAGAAGAAGTAAAGTTCTTGGGTCATGTTATTTCTCGCGTTGGAGTATCAGTTGACCCTTCTAAGGTCGACGTAGTGTTTAATTGGAAACAACCCACATCAGCGACGGAGGTTCGCAGTTTTCTAGGTCTGGCTGGATATTGCAGACGGTTTATTAAGGGGTTCTCGAGTATAGCAGGGCCATTGACGAACCTAACTAAGAAAGAAATTCCATTTCGATGGTCTACCGAGTGTGGCCAGACATTTCAAGAACTGAAGACGAGGTTGACTACTGCACCAGTTTTGACCATTCCTGAGATTGGTGTTCGATTGGTGATTTACACTGATGCCTCTATTCAGGGGCTGGGTTGTGTTCTTATGTAGAGTGATAGGGTGGTTGCCTATGCCTCGAGGCAGTTGACAACACATGAGCAGAATTACCCGACTCACGACTTGGAGTTGGCAGCTATAGTGTTTGCTTTGAAGATTTAGAGACATTATTTGTACGACAAAAAATTCGATCTCTTTACCGACCATAAGAGCCTCAAGTATCTATTTTCTCAGAAGGAGTTGAATATGCGCCAACGTCGGTGGTTGGAGTTGATGAAGGAGTATGAGTTTACACTGCAATACTACCCGGGTAAGGCTAATGTGGTAGCTGATACCCTAAGCCGACAACCGAGGGGTATCATAGCAACATTAATGATGAATCAGTGGAAGATGTTAGTGAAGGAGATGTCCTTCAACCAAGGATGCAATGCGATCAATTTGTCGGATAGGACAATTGATGAGGAAGATCATCAAGTCCAGTTGATTTAGGGGTCGTAGTGTTTAGCTAGAAACCAACTACGATCGTCGAATTACGAAGTAATTCGCGGCTAACTTCGATCGGATCCTACAACGAGTTACATAAAGAGTGTCAATTTGATTGGAGGATATGACTAGAGGGATGAGATATATAATCATGGGAGAGTCCCATAAATATGTCTCATAGGCCTAAAGGAAGTTTAGGCAAAGATAGCATAAAAGCCTCGAAAAGGGCTTTTGGGCCTAAATCGATTGGAGCACTTTTAGGGATCGGATTGGGCAGAAATTTGGTGGGGCGGTTCCTACCGTAAGGAAGGTTAAATCTGCCAATTTTGGCTAGGTTCGACCGTCACCTCCTCAAAGAATTGAGAAAATATCAACTAGTTGCTATTTTCGACTATTTTCTTAATCTTATTCAAAACGGTCTTTTAGGAAACCAAATTAGAGGTGGATTCTAATTAGGGTACTATATAAAGACTCTTAGGTCAATGAATAAGGTGTGGAATTTCTCTCATAGCTTTCTTACTCTACCAATTCAAGTAGAGAAGAGAAAGTGAGCTAATTCCCAACCATCTATCTAGTCAAATAAGAAGTAGTTCTTCATCCAATTTGATTGCTCGGTGTCCCAATTATAGGAACTATAACTGGAGCTCTTGGTCTTCTCGAAAGCGATTGGAAAGGTTCGAGGGAAAACAAGCGACTAAGGTAATGATAAATCTAGTTTTACTTAGTTATCATTATTGGCTTATGCATGTGATCCTGAATATACTAATGTTAGACAAATGATGTCTGAGATTCCGCTTAGAACATTAGTAGACTACGAAACCCAATAGTGGCTTCAGAGCCTCTTGCACTTAGCTAATTTTGTATAAGTTTAGGACAAATCTATGCTTGTTTAGATAGATAGTAATGTTTAAAAGTGTTTTAGACATAAGAATTTGATTGATTTTGATTGAGATTCAAAGAATTTTCAAATTGAATTCAAAATCGTTCTTTGAAAAGTTTCAAAAACATAGATTTTGATCCAAAGTTGGTTTGATTAAGAGTTTTTTTTGAGTTTTGGAAACTTTGAAAAACAAAATTTGGAATTTCCAGTAGTGTTCTAAAAGGTTGAAATAGCAAATATGATTCGCAAAAGAATTTTTTTTTTTTGGAAACAAGGAGCTTTTTAGAAACTCCTAAGATCCGGCCAGGATGCTTGGGAAGCTTCCTAGCCGGGCCAGGACCTGCTGGAGGACACGTCTCTGGAAGCGAGCAACAGCTCCCTGGACCCGATGGTCGCGTCCATGGCACCCGAGTCACTGCTGTGACTCGGACTCGACTAGACGCGTCTAGAGCATAAACTGAGACACCTTCCCAGGTCCGGTCTTGCACCAGACGCATCTAGTATGCGTCTGGAGCATAGACCCGCGTCCTGGCCTATGTCCAGGACGCGATCAGGGCTACAGATAGGTCCGGCCGTGACATGCCGGCCTTTTGGTCGTGCCATGTCCGAGCCATGTCTAGGCCCATGTTTGGCCTAAACCGGGACTTGTCTTGGACTTTTGTCAAGACTTGTCCCGAGTTTTTCGAGCTTGGAAAGAGGAAATTTTTTTTTCTTTATTTTTAGAAATAAGACATTAAGATGGGACAAACCGAAATAGAAATTAGGTTTTTCAATTTGGGACGGAGGGAGTAATGGAAAACTCTTATTGATAAAATCGGTTTCCGATTATGACCCACTTGTTTGGAGAATCGTACCTCATTCTTCATTTCCTGAATGAACACTCTGAAAACATCGGATTATCATCAATCAAGTTCCGATGATGTTGAAATACTCAAAATTCCTAACCCAATTTTCGATGAAAGTGGGTGTGGTTACTGCAATGAAGACCAATTAGAGGAGTTACGGTTCAAACACCTTGAGATTCTGCTAACAACATTAAGTGGCACCATACAACCCAACATTAGCTTGAGTGAAAAAATACCTAATGATTATGCCCATGCAATGTGGGGGTGAGAATTATGCCCTTGAGCCCGACCTCGTCCACGGGCACTCGAGCCCAACGACGATCATGGACGCCTTTGTCTGTCTCAGGCACAACCCACCCAAGCTGTCAAATTTTCGTGGACGGGCATGAGTTAAAACCTCTACTCGCATACCCGTCCGTGCCTGCACCCACTTAGCGTCACCCATTGATAACCAACCAAACTAGAGTCGATTTCAATCCAAAGAGCAAATGAAGTGGTGTAATTTAGAATCACTGATCTTGTGTAGTTGTATTCAATTAGAAAATTGATTGTTTTGTTTAATTACTAGAATCAGAGAATTGAAGAAATCAGATTCGTAGGTTTTTTTTTTAATTAACAGGGGTTATTGTTGGAGGTATTGGGTTGATTTCTAACATAGAAGATTTCTTGGAGTTGGTAAAACTTCAGCAGCATATGCTACTCACTTTGCCATTGTTACTGGATGCGATTGGGGTTGGTACAATTTTTTTCCTTTTGGATCTAATGGGGAGTATGGATGAATCTATGTATTAATTTGTTCATCTAAAGATGTTTTGGATCAAGAAATATGTGTTATTGATTGTTACTAAGGGTTAGGACTAGGCCCTAATTCTTTTTTCTTTTACATTAATGAATAATTTCGGGATCGCTTCGATTTAGGGTTCCCATGACTATTCAAAGCCATATGCATAATAGGAGTCCTAATTGTTGAGAGCTTCTTAGACTAGTGATCCTAAAAAGTCATATTCTTAATGTGTGCGTAACTTAGAGGGTGTTTAATTTTTACACTTATTAAGTGATTTTCACTTAATAAGTGTGGGCCGGCAATTTTAGAACGTTTATTTTTTCACTTAATAAGTGAACATCACTTCTAAGTGGTGCTAAAGTAAGTGCAAAGAAAATCACATGTCCATAATTTTGAAGTTTGCAGCCATATATTGGAATTAGCTGCAGAGAATTTTGACTTTAGCATTTAAATTGTCATATAAGAATACCTCAGTGCCGTTATGTTAGGTGGATGACCTCTACCATCTTAATGTACTTGGATTTTATTGCTAGCTTCAGTGAAAAAATGCCTAATGATCTAGTTTAAGCCTTAAATAGTGAAAATCGTAGTAATGCATCCATTTTCACATTTCAGGTGGTCAACTTGGTGCAATCAAATACTTTATGATGTTTGCTATGGCAGGGACCATAGCAGAGTTCGTTCTTCCGCGATTCAACCATTTATTGCAGGAAAAGAAACAATCTGTACTTGGGGATAGCAAGAGTGGTGAGTGGTTGAAAATACCGGAATCGTCACCCATCCAAATACTAGACGAAGAAGCCCTTGCTGCAAAACGTGCTCGTGAAGAGTTATAAACTCAATGAGTGATAGAATGTCTTATTAACACTGTTTTCGCTTCTGTGAACCAGAAAGTTGATAACATTAAGATTGATAACCGCATTATGTCTTTCCTTTTATGTGTCTTGCCGGCATTTGAGAATCTACATCTGTGAACCAGTTGAAGAGTTACAAGCTGAATAAGTGATTAAATGTTTTATTAACACTGTTTCTGCTTCTTCCTTATGTCACTGGGATGGATGGCATAAAAATGCGTATAAACTAGATGAAGAAACCCTTGCTGCAAAACGTGCTCGTGAAGAACAACTTCAAACAGTTCTTGGTAATGTTAACAAAAAAGAAAGTTGATAACATTAAGATTGATAACCGCATAATGTCTTTTTTTTCTGTCTTGTCGGCATCTGAGAATCTGCATCTGTGAACCGGTTGAAGAGTATAAACTCAATAAGTGATTGAATGTTTTATTAACACTGTTTCTGCTTCTTCCTTGTGTCACTGGGGATGGCATAAAAATTACAAGTTGATAAAGGGACTATTTATTCAATTTCTTGTAAACGTGTATGGGCTATAATGATTGGAAGAGGTATGAGATAGGTAGATATATAATACAACTCAAACTGTATAATGGGTTTAAGATGGTTTTATACCAAAATTTTATAAAGTTGGATGGACTTGGCTGTGTTTTAAAATATCTCAGATCAATATAATATACAAATAGGCAGTAATAGCCTTCTTATACAGCAGTCAGAAGGTTGAGCTATCGATTCATTAAAACCTTCGATCTAGGGTAACAGTTGAACCATCAGTGGAGAGATCCGTGTAAGTGATCTAAACATTGAGACGATATAGTATTAGATTTGCCTGTACTGGCCTATGCCCTACATCAATGACTTGTAAATATTATTCTAAAGATGATACGTGAAATATGAAAATTCTATATACATTGGTTGCTTGTGTTTAGGTTTCAACAGGTTTAATTGATGATTTCTAAGTTTGGCTTTGAGAGATTCAATGTGAGTATCTGGTCATCTAGAACTGAGGATGTGTTCTATGAGGCTCTAGCCTATTAATTTTGGATC
The DNA here is from genome assembly GCF_041429995.1 of Eschscholzia californica. Lineage (NCBI taxonomy): Eukaryota > Viridiplantae > Streptophyta > Magnoliopsida > Ranunculales > Papaveraceae > Eschscholzia > Eschscholzia californica. The sequence continues at coordinate 24,036,575 of NW_028238309.1, read as the reverse complement.
TTCTGTCATTTTTGTTTTTCTTTTCCTTCACGACTTTTAGTACAGTTGTTTTTCCTGGTTTAGAATCGACTAATAGAGACAAGATTTTGAACCGTAAACCCAAAAGTTTGGCAACTTTCAACCCAAAATCTTAAATGCTTGATATTTTAAAAATTATAATTACATGATGTGCAGTATTACAATTCTATTATAATAGGGATTTAGAAAATAAATAATACAGTAAGTAATACCCAGTCTATCATCTTTATTTATCACAACCTATGATCTTTATTTATCACAACATAGGACACAAGGGTTTTTTCTTTCAAAAGTTCTTAACTACAGGTGATGTTGAAGATCATATGGGGCTTCCTAATTATTCAGAACTTAGTAATGATGTAATCGCACGACACGATCAACTCAGATCTAGTTATTCTGTTTATCTCTTGTATCTTCTATTAGTGTGTACAGTTTCCTTCAACATCTCAATTGTTTTCTCATTGATATGTTTTCTAAATTTCATTTCTTTCCTATATCTTTTATTAGTGTGGACAATTTCCTTCCACATCTAAATTGCTTTCTCATTGGTATGTTTTCTAAATTTCATTTCTTTCGTATCTTCTAATCTCATCTAATGCCTTTATACTTACCATTTGGAAGAATAAAATAAAATAAAGGTTTAATTACATTGTCATTATAATCATGTCTAATGAAATTTTGTGATTTATCATGCAGAATGTATTCTCCATTAAACTAGTATGACCATTTTATTAAATCGGAAATGTTGTTTGGGGCGACAAGCTCACACCTACACACAAGTGACCCAATGAGGCAACTGGAAAAATTTATTATAATGATCTGATTTTTTTTTTATTTATCATGCAGATATCTTAAGTGTGTTTTAACTAACTTCATAGCTCAAAAAACTCCTTAAACGGAAGAAGTTGCAACTGACAAAGTTAGTGCTAAAGTGATAAGCAACTAAACTAAATGATATGTTTTATTTCTCTTAGTTTCCACCAGTATTCTAGCAAGAACTTCAATCTCATCTAAATTTGAGAAATCACCATTCTGCCTCATATCATAAATGTAACTATTAAACTGAAAACCAAGTAGCGTAGTGTCAAGATTAAATGAATTGAAGTTTGTAAGAATTTAGGATAGATGGATTGAATGAATTTTATAGGTTTTAGGATAGTTAATTGATTTTATATGAATTTAGGATAGTTAAATTTAATAATTTCGGAACATAAAATTAAAACACTTCAAAAGTATGAATTGTGAATTAAACCCAGAACCTTAGGGTCACCCGTCTACATCGCAAGGACCATTGAGCCACACTTTAGTTCATGTCATCTTTACGCATGCACAGGTTGATATAGAGTTATTAACACATATAAAAAAAGTTAAAATACTTAATGAGAGACTCAAACTCACAACCTTACAACTCATGCCGAGTTGTGACCGATGCCTTAACCACTAAGCCAAAGCCTTCTTCATGTCACTTATATATATCATTAGATACACAATTATATATATATATATATATATATATATATATATATATAATTTACTACCATTACTTTTTTTTTCGGGAGGATCAGGCCGCACCCCCTCGCACCCACATAGATTCTTCCCTAAACAAGCATATGTATAAAACCTCTGAATTTTCAACCAACTTCAGCTATTGATTTATAAGAAGCCAAATTCCTTCTTAAGCTAATAGTCATTTCAAAATTCTTGGAAACTGTAGATGAATCCCGAAAATTGTTCCACATTCTTTACGTATCCTCACTATTGGGGAGGTAAGAGCGACCCACCTTGAATCGTTGAAGAGAGAAGAGCGACTCGGTTGGGGTTGAGTTTCTTTTTAAGAGAAAGAAATGGCGAAGTCGTTTGGAGAGGGATATTTTTCTTATGATCTGGACCGTAAAAGAATCAACGGTCCTGATCTGTTTCTGGTGGAGGGACTGAAGACAAAACACGCTAGAATCATGAACTGAAGTGCGAAGTTTTTAAAGGCTGAAACCAACCCACGTGAATTGTGAAATCGTGCTAGGTGTCAGCGCTTCATTGGGTCGCTTTTCTGTAGGTTTGGGGCTTTCACGCCAAACATCATTTCTTTTTATTAATTTACCAAGATGAAAAAGATATAATATTAGTATTGTGTTTGGACGAAAGAATCATGAATCCACGTGTTCATGAATCCATGTGATTCTTTTTATTTGTTTAATAATTAATAAGAATCTTTTCATTCTTATAATTTTCTTTTCAAAAAAACTACTAATCATATGTGTGTGGTTCATTGTTTCTCATAAATCCCTAATGGTGTTTTGGTAAAAGGATTGTCACTAGTGTATAGGGACACAATGTCTTCTTTTTTCGTGTCTTGTAAATAGGTAACTCTGAATCTGTAGCTGAGTTATAAATGTGAGAGTAGTCACACATGGGAAAAGTGATAACTAGCAACCAAGAATATAATATATAGTTCCTCTCCACTCATTGCCAATTGATTTGAGTTGGATGAACACAAACTTAACAATAAACTAAATAAGTGATTGAATGTTTTGATTAACATTGTTTCTGTTTCTTCTATATGCCACTGAAATGGCATAAAGCACAAGTTGATGAAAGGTCAGCGATAGTCACTCAGCCAACACTTTGCCGACTACGCTCTTTAGCGGATGAAAAGAATACATCTATATAATAAGGGAGAAAGATATTTTTTTTCAGTCCTCTCAATGGCTGAGATTTAATTAATTTGACCAGTTTATTTTTTATGGCTGACATTTAATTTCTCAAAATTTGTTGGTGGGGATGCAGAGTAAAAACGATCTAACAATTGAGATGAAATTAATACATTTCAAAGGGTAAAAACCAAAAGAGACCAAAAGAGTCAACTATTAAAGTTGACTAAATTAACAAAGAGTAAAAATAAAGGGCCAAATTTAAATTATTTTCGGTGGTGAGTCAGATTGTGGTGCTCCTCTTAACAGATTAAGCACCCTTCCTTACTGAGGCTTTTTAAAACCATGAGAGTCCGAAGTGCCAAAACAGATAGTATCACTTGCAGGTCTGAAGGCTAGTTTGCATCACTCTATAAACGTTATCAACACGATTAGCTCTACTGCGATATGTTCTTCGAAGGGCGTGTTGTAAATCAATCTCACATCAGTAGTGAGCCGGAGTGTGGTGCGACTCTCAAGAGGTTAAGCACCATTTCTTAGTGAGACCTTTTAAAATTGCAAGATCTGAAAAGGCCAAAACGGACAGATGAACATATACAATTGTAATCATGGACACCAATTCTCCGCGAATGTAAAAGGTAAATTTCTTTTTACAAATAATAAACTTAGCCAACATCCAAAATAATCCTAGTCGATTTTTTTTATAAGAATCTAAATTGTGTACTTCCTGTTCTGAAATAGTTTTAAGCAAGACCATACACTGGGGTTGGACCATTGGTCCAAAAAGGGGGCCAAAATGAAAATCCCACCCAAAGTTGCCTAAAAATGAAAGGGAGGTCCAATGTGTCAGTTTGGGGGTCAAAATTACGTAAAGGGCCCTTAGAAAATAAAGTATTTACCGTTCATGCCATCGAAAATTACAAAATTGCCATCGAAAATTCTCGGAAAACGATTTTTTTTCTGAAAAATAATCTGACAACCCGTCCATCAGAATCTGTACTGTTCAGAAAATTACGGAACAGCCACCGAAAAATTCCCGGAAAACGAAATTTTTTTATTTACTGGAAATTTTTTTCTGTACAAGACATTTTTGCTGGGCGGGAATTTGAAATTTCGTAAAAAAATTTGAAAATTTGGGCGGGAATTTGAAATTTCGTTTGAAAATTTCAAAACTTCGAAAAAAAAAATTGTGACCGGGAAATTATTTTATTTACTGGAAATTTTTTTTCTGTACTAGACACTTTTGCTGGGCGGGAATTTAAAATTTTCAAAAAAATTTGCTCGGGAATTTGAAAATTTCAAAATGTCGAAAATTTCAAAATTTCGAAAAAATGATTTCGTTTGAAAATTTCAAAAATATTTGAAAATTGGAAGTTTTTGTGTACGGGAAATTATTTTATTTACCGGGAAGAGATGGTTTGCTGGGCGGGAATTTGAAATTTCGTTTCAAAATTCCAAAAAATTTTGAAACTTTGAATTTTTCGTGTACTGGTAAATTATTTTAATTACCAGTCAGTTTTTTTTCCGAGGAAAACGTTAGCATGTCCCGTCCAAGTGCAAGGGGGGAATAAAAAAAAAACTGACATTTGGACCTGCAACTAATTTTTGGGCAAGAGTGGATTTTTTTTGGGTTTACCCCCCAGATTTTGGACTGTTGACTCAAAAAACTCAAAAACTAATCTTTAATCATACAATCTAACCTAAAATTTAGTACTCCCTCCGTCTCATATTAAGAGTCTCACTTTCCTTTTGGAGATGTCTCATATTAAGAGTTCCACTTCCTTTTTTATCATATAAAATCTATTTACTTTCCCACAATTCCCTTACCTTGAGTCAACTATAATTTGTTGGAATTTGTTTTTACAATAAAAGTACTTAAATAATTAGTGAGGTGGGAAAATGACACTCTCTTTAGTTTAGACTTTTTTTCTACAATAAATAAGGGTATAAATGGAAAAATAAAATTTATGAAAAAAAGTTGGAGTTTCAAAGCGAGACTCTTAATATGAGAAGGAGGGAGAATTAATTATTCATAATTAATAGGTTTTGTCGTCACTAATAATTTGAGATAATGATGAATTGAGAAAATAAATAAAATTTGACAATGAAGAGAATTAAATTTGTGACTTCATGCTCGAGGTACAAGATGTTTAACAACTAAGAGCATCTCCAATGGGACACTCTAATAAACACTCTAAAAATCTAGTTGTCAAGTGTCAAATAAAGATTCTCTTTCCTAGTGTCAATATAGAGACACTCTACATTTGTTTGGTCTCCAATGGAGATCTCTAAAATCTCTTACTTAATACACATGTCCCTCTTCAATTCAATAGATAAAAAGTAGTTGAAAAGTAAAGTTTTCTATTGGTTGAAATAATAAAGTAACACTTAGAGAGTCTCAAGTAGACACTCTCATTTTAGAGATTCTCTCTCTAGACACTCTATAATAAATGTGTCCAACTCATAATAGAGTGTGTAACAAAGTGTTCCATTGAAGATGATTTTTTAACAAAAACTCCAAAAAGTCATATGTGGCACTCTAAGTGTTAGAGATTGAGTGTCCCATTGGAGATGCTCTAAGTAGCTCTTTTTCTTTGAAATCATTTAAGAATTTCAAATTCTTATATCAATTTGGTATTTAGATATCTCTAGTTATCTGAGAAAACCTTTTACTTTGAAGGGGGCTGGTGCGATCGCATTGGTTGCGTCCCATTAAACACAACATTGAGGGTCACATATGCACGACCAAATGGGTAGGTTTCCAATGTCAATCTTTGTTCTTTTTAAATCTTTTTGTTGTTTTTTTATAGTTTTCCGAGACAACATTATTTTTCGTGTAATTGTTTTATAATAATTAATTGAAAAATCTACGATAATTTCTTTTATTTCGTACGAATCCAAGTTGTGTACTTTCTGTACTGTGAAATAATTTTAAGCACGATCATACACATTAAAACTATACTAGTACCATGAGAAGATTAATCTTTAAACACAAAAACTAACTTAAAACTTATTAATTATCCATAACTAATATGCGTTGTTCAATACAAAAAAATAGTTGTTGTTGTAACTAATAGTTTGAGCCAATAATGAGTTGGGAAAATAAATAGAAATTGACAATGAAGAGTATTGAACTTGTAACTTTGCGCTCGAGCTACAAGATGCTTAACAACTAAACAAATTTTTGTTTTTTAAATCATTTAAGGCTGTCAAATTCTTCCATTAATTGGGTATTAGGTGCCCCAACTCTTTGAGAAAACATTGTAGTTTGAGGGGGTAAGGTGCTATCGCATTGATTGCACCCCTTTAAACACGCCGCTAATGGTCACAGAGCTACGACCAAATGAGCAGTATGTCCGGTAAGAAAAGATCTTTCGGAAATAGCCATAAAATCTTGGATGCCCCATAACGAACATAAGTTTCCTAACATGGACCTTTACTACTTCAGTATTCCTTCACTCAAGTCTCTAGGCACTTTTCTTTAATTATTTATTGATCTGAACTTGTCATATTTAGCCGTCTTAATGTTATAGGTCTCGCCCATAAATGTTATATGTCTCGCCCATAAATGAGGATAGTTTTGACTTTAGAAGGAAGTTTCTTGTTCTTGATCTAAGTGGATTGCTTGTTTAGGTTGAGAGAAAATCATATCAGCTTGCGGGTATTGGCGTCTGTCAATGACTTGTCAATATTATTCTAAAGATGCTATTTGAAATATGAAAATTCTATACCCATTTGTTGCTTGTGTTCAGGTTGTAAGATGTCTTTTTAAGAATTCCTTAAGCGTTGCTTTGAGAAATTTTAATATGTGAGTATCTGATCATCACGAGCTGAGTATGTGTTCCATTGACGTATTCATTTTGGATCTTCTAAGTCATTCTTGTTTATTTTTATTCGTGTTGATGACTTTTTAGTACCGTTATTTTTCCTGGTCCATTTTTTAATGGAAACATTTTTTTAAACTGTTTTTCGAGAAATAAAACACGCGCTTTTGAAAAAAACGAGTTAAAAAAAATAGTTTCTTGAGAAAAAAATTCTAATAATTAAAAATCATGGAATTCTTGTTAATTACCAAATAACCAAAAAAATCACAAATTTCATTTGACATGTAGTTATGATGACAAAGTAATTAATACTTCTAGTGTATTTTATTCTTCTAAATGTTAAGTATAAAGACATCATATGAGATGAGAAGATAAGGAAGACAATGAAATTTGGAAAGCATATTAGTGAGAAAACAATTGAGATGTTGAAAGAAACTGTACACACTAATAAAAAATGTATAAGATAACCGAAATTGTCGTGGAATTATGTTATTCCTAAGTTGTATAACTAGGAAGCCTAGTATAATCTCCAATGCCACTTGCAAAGTTGCAATTAACAATTTCTGCAAGAGAAGCCCATGCATTTGGTACTAAGTTGTGTTGAGCAAGGACGATACAGTCACATTATTTGTTATTTTTTTAACCCCTCTTATTATAAAATAATAAGTTGGTTCTTCCTTAAATTTTGATTGAATTTGATTCTATATTTCTTGAACAACATGTAATTATAGTTTGTAAAAATAATCAATCATTTATGATCTATGATGGATTATACTCATTCACAAATGGGTGTTGGATTGAAAGTTATCAAACTTCTATAAAGAAATACACTTTTCCATTATTTGTGTTGTGACAGAGCATTTAAAAAACTTCTATTCTATGATTTTTATCTATGTTAATAATTCATTAATAAAAGGAAAACAAAAAAGCTACCCAACAATATTACATGAAGTAAATTGAGACAAAGTATCAAATATATGAATCTCATATGCCCCCATTGCCACCACCTTCACCTAGCTAGTTAAATCATTTTGTGAAGAACTCGTCCCAGTCCTTCTACGAATTCGTCGACAACCACCATTTCTATGAAATCTCTGAGGACTATAAATCTTGCCAACACACAATTCTACACCAAATATTATGCATCTTTTCTTTACACGATAATGGTCCACTCCGAAATATTTATTATTGTCTCCCTTATTTAATTTGTAAATTCGAAGAATATCATCCCTTTCTATTTTATGATGCTTATAAAATTTTCTCCAACTGTTTGTCAATGCATAACTTTGGCTTGTCTTCCAGTACTCAAACTTCATCTCCCAAATCTTGTTCTGATTGTCTAGAAATCTTAAACTCTTATTATTTTTATTCGAGCTTTCTGCTTCGAACATGGACGGAAAATGTTTTACGACATCCTCTTTTTTAAGTACAAGTCTATTATAATCTCCAACATCGCTTGCAGTTAATTCTTTTTCAAAGAGTAATTCTCCATCGATGCTAGGTTGTGCTAAATAAGGATCATATGCAGACTTTGTTTCTTTGATATCAACTTCGATATTAGATAGTGCAGAAGTACTCATCCCGGAAGCAATGCCACGAAATTCGGGTCTCATGTAGATACAATGTCTAAAGCTATCTGTGTTGGCGGGTTCAGGAAATTCTACTATACCCAAACTCAAATTAAGTGGATTTAAATCAAAGAAACCGGTTGTATTATAAATCGGGTTTGGGTGCACTTTGGGTGGGTGTAAACCCGACTCAGATTGATCATAACTTGAATTTTCTACTGAAGTTGAACCAAAATTCAGACTCAGTTCAAGTGAAGCAGAAACTGACCAGTTTTTGTTTGGCTCTTCATATAGATTTCGGCTCCAAGTCTGGTGTGGATTTGGGTAAGCAGCCATGAGAATAAAGAAAACAAAATTTATAGAGAGAGAAAGATGAAGACGAAAGGTTGATCGAGACAGAGAATGGGGAGAATCAGTGGGTGAAATTTATAGCAGGTGGGTTTTTCCTGATTGAAGTCTAAAATTGGGAAACTAATCACTTGCTATTTTCTAGGATTACAAAATAATTAGAAACTCCTTTTTTTTTTGAAAGAATTAGAAACTATTGAATTGAATAGGGAACGAAATTACATCCCGGTGCTATTCTGTGAAGGGTGCCGTTAAAAGCATCCGCCAAACTGCTGTAAGCACCCGGTCAAAAGCACAAAGGGATGTGCTAAACGCACCCGAAGCACTTGGCGGAAAAAGATCCCAAAAGTCTCATCAACCAAAGGTCAGACATAAAAAAACGGAGTCAATTTACTTTACAATTCATAGTACTGATTCTACAAAAATATCATGAGTGTAGAAGTATTTAATTTGATTTCTTTGTGTTGGATTGTACATCCAATTCTATATAATTATCTAAAGTCAAACTTTTCTAATTTTGGATAGTTTGTGGCATCTGTCAAGTGTCTGTTTAGTTGATTATGGAGGTGGTTGTGGTGGTGGTGGGTGCAGATGTGTTTGTGGATTGTGTTGGTGATGGCGGCTATGGGTAAAGCAATTATTACTCCAATACCTAACCTAACTACTTTGAGAATACCATGGGCGCCTAAATGAAATAGTTAAGAGTCTACTTATTGCCTCTATGGTGCATGAGTATGTTTACTAGTATTACCCTAGTTGTAGTGCATCCACTCCGAAAACCCACAAGTCGCAAAATAGAAACCACTCTGAAAATCCAAAAGTCACAGGATCAATACTAGGTGGTGGTGAAAATACATGGGTGTTGTAACACTTTGACTTACTACTCTTTAATGGGTTTTTATGCAAGTGTTTTCATTTGATTCTTTTTAATGTTATTTTCAAGTTTCAGTAAGATAGTAAGATGGCATATGTTCCTCCACATAAGAGGCATTTGGAAGTGTCAAATGGCTCATCACCCACTCCATATTTGCTTGTTCACGAGCTTAAGGAAACCTTGAAATTCAGATCTTCTCATTCGAGTCAAGGGAGTAGGAAAGATAGACTAACTTCTCAAGGTGAAAATTACAATTTCTAAATAGTTAGTTTGTTTAATTTCAAATGTTGTGTTATTGGGGTATAGCTGAAAATTTAGTAATCTTCTTCTCTTTTATAGGTGAAAAAGATAGTCTAGAATCGGAGCAAAAGGATATTATATCGTCGATAAATCAGGATAATTTAGACTTCAGAAGAAAGCTTCTTGTTCTTGATCTTAACGGATTGCTAGTTCACGTTGAGAGGAAATCGTATCAGAATAATTGTACTGGACTTTCACAATAACTTGTCAATATGATTCTAAAGATGTTAATTGAAATATGAAAATTCTATATCCATTTGTTGATTGTTTTTAGGTTTTAAGAGGCCTTTTTGTGATGATCTACTTAAGTTTTGCTTTGAGAGGTTTAATGTGGGTGTCTGGTCATCAAGAACTGAGTATGTGTTCCTCTCAAGTCTCACCTATTCAATTTAGTTCTTATAGGTCATCTTGGTTTTCTTCGTGTTGATTACTTTTTAATACTGTTATTATTCCCAAGAAATGGAAATGAATGACCAATAATATTCGTTTTCATTTTTCGATCAACCCTTTACAGGAAAAGTGTGAATGAAGTGGTCCATCTTGTAATGGGGGACATGAAAAATAAGCTGCTTTTTATTTGGGTAAGATCATTTCATAATGCCTTCAATCTCCATTTGGAGTGGTTGATTGATTTTCGCTCCTATTCTTTTCCCTCCGCAGAATGGATCCCATTGCACCCAAACAGGACTTGGAACTATCGATAATAAGTATAAACCTTTGGTATTGAAGGAGCCACGAAAACTGTGGGATAATCACGAAAATAGTCTTCCATGGCAAAAGGGAATTTATAATGAATCAAACACTTTATTGCTTGATGATTCTCCATACAAAGCTCTTCGAAATCCTGTAAGTTAACTTCCTTCTCTTCTTAGTTCTTAATTATCCTCTTTTTTGCCGTATAGTCGGTGGATTACATTAAGTTTACACTTCACAATACACACACCCATATACTTTCGTGTCTCTACCGCTTCACTTATTTGTGTGGTTTATGTTATTTAGCTGCATACTGCTATCTTTCCTACTACATATAAGCGGGGAGATATAGATTGTGAGAGGCGGTTTAGATGGCTTAAAATTAGGCAGTTTCCAAATTGGATGGTTTCCAATTTTGGTTCAATTTGGAGTGGGAAATTCCAATCCCACCGGCTTATAATATATATAAATAGGGGTTTGAGTGCTTGTACTCAACACATCAACAACAAACACAACAATTATTCTTTAGAGAGAGGAAGTGAGAGAGAAATTTTGTTCATAGTTTTGAGCGGTGTTTAATTTCTCGGTCGTCGAAGATCTAGTATAGAAGGTTATTTTCTATACGGTACCATCTTGGGACGAACTTGCGGGTTGTGTGAGTCGTCTTCATCTATCATTCAATAAAGTTTTCTTGTTCGCCCGAGGACGTAGGCTTTAAGCCGAACCTCATTAATTCTGTTCGTATATTTAGATTTTGGCTTAGCTTTTCGATTAATTTTCATAATCGGATCAATTTCTGAGATAGGTTCGATAGCTTCCGCGAACTTTTAGTACTAACAATTGGTACCAGAGCCTTGTTGAGATTGAACGAAGAGAAGATGGGATCGAGAAGTGGTACGGTCAAATCAGGGAAATATGAGATAGAGAAGTTCAATGGGAAAAATGATTTTTCTTATTGGCGGATGCAGATTGAACGAAGAGTGCTTGTATTCAACATTGGGAAAACAGGGGCGATGGCGCAGCGGAATAGAAGTTTTCCCTACTTGTATTAGAATATGAGAAAAATATGTAAAAATAGCGGCAACAATAAAAGAAAAACAGAAAGTAAATAAGACAACAATTTTAACGTGGAAAACTTTCTCAATATGAGAAGTAAAAATCGCGGGACAAGTAGTACACTCCAAATCCACTATAATAAATAAAAATCGCGGGACAAGTAGTCCACTCCAAAGAATCAATCTAACACGAAGAAAACCTCACAAGAAAGAGTAAAACAACCCAGAAACTTGCAGTCCAAACGAGTCTGAATTCACTAGGATTCCGGACACCAAATACCAATCCAACTGTCCAAACACTAGATAAACAAGTCAGGAATACCTCTGTCAAATTTAGCTCTATTGGGAAAGATCTCACCATGGGATTGTCCAAACACCGAAGACTGTACGTGCTGAAAAACTCAGCTCTACTGCATGCCTCCTCTCGGCAGACCTCTTTCTCTCTCCTCTCCTCTCTTCTCGCATGCGTTTCTAATTATGTTTTTCACACTTCTAAATTAGTTTAAGGGTAATATGTTATACTCCCTTTAAACCTAATTCCATCGACCCATAGAAAATCAACTTGATTCAACACTTACAACATGATATAACCACATTCGACAGTTTAGATTAAATTATGTAAAACATATCCAATCATTAGAAAGCTAAAAAGAAAACTAGTAAGCGCTTGTGTCTTTTATGAAGGGTCGGACCTCTGATCGCATTTGTTGAACTAGTATTTCCTCAATGGATCTGAAAAGATTGAATTTGCCTTTTTCTTGTAGATAAAATGAATTCACCCGTTCCTAGATAAAAAAATCATCTACACTTTTTAACCACTCAAACAAGTCAAAAAACGATAACAGGCATATTTAGTGGGATTGTTCAGCATAAATTGTATAAATATCAGGTATTATCAGTTTCTGCATCTCTCTGCAGATGTAAAAGTGTTATGCTGTGGATGCCCCTTAAAACTCGTCCGAGATAATATAATGTATAGTGACCTAGCTGTGTTAAACGATAACAAAATCCTGCTATTCTAGGTGGTTGATTCAGCTATGACGGTGTTAGATAACTTATCGCGGATGCTTACTCGTGGGTGATAATATAATGTATAGCCGTATAGGCCAACATCCAACTAGCTCTTTTTTCATAAATCAGTTGCAACATTCATCATTAGTTTGATATCGCACTATTTTGTTAAAGTGAGTAAATACACAAAATTAGAATATATGTCTTCTCTAAAGTTCGAAGATGTTAAATCTGCACAAAATAGCGCCAAGTTTTATCAACTTAACTTGTAATTTTGTTTTGAATGATTATCATTTTAGTATTAGCCTCTATAAATGTCCAACAACTCGTTTTGTTTTGAGGACCTAATTCGGTTTGTTTGTTTTTCAAAACTATCACTTATCTGCCGCATCTATTTTTCTCTCCTCAACCTCACTCAGAATGTGTGTTCTGTATTTGTATGCATAAAATTAATTCGAATTAAAAAAAAGAATATGATATTGTATCAAAATTCAAGAGTTTTACCTTGTCTTTTAATTTTATATGAAACAATTGTTTTCATGTGAAAAGAGTTAGATGCCCCCCCACCCCCAGGCATACTTTTTTTTGTTGAAAGGGAATACATTAATATTTAGAAGTCTTTACGATAAACTAAGAATAAAAACATAAATACAATAAGTAAAGAAATACAACAAAATATCAGAACTGAAGAAGTGCAAATTATAACTTCGGTTTGTAGAGCAGTCTTCATTCTGTAGCTTGCAAGGCTGGCAGCTCTTCTTGAGTAAGATACAATATTTAAACTTGAGAGTCCGTCTGGTATCTATAAAGATGAAGCTCGAATGTAACTTCTTGTAACACTTAAGATGGATTAAGCATACACCCAACATTTCCGGAAGAAACGAGGGTGTCTGCAAGATGGAATCATAAGATGATTCCGGGGTATCCCGTCAGTATTCTCCATGTACAGAGACCATATCCGATCGAAATCTACAATGTAGAAATAGTTCAGACACCTGGGAAATGGGATCGCCGTCATAGCCCGAGTATGAATACCCTGCTAATCCGACATAAGTACACAATAAAATTGCGTAAAAGGGTGGAAGTGAATATGTTACAGAACTTAGATTCAGAGGTACACCTATAATATCACCAAATTCACAAGTACTCATCAAAACGTGAGTTGGAAGATAGGTAACATAAACTTCACGACGAGTATGGAGCTTAAGATGCAAAGTATGGTGTCGTCCAGGATCAAAAGGTAAGTTAATACTGATATTGAATCTCTTATAGGATAAACGGTATGAACTCATGATCCACAAAGTTAGTCGATGGATCCACATAAATCCAATATGATTCCAGGAGGTGAAAGCTATTTGGGTGCAGTAATGGAATACGATAGGATGAGGTGAAACCTAGGGTTAGTACATCGATTACCATAAAAGGGATGAAAAACACCACCATATGTTGGGCTCTAAGCTCGCCCTCTAACGATACAAAGCTAATCATCAATGCAGATTAAATGCAGATTACCATAAAAAGGAAGACATTCAATGCAGATTAAATGGGTATCTATGAGGCAAGATTGGGTGCTAATAGGTTGAAGGTAAAGACTCCAAATTGATAACAGTCAAGATGGGGGTGTAATAAGCTGAATTAAAAAGACTACAAATTGATACCTAGATGAGATGAATGATCTCTACTGGTACAAGAAGTGCAATGATCAGATCTGAGAACAACAAATCTATGGTTCATATAGATTCAACGGAAGTAGAAAGAGATGAATAGATGATGAAAATAAAAAGAGTTAAGATTCAGAAAGACTTCCCTCTGGAGATGTCATGCTGCTACTCTTCTAGGGTTACTAGTGCCTTGATTTGATCACTTTTCTTCACCACTAGCTTCCAAGATAACTTTCCCACGCTTGACTTAGTGATTATTCCTTGTTTTTGTATTGGTCGGATCTTTCTCTATAGTTGGCCTAATTAAGGTTTGGTTGTTCGTATGAGGAGAGGTGGTTGGTGTGAGTTGGGAGTGTGATTGCATGTGGGGTTTGAGTGGTGTAGATGATGATGTAGAGGAGATTTGTTGATGTTTTAGGGTTTGTTGTAGGAAAGGAGAAGGGAAGAGACAATCACTTGTTTGCGTCAGCCGGGTCCTTCTCTCTCCTAAAAAAACAGCCTTCCAATGTTTCAGTTACAAAAATACCCCCAGGCATACTTGGGAGGATGAGAAAGTTCACACTAATTAAACATTTAATATCTTTTTTCATGTAGGTAAATTAATAAAATGTTCTCAATGTCACACTAATTTAATGTACAATACATTCTCCGTGATAAATCATAAAATTTCTTTTGAAATGCGAATATAATAAAGAAGTAATTAAGACTTCCATTTTACTTCTCTTCCATATGAAGAATGGAGATGAGATCGGAAGATAGAAAATCAAAAGATGGATAAATACAATTTAGAAACTTATCATTGAAAAAACATTTGAGATGTTGAAGGAAACTGTAGACATTATGTTACCTTTAAGTTGAACTATAACAAGAAAGAACAGTAAAATAACACTATTAATGCTAAATATTTATGGTTCTTAATTGGATTAGAAAGCCACATCTCTCTATCTCTTTCTATTATGTAATTGGGAGAAAATTTACTTCAACAACAACAACAAAAAGAGCAGACTATTTTCGTAATCAAATGCGACAATTTGTTTTTAGTATAGTAAAATGAACATAAATTAGAGTGTTAGGAAACTATCGTAGAAAAGTAAGTGAATATTATGTTCTTTTTTCCATCCTTTTAATTCTAAATATTGGTCTTTTAATAGTTGATACAGAGAAGAGAGGAGTTGGTGTTAGTTGTCGTCAAACTATGGTGGTAATGGAGGAAGGAAGGATAACAGAGGAGGATAAAGAAGAATAAGATTGATTATATTCCCTTGCAAAACCAGTCCTATGTCATAGAATGAGTTGTCGTTGTCAGCAACGGGTTTTGTAAAGTGAGAAAACAAAGATGATAGAATTGCTTTTGAAATTGAGAGAAAAAATGTGAAAGAAATTATTGACACTAAGGTTCTTTTTGTTTTCTAATTTTTTTTTTCAAATCTGAAATCACAACTCGGTCCCATTTGAAACAAAGACCAAATATTTGAAATGGCATTTATACCTCTGTGATTTAAAAAATTATGTCTCATAATCAGATTTCACCACCAAAAAACCACCACCACAAACTACCACCACCACCACAAAATGCCACCACCATATAACACCACCAACATGACCACCTACAGGACCACAAAACCACCACCACCACCACCATCACCACCACCACCACACCACACCACCACCACCACGAACCAGATCGCCACCACCACAACAAACTAGCACCACTACCACAAACCTAACTCCATTGTCACAAACCGAACTTCCACAACCACAAACCACACCAGCACCACCACATACACACCACCAAGAACACCATCACCCACGACCACCACAATAGGAAGATGCTTGAACCCTCATGGTGATGTTACTTGAAACTGTTGTCGGACCTGGCGAGGCTTCTTTGTGAACTTTGGTTGCAGACCTACCAGGTAGTTAGATGGGCGGGGGGGGGGGGGGGGGGGGGGGGTGGAGAGTAGTAAAGAGAGATGCATAAACTAGGGTTTCTACGGGAGAAGAAATATATAGTTTATAAATTTAGGCTTTTTTTAAGTTAAGATGATGAAGAGGACATAAATGTCACGTTTTTAATTCAGACTCAATAATTCAGATTTGAAAAGCAAACATCTGTTTTGTAAAACAATTCAGTGAATTCAGATTCAGACAAAAAAAATGCAACCTAAGTTTGTATAGTAGAATTAGTGTGTTGAGAGCCAAATTAGGAACACCGCCAAATACATAAGCCATATTTTCTAGTTTGTAAAAAATTTGGGGCCAAATTGGGATAAACTCATTCAATTAGTTTTTCACAATTTTCAAATTACGTTGCTCCATAACATTTTGGAGATCATCTTTACTTCCAATAAATTGTTTTGGTAAGTCTAATTAATATCAACAACATTTAATACAGATATACTTGACCTGATTCTGCAAAAGTCAAATGTCAAATAATGCAACATAAAATTTATTTGGCCATTTTGGTTTCAGACTATCTCTTATTATAGAGTAGGGGTTTTTTTATTCGTAAGCGGATTAAGGGGCCAACTTCAGTTGGTTGGAGTAGTTACTAAGTCGGTGTCCACCCACTAGGTCTCGAGTCAGAGACACAGATACTATATAATCTTTCTGAAAAAAGGAACTATCCCTTATCATAACTTGTGCTATAACAACTTGCGGACATGAACACTGGAACCAGAGAAAACAGGTACAATAACTAGTTCTCATGTTTACTTGATATAAAAGTTAAGCAAAGTACCGAACACTTAAGGATATTACCCTAGATAGAACAACATGCTAGTGTATGAGCTTGATTTTCAAGGTCTAATTCAGCCTATAGAAAGACCTTCCACCGTCTTCCACAAGACACGATATCACAACCCGAAAAGATTACGTACACTGAGTTTCCAAAATTCGCCCCCAAAAGATTCAATCAACATTCATTCTTTCAGTGCAAAGAGCAATCTGACTGTCTTGAGCGTCGAAGCAATTTTCGAACCCTTTGCAGGTTTTCTCCCAAGTTTACTAGGAGCGGGGAGTAGGAACATGAACAGGAGAAAGGAATTTTTATCAACCTAACGGAATATTCAATCATAATGGATGTTGTCATGCAACAAGTCCATATTTCTTGAGTAGTTAACGGAAAGCCATTTTTCGATATCAGCACATGCCAGTGTATGAACCTGGTTTTCTAGATTTTAATCAAGGTAGTAAGGGGAAACATGCAATCCTTATCGTGCATCCTTGATATTGGGAAAACGGCGTGTGACGGTGCAGCGGAATAAAAGTTTCCCCCATTTATGTTAGTTTGTGAGAAAAATATTTAGAATAGTCACAACAATAAACGAAGAACAAAAAGTAAATAAGACAACGATTTCACATGGAAAACCTCCTCAATAAGAGAGGTAAAAGCCACAGGAGAAGTAGTCCACTCCAAATCCACTATAATAAGCAATTGAATTATAAATTACGTCCTCCTTGTTCCAATAGAACAAATCCAGAGACTCAGACTCTAAAAAAAATCAATCTAACATGAAAAAAAAAACATCACAAGAAAGAGAAAACAACCTGAAAATTTGCAGTCCAACACGACCCTAGATCCACTAGGATCCAACAACCAAATACCAGTCCAATTGTCCAAACACTAGATAAACAAGTCATGAATACCTCTGCAAAATTTAGCTCAATCGGAGAAGATCTCGCTGTCGAATTTTCTGAACACCAAAGACTTTACGTACTGAAAAATCCAGCCCTGCTGCAGACCTCTTTCCCTCTCATATCTTCTCTTATGGGTATCTAATTGTGTTTTTCGCACTTCTAAATTAGAATAAGAGTAATATATATATATATATATATATATATATATATATACTCTCCCTTAACCCTAAGTCCACCGAGCCATAAAAAATCAACTTGAGCCCGAATATGGTTTACTACACCAAACCCAACTAGAAAAAATGACAACACTTGCGACATTATACAACCACATTCTACCGTTTGAACTAAATTACGTAAAACATATCCAATCATTAGAAAGCTAATATCACAAGAGAAGAAAACTAATCAATGCTTGTGTCTTTTAAGAAAGGTCGGACCTCTAAACGCATTTGTTGAACTAGTATTTCCTCAATGGCATCCAAAGAGATTGAAAGGTTTTACTTCTTTTGTACTCCCTCCGTCCCAGATTAAGTGACCACTATTCTTTTTTTAGACGTCCCAAATTAGGAGTTTGATACCTAATATATCATACAAAATCCCTTACTTTTCCATGAATACCCTTTCTTTGATATTTTCAATATATAGTGCATTAATTAAGCTATTTAAGACATTTGACAATTTTCAATACAAGTATTGGTTTTGGTTAATGTTACTCAGACTCCCAAAGTACAGAAAAAGTCAAGAAAGTAGGCATTTTGGAGTCTGGGTTTTATGTCATTTCACCCAAAGTAAAAGTGATTTACAAATTTGGTGACTTCTGGTGCCTACTTTTTTGACTTCTTCTGTACTTTGGGAGTCTGAGCAGCATTATTCATTGGTTTTTCTTTGCAATCTTTCAATTACTCCGAGAAAAGTGAATTACTTCAAAAAAAAGTTTCATGTACTTTCGGAATCGAAATTGTAATCCTTGAATTACTTCAAGAAAAGTTGTCAAATAAATAAAAGTAAAACTGGAAGAAGAAAAATTATAAAAATAAATTGGATTACCAATATGGGACTCTTAATTTGGGACGGAGAGAGTACATCAAATGAACTCGCCAGTTCCTATATAAAAAATCAGCCACATTCTAACGACTTGAACAAGTCAAAAATCGAAAAGGCCGGACTGTTCGGTATATATTGTATAGTATGAGATGATATAGAAAACGATAAGCCCTCCTATCTATTTTCGTAGAAGTAGAAAAGTATATAGATGCACTTATTATCACTTTCTGCGTCCATGTGCAGATGTAAACGTGTTTTGTTGTAGATGTCCATAAAACTCGCCTACGATAATATAATGTGCAGTGACCTAGCTGTGTTTGACACGATAACAAAATCTTGCTCTTCTAGGTAATTGATTTAGCTACGACGAGGTTAGATAATTATCACATGCTCCGGGCTCCTTATTCTCTTTCCATGGCCGGCCCAAACAAGTTTGGGGACCGAAGCTAAGTTGGGAATAGGGACCCTCTTAATTATAATCAAGAAATAAAAATGAAATTCTTTAATGTTGCTTGAATGTGGGTTTGATCCTCACAGACCATCAAACAAAATCCATGAACTTATCCACTAAGTTAGAGTTCCAATTTTGTCAGTAGTTTAATTATTATTCTATATATTTCCTTTATACTAGCTCATTAAACTCCAAAGAAGAGGCCCTTACCTATGTTGGGGCCCAAAACAACCGTTTTGGTTGCTTTGGACCCGGTCCGTCCTTGTCTCTTTTCATAGGCCAACTAGCTCTTTTGTAATTGTACCTTTTCTTTTTAAAAGGAATATTCATAAATCAATAGAGTTGAAACATACATCATTAGTTTGATACCGCACTATCCTGTTAAAGTGAGTAATATACAAAACTAGAATATATATCTTTTCTTAATTTCGAAGATGTTTAATCTGCACAAAATGGGACCAAGTTTTAACAACCCAACTTAGTAAGTTTGTTTTGAATTAATGTCATTTTGGTTCTCAATTTCTAACTCATTAGCTTCCATAAATGTCTAACAACTAGTTGGGTTTTGAGAGTTTAATTTAGTTTGTTTTTCTCAAAAGTATCACTTACACGTCTCATCCATTTTTCTCTCCTCCACCTCACTCAAAATGTGTGTTCCGTACTTGTATAGATAAATTAATTCAAGTTCCAGAAAGAAGATATTGTATAAAACTTCAAGAGTTTACCTTGTCATTTAATTTTACACGAAAGAATTGTGTTCATGTAACATACTGGGGAGGATGAGAAAGTTCAAACTGATTAAACATTTAATATTATTTCTATTTCATGTAGGTAAACTAATGAAATATTCAAAGTGTTCACACTAATTTAATGTACAATACATTCTCCATGATAAATCATAAAATTTTCTTTGGAATGTGAATATAATAAAGAATTAATTAATACTTCCATTTTACTTCTCTTCCATATAAAGATAGGAGATGAGATGGGAGGATAGATAAGCAAAAGATGGATAAATACAATTTAGAAACTTGTCAATGAAAAAATATTTGAGGTGTTGATGGAAACTGTAAACACTAATAAAAGCGATATGAATAGAACCAAAGTATACAAGTCAGACGATGAGCATGTGGGTAATTATACATGACGCATCCTTGCAAGTGGTTTACCTTTAAGTTATTTTATAACCTGAAAAAAAAATGAAAATAAACACTACTAATACTAGATACTTATGGTTTTCACTTAGATTAGAGAGTGACGTCTCTCCATCTCTTTCCATTATATAATTATGAGAAAATACACCGGAGCAGCAACAATGGTAGTAGGCAGGGCCGTGTGGTTGGGGGCGCGAGCAGGGCGCTCACACTCGCCCCCACCACTAAGGGCTCACTTTTAATTAAAAGTATAGAAAAATGAACACAAAGTAGAGGGTTAAGACAATGTCGTCCAAAACTAAGGTGAACATATGTTCATCTTTTTTTCATCCTTTTAATTTTTTAATTTTCTCTCTAATAAAGTTGTAAAAGTGGCAAATCAATTGTATGGAATTGTCGAGTTGATGTAATTTAATCTCGAAAAAATGTAAAGAATAAATAGTATTCACTGATAGTATACCTGGATTTCAATATGAATCGATCAATTGTTATAAAATTTATTCTAGTTACAATTTATTACTTAATTGTCTTTTCTTAGTTTCTTGTGCGGCATTTTTTGTAATCTTCAAGGCCTTCTGCTCATTCTTTATCTAAAATAAGAACTAATGCTAATTCTCCAAGGCTTTCAAGTCATTTCTAGAATAAATTTTTCTATTTTCTCTCTTTATTAACCGAAAAATAATTGTCGATGTGATCAATTGACAGACAAGTGGTGCTAGAAAAAACTCTTTTCTTCTTCTTTTCACTTCCCTACTATCTTCTCTTTCCACCAACACCATTGTCACAACCATCATTCTCTTTTGTCCTCTCTTAATCAGTTGAAATGAAAAATTTAGATTAGTTGAGAGAGACAAGAGAGAATTTGATGTTGATTAGGGTCGAACTGTGGTAGTAAAGGATAATTGAGTATAGAGGAGGTTAGCGAAAAGAAAGATAAATTATTTACTTTTAAAACCAGTCCCTTGCTATAGAAAGAGCATTGTTGGCAACTGGTTTTGTAGATTTAGAAAACAAAGATGATAGAATTACTTCCCAAACTGAGAGAAGAAAATGTGAAAGAAATTATTGACATTGAAATAGTTTTGGCATCAGACAAGTAGACCCCATATCTCACTTTTTGTTCCTTCTGGTCGCCTTGTAGAGAGTAACTCCAATCCGGATAGTTTCATCGGTTTCTCCATCCCAAACTCCACCATGAGCATCAAACAACTTCTTTTCGCGAACTATTGCATCATTTTCGGCTTAATTTCCTTAGACAATATTTCTAATCTCAATCAATTTCTTACCAGTTTTCGTTCGGCTTCGGGCAAAATAATCAATTTTGTCAAATCTAACATTTTTCTCTAAAAATTCACACCCTATGTTTAAATGTATGATCATCAGAACTCTTAAAAGTCAAACAGGCCTCCTTAACGGATAATTATCTTGGCACCAAACCCTTCATTGGTGCTCGCAAAATCCAATCATTCTCCTCCATAATCTCTCAAATCCAGAATAAACTTGTCAAATGGCATGTTAACCTCCTCTCCCAAGCGGTCACACCAGCGTTATCTCAACGGTAGCGGCGGTCGTTCCCCGATACGAGATGCAGTGATTTGCTCTCCCCAAGAACATAAGCAACAACATTGAGTCCGTTCAACAGACTTTTTGGTGGGAAAAATTCAAAACCAATCACACTATCAAGTGGTCATCCATTTGTTTCTGCCAAAAACTTGGGGGCTTGGGGATCCGCCTTCCGGGATAGAAAACCAGGCCTTCCTTAGATAGCTGGCGTATGCTCACTGAATCTAACGCTTTGCGGGTTAAAATCCTGAAAGCTAAATATTTTCCGACTACGCTCAGGCCAGTTTTTTTGAGGACAAGTTTCCTTTCACTGATCGTCAATCGACATTCTCTACCTACCCCGTTCACTCTGCTTACATCGGACGCCTATTACTTCAGTCCAATCAACGATACTCACTCGCCTCATCCGGACTTGTATACTCTCCCGTCTTTGGTCGATGAACATTCCCACTCTTCTACTGACGCGACGACCCTCCCACCTATTGTGCAAGACACTTCATCTTACGTTGCTTCTCCATCAGAGGAATCTCACGAGCTTCCTTCTGACACTATTATTCCGTCGCAGGGTATTTCTCCTCTGCAAAATGATTCTCCTCCGAAGTACCCTTCACTTTCGAACTCTAACACCACCCCGGTTTCAGTTGCTTCCCCCCGAAGAACTTTTATCCTCTTCTCAACCAGTCCGTACAACGAGACGTCCTGCCCATCTGGTTGACTATCTTTGTTTTTGTACTACTGCGCCTACGACTTCGACCAAATATCCCTTAACTGACTATGTCAGTTTTGATAAATTTACACCTTCCCATCAGGTATTTCTTACTTCTGTTGTCAACACGGAAGAACCCACATCCTATTCCGCCGCCAAAGTTTTTCCAGAAAGGCGTGCTGTAATGGATAAGGAAATTCAAGCTCTTGAACAAAATTGAACTTGGTCATTAATTTCCTTACCCCCAGTTAAGAAACCAATTGGTTGTAAATGGGTGTACAAAATCAAATACCGCTCAGACGGATCAATTGAAAGTCATAAAGTGCGACTCGTTGCTAAGGGTTATACCCAAGTTGAAGGCATCGATTATCATGATACTTTCACCCCAGTCGTCAAACTGGTCACTGTTCGTGCACTTCTTTCCGTTGCTGCCATTAAAGATTGACCCCTCCAGCAGTTGGATGTGAATAATGCTTTCCTCCAAGGTGACTTGGATGAGGAGTCTACATGACTATTCCGCCTGATTTTTCCAGGAAATCCCTTTACGGATTAAAATAAGCTTCTCGACAGTAGTTTGTTAAATTTTTTACCAGCTTACAGACTGAAGGTTTTAAACAGTCATCTTTTGATCATTCCTTGTTTTTTTTTTTTGATGGTCTGACTGCCATTTATGTCTTAGTTTATGTGGATGACATCATCATCACCGACAATAATGTCTCGAAAATTTCATATCTTCAACTACGTCTTGAAAAACGTTTTTCTCTTAAAAACTTTGGACGACTTCAATACTTTCTTGGAATCGAGGTGTCTCGTTCCCCGAAAGGCATTTTTCTTTGTCAACGCAAATATACGTTGGACACTCTTCGCGACTCGGGTTTCCTCGGAGCTAAACCAAGTCTTTTTCCTATGGAACAAAATTTAAAGTTATTACGTACTGATGGTACACCATTAGACGATCCGACTTCGTTTTGACGTCTTATTGGTCGCCTTCTCTATGTCACGGTGACTCGTCCTGACATTTCCTTTTCTGTTAATTACCTTAGTTAATTCATGCATAATCCTCACTCCAACCATATGTATGCGGCTACTCGAGTTCTTCGTTATTTGAAAGGCACCATGAATCATGGTCTTCCTCTTTCTTCGTCCAGCACTCTGACTGTTAGAAGTGACTCGAATATGGATTGGTATCGAACCCGGTTTACGACCCGCCAACCCGTTTACAAGAATTTTGGAATCGTTAGCGGAGCTGATTATTGAGACAGAGCTGGTATGCGAAGCAAGGTTGTGAGGCAGAGCTGGACTCCGAGACAGAGCTGGGATGCTGAAGCTAGGCTTATGTCGGTGATTAGTGTTATTTGTGTATAATGTCGGTTGTAGAGAGAGTCGGTTGTAGAGAGAGTCGGTTGTAGAGAATCGGTGAGGCAGTGGGATTAGGGTTTAGTGGCTACATAAACTAAACCCTAAGGAGATATCAGTAAGCACAATCTCACGAATCTCTTGTGTAAACTTGTTTGCTTATCATAGTGGAAATCATCGCGCCGTTATCGCCGTGGAGTAGGTCTCACCAACCGAACCACGTAAATCTCTGTGTTCTGTTCTTAATTGTTCTTTATTATTCCTATTACTAGTCTTGGATTACTCGTATTGTTCATATTAACCCCGATTGGGCATAACACTGACCATTTCCGATTTTATCGATTCTGATTGGGCCAGTTGCCCTATCACCCAGCGCTCGACCACCGACTACTTCACTATGCTTGGTTCGAGCCCGTTGTCTTAGAAGTCCAAGAAACAACTGACTGTTTCCCGATCCTCGGCTGAGGCAGAATATCAGGCTCTCGCTACACTCACTCCGGAACTGCAGTGGATGAACTATTTGTTTCAAGACCTCTGTGTCCCGATTCCAGAACCTTTCTAATATGGCGGTTACGCATATTGCCGCAAATCCTGTCTTCCATGAACGAACCAAGCATATCGAAATCAATTGCCATTTCGTTCGTGAGAAAACTGAATCTGGTCTTATTAAGACGACTCACCTTCGCTCCGCCGATCAGATAGTCGACATCTTTACGAAACCACTTGGTTCTGATCCATTTCATCGGTTAGTCTCTAAGTTAGGCTTGATTCAGATTCCTTCCTCTGCTCCAACTTGCGAGGGGGTGGGGGGGGGGGGGGGGGTGGGGGTGGTATTGAAGTATATTGAAGACAAGGAAGATATCTCCCCAAGATAGAAAGAAATACAAAATATGGCAATTGTAGTTTATTGTTCCCATTTTGTGTTGTTTCCTCTTTGTATTGTTTCCTTATTTACAATTTCTCTACAAACCCTATTGTACACTCTGTAAATATGTACTCAATTCTATCAATGAAATCACCTTTGATTATTATAAGCTTGTGCGTTCTTCAATTTAATATACTTTTCCACAATTTTCAAATTATGTTCCTCCATAACATTTGCAGATCATTCTTGCTCAGAATAAATTGTTTCGGTAAATCTAATTGTTACAAACAACATTTAACACCGATATACTTAACCTCGTATAAGTGTAAGATTATGCAAAAGTCAAATGTTAAATAATTGCAACATAGAAGTTACTTTGGTCATTTTGGTTTCAAACTATCCTTTATCCTGCCAATAATACTTGGTTGGAGTAGTTACTGAGTTGGTTTCCACCCTCTAGGTTTCAAGGACGAGACACATATACTATATTATCTTTCGGAAAAAAGAACTATTCCTTATCATAACTTGTGATATAAGTACTTGCGAACATGAACACCGGAACTAAAGAGAACAGGTACAATAACTAGTTCTCATCTTTACTCAGTACAGAAGTGAAATAAAGTACCGACCAGTGAAGGGTATTACCTTAGATAGAACAGCATGCCAGTGTATGAGCTTGATTTTCTAGGTTTTTATCAAGGAAGTAAGCGGAATGTAAACTTACGTGATATTCAATTTGCATGCAATCTTCATCGTGTATCCCAGCAACATAACATCACCACATTCAGCCGGTCAAAAAAAATTACGTATAACATTTCCAGTCATCAAAATGACAACAATAGAAGAGAAGTAAACTAATCACCACTTAGGTCTGTTAAAAAGGTTGGCCTTTTTTGTTGAACTAGTATTTCCTCAATGGCGTCCGAAAAGATTGAAAGGTTTTGCCTTTTTTGTACATCCAAGGAGTTCGCCAGTTCCTAAATAAAAAATCAGCAACATATCAATAACCACTTAACAAACTCAGAGCCAAAAGATGTGAGCTTTCACAAGTTCAAGAGTTTACATTACTTTTTGTATGAAACAATTGTGTTCATGTAAAAAAGATTTTGGTTTTTAGAATTTAGTAAAGTTAGATGTCATGCTATGTAGCATCTTTGAGTGTTTTAGGAGAGTTCCTATAGTAAGCCAACATTCCCAGGTCCCACCGTGATTTTGTATTCTCCCAGGCTATTGTTTTCTTTTTAAATTAAAACCCCACTTATTAGAAACCGTAAAACCAACCATTCTCATCTTCTTTTTCCACCGTTTTCTAGAGAGAGAAAGGGTGAAGGAGTTCAAACAAATAAATAAAAAGGTGAAATCCAAGAAGGGAAGGAGGAATCAAGGTGTTGGTTATTTTTGATTCGTTGGTTCTTCGTGTGGGAGTTCCTTTCATTGGTAGCTTTGGATTAAGGTAGGTTTCTTCTTCCCCATGATTTTAATAGCCCTTTCATAGGAAATCAAGGGATTAGATAGTATTTATAAACCCTAAACTATATACAAATCAAATTAGGTCAGAGTATCACCAGTTACGGTTAGAGAGGAGGACATTCCTAAGACTGCATTTGTTACACGCTACGGTTCCTATGAGTTTTTGGTTATGCCGTTTGGGTTGACAAATGCTCCAGTGGTTTTCATGGATTTGATGAGCCGTGTGTTTCGGGATTTCTTAGATAAGTTTGTCATTGTATTTATCGAAGATATCCTTATCTACTCCCGAACTAAGGAGGATCATGAAGATCACTTGCGACTGGTACTAAAGAGACTCATGGAACATTAGTTGTATGCCAAGTTCGAGAAGTGTGAATTTTTGCAAGAAGAAGTAAAATTCTTGGGTTATGTTATTTCTAGCATTGGAGTATCAGTTGACCCTTCTAAGGTCGACGTAGTGTTTAATTGGAAACAACCCACATCAGCGACGGAGGTTCGCAGTTTTCTAGGTCTGGCTGGATATTACAGACGGTTTATTAAGGGGTTCTCGAGTATTGCAGGGCCATTGACGAACCTAACTAAGAAGGAAATTCCATTTCGATGGTCTATCGAGTGTGGCCAGACATTTCAAGAACTGAGACGAGGTTGACTACTGCACCAGTTTTGACCATTCCTGAGATTGGTGTTCGATTGGTGATTTACACTGATGCCTCTATTTAGGGGCTGGGTTGTGTTCTTATGTAGAGTGATAGGGTGGTTGCCTATGCCTCGAGGCAGTTGACACCACATGAGCAGAATTACCCGACTCACAACTTGGAGTTGGCAGCTATAGTGTTTGCTTTGAAAATTTGGTGACATTATTTGTACGGCGAAAAATTCGATCTCTTTACCGACCAGAAGAGCCTCAAGTATCTATTTTCTCAGAAGGAGTTGAATATGCGTCAACGTCGATGGTTGGAGTTGATGAAAGACTATGAGTTTACACTGCAATACTACCCGGGTAAGGCTAATGTGGTAGCTGATACCCTAAGCCGACAAGCAAGGGGTATCATAGCAACATTAATGATGAATCAGTGGAAGATGTTAGTGAAGGAGATGTCCTTCGACCAAGGATGCAATGCGATCAATTTGTCGGATAGGACAATTGATGAGGAAGATCATCAAGTCAAGTTGATTTAGGGGTCGTAGTGTTTAGCTAGAAACCAACTACGATCGTCGAATTACGAAGTAATTCGCGACTAACTTCGACCGGATCCTACAACGGGTTACATAAAGAGTGTCAATTTGATTAGAGGATATGACTAGAGGGATGAGACATATAATCATGGGAGAGTCCCATAAATATGTCTCATAGGCCTAAAGGAAGTTTAGGCAAAGATAGCATAAAAGCCTCGAAAAGGGCTTTTGGGCCTAAATCGATTGGAGCACTTTTAGAGCTCGGATTGGGCAGAAATTTGGTGGGGCGGTTCCTACCGTAAGGAAGGTTAAATCTGCCAATTTTGGCTAGGTTCGACCGTCACGTCCTCAAAGAATTAAGAAAATATCAACTAGTTGCTATTTTTTACTATTTTCTTAAACTTATTCAAAAGGGTCTTTTAGGAAACCAAATTAGAGGTGGATTCTAATTAGGGTACTATATAAAGACTCTTAGGTCAATGAATAAGGTGTGGAATTTCTCTCATAGCTTTCTTACTCTACCACATCAAGTAGAGAAGAGAAAGTGAGCTAATTCCCAACTATCTATCTAGTCAAAGAAGAAGTAGTTCTTCATCCAACCACCATTGGTGTTCTAGCTAGCAACAAGGTGGGAGATCAATTTGATTGCTCGGTGTCCCAATTATAGGAGATACTAATGTTAGACAAATGATGTCTGAGATTCCGCTTAGAACATTAGTAGACTACAAAACCCAACAGTGGCTTCAGAGCCTCTTGCACTTAGCTAATTTTGTATAAGTTTAGGACCAATCTATGCTTGTTTAGATAGATAGTAATGTTTAAAAGTGTTTTAGACATAAGAATTTGATTGATTTTGATTGAGATTCAAAGAATTTTCAAATTGAATTGAAAATTGTTCTTTGAAAAGTTTCAAAAACCTAGAGTTTGATCTTTGTTTGATTAAGAGTTGTTTTTGAGTTTTGGAAACTTTGAAAAACAAAATTTGGAATTTTCAGAAGTGTTCTAAAAGTTGGAAATAGCAAATATGATTTGCAAAAGAATCTTTTTTTTGGAAACAAGGAGCTTTTTAAAAACTCCTAAGATCCGGCCAGGATGCTTGGGAAGCTTCCTAGCCGGACCAGGGGCTGCTGGAGGACGCGTCTCAGGTAGCGACCAACAGCTCCCTGGACGCGATGGTCGCGTCCAGGGCACCCGAGTCACTGCTGTGACTCGGACTCGACTAGACGCGTCTAGAGCATAGACTGAGACACCTTCCTAGGTCTGGTCTTGCACCAGACGCATGTAGGATGCGTCTGGAGCATAGACCCGCGTCCTGGCCTATGTCCGGGCCATTTCTAGGCCCATATTTGGCCTAGACCGGGACTTGTCTTGGACTTTTGTCAAGACTTGTCCCGAGTTTTTCGAGCTATAAAGTGGATCTTTATTCGAGTGGGAGTTTTATCCGATTTTTCTCCCGCTTCCAACCAAATATTTCCAAAATTAACCCGGGCCATTCATGGGCCAAAACGGAATTTCTCTTAAATTTGATTTTGAAACTCATAAGAATCAAAACCAAGACACACCATTAGTCTAATTCTTCGAAAATAGACTTAAGGTCCATACATGACATGTCGATGTCCACAAGAGTATCTCCCGGATATACATGCATATATAATTGTTAGCTTTGAAATATTATATGATTGCATGTGATGTGAATGCGGAAACTAGTATGACCATAGAAAGTATTTCTTTATTCTTGTTTTAAGCACGGATGGGTGCAAATTTGTAATAATTTTAATTTCAAGTTTACACGATCTGCAAATCGTTTAAGTCTTGTAATTAGAGTTTAGGGTTTATGAGTCCATTGAAGAAGCTCAAGGATGTGATCTAAAGGAGAGCGGGAGAAATCAATGGAGGTTCAATGATGGAGATCTAGACGAACCAAAATACGAAACAAGATGCGAACCAAAGGAGATTAGTTCTTCTAGGTTAGGAGCCATACTATGATCCATATGTGCTTGAGTTACTTTCTCGCGCGCATTTACTTACTTATTTACGCTTTATGTCATGGATGTTAGGCTAAGTAGTTCACTATAGACACACGCCAGACTAGCGTAAAAATCCCTAAAAGTAATTTTGAGTGAAGTGCCTATCTAGATTAAGACACTCGTTGCGCCCTTGTTCGTGATGGTGGGTCTACCTCCGCAGGGTGCCATCTCTATCTCAGGACAATGCGGGTAGGCCTATCGCAGCGGCCTACACGTCTAAATGGTTCCACTCAATGAGATCAGCAAAAGCGTTTTGGATACTCAAGGCAAAAGGATGGATTTAACATAAAATATGTAATCCATCAACCGAGAGTCATAAGGTATGACCAGTGAAGTAGTTCACTCACCTAAATCGATGGGAATTAAGGGTAGGGCCATAGTCCTCTTAATCCTTGAGAAATGGGATCTCGGAATCGCATTATTCAATCAGGGACATCTTTCTTGAATAATGTGGCAAAAACCTGAGTCTTTTTGCAAAAAATATCGAATGTAATAGTTAGCAAAAGACTTTTTCTGTTTCATGTAGTTTTACTATGACAGAAGTCAGTCTTTTCAACCTATGTGCAATCCTCGATGAGGATAAATTGAACATGGACAACTTCCACGATTGGGAAAAGAGATTGAGAAGTGTTCTCAAGTCTAGAAACAAAGAAAACGTACTAGATACCCCTATTCCAAGGATAACTGCGACCTCAAAGGTTGAGGAACAAAAGCAGGCCAACAGTATCCGAATGAAATCGGTTTTAGTAACTTGCCTTATGTTGGCTACCATGGAACCTAGTCTTCAGAGGAGATTCAAGAAAATGGATGCGCACACAATCATCTGATGATTAAGGGACATGTCCCAAAACAAATCACGGTTGAGGAATTACGAGACTTCCAAGGCAATCCGGAATGGCATTGGAATGTCTGAATAAAAGAAAGAACTTCAACTGATTCAGATGAACAAAGGGAAGAAGGAAGGAATTCACGTTTCCAACCAAGGTATCTATGTTATCGAAGTTAACTTAACAAATATTTCTGATTCCCCATCATGGGTATTTGATACCAGATGTGGTGGTCATATCATTTCTGATATGCAGGAACTTAAGGGAGTCAGATATTGATCTAAAAGGGGGTTGGTCCTACGTGTAGCAAATAGAGCAAAGGTTGCTGCGAAAGCTGTGGGAACCTATAGTCTACCTTTGGAAACTGGTCTAGTTTTAGAACTTCATAATTGCTATTATGTATTTTCTATTTCTAGAAACATTATCTCTGTCTTAGTTTTAGACAAAGAGGGATATCACCTATTAATAAAAAATCGGCGTTGTTCTTTATATAAAGGTGAAGTATTTTGTACCAGTGCTAAGTTATGCAACGGTCTCTATATGACAAATATTGAGAAGAAGCCTTTAACATAAAAACCGAAGGGCTACGATCAGATGATTCAAACCTAAGTTACCTTCGGCATTGTCGTTTGGATCACATTAGTCTGACATGCATGAAGAAGCTTCATAAGCATGGACTTTTAGTATCATATGACTTGGAATCATACGACACGTGCGAATCATGTTTAATGGGTAAAATGACGAAATCTTCCTTCAAAGGAAAAGGAGATCATGCCAAAGAACCATTGGAACTCATACATATGGATGTATGTGGACCGATGAGTACTCCGGCATGAGGTAATTTTGGCTACTTCATAACGTTCACGGATGACTTCACTCGTTATGGTTACATAAACTTGATGAAGCATAAATCCGAATCGTTTGAAATGTTCAAACAATTTCAGAATGAAGTAGAGAATCAACTTGGAAAGAAAAGAAAAGCCATCTGATCCGGTCGAGGTGGTGAATATTTGAGTCGAGAATTTGATGCTCATCTTAGGAGTTGTGGAAAATTTTCTCAACTCACTCCACTTGGAACACACCAGATGAATGGTGTTTCCAAAAGGAGAAATTGCACCTTGATAGACATGGTTCGATCTATGATGAGTTTAGCCAATCTTCCAAATACGTTCTGGGGATATGCTCTGGAAACGGCTGCTTTCACACTTAACCGAGCTCCGTCAAAAGTTGTAGAATAAACGCAGTATGAGTTACGGTTTGGATAAGTTCCAAAGTTGTCTTTTCTCAAAGTCTGGGGATGTGAAGTGTATGTAAAACGTTTACAAGGAGATAAACTCGCACCCAAATCAGACAAATGTCTCTTTGTGGGCTATCCAAAAGAGACAAGGGTTTACTACTTCTACCACGAATCCGACAACAAAGTGTTTGTTGCTCGTGATAGTGTCTTCCTTGAAAAGGAATTTATTTCCAAGAAGACAAGTGGGAGAAATGTAGATATCGAAGAAATTCAATATGAGCAACAAATAAACACTGATATGGAGATATCAAGAGGTTTAGCGGCTCCTATCTATCCACAAGAGATGGAAGAGGATAATGAGGTCGAGTTGGAGGAACTCATGGAACCTCCCGCACAAGTCGAACCAAATTCGCAGGAGACATCTTAAGTACTTGAGAACACTCCAAAAGTTGCTCAAGCCCCTCGTAGGTCTCAAAGGCTCAAGGGTTTATCTCAGAAAACAGACATCCCACTGTTAGAAGATAATGAGTCGAGTACCTACAATCAAGCTATGGA
The DNA here is from genome assembly GCF_041429995.1 of Eschscholzia californica. Classification (NCBI taxonomy): domain Eukaryota; kingdom Viridiplantae; phylum Streptophyta; class Magnoliopsida; order Ranunculales; family Papaveraceae; genus Eschscholzia; species Eschscholzia californica. The sequence continues at coordinate 24,004,505 of NW_028238309.1, read as the reverse complement.
ACTTGATCGATTTGCTCGATGGTGCAAAACCAATCGGATGCAAGTGGGTGTTCAAAGTGAAAACTGATAAGGATGAAAACGTTAGCGTTTTCAAAGCTATACATGTGGCAAAAGGATACAAACAGATTCATGGTATAGACTATGATGAAACCTTTTCCCCTGTCGCAATGCTTAAATCCATTCGGATCATACTACCAGTTACAGCTCATTATGATTATGAGATTGGCAAATGGATGTCAAAACCGCCTTCCTTAACAGAAAATTGGAAGAGGATGTGTACATGACACAACCTGAAGGTTTTGTAGATTCCAATGATAATGGAAAAGTTTGCAAGCTTAAGAGATCCATTTATGGACTAAAGCAAGCAAGCCGGAGTTGGAATCTTCGATTCAACGAGGCAATCAAAGAGTTTGGTTTCCTTAAGAATACAGAAGAGTATTGTGTATACAAGAAGGTTAGTGGGAGCAACCTAGTTTTCTTGGTCCTTTATGTCGACGATATATCAATCATAGAAACGACATTCCGATGTTGGAATCAGTAAAGAACTGGCTTCAGAAATGCTTTTCCATGAAGGATCTAGGGGAGGCAGAATACATATTGGGCATCAAGATCTATAGGGATAGATCGAGGAGGATGATTTGACTCAGTCAAGAAACTTATATAGGAAAGATTCTTCACAGGTTCAAAATGGAAGACTCTAAAACAGGATTCCTTCCCATGTCACATGGCATAGTGCTAAGCAAGAATCAGTGTCCTAAGAGTCCTGCTGAGCTAGCATACATGAAAGATATTCCTTATGCTTCGGTAATAGGATCAATCATGTACGCCATGATCTGCACTCGCCCATACGTCTCATATGCCTTGAGCATGTGCAACCCTTACCAATCGAATCCAGGCGAAGCGCACTGGGCCGCTACCAAAAATATTCTAAAGTACCTGAGAAGGACTAAGGATCACTTCCTGGTATATGGCGGGGAAGATACACTCGAGGTTGTAGGCCATGTGGATGCAAGCTTTCAGACAGATAAAGACGACTTCAAATCACAGCCCGGTTACGTCTTCTGTCTGAATGGAGGAGCAGTGAGTTGGAAGAGTTCCAAGCAAAACACTATTGCAGACTCTACCACTGAAGCAGAATACCTAGCAGCCTCGGAAGCTGCAAAGGAAGGAGTTTGGATTAAGAAGTTCGTAATACAACGTGGTGTCGTACCTGGCATAGAAGAGGGAATAGCGCTTTATTGTGACAACAATGGAGAATCACCCAAGCTAAGAAACCTAGAGCACACCAGAAATCCAAACATATCCAAAGGAAGTACCACGTGATTAGGGAAATGACAGACAGAAAGGATGTGGTCATTTGCAAGGTCATACGGATGACAATGTTGCAGATCCGGTAACTAAACCGTTACCTTAGACCAAACACAACTCACACAAGAGGGGCATTGGTATAAAGCGCATTTAGGAATGGCAACAAATTTAATTTGGATTCATAAAGGAGTTTATGTACCTAATTACTTACATTCGATAAATAAAATAAAAAGAGTTTTATTTTGTCCTTAAAATCTGGTTTAGATTTTTAAGAGACAGTCTATAGATAAAGAAGTACTCCGAATAGGCTTGTCAGATACGTGATCTGGTGAATGAAACACTATTAAGTGAACTTGGAGTTATTCATTATCAATTTCCTAGTCTAGGTCATTGCATGGACAACAATGACTCATGAAGACTAGCACGGGAGGTCGGTGAGATAGCGCAGTTTCATGGGCTATAGGAATAGTTTATTCGACTCGACTACGTGGGTGTATAATAGTGATTATACGCTGGATAACCCTCAATATGAGAAGTACATAAAGAATGATGAAACGTCAAAATACTTCTCATAAAGACAAAATTGGAGAGATTCCTTAAAACATGAGTGTTCCGCTCATCTTATGTAAGGAATGTCCGACTTTGGTTCCGTTAAACGCCGCGCCGTAAAAGGAGGTTATAAAGGCGGATACTGGGAAGGACATAATAGACATGAAGCTGAGTGGGAGTGCAAGAATGGATTATGTCCTCCTAATTATATTAGGATACAGTGTCCTCGGACCACCACGAATAACAACTGAAAATGCATGGTCGTGCTCAAATGGATTAAATGTTAATCATTTGTCTTTACAGTTGTACTCGGAATCAAGAAAGTCTGAATGACGTGACGTATCAAATGGGATACTAAGTGACATGTGAATCGAGCATTGCACTTGTTCTAAGTACAAGTGGGAGTCTGAAGGAGATGTCCTTCGACCAAGGATGCATGCGATCAATTTGTCGGATAGGACAATTGATGAGGAAGATCATCAAGTCCGGTTGATTTAGGGTCGTAGTGTTTAGCTAAAAACCAACAACGATCGTCGAATTACGAAGTAATTTGCGGCTAACTTCGACCGGATCCTACAATGGGTTACACAAAGAGTGTCAATTTGATCGAAGGATATGACTAGAGGGATGAGACATATAATCATGAGAATATGTCTCATAGGCCTAAAGGAAGTTTAGGCACAGATAGCACAAAAGACCCGGAAAGGGCTTTTGGGCCTAAATCGATTGGAGCACTTTTAGGGCTCAGATTGGGCGAAAATTTGGTGGGGAAGTTCCTACCATAAGGAAGGTTAAATCTGCCAATTCTGGCTAGGTTGGCCGTCACCTCCTCAAAGAATTGAGAAAATATCAACTAGTTGCTATTTTTGACTATTTCCTTAATCTTATTCAAAATGGTCTTTTAGGAAACCAAATTAGAGGTGGATTCTAATTAGGATAATATATAAAGAACCATAGGTCAGTCAATAAGGTGTGGAATTTCTCTCATAGCTATCTTACTCTAGCACATCAAGTAGAGAAGAGAAGTGAGCTAATTCCCAACTATCTATCTAGTCAAAGAAGAAGTAGTTCTTCATCCAACCACCATTTGTGTTCTAGCTAGCAACAAGGTGGGAGATCAAGTTGATTGCTCGGTGTCCCAAGTAGAGGAGCTACAATTGGAGCTCTTGGTCTACTCGAAAGCGATTGGAAGGTTCAAGGGAAAACTAGCGATTAAGGTAATCATCAATCTAGTTTTACTTAGTTATCATTATTGGCTTATGCATGTGATCCTGAAGATACTAATGTTAGACATATGATGTCTGAGATTCCGCTTAGAACATTAGTAGACTACGAAACCCAATAGTGGCTTCAGAGCCTCTTGCACTTGGCTAATTTTGTCTAAGTTTTGGACCAATCTATGGGGAAAAACCCCTGTATTCAAATTCTCATTTCTCAATCTCTTCAAATAGACATTTCTTGCTAAAATTCTTTTTTAACCATGGAAATCATACATTCATTAGTTTTAGTTAGTAAAGAAAATCCTATAAAAAAGAACCATCATTAGAAAAAGTCTGATTTTGATTATTAATTTGATAGTTTGAATCTTACCAAATGGACAGTCTAATGTGGGCGCCAGGAATATGAATAAGATACTACTTTTCGAAATTTGAGTTTAAATATGGAAGCATGTGAATTATTTAAGGAAACTAAAAGGGGAAAGGTTTATAATAACTTGTTCTATCATAGTAGTGTATTAATGAAATAATGGTACAAGGTTTTGTCTGGTTTACACCATGCAAACTGCATGTGGCGTGGGCGAATGGAAGTTTAAAGGCACCCACATGTATGTATCATCACTAGGAGCGTAGGAGCCTTTATTTTTGTTTCATACCGGAGACAATCCGAAGGATGATCCAAGGCATCAGATAAAACCCGTGGATCAGTATCTCCTCCCTTCAAAATATTGTGGTTGTTCCCTCCAAATGTGATTGTTTGTTAACAATCGCCTTCACATATAAATAAGCCATTAAATCAGACTTCTAAAACTACTTCGAATTAACAGAGTTTAAAGCATTCAAGAGGTCTTCAATACTTACTGATGACGTTCCGAAAAGGTAATCCATGTTTATCCTGGGAGACAAATGTCTATGCTGGTGGTACAATAAACAACGTGAACTATTGTCTTTTAGGAAAGAGATGACTCGCTTTCGTTCTAATTAAAATAGGTTACGCACTTTGTCCTCGTTTATTATTTTATCATCTAAAATACAATTCCCATCAGGAATTTAAAACATAAAACGAACAATCTGTTTTTTTTTAGAATTTTTATTTAAATCGAACTTGTTTATCTCTGATTAGTTTCAGAAGAAAATTATCGTTGTTGAAAGAAACATGACGATAATAGAGTATACTACAAACAACAGTTAGGGCGCCCGGTGCTTATAGATTTGTCGGCTCTTATAGATAAACTAGTTGTTGGGGTCGGTGCATATAGAGTCCCTTGGTAAAAGTAGTTTGGCCAGGTGTCTTTCGAACACCCAACTGTAAATAGTGATATAAGCTATATTAAAAGATATAAACTATACAAGTTGGCTCATGAGCCTGCGGATAACTCAACGTGCAAGGTTGTTATTGTTATGTCTAACAGGATTAAGAAGCCATACCTATATCTTTTGCTAACACAGTTGGGAGAAAAGTCATCATACACGACACTTTGTTTATAAGAAACAAAAGTGGTGCAGAACTAAGAGCATCTCTAGTGCAAAACTCCATCTTAGAAACTTGGTGTGCCCCATAAATTTTCTGAGTTTTTCTTAAAAAATCATTGATGGGCCTAGAAAGTTTCCTTAAAAGGTCACCACCCGCAAGTATACGGGCGTCAAGTGATAGTTCCGCTAAGACCGGTTCGTTCCTCGGGGACTAAGTCAATCTATTCTGGAATCCTATAACTAATAAGGTTTTCTTTTGAAATTGATTTTTGTGATGAGACGATAAAAATAACAAACTTGATTAAAACAACGGAAATATAATTAATGGAGAAACTTATGAGGAGAAAACCTAGGGTATCGGAATCCACCTTAACGTGTATAAATCGTGACCTAATCAATGACAACTCAAATCTTTTTTTTTTATAACTCAAGGAAGGTAGCCAATTATACCGACATCGGAAAATCTAAGCTTTTTAGAACAAACACACCTAATATTTTAATTTCAAAACACACATTCATAAGACAATCAAACTATTAACTATCCAACCTTAAGCATGAGACATTAAAGACACTTAGTCTAAATATGACACATCAAAACATAAGCATAGTTAATGAGAGAAATATCATGAACTAAGTGAGAAAAATGAAATTTTCAATATAAAAGCATCTCGAAGATATTCGTTGTGAGAAAATGGCCAAATATTTATACAAAGCTAAGGTTTCATCCTAACCCTAGATTAATTGGTTAGCTACTCATAATGGAAGAGATTAATACTAATAAGTATGAAGAATAAGAAAGAAACATGGAAGAAGAACTAAACTTTTATCACAGAAAATGATATTCTGTCTGGCAGCCAAACGCTCTTTTGGAGAAAATTATTTTCAGCACCTAGGAAAATTATTTTCCAGCAGCAACTCCGACCCAAACACAGTCTTCTTCTCCAACAGGGAGCTCTTTCTCTCTCTACTGTTTCTTTCTTCTTCTTTTTTTTTTTTCTTATCTCAATCCAAAACAATGAGCATCAACAACTAAAAGAAGATGATTAAATTAGATGAATAACCAGACACAATCTTCTCTCTCTCTCAACAATTTCTGATTTCTCTATCTCTCTCTCTACAATTCTTTTTCTCTTTCTCTCTTAATACTCTTTCTCTCAATAAAAGATTACGAAACAGAACAAGAAGAAGAAGAAGAAGAAGAAAGATAGGTGATGGTGGTTTCAGTCCCTGTTCTAGCCGTGAAGAGATGTTCCCACTCTGTCTCTGATGTTCCAGTTATAAAGAAATCCAACCCGATTTGAAATCCTCTGAATATGGTTAAAAAATCAATATGAATACTTTCCTTCTTCTTCAATTGAATCTTTCCCACAGTCTCTTTCTTAAAGAGAAAGAAATCTCTTCACTCTTCAACTCAACTTACTTTCCATCTCTGATAAATTTCTAAGGATCCTTCTGTTGTTAGTAGAGATTTTCCAACCAGTAGCAAGAAATCAGCTTCTCTTCTCTCTCCAAGAAATCTGCAATCAATCTTTTGAGATCTCCCTCTTCAATCTCAACCGAGAGCTCGATTATGAAATAACTCTATCAATTTCCATCTTAGCTTTTCTCAATGGCTCACGATCCCTCTCTCTCTCTCTCTACTTTCTTTATTTTCTCTCTACTGTAAAATGTAGGAGATAAAGACGAAAGAGGGAAAGAAATAAGATTCCCTTAGATTTGGGAATCATCCAATCAGGAAAGCTTGCTGGCTATGCCGTTAGTTGTCACTAGGAGCTGATACTGTACACCTCGGAAGACTGAAGAATAATGCAACGCATTCCCAGATAATGCCATGTGCACGGGTGAAATCCAGGCCAACTGATCTTCTTATATGATTTTAGATACATAATAATATTGTGGGCGCGGATACACACGATCAAGTTCCAAATCCCGAATACCATCCCGCTCAGCCCACCAATGTCGCGAAACTTTCACCTCGCCGTCAGATTTGCGCCACGTCTTGTTGGAAGATTTATGTTGGCCTTTGGTCAACAAATTTGGACCCAAACTTTGACTAACTATAATTCTCCCATCAGAGTTCCGATTGGACTCTCGTTTTCGTCGTTGGGTTCGTCTTGGATTCTAATTTCTATCAGAGCATCAACATCAGCCAATTCAGTGGACTATCATAGTCACCAAATAACCATAATGCCCTCAAGAGTGTCTTTCTCCCGTTTTTAACAATTTTCGAACTCAATTTCGTAAAAGACACCTCGACAAATGAAACACATAAATCATCAGAGTAACTGCTCGAAACAGACTAACTAGCCCAAGTTAAGAGATTCAGAAGGGACATTTTCATGTCTCATCAAACATCCCCAAATTTAGATTTTGCTAGTCCTCGAGCAAAACAGAAAAATACAACTAAATCTATTTCACCACTTTCGTAAGGAATCACGATTGCACTTAGCCCGTGCAACAGGCCGTTAAACCTCTAAGTTTCCCTAGAGGACGAGTTTTGTCTCGTGAGGGTTTGCAGTGAATATACCTACAAAATTCAAAAATCTCAAAAATGCAGAAGGGTCTAAATATAATATGGACTAAAATTGTTTATCCGGGAGACTTTCGAAAGATAATAGAAATGAAATCCAAGTCGACCAAACCATACAAACGCTAAAAATCCCTTCACTAATAATCTAGACTCGAAGTGCATGTGACCAGCCAATATGAATACCATTTCGGTTCAGAACAGACAAAACTTTGATTACTTTCTCGATACATTTCGCCTCGACTGTTGCCTCACGGTCATACACTCAAAAATTTAAGTCACTCAAAAATGGTTCACTCTATGTGTTAGTATCAATATGAAGGAAAACTCAACACATTAAAAAGACGGACTATAATTTTTGTGAAAGACTGATCTCATTGGAAGGAAACAACCACTAATACGGAATGGTGAAGCTTACCAACTCTTCTCACCTGATCTACTATCTAACGGTGTTTCCTAGAGGTCAATAGAAACTAGTGATAATGTGAACTAGAACTCCTGAGAACTCGACGTCTTCAAATCTTGAAGAACTACTACTTCAAGGGATAAACAATTAAACTAAACAAACGTTTTTTTTTTTTTTAACAGACTCTGGTAATCATAATACAAATAAGACTTTCTTCACAGTTTCCTTGGGTATAATTCTCTCCACTTTGCTTCATGCCTTTTTTTCAGGGTTCTAAATGGTGGATCGAGTTTCTATCTTCCTCTAGTTGACACTGTTTTCAAGTTTTCCAGACTACAAGAGTAAGGTTTGCATTCCTGAGGACATCCCTATTGGTTGTAAAATGTGAACTCAAGAGATCAAATGAGCTCTAATGAATATTGCGAGGTTGAGTAGCTTTTCACTCTACTCGGAGTTAGCACTAAAGAGATCACTCAAAACAAAAGGAAAGACTCAGAATCTCACATAGGTTTAGTCTCCACTAACGATCGATTAAGTTCTCTCGGAAAAGTCAACTCTTCACCTATCTAACACTCACATGGCTAGTGCACAGACAACTTCAAGACTCGAAATTCATGAAAAAACCATTAGCAAACGGATAGCTCAATCAACTAGACTGTATAACTATTACCAAGCAAAAACAACTAGACTCACCTTTTCAATCCAAAAATTAAAAAATTTGAAAAATTTTAAACCCTTTTGAATTTTTGAAATAAGGACTTAGTAAAAAATTCCCTATCCCGAAACTTAAACAGAACATTGTCCTCAATGTTCTGAAGACCATGCAAAAATAACAGGACGTAAGGAAAGATGTTACCATATTCAGAAGTCCTATGCATGGGTTGCCTCCCAGAAAGCGTTAAGTTTAACGTCTTCAGTCAGACGATATAGATGATTCAACAAACCTTAGGTAACAGCTTCATAAACCAATAGGCGAAACATCTGAGGATCTACCCGAAGTGATTAGTGAATGATAGTCTCACACTTCTATAAATATGCAGCAACATCGGTGAGACTATTGTGATCAGAGGGAAATCTCCAAACGTAGACGACAGAAACGTCGTTAAGTTTAGCAATGGAGTAAAAGAAGTATAGTCCTGATAGAAAGGATCTATGTAGGGAGAAGAAACCAAGTGAGAGATTGCACAAACTTCTAAACATGTTTCTGAGGGACACGATGCAAGAGGATCTAGAGGGCTATCAAAAGCACCCAGAGTTAGACTAGAGATTTCCAAAACAGGTGCACTGAGTTCTTCCAAAGGAATCACTCGATTAACAGACTCAAGCTCCCTGGAAATTGGTTTTGATAAACCTTCTGTAATTTCTTTTATCATGATGTAATCAGGGTCCTTGAAGAATTTTGGATCTTCACCTAAGTCAAACGAGTCATCACCCTAATTTAATAGATTGAGCACCCATGACTCATCATCTTCGTTTCTAGAAAGAGTTTCGTGTTTATCCATAAGATTATAGATAAAACGAGAAGGTGTTGATTCCGAAGATGACATGACCTCGACTTTTCACTCCTCTGGACTTGGCTCGAAAGTTTCGTCAGAACTAACAATTGACTCATACGAGGGAAGTGGTGACTCTATGGTTGGCAAACTAATCGACTCAGATACTAATAAGGAGGTAGACTCTGATATGTTATATATCTCATTACTCGACTGAGTTGTTGGTAATGCATCTTGAACTAATAACTCTACCAAGTTCAACCCATTGAACTCATCCATGTCATCAGGGAGAAGTCCCGCATTAAAAATATTCATCTCCACTGTCATATTTCCAAATGACAATATTAAAAGACCACTTCTACAGTATATGACAGCATTTGATGTAGCTAAAAATGGTCGACCCAAAATGGCAGGGACTTGACTCTGGGTGTCATGAACTGGTTCAGTATCCAAGATGATGAAATCTACAGGAAAGATAAACTCACCAACTTTCATCAAAACATCCTCTACTATGCCACGTGGTCGCCTAATAGACCGATCTACCAACTGAAAAACTACAAAAGTGGGTTTTATTTCTCCTAACCCTAATTGTAAGTACACAGAGTACGGAAGAAGGTTGACACTAGCACCTAGATCTAACAAATCTCGTTCAATCTTATGGTCCTCTATAGTGCAAGGTAATGTAGGGCTTCCTGGATCTTTGTACTTAGGTGGAAGGTTTTGCTGGATGATAGAACTCACTTGTTGAGTCAAGAAGACCTTCTTATGCACATTCATCTTACGCTTTCTAGTACATAGGTCCTTAAGGAACTTGGCGTAAGCTGGGATCTGTTTAATTGCATCTAGTAATGGCATGTTAATGTCTACTTGTTTAATCATTTTCATTATCTCCTCATACTGAGACTTTTTTTTTGCCTCTACGAGACGTTGAGGATATGGAGCTCTAGGAATGTAAGGCTCAGTAACTACAGGTGGTTCTTCAGACTCAGGAGTCTTCTCAGACTTATCACTATGGACTCTGGTTGGCAAAGAAGAAGGTTCATGATCTATTTCACTATCTTCAGGAACTCCTACCCTATTATCAATTACTCTACCACTTCTAAGGGTGGTTACTGCATTGGCTTGATCCTTTGGTTGTTTACCTAGTGTACCTTTTGGGTTTTTCTCAGTTGACTAGGAAACATACCCTTTTCTCTCTGGCTAAGGGCTTCTGAAAGTTGACCTACCTGGATTTTCAGATTATTCAAGGACTGGTTGGTCTCTACTTTGCTTTTAGCTAGTTTAATGAAAGCCTCCTCTAGAGAGTTCTTGTTCCCCGGAGGATATTGTGCACTACGCTGAGCATAGAGATTCCTAGAGGCATTAAACTCAGGAGGGTTTATTGAACTGCTAGGTTGACTCTGGTTTTGACCCTTGGACCAAGAGAAATTGGGATGATTTCTCCAACCTGGATTGTACGTGTTGGAATAAGGATCATACTTCTAACGATTGTCTGGCCTAGAGGTTTGATAAAGAAAACTAGCATGTTCTTTTTCACCATAACCAAATAACAGGGTACACTTGTTCCTTGTATGAGAAGGGTCTCCACAAACGGAGCACGGATAAGAGATGGATTCATTTCCAACACACATGACCTGAGTGGGATCCTCCCTGAATGTTTTAGGCTGACCAAGCTCTAGGGCTTCTATCCTTCTAGCCATAGCGGCAAGTTTGGTTTCTGAATCATCAATCCTACAAATGCCACCTCTAATCGGAGTAGGATTTTCCCTAGTAGGGGGTCCTCTAGAAGTTTCCCATTGGTGGGATTTCTCAGCTAAATCTTCTACAAATGCCATGCAATCATCGACGGATTTATAAGTAAAACCGCCACCACATGATGACTCTACCATGGATGTTGTGGGATAATCTAGTCCATCATAAAGAATCTGGACTAGTATGCTTTTTTCATAACCATGGTGTGGACACTGCAGTTCCAGTTCTTCAAATCTCTCAAGATATTTATAGAGAGATTCTCCTTCTTATTGCACAAAATTGTTAATACTTTGCCTTAAAGAGGTAGTTTTGTGCTTAGGGAAGAATTTTAAAAGGAACGAACTACTCAATTCTTCCCATGTTGTGATGGAATAAGGTTATAAGGCATACAACCAACATTTTGCTTTCTCTTTCAAAGAGAAAGGGAATAACCTAAGTCTCAAAATTTCATCAGGCATATTGGGGGCATCCCGGTTGCATTCTGAAATGAACTGATAGCGATTAATGCTTCGTTTTATTCCGAATCACACGCTTAACTCCGAAATATGTACATAACATGTAAAACACATAAAAATCATTGATAACACTCGAAACTAACTAATTAGTCTAAGTTAGGCTCTGCAAATGTGACATTTTCATATCACATCAAGATCCCCAAACTTAAACTTTTCTAGTCCTCGAGCAAACAAAACAAAATAAAAGCCTAACTCACTTTTGGAAGCATCCCGGTTGCATTTAGCGTATGCAACAAGCCTTTAAACCCCTAGGTTACCCCTAAAGGACGAGTGTTGTCTCGTGAGGATTTCCATAGATGATACCCACAAACATCGAGTTTCAAATACACAAGGATCCAACATCCAAATCATAGATGAGCATGATTCATATAGTAAAGGGTTTCAGCATGTCAACACATAATGAATCAAGTAAATAAGCTCATGTAAACGCTAAAGACCTCTTCACTAATGATCTTACCCTAAAGTGTTAATGTCATACTATAATGAGCAACATCTATGTTCCGAAGTCACAAAACCTTGATTCCTAAGTTAGTACATTTCGCCTCGACTTCGGCCTCACGGACATACACTCCTAAGACGAAATCGCTCAAGAATGGTTCGCTCGTATGTGTGAGCGTGATCACTAACATAGACTCAACACATAAAAAGGGGTGAGGACAACATTTTGGAACGAATGATCTTCGAAAAAGAATTAACCACTAAATAGAGTGAGGAAGCTCACTCGCCCTTCTCACCCATTTTACCCTCTAAGAATGCTTTCTAAAGGTTAACGGATAATGGAGATGGATGACGATGGAGGATTCCCGAGAATGTCGAACTCTTCATGATAGAACCTCTTAAGCACTTCCACATTCGTTTCTTGCTTCGAATACTTATTCATGAACAAAAACACCAACAGATATATACAATCACATCACTCACACAAAAGAGCTAACACATGCTCAAACATACACATAAATCACTTTATTTCACATTCTTCTTTCTTTCTTTTTTCATATCACTTTTTCTTTTCTTTTCTTTTTCCTTTTTTTTCATTCATTTTTTCTCTTTTTTTTTCATAACACAAATACAATCAACCAAAACAAAATACAACACACATAACTCTATATTCGTGCAATCAACTATTCTTTTCATACTTGCTTTTGATATTCTTCATTCTTTACTTCTCATGTCTTCATTCTCGGAGTATAAGATGATGGATGGTGATGGAGTATCCGCCTCCCTCTAGTTGACACTCTTATTGGATTTCATGGACTACAAGAACAAGGTTAATTCGCTATCCTAATGTCACTCCTAGTGGCTAAGAAAATTGAGCACATGAGATCAAATGAGCTCTTTTAATAGTTACGAGGTTGAGTAGCTCTTCATTCTACTCGGAGTTAGTGCGGAAGAGTACACTTGAAGGACAATTTAGGCTTTGAGCTCTCACATAAGTTAAGTCTCCACTAATGACTACTCTAGATCTCTTAGAGATGTTTCTTCTTCACTAAGATGTTACTCCCATAGTATAACACAAACACTCAAAGACTCGACTTTCATGCAAAGACCATTAGCAATCACAAAACTCATTAACTCGACACATATGCATCAAAATTCTTAAAACTATCACTATAATCACAAGCATATATACTCAAAATGTTCAAAAATTTTCAAAATTTATAAATTTTGGCTAATTTGAACCCTTTTGTCTTTGAAACCCATGGTCATGCATTGGTTATGGTCAAATCCCGCATCCCCTAACTTAAAACTAACATTGTCCTCAATGTTCTAAGCATACACTCACCAAATAATAAAGAGGCACATCAATTTAAAGAGAAGAGTGGAGAGATATTACCATAACCCGAAGGAGATAAAAGATGATACTACCAAGACTCATGTATAACGAGGTTCCAAGTTGATGCCAAGCTCACGCCATCCCCAAACTAGGAACAACCCATGTCTCAGAAGTAAAATATATAAGAAATGCTCCTAAAATATCAACAAATATCATGAGAATGAAGCACATAAAACACACGGCCATATAAAACATACCACTAACGCTGGTATACACGAGTGCATCGAGCTATGCAATTAACCTTTGATTCTCTTGCTTTCACACAAGAGCACGAGTTATGTCTCGTGGAGGGTTTCCAGAGATGTTACCTACAAACATCAAGGCCCATCTCAATTGGCCTTACGATCATAAAGCAAAAGACGGAAGATTTGGGGGTTAACCCAAAGAAACCTATTTTCAAATGGTAAAAGTCTCACAAGAATATTAAAGGAAAGAAGTGCAAATGAGACGAAAACCGAAAAGAAGCCATCCCCAAACTTAGTGGATGCACGGTCCACTAAGTAAGCATGAATGCTAGGGCGACGACTAAGAAGTCGTCAAAAGGATCAATATATAAGTGAAGGGAGAGGAGGTCAGTCGAAGGCAAAAAGTCATCCTCAAGCTTAGTGAATAGAATATCCACTAAGTCCCTACACATGCTAGGGAAGACGTCCGGAGTGTCTCAGAAGGGGTCAACAACCAAGTCTGAGATCAAGTGGAAGGTCGAACTAGACTCTAAGGATAAGGCAATAGGCTCGGGGACCAAATCAAGGTTCATGATTTCCGTAGGAAAATAATCCAAAAAGTATCCGCTATCTCTTTAACTACTATGTTATCGATGCCCTTAAAGGCATCGGGAGCCTCAAAGTTGGTTGCAACACCTTCACTTCTACATAATTCATCCAAGTAATCACAAGTGCTAAAAATTGGAAAGTTCAACATCGTGTGATCCCCGAACTTGCTCATAGAGCTATCATCCTGAACATTAAAATCTAGTGTGGTCCTATTATGGTGAGATGACAATGGTCGAGGGAGTGAGCAATGAGGGTCATCGGTCAATTCAATCTCAAATGGTCTATCAGGAGCTTCTTCGACATTTAACTTAAGACTAGAGTTAGGTGTATTACCCTCACCATCATTCATAGTTTCCTCTTGAGTCTGGGGTGCGCAAATCCCTTCCTCCTCGATGATAGGCTCCGACTCAATTCTATCAACAATATTGAGAATCCATTCCGTGATCTCTTTTATATCTCGATTGAATCTAGTTTGATACTCTAAAAATGCTTGGAGAGTATCTTCAGAAGTCTCCTCGTAATAAGGCACATGAGTATAACTAGACAAAGACTCTCGCGGAACACGGATCATGGGACAATACTCGGTCAAATGGTCTAAGCTCGCACAAATAGCACAAACTGAGCTAATGGTCTCCATGGTCCTTTCTTCACTACCTTCATGTAGATACCTAGACTCGACTCCTTGAGTGGAGTCATCGAGTCGGGAATTGTCATCACTAAGTGAACCGTTCATATATGCTTGTCGATAGTCACGAAGACTTCGACGCGGTCGATCAATACTAATATAACTACGGTTATCATCAAATGACAAATCCATACATGAAGGTGTGGTCATTCCGAATTCTTGTCGATAGTCTCGAAGACTCTTACGGGTTTGATTACCCTTATGTTCATAATCCCTAAGACCATATTCATGACGAGTCTGACCGACTCCATACATCCGTCGATATTCACCCATGGTCATCCTAGGTCGGTCAGGCTCAACTCGCCTATTCCTAAAACTAGTAGGAACATTCCTATATAAGTTTGAGCAGTCTTGATGACTTGTAGATGGTCGATTAGTGTTGAAAATTCTTAGGATAACGTCATCCTCATCATCATCAAATGACCAACTTGCCATGATATCACAATATTCAAGGATGCAAACACACAATCACAAAATGGGAACTAACACTTATAAACTAAACAATCACACACAAGTAAAAAAAGGAAGAGAGAGAATGCGATACTATCGAGTGATCCTCTCGTTTCGTTTGCCTCTTTGCTTAACTTCTCGATTCCTTCCTTTTCCTTCGCCTTTATGTCACTTTGACTCTTTTCTTAAAACGGTACCTAAAAAAAAATGAAATTAAGAAAGTACAAAATAAAATAAAGACGTCTAAGAAGCAAATAACACTAAACTAATGTACAAAACAACAATCTATATCCTAACTACTAAACCTATTCCCGTGCGTCCCATGTTGTCGTCCCGAGTAAACTGAGCAGCAGCTCCGCGTTTTGGAGATCCCGAGCAGCAGGTCTAGTAAACCCGAGCTGCTGCAAGCTTTTTGTTGTTCCAGGTGGAACAACTGCAACCGCGGCCTTCCCAAGCCGTGTTGCAGCAGTCCCTACCTGCTGCTCGGTCGGCCAAAGCTAGGTCGGCCTAGTGTAGTGGCCAGCCGAGCTTTGGATGGCTACTCCTTCCCCCTTCTTCTCTCTTTCTTCTCTCTAGCAAACCCTCAAGTAACTCAAACCCTAAATTTTTTATGTAGAACTCTAGCCTTCTTTTCTCTCTCTTGTTTGTTTTGTTCTTGATGAAGAAGATGAAGAATAGTAGCCTAAACTACTAAAACCCGAGACTACTTTGACTTAGTCAATTCATTTATAATTTGTTGACTTTAATCCATAAAGAGAGGGTGCTCATATAATTCTTCCTTGTCATTCTTCTTTGGGTTTTGCTTTAGGCTTGATTTAGAAACCAAGAGGTGCCTGATGAGTCATGAAAAAGCCGCATTTGAATCTCTTAATTTGGGTTAGTTAGTCTATTTCGAGCAGTTACTCTGATGAATTGTGTATTTCTCTTTCCCAGGTGTCTTTTATGGAGTTCAGTGTGAAAAACGGATACAATAGAGAGAGAAAGACGTGTGAGGGGTAATTTGGTCATTTTTTGGTATTGGTGCTCTGGAAATTTTGGCAAATATTGACACTCGGATGAAAATAGAGTTCAAGACGAACCCGTAGGCAAAAGCAGAACTCAAATCGGATTCCGGATGAGAACAAGAGAGTGGGTCAAAGATCGGAGTCAAAATTAGTTGACCAGAGCTTTAAGCAACACGTGGCGGATTCAGGAACAAGGGATGGACGGTAGATGTGCATTCCGGTACACATTCGGGACATATAGGACGTCGCGCGGGACTTTCCCAAGAACGTGATTTGATACTCACGTGTATTTAAGCTTCGGTACCCCTGGACAATATCCGACGAACGAGGTAACTCCCTTGCTGATCTGAAGGATCTCCTTTGGTAAATGCATTGTAATCCGAGAAATCGTGCTACACTGAATCTTAAGATTCTACCAGCCAGTAACGATTAGTCACGCAACAACTACTAATTGACGCCAAGATTTTAGGCAGATCCTCTTTCTCTTTCTCATCTTTATCCTCTCACTTAGGAATATCTCTTTTCCTTCCTATCCATTCTATTAAACAAAGAATCAGAGAGAAAGAGAAAGAGAGAGAGAGATTTCTTTCTCTTTAAGGCAGAGAAGAAAACTGAGATTGAGATTGAAATTGAAATAAAAGAGAGAAAGAAATCTTAAGGGAAGAAGTGATTTTGGGATTATGAAGATATCATCTCTACTTGTTACTCATATGGCTGTGGTTTTTAAAGAGATGGAGGGAGAGAATTTTATGTGACTGAAGAATCAGCAGAATTGTCAATAGAAGGAAAGATGAGCAGATTTCTAGTGAGAGAAAATTGAAGAAGGAAAGAGAGTGATTGAAGAAGGAATCGATTGGGAAAGCAATATCTCTCTGATCTCTTCTCTCTCTATATGGAAGTTTCTACAAAGATCAAAGAGATATTAAGAGGAGATATGACAGCAAGGTTTCTGGTTCAGTTTTTCTTCTTCTCTCTGTATTATAAAACAGTGAAGAAACTGTTGGAATCGGAGCCGATTTTGGATCGGTTAAAGTCGTCAAACTCAGAAACGAAGCACGCCATTGCGTTCGTCTCGTCGAGCTCTTAAGTTTAGACTCAAGAATCACTCAAATCCGATTTCCGGATGAATGAGATATTCAAGTTTAAAGTTTGATCGATTTTTGGTTGATTTAGGGACTAAATCGCAATCAGGAAAAGTTGGTTTGGGGGCTATTTACGCAAAGAGGACACGTCCAGATCAGACGGCCCAAATCCCAGCCGACACGTCTGTTGCTAAAGAAGTGACCCGCCACTTTACTTTCCAACAGATGCGTCCCTAAAACCCAACAGAAGTGTGTCCCTTATGAATGCATCTATTCGAAACCTATTTATAGGACCCAAATCAACTCCAAATTTCAATCCGTTTTTCCCAGAGGGTCAAGCATTGTTAGAAGATCATATTAGAGTATCTAAGAGAAAGATTTTGTAGAGTTTTCAAGGAGTTTCATTAGCAAGAAGTTTGGTCCATTTGCATAAGTCAGAGGTTAGTATACTTTCAAGTTCGACTGCTTTCTGATTCGAAGTACCATTGAATCGAAAGGTTAATCGTTGTATCCTGGGAGACAAACGCCGGTAACTGTTTGGTACTATACAGGGCGTCAATTGTCTTAAGGAAAGAGGAATACCTCGCCTCGATTAAAAAAAAAAAATTCTTCTTCTTCTTATCCTCCGATTTTTCTTTTTCTTTTTAGTCTATCTGATTTCTTAATCGAAGACATTCTGATTTTCCAAATCAGAAGTGTGTTGATTTTTTAAAGTAATAAATCAGTAAACACAAAAGGATACAATTCCTCTTTCCGATCTTAAATCGATAGTGAGATTCGACTACGAATCATCTGTTCTGGATAACAGACATTATCGGTTAGAAATACGAAAGATATTGAGTTGTTCTATTCCTTAGTTTTTCTCCATTAATTTGGAAAGAAAGTGTTTTTGATTGATTTACAAATAAAATCAAAGTAGTAACCAGTTTCACCAGTGATTCGGTTATAGACTCGCTGAGTCAACTCGTTGAATCGGTCCACCGAAACCAACAGAAACATAACCAGGAGCATCTGATCTTTGGGCAATAAAA
Organism: Eschscholzia californica; assembly: GCF_041429995.1. Classification (NCBI taxonomy): domain Eukaryota; kingdom Viridiplantae; phylum Streptophyta; class Magnoliopsida; order Ranunculales; family Papaveraceae; genus Eschscholzia; species Eschscholzia californica. The sequence continues at coordinate 23,986,406 of NW_028238309.1, read as the reverse complement.
TAGGGAGCTTTCTCCTTGAACCATTTTTTGGTCCTCTTAGAGCTTCATTGAACATTTAGAGAGAGAGAGAGAGAGAGAGAGTTTGTTTTTCATCTACTTTTCTGTAATTTTTATTTTGTTCTTTTTGTGAGAGAAAATAACAAATAGAATAGAGAGAGAGAGAGAATTGTAACAGAGAGAAAGAGAAGGTTGTAACAGAGAGTTATATAAAAGAAAGAGTTTTGATTGTGATAATCTTCTATTCACTATTGTCTCTTAATATTTTCGGCTACAGTAGAGAGAGAGTGTTTGAAGAAGAAAGAAACAGTAGAGAAAAAGAGAAAACAGAAAGTTAGAGAGAGAAAAAGAGTTGGGGAAGACGAGAAAATTGCTAGGAAAATGATTTTCCCAGAGAGAAAATGCTTCCGAGAAGATGAGAAAACGGCTCCCTTAGGGCGCGTTTGGTTAAATCAGTGAGAAAAACTTTATCCTTCTTCCATTTTCTCTCTTATATTTCATGTGTAGTTTAATCTTGTTTCATCAGTAGCTAAAACTTTCTGAATAGGGTTTATCATGAAGTTCTAACATATTATTTTTGATGATATTTCTTTCATGTTCTAATATCTTGAAGTGTTTTGATTTTTATAAAAGAATTCTTAGTTTCAATGGACGAATATTTCTTCATTAGCTATACTTTTAGTTTGACACATCATACTTAGGTTAGGTCCTTTGATGGTGTGTGCTTATAGATTGATAGTTAATAGTTGCGAGTTCGATATTTCGATACTTTGAGTTTTCACTTTAGGATTATTCAGCTTTAATTCGAATATTTTGCGGGGTTTGGTACTTTCGGTTACCAAAACTTGAGTGATAAAAAAGATATGAGTGATTGGGTCGTCGTTAATACTTGTTAAGACAGATTTTAAAACCATAGGTCTTCTCCCCCCATTTGATTTCACCTTTTTAATCGTTTTAATATTTTATTTTAAAACCAAAACCAAAACCAAAATCAAAACCAAAAACCGTACTAATTCTAAGTTTTAGAATAAGTTTAACTAGTCTCTGAGGAACGAACCGGTCTTTCCGGAAATATTACAACTTGACACCCGTGCACTTGCGGGTGTAGACCTATTTAAGAAACTTTGTAGGCCCATCAGTGCTTCCATCGTTGTCTCTACATCTTCAAATTGTCACAAAGGACTAAAATACCCTCGGACTTCTTTCTTTCATAACTTCCTCGTCTGAACTCGGAATTGACTTCCGTTTTCACTGCCGGACTCGTCATTGACTCCACTTGTCAATTGATTTGCTTGAAGTCTTTTTTTCTCATTTTTGTCACATGAAATGATAGCGATTAATGCTTCGTTTTATTCCGAATCACACGCTTAACTCCAAAATAGGTACCTAACATGAAAAACACATAAAATATCATTGATAACACTCCAAACGGACTAATAAGTCTAAGTTAGGCTCTCCAAATGTGACATTTTCATGTAACATCAGGTATCATTCAAGTGCCTCATCCATTTTTCTGTCTTCCACCTCACTCATGATGTGTGTTCTGTATTTATATGCATAAAATTAAGGGTTCATGGGTATATAGACCAAAATAATGTTGAAAAAGGGTATAGGGTCCAATCTTCCCAAATAATGGGTTTTTAGTCCTTTTGCTCTTGGGACTAAAAATCCTTAGTATATTAGACAAAATACCTTCCATGTCCCTAAACAAATTTCGCGGGATTTTTTAAAGTGGGGCCAGACCGAAATTCAATCGGCATATTGTAACGTGATTTAGGGTTTAAAAAAGGGAAAAAAAATGATATAATTTAAACAAGATTTTCTCTCTCATCTATCATCTATTTTGAAACCGCATCAAAACCTTTCCTAAACAGATATTTCCAAATAAATTTTCTCTCTCTTCTTTACAGATTTAGAAACCAAATCAGTTTTCTCTCTCTTACTATGTAATTTTTTTTTATTCAAATAAATTTTCTCTAACTTATTAACTTAACTTTCAGATTTGGAAAGAGTATATTTTCTGGGATTAATATACAATACGTATATATCACTTTCTCTCGCTTAACTTTCAGATTTGGAAAGAGTATATTTTTCTGGGATCAATTTAGCGTGATTTGGGGGTTAATATACATAACGTATATATCACTTTCTCTCATTTAATTTTCGTTTTTACTTAAAAATAACCAAACATCCTTTACAAATTATGAAACATGTTCATAAATTATGTACAATTTACGAACATTACAGCAGCATTTGTTTTCGTTTTTACTCATACATAACCACACAGCAAATACAAATTATGAAACAAGTTCGTAAATTATGTGTTATTTATTACGAGGAAACCATCATTTGTCATGTATACAACGTAATTTATCCAATATTTCACATTATTTATGCCAGAACTTTATTTTTTTTTACATAGGTACTGCAGTATCTTCTCAACTATCTGAGTCATTCAACAAACAACAGTTACACGCTTTAAATCATTCTTGACAAAGGGACTGAATCTTCTCTGATGGAAATCTAAACAACGGACCAACTTCAGTAAATATTTTATCCCAACCATCAGATTTTAGTTTCGCAGTCTTACTTAGGTTGCATGCTTATGTAGGAAATTCCACCAGTAACAGCAAAACTACAGAAAGAAAAACATATACATCAGTCAACAAAACATATAATTTACCAGAAACGACATGTATAATACAGTAAATTATGTATAATGTTTTATAAAATTCATCATGTGTTGGAGACAACAGAACTTTAGTTTGAATAACAAAGCTACTATTATGTAAAAAAAATATATTTAAAGTGCAATAAATTACATATAATTTTTGGAACATTACATTCTGTTACAAAAAAAAAGTACGCAATGTTCTCTGGATCAGAAATGGTATCGTTACCAGATCAGATATAAAAAAAAATGTTCTAAACATCAAAATCTGTAACCTAAATCTAATGAAGAATAAAATAATACATGGATACAAACATAACATAATCGAAGATAATGAATTAGTAAACAAGGATTTAACATTAACATTATAGATCGGTTATGAAGATCTTAGAGAAAGAAAATCATGAATAATGATGAATATTTGAGAAGATGATACAGAGATGAAATCTATTATAATGAAAATCATAAATATCTTTAAAGATGATGATGAAAAACATTAGAAAGAAAGATTAAACTTGTTACATTAACTTCATAAGCAACTGTAGATCTTAACAAAGGTACGAACCTGAATCTTTTCGATGGAAATCGAAATCAACAATGGAGTTTTCAGCTGGTTTATTGGATTGGAATGAGATCTGAAGCTTCTTCAAAAAGATAATGAATATAGGTTTCGATTTTAGGAAGAGAAAAAATTATGGTTTCCGATTTTGATTAGAAATGAAGATAATGGTTTTGGTTATTAAGATCGTGATTGGAGAGAGAAAGAGGGAGATAAAATGGAAACCGAATATTGGTGGATTTGATTAAAAACGGAAGTTTTTCATTATATGTAAGGTTAGATTAGTTATTATGAAATTATAAGCATCCTAGAAATTTGGGTTTTTCTCTCGAGATGGATACAAATGGTCTAGATATCTATTTGTTTTAATATTTTGGTTTATAAAACCATTTGAAGTTTAGAGTGGATTAAATGTGTTATTAGGGGTAGACCTTTGGGTTATAAGCCCAAAAGTTATAAAATTAATTCGAATTAAAAAAACGATATTGTATAAAAATTCAAGAGTTTACATTGTCATTTAGTTTTACATGAAACAATTGTGTTCATGTAACATACCGGGGAGGATGAAAAAGTTCATACTAATTAAACATTTAATATTATATCTTTTTTATGTAGGCAAATTAATAAAATGTTCAAAACGTTCACACTAGTTTAACGTACAATGCATTCTCCATGAGAAATCATAAAATTTCATTTGAAATGCGAATAGAGTAAAGAAGTATTTAAAGACACCAGAATGAGATCGGAAGATAGAAAAGCCAAAGATGGATAAATACAATTTAGACTCTTATCAATAAAAAAACATTTGAGGTGTTGAAGAAAACTGTAAACACTAATAAAAGTGATGTGAATAGAAAAAAACTATACAAGGCAGACTATAAGCACGCAGATAATTAGAAATGGGGTATCCAAGCAAGTGGTTTACCTTTGAGTTACTCCATAACTGTGGAAAACAAGGAAAATAAAAACAGTTAATACTGGATACTTATCGTTTTCACTTGGATTTGAGAGTGACATCTCTCAATCTCTTTCCATTATATAATTAGGAGAAAACTCACTGCAAGAGCAACAAAAAGAGCAGACGACTTCATTAATCAAATGCGACAATTTGTTTATAGTATAGAAAAATGATCAGAAATTAGAGGGTTAAGAGAATATCGGCCAAAACTAAGGTGAACATCACTTTCATCTTTTTTTTCATCCTTTTAGCTTTTGATTTTCTCTTTCATTAAAGTTGTAAAAGTAGCAAATGAATTGTAGGAAATTGTTGAGCCGATGCAACTAATTTTGAGAGAATGTAAAAAAAAATGGTATTCACTCGTAGTATATAAGGAATTCAATATGATTCGATCAATTGTTATAAAATTTATTCTAGTTGCAATTTGTTGCCGATGTGATCAGTTGGCCGATCGATGGCTGACAATTGGTGCTAGAAAAATATAATCTTTTCTTTTCCCTCCTCTCTTGCCTTTCCACAATTGAAATAAAAAAAATTGGAATAGTTGAGACAGAGAGACAAGACACAAGTTGATGTTAATTGAATGGAGAATTGAGAATAGATAACGAAAAAAAATACCAAAAACATAATAGAATGAGTGTAGTTGGAGCCAAATGAAAAACCTTATGCTCTTTCTGTCCAACTGAAAATCAAGTTGCCTACCTACCGGCACACTCGAAAGTTACCAAAAACATTGATGTACCACTTGAATTCTGTGTTGCTTCGAATCTAATAGTAAGTCAGTTGACAATTGAGAAAAACAACACATTTTTTGGTATTGAACATTAATAATATTTAAACAAAGCCTACTTCCATAAAAAAAAAAAGGGAAGCCTAGTACCCAAATATCCATAAAGATAAAATCAATGACTTGCACTTTCTTGCAGTTTGTTCAGTTTATTGTATTTTCTTTATTTTGTGTCTAGCATTTTTGTAATATCTAGGGGTTTCTTTTCATTGTTTATTTAACATATAAACTTATTCTCGAAATTAACCTTTTACCGTTTCTTTATGTTAAAATCATCATGTTAGGGGGCTTGTCCAACCCACCAGATTTTAATGGGCCGACAGGCAAAGGCCACCTCGAGTTTCGAGCAATTTGCTAGCGCATCAAATGAACTTCAAACAATTCGCTAGCCCATTGAACATAAGCATTTTGGGACAGGTTTCAAGCACTCTGTTCTATTCCATCCCTTAGGTAGGAGTCCAGGTTTCTTGTCGTTTGGTCGGTTAATTGTGTTTTCTGTATTTTTTGTCTAGCATTTTTGTAATATCTAGGGCTCTCTCCTCATTGTTTATCTAACATACAAACTTATTCTTGAAATTAACTTTTTATCGTTTCTTTATGTTAAATTCATCATGTTAGGAGGCCTGGCCAGCCCGCCAGATTTTAACGGGCCGGCAGGCAAAGCCCATCTCGCTAACCCATTGAACACAAGCATTATGGGCCAGATTTCAAGACTCTGTTCCATTCCATCCTTAGGTAGGAATGCACTTTTCTTTTTCTATTGGTCAAGTGGCTTTCTAGCTATCTATACGCCATCACTGAGCAAATTAACTGCCCATCACTACAGTTTGTCAGGGCATGTTTTTTGGTCGAAATTTTAAGTGTGGAGCCTGTTGACTCGTTTGTATAGTTACACTCTCACATAGAGTGCAGATGAGAAAATTGGGGTGAGAGGGTCCACGCCAACCCCCCAACCCTACCCTCATGCGAAAATGTAAGTGTACATACGAGTCAGGTGTCTACATATAACATCTCCGTTTCGTGGTGGGTTGGTTGAGCTGGAAGGAGTAAATTAATTGGTCATGAGCTCGGCTTTTTCTATATGCAAATTAGGTTGTTTTGTGATTGTACTTTTTCTTTATTTTTCTATAGGAAAACCATTCATAAAACAAAAAGTTTACATTGCATTCTTCAAACTATGAATTTATATCTTTGCTAAAGTTTGGAAATTTATTATTGTATTTTATTTACATAAAACTAACCAACTCTCCATCAAAATATTACAAAAGTTCAAGAGTTTAACTTGTAGTTTAATTTTTCTATGGAACAATTTTGTTCAGATAAACAAGTGTTGGGCAGTTTTGTAGACACATCCCACAGGTGTTATAGGCACCTCCCAAAGGTGTTATAGGCACCTCCTTCTTTCACAAATTCTCTCTTAAAATTTTCCTTGAGGGAAGCGCTTATAACACTTATAGGAGTCGCTTTTAAATCTTCCCAAAGGAGTATGGTTCTTAGTATAAACTAGTAGAATTGGATGCCTGTTATGAGTTATCCAATATGAGATCCTATAAAGACTTGCCAGAAAGGGGACTCATCAGGAGGATGAGAAAGTTCATACTAATTAAACATTTAATATTTTTCTTTTTCATGCAGTATACTAATAAAATGTTCACACCAATTTAATGTACAATACATTCTCAATCATAAAATTTCATTTGACATTAGATTAGAATGACATCAAAAAAAAAAAAATTAATGATTCTATTTTACTTTGTTCTTCCAAATGTTAGATATAAAGACATCATGAGATAGAAAGATACTTTCAACAAAAAAAAAAAAAAGATAGAAAGATAAAGAAAAAAATGGATAATTCCAATTTAGAAATATATCAAATAGATAACACTTAAGATGTTGAAGCAAACTGTAAGAATGCTTCTATAGTCACCAAGTGAAACTGTTGTAAGCGGACGACCTTCTCATTGCTAATTTCAGCTCTATTTTCTTCTAAAACAAAGGTTTTATTTGTTCTAAAACAAAATCGTACATAAGAGTGCACTACTGCTGACAACCTACGACAAACAATAACACCCACACCTACGAGAAGGAACTTCAATTTCAAATTACTTAGAGGAATCGTAAAAAGAAAGGAATCGATACAAGTAATTAATTGATAAATAGGGGTCTAAAATTACTTACAGAGAAATCAAATAGATATACTTACTATTTAGGAGAAATTATCTCAAGTTGAGTGAAAATCCAACATCATGAAAACCTAAAACATCATTGAAGAATTTAAGAAAAACTCAAATCCTCATCTGCCCTAAAGGTAAATCAAGTGAAAAATGATCAGATTCTTTCTCAACAGTCTAAATCATACATTCATTAGTTAGTAAAGGAACCCCATTAAACAAAACCCCCAACATTAGAAAAGCTCTGATTTTAATTATTGATTTGATAGTTTATGTCTTGCCAACTGGGCAATGTAACGTGGGCATTAGAGAGAAGTTAGTGTTTGAATTGATAATCCATTTGGTTCGAATAAGACGTTATTTTTGAAGTTTGAGTTTAAATATGGTGACATGGAAACATGTGGAATATTTACGAAAAGTTCCACATCCGTTATCATACTAGAGTATGAATTAAACAATGGTCCAAGGCAAACCGCGTGCACATATGATCGTCGCTAGGAGCGCAGGAGCCTTTATTTTTGTTTCATACAAGAGATAATCCGACGGACAAGATTAAATTTATATCTGACCGTTGTAATCAACTATAATCCAACAAACAAGATTAAACCCGTGGATCGGTACCTCATCGACTCCTCCCTTCAAAACATTGTGATTGTTCCCTGCAAATGTGACTGTTTGTCAACATTCACCTCCCACCAATAAATAATCCATGAAATCAGACTTCTAAAACTACTTCGAATTAACAGAGTTTAAAGCTTTAAGAGTTCTTCAATACTTACTAGCATTTGAAAGATTTTCATATCCAAGTACCTCCGATCCGAAAAAGTAATCTGTTGTATCCTGGGATCTGTTGTATCCTGAGAGACAAATTGCCTATGTTGTTGGTACAATAAACCGGGGAAATTTTTGTCTTAAGGAAAGCGATCACTCGCCTTGGTTCCAATTAAATAGTTTTTGTTCTTTATCCTCGTTTATTATTCTATCATTTGAAATACAACTCGTATCTGGAACTTAAAACAGAGTACGAACAATCTGTTTTTTGTTAAGGATGTTTTTATTTAAAATCCAACTTATTTATCTCTGATTAGTTTCAGAATGAAATTATCGTTGTTGAAAAAACAGTACGATAAAACAGTATACCACAAACAACATTTTGGGCGTCAGGTGCTTACAGATTTGCCGACGCCCATAGATAAACAGATTGTTGGGGCGATGCTTATAGAGCCGCCTGCTAACAGTAGTTTGTCCCGGTGCCTTTTAAAATGCCCTGCTGTAAATACTAATATAGGCTTTAAAAAAGATAAACTATACCAGTTGGCTCATGAGCCCGCGTATTACTAGATAGTAGAAGAACAAGAACGCGCGAGTTTGTTACCATTGTGTCTATAACATGATTAGGAAGTCATATCTATCTCTTTCGCTAATATAGTTAGGTGGAAATTCATCATACACGACAATTTGTTTATAAGAAACAAAAATTGTACAAAACTAAGAGCATCTCTAATGCAAAACTCAATCTTATAAATCGTGGATCTAGAACTTCGAGGAAGTTTCTTCATAAAGCCTCCACGACTCTCACTCTATCCCCATCTCTGTGTCTTTCCTCTCACATTTCCGACGAAGGAAGTGTTTCATTTTGCCAAAACCCCCTTCATCTTAGACGAAGGAAAATGATTTCGCTTGAAACTTTAAAACCACAAGGGTGTGAAACTCTTGAGCCCATGAAACCTCTTCCCTTCACCTTCATCTCAGACGTTAGGGATTCTGGTGAATAAGAACCCTTCTTTTTGCAAGAGTAATGAGAAGAAAGAGTGACAATGGTGGCGGGCATCCAAGATTTTTTTCAACCAAAATATTGGATTCACCTAAACAAAACGTTATTATCCAAAGTCGCATTTTAAATTTATCTTCTTTTGATCTTTTTGAAAAAAAAAATTTGCAAGGCTAGTAGGGGCATCCGAATTTTAAAAATTTGTGTTCGGGAATCAAAAGCTTAATGAAACTTTTATTTGGGTCACACGTTTTTTCTGACTAACAAAAATTTAGAACCCGCGATCAAGGATTTCAGAGCCCTCGAGTACTTTAAACCTTCAAGCGAAATAATTTATGAGATTTTCACGTAAAACACTTTCCACTCGTTTGATTCGAAGAGGGTTTCATTTGTCAGTTTATGTAAATATTATTTATTTTGTTTGGTTAAAAAATGTGACATTTGTGTTTTCTTATGTTAAAAGGCAAGACTTTTGTATTTTTTTTTGTCAAAAATCAAAATCCAATATTTGTTGCAGCCCTTTTGCAAACGGTTGCAAACTTCTTGCAAGCCATTACACCCTTCTTTTATCGTTTTTTACAAAACAATCGTTCATATATCAAAAGTGTCACAATGTTTATCATTTAGTTTTCAACAACAAAAGAAAGTTATTAAGTTTGACATGGCACTATTGATCTAAAGTGAGTAAATATACAAAACTGGAATTTATATTTCTCTAAAGTTTGATAACGTTTAATTTACACAAAACTAACAAACTAGAGCCAAGCTTTTACAAAATTTTAACTTGTAATTTAGTTGGATTAATACTATTTTGGTTTTCCATTTGTGACAGATTAGCTGTTTGAGCATCTGTAAATGTCTAGTAGGTCGGTTTATTTCTAAAACCTCACCTTTTTCGTGTTCATATCAAATGTATCCTTGTGGTCTGTTGCAATTTTGATGTCTTTTTTATTTATAAACCTCAACCATTTTTTTGTCCTCCACATCACCCTCTCGTTTGGATGTATGGTATCCGCATAAACAAACAAATTCAGACCGAAAAAACTCGGGTTTTACCAAAGTTGAGGGTGTCCCTTGTAGTTTAATTTTGTACGAAACAATTGTGTTTATGTAAAAAAAAAAAAAGATTAATTCTGTCTTGGCCCCCAATTTGTGACCAACTAGCTGTTTTGGCTCTCATAAGTGTCAGACAGTTCGTTTTGACCCCTATTGTTTCGGCAGTTCGTTTTGGCCCCTATTTTTATCAAACATACCCATTTTTCCCCTGTAGGTTTTTTTTTTAATTCTTGTGAACAATTTTTCTTTTCTTCAAATTATTATTTTTTTTTTTTGAATATCTTCATTTTCTTCTTATCTCTCTATTTTTTTCAATTCCTCTCTGACTTTCTCTCCCTTCTCTCTATTTCTCTTCCCTCTCTACCACAGTGCCACCATAATCTCTCCGTCATATCATCTCTATCTCCTAATTCTTATTCCAAATAAATCCCAAACCAAAATAAAAAAAATTTATATCCTAATAATTGTTACAAAAATAGGGAAGGAGGAAGATATAAATCTGAGAGAAAAGGAAGTTCAGAAGCACAACTTCTACCGTGGCATTGTAAACTTATTACAAAACTAGTTGTCCCACCGACATTATTTACCCTAAGCAGGATAACGATTCACACAAACCTACACAGATAAAAACACAACAAGCTTCTTAAAGGAACTGAACAACACGAGTGAAATTGGGATCCTTCAAATCAAAGTTTGGAAAGATGCCCATTCCAATTCCAATGGATTTTGATGCTTGATTTATGCCATAATGGTTAATTTTAACCTGATCACAAAAGGTATTGATTTACAACCCTACAACAATTAATTTGAACTTGCTTACAAAACTATGAAGAAAGCCCTAATTTGCAGGCTGCCATGGAACTCTAGGTAGATCCAAAACCCCCAGTTTGAAAACCCCAAATTTGAGTGCCAATACATAAATCACTTTCACCACAACTACCAAGAACCATGGTTTCAACTCTTGTTGCAAATAACTATTGGGACCATAACCCTCAAAAATTAAAAACACTAAGTGGTGGTGATATGGTGATGGTGATAGTGGTGGTAAAGATTTCTTCCAACTTTGTATTCCAACCGATTTACATGTTTAAAATCTGAGTTGTCATGACCTGGTGATGGTGGTGGGTGGGTAAAGATGGTGGTAGTAGTGGTGGTGGTAGAGAGGGAATAGAGAGAAAGTGAGAGGGAAGAGAAAGAGAACGCTGAAGAGAGATAAAGTGGGAAGAGAGAAATTAAAGAAATAAACTAATAAAGTATTTCACCAAAAAACTAATAAAGTAGTTAAAAGAAAAGGAATAAAATCTCTAAAATAATAAAAAGAAGCATAAATGAATTTAGAAAAATGCCACAAGGGCAAAATAGGTATATTTGATAAAAATAGGAGGCCAAAACGAACTGCCGGACACAATAGGGGGCCAAAACGAACTGTCGGAGACTTATGGGGGCCAAAACGGTCAGTTGGTTGCAAATTGAGACCAAAACGGAATTAACCCAAAAAAAAAATTGATTTTTAGTATAAACAAGCATTAGATACACTCCTCTGAACTTAACCTATAGCCCGTCCTATTAAGACTTGCCTGAAGGATGGCTGAGGAGGATGAGATTGTTCACACTAATTAAACATTCGATATTTTTTTTTCATGTATGTAAATTAATAAAATATTCACAATAATTTAATGCAGCACACATTCCCCATGAGAAACCATAATTTTCATTTGACATATGATTATATTGAAATAAAAATTTCATTTTCTTTTATTCTTTACGATGTTATATACAAAGACACTACATGAGAACCAACAATAGAAAAAAAAAACTAAAAAAAGAAGTAGAACATAAATTCAAGTTAGAAACATATTAGTGAGAAAACACTTTTTGAGATGTTGAAGAAAACTGTAAACACAAATAAAAAATATAGTAAGTTGTATAAGTCTGCCCATGAGTCCAAGGATAATTGGAAGTACGTTACCATTATGTTATGGTATAACTAAGAAGCAAAAAGAAAATAAACACCAATGTCAAACACTTCCTATATGTATTTCTCTAGATCATGTAATTGGGAGAAAATTCAATACTTCCAATGTGTATTGACTGATTAAGTAATTTGAATAAAATTATTCACAATATAAGAATAAAAATGAACCTAGATTGAGAAAAGGGTGCGGAGACTAGTTTCTTTTTTTAATATGGGATTATCTATTCTAAGAATAATAGCAAATGTGTTTGGTTACAGGATTCCTATCAAATGTGGATTTGGTAGGAAACAAGAATCTTTAGTTTATTTGGCTATCAAGAATCCTATGACTCTTGAATCCTAATGATCCCAATTCCAAAATTTGTATTGGACTAAAATCTCATCCTACCCCCTAGAATTTGCTAGGATTTCGGATTAATTTATCTAGATTTCAAAACATAAAATCCACAAGATAATTATTTAAAGAATTTGTTTTTGAAGTGTTTTTTTCCGAAACTCATTTTTTTTCTTCAAAAAACCGTTTGTTTCCAAAATTCAATTTTTTTCCCCGAAAATCGATTCTTTCCCAAACAAATTTTTTGCTGAAAATTGACTTTTTCCTTGAAATTTGTTTTCCTTCAAACCCGTTTTTCTTTACCGAAATTTATTTTTTCTCGACAACCATTTTTTTTATGACTGAAATTTCCTGAGCACTTTTTTGCTTTGTGAAGACCGGTATTCGGTGAATTATTTTTTTTGGAAAAAACGATTTTCGTGAAATTTTTTTTTATGAAATCTCGGTTACCGAAAAAAATGGTCTTCAAAAAAAATTTATTTTGGGAAAAAATTTCGAGAAAAAAACGTGTTTCGAGAATAAGGTTTTCTCAACATTTATTTAAAAAATCGTTTAAAAATACTCAAATAATTATAAATCATAGGATTCTTATTAGTAGCCAAACAAACCAAAAGAGTACTGCTTGAATTCATTAATCCACAAGACTCATGATTCCGCCATCCAAATGCACCAATATGAAATTGTTGAAAGCATGTAACCTTCCAAACAATAATAATTATTATTAAGTTGCTTCTTTAAATAATGTCAAAAAAAATAATATTCACTAATAATCATGCATTTCTTTACTCGAAATAATTTTAATTTTTAATCGTTAGCGAGCCTCGAACCATTGACCTCTAATGTGAATACTAAATCTCTTACCATTCCAACCAAGAGATGTAGCACTCCTCAAAATAAGTTGTTTTGATAAATTTAATTAAGGATTTTTGAGTGAAAGGTCCAATTTTTTTGGGGGTAAAACCAAAATAAATCCAACCTTGCCAAAAAATGAGTTTCCAGTCTAAATGTCAGGACAACTCATTGTTTCCTGATTTTTTTTATCCCCCTCTTGCCCTTGGACGGGACATGCTGACGTTTCCTGACAAAAAAAAACTGGATGGTAAATAAAATAATTTCCCGTACACAAAAAAATTCAAAAATTCAAACGAAATTTCAAATTCCAGCCCAGCAAACCATCTCTTCCCAGTAAATAAAATAATTTCCCGTACACAAGAAAATTCCAATTTTTTTGAAAATTTGAAATTTTCAAACGAAATTTCAAATTTTCGGTACAAAAGTGTCTAGTACAGAAGAAAATTTTCGGTAAATAAAATAATTTCCCGGTCACAGCAAAATTTTTCCCGGTACAAAATTGTCTTGTACAAAAGAAAATTTCCAGTAAATAAAATAATTTCCCGGTGCGTCAGACAATTTTTCAAAAAAATTTCGTTTCCCGGGAATTTTTCGGTGCCAATTCCGTAAATTTCTGAACAGTACAGATTCTGATGGATGGGTTGTCAGATTCTTTTTCAGAAAAAAAAAATCGTTTCCCGAGAAAATTTCGATGCCAATTTTGTAATTTTTGATGGCATGAACCGTAAATACTTTGTTTCCAAAGGGCCATTTCGTCATTTTTTTTCCCAACCTGACTTTTTGGACCTGCCTTTCATTTTTTGACTACTTAGGATGGGAACCCTATTTCTTCCCTCATTTTGGATGGTTAACCCAATCCCTCTTTAATTAATCCACTAACATACTTGACCTCGCATTAGTGTAGGATTTTGCATAAGTTAACAGCCGAATTTTGTATAGAAAATGTAGATTTCTTTCCCAAAATGAGGGAAACCTATTTCTTCCCTCATTTTGGATGGTTAACCCAATCCCTCTTTAATTAATCCACTAGCATACTTCCCTCATTTTGGATGGTTAACCCAATCCCTCTTTAATTATCCACTAGCATACTTGACCTCGCATTAGTGTAGGATTTTGCAAAAGTTAACAGCCGAATATTGTATAGAAAATGTAGATTTCTTTCCCGGAGAGCAGATGAACTTTACAAATCTAAGAATGATGCCAGATCATGGGCGGGCCCACATAGAGGCCCGTGGGGCATAGGCCCCCGCAACTCTATTGTGTGTGATTTGTACTATGTTGCACTAGCCACGTTATGTATTTTTTTCTGTTTCAATAACAAAATATTTTCCTAGCTTAGATGGTGAAAGACTTAGACTATTTGAGTTACATAAATGTCACAGGATTGAATCTCATACACAACCATTTTTCCTAGAATTTTTACCACTTAACGTTAAATGAAAGACTTTTTGGTTTGAACTGATTTCTTATACAAAAATTCCTTATGAAGACCATGGTGGGCTTAATTTGGTTCTTACTAATTGGGCTAATTCATATTTGACCTCCTCAAAATGAACGATTTATTAAAATAGTCTAGTAGAGATGATAAATTTTCCAACTAACCTCAAACATTTTAACCTTGTCGGATTTTTCTCTTTTTTGTTCCCTTACGATCACTTCCTATTCATCGTCTCCTTCGTCGTTTTATCTTAGTCTTCACCATTATATCTTCATCTCTCTTTCATTTTCTTTGTTTTTTGTTTTAATATTTCTTGCAGAAAGATCCCCCAACCATATTAGTGAGAAAATTAAAGATATAGTTTGTTATACGTCAAAAATACCATGGAATATCTTAACTATAACTACAATTTTATTGATAATGTGCTTTTCGATTCTTATCATCGTATATTATGGAATTAGTTCATTGACATTGACTAAAAAGTGCCCCCACACATAAAAATTTCTGGCTTCGCCGCTGTGCCAGATAAGGGTCACTCTGGTCATTCTAATTCCACACTATCCCTTATCAGTCGATGATCCTTAGTTGGAGTGGTTACCAAGTTAGTTTCCACCCACTATGTGTTGGATTCGAGACAAAAATACTATATTTCATTTGCGAAAAGAAGAAATCCTCTTATCATATCTCTCCATGTCAAAATCATTAAACTGTTGTATACAGAGATGTTTCCTGTGTGTTGTAAATATTGGACGGGTAAATAATGAATACAGAGCAAACATTCTTCTATATGGACATGTATACATGAACATCAGGACTAGAGAAAACAGGTACGATAACTAGTTCTCATGTTTAATCGGTGTAAAAGAGAAATAACACGATTAAAAGATAGTGTACAAGATAGTTAATGATATTACCCTAGATAGAATCATGCCACTGTTTGAGTTTCATTTTCTAGATTTTAGTCAATGCACGAAGGGGAAGCATGCAATCCCCATCGTGTATGTTGGGAAACTAGGTGCGACGGTAGAAGTTTTCCCTACTTGTGTTAGTTTGTGGAAAAAATATGTAGAATAGTGGTAGCAACAAACGAAAACATAAAGTAAATAAGACAACGATTTTAACGTGGAATACCTCCTCAATATGAAAAGTAAAAATCACGAGACAAGTAGTCCACTCCAAATCCACCATAATAAGAAATTGAGGAACAAACTACGTTCTCCTTGTTCCAATAAAACAAATCCAGAGACTCGTACTCTAAAAGAATCAATTTCAAAAACGAAAAAAACTTCACAAGAAAGATTAAAACAACCCAGAAATTTGCAGTCCAAACGACCCTAAATTCACTAGGATTCTGTCCACCAAATACCAGTCCAGCCGTCCAAACGCTAGATAAATAATTCAGGAATACCTCTGCAAAATTTAGCTCAATTGGAAAAGATCTTATCTTCGGATTTCCTGAACACTGAAAGTTGTAAGTGCTAAAAACTCAACCCTATCGCAGACCTCCGCTTGGCATACCTCTTTTCCTCTCCTCTTATGTGTTTGTAATTGTGTTTTTTCACACTTCTAAATTAGATGAAGGATAATACATATATTTACTCCCCCTTAAACTTAATCTCATCGACCTATAGAAAACAAACTTGAGTCCAGTTTTAGTTTTTATAACCAAATCAAACTAGGTTTTCCCACTAGGAGGAAACCCCAACACTTCCAACATAATATAACCACATTCGATCGTTTAGACTAAATAATGTAAAACATATCCAATCATAAAAATCGTAAATTCTAAGAAAAAATATTTAACTTCTAATTTGTTCTTTGTTTTACGTTAAAATTGATGTTTTCGAGTGTAACCAATTTGATAGTGACCTCTTGATATATGTTGTTTTTTTTATTAATTATAACTTGTATACATTCAAAACATACAAAAAAAAAAATTAGAATTATGAATCAAACGAAAAATTAAAAAGTTAAATTGAACTTGCTAATGAGATTAAAAAATTCTTAGAAAGACCGAAATTAGAGTGTTATGTCAGCCGGGAAACTACAAACTAGATACAAAAATTCATGGGAAGACCGAAGTTGGAGTGTTATGTTTGGCGTAGTGATATAAGAGTCAGAAAAAAAATTAATAAGTGCAAAGCTATTTTCGTAATACAGAATTAAGGATTCACTAATATCTAACCAAAAAAAAGTATCACTAATTAGACATTAGGGATGAGTCGCTAAATTCCAAACGATAAACCCTTCTATCAATTTTTGTAGAAGAAGAAACCGGAGAAGAAAAATATAGAGATGTACTTATTATCACTTTCTGCATCTCTGCGCAGATGTAAAAGCATTGTGCTGTGGATGTCCCGTAAAACTCGTCCACGACAATATAATGTACATTGACCTAGTTGTGTTCGACACAATAACAAAATCCTGTTCTTCTAGGTGGTTGATTCAGCTACGACGAGGTTAGATAACTTATCACGGGCTCCCTACTCTCTTTCTATAGGCCAAATAGCTCTTTTTTAATTGTACTTTTTCTTTTTTAAAAAGAATATTCATAAATCAAAAGAGTTGGGACATTCGTCATTAGTTTGATACAACACTATTATGTTAAAGTGAACAAATACACAAACCTAGAATACAAATCCTCTCTAAAGTTGGAAGATTTTTAATCTGCACAGAAGTAGCAAACTTAAAGCCAAGAGTTTAACACGTAATTTGGTTTTGTAATTGTGTTTTTGCCGGTCGGCGACTCTCTGTCGGCAACAAAGGAGGGTGTGTTGGATAAAAAAATTATTTTACACCTTCCAGAATTTTTCACCCCACATAGTTTTCTTATTTCTCTAAGTCACCCACCTTTTCTAATATCAAGATACCCAAGCCACGTGATTAATAGTAAATAAGAAAAAGATAAAGAAAATTCAGATGAGCCAGACTAACCCGTCGGTTCAAAATCAAACCCAGACCAAGCCCAGAATATAACACGAACTGCCCTGACCGGCTGACCGTCATCTGTATGTGTTGGGTCAAATCCATGCAGATCGATAAACAACACTACAAACAATCATTCATAAATCAAAAGAGTAATGATATTTATCATCTAATTTGAAATTGCATTATTCTACCCAAGGGAGGAAATACATGAAACTCTATATCTTTTCTAAAGTTCGAGGATATTTGATTTGCACTAAAGTAGCAAACTTAAAGCCAAGAGTTTAACTTCTAATTTGGTTTTGAATCAATTTACTTTTGGTTCTCAATTTGTGACCAATTTTTTTTGTTTTCAAGCAGTTCGTTTTGGCCTAATCTTTTTTGTTTTTCTTTTTTCAAAAGTGGCTAGCATTTTTTTTTGGGAGAATTTGACATACACCCCCACTATTATATGAATATTAGGACTACACCCCCACTTTTTCAAAACTTTTGATATACACCCCCACTTGGACGGAAACCGTCAACTCAGAGTTAAGTTGGGTGTGTGCGAAACACACGCGCCAACCATGACAATTTTACCCTTTTGTAGTTGTTGAAAAATTTTGAGCGATTTTGACATACACCCCCACTATTATATGAATTTTTGAACTACACCCCCATTTTTTTGAAAAAACAAAATTTTTCAATTTGCCCTCCAACGATCATCTTTTACCTTTTGTCTTATAAATTTATTTATCTTAGACAAGCTAAAAGGTCAAAGCGAAAGAACTATTTTGTTTTTTCAAAAACAAATAAGATAAATAAGTTCCTCCCATATAAGATAAATAGTTCTTTCGCTTTGATCTTTTAGCTTGTCTAAGATAAATAAGTTTATAAGAAAAGAGGTAAAAGATGATCGTTGGAGGGCAAATTGAAAAATTTTGTTTTTTCAAAAAATGGGGGTGTAGTCCAAAAATTCATATAATAGTGGGGGTGTAAGTCAAAATCGCTCAAAATATTTCAACAACTACAAAAGGGTAAAATCGTCATGGTTGGCGCGTGTGTTTCACACACACCCAACTTAACTCTGAGTTGACGGTTTCCGTCCAGGTGGGGGTGTATATCAAAAGTTTTCAAAAAGTGGGGGTGTAGTCCTAATATTCATATAATAGTGGGGGTGTATGTCAAATTCTCCCTTTTTTTTTCATTTACCCACTTGTCCATGGTCTGTCTATCAGCTTCTCACTCGAATGTATGGAGTATGTATTTATCTGCTTAAAACTAGTAAACTCAAGGCCAAAAGATGCAAGCTTTTGCAAAAGTTCTAGAGTTTGGCTTGTAGTTAAAAATTTTTTTGTAAGAAGCAATTTTGTTCATGGAAAAAGGAGTTTGTTTTTAATATAGACTAGTAGAGTTTGATTTCCTGCTCTTAACTAAACTAGTTGAGATTGGTTTTCAAGATTTGCTGGAAGGATGACTCAGTGACGAGGATGAAAATGTTCATACTAATTAAACATTTAATGGAGTATTATTTTATTTTCATGTAGGTAAATTAATAAAATGTTCAAAATATTCCCACTAATTTAATGTAGAGTACATTCTGCATGAGAAATCACAAAATTTCATTTCACAAATCATTATTGTGACAATAATTAATACTTCCATTTATTCTATTCTTCTAAAACTTAGATATAAAGACAATAGATTACACCCTAGATAGAAAACAAAAAAAATAAAAGGATATATACAATTTAGAAACATATTGATGAGAAAACACTAGAGATGTTGGAGGAAAATGTAAACAATAATAAAAGTTATACTGATGGAGATAGACTACACAACTCATCTTACGTGCCCGCAAACTACCCAGTATGAGGCGAAATTGATGCGCAATTATGTTACTCTACTAAGTTGTAGTATAACTAGGAATCAAAAGATAAAACAAACAATATTAAACTTATGAAAATGACAAGATTGTCTCATGTCGGGTTTTTATTATATAACTAGGAGAAAATTAGTCTGGTAGGATAACTTGTTTATCAGTAAGATAGAATTATAACACCTACACTCTGTTTCCGTTTACTCGGTTAATTGTTTTTCTCTATTTGTTGTGTAACATTATAATAATATCTTGGGTTTCTGCCCATTTTGTATCAGTGAGATAGAATCTATAACACATAAACTTATTCTCCAACTCAAGCACTATCTTAGCCTTTTACATTTTACTTATGTTAAAATTATCATGCAGGGTAATATAACATAATGTAATACATATCTTACTAAATAACTTTTGCGGACGAAACAGATAAACCGAGGTCATATTTAGTTAGGACCTGTACCAATTTGGCCCTCGATTACAGGATTTAGTCTTTATATCTATCAAGTATTCTCGTTTAGCAAAAAATTATAATTTGGTTAGTCAAACATAACCATCAATAATCTATATCTCTTCAACTTTTTAATAATTCCAAAATGAAAGCATTAATGGAGAGGTGATGGTGAGCTACCGAGCTAAAGTTCACTAGTACTTCTAACTTGTTAGGGTCCAGGCCTACCCACCAAATTTTAACAGGTCGGGCGGAGAGAACCGAGCTAAAGTTTCAAGCAGTTCAATAGCCCATAGAACAAACTTCTGGCAATTTGCTAGCCAATTGAATGTAGGGCGGATTTCGAGCTCTCCCTCTCCATTCAGTTCCTACATTACTTAGGACTCCACGTTTCTCTTTCTATAGGCTAAGCGACTCTCTTTCTATCCATAGGCCATGATTGAGCCAATTAACTACCCACCACAACGACTTATTAATTAGGATTTGTTGTTTGGTCGAAATTTTGTCAGTTGTCTACATATAACATCTCCCCTTCTTCTTGGATTCGGTGAGCTACGAAGGGGCAACTAAACGGTCATGAGCTCCCTTTTTTTTCTATAGGCCAATTAGGTATTTTTACACAAGTTCAAGAGTTTGCCTTAGTTTTTGACAGAGTCATGACACTTACCATTGAGTTTGACATTGTACTATTTTGACATTGTTACCATTGAGATTGACAATTAGGTCAATTGGGTATTTTTACATGAGTTCAAGAGTCATGACACTTGCCATTGAGTTTGACATTGTACTATCTTAGAAAACTATAAATTTATGGGTTATTTTCCAAATGGCCCCCAACTTTGTGACCAACTTCCTGCCTAGCCCCTTAGATTAACAAAAATACCCATATGGCACCCTTTTTTAAGATTTCGTTATAACACCGTTAACCAGTCAACATTTCTCTCTCCTCCATCTCATAACCTCTCTCTGCCACCTCATCTTCTAGCCAACTCATCATCTTCTCCGGCGAGAGTCGCCGGCCAATTTCCGGCCGACGATTTCAAATCTAAAAAAAATAATTATTTTTCTCTCTCCCTCTCTCTCTCTAAAAAAAATAATTTTTTTTCTTTCTTTCTTCTCTCTCTCTCTAGAACCTTTAACAGATCTGTTGAAGGTCGACCGGACCTTCATGTGACATAATAATCGATTAATTACTTTGACGATTTTTAATTCCGAAGTTATTCTTGTGATTATCATATACCAATGATTTTTTTTATATCATTGTGATTAAATAGTCGATAAGTTACTTCGTCGGTTTTTTTTTTCAAGATAATTTTGTGATTATTTCTCACATTCATCACACTTCTAACATGGGGTTACAATAGAAGAAAAAGAGTTGAAACCTTCATGGTAGATTATGCGAAAAAGCTATGTTCGATATTTATTTTATTTAGACCTAAATTAGGTCTGAAATTGAAAATCATATAGTTCTCAACCAAAATCCCAGATCTGGTTCGTTTTGAAACAACCAGAATTGATTTTTCTCCGTTACGAAAAAGTTAAACGATACAGATGATTCAAACCCATATGCCTAGGGATTATTAGGTTGCTGTAAACTACTAGCAAGAAGAACACTTTAAAAACAACACGTACGCTATATATAGATGATTCCAACCCGTATGCTTAGGGTTTTTATTGTTAAAGGCCATGATGTAATCTTCCTTCACCAAAAATACCCAGATATGTAGGGCTTATTAGAGCCATTTCCCATGGTCAGAGCAGTGTTACCCCCATTCATCAACAAGAATGATTTTAAAATAAGGGTAATTTCTAGAAAGGTCAAAATAATAATGAAAATGAGTAGAAAAGCACAAAACATTTGAAAATTATTATTCAGGTCAAAAAGTGTGCAAATACTAAAATACTCCTTTTTGTCATTTTGTGTAACTAAATTCTTTTATTTTTCTTTAAATTTTAAATCGATACAACTTTTGTGTGAGATGTCGGATCCTTATAAAAATTATATATTTAGAAATGATTTTTCATTAGCTTTCTAGCAAGATCTACTTTCAATACTTTTTTCCAAAAAAAAACCCCGTTTTTTTTCCTTTACGTTTTTCTGCAAACGTGTTTGCGAAAATCTGTTGTGCAAACGCGTTTGCAAAAATCTGTTGTGCAAACGCGTTTGCAACAATCTGTTCTGCAAACGCGCTTGCAAAAATCTGTTCTGCAAATTAACGTGTTTGCAACAATCTGTTCTGCAAATTAACGTGTTTGCAATAATCTGATCTACAAACATTTGCTTGCATAATGTAAACTGCAAACTGTGTTTGCAAAATATAGATTGCAAACATGATTTGCAAGCTTTGTAGAATATAATATTTAGTTGTATATTTTGCAAACTCGATTTGAAAATCGGTAATATAAACTAAGAGTATGTGTACGAAATCTAGTTTTTTTACCCACACAAAGTATCCATGCTCTTTTCGGAGCTTTTGTGTTTTAATTCTTGTCCCGAAAGATTTTTGTAAGAGTATTGTTTAATTCATGCTCCCCATTGGCCAAGTGTGATCTACGGGTCGTTTCTCATTTCTTGCTTAGTGGTTGATATATAATTTAACTTCTAATATTTGCATTTTTTTTTTCATTTTATAATTTGTTTACTTGCAATCTTTTGTTGCAAGTATTAAATGATCAAACCTTTGCTATCAGGGTTTTGGTGGCCCTCTTCACTACTTTCATTACAACACCTATCGTTATGGTTTTATATAAACCATCAAAAAGATGGCATATAAACCATCAAAAAGAGACGGCAGTGCTAACTACAAGAATAAAACAGTAGAGAGAAAAGATACAAGTACCCAACCTAGGATTTTCTATACAAATCTAAAATTTGATTAATACTTGTCTCGTTTGCTAATAACAAAAGCTAACCTAATGGATAAGGAGGTCAGACATTTAGCATCTAATTGCTAATTAGGGTTTCATTAGCTATGATAAAGAAGGTTTTAATTAGCAAGTCAAAGACATAGTATTTGATAAACCATATTTTTGTATTCAACATATAACCTTAGTGACAGATAAATTTGAGTTTCAAAATACATATATTCGAAGGAAAAAGAAATTATCGAATAAAAATCCAGAGATAACAGTGTAAGGAAGACGTATTATTACTACGAAGCCAAATTCAGTAAAAGAAAGGTAGTTGGCCTTTCTAAGTTGTGTCCAGAAGAGGGTAAAATAGAACTCACACCCACCCCACCACCTTTGTTCCTTTTAGACGATGAGAGACGATTCTGTGACCAATCTTCCAAGCTTTTGCGATGCAAAGAGTTCATTCGAATACAAAGCCTCTTTTCTCGGATTATCTGCTCTGCATTTTTCCAGTCCTCGGCAATGCCAAGTTCGACTAAAAGACCACATGTTACTGCAACACTTCGCCCATGGCCTACACCACATTTCTTATATATAATAAGTTTTAGATTGCAGCTTTTCATTATGCAAACAAGAAATGTTTTACAACACAAATTTCATGGAAGGAGAATATAAACATATGAAGCTACTTGACAAAGTTACCAAGTGTTTATTAGTTGAGTGAACAAAATTTTCAGCTTTCACTACACCCCATATCTTTTCTTTCGGAAAGAAGATTGGATGTTACTCCTCGGACCAATTTACAGTTTCATACATCTAGAAGACTAGAACCTATGCAAGACGTGTTATGCTTTTCTGTTTCGATTTATGATAGACAGGATCACAGGACCACAAGAATAACAAAAACCTTCTTTCTTCTAAGAGCACCGTTCACTAAATATTTCAGTTTTGCACTTCAGCTTGATCGACAAAACGGAAAAACTAATTTTTGGCAGGTAAAAATCGACTCTTATTCAGAGAATCACATGTGAGAAACTCTCGTACTATTAGCTTAACAATCAAACCGGCTTCTTCCTTGAACCGTGCCAATATGTCATGCTTACTGTTTTTAGACCAAAATGCTTCTATAACTCTATAAGATTAACCTCTCGCTTTTAAGTGAACTCATTGAGAGCACGACAAATTAACTAAGCTTGAAAGCATTCTACTAAAAAATTTCACCTTAAATCATTGATCAAATCAAATATCTAATATATGCTCCATATAGGGGATAAAGTCTGAAGGATGGGAAGATAAATTGCTATCCAAAATGGTGACTAATATCATCGGGAAACAACTACAAAGATAGTCCAACAACAAACATCATTCTTCAAATATTCATCTCTTTGTTTAGAGCTCAAACAATATTTGCTTTTGGTCGGAGCTTACCTAAATTCACGTGACACTCAAATGCAAATATACGACTCGAAGACCAATACATCGTAGATTTATTTTTTCGTTAGCAAATGATGAAAAGATTGAAATAAATTTTCTATCTTCCATCTTCAAATCTCTCATCTAACTTCTATGGTTATTTTGTTATTTACTAAGAATGATAGAAAATATGAACTCAAAATTGACGAAGAAGCTACTATCAACATAGTTAAAGAAAAGTTGAAATTCTACCGGATATCATAGTGTTCCAAAGAACCAAATCTGTTTTGGAATTTCTTCGAACACTTTCCATGCATCTAAAATACCAGACCACACTTACAATACAATCGGTCAAACCACTTCCAACATGAGAGTTTTGATGAAATCCAGTTTTAATTATGTGAAGTGGCAGCAATAGTTGTAGGAAGCAATTTATACTCTTCCCCAGTTGTATTATTAACATAAGATTTGAATTTACCAAATTGAACCTTCTTGCATAAAGTTAACATCAGCAAGATTGATCTTACCAGTAAATTCCCCCGGAGAGAGAGAGAAATCTGAGTTCATCTTAAAGCATAAAACCATATAATTGATCAACTTATCTATCTGAAAACGGAGCTAATTAACAACATAAGATCCATGGTCACCAAATTTAGGGTTTCGTTTTTCTAGGGTTTGTATCCTCAACATCATACACGAACCTGAACTTAACTTTTGTAGAATCAAGAAGAAGAAGAAGTCGAAGACAAGAAGCATCGAAGAAGAAGAATCAGAGAAGAAGAAGGAAGAAAAAGGAACCCCTCAAAATTTCAGAATTTTTTTAGAGAAAACGGTTTTGGAGGGTGGGGTTATTTTGGGAATGAAAATAAAAAGAATTGAGCTTATTGATAATTATCAATATTATTTCAAACTTTACCTATTATTACACATAAAATTTTGGTAACTTCTACTTAAGAGCATCTTCAATGGGACACTCAATCTCTAACACTTAGAGTGCCACATATGACTCTTTGGAGTTTTTGTTAAAAAATCATCTCCAATGGAACACTTTGTTACACACTCTATCATGAGTTGGACACATTTATTATAGAGTGTCTAGAGAGAGAATCTCTAAAATGAGAGTGTCTACTTGAGACTCTCTAAGTGTTACTTTATTATTTCAACCAATAGAAAACTTTGCTTTTCAACTACTTTTTATCTTTTGAATTGAAGAGGGACATGTGTATTAAGTAAGAGATTTTAGAGATCTCCATTGGAGACCAAACAAATGTAGAGTGTCTCTATATTGACACTAGGAAAGAGAATCTTTATTTGACACTTGACAACTAGATTTTTAGAGTGTTTATTAGAGTGTCCCATTGGAGATGCTCTAATAGAAAAAAATCTAGGTTTTTTTAGTTATTATGATAATTTTTTCACCC
The DNA here is from genome assembly GCF_041429995.1 of Eschscholzia californica. Taxonomy (NCBI): domain Eukaryota; kingdom Viridiplantae; phylum Streptophyta; class Magnoliopsida; order Ranunculales; family Papaveraceae; genus Eschscholzia; species Eschscholzia californica. The sequence continues at coordinate 23,960,919 of NW_028238309.1, read as the reverse complement.
TAAACAATCGTTTTCCCTTTAAAATATGAAGAATGCTCTAGATAATTATGTATTTATTCTCGAAATTAGCTTTTTATTTTATCTCATCATGTTAGGGGGCTTGGCAAGGCCACCAGATTTTAACGGGCCGGCAGGCAGAGTCACCTCGGGTTTCGAGCAGTTTGCTAGCGGATCAAACGAACTTTAGGCAATTCGCTAGCCCATTGAACACAAGCATTCTGGGCCAGGTTTCAAGCACTTTATTCGATTCCCACCCTTAGGTAGGAGTCCAGGTTTCTTGCTGTTTGTTCGGTTATTTGTGTTTTCTTTATTTTTTGTCTAGCATTTTTGTAATTCATTGTTTATCTCACATATAAACTTATTCTCGAAATTAACCTTTTATCGTTTCTTTATCTCAAAATCATCATGTTAGGGGGTCAGGCTAGCCCACCAGATTTTAACGGGCCGAGAGGCAGAGCCCACCTCGAGTTTCGAGCAGTTTATTAGCGCATCAAACGAACTTTAGGCAATTCCTAGCCCATTGAACGCGTGCATTCTAGGCTGGGTTTCAAGCACTTTGTTCGATTCCCACCCTTCGTTAGGAGTCCACTTTTCTTTTTCTATAGGCCAAGGGGCTCTCTAGCTATCTATACGCCATGATTGAGCAAATTAACTGCCCGTCACTACAACTTGTTAGGGCACGTTTTTTGGTCTAAATTTTAAGTGTAGATCCTGTGGAATCGTCTGTTCATTTACACTCTCACATAGAGTGCAGATGAGAAGATTGGGAATGTATTGTTGTATTCATTTGCATAAAACTAACCAACTCTGAGTCAAAAGATGCAGAGTTGTTAGTTTGTTACAAAATTTCAAGAGTTTACCTTGTAGTTTAATTTTTGTATCGAATAATTGTGTTCAGGTAAAAAAGTGTTGAGGAGTTTTATAGGCGCCTCTCAAAGGTGTTACAGGCACCTCCTTCCGTCACAAATTCTCTCTTAAAATATGCCTCGACGGAATCACCTATCACACTTATAGGGTCTCTTTTAAAACTTCCCGAAAGAGTTCTTAGTTTAAACTAGGATGAGAAAGTTCATACTAATTGAACATTAATATTTTTCCTTTTTCATGTAGTGAACTAATAAAATGTCCAAAATGTTCACACCATGTTAATGTACAATGCATTTTCCATGAGAAATGATAATATTTCATTTGACATAGGATTATAATGATTACTAGTAATTAATGATTCTATTTTATTTTTTTTCTTTCAAATCTTAGATATAAAGACACCATATAAGATAGGAACATGAAAAGAAAGAAAAAAAATGGATAACTACAATTTAGAAATACATCAATGAGAAAAAATTTAAGATGTTGAAGGAAACTGTAAATACTTATATTATCTATATTAAAAGAGATAAATTGTACAAATTGGCTCACTAGTCTGCGGATAACCGGATACGAGACGAACAGGGAAGTGTAATCCATTACATCTGTAAGAGGATTAGGAAGCCATGTCTCTCTAGCAACCTCCCTGGTGTTAGTTATGAGAAAATTCAGACAAGTCAATTTGTTTATAAGAAACAAAAATGATGCATAACTAAGAGTCTAAGGCTACTCTATATTTTTTCTGTTTCTTTTCTATTTCCTTAGTCTTCAATTTTCTCTTCTAATAAATGTAGCAAATAAATCATGTGAAGTTGTTTCAAGACTTCAACTTGAGAAGATGCAATGTAATCTTGGAAAGTCCCTCTAGGTCGTGTCTCTCAACAATAAAAATAACACTCAAATAATAACAATTATGGACTTGTTTCTTTAAAAAAAAGCAAAAACAAACAATATATTTACGAACCATATCAATGGAAACAGGTCATTTGAATCTGCTCATATGGATTATTCAATAGGATGTACACTCAATGAAGTTTATAGGGTTAATTGTCTTTTCGTCATTTCTTATTTGCTATATTTGTAATATCTATAAGTATTTGCTAATTATCTATCTAACCTACAAAGTGATGGTTATTCTAAAAATTGAACACTATCTTAAGTTTTCACTGTTAAAATCAACATGCACAACATATATTGTAATAGCTTCTACAGTCCGTTTTACTCATGAAGTAACTGAAACGTTGGTAATGTCAAATTGGGCAAAGCTAAGTGTGAGTGATGAGTTTTGAACATGAAATGTTTTTTTTTTGAGTTTGGGACATCAACAAACTTTGATTAAGATTTCCATCAAAAGATAATGACGTCTAACAAACGGTAACATTAGTTAACTTTAAAGAAAGAAAAACGTAAGATGACCCCAAACACTAATTTTTTTTGTGTTTCTTTTAAATGTATCATTGTGGTACTGTTGTAATTCCGATACTTTTTTATTTATCTACCTCAACCACTTTTTTTCTCCTCCACATCACCGTCTCATTTGGATTATGATATGTATTTATCTGCATAAAACAAATAAACTCAGATTAAAAAAAACGTGGGCTTTTACAAACATTCAAGGTTTCGCTTGTAGTATAATTTTGTATGAAACAACTGTATTTATGTGAAAAGATAAATTGGTTTTTAGTATACACCTATAACCCGTTCTATTAAGACTTGCCTGAAGGATGGCTTGTGGGATGAGATTGTTCACACTAATTAAACATTTGGTATTATTTCTTTTTCATGTATGTAAATTAATAAAATGTTCATGCCCTAATTTAATGTAGAATACATACCCCATGAGAAACCATATTTTTCAGATGTGATATATAAAGACACTACATGAGATTGAAAGATAGAAAAAAATAGAAAGAAATAACATAGATATAAATTAGAAACATATCAGTGAGAAAACACTTGTTGAGATGTTGAAGAAAACTGTAAACACTGAAAAAAAACTACATTAACAGAGTAAGCTATAGGATTCAGTCCATTAACCCAAAGATAATTAAAGGTTAGATAAAGATACAAGTATGTTACCACTATTTTTATTGAAGTAATAGCAAGAATAAAGGAAGAATATTTTCCTTCTTCCATCAACCAACTACAATACACGAAGAATATTGTTTCACTATTTAGTGTCCTCCTAATTTAGCATCTTTGTAATATATTTTTCTTTTCTGTAATTCTTATTCATGTAAAGTTCTCTATTAATATTGGTTCTTACTATCAATGAAAACACCTTTGAACTCTAAATTATCTTTGTGTCTCTCATATAATCGAGAATTTAACATCCACATTTCCCTTTCTATAGGCCAAGTGACTCTTTCTATCCATGGGACATAATTGAGCCAATTAACTACGCACCACAACTACTTACTGATTAGGGCTTGTTATTTGGTCGAAATTTTAAGTGTAGAACAGTTTGTACATCTAGACTCTCACATAGAATGATGATGGGGTTTGGCACAACGAGTCAGTTGTCTACATATAACATCACCCTTTCTTCTTGGATTGGGTTAGCTACAAAGGGGTCAATTGATCGGTCATGAGATCCGTTTCTTTCTATAGGCCAATTAGGTATATCTGTTTTTCTAACTATACTTTTTATATAGAACAACCATTCATAAATCAAAAGGGCCATATCATTGAGTTTGACATTGTACTATTTTGGAAAACTATGAATTTATATCTTCATTGAAGTTTGAGGGTGTACACGACTGTATTTATATGCATAAAACTAACAAACTCAGAGCCAAAAGATATGAGCTTTTACACAAGTTCAAGAGTTTACATTACTCTTGTACGAAACAATTATGTTCATGTCAAAAAGATCTTGATTTTAGAATATAGTAGAGTCAGATGTCATGCTATGAACTCAACCTTATAGCTCATCTTGTTAAGGTAAATTAAAATTACACATTTAATATTATTTCTTTCCATATTATACACACTAATTTAATGTAAAATACATTTTGCATGAGAAATCATAAAATTTCAATTGGCGTACAAATATAAGAATTTTTAGGTTCCTAGTCCAAAAATCTACCCCTAAACACACATTTAGTCCCCCCTAATATTAATATAGGATTTTAAGCCAAAATAATAATTATAATGGATATTTAGTCCAAATTATTTAAAGTATATCTAGACTTCAAAGTTAAAGTGTTTTTCTGTTGAAAAATTCTTGTTTTGTTTCATAAATTACCTGTTATTTATTGTTAAAGTTTCATACTTTATTTTATGTTTTCCATACTTTATTTCATTTTTTTTTATATGTGTCATACATAACACGTTATTTATCAACAATGTTTCCTCCAAAACGAAAAGGACTAAAAACCTATTTTCTGGGAAGATTGGACCTTAAACTTTTTTTGAACTTTATTTTGGACTTAATACCCATGGACCCCAAATATAATGAAGTAGTAATTAATAATTCTATTTTCTTTTTTTCTTCCATATGTTAGACTAGACATAACCCGTGCCTTCGCCACGAACGAAGTCGTGATAAATTAAAGGTTGAACGGGTATAAAAGAGATGGAATTTTGAATGAGAAAGTGATAACTTTATCTATAACCAAAAAATGATGTTTGTCGAAAAAGTCTTTACGTGTATAAAGATAGTCCTTCTGTCCTTACAATTACCAACTATTTATATCAAATTGAAGTGACGTGCCATGAGGTAACAACCAAAACTTACCTACATCACTAAAAGAAAATGTACAATGAGGGGTAAATATGATATTTAAGTTTGAACTGACATATTTCAGAATGAAAGATCGAAAACTAATACCTAAATATTTATAGTTCACGACAATCAAACTTCCACTTAGTTTTTCTTTTCATGCTTTTGGACAACAGACAATATAAACTAGATGTGATTTGGTTCGAGACCAGATCTCCGCTCCAGCTAAGGGGCTCCTCCCCTTCGACGGTGAAGAGAGAGAAGAGAGAGAAAGAAAGAGAGGAGAAAAAAGAGGGAAAATAAAAAAAGAATGAGAGTCGCCAAAGATGGTGGAGGTGTCATCGAAATTGGTGGTGGAGGTAGCCAGAGTTGATGGTGGTAGTGGGAAAGGAAGAAGAGAAAAAAAGTTGAAAAGTATATGGGTTCGGGTGTTCGGAAGAAACAAAAGGTTCAAAATTACTTTTGTTTCCACCCAAAACTTTGCACCGTGGAAAATTTCTTTATTTCCCCGTAACACCGACCACGTCTAATTTTGTGTAAATTAACTATTTCATTTCTCATTTATGTCAACTTTAAGGTTAGTGTATGAAGCAACCTCCAGTTACAAATTGACCCAATTGGGTTACAGGGCAACTTCATCTGGACACCTAATAATTAACATGTTCGCTTTTATACCCTCGTTCACTGCTACCTCGACCACTACCATTTTTTTTTTCTCTCTTACCAATCTCTCCCATCTCATTGTTCTGGTAAAGGGTTTCTCCCTCGTCTGAAGAACATGAATTGATCTCTTTCTTCAAATGAAGGGTTCCCAACTAAGAGAATTCTATCTCTGTTCGGGACAGTGAGGAATTTTTGTATTGGAGAATGACGGAGAGGAAAAGGATAAAAAGTAGTAGTACGCGAGGCAGTGTTAGTGGTGATAAAGACGAAGATAGAAGATTAAAAACACAACCATGTTAGTTTTTGGGTCTCAGGTTGGCCTCTCAAGTTATTGGGAGGTTCTCAACAAAAAAAAAAGTTATTGGGAGATTTGCTGTTTGGACCCCCTTTCATATAATCCACTTGCTGTTTGGACTCTCTTTTTTCAGAGTTGCATTTTGGACTCCCTTTTGACAGAATCAGTATCAATTTTACTGCGTTTTAAAGAATTTGGGTTGATCTTGAGACCTAATATGAAGAAAATCTGTTATTGGTTCTGTTATGATCTTGTGTTCTTTCTTTGTTTTCGTGGGGTTTCTGTTTCATTTTGTTATAAAGTTTGGTGTAATTATGTCAATAACAATCAGTAATTAAAGATTGATATTTATGTAGATATAATAACACTTATTGGATTCTGATTTTACCAGTCAATTCCAAAAAGAAGCAGCTGTGATTCGGCCCGGGTGACCCGGGCACCTAACACAGACATCCTGAGTCCTGACTACTTGATTCCTAGGGTGCAGGTCCAGCTAGCCCAAGTCGTGAAACGGGTAACCATGAGCCATCATGGACTCTCGAACAATCCAATTTGGGTGACAGGCTCTCGAGCCATTTTCCCACCCCTAAGGATACATATCTATCCATAATTCCATATCAAGAACCAAAAGCCACCTAAATCCTAAAAAATTGGAATTCACTTTCTAACAACTATTGATCAACATTACAATAATGAAAAACATTTAAATAAGTAACCAAGACTCATCATAATCATCCAAGTTCAACTCTACCCACATAGTATTTCATCTTACTTGAACACACTAGATTTTAAGTGATTAAATAGGTGGTGGGGGTAAATCTAGTAGGAGCCAAAACCCAACACAATCATCTGAATCTAAGCTCTCTTGAATGGCAAGAAAATGCAACCCTCCACATGCTGTCTTTGCTGCTTCCCAAGCTTCAGACTCTTTCGTTGTCATTGACGTCTTCTTGTAAGTGGCGTAAACGTATCGGGTTGAAATTCCCACGGATAGGATCAAGCAAGCACGAGCTGTATCAGCTTCGTCTGAGCAGCAATTGGAGTATCTTGGCAGTAGCAATTGGAGTATCTTGACAGTAGTTTGCTATTTCAATGAGTACAAATTGTCCGAAAAATATCAAAATAACATCAAAATGAACACAAGACAGTAGTTTACTATTTCAAACAACATCAAAAAACTAAATGGTTCGAAAATTCATTAAAAACATGGCTACAAATAAAATTCTTCTCATGTAGCACCAAATGGTTCGGCATTGAATAATACGACAAAATAGGGTCAATCAATTGTTCACAGTAACATTAATTGTTACATTACTATTACGTTGATTTCTTCCAACTTCTTTTGACGCCGTTTGCGATATGTTGATGTCGCCATGCTTTGATTTTCCTCTTGGCTTTCCGGTCGAAGAACCACTCGACTTCTTTCGTTTCTTGGTAGCATTAGCAACCCCTTCACTAGCATTAGCAGTCCCTGCCATATTAATATAAGAGTGGGTAAGTATACTATTATGTTCTTGGATCTTGGTTTTAATGTGCATATTCACCAAGCTAGCTATTAGAATGTAGATAGTATAAGCTTCTCATGTACTAGTCTCTATAGGTGGTAGTTGTGTAGAACGTCGAGTATACACCATATTCCTACGTTCTCTGTTTTAATGTCGACGTTTTCATTGGCTAAGTAAGAAAGATGAAATCAATACATATTCAGTATTCTATCATGGCATTCTATATAAGAAATGTCTATCACAAAATTGTATGAATCTTAAGATTAAAACAGAAATGTCTATACAAGAAATGTCTATCACAAGAAATGAAATCAATACATATTCAGTATTCTATCTGGAAAATGGAAGTTTCTATAATTAAATTCTATCATGACATTTTATACAACAAAATCAAAGCTTCAATTGAAGGTTTCTCCCAATTTTAAGAACCCTAAGATTAGAACTAACCTAATTTAAAAAAATTCCAATTTTCAGAAACCCTAAATATTTGAACCCAAAATTGTATGAAACTCGTAATTTGTAGAAAGGTGAAAGCTAAAAAGAACTTACAGCTTAGTCGAACTTGTTATACACATCTTCCAATCGATTTCTGCAAAATAAAATTTAAAATTAGAGCCCAATCGATGTCTGCAAGAAAAATACTCAAACTTTTAGAGAGAGAATGGAAGAAGATGGAGGAGATGAAGCTCGATTTCTTTCTCACTCACTAAGTGATACTCGGTTTCCTTGTCGTACTCGATTTTGGTTCCCAGTTATAGAGAGATAATGGAAGAAGATGGAGGTAAATGGAGGAGATGAAGCTCGTTTCTTTCTTTCTGCCAATCGATTTTTTGGTTTTAGATGGAAACGGGTTGCATTTTACCAGAGTTTGGTCTCGCGGGTCAATGTTAAGGGTTAGTTAACTTGTGGTTAAAAGAATAGGTTGGGTTAGGTGATGTGGAGGGTAATTTAGTATTTCTCATATAGTTAGGGTAAAATCGTATTTTCATCTTCAAAACATTTTTAAACCGTTATATATAACTATTTATTTGAAAAAGGGAGTCCAAAATGCAACTCTGGAAAAAGGGAGTCCAAACAGCAAGTGGATTATATGAAAGGGGGTCCAAACAGCAAATTTCCCCAAGTTATTTGGATCGTCCATCAGCCTTTGGTGCAGCGATTGGACACCCATCTTAAGTCCATGAGGTCGTGCGATAGAGCCTCGGTGAAAGCGGTTTGCATAATCAAGATTATGTAATTTAGGCTATAAATAATGTAATAATTTGTCGGACTTTAGGCCTCTTTGTTGTTGGGCTTTAAGCGTCTTTCATTCCTGATTTAAATTAGGCGGTTATCGTGCTTATTACATCTTCATGATGCATCAATGTCTTGTTGTAACGATTAACGTAGTCTACGTAGAAATTTGGTTTGAAAAAAATTTAGGCTAGTCCTGTATAGATTCGAATCCTGACTCCGCCCTTGATCGTAGCCGGATTCTCAAAAAAAAAATATTATTTAGATCAAATTAAATTGATCCATCCTCAACAAAAAAAAAATGAAAAATTAAATTAATCCAAAATCTTCATGTCCCCCCAACCAGAAGTGGATGCCCCATAAACAAAAGCCAAATGAAACCCGACATTAAATTGTCGGACCGGAGAATGAAATGATGATGACAACCGGTTCCGAGTATATACTTAACAAAGGCTAATGATCGACTAAGAGAATCCCAAACCAGTTCTTATTCTTTTGCTTTGCCAGAACCATTTCGCCGGAGAACAAACCCTACTCAATTAAACGTTAATACCTGCATACGTTCTCTAATTTAAGGGACAATTACTGAAACCCCCACCTTTTCATAATACACATTACTGAAACCCCCACCTTTAATTAATAATTACTGAAACTCCCACTTTTTTGGAATTTCCGTCAGATTTAACTTATTTACGCCGTTAGTACTTGTGAATTGACTAAAAAGACCATTAGTTAAACAACACCTACCTTTCAGTGACCACATAGTTGGGGCGCCTTGGAGCAAAAATGGTGAGGCGCTTATAACCACAACCCAAACTCCCTTCTCCATTCGACCAGCAAACGAGGAAGCAAAAAACGAAGGCTTCATCCCTCCTTTCAAATGCCACCATTACTAACGAAGACTTCAAGCTTCACTCGTTAAGCTGCTTCAAACTCCCCAAATCCAGGGTTGATGCAACTATCTCTCTCTCTAACGATTTGGAGAAGGATTTATGTCTCACTAACAATTTCGAGTTAAGAAGGTTTAGTTAGGGTTTTCTCCAGGTGCTGTCTCTCTCTCTCTCTCTCTCTCTCTCTATCTTTTATTGAGTTGTATCACTGTAGAAGTGAATATTTTGAAGGAATTGAACATACCCATGTTAGAAAATTAAATTCTAATAGTGCGAAGTTACATACCTTCAGCCATTGTTGATTAAGTGATAAACAGGAGATCAAAGATAATCACAGAATACTGAAGTTCTTCTAACCCCAATCCTCTCCATAAGTTTTTTTTTGTTGTGTTTATGATGGAGAGACACAAGCATTAATATAGGAGGGGTTAGGGACCTTCAGTTATGGTAACTACTCCCACTTCTTTTCCATCGAATAAGGGGTAGTGGGTTGGTTATTGTAACCAACTTTATCTCCCAAATATTCTTAATACCCACGTAAGCAATCATTTACTGAATTCAAATCAGTAAATTGGTCAAAGCCAATAGAGGGAAATTAGGAATGTGGGCCACCCTTAGTCTCTAACAAGAGACATGTCCAACATTCTCCCACTTGGCCCACATGCTATATTTCATAAGTACATGGGTGATGGACTGTATGGCCAAACAAACACTTAGATTGGGATATCACTCATTCTTAATTAAAGAACATATCACACGAATCATAGCGGTCACATTCTGATAAGTGAATGCTTCCTTCCATGTATTACAATGCATTATGTTCTCTAACTAAGCACTTGATGAGCATAACTTCCGAATGAGTAATTTCTGACAAAATTATTCAGGTCCTCCTTTAATATCACAATGGATATAAGATGGTTATTCTTTATGTGCACGAATAAAACTATTTATTCAAAATAACCGAACACCTTAAATAGTCAAAGAAAGTACATGTCAAGCATTACATAAGTTAACAAAGACCCGTACGCTCCACATGATCTAAGAACACTTGTGCCGGCAACGCCTTAGTCATGGGATCTGCAATCATTAACTTAGTACTGATATGCTCAATGGCCACCACATGTTCCTTAACTTTATCTCTGACAAGAAGGTACTTTATGTCGATATGCTTACTTCTGCTTCCACTCTTATTGTTTTTAGAGAAGAAAACCGCAGTAGAATTATCACAAAGGATCTTTAATGGTCTCTCTATAGTATCGACAATTTTGAGACCCGAAACAAAGTTTTTCAACCATATTGCTTGTGTCGTTGCTTCATAGCATGCAATGAACTCTGCCTCCATAGTAGATGTTGCGAGGATGGTCTGTTTGGTACTTCTCCAAGATATAGCTCCTCCAGCAAGAAGAAAGATATATCCCGAAGTAGATTTTCTTGAATCTACGCATCCCACAAAATCTGAATCCGAATATCCAACCAGCTCCAGATGGTCAGTATATCCGTAGGTCAGTCTGTAGTCCTTAGTTCCTTGAAGATATCTCATAACTCTTTTCACAACCTTCCAATGTTCTTTCCCGGGATTGCTTTGGTATCTTCCTAGCAGTCCCACCACGAAAGCAAGATCAGGTCTTGTGCAGACCTGTGCATATAAAAGGCTGCCTACTGCTGATGCATATGGAATGTCTTTCATCTCCCCCTGTTCCAATGCATTCTGTGGACATTGACTTAAAGTCAATTTTTCCCCTTTAGCGATTGGCGCTACAAGTGATGCACAGTTATGCATCCTGAATCTTTCCAAAATTCTTTCGATGTAGGCTTTCTGAGATAATCCTAAGGATCTTTTAGATCTATCTCTGTGAATCTCTATGCCTATGACATAAGAGGCTTCACCTAAATCCTTCATCTCAAAATTCTGAGAAAGAAATTCCTTAGTCTCATGTAGCAATCCCAAATCACTAGTTGCAAGTAAAATATCATCTACATATAGGACTAAAAATATGTATTTGCTCCCACTGACCTTAAGGTATATACATTGATCGACAATGTTTTCTGTAAAACCAAAAGAGGTTATAACATTGTGAAACTTTAAATACCATTGGCGGGATGCCTATTTTAGTCCATAAATAGATTTCCTGAGCTTGCAAACTAAATGGTGATCGTTTTTGTCACGAAAACCCTCGGGTTGAACCATGTATACCTCCTCTCCCAAATGACCATTAAGGAATGCTGTCTTAACGTCCATTTGGTGTAGCTCTAGATCGAAATGAGCTACTAAAGCCATAATAATCCGCAATGAATCCTTCGTAGAAACCGGAGAGAAGGTTTCATGGTAGTCTATGCCTTCCTTCTGAGTGTAACCTTTAGCTACAAGTCTAGCTTTATATCGTTCGACGTTTCTGGAAGAGTCTCTTTTGGTTTTATAAACCCATTTGCAGCCAATGGCCTTAGACCCTTTCGGTAACTCAACGAGATCCCAGACTTGATTTTTAGCCATAGATTCCATCTCTTCCATCATGGCATCATACCAAAGTGCAGATTTTTCTCCATTTATGGCTTCTGAAAATGAATTTGGGTCACGTTTAGGCCCAATGTCAAAATACGACTCTTGGAGATATACCAGATAATCGCTAGAAATAGCTGGTTTTCTTGTTCTTGAGGATCTCCTTAGAACCACATCTTCATGCTCAATCTGTGGAACAGGTTCTTGTGGGATTTGTTCTTCATGAACCGGTTGCTCTAAAGTTGGTTGTTGTGCAATTATGTCAGGTTGACTTCTTTGCACAATGACCAAATCTCTAGTATCCACAGGCAACTCAAGTTCCTATCGTTTTTCCTCAAATTCTATCAGTCTAGGAATATCACTCCCACTTGAATCAAAATCCTCAAAGAACTTAGCATTTCTAGCCTCAACTATTCTTTGGGAATGTGAAGGACAATAAAACCTAAATCCCTTAGAGTTAACTGCATAGCCAATGAAATACCCACTGGTTGTCCTTGGATCTAATTTCTTTATGTGAGAATTGTAAATTCTCACTTCTGCAGGACAACCCCATATGTGCAAATGACTTAAACTAGGTTTCCATCCGTTCCATAATTCAAATGGTGTCTTAGGAACGACCTTTGATGGAATTATGTTTAAGATGTACACTGCAGTTTTCAAGGCTTCACTCCATAAGGATAAAGAAAGATTAGTGTTACTAATCATGCTCCTCACCATGTCCATAAGAGTTCGGTTCCTCCTTTCGGCTACACCATTTTGTTGTGGTGTGCCAGGCATTGTATATTGAGCAACAATGCCTTCTTCCTCAAGGAACTTAGCATATGGACCAGGCATCTGACCATTTTCTGTGTACCTTCCATAATACTCCCCGCCTCTATCAGACCTTACAATCTTTATTTTCATGTCCTTTTGTTTTTCTACTTCTGCTTTAAAACTTTTGAAAGCATCAAAAGCTTCAGCTTTATCAAACAGAAGATAAAGGTACATGAATCTTGTATGGTCGTCAATGAAGGAGATAAAATATCTCTGACCGTTGATACATGGGGTAGGAAAAGGTCCACATATGTCAGTGTGTATGATCTCGAGGATCTGAGAACTCCTTTTGGCACCCTTAGAAGTCTTGTTTGTCTGCTTTCCCTTTATGCAGTCCACACAAGTACCAAAATCAGTAAAATCAAGAGTTTTTAAAACTCCATCTTTCACTAATCTCTTTACACGCTCAATGGAGATATGACCTAATATTCTGTGCCATAAAGAAGAGGAGTTCTCATCGATCCTATTACGTTTAATACCAATATCTGCATGCATATTTAAATAATTATGCTCGAAAGTGGGGTCTAGATCAATTCTGTACAAACCATCAATTAAAGTTCCACCACCAACAGAAAAATTATTTTTCAAAATACGAAAATATGGTTTCTTGAATAAAAATTCATAATCAACATCCACAAGTTTTGAAACAGAAATCAAGTTTCTAGAAAAAGATGGAACATAGAAAACATTGTTTAAATCTAAAACAAAGCCAGTTTTCAAAATTAATCTAAAAGTCCCCACAGCTTCGACTTGAGACCGCATCCGGTTTCCGGAATAGATGCCAACCTCATTTCCTTTCGGCTTCCTTAGGTCCAGAAAGCCCTGCATGGTATTAACAATATGAATCGTAGAACCGGAGTCAATCCACCAAGTATTAGTTGGGGCATCAACAAAAAACGATTCATGACATACACAAGATATGAGATTACCTTTCTTTTCGAGCCAGTTCTTATACTTGAGGCAATCTTTCTTTTCATGTCCAGCCTTTCTGCAGAAGAAACATTTCACCCGTTTGCCATGATGCTTTAATGGCATAGTTTCTTTGTTCTGCACATTCTTGACACGTTTGCCCTTCTTGGTACTTCCTTTAGCATGAGAAACAAAATGGGCACTTTCAAGTTTCTCATGTTTCATCATCTCTTCCTCTTGAACACACATGGTCAGAAGTTCATTGATTGACCAATTTTCCTTATGTGTGTTGTAGAAGATTTTGAAAGGCCCATATTCCTTATGAAGAGAGTTAAGTACCAAATGAACTAAAAATGACTCAGGAATCTCGACTTTAAGGGGTTTCAGCTGAGCAGCAATGTCCCTCATCCCCATAATGTGCTCACGCACTCCTTTAGAATAGTCAAAAGTTTTGTCTGAAAGTCTCTTCATTAGGGTGCTGGCTTGTGCCTTATCTGAGCGAACAAATTGTTCCTCAACCGCTTTGAGAAAGTCTTTTGCATGAGGGCAATCAGGTATTGAACCCTGAATACTCTTATTCACACGAGACTTAATGAGCATCAAACTTAGGCGATTAGATCGCTCCCACCGCTCATAGTCCAACCTTTCCTGAGGCGTACTTGATTCTGTGGGGACGGGTGGTGCATCCACACGAAGCGCCAAATCCAAGTCCATACACCCCAAAGTGAAGAGAACACTATCTTTCCAATCCGAGAAATTATCACCACATAAAATAGGAATACGAGAAGTATCATTCATAAAAGCAGTAGAAATAGCTGCAAAAGAAACATTCAAGATATGAAATATTTGTCTTTGTTCTAAATCAACTAATGTCAATTTAGTAGTAAATTCTAACCTTCCTGTGGGCAGAGGCTACAACTGCATAAGAATTTACTATACTTTATTAATAAGACTAGTATAAATAAAATATTAAACCCGTAAAATTTTCATACCTGTGGGCATAGAAAATACACATCTAATATTTCATTTTACTATCCTATTCCAATATAACTTTACAAAATAATTATCTCCCTGTGGGGCAAAATAATTATTTATAAAAAATTATATTGCAAGTGGAAACGTCATTTCAACTTGATGCGATAAATAAAATTAATTATCGCACATCTACATGTTTTAAGATGCTGTGGCTACTCTATAAAACATGCAATGTCCAAAATAAATGACAATGTTTCCATATTCATGAACAATCCCTCATGCAGTTTGACATACACTTATATCACGTTTTCAAATAAATAAGTGACATGTCAAATTGCCAACCGTAAATAATTAGTGTAACCTTCATGTCAAATTGCACTTATAAGCTTGTCATTATGTTCATGTCATTTGGCATACATTAATATCATGTCAATATATGAATATATGACATATCAAATGATCGAAATAATTGCATACAACTATGATGATAATAACATATACACCATTTACTTCTAGTTGTACATTACTTATAATATCTATCTCTTAATAGATGATGAGCAATAAGATCCTGAATTAGTTGTATTATTGGTTCCAAATAAACTATAAATGCCATCACAGTGAAACAACAGAGATGACATGAATTATATTTGACAAACCATGTAACAAAATTGGACAAATTATATAACAGGAACTTAATGTGTCAAGGAGAAAGGCCAAATAAACATGTACCATAAATTAGTTAAGATTATTCTCTCCCTGGATATGGTTTTTAGAGAAAGAGAGAAACAACTATTATTTAACTAAAGTGACTTGTAGTTTGTGTTGAATCTCTCTTAACCTTTAATATCTATGTCCAACGATATAGAGAGAGAGAGAGAAATAATAAAATAAATTAAATGACAGTAAGTTTGTTATGAAACACATGAAGCTATCCCACGATTTTAGTAACTCAACTAATTCGTACACATTAAAAGGGACAAGAGATTAAGCAAATCTACAATTCTCAACCGAACCATGAATCCAAATAGATGAAATTTGCTTTTACCAAGTCAAACAAATTGAACACATAAAACCCAATCGAATTTTCTTGAAGATAAAATTTAAACATAAACTTTTGGGTTGAAAATCTACTAGGTTTCCTCCCCGTCCTACGGACGGGGAAGATCCCTCTTGGCTAACGCCTGAGAAAATAAATAAATTTAGATTACAACATTCTTGGAAAGAGAATAAAGAAGATAATGGAGAATAAATAGGGAGAGATATTAACTAACAGTTGTAAATCTGACTGAAATTGGTGAGGGAGAGAAATACGTGGGGAGAGAAATACGTGGGAAGTTAAATGGGAGAGAAATACGTGTGAAGTTAAATGGTGAGGGAGAGAAATATGTGGGTAGTTATGTAGGGATATCCTAACCACTTTTGGTCGTTTTATATTATTACCCTTCTATTTTGAAGGGATTTACACGAAAAGGGATTTTATAACAGCCATTAGATGTGATCTTTATGAAAATCCCAATAAAAATAGACGGTCAGACTTATCCCCTGGATAACCGACTGAGCTGTTTTAATATGATAGATTTGACAAACCATGTAACAAAATTGGACAAATTATATAACAGGAACTTAATGTGTCAAGGAGAAAGGCCAAATAAACATGTACCATAAATTAGTTAAGATTATTCTCTCCCTGGATATGGTTTTTAGAGAAAGAGAGAAACAACTATTATTTAACTAAAGTGACTTGTAGTTTGTGTTGAATCTCTCTTAACCTTTAATATCTATGTCCAACGATATAGAGAGAGAGAGAGAAATAATAAAATAAATTAAATGACAGTAAGTTTGTTATGAAACACATGAAGCTATCCCACGATTTTAGTAACTCAACTAATTCGTACACATTAAAAGGGACAAGAGATTAAGCAAATCTACAATTCTCAACCGAACCATGAATCCAAATAGATGAAATTTGCTTTTACCAAGTCAAACAAATTGAACACATAAAACCCAATCGAATTTTCTTGAAGATAAAATTTAAACATAAACTTTTGGGTTGAAAATCTACTAGGTTTCCTCCCCGTCCTACGGACGGGGAAGATCCCTCTTGGCTAACGCCTGAGAAAATAAATAAATTTAGATTACAACATTCTTGGAAAGAGAATAAAGAAGATAATGGAGAATAAATAGGGAGAGATATTAACTAACAGTTGTAAATCTGACTGAAATTGGTGAGGGAGAGAAATACGTGGGGAGAGAAATACGTGGGAAGTTAAATGGGAGAGAAATACGTGTGAAGTTAAATGGTGAGGGAGAGAAATATGTGGGTAGTTATGTAGGGATATCCTAACCACTTTTGGTCGTTTTATATTATTACCCTTCTATTTTGAAGGGATTTACACGAAAAGGGATTTTATAACAGCCATTAGATGTGATCTTTATGAAAATCCCAATAAAAATAGACGGTCAGACTTATCCCCTGGATAACCGACTGAGCTGTTTTAATATAATAGATATTAATATTTACCTAATAAGTAGGAACCAGATTTATTTCCTAATACTTCTCTTTACTTAGTCAAAGGATATTGTTATCTAATTCTCGATTAATTTAATAACAGTAAAGAGATATTAGTTCAATTAGGAATTAAGTGAGTTTTGATTTACAAAATATAATCCAACAATATTATTTCTTTATATCTAAACTTAAATGATAAATCAAGATCTTAGGTTTAGATATCATAATAATTTTAATACTAATCAACAGGGCTAAAGGGTGGCTCTGATACCAAATGTTAGAAAATTAAATTCTAATAGTGCGAAGTTACATACCTTCAGCCATTGTTGATTAAGTGATAAACTGGAGACCAAAGATAATCACAGAATACTGAAGTTCTTCTAACCCCAATCCTCTCCGTAAGTTTTTTTTTGTTGTGTTTATGATGGAGAGACACAAGCATTAATATAGGAGGGGTTAGGGACCTTCAGTTATGGTAACTACTCCCACTTCTTTTCCATCGAAGAAGGGGTAGTGGATTGGTTATTGTAACCAACTTTATCTCCCAAATATTCCTAATACCCACGTAAGCAATCATTTACTGAATTCAAATCAGTAAATTGGTCAAAGCCAATAGAGGGAAATTAGGAATGTGGGCCACCCTTAGTCTCTAACAAGAGACGTGTCCAACAACCCATTTCTTAATTCAATAACATTAGCAGGATTTGACTTGGATCATCAGATTGCACTTTTTCCCCTTTCCTCCAGACCATAGCTCATTATACTATGCCTTTATGGTGTTTGGTTTTTGAAATAAATTGTTACATGGGTATGTTTATCCATTTCAATTGAGCAATGATTAGTAAGGTTGATTAGTGGAGGAATAAAACAATAATTATAGTGTTATAAATATTGTCTTCGAATACACAAAGAAGATGAAAAGAAGAGGGATGGAGATTAGAGGCTTGAAACATGTACTAGGTACACTTTCCTTAAAGCAATATTTGCCCCCTCTCATCGAGATTACTTGAAGGTTACCAGGCAAATTGCTTCCCAAGATATGACAAGCCTTTGTGAAATTGCATCAAGTAATTAATGAAGATTTCACGATAGGAGCATAAGAACATTAAGATATGGCAAAGATATTTGTTGACACAAAACTAATATAATAGTTTCTTCTCTCTCAAATTCTCTACACTTTGATATATGTTGATTACTAAATCAGATTTGATAAACACTTATTTATAGAAATCAAAAGACATCTATAATGAAAAGTTGTATCTTCTCCAAAAGATAATTATTAGTTATTAAACTTGAATTCAACTATTAATGTGAATAGTCACAATTATTTACAAAACTCTTTCAACTTTGAATTCAAACTATTATTGTCAATAGTCACAATTATTTACTTTTAACTTATAATTAGTATAGTAGTAATTTTATTAATATTGTCCAAAAATTCCAACAATCCCCCACTTGGACAATTATAATAAAACACCTTTGCCAAATATGATTATAGTAGTATTTATGCATAAAGTATGGTATCTTTCGATTTGAACCATACCTTAGTGTAAGTGCACAAAGTTTTATCGAAATACCAGGTAACTTGTAGCTTTGAACTAGTTATTCCTTGTGATAAAACCGGTTACACCACACACACAATACAGTTTGTTCTTTTGCTCCACACATTTCTCGCTTAGCACTTATATGGCCATGTGCTTCTTGGTTTCATGAACTCTCCTTAGATAAACTCTAAATCTAATGAGAGGCGGCACCACCTCTAAGTTCACATAGTTGAAGTTCTTCCAGTATCTTTGCTACTTTAGAGATACTTGTCTTTGACTAAACTTCATTAAGAGTTTTAAACTCAACCTCAGTCCGTAGCAACCAACACTTATCATCCTAGATAGGGTTAGATAATAAAATTTTAAGTGTTGAAACTAGTCACTTATCAATGACTTGTTGTTACCCATTGAACCTAAAACTAGTCATTTCCTAGTGTTAGGTTGGGTTGCCGTCAATGGTGACTTTTATGTAAAGAGTTTCAACCCCATCTCTCTAGATGTAAAAGTTTAAACAATCTCTCGTCAGAGATTTGATAAACAATTTCTATTTTGCAAATGAAACACTATTAATTCCATCTTGAATTAAGTATTTCACATAGATGTCTACATTTTGTTATGTCCTTTATCATATGTACATATTTAAGTGACTTGATCACTATTATAAATTTTTTCTCAAATCTTTTTTACATATTTTCAAAATTACTATTGGATTCTAAAATCCGAGAATCTAATTATGTTCAACACATTTTGAGTATATAATTTTCTTTACTTTTTCTAAATCTCATTTAGAATCGAAAAAAATTTTGTTCTTCTATGAACATGTAACAACAATCATCTTGATATTAGATTGGCCACTCTAATGTCAAGATTGTTACCACTTTGTTCATAATGATTTTCTACATCTCATAAGAATCATCAACTCAATATATGAATATATTATCTCTTTCAAATATCATCTCATGAAAATGAATTACCCCACTATTTTGAACTTATAAGTTAATATACATTTATGTAATCCTCATCGATTTACAAATATTAACCCACTATTTTAAGTTTTGTGTCAAACAGTAGGCAACCCCCCTTTTTTTTTTACTATACATGTTATCATGATGTTATGTTCTTCATCAAATAGAAAAAAAAAATGATGTTATGTGATCCTTTAGGAGACTCATACAAAGAGTACTACCACAAAAAAGAGAACGAGTGACTCTACCAGGAACGTTGCCATACGGTTCAACATCTCTGTCACTCCTCTCATAAACATGGACATGTACCATTTTTTAAATATAGAGAAAATGCATCATCTTTGGGGTATAACTCCTAAAAAATAACCAATCTGCTATGTCTTGGTCTCCATGTCCAAAATGAACAAAATCTCCGATTTGAAATGCTATATCCATTGTTCCATACTTCCATATGAATGTCTCAAGCATCTTTATAAAGAACCATGAGTTCCTTTCTCTCTGTTTATTGTTGGATAACAGACAATCCCCATGTCCCTAACATCCAAATAATGCCAACTTAGTAATTATTCTCCATTTCAAATACTTGGCCCTCTGATGTTCATAATCAAAGTCTCTCGTGGAACTAAAAAAAAAAACTTGTAACATGTAGATGGATCTCATCTTCCTATCCAAACATAAGCTTATATTCCCTCCAACTCGAACTACCCGTTAGAATGAAAAACGAGTCACTTTCCAGAGACATGTCAAGAGGTGTAATGGTGATTAAATTAAAGGGATGTAACTTTTCATAACATACACTCTCTTGTAGTACTTGTTGGATGTGAATGTATAAAATGATTCTAGTGATATAAAAATAATTTGAACGTGTCCAACTTGTCAATGATAGGATTGATTATTACTCAAGAGGTCTGAAAATAATACGTTTAACACTGGTCACCATCCTACCAAATCGAAAATCAAAATTCACTCTATAATGCAAGATGCAAATAATTGAGAAATCAGAATTAGATAAATAAATAAAAAAAAACTTATCTGATGTATGATTCTTTTTTTCTTTGTATCATATCTTCGTCAAGTTATTTGGTGTTGATATCCATCTCCATGAAAACTATTAGTCTAAACTGTGATATTTTCTTTGTTTTCTTATACAATGTTATCTTCATGCCTGAATAGGATCAACTGCTTCATTTTTCAAAACAACAAAAATATTGTCTAATGCCAATTCCCGTGTGAAATTAGCCATTGCTATCTATCTCAGGGAAAATGTTTTGAATCCCACATAAAAATGAAACTTGTCCCATACACAAACCATATTCAATTTTATTCTTGTCATAGTACTCTCCATCTCTATTCAAATATTGCTTTAAGATTGTTATAAATATTGTCTTCGAATACACAAAGAAGATGAAAAGAAGAGGGATGGAGATTAGAGGCTTGAAACATGTACTAGGTACACTTTCCTTAAAGCAATATTTGCCCCCTCTCATCGAGATTACTTGAAGGTTACCAGGCAAATTGCTTCCCAAGATATGACAAGCCTTTGTGAAATTGCATCAAGTAATTAATGAAGATTTCACAATAGGAGCATAAGAACATTAAGATATGGCAAAGATATTTGTTGACACAAAACTAATATAATAGTTTCTTCTCTCTCAAATTCTCTACACTTTGATATATGTTGATTACTAAATCAGATTTGATAAACACTTATTTATAGAAATCAAAAGACATCTATAATGAAAAGTTGTATCTTCTCCAAAAGATAATTATTAGTTATTAAACTTGAATTCAACTATTAATGTGAATAGTCACAATTATTTACAAAACTCTTTCAACTTTGAATTCAAACTATTATTGTCAATAGTCACAATTATTTACTTTTAACTTATAATTAGTATAGTAGTAATTTTATTAATATTGTCCAAAAATTCCAACATATAGTTGTTGTTAAGTGGGTGAAGATGGGGTTTGAGCCATTAGTTTGGTACTAAAGTAGTTCAGAATGGGTATGTTTATCCATTACAAGAGTAGTTAAGAATGAATTTTAATTTCACATGAATGTATGAACTAAAGTACCTTCTATTAGTCTGAAATTGATGTAATTACAAGTTAGGGTTAGTCTGAAATTTTAATTTTTTGAAAGAGGGTTTATGCAAACTAGTTTTTAGTGTATGAAACCTCCTGATTTCAAGTATGAAATCTTGCATTTTTCGAAATTGAAATCGAAATTTTTTAATGTATGAAGTTTGTAGGGTGGTTTCAAACTTGGGTTTAAATAGAAAAAATTGCATAAAAAAGAGCAAAAACGGCCAAGAGGTGGGGGTTTAGTAAGTGTTATGAAAAGGTGGGGGATTTAGTAAGAGACCAAGTCTGTTTAGAAAAGGTGGGGGTTTCAGTAAGTGTATTATGAAAAGGTGGGGCTTTTAGTAAGTGTATTATGAAAAGGTGGGGGTTTTAGTAAGATGACAAGAAAGTAATATTGAAAAATAATAAGTTAAATCTGACGGAAATTCAAAAAAGGTGGGGGGTTCAGTAATTATTAATTAAAGGTGCGGGTTTCAGTAATGTGTATTATGAAAAGGTGGGGGTTTCAGTAATTGTCCCATAATTTGATGACCGATTTGTTTTTCGAATCCAAAGGAAACATATCTATTAAAAGTGATAAAATCACAATGATACAAGGATAGAAATTGTAATTACTCTCCTCTGAAGACTTCATTTGAGTTGCATACCTTTAAATGCAAAGTATTTGTTGAATTCACTTGTAGATCCGCAATTCCTTTCATGTTCATATCGTTAGAGCTTTAATGGCGGTTTCCAGATATCTTAGTAGAGTTAATTGGCTCTCTAACGTTAGAATCGAGTTCAAAACCTACTACCCATTTCAGTTCGTGTCAAGGAGAAGCTGCTTTTCTGATTCCAAACTTTCCGGTGGTGAAGATGAAATCTTGCCGGTTTTAATAGTTGGTGCAGGTCCTGTTGGTCTTGTCCTCTCCATTCTTCTCACCAAATTAGGTATTCATTCTGAAACCACAAAGATCCTCAGCTAAATCATCATACTAATTTCAAATTCCATTCCTTTGAACAAGTTTATAAATTTGAGTTATTAGTCTTGTTGATGATGTATTAGCTATTCTTACTTTAGTACAAAATGCATATCCCAATTCTTGTTTTAGTTTTAATCCTCTTGAAAATGTCATAATTAACTTAATTTTTTTTCTTTGATGTCATAAAGTTAGAGAATTGAAGTTAAGTTCATGTTAATGTGTAGGGATCAAATGTGCAGTTTTGGAGAAAAGCAAGAAATTTTCTCAGCATCCACAAGCACACTTTATTAATAATCGATCTATGGAGGTTAGTATTCGTAAAACTTTATCGTAGTAAACAAATATAACCCTAGTTAATTAATAGAAACTTCCGTTCAGGTGTTTCGCAAATTAGATGGTCTTGCCGAGGAGATTCAAGTGTTGCAACCACCTATGGATCTGTGGAGGAAGTTTATATATTGTACTTCTCTCTTTGGTCCTATTCTTGGGTCTGTGGATCATATGCAATCCCAAGGTATAACTCATATTTTTTCCTGCTAATCTATACTCAGAACCTATATTTTTTAGTGATGAGTTTTGCTACAACTATTAAACGCTATAACCTTTGTTAAGGGGTTGCCCACAATTTATTGTAATTCCAGAGTGTAAAGTCTTCTTTAGACTTCTAAGGCCGATGGGTACTACACAAACATTGTGATGGGACCCCATATTTCATTCTCATGCTCTGCATTGCGTTCTACTCTTTGAATAGATACTCGTCTACAAAATCGGTTATGGGGTTTCAACATATTTCTCCCTGGGTGAAAATTAACTAGTTCAGAAGAGAGAGTTTTTGTATCCAAGCATCCGACTTGGTTGAGTTTGGCGCCAGAGATCCATTCTTTTTGTAATAACTTGTCCGCGAGTAAGTTAATGAAAAGAGTCTCCACACTCTTCTGGACAACATATGATTCTGTATTTTTTGTTTGTACTTTTTATAAAATATGTTTATTACTGTTTATAGGGTCTAGAGGACAATGGTAGACCATATTGTCCATGTAATGTGCATGTTGGGCTCTTATCCTTGGTTGGTGGTTTTGTTTAAAGCAATTTACTTTTAGATTGTAAGGTGAACTTACTTTTAAGATAACTCTATTGCCAATCAGACCTGTATTGTGAATCAAAACCATCAACAGGTTCATACTAACAATTTCGTATTTCCAGATTTTGAACGTGTAGTCAGCCCTGTTTCTGTTGCACACTTCTCACAATACAAACTAACAAGGTTATTGCTCAAGCAATTAGAGAAACTCGATTTTCGTATCTGTAAATCCGATATACTTGGAGGTCCTGAAGGTGAGTTGATTGGTGAAAGAAAGATACTGCTTGGGTATGAGTGTTCATCCATTACTTCTACTGATAATAGTGTTGGGGTGGGTGTCACTTTTCTCGAGGGTGGACAAAAGGCAGAAAGAAGTATCCGCTGTAGTATTCTTGTTGGTTGTGATGGTGCTCGAAGTACTGTGAGAAAGCTTGGCGGAGTAACCATGACAGGTGAAAGGGACTTGCAAAAGCTTATTAGTGTCCATTTTTTGAGCCAGGAACTTGGGCAATACCTACTTAAGGAGAGACCTGGAATGTTATTCTTTATCTTCAATATGGAAGCTATAGGGGTTCTTGTTGCACATGATCTAAACGAAGGAGAATTTGTGTTGCAGGTATTACACGTCTTGAATATGTATCAAATTGCCTTTAGCTGAGCGCTGGTTTCTTACTAAAGTGTTGCTTGATTTGGATATTTTCGCAGTTACCTTTCTATCCTCCTCAGTAGAATCTTGAGGACTTCAATGACAAGGTATTTCCATTATTTTGGAAGAGGCACGTCAAATACCATATTTTATAGGAATTTTTCCAGAACTCCCTTGTCCAAATCGTTTTTCTCAAAAAGGGTCCTTCATTCTTTTAGGCTTCAGCTACTTATTTAAGATTTGCACATGCACTGGTTTGCATGGGATTTCCCAGTTTACATGGTTTGCCAGGCCTAGAAAATGGCATGTATTGTTTAACCAAAGCCAACAACAAATTGAGTCTTCAGCCTAATTTCCTGATATTATATTTCATAAATTTTGATTTCTTTTGCATGATAACATATTAACATATGCTTGCAGTAGGATTAGGAGACTATCATCTTCGTGTCGTGGGAGGCTTTTTTACTCTACTTTTGCAGTTGTTGACATTATTGGCACTTTTGCAGGAGTGCGAAGAGTTAATATTCAAGCTTGTTGGGCGGAAACTTGTGGATATTAACGTCGTCGGTATAAAGCCATGGGTTATGCATGCTGAAGTTGCTGAGAAGTTTATTTCTTCTAATAACCGAGTGATTCTTGCTGGAGATGCTGCTCATCGTTTCCCGCCAGCTGGTGGTTTTGGTAAGTCACCTTTATTCGGCATTTTCTTATAAAAAAATCTCTTCCATTTCTTCGTCTGGTGTTAGAAACTGCGAATAATTTTGTAGGAATGAATACTGGTATCCAGGATGCTCATAACTTAGCATGGAAAATTGCTGCTTTGGTTAATGGTATTGCTCCACTCTCAATTCTGCGAACTTATGAAACAGAACGTAAGCCGGTATAGCTTTTCCACTGTGTTACAATTAAATCATTGACTACTTTTTTATTGAAAAAGGATCCTGAACTAATCTTGAAAATTTCACAGATTGCTGTCTCTAATACTGCACTTAGCATTAAAAATTTCAAAGCTGCTATGACAGTTCCTGCTGCTCTTGGTATTGACCCAACTGTTGCAAATTCAGGTAAAAACATCACTTCGATTAACTTCCAGCTGGTTTACTAGTTTAAATAAATTTTCAAATCTCTTATGCTCTTCTGTGATGATTTAAGACGCCCTTTTTCTTTTACTTGCTTTGAGGAAATATCTTATACACCATCTCACTCTTGCTTTCGTATACTGTTTTTGCAGTACAAAAAATAATTAACAGTGGGTTCGGTTCTATTCTACCTACTGGGTTACAGAAAGCAATCTTGGATGGAATTTTCACGGTAGGACGTGCACAACTTTCAGAGTCTGTTTTAAACGAAAACAAC
This sequence comes from Eschscholzia californica, assembly GCF_041429995.1. Lineage (NCBI taxonomy): Eukaryota > Viridiplantae > Streptophyta > Magnoliopsida > Ranunculales > Papaveraceae > Eschscholzia > Eschscholzia californica. The sequence continues at coordinate 23,935,400 of NW_028238309.1, read as the reverse complement.
CCACTTGGATCTTTGTGGCTTGCTAAATTAAGGCGTATATTCGACGAGGGAGAGAGTCTTCAACTCCAGTTTCCAGCCGAGGATCTTGGCTTCAGGTTTGTGGATGGTGTTAATTTTGTTACTTCAATTCCCCTAGAAGAATATTCTGACATTACGGCTGAGAAATTCAACGCATTAGCCTGTTAGGTCAGTCGGTAAAGTTTATGTATGTGAGGTTTCACGTTTCATGACTGATTCAGGTGAAAACAGAAGGAACGAGATGTATTTGGATTTTGAAGATCTTGAAACTATTTAACCTCACTTACTGATTGTAGGTACCTTGAAGGAGCTCTCGTTCTTGATGGTGATATAGAGGTGGAAGCTCCTACTGGTCGTAGGAGGGAATATGTTCCATGTGCAAAACCTGGTTCACGGTTGCCACATATGAATGTTAGAGAACTGAGGAAGGAATCCACCGAGGTGCGTCAATTTCTAATTATATAGAATCCTTTGTACAAGTATATTTAACATGTGGTACATGTCGGTTTGGTCCAAATCCATCTTTTTTTTTTGTTTCGGACAACCATAAGAAAAGGAAGAAAATAGTACAACACTTAATCAGACAGATCAGACCCTATCATCTTTGAAGTTTTGTAGGTTTCATACATATTCTGAATCACATAACCTTGGGTTACTACAAGAAAATAGCAATTCCCTTTTTTTACTTCAATCTTACTGTTGTAGGAGACGTTTTCGACATTGGATCTCATATGTGGAGATAAACTCGAGTTCCTCCTAATCATAGCACCGGAAAAGGAATCGTATGATCTTGCTCGAGCTGCATTCAAGGTAGCTGAGGCATTCAAAGTTTTTCTCAAGGTATGTGTCATTTGGCCTCACGGTTCTTTTGATGATGGTGTCAATGGAAGTGTAGGGCAATTAGGGTATTATCGAAACTACATAGATGTTGAGGAAGTGAAAACATCGTCTTCATTGCCGTCATGGTGGGAAATCTGTAAGATGACGAACAAAGGTGCCATTCTTGTTCGACCAGATGAACACATTGCTTGGCGTGAGAAGTCGAAAGTTGTCACTGATCCTGTTTCAGAAATGAACAGGGTATTTTCTCTGGTACTTGGAATTAAGAAAAAACACTTCTACTAATATATTACAAATGGGATTTCGAAATCTCAAACCAGAAGACCAAGTGTGGAGGTTGTGTTCTTACATAATACTTTGGGTACATAAAATCATGATCATTTAGTTAAAGCAGCAGTGAGAGCTTCTGAAGTTGAATGCTGTAAAACCTCAATTACCCAGTCCAGATGTAGAGGCAATTGTTCATTTTTCGAGGTAGTTTTTACGATCAAAATTGTTGTAATAATTTTACATCAATATGATGTACTATAAGTTCTTGGTACATTAATGTGGTGATAATTTATGTAACTATAGAAGCTTAAGAAATTTGAGAGATTTTAATTTCAACAAGAAAAATTGAGAGATTTTTCTCAGAATAAAATTCATTCCTTCCTATTTTTTGTGGTGTTGTGTCCTTTTCGTGTTTAATCCATCTGACTTTGTAATGTTCTTGAAGATCAATGCACCTGTGCTGATGGAACTGAAGTCTGTGTAACTCTACCTTTAATATTTGCAATATAAAGGTAATCAACGAAAGGTATTATTTTCCTTGTAATTAGTGGGATTGAAATTAATAATACCACTGGTGCACAATTATCAAGTTATTTTATGAGATTCTGTCTCTTCAACTCTTGAACAAGAAAAGTGCGGCAATGGGGAAGAAAAGAAAAGAAGAACAAGAACAAGCTGAGCCTCGAGCCTGGAGCCGAACCAAGACCACAGCGTGGAACCTGGAGCCGAAACAAGACCACCCATCTTTCTCAATTGCTACCTTCTAGGTGTCTCTTAGACTCCTCGTCCTTAGTCCTCTTAAACACCATGATGTAGCAGCAGAAAATATAGGGTTTAAGCTTACAGCAGCTTCAGTCCACCGGTAACATCATCCACCAAATCAGCAGGTCCTGCTCAAGCATAAGAATAAGATGCAGAAACACATCAAATTGTCAAACATTTGAAGCCCACCCACGTCCGGTTAACATCCCACACGTAATAACTCAACTGAAAAAAGAAAACAACCATATACTTATCATCTAAAGCATGTAAAAAGGCTAGAACTCACCGAGAATAGCCATCACTGTACGTGAATCTGAAAAAGAAAAAATGTAATAAACTCTGAATTAGGACAAGATTCAAGAAGTAATCTAAGATGGTTGGTTACGAGCACACTTTTCGGATTATCTAGAATATTTCACGGAACAAGATTTACCAAAAAAGTGTTTTAGTTCTATTGCCTTTCTTATTGTTTTCTCTTTTCCATATCTGAAAGCCATGTCAATATGTTTGAAGAGCAAGGTAAGTGGATCCACTAATTTCATTAAATTTGGAATGTTTTCCATGAAGAAAAGATGAATGAAGTCAGCCCTGGGCGGTGGTGGAGAAAAGAATTTAACTGTGAGTGTAGAAATCAAAAGAGTGGAGCCTAAAACTAAACAGTTAACCTAATGAACAAACCAGGGTTCATTAAGAAACTCACTCGGTGCAATTTGTGTTCGGCCAGCATCAATTGTAATATGGGTGGGTAACTTTAGTGACTTGGCCCGTTCCTGCACTGATCATCACAGATTCGATTAAAAAACACGAAAGAAGAATATTTTGACCATGAGACCATCAAACAAATATAGAAGTAAAGCTATGATCTTCGGGAATTAGCCAATTACCATGAAACAGGTCTTAATACTACTATTTCACCCAATAACTTAACTAAAGAAATACGACAAAACATGTTTAAATCTTTGCGACACATTGTTTCAATGTACTAACCTAATATTTGATACTTACAATGAGTTTAGTCGACCAACTAAGGAATGAAATTTTGTGGAGTACACAATGGAAGTGGATTAGTGGGGCTGAATGATTAGTTGCTTCTACAAACATAACAAGTTAGTTCATTGCGAAAGATATCATGAGCCTTCCTACTTATGAATGAAACTTACAACCTTTGTTACTTTACAATATTATTTCGATTTGCTAACATCACAAATTTGCATTTGCCTGAGCCTCTATTTTAACTATCAAGTAGCAAGTCAGCAACCCTTGGTTGGAGTGGTTATCAAGTTGGTTTCCACCCTCTAGGTCTCGCGTTCGAAACACGGACACTATATTACCTTTCTAAGAAAAACTAAGTAGCAATTTAGCATCATCTTGTATTATCACTTGGTACTCCAATTCTCCTTTCCTTTTTATTCCATTATAACCATATGCCTAGTATAACTCAGACGCAGACAAGAAGATTAAAAAGAAAATAAATATTTGATATTTCTATTGTACCCTAACCGTGATCAACTTTTCGAGGCACTTAATTGTAAAGTTAGCAAGTCTTCCTCACTCTCACTTGTAAGAACTACCTTAACTTGTCCACACATCTCCCACCTTCAAAGAACAGACACTCAAATGTTAGAGGTAAGGACACCACAAAACAAATAAAAACAAGAATTAAGCCGTAACAAAATCAGGCATACTTCGACATGACAAACACTTGGATAAGATTTTCAGAGTAAGAAGATACCTGTTTAAAGCTTTTGGTGCTCTTTGGACAAGCTTTTTGTAGAGGCCCAAAGTTGCATGACTGAAACAGACAGTTACAAAGTAGAGAATTGAATATACATCACATAAAACACGAATAAAACTAACACGAAGAAACGTCCTCAATAAGCTCAATACAATGAAGATAACATAGCCAACTTAATCGCCAATTATTTACCAAGTGAAAAAAAATTAACTTCATGAGATGAAACAATTATTTCAATTCCAGAAAATAATCGTTCACAATGGGCCGTATCAGCCGAGAACGGCGTAGCACTCCAATTTGGGATCCTGCTAATAACAATCTCGTAGAAGGGAACGGATCTAGGATCATAGTCGTAGAGACTAGAAGTACCAAAATACGACTTATCCCAGGTTATGTGTGTCTTTGCTTTTAATAAACAACATAGGGACTTATTATATTCTTGGCATACTAAACCAAACAAAAATCTATCATGTTAACTAACCATTGGCAAAAAAACGAGAAATCACCAAGTCCTGGACCAGACCTTCCTCGTCATCAATTCTTCCTTACCACCAAAATAAAAAGGTATCACGTTACTCATCGGCAAAACACCGCAACTTCGGGATAACAATTTTGTCATTTGGTCATAAACCCAAGATGTTAACGAGCATCGACACAACATTCATGGTAAATAACGAGGTACAATATTAATCATCGGCAAACCACACCATTCATGATAAACGCAAACAGTGTTACAAGGGTAACCTACCTACATTGAGCTGCAATTTTTCCTTTACCCATCTTCAAGTCATTCCTTACAACCAACACCATTTTGAAGTCTTCAAGAATTTCTGCAAGCTTTTCAATCTCTAATGGTGTTTTGGCCGGTTGTCGCTTTTTTTGTTTCCCATATTCTTTTCGATGATCAGTAACTAAAGTTTCTTTAGCATTAGTAAAAAACTTAAACCAGTGTTTGTCAACTCCAGTTGGGTATTTCAGATCAATATCACTCCTTTCTCAGTTAGGTTGATTCAGTTTCTATTCCTCGCTCTATTCATGAGGCTCTTCAATATCTTAAGCGGGCGGATGCCATGCAAGCTGAAATGGATGCCCTTCAACATAATCAGACATGGGAGTTGGTTGGTTTACCTACTGGAGAGAGAATAGTGGGATGTAAGTGGATTTTCAGTGTGAAATATTTAAGTGATGGTGACAGATATAAAGCTCGTCTTGTCACGAAAGACTTCACTCAGGTGTACCAGGAAAGGACTTCAATGCTACCTTTGACCCCGTTGTGAAAGTAACCAGAATGTGTTTGTTGGTATCTCTTGCTGCATCTAATTCATGGCCTCTTTATCAACTTGATATCAAGAATGCATTTTTTAATGGCGATTTATCAGAAACCATATATATGGACCCTCTACCGGGATTTTGGGCTCGGGGGGAGTATTTAGGGAAAGTTTGTCACCTTCGCAAATCCCTATATAGTCTTAAGCAATCTCCTAGAGCATGGTTTAGTCGTTTTAGTGATGTTGTCAAATCTTTGGGATTTTTGCAGTGTCACTCAGATCACACATGCTTTATTCGTCGTTTTCAGGGTCATTGTATTATTCTCTTTGTTTATGTTGATGACATAATCATTACTGGAGACGACTCGTCTGGCATCGTCCAAGTAAAAGAAGCTCTCGGGAAATTGTTTGATATGAAGGATTTGGGACTTCTTAGATATGTTCTTGGCATCGAGGTTGCTCAATTTTGTCGAAGAATATCCTTATCTCACCGGAAGTACATCATAGTCCCAAAATGGGTCTATTCCCCCAAGTATACGGGATCAAGTTATAGTAATTCTCAGAAGTCTGGGGTCAATCCTCAGGGATAAGTAAATTTGCCTTAAATTTTAAATTAACACCCCTTTCGTAAAATTGATTTGATTTTGTTGAAAACTATTTTAAAAAGACAAGGATAATAGACTAAGAAGAATGAAAACAAGATGGGACAGAAATCTAGGTTTTTTTATTCCACCACATAAATTGACTTTCTAAACATGCACTTAATTAACTAATCCATTTTTTTATATAACTCAAAATCTAACATAATGAACTATTTAGATTTCAGAAGATATTCTTTATTAACACATTTCATAATCATGTATTTCTAATTGACTATCATAAAAATACTATACTCTTTTAACTACCATTCATCATCTAACAAGCATATTCCATCTAACAACTTAACGAAAGCATGAGATATCTAATTAGAAAAGAAATGGGAGAAGAAAATATGATAGAAATAGAAAGTGGATCTAGAAATTAGAAGTAGAAAGAAATTGAAAATAATTGATGAAGGTGGCTAAAGAAAATGGAAGAATATAGGATTTAGGGTTAGAAAATAAGAGGGAAAGAGAGGCTAAGAAGATGGGTTAGAGAAAGAAAGGGTTAGAGGGGTTGAGAGGGATATCCAAGTCTACCCAAGAACGAGAAGAAAAGAGTTATATATATTGCTTGGCGACTAGGGTTTTAGGGGATATGGTTGAAAATGGTAAAATGAGAAGTTGTGGTGAAAAGAAGGGTCATTTGTCAATTGGTTATAGGCTGGAAATAAAGTTGGACAAAAAGGAGGGACGAGAAGGTAATTCTGGATGGGGCTAGTAGGGAAAAGAGAGACACTTATCGGCTGGTGGGAGTGGCAAGCATTTTGTCTGTTAGGGCTTTAAAGCAGGTGATTCAGTGTGTTGCGGATCATGTAACTAAGGTGCAGCATGAACAGAAGCCGTCAGATGTGGCTGACACAGATCTGGATGGATATGAGTGTACGGGACCATTGGGAGTAAGTTGTAGCTGAAGCACCGAATTTTGGCACATCGACAAATGTAAAAACATAGCTGATTAACTAAAGTTGTGCAGCCTTTCACTTTTTTTTGGATCCGGAACAGCGAAATTCATACAAAAGAATAAAAACAAAACATCATTAGTCATTGTTGCAAAGCTAGTGTAAAAGTCAACGTACTTGAATGAGAATAAAATCACATGAGAACCTTAAATACAAATTCAGTTTTTTTTTTTTTTTTTTTTTGTTGAACCAGTTATTCATTAAAAATTAAAGCGTTATTACAGTATTTATCAACTAACATACAAGGAATATTATTCCACTTCTTGCTCATATTCTTCTTTCTTGCCTATCTCGCTAATTTGTCTGCATTCAAGTTGGAAGTTCTTCTGATGTATTTGAATTGCACCGTTTCGAAATTTTTCCTGCTATCTCCGATGTGGATAGGTGATTGCCAGTGAACTGAATGACGTTTATTGTGCAGATGATTGATGAGATTCATGTTGTCGCTTTCAATGATAATGTACTTTAGGTTCTTTTCATTCGCCCATTCTAAACTGAATAAAATTGCCATTGCTTCACTTTCTTCACTATTCCTAACTCTTGCGGTTTTTACCTGCGCTGCTATGAATTTCGATTCTGCATTATGAGCAATTAAACTAATTCCATATTGGATGTTATATTCGTAAAATATGCATCAACATTTATCTTAATAAAGTTATTTTCCGGCGGTTGCCATTTTTCGTACGTTTTGTGATTATTCTTCTGATGTTTAGTATTGATTTTTGGAAAGTTTTCCATTCAGTTTCAGTAAGATCTTACTAAATGACCAGAGGAAATGTACTCTAAACAAAGTTAATCAAGGTGTTAGGTAGAAAAGGAACAAAGATAACATGTCTAATGCTTAAAATGAAGACTAACATCCCCAAACGTTGGGACTCTATATTGGCCTAATCTCTATGTCTTTACTCCTTAAATAGAGTAACACTCCAAACGTAAATCACGATTCAAGATTCTATATTGGCATTTTTGTTATTTTATTAGTTTTAAATCGATAACTTATTATTTTTATTTATTATAACTTCTAAAATGTTATAAATTAAATATAATTAATTTGTATTATATATAAAAGGGTTAATTCTGTTTTGGCCCCCAATTTGTGACAACTCACCGTTTTGGCCCCATAAGTGTCTGGCTGTTCGATTTGGCCCCCAACTTCCTGTTTGGCCCCCAAATTTTTTTTAAGTCTCCCAATTATACCCTCATGACAATTCTGTAATTTGATTGTGTTTTTTTTTTTTCTCTTTTTCCACCTCACCTCCATAACTTTTACATCACCTTCTTCAACATCAGACGCCGCTGGAGAATGTCACCGGCCAGAGACTTTCCGACGACCTAATTTTTTTATTTTTTAAATCTTCTCCTTATTCCCCAACCTTTACATTCTTTCTCTCTATCTGTTCTTTCTCTCTCTTCTCTTCCATTTCTCCCTCCTCTTCTCTCTCTTCTCCCTTCCTTCACCTCATTCTTCACAGTTCCGACGAAGTGTTTCTCTTCGCCATCGTCTGGATCTGGGGAACCCTCTGGATCTTGGGCTACCAAATGGGTAAAGGAGGGGTTTGAATTTAGCTATCCATGTTAGGAAGAAAGCTATAAATCCTCCAAGAGTGACAATAGTTAGATACAAAGGAAGAGTTACAAATAAGTAGAAGATTGGGAGGAAAGAGACAAATCTGAATTTTCCTTGTGGGATGTTTGAAGGTATAAATTAATAGTAAGTTAATGATATGAAAGCTGAGATGCATACCTTTATAAAGTTCTTGATGTCATCCTCTATTGTTGTTTGTTCTTCTTCTTTCTCTCTCTACTTCTCTCTTCTCTTTTGTTTTTCTCATGAGTTACTTATAAGGATTAAGGATATTGACTTTTTGATTAAAGAAGAAAACAAAAGGTGTGTATCTGATTTGCAAATAATTAACAGCTTGGAGGATTGATGGTTCCCCATGTTAGTTATCAATTGTTTTAGTTTAATTATCAACCAATTTGAAAAGCTTTGGACTTCATGTTCAATATTTTATTTAGTTTTGGGTGCGCATGTGGGAAATTTTGTGAACTCAATGAGGTCGGATTAGGGCAATCCTTTGCAATTGAAATCAAACCCTTGTCAGATATTGAAGGAGACAGGCATAGGTCAAGTATCTTCAATATGTGGTGATGGATCATGAAAATGTCCCATCTGAGTCGTTTAATTTAGTCGAGTTAGTTCGTTTCGGGTCTTTATTACAATAAAATAGTTTGTTTTCTTGATTAAGTGTCTTTTGCAGAGTTAGGTATGAAAACGGTTAGAAACAGATACAAAGGGTAGTTAGGTCATTTGCAGTCAAGAACATTCTGGTAATTTGGCCAGGGTCAGTTCGTGGTTGAAAAGTAGAGGTCGAGACTTTCGGTACAAAGTCAAAGATGGGTCAAATGCTGTTGACTAGGTGGGAGACTTTCGGTAGACATTCGGGCACGCGGTATGGAGGAAGAAATGTGGCGCGCTTTAAAGGCCGGTTCATCCAATTCCCGTATATCCGTTCAGCATCGAAATGGACCCTCAGAGTATGATTTCGTGTTTCGGACGCATCTTAACTCTGTGCACCCAAATCCCACGTTTTAATCTTAAATGCCCACTTCTGCATTTTCTTCATCCAACGGTCCAAGCATGATGTCGCACCTCAACTGATCGACGGAGAAGCACCATATCAGCCGAATTCGAACCAGCAAAAACCCTAGCCGCCATTAAATTGTGTATTTTTAGGGTTTTTCACATTTTTAACCCCTATAATTCCAAATATGGCCCTATCCTTTTATCTTTTCTACCATTTAACCAAACAAAAACCCTAACCCAATCTATAAATAAATCTCTTTCTCCTCCATTAAGCTCTAGACTTAAAATCCCTCTCAAAAGGCTTCCTTCTCTAATTTCTAAGCCACTTCTCCTTCTATCTTCTAACCCTAAAAACCCATCTTCTTCTACTTTCTCTACCACCTTCATCTCTTCTCTCTAATTTCTTTCTACTTCTAATTTCTTCATCTAAACTTCTAATTTTTCCATAACTTCTTTTCGAAATCTATTTCTCTTCTAAATTTCTCTTCTATCATCTTCTAAAAAAGCTACTATTTGGAATCTTTGGTGTATTATTATTGAACACATTTGGAGCTAATATTGAACATCAACATGGAGGCACATGGATCTATGGATCTAGATCTCCTTTGGTGATTTCTTTTCATTTTCCATTTGTAATTCCATTTAATTGTAGTTTAATGAATATTTTTCTAGATCCAATGAATAGCTAATCTTATATTTACGGTTTATGATGAAACCTATTATGGATCTTTTTAAGATATGTGATTTTATTAATTAAACCTTTCGATTGTGCATTAATGTCTTTAAATACATGAATATGAAATGCTTTTATCAAGAATACCTCCCGAAAGTTATATAGTTCATTATATTAATTTTTGAGTTGTGAAGAAAGAGGCTTAGTTGATTAATTATATGTGTTAAAAAGTGAACTAATATGGTGAATTCTAAATCCTAGATTTTTCTTTCTCATCTTACCCCATTCCTATTTAGTTTGTCATTGTTTTATTATTTTCAAAACTAAATCAAATTATTAAAGGTGGTGTTCATTTAAGATTTAGATAAAATTGTTTGTCCCTTGGAACGATTTCCCGATTTAGAAACTTTACTATAACTTGATCCCTACACTTGGGCTATGGACTTATTTTAGGCCTATCAAGTTTTTGGCGCCGCTGCCGGGGATAGGTTTAATTTTATTTTCAATCTTGAATTGGTTTTTTTTTCTTCTTGTCTCTTTTGATTACTTTGACTTGCTTTTCCTTTCATGGTGTAGATTCACAAAGGAGCTAAAGGGAGGGAGCATCAAGGAAGAGGAGATCAAAGAAGACTTTTTTAAATTTTAGTTATTTTAGTACTTTATTTTGGTGAGAGAGTGTTATAATTTTTTTGTATTTCTTTACTTTTTTGTTTTGTATTAAGGACTTTATTGTTTTGACCCTAAATTGGAGGGCATTTAATTTTGTAACCGAAACTAAGAAGCCTCGGGTCGCACACTTGCGGGAAGAGTGGTCCGGGTCGTCTACAAAGGTCGTCGCCCGTCTTGAACGGGAGGTAACTTCTAGATCACCCACGAATCTCCTGTAAGTGGGTACTCGTGATGTTTTTTCTTGCCTAATTGATTGTCGAACTGTTAGTTTAATTATCATATTAGTAAGGGCATTAACCCATTACAAGATAGGAGTCGGATTTCATCACCGGTCTCTTGCCCATCTAGGTAACAACATTGCGCGATCCCAAGCCTCACTTAAAATTAAAAATCGATTTAGACATTGGTCAAGGGTAACGAGCTTATAGGACCTTCTTGATAAATCTCGAACTTGATTAGTATTTGGAGTTTTCCCAGGAAGAGAGAACGATCCAAGCGCACAATTCTTGATCGTTGTACTGTGATGGAGTAACTCCTTATAAGAATCATAGTTCAAGCTTTGGAAAGAAATAGAAGCTGTCTAGATCAATTTTTAGGTGAAAAAGACTACCCAGTCATCTAGATTGTGTCTAGGTTGCTTGGTGGAGTCAGCTTGCTTGCTTCGTTGTTTTCCTTAGGATCTTTGTAGTTTCCTTACTCCTTTTATTTTAAAAAAAAAAAAGTCTTCAAAAGAGTCCCTTGTCTTGTCTTTTGGTTTATGTCTCCTAGGTTACGTGATAAGAGGGGTCATTTTGTTAAGAGTCTGATTTGAGTGTTTTACTTGAAAACCTTTCTTTAAGCGAGACTATGGCGGATCACGGTGATTGATGAGACATGAAAATGTCCCATTTGAATCTCTTAACTCGGGTTAGTTAGTCCAGTTCGAGCGGTTACTCTGATGATTGGTTTCTTTTTCTACTCAGGTACCTTTTTCAGAGTTATGTGTGCAAAACGGATAAAAGTCGGAGAAATGCAGACTAGGGGTATTTTGGTCATTTTGTAATTCTGATTTCATGATCAGTATTAGTGCTCGGATGGAAAGTATAGCCCAAGACGAGCCCGTGGGTGAAAACAGAGGTCAAATCGGAGTCCTGTTGTGAAAACAAGGACAGGTCAAAGTCACGTTCAAAATCCGTTGACTTTGTGACACTTGGCGCACATCCAGGATGGGAATTAAAATATTGGTACACTGTTGGGCAGATCGGGAGTCATCCGGGAATTTTAGACCAATTATAAATATGGTGTTACCTGAAGCAATTTATTAAAATAGCCCTTAAGATCGGACGGTGTTCAAAGACTTTAGGACGAGATCGACCAATCAACGTGAAAACACACGGTGCCAAAGTTGCTTCTACTACACAGAATTTCTCCTTCATGCCAGCTAAGTAAATCGCGGGAGGAATAGTACCATTGACCAATTCAAATTAGCACTAGTGACAGCCATGAATTGGTATTACTCCCCACTTTTTGATTGGGTATATTTTCTAATATCCTCTTTATCTCTTTCCAATTTTTTAGCTATATTTCCTTAAGAAGAGTAGAGAGAAGATATTGGAAATCTTTTTAGCTATATTCTTCTCTCTACAAACTTACAGAACCGTGGGAAATAGCCGTCATATACAAAACATAAATGGAAATTGAGAGATCCACACGGCTGGAGATTAAGGTAAACAAAAAGGAAATGATTCGATTGAGAGGATTGCTACCCATATATGGTAGATTCATTGAGGAAGGATTCGGCTGTTTACATAATCTAGAGAGAGAGTATGTGATGGGCAGTCAATCACAGAGAAGATATGGAAAGAATTCGAATTAAAGAGAAAGCTGGAAAACCGAGAGAATGGTAATGAGAAGTTATGGAATCATAGAGAAGCAAGGAAAGTGTGAGCTGTTCTTTGATTTTACTAGGATAGAAACAGAGGAGATATCTTGAGGATTGAAATTAATGGAAAGAAGACAGAGAGGGACAACTGCAACTACTTCATTCTCTTATATATATTGAAGAACAGAGAGAAGGAAATTATCTCATCTTTGGGGGTCAAAAGCTCAACTAACAGAAAAATCAGAGAGAGAGAAAGAGAAACAGAGCACCATCATCTTTTATTGTAACATCTTTATCTTCTGTAATCTTTTCTTTTTTGTGAGAGAAAAGAGAGATTAATAGAGAGAAAGAGTGGCTGTAAAGAGATTGATAGAGAAAATTGTAATCAATCAAGAGGTTTAACAGAGTTCATCATCTTTTCTTCTTCTCCTGTTTTCTGATTTTTGTGAGAAAAAGAAAGAAACAGTGGGTTATAGAGAGAGAAAGAAAGATTTCAGAAAGAGAGAAACAGAAGAGAGATAGAGAAAAACGCTTGGAAAATAATTTTCCCAGAGGGAAAGTATTTCGGAGAAGACGAGAAAAGTATTTTCCTTAAGGGTGCGTTTGGCTGCCAGTGGAAAATAAGTGAGAAAAGTTCTGTTTTCCTTCCATTTTCTCTTATTCTTTATATTGATTTTAATCTTTGATCATGATTAGCTAAGACTCTTAATCTAGGGTTGATGATGAAACCATATTCGACCTTTTAGAAACATAAGTTATTTGGTTAATTCTTTAAATGTGATTTAATGTCTAAATTGTTTTAATTTGTCAAGTCGATTATCTTTTCACTATCTATGCTTTTAGGTTTGATGCATCGTGCTTAGGTTAAATCCTTTGACGATGCATACTTATTGATTGATAGATAGTAGTTTGGAAATTCATTTTTCAAAATAAATCAATTACAATTTCATGAGTTAAAAACCGATTTTATCGAAAACATCTCTCGGAATCAGGATAGTTCATTATCCAAAATTCTGAGTTATAGGAAAAGAGAATTTATTAGATATTGATTCTAAAAGTGATTTTATTGTGTGGATTCCAAAACCCTAGGCTTTCTCCCCCATTTGAGTTCATTTTGATTTCCGTTATTTTAGTATTTTTGATATTTCAAAACCAAAACCAAATCATTTTAAAAAATCTTATTACTTCCTAGTTTTAGAATAGATTCAACTAGTCTCTAAGGAACGAACCGGTCTTACCGGAATTATCACTTGACGCCCGTATACTTGCGGGTGGTGACCTATTTAGGGTAACCTTTCAAGGCCCATCAAGTTTTTGGCGCCGCTGCCGGGGACTAAGTTCAAAATTTTTTCTAAACTTGGAAAGTTTTTATCTTTGGTAAGTTTTTATTTTTGGCCACTTTGACTTGCTTCTCTATTTTTGGTGTGCAGGGCATTAAGGAGCGAAAGAGAAGGCACAAACAAGGAGGAGGGGTCGAAAAGAAGAAATTTACATTTATTTTTTTATTTTATTTTATTTTTGGTGAGAGAGAGACTTTAGACTTTCTAGTCTTTATTTTTGGATTTAAGTTTTGACCCTAATTTAAAGGGCATAAATTGTAACCGAAAAACCAAAACGAAGCCTCGGGTTCGAACACTCGCGGGGAGAGTGGCCCGAGTCGTCTGCAAAGGTCGTCGCCCGTCTCGAACGGGAGGTAACTTTCTCTAATCACCCACGAATCCCCTGTTAGTGGGTACTTTTTATAAGATCTTAGTAGTGCTTCCTCGGTTTTCGTGTTTAAAAAAAAAAAAAAAAAAAAAAAAAAAATGGACCAATAAAAAAGAATCGAGTGTAGTTTTTGCAAATGTCAATTCCCATCTTGTGATCGTGCCTGATCATCATGGCGCATTTTTCTAATGGTTGGACGTACCCTGTTGATGATGATGACCTTGATCTAAAGGGACCCGTCATCAACCGAACTGATATAACCTTAAGAGAATACCAACAGTTGCGTAAAGACTGGCTTAACCAACGTGGTACGACTCTAAGAGATTGTCAACGACTTAACGAGGGGAATAGGCTAGTTGAGCCTAACCGAACTGGTATGACCCTAGGAGAGTACCAACAGATGTGTAGAGACGAGCCTAACCGACCGGGTATGACATTTCAGGATTATAAACGAATGTCTAGAAACAGTCCGATTAGTGAGTGGAGTAGACCATATGAGCCTGATCGATCTCATATGACATTAGGAGATTATCAGCAAATGTGTAGAGATGGTCCGATTAGCGATGGATATGGTCCGACGCCAAATATATATGAGAGACCTTATTGTCCACACTATTCTGAGACCAATGACTTTAGAGACAGGTATGATCCTAATATGTACGGTGAGAGTTTTTATCAAGAGTCTTCATTTAATTACACTCGTGAGCCTTATTATGAGGAGACTCTTGAAGATAGATCTCGATCAGAGTCCGAGAGTCGTCTTATTGAGATTATGTCACAATTTGCGACTCAAATGCAGCAGGATACTGAGTCCTTGGCTCAACAGATGAAAATGTTTAAGTCGCAGTTATTCGCCGACGAGGAAGGGGGTTCACCACCCCAAACTCAGGAAGGTACTAGGTACGATGACGAGGTTAATACGTCTAACCCTAGTACTAAGTTAAATGTCGATGAATTTACTGATAATACCCTAGAGCCTGAAAGGTCTGATGACCTTGTTGTCTTGCTTCCTCCACCTATGTCATCTCACCATGATAGGACTACACTAGACATTGATATTCAAGATGATGGCTCTATGAGCAAGTTTGGGAATGACACTATTCTGAACTTTCCGACATTTGAGATTTGTAAGGAGTCAGCCTTAGATGAAATTCTAGGAAGGCATGATATTATACCTGACTGCGAGGCTTCAGATGTCTTTGAGGACATTGATAACGTTAGAGACATGTTAGATACTTTGTCAGACTGTGTACCTAAGGAAACCATGGACCTTGACCTGGTCCCCGAGCATATTGCCTTACCCTTAGAGTCTAGTTTGACCTTTCACATGGTCTCAGACTCGGTTGTTGATCCCTTTTGGGACACTTCAGATGTCTCCTCTAGAACGTCTATGGAAATAGTGGATATTCTATCCACTAAGTTTGCAGATGACTTTCTGCCTTCGACGGATATATTGGCCCTTCATTGTTATGTCGATCCTTTTGATGACTTTCTAGTCATTGGTCCAAGTATTTATAGTTACTTAGTGGACTGTGCATCCACTAAGTTTGGGGATTGCCCCTCATCTTTAATAGTCTCACATGCACTCTCTGCAATTCACAAAGATGTGAGACTATCGTTCACTGAAAACTTTGTGTTTTGGGTGGACCCACAGATGTATCGAATATTGGTTTACAGTTAAACACATATCTGTAATCCAGTAGGTTAATTCTTTTTATTTTTTCGAATCATCTGTTTCGTCTGGCTGAAGACGTTAAACTTAGCGCTTTCTGGGAGGCAACCCATGCAGAGGACGCTGAATCAGGTAATATCTCTCCCTTCATCCTGTTATTTTTGCATAGTCTTCAGAACATTGAGGACAATGTTCGGTTTAAGTTTGGGGATAGGGAAATGAATTTTTTGCTAAGTCCTTATTTCAAAAATTCGAAAGGGTTCAAAATTTTAAATTTTTGGATTGAAAATGTGAGTCTAGTTATTTTTTGCTTGTTAATAGTTATAGAGTCTAGTTGGTTGTACTACACTTTTGCTAAAAGTTTTTTCACGAATTTCGAGTCTTGAGGTTGTCTGTGCGCTAGCCATGTGAGTGATTAGATAGGTGAAGAGTTGACTTTTCTGAGAGAACTTAATCGATCATTAGTGGAGACTTAACCTATGTGAGATTCTGAGCCTTTCTTGTTGTTTTGAGTGATCTCTTCTGAGCTAATTCTGAGTAGAATGAAGAGCTACTCAAACTCGCAATGTTGAAAGAAGAATTCATTTGATCTCTTGAGTTCAAATTTTACAACCACTAGGGATGTCATCAGGAAGCGAACTTTATTCTTGTAGTCTGAGAAACTTGAAAACAGTGTCAACTAGAGAAAGATAGGAACCTCATCATTTAGAACCCTGAGAATAAGGCATGAAGCAAAGTGGAGTGAATTATACCCAAGGAAAGTGTTAAGAAAGTATGTTGTGTATTTTTAGTTTTATTACCAGAAGCGTATTGAAAAAAAAGAAAAAAAAAAGAATAGAAAAAAAAAAGAAAAGAAAAGGAAAAAAAAGGAAATAGAAAAATCAAAGAAAAAAAAATATATTAGTTTGTGTTTAAGTGTTTATTCCCTGAAGTAGTTCTTGAAGATTTGAAGACGTCGAGTTCTCAGGAGTTCTAGTTCATCCTTAGTCTATCGACCTCTAGGAAGCATTGTTAGAAAGTAGATCAGGTGAGAAGAGTAGGTTAGCTTCCCCATTCCATATTAGTGGTTGTTTCCTTTTTATGAGATCAGTCGTTCATAAAGAAATTTAGTCCATCTTTTGTAATGTGTTGAGTTTTCTTTCATACTCATACTCACACATTGAGTGAGCCATTTCTGAGTGACTTTAATTTTTGAGTGTATGACCGTGAGGCAGTAGTCGAGGCGAAATGTATCGAGACGGTAATCAAGGTCTTGTCTTTTCAGAACCGAAATGATACTCATATTGGCTGGTCACGTGCACTTCGAGTCTTGATTACTAGTGAAGAGATTTTTAGCATTTGTATGGTTTGGTCGATTTGGATTTCATTTCTATTAACTTTCGAAAATCTACCGCATAAACATTTTTAGTTCATGTCATATTTAACCCTTTTGGAATTTTGAGATATTTGAATTTTGTGGGTATATTCACTGCAAACCCTCACGAGACAAAACTCGTCCTTTAGGGCAACCTAGAGGTTTAACGGCTTGTTGCACGTGCTAAGTGCAATCGTGATTCCCTACGAAAGTGGTGAACTGGGCTTAGTTTTATTTTTCTGTTTTGCTCGAGGACTAGCAAAATCTAAGTTTGGGGATGTTTGATGAGACATGAAAATGTCCCATTTGAATCTCTTAACTCGGGTTAGTTAGTCCAGTTCGAGCGGTTACTCTGATGATTGGTTTCTTTTTCTACTCAGGTACCTTTTTCAGAGTTATGTGTGCAAAACGGATAAAAGTCGGAGAAATGCAGACTAGGGGTATTTTGGTCATTTTGTAATTCTGATTTCATGATCAGTATTAGTGCTCGGATGGAAAGTATAGCCCAAGACGAGCCCGTGGGTGAAAACAGAGGTCAAATCGGAGTCCTGTTGTGAAAACAAGGACAGGTCAAAGTCACGTTCAAAATCCGTTGACTTTGTGACACTTGGCGCACATCCAGGATGGGAATTAAAATATTGGTACACTGTTGGGCAGATCGGGAGTCATCCGGGAATTTTAGACCAATTATAAATATGGTGTTACCTGAAGCAATTTATTAAAATAGCCCTTAAGATCGGACGGTGTTCAAAGACTTTAGGACGAGATCGACCAATCAACGTGAAAACACACGGTGCCAAAGTTGCTTCTACTACACAGAATTTCTCCTTCATGCCAGCTAAGTAAATCGCGGGAGGAATAGTACCATTGACCAATTCAAATTAGCACTAGTGACAGCCATGAATTGGTATTACTCCCCACTTTTTGATTGGGTATATTTTCTAATATCCTCTTTATCTCTTTCCAATTTTTTAGCTATATTTCCTTAAGAAGAGTAGAGAGAAGATATTGGAAATCTTTTTAGCTATATTCTTCTCTCTACAAACTTACAGAACCGTGGGAAATAGCCGTCATATACAAAACATAAATGGAAATTGAGAGATCCACACGGCTGGAGATTAAGGTAAACAAAAAGGAAATGATTCGATTGAGAGGATTGCTACCCATATATGGTAGATTCATTGAGGAAGGATTCGGCTGTTTACATAATCTAGAGAGAGAGTATGTGATGGGCAGTCAATCACAGAGAAGATATGGAAAGAATTCGAATTAAAGAGAAAGCTGGAAAACCGAGAGAATGGTAATGAGAAGTTATGGAATCATAGAGAAGCAAGGAAAGTGTGAGCTGTTCTTTGATTTTACTAGGATAGAAACAGAGGAGATATCTTGAGGATTGAAATTAATGGAAAGAAGACAGAGAGGGACAACTGCAACTACTTCATTCTCTTATATATATTGAAGAACAGAGAGAAGGAAATTATCTCATCTTTGGGGGTCAAAAGCTCAACTAACAGAAAAATCAGAGAGAGAGAAAGAGAAACAGAGCACCATCATCTTTTATTGTAACATCTTTATCTTCTGTAATCTTTTCTTTTTTGTGAGAGAAAAGAGAGATTAATAGAGAGAAAGAGTGGCTGTAAAGAGATTGATAGAGAAAATTGTAATCAATCAAGAGGTTTAACAGAGTTCATCATCTTTTCTTCTTCTCCTGTTTTCTGATTTTTGTGAGAAAAAGAAAGAAACAGTGGGTTATAGAGAGAGAAAGAAAGATTTCAGAAAGAGAGAAACAGAAGAGAGATAGAGAAAAACGCTTGGAAAATAATTTTCCCAGAGGGAAAGTATTTCGGAGAAGACGAGAAAAGTATTTTCCTTAAGGGTGCGTTTGGCTGCCAGTGGAAAATAAGTGAGAAAAGTTCTGTTTTCCTTCCATTTTCTCTTATTCTTTATATTGATTTTAATCTTTGATCATGATTAGCTAAGACTCTTAATCTAGGGTTGATGATGAAACCATATTCGACCTTTTAGAAACATAAGTTATTTGGTTAATTCTTTAAATGTGATTTAATGTCTAAATTGTTTTAATTTGTCAAGTCGATTATCTTTTCACTATCTATGCTTTTAGGTTTGATGCATCGTGCTTAGGTTAAATCCTTTGACGATGCATACTTATTGATTGATAGATAGTAGTTTGGAAATTCATTTTTCAAAATAAATCAATTACAATTTCATGAGTTAAAAACCGATTTTATCGAAAACATCTCTCGGAATCAGGATAGTTCATTATCCAAAATTCTGAGTTATAGGAAAAGAGAATTTATTAGATATTGATTCTAAAAGTGATTTTATTGTGTGGATTCCAAAACCCTAGGCTTTCTCCCCCATTTGAGTTCATTTTGATTTCCGTTATTTTAGTATTTTTGATATTTCAAAACCAAAACCAAATCATTTTAAAAAATCTTATTACTTCCTAGTTTTAGAATAGATTCAACTAGTCTCTAAGGAACGAACCGGTCTTACCGGAATTATCACTTGACGCCCGTATACTTGCGGGTGGTGACCTATTTAGGGTAACCTTTCAAGGCCCATCAGTGATCAAGCTAGGGTCGAGAATCAACCTATCAGTCTCAAAGATTACATGCATCCAACTATGGTTTGTCGACCATCAGGCATTATGTTACCCCCGACTAATACTTATTTCCAATTAAAGTCGGGGATTATCAACATGCTTCCGGTGTTTCGTGGTCTAGAGAACGAGAACCCGTATTATCATGTTAGGGAATTTGAGGACGTATGTAAGACTATGAACGTCCCTAACTCGGTAGATGCCGTTACACTTAGGTTGTTCCCTTTTTCTCAAAAGGATAAAGCAAAGTCTTGGTTTTATGTCTTAAAACTAGAGTCTATTTCTACTTGGGCAGAACTTAGTGGTGAATTTCTACAAAAGTTCTTTTCCACGCATAAAACCAAATCTTTAAGGCAGAGTCTGCTTAATTTTGAGCAACTCGAAGGAGAGTCTCTCTATACATATCTTGAGAGATTCAAAGATATTCTACTAGAATGTCCACACCATGGGTTCGAAAAAATGAAACTAGTCCAATTATTGTATGAAGGACTAGACTATCCTACCATATCCGTGGTCGAGTCATTCTGTAATGGCGGGTTTTCTAATAAAACCGCCGATGATGTGGCATTAAAATGTCACATTTGGATCACTTAACTTCGATGAGTTAGTTATTTTCAAGTTTTATTTCTAATTATTTATAAGTTTTTCTTGGTAGGTACCTTATTTGGAGTTTGACGCTTCATTCGGAACAAAACGGAACATTTATCACATTTTCATCTCATGTGGAAGAGACTGAAAGGAAAGAGCACCAGGGGTATTTTGGTCATTTTGAGAAAATCAGAGGTTAGATGGAAAGTGGAGTCAATGGTGAGTCCGATGGCGGAAACGGAAGTCGAATCGGAGTTGGGAAGGAAAAGTTACGGAGGAAAGAAGCCGAAGGACATTTTTGTCTTTTCTGAAAATTAGAAGAAGTAGAAACAATTATGCAAGCACCCATTGGTTACTTAATGGAGCCCAAAATCCAAGGCCCAAGAGTTGAAAGAAAGGAGACAAATGAAGAAACTTGTAGGCACCCCCACCAAGTGACTTAAGATTTTGGAGAGTTTAGGCTTTGGGCTGCCTTTAGAAAAGGAAAGGGGGCAAATAAAAGGCAAAATCAGACTTAGGTCATCTTCTACATTCAAGTTCTAAGGTTTGCTAGGGTTTTTGGAGAGAGAGAGAGAAAAGTGGGTGAAGGATTCCGGCCAAAGCTCGGCCGGAAAGCTAAACCGGCCAAAGCTTTGGCCGGCACGAGAAGGGACGACAAAGGAGCATCTCGGCAGCACCAGACGGATACAACAACAACCCCGAATAGCACAACAGCAGCTGCTCGAGCAAGCTTCAAACCGTGGCTGCTGCTCGGGACTTAATCGAGAACTCGGCTGCTAACCAGAACGGCCGGCACGGAATCGACTTGCAGCAGCTCGGCTCTAGGGTTCAGACGAACAACTCGGCTTTCCCAAGCTAGATTTCGTTATTTCAGAGGAGCTCGGGACGCAACAGAGAAGGCAACACTTGCTTGGGAAACCATTCTTGGCCGAACCTTACTTTGCTTTTGCCGGATTCTTCTTGCCGGATCTAGGGCATCATTTGTTTGATAAATTCTTTTTGTTGTCTTGCTTGAAGCTTGGGTTGTTCTTCATTTGTTGTTTGCCTCTGATTTCGTTTCCTAGAGGGAGAAAGCTTGGTTTCAGCTTTCATGGTGGATTTTATGAGGAAGAAGATGACACTGACTGATAAGGGGAGGTCAAGTTCTGCGGACAGGACACCTATTATACACTGTTAAGGGGACCCCTGCATTCTGTTATAGGGAGATCGACAGCACTTCAACACATATATTTCCCGTCGATCTTAGTCTCGCGCCTCATCGGGATAGGGAGATTTTCACCTTAACTCATGTATTTCTTTATTTTCTTCCCATTTATTATTTGTATCGCCATGTCTAGCTAGCTTTTGTAGTCGGATACTCGTGAAACATGTTTTGATGTGACAAAAGAGTTTTATTGCTTTTAATGATAAAATCTTCCGGGTTTTTTAGACCGTTCATGGACTGGAATCTGAGTTAAACCAAGAGTTCGTTGACCAATCCAAGTAAATGGGTGAAGTTAACTAACTTTTCATGCTTATAGATCATTAGTACTAGTCACTATCGATTTTGTGGATCGAAGTATCCCTCTCATTCGATTCTTGCTCGACTCTTCCCGAATCTCTCACCTTTAGTTTAGTTAGCCTTATTTGTTTATTTATTTGAAATCAATCCAAAAACCCAACTTATTATCTTTTCGTTTTTAGTCTGAGTTAGTGACTGACACTTAAACCGGTGGGTTAGACTTTCTCGATATTCGTATTACCTTCCTATCTTCGTGGATCGATCCCGGTCTTACCGGGTTATTACTTGACGCCCGTATACTTGCAGGTGGAGACCTATTTAGGAAACTTTTTAGGCCCATCAGCCAAACGAGGACATGGCCTTCTTAGAGGAACTAGCCGTGCAATCTCATCAATAGGGAACTTCGAGGGATCTTGTCTGTAATGCATATAATTCAAGATGGAGAAATCATCTCAATCTCTCTTTGTCTAAAGGTCAATACTAGAGTCAACCTAGTACTTCTATGAACCATCCTGAGTTCGGTGCCCCTAGCGATCCTTATGCTCAATCCAGTGTCCAACATTCTTCTAAAAAGAAGACGACATTAGAGGACACCATGAACATGCTAGAGTTTATGCAAGCGACCACCCAAACATTGATTAGTCTAAAAAACCAGGTGTGTCAACTTCAAGAAGCCTTTAGTCAGAGAGAAAATGGTGAGGTTCTAAGTCAACCGGGGCAAGGATCAGAATGTACATTGGCTAGACAACCACCCGATCAAGCCAATGTAGTTACCACCCTTAGGAGAGGTAAAGTTCTTGACAAGAGAGTAAGAGTTCTTGAGGATAACAAGTTACACCCTCATGATAATCCTGAGAAGGCTCGTGAGTCTGAGAGTCCATCTCCAACGTTTGAACCTTATGTTCCTATAACTATGTTCTCTCAACGTCTAATAGAGTCGATGAAGTTACCTCAATCTGATGAGGTAGTGAAATTGTTCAAACATGTCAACATTAATATTCCATTATCATATGAGTTCATTGTTGAGCAAACTCTTGAGCCACTTTTAGAAGATCCAAAAGCTGAGTCTGTATTATTTCTTGATTCTCAATCTTTTACTACACTTAGTCATGATGATACCCTTTTGAGTCCAATTGGAGGTATTACAGAAGATGAAGATGATGAGTTATGGCTTGCAGAAATGTCTAAAGAGAGTGATGACTCATTTGACTTAGGTGAAATCTTGGAATTCTTTAAGGACACCGATGACATCATAATAAGAGAAATTTTAGAAAGTTTTTCAGAGTCTATACCTAAGTCAGACTCAAATGACCTAGTACCTAACTTGGAGGTGATTTTACAACGAGCCAGTGAGGTCATTTTAGAACCTCCTAGTTTGAGTGTTGATCTAGATGAGTCCAATCTCTTAAATAATTATGCACCATGTCCCTCGAAAGTTCAAGTTACCCCGTTGCAATCGCTTGTGAACTCTACCATGGTCTCTCAATCCATTTGTCATGTTTATGAGGATCCATTTTATCCAATGTCTTTTAACTTTAGTTTATCACCAAACTTAATGATTGTTGCTTCATCTAAGTTTGGGGATAACTCATTCACATTGGAAGTCTCACTTAAATTGCCATATCATTTCATGGATGTGAGATTGAGCCTTCCTGGATACATCATTTTTTGGGTTGACCCTCAAATCTTCCGATCATTATTTTATGGGGAGTCATCAACCCTTAGTCCAGTAGGTTTACAATAACTTTTCTTTTCTTTTTCTTTTATCATCGTCTGGCTGAAGACGATAAATTTAGCGCTTCTTGGGAGGCAACCCATGCTTCTGATATAGGACAGTGGAGTATGGTAATATCTTTCCTTTCATCTTTTTATTTTGGCATAGTCTTTAGAACATTGAGGACAATGTTCGGTTTAAGTTTGGGGATAGGGAAGAACTTTTGCTAAGTCCTTCATCTCGAAAATTTAAGAGGGTTCCAAATTTTTCAATTTTGACCAAAAATGTGAGTCTAATGGTTGTTTTTGGCTTGTTAATAGTTATAGAGTCGAGTTGATCGTACTATTCGGTTGTTAAAGGTTTTTTCATGAATATCGAGTCTTGAGGTCGTGTGTGTGCTAGCCATGTGAGTATTATGGAAGTGAAGGGTAGACGGTTTTGAGAGAACTAGATTGATCATTAGTGGAGACTTAACCCTTGTGAGATTTCTGAGCCTTTCTATTACCTTTGAGCCTACTCTTCTGCGCCGACTCTGAGTAGAGTGAAGAACAACTCAACCTCGCAACTTTGTCAAAAGAGCTCATTTGATCTTGTGTGCTCAACTTCCATAGCCACTAGGAGTGACGTCAGGATAGCGAATAAACCTTACTCTTGTAATCCACGAAACCCGATAATAGTGTCAACTTTAGGAAACGGATACTCCACCATCCATTCATCACATGACTCCCGAGAATGAAGGCGTGAAAAGTAAAGGAAGAAGAATGTGAAAGCAAAGTGCGAAAAAAGGAAAAGTTGATTGTTGAGAATACTAGTGTTGGTATTTGTATTGTTTATAGTTGTGTTTGAAAAAAATAATAATAATAATGAAATTGAAGTGAAAAATGAAAAAAAAAACAGAAAGATTATGTAAAAAGTTCATGTGAACTTTAGTTTGTTATGTAAAATAAGTGTTTGAAACAAAAAGCTAAGTATGGAAGTTGCTTGAAGTTCTCTAACATTGAAGGCGTCGACATTCTCTGGATCTCATCACCATTCATCTCATCATTTGTATCCGTTGACCTTTAGGAAACATTATTAGAGAGTAGAGTGGGTGAGAAGGGTAAGTGAGCTTCCCCATTCCATATAGTGGTTATATTCCTTTTCGTAGATCATTCGTTCTAAAATGTCGTCCTCATCCTTTTTATGTGTTGAGTTCAAGTTAAGTGATCACACTCACACATACGAGTGAACCATTCTTGAGAGGCCAAAGTCGAAGCAAAATGTATTAAGATAGGGATCAATGCTCTGTTTGTTCGGAACAAAAGTGATTCTCATTGTGGCAAGTCACGTATATTTCGAGTCAAGATTATTAGTGAAGAGATTTTTAACTTCTGTATAGTGTTGTTAAGTTTGACTGATTCCTATTAGCATGCTAAAATTTTCTAGGAGATAAACATATTTAGTCCATCTTAGTTTACTTTGAGCGCTTTTGGACCCTATTGTATTTTTGAAATGTTTTTGAATTTTGTAGGTACATTCTCTGGAAACCCTCACGAGACCACACTCGTCCACTAGGGGTAACCTAATGGTTTAACGGCTTGATGCATATGCTAAATGCAACCGGGATTCCTCCGAAAGTGAGTTAGGTTTTTGTTTTGTTTTGTTTTTCTCGGGGACTAGCAAAATCTAAGTTTGGGGATGTTTGATGGGCCATGAAAATGTCCCATCTGAGTCATTTAATTTAGTCGAGTTAGTTCGTTTCGGGTCTTTATTACAATAAAATGGTTTGTTTTCTTGATTAAGTGTCTTTTGCAGAGTTAGGTATGAAAACGTTTAGAAACGGATACAAAGGGTAGTTTGGTCATTTAAAGTCAAGAACATTTCGATAATTTGGCCAAGGTTAGTGCGTGGTTGAAAAGTAGAGGTCGAGACGACCCCGTAGGAGGAAACGGAAGTCGAATCGGAGTCTGGATGAGAGAACTAGACAAAGTCAAAGATGGGTCAAATGCTGTTGACTAGGTGGGAGAATTTCGGTAGACATTCAGTCACGCGGTATGGAGGATAAAACGTGGCGCGCTTTAGAGGCCGGTTCATCCAATTCCTGTATATCCGTTCAGCATCGAAATGGACCATTAGAGTATGATTCCGTGTTTCGGACGCATCTTAACTCCGTGCACCCAGATCCCACGTTTTAATCTTATCCGCCCACTTCCGCGTTTTCGTCATCCAACGGTCCAAGCATGATGCCGCACCTCAACTGATCGACCGAGAAGCACCATATCAGCCGAATTCGAACCAGCAAAAACCCTAGCCGCCATTAACTTGTGTATTTTTAGGGTTTTTCACATTTTTTAACTCCCGTAATTCCAAATATGGCCCTATCCTTTTATCTTTTCTACCATTTAACCCAACAAAAATCCTAACCCCATCTATAAAAAATCTCTTTCTCCTCTATTAAGCTCTAGACTTAAAATCCCTCTCAAAAGGCTTCATTCTCTAATTTCTAAGCCACTTCTCCTTCTATCTTCTAACCCTAAAAATCCATCTTCTTCTACTTTCTCTACCACCTTCATCTCTTCTTTCTAATTTCTTTCTACTTCTAATTTCTTCATCTAAACTTCTAATTTCTCCATAACTTCTTCTCTAAATCTATTTCTCTTCTAAATTTCTCTTCTATCATCTTCTGAAAAAGCTACTATTTAGAATATTTGGTGTAATATTACTGAACACATTTGGAGCTAATATTGAACATCAAGATGGAGGCACATGGAGCTATGGATCTAGATCTCCTTTGGTGATATTTTTTCATTTTCCATTTGTAATTTCATTTAATTGTAGTTTAATGAATATTTCTCTAGATCCAATGAATAGTTAATCTTATATTTAGGGTTTATGATGAACCCTATTATGAATCTTTTTAAGATATGTGATTTGATTAATTAAACCTTTTGATTGTGCTTTAATGTCTTTAAATACATGAATATGAAATGCTTTTATCAAGAATACCTCCCGAAATTTATATAGTTCATTATATTAAATTTTGAGTTATAAAGATGAGGCTTAGTTGATTAATTATATGTGTTAAAAAGTGAACTAATATGGTGAATTCTAAATTCTAGATTTTTCTTTCTCATCTTACCCCCTTCCTATTTAGTTTGTCATTGTTTTATTATTTTCAAAACGAAATCAAAATTATTAAAGGTGGTGTTCATTTAAGATTTAGATAAAATTGCTTGTGCCTTGGAACGATTTCCCGATTTACAAACTTTACTATAACTTGATCCCTACACTTGGGGTATAGACCAATTTTTAGGCCTATCATGTGGCAACCATTAGCAATCTCAATCAAACCTAAAGACTAGAGAGAAAAAAAATTATGATAGCAGATGGAAGTGAAGATGATGTTGTTTTATGTTACTGTAATTTGTATGGGTAATTTATTTTTGTATATCTATAACGTTTTATGGTGGAAACCAGAGAAGATTAGAAAGAAATTGAGAGATCAAGGTATATAGGGACCATCTCCTTCTCTTTTTACTGGTAATGTTTTGTGAAGGCGGTGAAGGGAGAGAGAAGATGAGGGAGAGATGGAAGAGAAGAGAGAGAAAGAATGTAAAGGTTGGGGAAGAAGGAGAAGATTTTTAAAAAAAAATTGGTCGCCGGCAAAGTCTCTGACCGATGACCTTTTCCGGCTGGTGACATTCTCCGGCGGCGTCTGATGTGGAAGTTATGGAGGTGAGGTGGACAAAGAGAAAAAAAACACAATTAAATTACAGAATTGCCATGAGGGTATAATTGGGAGACTTAAAAAAAATTTGGGGACAAATCGAACTGTCAGCCACTTATGGGGGCCAAAACGGTGAGTTGGTCACAAATTGGGGATCAAAACAGAATTAATCCTTCATAAAAACATTGAATTAAAAAATAAATATATTATATTAGAGATATTACAATGTGTAATACGAAAATATAAACTAAAATTGTTATTGTTACGTAATTACTCCCATAAAATTATTTCGTACTCCTATAAGTCTCCACCTCTGTCTCCACCTTCATACTCACCTCTTTCGTATAGACCGACTCTATACTCTCTTCCATGTCCACCACCTCCATACCCACTTCCAAATTGGGTAAAAATTGATGAAGACCCTCCCGCTTCAGTATTTGTCTAATACTGACTTGTTTTAGTTTTCGAAAATATTCACGTTCTTCTGAGTCTATTTTCTCTCATAATTACTCGGATGAAGATATCCAAGAAGATGACGCAAAAAGTTTTACTCAATTCCTATCTCGACACAAAAAATCAAAGATAAAGTGGGTCATTACGCGTTGAGAAATGCTTTGGTTGTGCATTTATGGGCAAGACGGGGTGATGCTTCGTCTTAGAAAAATGATTAAATTCTAAGACACGATATGGTCTTATTTATTATCTAATTTTGCATTTTGTTAAGTATTTTATTTTTATTAATAAAATTTAATTATATTAATTTATAATTAATTAAATAATGTTATTAGTTTATTAGAACAGGAAATTGGGTCTGTTTTATTTTGTTAAAAAGACAAATTAAAGTTTTCTTCTTCTAGGCACCATGAAAACTAAAGAAATAGGGCTTGAAGGACAATTTTAAAAGCCCCTCATTTTTTATACCTTAAATAACCTTTGTATTTAGGGACATTTACAACAAACCCTAATATTTGGGATAGGTTCTAAGTTAGAGAGAAAAAACGAGAACTCTGGGTTGGGCGATAGTTTTGCTACGGTTTCGATCGATTTTCTCTATCAAATCAACAATTTACTTTAGGTTTAGCTTTGAATCTCTGGATTTGGTGTTTGGAGTTGAATTTTATGGTTTTCAATTAGTTTTTGGGAAAGAGTTCTAGAGAAAGAAAGTACGTTTTGATCAACTATTGGAAGTTTTTCTAGGGTTTAACATTGTTTTCTTCATTATTGGACTCAGACAACAATGGAAGGAGAATCTGTTGTTTCAAGGTATAATTTCTTCTTACTTGTTTATTTTTATTCATCAACAAATATAATAAATATCTTGCACAATAGATTATGAGTTATGAATAATAATTTAGAGTAATTCACGATAATTTATTTGAAAATACAATTTGATTTTGATTTCTTCAAATTTTGTTCTATAAGATTAATTAAGTTTACAAGAGTTAGGAAGATGTTTACAAGACATTGCAAATTGTTTGCATTGTTTTTGCAGTGATTTGCAAATAGTTGGTTGTTATTTATTATAACTCATACCTGTTTCTTTGTTACAGTTTGATGGTTCCGACCGTTCTCGGAGTATTTCAACATGTGGCTAATTTTGTTTGTTCAAAGATTGGAAGTGATGTTACTATACTCCAATTAAAAGAGTTCTTATGCAAACAATGGAATGATTTGACTCCATCACTTTTTGAATGGGAATTTTGCTCAAGTGCCCCGATTTATGGTGCCAAAATCATTTTTGCCCCACCTCAAAGAGTTTTTGCTAAAATGCCCCTTTTCTAGGTTTTCAGATTTTTGTTTCCCAATTTACCCTCCTATATATAAGATATCTAGAATTTCTAGATATCTTTTGTTTTACCCCAAACCAGAGATAGAAACGAAATCTTCTTCTCTCTCTCTTGAATCTGGATATTAGCCCGACTTTTCTCAACCTATCGTCCATAATTTTGGGTTGAATGAATCTATGATGTCGTAGTAACTCGATTGATCTCGTTTTCATGTGATCAAGTTACCCCAAGTTAGATCCATAAGCTTTAAAAGCTTCTACTCTCTCTCTCTCTACCCAGAAACCTACAAAGACTCATCTTCATTGTCTTGAAACAGGTATTTCTTGTATAAATCTTCACAATGTGATATGTTTATGTTTGATTTGTATTGTATCAATTGATTGAAGACTAGGGTTTGATTATTTACATAATTTAGGGTTTATACTATAAACAATTTAGGGTTTTTTTAATTCGCGTTTTATTTTGTGTTTTATTATGTGTTTGATATTGAATGAAAGTATGAAAATGATATTAGCCGTAAGTAGGTTTGATTTTGGTTGGAATCCAATTGAAATTTTGGCTTATTATGCAAATCGGTCATGCCATGTCGAATTTATATCTAACCAATCGACACGAACGAACCGATTTTACATCCAGTAAGTTTATCCACCTTCTGTTAGCCGAATCGATATGGTCATGTCGTTAAGTAGTTATAACGAACGACACGACCTTGTCGATTATGTGGATATAACATCATTCATCAGAGTACTGTAAGTGTATGTCCAAATCATATGTTTTATATTGACATGGTCATCTATCTAATTGTGGTTAAGTTTCGTACATCTATTTACCTGTGTATTTTGTTTTTTGTTTTGAAGGAATTTCTTTCTTTTTGTGAGATGGGATCTCTTAATATATGGTTATTCCACGGGGGTGATTGGGAAAATGTGGATAAAAAGAAAAAAGAGTATGTTGGCGGACAACAAGGTGGGATTGTTTTAGAGGAAGGTGCGACCCTTACTATTCTTAGTGAAGTTGTTAGCTCAGAAGTTGGTGTAAATTTGGATATCGAATCAATGACTCTAAGTTTCCAGGTTCCCAGTATTTCCGAATTTGGTGCACCCATAGAAATACGTACCAATAAAGTTTTCAAATTTTATTGGTCAGTTGCAAAATCTCACCTCCCTAGATGTCTACCTCTATATGCGACGATTCAAAAGAGTTCAACAATAAAAGCTAGTGCAACACCATCAGTAAGTTTTGTACCTGATACTTTTTGCGAGAGAGGATCTTTAAGGGGTCGTGATCTTTTTTATTTTGATTTGAATAGTTATCCAAGTACCCCAAGGAACACCCCAATTAAAGACGAAACAACTCAGGTCGATGATGTGAATTTATTTCCCACACCTGAACTTAAAGAAGATATTGTCCGCACCGATAATGATATTCGGCCAGAAAGTAAGGGGAAGGAGAAATTGAGAAGAAACTTCATCCGTAATGATAAAGATATTCGTCATAACAAAGTTAAGGGCAATGAAATTCCGGTAATTAAAGATGAATATATAGTTGATTTAAATTGTTCGGAAATTTGGGAGTATTCCGATGATGAGCTGGTTGGTGTAGGGAATGATTCATCGTCAGATGAAGTGGAAATAGTTGATGAAAGTTTTTGGGGTGAAGGTCGTTATAAATTTGAGAAAGTTGAAGGAGATGATTGCGAAGACAATCATGTTTCTAATGAATCGAAGTTTCCAGAGCAACATTCGTTCATTGGTTGTGCGGAGGTAGTGGATTTACCTAAAATGTGTGGTGTACACGAAAAAAGTAGTGGGTATGACACTGATTGTTATTCTGTAAAGTGGAATGATGTTTTTAGAAGTAAACAAGAACTAAAGAGAAAGTTGAGTGTGTGGGTTATCAATACAAAATTTGAATATAAGATGAAGGAGTCGGATAAAAAACGCTTTGTTGCATCTTGTGTTGATGAGGATTGCGAGTGGTACCTACGTGCAACTACCATAGGTCAATCTGGTTGCTTCCAGGTTGTGAAGTTAAAGAATACCCACAATTGTAGTGTCATTAGCAATCTCCACAGGGTGCATAGACAAGCCACTTCCAAAGTGATCGGTGAGCTGATCAAAGATAAGTTTGTTGGTGTGAAAAGAATTTATAGACCAGACGACATAATAGCTGATATCCAACAACAAATGAGTGTTTCACTATCATATAATGTAGCATGGCGGTCAAGAGAGCATGCTCACAATTTGTTGAGGGGTGTTGTTGATGATTCTTATGCGATCTTGGAACGGTACTCAAAAGAACTTTTTCGTCTAAATCCAGTTACTGTGTGTTGTATTGAGAAAGATAGTTTGAACCATTTCAAATTTTATTTCATGGCTTTGGGATGTAGCATATATAAGGGGATTTCTGTGTGGCATCAGGCCTGTGGTTGCTGAGACGGGACATTCTTAAAAGCAAAGTACCTTGGTGTTTTGCATGTATGTGCTGGGATCGATGGAAACAACAATATTTATCCACTTGCATTTGGCATTGTTGATTCTGAAAATGACATGTCGTGGCATTGGCTCATGTATCAGCTTCGAAAAAGTATCGGTAATGTGGAGGATCTAGTGATAGTTTCTGATCGCCACAAGAGTATTGAGAAAGCCGTGATCGACGTGTGTCCCCGGTGCGATGCACGGAATTTGTAATTATCATCTTAATATGAATGTGAAGGCAAAATTCGGGCATGAAAATTTTAGTTCGTTGTTATTTAGAGCATGCAAAGCCTACAAAGTTGAAGAATTTGAAAGCATTTTCCTTCAGTTGGATATTGCATTTCCTCGCATTGCTCGTTACTTGCGTGAAGCTGGGATTGAACGATGGGCACGTGCTCACGCTAGTAAGAAACGATATGACATGATGACATCAAACATTGCCGAAAGTTTGAATAGCTTGATGAAAGAGGCGAGAGAACTTCCAGTTACACATGTTATTGAGTTCCTTAGAAGTACACTACAAGACTGGTTTTTTAGACGTCGTGAACAAACTACTTCTATCGGCACGATCCTTACGCAATGGGCATCAGACTTGGTGGATGAAAGGAAGTTGAGGGCCGAGCATTTAAGAATTGTACCAATTAGCAGTGAACAGTTCGAGGTAGGATATCCTCTTCATCGTGAGGTTGTGGATATGAAAAATAAGACGTGCACTTGTCGTGTGTTCGATCTTCAACAACTCCCATGTGTGCATGCTCTAGCTGTTTGCAAGTACAGATGTTTGGATGTTTTCCATCTTTGTTCAAGGTATTACCATCTCGAAACAGTCAAAGATGTCTATGCAGACTCGATTTTACCGGTGACATCGTCATTCGCATGGTCGTCTTCAGACGCTGCGTCTACCTCAAATATTAAGCCTCCAACTACACGTCGTCGAGGAGGAAGACCTAAGAAGGCGCGAAGAAAGTCTCGAGGCGAAGTCTTACCCAAGAGACAGGTGAAATGTGGGCGGTGTGGTCAGTTGGGACATAATCGTAAGACATGTAGAAATAACGAACCCGTTCCTACTTTTTGCAAAACTCTTCCCAAATGATTAATTGATGATGTTATGATTGTTTGATGATATTATGTTTTAAATGATTATAAGTATGTTTTAAATGAATATTTGTTACATGATAAATTCACAAGGCTTTGGAACTTCCTGTAGTGTAAATCGGTGCTTGTATGTCGATTTTGTCATATATTATCGATGGCTGGATGTCGCTTTGTACCGAAAATATGACCTAGTCTAACCGATATTAGTTCCAGTAACATATGAAAAATTATCGTTGCGGATCGGTTACTACATGTCGTTTCTTTGAAAGTAAAATCGATGTCATATCACCGATTTTTGCTACTGCATATAATTTTTTATTTCTTATGTATTCCATTTAGCAAATGCTATACCCTGGGGTTTATGATTTGGATATTTGCTTATGTGACATACATTCTTATTACAATGACACCATAGAGTGTAGGGTTTAGCTACTTGTGTAAGTTGATACCCATGCTTATAACCATACTATAGGGTATAGCCTTTCCATTGTATAGTCACATCCTTTGACCATAATAGTGTTTAGGGTTGAGCTATGGTGTACTGCAAAGTAGTGTACTTTTGTGTGGTCATTCATGTCACCATACCCCAAGAAATCAGGCTAGAAATTGTAGATAAATTAAGAGGTACTTGATATGTCTCATCCTTGACCATAGTACAACACCTTGAATAAGTTCCCAATATAAATTGGTTCATATGAAGAGTAGATAAACAACAACCCAAATAACAATTTGAATTTCAACAGTTTGTTTCCAACTCCAAGAGCATTTCAAGATGGATAGAAGTAACAACAAGTCACAAGAAAATGTTGGTAATCGTCGAAACATAATCACACCACGCATGAGAGTTCTTCTCTACAATGAACACGAACAATGGGAACTTCTACGGGCTGAATGTTACAGGGAGTGTATAAGAGTCCCTGCATTTCGAGATTTCTATTTAGATCCCACATTTCGTCAATACGAAAAAGCGCTTTAGCACCTAAGAGATGGAGTAGCAAGAATGAGACTTCGTTTACAGAGGCGTAGGTTATTTCTTTCTGGAGAGAGCACTAGTCCCCTAAGTTCTCCATTTGTTATCCGAACACAAGGTAGGCCATACACCGACATTGTCCGGATGAATCTAGACGGCATAAAAGGTTACACTGTGGGTTCGGACAATGAGGACGATCCAAACCTGGCGTCTGACTCATCTTCCGAATCGGAGGTTTGAATGTGGGTTAGTTTAGATTTAATATCGTAATTATTTTGTTTACGTATTATGAAAATGTTGATGTTTGCTTACTGATCGGCTCATCAATGTCTGATCGTTTTGTTGTTATGTAAGTCGACAATGTCCGGACGATTAGAAATATTAATATTATTAACTAGATATTTTATTACTCTTGAAAAGTTGCTCATACATAAAATCCACCATGGATAAATTTTTCAACTAAGCATCAATCATTTCTCCGCATTTGTTACACAAAAACATCTCCTTTTCGAAACAATAGCGATACGTTTTGTGAGAGCACTTTGACCCTTTGTCGATGCTGCTACAATCTTGTGTATCACTAGAAGAAGCTTCTTCATGAAAACTCCTGCAACCAGTCTCTATCTTTCCCATAAACCGAGGGCATATGCGTAGATCATGTCCCGATTCGTAGTACAAACAACAATATTTATTCTGAAATTGACAAACATAGATAAATTATTAAGTTGGCTAAGAAATTAGAAACCCCCCCCCCCCCAATACCATAAAAAGAACTTACATCCTCCTCCTCCATCTTAATTGCATCAGATAACCATTCGAATGCATTACATGAATTGTTCTTACATAAAAGGAAGTGACCCTTTCCTCTAACATCACCAGTATACATTGACGACATGAACCCTAGGCAACCGTAACCACATCCTACACGATGCCATCGACATTCGAAAAGCACATGCCCTTGCTTTTTACATGCTATACAAACATTTGCGTTAACGTTTGCCATCTTCCCCGGAGGTAGTTTAATCAATACAAGACTGATCATGAAAATTTCTCTATATATGTATAAAAAACGTAGCTTGCTCAACAAGCCATTTCATTTATTTCATTTATAACATAGGGTTACATTTCTTTATGACTTTGCTGCAAAAGTCATTTAATAGTTGCAGTGTGTAGTTAGTAGATGTGACAACACAACTTTTCCAATCCAAACACTAAAATACATTTATGAATTAAATAATAGATACTTAACGTAAACGACAAATTATTGTTTCTTTTTACATTTCGAACTTCGATTCTGTTTCATGATATCATCATGTTTTGAAACCACTTCTGTTTCTAGATCAAATTCTTCACATTTTCGACAGCTGGCGTATTTTTCCGGTTTTCCACTCATAGACATGACACAAATATCCATCCAACCACTACACAACGGGTTAACACATGGATACCCGGCCCAAGGACATTCAGTATAAGCATGATTATCTTCCTTACAATAGTAACAACAACTTTCCTTTTTTGATTTTGAAACTTTTAACTCCATAGCATCATCTAACCATTGAAAATAATCACACCCACAACTTGGCATTTCAAATATTTTCTACGACGTGACGGACCACTTTCAAACCGAAGTAGTTTTGCAATACCGATACACCCACTATTTGGACATTTTGAATACATCCAAGGACATTTTAATGCGGTATGCTTGGGAAGGTCACATAGTTGACATACAATGTTGGAAGACGAGGATGCCATATAAGATTAAAGAATGATTTTGTAGGTAATGAGAGAGAGAGTAAGGTTATTTGTGGGCATTGAACCTGTTTTATAATGGTTTCATCAAAAAATGACCGTTGAGCAACGGTCGTTTATTTTTCAAAAAGTTTGTTTCAAAACATTGTATAGCCAAATCAAAAAATCAAAAAAATGACCGTTACACATTATAAGGTAAAATCGGTTGTCATATGTCGTCTTATTACATCGAACGTCGGTATGCTTCCACCGAAAAGGACAACAGTAAGGTCTTATACATCACCAGGTAAAATCGATCAATCTATGTCGTTTTACTTGGCCACCATTCGGTACGATTCCACCGAAAAGGACAACAGTAAGGTCTTATACATCATGCGATGAAATCGGTCATTCTATGTCGTTATCTTACTTTGAATATCGTTACGAAGCAACCGAAAGTGACAACAGTAAGGTCTTAAACATCACCCGGTAACATCGATCATTCTATGTCGTTTTACTTCATCACGTTACGGTATGCTTCCACCGAAAAGGACAACAGTAAGGTCTTAGACATCACCAGGTAAAATCGATCAATCTATGTCGTTTTACTGACCACATTTCAGTATGATTCAACCGAAAAGGGCAACAGTAAGGTCCTAAACATAACGAGATAAAATCGGTTATCCTATGTCGTTATGTTAGTTGAAATGTCGGTATGCTGCAACTGAAAAGGACAACAGTAAGGAATTCCTGCAAGTTCATAAGCCAAAGACAAAAAACATATAAACCCATAAAGATTGTAAGGTTGTCTTCAAACAAAAACAAATTGTGTTAAGCACAGAAATTAAACACATCCATATTCAAATAGTAGTAGTTCAAACAAACAAAATAACATAAACCCATCCACATTCAAACGTTTATTTCTTCTTAGCAGTTTTTTTTGGGACCACCTTTTTCCCTCCCGCTGCCCTTGTCGTTGTCCTCCTTGGCGGCGCAACCGCTTCATCTTCATCCGGGACAATTGGCGCTTCAGGCAGAACTTGGTCATCTAATGCCATTTGAAGAACTTTAATGTGCGAATCCCCCTGATAGACCGTGAAATTAGCCATGGCATTTCTAATGGCCTCTCTCTAAAAAAATATATTCGAAGTCAAATGTAGTAAATAAATGACAATTAGAAATAACAAATTTAAAATATAGTTGCATAGTGTAAGTTTAGTAAACTCACGTAATATTCGATGGACCCAACTTTGTTTTCGGCTTGGGTACTCGTCCTTTGTTCCGGGTTCTACACCTTCGGGTGAGATACACGGTTGAACCAATTGATGTAATCATCTCCGCTAGTTTGCCATGGGACAACTACTGCGTTTGACCGTTTATCCTCAGCCAAAATGTGATCGCGGTAGTTCTGCCAATACCAATTGAAGTCACCATAATCCTTTTCATCGGACCTCTTCTTCTTGGTCGGTCTTATGGGATCGCTTGGTATTGTTTGGATCATCCAAACTGCCGGAGTACCCTTTCGGGTAGATATGGTTCAGCTATGTGTTCAAAAACGATACACCGAGTGAAGAATGCACAGTTTGGAATTATGGACCGACCGCCATCGATAGCTTTGTATGGGTCCTAAATAACCTATATAACAAAAAACACCCATTGAATGTATTGAACTAGTCATTGTAAAATTAAAAAATAATCGAATTTATTTTACCTCTCGATCCTGGAGGTCGTCTAGTTTTTCACGATATAAAACCAAACGACCCTTTGGGTTCGCGGAAATAGAATGTGAAGCCCACTTACACATCAAGGGCATGCCAACGGTAGGCCTGTACTCCGGGTTGGGAACCGATTGACCAACATCAAAGTGGTCGTCTATCCATGCCTATAAGAATGATAAACATATTTTCAAACTTAACCTTTACACACAAAGTCCGAGACGAGTGGATATTATAAAATGAAATTGAAAATTACCTGGAGTAGTGGAAGATAACCAGCTATTTGTCCTCCCTTCGTCGAGGCATGACCAAGCTGTTGGAATAGATATGCCAGACATGCCGAGCCCCATGAATATTTGGGGACTTGATATAGGTCCATCAAGTACCGGAGATAATACGGGGGTACTTTGGTACCGCTCTTGTCACAGAAAAGTGTAGACCCCATTAGGTGCAGTAGGTACCCTCTCACAGCTATGTCCTTTCTCCGGGCTGAGTCCTCATCTTTACTACCACCACAGACCAATTGAACCCAAGACATTCTGACATTCCTACACTTGGTCTCTTGCATTTCAGCCTCAACGTCTTCGTCCGTGACCCCTAATCCTTCCTTTAGAAGAGCGACGTCATCAAACTCCCTCTTTTCCATTGTCATGGAATTCCCTTCAATCGGGAGTCCCGTTATCTTGTGCATGTCTTCTAAAGTGATTGTCATTTCCCCGAAGGGTAAATGAAATGTGTTTGTGTCTGGTTGCCACCTCTCACTAAAAGCAGTGATGATTACACGGTCTAGCTTCTGATATGAGTGTCGAGCTATTTGCATGAGGCCACTTTGCTCGACGGGATTACGAACATCAATGCATTCTTTGTCTAGGTCCCAAACATGATTTTTCTTCTCCGTATCATTACTTTGCACGTGTCTGGGGGCCCCAATCTGTGTGCAAGAAGCGTGGTTGTGCAACCGCAATAAACGATGTTCCTATACAAATTTCTCACCCCAAACCAAATGAAATAAATAAGCTATGTGTTCAACACACCAAGTTAGGTAGTTTGTTACCTTCCCGTCCCAAATGTCTCTCGCTATGTGGTCCCCGTAATTTACGAGAAGTTTTCTATCGACGGGACCTCCGGGAAAAGGACCTTCGTGTGGAGACCTTTTTTGTTTCTTCGATTGTTTACTTCCTTCTCCCGTACCTTTTCAGGCGTCTTCTTTCCTTTTTCGCACGCTCGTGGTGGGACGAATACGGGGTGCCATGAATTTACATATTCGAAGAAAGTATTAATAAGATATAGTTGATATAAACAAATAGTAGTAGTTCAATACGACTGGAATATGTCGAACCCCGTATGAAGACATAAAAACCGACAAATAACTTAACAAATTTGAAGATTTCAATATTCAAGTCATTGTTTGATGATTAAATAGAACCTAACCTAAGTCTATTAAGAGTAACCATAACAAATTTAATGACAACAATATTCAAGTGTAGTAAAATTCGACTAAATTTCATTATTCAAACAGAAATAAAACCTAACCTAAGTCTATTAAGAGTAACAATAACAAATCAAAAAATCAAAAAAATGACACAAACTTGGTTGGTTTTAGGGTTTACCTTCAAATTTTTGGATTATTAATCTCTTCCCAAATTTGAACAAAAATGACTCTTAACCTTGCTTTGATTGTCACCTAAATCGACCACAAGCAACACAAACGAACTTTTCCAACTTATGTATGTAGAGGAGCAAGATAAATCGGCTCAAACACAACTATTGATGTATTTTCGGTTTTCTAGAGTGAGAAAACCGAAAGTGGAAGATGAAATTCGGTATGGGGGGAGAAGAAGGTTCAGTAGAAGAGAAGATTGATGAAGGTGAAGAGATGAGTAGGGTTTTTGGTAGAGAATCTCGGTTTAGGGTTGGTTAAAACTGAAAATGAGTTTAGGTTTTTAGAATTTGGGGATTTTTTCAGAGAAGAGAAGTTAGGGGGTTTTTAGAAGTTGATACTTTTTTAAGCTTTTGGAGGGAAATATTTTTGGAGAGTCAAAGGCACCCGACCAAATTACGCTAGGCACACTCGGATTAGATGGTCATCTTCTCCACAATTTGTGGTTCGACCGACGTTTGCTAACGGCGTTGGCTTACAAACAAATAACGGTAACCAATCGCTTCTATCTTTACGTAATGGCTAACGGCCTTCGGTCGATAAATTATGTCAGTTATAGCATTTAGTTACAAAATAATTTTGACGAATTCCAATCAAAAAAACGTACTCCATGAATCAAAGTAGATGTCGTTTCATAGAAATAACATACATAATTATACTTTTTAGGGAATTCTAATATTCGTAATAAAACATTGGGATCTTAAATATTAATCTGAATCACTCTCCCCCGAATAATACGTTGGACGTTCGTCTTTAGGCTCGACTCCCAGACATATATTATGATCGTGTCCAACCTCATCGCAAACAGGGCATGGTGTTTCAGCGACCTCCTGAATAAATTGAACATACTTGTTATGTTACATTTGGAATAAAATTTATATATACATATAACCACAATCGTAACCTAATAAACTAACCTTTGCCAAACGATCGATATAGTCTGAAACCCAGTCAAAATAGTTGCACTTCCACCTCTTCCACCAACTCCGTCTGCATAACTCAAGCTTAGATAATCATGACAATCGTTCGGACAATAACACCTACTCCATCCACACTCGCTCATGGAATGCCCGGAACGATTACAGACAAAACAAAAATACGACGATGAACCAGACATCTTTACTCAATGGGAACGCTCGAGCAACAAGGTATATTTATAATCTCTTACTGATACTCTGCAACACCCTCTCAATGCCACAACACTTTTATAGGGGAGGGTTTAATAAGACACTCTGGGTTGAGTGGACAAGGCTAGTTTTGCAGGGTTGACTGGACAAGACAACTTTTGCAGACTTGAGGGAACAAGACATAGTGTCTGCTTTGATTAAACAAGACATACAACATGGGTTGAGAGGAAAAAGACACGCATCCGGAGTTGAACGGTCGAAATGACGACATTTAACCTGTTGGGAATCACAAAAAGTTTGTCACTTTAAGGGTTTACCATCAAATTTGGGGATTTTAAATCTCTTGCTTTAAGACAGACTGGGTTGAGCGGACATGACAACTCAACCAGAGTTGAGCAGACAATACAACTTTTCCAGGGTTGAAGAGACAACACATAGTGACTGGGTTGATTTAACAAGACAGACACCCTGAGTTGAGGGGACAAGACACACATCCGGAGTACAACGGTCAACATGATATTTTTGGGTCATGTCTAAATTACATATTTCTCAACAATTTAGTATAAAGTTACATAGTTAATTAATTGGACATGCATTTAATATAAAGTTACATATAATTAAATAATTGGACACACAATCTCTGACGGAACTCGATGATATCAGACTCGGTCCAATTAGAGAGTTCTTCGCCCTTCGTCAAACATTCAATAAACTTCAAAACGTACAACCCACAATCACTGCTACAAAAAATCAACAAACAAAATATTATTTCTAAACTATTTACAAAGGAAACACTGTGTGCTTCGAAAGGACGAAATAAACATATTACTAGCTCACCTGTTGCGTTGTTGAGGTATGCTGGTTTTACTCGTCACTGCCCACGCTTTTTTAGACGATCCATCACTTACCACCCAGGGCATAATACGACCAAGGAATGAACAATGTCGTGTTGTTGGACGGTTACCACTTAAAGAATCATATATAGATATTTTTTTTCTTAACTATGTCAACGACAACAAGTACCCAGTGGTTACTATTAACAAACAAAGGCATATACACTATTTGAACTTCCTTCCAAGGCTTTGTCGCTTTTGGTAGTGAACCTGACACATATTTGTGATGCATGTTTGAACCCTTAAGAGGGTCAGTCTTAAAATTGCCTCGTTCCGCACATCTCCACAAATGATGCTACAAGTTTATATGAAATGATACTCTTAGTTCTATGACCCTTTCACTGAAAAGTAAAATACAATAAAGACGATAAAGTGTAGAAACACTTACCAAAAAAAGGCAATCGCTAGTGGTCCAGTCCAACCCGTACCTCTCTGGGTTGCAATCTCTGCGTTGCCTGAAGTAGTGGAGCACAGCATCTATATGCTATTGTCCCTTTTGACGTTTTAGTACCTATTTCAATCGAATTTCGTCTAAACTTTAATCTTGAATTTCTCATTCATCTGGAATCGGATTTGAGTGATTCTTGGCTCTAAATTGAAGAGCTCGACGAGACAAACGCAATGACGCATTCCGTTTCTGAGTTTGACGAGTCGGGTCGAGCCAAAATTGGCTCCGGTTCCAACATGATGTTCATTGTTTCCTTTCAGGTTCGTGATTATATTCATGTTATGGACTTGTCGGACGGACATATTGTTGCATTGAACAAGCTATTTGATGGTGAGATTAGTATGCACATGATTTATACCGTGTTTTTTGTTGAGTCTCTGCCTTTCATAGAAACAATGTTTTGGGTATTATCTTGCTGGACTGGAGAGGTTAGATTTTTGTTGACTTCATTATAATAGTTGTTTCTCGATGAGGGTAAGCTTGCATACATGTCATTAGGATAAAGTCGAATGTAACGAGAGAAGATGAGCACCAAACTTAAGAATATGCTAAAAAAGAACAATGCTATATCAACCAAGAATAATTAATGGAATACTACTAATAATGGTAAGTGTAAAAATTGAAATAGATGAGAATAAGAAGTAATAATCTATGTTAGTTTAATTTGGTGAATTTTTTGGACGTTAAGTGCGAAATAGAGTCTCTGATGTTCATTGTTGTCAGGTTTAGTTACTCTGAAGCACCGTAATTGAACTTTATCTCTCTCTTTCATTTTCAATGCCGCAACCATCTCCTTCCACCGCTTAGTAAATACATATTTATTCAAAGTATCCCGTGCCCATATTCTTAAGTCGACATTCCATTTTTTACCTTCTCCATCAACCACCATCACACTCTTTCCTATCTGAATATTTGTATTACCCTTCCCTGTTGTTGCTGCTTTCTTCTTCTTCCTTTTATCACCGCTCATCAAAACAACTTCCACCTCGTCTTTGATGTCGACTTCCTCCTCTCTCTTTGATTCAACTTCATGTTTTTCGTTCTCTGTTAAATATGAATCGAGTCCGTTTGCACAACAGGGGGAGAAAGATCCTAGATTGATGGGGATCTACATCACTCTTAGTAAGAATCTTATCTCCCAGCCATTACAACTCTCTCCCTTGGAGTTGACTCATTATTACTTGTTCCATCTCTACAGGCATCTCTGCCGCTTCCCCTGCTTCTTCTGTGGCCACTGTTGTTCTTTTCCCCTTCTTCTTCTTCTTCTTCTTCTTGTTGGTCGTCGTCTCTTCTTGCTGTTGAATCTCTGGGTGTTCTTGATTTAGTGTCGAGTCAAGATGATGATCATCTTCATCAAAATCAACTTCACTTCTTTCTATAATTCTTCGATAATAAGCAATGTCATCAGTATGTCTGCTTTTACGAAGTTTTCTCATATTATTCTCGAACCAAAATAATAAGCGTTTGGGTGATCCTGTTTGGCTGAATTCTTCTACTTTCTTCTCTAATTTTTCGTCGGAATAAGAAATTAGCCTCCCCATAATCATCATCGTCATATTACTTGAAAATTCACCAACTTCAAACATTGTTAATTAGGAATTAAAACTCTCAAAATTACTAGAACAGGGAAGTTTTCTAATTGTGGAAAGAATTTGTTAAGGGTGTTTCTATAAATAAATATAGTAATAGAAGCAATCCCAATTTGGCAAGGATTCTAAGTCCAACATGACTTCCAATAGTTTCTAATATTATTAGTAATTGTCGATTTCATTCCAACAAAAATTGCTTCTTGACCGTCATAAAGATATTAGTAATTGATTGGCTTCTACTAGAGAGAGATAGAAATTCTACTAGAGGAAGATTCTTTTTATTGTGGGAAGTACATACTGTCGAAAATTAATCTTTTTTTCGTTATCGTATATTTTTCATCTTTTTTTCTGTTTGGCCGTTTATTCATTGTATTTTTCATGTAATAAGTGCAAACATTTATAGGTTATTTACATATGAGTTGAAAGTGTTTGATATTCATTTTTAAAATTTAAAAATCTAATTATATAAAAAGAACATTGCGAAAAGAAAAAACTGTGACTTTCACCGAAATTTTTCATGAGAGATAAATATGGGGCCGAAAATATCCATCGTTTTAAACAGCTAATTGGCCGAAATTTTGGGTCGCTGACAAAAATGAAGAAATTGAATTTACTCGTATCTGAGTTTTCTTTGGAAACCTATTCTTTTTTTGTTTTTTTTTGTAATTTTTTTTCTGTCAAATATCAGTTACAGGTTTTTTTGTTTTTTTTTACCTGTAACTGATATTTGACAGAAAAATCGAGAACGGGAGTAACCGCCACAAGTACTTTTATTTTGGAGTGTAATCGCTAAAATATAAGGGAGTCAATGTCTAAATAACCCTACTTAAAGTTTTCTTCAGCTCAGATACGTCTAGGAAACTAAATTTATTTTCACTCCCTTTGGTTAAGACTTTTTCTTTCAGGGTTCGAAGTGAAATATGGGTTTTTCTTGTTTCATCACTTTGAAATATGGTTTCAAGTTCAATCTTCAAACTACTGCAGAAGCGAAAACCTAATCTAACTAAACCTTATTAAAATTTCCCCCAAACAAATATTCAGATCTTACATATACCTTCTCACTTTGAAGTACACAAAAATCTAACTGAACCCAAATCTTGAAACTCAAGGATATATTAATTTGGTACGAGGCAGCCTCAGGTCTGAAGATTAATTTCTCTAAAAGCCAAGTGATCGAGGTGGGCGAGGTAGAGGAGCTTGACAGCCTAGCTAGGTTGTTCGGGTGTACTAAAGGGTCCCTGCCTATTTCTTATCTCGGGCTACCTTTAGGCCACGGATACAAATCGAAAAAGCTATGGGATCCAATTTTGGAGAGAGTATCGGTGAAACTTTCTTCATGGAAAGCTAAGACGCTGTCCCGTGGAGGTAAGGTTACTTTGATTATGGCCGTCCTTTCAGCTCTTCCTGTTTACTTTCTTTCCCTCTTCTCGATGCCCATCGGCGTGGTTTCACAAATAGAGAAGAACTTCAAAAACTTCCTGTGGAATTCGGGAGAAGAGGTGAAGAAAATCCACTGGGCGGCTTGGGAATTGATTTGTAGACCGAAGTCGATGGGAGGTTTAGGAATCAAAAATCTCAGAGTTATGAATGACGCCCTTT
Source organism: Eschscholzia californica (assembly GCF_041429995.1). Taxonomy (NCBI): domain Eukaryota; kingdom Viridiplantae; phylum Streptophyta; class Magnoliopsida; order Ranunculales; family Papaveraceae; genus Eschscholzia; species Eschscholzia californica. Next base: position 23,891,164 of record NW_028238309.1, on the reverse strand, counting down.
TATCCAAGTGGTTGTGGCGATTCGGGATCGAGAGGAATAGGCTTTGGAGGATTGTCATCGGGCAAAAGTACGGGGAAGCTAGTGGCGGATGGATTTCTCATCCTCCTAAAGGAACATACGGCTGCTCGGGTTTGGAAAGGAATTTTTAAGCGCTGGGATTCGTTTTACTCTAAGACGAGGATCAAGGTCAGCTCGGGTGCTTATACTAAGTTCTGGCAGGACACGTGGTTAGTAGAACAACCTCTATGTGTGGCTTTTCCTATCTTATTTCGAATTTGTATAAACAAGGACGGGATGATAACCGAATTCTTTGATTCCGTGGGAGGGGTTTGGTCAATTCCGTTGAGACGCAGTCTAAGAGATTGGGAAGTTGATGACTTCAATCGATTAATGTCTTGTCTGGGTAGCTTTTCATTATCCAACGCCGCGGACGCGAAGGAATGGATGAATTCGAAGAATAAGGAACTCTCCGTTAAGTCTTGCTATGAAGTCTTGTCTAACTTCTCTGGCCGATAGTCTAAGGTTTACTTGGATGTATGGAGATGGAACGTTCCTCAGAGGGTCTCTTTCTTTCTTTGGGCGGCGTGTTTAGAGCGGGTTCCTACTATTGACTTGTTGAGAAAGCATGGATGTTCCACCCCCCAACAGGTGTCCGATGTGCAAGAAAGATGAGGAGTCAAGCTCGCACCTTTTTATTCACTGTGAGATATCGTACAATGTATGGCGGTATTTCATAGCCTCTTTGGGGGTGTCGTGGGCTACCCCAGCTTCAGTTGTACACCTCTTGGCAACTTGGGGGGGGCTAAAAGGGAGAAATCCGATCATAAACACGATCCCTAAGGCTGTTCTTTGGGCACTTTGGAACTCTAGGAACTCAGTCATCTTCTCCGACAAGCCGGGAACTGTGGACGATATAATTTTTTCAGCTAAGTGTCTTGTCTTTCATTGGAGCCGAAACAATCCGAGGGTTAAATATAGGTCGTTTTCGGACATAGTGGGGAATTGGGGGGCTTTCATATCATCGATGTAATATCGTTAGGGGCAGTTTTTGCTTTCGTTGTTTTGTTTCTTTGTTTTTTCCCTCTTTCTTTTTTCGTTTTCGCCGCTTTGGCTTGTACATAATTCGTCCCTCTTTCTTTATAATTGAATCACCTTATTCAAAAAAAAAAAATCTAACTGAACAAAGATTTCCTTCATGTTTAATCATACATTGAAGTTTCAAATAGTTCTTCTAGTCATAAATAACGATAAAATATCAAATTGTGTGCTACGATGACACATGTTGATTATCATAAAAGAAACAATACGTACCTAATTCGCTCCGACCAAAATTTTTAGGAAATATCCTATCAGAAGATGAAACCTTTGATTCTATCGTTAACCGGTTACCAGTAATCATTGCAATGAACATAACCCATTCCTGAAATGGTGAAACCTTTTGGCATCTCGGATAATGAGTTCTCTCCCGACGATCTTTTATATGATTTTCAAAGCCTTATGACAATCCCCACATACTCTAAGATTCTTTGATTATTCGCATCGGAGAACGGGCAGAGCTAGATATCAGGCCATATGAGACTGCCAATCTTTTACTGTGAGCAAGAAGGGCTTCTTCTTTACTTTCTTCATCTATATCGTGTAAAACGAATTTAGTTTCAGGTACATAACCGACTTCTCTCATTTGTGCATTCATTCTCCTCAGCTGTGCGTAAACTTCGTCCTTCTGAGGGCCGGAGGTGTCTCCGGCCCTATACTCGACGATCTTATTTCTAATTTCTAGAGGATTCTGACTTTTTTTCTTCTCTTCCGCTTTTGCAACATCTGAGGCTTTTACTGGCAGAAAACCAGCTTTTGACTGATCGTTTAGGCGAGAGGGGTCTAAGTTTTCAACAATTTCAGCACAACGATCCCCAAGTTCTAAGTTACCATGAGTTCTGCAAAGATTCATCAAGGTTTCCCAAACATCAATACTTGGTTCCATTGGCATCCTTTCAATGAATTCCAAAGCTTCATCTATATATCCTGTATTTCCTAACATCTCCACAACCGACACATAGTGATCCATTGTGGGAACAATATCGAAAACCTGGCTCATTGTTTCAAAGTGCAAAAGTCCTTCGCTAATGTCACAAAGGGCGGTACAAGCAGAGAAAACCCCGAAAAAACATTTGACCGTCTGGTTTAAGTCCTACTTCCTTGAACTGAGTGAACAGATCAATGGCATCTTCCCCAAGTCCATTTTTTGTGAGCCCAATTATCATGGTATCCCAAATCCTTCCTTTAGAAGAGCGACGTCATCAAACTCCCTCTTTTCCATTGTCATGGAATTTCGTTCAATCGGGAGTCCCGTTATCTTGTGCACGTCTTCTAAAGTGATTGTCATTTCCCCGAAGGGTAAATGAAATGTGTTTGTGTCTGGTTGCTACCTCTCACTAAAAGCCGTGATGATTACACGGACTAGCTTCTGATATAAGTGTCGAGCTATTTGCATGTGGCACTTTGCTCGACGCGATTACGAACATCAATGCATTCTTTGTCTAGGTCCCAGACATGATTTTTCTTCTCCGTATCATTACTTTGCACGTGTCTGGGGGCCCCAATCTGTGTGCAAGAAGCGTGGTTGTGCAACCGCAATAAACGATGTTCCTATACAAATTTCTCACCCCAAACCAAATGAAATAAATAAGCTATGTGTTCAACACACCAAGTTAGGTAGTTTGTTACCTTCCCGTCCCAAATGTCTCTCGCTATGTGGTCCCCGTAATTTACGAGAAGTTTTCTATCGACGGGACCTCCGGGAAAAGGACCTTCATGTGGAGCCCTTTTTTGTTTCTTCGATTGTTTACTTCCTTCTCCCGTACCTTTTCGGGCGTCTTCTTTCCTTTTTCGCACGCTCGTGGTGGGACGAATACGGGGTTCCATGACTTTACATAGTAGAAGAAAGTATTAATAAGATATAGTTGATGCAAACAAATAATAGTAGTTCAATACGACTGGAATATGTCGAACCCCGTATGAAGACATAAAAACCGACAAATAACTTAACAAATTTGAAGATTTCAATATTCAAGTCATTGTTTGATGATTAAATAGAACCTAACCTAAGTCTATTAAGAGTAACCATAACAAATTTAATGACAACAATATTCAAGTGTAGTAAAATTCGATTAAATTTCATTATTCAAACAGAAATAAAACCTAACCTAAGTCTATTAAGAGTAACAATAACAAATCAAAAAATCAAAAAAATGACACAAACTTGGTTGGTTTTAGGGTTTACCTTCAAATTTTTGGATTATTAATCTCTTCACAAATTTGAAAAAAAATGACTCTTAACCTTGCTTTGATTGTCACCTAAATCGACCACAAGCAACACAAACGAATTTTTCCAACTTATGTATGTAGAGGAGCAAGATAAATCGGCTCAAATACAACTATTGATGTATTTTCGATTTTCTAGAGTGAGAAAACCGAAACTGGAAGATGAAATTCGGTATGGGGGGAGAAGAAGGTTCAGTAGAAGAGAAGATTGATGAAGGTGAAGAGATGAGTAGGGTTTTTTGTAGAGAATCTCGGTTTAGGGTTGGTTAAAACTGAAAATGAGTTTAGGTTTTTAGAATTTGGGGATTTTTTCAGAGAAGAGAAGTTAGGGGGTTTTTAGAAGTTGATACTTTTTTAAGCTTTTGGAGGGAAATATTTTTGGAGGGTTAAAGGCGCCCGACCAAATTACGCTAGGCACACTCGGATTAGATGGTCATCTTCTCCACAATTTGTGGTTCGACCGGCGTTTGCTAACGGCGTTGGCTAACAAATAAATAACGGTAACCAATCGTTTCTATCTTTACGTAATGGCTAACGGCCTTCGGTCGATAAATTATGTCAGTTATAGCATTTAGTTACAAAATAATTTTGACGAATTTCAATCAAAAAAACGTACTCCATGAATCAAAGTAGATGTCGTTTCATAGAAATAACATACATAATTATACTTTTTAGGGAATTCTAATATTCGTAATAAAACATTGGGATCCCAAATATTAATCTGAATCACTCTCCCCCGAATAATACGTTGGACGTTCGTCTTTAGGCTCGACTCCCGGACATATATTATGATCGTGTCCAATCTCATCGCAAACAGGGCATGGTGTTTCAGCGACCTCCTGAATAAATTGAACATACTTGTTATGTTACATTTGGAATAAAATTTATATATACATATAACCACAATCGTAACCTAATAAACTAACCTTTGCCAAACGATCGATATAGTCTGAAACCCAGTCAAAATAGTTGCACTTCCACCTCTTCCACCAACTCCGTCTGCATAACTCAAGCTTAGACAATCATGACAATCGATCGGACAATAACACCTACTCCATCCACACTCGCTCATGGAATGCCCGGAACGATTACAGACCAAACAAAAATACGACGATGAACCAGACATCTTTACTCAATGGGAACGCTCGAGCATCAAGGTATATTTATAATCTCTTACTGATACTCTGCAACACCCTCTCAATGCCACAACACTTTTATAGGGGAGGGTTCAATAAGACACTCTGGGTTGAGTGGACAAGGCTACTTTTGCAGGGTTGACTGGACAAGACAACTTTTGCAGACTTGAGGGAACAAGACATAGTGTCTGCTTTGATTAAACAAGACATACAACATGGGTTGAGAGGAAAAAGACACGCATCCGGAGTTGAACGGTCGAAATGACGACATTTAACCTGTTGGGAATCACAAAAAGTTTGTCACCTTAAGGGTTTACCATCAAATTTGGGGATTTTAAATCTCTTGCTTTAAGACAGACTGGGTTGAGCGGACATGACAACTCAACCAGAGTTGAGTGGACAATACAACTTTTACAGGGTTGAATAGACAACACATAGTGACTGGGTTGATTTAACAAGACAGACACCCTGAGTTGAGGGGACAAGACACACATCCGGAGTACAACGGTCAACATGATATTTTTGGGTCATGTCTAAATTACATATTTCTCAACAATGTAAGATAAAGTTACATAGTTAATTAATTGGACACGCATTTAATATAAAGTTACATATAGTTAAATAATTGGACACACAATCTCTGACGGAACTCGATGATATCAGACTCGGTCCAATTAGAAAGTTCTTCGCCCTTCGTCAAACATTCAATAAACTTCAAAACGTACAACCCACAATCACTGCTACAAAAAATCAACAAACAAAATATTATTTCTAAACTATTTACAAAGGAAACACTGTGTGCTTCGAAAGGACGAAATAAACATATTACTAGCTCACATGTTGCGTTGTTGAGGTATGCTGGTTTTACTCGTCACTGCCCACGCTTTTTTAGACGATCCATCACTTACCACCCAGGGCATAATACGACCAAGGAATGAACAATGTCGTGTTGTTGGACGGTTACCACTTAAAGAATCATATATAGTTATTTTTTTTCTTAACTATGTCAACGACAACAAGTTCCCAGTGGTTACTATTAACAAACAAAGGCATATACACTATTTGAACTTCCTTCCAAGGCTTTGTCGCTTTTGGTAGTGAACCTGACACATATTTGTGATGCATGTTTGAACCCTTAAGAGGGTCAGTCTTAAAATTGCCTCGTTCCGCACATCTCCACAAATGATGCTACAAGTTTATATGAAATGATACTCTTAGTTCTATGACCCTTTCACTGAAAAGTAAAATACAATAAAGACGATAAAGTGTAGAAACACTTACCGAAAAAAGGCAATCGCCAGTGGTCCAGTCCAACCCGTACCTCTCTGGGTTGCAATCTCTGCGTTGCCTGAAGTAGTGGAGCACAGCATCTATATGCTATTGTCCAAAGATAATTTATTAGGTGGCGTTACACTATCGATATGTTATGCCCTCACAACACAAATAAACTGAATGCAAAAAACTAACCTTGTTATTTAGCCACTGTCCCTTCATCCACAAATCTTTAAACCATTTTGGCTTGACAATATTTTGACCAAGATTAACTGGAACTCTCGACCTATATAATAGATATAAATGTTCATTAAATGAATTTCTTTGACAAAATATTAGACGACGATAAAGACGATATGAAATGTAGTGAGACTTACACTCTTTTCTTCCAATTAACGATCCAATTAAATAACCCGACGAAGTCCTTGGGGGTGTACTTTTGCAATTCATGATATGGATTTATCTCCCCTCTACGTCTTTTCAACCTTTTTTGACCGTCGCTAAAGTCATATTGTTCGAGGACCTTCTCAACTGCCTCAACCTTACGGTCTGCAACTGCATCTATATCATCGTCTGATACCACAAATACATCGCTAAAGGTTGAGTACATGTTTTCCTTTGAATTCTCTGAATCCTCTTAATTCCCTGGATTCTCTGAATTCTCTCGCACCTCTCTGCTAGCCTCACGCACAATCTCCCCAGACTCGTCTTTCTTAGCTTCCTAAACCACAAAAAAGTTTAATCACACAATGCTACCAAAAACAAAATGAAATAAAGATAGAAGTTAATTAATCAACTATTTACCTCCATCACGTCGTCGGCTACAAAATCACTCGGTTCCCTCTCTTCTTTCAGCAAGCTAGACGCACCATCACATTTTTCTACATGTGTGGTGACTCTTGAAATATAGGTAGCCAATTAAATTTGAAGTTCTTCGTGAAGGAGTTGATGTTGGGTTTTACACCCTTCTACTAGTGTTTATAGCGGAATTAAGACATCTAATGTCTACACTAGTATTCCCAGGATCACATGCATAAACCTATGATAATCATTAATTAAAACTAGAAAGATAAATACCTTATTCGCTAGTTTTCCCTCGAACCTTTCCAATTGCTTATAAGAAGACCAAGAGCTTCAAGTGTAGCTCCTCTACTTTGGACACGAGCAATCAATTTGATCTCCCACCTTGTTGTATAGCTAGCACACCAATGGTGGTTGGAAGAAGAACTCCTTTCTTCTTGACTAGATAGATAGTTAATGGGAATTAGCTCACTTTCTCCTCTCTACTTGATGTGGTAGAGTAAGAAAGCTTAGAGAGAAATTCCACACCTTATTCTCTGCCCTAAGAGTGTTTATATAGAACCCTAATAAGAATCCACCTCCTTTTAGGTTTCCTAAAACACCCTTTAGAATAAGATTTAGGGAAATAGTCGAAAATAGCAACTATTGGTATTTTCTCAATTCCCTAAGGAGATGACGTCCAAACCCAGCCAAAATTGGCATATTTAATGTTCATAACATAAGGAAACGTTCCTCCAAAAATCAGCCCAATCCGAGCCCTAAAAGTGCCCGAATCGGCCTAGGCCCAAAAACCCTGTTTTTGGCCTTTTTGTACTATCTTTGCCTAATTCCTTTTTAGGCCTATGAGATATGTTTATGGGACACTCCCATGATTATATCTCACTCCCACTAGTCATATCCTAGATCAATTTGTCACTCTTATGTGTAACCCGTTGTAGGATCCGATCGAAGTTAGCCGCGAATTACTTCGTAATTCGACGATCGTAGTTGGTCTCTAGCTACAACTCTACGATCCCTAAATCAATCGGACTTTATGATCTTCCACATCAATTGTCCTATCCGACAAATTGTTCGCATTGTCACCTTGGTCGAAGGACATCTCCTTCAACTCCTTCAGACTCCCACTTGGACTTAGAACAAGTACAATGCTCGATTCCCATGTCACTTAGTATCCCATCTGATACGTCACGTCATTCAGACTTTCTTGATCTCGAGTACAACTGTCTAAACAAATGATTAACTTTTAATCCATTTGAGCACGGCCATGCATTTTCAGTTGCTGCTCGTCAAGTGGCCCGAGGACACTGCATCCTAACATGGTTAGGAGGACATAATCCATTCTTGCGCTCCCACTCAACTTCATGTCTATCCTGTCCTTCCCAGTATCCGCCTTTATAACCTCCTTTTACGGCGCGGCGTTTAACGGAACCAAAGTCAAACATTCCTTACATAAGATGAGCTGAGCACTCATGTTTTGAGGAATCTCTTCAATCTTGTCTTTATGAGAAGTTTGACGATTTCATCATTCTTTGGATGAACTTCTCATGTTGAGGGTTATTCCAGTGTATAATCCCTATTATGCACTCACGTAGTCGAATCGAATACACTATTCCTATAGCCCATGAAACTGCGCTATCCCATCGACTCCCGTACTAGTCTTCGTGAGTCATTGTTGTCCATGCAATGACCTGGACTAGGGAATTGATAATGAATCACTCCAAGTTCACTTAGTAGGGTTTCATTCATCAGATCACGTATCTAACAAGCCTACTCGGAGCGTTTTCTTTATCGTGTGGACTGTCTCTTAAAATACCAAACCAAATTCTAAGGACAAAATAAAATTTCTTTTATTTTATTTATCGAATGTAAGTAATTAGGCACATAAACTCTTTTATGAATCCAAATTACATTTGTTGCCATTCCCCAATGCGCTTTATACCAATGTCCCTCATGTGTGAATCATGTTTGGGTTGAGGTAACGGTTTGGTCAACGGATCTGCAACGTTATCATCCGTATGAACCTTGCAAATTACCACATCTTTTCTTTCTATGATTTCTCTAATCAAGTGGTACTTCCTTTGGATATGTTTGGATTTTTGGTGCGCTCTTGGTTCCTTGGCTTGGGCTATTGCTCCGTTGTTGTCACAATAGAGAGTCACGCCCTCTTCCATGCAGCTTCCGAGGCCGCTAGGTATTCTGCTTCAGTGGTAGAGTCTGCAACTGTGCTCTGCTTGGAACTTTTCCAACATACCGCTCCTCCATTCAGACAGTAGACGAACCCAGATTGTGATTTGAAGTCGTCTCTATCCGTTTGAAAGCTTGCATCCACATGGCCTACAACTTTTAGTGTATCTTCCCCGCCATATACCAGGAAATGATCCTTAGTCCTTTTTAGGTACTTTAGGATATTCTTGGCGGCGTGCCAGTGCGCTTGGCCTGGATTTGATTGGTAACGGCTACACATGCTCAAAGCATATGAGACGTCTGGGCGAGTGCAGATCATGGCGTACATGATTGATCCTATTGCCGAAGCATAGGGTACTTTCATCATGTGTGCTAGCTCATCAGGACTCTTAGGACACTGATCTTTGCTAAGCACCATACCATGTGACATGGGAAGGAATCCTCTTTTGGAGTTTGTCATCTCGAACCGTTGAAGAATCTTATCTATATAAGTTTCTTGACTAAGTCCGATCATCCTCCTTGATCTATCTCTATAGATCTTGATTCCCAATATGTATTCTGCTTCCCCTAAGTCCTTCATAGAGAAGCATTTCCGAAGCCAGTCTTTAACTGATTCCAACATCGGAATATTGTTTCCTATGATTAATATGTCATCGACATAAAGGACTAAGAAAACTAGGTCGCTCCCACTAACCTTCTTGTAAACACAAGATTCTTCTGCATTCTTGAGAAATCCAAATTCTTTGATTTTCTCGTCGAATCGAAGATTCCAACTCCGGCTTGCTTGCTTGAGTCCATAAATGGATTTCTTAAGCTTGCAAACTTTTCCAGCATTTTTGGAATCTACAAAACCTTCGGGTTGTGTCATGTACACATCCTCTTCCAAGTGTCCGTTTAGGAAGGCGGTTTTGACATCCATTTGCCAAATCTCATAATCATAATGAGCTGCAATTGCTAAAATGATCCGAATGGATTTAAGCATTGCGACAGGTGAAAAGGTTTCATCATAGTCTATACCATGAATCTGTTTGTATCCTTTCGCCACGAGTCTAGCTTTGAAAACGCTAACGTTTCCATCCTTGTCAGTTTTTACTTTGAAAACCCATTTGCATCCGATTGGTTTTGCTCCATCAGGCAAATCGATCAAGTTCCATACTTGATTTTCTGACATGGAATCCATTTCCGATCTCATGGCTTTTAGCCATTTTTCGGAGTCGGGGCTCGTCATAGCTTGGTTGTAGGTACTCGGCTCATTATCTTCTAACAGTAGGATATCTGTTTTCTGAGATAATTCCTGGAGCCTTTGAGATCTACGAGGGGCCTGAGCAACTTTTGGAGTGTTCTCAACTAGTTGAGATGTCTCTTGCGAATTTAATTCGACTTGAGCGGGAGGTACTCTCTCGACCTCATTTTCCTCTTCCATACTTTGTGTACAGATAGGAGCCGCTAAACCTCTTGATATCTCTATATCTGTGTTTATTTGTTGCTCATATCGAATTTCATCGATATCTACATTTCTCCCACTTGTCTGCTTGGAAAGGAATTCCTTTTCAAGGAAGACACCATCTCGAGCAACAAACACTTTGTTCTCAGATTCGTGGTAGAAGTAGTAACCCCTTGTCTCTTTTGGATAGCCCACAAAGAGACATTTGTCTGATTTAGGTGCGAGTTTGTCTCCTTGTAAACGTTTTACATAAACTTCGCATCCCCAGACTTTGAGAAAAGACAGCTTTGGAACCTTTCCAAACCATAACTCATATGGCGTCTTTTCTACAGCTTTTGACGGAGCTCGGTTAAGTGTGAAAGCAGCCGTTTCTAGAGCATACCCCCAGAACGTGTTTGGAAGATTTGCTAAACTCATCATAGATCGAACCATGTCTAACAAGGTGCGATTTCTCCTTTCAGAAACACCATTCATCTGGGGTGTTCCTGGTGGAGTGAGTTGAGATACTATACCACAACTCCTAAGATGATCGTCAAATTCTTGACTTAAATATTCACCACCTCGATCGGATCGAATGGCTTTTATTTTCTTGCCAAGTTGATTCTCTACTTCGTTCTGAAATTGTTTGAACATGTCAAACGATTCGGACTTATGCCTCATCAAGTATATGTAACCATAACGAGTGAAGTCATCCGTGAACGTGATGAAGTAGCCATAGTTACCTCTCGCCGGAGTACTCATTGGTCCGCATACATCCGTATGTATGAGTTCCAAGGGTTCTTTGGCTCGGTCTCCTTTTCCTTTAAAAGAAGACCTCGTCATTTTACCCATTAAACATGATTCGCATGTGTCATATGATTCTAAATTATACGAACCTAGAAGTCCATGCTCATGGAGCTTCTTCATGCGTGTCATGTTAATGTGACCCAAACGACAATGCCAAAGGTAACTTGGATTTGAATCATCTGACCGTAGCCTATTGGTTTCTATGTTGAAGACTTCGTTCTCAATATTCGTAATATAGAGACCGTTGTATAGCTTAGCACTGGTATAAAACATTTCACCTTTGTATAAAGAACAACGCTGGTTTTTTATTAATAGGTGATATCCCTCTTTGTCTAATTCTGAGACAGAGATAATGTTTCTAGAAATAGAGGGTACATAATAGTAATTATGAAGTTCTAAAACTAGACCAGTTTCTAAAGGTAGACTGAATGTTCCTACAGCTTTCGCAGCAACCGTTGCTCTATTTGCTACTCGTAGGACAAGCTCCCTTCCAGATAAATACTTGATTCCCTTAAGGCCCTGCACATTATAAATGATATGAGCACCACATCCGGTATCGAATACCCAGGATTGAGAATCAAATGTATTTGCTAAGTTAACTTCGATAACATAGATACCTTGGTCGGAATCGTGAGTTCCTTCCTTTTTCCTTTTGTTCTTCTGAATCAGTTGAAGTTCTTTCTTTGATTCAGACATTCCAATGCCTCTCCGGATTGCCTTGGAAGTCCCGTACTTCCTCAACCGTGATTTGTTTCGGGACATGTCCCTTAATCGACGGATGATTGTGTGCGCATCCATTTTCCTGAATCTCTTTTGAAGATTAGGCTCCATGGTTGCCAACATAAGGCAAGTTACTGAAATTGATTTCATCCGGATACTTTTGGCCTGCTTTTGTTCCTCAACCTTTGAGTTTGCAGTTATTCTTGGAATAGGGGTATCCAGTACGCTTTCTTTGTTTGTAGACTTGAGAACACTTCTCAATCTCTTTTCCCAATCAAGGAAGTTATCCATGTTCAATTTGTCCTCATCAAGGATTGAACATAGGTTGAAAAGATTGATTTTTGCCATAGTAAAACTACATGAAACAGAAAAAAGGATTTTGCTAAGTATTACATTCGATAATTTTTGCAAAAAGTTCTAAGTTTTGTGCCACATTATTCAAGATAAAACATGTCCCTAGATGAATAATGCGATTCCGAGATCCCATCTCTCAAGGATTAAGCGGACTAGGGCCCTGCCCTTAATTCCCATTGATTTAGGTGAGTGAACACTTTCACTGATCATAACGTATGATTCTCGGTTGATGGATTACATGTTTAGTGTAAAATCCATCCTTTTGCCTCGAGTATCCAAGACTCTCTTGCTGATCTCGTTGAGTAGAACCATTTAGACATGTAGGCCTCTTCTATAGGCCTACCCGCAATGTCCCAAGGTAGAGGAGGTACTCTGCGAAGGCCGACCCACCTTCCTCGAACAAGGGCGCAAGGAGTGTCTTAATTTGGATAGGCACTGTACTCAAAATTACTTTTAGGGACTTTTACGCTAGTCTGGCGTTCGTTTTAGTGAACTAATTAGCCTAACTAACATCCACGACATAAAGCGTAAATAAGTAAGTAAATGCGCGCGAGAAAGTAAATCAAGCACATATGGATCCTAGTATGTCCCCTAACCTAGAAGATCTAATCTCCTTTGGTTTTCTTCTTGTTTCGTCTTTTGGTTCGTCTAGATCTCCATCTTTGAACCTCCATTGATTTCTCCCACTCACCTTAGGACTCCTTCCTTGAGCTTCTTCAATGGACTCATAAACCCTAAACTCTAATTACAAGACTCAAACGATTCGCAGATCGTGTAAACTTGAAAATTAAAATTATTACAAATTAGGCACCCATCCGTGCTCAAAACAAAAATAAGAAACACTTTCTATGGCCATACTAGTTTCCGCATTCACATCACATGCAATCATATAATATATTTCAAGGCTAACAATTATATATGCATGTATATCCGGGAGATACTTTTGTCGACATCCATATGTCATGTACGTACCTTAAGTCTACATCAAAGGATTAGACTAATGGTGCGTCTTGATTTGATTTTAAAATCTGATTTTAAAGAGAAATTCCGTTTGGGCTTTGAATGGCCCGGGTTTATTTCAGAAATATTTGGATTGGAATTTGGGAGAAAATTTGGATAAAACTCCCACTCGAATAGTGTTCCCTTTTCGTGGTCCGAAAAGCCTTGAAAAGACCCGGGACAAGTCCTAGACAAGTCCCGGCCCAAGCCCAAAAAGGGGCCCGGACAAGGTCCGGACATGGCACGGCCCATAGGGCCGGCATGTCCGAGCCGAGGCCAATAGGCCTGATCTCGTCCTGGCCGGAGCCAGGACGCTAGTCCAAGCACCAGACGCGTCCTAGACGCATCTGGTGCTGGACCGGACCAGCACTAGGTGTCTCGGATTCAGTCCGAGACACCCAGGACCCCAGACGCGTCTCCAAGACGCGTCTGGTGGTAGCTACTGGTCGCGTCTGGAAGACGCGACCTGGATTAGCTGGACGCGTCCCCAGACGCATCCATCAGTAACCTGGGACGCGTCTCCCAGACGCGTCCTCCAGGCTACTGGTCCGGCCAGGAAGCTTCCTGGCCGGACCTATTGAGTTTCTAAAAACTCAATAGTTTCTCCTTTTTTTTTTGTGTTGCAATTCTAAATTGCTATTTCCAAAATTTGAAACACTTCTAAAATATTTCAAATTCTTTTTAGAACAATTCCAAATTTTGTTTTTCACAAGTTTCCAAAACTTAAAAACAACTCTTATTCAAACTAATTTGGATCAAAATTTTAGGTTTTGAAACTCTTTTCAAGAACAAATTTTGAAATCTTTTGACAAATACTTGAATCTTATTCAAAATTAATCAAAATTTTGTGTTCAAAACACTTTTAAACACAATAATCTATCTAGAAAAGCATGGAATTGGTCCAAAACTTAGATAAGATAGGCTAATTGCAAGAGGCTCTGACGCCACTGTTGGGTTTTACACCCTTCTACTAGTGTTTGTAGCGGAATTAAGACATCTAATGTCTACACTAGTATTCCCAGGATCACATGCATAAACCTATGATAATCATTAATTAAAACTAGAAAGATAAATACCTTATTCGCTAGTTTTCCCTCGAACCTTTCCAATTGCTTATAAGAAGACCAAGAGCTTCTAGTGTAGCTCCTCTACTTGGGACACGAGCAATCAATTTGATCTCCCACCTTGTTGTATAGCTAGCACACCAATGGTGGTTGGAAGAAGAACTCCTTTCTTCTTGACTAGATAGATAGTTAATGGGAATTAGCTCACTTTCTCCTCTCTACTTGATGTGGTAGAGTAAGAAAGCTTAGAGAGAAATCCCACACCTTATTCTCTGCCCTAAGAGTGTTTATATAGAACCCTAATAAGAATCCACCTCCTTTTAGGTTTCCTAAAACACCCTTTAGAATAAGATTTAGGGAAATAGTCGAAAATAGCAACTATTGGTATTTTCTCAATTACCTAAGGAGATGACGTCCAAACCCAGCCAAAATTGGCAGATTTAATGTTCATAACATAAGGAAACGTCCCTCCAAAAGTAATGTGACATGTGATGTCAACAAAAGTATCTCCCAAGATAATCATGCATATATAATTCTTAGCCTTGATATATTATATGATTGCATGTGATGTGAATGCGGGAAACTAGTATGGCCATAGATTTATTTCTTTATTCTTGTTTTAAGCACGGATGGGTGCTTGCTTTGTAATTAATTTTAATTTCAAGTTTATACGATCTGCGAATCGTTAGAGTCTTGTAATTAGAGTATAGGGTCTATGAGTCCATTGAAGAAACTCGAGGATTGAATCCAAAGGCGAGTGGGAGAAATCAATGGAGGTTCAAAGATGGCGATCTAAGATGAACCAAAAGGCGAAACAAGAAGAAAACCAAAGGAGATTAGATCTTCTAGGTTAGGGGCCATACTAGGATCCATGTCTGCTTGATTTACTTTCTCGCGCGCATTTACTTACTTATTTACGCTTTATGTCGTGGATGTTAGTTAGGCTAAATAGTTCACTATAACAAACGCCAGACTAGCGTAAAAGTCCCCAAAACGTAATCTTGAGTAATCGCCTATCCAGATTAAGACACTCGTTGCGCCCTTATTCGAGGAAGGTGGGTCGGCCTTCGCAGAGTACCTCCTCTACCTTGGGACAATGCGGGTAGGTCTATAGAAGAGGCCTACACGTCTAAATGGTTCTACTCAACGAGATCAGCAAGAGAGTCTTGGATACTCGAGGCAAAAGGATAGATTAGTCATTCATTAATGAAATCTATCAACCGAGAATCATAAGGTATGATCAGTGAAGTAGTTCACTCACCCGGAACGACGGAGTCAAAGGGTAGGGCCTTCGTCCGCTTTACTCCGAAGAACTGGGGTCTTGGAATCACTTATTCAATCGGGGACGATTTTATTGAATAATGTGGGAAAACTAAGTTTTTCAAAAACCATAACGAGTTTTAAAACTTTGCCATTTCTTTTATGTAGTTCAAAGATGACAAAAGATATTTTCAACTTCCGCTCACTTCTCGACAAGGAGAAGCTGAATGAGCACAACTTCCTTGACTGGGAGAGGAACCTGGGAATAGTTCTCAGGATGGAAGGAAAGCAACATGTACTAGAAACTCCAATTCCTGTATTGGATGATAATTCGACTAAAGAAGAGATAGATGAAGAAAGGAGTGTGCGGAAAAAGGCAGAGCCTGTAACTTGCTTAATGCTAGCAACCATGGAACCGACTCTGCAAGAGCAGTTCATAGAAATGGATGCTTACTCCATGATGCGACAACTTCGGGAAATGTTCCAGAAACAGTCGAGATTGGAGAGGTTTGAAACCTCTAAAGCAATTATGGACATGCGCCTTGAAAAGGGAAAACCAGTTGGGCTTCATGTTCGTCAAATGATCAGGCTCATGGGCAAGCTGGCTAAACTAGGATTCCCTTATAGCCAACAGACGGCTACCGACACTATCCTTCACTCCCTCCATAGTGGTTTTAATCAGTTTAAGATGAACTACAACATGAATGGATGGGATAAAACGTTGGAGGAACTTCATTCTATGCTTCTAACAGCCGAAAAGGACGTCGCTATAGTGGAGACTAAGAAGGACGTTCTTATGGTACAAAAGGACAAAGGGTTCAAGAAAGGTGGAAAACAGAAGAAGAAAACCGCGTCAAAAGGAAAAGGCAAACGAGTTGCCAAACCTAAAGACAAAGGTCCTCCTCCTGACACCAAATGTTTCTACTGTGATGGCAAGGGCCATTGGAAAAGAAACTGCCCTAAGTTCTTGGAGGACAAGAAGAATGGAACAGTGGCTTCCAATTCAGGTATAAACAGCTAACTTATCAAATGCTGTAAAATTCCCAAACCTTGGTATGTGATACCTTAAATTGCCCTATCATTGTGAATGTACAGGCGCAGCTGGGAACTAAGTATTTGGCTAAGGAAGACAAGATCCAAGAGGGAGCAGAAGCCTCGACTGCTAAGGATGCTGAAAGGGATCGAAGTCTACTTTAGGCACTATTCTAGATTAATAGTTTTTCTAGTTTTTAACATCATCTCTGTACTAAGTATTACGGAGAATCAATAAAGAACTTTATTTCTAAATTGAGATGTTAATAAGTGCTAAATTTAACAAATTATACCAAAAGATTCTAAACTTGGTCAAAAACCTATAAGATAGGTTCATCCCAATCCGAAAGGGATGAGGACAACAAGTCCACTATAACCAAAACATGAATCATACTGACAAGAAAGAAAGTCTTGAGTCAGAAACAGAGATTGATCTTCAAACGTACTTCTAACCTATCCATATTTGGAATGTCCAAAAGGATTAAGATGAAGAACACGAATCAAACTCTATCCTCCAAAATCTATTAGTCTAGACATAGCTTCTCACAAAACTACCAAAATTCTGTCTAAAGCTAAATTTGTAAAAGCGTTACAAAACTAGCTAATATCTGACGCAATTTCTTTTGAAAGAAATTTGGGCTTCTTCCACAACCAATCAAGAGAACAAAGTGTTTGTTGCTCATGATAGTATTCTTCTAATAATTAGCAGTCTGGGAGAAAATCACTAATTGTTACAAGAATAAGTGGGAGAAAAGTACAAGTCGATTTAATTCGATCATGAGAAAAATCATGAAGAGTCATGAAGAACAATCATGAAAACCTGTACAAGACGATTAAATTCGACCAAGAGCAACAAACTGCGGCTCCTCGGAAAAGGAAAGGTTAAAGATATGATCTTGTAAACCCACCGCACAAAAGCGAATGTCATTCGTAGGAGAACTCTCAAAGCGAGTGAAAGTGTCTCTAAAGGAATATCTCAAAGTAGTTGAGATAACTCCAAGTTGTTGTTCAAAAGCCCTAGAAAGGTCAAAATAAAATCTTAAAGACTCAGAAAATAAAGGTTATTTCTGAAGAGATAAAAGACCTGCGCAGAAACGGAAACTGACTCTAGATTTTTGCTAAGAAGCCAAAATCATCGTGGAATCCATATCTCGTCAAGACATGAAGCTTGATAAGTTAAGTCAACAGAAGACCTAAATTGGTTTTCCAAAATAGAAAACTGAGAAGGATGGAAACATTCATGTTTCCCGAAACTAGACAAGAAGAATAAGATTCTTCCAATCAAGTTATGTCCATAAGCATGCTTCAGAAATCTATCGACGGATTAAAAGCACGCAAGAGTTAGAATCTTCGATTCAAAAAGGAAATCAAAGAAGTTTGATTCCTGAGGAATGAAGAAAATCTTGAATCACGAGTTTCAAGATGGTAAGTGGGAGAAACAAACCTTCCGGGTCCGTATGCTGAGTACATACAAAAGATTGAGTACGACATAAGATGTTGTATAACAGTAACGAACTGACTCAATAAAGGACCACACACAAAAGGATAAAATGCCATTTTGGGCATCTGAAGATCTATAAGCATAGATCAAAAGGATGATAGGATTAGAGAGACTCAGTACGCTGAGATGCTTGAGATCCGAAACAGAAAATCTAAGACTCGGAAAGTCTAAAAGAATTTCGACCCAAAACTCATGACTAAGAGCGTTGCTAAATCGGAGTTTGAAAAGACACCGACGTAGCAAACAAGCATGAGAGAAAGATTTATGTTCGAATACATAAAGTCAATCATATTGGATATGATTAGCATTTGAATATCCAAATTCGGATTTGAAAACCGAAACACTACTTAGAAACATCCTAGAAGGCTAAAGGATGAAGTAGTACAAAAGTTAAACATGTCATCGTAGCAAACTTCCAGACATGGAAGGAAAGTGGGCTGAAAGTGTTTTTAAGCCGGGAACTGTTGCAAATACTACATAAAGAATTAAAAGCCTTAACTCTAGTAAAAGTTACTAGAAATTATCAAGGTTGAAGTAAGCAATCTTCAAAATAATTGATAATTAGCAAAGTTTAAAACGGACTACATACGTAGTCAAACTAAACTGTCACCTAAGACATAGTATGAGACTCATACACAGTCTAAGGCATGAGGTAAATTTGGAATAAACCTCGACGAGTAAAACTGAGTGGGTAAAAAGAGTTTTACGGAAGAGGCTCAGATTTACAACTCTCGTTATCAGAAATAATAGAGTTATTTCACAAGTCGTCTAAATTTGGTTTAGTATTTAAACGACAGTCCATCGATAATAAAACGTTCCGAATAGGTTTGTCAGATATGTGATCTGATGAATGAAACCCTATTAAGTGAACTTGGAATATTTATTATCAAAAACCCTGGTCCAGGTCATTGCATGGACAACAATGACTCACGAAGACTAGCACGGGAGTCGATGGGATAGCGCAGTTTCATGGGCTATAGGAATAGTATATTCTACTCGACTACGTGGGTGTGTAAAAGGTTTATACACTGGATAATCCTCAAATGAGAAGTACATCACTCGTGATGAACGTCAATACTTCTCATAAAGACAATTGGAGAAATTCCTCAAAACATGAGTGCTCCACTCATCTTATGTAAGGAATGCCCGACTTTGGTTCCGTTAAACGCCGCGCCGTAAAAGGAGGTTATAAAGACGGATACTGGGAAGGGCAGGATAGACATGAAGTTAAGTGGGAGCGCAAGAATGGATTGTGTCACCCTAATCACATTAGGTACAAAGTGTCTCAAGGCCACTTGATGAGTAGCAACTGAAAATGCGTGGCCGCGCTCAAACGGATTAAAAGTTAATCGTTTGTCTTTTACAGTTGTACTCGGATATCAAGAAAGTCTGAATGACGTGACGTATCAGATGGGATACTAAATTGACACGGGAATCGAGGCATTGCACTTGTTCTAAGTCCAAGTGGGAGTCTGAAGGAGTTGAAGGAGATGTCCTTCGACCAAGATGGCAATGCGAGCAATATGTCGGATAGGATAATTGATGTGGAAGATCATCAAGTCCGATTGATTTAGGGATCGTAGAGTTGTAGCTAGAGACCAACTACGATCGTCGAATTACGAAGTAATTCGCGGCTAACTTCGATCGGATCCTACAACGGGTTACACATAAGAGTGTCAAATTGATCTAGGATATGACTAGTGGGAGTGAGATATAATCATGGGAGTGTCCCATAAACATATCTCATAGGCCTAAAAAGGAATTAGGCAAAGATAGTACAAAAAGGCCAAAAACAGGGTTTTTGGGCCTTAGCCGATTCGGGCACTTCTAGGGCTCGGATTGGGCTGATTTTTGGAGGGACGTTTCCTTATGTTATGAACATTAAATATGCCAATTTTGGCTGGGTTTGGACGTCATCTCCTTAGGGAATTGAGAAAATACCAATAGTTGCTATTTTCGACTATTTCCCTAAATCTTATTCTAAAGGGTGTTTTGGGAAACCTAAAAGGAGGTGGATTCTTATTAGGGTTCTATATAAACACTCTTAGGGCAGAGAATAAGGTGTGAAATTTCTCTCTAAGCTTTCTTACTCTACCACATCAAGTAGAGAGGAGAAAGTGAGCTAATTCCCATTAACTATCTATCTAGTCAAAGAAGAAGGTGTTCTTCTATCCAACCACCATTGGTGTGCTAGCTATACAACAAGGTGGGAGATCAAGTTGATTGCTCGTGTCCCAAGTAGAGGAGCTACACTTGAAGCTCTTGGTCTTCTTCAATCAATTCAACTAGTTCGAGGGAAAAGCGATTAAGGTAATCTACTATCTCCGTTAGTTTAATTACTAGTTTTGCATGTGATCCTGGGAATACTAGTATAGACATTAGATGTCTTATTTCCGCTATAAACACTAGTAGAAGGGTGTAAATCACTTCACTTCGATTGTGTCATCTCTCTGACGAAGTGTCTCCCTAAGCTGAGAGACAACCCATTAAGCCTTTGTATTTGGTCATCCCTAGAACGGATTGCGTCTCTAAGTTCATTGAGAGCCACATCCACCCTATATATTTTTTCCTCGCCTTCAACTGCAGCTTCAACTTCAACTTCAACTTCCTTACCTAACTCAGTATCGTCAGGTAAAAAAAGACTAACAACAACCTTCAAACACAATAAAACTATAATCATTAACTATACGGAAAACAATATAACACATTAACTAATGAAATCATATCGTTAAAAACTTACATCAGCTGCAACAAATTTTTCGCGCATCTTTTCATACTCAATTGTCCCTTTACTCTTCCATCGTAAAATACGAGGATATAAGACAATAGATTTTCTTTCCGCATATTCTTTCGCAATAGAAGGGAGGCATTCATATACCCATACCTCCAATTAAATATAACAAATAAATTAACAATCATAAATTGTACAGGAAAGATATATGACAAATGAAAAACTTAAATGGGAAATATTGGAATACCTGGAATGCAAATGGAAAACCATTCAAATGGTATCTCAACTAACTACCTTCTTTCTTGTTTTTTATACCGCGACCGATACATTTCTGAAGGCTCTCTATAGTTCTCTTGAACACTTTAGGACCCCACGCGTACTTGTTGAACAAACTCAAGTCTTCAACCAACTCTAAATGATCCCGGTCAACAAATAACTTATTCGAATCCTTCCCCAACAAAAAGAAGTCTAAACATAGAAGCAAGCAAAGTTTGACCTTGTGAACATCATCCTCGCATGTACCAATCTACGTTTCCAACATATCCTTGCTAACTTTTTGAGCTTCAGCAAAGTATGCATCGTGCAAAGAAATATCACTTTCTATCTCGTCCATTTGTGGTGGCAACTCTTCGTTCCGGAGACGCTGTAAGTTGTTAAGCCCTGATATAATGGAGAACTCCATGATAGAAAATTTAAACTCTTTACCGCCGATGTAAAAAGTCATCGACTCCCCGTCGTTCGGGAATGATTGCGGATAACATTCCCGCAACAACATGTTGTGGACAGCCACCCCACACCATGTTAGGTCAGTCATTTCAAGAAAATGACCAAAACATGTCTTCCTAAACATACCGAGCTGCCTCTCGTTCAATTTTCTTTTTATAAAAGAAATAATTTCAACCTTAGATTAACAGGTAATCCCTGCTTTGCAATCAATGTTTGTCTTAAGTTGAGGCTCCTTTGCCATCCTACAAAACAAACATAAATGTTTAAACATGTGTGGAAAGGCAAGGGAATGTCTAATTTAACCAACATAACTAATCGATAAGTGACAACCGAAACAAACTAAAGTATAACGACATGGCTTAATCGATTTTAGAACCAGAACCTTGGGTAACCTACTGGATTTACACACGATTGCAACATGTCGAAACTTTCTTGACATAATCGACATTTGTAATTCGATTATAGCTACAAATCCTTGGATACCTACTGGATTTAAAATCGATGCGTCTGTATCGAAATTTACTAAACACTAACGACACGATTCAATCGAAATATTCATCAAACCTACTGGAGTTAAAATCGATGCGTCTGTATCGAAATTTACTAAACACTAACGACACGATTCAATCGAAATATTCATCAAACCTACTGGAGTTAGAATCGATGTGTCTGTATCGAATTTTATTGAAAACCAACGACACGATTCAATCGAATTCTTCATCAATCCATTATGTTACCTACTGGAATTTTGATCGGTCCTCATATATCGATATTTTATAAAACAGTTCGACATCTGTCAATCGACCTATTCAGGAAGCAATATTTTAGCACTCGATTAAAAAACATTGATGCGTCTGTATCGAATTTTCATCAATCCATTATATTACCTACTGGAGTTACAATCGATCCATTTGTATCGAATTTTATCAAAAAATAGAAAGCATGAAACAACATTAATCGAAAAATATCCAAAATAACAACTTTTTATTGATTCAGATCATTCATATATATATATAAACCATGTTAATCAGGAAATACAACATTAAAATCATTTGCTTGTACCAACAGGGTCTTGCAACTCGGCCTTTGCTTCATCAAGCCACTGGAAGCCAGGACACTTGGGAAAATGACAAGCAATGTACTTCCTTATTTTACCATTCATCACGGTATTACACAACATCGTAAGGCCATTACATCCCTCAACTTTGCACGGAATATAAAGCCATGGACAAGAAGGAGAAGAATGACCACTTTCATCGCATAACTGACATTTCACACCTAAACTTCCCGATATAGTTCCTCCTTGTACAAGCTTATCAACACGGTTCAGCTTGTTTGAACCAACAGATGTAGACGACGATGAAGAAACCATGATTGATGCACAGATTGATGAAGAAGAAGTGGAAAATGAAGAAGATATGAAATCAAATTTATAGAAGTAAATGCATTGGAATCGAGAAGAGAAGGAGGAAAATTCTAGGTACATTGGAACTCTTCTGCAATGAATGGAGTCATATTTCCGAGATTTGATTGAAGAATACAATGAATGACTTTTGACTATTACTGTCGATCTATTCGTGTCGATTCAATTAAAACTATTGGACATAACCCAACCGAATTGATAACAGTACCTACTGGAGCTTAATTCGGTTCGATCGTGTCGACTTATATTAACATTTTCGAACTGGTACAACCGAAAACAATTGAAAATCAAAATCAAGTATAATTCATGCTTTCATTCAATATCAAATACACAATCCAACACACAATCAAACATACATTGATACACACAATAAAACACAGAATAAAACACAAAATAATCACACAAATTCAAAAACCCTAAATTTTTTATAGTATAAACCCTAAATTATGTAAATAATTAAACCCTAGTCATCAATCAATTGATACAATACAAAATCAAACATAAACATATCACATTGTGAAGATTTATACAAGAAATACCTGTTTCAAAATTGTATGAGATGAGTCTTTATAGATTTCGGACTAGAGAGAGAGAGAGTGGAAGCTTTTCAAGCTTGTGATTCAAACCTTAGGTATGTTAAAGAGATAATTGTAACATCCCATGTTTTCAAGGTTAATTGAGGGACTATTTGACATTTGAGTCAAGTCAAAAGAGGGGCTAAATCTACAAACAATGCAAATTTAGGGGTATTTTATGACCTAGTCAAAACTCAGGGACTTAAAAGGAACTAAGTAATCTGGCCCCCTTATACAACGACACGTGGCATCATTTTGCCTTAAAAACGAATTTGCCGTGCATGCATGTGGGACGTGTTGGAAGGGGATAAAGTTTGATTATTTTAAAAATTATAGGTGGACCCCACTTTAAACCAATTTCTTTTAACCCACTTTTACACCGCAGAGAACTAAAATATCAAATGGTTTTGGTCGTGAAGTTTGGGAGGTTTAATGGTTGGAATGTTCCGTCGTCAATTTCTTCGCATTCAGTTGTCGGAATTCAATGAAATTTGTGTCAGGTAATCCCATTCGACTTGTTCTATATATTTAGCGGTTCAGAAATTTCAATTTCGTCCGAATTTGGTGGTTTTGTGATAGCTATTTCGTATACTGTATAGTTGTACTAATTTCATTTGGGATCGAAATTTGGAGCTATTTAGACAATTATTATTCGATTTCGTCTAATGATTTATGTTCAGGATCATGTTTAGAATGTTATGGACTATTTTGGGGTGACCATATATAGGCGAGGTGCTGCCGAATTATTTTACGGCTCGAATTTCACATTTGGACTAGTTTTTGGAATAAATTGGAATAGAGATAGTTGCCCGAATTTTATCATATTTCATATAAATAGACAGTTTCAGCTATAGATTTATAGTATGCAATTCATTATATGATTTGTCAGCTTATGGAGACTCTAAAATGAGAAATAAAAATTATGGGAAGTTGGTTGACGGGTTCGTAGGCATTTCCAATATTCAAGAGACATAGATACGAAGTAAGAGATCGATCGAAATCGGATTGTATTTGAAGTCTTCCAGAGTTGACGAAATTGCTTTTATGTTTTATGTTTTCGATGTTTTCTTCTCTTTATTGCTTTTGTCGTGCAAGGTTCTTCGTTTAGAACCTGATGTTTCTGTTCGATTTTTGGTTATTCTTCCTTATCCCAGAGTTTGCGAATGAGGAGGAATTGGGTCGTCTGGTAGGCGGGAGTCTTTGGTGATGCAAGGACTGAGGTAGGGGTTCTGAATCCTTTATCCAGCATGGTTTTATAGATAATGAATATGTTAGATTCTATAGTTATATATGCGCCACTATAACTAGAGTTCAGGTAGCATGAAACTCGATTTATGTGATAAACTGAAATATGCTTGAAATGTTTTGATGCGATATGAGAAATGTTTTCGAACTGATTTTACGATGATTGTGAACTACTGGGGATTTTCTTGTATGTACCCGACTGCGAATTATGCCAACCTATGGGCATGTAGCCATTGAGGGTAGGATGACATGTAGACACAGGTGTGACCCGTGTGAGACCGGTGAGGTGGACGACACTAGTCATGAGACCTGTGGGAGTAGAGTGCTTCACTTGCTGGCCATTGGTGCTCGTGCCTCCAGTTCGAGGCTCAGGGACGTACTCCTGACCGCTCGTCTGGGAGGTGACATTGATTGGGAATCCCTCTGCTTTGTGGCGATATGACTCTTGGTTGTTCCACTTCCGTGTTTGATAAGATAATCAATTGAATATGAATATTGGTTTTGATATCCGAATGAAACTGATTTTGAAAGATCGCATTAGATGCATGACAGGGTACCGAAGAGAATGAGGTTCAGGTCCTTCCATGGGTATTGGGGGACGGCTCTCTTATTCGAACTCGGTGATCAAAAACTTATTTAGATACTTAAGGTATATATGTATCATGAGGTAAACTTTTCAATGATTGCGGAGTCCCTTAGTGGGAGAGGGGCTTACCGGCTAGGGGTAGGTCTCTTTCTCGAGGAGACGTAGTGCATTAGCTAGTGCCTAAATGGGCTGGTACTATCTAACGCACTCTAGGCTCTCCTGAGGTACTCTCCTCTTATTGGGAGCGCACCATGGGTGGGCAGTTAATCACTGTTATTGCTTGCTAGATTAAGGAAAACGTTTTGTACATAGTATATACAGTAGCTGGTTTGATAACTCGTTTTGTCATGATGTTTACAACTTATTAAATGAACCTTTGAAAACGTGATGGGTTTTGGATTGGTCTTCTACCAGAATAACTCGTGTCGGTGAGTATTCTGACCCCCTACCAGTGTTAGTGTGCAGGTTCGTGGTTGTAGCCTCAAGGCGGAGTGTGTATTCTAGCCGGTGATCTTGTCTGACGAGGCTAGCAGGGTTATGTCGTTGTCTTTGGTTTTCTTTATTGGCATTTCGTTATTTTAAAGTTATGTATTTATTACAGAAACCAAACTCTAATATGTATATACGTAAAACTTAGAGTTGTTTATAAGTTGTATCGGCGTTTTATGAGGCGTTTGTATTTTTTGTGGTTCGGGTTTCGACCCGAAACTGAGTTGAGTTTGTTTAGCTTCCGCTCTATAGTTTATTCTTGTATATGCGAATGTATGGTTTGCATGACAGGTTTACAGGTGCGACCGGTTCGATTTACAGAGGAGACTCTGTCGGATTTTTGTCTCGTCTGTGAGTTGCCGGGCGTGGTCGTGTCTATTTTGGGACACGGGGCGTCACAGTTGGTATCAGAGCAGTTAGTTCTGGTGACCTATATCAGAGCAGTTAGTTCTGGTGACCTATATGAGAGCAGTTAGTTCTGGTGTCCGATAAGTCGTGTATAGTTTAGAGCATTGATTGCTCTAGACTTTAGGAAAGATAAAATTGGACAAGATTAGGTGTCTAAAAGCTTCAAGATTAAAATCGACAAAGAATAAAAGATGTTATATATGTATTTGCTTCTTTTGATTTTCGTTTCTTGATTCGTTTTACTCGCTAAAGGAAGACTCGACGGATGGTTTAAGATTGTTGTAGATTTCTTGCAATGTTGTACAAGATGTTATGGGAGGACAGTCAAGGGTTAAGAGGTTTCAGAGGTAAATTTTGGGCAAGTCGACATATCGATGTTGTGGAAGTATCTTAGGCAATAGTAGATGAGGAGATGAGTCAGACTTGGTATTGTAGACCTCGTGGTAGTTATACACATTCCTTCATTTATGAGCTTCGATCAGATCATTCAGAGACAGTTGAGGTTGACTTTGATCAGGTTGTTTCGAGCGTGTATTGTTTCAGTTGATTACAGATAAGTATGGTCTGGATTTTATTGGGTTGACGAAATGTTTTGATATTAGAGGTTATATGAATTGAGTTGGTGTTGGGTATTAGAAGTATCGGGAGTTCTTAAGTTGTTGTAGAATGTTTTTCGACGGTTGGTTTATCTACGACTTGTATAGATATTATAGCGGTCTTCTATTTCCATTTTATCATCTTATCGACAACAACTATATTTTTCTTGAGATTATAGTGTCAACGCCGATGTTGACTTGAATTTATTATAGATGTCTTCATTCTTTATTTTATTATATTATGGACAACAATATTTTCTTATATTATTGAGAACGATATTTTCTGAGGATGTGGGATCAACGACAGCTTATACTTGTAGATAGATTATGGAGGTCTTCATTCTTTATTTTATTATATTGTGCACAACGGTATTTTCTTATATTATCGAGAAGGGTATTTTCTTTGAGGAAATGGGATCAACGAGAACTTATTCTTATATATAAATTATAGAGATCTTCATTTTTCTTTATCTCTTCATATGAAGGATCGTTATTGTTATTGAATATTCTTGGGTCTTGTAGTTATGTAGAAGAATTGGGGACATGAAAGATTGAATCTAGTTTATTTATAGAGTCTATCCGGATTGATTTTTGTTAGATATAGTGAGTTTATGATTTTCAAAAAGGGACAGTATCTATCAAATTCAGAGTTGGTCGAAATGACATGGCAAATAAAAGCGAGTTGATCCAAATTTCGAGGACGAAATTTCTATAAGGGGGAGGATTGTAACATCCCATGTTTTCAAGGTTAATTGAGGGACTATTTGACATTTGAGTCAAGTCAAAAGAGGGGCTAAATCTACAAACCATGCAAATTTAGGGGTATTTTATGACCTGGTCAAAACTCAGGGACTTAAAAGGAACTAAGTAATCTGGCCACCTTATACAACGACACGTGGCATCATTTTGCCTTAAAAACGAATTTGCCGTGCATGCATGTGGGACGTGTTGGAAGGGGATAAAGTTTGATTATTTTAAAAATTATAGGTGGACCCCACTTTAAACCAATTTCTTTTAACCCACTTTTACACAGCAGAGAACTAAAATATCAAATGGTTTTGGTCGTGAAGTTTGGGAGGTTTAATGGTTGGAATGTTCCGTCGTCAATTTCTTCGCGCTCAGTTGTCGGAATTCAATGAAATTTGTGTCAGGTAATCTCATTCGACTTGTTCTATATATTTAGTGGTTCAGAAATTTCAATTTCGTCCGAATTTGGTGGTTTTTTGATAGCTATTTCGTATACTGTATAGTTGTACTAATTTCATTTGGGATCGAAATTTGGAGCTATTTAGACAATTATTATTCGATTTCGTCTAATGATTTATGTTCAGGATCATGTTTAGAATGTTATGGACTATTTTGGGGTGACCATATATAGGCGAGGTGCTGCCGAATTATTTTACGGCTCGAATTTCACATTTGGACTAGTTTTTGGAATAAATTGGAATAGAGATAGTTGCCCGAATTTTATCATATTTCATATAAATGGACAGTTTCAGCTATAGATTTATAGTATGCAATTCATTATATGATTTGTCAGCTTATGGAGACTCTAAAATGAGAAATAAAAATTATGGGAAGTTGGTTGACGGGTTCGTAGGCATTTCCAATATTCAAGAGACATAGATACGAAGTAAGAGATCGATCGAAATCGGATTGTATTTGAAGTCTTCCAGAGTTGACGAAATTGCTTTTATGTTTTAAGTTTTCGATGTTTTCTTCTCTTTATTGCTTTTGTCGTGTAAGGTTCTTCGTTTAGAACCTGATGTTTCTGTTCGATTTTTGGTTATTCTTCCTTATCCCAGAGTTTGCGAATGAGGAGGAATTGGGTCGTCTGGTAGGCGGGAGTCTTTGGTGATGCAAGGACTGAGGTAGGGGTTCTGAATCCTTTATCCAGCATGGTTTTATAGATAATGAATATGTTAGATTCTATAGTTATATATGCGCCACTATAACTAGAGTTCAGGTAGCATGAAACTCGATTTATGTGATAAACTGAAATATGCTTGAAATGTTTTGATGCGATATGAGAAATGTTTTCGAACTGATTTTACGATGATTGTGAACTACTGGGGATTTTCTTGTATGTACCCGACTGCGGATTATGTCAACCTATGGGCATGTAGCCATTGAGGGTAGGATGACATGTAGACACGGGTGTGACCCGTGTGAGACCGGTGAGGTGGACGACACTAGTCATGAGACCTGTGGGAGTAGAGTGCTTCACTTGCTGGCCATTGGTGCTCGTGCCTCCAGTTCGAGGCTCAGGGACGTACTCCTGACCGCTCGTCTGGGAGGTGACATTGATTGGGAATCCCTCTGCTTTGTGGCGATATGACTCTTGGTTGTTCCACTTCCGTGTTTGATAAGATAATGAATTGAATATGAATATTGGTTTTGATATACGAATGAAACTGATTTTGAAAGATCGCATTAGATGCATGACAGGGTACCGAAGAGAATGAGGTTCAGGTCCTTCCATGGGTATTGGGGGACGGCTCTCTTATTCGAACTCGGTGATCAAAAACTTATTTAGATACTTAAGGTATATATGTATCATGAGGTAAACTTTTCAATGATTGCGGAGTCCCTTAGTGGGAGAGGGGCTTACCGGCTAGGGGTAGGTCTCTTTCTCGAGGAGACGTAGTGCATTAGCTAGTGCCTAAATGGGCTGGTACTATCTAACGCACTCTAGGCTCTCCTGAGGTACTCTCCTCTTATTGGGAGCGCACCATGGGTGGGCAGCTAATCACTGCTATTGCTTGCTAGATTAAGGAAAACGTTTTGTACATAGTATATACAGTAGCTGGTTTGATAACTCGTTTTGTCATGATGTTTACAACTTATTAAATGAACCTTTGAAAACGTGATGGGTTTTGGATTGGTCTTCTACCAGAATAACTCGTGTCGGTGAGTATTCTGACCCCCTACCAGTGTTAGTGTGCAGGTTCTTGGTTGTAGCCTCGAGGCGGAGTGTGTATTCTAGCCGGTGATCTTGTCTGACGAGGCTAGCAGGGTTATGTCGTTGTCTTTGGTTTTCTTTATTGGCTTTTCGTTATTTTAAAGTTATGTATTTATTACAGAAACCAAACTCTAATATGTATATACGTAAAACTTAGAGTTGTTTATAAGTTGTATCGGCGTATTATGAGGCGTTTGTATTTTTTTGTGGTTCGGGTTTCGACCCGAAACTGAGTTGAGTTTGTTTAGCTTCCGCTCTATAGTTTATTCTTGTATATGCGAATGTATGGTTTGCATGACAGGTTTACAGGTGCGACAGGTTCGATTTACAGAGGAGACTCTGTCGGATTTTTGTCTCGTCTGTGAGTTGTCGGGGCGTGGTCGTGTCTATTTTAGGACACGGGGCGTCACAATGATGATGGTATAAACCGACTATATTCGAGTGATGGATTGGTTGGAGCAACAAATTTGGACGTTAGGTTGAGAGAAATCGACTGATTAATGAGATTCCAGAGGAGAGAGATGAAGAAGAGAAGAAGAACTCGGTTCTATCTCTGGTTTGGGGAAAAACTAAAGATATCTAGAAACTCTAGATATGTTATATATAGGAGCGTAAGTTGGGAAACAAAAAATCTGAAAACCTAAAACAGGGGCATTTTTGCAAAAACTCTTTCACTTGAGGCAAAAATGATTTTGGCACCCGGAATCGGGGCACTTGAGCAAAATTCCCTTTTTGAATTGAGTTGCGAAATAAACAACCAAATTATGAAGGTAGATTCTGATTTACATTTACAGTCAATATTTTATTATTGTTTGGCGAAACATATTCACCTTACTGAAATAGAAGTTACTGTTACAAATCATGCAAGTTGTTCATCATCTATCGTTACTACAACATCATCATCAAATCATAACACAAGCCCAAGTGTTGTTCCTATACTTCTGTAGACGGTAAAATGTCTACGGGTCAGAAAGTCTGACAGTTAACAGGTCGAAGGTCCAAAGTCTTGTCGGGTCGGTTGCTTCGGGGACCAGCTACCTGTCGAAAAGAACCTGCACACAAAAAGAGAGAAGAGATCGTGAAGCCTTTGGGACACCTGGATGGTGCCGGCTTAAGGGGGCTCCGACGGTCAAGTCAGATACTCGATCAAATATAAATAAAATGAAAGTGGGCGATAGGGAGGTAACCGTCGTCAGAGTGCTTAGGTGTCGCCGCTCGTGGAGTTGTCGGATCAGATCTCCACGGTAGTGATATCGTGACGATAACCTGCTGGTCGTAAGTGGGTTTTGCAATAAGCCGCTGGTCGTACGTGGGGTTTGTAGTAAGCCGCTGGTCGTAAATGAGTTTTGCAATAAGCCGCTGGTCGTACGTGGGGTTTGCAGTAAGTCGTTGGTCGTACGTGGGGTTTGCAGTAAGCCACTGGTCGTAAATGAGCCTTGCGATAAGGCTCTGGTCGCAAGTGGATCGAACGATGATGATTTGTAGGTGGACGGTGTGATACGCTTAGCTCCTTTTCGCCAGATGGATGAAGTAGTAAGAGGGTGGTCGTATAAGGATGGTGTTACCACCAGCTAGTTATTGTTGGATGGGTGTTACGGTCAGCTAGTTACTGCTGGATGGGTGTTACGATCAGCTAGTTACCGTTGGATGAAAGGTATATGAGACCCGAGAGCTTTCTTATGCGATAAGGTGGTGGTGGTAATGGTGTCGATACGGCTAGCCAGTTACTGTTCAATTCGGGACTACCAAGCTCTTATCTCCCAACTTCTAAGACGATGAGTCAGAGACTTTGGAAAAGTGGAGAGCTCTTTGAGAGACTTATCGAAGAGAATGGTAGTCAAGATGGATTGGATTACTTGAGTATTGCTGTCGAATATTGGATGTCTTGTCTGAGTATCGCTTCTCGTATTTATAATGGTGGAGGGGGGTCGTCTTGATGACGACCAGTGAGTAACCGACGTAGTTATTCCGTATCTTTACTCCTAGAGGTACGTTAAGAGATGGAAGATCTGACCGTCAGATGAGTATTCAAATTTCTTGGGGACGGTCAGGATGTTACCGTGTGTGCGATAAGCTACTGGACGATGACGTCCGTCTTTAAGTAGTAGATACGGAATATTTACCACTTGCGTGGTTACGGATTGCACGATAATCCTCTGGCCGTAAGATAGCCTAGTACTGGCAGGTGGCTATCGCGTGACACGTGTCAGATATGCTTAGTGTCAAGCGGGTATGGATTCGGTGACTAGAGTAGCGACTTGGGCCATTATCGGGCCTCCTTATTTAGCCTTGCGAGTTTTACCCTTACAAAGCGATTGTTCCTTTATTCTACAGGCACCTCGTGGGGCGAATATTTTCCCATACAATTTGCCCCCACTCTCTAAGTCTGGATGCGGAGTTAGAGAGTAGTGAGGTATGACTGTGTCAGCGGAAGAGTGCGCGTCTCGATCACATTTTACTGGTGGGAGTGCCACTTCGCATCATAGCAATGCTTGTTTCGAAATTGAGTGTCTTGCTCGGATTGTCGAGGCGCCAATAGGTTTTTGGGAGACGTGGTCAGGTAGATAATCATAGAAGGATTCGTTCAAAAGAAAATGAGCGCGGAGCGGGATGCGAAGTGCTGATATTGAGTTTTTGGGCGCCCGTAGTGGGTTGGCGGGAGCCGGGCGCCACTTGGGCGCGCAGACCACGCCTAGGGCGCTCCTGCGCGGGCACACAGGAGCGTGCCACGTGGCGCGCGCGGCACAGAGCGCGCCACGTGGCGCACGCGCTGATCGTT
Organism: Eschscholzia californica; assembly: GCF_041429995.1. Taxonomy (NCBI): domain Eukaryota; kingdom Viridiplantae; phylum Streptophyta; class Magnoliopsida; order Ranunculales; family Papaveraceae; genus Eschscholzia; species Eschscholzia californica. Next base: position 23,858,770 of record NW_028238309.1, on the reverse strand, counting down.
GAACGGCCAGCGCGCTCTTACGCGCGAAGCCAGGAGGGCGCCACGTGGCACACGCGTTGCCTGTTGAAAATGTCAAAATAATATTGAAAATGAGTAGAAAAGCACAAAACATTTGAAAATTATTATTCAGGTCAAAAAGTGTGCAAATACTAAAATACCCCTTTTTGTCATTTTGTGTAACTAAATTCTTTTATTTTTCTTTAAACTTTAAATCGATATAACTTTTCTTTGAGATGTCGGATTTATATAAAAATTATATATTTAGAAATGATTTTTCATTAGTTGTCTAACAAGATCCACTTTTAATACTTTTTTTCAAAAAAAAAAAAACTCAGAAAAAAACGTCGTTTTTTTCCTTTACGTTTTTCTGCAAACGTGTTTGCAAAAATCCGTTCTGGAAACATGTTTGCAAAAACCCGTTCTGCAAACGTGTTTGCAACAATCCGTTCTGCAAACGTGTTTGCAACAATCCGTTCTGCAAACGTGTTTGCAACAATCCGTTATGCAGCATAAGTAACAATAAAACAAAATAACCAAAAGTAAAATGCAAATAATATACCTTAACTTTTTCTAAGATAACCAGTGGTCCTGCAACTCCAGAAATAGTTATGTATTATGAAATTCACAAAGAAAATGATGATTTCATCATCAGTGATCCATGTCACATCAACTCAAATATATGAAGTGAGATAAAACACGCACTTAGCATTCAAAATATAGTCAAGGTAGTAGGTTAATCCTTCTCCTTAAGTGATGAATAACCAGTTGAATAAAAAATAAAATTACATAAGCTCTTCACTTGGGTAATCTAAATTCAGAAGTAAACATGGCCCAGGAGATTTTACTTCATAATTTTGAGTTCCGAGCGACTAAAGATCTTATGAAACTGAGACAGAAAGCTCCCTCTCCAATTACCAACACAAAAGGCAGATAAAAGTATATAGGATATATGGAATATCAAGAGTCCAAACCGATGATATCAAAAGCAAAATTTTCAGAACCCACAATAACAATGAAAAACAGTATAAAACGTGGCATATACAAATAGATCTAGTAGGCGATTTTTCACCTTCTTCAAGATAACACGACTTAATAGTTTGAAAAAAAAGTGTTATTGAGAACTTACCCATTCCGATCTCCAGAGATCCCTCCTCGAAGTCAATTTGTAACCCACCCATCTTCAAGTTGCTAACCTAAAGAAATTTCAAAGAGAAGATTTCAACAAAAGACTCTGCCTTGTATCACCTCAAATTAGGTCTCAATTCAATAAAGAGATTCTTCCCAGCAATGGCACATTGAACGTTTTGGAGCCGTGCAAATATGCTAGATCTGTATTATTAACCAAAGAATTTAATCGAAAGTAAGATTAGTTGTTCATAAGGTGTAATTTTTTGTTAAATACCCAAAGATTCCTAAAACATAAAAGCCATAATCAAAACGACAAAATTATCGCTTTGTTCTTCAACTTGATCGAACATGTGTTCTCAAAACAACAAAAATAAAGAATACAAAATCAAGCATTTCTACAATTAGGTCATGAACCAAAAAACACTAATCAAATTTTCGCTTAATCATTTGAAAATCTCATTAAGTTTTATGGTTAAAAATGTAAACTTGATAAAAACATATAGAAACCCATTAAGGGGTTTCATTAAAAACAACGAATAATCAATGAAACTATAAAATTCAGATAATATAGAACAGATAAAATTTGAAAAAATTAATTGTTGAGAACAACAGCTAAGGTATCAAAATTCTCTGGATCTTTCATGAAGAACTTCAATTCAGCAGCTCTTTTTACTGTTCCAAATTTCACAACTGGTGCTCTTGTCATTCCATCTCTCAACAAAATACTCGTTGCTCCCCTTAAAGATTAAAACTTTATTGATTGTTCAACCTAGAGAGAGAAAGAAGAAATCTAGAGAGAGATGATTGATTACCTGAAGCATAGATAGCTTTACAACCTCTGTTAATACTAGCTACCGAACAACCCACAGTTGTTGCCATGGGAACAAAATATTCAACAATAATAGTTTGACTCGATGAAATAGAAATTAGGTTTGCCATAGATCAGAAAAAATCAGAGAGAGAACGATGGGGAAGAAGGAGATTAGTACCTAGAAGAAGAGGGATTGGAGAAGAAAAGAAAAAACCCTAAAGCTTCTTGAGAGAGAAAGTGGTTTATAATATGTAAGGGTATTTTGGGAAGCAAAAGATAGAAAAATGACCTCATTACTAATTATTCAAATTATTTTAAACTTAATGTATCATTAGCCACAATATTTTGACAACTTTTAGTTAATAGTAAAAAGTATAGGCTTTTCAAACTATTATGAAATCTTTTACTATCCAAATAATCATTTTCCCTAATTCAAAATCCTAGCAAATCCTAGGAGTAGGGTGGGATTTTGGTCCAATACAAATTTTGAAATTAGGAATGCTTAGGATTCAGGAGTCTTAGGATTCTTGGTAGCCAAATAGACCAAGGATTCATGATTCCTACCAAATCCCACTTTTGATAGGAATCCTCCAACCAAACACACCATTACTTTCTTTATTTGAATTATGTTAATCACAAATAAATTTTTTTTTCGTATGACAAGGAGATCGTTTTTCCTTTCCATACGAAGGATTTTAGTAAAAGAAATTGTTCTCTTCATTGAAAGAGAGATTAGATGATAGGAAGAGAGAGAAGAAGACATATAGAGAGAAAACTGGTTGTGGTGGTATGAGGTGTCTGCGGCTAGAAGTGGTGGTCGGATGGTGAAGACCTAAAATGTAAACATTAGATGCTCCCCAACAAAAAGTGAATGCCCCTCATCGTCAGCCTACTTTCTAGAAGATAATCTTCTAGAGCGTTGAAGAGAGTGAAACGGGAAGAAATTGGCGGAAAGACCGAAGACCTTTTTTATTGTTCGATATTAAGGATCGCTTGTTGCCGAGGAATCATCTTTTTCACCTCCTTCTTGACTTTCCCTTCACTTGGTGTAGACCTAGTTACTCTTTAGGTTTATTTCAGTTCAAATTAGGATACCTTTTTCGGTTTAATCTTCTTCTGAGTGGTTCGGATATTGTTCTTTCGTTGATTTTTGAGGTATTTATCCTTGATTATATATTTGATTTTCACTATCTTGAATCTCTTACACTTTTGGGTTTGAAAATTGATTAAAATCATATTTCATTTTCTGTTTAGGGTTTTGCTTCTGCGTTGGTAAAAATTGGAGTTTTGAAGTCTTGAATGATCAAAGTAGTGAAAGGTTTGCATTTCTCTTTACTTGTAAATTTAGGGTTTTCAATCAAGCTACCAGGAAAGAACAAGTTCAAAAAATCTTGTCAAAAAAGTGAACAGTCAAGCCCTCCCTATGGTTATATGATAACACAAACCACTTTTTTATTTTTATACAGGAAAATCTCTACCATAATGATTTACCCTCTCAACCTCTCAATAATATTCTCTATCTAAGGTATGTTGTCATGTTGCTTACCTACCTATTTGTTTTTGTTTTGAGTTATAATGTTTCATGCCCCCAATTTTGAGATCATGTGGGGGAAGAGATTAAGTTATTAGACTCAAGTGAAGAAGGTGGAGGATAACTTGAAATTTGAACAGACCAGGTCTGTTCGTGAACAGACCTTCAAGATCTGTTCAAAAAGGAAATTAGGGACCGAAAACCCTAAAAATCTATTTTCCTTGTAAGTACCAATAATGGCGTTTCTGGGAATCTTTTATAAACCTTGTGTCCTTCATCTGTTTCTTTGGTCCAATCAACAAATTTCTTCCTCAAAAAATGAAATCAATGACAAATCCAATAAAGTAGTTGTTCAAAACCCCTTATCCACCATTATAAATTCTCTCTGTTTCTTCTTTCTACTCAATTCATATCTTTCTTCTCAGAGAAAACCCTAAAAATTCCTTTCTAAAGTATAATAATGGCTTCCACAATTCCTTTCCCTCATTTTATAACAGATAAACAGGTAAGGCAAACAACAACAACGATTCCATCTCTGCCGCCGGTGATCTTAACTCAAGACAGGTCGCAGCTTACAAAGCCGTCGAGTTCGTCGAATCAGGTATGATTTTAGGTTTAGGAACAGGTTCCACCGCCTACCACGCCATTAATAGAATCGACGAACTTTTAAACAAAGGTATACTAAAAAACATAATAGGAATCCCAACTTCAAAGAAATCTGAAGAACAAGCAATTAGGTTAGGGATTCCTCTTTCTGATCTTGATTCTCATCCTGTTCTTGATCTTGCCATTGATGGAGCAGATGAAGTTGATCCATATCTTAATCTTGTTAAAGGTCGTGGTGGATCTCTTCTTAGAGAGAAGATGATTGAAAGTGCTTGTAATAAAATTGTTGTGATTGTTGATGAATCAAAACTTGTTAATCATACAAGGTGGAAGTGGGTTAGTTATGCCGGTTGAAATTGTTCCATTTTGTTAAATTCATTCCTGATTGTCTTTAAAGATTGTTTGTGAATGCTTGGTGTGTTGCTAAATTAAGAACTTCTGGAGGAGGAAATGATGATGATGATAGGAATCATATTCCGCAGAGTTTCTAGAGAGAGAGAGAGATGAGAGTTATTTTTATTATTTTTGAAGGTCGCCGGCCGGAAAATTTTCCGGTCGGCGATTTTCGTCGGAGAAGAGAGATGTGAGTTGGGGAGAAAAAGAGAGAGTGGTGAGTTGGAGGAAGAGGTGACGTGGAGAGAGATGAGTGCTGGGGAAGGAAGTGAGGTGGAATTTAAGTTTTTGTTTTTAATTTTATTTTGAAAATATATTAATGGGAAGGGTAGTTATGACATTTCCATGAAAATAGGGGGCCATATTTGAATTTACAGAAATTTGGGGGCCATAAAGGAAGCTGGTCACAAAGTAGGGGGGCCATATAGGAATTAACTCTAAATTTTTTTGTTTTTGGAGATGTTTGCATGGTTTGATCCTTCTAATATGTTTGGGTTCAATATATGCAGTTCTGGTTTTGCGAGCACTCAAATCTTTATAGAAGATTGCATGATAAAAAAGACAAATGTCCTTGCATAATTAGATGGAGTCTTGACCATATGAAGTTGGATTTCTTTGAAGCTCTAGAAGACGTGGCAAGTAATCAGGTATAATATATTTAACTTTTGCAAATCATTAACTTGTATGCTAGGGTTATGAACTGTAATTCTCAAAGATTGTTTGCAAAACTGTTGAATGCATTCTGTAATTTGCAAATACATTGTTTGAATTTCAGCTATCCGAAGATTTTTTTGTGCCACTTTCGGAAAGTGAGGAAAATCTAATTTCTGGTGGGATATTGACTGTGGGTAATGAAATTGATGTTTCTTATTTGAAACATCTTGAAGATCAAGTTAAAAAGTTGGAAATTCAATGTGAAGATCAAAAGAAAGATTTGAGTATGGAAAATGAAGAAATCGAGAAGTTGAAGAAAGAATTGAGTATGAAAAATGAAGAAATTGAGAAGTTGAAGGAAGAAATACAATGTGTAAGAGATCAAACATGATCCTAATGAAAGACAATGAAGAACTAAAAACAGCAATAGTAGATACGTTCAGTGAGGAGGTTGAGGAGAACACCTCAAAAATGAAGAAGAGCCCTGAAAAAAAAGTGGCTACAAAAACAAATAGAATCAAGATGAATGAGAAAAATGTTACTGTTAGTCCTGAAATGACTAAAAAAACAAATTTTGAAGAGGTTGATATGTCTAAGTATAAGAAAAGAAAGGTTGACGAAACTTCTGACTTTGTCACACCAGAGAAACAAGTCAAGACAAAAAAATTAAAAGTTATGAACAGCAAAACAAGAGGTTCATCAATTGAGAAAGTTAGTGTTCAAAGTAAGGAAGTACATAAAAGAAAGCAAGTGAAGAGAGTAAGAAGGAAACAGAAAATGGTAAGAAGGAAACAAAAGATAGTAAGAAAGGAAGTGTAGATAGTAAGAAAGAAGGTGAAGTTACTAAGATGGGAAGTGAAACTAGTAAGGAAATTAAACCTAGTTAGAACAGTGAAGAATTCAAAAAATGGGAAAGTTCTGAAATATGGAATCTATTCACTGAAGAGGAACTGAGAACAATTAAAGGATTCTATGCATTGGGAAACAGGAAGTAAGTACATGTCTACTTTAAAAGGTTTTACAAGTGAATTGCAACCAACTATTATTTTGCAAACAGTTAGTTGCAATGACATTGCCTGCAAACAATTAGTTGCAATTCTTTATCTGCAAACAGTTGGTTGCAACTCTATATATGCAACAGTTGGTTGCAACTCAATCACTGCAAACATAGGGTTGCAAAATAGTGTCTACAAGTGTGGTTGCAAAAATGTTGATTATGTTGAATTTTTTTGTAGTTCAATTGCTTGGGATAAAACAAAGAGTTGATCATCACTGGAGATCAAATTGCGGGTTTGATTATGAACGAATTTGTTGATAGTTAAATTATTGATTGGTATCTATAAAACAATGTGGGACGATACAAGAATATGGCTGTTTTTAGCTCAACCATATGGGTAAGATCTTTCAAACAACTAAATTTTCTTATTAAGTTTCAGATTATTTATCTAATTTGATGAACATTAATTTACATGTAGACTTTAATGAAATTTGATGGTTCGGAAAAGAACATGTCTGCAATGCTAACAAAGAAACTCAAAGAAGCTTTTAAGAAGAAGTCTAACTGGTTCCTATTCCCATTAAACACAAGTGCTGAGGAAAAGAGTCACGAAGGTTGCCATTGGCATCTTATTGCATTTGATGGAATTGATGACAGAAAACTCCAAAATTAGTATAAGAAGTGCGAAGGAAGCAAGTAGGTTTGCAGTCTCATTGGTGAACATAATTAATGCAGCTGGACTAACTAAAAAACCACTCAAATCAAGTCCAAAGCTAACCAAAGTTGACTGCCCAAAACAAAAAAACTCGTAAGTATAAAATCTATTTTAATTTCATTGTTTTGGCATATAAATGATGAGTACTAATTAGTTTATAATGTATTGTAGTATTGATTGTGCACTGTATGTGCTTCTGTATGCTGATGTAATCAGAAATGAAGATAATCCTTTGTTTAAGGCAAACTGGCTGAAAGAAATGTCAGAAAAGGCTTCAAGGAAAAGAGCTGAACTTGCAGCTCCAATTTTGGATGATTCGACAAACAAACCTTGGGTTGAAGGAACAGTTAGTGATGATGAAAATACTAATTCATGTTTTAACTTCATGTATGTGAACAAATAGAACAAGTGACAACAAAAATGATACTTATTTTGATGTTCTTAAATTCTGATAATGAAAATGCTGATGGATGTTTGTATAATCATGTTTTGTGTTCATTAAGTATACAAAAATATGCAACCAAGTGTTTGTGTTCTGTTTCAACCAGTCTGCAAATAAATAATGCAAACATTGTTTGCTGAATACACGTTTAGGTTTGCAAACATGAAACTGATTGATCTTGGTCAATTAACCTTTCTGCTGCAGTTATTTCCTCTGTGTTTATATTTATGTGTGTTATATCTTATGTGTTGTTTTATCTGTTAGTGATTAGGCTCTTTGTTTTGGTTCTAGTCTCTGTTGCTAAAGTTTAGTTGTTTTTTTTTGTTTCCATGATCAATATACAGATTGTTTCTTTTTGTTGTCTATAGAGAGTTATGGCTCTTTGTTAGGAGCAATCTGATAGGTTTAAGGCAAAACAATATTTGACAATTTAATTTCAATAAAATCGGGGGCTACGCCCCCGAACCCCCGAACCCCCGTAAAAATATTTAACTTAATTCGAGGACAACAAAACAACCATCAAAATTTATGAAAGCAAAACCTAATGGTTATGCAAACAACTCAAAATTTTTTTGTAGACAGAACGCTTCATACAAGTTTGAAGTAGTTGGAAACAAAACCTCGTTGGCAAATTTGCAACATACAACTGCAAACAAGTTTGCAGACGTGTAATCTGCAAACAAGTTTGCATAAGTGTAAAGTGCAAATAAGTTTGCAGAGGTGTAATGAGCAAACAAGTTTGCAGTGGTTGAATATGAAAACACGTTTGCAAAGGTTGCATATGCAAACAGATGTTTGCATACCACACATGTTTGCATATCACACTGCAAACAATTGTTTGCATACCACACCTCCAATCAGTTGCCTGCATACAAACCTAAAAAAGTATACCTGCAACAGTTTAAAGCAAATTATCTTTGCATACATTTAACCAGAATAAACTTTATATTCAAATTTCAAATAATCCTTTATCGAGTAACAATGAATAAACGAATGTCGAAATTAATCTTAATTCAATATTGCTGCACATGTTCTCTTGTTATGATGCGATAACTTGCCACAACGTCCACATTTTCTCTTCTTCTTATACTGGGCTGCTCCAGCACTCTCAATTCTCACACTCCTTGGCCTACCAGGTGCTCTCATATTTGATGGTGGATTGATTATCGTCTCATTTGCTGCAAACTCCTTTCTCACACTCCTTGGCCTACCAGGTGCTCTCTTATTTGATGGTGGATTGATTATCGTCTCATTTGCTGCAAACTCCTTTGGTTCATCACTGTTTGGAATGGGTATAATGGCGTGTTCATAAGTTTTCTTGAAGCTCTCGGTCGTAAAATATTGTTCAACAAATGTATCCATTGATCGTCCATCATACTTGATAGCTATAATAGCATGCTCACATGGGATGCATTCAACTTGCCATTTCAAACACGAACAATAGAACGAACTCGATTCAACTAACTGACTTGGTGTTGAAAAGATTTCATATACAAATTTCGATGATTTTACAACTTTCCATATAGAACCGAACTTACGCCTTTGTCTTATGATTTTATCTATCTCCGGACACAACAAACTAATCCATTTTTCAGCTAGTTCAAGTCTTGTTTGCATCATTTCCATCATTCGTATACGAATGGTTTCTAACATTAGAACTACCGACATGCCCCTTTCCTCCCTAATCAATGAATTATAACTTTCGTATAAGGATGAACATACTTCACCATATCTTTTACCGACAAAATAAGCGTTTGCCCATTTTCAAATGGGCAATTCTTAACGAAATCAGTCAAACGTCTACCACCTACTAACTCTATCTCTTTAAAATGAATGATAAATTCATCCTTAGTCAACGCACGAGCAGCCCGATATAACAAAGACTCTATGTAATCTGCTCTTTGAGAACCATAACCAATTGCATTAAATAAGTTGTTCCTAATGTGCCACACACAATAACTATGGTGTGCATTTGGAAAAAGATCACCAACTCCTTTGATAATACTCGGGTGACGGTCAGACAAGAAAGTATATGTACGACTTCTATCAACAACACGAGCCAAATTCTCCAAAAATCAATTCCAATTTGAATTGTTTTCAGCACTAACAACAGCTAAAGCAATAGTAAAAAATTCTGAAAAAGAAAACGTAGTTAAATAAATAAATTGCAACTAGAAGACTGGTTAAACAAAACTATATAAGTTCATCAAGTTAAGAAATCATGCCAAACATGTTTGCATGACATATATATATATATATGCAGAGGTTGAATATGCAAACATGTTCAAATGTCAAATAATTCTTTCTTGAGTAACAATAAACAAAAAACTATTCATAACACAATACTATATGAATTCATTAACTTAGAAATCATACCTTCATTGCCATTTTTGTAAAAGCTGTTAGCAAAGTCCCCTTATATTTGGATTTAAGATGCGTCCCATCAATCCAAATAACAGGCCTGCAGTACTTAAAGCCATGAATACAAACCTCGTATGCTATGAAAACCCTTTCAAACTAATAAGTGTCCATATCAAGTTGTAGCTGCACATAACTACCAGAATTCCACTTCATAATGGACTTCGTATACCAATCAAGTTTAGCATATCCAGATTCCTCGTCACCAAAAGGAGAATCAAGTGCTTTTTTCTTAGCATTGTAAGCAATATAGTACGGGATTTTAATAAAAGAGTGAACGACTTGATTATCATTTGTATCTCGCAGCAAATCGATGTAGGGTTGCACTACTACCGTGCTCGAAGAAACTGTGACTCATCAAAGATTCGGGACGGACTGGACAACGACTGACTATTTCTTTTCAGTAAGTCTCTAATCTAACTCTCATGACTTATATTGTATTTCCTTGTGTTTTTGGTAAAGCAACTCCTGCATGCTTGTCACAAGAAACGATGGTCTCGAAAAAAACCATTGTTGGGCGAAAAGAAAGGTATATGAAATGTTTGAAGGGAGAACTTCCAGTAGCAAGCAAGTCATGGAAAATGGTGAAAAAAATATACTTCCCAATTAATTATAAAAGTGCTCACTAGGTTCTAGATGTCGTGCACCTTTTAGAACGAAAGATCATTATATACGACTTAAACTTTGGAGGCGGACGACAACAAACCTAGAGTATGACTTATTTAAAGTCCATGATGGCATTGTTAATGACAAAGATGGAGGATACGTGTAATGATAAAGGAAATACGAAAGTGAAAAAGAAATCCTAAGTAGTAAGCACGCTGATTATGTCCCGCAAAATAAATTTGGGTTATTTCCCTAATGGCCCCCAACTTTATGACCAGCTTCCCGCCTGACCCCCTACTTTATGAAAAATACCCATATAGCTCCCTTCCGTTATAACACCGTCACTCTCTCTCCTCCATCATGTTTTCTCTCTCTGCCAAGTCACGCCACATCATCTGTTACGCCACCTCATCATCTTCTCCGGCATGGGTCGCCCGCCGACCAAATTTCCGGCCGGCGACCTTCAAATTTTTTTTTCTCTCTTTCTAAAAAAAAAAAAAACTTTTTTTTTTATTCTCTCCTCTCTTTCTCTCTCTCTAAACTCCGGCGAAGGGGTTTCCCTTCGCCAGAGTTCGATCTGTTTAAGAACAGACCGTGAAGGTCTGTTCTTGAACAGATCGAGGCTGTTCAAGAACAGACTGATCTGTTCTTGAACAGACTCGATATGTTCAAGAACAGATCCGTCTGTTCTTAAACAGACCGAGTCTGTTCAAGAACAAACCGATCTGTTCTTGAACAGACTCGAACTCCGGCGAAGGGAAACCCTTCGCCGGAGTTTAGAGAGAGGTGAGAATAAAATATAATTTTTTTTTTTTTAGAGAGAGAGAGAAATAAAAAATTGAAGGTCGCCGGCCGGAAATTTGGCCGGCCGGCGACCCATGCCGGGGAAGATGATGAGGTGGCGTAAAAGATGATGTGGCGTGACTTGGCAGAGAGAGAAAACATGATGGAGGAGAGAGAGTGACGGTGTTATAACGGAAGGGGGCCATATGGGTATTTTTCGTAAAGTAGGGGGCCAGGCGGGAAGCTGGTCACAAAGTTGGGGGCCATTAGGGAAATACGTAATGTTTATCTCACTAGTTAATAGTATGATTTTTATATTAGACCGTGCAACAACTTTATTATTACTAATTAGTATTCTTATATTTATTTTGCATGGATGATTGCAACCTTTACTTACTCAAGATAGTCGACTGTCTGACAGCAGATACTCTTTCAGTTGATTGGTGATTGAGTGATATAACCGAATTTCGACGCAAACTATGCTTACGACTGTTTAATTATCACACCCTCAGACAAGGAATGAAACACAAATTTATTGTCTCAATATTTTACTTGCAACCTTCAACTGCACAAGCTGTTGACCATAAACTCTTTATATATTTCTTTATTCTCAACTCGAATTTTTCACTGAGAGCCAATAAACTCAACCTATCTTTTAATGCAGTCCTGCATTTAAATACCTCCATGTATTTTGACACAGAAGTCTTTCTTTCTTGAACTTGACAGTTCGTCTTCATCTTCATAGATGTTACACATAAATTGAAAACTACTCAAAAGTGGTGGTGATCATGTAAAGGAAGAGCAATTATAAGCACATCAACATCTTCCTTAACAAAGTCTTGTTTCCTAACAAAACTATGTCTGGGGACCAATTATGAGGGAGATTTAAACTCTTCTAACGGCTCCTTACCTTTACCTTTATCCTGCTCGCAACAACCTCTACCAAATGGGTTTTCACTAATTACTTCAATATCATCATGCCCCCTACTTCCAAATTCACTTCATTAGATTACGCCCAAATTTTAGAACAACTCAAATCAAACAAATGATCTTCTTGTTCTGCAGAATAAGGGTCATATTTGAGCTCTTTTGCTTGTTCTTCTTTTATATAGGAACAACCCTAGTAAGATGAACAATACATAAAAAAAATCAAAAACCCCAAACAAAACCAAACAAAACAACACATAATATGAAACACATTAACAATGAAGATGAAATAAGGTGAAGCCATAACAAAGGTGAACTTACCTCAACAAATCGACCAAACCCTAACCAAGCAAAAATTTGGGAGAAATTTCTTATGAAGGAGATATTTAAAACTGAAAACCCTAAATGAGAGAGAAGATTCAAGATGTTTCAAGATGGGATTCAATTACATTGATTTATGCCATACATATCGAAAAGGGAAGAGTGGAATGAGTTTGAGAACTTTAGGATTGAAATTTCGTTCTAAAGAGAGAGAGGGGATTCGTTTTTTTTGTTTGGGACGAAATAGAGTCTAGATTTTCTGGACTCCATATACATAAGAGGGTAAACTTGGGAGAAATAGACAAAAATTGGATTTGGGTCATTTGAAAGGTAAAGAAAAACAAAGGTAATTCCAACATTTTCTCATGGGTCAAAGGTCATTTCTTTTAAAACTATCTAAGTTAAAATGATTTCAACGCAAGCAATATGGTTTTGACCAATTCTAAGTCCTAAAGTATTGTTTTTAATTTCTAAATCTAACTTTTTTGCACATGAATTATCTGAGACTTACTTATTTTGGTAGGAGTACACTAAACATTTTAGGTTGTTTTAGATAATGGATTCTCGACTATTTTATGTCTCATTTGAATAAATTCGAAATTGACTCGATTAAAGCCATTCCATGAATGAGACAAGGGTGAAACATCTTGAAATTATAGCAAGACGATTTTCAGACCATTCAGTGAAGTTATTTTTGTACGAAAAAAGAACTAATACCATCTAAGTATGTCTACCTAGTGACTGAAGCAAATACTTGGAAGCTTTAGCTTTATCAATTGTTAAACTTTCTTCAAGCATACATTTATATATATATGTATGTTTATGCTTATAATTCTTTCTTGGAATTCTTAAATTCTTGTGTACGACTATCCTTGTTGTAGATATTCCTATACTATAATTCAAGCAATACTTTCGTATCTAGAGTTTTAACCGTGTTCCGTCTTTGCAGGGTACAAAGACTTCCAGATGGTATATACCAAAGAAGGTGCAATCAGGGACGGATCCAGGATTTTCACTTAGGGGGTGCGGATTTATATGGTTAATTTTTTTTTTTTCAAACATAGTAATTAATAAAAAATTTATATTTATTAATTACATTATTACATCAACGGTTACAAACGCAATTGACTTCTACGAAAGTTTAATTTTACTAAAAAAAATTTTGAGAAAATTGTGGTCTTTTGGTTAAAATGGACCACGTTGTCAATAGTATCTACGAATTTCATGTCTATATTTGGATTCATAACTTGAAATTGGTAGTCCAAGATCAATTGGCAATGATGATAAATTAGAGTCGGTCCCGGTGTTGGAATGAAAAATAACGTTGGAGTCGAGTCCAGAACTTTTGGTGTTGAACTTGATGAACCCGAAGAAAAATTTCTTTTAAAATTTATAGGATTTATGGTAGATGGGTTGAAGTTTATTTTAGAGTAGATGAATTGAATTTTATAAGATTTATAGTTGAATTAAATTTTATAGGGTTTATGGTAGTCGAATTGAATAATTTCAATTTATAACGCTTTAAAAAGATTTCTATATATAAAAGTTAAAATATTTCAAATTACTTATAGCGGGACTCGAACTCAAATCTCAGTCTCATTCTCCCACAACTGCACTCCTCAATCATTGGCCAAGCTATACTAGATGTTATTTAAACACAATTGAATACATATAGACATACACAACTATACATAAAAAACACTAAAAGTAAAGAAAACACCAAAAGTAAATCGTAGTGGGATTCGAACTCACAACCTCAAGGATGGAGCCACAATCCGGCCAATACTTAATCCGCTAAGCCAAGTCATCTTTGGTGGTAGTGTTCTACATCAGAATATATCTAATACACGTATATATATATATATATATAAAACAATTTGCTATTACTACTATAACTTTTTTTTCGGGTGGATCCAGGGGGTGCGGCCGCACCCCCTCGCACCCCCATGGATCCGCCCCTGGGTGCAATGCATGTGATGATATTTCAATCTTATCAAAATATAGCTGCGCAGTTATTAGATCATGAAAACCTCATTGATTGAATAAACGAAAATCTCAGTTAAACCTGCGATGTATGTGCGACTGTTAAGATCTTCCACAGCCTATACATAGGTGTGACTAACGTGATTGCGAGTTGAAGAACATCATCATGAAGTTAGGAGGACGGACCAGCCCATCACAACATATTAGACACGAGATTATATGTTTTATCATCTGTTCTTAGTTTCGAACATATAAGGAGTCTCCCATCAGCAACCGCCCAATATTTAACGCGTACATAGCCGTATTTTGAGAGAGCTGTAAATCTTGTAATTATGACAAAAAAGTTGGAGACCATAACCAAATTTTGGAGAAATGAGTTAAGATATTTCCGTCGCCCTCGAAGTATTAGTTATTGTCTTCGATTGAATGCGTTTGAAATCATTATCAAAATCATGATGGAACACTAAAGAATTATGTGGTGGTGTTGGTGGTGTTGGTGGTGTAAGTATGTTGGTGGTGGCATGGAGGTATCGTGGTTGTGGTGGAGGTTGGGTGGTGGTTGTGGAGACATGGTGGTAGGTGTTGAAGTAACATGCTGGTGCGGGAGCATGGTGGTGATGGTGGAGGTATAGTGGTGATGTTGTGGTGGAGATGCTGTTGTGGTGGTGGTGGAAGTACGGTGGTTATAGAGTTATAGTGGTGTATTAAGGATTGGTGGTAGACTCAGTATGCAGATCTCCCAAAATTGATTTGCAAATCACTCAAAATTAGTTCTTCAATATCCAATGAGTATATCCAAAGATTGATCAAAGAAAAACTTAAAAAGATCTACAAATTTAAATCACAAACTTGAATAATAATCTGTGAGGGTGGAGATGTCACCAATAGTATTATCTATAAACTCGTTTAGCAAACGTAAACTCATAAACTCATAGCAGCCTAAGTCTATTATAAATCTTGCAAGCTCGACTTCAAATCTAGGTTTAAATGGAAGGAGGTAAAGAAATTGAGAGGGAGAAAGAGAAAAAAAATAAAGGACAAGAACCAAATAAAATGAAGAAGATTCGAGAAACTGAATAGAAAACATAAAAAAAGAACCCCAGAAAAAATTCTGGGATTTTTGAAAGAGAACGTCAGTTTTAATGTGTAAGGATATTTTGAGAACGGAAAAATGACCTAGTTGCTAATTACTCGTATTATTTTAAACTTTATATATCATCATCCACAATATTTTGACAACTTTTAGTTAATAGAAGAAAGATACTTGTGTTATATAGCATGTGGTTGCCCATATAATCATTGGCTATGCAAAGGGATGTGGATGCCCATAAAGTTATTGGTTTAGTATATGTTTTGGGTGCCTTTAAGATTATCTTCCTCTTGCCAAACTCATATCTATTGCAGCCCACTATTCCTATAATGCCACCTTGATGTGGTGTCATCTTGTGGTAGTTCCATATGAGAAGTGTCATTGCAGGGGAGCTCCATATGCAATGTGTCATCTTGGTAGTGACAACACATCATGCAAGTGACAACACATGAGGTTATGTGCCACCATTCTACAACTCCATATGCAAAGTGTCATCTTGGTGGTAACCACACACCATGCAAGTGACAACACATAGGTTATGTGTCAACTTTCCATTACTTCTCCCACCCAATAAATAGGTGTAAATGGTGTAGTGTTTATATGAGTTTGTAAGAGATGAGTTGGCAAGAGATGGAAAAGGTTTAGAAAGAATTCATCTTATAAAGTTTGGTTCAAGTTTATCTCTTTTGTTTTAGTATAGCTCATTACCTATATCTCTTCCCCTTCTATTAATTCTATTAAGTTGCATGCAAATATCGATACACATTGAAGAAATAGACCGACAATTTACAACACGTTATCAGCACGAGTCTCTAGCCAGCTGAAAGAAGTCGTTACTCTGCTCCGTTACCGAAATCAACATCGGTGAAATATCGAACAAACTAAGCCGCTACTCCGTCTAGTGAAAGGTATAATATTTTAATTTATATTTCATAATGTCTAACCTTGCTAGACTTGAATTTGCAGTTCTAGATATAACTGGTAAGAATTAAATGGAGTGGGCATTCGAAACTAGACTGAATCTAAAATACAAAAATCTCCTGAGCACTATTAAAGAAGGGAATAATGCAGATGAAATGTTACGGGCTCATGCTTTAAGCTTTTTGAGACGTCACATACATGATGACCTGAAGTCAGAGTGATGAGTACGTAAAGTACTCCATTTTTGGGCTTTATTTTATAGTCTTTAAGTATTAATTTTGGTGGAATAATTAAGTTACATGGTTATGTAGGAAACTCCCAAAAAGGTGAAGAAGTTACTAATACAAGAAGTTTCTAAAGATATTGAGGTAGATATATGAATTGGTAATTGTAAAGAGTGAAGTTGGTGAAGAAAATGGTTTGTTTAGGGTGTGTTATGCAGTTATGCATTCTACAGGGGGCAACTATGAATTATTAGGGACTGATCAAGAAGACTTAACTTATTCTCACGTGAAGTGTTGCTGATGGACATGGGACTTTAAAAATTGGGATGATGACATCAATAGGAAGGAAGTGTTTAAATTAATGGTGGTCCCACCCATTAAAAAAGGCTTCCTCAAGCAGTAACTCAAATCTTCCTAACCGCCTAATGCCCAGTGGGAGTCTCGGCTACCGCATGTGAAGAGTTGAGTTGGCAGACCGCCTGTAGCAGAAACCTTGAGTGCTTCCCGTCCACCAATTACCAACTTCTAGTCGGCTACATTATTTAAGTCGGCTGAGAGAGTTTTTTTATGGAAAGTTACTAATTAAATCAGTTTTGCAAATCTATAAAAGGACTGAGAACCTAAGAGTTAAAACACACCCCCACACACTAGTGAAAGAGCAAGTTTAGAGGAGCAACATTAGAGATAAATTAGCTTCTTTGGGTGCAACAATTTGGGAGATTCAAGGGCTATATTGAAGACAATTTTGGAGAAAGACGGGAGTAACGGGCTTCATCAAATATCAATTCGGTTTTATCTTCTTCACTCTTTTCCTTTACTTGTTTATTATTAATTGAACCATGTATTTAATATCAATGGGTTTCTAACTCTTCCACTAGGATAAAGGATGAAACCCTAACATGAATATTTGAATTTTAATATCGTATTTATTTTATTATCTTTTCTCATGTGCTCTAATGTTTTGAATTAGCCGTACTTCGGTTAGCCTAAGAAACTAACAACTTGGTTCCTAATTGCATGATATTTTAAGTGAAGTGGGTTATGGGTCTTAGTTAATTACAAAAAGGTTCTTTACTGTTTTATCTTCCGAAAATTGAGGAATGAGTTCTAACAATTTTTGAGTTATAGAAGAGAGATAATAATTTGAGTTAGATATTAGATTTAAATATAATTGTTAGTGGTGAATTCCAATATCCTAGATTACCAACTCATAGTTTTTCATCATAAATTTATTTTGTTTTCTAAATTTCAATTCTTAGTTTCTAAAATTATCCTAAAAATCAATTATCTACTTTCCTAGTTTATTAGTTAATCTTAGGTTTAGATTTAATTCCAAACAAATCTTCGTGGGATCGACCTCGTAATTCTTGCCATATTTACATACGGTTCGTACACTTGCGAGTTTTAATTTGATCTAATTAGCCTAGTATTTAGGTTCACTAGATTTCACATCAAGTTTTTGGCGCCGCTGCCGGGGATTTGTTTTTAGGAATTGTTTCTAAATTTTGAATTAATTTTTAAACTAGTTAGTTAGGAATTTATTTACTTTCTAAAAAGAAAAAAAAAATTCACAAAAATATTTTATTTAAAATTTTTTTTTTAGGAACTGTCTAAATTTTACTTTTTTGTTATTGTTTCAGATTTAGCAAGAAAAAAAAAAGAGAAAAGAAAAAATAAAAAAGGAAGCCTCGGATTCAAACTCTTGAGGAAAGAGTGGTCTGGGTCGTCTGCAAAGGTCATCGCCCGTCTAGAACGGGAGGTAATTTTTCTGATCACCCACGAATCTCCTGTAAGTGGGTAATTGTGTGAATTTATTTGCCTCATTGTTTTGCCGAACTGTTTAGTGTAAGCATTCTAGTAAGGGCACAAACCCAGTTACAAGATAGGAGTTCCGATTTCATCACCGTTCTCTTGCCCATTTAGGAAACAACATTCACGATCCTAAGCCTCGTTAATAATTAAAATCTGATTTAGACAGTGACCCTAGGGTATCGAGCTCATTGGACCTTCATAAACAACTCGGGAACTTGATTGTTATCTAGGCATTCTCAGAGGAAAGTGTGTGAGCAATTCTTGTCAAAAAGGCCGCCTCGAGAAGAAGAAACGTTTGCCGAAGGAAGACGGCTATCACAACGTTCATCGTTGGCTGTCTTCCTGGAGAATTGTTTACCGACTACTCTGATCGAGTAACCTTTATAACAATCAAAGTTCAAGTGTTGTGGCGAAGTAGGAGCTGTCTAGATTACTAGGCAAATCTGACAAGCCATTCACTAAAACTACGTCTAATAACTTGTTGCTAGATTCTGTTTAGGTTGCTTGGTGGAGTCAGCTTGATTGTGTTTGTTTCCTTAGGATCTTCGTAGTGAATCCTTGGATTTCGAAAAAAAAATTAAAAAAGAAATAAAATAAATAAAATAAAAAATAAATCATTAATGGAAGGGTTCTATCCAGATTGCTTGAGAGAATTGGAAGAGAGATTGACAATAGTAGAGTTGCGGGAAAGACTCTCACGGTTAGAATCGTCTTATGGAGAAAATATCACAAGTCAAAATAATTTTGATCAATCCCGTTATGAAAGTCATAACGTTGATAATCATTGGAATTTTCATCAACCGCAACAAGGTTGTGTCCCTCGGTTAAGAGATGTCAATAATTATCAACGTTTTAGCAATCAGAATTATTTTGAGAGTCCGAAGACTGATGTCTACAGTGTTAAAAATTATTGGGATCATTATCAACCTCAAGGAGGTTGCAGACCACAGTTTGAGTATCCCAATAATTATTCACACATGCAGTATAATCAAGAGTTTAGTGATCCATATATGTGTCAGCCGCTTCATCAAAATTTGGAGCAAGTCAATGGGTTTTCACCCCAAATTTCATCTTCATTGCAACAAAGTCTTAGGGACTTGGTTAAGAGCACAGAAAAGTTTACTCAGTTCGCAAACGCATACTACGCAAGTAGGGCATCTAGTGAGTCAAGTTCCTCACCACATTATGAAAATGACCAACTGATTTCTAAATCGTCATCCCATATTTTACTAGAACAGAGTTGTAGAGTTCTTTCTCAAGGCCCAATAGAGTATAATCAATACACAGAAGAACCCCAAGAGTATAATCAAATAGAGATTAGGAAAATGACGGATAGAAATACACATGACTGGAATACAATAGATGAAGAATGTCATGACAATATAGTGTATGCCACACAATGTGATAATAATTATAGTGTTTCAAGTCCCACTCTGCACCAAATAACGGAATGTTCATCCATTCTAAAGGAGGAAAAAGAGTTGATTAGAGAGACTATAATTAGAAATCATGTGACACACCCTATTATTTTAGATGATGAAGACTCGATGTATGAGGAGGTTATTTCTCTTGATAACAGCACAGTTGGAACCGAAGTCTCACAGACCGAGGATACTGACATTGAGAGTTCTTCTCATCCTAGTCATGGTGATATCCCTTTAAGTCATAATGAAAGTCTAGCAGAAGATGAAGATGATGAATTGTGGCTTGCTAAAATCTTAAATGAGAGTGATGACTCACTAGACTTAGGTGAAACTTTAGAGTTCTTTAAGGACACTGATGACCCGATAATGAAAGAAATTTTAGAAGGTTTGTCCGTATCCATGCCTAAGCCAGAAATTAAGGATCTTGGACCTAACTTGGAGGAAATTTCAATGCAACATCCTGAGATTTTAAAGTAGGTTCGTCAGGATGTTGCATTGAAATTTCCTCCAAGTTAGGTCCAAGATCCTTAATTTCTGGCTTAGGCATGGATACGGACAAACCTTCTAAAATTTCTTTCATTATCGGGTCATCAGTGTCCTTAAAGAACTCTAAAGTTTCACCTAAGTCTAGTGAGTCATCACTCTCATTTAAGATTTTAGCAAGCCACAATTCATCATCTTCATCTTCTGCTAGACTTTCATTATGACTTAAAGGGATATCACCATGACTAGGATGAGAAGAACTCTCAATGTCAGTATCCTCGGTCTGTGAGACTTCGGTTCCAACTGTGCTGTTATCAAGAGAAATAACCTCCTCATACATCGAGTCTTCATCATCTAAAATAATAGGGTGTGTCACATGATTTCTAATTATAGTCTCTCTAATCAACTCTTTTTCCTCCTTTAGAATGGATGAACATTCCGTTATTTGGTGCAGAGTGGGACTTGAAACACTATAATTATTATCACATTGTGTGGCATACACTATATTGTCATGACATTCTTCATCTATTGTATTCCAGTCATGTGTATTTCTATCCGTCATTTTCCTAATTTCTATTTGATTATACTCTTGGGGTTCTTCTGTGTATTGATTATACTCTATTGTGCCTTGAGAAAGAACTCTACAACTCTGTTATAGTAAAATATGGGATGACGATTTAGAAATCAGTTGGTCATTTTCATAATGTGGTGAGGAACTTGACTCACTAGATGCCCTACTTGCGTAGTATGCGTTTGCGAACTGAGTAAACTTTTCTGTGCTCTTAACCAAGTCCCTAAGACTTTGTTGCAATGAAGATGAAATTTGGGGTGAAAACCCATTGACTTGCTCCAAATTTTGATGAAGCGGCTGACACATATATGGATCACTAAACTCTTGATTATACTGCATGTGTGAATAATTATTGGGATACTCAAACTGTGGTCTGCAACCTCCTTGAGGTTGATAATGATCCCAATAATTTTTAACACCGTAGACATCAGTCTTCGGACTCTCAAAATAATTCTGATTGCTAAAACATTGATAATTATTGACATCTCTTAACCGAGGGACACAACCTTGTTGCGGTTGATGAAAATTCCAATGATTATCAACGTTATGACTTTCATAACGGGATTGATCAAAATTATTTTGACTTGTGATATTTTCTCCATAAGACGATTCTAACGGTGAGAGTCTTTCCCGCAACTCTACTATTGTCAATCTCTCTTCCAATTCTCTCAAGCAATCTGGATAGAACCCTTCCATTAATGATTTATTTTTTATTTTATTTATTTTATTTCTTTTTTAATTTTTTTTTCGAAATCCAAGGATTCACTACGAAGATCCTAAGGAAACAAACACAATCAAGCTGACTCCACCAAGCAACCTAAACAGAATCTAGCAACAAGTTATTAGACGTAGTTTTAGTGAATGGCTTGTCAGATTTGCCTAGTAATCTAGACAGCTCCTACTTCGCCACAACACTTGAACTTTGATTGTTACAAAGGTTACTCGATCAGAGTAGTCGGTAAACAATTCTCCAGGAAGACAGCCAACGATGAACGTTGTGATAGCCGTCTTCCTTCGGCAAACGTTTCTTCTTCTCGAGGCGGCCTTTTTGACAAGAATTGCTCACACACTTTCCTCTGAGAATGCCTAGATAACAATCAAGTTCCCGAGTTGTTTATGAAGGTCCTATGAGCTCGATACCCTAGGGTCACTGTCTAAATCAGATTTTAATTATTAACGAGGCTTAGGATCGTGAATGTTGTTTCCTAAATGGGCAAGAGAACGGTGATGAAATCGGAACTCCTATCTTGTAACTGGGTTTGTGCCCTTACTAGAATGCTTACACTAAACAGTTCGGCAAAACAATGAGGCAAATAAATTCACACAATTACCCACTTACAGGAGATTCGTGGGTGATCAGAAAAATTACCTCCCGTTCTAGACGGGCGATGACCTTTGCAGACGACCCAGACCACTCTTTCCTCAAGAGTTTGAATCCGAGGCTTCCTTTTTTATTTTTTCTTTTCTCTTTTTTTTTTCTTGCTAAATCTGAAACAATAACAAAAAAGTAAAATTTAGACAGTTCCTAAAAAAAAATTTTAAATAAAATATTTTTGTGAATTTTTTTTTCTTTTTAGAAAGTAAATAAATTCCTAACTAACTAGTTTAAAAATTAATTCAAAATTTAGAAACAATTCCTAAAAACAAATCCCCGGCAGCGGCGCCAAAAACTTGATGTGAAATCTAGTGAACCTAAATACTAGGCTAATTAGATCAAATTAAAACTCGCAAGTGTACGAACCGTATGTAAATATGGCAAGAATTACGAGGTCGATCCCACGAAGATTTGTTTGGAATTAAATCTAAACCTAAGATTAACTAATAAACTAGGAAAGTAGATAATTGATTTTTAGGATAATTTTAGAAACTAAGAATTGAAATTTAGAAAACAAAATAAATTTATGATGAAAAACTATGAGTTGGTAATCTAGGATATTGGAATTCACCACTAACAATTATATTTAAATCTAATATCTAACTCAAATTATTATCTCTCTTCTATAACTCAAAAATTGTTAGAACTCAATCTTCAATTTTCGGAAGATAAAACAGTAAAGAACCTTTTTGTAATTAACTAAGACCAATAACCCACTTCACTTAAAATATCATGCAATTAGGAACCAAGTTGTTAGTTTCTTAGGCTAACCGAAGTACGGCTAATTCAAAACATTAGAGCACATGAGAAAAGATAATAAAATAAATACGATATTAAAATTCAAATATTCATGTTAGGGTTTCATCCTTTATCCTAGTGGAAGAGTTAGAAACCCATGGATATTAAATACATGGTTCAATTAATAATAAACAAGTAAAGGAAAAGAGTGAAGAAGATAAAACCGAATTGATATTTGATGAAGCCCGTTACTCCCGTCTTTCTCCAAAATTGTCTTCAATATAGCCCTTGAATCTCCCAAATTGTTGCACCCAAAGAAGCTAATTTATCTCTAATGTTGCTCCTCTAAACTTGCTCTTTCACTAGTGTGTGGGGGTGTGTTTTAACTCTTAGGTTCTCAGTCCTTTTATAGATTTGCAAAACTGATTTAATTAGTAACTTTCCATAAAAAAACTCTCTCAGCCGACTTAAATAATGTAGCCGACTAGAAGTTGGTAATTGGTGGACGGGAAGCACTCAAGGTTTCTGCTACAGGCGGTCTGCCAACTCAACTCTTCACATGCGGTAGCCGAGACTCCCACTGGGCATTAGGCGGTTAGGAAGATTTGAGTTACTGCTTGAGGAAGCCTTTTTTAATGGGTGGGACCACCATTAATTTAAACACTTCCTTCCTATTGATGTCATCATCCCAATTTTTAAAGTCCCATGTCCATCAGCAACACTTCACGTGAGAATAAGTTAAGTCTTCTTGATCAGTCCCTAATAATTCATAGTTGCCCCCTGTAGAATGCATAACTGCATAACACACCCTAAACAAACCATTTTCTTCACCAACTTCACTCTTTACAATTACCAATTCATATATCTACCTCAATATCTTTAGAAACTTCTTGTATTAGTAACTTCTTCACCTTTTTGGGAGTTTCCTACATAACCATGTAACTTAATTATTCCACCAAAATTAATACTTAAAGACTATAAAATAAAGCCCAAAAATGGAGTACTTTACGTACTCATCACAGAGTATTTGTATGTGGAAGATCCCTTGGCTTTATGGAATATCGTAAAAGATAGATATGATCACCTGAAGATGGTCATCCTTCCAAAAGCTCGAAATGATTTTATAAATCTTCGACTACAAGATTTTTCTTCCATTTCCGCTTATAATTCCAGCCTTTGCAAAATTGTTTCCAGACTAAGAGTGGGAGGAGATATTACCACTGATGAACAGATGATAGATAAAACATTGACTACGTCCCATGCCTCGGATATTGTCCTGCAGTCACAATACCGAGAGCGACGTTTCTCTAAATTCTCCCAGTTACTGGCCTGTCTTTTGGTCAATGAACAGAACAACCAGTTGTTTTTCATAACCATGAATCTCGACCCACTGGGTCCGTACCTGTGCCTGAAGCACATGCAATATTGTCAAAAGATCATGGAGGAAAACAAAATTACAAAGAGAAACGGGGTTCCGGAAGAAACCACCAACGTTGATCCCGCACGAACAAATGGGTGAGAAACAAGCAAACCCCTTACCACCGAAGTGGGAAAAGGGAGAAAATTCAAAGAATTACGCAGCGAGAAAGCCTGATAAAGTAAAGGGTAAAAATAATACTCCTCCCAAAGCTCGTGAAGAAGTTTGTTACCGCTGTGGTATGGAAGGTCATTGGTCCCGTACCTGTCGTACTACGAGACATTTGGTCGACCTATACCAAGCATCTCTGAAATCTAAAGTTGCACCAGAGATGAACCACATGGAACTTGATCCACCATTGTGTGTTGGAGATTATCTCCCTGAAGGAGAAAATCAAACTGATGATATGTTTAATATTTAGTGTATTAACTTTTCTATCTATTATAATGCTATATTATAATAACTTTTGTCTGTTAGATATTAGATAGTATATTATATGTATCTGTAATAATTTTGTTTATGTTATAAATAGTTGTGGTTTGAATCTTATATTATATTATGAAAGGTATGGATTCCAGAAGAAACATATCTAAAGGTGATGAAGATAGCTGTCTAGCAGACAGTGGGACCACAAATTCGATACTTCGAAATACAAAATATTTCTCGACCTTAAAATTATGTGAAGCAAATGCGATTACTATCGTTGGGTCATCAAACATTATAGAAGGCTCCGGAAGAGCTACTATAATATTGCCCCGTGGTACGAAAATAATTATTGAGGATGCTTTGTACTCGACTAGATCCCTGAAGAATCTATTGAGTTTCAAAGACATTCGTCTGAATGGGTATCACGTCGAGACTGGGTCTGAGAATGATAAAGAATATTTATATATCACCTCGAGTATATCATGCCAGAAGCGTGTTCTAGAAAGACTTGAAGCTCTTTCTTCCGGGTTATATCTTACAGAGATTAAAACAGTTGAATCATATGTCGTTGTCAACCCGAAGTTGCACGATCCAAATACTTATAAAATTTGACATGATCGACTGGGACACCCAGGATCTACCATGATGAGTAGAATAATACAAAACTCTCAGGGACACCCTCTTCGGAATCAGAAGTTTCTGATAGATAGGGATTTTACTTGCACTGGTTGCTCACTGGGGAAGTTTATTACTCGCCCATCCCTGACGAAAGTACATATCGAATCTCCCAAATTTTTGGAAAGGATTCAAGGTGATATATGTGGCCCTATACACCCGCAGTGTGAACCATTTAAATATTTTATGGTATTAATAGATGCATCAACTAGATGGTCTCATGTAAATCTGCTCTCGACGCGGAATCAGGCGTTTGCAAAGTTATTAGCTCAGATAATTCGTTTACGGGCTCACTTTCCTGATTATCCGATGAAGTCAATTCGTCTAGATGGAGCAGGAGAAATTACATCGATTACCTTTGATTCATATTGTCTCTCAGTTGGAATTAATGTTGAACATCCTGTAGCTCATGTTCATACTCAGAATGGTCTAGCTGAATCATTCATTAAGCATATCCAGCTGATTGCGAGACCAATGTTGATGAGGACTAAATTACCGGTTACTGCATAGGGACCTACAAATCTTCATGATGTAACTTTGATAAGGTTACGTCCTACTTCAAATAATCAATTCTCACCTTTGCAATATGTCCAAGGCCAGCAGCCAAACATATCTCATTTGCGTATTTTTGGATGTGCTGTATATGTTGCTATTACAACCCCACAACGCACAAAGTTTGGGCCTCAGCGCCGACTAGGAATATATATTGGTTTTAATACACCATCTATTATTCGATATCTTGAACCCCTGACGGGTGAGACTTTCACTGCACGCTTCGTCGATTGTCACTTTGATGAGACAGTTTTCCCGCCATTAGGGGGCGTAAATTTGCCTTAAGCAAATGTTACTAAAAGAGAACTTTCTTGGGTTACACCAAATTTGTCTCATTTTGATCCCCGTACTAATCAATCTGAAGTTGAAGTACAAAGGATAACACATCTACAAGAGATTGCTAATAAAATGCCTGACGCATTTAATGACGCAGCGAGAGTGACAAAGTCACATATACCTGCTGCAAATGTTCCAGCAAGGATAGATGTCCCTAAAGGACACGATAAAAATATTGCAGCAAATGAATCGTCCAAAGCACGTCTGAAACGTGGACGACCAATCGATTCTAAAGATATAGTTCCCCGGAAGAGGAAAAACCAACCACAAGCAAGTAATGTTCCAGAACAAACGACAAATGGACCCCTAGAAGTGGGTAAAGCCCCAGAAGAGGCAGAAGCTCTTGGAGAGCATGAGTTATCTCCAAACGAAGAGATATCTATAAATTATGCTTGTAATGGTAAAGTGTTGAATCGAGATAACATAATCATCGATGATATATTTGCGCTTTCAGTAGCCACTGATATTATCACTGAAAATGATGATTATGAACCACATTCTATTGAGGAATGTCGGAAAAGGACTGATTGGGTAAAATGGAAAGAAGCAACCCAGACAAAGCTGAATTCACTGTCAAAACGTAACATTTTTGGACCTGTAGTCCTGACACCCAATGATGTAAACCCTGTAGGTTTCAAATGGGTATTCGTTAGAAAACGGAATGAGAATAATGAAGTCATTCGCTATAAAGCAAGACTTGTGGCACAAGGTTTCCTGCAGAAACCAGGGATCGATTATGGAGAAACATATTCTCCAGTTATGGATGGAATAACTTTTCGATATTTGATCAGTTTAGCAGTTCTGGAAGAACTCGAGATGAATTTAATGGACGTGGTCACTGCGTATCTATATGGAAAATTAGATACTGATATTTATATGAAAGTCCCTGAAGGATTTAAATTGCCTGGAGGCAACCCACGAACCATGTATTCATTAAAGCTTAATCGGGCTTTATATGGATTGAAACAAGCTGGACGAATGTGGTACAATCGTCTTAGTGAATATCTGATCAAAGAAGGTTATGTTAATAATCTCGTTTGCTCATGTTTATTTATGAAGAAAGGAGATGTCGGATTCGCGATTTTTGCAGTATATGTTGATCATATCAACCTTATAGAAACTCCAGAAGAGCTCTCTAAAGCAGCAGAATATTTGAAGACAGAATTCGAGATGAAAGATCTCGGGAAAACAAAATTCTGTCTTGGCTTACAAATTGAAAGAAGCACAAGTGGCATACTTGTTCATCAAACATTATACACTGAAAAAGTCCTGAAGCGCTTTAACATGGAGAATTCTTATCCGCTTAGTACTCCCATGGTTGTTAGGTCTCTCGATGCTCTTAAAGATCCATTTCGACCTAAAGAAGAAGACGAAACACTCCTTGGTCCAGAAGTACGATATATGAGTGCTATTGCTGCATTATCATACTTAGCTCAATGCACTAGACCGGACATTGCTTTTGCAGTAAATCTATTCGCCAGATATAGCTCTGCACCAACTAAGAGGCATTGGGTTGGAGTAAAGCAAATTCTAAGATATCTGAGAGGAACAACTGACATGGGATTGTTTTATTCAAAGAACTTATCCGGTGATTCTCAAGTAAAAGGATACACAGATGCCGATTATATTTCTGATCTGCACAAAGGGATTTCTCAGACAGGTTATGTATTCACAAGCGAAGGTACAACTTTCTCATGGCGGTCTAGTAAACAAAGTATACCCGCTACCTCATCCAACCATGCAGAAGTTATTGCTCTCTATGAAGCAAGAAGAGAATGTGTATGGCTTAGATCCATTATTGAACACATTAGAAGCTCAAGTGGTCTTGATTCAATCACAAATTCTCCCACAGTCATTCACGAAGATAATTCAGCTTGCATTGCTCAGATCAGAGAAGGATACATCAAAGGCGATAGGACTAAGCACATATCCCCTAAGTTGTTTTACTCACATCATCTCCAGAAGAATAACGAGATTGATATCCAGAAGATACAATCGTGTGAGAATTATGCTGACTTGTTCACCAAGTCTCTGCCTACTACGACGTTCAGAAAACTGGTAGATGGCATCGGAAAGCGACGCTTGAATAGCTTGATGATGTAAGATTACATCGGTCCAAGATATGATATTCATCGAGGGAGTCTATTATCATGTGCAGGTTCATGTATCGCTATGTACGCACTGTACTCTTTTTCCTTCGTCCAGTTTTTGTCCCAATGAGTTTTTCTGGCAAGGTTTTAACGAGGCAGTATTTAGCGTATCCAGCGTCACTCGGAATCTATTGTTTGTACTCTTTTCCTTCATCAGATTTTGTCCCACTGGGTTTTTCTGACAAGGTTTTTAATGAGACAATTATTCCAAGTGATGGTCATCCAAGGGGGAGTGTTATATAGCATGTGGTTACCCATATAATCATTGGCTTTGCAAAGGGATGTGGATGCCCATAAGGTCATTGGTTTAGTATATGTTTTGGGTGCCTTTAAGATTATCTTCCTCTTGTCTAACTCATATCTATTGCAGCCCACCATTCCTATAATGCCCCCTTGATGTGGTGTCATCTTGTCGTAGTTCCATATGAGAAGTTTCATTGCATGGGAGTTCCATATGCAATGTGTCATCTTGGTAGTGACAACACATCATGCAAGTGACAACACATGAGGTTATGTGTCACCATTCTACAACTCCATATGCAAAGTGTCATCTTGGTGGTGACAACACACCATGCAAGTGACAACACATAGGTTATGTGTCAACTTCCTATTACTTCTCCCACCCTATAAATAGGTGTAAATGGTGTAGTGTTTATATGAGTTTGTAAGAGATGAGTTGGTAAGAGATGGAAAAGGTTTAGAAAGAATTCATCTTATAAAGTTTGGGTCAAGTTTATCTCTTTTGTTTTAGTATAGCTCATTACCTGTATCTCTTCCCCTTCTCTTAATTCTATTAAGTTGCATGCAAATATCGATACACATTGAAACAAATAGACCGACAATTTACAACAACTTATTTTTCTATTATATTATCAATAATTATTTTACCAAAATAACCATTTCCCATTGAATTTAAGTAGTTTAATTATAAAGGCAAGAGCAAAATTTTGGCTTCTGTTAGGTATAGTGGTTGGGGTATAGTGGTTGGACATTCACTACGCAACACGGAGGTCTCAGGTTCGATTTCATTGAAGTGGGACTTTTAAAGACAGATATACATGATTTTGATGGTTTAAATGAAGTAGTTATAGTGTTAATTTAATGCCTTGTAAATAAGATTCTTGTAGTCTATTTTCTAAAAGAAAATAAAAATCTACTAATTTTGTAATTTTCTTACTTAAATAAAAAAAAATAGTGCCCCCATTTTGTGTTCCTAAATGAAACCAATAACTAAACTGGGTTAAAGTTGATCTCCAATCATATGTTGACCCTACGAGTAATCTGGGTTAAAGTTGATTCCAATCATATGTTGAGCCTGTGAGCAATTTGGGTTAAAGTTGATATCCAATCATATGTTCACACCTCGAGATATTATTTAGTCGGATATGTGTGTCAACGAATTAGGATGGTGATTACTAATTGATTTTGACTTTAGGATTGATTTTGATTTATCTTGTTTTAAACCAAAGTAAAACAAGTTGTGTCTAATAACGAAAGGTTTATTAATCAAAAAAATAAAATAACGAAAGGTTTGCTTTTAAAAGTTACTTGATATAACTTGTGTCTTCCACACAATTACTTAAATTGAGCACTTTAGGCATGTAAATACAAATACAAAAGTGATGAAATAAAATGGAATAATACGGGAGAAAACCAGACATGGGATAACGTTGTTACAGTAAAATGGAAGATAATAAACTTCTTATTTGTTCAATTCTTAATTCATAAATGAAAAAAGAACTGATTCTCTAACAAGAAATCGTCAGGTAACCGGTATGAGTTTGTATTCTTTTAGTGGCTTAATATGTTGAATCAATCCGAAGGCGTTACTTTCTTTTTTGTATTTCAAAAATTACGAGCTAGAAGTGCTTTCAGCTGTGGTGAAGAATTGACAACAAATAATAGATGCACCAACAATAGCTAAATTGAGAAAAAGTATTCTTCCCGTCTCTTTCTAGAGCATAAACAAGTAGTTACCCATCAAAAATCAAAGCACATGTATGTAAGCTTCCTCTAGGTAAAGTGATTAAGATATTTTTGTCTGTTAATTAGTCAGACACCTTCTTTCAATGTCTGGAAGTAACCCACAATGGTGGAGTATCAAAACATGTAAACGTAAGAGTGAAAAGAGAACGATGCTCAAGGATAACTAATATCTTTCAGGGAATGAGATAAAATCAGGAAAAAAGATCTATAGTCAAAATAAATAAATTGAAAACTATGTACATGGGTTTCTACATTTAAACAACCAATAAAAAACAACTTTCAACATATAAACAAAAAACAAACTTTTAGGAGTTCTAAACTCCAAAGATGGATTAGTAGAATGTATAGCAAGAGACATAAAGATGGGAATTTTTTTTTTTTGATGAAGAGAAGATACATAAAACAACTAGCTCAAACACGAAGTTAAGTCCTGGAGGGAGTGCTATATGTGTCTCTGCTGGTGTTTCCTACTCCACTTAGCCAAAGCGTCAACCATTTTGTTATTCTGCCTTGCGGTGTAGGAGAAGATGATGCTGGTAAATTGCTCTTTCAGGTTGAGGATTCCTTCAATATGCTTGCCTGATTGCCACTGAATGGAGTTGCTCGGGTCGTGGAGATGCCTGATCACTTTGAGATTATCGCTTTCAATGTAGAAATGATTTATCCGTAATTCGATCGCCCAACGCATAGCACATCGAATCGCTAAGCATTCACATTCTTCTGGATTTTGTCCTCTGGTTGTATCTGATAATGCTACTTTGAAGTTTGCTTTGTCATCATGCATTATACATTCAATACCTGCCATCTCCGTCAACCTAGTAAAAGAAGCATCTACATTGATAGTAAGATATGGTGTTGTTTGCAGGATCCACTGTATCTGATTTTTCTTGTCTACTTTGGAGGTTGATTTCAGTATTTTAGTTGGAGTAGCTTTAATTCTGGTAATAACCTGCATAGGGGGTTGATTCTGCAAGGAGAAACATTTCTCACATCTCGCCTTCCAGATAAACCATAAATTCTTAGCATATAAGTTAATTAATTCAACATCTAGATCCTTCCAGTTGAGAATCGAATCCCTGACATTGTTAATATTACCTGTCAATATCTGAAAGTGAAACCAAATACATTTGGCATAACAACAATTTAGTAAAGCGTGATCAATAGTTTCATTCTGATCGCAGTACGGACAAATGTAAGATTTTCCAATAAATTTACTAATTTTGTCTCTGACTGGTAGACTGTTCGTACATCATTTCCATAGAAAAAAATTTATTGTAAGTGTAGAGATGATATTCTATATAGAATTCCAATGTATCACATCGTTTTGGTTTATATAGCCGTTAATTCTCAGGTTATGGTACATAGAACTGATTGTGTAGTTACCTGATTTTGTCAAAGGCCACCTGACCATATCTTCTTTGTTTTCCTGCAAGTGAATACTTAGAATAGCATTACCAATATCATTAGTAAAACACTGGTTAGTTAAACTAATATTCCACTCGTTAGTATGAATGAGTTGGGCCACCTGATTCAGGCTAAAGTTCCTGATGTTAGGAATAAGAGGGGGATCATCAGGGATCCAGTACTCATGCAAGATATCAATATGCGTGCCCTGATTAACATCCCAGAAGATCAAAGCGGTAACCTAGTCAAAGTGCTTATAAATGGATTTCTAGAGCCAGGAGTGATTAAGTTTGGAAGAAGAGGGTTTGAACTCTTTCGGAAAGTATTTGTCTTTGAGCAATTTCGCCGAAAGAGCTTGAGGATTTTTAAGCATGCGCCAAGCCAGTTTGCTGAAAAAAGCTTGCTTGTAAAGGTGAGGGAGGCGGAATCCAAGCCCTGCCAATTTGTGAGAGACGCAGACGGAGGACCAATTAATGGTGAGCATGGTTTTGGTTTTCCCCCAGTAGAAGGACCTTTGAAGGGTCTCAATGCAGTTACTTATGCCTTTTGGAAGGGCGAAGCACTACATTTGGTATCAGAGAAGGACTGCTACTATTGTGGTTATAACAACAGATCGGCCAGTGATGTGTCCAAAAGGGTACACCCGCAAGTATACGGGCGTCAAGTAATAAAAACTCGGTAAAACCGGAATCGAATCCTTAGGGACTAAGTATAATCTATTCTAAAACTTATATCTATGGAAATTTCTCATTTTAAGATTGTTTTTAAAGTGAAATAACTAAAACAGAAATAATAAAAAGTTGATAATCGGGAAACTTATGAGAAGGGAGAATCTAGGGTTTCAGGATCCACTTTAGCAAGTATGACATCTAACTTATGCAATTCAAATCTTCTTCTTATATAACTCAAGGAAGAATAACCAACCTCGGATGATTTTGACTTTTCAAAACACGTACGTTAAAACTTTCAATTTCGATACGTAAAATCACGGGTACTCTAACTATTAGATATCAAACGTAAGCGTGATACATTAAAGACCTAAAGCCTAAATATGAACCATCAAACATAAGTATAACTAATGAAAGGGGTTATCGTAAAAGATACGCGAAGAAATCCAAGTATTTAAGTACTTAAAAGTAATTAAGTCAGAAAATCACATAAAACTAAAGCTTAACCTTAACCCTAGATCGGGAAAGTTAGTTACTCATGATGGATGAGAGCATAATAATGATTAAAGAGAAGGAAAAGAATAACATTAAAGAAAGGAAAAGAATTGGAGAAGAAAACACTTTTTTTCTTGAAATTTCACTCTGTGCAGCCAAACAGACCCTTAGGAAAATAGTTTTCTCGTCTTCTAGGAAAATACTTCTCTGTGGGAAAATTATTTTCCTTAACTGGTTTTTCTCTCTCTACTGTTTTCTCTTTCTTTCTCTCTCTAAAGTTTCTCTTCTCTCTCTAAAACAGTAACAGTAACTCTCTCTTAACCAAAACAGTAATGAAAGAAGAAGAAAGATGATTTTAATGGAGTTTTTCAATTAATTCAATCTCTCTCTCTCTTTCTACAAACAGTGGCTTTCTCTCTCTCTAAATATAAACCTCTCTCTGTCACTAAGAGAAGAATAAAGAAGAAGAAGAAACAGAAAAGACTTTCAAACTCTCTTTCTCTCTCTACCTCGGATTTAAGCTTTAATGGTGAGGGATGATTCTTCTTCTCTCAGGTTCTTCTCCTTTTATAGGTTAAGTAAGTCGGTTATTTCCTTAAATCATTGAGTTCTGTTGTCTTGGGATGGAAATCAATCTTAGTTTGAACTTTAGTAACTTTTGATTTTTAGAAACAGAGAAGGACGAAGAAGAAGATGCCGACTGTTTAAGCTCGGTTATAAGCTCCTGATATGGTGCTTCGCGGCTGGACGAGAAGGTTGCGGCTCAAATCTTTGGATGAGGCCACGTGACTTGATTAAGTCGCGTCCGTTGGATTGTCATGGATCGCGCAGATAGCTTGGCGTACTCCTGTTATACCCGAAAGTGGCCCGCGCATTCTCTGATCCATCCGATTACTTCCTGGATGCGCGCCACGTGTCCTTCTTGATTTTTAGTCCACCAATTTTGACCCGAACTTTGACTAGCTCTATTTTACTCATCCGAACTCCGATTTAACTTCCGTTTTCGCCTACGGGTTCGTCTTGAACTCTACTTTCCATCCGAGCACTAATCTTGACCATGAAATCAGAATCAACAAATGACTAAAATACCCCTAGTCTGCATTCTTCCCGACTTTTATCCGTTTTGCACACATAACTCCGAAAAAGGTACCTGAGTAGAAAAATGAGTAATTCATGAGAGTAACTGCCCTAGATAGACTAACTCGTCCAAATTAAGAGACTCAGATGGGACATTTTCATGTCTCATTAACATCCCCAAACTTAGATTTTGCTAGTCCTCGAGCAAAACAGAAAAATAAAACTAAACCTAATTCACCACTTTCGTAGGGAATCACGATTGCACTTAGCACGTGCAACAAGCCGTTAAACCCCTAAGTTACCCCTAGAGGACGAGTGTGGTCTCGTGAAGATTTGCAGTGAATCTACCTACAAAATTCAACATTTCAAAAATCAAGAAGGGTGTACATGATCTGGACTTGTTTATCCAAGAGATTTTTGAAGGCTAATAGAAATGCAATCTAAGTCAATCAAACCATCCGAAAGCTAAAAATCCATTCACTAGTAATCAAGACTCTAAGTGCACGTGACCAGCCATTGTGAATATCATTTCGGTTCTGAACAGACAAGACCTCGATTGCCGTCTTAATACATTTCGCCTCGACTGCTGCCTCACGGTCATACACTCAAAAATTTAAATCACTCATAATTGGTTCACTCAATGTGTGAGTATGAGTATGAAAGAAAACTCAACACATTACAAAAGCTGGACTAGAACTTTTGATGGACGACTGATCTCATAGAAAGGAAACAACCACTAATACGGGATGGGGAAGCTAACCTACTCTTCTCACCTGATCTACTTTTTAACCGTGTTTCCTAAGGTCAACAGATGATAAAGATGAACTAGAACTCCTGAGAACTTCGACTTCTTCAAATCTTCAAGAACTTTTTCAAGGGATAATTACTGAAATCAAATAAACACTTTTCTCTTCTTTTTCTTTTTTTTCAAGGGATAGCCACTTTTTTTTTTTTTTTTTTTTTTTTTTTGACTTTGATCTTGATTTTGATTTTGATGTTGACTTGACTACTTTCTCCTTGAGTTCAATTTTCTTTATTTTCACTTTCATGCCTTATTCTCAAGATTCTACTGATGGATGAGTTCCTATTTTCCTCTAGTTGGCACGGTTACAAGTTTCTCAGACTACAAGAGAAAGGTTTGCATTCCTGATGACATCCCTAGTGGTTGTGAAATTTAAACTCAGGAGATCATCTGAGTTCTTTTTAGTATTACGAGGTTGAGTAGCTCTTCATTCTACTCAGAATTAATGCAGAAGAGATCACTCAAAGCTAAAAGAAAGGCTCAGGTTCTTACATGGGTTAAGTCTCCACTAATGATTAATCAGGTTTTCTCAGAAGTGTCTACTCTTCACCTATCTAACACTCACATGGCTGGTGCACATACAATTTCAAGACTCGACTTTCATGAACAAACCCTTAGCAAGCAGGCAGTCTAACCAACTAGACTTTATAACTATTAACAAGCAAAAATAACTAGATTCACAAATCTAGAAAATAAAAAATTTGACCCTTTTTAATTTTTGAAATAAAAGACGAAAGTTCAATCCCCATCCCCAAACTTAAACCGAACATTGTCCTCAATGTTCTGAAGACTATGCCAAAAATAATGGAATGAGGGAAAGATATTACCAGATTCGGATGTCCTATATTTGAGTTGCCTCCCAAAAAGCGCTAAGTTTAACGTCTTCAGCCAGACGAAACAGATGACTCGGAAAAATAGAAGAATTATACCTACTGGATTACAGATATGTGATTAACTGTAAACCAATATCCGATACATCTGTGGGTCCACCCAGAACACAAATTTTTCAGTAAACGATAGTCTCACATTTTTGTGAATTGCAGAGAGTGCATGTGAGATTATCAAAGAAAATGGGCAATCCCCAAACTTAGTGGATGCACAGTCCACTAAGTAACAATAAATACTAGGACCACCGTCTAGAAAGTCATCAAAAGGGTCGATATAACAATGAAGGGCCAATATATCCGTCGAAGGCAGAAAGTCATCTGCAAGTTTAGTGGATAGAATATCCACTATTTCCATAGACGTTCTCGAGGAGACATCTGAAGTGTCCCAAAAGGGATCAACAACCGAGTCTGAGACCATGTGAAAGGTCAAACTAGACTCTAAGGGTAAGGCAATATGCTCGGGGACCACGTCAATGTCCATGGTTTCCTTAGGTAAACAGTCTGACAAACTATCCAACATGTCTCTAGCGTCATCAATGTCCTCAAAGACATCTGCGGCCTTGCAGTTATTCATAATATCATGCCTTCCTAGCTTTTCATCTAAGGCTGACTCCTTACAAGTATCAAATGTCAGAAAGTTCAAAATTGTGTCACCCTTGCCCATAGAGCCATCATCCTGAACATCAAAGTCTGGTAGAGTCTTATCATAATGAGACGATAAGGATCGAGGTAAAGAGACCATAAGGTCATCAATCTGTTCAGATTCTTGGGTACTATCAGTAAATTCATCGACATTTAACTTAGTACTAGGGTTAGACGTATTACCCTCGTCATTGTACCTAGTACCTTCTTGAGTTTGGGGTGGTGAAACCCCTTCCTCGTCGACGAATGGCTGTGACTTAGGCATTTTTACCTGCTGAGCCATGGACTCAATCTCCTGCTGCATTTGAGTCGCAAATTACGACATCATCTCAGTAAAATGACTCTTAGACTCTGTTTAGGATCTATCCTCGAGAGTCTCCTCATAATAAGGCTCACTAGTATAATTAAATGAAGACTCTTGATCATAACTCCTACCGTACATATTAGGATCATACCTGCCTCTAAAGTCATTGGTCTCTAAATAGTGTGGACTATAGGGTCTCTCATACATATTTGGTGTCGGACCATATCCATCACTAATCTGACCATCTCTATACATTTGTCGGTGTTCTCCTAATGTCATACGAGATCGATCATGTTCTCGTCTACTCCACTCACTAATCGAACCGTTTCTAGACATTTGTTGATAATCTCCAAATGTGATACCAGGTCGGTTAAGCTCGTCTCTACACATCTGTTGGTACTCTCCTAGGGTCATACCAGTTCTGTTAGGCTCAACTAGCCTATTCCCCTCGTTAAGTCGTTGATAATCTCTTAGAGTCGTACTACGTCGGTTAAGCCAGTCTTTACGCAACTGTTGGTATTCACTTAAGGTTATATCAGTTCGGTTGATGACGGGTCCCTTTAGATCAAGGTCATCATCATCAACAGGGTACGTCCAACCATTAGAAAAATGTGCCATGATGGTCAGGCACGATCACAAGATGGGAATTGACACTTGCAAAAACTACACTTGATTCCTTTCTATTGGTCCTTTTTTTTTTCGAAAACCACGGAATCACTACGAAGATCCTAAGGAAACAAACACAATCAAGCTGACTCGACCAAGCAACCTAAACAGAATCTAGCAACAAGTTATTAGATATTGATTTAGTGAATGGCTTGTCAGATTTGCCTAATAATCTAGACAGCTCCTATTTCGCCACAACACTTGAACTCTGACTGTTATAAAGGTTACTCGATCAGAGTAGTCGGTAAACAATTCTCCAGGAAGACAACCAACGATGAACGTTGTGATAGCCGTCTTCCTTTGGCAAACGTTTCCTCTTCTCGAGGCGGCCTTTTTGACATGAATTGCTCACACACTTTCCTCTGAGAATGCCTAGATAAAAATCGAGTTCCCGAGTTGGTTTTGAAGGTCCTATGAGCTCGATACCCTAGGGTTGCTGTCTAAATCAGATTTTAATTATTAACGAGGCTTAGGATCGTGAATGTTGTTTCCTAAATGGGCAAGAGAACGGTGATGAAATCCGAACTCCTATCTTGTAATTAGGTTTTGTGCCCTTACTAAAATGCTTACACTAAACAGTTCGGCAAAACAATGAGGCAAACAAATTCACACAATTACCCACTTACAGGATATTCGTGGGTGATCAGAAAAATTACCTCCCTTCAGTGATTCCGTTTTTTTTTTATATGTATTAGAAAAATTCCTTTTGAGTCCTTCTTCTTGTTGCACCTCCTCTTTTGATCCTTAGTGTTCTGCAGACAAAAATTGAGAAGCAAGTCAAAGAATTCAAAAAGTAAAAATTACTGAAAATAGAAACAAGAGTAGAACAAATTGATATTAGTCCCCGACAGCGGCGCCAAAAACTTGATGTGTCCAAAAGGGTACACTCGCAAGTATACGGGCGTCAAGTAATAAAAACTCGGTAAAACCGGAATCGAATCCTCAGGGACTAAGTATAATCTATTCTAAAACTTGTATCTATGGAAATTTCTCATTTTAAGATTGTTTTTAAAGTGAAATAACTACAACAGAAATAATAAAAAGTTGATAATCGGGAAACTTATGAGAAGGGAGAATCTAGGGGTTCAGGATCCACTTTAGCAAGTATGACATCTAACTTATGCAATTCAAATCTTTTTCTTATATAACTCAAGGAAGAATAACCAACCTCGGATGATTTTGACTTTTCAAAACACGTACGTGAAAACTTTCAATTTCGATACGTAAAATCACGGGTACTCTAACTATTAGATATCAAACGTAAGCATGATACATTAAAGACCTAAAGCCTAAATATGAACCATCAAATCACATAAAACTAAAGCTTAACCTTAACCCTAGATCGGGAAAGTTAGTTACTCATGATGGATGAGAGCATAATAATGATTAAAGAGAAGGAAAAGAATAACATTAAAGAAAGGAAAAGAATTGGAGAAGAAAACACCTTTTTTCTTGAAATTTCACTCTGTGCAGCCAAACAGACCCTTAGGAAAATAGTTTTCTCGTCTTCTAGGAAAATACTTCTCTGTGGGAAAATTATTTTCCTTAACTGGTTTTTCTCTCTCTACTGTTTTCTCTTTCTTTCTCTCTCTAAAGTTTCTCTTCTCTCTCTAAAATAGTAACAGTAACTCTCTCTTAACCAAAACAGTAATGAAAGAAGAAGAAAGATGATTTTAATGGAGTTTTTCAATTAATTCAATCTCTCTCCCTCTTTCTACAAACAGTGGCTTTCTCTCTCTCTCTCTAAATATAAACCTCTCTCTGTCACCAAGAGAAGAATAAAGAAGAAGAAACAGAAAAGGCTTTCAAACTCTCTTTCTCTCTTTACCTCGGATTTAAGCTTTAATGGTGAGGGATGATTCTTCTTCTCTCAGGTTCTTCTCCTTTTATAGGTTAAGTAAGTCGGTTATTTCCTTAAATCATTGAGTCTGTTGTCTTGGGATGGAAATCAATCTTAGTTTGAACTTTAGTAACTTTTGATTTTTAGAAACAGAGAAGGACGAAGAAGAAGATGCCGATTGTTTAAGCTCGGTTATAAGCTCCTGATATGGTGCTTCGCGGCTGGACGAGAAGGTTGCGGCTCAAATCTTTGGATGAGGCCACGTGACTTGATTAAGTCGCGTCCGTTGGATTGTCATGGATCGCGCAGATAGCTTGGCGTACTCCTGTTATACCCGAAAGTGGCCCGCGCATTCTCTGATCCATCCGATTACTTCCTGGATGCGCGCCACGTGTCCTTCTTGATTTTTAGTCCACCAATTTTGACCCGAACTTTGACTAGCTCTATTTTACTCATCCGAACTCCGATTTAACTTCCGTTTTCGCCTACGGGTTCGTCTTGAACTCTACTTTCCATCCGAGCACTAATCTTGACCATGGAATCAGAATCAACAAATGACTAAAATACCCCTAGTCTGCATTCTTCCCGACTTTTATCCGTTTTGCACACATAACTCCGAAAAAGGTACCTGAGTAGAAAAATGAGTAATTCATGAGAGTAACTGCCCTAGATAGACTAATTCGTCCAAATTAAGAGACTCAGATGGGACATTTTCATGTCTCATTAGCCAGCTTGGGATAACAGATTGGTTTGTCACTTGGACAACTTGTTCTGGATTTGGGAGATAAGGTAGGAGAAAGCTTGTTTTTTGTTGTCCCCTATGAAAAGATTAGTGCCAAGATACCTGTTTAAAAAAGAGGATTGATGAACTTTGAGATTTCGGATTATCATCCTTTTGAATTTAGGGTGGGAGTTTTTGGAGAAGAAGATGGTGGATTTTGAAGGATATATCCGTTCAGTCTGACGGAGATGTCCTTCCGAAGGAATGTCCTTCGACCAAGATGGCAATGCGATCAATTTGTCAGCTAGGATAACGATGACCATACTGTGAAGATCATCCAGTCCGGTCCAATTAGGGGTCGTAATGCTTTGCTAGAAGCCAACTACGATCGTCGGATCAATTCGGTGATTCGCGCTAACATAGACCGGATCCTACAACGGGTTACACATAAGAGTGGTAACTTGATCGGAGAGACTTGACTAGACGGGAACAGGCTAAAGATGGATTAGATCCAACTAAAAAGGCCGAAAAGGTTCCAATGGAGATTCGGAACAAGATAGAAAGAACCGGGCCTAAAAGGGGTGCCCGGAGTAAGGCTTTTTCGGCCGGCCATATGATGGCCGACCAAGGTAAGTGGGCCGGCCATCTAAAGCCCATAGTGCGCTGCCCTGGCCGGCCACACTAAAGGGGATAGCCAAAATACCTTAAAAGGGTATTTTGGTAATTATCTTTTTTGTGACCCGAAAATAAAAAGACTTAATCTGAATATGATTCTAATTAGGGTTTCTCTATATATAGGGTCATTAGAGAACAGAAAAGATGTGGATTTTTCTCTGGAAGAAAAATATACAGCTCTCTCTCTCAATATACAGCTAGTGGAGAGAGAGGATGTAGAGAAAAAACTCCCGTTCTATCAATCTAGTCAAGAAGAAGAGTTCTTCTCAACCTTCTATTAAGTCCTAGCAGTCTGAAAGGAAGGGAGATCAAGTTAACATACTCGGTGTCTCAAGTAGAGGAGCTACAATTGGAGCTCTCGATCTTCACACGCGATTGGAAAGGTTCGAGGGAAAAACGCGTTCAAGGTATTTATCCCTCTTCTAGTTCATTGATTAGTTCATGCTTATGATTCTGGGTATTCTAGTGTTAACATATGATGTTTGAGATTCCACTTAGAACACTAGATAGTGTATTAGATACACACAAAATCCTACAGTGGTATTAGAGCCAGGTTGCATGAAACCATCTCTGACTAGTCGAATTAGATTCGAACTTGATTGATTAGATAAGTTTATGTTTAAATTTAGATTTAGACATGAAATTGATTAGTTTGAATTAGAT
The DNA here is from genome assembly GCF_041429995.1 of Eschscholzia californica. Taxonomy (NCBI): domain Eukaryota; kingdom Viridiplantae; phylum Streptophyta; class Magnoliopsida; order Ranunculales; family Papaveraceae; genus Eschscholzia; species Eschscholzia californica. Next base: position 23,817,431 of record NW_028238309.1, on the reverse strand, counting down.
ATAGACGTAATCGGATAGAAATTGAAAGTGTTTCAATGTGTAGAGCTTTGAAATTTCGAGTTTTCGAAAAGTGTTTTCGAAAAGAAGTTTTAAAAGATGATGGATTTTGAAAAGAGTTTTCAAAATCTACTGTTTTTGATGAATTTTCATCAAAAATATCAGCTAAAGTTGGTAGAACTGAAAAATAGGAAGAGAGAAGCTGCTGTCCAAGAGTCGGACTGACCAGGACGCGTCCCAGTCCTTCTCGGACTGGGAATCCGAGACCGTCTCGGACAGACGCGTCCGAGTTCCTCTCGGACAGAAGACGCGTCCGAGTTTGTCTCGGACTGAGAGTCAAAGACTGTCTCGGTCTGGGATCCCGAGAGATCCGCGTCCCAGCACGTGAGGTCGCGTCAGCTGGACGCGACCAGAGTAATCCGAGTGCGTCTCGGATTGGGAATCCGAGACGCGACCGGCACTATCCCTTCCAGACGCGTCTGGAGAAACCAGAGCTATCTCGGACTTGGAGTCCGAGATGACCTAGGATGCGTCCTAGGTCAGACGCGTCTGGCATATCCCGATCATCTCGGACTTCCTGTCCGAGATGTATAAACTTGGACAGAGAGTCTAGGACGCGTCTGAGGGGTTGAGACGCGCCTGGCCTAGGGCCAGGACGCGTCTACCCGAGGGAAAAGGCACGTTCTGGCACGTGCCGGCCAGGGTCCGACCATGACTCAGACCTTGACCATGACCACTCTTGGTCTTCCCGAGACTAGTCATAGGGTCCCTTGACCAAGTTTGACTTAAGTGGGAGGTTTCGACTTTTCTTCTTCCAACTTCAACCATATTTTTTCCGAAATTGACCCGGATTATGCGATAATCCAAACGGAGTTTTTCCTTAAAGCGATTTTGGAAATTGTTAAGGAAGAAATATGACGTGCCATTAGTCCTTATTTCATGAAAATAGACTTAGAATTCACATCAGACATAGAGATGTCAGAATTTTCCACAAATAGCTATACGAAACGTAGCAAACCTAGAAACGAATCTAGGATACATACTTTATCTTATATGATTGTCACTGAATGTATGTATATTTATATGTGTGTGATTGCGTAGATAAGTATACCTTTAGATAGGTAAGCGCTTCTTGTTCTAAGCACAAGTGTGATGTGCCCGAATAATACTTAGAGTATAGGGTTTTAAGAAACCATTGACGAATCGAATGATGGGATCATGATTCGAGTGGGAGTACTCAATGGTGGTTCAAGGATATGAATCCAAACGAACCTTAGGCAAACAAGAAATAACCTAAAAGATGAGATCTTTTAGGAGTAATACTAAGATTTAAGAAATCATTACGCAAACCCACATAAATCTTTACGTAATAAATCATAGTTAGTTATGCTAGAGTTCACAGTAACGTAACTTGATAAATTACGTAAAAGTCCCCAAAAAGAATTTTGAGTAATGCCTACCCAGATTAAGACACTTATTGCGCCCTTGTTCACCGATGGTGGGTCATGCCAAAGCAGGGTGCCATCTTTTACCTCGGGACAATACGGGTAGATCTATGAAGAGGTCTACGCGTCTAAATGGTTATTCTCAACGAGTCAGCAAAAGGGTTTTGGATTTCGAGGCAAAAGGATGAATTTAACACATAAGTGTTATTCATCAACTAAGAGTCATGGGAGTATGATCAGTAAAGAGTTACTCACCCAGGAGGGTGGAGTTAAGGGCAGTGCCAAAGTACGCTTAACTCCATAGGAATGGGATCTTGGAATCATATTATTCAACCGGGGACGATTTTGAATAATGTGGCAAAAACTGTGTTTTTGCAATGATAATAAATTTTAGGATTTTGCTTAATGTAGAGTACATATGACAAATAGAAAAATAGTTTTCCAACCTTCGTTCATTCCTTCAGAAGGAATTAAACGAAAGTTATTTTCACGATTGGTAAAGAATCCGAGAAACGCTCTCGAATTCGAAATAAAGAAAACGTCCGAGAATATCTCATTCCCGATGTTCACTACCACTTCAAATGACTTAAGATATGATTATCCATAAATTCTTTTGTGAACATCCATAAAATTCTTCTCTCTCGAAGGGATTAATGATATGGATGCATGCACAACCATTCGACAACTTGATCGGAGAGACTTGACTAGACGGGAACAGGCTAAAGATGGATTGGATCCAACTAAAAAGGCCGAAAATGTTCAAATGGAGATTCGGAACAAGATAGAAATTCGGGCCTAAAAGGGGTGCCCGGAGTAAGGCTTTTTGGGTCGGGCATATGATGGCCGACCAAGGTAAGTGGGCCGACCATATAAAGCCCATAGTGGGCTGCCCTGGCCGGCGACACTAAAGGGGATAGCCAATATACCCTATTAGGGTATTTTGGTAATTATGTTTTATGTGACTCGAAAATAGAAAGACCTAATCTGAATATGATTCTAATTAGGGTTTCTCTATATATAGTGTCATTAGAGAACAGAAAAGGTGTGGATTTTTCTCTGGAAGAAAAATATACAGCTCTCTCTCTCAATATACAGCTAGTGGAGAGAGAAGATTGTAGAGAAAAAGATCACGTTTATCAATTTAGTCAAGAAGAAGAGTTCTTCTCAACCTTCTATTAAGGTTGTAAATGTTGTCTAGCGTGTTCTGACCAAATATGATGCAATCATCAGCAAACAGAAGGTGCTTCATAATGATGTTAGAGTTAGGAATGGGGAAACCTACGAACTGGTCAGGGTGCTCCTTGTCTGTTTCTAGGAGTCTACTCGGACCCTTTATGGCTATAGTGAACAAGAAAGAAGTTAGGGGGTCTCCTTGTCTAATTCCTCTACTAACATCAAAAGTTGGCACTGGGCGACTATTATTACGAACAACCATTGAGGATGAAGTGAGGCAGGAGTGAATAAGTTGAATCCAATGGTTAGAAAAGCCAATCCTGGCCATAATGCTTTCAAGGAAGTCCCACTCGGTGCGATCAAAAGCTTTGGACATATCAAGTTTAAGACCGAAATAGATTTTTATCCTTGAAGTATTTTAAAGAATGGACAAATTCCTGGCTGATGATGATATTGTATGTTATCTGTCTAGCCGGGACATACGCTACTTGAAAGGGAGCTATAAGGTTTGTTGGCATTCTTTTCAGACGATTCCTTAGAATTTTGGTGATAATCTTGTAAGTGGTATTGAGGAGACTAATGGGTCTGAAGTCGGCCGCGGTTTGAGTAGTTTTGGATATGGGGATAAGACAAATGTGAGTGTGGTTAGAGAGAGGGGGGAGATGAGTAGACTGGAAGAGTTGGCGACCATTTTGAAAATATCCCCCTAGACTGTATACCAGTGGGATCCGTAGAAGAATAGGGGTATTCGTCAGGACCTGGGGCCGCCTCCGACTTAAGGGAAAAGATGACATTTTTTATTTCCTCTTCAAAAGGATTCGCAGTGAGGGCTATGTTTGAGTGTTTCTGATCTGGTTATGGAACAGACTCAGGAGGTCTTCTGAGATGGTGGTACCCTCAGAGGTAGAGATGTTGATAAGGTGGGAGGAGAAGATGTTGGCGCTTTCCATCGTATCACTAGACCAAGTGTTATCTTCTCTTTTGATGGAGTGGATATTTTTTTCCTACTTCTATTGATCTCTTTGGAATTAAAGTATTTAGTATTGCGATCACCTAGGTTGATGTAAGCATTCCGAGATTTCTCTTTCCAGAGAGTCTCTTGTTGATGGAAGAGATCCTCTAGTTGGGAGAAGGGCTTCTGGTGAGTATTGTGATCATTAAAACTTTGGATGGTTTTGGTAAGATGTTTGATTTTAGTCTCAAGGTGCCCAAAGACCGATTTATTCCATTTGGAAAGCTTAATAGCTAAAGAGTTGAGTTTGGATTGAATCTGGGTCGTGGCGTCGATCTAGTTGTTATTGATAAAACTGGCACACTCGGGGTGGGACATCCAAGTTCGGATGAACTTGAAAGGTCTGTGTCCAAGGTTGGAATTGGTTTTGGTGGTGAGTAGAATGGGATCGTGGTCGGAGCCCATACTAGGAAGGTGAGTAAAAAGAGAAGCAGGGAAGTCCAAGAGCCATTGATGGTTAGTCAAGGCTCGGTCAAGTCTTTCTTGGATTAAGTTGCCACTAAACTGCTTGTTAGACCAGGTGAAGGGAGGCCTATTATAACCTATATCTTGGAGACCCAACTCATTAATAGCATTTTTATTTTTCATCGATTGGGTCGGGTTGGCTTCTTGCCTCTCACCTTGTCTGTAGGGTGTAGGATACAGTTAAGATCTCCTATAAGCACCCACATATTGTTCACTTCAGGGGCATGCTTTTTAAGTTCCTCCCAAGGTTTCGTTTTATTGGTTTTATATGGGCATCCATAGAACCCCATAATCATGAATGATTGTGTTGATGTTGGGTGCCTCTAGCATGAATTATGTTCGTATTTGCATGCAAAATGTCAAGAGATCATGCCTGATTCCAGAAAATTGCCAGCCCACCTGCCTTGTTTATAGGCTCAACCGTGAAATGGTTGTAATGGTTGTGGAGGTTGAACAATTTTCTAAGGTCGGTGGTCATGCATTTGGTCTCAAAGAGGAAGATTATGTCTCGTTTATACTCATTAATGAGGGTCGAGAGATGCTTACGATTTATGAAATCGCCACACCCTTTGACATTTCATGCAAGAATGGAGATGTCATTAGGCAAGGGAGCCATAATAAAGAATAAGCATAGACAACAAATAAAATAGCATTAGAATTTTATGCTAAGTGGGACCGCGACAAGTCATGGATCGGATGACTTATTCGAAGATGTTCTAATTGTATTAGTTTTCGAATTTTATATTTTCTTAGTTTTAGCAGTTTCAGAATATTAGTTGCTTTAGGGAAGATTTTCTAGTTTTTTGCAGTTTCTCAATTTACTTTGTTTTCCTAGTTTTTAGTAGTTTCTAGATTCTAGATATTTTAAAGTTTTAGTAATTTTAGACTTCTATTATTTTAGGGTTTGAAGCCTATAAATAGGTCTTTTATGTTCATTGTGAAGGGAGCTTAGTTTATTGAATAAAATTTTGTTTGATTTAATCAATCATAGAGGAGCTATCTCTATACCTTTTATCTCTTTCCTACTACACGCTGCATCAGTTGGTATCAGAGCTTGCGTCGATCTTTAACAATGCCACTGAGAAGACAACCTGCTAGAGGTATGGGAAGATCTCATGGATATTGTTAGTGAAAGAGTTGAAGCTATAACTCAACCATTAGACAAAGATTGGCAACAACAGATGACTCAAACGATGGAAGGATTGACATATCGGTTAGATACCTTGATTGTTCATTAAAGAAAACCGACTTCACCAAATTGTCACTCAGAAAGGGACGATGAATCTACTGAAGATGATTTGATAATCTTTTTGCTAGAGATGTTTTGGGAAGAAGGAATTAGACCAATTACGATTCTCAGAGATGGGAAGCGGGATTGAGGATTGATGTCCCGGAATTCAGAGGGCGTGGTCAACCTGAAGAATTCCTCGAGTAGCTAACTACGATTGACGATATTCTAGAGTTTAAGGGGATACCTCAAGATAGACAGGTTCCTCTTGTGGCTACTAGGCTCCGTGATAGGGTTGCTGCATGGTGGCAGCAACATAAGTTGGTGCGGTCCAGAACAGGAAAATTAAAGGTAACTTCGTCAGAGAAGATGAAGAAATTTATGCGTGCAACTTTTCTTCCACATAACTACACCAAGTTAACGTATCAAAAATCACAACAAGTGAAGCAAAGAAAGAACACTTATAGTTTTCAATCTGACAAGAAGAAAATTGTGTTGCTATGATGAGACATGAAAATGTCCCATCTGAGTCTCTTAATTTGGACAAGTTAGTCTATCTAGGGCAGTTACTCTCATGAATTACTTTTTTTTTCTACTCAGGTATCTTTTTCAGAGTTATGTGTGCAGAACGGATAAGAGTCGGAGAAAATGCAGACTAGGGGTATTTTGGTCATTTGTTGATTCTGATTTCATGGTCAAGATTTGTGCTCGTATGGAAAGTAGAGTTCAAGACGAACCCATAAGCGAAAACGGAAGTCAAATCGGAGTTCGGATGAGTAAAATATAGAGAGTCAAAGTTTGGGTCAAACTCAATGGACTAAGAGTCAAGAAGGACACGTGGCGCACATCCAAGAAATAAATCGGATGGACCAGAGAAGTAGCGGGTTACATTCTGTCCAGCTAAAAAGTACACCAAGCTTTACCCGACCATCATCTTCTTCCTCTTCTTTTCTCTGTTTCTAAACCGACTGAAATAAAAAATAACCGAGAGGGAAAAGGAAATCGATGTTAAACCGACTCGATTAGAAGAGAAAAAAGGAAAGAAAGAGAGATAGGGACCGACTCATTCAATCCTATATAAAGAAAAGGAAGTCGGATGAAGAAAACATCTCTCCATCCATCATTAAAGCCGAGAGCTAGAGAGAGAGGGAAATTTGTAGTTTCTGTTTCTGTTCTTATTCTTATTCTTCTGATTCTTCTCTTTGTGAGAGAGAGAAGATTAGATAGAAAGAGTTAAGAGAGAGAGAGAGAGAGATACTGTAGAGAGAGAGAGATTGAATTAATATAAACTCCATTAAAATTTCTTTATCTTCTTCTTTCTTTACTATTTTGGTTAGAGAGAGAAAGATAAGTGTTACTGGTTTGTTTTAGAGATAGAGAGAGAAAGTTTAGAAAGAGAAAGAAGGAGAAAACAGTAGAGAGAGAGAAAAACCAGAGAAGGAAAATAGTTTTCCCACAGATAAGTATTTTTCGAGAAGACGAGAAAACAATTTTCCCTTAGGGTCTGTTTGGCTGCACAGAGTGAAATTTCAAGAAAAAAGGTGTTTTCTTCTCCAATTCTTTTCCTTTCTTTAATGTTATTCTTTTCCTTCTTTTTAATCATTATTATGCTCTCATCCATCATGAGTAACTAACTTTCCCGATCTAGGGTTAAGGTTAAGCTTTAGTTTTATTTGATTTTCTGACTTAATCTCTTTTAAGTACTTAAATACTTTGATTTCTTCGCGTATCTTTTACGATAACCCCTTTCATTAGTTATACTTATGTTTGATGGTTCATATTTAGGCTTTAGGTCTTTAATGTATCATGCTTACGTTTGATATCTAATAGTTAGAGTACCCGTGATTTTATGTACCGAAATTGAAAGTTTTAATGTAAGTGTCCTGAAAAGTAAAGATCATCCGAGGTTGGTTATTCTTCCTTGAGTTATAAAAGAAGAAGATCTAAATTGCATAAGTCAGATGTCATATTTGCTGAAGTGGACCCTGAAACCCTAGATTCTCCCTTCTCATAAGTTTCCCGATTATCAACTTTTTATTATTTCTGTTTTAGTTATTTCACTTTAAAAACAATCTTAAAAAGAGAAATTTCCATAGATACAAGTTTTAGAATAGATTATACTTAGTCCCTGAGGATTCGATTCCGGTTTTACCGAGTTTTTATTACTTGACGCCCGTATACTTGCGGGTGTACCTTTTTGGACACATCAAGTTTTTGGCGCCGCTGCCGGGGACTAATATCAATTTGTTCTACTTTTGTTTCTATTTTCAGTAATTTTTACTTTTTGAATTTTTTGACTTGCTTCTCAATTTTTGTCTGCAGAACACTAAGGATCAAAAGAGGAGGTGCAACAAGAAGAAGGACTCAAAAGGAATTTTTTCTAATACATATAAAAAACAAAAAAATCGGAATCACTTAAGGGAGGTAATTTTTCTGATCACCCACGAATCTCCTGTAAGTGGGTAATTGTGTGAATTTGTTTGCCTCATTGTTTTGTCGAACTGTTAGTGTAAGCATTTTAGTAAGGGCACAAAACCCAATTACAAGATAGGAGTTCGGATTTCATCACCGTTCTCTTGCCCATTTAGGAAACAACATTCACGATCCTAAGCCTCGTTAATAATTAAAATCTGATTTAGACAGCAACCCTAGGGTATCGAGCTCATAGGACCTTCAAAAACAACTCGGGAACTCGATTTTTATCTAGGCATTCTCAGAGGAAAGTGTGTGAGCAATTCTTGTCAAAAAGGCCGCCTCGAGAAGAGGAAACGTTTGCCAAAGGAAGACGGCTATCACAACGTTCATCGTTGGTTGTCTTCCTGGAGATTTGTTTACCGACTACTCTGTTCGAGTAACCTTTATAACAGTCAGAGTTCAAGTATTGTGGCGAAATAGGAGCTGTCTAGATTATTAGGCAAATCTGACAAGCCATTCACTAAATCTATATCTAATAACTTGTTGCTAGATTCTGTTTAGGTTGCTTGGTGGAGTCAGCTTGATTGTGTTTGTTTCCTTAGGATCTTCGTAGTGATTCCGTGGTTTTCAAAAAAAAAACAAAAACAAAAAAAATAATAGTCTATTTGTTTCCATGGTCATTGGTTTCTAGTTTATGCCCGATAGATATCGTGATCAGAGAGGTCGTTTCATTAGTAGAGAAACCCATTTAAGTCTTCTAGAAAAACCTTCTGTGAGTGACAATATGGGTGAGAATATGAACCAAGAACGGGAAGGAACCCAACCTATGACACTCAAGGATTACATGAACCCCACTAGAACGTGTCAGCCATCATGTATACGGTTGCCTCAGGCTACAACTCACTTCGAGTTAAAGCCGAGCATAATCCAAATGCTTCCTATCTTCCGTGGGGTTGAGAACGAGAATCCCTACTACCATATTAGGGATTTCGAAGAAATCTGTGGGACCATGAACTTTCAAAATATGTCTCCTGAAGTCCTGAAACTTAGGTTGTTCCTTTTCTCTTTGAAAGAGAAAGCAAAATCATGGTTGTATGCCTTACAACCTCACTCCATTATTACATGGGAAGAATTAAGCAGTTCGTTCCTTCTAAAATTCTTCCCTAAGCATAAAACTACTTTTTTAAGGCAAAGTCTTAATAGTTTAATGCAACAAGAAGGAGAATCTCTCTATAAATATCTTGAGAGATTTAAAGAACTTGTACTTCAATGTCCTCACCATGGGTTCGATCAAATGAGGTTAGTCCAGATTCTTTATGACGGACTAAACTATCCCACTACATCCATGGTCGAGTCATTCTGTGGTGGTAGCTTTACCCATAAGCCTGCTGATGAGTGCATGGCGTTTCTAGAAGATCTAGCTGAGAAATCCCAACAATGGGAAACTTCTAGAGGACCCCCCACTAGGACAAATCCTACTCCAAATCGAGGTGGCGCCTATAGAGTAGATGATTCAGAACTAAAACTGTCCACCCTAACCAAGAGAATAGAAGCCCTAGAGCTTGGTCAGCCTAAAGCATTCAGGGAAGAGCCCACTCAAGCCATGAGTGTTGGAAATGAACCCATTTCACATCTGTGCTCCTTCTGTGGAGACCCATCTCATACAGGGGACAAGTGTCCCCTCTTCTGTGTTTCTGTTGAAACATAACAAGCTAATGCCCTTTATCAAAACTTTAGGCAAGAAAATCATCAAAAGTTTGACCCTTATTCAAACACTTACAATCCGGGATGGAGAAATCACCCTAATTTCTCATGGTCCAAAAATCAATATCAAGGTCAAAACCAGAGTCAACCTAGCAGTTCTATGAACCCACCTGGTTTCAATGCTCCTAGGAATCCTTATGATCAAAATCAGGGCCAACCGAGTACCCAATACACTTCTCAGAATAAGGAATCTGTAGAGGAGACCGTGAATAAACTAGTTAAGACCCAAACAGAATTTATGCAAAAGACCACCCAGTCTATAGCTAGTTTAGAAACCCAGGTAGGTCAACTTGCAGAAGCTCTCAGCCAGAGGAAAAAAGGTATGTTTCCTAGTCAGCCTGAGCAAAATCCAAAAGGTACTCTAGGAAAACAGTCAATGGGACAAGCTAATGCAGTAACCACCCTTAGAAGTGGTAGGGTAGTTGACAATAAGGTAGGAGTGCCTGAAAATAGTGAATCAGATCCTGAAATCTCCTCCTTACCAACCAACATCCCTAGGGGAGAACCTGAGAAGGCCCCTGAACCTGAGAACCCACCTGTGGTACCTGAGCCCTATGTCCCTAAAGCCCCGTATCCTCAACGACTGGTAGAGTCAAAGAAGAAGTCTCAGTTTGAGGAAATAATGGAATTATTCAAACAGGTTAGCATTAACATTCCATTACTAGATGCAATTAAGCAAGTCCCAGCTTACGCTAAGTTTCTAAAAGACTTATGTACTAGGAAGCGTAAAATGAATGTGCATAAGAAAGTTTTCCTCACTGAGAAGGTTAGTTCAATCATTCAAGATAATATCCCACCAAAGTACAAGGACCCAGGAAGCCTTACACTACCTTGCACCATAGGAAATTTTAAAGTAGAACATGCTTTACTAGATCTAGGTGCCAGCGTTAACATTCTTCCCTACTCCGTGTATTTACAGTTGGGATTAGGAGAAATCAAACCAACCTCTATGGTTCTTCAGTTAGCAGATCGCTCTATTAGACACCCACGGGGCGTTGTTGAGGATGTTCTGATTAAGGTTGGGGAATTCATATTCCCTATTGACTTCATTATCCTAGACATAGAACCTGTCCATAACTCTAATAGTCAAATCCCAGTGATACTAGGTCGACCATTTTTAGCTACATCAAATGTTGTCATATATTGTAGAAGTGGTCTTCTAAAGTTGTCATTTGGAAATATGACAGTAGAGATGAACATTTTTAATGCTGGACTTCACCCTGATGATGAAAACGAGTTTAATGAGTTGAACTTGATAGACTTATTAGTTCAGGATGCATTACCGACCACTCTGGTAAGGGACCCATTAGAGACTCTGTTAGAGTTGTTGGGTTTAGGTATTGATGATGAGGGTAGTAGTAATGAGATAGATACTGCACTAAAGTCAGAGCCAATTGTTTGGCCAGCCACAGAGACACCACTTAATTCTATTGCTGATTCTGAGATGACACTCGAGCCACTTCTAGAGGAACCAAGAGTTGAGTCTGTAGTATCTCCTGTGCCTAAATCTTCTGCTCAACTTACCCATGATATTATGTTGGAACAAAATGAATGGGAGGATGAAATATGGCTAAGGGAAATGAGTGACGACTCACTCGATGTAGGGGAAACCTTAGAGTTCTTTAAGGACACTGATGACCCAATAATGAGAGAAATTTTAGAAGGTCTGTCCGAATCTTTACCTTGAGTTAAAACCTAAGGAGCATGGACCCGTAGTGGCTAGTTCGATGGAAAAGCCCAATGATCCCATTTTAGAAACTCCCAATTTGAGTATAGATCCAAGTCTTATGGAGAGTCCTATAGGTTGTTTTGCAAACTTAGTGATTTTACAATCATCTAAGTTTGGGGATGGTATCTTCACCCTGAAAGTCTCTCTTGTTTTGTCATACTATTTCATAGAGGAGAATTTAGGCCTCACTGGTGATTTTGTATTCTGGGTTGATCCTCAAGTTTTTCGATTATTATTTTATGGAGAGTTAGTAACCCCTTATCCAGTAGGTTTTCATTAGCTTTTCTTCAAAATCCTCATCGTCTGGCTGAAGACGTTAAACTTAGCGCTTTTCGGGAGGCAACCCAAATATAGGACATTCAAATCTGGTAATATCTTTCCCTCATTTTATTATTTTTGCATAGTCTTCAAAACATTGAGGACAATCTTCGGTCTAAGTTTGGGGATGGGGATTGAATTTTTGTCCTTTCATTTCAAAAATTAAAAAGGGTCAAATTTTTAAATTTTCTTGATTTGTGAATCTAGTTATTTTTGCTTGGTAATAGTTATAAAGTCTAGTTGGTTAGACTGTCTGCTTGCTAAGGGTTTGTTCATGAAAGTTGAGTCTTGAAATTGTCTGTGCACCGGCCATGTGAGTGTTAGATAGGTGAAGAGTACACATTTCTGAGAAAACCTGATTAATCACTAGTGGAGACTTAACCCGTGTGAGAATTTGAGCCTTTCTTTTAGCTTTGAGTGATCTCTTCTGCATTAATTCCGAGTAGAATGAAGAGCTACTCAACCTCGCAATACTAAAAAGAACTCAGATGATCTCCTGAGTTTAAATTTCACAACCACTAGGGGTGTCATCAAGAATGCGAACCTTTCTCTTGTAGTCTGAGAAACTTGATAACTGTGTCAACTAGAGGAAAATAGGAACTCCATCCACCAGTTAGATTCCTGAGAATAAGGCATGAAAGTGAAAATAAAGAGAATTGAATTCAAGAAGGAAGTAATCAAGTCAAAATCAAAATCAAAATCAAATCAAAATCAACGTCAAGTCAAAAAAAAAAAAGAATGAAAAAAAAGAGTTCTTGAAGAGACTAGCCCTTGAAAGAAAAAAAAAAGAAGAAAATAAAAAAAAAGAAAAAAAATGGTTATCCCTTGAAGAAAGAAAAAGAAGGGAAAAGTGTTTGTTTGATTTAAGTAATTATCCCTTGAAAAAGTTCTTGAAGATTCGAAGAAGTCGAGTTCTCAGGAGTTCTAGTTCATCTTTATCATCTATTGACCTCTAGGAAACACGGTTAGAAAGTAGATCAGGTGAGAAGAGTAGGTTAGCTTCTCCATCCCATATTAGTGGTTGTTTCCTTTCTATGAGATCAGTCGTCCATCAAAAGTTCTAGTCTAGCTTTTGTAATGTGTTGAGTTTAATTTCTTTCATACTCATACTCACACATTGAGTGAACCAATTTTGAGTGATTTAAATTTTTGAGTGTATGACCGTGAGGCAGCAGTCGAGGCGAAATGTATTAAGACGGTAATCGAGGTCTTGTCTGTTCAGAACCGAAATGATATTCACAATGGCTGGTCACGTGCACTTAGAATCTTGATTACTAGTGAATGGATTTTTAGCTTTCGGATGGTTTGATTGACTTAGACTGCATTTCTATTAGCCTTCAAAACTCTCTTGGATAAACAAGTCCGGATCATGTATTTTAATGCCCTTCTTGATTTTTGAAATGTTGAATTTTGTGGGTAGATTTACTGCAAACCCTCACGAGACCACACTCGTCCTCTAGGGGTAACTTAGGGGTTTAACGGCTTGTTGCACGTGCTAAGTGCAATCGTGATTCCCTACAAAAGTGGTGAATTAGGTTTAGTTTTATTTTTCTGTTTTGCTCGAGGACTAGCAAAATCTAAGTTTGGGGATGTTGATGGGACATTTTCATGTCCCATCTGAGTCTCTTAATTTGGACAAGTTAGTCTATCTAGGGCAGTTACTCTCATGAATTACTTTTTTTTTTCTACTCGGGTATCTATTTCAGAGTTATGTGTGCAGAACGGATAAGAGTCGGAGAAAATGCAGACTAGGGGTATTTTGGTCATTTGTTGATTCTGATTTCATGGTCAAGATTTGTGCTCGGATGGAAAGTAGAGTTCAAGACGAACCCATAAGCGAAAACGGAAGTCAAATCGGAGTTCGGATGAGTAAAATATAGAGAGTCAAAGTTTGGGTCAAACTCAATGGACTAAGAGTCAAGAAGGACACGTGGCGCACATCCAAGAAATAAATCGGATGGACCAGAGAAGTAGCGGGTTACATTCTGTCCAGCTAAAAAGTACACCAAGCTTTACCCGACCATCATCTTCTTCCTCTTCTTTTCTCTGTTTCTAAACCGACTGAAATCAAAAATAGAAACCGAGAGGGAAAAGGAAATCGATGTTAAACCGACTCGATTAGAAGAGAAAAAAGGAAAGAAAGAGAGATAGGGACCGCCTCATTCAATCCTATATAAAGAAGAGGAAGTCGGATGAAGAAAACATCTCTCCATCCACCATTAAAGCCGAGAGCTAGAGAGAGAGGGAAATTTGTAGTTTCTGTTTCTGTTCTTATTCTTATTCTTCTGATTCTTCTCTTTGTGAGAGAGAGAAGATTAGATAGAAAGAGTTAAGAGAGAGAGAGAGAGATACTGTAGAGAGAGAGATTGAATTAATATAAACTCCATTAAAATTTCTTTATCTTCTTCTTTCTTTACTATTTCGGTTAGAGAGAGAAAGATAAGTGTTACTGGTTTGTTTTAGAGATAGAGAGAGAAAGTTTAGAAAGAGAAAGAAGGAGAAAACAGTAAAGAGAGAGAGAAAAACCAGAGAAGGAAAATAGTTTTCCCACAGAGAAGTATTTTCGGAGAAGACGAGAAAACAATTTTCCCTTAGGGTCTGTTTGGCTGCACAGAGTGAAATTTCAAGAAAAAAGGTGTTTTCTTCTCCAATTCTTTTCCTTTTTTTAATGTTATTCTTTTCCTTCTTTTTAATCATTATTATGCTCTCATCCATCATGAGTAACTAACTTTCCCGATCTAGGGTTAAGGTTAAGCTTTAGTTTTATTTGATTTTCTGACTTAATCTCTTTTAAGTACTTAAATACTTTGATTTCTTCGCGTATCTTTTACGATAACCCCTTTCATTAGTTATACTTATGTTTGATGGTTCATATTTAGGCTTTAGGTCTTTAATGTATCATGCTTACGTTTGATATCTAATAGTTAGAGTACCCGTGATTTTATGTACCGAAATTGAAAGTTTAAAGTAAGTGTCCTGAAAAGTAAAGATCATCCGAGGTTGGTTATTCTTCCTTGAGTTATAAAAGAAGAAGATCTAAATTGCATAAGTCAGATGTCATATTTGCTGAAGTGGATCCTGAAACCCTAGATTCTCCCTTCTCATAAGTTTCCCGATTATCAACTTTTTATTATTTCTGTTTTAGTTATTTCACTTTAAAAACAATCTTAAAAAGAGAAATTTCCATAGATACAAGTTTTAGAATAGATTATACTTAGTCCCTGAGGATTCGATTCCGGTTTTACCGAGTTTTTATTACTTGACGCCCGTATACTTGCGGGTGTACCTTTTTAGACACATCATGCTACCTAGTAGAGAGATTCTTCCTACAACTAACAAAGGTGACACTTCAAATTTGTTATCTCATGGGTTGTTTATTGAGGAGGTTAAACAAATGATGTTGAATATATAATTGTTAAGGAAAGTAGTATTGTGGATGACGTGATTCCATATTCTGCTCCCCCAACATTGGATGAATTCGCGAATGTTTTCCATACAGATCTATCTGTCGGTTTAACACCGCTGAAGGATGTTCAACATCAAATAAATCAATTCCCTAATGCGATTTTACCGAATATAGTTCATTATAGGGTGAGCCTGGAGGAACACGTGGAGTATGAGGAGGTGAGTATGTTTGGGGTGTTTTAACAAAAAGTAGATTCCAAGTGGACGAATATAACAAGTTATCAGCAACAAATATCAGATCACTAGAATTACTTAAAAAAATTAATCTGAATGCTTATCATCTGAAATAGCCAAGTCATGTCCACTCCTTGGGTGTTATTAATGTCAAAGACTTATTACCATACTCTGGAGATGATTCAGACGACGAGGACGATTCAAATTTCAGGTCGAATTCTATCCAACCCGGTGAGAATGATGCACCTGACAAGATAGTATTAGAATTTTATGCTAAGTGGGGTCGTGACAAGTCAGTGATTGGATGATCTAGAGGAAGATTTTCTATTTTTAGTAGTTTCCGAATTTTATATTTTCTTAGTTTTAGTAGTTTTAGAATATTAGTTGTGTGAGGGAAAATTTTCTAGTATTTAGCATTTTCCCAATTTTAGTTGTTTTCCTAATTTTAGTAGTTTCTAGATTCTAAATATTTTAGAATTTCAGACTTCTATTATTTTAAGGTTTAAAGCCTATAAATAGGCCTTTTATGTTCATTGTTAAGAGAGCATAGATTATTGAATAAAGTTTTGTTTGATTTAATCAATCATAGAGGAGTGATCTCTATACTTTTAATCTTTCCCTACTACGTGCTGCATCACTTATCCACAAACTTACACTCACACCTAATAGTAGGTACGACCAGAGCCGTGTTTGGGGGTGGGCGGGCAGGGCGTCCGCCCTGGGCCCCCACCCCACAAGGGCCCACCTTTTATGAAAGTCACGTTAAAATTATATATAAAAACTTCAACGTGAAACTCCATCAGCTCTAGTGGTCAAGTTTGTGCATTTCCACACCTGAGACACGGGTTTGAAACCCATCACTCGTTTTTTTCCTTTTCCTTATAATTGTGAGGTTGAGAGGATTATTGCTAAATTAATTCTTATTTATGCTCCGTCACACTTTCTCTTTAAACTATTTTGTTGTTTGGGTGCATATATATCTTTCATCTTTTGACGTGTTTTTCAGAAAACGAGATCTAAGTGTTTTTTATTCTAACAATACATAAATATTTATGGGAAAATCATGATACAAAAGATATCATATTCAAAAATCGCTTAGACTCTAAACTATACGTTATACAAAGATTTTGTTTTATCACTTTAAGTTAGTCATGTTCATTAGAAGTCTTTAACCGGCCATATTTCAATTTTTTGCTTGTAATTTTTTTTATTATACCAAAGGTCCATAATCAATCTTCGCCCAAGGCCCTCAAATTCCTAGCCACGGCTCTAGGTACGACTAGAATCCTACCCACTGATAACACTATATTAAGTTCAACTTCTATGGTCTAAAATGAGGGGAAATATATATGAAACAATTCAATAGATACCGTAAAACAGGATGGTTGTATACCAATCCCTTGTATTATATTTATACTACTAGGGTTTACAATTAAACGGAAACTTTACATAATAAGGGATATACATAAAGGAAAGACTTGATATACAAGAAATGTAAGAATATCTCAAAAGATATTCCCAAGATTGTTACTTGGGTAAGACTCTAACCGAGTCCCACCGGTTCACTGTCATTACCCTCCCGCAAATTGAACGCCGGACTGGAGCGGAGATTCAATTTGGAACAAAGATCCAGGAAACGCCAATGAGAAAGACTTTTGGTGAGAATGTCGGCCAACTGATCCTGTGACGGAACAAACTTGATAAGAAGAGAACCATCTGCCACCTTTTCTCTAACGAAGTGGTAATCCAAAGCAATGTGCTTAGATTTGCCATGAAACACCGGGTTTGCAGTCATCTGAATCGTACTTTTGTTGTCACAGAAAATTCGAGCAGGTGAAGTTAGTGAGATACCAAGTTCCATGAGAATAAAACCTATCCACGTCAAGTCAGCAGCCGTAGCAGCAACAACTCGATATTCAGCTTCAGAGCTCGAGCGAGAGACTGTGGGCTGCTTCTTCGCACTCCAAGCAATTAAATTTGAGCCCAGAAAAATAGAAAAACCTGTAGTGGAGCGACGAGTGTCACGACACCCAGCCCAATCAACATCAGAGTACGCCAAAAGAGAAGTACTAGAAGAATCCTTATAAATTTGTAAACCAAGATGAATAGTGCCCTTGAGATAGCGAAGAATTCGTTTCACTGCCTGAAAGTGATCCTGAGTCGGGGCATGCATAAACTGACATGCCATGTTAACGGAGAATGCAAGATCTGGTCTGGTTAACGTGATATACTGAAGAGAACCAACAATCTTACGGTATAAGGTGGGATCACTGAAGGGAGTCCCACTTGCAGTAAGATGGCAGCCAGAAGACAAAGGAGTCGGTGACGGTTTGATCCCATCCATGTTGAGAAACTTAAGAATATCCAGCGCATACTTAGACTGTGTAAGTAAAAGACCCTTCTCATTCGGAGTTGCCTCAATACCCAAAAAGTAATGCAAAGAGCCCAAATTCTTCATATCAAATTCTGAATTTAGAGAGGATTTAATATCGGAGATGACAGAAGAATTCCCACCAGTAAGTATAATATCGTCGACGTACAAAAGTAAGTAAACAAATCCAGCAGCGGTAGATAGAATAAACAAAGATGTATCAGACTTGCTTGTCTTAAAACCAAGACAGGTGAGATAAGTGCTGAAACGATCATACCAAGCACGGGGCGCCTGCTTGAGGCCATATAGAGCTTTCTTAAGGCGACAGACATATTCCGGGAAGGATGGGTCAGTAAAACCAGGAGGCTGAGCCATATAGACCTCCTCCTGCAATTCCCCGTGAAGAAACGCATTCTTCACATCCAACTGAAACATAGGCCAACTATTGGAAACTGCGAGTGAAAGAATGATACGAATGGTAGTGGGTTTGACAACCGGGCTAAAAGTTTCATCAAAGTCAAGTCCCGGTTTTTGGGTAAAACCCTGAGCCACCAAGCGAGCCTTATATCGATCAATAGTCCCGTCAGATTTCAGTTTCGTCCGATAAATCCATTTACAACCAACCACATTCATAGAGGGGGTGCGAGGAACAAGTGTCCAAGTGTCCTGTCTACGAAGAGCTGCCATCTCCTCTTCCATGGCCAACTGCCAATGAGGAGAGGAAGAAGCCAAACGATAACCTCGTGGATCCTTAATAGCCGAAAGTGCAGCAAAGAAACAAGAACCAACATCACCAAAAATAGTAGAATCTCGAGGAGGAATGGGGTAACGACATAATACCTATGAAGCAAGATAAGACTGATCCACCATAGGAGACGTTTCGTCCAGCAACTGTTGCACATTCCGATATCCCCGTGGGCCATGAGATGGTGAGGACAAAACCTGCGAAGATGACTCAGCAGTGGGTTGCACAGATGAAGGCACCGAGACCGAGCCAGACCTGGTAGACGAGGCAGTAAAAGTCGAACCACATCCGGACTGAACCGGGGAAGATACAAACAATGGAAACAACGGACCAAGTGTCCGAGGAGAGGGCGGGTCTGGTCCACGCCCCTGAGGAACGTATTCTGGTTGTGGAGTGATCGGGTTAGTATCTGAATCCAGCCCTAAATTATCAGCAACTAAGGGTAGTGGAGCTAAATTGGGATTCTCAAACCTAGCCAAGTCGGGTAGAGGGACAGACGAGTCAATGTGAGCTGTCTGAGATGGTGATGTCGTCTCAACTGAGGCAGATGGTGGAGTCGGATCTGGTTGTAAGGCCAAATCTGGTAAATCAGTAAAGCTTAAGAGGTCTGTAGAGGTGGAGGAAACATTACCAGTGTGAAACGGGAAAACAGACTCATCAAATACTAAATGACGGGAGATATAGACACGCCCCGTAGAGCGATCAAGACATTTGAAACCCTTGTGGTGAGGGCTATAACCTATAAAGACACATGGAAGACTACGAGCGACAATTTGTTAGAAGCATAAGGACGTAGGTAAGGAAAACAAAGACAACCAAAAGTACGTAACATTGAATAAAAGGGAGACTTACCGAATGGAGTGGAGAACGGAGAGGCATCCTGGAGAACCGGTGTAGGCATGCGGTTGATGAGATAAACAGCAGTCTGAAAGGCATCCACCCAAAAGGATGACGGAAGTTTACTATGAAAGAGGAGACTGAGACCAGTTTCTGTGATATGTCGATGCTTTCGCTCAACTCTAGCATTTTGAGCCGGAGTGTAGGGACAAGACAAACGTCGAACAATACCACATTTATTTAAAAGGGTTAAAAAGTTAGAGGTTAAAAACTCAGTTCCTCCATCGAGTTGAAGAGTTTTAATAGTAGTAGCAAACTGATTTTCAACTAACGATTTGAAACTAATGAAGACAGATAAAAAATCAGATTTTAAACGAAGAGGGTAGAACCAACAAAATCTACTGAAGTCATCAACAAAAATAATGTAATATTTAAAACCATGAGAAGACAGAACTGGTGCGGGGCCCCATACATCAATATGAATAAGTTCAAGAGGTGAATCCGCACGTTTTTCATTTAAATTAAACTGAAGACGATGACTTTTACTCATTTGACAAGGAGTACAAGTCATCGGACTAGACTTAGACGAAAACTGAATTAAACATTGTTTTTCTAAAAGTTCTAAAATGCGAGAAGAGATATGCCCTAAACGTGAATGCCAAACTTCTGGAGGTGCCTTGAGAGAGATGGAGGTTGAACTGAATAAGGAAGAGTGGTGTGAAGAGTCTAATACGTAAAGATTGCCGCATCTACTGCCGGTTCCCAGTGTCCTTCCGTTCGCCTGAAATAACACAAAACCAGTCTTAGAGAAGAGAATGAAACAGTCCAAGTCATCAGTTAAACGACTAATGGACAACAAATTTTTATTGAGCGACGGAACAAGAAGAGCATTAGGTAAAGTAATGGTTCCATGGGAAGTAGTAAGAGTGAGAGTCCCTTCGTGAGAGATAGAGAGAGGAGAACCATCACCAATTTTGACATGACTCTAACCAGTATAAGGAGTAATATGAGTGAACATACCAGAAGAAGAGGACATGTGGTTAGAAGCACCACTGTCCGCATACCAGGCTCGGTCTCGGGGATCGGTAACTTGAAGTGCAGTTAGAGCTGCTGTAACATCTTCCGAGACCGTGTGCTCAACCACATGGGCTTCATTAGAAGACGGACGATGAGCAACAGTAGCAGGGTGAGAGGAGTCTCGTTGTGGGCGACCAATCAAATCATAACATCGGTCGGCAGTATGACCGTTACGTCCACACCATTGGCAGAGATACGGAGGACTTACGGGTTTGGCCGAACCCGAGTCCCTCCTATCAACAGTTAAAGGGGGTCGAAACTTTGGTTGTTGTCGTCGATCACGATTTGGAGATTGAGACCGATATGTAGACTGTTGTCTCAGATTTTGAGAGCGGTTAGAAGTCCGAGATGTTTGAGAGTAATACGCACCTTCAATGATTGGTTGAGAGGATCGAAACGATGTCCGAAGTGCTTCCTGTGACTGGAGCATAGGTAGAAGTTCCTTGAATGTCAGGAGACGACTCTTAGATAGTATAGATTCAGCAAGAGAGGCATAGTCGGGTCCCAACCCTTTGAGAAAATAGAAAACCTTCTTCGGGTCTGATAAAGGTTCTCCGATAGCTGCAAGCGATTCAAGATGTGTACGAAAAGTGCGAGAGAAGTCAGTAATAGAGGCAGTACCTTTTCGTAGATTCTGAATTTCTTCTTGAAGCTGCAGAGAACGAGTAACACTAGGATTGGCATAAGTCTGAGCCAAGTGAGACCAGACCTCAGCTGCATTTGTAATGCCCATGATTTCAGTCATAGCTTCCGGAGTTAACGAGCTGTAAAGAATCGAGTACACAAGTCGATCCGTTTTTCTCCAAGATTCATATATAGGGTTGATAGCAAGAGACCCGTCAGTTGTCTGAATAGTTGGAGAAGGGGGAATAACCGAGCTGTCAATATAGGGCAGCAATTGTTGACTTTCCAATAGGGATAGTAATTGTGGTTTCCATAGGAGATAGTTGTCGGATGACAACTTTAGACTGATCATGGAACTGATTTGCGGGAAGGATACCATAGTGGGTGTAGGAGATGAAGAAGAACCAGTTGACATAGTCGATTCAACAGGAGTAGTCATATTGAGAAATAATAGACAAGTGATACGAACACCGATAAAAATAATACCAAATACCAAACAACAAGTACAATATGAGTACTTGAAACCAGACAAACAACCGATATTAGCGATCGGAGAAGACAACCGATATTAGAGATCGGAAAAAAAAAAACACAATACTTTATGTAAAATAGTTTACGGCTCTAATACCATGAAACAATTCAATAAATACCGTAAAACAGGATGGTTGTATACCAATCCCTTGTATTATATTTATACTATTAGGGTTTACAATTAAACGGAAACTTTACATAATAAGGGATATACAGAAAGGAAAGACTTGATATACAAGAAATGTAAGAATATCTTAAAAGATATTCCCAAGATTGTTACTTGGGTGAGACTCTAACCGAGTCCCACCGGTTCACTGTCATTAATATACTAGCTTCTCTGAGCAATAAAAGTGAAAGCTATACTAAGTCAGACAGTAAGCTAAACAGTACCTAATAGGAGATGGTAGAGGATAAAATTTAGATGAATCTGAAGTGCGGCATAAAGAGATTTAACGTTGACATGCATGAAATCATGAGTTGAAGAGCTATGAGCCAGGGACAAGAAAAAAGAAATACACTAATAATACACAAAGAAGTAGTACTAGATTAGCTTAGAGCAAGGAATAAAAATAAAATCAACAGATAAGAGAGGAAAGACACTTCCCTGAAGTCGTTGGCCATCTCCTAGATGTAGACGCTACCGAAATCGTTGGTTATTGAGCTTCGATCAGTGGTATCTGCCACCACATCCGACAAACACAAGCTAAATTTTCTAAAGACAACAAGATACATAACATAACAAGAAGTGAAAAATAGAAGAGAAATTAGAGTCCAGTGATGATCAACGATGCAGAGAAGAGACTAATACTAAAGGAAAGATAAAATGATCTACTCCCTCTGTCCCATTTTGTTTGGTTGTTATTCCTTTTATGGATGTCCCAAAATGTTTGTTAACTTTCCTTTTATAACATTCATTCAAATAATAAAATCATGGGACTTCCAAAACTACCCTTTGTTTTGAGTACCAATAAAAGGTTCTAATTGGTTCTACACTTCTACCAATGAAATATTTAATGAAATACTCTATATTAAATGAGGGTAGTTTAGAAAATTGCATCTTTTTTGTCAACAATAAATAAGGTCTTCTTAATAAGTTGGATTCCCCAAAACTACAAACAAAATGGGACGGAGGGAGTAGTTAATTTAAGCATTTATGATATCTAAGCCAGATCTAATAATAAATAAACACTAGAATAACAGGAAAGATGTAAATTAATATAGAAGTAAGAGAGGGATGATGAGATACTCCTAGAGTTCCAAGTGAGAATTTATTGCGGAGTGTTCAATATTCCAAGTTAATGTTACCTCCCCAACTAGGAAGGCAGAGTGAAGATTGAGAAAGGCCAGATTTACTCCCCTATCCCGTGGAAGAACATGTTTGCTTCTGTGCGTTTTCCGCCACCCAGAAGAAACCATGGAACCCTAAATCGGACTTGTGGATGGATTGGATGGGGGAAATGGCGATAAAAACTTAAAATTTGTTATGGTGTACTGTGGTTGTTCTCTTAGATTTCAGATTTAGTTGTGAGAGGCACTGATTTTTGATGGATTTGGTGGATTGCAAGTGATTTGGAGTTTGAGAGTTAGGGTTACGGTAGAAAAGGGAAGGAGCAAAAACACAATGACGCTGACGTCGTGTGGGAGCTTCTTTCTCCTCAAAAAACTCAAGTCCAAAAGAAAAACACCATTAAACAAGTAAAATATATCATCCAAAAAGAAAAACAAAACTACATTAAAAATAACATACAGTAAAATGAAACCTGAAACATTACAACATTAATAAGTAAAATATAACATCCAAAAAGAAAAACAAAACTACATTAAAAATAACATGCAGTAAACTGAAACCTGTAATATTGAAGAGAGATAGAGATGGAAATATGCAATATTAAAGAAAATCATTATCAAATGACCCCCTTTTCACCATATGAGAAAAGGATTATTTCCCAAATGCCCCATAGTTTATGACCAGTTTTCCGGCTAGCCCTTTAGTTATCAAAGATACCCAAATGACTTCTTTTTCACCATGTCATATGACTGTTAAAACCAGACCTTTAATTCCAAAATTTTATTTTCTTTAAATGTTTCACATCAAGTCCATTTCCATCTCTAAAAACTTTTTTCTCTCCTCTGTCTCTCTCTAAAAGGATACCCACCACATATAAGTTCAAAATCCCAAAATCTTAAGAAATCATTACCCCAAAATCAGATGAACTAGTAGCTTCTAAGATTCATTTCTAGGGAGAGAGAAAGCATGTTTTCTAGTGTGAGAAGCCCTCTCGATCACTCTCTTGTCAGTGGGAGAAATCATTTCGAGAGTACTTGAATCAAAATTCACAAGGATTGATGAAGACAATCTTAGATTCTTTAGTGAGAGAAACTTATTATGCTTGAATGAACTATTATTTTATAGCTTCAATTTCTTGTGATATCAAGAATTTTTAGGGTATTGTAATTAAGAAGAGAAGGGACAGATCCCTGATTTTCACTTAGGGGGTGCGGATTTTTATACTTACCTGATTTTTTTTTTTTTTTTGCAAACATAGTAATTAACAAAATATTTATATTCATTAATTGGATTAATACATCAACGATTACAAACGCAATTGACCTATACGAGAGTTCATATTTAAAAATGTTCGTATAACCGACTCATTGTCAATTTTACTAAAAACTTCTTTTGCAATAAAGACTACTAAACCATCATTCAACCACGGATCACTCATTTTGTTTCTTAAGCGTGTATTAACTAGCTTCATAGCTGAAAAAGCTCTTTCCGCGGAGGCAGTTTCAACCAGCAAAGTTAATGCTAAAGTGAAAAGCAAAAATACTAAATGAAAATAGAGAAGGGAGCATCACCAAGATCACTAATAATCCACCTAATAGTTTCATATGCACATGAGTAAGCAATATATTTTTGAATATTAGGAGAAACCAATTTTAAATTTTCAACACCATTATCAAATGTAACTGCATCAATTTCTGGACAACTTCGAGCACGAAGCTTTAGTAGTTTAATGAAATTACCTGGATTTTGTGAAGTTTCGGATTCATCATTTCGGCGAAATGCCAATCCTTATTCCAATATATACCGAGCAACCTCTATGGTAGCATTTAAATGGGTGCGGTATGATATTTGAGTTTGCTCGGAATGTCTGTCTAATGTCGTTTATGGCAGATGAGTTGAAGTTTATTGGAACAACCAATTTTAAATTTTCAGAAGCATTATCGAATGTAACTGCATCAATTGATGGACAATTTCGAACAAGAAGCTTTAGCAGTTTAATGAAATTGCATGGATTTTGTAAAGTTTCAGATTCATCATTTCCGCGAAACGCCAATCTTTGTTCCAATAGATACCGAGCAAGCTCTATGGTAGCATTTAAAAGGGTGAGGTATTATATATGAGTTTGCTCGGAATATCTATCTAATGCCGTTTATGGCAGATGAGTTGAAGTTTATAGGATTTAGGGTACATAAATTGAATTTTATAGGGTGTAGAATAGTCGAATTGAACTTTATAGGAATTTAAGATATATTAATTTAATAATTTCAATATATAAAAGTTAAAATACTTCAAATTGCTTTTAGTAGGACTCCAACTAAAACCTCAAGCTCCCACTCGCCCGGAACGCAACGTCCTAACTGCAAAGCCAAGCTTTAATTGATATCATCTATACACACGATTAGATATATATATATATATATATATATAGGTATAGACACATTAATATCAAAAAAATACTTAAAATGTTTGTAAGGGACTCGAACTCATGTCCACACGGCCTCAGCCACATTCCGACCCACACTTTAACAGCTAAGCCAAGGACATCTTTGTCTTATATTAATACATTAGAACATTTATATTATATACACTTATATATAAATTTTTTTACTACTACTAGTTCTTTATTTCCGGGAGGATCTAGGGGGTGCTCGCACCCCCATGGATCCGTCCCTGAAGAAGAGTGAAAATTTTTATACCTCTAATCTTATTTGGTTCACTACCTCAGATTTTAAGATGTTCAATATACCGTGTTACTAATAACTCATCATCATCATAGTCGTCACCACTGTCATCAACAACAACGTATGTTCAAATTTAAAGCTCAAATCACTCATCATCCGATTTCAAGATGTTCGATTCAAGCACTTTGTTCCTAATAACTTATCATTACTCATCGACAACAACAACTCATCAGATCTTTTTTGTGATAAAAAGCTAGGTTTATGACTTACTGATTTAAAAGATTCTTTCAGAGATTCCATTACTGGAATCTGAGATCTAGTTCTCAAAGCTGTTAAAAAATTCTAAAGAGAGAAAGTTTGTTATTTAGGATTAAATCAGACGGTTGAGATCGAAAGACATAGTTTTGGATTTTTTATGATGATACAACTTATTGGTTTGTGTGCATGGAGTTTTGCTGCACAAGTAACAAGAAAAGGCAACTTTGGAACAAAAGTTCTAATTTTAATGGCCATATGACGGTAACGACAAAAGGGGGTCTTCTAAGTATTTTTGATAAAGTATGAGCCATTCGAGAAATAACCCTAATAAAAACAAGAGTAATTTCCTCTTTAGCTCTCTATTTTATGACCAGCTTCTTTTTGACCCTCTGTTTTTCGTAGATTCAAAATTGGTCATCATTTTTCTAACTCTGTCTACATGCCGTTAGAATCAAAAAATTTCTTCCAAACATCCCTGCATGTGATAACGTGCATTCCTCCTTTTCGTGGTTGGCAAACAACTACCTTATCTCCAACTTTCTCTCGCCAACCTTTGTATGGGCCAAAATAAATCACCAGGAATGCCCCCAGAAATCCCCGATTAATGGGCTTACACGGTGACCAAACCCATGAATTAATAACTAATGGGCCTGACCCATTAAGCTTCGGGCACCCCGAAGCAACGTCAAGATACACAAGCACTTCCAACCCTAGACAACGAGGCAAGTCCTCACCTCCTCAGCGGACCACCCACCATGTATTCGTTGAGGAAACGTTACAGTCATTCAAGATGACAATATTCTGGATATACCCCTTAAGCGGTTATGCTATTTGTATTCATGGTGACAACTCATGAGTTACCACCATTAAAGACGACAACTCATCACCGGGTAGCAGTCGAACCAAGACACTATTAATAGACTGAACCGAGAACAATATAAATCATCTAATTCTGGGCAAACACATCGAGTACAGACTCAATAGTATCACCCAGCTTCTGACTAAACACCCTAGCATCCGATCATTGGTAAATAGATCGGGTATCTGGCAATCAACGAGTACACCCCACTACTTTCTATCTCATAGAGTCATGCTCTTTGATAAAGTCTCGCTCTCTCGCATCATCCCGCTTCCTACCTCTCATTCAAGTATTATCACGGTCTTATATTCATCTACAAGACCGTATGGGCCAAAATACGTCACCAGGAGTGCCCTAAGAAATTCGCGATTAAAGGGCTTCTCGGTGACCAAGCCCATGAACTAATGGCTAATGGGCCCGACCCATTTACCTTCAGGGACTCCGAAGCAACGCCAAAATAATGAAGCACTTCCAGTCCTGGAGCCTCGCCTCCTCACCGGACTGAAATATTTAAGCACTTCCAGCCTTGGGAAAAGAGGCCTGCCCTCGCCTTCTTAGCAGAACCGAGTACGGAAGCACATCCAGCCCTTAATGAAAAGGTCCGCCCTTAAATGCTCAACGGACCTCCTGTGGTATATCCGTTGGAGAGATGTTACAGTCATTCAAGATGGCCATATCCCGGATATATCCGTTAGGAGGTAACGAAATCCATATTAATGGTGACAACCCATGCGTTACCACCATTAAAGATGACAACTCATCACGGAGTAGCAGTCGATCCAAATCTCTATAAAAGGACCAAGAAGAAGATGATACCGATGATCTGGGGTTTGCCGAACATACCCATACTCCACTGATATCACTATCAAACGCTCCAATATCATTTGATTCCGGGCAAACACATCGAGTACAGACTCACTACTACCCAACTCCCCACCAATTTCACTCTCACACAGAGCGAGCATCTGAGCAACCATCGAGCCTCCTTCCTCTCACCTAAATACAATTACAATCTGACATCCGGGTGCAAGACCCTTCCAAGTACAAGACTCTTGGCGGGAGCAGGACCCTTCCAAGTGCAGGACCCCTGTCGAGTGAGGAATCCTTCCCGTACAAGGCTTTCTCAAGGGTCGACCTACGTTTCTCTCTCCTGGACGACCTGACAACCAAGTAAGGTCGACCTACGTTTCTCTCTCCTGGACGACCTGACAACCTAGTAAGGGCGACCTATCCTTCTCTCCCCTGGGCGACCGAACAACCAAGGTCGATCTGACAACCAAGGAAGGCAGGCTACTTTATCTCTCCTGGAGGACAGGCTTTCATTATCTCACCCACGTGAATATTTTCAAGGTTAGGTCCTTAAAGCTTCCCACTTATTTACGACATATACCCCTGGACAAGGCAAACCACTCCAGGGTTGCTTCATTTAAAGACATACCTCATTGGCCGTCATACTCTCTCTTGAATCAAGTCAGTCATCCATAGAGAGCGAGCTCCGGCCACTCTACCAGCCGTGCCTAGGCTACGACCATTATCCAACTAACGGCCGACACCATCCCGGTGTCTCTTAAGACCTCACGATCACGTGTGTTGTCGTCTCTTTTGTCACAAGTTAAGCCCAAAGACGTCGTCGGTGCCCGCAAAATTATTAACAGGTGGAGGTTCGACATCCGGTCAACGACCCGGTCCAGCTGACTTCTTGACCCGCGATTTCCTACCCTCACAGTTTCCGCACTCCGTCAACTTAGAGAGTGGGGGACAAATTGTATGGGCCAAAATACGTCACCAGGAGTGCCTTAAGAAATTCGCGATTTTTGGGCTTACTCGGTGACCAAGCCCATGAACTAATGGCTAATGGGCCCGACCCATTTACCTTCAGGGACCCCGAAGCAACGCTAAAATAAAGAAGCACTTCCAGTCCTGGAGGAAGAGGTCCGCCTTCGCCTCCTCACCGGACTGAAATATTTAAGCACTTCCATCCTTGGGAAAAGAGGCCTGCCCTCGCCTTCTTAGAAGAACCGAGTACGGAAGCACATCCAGCCCTTAATGAAAAGGTCCGCCCTTAAATGCTCAACGGACCTCCTGTTGTATATCCGTTGGAGAGATGTTACAGTCATTCAAGATGGCCATATCCCGGATATATCCGTTAGGAGGTTACGAAATCCATATTAATGGTGACAGCCCATGCGTTACCACCATTAAAGATGACAACTCATCACCGAGTAGCAGTCGATCCAAGACTCTATAAAAGGACCAAGAAGAAGATGATACAGATCATCTGGGGAGCGTCGAACATACCCATACTCCACTGATATCACTATCAAATGCTCCAATATCATCTGATTCCGGGCAAACACATCGAGTACAGACTCACTACTATCCAATTCCCCACCAATTTTACTCTCACACAGAGCGAGCATCTGAGCAACCATCGAGCCTCCTTCCTCCCACCTAAATACAATTACAATCTGACATCCGGGCGCAAGACCCTTCCAAGTACAAGACCCTTGTCGGGAGCAGGACCTTTCCAAGTGCAGGACCCCTATCGAGTGCGAGACCTTCCAGTACAAGGCTTTCTCAAGGGTCGACCTACGTTTTTCTCTCCTGGACGACCTGACAACCCAGTAAAGGCGACCTATCCTTTTCTCCCCTGGGCGACCGAACAACCAAGTTCGATCTGACAACCAAGGAAGGCAGGCTACTTTATCTCTCCTGGAGGTTAGGCTTTCATTATCTCACCCACGTGAATATTTTCAAGGTCAGGTCCTTAAAGCTTCCCACTTATTTACGACATATACCCCTGGACAAGGCAAACCACTCCAGGGTTACTTCATTTAAAGACAGACCTCATTGGCCGTCATACTCTCTCTCCAATCAAGTCAGTCATCCGTAGAGAGCGAGTTCCGGCCACTCTACCAGCCGTGCCTAGGCTCCGACCATTATTCAACTAATGGTCGGCACCATCCCGGTGTCCCTTAAGACCTCACGGTTACCTGTGTTGTCGTCTCTTTTGTCACAGGTTAAGCCCAAAGACGTCGTCGGTGCCCGCAAAATTATTAACAGGTGGAGGTTCGATATCCGGTCAACGACCCGGTCCAGCTGACTTCTTGACCCACGATTTCCTACCCTCACAAAGACCTCAACAAGTACTGTCCATAGAGAGTACAAGGCCTTCTCAAGTATAAGATCCTCTCAAGTACAGGACTTGATCAAGTACAGGACCTTGGGGAAGCAAACATCTATTTTCTCTCTCCTGACAACCACGTGTGATCAAGGATTTGCCTACCTTTTCAATGGTTCGACCACTTTATCAACAAGGAGTTGCTTACTTTATCTCTCCTAAAAGTCAGGCCTTTTACATATTTCCCACGTGATTGTTTAACGAGGTCAGACCCTTGAAGCTCTCCACATCACCCACGTGATTATCCACGTACAAGGTCAGTCCCTAAAGATTCCCAATTGTTTACGGTACATGCCCCCGACCAAATCAAGCATCTCTTGGGTTGCCTCATCCACAAGACAAACCTCACAACTATTATTATAGTCTCTCTCTAAATAAGTCAGTCTACCCCGTAGAGATCGAGCTGCAACCACTATACCAGCCGCGCCTAAACTCCGACCATTCTCTTCAACTGTAACATTCCAGGGATAATATCCACGTATCTATTACTTCTCTTGCAAGCTTACGGACTTGATCGTCGGAGCCTCCTTAGGCCGGCACCGTCTCGGTCTCCCAGGGATCTTATGGTCACGTGTGTTTTGTCTCTTTTCATGGGTTTAGCCCAAAGACGTCGTCGGTGTCCGCAAACAAATCTCAACGGGTAAAGGTTTGATTTGTGGTCAACGACCCGGTACTATTGACTCCTTGACCTGCAATTTCGACCCCTCACATTTTAGCGCTAGAAGAAGGGCCTCGACAACTAATTACTGAGCTTATCCCAATGGCACAAGAGATGGCCAACACTCCACTCGACGTAGCATCCCAGCTTGCAATGCTAACAGCTCAGATGCAAGAGAACACGCAATAGTTCAGAGCCTTGGAAGAGGAGAACATCCTAGTCAGAGCTGAGAATCAATTATTGCAGGAAAAATCACGGAGTTGTCCGTTGTCGTACCACCGTGAAGCAGGAAACATGTCTAACCTGCCAATCCTTCGTTCGACAACCACAGAATAGTCAACCAGGGCGGCCCCTCAAGCCGACCAGTCATTCGACCAGACCTGGATGAAAACCAACACCCAATGACGCAGATCACGGCTGCTCCTCACTCCTTTACTCTTCCTCCTTTATTTTTTTTTATTGTTCAGCGTGTGCCTCGAACCCTTGACCTCTAAGGTGCAAGATTGTACTTCTTACCACTCTAACCAAGGGTTGTTGGCAAATTCCTACTTTGTTTACCGTACCCATATTACAAACTAATGGAACCTACATCCCTACACACCCCTACTCTCCTAGAGATATTTCTAAGGAGCAGAGCTTGGCAAAAAGGCTAGCCGACCTAGAAGCCTTTCTCCCATGCATACCTGGGGTTCTGGCTCTTTTTAAGAAGAGTCTGCCCCAAAGTTATGCTGACTCACCCTTCGTAGATGCCATCACTTTAGTTAAGATGCCCAGGAAGTTAACCTTCCCAAATATGAAGATGTACGATGGTGTGTCTGACCCAACTGACCATATTGCTTCTTACAAGCAACATATGTTTATTACTGCTATACCGAGAGACCTAAGAGAGGCTTGCATGTGTAAGAGCTTTGGTTCTAGCCTCGTTTGCCCAGCCTTGCAGTGGTATACCAATCTTCCTAATAATTGTATTTCATCTTTCGCACAACTGACTGATACCTTTGTTGAGCAGTTTGCCAGTAGCTAGAAGATAGAAAAGCAGTCTATCGACTTATACTGAATACAAGAAAGAAGAGGAAAACCTCTTAGAGAATATGTGGGAAGATTCAACCAGGAAAAGGTTTCAATCCCATATTGCAACACCGAAACAACTGTGGACGCCTTCAGAAAAGGACTCCTTCATGATGGAGAGTTGTACAAAGAACTGACTAAGTACAACTGTACGACCCTTGGTGACGTATTGTCCAAAGCATGGTTGGAGATAAGGTGAGAAGAAGAAAAGACCTAACAAAACAAGGGATATTCTTATGATGGTCAAACTAGCGATCAATGATCAAGGAGACCTGATCGAAGGCCAGAATATAAAGGCAACAGAGACCCGTACCCACCAAGGCGCCCGAATCAATGGAAGAACAGGAGACCTCTGGATCCCCCATCCAGACGACCTGATGAGAAGGCCCATGTTCCTCCCAGGACGAGACTTCCAGAATACAACCTCAATGTCGAACTCAACGAGGTAGTTGATGATGCATAAAATGTCCAGACGTTGACTAACGTCTGAAGAGTCAAAGATCAGACCAGAAGTCTCTCGGAATAGCTTCTTGAGGCAGCAGGATAGCTAAAACCCCTGATGGTCCACCACACATTCCCACAACTGGGAGGTCGGCCAGAAGAAACCAGCTCTGCGCAAAACGCCCTTGGCATTATAGATCAGCCCTGGGATTCCTAAAGGAATAAGGGGGGTCTCCACAAGTTCGGCCCATATCTTACGACTGGGAAGATATCAGCGCTGCGCAACCTAATGACTTAATCCCGGACATTCCAGAAAGATCTCAGTCGGTTACACATCTCGAAGTGTTTAAGCCCGGTTGGACTCCACGTATCTAAAGGAGGAAACTTCTCTTATAGAGTCTATCACTCTGGCAAGATATCAACGAAGTATCCTTGAACTTAGGAACTTTCACTTATCAGAGATCCGGGATAGACTCGAAGAGAAACCCTAGATACGCAAAAGAGGTAACTTCTATTACGGTTTGACGGCCACCGCCTCACCACCGCCACTAAGGACAGTCGGCCTACCTTCGCCTATTAAAGGCCCCCCACATCGTCTTTCAAAGGACACGACCTCTAGAGTGAAAAACAAACTCTTTCTCTAAGACATGAGCTCTGAAGAAGAAACACATCATCTCTCCTAAACCTAAGGTCTCTTCATACCAGAAGGATCGCCCCCCAAAAACAGAGTTCTCATAACTCGCCCCCCAAAAGGATCAATCAATATTCATTCTTTTACTGTAAAGAGAACCCTGACTGTCTTGAGCGTCGGAGCGGTTTTCGAACCCTTTGCAGGTTTTCTCCCCTCGGGAACAGATGAACAGGAGCAAGGAATCAGAAGCTGGAGTAAGGAGTCAGGAGCTGGAGCAAGATGCAGGGAGAAGAGAAGCGGAGCAAAGGAGCGGAGCAGAGTAGAGGAGCAGAGCTGAACAGAGGAATCTCACCTCTCCAAACAGAATATTCCATCATAACAGAGGTTGTCATGCATCAACTCCCTTTTTCATGCTGATTTAACCGGGAGCCAATTTTCGACATCAGCATTTGGCGCTAGAAGGAGGGGATCTCTCCAGCAAATCCTCACATTCGGTAACTCGAATCCTACTCAATACATTTTCAGAACTAACTACTTCCCTGAGCTCTTCAGGCAAATATGTCTTCAGACGAGCACACTCCACATGGGACATCCCATAGATCCCGGAGCGCAGATGAGCTTGCGGCAGAACTTGAACAACTCAAGATTGTGTACCTCCGAAGGGACGAGGACGCAAAACGATTGGAGGAAAGCCTCCGCAAGGCTGAGATAGCCAGGAGGGCCGCATCACCTAATGAAAGGAAAGAAGTGCTCACGACGTTTGCGAGAAGGCTCTTCTCACCTGGAGACACATACACACCTGAGACCCTAACTCTGCAACCAGGCGACCAGATGCTTCTGGAGAGTATCTTGAGGGAACAAGTCGTGCAAAATCCAGACGAACCTTATACCCCTAAGAATGTTGGGATAGGGGAGGGGTGTGTGGACGACACCACCCTATGCGAGTTGCTCATACACCAAGTAGCGGAACTAACAAGAGAAAAAAAGAAGGACAAACTCTGGGGAAGGATAGTAATTCGGCAGCCACCTCTCTGCTGGGAAATACGGGAATCCGAAAAACCAGCAAACTTCAAGTGGCCCACGCTGGAACACTATCACGGCGTGGAAAATCCGGGAGTATTCATTAACAACTATGTTGCGAGGATGAATCTATGCACGCCCAACCGAAATATATGGGGTGTGGTATTCACGACCATTCTAATAGGCCAGCTCAGGCATGGTACCAAGCGCTAGCCCCTGGGTCAATAAAGTCTTTTGACCAACTTGCCCAAGCTTTTTGCGAAGCTTTCCGAGGAAGCACAAGTATCAAGAGAGGAACCAAAGAGCTGTTCAACGTGGTACAAGGAAAAACCGAAACGCTAGCGAGCTACTGGCAGAGATTTCGCAACCTCATGGTTCAAGCTAGAATCAAAGGTTGCTTTTGTTGCCCTACAGAGAGGTCTCAGACAGGATGACGTAATCAAATATATCTCGGGGAGAAAGCCAGGCAGCCTCGCAGATCTGATAGAGAGGTTGCAACAGTTTATCAGAACAGAGGAGAATTATTCGCGGATGAAAGAGGTGGCCAATATTCCTTACGAAAGTGAGTGCCCCCGAAAAAGAGAAAGGGAAAAAGACAGGTTACCCAGGGAACGAGAGCGAGGCAGGAGGCCCAGGGCTGACTTTGCAACATACACCCCCGTAATGAAAGGAAGGGTGGAAATCTTACAGATACTGATAGCGAAAGGAAAGGCTGAACTACTTAAACCCAATGACGACCGAGGAGAGTTCGGATCCATAGATATGACTGCGTGGTGTGCCTTTCACAGAGGCTACGGCCTCAAGACTGACGACTGTCGACACCTCAAGAATCTAATTGAGGAGATGGTAAGTAAAGGAGAACTGGATTAATACATCCATCAAGAATAACGAGCCTACGAATATCGAAACAAAAAGTCGATAAACAGAGCAGGAATCAGATCGGGATCTGAAATCAACGGGCAGGGCCCCATTTCTAGAAAAGCAAACAAAGGTTCAGAGGGGCCCGCCGAAGTAATGGGGAATATCAATACCATAGCAGGAGGACCTACCCTCGGAGGAACAACCAAAGACGAACAACACAAGATTCGGAGACAATCAGGTCGAAACAGACGGAATAACAACTCTACCAGTACTGATCGGCGAAGGAGAATCAGCAAAGGCGATAATACTAAACTTCTCAATCGTCGATAAGATGTACGCTTATAACATCATATTGGGCAGAAATTTCCTAAGGGAGTCAGGAGCAATAGTTTCCATCAACCACCTTATGATGAGGTTCCCAATTCCGGGAACAAATCTCATTGGGACGGTCAGGGGAGACCAAAGAATAGCCCGGGAATGTTATCTCGTTTCTGCCCAGGGTTGCGAGCAAAAGGAAGTGAATCCAGTCACCATTGGAGGAGACAAAGTGTTCTACGATGATCCAAAGGCAGATATGCAGAGCTGAAAAACTAAGGTCATCACTACCCCTACTATCTTTCCTTTTTTAATAAAGCCATTAGGCAAAAGAAGTAGCATTACTAGCTACATATTTTACCTTATAAAATAAAAAAAATTTAGCATGAAATGCTATAAAAGGAGGAGTCCTAATTAAACTCATCTCGCTCTGAATCGAGCAGGTAGCGAAAGCCACGACGAGGGGCCCTAAAGGCAGCCTTGGTAGGTGGGAGCAGCGACCAAAGGCCCTAATTTAAACAGTCGTGTTAAGCGAAAGCCACGATCAGGGACAGGATAGCCTCCGTAGCTACGACGACAACCGAGGGCCTTAAGGAGCAGTCCTAGTTCAACTGAACTTTGCTCGAGTAAAAACCGACCCCTCACCAAGGTCCTAAGGAGAAGTCCTAGTTACACTGATCGACTTAAGCCGGCAAAGGAGGTAGCTCCGGTAGCTACGACTGCGACCCGAGGCCTCACAAGGAGGAGTCCTAGTTAAACTCAATCTTTTACTCGAGTGAAACGTGGTCCCTGTGGATCCCCAAGGAGAAGTCCTAGATAAAACTACCGCCCCGATGAAGGTGACCGGGGGTATAAGGAGAAGTCCTTGCAAAACTATTCATGCTTAAATGAGGAAGACAACCCTGGTAGCTAAGGCCACGACCGGGGGCACGGGATGAGTCCCGATGAATAGTCGTGCTCACATCGACGTAACCAACTCTGGTAGCCCAAGCCAGGACCAGAGATCTAAGGAGAAGTCCTAGCTAAACTAGTCGAGCTCAAGCCGACGAAAAAAGCCTTGCTAGCGAAAGCCACGACCAGGGACAGGACAACCTCGATAGCTATGGCAACAACCGAGGGCCCTAAGTAGAAGTCCTAGTTAAACTAGCCAAGCTCAAGCTGGAGAAACCAGCTCTGGTAGCGAAAGCCACGACTAGAGGCCTAAGGAAAAGTCCTAGTTAAACTAGCCAAGCTCAAGCTGGCGAAACCAGCTCCGGTAGCGAAAGCCACGAACAGAGGTTTAAGGAGAAGTCCAAGTTAAACTAGCGAAGCTCAAGCTGGTGAAACCAGCTCTGGTAGAGAAAGCTACGACCAGAGGTCTAAGGAGAAGTCCTAATTAAACTAGTCAAGCTCAAGCTGGCGAAACCAGCTCTGGTATTGAAAGCCACGACCAGAGGTCTACGGAGAAATCTTAGCGAAACTTGCCGAGCTCAAGATGGTAATATAACCTCTGGCAGCAAAAGCCACGATCAGGGGTCCAAAAGCAGCCCAGGAGAAGCCAGTTATGCGAAGACGGCACTGGAATAGACAACTAGGGGCAAAGCTGAAAACTCTAACTTTATTTAAAGCTTTTCACGCAGGGCTAATTCGGGTTCTATTTTGCAGAGGGAAATAGTAAGCTTATGGCATGTTAGAATAGGTCTGAAATTATTTCTTTTGCAGGAGCAATCATTCGGAGCATGCGTAGTAAGCTTAAGAAAAATTGCATTAGTAAGTATAGGGCTAATTACATTAACTTTTTGATTACATATTTAAGAAAACAAGAAAATACAGTTTGGCGGCAAGCTCTTATTCACCACAGGAAGAAGAAGATGAAGACGGACCGCCAATATCTACCGAAGCCCTGATCATGACGGCCAGAAGGCGACCACCCCCACGGCGACGAACCAGAAAACCCACAGTAGAAAAAAGAACAGGTTCAAAAGTGCTGGTATTACCAGTCAGAGAATAAGCCAGAGGATAAAGTGGCCTGGAGGAACTGAGGGTGGAAAGGTGATTGTCATCGATAAGATCGCGCGGACGAAGGACGTCAACAAAACCCTCGCCAGACACTTCCATACAGAAGTGCTCAATGGAAAAATCATAACGATTCAGAACCATGTAGAAGGCAACCCTAACATCACTACCAGGGAGAGTTCCGCTAACCATTAAAAGAGACATGGTGAGATTTAGAAAAAATGTTCCTATCTTAAACATCTATTTATAGGGTAAAAAGGGCTATGACGATAAGGTGTGATCAACGAAGAGTCGCGGCGAGCAGTCGTGGAAACTAGCAGACCCAAACGTGGAAAATAAAGGAAGGCACAAAAGTAATGGAGAAAAAAATAATTCTTTATTAATTCATAAGAAGGAACTGTTGATGTCAAAAATTGGCTCCCGGTTAAATCAGCATGAAAAACGGAGTTGATGCATGACAACCTCCGTTATGATAGAATATTCTGTTTAGAGAGGTGAGATTCCTCTGT
Source organism: Eschscholzia californica (assembly GCF_041429995.1). NCBI lineage: Eukaryota > Viridiplantae > Streptophyta > Magnoliopsida > Ranunculales > Papaveraceae > Eschscholzia > Eschscholzia californica. The sequence goes on along the minus strand of NW_028238309.1, from coordinate 23,780,296 downwards.
TCAGCTCTGCTTCTCTGCTTTGCTCTGCTTCTCTGCTCCCTGCTTCTTGCTCCAGCTCCTGACTCCTAGCTTTAGCTCCTGATTCTTTGTTCCTGTTCCCAAAGGGGGGAAAACCTGCCAAGGGTTCGAAAATCGCTCCGACGCTCAAGACAATTAGGTTGCTCTTTGCAGTAAAAGAATGAATATTGATTGATCCTTTTGGGGGGGGCGAGTTATGAGAACTCTGAGTTTTGGGTGATCTTTTTTGGGTGAAGAGATCGTGTCCTGAGAAGGACGATGTGGGGGGCCTTTTATAGGCGATGTTAGGCCGACTATGATCAGTGGCGGTGGTGAGGTGGTTGCCGTCAAACCAATATAGAAGTTACCTCTTTTGCGTATCTAGGGTTTCTCTTCGAGTCTATCCCGGATCTTTGATAAGTTAAAGTTCCTAAGTTCAAGGATACTTCGTTGTTATCTTGCTGGAGTGATCGACTCTAAAGGAGAAGTTTCCTCCTTTAGATACGTGGAGTTCAACCGGGCTTAAACACTTCTAGATGTGTAACTGACTGAGATCTTTCTAGAAAGTCCAGGATTAAGTCATTAGGTTGCGTAGCGCGGATTTCTTCCCAGTTATGGGCGTAAGATATGGGCCGAACCTGTGGAGACCCCCCTTATTCCTTTAGAGATCTCAGGGCTGATCTATCCATGCCAATGGCGTTTTGTGCAAAGCTGGTTTCTTCTGGCCGACCTCCCTGTTGTGGGAATGTGCGGTGGACCATCAGGGGTTTTAGCTGTCCTGCTGCCTTAAGCCGAGCTGTTTCAAGAGACTTCTGGTCTGATCTTTGACTCTTCATACGTTAGTCAACGTCTGGACATTTTATGCATCATCATGAGTCCCGCCACTCCTTAGTTGAAAGTAGAGAGACTAAGGAGTAGAAGCAACTCATGTGTTTTACTTTGAAGGCCAGAAGTCGAAAGTTTTACCTGTCCCAGAGCTGTATCGTAAAGCTCTTTGGGCCTTACCTGGACCGTAGCCGTTTGGTGGAGTTCTGTCTTACTGCCGGTACTGAGGTTCATTAATTGGAGATCTTCTTTGATTGAGTGTTAGCTTTGCTGAAGCTGATTCGGCTGTGTTCTAACATGTGGCTTATTATTCCAAGGCACGTTTCGTCTTCTGCGCTAGTAATTAATTTATTCATGCGTGATTTTATGACGTCATAGATTTGATTTTCTAATCATGTGCTTCCGGCGCTGATCTTTTGGATCTTTTCACACGGCAACATGCTCTGCCCTTTGTGGACGCGTGGAACGTCGTGATTGGCGGACGAGGCATGTCTCCTTGAAATTCGCGGAAGCCTGTTTGGTAACCGCGATTCTTGAGCCGTTTGTACTTCCTAGATATTATGTCGCTGAGTGTTTTCGAGGCGCGTCTGGTCTATCGCCTATAATGCTTCTTATCTATTTCTGAGAGGTCTCTTGGTTACCCTTTCACTATAAATAGCCTGCTCTTGCCTCCCAATTCTCTACTACAGAAAAGCTTGAAAAACATCTCGGTCGTTCTTTCCTTCTGTTGTTGCTTCGTTATTTCTTCTTGTTTATTTCTCTAAGGCTTGGGATGAGGCCTCTGTTTGAGTCCCTGCCAAGCGTTTGCTTTGATGAATGTTTCTTCATAATGGTCGTGATAAAGGATGGGTTTCTTCATAATGGTCGTGATAACTTCACGTAACTTCAGTGTTGTTATGTCTGAGCTCGGATGGGGGTGAGGCTTGTCGGAACTGCCTCTCGCCTAGGTGCTCGGGGCAAAACGATGATGCCCAGAGGGCTTCTTCGTCTTTAGCTGCACCTCTGAATGGTGGTTCCTATTAGTCTTTCTGCTTTTCTTCTTTCAAGCTCCATGACGATTCTTTTACAGTCGCTCATGTTTTTTGATCTGTTTTCCTTTCCCTCGACAATTGGGGCTTTCTGTAATTTCTTCTGTAATAGACCCAAATGCCGATGGTGGTTTTGGCATCCTTTTTGTAGTTTCTTCTGTAATAGTTCCTTCTAATAAATTAATAAAGAATTACCTTTTTCCTCTTTACTTTTGTGTTTCTCTTTATTTCCCACGTTTAGGTCCGTTAGTTCCCCATGACTGTTCGCCGCGACTCTTCGTTTATCACGCCCCATTATCACGATCTTTCTGCCCTATAAATAGATATCAAGGCAAGAATGACCTTTCTAAATCTCACCATGCCTCTTCTAATGGTTAGCAGAACTCTCCCTGGTGGTGACGTTAGGGTTGCCTTCTACATGGTTCTAAACCGTGATGAACTTTTCCTTGAACGCTTCTGCATGGAAGTGGATGGCGAAGGTTTTGTTGAAGTCCTTCGTCCGCGCGATCTTATGGATGACAATCACCTTTCAACCCTCAGTTCCTCCAGGCCACTGTATCCTCTAGTTTATTCTTTGACTGGTACTACCAGCACTTCTGAACCTTCTCTTTTTTCTGCTGTGGGTTTTCTGGTTCGTCGCCGTGGGGGTGGTCGCCTTCTGGCCGTCATGATTAGGGCTTCGGTGGATATTGGCGGTCCTTCTTCATCTTATTCTTCCTCTTGTGAATGAGAGCTTTCTGCCAAACTGTATTTTCCTGTTTTCTTAAACATGTAATCAAAAAGTTGATGTAATTAGCCCTATACTTACTAATGCAATTTTTCTCAGGCTTACTACGCATGCTCCGAATGACCGCTCCTGCATAACAAAGAAAAGTCAGACCTGTTCTATCATGACCTAGGCTTACTAATTCCCTCTGCAAAATAGAACCCGAATTAGCCGTGCGTAAAAAGTTTTGAATAGTGTTAGAGTTTTTAGCTCTGCCCCTGGTTGTCTATACCAGAGCTGTCTTCGCATTGGTTTCATCAGCTTGAGCTTGGCAAGTTTCACTAGGAAATCCCCTTAAACCTCTGGTCGTTGCTTTCGCTACAAGAGCTGGTTCCGTTTGCTTGAGCACAACTAGTTTTGCTAGGACTTCTCCTTAGGCCTCTGGTCGTGGCTTTCGCTACCAGAGCTGGTTTCGTTGGCTTGAGCACAACTAGTTTTGCTAGGACTTCTCTTTAGACCTCTAGTCGTGGCTTTCGTTACCAGAGTTGGTTTCCTCAGCTTGAGCTCGGCTAGTTTCACTAGGACTTCTCCTTTCTGGTCGTGGCTTTCGCCACCAGAGCTGGTTTCGTCAGCTTGAGCTCGACTAGTTTAACTAGGACGTCTCCTTAGACCTCTGGTCGTGGCTTTCGCTACCAGAGCTGGCTTCGTCGGCTTGAGCTCGACTAGTTTAACTAGGGCTTCTGTTTAGATCTCTGGTCGTGGCTTTCGCTACCAGAGTTGGTTTCGTCGGCTTGAGCTCGACTAGTTTAACTAGGACTTCTCCTTAGATCTCTGGTCGTAGCTTGGGCTACCAGAGTTAGTTACTTCAGTGTGAGCACGACTAGTTTTAGCCGAGACTCCTCCCGTGCCCCTAGTCGTTGCTTTGGCTACCAGTGCCGTCTTCCTCATTTTAAGCATGAATAGCTTTGCAAGGACTTCTCCTTATACCCCCGGTCACCTTCATCGAGGCAGTAGTTTTATCTAGGACTTCTCCTTGGCGATCCACAAGGACCACGTTTCACTCGAGTAAAGGGTTGAGTTTAGCTAGGACTCCTCCTCAGAGGCCTCGGGTCGCAGTCGTAGCTACCGGAGCTACCTCCTTTGTCGGCTTGAGCCGAGCAGTGTAACTAGGACTTCTCCTTGGGACCTTGGTGAGGGGTCGGTTTTTACTCGAGCAAAGTTAGGTTTAACTAGGACTGCTCCTTAGGGTCCTCGGTTGTCGCCGTAGCTACGGAGGCTATCCTGTCCCTAATCGTGGCTTTCGCTTAGTAAGGCTGTTTAAATTAGGGCTCTTGGTCACTGCTCTCACCTACCAAGGCTGCCTTTAGGTCCCCTGGTCGTGGCTTTCGCTGTCTACCCGATTCAGAGCGAGATGAGTTTTAGCTAGGACTCTTCATTTGTTTGTGGCCTTATTAAAGCCATGTCGGATATGTGCCTAACGGAGTAGGGCTCAATCTGTGATCTTGTCAAAGCAAAGTCGAATCTGTTCCTGACAGGGCAGGACATAATCTGTGACCTTGTCAATGCAAGGAGGTCTGTGCCTACCGGAGTAGGGCTTAATCTGCAACGAGAATATGTTATTAAATTCACAAAGTGAGTTTGATATGTATGTGTACCTTAGTTGCCCTTTTTGGGTTCTTTCGCTGAGACTCTCTTCAAGTATTCAATATTTTTTGATTGAGGTAAGATGTGCCCTCCAACTGAGACTTTCAGTTTCTTCTTCGAGTTCGCCGGGTTGAACTACTTCATCCTTTGAATCTGCCATAGACAGTTTTAAAGCAGTCATCTAGACTTTCGAGAGTTGTTAATTTATCATTAGCAAACAACAAGAAGATCATTGTATAGCTTTGAACATAGCAGCGCAATATCATGTGTTATGTGTATTACTCAGTTCATGTCGTTGACGTGTTTACTTGTTTCATATCATGCAAAGTTAACATGTAAAATATTCAGATATACTTTTCAGTTCATGCAATAACTGCATGGTTTGTATTATAGATAGATACTCAGTCGTCTTAGAGTTATATGTAGATACTCAATTGTTTCAGAGTAAATCTAATATATTCCAAGTATATTTCAAACATAGAGCGTGTATGTTCATGTGATATCCAGGAATTGTGTCTTTCATGTTTTGAGTATAAGTACTCTTTTAAGCTTTTCAGCAGGTTATCTACTAACAATATAACATGTAGCATGCTTAGTTTGTATTAGCAGTCAGTTATCTATTCATGCTCATGGTTTATAGCAGTTCAGGTTTTTCTTCCAAGCATTTCATCTATGTGTTCATATGCATAGGTTTGTTCCTACTTGTCAATGTTTTCAATGCAGCAGCATATATATGCATATATACCCCCCTAGTTTAATTTTTAGTGAGAATAATGAACTAATTATCAAACTAGAGAAGTATAACCAATATGAGTAAAAGTTACTCCCTGTTTTCATGTCCTTGCTCCGTCACTTCTGACATGAGACCTTTGTCTGAAGGGTTTCGTTATGATTGAAGAGTTCAACCTTGACTTTGTCGAAGTTACTCTGCTTTCCTGTTAGAGTGTCCTGCATATTCTTTCTTAACAGAATCCTGATCCTGTGCTCCCGTTAAGGGAAACTAAAGAGAATTTCATGTTTATATTCAATACGATTATTCGGTCATGAGAGTTGTTTCTCTAATCCAAGCTTATAAGTTTTCAGCCGAGCCAGACGTTGTGTCGGCTTTCACCGGTTGACGACTTTATAATAGAATAATTAAAGCATTTATACTTATTAAAGTATGTACTAAGATATTAAAGTCAAGGCGCATGCTTGATTTAGCGTTTTGGTCACTAGGTCAATCGAATGATAGAGTTTCGACAATTATTGGGTTTTGAGAGATCAATCTCTTTCAGGCATTCTTCCGAACATCTGTCAAGTTGTTTTCACATTATCCGTGCCTCGGTTTCCTTAATTATAGGAAACTAAAAGGTGTTTACCGAGTCCAGAGACTCGGTTGTCTAAGAAAGGCTATGAACCAACTATTAAAGCCATTATTATGATAAGGGAGAAGAGACTTCCCTTATTGTAGTTGCTGCGTTGGCCATCTTTGGCCGAGGTTGACGAGATTGGTTGTTCCGCTTCTTTTTCTTTTCTTTCTCCCGTAGTAAATTGGGCAGGTTTTGTCCTTCTCCGACTTGTTTGCTCCGAAACATAGTTACAGGTAACAGAAAAATCAGAGTTAATGGTGAACACATCATAATCCAATAGCCAACATGTCGGAATCATTAGGAGACCATAAGAAATAACACAAGGAAAGCAAGATAACTATGTTAGGAGTGAGAGCAAGAAAACTTCCCCTGTTAGCGTTGTTGGTTCGGCTGGTTATTCCGCTTCAAATTCCGGTCTATTGCAGGTTTTCCCTCATTGTCGCTCCGGAGCATATTTATATGTAACAAGCAAAGAGTTAGTGGTGAACATATCAGAGTGTGATAATCGACCCATTATGCAATTCAGAACTTGACTGATAATTTGAATTTAAAAGCAGGCCAGTTATAAGTGAACCCAAATTTCACTTGATCTCGTAACATAACAATATAGTCATAATGAGAGTGTGAGAAAACTTCCCTTCTTGTCTGAGTATTTTCTTTCTTCGGAGAAACAGTTGTTTTACTCAAATGACTTACATAAGTTGTTTTCCTTGTTTTGTGATCCCAAGTCTCACGCTCACCTTGTTTTGTGGAACCAAGCCCCTCCATGATAATGTAAGTAAAAATAGCAATAAAGAAAAGGGTACTTACACCTATAGTTCTGCCATAATTGTCTCCGCCACTACCATCTTTAGCTGTCGCCTTGAAACATTGAGAGTCTGGGACAGAGTGTTTATTCTTTATCTTCTTCAATGATAATAGAAGACTCTTCTAGGATCGACTGAGTACAGAGGGATGATGGAAGTTGTTAACAAATAACTATAACCAAATAGGTGGTTTTTTGGGGAAAAACTAGGTTTTTCTTCTAAGATTTGTAGACCGAGAAAGCTTCAACCTACTCGTCTTGAGCTTCTTCTCTCTCTAATCAACTAGGGTTTGAGACAAAACTGTTGTGCGGTTATAGAGAGGGAAAGGGACTTAGATTTTAGAACATGAAACCAGAGGTTATGTCTTTCTTTTTTATTTTAGAGGTAAGAGATATGGATGAGGACGAAGTCAAGGTTGCTTCTGCTGGTAATGAATTTCTTCATGAAATCGAATTAGGGTATTCGAGACGTCGAATCGTTTGAAATTTTTTGCTGGAGAGATCCCCTCCTTCTAGCGCCAAATGCTGATGTCGAAAATTGGCTCCCGGTTAAATCAGCATGAAAAAGGGAGTAGATGCATGACAACCTCCGTTATGATAGAATATTCTGTTTAGAGAGGTGAGATTCCTCTGTTCAGCTCTGCTTCTCTGCTCTGCTCCCTGCTTCTTGCTCCAACTCCTGACTCCTAGCTCCAGCTCTTGATCCTTTGCTCATGTTCGTCTGTTCCCAAAAGGGGGGAAAACCTGCAAAGGGTTCGAAAACTGCTCTGACGCTCAAGACAGTCAGGTTGCTTGTTGCAGTAAAAGAATGAATATTGATTGATCCTTTTGGGGGGCGAGTTATGAGAACTCTGACTTTTGGGTGAAGAGATCGTGTCATGAGAAGGACGATGTGGGGGGCCTTTTATAGGCGATGTTAGGCCGACTATGATCAGTGGCGGTGGTGAGGCGGTTGCAGTCAAACCAATATAGAAGTTACCTCATTTGCGTATCTAGGGTTTCTCTTCGAGTCTATCCCGGATCTCTGATAAGTGAAAGTTCCTAAGTTTCCTCCTTTAGATACGTGGAGTTCAACCGGGCTTAAACACTTCTAGATGTGTAACCGACTGAGATCTTTCTGGAAAGTCCGGGATTAAGTCATTAGGCTGCGCAGTGCTGATATCTTTCCAGTTCTGGGTGTAAGATACGGGTCGAACCTGTAGAGACCCCCCTTATTCCTCTAGAGATCCCAGGGCTGATCTATTCATGCCAAATGCGTTTTGTGCAAAGCTGGTTTCTTCTGGCCGACCTCCCTGTCGTTGGAATGTGTGGTGGACCATCAGGGGTTTTAGCTGTCCTGCTGCCTTAAGCCGAGCTGTTCCAAGAGACTTCTGGTCTGATCTTTGACTCTTCAGACGTTAATCAACGTCTGAGCTCGGATGGGGGTGAGGCCTGTCGGAACTGCCTCTCGCCTAGGTGCTCGGGGTAGGACGATGATGCCCAGAGGGCTTCTTCGTCTTTAGTTGCACCTCTGAATGGTGGTTCCTATCAGTCTTTCCGCTTTTCTTCTTTCAAGCTCCATGACGATTCTTTTACAGTCGCTCATGTTTTTTTATCTGTTTTCCTTTCCCTCGACAATTGGGGCTTTCTGTAATTTCTTCTGTAATAGACCCAAATGTCGATGGTGGTTTTGGCATCCTTTTTGTAGTTTCTTCTATAATAGTTCCTTCTTATGAATTAATAAAGAATTACCTTTTTCCTCTTTACTTTTGTGCTTCTCTTTATTTCCCACGTTTAGGTCCATTAGTTCCCCATGACTGTTCGCCGCGACTCTTCGTTTATCACGCCCCATTATCACGATCTTTCTGCCCTATAAATTGATGTCAAGGCAAAAATGACCTTTCAAAATCTCACCATGCCTCTTCTAATGGTTAGCAGAACTCTCCCTGGTGGTGACGTTAGGGTTGCTTTCTAAATGGTTCTAAACCGTGATGAACTTTTCCTTGAACGCTTCTGCATGGAAGTGGATGGCGAAGGTTTTGTTGAAGTCCTTCGTCCCCGCGATCTTATGGATGACAATCACCTTTCACCCCTCAGTTCCTCCAGGCCACTGTATCCTCTAGTTTATTCTTTGACTGGTACTACCTGCACTTCTGAACCTGCTCTTTTTTCCGCTGTGGGTTTTCTGGTTCGTCGCCGTGGGGGTGGTCGCCTTCTGGCCGTCATGATTAGGGCTTCGGTGGATATTTGCGGTCCGTCTTCATCTTCTTCTTCCTCTTGTGAATGAGAGCTTTCTGCCAAACTGTATTTTCCTGTTTTCTTAAACATGTAAATAAAAAGTTGATGTAATTAGCCCTATACTTACTAATGCAATTTTTCTCAGGCTTACTACGCATGCTCCGAATGACCGCTCCTGCATAACAAAGAAAAGTCCGACCTGTTCTATCATGACCTAGGCTTACTAATGCCCTCTGCAAAATAGAACCCGAATTAGCCCTACGTAAAAAGTTTTGAATAGTGTTAGAGTTTTTAGCTCTTGCCCTGGTTGTCTATACCAGAGCTGTCTTCGCATTAGTTTCATCAGCTTGAGCTTGACAAGTTTCACTAGGAAATCTCCTTAAACCTCTGGTCGTTGCTTTCGCTACAAGAGCTGGTTTCGTTGGCTTGAGCACAACTAGTTTTGCTAGGACTTCTCCTTAGGCCTCTGGTCGTGGCTTTCGCTACCAGAGCTGGTTTCGTTGGCTTGAGTACAACTAGTTTTGCTAGGACTTCTCCTTAGACCTCTAGTCGTGGCTTTCGCTACCAGAGTTGGTTTCGTCAGCTTGAGCTCGGCTAGTTTCACTAGGACTTCTCCTTTCTGGTCGTGGCTTTCGCTACCAGATCTGGTTTCGTTGGCTTGAGCTCGACTAGTTTAACTAAGACTTCTCCTTAGACCTCTGGTCGTGGCTTTCGCTACCAGAGCTGGCTTCGTCGGCTTGAGCTCGACTAGTTTAACTAGGGCTTCTGTTTAGATCTCTGGTCGTGGCTTTCGCTACCAGAGCTGGTTTCGTCGGCTTGAGCTCGACTAGTTTAACTAGGACTTCTCCTTAGATCTCTGGTCGTAGCTTGGGCTACCAGAGTTGGTTACTTCGGCGTGAGCACGACTAGTTTTCGCCGAGACTCCTCCCGTGCCCCTAGTCGTTGCTTTGGCTACCAGGGTCGTCTTCCTCATTTTAAGCATGAATAGCTTTGCAAGGACTTCTCCTTATACCCCCGGTCACCTTCATCGAGGCAGTAGTTTTATCTAGGACTTCTCCTTGGGGATCCACAAGGAGTAGTTTTATCTAGGACTTCTCCTTATACCCCCGTTTCATTCGAGTAAAGGGTTGAGTTTAACTAGGACTCCTCGGAGGAGGCCTCGGGTCGCAGCCGTAGCTACCGGAGCTACCTCCTTTGCCGGCTTCAGCCGATCAGTATAACTAGGACTTCTCCTTGGGACCTTGGTGAGGGGTCGATTTTTACTCGAGCAAAGTTCAGTTTAACTAGGACTTCTCCTTAGGGCCCTCGGTTGTCGCCGTAGTAAGGTTGTTTAAATTAGGGCCCTTGGTCACTGCTCTCACCTACCAAGGCTGCCTTTAGGTCCCCTGGTCGTGGCTTTCGCTGTCAGGGCTACCTGCTCGATTCAGAGCGAGATGAGTTTTAGCTAGGACTCCTCCTTTGTTTGTGGCCTTATTAAAGCCATGTCGGATATGTGCCTAACGGAGTAGGGCTTAATCTGTGACCTTGTCAAAACAAAGTCGAATATTCCTGACAGGGCAGGACATAATCTGTGACCTTGTCAATGCAAGGAGGTCTGTGCCTACCGGAGTAGGGCTTAATCTGCAATGAGAATATGTTATTAAATTCACAAAGTGAGTTTGATAGGTATGTGTACCTTAGCTGCCCTCTTTGGGTTCTTTCGCTGAGACTCTCTTCAAGTATTTAATATTCTATGATTGAGGTAAGATGTGCCCTCCAACTGAGACTTTCAGTTTCTTCTTCGAGTTCGCCGGGTTGAACTACTTCATCCTTTGAATCTGCCATAGACAGTTTCAAAGCAGTCATCTAGACTTTCGAGAGTTGTTAATTTATCATTAGCTAACAACAAGAAGATCATTGTATAGCTTTGAACATAGCAGCGCAAAATCATGTGTTATGTGTATTATTCAGTTCATGCCGTTGACGTGTTTACTTGTTTCATATCATGCAAAGTTAACATGGATAATATTCAGATATACTTTTCAGTTCATGCAATAACAGCATGGTTTGTATGATAGATAGATACTCAGTCGTCTTAGAGTTATATGTAGATACTCAATTGTTTCAGAGTAAATCTAATATATTCCAAGTCTATTTCAAACATAGAGCGTGTATGTTCATGTGATATCAAGGAATTGTGTCTTCCATGTTTTGAGTATAAGTACTCTTTTAAGCTTTTCAGCAGGCATTCTACTAACAATATAACATGCTTCTTGATATTTATCCTCCGAGGAATTATTAAAGCATGTGAAGTAATCTTTTTTTTTGTTTTAGGGGTATGAGAACTGGACTTGCTATAGAGAGTCATTACCTTGTTTTGTGAGTTGAGGATTTTTTTCTCTCTCTTTTATTGTTCCATCCATAGAAGTCGTCCTTACTGTTTATTTAGGGAAGGTGTTAGTTATGAAAATACAGAAATGGTGAATCTACTTAATTCTTTAACTGGAAACTACAATACTCAAGTATTCTCATGTGTCTTAGGGTTGTTCTTTTTATAGAGTGGGTTCTTTTGTTTTCCCGAAAATACCTAATTTGATCTAACTTTCTTCTTTCAGTTTCTTTTCTTTCTTCTCCTAGGTGATCTTGAACTGGAAGACAATTTACCTTGGTTCTTTTCAGGGTCCTGTGACGAGAAAGTCCTATGCTGCCATGTTAATGTTAGGGAGGCATTCAATTGCTAAGTTCTCGTTTGAGTTTATTTGTCTGCTAGGATAATGGGTCTCAACTTTGTCAAGTTAACTGTGTGAAGGAGGTTTTCTGAACACGCTTCTTTCATTTTGTGTCCTTTTTAGAGAAATAATTAATGCTTGCCAGATTTTGTGAAATTTGAGAAATAATTGAGAAATTTGCTTTACATCTTTTCAGTCCCTAACATGTTGCCTGGACTTGTTTTTTAATAGTTGGTATTTTATGGTATATCAGGTTTATGCAGAAACGTTAATGTGTTTTCTTCGAGAGGGGAACCTGTCCAAAGTTTCAACTCGATGAAGGGGTTTTGTGCCAAGTTCCATGTGGGTATAAAATATTCGTTCTTGTGGTTTAGGTTTCTTTTGTTTACATTTTTTGGACTTTGTTCGTCTTGTCGATTCTTTTATAGGGCTTTGATACATGTGGAGGACTCTTGGTTACTTGAAGGGGGTTTTCTATTTCAAGCTGATCCTTCATACTCTAGGGAGTCAATTCCAGCACTCATCTTGATCCTTCATATTTTTTTGGGGTAGAAATTGCTCCGAGAAATGACTCAGCCCATCAGGAGGGAGTTTTCTATATGGCTTTCTATATTAAGTTGGGTGTGGAAATTTGTTAATTCGTCTTTGTTTATGCTTATTCAAGTTGAAGGTACAAAATTTTCACTTCATTTTGGGATTTGCATTACAGTGGTTGCTGCTGTCCATACTAACCTTAAACTAGAAAGTTTGTATGATTCTGGAGTGTAATCATGTGGAAGATATCTTTATGTGGGAAATTGTGGAAATGTATTCGAGGCTTCCAGCACACTACACAATGCCTCTTAATTGTTTTAAGGGGGTTTTCTGAAAGTTTAGTTTACTCTGTCCACTTCTTTTCCTATTCATATTAAAAATTCTTTCACCTTATCTTAGAATATGCACTGTTGGGTATGGAAGAACTCACCTGATGGAAAGAGCAGCGTTCATATTTCTTATTATACACCATCTTTCTGAGTCCCGTTAGCTTGTTCCATTGATTTTTTTTTTTTGGTGGCGTGAAGACCATCTTTCTAGATCTCATTTTTCAACTGGCGGATTAGGTTTTCACGGGGTCTTGCTTTCTTTTTGAAGGGGGGTTTCTTCAAGAAATGTTAGTGCGGTGCCTGGTATCCAGCAGTCATTTTGATCCTCCGTTTTCTAGGACTAAATATTGTTCTGGAAAATGACCCAGTCTCTGTGGGGAGTTCTCTATATTAAGTTGTTTTTTTGGAAATTTGTTACTTCTTCTTTGTTTATTCCCATTCAAGGTGAGTTTACATAATTTTCATTGTATTTTTAGGGAATTGTGTTAAGGGGGATGTTGCTGGTCATACAATCACCTTACGCTAGAAGAAAACTTTTGGAGTTCCCTTTGCATCCTATATATGGGTTCTGCTCAAACTCGTTAAGTTTTTGTTCTCCTTTCTATGAGAGTTGTAAATTTCCAGTAGATTTTAGTTTGGGACTCGAAATGTTGTAACTTCAATTTTTTTTCTTTTGTGCTGCATATCTATTCTCGGTATGAAGCGTACAGTTTCCTTCTACTTTCAGGGCACAGAACCAGGACAAGCACAATTGGACATCTCTTCTCGATTCGTTGTGTGTATATGTCCTGTCTTTTGTGGTAAGTTAAGTTATTGGTTCCGAAAGATAAGGCTAGATGACTTTCTGAAGTTATTGTCTCTATTGCAAAGTTATATGCTGTCTAGTGGACCAGTTTTAGTGGGTTTCTGATGTGATGAGTATTTGCAGGGAATGCACAAATTGTTTGTCAGATGAATTTGTTGCTGAATCAGATTTCTCAGGTATAGTACCTTTTGAAATTCCTTAAACCACTGAAGGGTTTATGTTCTTCCTTTTGTATTCAATGAAATGTTATCATGGGGGATAGTATCCTTCTATTGAAATATTGTGTAACACCACTGTGTAATTGATGACAAGTTATTAATAATATATATTTCAAGCACAAGTGAATATTTGAAGATGTCCTTCATTTGATTGTTGTTTTCTCCTTTTGGCTAACATAATCATCTCAAAGTTCTATGATGTTGTATAGGGAAGGATTTGTTTAGTTCTTTCTTAATACTGAAATATGCAATGTAAAAAAGTTTGATGTTCTAGGAAGGCGTCTTTGTGAGGCAGATTGGGCTTTCTTCTCTTACTAAAAGGGGGTTGTCTAGTTCAGATTTTTTTTTCCTTTAGTTTCTTTACTTCGCTCAAGCTGATCGATTTAAATGAAAAATTGGTAATTTCTGTGCCATTTTTTTTCCTCAGGGAGGATGTTTGATACGGACTAGAAGTAGCTATTCCTGTATTATCATGGGGAAGGCGGTCGCATTTGATAAATCTACTTCCATTATTTTTTTTGTGGTCTTTTTGGTAGTTTTATGTATTTATTCTGCTTTGTTGTTTGGCAGGAGGACTGGAATCAACTACGAGGAGTCTTTCTTAACTGGCTTTCTTACCCTTGTTAGAGGAATAATTGAAGCGTGCAATATTTATTTCCTTCTCCTTTAAACTAGACTTGTCCTAGCCTAGGAAGATACAATTTGATTTTCTCGCGAGGGGTTTTTCTTATTTTACATAGATTACCTAAACTCATCTCTACAGAAGGTTTATCCTTTTCTGCGAGGGTTTACCTATCTTTATCGATAAAATTTAATCTATTTAAGACTTTTCAATTGTATGCAAGTATCCATGGATAGTTTGTTCGTGGAAAAGAGTACTACTAAATTTAATCTATTTAATACTTTTCAACTGTATATCTTTTCATTACCTAACATATGCAGTCTTCTTTTGTGTTATTTCCTTGTTTTGAGGATGAGAGGTGTCCAAGGGAAATGGTTTATTAGGGAGGCTTTTCTGTCTCGAGTTGCTTTCAAGTTCGCTTCTAAGGTTCTCTCCGAAGGAGTGTTCTATTTTCTTCACTTGCTTATTTGATTTTTATCCTTGTTAAAGGAATAATAACTGAAGTGTGGAAATTTCATTTGATATTCCTAGGGTTCTTCAAAATGGACTTACTCGAAGGAGTTGTGACTTGGCTTGTCGTCTAGGGGTATGGTTTCCTATTTAACATAGATTCCACTATTTCGTTGGTTTTATCTTTTGTATGAAGGTTTACCTATCTAATACAGGAACGTTCTATATATGTCACACTTCTCAGGAATATACGAAATCCATACATTGACTGACTGATTATTTGGGTATCTTGAGTGTCATATGTGTTTTGGTTTTCTTTTTATTTCATAAGATATGCCTTCGTTTGTGTTATTGGTTGGTATCGAGGATGACAGGTGTCAGTGGAGACATTTTCTTTGGAGGGAGTTTCATTTGGAATTGCCTTTGAACTTAAGTCCTTTTCAATTACTTATGAGTTGTCCATCTTGTAAGGGGGTTTCTTGTCAACTGACTTGCTAATTTTTTGATTTTTATTTTTGTTAGAGGAACCATAATTTTAAAGCATGCAAAACCTCATTTCATTTGCTCATGGGTATTTGAATTGGACGTACTCCAAGGAGATTTCATTTGGTTGTTAACCAGACTAGGTTACCTATTTCAAATAGATTTCATACTTCATCTTTGCTTTTATCATTCTGGATGAGGTTTCGCCTCTTCAGGTAAGTAATATAAAATTATTTTTTATTAATACCCAGAGTTAAACTTACTTTATACTTTCAGGTGTACCTAACACCCACAGACCAACTATTCGTGTTTTTCTCGTGTCCTCAGGGAACAATGCATTATGAAATATCCTTCACAACTTAACTTTCTAACAAGTCATGTTTTAAGAATTTGCTTTATCTTTTCATTCCCTTAATAAGTGAGGCCCTCTTTCGAGTTATTTGTCGTTTTCGAGGATGAATGGTGTTTACGGAGACGTTTATTTGTGTTGTTGACAGCTATTGTCATGTCAAGTTCCATCTGGGCTATAAAATATTGTCTGTTTCAATAATAACTAATGAGTTGTTTATCTTGAAAAGCGGGTTTCTTCCTTTTAACGCACTTCTTCAATTATTTTTTCTTCGAGGAATTGTTGAAGCATGCAAAGTTCATTTTTTTTTTCAGGGATGTGAGAATTGGACTTGATCTAGGGAGTCATTACGTTGTTTTGGGAATCGAGGGTTGTTTCCTATCCTCAATTGTCCCATAAAAGTATTCTACATTACTGTTGATTTAGGGAGAGTGTTAGTTATGCAAATAAAGATATGGTGAATCTGTTTCATCCTTTTTTAGGAACCCGTAACACATAAAACTATTCTCTTGTGTGCTACTGGTATTTTTTCAGAGGGTGAGGTTCTTTTGTTTGCTCGAGAATTCCTTATCTTGAATCGGAAGACATAATGTGTTTTAGTTCTTCTCAGGGGTCTTGTGACGGCAAAGTCCTAATCTGGGATCTTCAATGACTCCCCCAGGGACCTGGTGGTGGAGGTAGAAGATGTATTGGGGCTCCTATTCCATTGGAGCAGAAATTTAGGATGGGCACATAGTTTATCATATTATGATTTCATTTCTAATTGGGAGGACATAATGAAGTAACAATTTCGTTATTGATCCTCCCCTGTTGTATTCTTTTCCCTGATATTAATTCAAATTTTTCAAAAAAAAAGTCCTATTTTGCCATGCTAATGTTGGGGAGGCATTGGGTAACAAAGCATTCAGTTGCCAAGTTCTCGTTTGAGTTCATTTGTTTCCCCGGGGATGGTGGTAACTTTCATTTTTGTCCTTGTTAGAGAAGTAATTAACGCTTCCCGTTTGATGTTTACTTGAGATTTTTCACTTTTACAAACTCCAACTGAACAAGATCTACTTTGCTTTAAACTTCAAAGGCGGTTTTCTTGATTTATGTTATATAATTCTTCTTTCATGGGAGTTATAATTCCTAAATCCTAATTACTCATCCAAATACTTTTCGGTAATCTTTCATATTTCAAAATTTGATTCCCTTCTTCCCTCATGCCCTTCAGGAGAACTAAATTTCTTTTCTTCTTTAACATTTCTAGCTTGCATAAATAGAGAAATTTGCTTTGTTTTTAATTGTTGATGCTTTATGGCATATCAGGTTTATGCAGAGAAGTTAATGGGTCCTCTTCGGAGAGGTATCTGTCTCAAGTTTCAATTCGATGAAGGGGGTTTTCTGCGTAAGTTCCATTAGTAAAAAACAATTCAATGTTGTAGTTTAGGTTTCTTTTCTTTACATGTTTTGGACTTTGTTTATCGTGGTCGGTTGTTTTATAGGGCTTTGATACATGCGGAGAAGTCTTGGGTCTTTGAAGGGGGTTTCTTATTTCAAGTTATCTATTTATAGGGGTGTTTGTTTTCAGTGTAGGTCTTTATGTGGTTTCTTATTTGAAGTTTTCTATTTATAGGGGTGTTTGTTTTCAGTGTAGGTCTTTATGTGGTTCAAAATTCTAATGTTGACCAATTGGTATTATACGGACAGCTTTGCGGACTGTTGGTTTACGTGGTAGATATCTTTATATGGGAAATGTGTTCCACGCCTCTAGCACACAACAATGCCTCAATTGTTTGATCTAACTTTCTTCTAACATATTTCCTTGAGAAATTTGTAGCTAGCATAAATTGAGAAATTTGCTTTACATCTTTTTTCGAACATGTTGCCTTGACCCGTTTCTAATTGTTGTAGTTTTATGGCAAATCATGTTTATGCAGAGAACTGCTGTGTCTTTTTCGAAAGGGGAATCTGTCTCAAGTTTCAATTCGATGAAGGGGGTCTTTTGCCCAGGGTTTATTTGAATATAAAACATTCGTTGTTGTAATTTAGGTTCTTTTGTTTACATGTTTTGGACTTTGTTCATCTTGGTTGGTCGTTTAATAGGGCTTTGATACATGTGTAGGTGTCTTGGTTCTTGAAGGGCGTTTTCTATTTCAAGCTGATCCTTCATACTCTAGGGAGTGATTTCCAGCACTCATCTTGATCCTTCATATATTAGGAGTAGAATTAGAAATTGCTCCGAAAAATGACCCAGCCTAGAAGGAGGGAGTTTTCTATATTAAGTTTGTTGTGGAAATTTGTTAATTTGTCTTCGTTTATGCTTATTCAAGTTGAATGTACAAAATATTCACTTCATTTTGGGGTTTGCATTACAGTGGTTGCTGCTGCCCATATTAACGTTACGGTAGAAAGAGAAACATTTGGATTTCCTATTGCCTCCTATTTATGGGTTCTGCTCAATCTCGCCGAGTTATGTTCTCAATGCATAGAGGGTTTGCACATTTCTGGTAGATTTTAGTCTTAGATTTGAAACCTTATAACTAGAATTTTTATCTTTTGTGCCACATATGTATTTTCAGCATGATGCATACAGTTTTTTTCTACTTTCAGTGCACACAGTTTGGACAGCCACAACTATATTTGCCTCATGTCCTGTAATTGTGTATGTTGAGTTATGTTATTGGTTGGGGAAGATAAGGCTCGATGGTTTTCTTAAGTTTTTGTCTCCGTTTTGAAGTTATATGTTGCCTAGTGGACCAGTTTTAGTGGATATCTGATGTGATGAGTATTTGGTAGCTTGCTTCCGTTTTTAGCGGGATAATAACTTGTGTCAGGTTCTTTAACCTTGTTTCCTTCTACTTAAGTCCATATCAGGTTTGGAACTTCATCATGATCTAGTCTTTTTGTTGCTGTTAATTAGATACTGTCGTACCCTCGGGTTTTTCACTGTTAGTATGGAATTTGTTGACAAATTGTATATAGCTGCTTGCATAACTTCAGAACATCGCCTTTGTTGTGGAATGTTCGGATGGTCTATCGTTTTGCTTAGATATCTTTAAAATGCTATGGAATACCACATTGTGATTAATAATCGCTGATATGGTTGCCTTCATTTAGGTGTCCATCCAAAATCTACCAACATCTGTAACAAATATGTTTCAATCAAGTTGAGAATGGGGTTGAATTGGTTGTTTTTTTAATAAGTAGGAAGCGTTTGGTAAATCCCAACATGAAGGGACTTTTGCTTATGAGATGTAAAGGTTTTAGTTCCTTTTCGAGCTTACTCATTGATTTGCTTGAGGGCGTTTTTTGAATTAAAGTATTAATTTTCGTGTACATTATCCTTTTTCCTCGAGATCTTTGTGATGAAATAGTCATTCCCGTTCATTTTTAATTCTGTGCGTGCGGTGGCTATTAAAGCTCCCTGCACTCTCTTTATAAGTGTTTCTTTCACATTATTGTTTGGTAGGAGTGAAATGAAACGTGAGTTAGTTGTGCTATAATCGAAGGGTCGTTCTTAACTTGCTTCTTTGTTTGTTGTTCTTTTTAGGTCAATAATAATTGAAGCATGCCGAAATTTATTTGATTTTCCAAGGGATCTTTGAATTGGCCTTACTCCACAAAGATATGATTAGGTTCCCTCCAGGTGCTTTTCCTACTTCCATGGATTATATAAATTTTTTCTTTACCGTTGGATTGTCTTTCTCTATGATGGTCTACCTATCTGTATCGTTAACATTTGATCTTTTTAATACCTACAAGGAGCATTTGTTTTCGAAGGACTAGTTGATCATGTTCTCCTCATGCCCCTCAGGTAAGTTGTGCCATTAATATCTCTTTTTCTCTGTAGCACCAAAATGTATGCTACGCCTTTTCGTTCTCAACAAGCTAACAAGTATGGTCATCTTTTGTCTTTCTTAGTAGTATCAAGGAGGGCTAGGCTTTTAGTTTCTGGCTAGAACTGAAGAGTTCGCCTCTAAAGTCTGTTTGTGTCCTTTTTCTTGCTTCTCTGGTTTTATCCTTGCAACTTCCAAGAGTAACAGTGCAAAATTCATTTGGTTTTCATAGGCATCTTTGACATAAATGTATATTCCACTACATTTAGATAATAGAGATTTTACATTTTACACTTATAATTTTGACGAACTTCAATGAGAGGCGATCTGGCCTAAGTTGTGACGTTTAAAAAGATTCCTTATGTAAGGGATTTAATTCATAATTACATATCAAAATACAAAAACATTGCAGCATACATCGGCGCCTAACCAAACCACCTTTTTTGGGGCCAGACTCGGAGTGGCACCTTGGGTAACTATCTCCATTCCCAGAAAAGTTACCCTTAACTATCTCCATTGTCGAAAAGACATCCTTCAAGTAGGTAACTGATATGAAATCGAACAGAGACTTCATCTCGGAACTCTGGTAAAAACAAGGGATAAGGAAAAAAAATGGAAAATAGCGTGAAAGGAAGAATACTTTTGATCAACTTTTGGTGATGAGGAATTAAAGAACTAAAGTAGGCTATTTATACTGGAAAGGAATAGCCAAGAGACTTCTTGAAAACAGATAAAGGGTCATTAAGGCGAAGGCCAAACACATCTCGGAAACGCTCAAACGAATAATGACCAAGGGATACACATAGCTCAAGATCGATCAGGGATATTAGTGGGTTTCGAGGAGACGCGTCAACTCTCCCACTAACAAGGCACCACGTGTCCACGCATGTTGAAATAATTGTCGTGTACAACAACCAAAAAGATCAGCGCCGAAAACGCGTGATCAGAAGATCAAATACGTTACGTCACAGAATCACGCATGGAAAGGAAATTAATTACTTGAGCAGAAGTCGAAATGTGTCTCGGGAAAACAAACCATGCGTCCAAGGAAAACACAACTTGAATCAGTTCTGGCGAATACAACCAAAGAGAAAAGAGGGTTTATCATCAACAGTCTCTACTAGCTCGGTACAAATCCGATAAGGAATATGCAGCTCTAGAAAACCAAAAGAAAGACCAGGCTTCACGAAACAGCTCTGGTCCAGGTAAAATCCTTGACTTCAGGGTCTTCAATGTTTAAAAAACACGAGTTACTTCTACTCCTCAGTCTCATTACTTTCGACTAAAGAGTGGCGGGACTCATGATGATGCACAAAATGTCCACATGTTGACTAACGTCTAAGGAGTCAAGATCAGACCCGAAGTCTACTGGGTCAACCCGGCTTAAGGCAGCAGGACAGCTGAGCCCCTGATGGTCTACCGAATATTCCCCTAACTGGGAGGCCGGCTAGAAAAAACCAACTATGCAAAACGCCCTTGGCATGGACAGATCAGTCCTAGGGTCTTCAAAGGAGTAAGGGGGTCCGCACAGGTTCGACCAGTGTCTTACGCCTAAAACTGGGAGGCAGCAGTGCCAAGCGACCTACCGACTTAATCCCGAAACTTCTAGAAAGATTTCAGTCGGCTACACATCTCGAAGTGTTTAAGCCAGTTTGGACTCCACGTATCTAAAGGAGGAAACTTCTCCTTTAGAGTCTATCACATCGGCAAGATAAAGTGGCTACTTAACTAATTTTAAGTCTTCCATTTACATAGACTTTATAAATAAGCCCCTCCATAATGATGTTCCACTAATTCAAGTCTCACTAGTTACCTTATGAACCCTGATTCAACAAATTCTTTTACGTTTTTCTCCCATAATTAACCAAGAATAAGGTATACGGATCTCTCTTAATTCGATACCGAAAAAGAATTTCGAATACGAAAGGATAGCCGACCTATGTCCGATCTTTCCACGTGACCGAACAAACTTCATTATTTTTCGAGATGTATCTGACGAATACTCCTCAAACCCTAAACCCAATTGACATGATCGAACAGAGAAAGAAGAAAATTCTGATTTTTTTCTTTCTTTTACAAAGTCTCACGAAATCTCAGTTT
The DNA here is from genome assembly GCF_041429995.1 of Eschscholzia californica. NCBI lineage: Eukaryota > Viridiplantae > Streptophyta > Magnoliopsida > Ranunculales > Papaveraceae > Eschscholzia > Eschscholzia californica. The sequence goes on along the minus strand of NW_028238309.1, from coordinate 23,759,306 downwards.
AGTCCCTCGTTTTGTCCCGATTACAAAATACCCCCCAGTTTGGACGTTTTACTAATTTAGCCCCTGTTTGACTTGACCCAAATGTCAAAGAATCCCTCAACTAAACTTGAAAACGTGGGATGTTACATAAAGAACTCTAAGTTTTACGTATATACATATTAGAGTTTGGTTTCTGCGATAAATACATAACTTGGAAATAACGAAAAACCATATAAAATTACATAACTCCACTAGCCTCGTCAGACAAGATCACCGGCTGGAATACACACTCCGCCTCGAGGCTACGACAAAGCACCTGCACACTAACAATTGGTAGGGGGTCAGAATACTCACCGACACGAGTTATTCTGGTAGAAGACCAATCCAAAACCCATCACGTTTTCAAAAGTTCATTTAATAAGTTGTAAACATCATGACAAAACGAGTTATCAAACCAGTTACCATGTATACTATATACAAAACCATTTTCCTTAATCTAGCAAGCAATAACAGTGATTAGCTGCCCACCCATGGTGCTCTCCCAATAAAAGAAGAGTTCCTCAGGAGAACCTAGAGTGCGTTAGATAGTACCAGCCCATTTATGGCACAAGCTAATGCACTACGTCTCCTCGAGAAAGAGACTTACCCCTAGCCGGTAAGCCCCTATCCCACTAAGGGACTCCGCAATCATTGAAGAGTTTACCCCATGATACATATATACCTTAAGTATCTAAATACGTTTTTGATCACCGAGTTCGAATAAGAGAGCCGTCCCGCAATTACCATGGAAGGACCTGAACCTCATTCTCTTCGGTACCCTGTCATGCATCTAATGCGATCTTTCAAAATCAGTTTCATTCATTTATCAAAACCAATATTCATATTTAATTCATTATCTTATCAAACATGGAAGTGGAACAACCAATACCCATATCACACACAAAGCAGAGGGATTCCCAATCAATGTCACCTCCCAGACGAGCGGTCCGGTGTACGTCCCTGAGCCTCGAACTGGAGGCACGAGCACCAATGGCCAGCAAATGAAGCACTCCACTCTCACAGGTCTCATGACTAGTGTCGCCCACCTCACCGGTCTCACACGGGTCACACCCGTGTCCACATGTCATCCTACCCTCAATGGCTACGTGCCCGTACGTTGACATAATCCGTAGTCGGGTACATACAAGAAAATCCCCAATAGTTCACAATCATCGTAAAATCAGTTCGAAAACATTTCTCATTTGCGTTAAAATCATTCAACCATATTTCAGTTCATCACATAAATCGAGTTTCATGCTACTTGAACTCTAGTTATTAATGGCGCATACATAACTATAGAGTCTAGCATATTTATTATCTATAAAACCATGCTGGATAAAGGAAGAATAACCAAAAAACACCGAATAGAAACATTATAAGAACCTTATTCCTCCTCATTATAGAAACATTATAAGAACCTTCGCAAATAAAAAGAATCATTAAAACAAAACCATGAAAACTTAAAAGCAAAATCTGTTAACTTCGGAAGACTTGAAGTATCTATCGAATCGATCTCTAACTTCGTAGCCATGTCTATCGGATACTTGAAATGCATACAAATCAACTAACCGTTTTCCGATAAACTCAATTTTTCATTTTAGAGTCTTCATAAGCTGACAAATAATATATTGAATTTCATACTGTAAATCCATAGCTGAAACTGTCCATTTATATGAAATATGATAAAGTTTGGGTAACAATCTCTATTTCAATTTATTCTAAAACTGGTCCAAATATGAAATTCGAGCACTAAAATAATTCGGCAGAACCCCGTCTATATTTGAACACCCCGAAATAGTTTACAATCTCCTAAACATGTTTCTGAACACAAATCATTCGAAGAAATTGAATAATAATCGTCTAAATAGCTCCAAATTTCGATCCCAAATGAAATTAGTATAACTATACAGTTATCTATATAACCATCATAAATCCACCAAATACAGACGAAATTGAAAATTCTGAACAGATGAATATGTAGAACAAGTCGAAAGGGATTACCTGGAACAAGTTTCGTTGAATTCCGACAACCGAGCGCGAAGAAATTGACGACGAAACATTCGAACCATTTTGCCTCTTTAAAAATCCCAATTCATCCTCACCGTACTGTTGTTTCGGTATTTGGTTTAAAAGAATGAAATTGGATTTATAAAGAAGTGGGACTACGGTAACATGCAGAGGGAGGTCTTTTACACAAAACTTGGCTGCCACGTGTCGCTATACTAAGTGGCCAGGTTACATAATCATTTTTATGTCCTGCATGACATACATCTCACCAACAAGTCCCTATATATTTAAATCTAATTAATTCAATCTCCCTTAATTACCGTTTAGCCTCCCAATTTGACATTTTTTTAATGCCAAATAGTCCCTCTTCTAACCGCAGTCTTTTATTTCTTTAAGCGAAAACATGGGATGTTACAATCCTCCCCCCTTAAAGAAATTTCGTCCTCTAAATTTGGATCAACTCCCTTCTTTTTGGCCTGTTCTTCCGACCAACTCTGAATTTTAGAGAACCTGTCCTATTTCGAAAATCACCAACTCACTGTATCTAACAAAAATCAATCTGGCTAAACTGTATAAACAAACTAGATCCAATCCTTCATATCCCGAAATCTTCTACATAAACACGCGACGTAAGAATATTCAATAACAATAACTATCTTTCATATGAAGAAATAAAGAAAAATGAAGACCTCTATAATCTATATATAAGAATAAGTTCTCGTTGATCCCATTTCCTCAAAGAAAATACCATTCTCGATAATATAAGAAAATACCGTTGTCCATAATATAATAAAATAAAGAATGAAGACCTCCATAATCTATCTATAAGTATAAGTTGCCGTTGATCCCACATGCTCAGAAAATATCGTTCTCAATAATATAAGACAATACCGTTGACTCGATAAAATAAGAAAATAAAGAATGAAGACATCTATAATAAATTCAAGTCAATACAGCCGTTGACACAATAATCTCAGAAAAATATAGTTGTTGTCGATAAGATGATAAAGTGAAAATAGAAGACCGCTATAATATCTATACAAGTCGTAGATAAACCAATCCTCGAAAAATTCTACAATAACTTAAGAACCCCCACTACTGCTCCAATACTAACTCGATCCATATAACCTCTAATATCGAATCATTCCGTCAACCCAATAAAATTCAGACCCATATTTATCTGTAATCAAACTGAAACATTACACGTACGAAACAACCTGATCAAAGTCAATCTCAATTGTCTCTGAATGATCTGATCGAAGCTCATAATTGAAGGAATGTGTATAACTACCATGGGATTTACAATACCAAGTCTGACTCATGTCCTCATCTACTATTTGTCTTAGATACTTCCACAACATCGATATGTCGACTTACCCAAAATTTATCTCCGAAACCTCTTAACCCTTGACTGTCCTCCCAATACATCTTTTACAACATTGCAAGAAATCTACAACAATCTTAAACCATCCGTCGAGTGTTCCTTTAGCGAGTAAAACGAATCAAAAAACGAAAATAAAAAGAAACAAATACATATATAACATCTTTTATTCTTGGTCGATTTTAATCTTGAAGCTTTTAGACACCTAATCTTGTCCAATTTTATCTTTCCCTAAAAAGTCTAGAGCAGTCACTGCTCTAAACTATATACGACTTATCGGTTACCAGAACTAACTATTCTGATATGGGTCACCAGAACTAACTGCTCTGATACCAACTGTGACGCTCCGTGTCCTAAAATAGACACGACCACGCCCCGACAATTCACAGACGAGACAGAAATCTGACAGAGTCTTCTCTGTAAATCGAACCGGTCGCACCTGTAAAATCTGTCATGCAAACCATACATTCGCATACACAAAGAAATAAATTATCGAGCGGAAGCTAAACCAAATCAACTCAGTTTCAGGTCGAAACCCGAACCACAAACATACAAACGCCATATACAACACCGATACAACTTATAAACAACTCTAAGTTTTACGTAAATACATATTAGAGTTTGGTCTTTGCGATAAATACATAACTTGGAAATAACAAAAAACCATATAAAACGACATATAACTCCACTAGCCTCGTCAGACAAGATCACCGGCTGGAATACACACTCTGCCTCGAGGCTACAACAAAGCACCTGCCCACTAACAATTGGTAGGGGGCCAGAATACTCACCGACATGAGTTATTATGGTAGAAGACCAATCCAAAACCCATCACGTTTTGAAAAGTTCATTTAATAAGTTGTAAACATCATGACAAAATGAGTTATCAAACAGTTACCATATATACTATATACAAAACCATTTTCCTTAATCTAGCAAGCAATAGCAGTGATTACCTGCCCACCCATGGTGCACTCCCAATAAGAGGAGAGTTCTTCAGGAGAACCTAGACTGCGTTAGATAGTACCAGCCCATTTAGGCACTAGCTAATGCACTACGTCTCCTCGAGAAAGAGACTTACCCCTAGCCGGTAAGCCCCTATCCCACTAAGGGACTCCGCAATCATTGAAGAGTTTACCTCATGATACATATATACCTTAAGTATCTAAATACGTTTTTGATCACCGAGTTCGAATAAGAGAGCCGTCCCGTAATTACCATGGAAGGACCTGAACCTCATTCTCTTCGGTACCCTGTCATGCATCTAATGCGATCTTTCAAAATCAGTTTCATTCATTTATCAAAACCAATATATATTCAATTCATTATCTTATCAAACACGAAAGTGGAACAACCAATAGTCATATCACACACAAAGCAGAGGGATTCCCAATCAATGTCACCTCACAGACGAGCGGTCAGGTGTACGTCCCTGAGCCTCGAACTGGAGGCACGAGCACCAATGGCCAGCAAGTGAAGCACTCTACTCCCACAGGTCTCATGACAAGTGTCGCCCACCTCACTGGTCTCACACTGGTCACACCCGTGTCCACATGTCATCCTACCCTCAATGGCTACGTGCCCGTTTGTTGACATAATCCGTAGTCGGGTACATACAAGAAAATCCCCAATAGTTCACAGTCATCGTAAAATCAGTTCGAAAACATTTCTCATATCGCATCAAAACATTTCAAGCATATTTCAGTTCATCACATAAATCGAGTTTCATGCTACCTAAACTCTAGTTATAATGCCGCATATATAACTATAGTATATAGCATATTCATTATCTATAAAATCATGTTGGATAAAGGATTCAGAACCCCTACCTCAGTCCTTGCATCACCAAAGACCAGACGACCTTATTCCTCCTCATTCGCATACTCTGGGATAAGGAAGAATAACCAAAAACACCGAATAGAAACATTAGGTTCTTATAATAAGAACATTCGTAAATAAAAAGAATCATTAAAACAAAACCATGAAAACTTAAAAGCAAATTCGCTAACTTCAAAAGACTTCAAGTATCTATCGAATCGATCTCTAACTTCGTAGCCATGTTTATCGGATACTTGAAATGCGTACAAATCGACCAACCGTTTTCCAATAAACTCTATTTTACATTTTAGAGTCTTTATAAGCTGACAAATCATATATTAAATTCCATACTATAAATTTATAGCTGAATCTGTCCATTTATATGAAATATGATAAAGTTCGGGTAACCATCTCTATTTCAATTTATTCTAAAACTGGTCCAAATATGAAATTCGAGCACTAAAATAATTCGGCAGAACCCCATCTATATTTGAACACCCCGAAATAGTCTACAATCTCCTAAACATGTTTCTGAACACAAATCATTCGAATAAACTGAATAATAATCGTCTAAATAGCTCCAAATTTCGATCCCAAATAAAATTAGTATAACTATACAGTTATCGATATAACCATCATAAATCCACCAAATACGGACGAAATTGAAAATTCTGAACGGATAATTATGTAGAACAAGTCGAATGGGATTACCTGGAACAAGTTTCGTTGAATTCCGACAACCGAGCGCGAAGAAATTGACGACGAAACATTCAAACCATTTCGCCTCTTTAAAAATCCCAATTCATCCTCACCGTACTGTTGTTCAGGTATTTGGTTTAAAAGAATGAAACTGGATTTATAAAGAAGTGGGACTTGGATAGTGACGTGGGTAACATGCAGAGGGAGGTCTTTTAAACAAAACTTGGCTACCACGTGTCGAGGAAAGGCTTATATGCACTTGACGAGGTGGTAGGACTATCGATCAAGGCGGGGTGTCTGCCTGTAATCCTGACCTATATTTGTTAATGAGGCAGGTCCGGAGCTCCTGGGGAGGCGGACCTTGTGCTCTTGGCGAGGCACGTTGTTATGTTGTCAAGGCAAGCCTTTTATGCATTTGACGAGGTGGTAGGACTATCGATCAAGGCGGGGTGTCTGCCCGTAATCCTGACCTATATTTGTTAAGGAGGCAGATCCGGAGCTCTTGGCGAGGCGGACCTAGTGCTCTTGGCGAGGCACGTGATGCAGGGTTGTCAATCAAGGCAAGGCTTATACGCCGAGTGTACTTGACGTGAGGTAGGACTACTGTTCAAGGCAAGGTATTTACCGGGTAGTCATATGCTTTTTAATGAGGCAAGCTCATGAGGCAGGACTCATGAGGCAGGCTCATGAGGCAGGACTACATATCCAGGAAAGGTATTTACCGGGTAGTCCTATACTTTTTAATGAGGCAGGCTCATGAGGCAGGATTCATGAGGCAGGATTACATATCCAGGCAAGGTATTTACCGAGTAGTCCTGACATATACTTTAATGAGGCAGGCTCATGAGGTAGGACTGTCAATCAAGGCAGTCCCGACATAAATTTTTGATGAGACAGACTCATGAAGAAGGAGTACAAATCCAGACAAGGTATTTGCCGGGTAATCATATATTTTTTAATGAGGCAGGCTCATGAGGCAGGACTACATATCCAGGCAAGGTATTTACCGGGTAGTCCTATACTTTTTATTGAGGCAGGCTCATGAGGCAGGACTCATAAGGCAGGCTCATGAGGCAGGCTCATGAGGCAGGACTACATATCCAGGCAAGGTATTTACCGGGTAGTCCTGACATATATTTTAATGAGGCGGGCTTATGAGATAGGACTGTCAATCAAGGCAGTCCCGACATAAATTTTTAATGAGACAGGATCATGAAGCAGGACTACAAATCCAGGCAAGGTATTTGCCGGGTAGTCATATATTTTTTAATGAGGCAGGCTCATGAGGCGGGCTTATAAGGCAAGACTACATATCCAGGCAAGGTATTTACTGGGTAGTCCTGTACTTTTTAATGAGGCAGGCTCATGAGGCAGGACTACATATCTAGGTAAGGTATTTACCGGGTAGTCCTATACTTTTTAATGACGCAGGCTCATGAGGCAGGACTACATATCCAGGCAAGGTATTTATCGGGTAGTCCTGACATATACTTTAATGAGGCGGGCTCATGAGGTAGGACTGTCAATCAAGGCAGCCCTGACATAAATTTTTAATGAGACGGGCTCATGAAGCAGGACTACAAATCCAGGCAAGGTATTTGCCTGTTAGTCCTGACATAAATTTTTAGAGAGAGGAAGGAATGGTTGACCTTCCTTGGTTGTCAGGTCGCCCAAGAGAGAGAAAGTAATGGTCGATCTTCCTTGGTTGCCTGATCGCCCAAGAGAGAGAAAGTAGTGGGGTGTCTTCGGTGATAACGAGACGATCGAGTGTTTTAGTCGGGAATTTGATGATGATGATGTCGAACTAGTACTCGATATGTATCCTGCAATTAGATGATATTGGAGTGTTTGATAGTGATATCAGTGGAGTATGGGTCTGTTCGGCGATCCCCAGATGATCGAGTGTATTCGTCCGGTATTGGATGTTAGTATTGAGTTTGTACTCGATGTGTTTGCCCTGAATCAAATGATCTGCATCATTCTTGGTTCCGTCATTTTATAATGTCTTGGGTCGACCTTTGCCTGATGATCAGTTGTCATCTTTAATGGTGGTAACGCATGGGTTGTCACCATCAATATAGACTTCGTAACCCCCTAACGGATATATCCGGGATACTGTCATCTTGAATGACTGTAACGTCTCTCCAACGGATATACGATAGGAGGTCAGTTGAGGGCGAACCTCTTTATCCAGAGATGGATGAACTTTCGTACTTAGGTTGCCGAGGAGGCGAGGGTGGACCTCTTCCTCCAGGGCTGGAAGTGTTTCAATATTTTATCCTGGCTCCAGGGCCCGGGAATCAGGATGATCCTCCTGGCGAGTGAACAATAAAGCATTCATAGATTTTACAAAGCACCACCCTTGTCTAGATAGTTTGATATTAAATTTCCACACTAAATTTCATAAACCAAACAAGAAACAAAAAATAATCCAAACAACACTTAATCCGTTAGATCTGTATTGCACCGCTTTATCCTGTTCGTTGGATTAAAACCGTAAACCTTGTACATACAGCCTTTCTTTCCTTCTGACCGTTTTACCTTGTACAACCGTAAACCTTCTCTTATTCAGTTCTTGCCCTTCGATATCTTCTCTCTCTCTTGTCTCTCTTCATGTTCTTAGGGTTTATGTTGTTCCTTATTTTTCTATATTCGTTGGAGGTCGGTTCGAGATCCTTCAACCTTTGTTGATTGGCGCTGCCTGAAAGCGGTTTGCATATCTAGTAATTAGGGTTTCGGGGTTGATTTGTTTGGTTTTGGGTAAAGTTTCGACCCTCTAAAGGTTTTGATTTCGACATGGTTCTTAATTGTGTTCTCAGATAATATGGGTTTGATTTTCGTTCTTGATCTGTTGATTGCTCCATCTAACAACTTAACGAAAGTATGAAATATCTAATTATGAGGCATGAGTAATGGAAAGAAAATCCAATCTATATAGATAGACAATCAATAGACATTAAAGCACATCACGGGATTTAATTAATCACGAACAAGTATTACAAAGATCCAAAATGGGTTCATCTACAACCTTAGATGGCTAAGTTAACTATACATGGAATCTAGAGTAACATTCATTGACGTTGTAAAATAAATGAAAATACTAAGAAATTAATGGAAAGAAATCAGCAAAAATGTTCAAAATCTATATACTCATGTATCTCCATTTTGTCCAAGGTTTGCTCCATTTTCGCTCAAGATTATTACCCCAAGAATTCCAAGTAATAACTATTTTATTGCCACTCAAATAAGAGAAAGAAATTAGATGTAGAAGAAATTGGAAAGAAGAGATGAAGGGGGGTAGAGATGATAGATGAATATGGAAGGAAGAAGGAGAAGACTATTAATGGAAGAAAGGATAGTGGTAGAGAAGAAGTAGTAGTAGAGAAAGATGGATTTAGTAGTAGAGAAGAGAGAATAGGTTGGAGAAAGAAATAGGTAAGAGGGGATTGAGGGGGTTTTCAAGTCTAGAGAGAAATGAGAGAGGTAGAGATTTATTTATAGATGGGTTGATGACTAGGGTTTTAGGAGTTAATTGGGAGAAAAGGGAGAAAAAGGGTTAAAATAAGAAGTTAGGGTTGCTTTCTACTCAAGAAATTGATTCTTATTGGTTGAAAATTGAAAAAGACAAAAAGGAGGGGCTTTTAGGTAATTTCGGAGGGGGGGTAAAAAGTAGAAAAGAGGGACCACATGACTAATGCCCGTTGGTGCTTTAATTCGGATGATAAAGTGCAGCCGATTCACCATGTTATCTTGTGCTAGGAGCAGCAGCCGTTGGATCTTGACGCGCGCGGATGTGGAGGGCTAAGATTAAAACGTGGGATCTGGGACTATGCTAATAAAATGTACCAGAAACATTGGATCATGGTGTAGTGGGACCATTTTGCTGCTCAGCGGGAATAACGAACAATGAGCTCTTTTATAGGTTACGAGGTTAAGTAGCTCTTCATTCTACTCGGAGTTAGCGCGGAAGAGTACACTTGAATGGCAATTTAGGCTTTGAGCTCTCACATGGGTTAAGTCTCCACTAATGACTACTTTAGGTCTCTTAGAAATGTTTCTTCTTCACTAAGATGTCACTCACATGGCACAACACAAACACTAAAAGACTCGACTTTCATGCAAAGGCCATTAGCAATCACAAAACTCATCAACTCGACACATATGCATCAAAATTCTTACAACTATCACTAGAATCACATGCATATCTACTTAAAATGTTCAAATTTTTCAAATTTTGGATAATTTGAACCCTTTTGTCTTTCAAACCCATGGTCATGCATTGGTTATAGTCATATCCCCCGTCCCCAAACTTAAAACTAACATTGTCCTCAATGTTCTAAGCATACACTCACCAAAAGATAAAGAGACACGTCAATCTAAAGAGAAGAGTGGAGAGATATTACCATAACCGAAGGAGATAAAAGATGATACTACCAAGGCTCATGTATAAAGAGGTTTCAAGTTGATGCCAAGCTCGCGCCATCCCCAAACTTGGAACAAACCACGCCTTAGAAGTAAAACATATAAGAATTGCTCCTAAAATATCAACAAATATCATGAAATGAATCACATAAAAGACATGACCACATACAAATCTACCACTAACGTGGGTATACACGATTGCATTGAGCTATGCAATTAGCCTTTGATTCTCTTGATTTCACACAAGAACACGAGTTATGTCTCGTAGAGGGTTTCCAGAGATGATACCCACAAACATCAAGACCTATCTTAATCGGCCTAACAATCATAAAGCAAAAGACGAAAGATTTGGGGGTGAACCCAAAGGAAGCTATATACAAATGGCAATCGTCTCACAACTCTGTACAAACTATAAAGTGCAAGTAAGACGATTGAAGAAAATAAGCCATCCCCAAACTTAGTGGATGCACGGTCCACTACGTAAGCATAAATGCTAGGGGCGACGACTAAGAAGTCATCAAAGGGATCGACATACAAGTGAAGGGCTAAGAGGTCAGTCGAAGGCAAAAAGTCATCTGCAAGCTTAGTGGATAGAACATCCACTAAGTCCGCAGACGTTCTAGGAGAGACGTCTGAAATGTCCTAAAAGGGATCAACGACCAAGTCTGAGATCACGTGAAAGGTTGAACTGGACTCTAAGGGTATGGCAATAGGCTCAGGGACCAAGTCAAGGTCCATGGTTTCCTTAGGTAAATGATCCGACAAACTATCCAACACGTCTCTATGTACTATGTCATCGATGTCTTCAAATGCATCTAAAGCCTCATAATCAATTATAACATCATGTACGGCATCTAAGATTGACTCCTTACAAGTGTCGAATACCGAAAGTTCAAAATAGTGTCATTCCCAAACTTGTTCATAGAGCCATCATCTTGAATCTCAAAGTCTAATGTAGTCCTATCATGATGAGATGACACATGTTGAGGAGACGAGACAACAAGGTTATCAGTTTGTTCAAGTTCTTGGGTCCTCTCAGTTGATTCGTCGACATTTAACTTAGTACTAGGGTTAGACGTATTACCCTCGCCATCGGACCTAGTACCCTCTTGAGTTTGGGGTGGTGAAACCCCTTCCTCGTCGGCTAACAACCGTGAAGCAATCATCTCTAATTGATGATTTAGACACTCAAACCTCTGATGTAACTCTTGTTGCATTTGAGTCTGCGCTTGTTGTAACTCTTGTTGCATTTGAGTTTGCGTCTGTTGAAATCGATCTTGTGTCTCTTTAAGTTGTAACATCATTTCAGTCAGACGACTCACAAACTCTACTTGAGAACTATCTTTAAGAGTCTCTTCATGATAAGGCTCACAAGTGTAACGAGATGAAGACTCTTGTTGATAGTTCCCACCATACACGCTAGGATGATACCTACCTGTAAAATCATTTGTCTCAGAAAAGTGTGAAATGTAAGGTCTCTCATACATATTGATGTTGGACCATATCCATCACTAATTTGATCGTCTCTACACATCCATCGGTATTCTCCTAGGGTCGTACGAGATCGGTCAGGTTCAAATGGTCTATTCCCCTCACTAATCGGAGCATCCCTACACATCCTTTAATATTCACCTAAGGTCATATCAGGTCGGTTAGTGCGAAGAATCCTCGAAATAAGCTCATCATCATCAATATCGAATGGCCAACCGTTATAAGAACGGGCCATGATCTAACAGTGTTCAAAGATGGTAACACATAATCACAAAATGGGAACTAACAATAATAGAACTAAACAATCGCACAAAAGCAAGAAGGAAGAGATAAAATGCGATACTATCGACTTTTTGCTTTACTTCTCGATTCCTTCCTTTCCTTCGCTCCTATGTCTCTTCTGGCTATGTCCTTGAAATGGTACCTAAAAGAAAATACACTTAAGAAAATAGAAAAACAAATAAAGCAAAAATGTCTAAGTAAGAAATTAACACTAAACTAATGAGCAAACAAACAAACGATATCCAAACTACTAAACCTATCCCCGGCAGTGGCGCCAAAAATTTGATAGGCCTAAAATAGGTATATTCCTGCAAGTATACGGGGTCAAGTTATAGTATGTTAGTAAATTCGTGAATCGTCCCAATGGATAGGTAGGCAACTTCGAATATTGAAGGCGAGTTTAACCCAATAATCAAGATGTCAATAGCTACTTAGACTAAAACACACACACACCCCACTTCATAAATTTGGTGATTGATTTGTAAGAAATAAGAAAACAAATAAAACTAAATAAACTATCTAAGTGAGAGGTGAGAGAATATCTAAGGTTATAAATTCCCCGCATAATTTCACTTTATAAAACAAGCACTTAATTACTTAAATCTCTTTTGTATATACTCGGGATCCAATATAATGAAATATTTGGATTCCGGATGATGTTCTAGATAAAAACTTTTACAATTACTAATTCTAATTGTCTTCCTTATAGAGATTCGGATCGCTTAACTATTATCCATCATCTAAAAAGCATACTCCATCTAACAACTTAACGGAAGTATGAAATATCTAATTATGAGGCATGAGTAATGGAAAGAAAATCCAATCCATATAGATAAACAATCAAGAGACATTAAAGCACATCAAGGGATTTAATTAATCACGAACAAGTATTACAAAGATCCAAAATGGGTCCATCTACAACCTTAGATGGCTAAGTTAACTATACATGGAATCTAGAGTAACATTCATTGACATTGTAAAATAAATGAAAATACTAAGAAATTAATGGAAAGAAATCACCAAAAATGTTCAAAATCTATATACTCATGCATCTCCATTTTGTCCAAGGTTTGCTCCATTTGTGCTCAAGAATATTACCCCAAGAATTCCAAGTAATAGCTATTTTATTGCCACTCAAATAAGAGAAAGAAATTAGATGTAGAAGAAATTAGAAAGAAGAGATGAAGGGGGTAGAGATGATAGATGAATATGGAAGGAAGAAGGAGAAGACTATTAATGGAAGAAAGAATAGTGGTAGAGAAGAAGTAGTAGTAGTAGTAGTAGTAGTAGAGAAAGATGGATTTAGTAGTAGAGAAGAGAGAATAGGTTGGAGAAAGAAATAGGCAAGAGGGGATTGAGAGGGTTTTCAAGTCCAGAGAGAAATGAGAGAGGTAGAGATTTATTTATAGATGGGTTGATGACTAGGGTTTTAGGAGTTAATTGGGAGAAAAAGGGAGAAAGAGGGTTAAAATAGGAAGTTACTATTATCCCACCAGCCAGAAAATTGCCCGAAAGCGTCCCAACAGTCAACATTGTTGGACTCCAACTTTGACTTAGCATATTTCACTCTTCCGGACTTCGATTTGACTTCCGCTTTCGCCTACGGTTTCGTCTCGGACTCTACTTTTCACCCATACACTGACCTTGGCCAAATTTACCAGAATACCCTTGTGTCCAAAAGACCAAAATGCCCTTCAAGTAACTTCCTCCCGTTTTTAATCGATTTTCACACATAACTCTACAAAAGACACCTAATCAAGAAAACCAACCATTTTATTATAATAAAGACTCGAAACGGACTAAGTCGGCTAAATTAAACGACTCCAATGGGACATTTTCATGACCCATCAATGACTAATCTCTTGATCAACTTATTCCACTTCCTTTCTAAATACTAAGTAAATATCTCGGCAAGTTAGAGGGATTGAAATACTACTCAAATATCTCGGCAAATAGATAACTTGTTCTTTAAATTAATAAAAGAAGTTCCATTACTACCATTGAAGTTCTTCATCATCGAAAAAGTTAAACTTTTTGTGAATATATTTGTATTCAATAACTAATAGGTTGTACTGTATAAACCCCTTCACCTTCTCCATTCTCATCAAATTCAAACCAATTACCCTTCCATCGTTCTTCAATTTCAAAAACCCTAACTAGATTCGAAATTTGAACAACCAATGGCTTCTACTTCTTCTTCTATTACCCTTCTTTTAGTACTACTATTTATTTCTCTGTTTAATTTCTCAGCTGGTAGAAAATTGAGTGAGTTTGTTTAAGAACAACCTCTTCTCATTAAATACCACAATGGTCCTCTTCTTTCTGGCAAAATCTCCATTAATCTTATCTGGTATGGAAATTTCAAACCTTCCCAACATGCCATTGTTTCTGATTTCTTCACTTCTTTCTACTCCTCCCCAAATACCCAAAAACCCCAACAACCATCTATTTCATCTTGGTGGAAAACAACTGAAAAATATTACCATTTAACTTCAAACAAAAAATCAATTCCACTTTTTCTTCATTTGGGTAAACAAATCCTTGATGAAAACTACTCATCCGGTAAGGCACTAACTAGTAATGAAATTGTTAAGTTAGCATCAAAAGGAGAACAGAGGAACGCCATTAATGTGGTTCTAACTTCTTCTGATGTTTTCTGTTGAGGGTTTTTGTTTAAGTAGATGTGGTGGTACCCATGGTTCGACTTTTAGATCTGGTGATGCAAATCGAGAGATAACAATCTTCGTCTTCCAACAGTAGAAGATAGATATGAAGATGGAACCTAATCTCTAGAGAGAGAAATAAATGGTGAAAGCTAAGGTGATGAAGCTTCAAGTGTTCGGAAAATCAATCGAAGGGAAAGAGAAGAAAAGCAAAAAACCTTAAAAGTTTGTTTTTAGGAGAGAAAGTAGTTTTAGTGGGTAAGGGTATTTTGGGAAGGAAAAAAAAGGAAATGACCTGATTGATAATTACTTATATTATTTTAAACCTCATGTAATATTCTAGCAACTTCTAGTTAATAGAGAAAGATGTTGGCTTTTTCAGTTATTATAATAATATTTTGAACTCAAAGAGTAATTTTCCTAAATAAGGGATAATTCCTTTAGCAATGGTACGACCTACATCATAAAAATAGAGAAAAATGGAAAAAAAGATTGTGGGCCGTGAGGCGTGAACTTTTATCACCCGCATGGAATTGATTAAACATGACCAACTGAGCGGAGAGACGTCTTATTCATTAGTCCTTATCTGTGTCTATATATAGTATTTTAACGTTAGCCCACCATCAAAATTGGGCCCTTAGGGGTTGGGGCCCCAGTGCGGGCGCCCTCCCGCACGGTCCTGATTTAGAGTTAATATCTAGCATACTGAGTGGTGTCGCTATTTGTAATTAATAATTATTTCTAACGAGTTTCAAATTTTCTTAATATAAATAAAAATTATCTCTATTTTATCCAAAATAAAATAATAAAGTTTTCAAAAATAAGAAAATGATATACATAATAAAACAACATTTAGAAGTAACACAAAACACTTAAAATCATATTTATAAACTCATGAAAACATATTTTGTAACTTAATTTCAATAATATAACGTAATTAAGTTTATAACAAAGTGGTATTTTATAAAAGAGAAAGAATAATTTAAAAAATTTAAATAACATAAAAACGTGAAAGTTACATAAAGAAAATCTATACTCTACAAAAAATTTAGAATACAGGGTTTAGGTAATAAAATTATGTGATGAATTAGTTGGGAGATTGTAGCTCGGTGAAACTACACCGGAAGTCCAAATGACGGAGATGATTCTTGCCCCTCTGCGTGTCTAGTAATTAGGGTTTCGACTTTTTTCTTCATTGTGTCGGGTCTGGAAGAGCTCTCCTCACAGAAAGTGGAGCGTTCGTATTTCTTGTACACCGCCTTTCTAAATCCTGTTAGCTTGTTCCACTGAATTATTTTTGTGGAGTGAAGACCATCTTTCTAGATCTCCTTTTCTCACAAGTGTATTAAGTTTACACGTGGTGTCTTTTCTCTCCTCACAGAAAGTGGAGCGTTCGTAGAAGATGCCTCGAATTATTTCAGAAAATGTTAATGAGGTGTCTGCTATCCAACACTCATCTTGATCCTTCATATTCTAGGACTAGATAATGCTCTGAAAAACGACTTGGTAAACTGAGACTTGTAAAATCTTATCTTTTCGAGTGAAGAAGTGAAGTGGAAGACGTAAATTAAAGTCGTTGAGATCGAGAGAGGGAGGGAGTTGAGATCAAGAGAGGAAGAAGAAGAGTGGAACAGAGAAGAAGAATAAGAAGAAGAAGAAGAAGAAGAAGAAGAAGAGGGGAACGAAGAATAAGAGGGTAGAGGTAAGGCTGAGTTTTGGGGTAAACCTAGAAATTCTAGATTTCCTTTTACATAAGGGTAAAGAGGGAATCACCTTTTATATAAAGAATTAAAGAGGGAATTAAAACTTGAAAAACTCGGAAAATAGACATTTTTATAAAAAAAAAAAATTTAGGGCAAAATTGCAAATCGAGCATTTGAGCAAATTCTCCCTTAAAAAAGAAGAAGAATTACAAAATGGTCGAATTGCCAGGTCCCCCACTCCACCAAATTTAAATATTAGAAACTTGCCATCAAAACCGTTAGATCTGTATTCCATCGCTTTATCCTGTTCGTTGGATTAAATCCGTAAACCTTGTACATACAGCCTTTCTTTCCTTCTGACCGCTTTATCCTCTTATTCAGTTCTTGCCCTTCGATCGTATCTTCTCTCTCTCTTGTCTCTCTTCATCTTCTTAGGGTTTATGCTGTTCCTTATCTTAATTGTGTTCTCAGATAATATGGGTTTGATTTTCGTTCTTGATCTGTTGATTGCTTCGACAAATTTGATACTTATGCAATTTCGGATTTGAGTTTATATTTGATACCAAATCGGGTTTGATTTTAAGCCGTTTGTCTACTGGACTGACCAACTAAATCCGTATACTTTATTAGAAACTTGTCATCAAAACCGTTAGATCTGTATTCCACAGCTTTATCCTGTTCGTTGGATTAAAACCATAAACCTTAAACATACAGCTTTTCTTTCCTTCGTTCTTTCCCTTCGATCGTATCTTCTCTCTCTTGTCTCTCTTCATGTTCTTAGGGTTTATGCTGTTCCTTATTTTTCTGTATTCGTTGGAGGTCGGTTCGAGATCCTTCAACCTTTGCTGATTGGCGCTGCCTGAAAGCGGTTTGCATGTCTAGTAATTAGGGTTTCGGGGTTGATTTGTTTGGTTTTGGGTAAAGTTCGACCCTCTAAAGGTTTTGATTTCGACATGGTTCTTAATTGTGTTCTCAGATAATATGGGTTTGATTTTTGTTTTTGATCTGTTGATTGCTTCAACAAATTTGATACCTATGCAATTTCAGAAATTTGTATCGTTATTCGATTCAACTTCACATTGGATTTGACTTTTTATTTGATACTAAATCAGGGAAATTTGTATCATTTAACTCCATTGATCTCCTCATTCTTAATCAAATTTCAACATGGTTCTTAATTGTGTTCTCAGATAATATGGGTTTGATTTTCGTTTTTGATCTGTTGATTGCTTCAACAAATTTGATACCTATGCAATTTCGGAAATTTGTATCGTTATTCGATTCAACTTTACATTGGATTTGACTTTATATTTGATACCAAATCAGGGAAATTTGTATCATTTAACTCCATTGATCTCCTCATTCTTAATCAAATTTCGACATGGTTCTTAATTGTGTTCTCAGATAATATGGGTTTGATATTCGTTATTGATCTGTTGATTGCTTCAACAAATTTGATACCTATGCAATTTCGGAAATTTGTATCGTTATTCGATTCAACTTCACATTGGATTTGACTTTATATTTGATACCAAATCAGGGAAATTTGTATCATTTAACTCCATTGATCTCCTCATTCTTAATCAAATTTCGACATGGTTCTCAATTGTGTTCTCAGATAATATGGGTTTGATATTCGTTCTTGATTTGTTGATTGCTTCAACAAATTTGATACCTATGCAATTTCGGAAATTTGTATCATTATTCGATTCAACTTCACATTGGATTTGACTTTATATTTGATACCAAATCAGAGAAATTTGTATCATTTAACTCCATTGATCTCCTCATTCTTAATCAAATTTCTTCTTCTTAAGAATTCAAAGGTATGTATACTCTGGCTTTGACGTGTTACTGCTATAATTAGTCATTAACTAGAAATTATGTTATCAACTTGTTGGGAATTTTAGTCGATGTAAATATCAGCCGTTGGATTGAATATCATTGATTCAAGAGAGTGAACTGATAAAATCCACTCCACTGCCTTCTCTGTTCACTGAAGACTTTTTGATATGATTCAAGATGGTAAATTTCTCAACTCTTTTCATCTTCTCAGTTGAATTTCTTTCTCAATACTTTATTGGGGGACTTCCTTTATCTCGTAGGAATCAACAATTTCTAGCGATTCTAATCTTCTTCAAGTACCGAAATTGAAGTTATATTCTTATTGGAAAAGCTCTTGCGCTTGGCGAGTTCGTATTGCCCTAAACTTGAAAGGTCAGATTTCTATTCTACCCATGAATTACATCAACTTGATTGATCAATTAATGATAAACTTTTACTGAGAAAACTTAATAATCAAATTTAATTTCGTTTTTTGGGTAGAGTTAAGTAGTTTTTCCATATTAAATCGCTTCCCCATGATACATCAATAATTTTATGAGTCCACCACCCTTTGGTGCGGTGGTTGGACACCCCTGTTAAGTCTATGAGGTCGTGTGATCGAGTCTCGGTGGACGCAGTTTGCCATCAAGATTTACCACATGTAGTTTAGGCAATATATATATATATATATATATATATATATATATATATATATTAAATAATATTATAAATTTGTAGGCCTCTTTCATGTTGTAGGCTTTTAGCATCATCTTCCCAATGTTCTTCCTCACCTCTGTTTTGTTGTCATGTCGGCTATATTGGTTACATGGGCATTAGCTGCAGAAAGAGCGGTATATCATTGCCTAAACTATGGTTTGCATCATCTTCCCAATTGATTCAGGTCTCGTCTTATTTGTAGATGTGAACTTTGAATCGGAACCTAAGAAAACCATCATACTTCCCACTTTTCCTTTTGACTCACGCTTCATGCTAACAAGTTCATATCTCTGCGAATATAATTGTCACTCTAAGGATTCGCCATTTTATGAATCTGTGAGGACTTTAGTTTTCTCGAAATCTATAATTGTTTCGGTTATTGTAATGATTTATGATTCAGTTCCTGGAGAGCTTCATTTAGTATTGGATTCAAATATGAGAAAGCTTGAGGGTAATTCCACTAGGGGCAATCTATATGTTGTTCGTATCTTCTGACCGTATCCTTCTGACCGTATCCTCTTATTCGTTCTTGCCCTTCGATCGTATCTTCTCTCTCTTGTCTCTCTTCATCTTCTTAGGGTTTATGTTGTTCCTTATTTTTCTGTATTCGTTTGAGGCCGGTTCGAGATCCTTCAACCTTTGGTTTTGGGTAAAGTTTCGACCCTCTAAAGGTTTTGATTTAGACATGTTTCTTAATTGTGTTCTCTGATTATTCTCAGATAATATGGGTTTAATTTTCGTTCTTGATCTGTTGATTGCTTCAATAAATTTGATACCAAATCGGGTTATTGTTTCATTGACAATTATGGTTTGCTAGTCAGGGAATGAACAAATTGTTTGTCAGATGAAGCATTGGGGGAAATTATGCACAAATTGTTTGTCAGATGAATTTGTTGCAGAATCAGATTTCTCAGGTATGATTGTAAATGGAAGCTTCAAGTTTCTTTAGCACAACTTCAGTTAATCATCTTGGGCAGAGAAGTCTTTACCTTTTGAAATTCCTTAAAACACTAAAGGGTTTATGTTCTTCCTATTAAGACTTGCTCTATGGCATCCAAGGAAGCTTTGGCAAACTGTAAGGTGTATTCAATGAAATAATAACTGAAGCGTGGAAATTTCATTTGATATTTCTAGGGTTCTTCAAAATGGACTTACTCGAAGGAGTTGTGACTTAGCTTGTCGTCTAGGGGTATGGTTTCCTATTTAACATAGATTCCACTATTTTGTTGGTTTTATCTTTTGTATGAAGGTTTACCTATCTAAAACAAGAACGTTCTATATATGTCACACTTCTCATGAATATGCGAAATCTATACATTGACTGACTGATTTTTTGGGTATCTTGAGTGTCATATGTGTTTTGGGTTTTTTTTTATTTCACAACATATGCCTTCGTTTGTGTTATTGGTTGGTATCGAGGATGACGGGTTTCAGTGGAGACATTTTCTTAGGAGGGAGTTCCATTTGGATTTGCCTTTGAACTTAAGTCCTTTTCAATTACTTATGAGTTGTTCATCTTATAAGGGGGTTTCTTGTCTTCTGACTTGGCTTATTTTTTTATTTTTATTTTTGTTAGAGGAACCATAATTCTAAAGCATGCAAAACCTCATTTCATTTGCTCATGGGTACTTGAATTGGACGTACTCCAAGGAGATTTCATTTGGTCGTTAACCAGGTTACCTATTTCAAATAGATTTCATACTTCATCTTTGCTTTTATCATTCTGGATGAGGGTTCGCCTCTTTAGGTAAGTAATATAAAATTATTTTTTATTAATACTCAGAGTTAAACTTACTTTATATTTTTCAGGTGTACCTAACACCCACAGACCAACTATTCGTGTTTTTCTCGTGTCCTCAGGGAGTAATGCATTATGAAATATCCTTCACAACTTCACTTTCTAACAGGTCATGTTTTAAGAATTTGCTTTATCTTTTCATTCCCTTAACAAGTGAGGTCCTCTTTCGAGTTATTTGTCGTTTTCGAGGATGAATGGTGTTTACTGAGACGTTTATTTGTGTTGTTGACAGGTATTGTCATGTCAAATTCCATTTGGGCTATAAAATATTGTCTGTTTCAATAACTAATGAGTTGTTTATCTTGAAAAGCGGGTTTCTTCCTTTTAACGCCCTTCTTCGATTGTTTTTTTCTTCAAGGAATTGTTGAAGCATGCAAAGTTCATTTTTTTTTCAGGGATGTGAGAATTGGACTTGCTCTAGGGAGTCATTACGTTGTTTTGGGAATCAAGGGTTGTTTCCTATTCTCAATTGTCCCATAAAAGTATTCTACATTACTGTTGATTTAGGGAGGGTGTTAGTTATGCAAATAAAGATATGGTGAATCTGTTTCATCCTTTTTTCAGGAACCCGTAACACATAAAACTATTCTCTTTTGTGCTAGGGGTATTTTTCAGAGGGTGAGGTTCTTTTGTTTGCTCGAGAATTCCTTATCTTGAATCGGGAGACATAATGTGTTTTAGTTCTTCTCAGGGGTCTTGTGACGGCAACGTCCTATCTGCCATGCTAATGTTAGGCATTGGGTAACAAAGCATTCAATTGCCAAGTTCTCGTTTGAGTTCATTTGTTTGCCCGGGGGATGGTGGTAACTTTCATTTTTGTCCTTGTTAAGACGTAATTAACGCTTCTCGTGTGATGTTTACTTGAGATTTGCCACTTTTACAACTCCAACTGAACAAGATCTACTTCGCTTTAAACTTCAAAGGCGGTTTTCCCGATATATATTATATAATTCTTCTTTCATGGGAGTTATAGTTCCTAAATCCTAATTACGCATCCAAATACTTTTCGGTAATCTTTAATATTTCAAAATTTGATTCCCTTCTTCCCTCATGCCCTTCGGGAGAACTAAATTTCTTTTCTTCTCTTACATTTCTAGCTTGCATAAATAGAGAAATTTGCTTCACATCTTTTCAGTCTTCAATATTTTGTCTGAACCCGTTTTTAATTGTTGATGCTTTATGGCATATCAGGTTTATGCAGAGAAGTTAATGGGTCCTCTTCGGAGAGGTATCTGTCTCAAGTTTCAATTCGATGAAGGGGGTTTTCTGCGTAACTTCCATTAGGAAAAAACAATTCAGTGTTGTAGTTTAGGTTTCTTTTCTTTACATGTTTTGGACTTTGTTCATCATGGTCGGTTGTTTTATAGGGCTTTGATACACGCGGAGAAGTCTTGGGTCTTTGAAAGGGGTTTCTTATTTCAAGTTATCTATTTATAGGGGTGTTTGTTAACAGTGTAGGTCTTTATGTGGTTCAAATGTTGACCAATTGGTATTATACGGACAGCTTTGCGGACTGTTGGTTTATGTGGAAGATATCTTTAAATGGGAAATGTGTTCCACGCCTCTAGCACACAACAATGCCTCAATTGTTTGATCTAACTTTCTTCTAACATATTTCCTTGAGAAATTTGCAGCTAGCATAAATTGAGAAATTTGCTTTACATCTTTTTTCTAACATGTTGCCATGACCCGTTTCTAATTGTTGTAATTTTATGGCAAATCATGTTTATGCAGAGAACTACTGTGTCTTTTTCGAAAGGGGAATCTGTCTCAAGTTTCAATTCGATGAAGGGGGTCTTTTGCCCAAGTTTTATTTGAATGTAAAACATTCGTTGTTGTAATTTAGGTTTCTTTTGTTTACATGTTTTGAACTTTGTTCATCTTGGTTGGTCGTTTAATAGGGCTTTGATACATGTGTAGGTGTCTTGGTTCTTGAAGGGCGTTTTCTATTTCAAGCTGATCCTTCATATATTAGGAGTAGAAATAGCTCTGAAAAATGACCCAGCCTATAAGGAGGGAGTTTTCTATATTAAGTTTGTTGTGGAAATTTGTTAATTTGTCTTTGTTTATGCTTATTCAAGTTGAATGTACAAAATTTTCACTTCATTTTGGGGTTTGCGTTACAGTGGTTGCTGCTGGCCATATTAACGTTAAGGTAGAAAGAGAAACATTTGGAGTTCGTGTTGCCTCCTATTTATGGGTTCTGCTCAATCTCGCCGAGTTCTGTTCTCAATTCTTAGAGGGTTTGAACATTTCCTGTAGATTTTAGTCTTAGATTTGAAACCTTATAACTTAGAATTTTTTTCTTTTGTGCCGCATATGTATTTTCAACATGATGCATACAGTTTTCTTCTACTTTCATTGCACACAGTTTGGACAGCCACAACTATATTTGCCTCATGTCCTGTAATTGTGTATGTTGAGTTATGTTATTGGTTGGGGAAGATAAGGCTCGATGGTTTTCTTAAGTGTTTGTCTCCGTTTTGAAGTTATATGTTGCCTAGTGGACCAGTTTTAGTGGATATCTGATGTGATGAGTATTTGGTGGCTTGCTTCCGTTTTTAGCGGGATAATAACTTGTGCCAGGTTCTCTAACCTTGTTTCCTTCTACTTAGGTCCATATCAGGTTTGAAACTTCATCATGATCTAGTCTTTTTGTTGCTGTTAATTAGATAATGTCGTACCCTCGGGTTTTTCACTGTTAGTATGGAATTTGTTGACACAATTGTATATAGCTGCTTGCATAACTTCTGAACGTCGCCTTTGTTGTGGAAGGTTTGGATGGTCTATCGTTTTGCTTAGATATCTTTAAAATGCTATGGAATACCACATTGTGATTAATAATCGCTGATATGGTTGCCTTCATTTAAGTGTCCATCCAAAATCTACCAATATCTGTAACAAATATGTTTCAATCAAGTTGAGAATGGGGTTGAATTGGTTGTTTTTTAATAAGCAGGAAGCTTTTGGTAAATCCCAACATGAAGGGACTTCTGCGTATGAGATGTAAAGGTTTTAGTTCCTTTTCAAGCTTTCTCATTGATTTGCTTGAGGGTGTTTTTTTGAATTGAAGTATTAATTTTCGTGTACATTATCCTTTTTCCTCGAGATCTTTGTGATGAAATAGTAATTCCTGTTCATTTTTAATTCTGTGCGTGCGGTGGCTATTAAAGCTCCCTGCACTCTTTCTATAAGTGTTTATTCCGCATTATTGTTTGGTAGGAGTGAAATGAAACGTGAGTTAATTGTGCTGTATTCGAAGGGTCGTGCTGAACTTGCTTCTTTGTTGGTTGTTCTTCTTAGGTCAATAATAATTGAAGCATGCCGAAATTTATTTGATTTTCCAAGGGATCTTTGAACTGGACTTACTCCACAAACATATGATTAGGTTCCCTCCAGGTGATTTTCCTACTTCCATGGATTATATAAATTTTTTCGTTAGCGTTGGATTGTCTTTCTCTATGATGGTCTAGCTATCTGTATCGTTAACATTTGATCTTTTTAATACCTACAAGGAGCATTTGATTTCGAAGGACTAGTTGATCATGTTCTCCTCATGCCCCTCAGGTAAGCTGTGCCATTAAAATCTCTTTTTCTTTGTAGCACCAAAATGTATGCTACGCCTTTTCGTTCTCAACAAGTTTGGTCATCTTTTATGTTTCTTAGTAGTATCAAGGAGGGCTAGGCTTTTTTTTTCTGGCTGGAACTCAAGAGTTCGCCTCTAAAGTCTGTTTGTGATTTTCACAGGCATCTTTGCATTGGACATACTCTGAGGAGATGTGATTTGTTTGTTCTCGAGGGGGTTATCTGTTACACATGATAAATATATATTCCACTGCATTTAGATAATACAGAGATTTTACATTTTACATTTTACACTTGTAATTTTGACGAACTTCAATGAGACGCGATCTGGCCTAAGTTGTGACGTTTAAAAAGATTCCTTCTGTAAGGGATTTAATTCATAATTACATATAAAAATACAGAAACATTGCAGCATACTTTATGCTTTTCGGGGTTTTCCTCTTCTACATAAGTTCCACAGAATTCTTTGTTTACGGCTGGGTTTGAATTTTCTCTGTTGGTAACTAACATTAAATATAATTATTGCATCAAGAAGAACTAATGCCCAAAGATTCGCTGTTTGTGCTTTAATCATATTCCTCAGGGAAATAAGTTGTTTAAAAATCTTTCTTTATCTCTCCATACCCTAACACTGGAGGTTCTCTTTTTTGTCAGTTGTTGGTTTTATCTTCTGAAGTTCCTTTGAAGTTCAAATTTGCGTCTATAATTCTGTCCTTTCAAATATTAACAAGTTGTTTCTTGGAAGGGGTTTTTTTGTCTTCTAACCGTGTTGGGAATAATTATTGAAGCATGCAAAGTTTCATTTTTTTTCTCCCAGGGTTATGAGAAATGGTCTTACTCTAGAGATGCATTACCTTGTTTTGTGAATTGAGGGGTTTTCTTATCTTTTGTTGTTGCTTTAAAGAGGTGTTAGTTATTCAAATATAGAAATAGTGAATCTATTTAGTGTTTTATAAGGAACTTGCACATAGTTGCATTACATAGTATTTACATGTGTCCTAGTGGTGTTTCATTTGAGGCCTGAGTTCTTTTGTTTTTTGTGGAGGGGTTATCTGATTGAACTTCCCTCTTTCAATTTCTTTTCAGGTGGTCTTCTTGGATTGATGTACATATTTTCTTGTCTTTCTCTCAGGCTTCTATGTTGTGGAAGGCTAGTCTTTTTGTGGCACGTTAATGTCGGGAGGCGATGAGTTACGAAGTGTTTTATTTCCTCTTTCTTTATGGTGCTTTTAATAGTTCTAAATAGTCATTTGAGTATATTGGTTTGCTAGGACGATTGGTTGGGATGAGCTTTGTTGGAGTATTAATTAAAGCATGCGGAATTCATTTTCTAGGGAATTGCCGCTTGGACAAACTCCAATGAGATGTGATCGGGTTGCCTGTCTTAGGGAGTTTTCAACTTTTCATAATTTATGAAAGTTGTTTCTTTAGGCGGGATATAATTCCTAATTTTCTGTCAAATACGATAATATTTAATCTGATTTAATTTTTCTCAAGAATCTGAATATTCGATATTCAGATTCCCTGTATACTTCTTGACCCGCGGATTCTTACCCTCACAATATGGAGATATCAAGTTTAGCGGCTCTTGTCTATCCACAACAGATGGAAGAGAATAATGAGGTAGAGTTGGAGGAACTCGAGGAACCTCTCGCACAAGTCGAATTAAATTTATAAGAGATATCTCAAACAGTTGTGAATACTCCAACAGTTGCTCACGCCCCTCGTAGGTCTCAAAGGCTTAAGGAATTATCTAAGAAAACAAACATCCTACCGCTAGAAGATAATGAGCCGAGTACCTACAAAGAAGCTATGACGATCCCCGACTCTGAAAATGACTTAAGGCCATGAGATCGGAAATAAATTTCATGACAGAAAATCAAGTATGAGACTTAGTAGATTTGCACGATGGAGCAAAAACTATCGGATGCAAATGGGTTTTCAAAATGAAAACTGACAAAGATGGAAACATTAGTGTTTTCAAAGCTACACTTGTGGCTAAAGGTTACATGCAGATTCGTGGTATAGACTATGATGAAATCATTTTCCCTGTCGCGATGCTTAAATCTACTCAGATCATTCTAGCAATTGCAACTCATTATAACTATGAGATTTGGCAAATGGATGTAAAAACTGCCTTATTGAACGGAAATCTAGAAAAGGATGTGTACATGACACAACCTGAAGATTTTGTATATTCCAATAATCCTGGAAAGGTTTGCAAGCTTCAGAGATCCATTTATGGACTAAAGCAAGCAAGCAAGAGCTGGAATCTTCAATTTGGCGAGGCAATCGAAGAGTTTGGTTTCCTTAAGAAATGCAGAAGAATCTTGTGTTTACAAGAAGGTTAGTGGGAGCAACCTAGTTTTCTTGGTCCTTTATGTCGATGACATATTAATCATTGGAAACGACATTCGGATGTTAGAATCAGTCAAAGACTGGCTTCGAAAATGTTTCTCAATGAAGGATCTAGGGGAGGCAGAATACATATTGGGCATCAAGATCTATAGAGATAAATCGAAGAAGATGATTTGACTCAGTCAAGAAACTTATATAGATAAGATTCTAGGCAGGTTCAAGATGAAATACTTTAAGAGAGGATTTCTTCCCATGTCACATGGCATCGTGCTAAGCAAAAATCAGTGTCATTAGAATCCTGATGAACTAGCATACATGAGTGAAGTTCCTTATGCTTCGTCAACAGAATCAATCATGTACGCCATGATCTGCACTCGCCCAGACGTATTTATATATATGCCTTGAGCATGTGTAGTCGTTACCAATCGAATCCAGGCGAAGCACACTGAACCGCCACCAAGAAAATTCTGAAGTACCTGAGAAGGGCCAAGGATCACTTTTTGGTGTATGGCGGGGAAGAGACACTAAAGGTGGTAGGCCATGTGGATGCAAGTTTCCAGGCAGATAGAGACGATTACAGATCACAATCTGGTTACGTCTTCTGCCTGAATGGAGGAGCGGTGAGCTGGAAAAGTTCTAAACAGAGCACTATTACAGACTCTACCATGAAGCAGAATACCTAACAGCTTCGGAATTGGCCAAGGAAGGAGTTTGGATCAAGAAGTTCATAATGGAACTTGGTGTCGTAGCTGGCATAGAACAGGGAATAACTTTGTATTGTGACAACAATTGAGCAATCGCCCAATCCAAGGAACCTAGAGCACAACAGAAATCCAAGCATATCCAAAGGAAGTACCACGTGATCAGAGAAATCACGAAAAAAAAAGATGTTGTCATTTGCAAGATCCATACGGATGACAACGTTGCAGATCCGTTGACTAAACCGTTACCTCAACCCAAACACAACTAGCACATGAGGGGCATTGGTATAAAGTGCATTATGGAATGACACCAAATGTATTTGGATTCATAAAAGAGTTTATGTACCTAATTACTTACATTCGATATCTATAATAAAATTGTTTTATTTTGTCACTTAAATTTTGGTTCAGTATTTAAGAGACAATCTATGGATAATAATATATTCCAAACAGGCTTGTTAGATAAGTGATCTGATAAATGAAACCCTATTAAGTGAACTTGGAGTTACTTCATTATCATCTCCCTAGTCCAGGTCGTCGCATGGACAACAATGACTCATAAAGACTAGCACGTGAGATCGACATGATATCGCAGTTTCATAGGTTATTGGAATAAAAGTATTTAAGTCGACTACGTGGGTGTATGATTAGGATTACACAATGGATAACCCACAAATGAGAGTACATCAAAAGTGATGAACGTCTGATGTGGCGTGAAAATGCCACATTTAGGTCACTTAACTTTGATTAGTTAGTTCTTTTCGAGTTTTATTTCTAATTATTTATTTGTTTTTATTGCTAGGTAGTTTATTTGGGGTTTGGCGTGTAATTCGGAATAAAGAGAGTGAATGATCACATTTTCATCTTATGCGGCAAAAGGGAAGAAAGGAGCACACGGGGTATTTTGGTCATTTTGGTCAAAATCAGAAGTCAAACAACAAGTAAAGTCAATGACGAGTCCGATGGTGAAAACGGAAGTCGATTCAGAGTTCGGACGGAGAAGTTGTGAATGAAAGAAGCCGAGGTTCGGTCTTGAAACAAGGATTCTATGAAGGCACCCCCCTTGGTTCTAAATGTAGAGACAAGATGAAGGCACTCCCTTGCTTTAGAAAGAAGCCCAACCCAAGAGCCCATAGAGGAAGAGAATAATAGAGATTCTATGGGCACCTTTTTGGTCCAAGTCAAAATGGCCTAAGACTTAGTCAAGTTTGACTAAGTCTAGGGTTGTGTATACACAAGTGAGAAAAAGGAATCAAGGGAGGACACTATTCATCATCTTCTAGCTTGGAAAAGAAGGCAAGAGAGTTCTTGAGAGTTAGGGTTCCTCATCAAGAGGGTTTGAAGGAGAGAAAGAGGGAAGGAAGAAGGAGGAGGGCCGGCCAGCACACTAGGCCGACCTAGCTTGGCCGGCAGAGCAGCAGCCCGAGCTGCAATACGAGCAGCAGCTCGGGACTGCTGCAACACGGGACGGACAGCATGAGAGGCTACAACAGCGACCAACTCCTCAGCACCAGCTCGAGATGCGCACGGTACCACAGCAAGCACGGCCGGAACAGCTGCTATCCGGGTAGCAGCAGCTGTTCGGTTTCACCGATGGCAGCTACACGGACAGCTTGAGAATGCATTTGCGGTGCACGGGGGACGCGACCTGCAGCTCGGATATGTATGGGACAGCGCACGGGGCTCGGAGCAAGCTTCCTTTGGCCGGAACCTCCATGTTCTTGGCCGAATTTCTTGTTTCTTTGGCCGGAATTATCTAGGGTTTCCGGCCACTTTCTTGGCCGGAAACCTTAGGGCTTTTGTTCCCCATCATCTTGGCTAGCTTCTCATGTGGTTTGATTTGATTTTGGGTTAGAAATTGCTAGAGAGAGAAAACTAGGGTTTAGATTTAATGGAGGTTTGTGATAAATGGAGAAGATGATGGTGGTCGCTATGGGGAACCCAGAATTTGCTAAGGGGAGATCGGCTGCACCTTAAAGACTCATATTTTCCGACAATCTTAGCCTCGAACCACATCGAAAAAGGGGGATTCTCTCATCATCTTCTTTCCATTTCTTAGTTAATCACCATGTTTAGCTAACTTTAGTGTGTCGATTATATGAGATGAAATGTGATGAATTCGTGATTGTGTTTAATATGATTTGATGTTTTGATTACAAATTGATGTTCATTTATTTCGATTATCGTTTTGATCGTATTTTCATGTGTCTTGTCAAGCACTTCGCATAGTTAATAGACGAAACGAAGTATTCGATATCGATCGTAGTCTAACTCATAATTTCATGTGTCTTGTCATGTACTTCACATAGTTAGGCGACTAGACAACACTTTCGTTGACTCGGGATAAACCGATTATGATGTTTGTTTGACTAAGTATGATCTTCGGATATACGTAGTGCTTATAGACATCACCTTAGGAGTCCAACATCGGTTATACTTTGAAACATTAGATCAGACTACACGTATTCGTAGGTTTATCATTATCGGATTCTCGGTTCGACACCTCTCTCACTTATTTGCCTCCCGACTCTTGTTCCTCCGACACTTCTCTCGAATCTCTCTCGCCCGTTTTACTTATATTGTTTAGTTTAGTTTTCTTGTTTTGTTTCTCATTCAATCCAAAACCCCCTGTTTACCTGTATTCTTTTCCTTTTTAGTCTAAGTTAGTTAGTGATATCTAGACCGGCGAACGAGACCCTTTCGATATCCAAACTACCTTCCTATCCTTGGATCGATCCCGGCTTTGCCGGATTACTACTTGATACCTCTGCTTGGGTGTGCAACCTTTTCGGGTGCATCAACGTCAAATACTTCTCATTGACAAGATTGAAGAGATTCCTCAGAACATGAGTGCTTCACTTATCTTATGTAAGGAATGCTCGTCTTTGGTTCCGCCAAACATCGCGCCGTAAAAGGAGGTTATAAAAGCGGATACTGAGAATGACATGATAGACATGAAGCTGAGTGGGAGTACAAGAATGAAATATGTCTCCCTTATTAAATTAGGATAAAGTGTTTCCGGGCCACTTGATGAGTAGCAACTGAAAATGCATGGTCGTGCTCAAATGGATTAAAAATTAATCATTTGTTTTGACAGCTGTACTCGGGATCAATAAAGTCTGAAAGATGTGACGTATCAGATGGAATACTAAGTGATATGGGAATCGAGCATTGCACTTGTCTAAGTACAAGTGGGAGACTGAAGGAGATTTCCTTCGACCAAAGATGCAATGCAAGCAATTTGTCGGATAAGACAATTTATGAAGAAGAACATAAAGTCCGGATGATTTAGGGGTCGTAGTGTTTGATGATGCATAAAATGTCCAGACGTTGACTAACGTCTGAAGAGTCAAGATCAGACCTGAAGTCTACTGGGTCAATCCGTCTTAAGGTAGCAGGATAGCTGAGCCCCTGATGGTCCACCGAATGTTCCCCTAACGGGGAGGTCGTGTAGAAGAAACCCGCCCTGCAAAACGCCCTTGGCATGGACAAGTCAGCCTTGGGGCCTTCAAAGGAGTAAGGGGGTCCACACAGGTTCGGCCAGTGTCTTACGCCCAGAAATGGGGAAGCAGCAGCACCAAGCGACCTACTGACTTAATCCCGAAACTTCTAGAAAGATCTCAGTCGGGCACACATCTCCAAGTGATTAAGCCAGTTTGGACTCCACATATCTAAAGGAGAAAACTTCTCCTTTAGAGTCTATCACTTCGGCAAGATATCTACGAAGGATCCTTAAATTTAGGAACTTCTGCTTATCAAAGATCCGAGATAGACTCTAGGAGAAACCCTAGATACTTAAGAGAGGAAACTTTCCCTTCGGTTTGACAACCACCGCCTCAACACCTCCACTAATCACAGTCGGCCTAACATCGCCTATAAAAGGCCCCCCACATCGTCCTTCACAGGACACGGTCTCTTTACCCCAAAAAGACCACAAGAAACTTGGAGTTCTCATAACTCGCCCCCAAAAGAATCAACTAATATTCATTCTTTTACTGCAAAGAGCACCCTGACTGGCTTGTGCGTCAGAGCGGTTTTCGAACCCTTTGCAGGTTTTCCCCCCTCGAGATCAGACGAACAGGAGCAAGGAGCAAGAAGCAGGAGCAGGAGCAATGAGCAGGAGCAAGGAGCAATGAGCAGGAGCAAGGAGCAAGGAGCGAGGAGCAGGAGAAGCAAAAAACCAGAGCTGGAAGCAGATTCAACCACTAGAGTCTGACCTGACTTAACAAAACAATCAACTTAACGGAGGCTGTCATGCATCAACTCCTATTTCCTGCTGATAAAACGGAAAACCATTTTTTGACATCAACAGTGTTTAGCTAGAAACCGACTACGATCGTCGAACCACGAAGCGATTCGCGGCTAACTTCATTAGGATCCTACATCGCCACATCGGGTTACACAAAGAGTGTCAGCTTGATCGAAAGATATGACTAGAGGGATGAGACATATATGCATGGGTAAGACCCATAGATATGTTCAAAAGGCCTAAAAGAAGTTTTAGGCAAAGATAATAAAAAAGGCCAAAAGAAGGGGATTTTGGGCCGGGCACCAAAGAGATGTTTTGGGCCCAAAAGGAGGACCGGCCATGCTTGGCCATGTGCCCTATTGGGGCCGACCAGATCTGCCCAAGATGGCATGCTATGGCCAGCCAGAGTAAGGGAATTGGAAAATAGAAAGAAGTTTCTATTTTTGACTATTTCTTAAATCTTATTCAAAAGGGCTTTTAGGGAAACCTAATTAGTGTTTTACTCTAACTTAGGGTTTTATATATTGTCTCTTAAGAGTTGAATAAGGTGCGAAAAATTCTCAAGAAGCTCTCCTATTCTACAACATCAAGTAGAGTAAGAAAAGGAGAATTGGTCCCAACTATCTATCTAGTCAAAGAAGAAGTGTTCTTCGATCTAACCACCATTGGACTTCTAGCTAACAACAAGGTGGGAGATCAAGGTGATTGCTCGGTGTCCAAGTAGAGAAGCTACAATTGGAGCTCTTGGTCTTCTCAAAAGCGATTAGAAAGGTTCGAGGGAAAACTAGCAAGTAAGGTAATCTCTAACTCTTAGTTCATTATTAGCTTATGCATGAGATCCTTGGGATACTAGTGTTAGACATATTAGATGTCTGAGATTCCGCTACCAACACTAGGAGACACCATAACCCAACAGCAAAATGCAAGGTTCAACTTATATACTCAGACTTTGAATTCAATTATTTATATAATTGCAAAAACACCTTACTGAATTGATCGCCAGAGAAGCTTTGATATTTTGCATGTTCTGTCCCTAGAATCACAAGGAGAAAATTCATCGTATTGTTTGTTGATTTTTCATTACCTCGGGGGATAACCTACAGCCAATTTTGGGCATCATCATAAAATACAAGTCATCATGGTCTAGGCGTTTAAGTGGGAATGGGAAAAAAAATTACGGCATGGATCCGCCCACGAATCGCCTGAGTTCGATGTGTCCACGGACGTCCGGTGTCCGAGACGGGCACTACCCGTTCGGACCACCAACTTTAGGCGTACAGACACAGACAATAAGCTCTAACCAGCCTTCCGTCCGAGTCCGACTAATAAAGCCCGACAAAAGTCCGACCAGTTGACATATAACCCACTTTGGAATTTTAATTGTACATAAATAGTAACAATTTAACTAAAAGGTTAGCATTTAGGTTGCTCACTTGAACCTACATGCATTATTGGACTATTGGTTACAATTCTTTTATTTATAAAGTTTTAAATCTCCTTTATCTCAAAGAATAAGTGGAACTAAGATGTTATAACAAAAATAAATTTTATTCTCTACATTTTTATCCCACATCACTAGTGGTAAAGGAAAAAGTGATTGGAGTTACTCATAAGAGTTGAGAAATATGACTATCTTCCTTGGGCTTCAAAGTGGGCCTCGATCTAAGGTAAAATTTTATTAGTATCTTTATGGGAACTTAAAGAAGAAATAAAAAGTAGTTATGCCCGGGTGAATAGCCTGATGTCCGGATTGTCCGACATTTTAGGCAAACATGGAAAAGCAATGGACAACTCGATTTTGTCAAGTGTCCGCCCGTTTTGTCCGCAGTCCGAGGAGACAAATTTAAAATGTGTTTGTTCCGCCCGGACTGGGAAAGTATGTGTCCCCAAAATACCGTCCGGTTCGTTTCCCACCCCTACGTCTAGGGAGTTGTTTTGATAAGTTGGTCATTTTTAGGGGAGCCGAAATAGAAGTAACCTTTTCTCTAAAGAGGGCTATGTCCATACAACCAAAAATGTATAAGTAATTTTCATGCAAATTTTCTAGAGAAAACAAGATTGTAGAGAGAGAAACAATGGGACAAGATCTGAAGAATTTTTGTAAGAAAAAGATTGATATCCTAGCTTTAGGAATAAGAACAACAAAACCAAGCGTGGTGCAATAATCTATCGTGAAAATAAAAACGAGAATATGTTAAAAAGAGATCTATAATCTATTGCGCACCATGTTCTTCTTGTTTTCTCCAGGTGAAGACTAAAAAGTATTGATGAATTTTCTCTGCAATTTCTTTAGGTTTTATCTCGGTGAACTGAAGAAGAGAGAGTTATGGTCAATTTTTTGTTAGTCAAAAGATTAGGGAAACATTCCTTTAAAAGGAAAAGACAACTTTTTGTAGGGATATAAACTTCTTATTCAAGAACTATTTTCATGAAACTGAAAAGGTTATTTATACCTTCTAATATAGGTAATTTTATTTAACCTGGGATAGGTTAGGTAGTAGTAAAGAAAACAAAGGCTAGATATGTAAATTACTCCTAGTGGATTTATTTTCTATTTAGTATTATCTTTGGATTCTAAACCCATTGACCCTGAGATTTTGGACCTAAAACTCATCCCCCGAAAGAAAAATAGCCACGACTTTGGAGAATAAAGAAAAATAACATAAAAAAAATTTAGAAAAAATATTATAAACTTAGACAAAAAATTTCTAGGGATCTAAACCCTAAAGTCCTTCTAAGTGTTTCTTCTTTTCTTCCTCTTCTTCTCCAGAACCTTGTTTTCCTAATCACTAAACCATAAAAATATAGTGAACAAACCTAATATGTGTAGTAATGATGAAAAATATGTTTTAGGGTTCAAACTTGACTGATTTCTAGGGGTTTAGAATGTGTTTATACCTCTCTTGGAGAGGATTATTGAATGAAGAAGGGGGAGCGGCTAAAGGTCCCCACCCAAAATGTTGTAGGCCCCTGGATTAAACATGTGACCTCTCACACTTTTGTGCTTAATCCTGGGGCCTACAACACTTTGAGCGGGGGCCTTTAGTGGCACCAATGAAGAAATTTGATTTGGACGTCCCACGAAAGATGTGTTAAGCGCTTCAAGAGATTTTGTTTGATGATTTCTAGAGTTTAGAATGTTTTTTCCCTCTTTATCTCTCTAACTTTGTTTTTGATTTTAGAGAATAAGGGTAATGAAAAAAATGTCTTTCGACCAAAGTGACAATGCAAGCAATTTGTCGGATAGGACAAATGATGAAGAAAATCATCAAGTTCGGGCGATTTAGGGATCGTAATCTTTAACTAGAAACCAACTACGATCGTCGAATCACGGGGTGATTGGTGGCTAACTTCGTCCGGATCCTACATCGGCTTACACCAAAGAGTATCGATTTGATCGGAATATATGACTAGAGGGATGAGACGTGTAAGCTTGGATTAGATCCACAAATATTTCCAAAAGGTCAGGCGAAAGCTAAGGCAAGCCTATCCCATTAGGGCATAGGGTGGCTGATGTGACACGAAAATGTCACATTTGGAGAGCCTAACTTAGACTACTTAGTGTTTTTCAAGTGTTATCAATAATATTTTATGTGTTTTTCATGTTAGGTACTTATTTTGGAGTTAAGCGTGTGATTCGGAATAAAAGGAGTGAATTATCGCTATCATTTCATGTGCCCAAAACGAGAGAAAATGACTTCAAGCAAATCAAATGACAAGGGGAGTTAATGACGAGTCCGACGGTGAAAACGGAATTCAATTCGAAGTTCGGACGGGGAAGTTACAAAAGAAAGAAGCCAAAGTCTTTCCTTGAAGGCACTCCCCTTGATTTCTAGATGAGAGCCAAAGCCCAACCCATAACCAAGAGCCCAAAGAAGAGAAAGCAAGGAAGATTTCTATGAGCACCTCTTAAAGAAGTCTAAGTCAAAATAGCCCAAGACTTAGTCAAACTTGACTAAGTCTAGGGTTTGGGTATACACAAGTTAGAGAAAGGGAGAGGCATTATTCATCTTCTTCCCCAAACAAGAGAGAGAAAAAGAGGCAAGGAGAAACTAGGGTTTGAGGGTTTGAAAGAGAGCAAGAGTTTGGTTGGAGAGAGAAGGGGAGAAGGAGGAGACCGGCCAAGCAAGGTCGGCCAAGCAAGGTCGGCCTAGCCGGCCAAGCTTGGCCGGCACAAGAGTGTGCACGGGACGCGACCAAAAGGAACGGGAGCAGCCGAGCTGCTGCTCGGGAAGCTTCCCGAGCTCGGACGGAAGCTTCTAGGCTGCTCGGGACATCACGGGACGTGCTCGGATCAGCTCGGACATGCTTGGCACAGCAGCTACCGACTCGGGTATAGCACGGGACGACCTAGGGACAGCACCCTTTGGCCCGGATCTAAGCTATTTTGGCCGGGATCTTCAAGTGCTCGGATCTGCTCATTTTGCACGGGACGGCTCGGGTATAGCACGGGTAGCACGGGACAGTGTGCATATGGCTCGGATCTGAGCTAAGTTGGCTGAATTCCATGTTTTTTTTAGGGTTTGACCGGAATCTTCACATATTTGACCGGATTTTGAAGGGTTTTCCGGCAACTTTCTTGGTCCGAAATGTTAGGGTTTTTACTCCCCATGTCTTGATCTATCTTCCCATGTGGTTTGATTTGATTTTGGGTGAAAAATCTCTAGAGAGAGAAAGCTTGATGAAGCTTTAATAGAGTTTGGGTGAAAAATGGAGAAGATGATGGTGGTCGCTATGGGGAAATCTGATTTTTACTCGGGGACACCCAAAGTTCACTATTAAAGGGAAATCAAGAAAATTGCTACGGGGAGATCGACTACACTTAGAGACTCATTTTTCTCGACGAACCTAGCCTTGAACCACATCGAAAAAGGGGGATTTCTCATCATCTTCTTTTCATTTATTACTTATTCACTATGTTTAGCTAAATCAAGTGTGTCGATTATATGAGATGAAATGTGATAAATTCGTGATTATGTTTAATATGATTTCATGTTTTGATTATGAATTGATGTTCATTTGATTCGATTATCGTTTCGATCGTATTTTCATGTGTCTTGTCAAGCACTTCGCATAGTTAAGCGACGAGACAACACTTTCGATGACTCGGGTTTAACCGATTTAGACGTTTGTTTGACTAAGTATGATCTCCGGATATACGTAGTACTTAGAGACATCTACTTTAGGAGTCGAATATTGATTGTACATCGACACATTAAATCGGACCATACATAGTTGTAGATTTATCATTATGGATTCCCTGATTTCGATACATGAACTCTCGTATTCGGATACTCTTGAAGTATGATTTGAACGTGATGATTGGCTTATTATTTGTTTACATGTGAGTTTAATTGTCTTCGTCTAGTTTTATAAACTAGAAGCTTCGATCTTAATCGCCTAATTGACATGAAGTTCGATAATGTGTACTTAGTGGATAATCGATACTTAGTGACGTTTGATCGATTACACTTAATTGGACATATTATGCTTATTAGTGTCATACTTGTTCATTCTCAATCCATTAGATAGTGTGTGTAAGTTTGATAGTCGATGCCTATTGCTTGTCATGTCATGTTGAATCTATGATCTCTTTCTCATTCATGCAATATAACTAGATATTTCATGCTTTTATTAAGTTATTAGATGAGATATGCTTTTTAGATAATGAATGATAGTTTAGGAATTTAGATTCATATGATAGTCAATCAAACATTCTTGATTTTGAAATGTGTTTTTAAAGAATATCTTCCGAAATCTAAATAGTTCATTATGTTAGATTTCGAGTTATATATGACACCTAGGATTGTCAATGTGGGTGAAGTTAATTACATTTTCATGCGAATAAATACATAGTATTTGTCATTGTCAATCTTGTGGATCGAAGTATCTGTCTCACTTAACTATTGCCCGAATCAACTCTTGCCGTCTCCCGACTCTTGTTCCTCCGACTCTTCTCTCGAATGTCTCTCACCTCTCACTTAGATAGTTTAGTTAGTTTTATTCGTTTTCTTATTTCTTACAAATCAATTATCAAATTTATAAAGTGGGGTGTGTGTGTGTGTTTTAGTCTAAGTTAGATATTGACATCTTGATTATTGGGCTAAACTCGCCGTCAATATCTGAAGTTGCCTACCTATCCCTTGGGACGATTCACGAATTTACTAATATATTATAACTTGACCCCGTATACTTGCGGGAATAGACCTATTTTAGGCCTATCAAGTTTTTGGTCTAAGACGGCCGCCAAAATTTTACAATGTGGTTTTTATTGGCCGTCTTTATTCAAAGATACCCATGCATATTGTGTAGCTTGTGAGCGATGCCAGAAATTGGGGAGTATTTCACCTAGAAATATGATGCCCCTAAATCCTATTCTTGTCATTGAGGTCTTCGATGTGTGGGGCATCGATTTCATGGGTCCGTTTCCGAACTCCTTCGGCAATCTATATATTCTAGTCGCGGTCGATTATGTGTCTAAGTGGATAGAGGCGGTTGCTTGCAAAACGAATGATCACAAAGTTGTGATAAAATTTCTAAAAGAAAACATCCTTTCTCGTTTTGGTACACCGCGAGCGATTATTAGTGATGGGGGAACACACTTTTGTAATAGGCAGTTTGAGGTTCTAATGAAAAAGTATGGTATTACTCATCGAGTGTCCACCCCATATCATCCACAGACAAGCGGTCAAGTTGAGGTTTCCAATAGGGAAATTAAACGCATTCTTGAGAAAACAGTCAATCCAAATAGAAAGGATTGGTCATTACGACTAACCGATGCATTATGGGCTTATCGTACAGCGTTTAAGACTCCCATTGGAATGTCTTCGTATAGATTGGTGTATGGCAAGGCTTGCCACCTTCCTGTAGAGTTAGAGCATAGAGCATATTGGGCTATCAAGCAAATGAATTTTTCACTTGACAACGCAGGTAGAGAGAGAAAACTCCAACTTAGTGAGTTAGAAGAATTGAGGAATGATGCATATGAGAGTTCTAGAGTGTATAAGCATAAAATGAAGGTGTTTCATGATAAAAACATTTTGAGAAAATCATTTTCACCAGGTCAAAAAGTTCTTTTATACAACACTCATTTGCATTTAGTTCCTGGAAAACTTCGTTCTAGATGGTCGGGGCCTTTTGTTGTCAAATTTGTGTATCCTCATGGTGCGATCGATATTGAGGATAAAAATGGTGTTTGTTTTAAAGTCAATGGTCAACGTTTAAAACCATTTTTAGAAATATCGCCCGAAACCGTGGATGTTTTTATTGAAAATCCAGTCTATCAGAAGTGATTCCCGATGTTCAGCTTAGTCTGGCTGAAAACTTTAAACTTAGCGCTTCTTGGGAGGCAACCCATGCTTCTGATATAGGACAGTGGAGTCTGGTAATATCGTTCCTCTCATCTTCTTATTTTGGCATGGTCTTCAGAACATTGGGGACAATGTTCGGTTTAAGTTTGGGGATAGGGAAGAACTTTTTGTTAAGTCCTTCATTTCGAAAATTCAAGAGGGTTCAAAATTTTTTCAATTTTGGACCGAAAATGTGAATCTAATGGTTGTTTTTGGCTTGTTAATAGTTATAGAGTCGAGTTGATCGTACTATCCGGTTGTTAAAGGTTTTTTCATGAATGTCGAGTCTTGAGGTCGTTTGTGTGCTAGCCACGTGAGTATTATGGAAGTGAAGGGTAGACGGTTCTGAGAGAACTAGATTAATCATTAGTGGAGACTTAACCCTTGTGAGATTTCTGAGCCTTTCTATTACCTTTGAGTGTACTCTTCTGCGCTGATTCCGAGTAGAGTGAAGAGCTACTCAACCTCGCAAATTTGTAAAAAGAGCTCATTTGATCTCGTGTGCTCAATTTCTATAGCTACTAGGAGTGACATCAGGATAGCGAATAAACCTTACTCTTGTAGTCCATGAAACACGATAATAGTGTCAACTTTAGGAAGACGGATACTCCACCATCCATTCATCATATGACTCCCGAGAATGAAGGCATGAAAAGTAAAGAAAGAAGAATGTGAAAGCGAAGTGTAAAAAATGGAAAAGTTGATTGTTGAGAATACTAGTGTTGGTATTGTGGTATTGCATTGTTTGTATTGTTTATAGTTGAGTTTGAAAAAAAAAAAAAAAAAAATCCTTGAAAAACAGAAAGTGTGTGTAAAAGTTCATGTGAACTTTAGTTTGTTATGTAAAATAAGTGTTCAAAGCAAAAAGCTAAGTATGGAAGTTGCTTGAAGTTCTCTAGCATTGAAGGCGTCGACATTCTCGGGATCTCATCACCATCCATCTCATCACTTGTATCCGTGACCTTTAGGAAGCATTATTATAGGGTAGAGTGGGTGAGAAGGGTAAGTGAGCTTCCCCATTCCATTTAGTGGTTATATTCCTTTTCGTAGATCATTCGTTCTAAAATATTGTCCTCACCCCTTTTTATGTGTTGAGTTCAAGTTTAGTGATCACACTCGCACATACGAGCGAACCATTTCTGAGTGATTCATCTTTTAGAGCGTATGTCTGTGAGGCCAAAGTCGAGGCGAAATGTATTAAGATAGGGATCAAGGCTCTGTGTGTTCGGAACTGAAGTGATTCTCATTGTGGCTAGTCACGTACACTTTGAGTCTAGATTACTAGTGAAGAGATCTTTAATGTCTGTATAGTGTTGTTAACTTTGACTGATTCCTATTAGCTTGCTAAAATTTTCTAGGAGATAAACATTTTTAGTCCGTCTTAGTTGACTTTGAGTGCTTTTGGACCCTATTGTATTTTTGAAATGTTTTTTGAATTTTGTGGGTATATTCTCTGGAAACCCTCACGAGACAAAACTCGTCCACTAGGGCAACCTAGGGGTTTAATGGCTTGTTGCATATGCTAAATGCAACAGGGATTCCTCCGACAGTGAGTTAGGTTTTTCTTTTATTTTGTTTTGCTCGAGGACTAGCAAAATCTAAGTTTGGGGATGTTTGATGGGTCATGAAAATGTCCCATCAGAGTCGTTTAAATTAGCCGAGTTAGTCTGTTTCGAGTCTTTATTGTAATAAAATGGTTGGTTTTCTTGATTAGGTGTCTTTTGCAGAGTTAGGTGTGAAAAACGGTTAAAAATGAGAAAAAGATGGATAAAGGGTATTTTGGTCATTTGGAGTCAAGGGCATTCTGGAAATTTGGCCAAGGTCAGTGCGTGGTTGAAAATTAGAGGTCGAGACGAGTCCGTAGGAGAAAACGGAAGTCAAATCGGAGTCCGGACGAAGGAATAAACCAAGGTCAAAGTCAGGTCAACATTTGGTCAGCATTCGGTACAAGTTCGGGCAAGTTTCTGGCCCGCGGTATGCTTAGGGACACGTGTCGTAGTTCGGAGGTCGGAGCATCTAAATCGCGTGTTCGCGCTAAGCAGCGAAGTAGGACCATCGTGAATCATCCAGTGTAGCGCGTCTCAGCGAGCTTCGGTAGTCCCTTGTTCACGTCTTAATCTGGACCGTAGCCTTCCGCGTGTCCTAGATCGGACGGTTCCTGTGCATCCCGTGTTTTGTACTTATTCCGTGCACCCGTGGCAACTTAACTTGGTAGCGCCCGTCTCCACGTTTTAATCTCAGCCTCTCGCTTCCGCGTTTTCAAGATCCGACGGTTTCGGATGATTTAACCCTTTATTGCTTATTCTGTGTGAACCGAAGTATCATAAGGATAGTGCACCGGGACGCGTGGTTGTCTCCTGTCCGTCCAGATTCGAGCGCGCCAAGATCAGACGGCTGCTGCCCCTACCGCGACCTATTATCTTACATCCGGCTATATCCAATAATCTGAATTCCCAACTTTAAACCCTAGCCGCCAGCCTAACTAGGGTTTTGCCCTTTTAAACCCTTTTATTACCCTTTTAGCCCTCAGCTTTCCACTTTTTACCAATTTTAACCCCAACTCAACCCTAATCCTATATAAACACCTTTAGAAGACCAACCAACCTCTCTTTTCTGAGCCTCCTTTTCTCTCTACCTCTTCTCAACTAAAAACCCTAGCCACCATTCTTTTCTCTACCACCTTCATCTTTTCTCTAGATTTACTTTCTCCTTCTAATTTCTTCTTCTAACCTTCTAATTTCTCCATACCTTCTTCTCTAAAATCTCTTCTTCTTCTATCTCTCTTCTAAATTTCTCTTCTTTTATCTTCTAATAAGCTATTATTTGGAGTTTTGAGCAATATTCTTGAGATACTTGGAGCTTAAATTGGACATCAAAATGGAGATACATGGGAATATGGATTGGGAACATTCTTGGTGATTTCTTTCCATTAATCTTTTGTAATTTCATTTATTTTATGAATTCAATGAATATTGTTTTAGATTCCATGAGTAGCTAAATTTTGTATCTAGGGTGTAGAGGAAACCCATATTTGGGCTTATTTTGAGATATGTTATAAATCAATGAATCCTTATTTTGAGCTTCAATGTCTATTGATTGTCATTTCATGTTGATTTTATAACCTTATTATCATTCATGTATTATAATTAGATATTTCATGCTTTTATTGATTTATTAGATGAGATATGCTTTTTAGATCTTGAATGATAGTGTAGGAAATTAGTTTTATGTGGTAGTCAATCATACATTCTTGATTTTGAATTGTGTTATTAAAGAATATATTCCGAAATCTAAATAGTTTATTATGTTAGATTTTGAGTTATACATGAGAAAAGGGATTTGTTAATTAATGCATGTTTTAAGTAGTCCATCTATGTGGTGAAATTGAAAACCCTAGATTCTTCTTCTCATCTTGATTTAATTCTTATTAGTCTATTAGTATTGCTTTCTTTTTTTTCATAGTAGTTTCCAAATCAAATCAAAAGTTTGAAAGGGGGTTTAATTCGAGATTTCGATAAAATAGCTTGTCTCTTGGGACGATACTCGACTTATTAGAAATACTATAACTTGACCCCGTATACTTGCGGGATTAGACCTATTTTTAAGCCTAACAAGTTTTTGGCGCCGCTGCCGGGGATAGGTTTAGTAGTTAGGATATTGTTTGCTTGTTTTGTTCATTAGTTTAGTGTTATTTGTTAACTTAGACGTTTTCTTTCTTTATTTTCGTAGTTTCTTATCTATTCTTTTTTTTTAGGTACCACTTTAAGAGAAAAGCCAAAAAACAGGAACATAGGAGCGAAGGGGAACAAAAGAATCAGAAAGGAATCGGAAGGAAGAACGAAACGAGAGGAGCATCCGCTAGTATCGTATTCTATCTCTTTCTTTCTTACTTGTGTGTGATTGGTTGGATAAGTTTTGATTTGCATTGATAGCTTGTTTGTTAGTTCCTTGAGCATTGTGAGATCATGGCACGTTATTATAACGGTTGGCCATTCGATGTTGATGATGATGAGCTTATTTCGAGGATTCCCCGCACTAACCGACCTGATATGACCTTAGGTGAATACCAAAGGATGTGTAGGGATGTTTCGATTAGTGAGGGGAATAGACCATTTGAGTCTGACCGATCTCGTATGACCCAAGGAGAATACCGATGGATGTGTAGAGACGATCAGATTAGTGATAGATATGGTCCGACATCAAATATGTATGAGAGACCTTACATTTCACACTTTTCTGAGACCAATGATTTTAGAGGCAGGTATGATCCTAGTATGTACGGTGGGAGTTATTATCAAGAGTCTTCATTTAATTACACTTGTGAGCCTTATCATGAAGAGACTCTTGAAGATAGTTCTCAAGTAGAGTCTGTGAGTCGTCTAACTGAAATGATGTTACAACTTGAAGAGACACAAGATCGATTTGAACAGACGCAGATTCAAATGCAACAAGAGTTACATCAGAGGTTTGAGTCTCTAAATCATCAATTAGAACCTCTAAATCATCCATTAGAGATGATGATGTCACAGTTATTAGCCGACGAGGAAGGGGTTTCACCACCCCAAACTCAAGAGGGTACTAGGTCCGATGGCGAGGGTAATACGTCTAACCCTAGTACTAAGTTAAATGTCGACGAATCAACTGAGAGGACCCAAGAGCTTGAACAAACTGATGACCTTGTTGTCTCGTTTCCTCACCATGTGTCATCTCATCATGATAGGACTACATTAGACGTTGATGTTCAGGGTGATGGCTCTACGAGCAAGTTTGAGGATGACACGATTCCAAACTATCCAATTTTTGACACTTGTAAGGAGTCAATCTTAGATGCAATGCTAGGAAGGCCTGATATTATAACTGACTGCGAGGCCCCAGATGTCTTTGAGGATATTGATGACGTAGTAGTTAGAGACATGTTGGATAGTTTGTCAGACTATTTACCTAAGGAAACCATGGACCTTGACTTGGTCCCCGAGCATACTGCCTTACCCTTAGAGTCTAGTTCGACTTTCCACATGATCTCAAACTCGGTTGTTGATCCCTTTTGGGACATTTCAGACCTCTTTCCTAGAGTGTCTATGGACATAGTGGATATTCTGTCCACTAAGCTTCTAGATGATTTTTTGCCTTCGATTGATATTTTGACTCTTCACATGTATGTCGATCCATTTGATGATTTCTTTGTTGTCGTTCCTTCTATTTATACCTACTTAGTGGACGGTGTACCCACTAAGTTTGGGGATGGCTTGTTTTCTTTTATCGTCTCATGTGCACTTCGGATTCTTTATTTTTTTTTAGACGATTAGCACCTGCATATAGCTTTCTTTGGGGTTGACCCCCAAATTTTCCGTCTTTTGCTTTATGATCGTTAGGCCGATTAATGGGTATTGATGTTTGTGGGTATCATCTCTGGAAACCCTCCACGAGACATAACTCGTGTTCTTGTAAGAAATCAAGAGAATCAAAGGCTAATTGCATAGCTCAATGCAATCGTGTATACCCACGTTAGTGGTAGATTTGTATGTGGTCATGTCTTTTATGTGATTCATTCTTATAATATTTG
Organism: Eschscholzia californica; assembly: GCF_041429995.1. Taxonomy (NCBI): domain Eukaryota; kingdom Viridiplantae; phylum Streptophyta; class Magnoliopsida; order Ranunculales; family Papaveraceae; genus Eschscholzia; species Eschscholzia californica. The sequence goes on along the minus strand of NW_028238309.1, from coordinate 23,714,678 downwards.
TTGATATTTTAGGAGCAATTCTTATATGTTTTACTTCTAAGGCGTGGTTTGTTCCAAGTTTGGGGATGGCGCGAGCTTGGCATCAACTTGGAACCTAGTTATACATGAGCCTTGGTAGTATCATCTTTTATCTCCTTCGGTTATGGTAATATCTCTCCACTCTTCTCTTTAGATTGATGGGCCTCTTTATCTTTTGGTGAGTATATGCTTAGAACATTGAGGACAATGTTAGTTTTAAGTTTGGGGATGCGGGATATGACCATAACCAATGCATGACCATGGGTTTCAAAGACAAAAGGGTTCAAATTAGCCAAAATTTGAAAATGTTGAACATTTTGAGTAGATTTGCATGTGATTCTAGTGATAGTTTTAAGAATTTTGATGCATATGTGTTGAGTTGATAAGTTTTGTGATTGCTAATGGCCTTTGCATGAAAGTCGAGTCTTTTAGTGTTTGTGTCGTGCCATGTGAGTGACATCTTAGTGAAGAGGAAACATTTCTAAGAGACCTAAAGTAGTCATTAGTGGAGACTTAACCCATGTGAGAGCTCAAAGCCTAAATTGTCATTCGAGTGTACTCTTCCGCGCTAACTCCGAGTAGAATGAAGAGCTACTCAACCTCGTAACTTATAAAAGAGCTCATTTGATCTCGTGTGCTCAATTTCCTTAGCCACTAGGAGTGACATTAGGATAGCGAATTAACCTTGCCCTTGTAGTCCATGAAACCCAATGAGAATGCCAACTAGAGGAAAGCGGATACTCCATCACCATCCATCATCTTATATCCTGAGAATGAAGACATGAGATAAAAGAATGAAGAATGTCAAAAGCAAGTATGAAATGAAAAGTTGATTGCAAGAATAGAGTTGTGTGTGTTGTATTTTGTTTTAGTTGATTGTATTTGTGTTATAGAAAAGAAAAAAAAAAGAAGTGATATGAAAAAAAAAAAGTGAAATAAAGTGATTTTTGTGTATGTTTGAGCATGTGTTAGCTCTTTTGTATGAGTGATGTGATTGTATATATGTGTTGGTGTTTTTGTTCATGAATAAGTATTCGAAGCAAGAAACAAATGTTGAGATGCTTAAGAGGTTCTACCATAATGAAGAGGTCGAAATTCTCGGGAATCCACCACCATCACATCATCTATTATATCCGCTAACCTTTAGAAGACATTTCTAGAGGGTAGAATGGGTGAGAAGGGCGAGTGAGCTTCCCCACTCTATTTAGTGGCTAATTCCTTTTCGAAGATCATTCGTTCCAAAATGTTGTCCTCACCCCTTTTTATGTGTTGAGTCCTAGTTAAGTGATCACACTCACACATACGAGCGAACCATTCTTGAGTGATTTCATTTTTGGGGTGTATGTCCGTGAGGCCGAAGTCGAGGCGAAATGTACAAACTTGGGAATCAAGGTTTTGTGACTTCGGAACATAGATGTACTCATTATGGTATGACACTTGCATTTTAGGGTAAGACCATTAGTGAAGAGATCTTTAGCTTTTACAAGAGCTTATTTACTTGATTCATTATGTGTTGACATGCTTAAACCCTTTACTATATCAATCATGCTTATCTACGATTTGGATTTTGGACCCTTGTGTATTTGAAACCATGATGTTTGTGGGTGTCTGTAGGGTTTTGGTGTATCCTATACACTACCTAGTGTTGTAAGCGGAATCTCAAACATCTCATGTTTAACACTAGATTGCCCAGGACCTATATGCATAAACTAATCAATGAACTAGAGAGGGATAAATACCTTAACGCGTTTTTCCCTCGAACCATTCCAATCGCATGCAAAGATCGAGAGCTCCAACTGTAGCTCCTCTACTTGAGACACCGAGTGAATAGACTTGATCTCCCTTCCTTTCAGACTGCTAGGACTTAGTAGAAGGTTGAGAAGAACTCTTCTTCTTGACTAGATTGATAGAATGGGAACTTTCTCTCTATATTCCTCTCTCTCCAATAGCTGTATATTCAGAGAGAGAGAGAGCTGTATATTTTCCTTAGAGAAAAATCCACACCTTTTATGTTCTCAACTGACCCAATATATAAACAAACCCTAATTAGAATCTCATTCAGATTAGGTTTTCTATTTTCTGGGTCACAGAAAAGATAATTACCAAAATACCCTTTTTGGGGTATTTTGATAATCCCCTTAAGTGTGGCCGGCCAGGGCAGCCCACTATGGGCCTTATATGGCCGGCCCACTTACTCTGGTCGGCCATCTCATGGCCGGCCCAAAGAGCCTCATTTCTATCTTGTCCCGAATCTCCATTCGGACCCTTTCGGCCTTTCCAGTTGAATCCCATCCAACTTTAGCCAGTTCCCGTCTAGTCAAATCTCTCCGATCAAGTTACCACTCTTATGTGTAACCCGTTGTAGGATCCGGTCTATGTTAGCCTCGAATCAACTCCTTGATCCGATGATCGTAGTTGGCTTCTAGCAAAGCATTACGACCCCTAATTGGACCGGACTGGATGATCTTTACGTGTGGTCATCGTTATCCTAACTGACAAATTGATCGCATTGCCACCTTGGTCGAAGGACACTCCTTCGGAAGGACATCTCCTTCAGACCGAACGGATAAATCCTTCAGTCTCCCACTTGTACTTAGAACAAGTGCAATGCTCGATTCCCATGTCGCTTAGTATCCCATCTGATACGTCACACGTTTCAGACTTTCTTGATCCAGAGAACAACTGTCAATTCAAATGATTAACTCTTAATCCATTTGAGTGCGGCCACACATTTCACAGTTGCTTCTCCTCAAGTGGCCCGGAGATACTTATTCCTAACTTAATAGGAGGACATCATCCAGTCTTGTACTCCCACTTAACTTCATGTCTATCCTGTCTCCCCCAGTATGCTGCCTTTATAACCTCCTTTTACGGCGCGGCGTTTGACAATACCAAAGTTCGACATTCCTTACATAAGATGAGTGGAGCACTCATGTTTACGGAATCTCTCCAATCTTGCCTATGAGAGTTTGTGACGCCTTTTTCAACTCCTTGAAAAAACTCTCATCTTTGGGTTAATCCAATGTAGATTCCCCAATCTACATCCATGTAATTGACTTAAATACTATATTCCTATAGCCCATGGAACTACGCTATCAGTCAATTCCCATGCTAGCCTTCTTAAGTCATTGTTGTCCATGCAATGACCTGGACTAGGGACTCAATAATGAATCTATTCCACGTTCACTTAGTAGAGTTCCATTTACCAGATCACGTATCTGATAAACCTACCTGGAATTCCTCATTATTTTGGACCGTCATTAAACACTAAACCATTATTTAACGACAGAAATAAACTCCTTTATTTCTTTTTATTGAATGTAGCTAATCGATTACATGAAAACCCCTTTTCATTAATCCAATTACAACCTAAAGCCATTCATCGATGCGCTTTATACCTATGCCCCTTCTATGACTCTCATACTTGGGCTGAGGCAGTGGTTTAGTTAACGGATCGGCAACGTTGTCGTCCGTATCGACTTTGCAAATGACCACATCCTTTCGCTCAGTGATTTCCCTAATCACGTGGTACTTCCTTAGGATATGTTTGGATTTCTGGTGTGCCCTTGGTTCCTTAGCCTGGGCGATAGCGCCATTGTTGTCACAATACAGAGTAACCCCATTTTCTATGCTAGGAACTACACCAAGTTCGGAGATAAACTTCTTTATCCAAACTCCTTCCTTCGCTGCTTCCGAAGCGGCAAGGTATTCTGCTTCTGTGGTAGAGTCTGCTACAGTAGTCTGCTTTGAGCTCTTCCAGCTTACTGCTCCTCCGTTTAGACAAAAGACATAACCCGACTGCGATCGGAAATCATCTCTGTCCGTTTGGAAGCTCGCATCCACATGGCCTTCCACGATTAGTTCCTCTTTCCCGCCATATACCAAGAAGTGATCCTTAGTCCTTCTCAAGTACTTTAGGATATTTTTGGCTGCGGTCCAGTGTTTCTCCCCTGGATTAGATTGGTAACGACTACACATACTCAAAGCATATGAGACGTCTGGGCGAGTGCAGACCATGGCGTACATGATAGATCCTATTGCCGAAGCATAAGGCACCTTCTTCATGTGTGCTAGCTCATCAGGATCTCGGGGACACTGAGTCTTGCTAAGCGTCGTACCATGTGTCATGGGTAGGAATCCTCTCTTAGAGTCTTCCATCTTGAACCTCCCAAGAACCTTATCTATATAAGTCTCTTGACTAAGTCCAATCATCCTCCTCGATCTATCTCTATAGATCTTGATGCCCAATATATATTCTGCATCTCCTAGGTCTTTCATTGAAAAACACTTCCTAAGCCACTCTTTCACGGAGTCAAGCATAGGAATGTCATTTCCAACGATCAGTATGTCATCCACATACAGGACCAAGAAAACTAGGTTGCTCCCACTAACCTTCTTGTATACACAAGATTCCTCTTCATTCTTCAGAAAACCAAACTCTTTGATTTTCTCGTCGAATCGAAGATTCCAGCTCCGACTTGCTTGCTTCAACCCGTAGATGGACCTTTGAAGCTTGCAAACCTTTCCAGCATTCCCAGAATCCTCAAAACCCTCAGGCTGTGTCATGTACACATCCTCTTCCAGTTTACCGTTCAGGAAGGCGGTTTTGACATCCATTTGCCAAATCTCATAATCATAATGAGCTGCAATTGCTAGAATAATCCTAATGGACTTAAGCATCGCGACAGGGGAAAAGGTTTCTTCGTAGTCTATACCCTGGACTTGTCTGTAACCTTTTGCCACCAGTCTAGCTTTGAAAACACTCACGTTTCCATCCTTGTCTGTTTTCATCTTGAAAATCCATTTGCATCCTATGGGTTTTACCCCATCGGGCAAATCAACCAAGTTCCAAACTTGATTCTCAGACATGGATTCCATTTCGGATTTCATGGCTCCCAGCCATTTTTCGGAGTCTGGGCTCGTCATAGCTTCTTCGTAGGTGCTGGGTTCGTTATCCTCTACCAACAACAACTCTTGTCGTTGAGACAACTCAATCAGCCTTGCGGACCTACGCGGGGCTTGAACAACAGGTGAGACACTCTCAACTCCTTGAGGGTTCTCCTGCGAATCACATTCGCTCTGCGCGGGAGGATCTCCGAGATCTACCATCTCATCCCCTCTTTCCTCTTCTATTGGCTCATGATAGTTAGGAATCGCGACTTCTGACATCGGTGTAACGGTGCCAGTTTGTTGCTCAGATCGAACCTCTTCGATCTCTATATTTCTCCCACTTGTCTTCTTGGAAAGGAACTCCTTTTCAAGGAAGACACCATCACGAGCAACAAACACTTTGTTCTCTGACGGGTTGTAGAAGTAATACCCCTTTGTCTCTTTCGGATAACCGACGAAGAGACACTTGTCTGATCTTGGTGCTAGTTTATCTCCTTGTAAACGCTTTACATAAACATCGCAACCCCAGACTTTGAGAAAAGACAACTTTGGAACCTTTCCAGTCCACATCTCATGTGGCGTCTTTTCTACAGCTTTTGACGGAGCTCGGTTAAGTGTGAAAGCAGCCGTTTCTAGAGCATACCCCCAGAAAGTGTTAGGAAGATCGGCTAAGTTCATCATCGATCGAACCATGTCCATCAATGTTCGATTCCTCCTCTCGGACACACCGTTCATCTGAGGTGTTCCTGGAGGAGTGAGTTGTGAAACTATTCCACAACTCCGAAGATGATCCTCAAACTCTTGACTCAAATACTCACCACCTCGATCCGATCGAATGGCTTTTATTTTCTTGCCAAGCTGATTCTCCACTTCATTCTGGAATTGTTTGAACACTTCAAACGATTCCGACTTATGCCTCATTAGATACACGTAACCATATCTAGTGAAGTCATCAGTGAATGTAATGAAGTAGCCATAGTTACCTCTCGCGAGTGTACTCATAGGTCCGCATACATCCGTATGTATCAGTCCTAAGGGTTCACTCACCCGATCTCCTTTCCCCTTGAAGGACGATCTTGTCATCTTGCCCACTAAGCATGGCTCACATGTATCGTACGATTCCAAATCGCACGATCCCAGAAGTCCATCTGCATGAAGCTTCTGCATGCGTTTCGTGTTAATGTGACCCAGACGACAATGCCAGAGATAACTTTGGTTAGAATCATGAGTACGAAGCCGTTTCGTGTCTATGTTCAGGATTTCGTCTTCTATGTTCACAACATAAAGACCATTACGCAGCTTAGCACTGGTATAGAACATCTCACCCTTGTATAAAGAACAACTCTTGTCCTTTATTATAGCGTGATATCCCTCTTTGTCTAACACCGACGCAGAGATGATGTTCCTCGATATAGTCGGTACGTAATAGCAATTACGTAGCACTAATATCAACCCAGTCTCTAAACTGAGCTTGAAAGTCCCTACAGCCACAGCAGCAACTCTTGCCTTGTTTGCGACTCGTAGAACCATCTCGCTCTTTGTCAGATACCTGACCTCCTTGAGCTCATCTAATTCTGAAATTATGTGAGCTCCACATCCGGTATCATATACCCATGAGGGAGAGTCAGCCATATCTGTCAAATTGACCTCTATAACATAGGCACCGACTTCCACTTCCCTTTCTGGTAGCTCTATTACGCTTTCTTTTTTTTGAAGCATCGAGAACTCTTCTCTGATCTTCCTCCCAATCTAGAAAGTCGTATAGATCTCTATCTAAACGTGAACTAATCCTATTTACCATCTCTACTCTACAGAAACAAAATAAGGATTTTGCTAAGTACTACATTCAATGTTTACGCAAAAACACTTTTTGCCATATTATTCAATGAAAAAACGTCCCCCTATGAATAATACGATTCCAAGACCCCATTCCTGTGAAGCTAAGCGTACTTTGGCACTGCCCTTAACTTCACCCTCCTGGGTGAGTAACTCCTTACTGATCATATCTCATATGACTCTTGGTTGATGAATAACACTTATGTGTTAAATTCATCCTTTTGCCTCGAAATCCAAAACTCTTTTGCTGACTCGTTGAGAATAACCATTTAGACATGTAGACCTCTTCATAGGTCTACCCGTATTGTCCCGAGGTAAAAGATGGCACCCTGCTTTGGCATGACCCACCATCGATGAACAAGGGCGCAACAGGTGTCTTAATCTGGGTAGGCATTACTCAAAATTCTTTTTGGGGACTCTTACGTTTTTGTTTGCATGCATTACTGTGAACTCTAACATAATCATACACCACATAAAACGTAAATAAGTAAATGCGCGCGAGAAAATAAATCAAGCAGATATGATCCTAGTATGGCCCCTAACCTAAAAGATCTAATCTTCTTAGGTTCTTTGCTTGTTTAGCCTCCGTTCGCCTGGATCTCCATCCTCGAACATCCATTGAATTCTCCCACTCGAACCACGATCTCATCCTTTGGCTCTTCAATGGACTCAATTGTACCCTAAATGCTAATTACAAGACTCAACGATTCGCAGATCGTATAAAACTTGAAATTAAATTAATTACATCGGGCACCCATCCGTGCTTAAAAACAAGATAGAACGATTCTATGGCCATACTAGAACCCGCATTCACATCCATACATACATAATAATATGACATTCATAAAACACCCAAGTATGTATGAGATTCGCTTACTTAGGTCGAATCTAGGTTTGCTATGTTCTAGATAGCTTTTCGGGAGGTACTACCGACATCTCTATGTCTAACGTGCCTTAAGTCTAATTATCTCATAATTCTGACTAATGGCTCGTTCTGGTTTTATCCTAAAAGATTTTGAAATCGTTTTGGAAAAACTCCGATTCAGGCTTTGGTGGGCCCGGGTCACTTTCGGAAAAAATATGGTCAAAGTCGGAAGAAGAAAACCGAACCCTCCCACTTAAGTCAAGGCCCAAAAGACCCGAGTCTAACTCCAAAGACTTAAGTCAAACTTGGTCAAGGGACCCTTTGACTAGACCTAGTCAAGTCTCGGTCAAGGTCCGAACCAAGGTCGGACCCGGATTGGCACGTTCCAGACCGTGCCAAGTCCCTCGGGTGGTCGCGTCCTGGCCCTAGGCCAGACGCTTCCTGACCTTGCAGACGCGTCCTAGACGCTCTGCCCAAGTCCGAGCTTCTCGGACCCCCAGTCCGAGACAGCTTCTGGTCTCACCAGACGCGTCCCAGACGCGCTCTGGAAGGTTCTGTCCTGGTCGCGTCCGGATTCCCAATCCGAGACGCGTCCGGACATGTCTCTGTGCTCGCGTCTGGAAGACGCGACCTCAGGTGCTGGACGCGGATCCTTCGGGATCCCTGTCCGAGACGCTCTCGGACTCCCAGTCCGAGACGCTCTCGGACGCGTCTTTCCCGTCCGAGAATAGCTCGGACGCGTCTAATCCGAGACGCTCTCGGATTCCCAGTCCGGGAAGGACTGGGACGCGTCCAGAGCGTCCGCGACTGGCCAGACGCGTCCTGGGACGCGTCCTGGTCAGTCCGGTCTCTGGACAGCACCCTGTTTTCCTCTAATTTTCGAAAAAATCCAACTTTTTGCTGCTGTTTTGATGATTCTTCATCCAAAACTCAGCAATTTGAAAACTCTTTTTCAAAAAACCATCCACTTTAAAATTTTATTTTGAAAACTCTTTTCAAAAACACCAAATTTTAAAGTCTTCCCATTGAAACTCTTTCAATTTTCTATCCGATTAAGTCTAAATCTAATTTAAACTAATCAATTTCATGTCTAAATCCCTATTTAAACATATAATCATCTAATCAATCAAGCTCGAATCTAATTCGACTAGTCAGAGATAGTTTCATGCAACCGGCTCGTGATGCCACTGTAGGGTTTTGGTGTATCCTATACACTACCTAGTGTTGTAAGCGGAATCTCAAACATCTCATGTTTAACACTAGATTGCCCAGGACCTATATGCATAAACTAATCAATGAACTAGAGAGGGATAAATACCTTAACGCGTTTTTCCCTCGAACCATTCCAATCGCATGCAAAGATCGAGAGCTCCAACTGTAGCTCCTCTACTTGAGACACCGAGTGAATAGACTTGATCTCCCTTCCTTTCAGACTGCTAGGACTTAGTAGAAGGTTGAGAAGAACTCTTCTTCTTGACTAGATTGATAGAATGGGAACTTTCTCTCTATATTCCTCTCTCTCCAATAGCTGTATATTCAGAGAGAGAGAGAGCTGTATATTTTCCTTAGAGAAAAATCCACACCTTTTCTGTTCTCAACTGACCCAATATATAGACAAACCCTAATTAGAATCTCATTCAGATTAGGTTTTCTATTTTCTGGGTCACAGAAAAGATAATTACCAAAATACCCTTTTTGGGGTATTTTGATAATCCCCTTAAGTGTGGCCGGCCAGGGCAGCCCACTATGGGCCTTATATGGCCGGCCCACTTACTCTGGTCGGCCATCTCATGGCCGGCCCAAAGAGCCTCCTTTCTATCTTGTCCCGAATCTCCATTCGGACCCTTTCGGCCTTTCCAGTTGAATCCCATCCAACTTTAGCCAGTTCCCGTCTAGTCAAATCTCTCCGATCAAGTTACCACTCTTATGTGTAACCCGTTGTAGGATCCGGTCTATGTTAGCCTCGAATCAACTCCTTGATCCGATGATCGTAGTTGGCTTCTAGCAAAGCATTACGACCCCTAATTGGACCGGACTGGATGATCTTTACGTGTGGTCATCGTTATCCTAACTGACAAATTGATCGCATTGCCACCTTGGTCGAAGGACACTCCTTCGGAAGGACATCTCCTTCAGACCGAACGGATAAATCCTTCAGTCTCCCACTTGTACTTAGAACAAGTGCAATGCTCGATTCCCATGTCGCTTAGTATCCCATCTGATACGTCACACGTTTCAGACTTTCTTGATCCAGAGAACAAGAGTGTGCACGGGACGCGACCAAAAGGAACGGGAGCAGTCGAGCTGCTGCTCGGGAAGCTTCCCGAGCTCGGACGGAAGCTTCCAGCAGCAGCAGCAGCAGCAGCATCTTGCACTGGACAGAGACACGCAAGACAGAAGCTTCCTCTCGGCCGGACGTTTCTAGGCTGCTCGGGACATCACGGGACGTGCTCGGATCAGCTCGGACATGCTTGGCACAGCAGCTACCGGCTCGGGTATAGCACGGGACGGCCTAGGGACAGCACCCTTTGGCCCGGATCTAAGCTATTTTGGCCGGGATCTTCAAGTGCTCGGATCTACTCATTTTGCACGGGACGGCTCGGGTATAGCACGGGTAGCACGGGACAGTGTGCATATGGCTCGGATCTGAGCTAAGTTGGTCGGATTCCATGTTTTTTTTGGGGTTTGACCGGAATCTTCACATATTTGACCGGATTTTGAAGGGTTTTCCGGCAACTTTCTTGGTCCGAAATGTTAGGGTTTTTACTCCCCATGTCTTGATCTATCTTCCCATGTGGTTTGATTTGATTTTGGGTGAAAAATCTCTAGAGATAGAAAGCTTGATGAAGCTTTAATGGAGTTTGGGTGAAAAATGGAGAAGATGATGGTGGTCGCTATGGGGAAATCTGATTTTTACTCGGGGACACCCAAAGTTCACTATTAAAGGGAAATCCAGAAAATTGCTACGGGGAGATCGACTACACTTAGAGACTCATTTTTCTCGACGAACCTAGCCTCGAACCACATCGAAAAAGGGGGATTTCTCATCATCTTCTTTTCATTTATTACTTATTCACCATGTTTAGCTAAATCAAGTGTGTCGATTATATGAGATGAAATGTGATAAATTCGTGATTATGTTTAATATGATTTCATGTTTTGATTATGAATTGATGTTCATTTGATTCGATTATCGTTTCGATCGTATTTTCATGTGTCTTGTCAAGCACTTCGCATAGTTAGGCGACGAGACAACACTTTCGATGACTCGGGTTTAACCGATTTAGACATTTGTTTGACTAAGTATGATCTCCGGATATACGTAGTACTTAGAGACATCTACTTTAGGAGTCGAATATTGATTGTACATCGACACATTAAACCGGACCATACATAGTTGTAGATTTAGCATTATGGATTCCCGGATTTCGATACATGAACTCTCGTATTCGGATACTCTTGAAGTATGATTTGAACGTGATGATTGGCTTATTATTTGTTTACATGTGAGTTTAATTGTCTTCGTCTAGTTTTATAAACTAGAAGCCTCGATCTTAATCGCCTAATTGACATGAAGTTCGATAATGTGTACTTAGTGGATAATCGATACTTAGTGACGTTTGATTGATTACACTTAATTGGACATATTATGCTTATTAGTGTCATACTTGTTCATTCTCAATCCATTAGATAGTGTGTGTAAGTTTGATAGTCGATGCCTATTGCTTGTCATGTCATGTTGAATCTATGATCTCTTTCTCATTCATGCATTATAACTAGATATTTCATGCCTTTATTAAGTTATTAGATGAGATATGCTTTTTAGATAATGAATGATAGTTTAGGAATTTAGATTCATATGATAGTCAATCAAACATTCTTGATTTTGAAATGTGTTTTTAAAGAATATCTTCTGAAATCTAAATAGTTCATTATGTTAGATTTCGAGTTATATATGACACCTAGGATTGTCAATGTGGGTGAAGTTAATTACATTTTCATGCGAATAAATACATAGTATTTGTCATTGTCAATCTTGTGGATCGAAGTATCCGTCTCACTTAACTATTGCCCGAATCAACTCTTGCCGTCTCCCGACTCTTGTTCCTTCGACTCTTCTCTCGAATGTCTCTCACCTCTCACTTAGATAGTTTAGTTAGTTTTATTCGTTTTCTTATTTCTTACAAATTAATTATCAAATTTATAAAGTGGGGTGTGTGTGTGTTTTAGTCTAAGTTAGATATTGACATCTTGATTATTGGGCTAAACTCGCCGTCAATATCCGAAGTTGCCTACCTATCCCTTGGGACGATTCACGAATTTACTAATATATTATAACTTGACCCCGTATACTTGCGGGAATAGACCTATTTTGGGCCTATCAAGTTTTTGCAAAAACTTGTTAGGCCTAAAAATAGGTCTAATCCCGCAAGTATACGGGGTCAAGTTATAATATTTCTAATAAGTCGAGTATCGTCCCAAGAGACAAGCTATTTTATCGAAATCTCGAATTAAACCCCCTTTCAAACTTTTGATTTGATTTGGAAACTACTATGAAAAAAAAGAAAGCAATACTAATAGACTAATAAGAATTAAATCAAGATGAGAAGAAGAATCTAGGGTTTTCGATTTCACCACATAGATGGACTACTTAAAACATGCATTAATTAACAAATCCCTTTTCTCATGTATAACTCAAAATCTAACATAATAAACTATTTAGATTTCGGAATATATTCTTTAATAACACAATTCAAAATCAAGAATGTATGATTGACTACCACATAAAACTAATTTCCTACACTATCATTCAAGATCTAAAAGGCATATCTCATCTAATAAATCAATAAAAGCATGAAATATCTAATTATAATACATGAATGATAATAAGGTTATAGAATCAACATGAAATGACAATCAATAGGCATTGAAGCTCAAAATAAGGATTCATTGATTTATAACATATTTCAAAATAAGCCCAAATATGGGTTTCCTCTACACCCTAGATACAAAATTTAGCTACTCATGGAATCTAAAACAATATTCATTGAATTCATAAAATAAATGAAATTACAAAAGATTAATGGAAAGAAATCACCAAGAATGTTCCCAATCCATATTCCCATGTATCTCCATTTTGATGTCCAATTTAAGCTCCAAGTATCTCAAGAATATTGCTCAAAACTCCAAATAATAGCTTATTAGAAGATAAAAGAAGAGAAATTTAGAAGAGAGATAGAAGAAGAAGAGATTTTAGAGAAGAAGGTATGGAGAAATTAGAAGGTTAGAAGAAGAAATTAGAAGGAGAAAGTAAATCTAGAGAAAAGATGAAGGTGGTAGAGAAAAGAATGGTGGCTAGGGTTTTTAGTTGAGAAGAGGTAGAGAGAAAAGGAGGCTCAGAAAAGAGAGGTTGGTTGGTCTTCTAAAGGTGTTTATATAGGATTAGGGTTGAGTTGGGGTTAAAATTGGTAAAAAGTGGAAAGCTGAGGGCTAAAAGGGTAATAAAAGGGTTTAAAAGGGCAAAACCCTAGTTAGGCTGGCGGCTAGGGTTTAAAGTTGGGAATTCGGATTATTGGATATAGCCGGATGTAAGATAATAGGTCGCGGTAGGGGCAGCAGCTGTCTGATCTTGGCGCGCTCGAATCTGGACGGACAGGAGACAACCACGCGTCCTGGTGCACTATCCTTATGATACTTCGGTTCACACAGAATAAGCAATAAAGGGTTAAATCATCCGAAACCGTCGGATCTTGAAAACGCGGAAGCGAGAGGCTGAGATTAAAACGTGGAGACGGGCGCTACCAAGTTAAGTTGCTACGGGTGCACGGAATAAGTACAAAACACGGGATGCACAGGAACCGTCCGATCTAGGACACGCGGAAGGCTACGGTCCAGATTAAGACGTGAACAAGGGACTACCGAAGCTCGCTGAGACGCGCTACACTGGATGATTCACGATGGTCCCACTTCGCTGCTTAGCGCGAACACGCGATTTAGATGCTCCGACCTCCGAACTACGACACGTGTCCCTAAGCATACCGCGGGCCAGAAACTTGCCCGAACTTGTACCGAATGCTGACCAAATGTTGACCTGACTTTGACCTTGGTTTATTCCTTCGTCCGGACTCCGATTTGACTTCTGTTTTCTCCTACGGACTCGTCTCGACCTCTACTTTTCAACCACGCACTGACCTTGGCCAAATTTCCAGAATGCCCTTGACTCCAAATGACCAAAATACCCTTTATCCATCTTTTTCTCATTTTTAACCGTTTTTCACACCTAACTCTGCAAAAGACACCTAATCAAGAAAACCAACCATTTTATTACAATAAAGACTCGAAACAGACTAACTCGGCTAATTTAAACGACTCTGATGGGACATTTTCATGACCCATCAGTGGCCGACCATAACAAACATAATAGGAGTTCCTATTTTGAGGAAATCCTAAGTTTGTTTCTATTTTGGCTTTTAGGAATCCTAATTAGGGTTGGACGCTGACTTTAGGAATTCTTTATAAGGGCCTCATTAGAACATAATTAGGTGTGGAGAATTATCGAAGAGATTTTTAACTTTACTACATCAAGTAAAGAGAGAATAGTTCCCAGTTATGTATCTAGTCTAAAGAAGAAGGTGTTCTTTGTTGATCGTCCCAAAAAGGATACACCAGCAAGTATACGGGCGTCAAGTAATAAAACCCAGTAAGACCGGAGTCGATCCACAAGGATAGGAAGGTAATTCGGATGCCGAAAGAGTCTAGTCCACCGGTCTAGGTGTCAGTCACTATCTCAGACTAAAACAAAACGATAATAATTGGGTTTTTGATTGATTTAAAATAAAGAAAAGTAACTAAATTATCTACGGATGAGATGAGAGAGATTCGGGAGAAGAATTGTAAGAACAATAGGGCTAGAGTTTATTGAGATGGATACTGCAATCCACAAGATCGATAATGACATATACTAATTAGCTATTAGAATGAAAAGTTAGTTAACTTCACCCACAAACATTGACAATCCTAAGCATAATGTGTCAAACTAAGCATAACCGATCAAAGGATACTAAGTATCGACTATCAAACTAATAACACAATATCAAATGAGTTGGCAATGAGTTAGTATGACACTAATAAGTATAATACGCCAAACTAAGTATAATCGATCAAAAGTTACTAAGCAACGATTATCAAATAAGCACGCACTATCAAACTATATGTCAATAGACGTCAAGATCAAGACTTCTAATTTATAAAATTAGACGAAGACAACTAAATTAACATTGAAACAAATCATAAATCATTCATCATATTAAATCATGCTTAAAGAGTACCTGAATACAAAAGTTATCTAGACATGACGAAACAAATAATAAACGGGAAGAAGATAAGGAAAGACACAAGATAAAGAAAATGCAAGTGGTTAGGTGCATCCGATCTCCCCTTAGAGAAGTTGTGTTTTTCCGTTAAGTGTAAAATAGGTGTCCCCTCAGCAAAACCAAAGTTCCCCCTTAGCAATAGAGTCTTCTTCCTCCCAACAAAGCACCACCATGAAAGTTTAACCCTAGCTTTCACTCTCTTGAAAATGCAACCCAAAATAAAAGCCTAAATAAAAGCCCTAATGTTTCCGGCCAAATAATGGTCGGAGTACCCTAGATACACCCGACCAAGAAAAGAGAGGTTCAACTAAGAGAAGTCCAGCCAAAAATTTGTTCCTCCTGAGTTGTTGTGTGTCGGTCAGAGCCTGACCTAGTGCGTCCCGTACCTAGGTGCTTCAGCCAACCTCGAACTCGAGCTCCAATGGTGATGCTCCACAAACCCGGGTTGCTGTCTTGCTGCTTCTGTCCCGTGCCCTCTTCTGTCCCGAGTTGTTGTTGTCTCGGCCTCGACCTGGCCGGCCTTGAGTGTTAGTCGGCCAAGCTTTGCCCGACAACCTCTCTCCATTTCTTTCTCTAACTCTTACTTCAAATCCCTAGAGCTCAACGAGTTCAAACCCTAGTTTATTCCCTTAGGGAAGATGACTCAAAAATCAGACTTCTCTTTCTTTTCTACCAAACCCAAAAGACTAAGTCCTCGTTTGGTTTATCTTGAAATAAGCTAAAAGCTAGCTTTTAGCTTATTTAGGGACTTATTCAAGATAATGTGTGTTTGGTTCAAAAAAGCTATAGCTTATTATAAGCCATAAAAGCCCTTTATCTCTAAAAAGCAGAAGTAGGAATTTCTTGGCTTCTG
The DNA here is from genome assembly GCF_041429995.1 of Eschscholzia californica. Lineage (NCBI taxonomy): Eukaryota > Viridiplantae > Streptophyta > Magnoliopsida > Ranunculales > Papaveraceae > Eschscholzia > Eschscholzia californica. Next base: position 23,698,843 of record NW_028238309.1, on the reverse strand, counting down.
CTTCTTGCGTTTGCGGGAAGCCACTCAAGGACGTAGTTTCTGAGTTTCCTCTGTCTCTCTAAAATAATTTCTTCTTTCTCTCTATATGAAAAACTCAAGAAAATTGAAGCTTTATCTTCACCCTAAAGCATATGAATCTTGATTCAATTAGATCCAATCCAATCGCTGGGTATCACCTTTGTTAAAGTGAAACCCTAAATTCATTTAAGTTTCTCTCTTTTAGAAAGTGTTTTGTTCATCATCTTTAATCTAAGGGTGCTCTAAAAAGATCAAAATGAGATTTATCCTTTAAGTTAAGGTTTTAGATTCTTCTTAAATATGTTTTAGAAGACAAGATTTAGAGATGAACAAGTCAAGGTCTAGAAAACCTCTTAAAACCTGAAACTTGGTTACATTTCTTTTATTTATAAAGTTTTAAATCTCCTTTATCTCAAAGAATAAGTGGAACTAAGATGTTATAACAAAAATAAATTTTATTCTCTACATTTTTATCCCACATCACTAGTGGTAAAGGAAAAAGTGATTGGAGTTACTCATAAGAGTTGAGAAATATGACTATCTTCCATGGGCTTCAAAGTGGGCCTCGATCTAAGGTAAAATTTTATTAGTATCTTTATGGGAACTTAAAGAAGAAATAAAAAGTAGTTATGCCCGGGTGAATAGCCTGATGTCCGGATTGTCCGACATTTTAGGCAAACATGGAAAAGCAATGGACAACTCGATTTTGTCAAGTGTCCGCCCGTTTTGTCCGCAGTCCGAGGAGACAAATTTAAAATGTGTTTGTTCCGCCCGGACTGGGAAAGTATGTGTCCCCAAAATACCGTCCGGTTCGTTTCCCACCCCTACGTCTAGGGAGTTGTTTTGATAAGTTGGTCATTTTTAGGGGAGCCGAAATAGAAGTAACCTTTTCTCCAAAGAGGGCTATGTCCATACAACCAAAACCATCGTTCGCATAGTGCTGTTTTTTTTTGTTTATTCTTTTTTTTGGGTTGTGTTTGATAGCAAGTTGGGGAAAGGAAAAAAAATAGAGTAAAATTTTCTTCGAGAATTGTTTTCACAAAGAAATTGTTTCTCTATAAATATTTTCTAACATTTGGTTCCCTAAGGGAACGATTAAAAGAGTTTATAACCTAACTCCCATAAACAACTAACATTAACATCATCTCTCTAAAAGAAATCCAACCGGTTTAACCCAGAAATCTCATCTTTTTTGGGTTTTTATGTTCACAAAATTCAACAACAATAGCATACAAATTCTAGATAGTGAGAGTGAACCTATCAATACATAACAGAGATCTGAGCAAATAGCAATTACATCAAATATATAAACATATACTAATTAATTCATTAATTATATAAATAGCTCTAGAACTTATTAAGACAAACTCGTCCAAAAAAAATCTCAAGTAAACAAATGTTTTATCTCTTTAAAAGAGTTAAACAATAAATTAATGTCAAATTCTCCATAACCCATTACTCTTCTTCTTGAGATTGGACTAATATTGGAGGATATCATTCCTAAGAAAATGATGGATATCAGAACCCTAAAAACTCTGTACTCTTTCTCTCTAGTTAGACAAACTCTTTTGTGTCTGTGTTTTGGTCCTAAAGTAGTTTTAAGCTTGAAGAACAAGAAACAAAAGAGAAGCCATTCGCTCATTTCTTTTTCTAGTTTTAAAATCCACAAAATCCAGTTTTACCATACTCTGATTCTAGGTAGTTATTTCTAGTCTCTGTTCAATTTTGTTTTTAGAGAGATTTGAAGATAAAGCTCGGAGTGTGAACTTCGAAGATGCAGCTTTTCCATTGTCTTTTCTCTCTCTAGCCTTTATAGAGTAAGAGCAGTCGTTGATATAATTTTTTGCCTAATGGAGAAAGTTTTCCTTAAGTAGTAGAGGGGTAAAATATTCCACCTGATTTGGGGAAATTTAGGAAAATCAAGTCACGTGAAGCTGATTCTCTCCTCTAAAGTTTGACTACCAAACACCGAGAAAATATTAAGTTTGGAGAAAAAGTTTCTACTTTCTCCGGGAAAAGTGTCTATCAAATACAGCCTTGGTAAACAAGGGACTGGGGGAAGGAAACTTCCATTAATAAACCCCCATTATCTCTCACGTTTCAAGAAGCCAAAACTTCATCCTCTAAGGTTGGATTTGGCGGCCTCCACCTATCAATAAGAGGTTAATCTCATTTCATTTTTTGATACTTTCCTCAACTTCTCTATTACTCCCTCTCTCTCTCTCTCTCTATATATATATATATATATATATATTATATATTATATATTATATATATATATATATATTATATTATATATATATTTCCATCTTTGTATTTTCTGTGGGACTTTGATTGCTTAGCTCCCTTCTGCTGGTAGGAAGTCATTGACTTTGGAAAAAAAGGGTGATTAGAGGTATGTATTGATTTAGATTTTTGTCATTGACATATAACTCACTTTGGAATTTTAATGCTACATAAATAGTAACAATTTAACTAAAAGGTTAGCATTTAGGTCGCTCACTTGAACCTACATACATTATTAGACTATTGGTTACATTTCTTTTATTTATAAAGTTTTGAATCTCCTTTATCTCAAAGAATTTACAATGTGGAACTAAGATGTTATAACAAAAATAAATTTTATTCTCTACATTTTATCCCACATCACTAGTGGTAAAGGAAAAAGTGATTGGATTTACTCATAAGAGTTGAGAAATATAACTATCTTTGTTGGGCGTCAAAGTGGGCCTCGGTCTAAGGTAAAATTTTATTAGTATCTTTATGGGAATTTAAAGAAGAAATAAAAAGTAGTTATGCCCGGATGAATAGCCCGATGTCCGGATTGTCCGACATTTTAGGCAAACATGGACAAGCAATGGACAACTCGATTTTGTCAAGTGTCCGCCCATTTTGTCCGCAGTCTGAGGAGACAAATTTAAAATGTGTCCGTTCCGCCCGGACTGGGAAAGTATGTGTCCGCAGAATACCTTCTGGTCCGTTTCCCACCCCTACGTCTAGGGAGCTGTTTTGTTAAGTTGGTCATTTTTAGGGGGCCGAAATAGAAGTAACCTTTTCTCTAAAGGGGGCCGTTTTTTTTGGGATTTATTCTTTTTTTTTTTGTTGGTAAACAAGGGACTGAGGGAAGGAAACTTCCATTAATAAACCCCCATTATCTCTCACGTTTCAAGAAGCCAAAACTTCATCCTCTAGGGTTGGATTTGGCGGCCTCCACCTATCAATAAGAGGTTAATCTCATTTCATTTCTTGATACTTTCCTCAACTGCTCTATTACTCTCTACATATATATATTCCATCTTTGTATTTTCTGTGAGACTTTGATTGCTTAGCTCCCTTCTGCTGGTAGGAAGTCATTGACTTTGGAAAAAAGGGTGATTAGAGGTATGTATTGGTTTAGATTTTTGTTCATGGTAGATCTAGGGTTTAGTTAAGCTAATTTCCTTTGTTTTTTTTTTTTTACTTCTATGGTTTAATTAGTTGATTATATGGGTCGATACATTCATGTAAGTGTGATTACCAAAATGTTTCTACTTTCCTGTAGATGAATTTATTCTTTAATTTTTGTGGATTTTATGTTTAGTTTGTGTTATTCTGCCCAATTTCAATTCTATTTAGCCCTAATTTACTAGATGGCTTAGGGTTTCTTACCATATTCCACCTGAACACCTCCTTAACTTTCTCTCTCTTCTCGCTCTGTTCCAAGCTCTAGTCAGTAACAAAATTCTCTTTCTAGTTTCCTTCTTCCATTTTTTGGTTTTTCTTCATCTTCTTCCCTCTTTGTTTTCTTCTTCTTTTTCCTTCATATACAAATCAATATTATGCATGATTATGACTGCAATCGTGCACATACATATATATGATTTTCCCATCGTGCACAATTTTTGTGTAGGATATGTGAAATATTTGCAAGATCTTTTATATTTATGAAATCAACAATTAAACCCCTCTTGGTTTACTATCCTTCCTTGTCTCAAAACTGTTGTTATCTTTCATTATACTTACTGAGTATTGTTCCATCAGGTTAGGCACCTTGAGATGGCTAATGACAAGGCTACGAAATCCAGTGCCAACCCGAAGAGTGGTAGGACCCTTTCCTTTGGAGGGGCTGTCTGCTTTCTTTCCCTATTTTTGTGTTGAAGGTTTCTTTGTTTACTTCTCAGGAGGCAAAAAGAAAGAAGTGAAAAAGGAGACTGGACTTGGTCTCTCCCACAAAAAAGATGAAAATTTTGGAGAATGGTACTCCGAGGTATTGATTCGTATTTGTTCATAAATGCATTTTATTATGTTTTTTATTTCGTTATCAAAATCTTAAGTCTTAACACCATACTAATTAATCCTAAATTTCTTGTCTTTGTTTTGGCAGGTTGTTGTCAGTGGTGAGATGATCGAATACTACGATATCTCTGGCTGTTATATTCTGAGGCCATGGTCAATGTCTATTTGGGAAATTATGCAAGTATGACATTTCTTCTCGTAACTGAATATCAATACTGCTACAACCTAGTTAGATATGTAGGTTTTTACGCTTCGACTGAATATATATAGAAAAGATCACTTTGTTTTCATTTATTTTTGGACAAAAGTTCACTTTGTTGGTAAAGAAGCTAATTCTGTCGATGGTTTGCTCACCACGGGCTAACTGCTGTAAAAAAGGTGCAGTAGAGGTTCGTTCTTGGTGCAATGATATTTATTTAGCACTGTTGTCAAATGTGAATGCAGGTCTTCTTTGATGCTGAAATTAAGAAAATGAAAATCAAGAACTGTTACTTCCCTGTTTTCGTGTCCCCAGGTGTTTTACAAAGGGAGAAGGATCATATTGAAGGTTTTGCTCCAGAGGTGAGAATTTTTTCGTGTAGAAGATGTGCTAATTTTCTTGAAAAAATGTACTCCACTTAAATCATTTTAACGAGGCCAAATGAAATCTTTATTTCCTTCCATTAAGACATAATTTTCTTTCGAATCCTCATGTTTGTCGCGGAATATTATCCCGTTCCTGTCTTTACATACTTACCAAACTATCGCGTCCGGGATTATGCTCTATAGCTCTCTTCTCTAGTAGGAACTTATAGATTTTTCCATTGGGTTAAACACTCAATAATCCATACAGCATAGCCCACCTGATGTTCGTCGACTCGGTGAAGAAGTCCCAAATCACTATGGCCTTTTGGAGTGTAGCAGAAGGTGACTATTGTTTTCTCCATCTAGTTTTTCCTTAATATCCAGGCTACCCTATTTCATTGGAGTACACAGTGTAATTGGACCAGGAACTTGTCATTCTTGAACTTCACTTATAACTGGGAAACCCTGATCAGATCCATGTAATTTTGTTTGTTTTGTTGTAGCAGACTAAGTGTGTATTTCAGGGTCCACCTTTTAGAGGACACAGAAATTTGTATTTGTTTCAAAATTTTCTAACATAAAACATAGTTTTCTTGGTTATAAATTTACAAAATAGGTAACACTATATGTAGAACAAGGACCTGCTGAGCTGCTACTATTGTTCACACACCTCTCGTTGAAAGTCTATGCTCGTTATACTTTATAAGCATGTATTTATCATCGTTCAGGCTGTAACTATGTTCTGATATAACCGTCCGTCTCTTGGATAAATAACCTCCCGAAATCCTGTTGTCTATTTTCAGGTTGCATGGGTTACAAAGTCTGGAGACACTGACTTAGAAGTTCCAATTGCAATCCGTCCTACAAGTGAGACCGTCATGTACCCCTACTATTCAAAATGGATTAGGGGACATCGTGACTTACCTTTGAGGCTTAACCAGTGGTGCAATGTTGTACGGTGGGAGTTCAGCAACCCTACTCCCTTCATCAGGTATTCAGTTTTTCGTGACTTCCGTTAAACCAGTGGAGCTAGTCTCATGCTGTTGTCACCTATTTAATATTAATCAACAGACATTTTTGCTGCCTAGAGATGTACTTGGTAATTCACAATTGTATCTTCTGCATCAAAGTTTCTGCTACCTACTTTTCTACTTAGGATATTTTACTACCTACTTTTTTTGCAGGAATTTAGTTTGTATTTGTTATTTCTTAGTCGGGACAAAACGACCAGTTGTAGTTTGAAGTGGAACTACCACAGTACCACTAGGTAATTTATGAGTTGTTGACAATTGCAGGAGTCGTGAATTTCTCTGGCAAGAAGGCCATACAGCTTTTGCAACGAAGGCAGAAGCAGATAAAGAGGTATAGGTTTTACACATCTTCATTTTGTTTCTGTACGCACATCTCCTTGGCGCAACACGTCACCTCTATATTAAACACTCACTCTTGCACCATAATCCCGACCAGTGATATGAAGTGGCTGATGCTCCTAATTCCAAAGACTGAAATTTTGCTCCATTAGTATTATGAGATCATACTTAAAAGGACCTTTGCTAATCCTTGCTTGAGTGCTAGAATTGCATGCATAGAATGATGCAAGCATAAAATAATTAATGTCAGATGGCATACGTCTGCTCACAAGTCGCCTCATAATAGTGAAGATGTAGCAGTGTCAGCAATTGCGGGGCAGTATTATCGGGAAGGAGGTGAATAAAAGAACCACTGGTGGCTGCCTAATTGCTGACTGCATTTTCTTATCTTAGATGCTGCTCTGACAGCCATGAAATGCTTACCAACTAACCAAACCTCTGATTCTTAAAGTGTTTGTATGCTTTTGAGTATGAATACCATTAACAACCGATGTCTTTATCAGGTTCTTGAAATATTGGAGCTGTACCGAAGGATTTATGAAGAATTTTTGGCTATCCCAGTTGTGAAGGGGAAGAAAAGTGAGAACGAAAAGTTCGCTGGTGGCCTTTATACAACAAGTGTTGAGGTGAGAAATATGTTCATTCCTGGATGCACCTGCTATACTTGCCATGTTTTAAACTGTAGTTGAGCCTTATGCGTTAAACCCACTCATCTTTTTTCTTTTTTTTGATATTCCTCCATTTTCGAATCTTCTTTCCTGCTGTAGGCTTTTATTCCAAACACTGGTCGTGGGATACAAGGTGCAACCTCACATTGTCTTGGTCAAAACTTTGCAAAAATGTTTGAGATAAACTTTGAGAATGAGAAGGGAGAAAAAGGAATGGTTTGGCAGAATTCGTGGGCATACAGCACTCGAACGGTATTGTTCTTTTCATGCACTTTTTGGTCAAGAAAAATCGTCTTATTCGCTGATAACCCATATATTTCAATATACTAGATTACTAAATGGGCAAGCGTAGTCAGGGCCATGCCCTAGCTTGTGATATTTCTTCAACAAAAGATAAATATATTGTCATAGAAGTAGCATATACATAATGATGGATGTGAGATAGATCCCTAAAACACCAAACAACTAAAAGTATTACAACTAAGCAAAAATAACATCCCAACTTGAAGTGCAACACTACGAGACTGAGCATGTCTGCTTGTTCCTCTTAGCTCAAAAATGGAATGGAGTAAGGTTAACTATTTTGAATTTTTGATTTTAACAAATTCAACATCTTCCACTTGAAGACAGCTAGCTTGTGATTGTGTTAGTATAGTTTATATAGTAGTATAATTGTGCCATGCTAAACACTTTTTACAGATTGGGGTGATGGTAATGGTTCATGGAGATGACAAAGGCTTAGTGTTGCCACCCAAAGTAGCATCTGTTCAAGTCATTGTGATTCCTGTACCATACAAAGATGCTGATATGCAAGCAATCTTTGATGCCTGCTCCTCTACAGTGGAGAAGTTGAACGAAGCTGGTTTTCGTGCGGAGGCAGATCTAAGAGACAATTACTCACCTGGCTGGAAGTATTCTCATTGGGAATTAAAGGGTGTTCCTTTGAGGATTGAGATAGGGCCGAAGGATATGGCTAATAATCAGGTCAATACGTATAGTGTGACTGTTTTTACTTGTGTGTTTCATTTGTTTGGCTTTACTCTATTAGGTATTTAGAGTATGCATCTTTCTCTCCTGTTGTCTGTTGAAGTATTTTGTCAGGGGTTTCGATAGCTCGCTGAATTTGCTTAAACTTATTTTAGGAATTTTACTTTCTTAGGACATGGTTAGTTGTGATACTAGATATTGGTTTCCATTATTTTTGGTACCAAAAGGACATGCTTCCCTTAATACACTTCAGCTCCAAATAGTTCTATTTTATATTATTTGGTGGTCCTGCCTCCCTGATTTCACGCCTTTTTGAGCAACCATAGTAAATTTTGGTATTCGGTCCTTTAAATAACTATATTGTACTAGTATATGATTTTATATGTTGAGTTGGTTGACTGACCTAATATGCATAGTGCATCAAATATCATTGTTGTGAGACTAAATGGCCATATTGGGATCACAGTACTGCACCATCGCCCCAATTTTCTTTGCCCTTCACAACATTGCATTTCAAAAATGTGTCAGCATAGATTCGTCATGATTTTTTTTTCTTTGTTGGTACTTCAGCTATGTTGGGGAAAATGGTTCTGTGAACATGAATTGTCTTTCGAGTTTTTAACAGGTACATGTGTCTTGACAGGTACGTGTTGTTCGTCGTGACAATGGATCAAAAGTGGACATACCAAATGCGAACTTAGTTGACCAGATTAAAGATGTATTGGACGATATCCAACAAAGCCTTTTCAATGCTGCAAAGCTAAAACGAGATGCTAGTGTTACAATCGCAAAAACATGGGAAGAATTTATAACTGCTCTTAATGAGAAGAAAATGATCTTAGCTCCTTGGTGTGATGAAGAGGTACTCTCGCATTCTACACATTTGTGAATATGTTTGTATAACCCTTGCCCGGTTTACAGCTATCACTTCAAATTATTTTGGGCACGGAATTGACGACTTTTTACCACTTTTAATGTCTATACATTTAAGTGAATGTTGATCGTTCATCTCGATAATGCCGAACTTATTTTGTAATTCTGCAGTTATTCATTTATACAGAGTTTACATCTTGTATACTGAATTTAGAGACATTAATTTCTTTGTCTTTGCAGGAAGTTGAGAAAGACGTGAAAGCACGTACTAAGGGTGAAACAGGGGCTGCCAAAACCCTTTGCACTCCTTTCGATCAGCCTGAACTTCCAGAGGGTATCAACCTCTTTACCACCTTGCATTATATATAAGTAGTAACGTAAAACAAATAATGGAAAAATATGGTCGTGTTGTTCTTTGGATTTTTTGGCATTTTTGCGGCACTCTAATACCTAAATTTCACGATTTTCAGGGACTCTATGCTTTGCATCGGGAAAGCCTGCGACGAAATGGACATATTGGGGTAGAAGCTACTAAACAAACTGTCCGCCTGTTACCAAACCATGAGTGGCTTGATTGCTCATAGGACTCTGCTTAATTTCTACAATTTTTCTTTTTCTGAAACTGGAGGAACCCTAGGTTTTGTAAGATTTTTAAATTCTTAGTTTTGATTGTTTCAAAAAAGAAACTGATTTAAATTTTAAAGAACTAGTATTCTTCTTTTCTCTTTTGGAACTAATTTTCTGGTAATTTATACCCAAAATCCAGTTGATGAACTACAAACCCTGTGAAATGTTCTTTTTGGTCAATTGTGTGCAATGATTATTTGCTATTACAGCTACTGGTTGAAGGTCCCTTATACAAATATGCATTACTTTTTAGTTTTTAGTATCAGGGAGCATAAAAAGGGAGGTGTTGTGACACACAAAGTAAAAGTGCTTATATTGTTGTTGCTTGTAGTAGTTAAGCAAATAGTTCACCTTCTTTATTCCTCAATTTTCAGTAAGCTATTTCAATTATTTTTGAATTTTGATGATGGTAGTGGCACATTGGTGAGGTACGTAGTGGTGATGTAGTGTGGATGTGGTGGAGGTGCTATGATGGGATCGTACGACGATGGCTGAGATGTAGAGGGTCGGTTGATAGGGGTGTTCATTGGTTGGGATCCGGTATTTTGGAGTCAAATGTTACCAAACCGACAGCTCATGGTTAGGTTAGTAATTTCTCAAACCGTTACCAAACCGCTCATGGTCTGGTTCGGTTACCAATTAAACTGTCTATGATCGGTTTGGATAGTACTACATGCCAAATAGGTTGTTCTCCCTGAAAATTGACGAATTGAGTTACATTCTTCATATATAGACGTATAAAATCAAAACAACACTATTTAAAAACCTGAAGAAACAATCAAACCAACATAATACGACGAAAATATTTTAAACATTGAAGGTTTAAACTTAGTTTCCTTTATTCTACAACCACTGGCCGGAACGTTATATAGTAGCTAGTAACGTTAATGATACATGGATCATTTTAATCCAATACTAACTAGTAACATTATATTGTATTAGTGTTGTTATTTTGTATGTATAGTAGTTATTCTTGTTTCTGGCAAGAACTTGATGAAAAAAGATATATATTTGTATGAAATTATAGAGATATGGTAGATAGATTTTGAAAAATATGTATATATATTAATTGAATTTGACTAGTTAGGTTTGGTTTTAATGGGTTCTACAAATTACATCCGCTTACTGAACCAGACTAGTTGGTTTTTGAAAATCTACGACCGCGCCAAACCACTCGTTTGGTGCGGTCTGAAAACTGACTTAATCTGTTTGATTGGTATATTTTGCACACCCCTAGCGGTTGAGGTGGTATGATGCAACTCCTAAGAACATAAGACAGAAAAACAACAGAACAACAGGAGCCAGCAGTAGCGCAACTACAACGGAGGCAGCACCAATGCCTCTAGAATAGAGGCACCAGCGACACAACTACTACAGAAACAGCACCAATGCAGCAACAACGAACACACCAAGACGCTGCTACATTGCAGCAAGAGAGGCAACATCGACACAACAAAGAAAGAGTGGGGAAAACACTTGCTTGAATTTTGAATACCACCAAAATCATGTAACACCTAAGATAGAGAAGTGAAAGTGAAGACATAAAAATTAACAGATCTCCAAAATGTCAAAACAAATCATCACTTGGTCAGAACATCAAGATAAATTGTCAATCCCTAGACGATCATAATATTTCGACCCTCCAACCATCACTAAATAAATCCCAAGAACATAAGATAGAAGAACAACATGTGGCTATAACCTTATATTATTAAACAAAAACATAACATATAACAAGTAACAAAAGAGAAAACAATTTATACTTGTCTAAGAGGAACATAAAGCCAGGTCCGTGATTGATAATTTAGGGACCCCGTGTGAAATTTGAATCTGGGCGTGTTGAGGAAAAAAATTTACAAGAAAAATTGAACAAATTATAATTTCTTCGTAAAATGTATAGTTTAGAATCTAAGTGCGAGTTTTTTAATATGGTATCCTTTGTATCATGATCTTCACATATATCTATTATATTAAAACAGATCAGTCGGTTATTTAGGGGATAAGTCTGACCGTCCATTTTATTTTAGAGATTTACCTTTAATTAGATCGAACGACTGATATAAAATCCTTTTTAGTGTAATTTGACTTAAAAAATAAGGGTATTAGTGTAAACAATTAATTATTTTGAATATTCGGTTACAATCTCCCTAAAATAACTATATCTCAGGCATTTTCTCAGTCACGATTGCACATCCACTTTCCCCTTAATTTTAGTGATTCGGTTAGACTTCTAAGTCAGTTCAAAATTGTATAAATACGGTTCTCCTCGAAGGCGTTAGCCAAGAGGGATCTTCCCCGTCCTACGGACGGGGAGGGAACCTAGTATATTTACAGATTTGCTCATCTTGAATGAACAGTTTTATCTTTCACACTGAATTGAACCCATGGAGTTCATATTTTGTCGATATTAGTTAGGTTTTCATGAACTTATTATTTTTTTAAGGGTTTGTAAAGTTTTACTAAATTTCGTAATCTGTTGAGAAATTTCTGAAATTTAGGGTTTTGAGCGCAGTTCTACTGGACAACGCAATAGAGATTCCTTTAAGTCTGCAAAGAGGAAAAAGTTCCCCGCGTGGGCAAAGGAAGTTGAAGAATGTATGGCAGGACTCAAAGTGGATAGGAAATTAGGGTTAACCCTGGATGAGGTTGAAAAACAGTCAGATTTATGGATTGAATGAATTAGAGAAACATACCTTGAACTCATATTTCAACCCTTTTTACAAAAGTAAGAAACCAACTGAATAAAACATAAAGCCGAAACAATTCAGTAACGGAATCAGTAGTAAGCATTATATCGTTCTCGAGTTGTTCTAACCGAACCTCCCGCTCCCGTGAGTTGAAAAATTTGACTAAGGTTGTGTTTGTTTTTTAGTAAACATCTGAATCTGAATTAGCTGAATTTGAAATGTCTGAACTGAATTAGCTGAATCTGAAAAATCTGACTTAATCTAAAAGTGAGGTGTTTGTTTTTTAAATCTGAATGATTAAATCTGAATTACTATTTTGACTGTAATACCCCTATTCATATATTTCACCAAACAGACCCTACCCTGGTCTAAAATAAAATGTTAGAAACCCTAACCTTTATATCTTTCCCCTATCTTTCTCCTCTCAAAAAGTGGTATCAGCCTCCTCTCTCTCTAATCTATCGATGGAACCTGTCGCCGGAAATATCTCTTCCAAGCTCGATACCCATAATCTAAACAACCCTCTCTCTCTCTCAAGTTATCTATCTATCCATCAATATATGCCTTCTCTTCTTTCAACAAAAAAAAAATCTATGCCATTTCTAACGAGGGCAATGATGATCTCTCAAGAATTTCTAGGGTTTCAGACAAAATGATGAAGGATGAACCAATCTCCATTAATGATGGCGGGGTGACTCTGAGGGTCTGTGAGAAAGGTTTACATTTTTGTACCCACTTCCCACAGGCAACTGTTGTTGCAGCCATTACATGAAGAGGTTCATTCATGTTATAGAAAGAAGATCTGAGCCTCCTCCTATTTACCCTCTCTCTCTCTCTCTCTCCTGTAGAGATTTGAGGTTCAGGTATGTGTTTGGTAATTAGGGTTATTTCCTATGTGTGGTGTGGTGGTGATAGCCGCAGTGTACCATCGTGGTGTGGGTTGTGACGGTTTTTCCGGCGGTGGTGGGGACAGTTTTGCCGATGGTGGTGGTGACGGTTTTGCCGGTGGTGGTGGTGATGGTTTTGCCGGTGGTGGTGACGGTTTTGTCGGCGATGGTGGTGCTTACTGTTGGGACATTAATTTCTAAAATACAAGGATTTCAACAAAAAAATCTAAAATACAAGGGCATAAACGTCATTTATCGAATTTCAGCAATTGAACTTAGTTTTCAGACTTGTTTTCAAGTCTGAAAAATGTGGACTCTTTTTCAGCCATTTCAGACCTCAGCCAAATTCAGCCTAATTTTCAGATTTCCTTAAATTTGAAAACAAACATCTGAAATCTGAATTGGACTCCAATTCAGATTTCAGATCTGAAAAACTAAAAAAAGAAACAGCACCTAAGACTCACGGAGAAGATAGAGAAGAAAGGATGAATTGAAATTACGATCCAGCCAACGAACTAGGGTTTTTTTATTCTGATTCGACTCCTTTCTCCAATTCGATCCCAGTAAACCCTAATCAGACTATTCTTTTCTTGTAGCAGCAATCGGTCAAATCAAATTCACACAAAACCCTAATTTACACTGTAGATTGAAGGAATGGAGAGAGAGAAAAAAAAGAGAGATTTGAAGACTAGTAAGAAAAAAGATGGGAATGAAAATAGAAGCTATTTTCGCTGATTAAGCTACGTAAGCCAGGTCAGAAACAGAGCCGTTGCGATAAGGTGGTGATTCGAAAAATTAGAAAAATATAGGGTTATTTCCCAAATGGCCCCCAACTTTATAACCGGTTTCCTGCCTAGCCCCCTACTTTATCAAAAATATCCAGATGACCCCCAAAATCTTATATATATGGAGTGTTTATTTGTGTAGCCCTAAATCTTATATCTATGGAGTGTTCGGAGAATTGTAGAGTGGAGACTTTGCAAATTTGTGTAGCCCTAAATCTGATTTCACTAACTCCCAAAATCATATTTCCCTCACTCAAATTCCATACCCTTTTACTTCCTTTCGTCACCATCAAATCATGTCCATATTTATGATGATGTGCTGGTTTTATAACCTAACAATAGCTGAAGTTGGACTTTCCCTCATTATCTTCATAGATCTTCCTGGCATTATTTCCACTGCTTCAAATTCACGATCTGATTTTTGACATTGTGGACACTGATTTGTCGAGAACGATTCGAGTTTCGATGGTCATGAATTGTGATTCAAATAGAGTTTTCAACCAAGTTTCGAGGATTTTGATGCCGAATTTTGGTGGAGTGTTCAGATCGGATACGACGAGGACTTTGTAGTTGTTAATGGATCTGGAATTTAGGTTGACTGGGTTTTTAATTAGGGATTTTATTGATCTACCAATCTCTCTCTACATTTCTTCTTCTTCTCCATTTCGTCTTCTCCAACTTTGATTTTATTTTGATTCATATATATATTTCTAGAGAGAGAGATTGCTAAGTATATGGCGTTAATAGAATCACGAGTAAGAATTGGTTACCAGAAAGAAGAAAATTGATTTTCGAGAGATTGGAGAGCGAGAAATTAGTTAGAGAGAGAGAGAGAGGAAGAACAAGAGAGAGAATATATATATTTTTAAATGTTTGAAGGTCACCGGGCGAAAAATTGACCGTCGGCGACCGTCGCCGGCGAAAACGATGAGGTGGCGAGAAGATGAGGTGGCAGAGAGAGGTGATGAGATGGAAGAAAGAGAAGTGATGACTAGTTAACGGAATGATGACGGTTACTGGAAAAGGGGGCCATCTGGGTATTTTCGATAAAGTAGGGGGCTAGGCAGGAAACCGGTCATAAAGTTGGGGGTCATTTGGGAAATAACCCAAAAATATATCGATGCAAAATTTGAAAGGGTAAAAGAAAAAGGATCTTTGAGTCTAAAATCCAAAAATAGGGGGGGTAATTAGTCATATATCCACTCCTAAATCAATAAATAATATAAAACCAAAATAAACAGAAAATGTAAAATAAGTCTAAAAATTCACTTTTTGGTGGGCCCCATGCATCAAGTCAGTTATTTCTCCAATTATTGCCCTTTTGTAAATATATTCTAACTCAAAGTAAACCAAAGGTTTCTTGTGGTTGAGTTAAGAAATTCATTCTCAATATTTATTTCCAAAATTTATAGTTGTCAAGACCAACATACCAAATCAGTAGTTTTTGTCCTAAAAAATGAGATTTCATTCTCTCTCTCTATGGTCTTACAATATTTTTATCTCTACAAATTATTTTGTCTTGAAAATTATATATATGTAGATTAAATTTCGAAACTTCTTAAAACATTTATTTAGTTCTAACAACATACTTAATTGTAACATTTTTATCATTTTTTTTTCGTAAGAAAAGAAGTTGAACTTCCCATCACCGCAATCTTCTTGTCATAAAAAATATAATGTAAACTGATATTTATTTTTCTGACATTTTCAGTATTTTTCTAACATTCTATTAATTCTATTAGCATAATATGTGTGCCATACGTTGAATTAGTTAGAGTAAAAGAATAAAAGTTCGATTATTTTTCTAGCATCTTATTGATCCTAACGACATTCTTAGATATAACAGAAATTTGAATTTTTTTCTAGCATTTTACTGGTTTTAAAAACACAATTATATACTTACACTAGAAAATACTTCTATGTTTTCAAAACAACTTATGTGATGAATCGGCCTAACAACAACATAATAACGTATCAAATGTTTTCTGACTTACTTACATTATGTTAACTAAATTTTTAACATTTCTTTAGCATTTCCTTATTATCCTGTATTACTTAAATTAGAAGAACAACATTTTAAACTTTTTTTTTAGAATTTTCTTTATGCTTATATATAACATATGTTTTAGAGCAAGTGAACAAAAGTTTGATGATTTATCTAGCATTTTATTGATTCCAACAACACACTTAGGGATAACATGTTTATTAAGTTACTTAGTTTAGATTAACAAAATTTTCAAATTCTTTCAGGCATTTTACTGATTTTAACAATCCAATTGTATCTTAGAAAAAATTCAATCTTGTTTTCATCTAAAATACGCATGTAAACTAATATATATTCTGCTGAAATTTTCATTATTTTTGTAACATTTTATTGATTTGAACAACATCATATGCTTTGTTAAAAACTTTACACAAATTTTTTTCTAGCATTTCTTTGATTTTTTTGTTATAAATTTTGGCAACTCTACCAACATCTTCTAAACTTTGAAAAATCAATCATATTTTTACAAACATAAACTAGTTGGATAAACAAAGAAAATTGTCGATATCGTTGTGGTATTTGTAGCATTCCTGCAATATCTTCTAGCATTTCCATTAACTCTCAACATTTTTCACGTCTTTGACGATATTTGTACTAAAACTTAGAGTAATTAAAATTAAGAGAAACCCATTAAAACATAATCAATTACAATATAATTCATTACAAGAACTAATAACTTCAAGTTTTTTTTTCCATTTATCCTTCAATTCATCCAGGAACATCCAAGTTAATTCAACCCTCACCCTATCGCGATTGCATTGATAAATCTTTGGCTAACATCGCGTGTGAAAAAGGCTTATAGTTAGCTTCGACCACAAGTTCATCCACGTGCAAAATCACATACAACCACAATCTTGCCTATAACTTTGTACAATATATTAGTGTTCAAGCAAGTTCTTGTAATTCATGACATGATAAACTAAAAAAACGTAAAAGAATCGAAATGTAAAACTTCACAGAAAATCTGTACAGCTGTCGATAAAGTCATTTTGAGAGTAACGATGTTATATTTGTAAAATATATTATTTTTTGTTATGAGTTCAGAAAATATTGGTAAAATTTTCACAATTTATGCAAAATCAACAAAGTGCTACAAGAAATTTGAGGGTGTTTCCGACTGCAAAGAAACTCGCTCATTCAAAATTACAAAATGTAAATGATTTTTTTTGGTAAGTCGGAAAATTATAAAACGTAAATATGTTGTTAGAATCAAGAAAATGCTATGAAAATATTCAAAAAGTTTGCAAAATGTATAAGTAATTTTCATGCAAATTTTCTAGAGAAAACAAGATTGTAGAGAGAGAAACAATGGGACAAGATCTTAAGAATTTTTGTAAGAAAAAGATTGATATCCTAGCTTTAGGAATAAGAACAACAAAACCATGCGTGGTGCAATAATCTATCGTGAAAATAAAAACGAGAATAT
This sequence comes from Eschscholzia californica, assembly GCF_041429995.1. NCBI lineage: Eukaryota > Viridiplantae > Streptophyta > Magnoliopsida > Ranunculales > Papaveraceae > Eschscholzia > Eschscholzia californica. The sequence continues at coordinate 23,681,632 of NW_028238309.1, read as the reverse complement.
GGTAAAAAGAGATCTATAATCTATTGCGCACCATGTTCTTCTTGTTTTCTTGAGGTGAAGACTAAAAAGTATTGATGAATTTTCTCTGCAATTTCTTTAGGTTTTATCTCGGTGAACTGAAGAAGGGAGAGTTATGGTCAATTTTTTGTTAGTCAAAAGATTAGGGAACCATTCCTTTAAAAGGAAAAGACAACTTTTTGTAGGGATAGAAACTTCTTATTCAAGAACTATTTTCATGAAACTGAAAAGGTTATTTATACCTTCTAATATGGGTAATTTTATTTAACCTTGGATAGGTTAAGTAGTAGTAAAGAAAACAGAGGCTATATATGTAAGTTAATCCTAGTGGATTTATTTTCTATTTAGTATTATCTTTGGATTCTAAACCCATTGACCCTGAGATTTTGGACCTAAAACTCATCCCCCGAAAGAAAAATAGCCACGACTTTGGAGAATAAAGAAAAATAACATAAAAAAATTTAGAAAAATATTATAAACTTAGACAAAAAATTTCTAGGGATCTAAACCCTAAAGTCCTTCTAAGTGTTTCTTCTTTTCTTCCTCTTCTTCTCCAGAACCTTGTTTTCCTAATCACTAAATCATAAAAATATAGAGAACAAACCTAATATGTGTAGTAATGATGAAAAATATGTCTTGGGTTCTCCGACGGGAACCAACCAGCAGTCACGGGTTATTGAAAAAATTATACGAGAGAAATGAAACTAAATTGTAGAAGTATTTGTTATTGTGGTTGTATTATTTGACTTATTGTCTTAATTTGACTTAATGTAATGTCTTTATCAAAATCAGAAAACACTTACATCCGCACCATGATTGATGTATTCCATATGATTTTTCTATAAATTTGATTTTTATGTTTTCTTAATACGCAAAGAATTTGTCCATCTTTCTTTTGTTTCTTGCTTTAACTCTTTAGTTTCATAGTTATCTCATTGTACAATTTTCCTCGACTCTTTCTAACCAATTTTTATTTTTATTTGTAAAATTTTCCCTCGACTCTTTCCAATCCATTTAAATTTTTATTTGTAAGAATTTTTTGTATTAAGATCTAATCAGTCGTGCCGGAGGAACGGGTTATGTCTAGTAGTATACGTTTTGGAATGAATGTATAGGACATTTTATCATGTACTGCACATAATAAAGGTCATTCTACCCAATTTCCCAACTTTTTATCAACACACAACCCAAACTCAATTTTTATGAACGCAAAATCCAATATTTAGCAATTGTGTCAACCCAACTTATAAATATGCTTGAAAATTTAATCAAATTCGTCAACTCGAACCTCTCTTAAAAATTTATCATATGTCTGTCTATCACCAAGTGTGTACAAGAAGAAAATCCTAGAACAACCACATCCTAGAATAATCTCAAAGTAAATCCTCCAATGTGCAGCTAAAAAATGAACAAAATTACATCCTAGAATGAAAAAAAAAACTAATATTTTTATCTTTAACAAAAACCATGAATAAAATATCCAATTGTATAATGGAGTACTCCTACAAAAGAATCTCAGTTTGAAGGAAGAGTTGATCATGAGGCGTTGAACCCAAAAATTTAGTAATTGTGTCTTTTCCATGACCAAGAATAGGGATCTCATGGAGCTAAAGTACTATCGTAAGAGAACCATAAGTAAAAGAAACCATTTAGTGCAGAAGACAGGTCATGAACCATGATGTCATTGAGGAAAACTTCTTAAGCTTTACGGGGAGAGAGAGAAAGAGAAAGATAGAAGTTTGGAGATCTTAATCTGGATAATGAGATTATTGTTGTTGATATTCTCTTTCTACCTACAGTCATTTGGGGAGAAAGTTTGTCACTTACTCCCACCATCCCATTCACTTACTCCCACCATCCCATTCACTTACTCCCTTCATCCCATTTTGTTTAGGTGTTATTCCATTTAAGGATGTCCTAAATATTTCTGTACACTTTTCTTTTGTAACATTCATTTTAATATTAACATTATGACACTTCCAAAACTACTCTTTAGTTTCAATACCGATAAAAAGATCTAATTTGTTCTACACTTCAAATATTATATTGAGTTATCTCCTTTTTGGCCCCATCTTTTATGACCAGCTTCCTTTTTTACCCCTTCTTTTTTGCAAATTCAAAATTAGCCCTCTTTTTTCTAACTCCATTTAAACAATGTTAAAGTACTTAACATATCTCTTCCAAGAATACCTTTGTCAACATGCATCAATCCTTCCCTTTTTCTTTTTTCTCTTAAACTCTCACTAACTTACGCGCACCCCATCCAAAGTTGAATCTTTTGAGTGAAAGAAAAAATCTCAAAACTCCAACATATTTAACTAATCACACTTTCTCTCTCTAAAAATCTACTATGTTTCTCTCTTTAAAAGTATTCTCGTTAGTGGTAAATGGAGTCTCTCATTCTCATCTTCCTCTTTCTTTTGTAACATTAATTACTAAGGAAAGGGATGTGTATTTCCTTTTGTGGGTCCCAACTCCTTCCTGAAGTAGTAATTTTCTAGCTGATGTGAGGAAACCATTGTTCTAACACCAGGTCTCTCTACTATGGGGGATTTTGGCTGTTGATGTAGCAAAACATGTGGTAATATTGGTGGGATGGTAAGTATGATACGAGGCTTCTCTAAAACTACCCCTATTTCAATATAAAAATGAAAACCTAAATAACCTACGGGTAAAGCCAATTAGATCTGAAATTGCAGTATCCCCATCTCTATTAACAAAAATAGGAAATTAGTAGATGTCCATAAAGTTAGTATCCCCACAGTACTTGTTGGGTATAACTGAAAGTCACTGTCTAAATAAGTTTTTCCAAGTTCATCATAATACCCACTCTATAAAATTGTATCGTTTAAATAAGTTATTTAGTTCTGTACAAGATTTGACAAATAATCCGATGTTTTTTAAGTTAATCCAGGAAACGAATAATGGGTTATGATTTTCTAAACAAGTGGGTCATGATTAGGGTTTGGAATATGGGTCGGAAGCACGGATCCGCCCGCGTCCGCCCGCGTCCGCCCACGCTCGCAAGGGACCGCGACCGTCTGTGACGGAATCGGACAAGGCCCGTCCGACCAATAAGGCTCTATCGGCGGTCACGGACATGAGGGTCTACCTGGAGGTCCGCCCGTGCCAGTCCACTTAAGAGAAGGTCCTTCCGTCCGTCCGGATTACCCGCCCCTAGTCTAAAAGATTACTGACCCTTAGATTTCTTAGGGTTACATTTGAACCGTTAGATTTGTAAATGACTTAGTATATAAATAAAAAAAGAAAACCTAAAATCATTTTATCCATCTCCTGACCTCTTCTCTTTCTATTCCCAAATTCCTAATCCTAGATCTAGATGAGCGGCTGAAGAACCCTAAATCCCTAATCTTTAGTCTTTAAGTTTTAAACTTATCTTCAAGATTTCATTCTTCAAGTTCAACCCACTTTAACCTTTCGGCTTCAACCCTGATCTTCAACCCTCAAGTCTTCAACCGTTCGATCAACTCGGTAAGATATACTCATCTTCTCTTCTTTTTGTTCGATCTACTCATCTTGAGATCTAAACTCGGTAAGAGATTTTCTTTCAATCTCTATTATCTTCTTTGTTTATTTCTATTTTAACTTCGAATCTCTATTATCTTTTTTCTGTTTATTTGTATTTTAACTTCCAATCTATATTTTCTTCTCTGTTTCTTTGAATTTTAACTTCGAATCTCTATTTTCTTCTCTTTTTTCTTATATTCAACTTATTTTCTTCTATGTTTTTGTTGCGATAACCATGACGATACATCATACGATCTCAAGATCATGATCATGCATCTTCTCATCTACAAATTTGCTGATATGAAGATTCTGAACTTGGTAAGCACTTACCTTTTTTGTTAATTTGTTTAAATCATTATTATTATTTGTTTAAATCATCATTGTTATTCTGTTTTTTTTGGGTTATTTCCCAAATGACCCCCAACTTTGTGACCAGCTCCTGCCTAGCCCCCTGCTTATCAAGAATTCCCATATGACCCCCTTTTTCAGTTACCGTTAACTTTTCGTTAACCAGTCATCATTTATCTCTCCTCCATCTCATCGCCTCTCTCTGCCACCTAATCGTCTCGCCACCTCATCGTCTTCTCCGGCAAGGTCGCCGGCCGACCAATTTTCCGGCCGGCGACCTTCAAACTTTTAAAAAAGTTTTTTTTTAAAATTATTTTATCTCTCTAAAAATTTTTTTCCCTTTTTTCTCACCTTTCTTTCTCTCTCTAGATGTGGTTCTTAAACCAGATCTAGAGAGAGAAAGAAAGGTGAGAAAAAAAAATTTAGAGAGAGAAAGAGAGGAGAGAAAAAATTAAAAAAAAACATTTTTAAAAGTTTGAAGGTCGCCGGCCGGCGATCTTGCCGGATAAGACGATGAGGTGGCAGAGAGAGGCGATGAGAGGGAGGAGAGATAAATGAGGAATGGTTAACGGAAAGTTAACGGTAACTGAAAAAGGGGGCCATATGAGAATTATTGATAAAGTAGGGGGCTAGGCACGAAGCTGGTCACAAAGTTGGGGGCCATTTGGGAAATAACCCTTTTTTTTGTTTAAGTCATTCTTACTTGATTTTTTCGTTTTTCAGGTTACAACTGTCGTTATCTTATGCAATATTTTTGCCGACTTTCTCGATTTGAATATTAACTTTTGTAATTTTCTAATTCATTTAGAGATTAAGTAGTAATCTTATAATTGTAAATATGTAAATTTGATACTTCGAACATAAAATTTTACTTTATCAACATGATTACCTTCATAAAAAAGTCTTTATAATTATTTGTTTTACACGATCATAACAGGTCATTCTCTAGATTGGGGTAACAACAAATTCAAACGTGATATTCCTCGATGCATTTCTAAATGATGTAGTGCAAAATTTCAATTTTCCTTATATCTCGAAAAATCAAATGCAAATGGTTATGTACGTATCTACTTCCGAGGTACTGAATGTTTCTCACCAAGATTCTATTTTAAATGTATGCTTAGGAACTCAATCACGTGTCATGTTGTAACAGTTAGATGTTAAAACCTTTGGTTTATGCCATAAAAAAGATTAAGTCATTTTTTAAGATCAATGATCTTACTTCTCAATGATCACAGGCCAAGCATTTGATTCGTAAAAAAACTTCCTCCATATTATTTACTCAACTTAAATCAGACTTAATTGAATTGTATACATTTTGAACGACATATATCAAACTCACTTCTATTTTTGCATCTGACATGTCAAATGTAATTGATTCATTAGTTAGGGATTGGGCAAGTCAAAGTATCTAATTTGTTCTACACTTCTGATGTCATATTTAAGGAAATACTCTAAATTAAATGGGGGTAGTTTAGGAAAATATTATCATTTTTCAACAATAGATAAGGTTTATATAATAAGTTGAATTCTCCAAAGGGTCAAACAAAGTGGGACGAAATGAGTATAACATTTGTTGTCAATTGTTGAATTTGAAAAATTGAAAACTATATGGAGGAGAGAGAATAACGGAAAGTTAAAGATAACGGAAAAAAGGGGGTCACAAAATTGGGTGCCATTTGAAAGTAACCCTTAAACTTATAATAAAAGAGGCGTAAAACCCAAAATCATAAAAGAGGTCTCTTCTGGGGATCGAAGAAGAGACCTCCAGGGACTATTGGAGTTTATGTCAACACTTTGAACCACTTGGGCAACCAGGTGTTGACAACTTGGGTTATTAAAAGTATAAATAATGTAATAAATTTGTCGAGCTTTAAGCTTCTTTATTGTTGTTGAGCTTTAGATCATTTTCATTATAAGTTTAACTTAGGCGATTATCGTGCTTATCACACTTTCATGATGTATCAATGCTTTGTAACGACTAACGTAGATAGTTGTTGATTTCTCACAAAAAAAAAAACTCCTGCGAAGTGTCTTACCTAACTGGGTCGTTGATTTCTGAAAAAAAAAAATAGAACTCCTTGGAAGTGTCTTAACCTAACTGTGTGAAATTAGGGGTTTTAGTTTCTAAAATTGTTCCTTACCACGTTCAATTCAAACTCAACGGTCGAAATAAATCCCCCTAAACCAGACAAAAGAAAAGAAACGAGTTTTAGAAGCAAAATCATGATCATAAAGACTTCGCAAGTAAGAACCAATTCCTAATCGATGTTGAATCCTTTTGAATGAAGGTAGAGATGCAGATTTCTCGATCTAGATCAGATTGGTCACCATGTCGAAGAAATCAAAGAATGAATAATAAGATTTGAAAAGAAATTTCTAGATTTGAATCTCTTAGAGAATAACTGTGTAAAACAAATCAAGACAGTGATTTTTCGATTTGAATCTTTTAGAGAGAACGAAAGAGTTCAGAGAAAGGAAGAGGGAATATACAGAAATAAAAGAATAAAAACAAATAAGGAGATAAAAAGATTGAAAAAGAAATTTACAAAAGAGTTAATTCCTATATGGCCCCCTACTTTGTGACCAGCTTCCTTTATGGCCCCCAAATTTCTGTATCTTCAAATATGACCCCCTATTTTCATGGAAATGTCATAACTACCCTTCCCATTAATATATTTTCAAAATAAAATTAAAAACAAAAACCTAAATTCCACCTCACTTCCTTCCCCACCACTCATCTCTCTCCACGTCACCTCTCTCTCCAACTTACCTCTCTCTCTCTCTCCAAGTCAGCACTCTCTTCTCCGATGAAGGTTGCCGGTCGGAAAATTTTCCGGCCGGCGACCTTCAAACTTAATTTTTTTTTTTTCAGTCATCTCTCTCTCTCTCAAAAAATTCCAACGAAGGGGGTTTCCGTTCGCCGGAATCTGGTCTGTTGAAATCGGAGGAAGAAAGGGAGGTGGACCAAAGAAGAAATCGGTTTCTCGTTCAGTTAAAGCTAGTTTACAGTTTCCTGTGGGTAGAATCGGAAGGTATTTGAAGAAAGGATGTTACTCTCAGCGTGTCAGAAGTGGTGCTCCTGTTTATCTTGCTGCTGTTCTTGAGTATCTCGCAGCTGAGGTTCGTTTTCTTCATTTCCTTTATTTACCATCACTTTTTAGGGAGTTAATTTGTAGGGTTTTCATTTGTGAATTATGTTCTGTTCTTATCCTATCTGAATTGATTTGAGCGTTTAATTTGTTTAATCTTATCAGAAGTTATAATTAGGTTAGATTTCCCGCTAATTCTGACTACTACTATCTGCAAGAAATTTTCATTTCAGAATGGAGTTTTCTAGTGTGGGTTTGACCTTTTCAATATACTTTAATTGTAAATCATGAGCAAGAAGTTGAGTTGATTAATTGATCTAATCATTAATTCCTTTAAACTAATGAAGATCCTTGTAAAACTAGTGAAATTGAGCTTCTGAAAACTCATTGTGGAAACCCTAATTTGGTTATTTCCAGTAAGATCCTTGATTGATTTTGATATGAATATTGAAATGGGTTATTCAATTGATTTGGGGTTTTTTTAGGTATTGGAGTTGGCAGGAAATGCAGCAAGAGACAACAAGAAGAATAGAATAATACGATGACATGTATTATTAGCAGTAAGAGATGATGAAGAACTTGAAAAACTTCTAGCTGGTGTAACCATTGCTCATGGAGGTGTTCTTCCAAACATAAACCCTACTCTCTTACCCAAGAAATTAGAGAAAGCAACAGAAAAAGCAGCTACTTGATGAGACATGAAAATGTCCCATCTGAATCTCTTAACTTGGCCTAGTTAGTCCAATTCGAGCAGTTACTCTGATGATTTACTTGTTTCTCTTACTCAGGTGTCTTCTACGGAGTTCTATGTGAAAAATAGTTAAAAACGGGAGAAAGACAAATCTAGAGATATTTTGGTCATTTGGTGGTATTGGTGTTCTGGAAATTTTGGCAAATATTGATACTCGGATGAAACTAGAGTTCAAGACGAACTCGTGGGCGAAAACGGAAGTCGAATCGGAGTCCGGATGAGCAAAATAGAGCAGGTCAAAGTTGGGTCAAACAAAGTGATTGACCAAGTAGTTCAAAGACACGTGGCGATCAAACTTTGGAGAGGTATAAATTCTCGGTATAGTGGTTGGCGCAATGGTTATTTTCGGGATCCATTCGTGGCTTTGATTCAATGTCGCGCAGTACAAGGTAGTATGGTGCTCCCCGAATGTCCCTATGATATGTGCTACACGCGTGTCATTCAGTTAGATCTAAAGGGTATTGCACCTACTCCAGGTAGTCCCTACAACACCTTATACACTCCATCCAACCTGGCACCAGTACCTATCACGTGTGAAACCAAATACCAAATGGGTAAATCACTTACCATCTTTCCCTCTTATGACTTATCCCTTCAAATTAATTTTGGAAGATAATTACAGTAGTAAAATATAGTAAATTTCTTTATAAACGACATTCCAAAGAAAGGTGGATTTCATTGATGAAGGCAACAGAAAATATTCTAGAGAGAGAAGTTGAAGACAGAGATGGCAAGAGAGATGATCAAGGATAGATGGAAAGATATCATGGAGGATTTGATTTTTCGATTTTGATTTTTATTCCTCTCTTACATAAGAGATAACCGAGACCTGAAAGAGAAAGAAATCATGGAGGAAAATTCGAATCCTAGAGATTGACAGAAAAGCAATCAAGGAGCTGAATATATTTTAGAGAAAAGATTGGAGAAGTGATTGATATTGAAGATCAAAGATATCTCGAGATGATCAAAGCTATTCGGTTTTCTCTCTCTGTTCAAAATATATTTTAGTGAGAGAGAGCTGGATTGAGATTTGGTGAGACAGAGATAGAAAGAGGATTTTACTAAGAAATTCGATGGGGGTATTATTCTTCTATATAACAGAACAGAGGTTAAGAGAAAAGATCATCTCATCTTTGGGGGTCCTCTCTGGAGCTCAAATTAAACAGAAATATTAGAGAGAGAATCATCTATCTTCTTTTCTTCTGCTTGTGTAGTTCTTTTTGTGAGAGAGAGTACTAACAGAGTAGAAATTGAGAAACACAAACAGAGAGTGAGAGTGATTTGTATATAGAGAGAGAGGATTGTAATTTAATTCTTTATATAATACAATCTTCAATTTCAATTTCCATGTGTTAGCTGATTCAAATTGAAATAGAAACAGAGAGAGAAACAGTAGAGAGAGAGGGAGATTTTGTTGGAGAAGAAGACCGCGTTTGGTCAAGAAGTGTTGCTGGAAAATCATTTTCCATTGACGCTGGAAAATTATTTTCTCCAGAGAAGCGTTTGGCTGCCAGACAGAAAATATGCAAAAAGAAGTTTAGTTGTTCTTCCCTTTCTTCTCTTATTTGTCATATTTGTTTTGATCATGAATAGCTAAATCTCTCATCTAGGATTTTACGATGAAACTCATTTTTGATCTTTTAGAGATATATCTTTGATTGATTATTCTTTATTATGCTTCATGGTTTAATTTGTTTTAGTTTGTTAAATAGTTTTTCTATTCATTATCTATACTTTTAGGTTTGATACATCATGCTTAGGTTAAATCCTTTGATGGTGTATACTTATCACTTGATAGATAATAGTTTAGAGGTTTGTTTTTCAAAATAAATACAATTACATTGTTATGATTTATCGGTTTTAACAAAAACATCCCCAGGAATTAGGTTAGTTCATTAACCGAAATTCTGAGTTATAGGAAAAGAGAATTAATCATTTTAAGTATTTGTTCCAAAAAGTGATTTTATAGAGTGGATTCCAAAATCCTAGACTTCTCCCCAATTTGAGTTCATTTATTTTATTTGTTTTAGTACTTTAGTATTTTATCACCAAAATCATAAAACCAAAACCGTCTTACTTCCAAGTGTTAGAATAGGTTTCACTTAGTCTCTGAGGAACGAACCGGTCTTACCGGAATTATCACTTGACGCCGCTGCCGGGGACTATGTTCTAAATTTATTCTAATTTTGGAAAGTTTTTATTTTTGGTAAGTTTTGAATTTTGGATGCTTTGACTTGCTTCTCTGTTTTTGGTGTGCAGAACACTAAGGAGCTGAAGAGGAGGCGCAACAAGGAGGAGGACCTCAAAAGAAGAAATTTACTGTTTTTATTTTTATTTTTTTGTATTTATTTTGGTGAGAGAGAGACTTAGACTTTTTAGTACTTTCTTTTGTTTTGACCCTAAATTGGAGGGCTTTTATAAATTGTAACCGAAAATCCAACGAAGCCTCGGGTTCGAACACTTGAGGGAAGAGTGGCCCGGGTCGTCCTCAAAGGTCGTCGCCCGTCTCGAACGGGAGGTAACTTTCTCTAATCACCCACGAATCCCCTGTTAGTGGGTACTTTTCATAAGATCTTCGTAGTGCTTCCTCGGTTTTTCGTGTTTAAAAAAAAAAAAAAAAAAAAAAAAAAAAAAAAAAAAGACCAATAAAAAGGAATCGAGTGTAGTTTTTGCAAGTGTCAATTCCCATCTTGTGACCGTGCCTGATCATCATGGCGCATTTTTCTAATGGTTGGACGTACCCTGTTGATGATGATGACCTTGATCTAAAGGGACCCGTCATCAACCGAACTGATATAACCTTAAGAGAATACCAACAGTTGCGTAAAGACTGGCTTAACCAACGTGGTACGACTCTAAGAGATTGTCAACGACTTAACGAGGGAAATAGGCTAGTTGAGCCTAACCGAACTGGTATGACCCTAGGAGAGTACCAACAGATGTGTAGAGACGAGCCTAACCGACCGGGTATGACATTTCAGGATTATAAACGAATGTCTAGAAACAGTCCGATTAGTGAGTGGAGTAGACCATATGAGCCTGATCAATCTCATATGACATTAGGAGATTATCAACAAATGTGTAGAGATGGTCCGATTAGCGATGGATATGGTCCGACGCCAAATATATATGAGAGACCTTATTGTCCACACTATTCTGAGACCAATGACTTTAGAGACAGGTATGATCCTAATATGTACGGAGGAAGTTATTATCAAGAGTCTACGTTTAATTACACTAGCGAACCTTATTACGAGGAGACTCTTGAAGATAGATCTCGATCAGAGTCCGAGAGTCGTCTTATTGAGATTATGTCACAATTTGCGACTCAAATGCAGCAGGATACTGAGTCCTTGGCTCAACAGATGAAAATGTTTAAGTCACAGTTATTCGCCGACGAGGAAGGGGGTTCACCACCCCAAACTCAGGAAGGTACTAGGTACGATGACGAGGTTAATACGTCTAACCCTAGTACTAAGTTAAATGTCGATGAATTTACTGATAATATCCTAGAGCCTGAAAGGTCTGATGACCTTGTTGTCTTGCTTCCTCCACCTATGTCATCTCACCATGATAGGACTGTATTAGACGTTGATATCCAGATTGACGGCGCTATGAGCAAGTTTGGGAATGACACTATTCTGAACTTTCCGACATTTGAGATTTGTAAGGAGTCAGCCTTAGATGAAATTCTAGGAAGGCATGATATTATGAATGACTGCGAGACTCCAGATGTATTTGAGGACATTGATGACAGTAAAGACATGTTAGATAGTTTGTCAGACTGTTTACCTAAGGAAACCATGGACCTCGACTTGGTCCCCGAGCATATTGCCTTACCCTTAGAGTCTAGTTTGACCTTTCACATGGCCTCAGACTCGGTTGTTGATCCCTTTTGGGACAATTCAGACGTCTCCTCGAAAACGTCTATGGAAATAGTGGACATTCTATCCACTAAGCTTGCAGATGACTTTCTGCCTTCGACGGATATATTGGCCCTTCATTGTTATGTCGATCCTTTTGATGACTCTCTAGTCATTGGTCCGAGTATTTATAGTTACTTAGTGGACTGTGCATCCACTAAGTTTGGGGATTGCCCCTCTTCTTTGATAGTCTCACATGCACTCTCTGCAATTCACAAAAATGTGAGACTATCGTTCACTGAAAACTTTGTGTTTTGGGTGGACCCACAGATGTATCGAATATTGGTTTACAGTTAATCACATATCTGTAATCCAGTAGGTTAAATCTTTTCTATTTTTTTGAACCATCTGTTTCGTCTGGCTGAAGACGTTAAACTTAGCGCTTTCTGGGAGGCAACCCACTGTTAGGACGTTGGAATCAGGTAATATCTTTCCCTTCACCCTGTTATTTTTTGCATAGTCTTCAGAACATTGAGGACAATGTTCGGTTTAAGTTTGGGGATAGGGGAATGAATTTTTTGTTAAGTCCTTGTTTCAAAAAAATTCAAAAGGGTTCAAAATTTTTAATTTTTGGATTGAAAATGTGAGTCTAGTGTTTTTGCTTGTTAATGGTCATAGAGTCTAGTTGATCGAGCTGTCTGTTTGCTAAAGGTTTTTCCACGCATTTTGAGTCTTGAGGTTGTCTGTGCACTAGCCATGTGAGTGTTAGATAGGTGAAGAGTGACTTTTCTGAGAGAACTTAATCGATCATTAGTGGAGACTTAACCTATGTGAGATTCTGAGCCTTTCTTGTTGTTTTGAGTGATCTCTTCTGAGCTAATTCTGAGTAGAATGAAGAGCTACTCAACCTCGCAACATTCATTAGAGCTCAGTTGATCTCTTGAGTTCGAATTTTACAACCACTAGGGATGTCATCAGGAAGTAAACCTTTCTCTTGTAGTCTGGAAACTTGAAAACAGTGTCAACTAGAGGAAGATAGGGACTCTAACATTATTTAGAACCCTGAGAATAAGGCATTATAACCAAGGAAAGTGTCAAGAAAGTTCTTTGTGTATTTGAGTTTGATTACCAGAAAAGTACACAAAAAAAAAAAAAAAAAAAAAAAAGGAAAAAAAGAAAAAAAAAAAAAAAAAAGAAAAGAAAAAAGTGTTAATTTGTTTGTGTTTATCCCAAAGAAATTCTTGAAGATTTGAAGACGTCGAGTTCTCAGGAGTTCTAGTTCATCCGTAGCATCTATTGACCTCTAGGAAACATTGTTAGACAGTTGATCAGGTGAGAAGAGTTGGTTAGCTTCCCCATTCCGTATTAGTGGTTGTTTCTTTCCTATGAGATCAGTCGTTCATCAAAAATTTTAGTCTGTCTTTTGTAATGTGTTGAGTTTTTCTTCATGCTCATACTCGCACATTGAGTGAAACATTTATGAGTGACTTTAATTTTTGAGTGTATGACCGTGAGGCAGCAGTCGAGGCGAAATGTATTGAGAAAGTAATCGAGGTCTTGTCTGTTCAGAACTGAAATGATGCTCATATTGGCTGGTCACGTGCACTTCGGGTCTTGATTACTAGTGAAGGAATTTTTAGCATTCGTATGGTTTGGTCGACTTAGATTTCGTTTCTATTACCTTTCAAAAATTTGACCAGATAAACATTTTTCAGTCCTTATTAGATTTGGACCCTTCTAGATTTTTTTTTGGAATTTCTGAATTTTGTGGGTATATTCACTGCAAACCCTCACGAGACACAACTCGTCCTCTAGGGTAACCTAGAGGTTTAACGGCTTGTTGCACAGGCTAAGTGCAATCGTGTTTCCCTACGAAAATGGTGAATTGGTTTAGTTTTATTTTTCTGTTTTGCTCGAGGACTAGCAAAATCTAAGTTTGGGGATGTTTGATGAGACATGAAAATGTCCCATCTGAATCTCTTAACTTGGCCTAGTTAGTCCAATTCGAGCAGTTACTCTGATGATTTACTTGTTTCTCTTACTCAGGTGTCTTCTACGGAGTTCGATGTGAAAAATAGTTAAAAACGGGAGAAAGACAAATCTAGAGATATTTTGGTCATTTGGTGGTATTGGTGTTCTGGAAATTTTGGCAAATATTGATACTCGGATGAAACTAGAGTTCAAGACGAACTCGTGGGCGAAAACGGAAGTCGAATCGGAGTCCGGATGAGCAAAATAGAGCAGGTCAAAGTTGGGTCAAACAAAGTGATTGACCAAGTAGTTCAAAGACACGTGGCGATCAAACTTTGGAGAGGTATAAATTCTCGGTATAGTGGTTGGCGCAATGGTTATTTTCGGGATCCATTCGTGGCTTTGATTCAATGTCGCGCAGTACAAGGTAGTATGGTGCTCCCCGAATGTCCCTATGATCTGTGCTACACGCGTGTCATTCAGTTAGATCTAAAGGGTATTGCACCTACTCCAGGTAGTCCCTACAACACCTTATACACTCCATCCAACCTGGCACCAGTACCTATCACGTGTGAAACCAAATACCAAATGGGTAAATCACTTACCATCTTTCCCTCTTATGACTTATCCCTTCAAATTAATTTTGGAAGATAATTACAGTAGTAAAATATAGTAAATTTCTTTATAAACGACATTCCAAAGAAAGGTGGATTTCATTGATGAAGGCAACAGAAAATATTCTAGAGAGAGAAGTTGAAGACAGAGATGGCAAGAGAGATGATCAAGGATAGATGGAAAGATATCATGGAGGATTTGATTTTTCGATTTTGATTTTTATTCCTCTCTTACATAAGAGATAACCGAGACCTGAAAGAGAAAGAAATCATGGAGGAAAATTCGAATCCTAGAGATTGACAGAAAAGCAATCAAGGAGCTGAATATATTTTAGAGAAAAGATTGGAGAAGTGATTGATATTGAAGATCAAAGATATCTCGAGATGATCAAAGCTATTCGGTTTTCTCTCTCTGTTCAAAATATATTTTAGTGAGAGAGAGCTGGATTGAGATTTGGTGAGACAGAGATAGAAAGAGGATTTTACTAAGAAATTCGATGGGGGTATTATTCTTCTATATAACAGAACAGAGGTTAAGAGAAAAGATCATCTCATCTTGGGGAGGTCGAATCCTCTCAAAAAGCTCAACTAACAGAAAAATCAGAGAGAGAGAAACAGAAACAGAGCACCATCATCTTTTATTGTAACTTCTTTATCTTCTGTAATCTTTTCTTTTTTGTGAGAGAAAAGAGAGATTAATAGAGAGAGAGTGGTTGTAAAGAGATTGATAGAGAAAATTGTAATCAAGAGGTTTAACAGTGTCCATCATCTTTTTTTCTTCTTCTACTGTTTTCTGATTTTTGTGAGAGAAAGAAAGAAACAGAGGGTTATAGAGAGAGAAAGGAAGAGTTCAGAAAGAGAGTTTTCAGAAAGTAGAAAGAGAGAAACAGAAGAGAGATAAAGTAAAATACTTGGAAAATCATTTTCCCAGAGGGAAAGTATTTCGGAGAAGACGAGAAAATTATTCTCCTTAAGGGTGCGTTTGGCTGCCAGTGGAAAATAAGTGAGAAAAGTTCTGTTTTCCTTCCATTTTCTCTTATTCTTCATATTGATTTTAATCTTTGATCATGATTAGCTAAGACTCTCAATCTAGGGTTGATGATGAAACCATATTCGACCTTTTAGAAACACGAGTTATTTGGTTAATTCTTTGAATGTGATTTAATGTTTAAATTGTTTAATTTGTCAAGTCGATTATCTTTTCACTATCTATGCTTTTAGGTTTGATGTATCGTGCTTAGGTTAAATCCTTTGACGATACATACTTATTGATTGATAGATAGTAGTTTAGAAATTCATTTTTTTAAATAAGACAATTACAATCATGAGTTAAAAACCGATTTTATCGAAAACATCTCCCGGAATTAGGATAGTTCATTATCCGAAATTCTGAGTTATAAAACGAGAGAATTAGTCAGTTGATTTCATGTGTTTAAAAGTGAGTTATTTGGTGGATTCCAGACACCCTAGGTCATCTCCCCCCATTTGAGTTCCTTGTATCATTATTTGTTTTATTATTTTGTTCTTTATTATTTTATCACCAAAACCACAAAAACCAATTTTCAAACAAAACCGAGTTACTTCCAAGTCTTAGAATAGGTTTCACTTAGTCTCTGAGGAACGAACCGGACTTACCGGAATTATCACTTGACGCCCGTATACTTGCGGGTGGTGACCTATTTAGGGTAACCTTCTAGGCCCATCACTACTAAAACCCCTAAATCTCCATCCAAGGCAACTAAATCTCCTAAGAAAGCTAGAACAGACCAGATTCCGGCGAAGGGGGTTTCCCTTCGCCGGAATTTTTAGAGAGAGAGAGATGAGTGAAAAAATAACAATTTTTTTTTTTTTTTTTTTTGAAGTTTGAAGGTCGCCGGCCGGAAAATTTTCCGGCCAGCAACCTTCATCGGAGAAGAGAGTGCTGACTTGGAGAGAGAGAGAGGGGAGTTGGAGAGAGAGGTGACGTGGAGAGAGATGAGTGGTGGAGAAGGAAGTGAGGTGGAATTTAGGTTTTTGTTTTTTATTTTATTTTGAAAATATATTAATGGGAAGGGTAGTTATGACATTTCCATGAAAATAGGGGGTCATATTTGAATTTACAGAAATTTGGGGGCCATAAAGGAAGCTGGTCACGAAGTAGGGGGCCATATAGGAATTAACTCTTTACAAAAACGCCATCGCGGCAAAATAGGCAAGTTTCACAAAAATTTGGGGCTAAAACAAACTGTCGGACACAATTAGGGGCAAAAAAGAACTGCCGGACACAATTGTGGGCTAAAACGCCAGTTGGTCACAAATTGGGGGCCAAAACGAAATTAACCTTTTTTCTTATATTCAACTTATTTTCTTCTATGTTTTTGTTGCGATAACTATGACGATACATCATACGATCTCAAGATCATTATCATGCACCTTCTCATCTACAAATTTGTTGATCTAAAGATCCGAACTTGGTAAGCACTTACCTTTTTTGTTAATTTGTTTAAATCATTATTATCATTTTTTGTTTAAATCATCATTGCTATTCTATTTTTTTTGTTTAAGTCATTCACTTTATTTTTTTGTTTTTCAGGATACAACTGTCATTATCTTATGCAACATGCTGTCATTTTTGCTGATTTTCTCGATTTGAATATTAACTTTTGTAATTTTCTAATTCATTTAGAGATTAAGTAGTAATCTTATAACTGTAATTATGTAAATTTGATAATTCAATCATAAAATTTTACTTTATCAACATGATTACCTTCATAAAAAAGTCTTTATAATTTTTTGTTTTACACGGTCATTCTCTAGATTGGGGTAACAACAAATTCAAACGTGATATTCCTCAATGCATTTCCAAATGATGTAGTGCAAAATTTCAATTTTCTTTATATCTCGAAAAATCAAATGCAAATGGTTATGTATGTATCTACTTCCGAGGTACTGAATGTTTCTCACCAAGATTCAATTTTAAATGTATGCTTAGGACCTCAATCACGTGTCATGCTGTAACAGTTAGATGTTAAAACCTTTGGTTTATGCCATACGAAAGATTAAGCTATTCTAAGATCAATGTATCTTACTTCTCAATGATCACAGGCCAAGCATTTGATTCGTAAAAAAACTTCCTCCATATTATTTACTCAAGTTAAATCAGACTTAATTGAATTATATACATTTTGAACGACATATATCAAACTCACTTTTATTTTTGCATCTGACATGTCAAATGTAATTGATTCATTAGTTAGGGATTGGGCAAGTCGAAGTGTCTAATTTGTTCTACACTTCTAATGTCATATTTAATAAAATACTCTAAATTAAATGGGGGTAGTTTAGGGAAATATTATCATTTTTCAACAATAGATAAGGTTTATACAATAAGTTGAATTCTCCAAAAGGTCAAACAAAGTGGGACGAAATGAGTATAACATTTGTTGTCAATTGTTGAATTTGAAAAATTGAAAACTATATGGAGGAGAGAGAGTAACGGAAAGTTAAAGATAACGGAAAAAGGGGCCATACGGGAATTATTGTTAAAGTAGGGGGCCAGGTAGGAAGCTGGTCACAAAATTGGGTGCCATTTGAAAATAACCCTTAAACTTATAATGAAAGAGGGGTAAAACTCAAAATCATAAAAGAGGTCTCTTCTGGGGATCGAAGAAGAGACCTCCAAGGACTATTGAAGTTTATGTCAACACTTTAAACCACTTGGGCAACCAGGTGTTGACAACTTGGGTTATTAAAAGTATAAATAATGTAATAAATTTGTCGAGCTTTAAGCTTCTTTATTGTTGTTGAGCTTTAGATCATTTTCATTATAAGTTTAACTTAGGTGATTATCGTGCTTATCACACTTTCATGATGTATCAATGCTTTGTAACGACTAACGTAGATAGTTGTTGATTTCTCACAAAAAAAAAAACTCCTGCGAAGTGTCTTACCTAACTGGGTCGTTGATTTCTGAAAAAAAAAAAAAAAAAAAAAGAAATCCTTGGAAGTGTCTTAACCTAACTGTGTGAAATTGGGGGTTTACACTTCAGTAGTTTCTAAAGTTGTTCCTTACCACGTTCTGTTCAAACCCAACGGTCGAAACAAATCCCCCTAAACCAGACAAAATAAAAGAAACGAGTTCACGACCTCCTTCCTCTTCAGTTTTCTCTTTCTACTCTTTCCGTCTCTTCCTTCTTCTGTTTAGGTATTTGTTCTTCCTTCCGTTTTCTCTTTCTACTATCTGTTAGGGCTTTTGTTGTTTTACTTTCGATTTCTCTTTCTACTCTCTTCTTCTCTTCCTTCCTCTCTTAGAGTTTTTGTTGTTACTGGCAGGAACTTCCGCTGTCCAGACGATGCTGCAAGCGGTTTGCTTTTTGACTAATCTAGGGTTTCGTGGCTAATTTGGTTTCTCTATTTTTTGTTTCCTTTCAAACATCTAAATTTCATTCTCTGATGGTTTCTCTGATTAGGGTAGTATAATATGGTTTGGATTTCGTTCTTGATCAGTTGATTGCTTCTGCAGATTCCATAGTTAGTCAATTTGGGAGATCTGGATTCAACTACAAAAGGGATTCAAGTTTGTATTTGATATGGAATGGGATTATTTGTTCATTAATAATTACTTTTTAATGGCTTTAGAGAATGATTCTGATGCCGATCTTATCATGTCTATGTGCATGATAAGATCCACATCAGGATCACCTTCCATACTTGCCCTGGTGGTGGTTTCAACCAATAACAGTTTATTGATTTGATTGCTCTTCAGGGGGAAATTCTTCCAATTGAGCCCAGTTGCATCGCTTGGGAGAAAGATTTCCGGCAAACAGTGAGATCAGCCGTGTTAATGTATTTGGATTTGTCGGTATAGAAACTTGAACATAATCTACTTTTTCTGTTACTGTTAATTTTGAAACTTTTTTGCTTTACAGAAGTTTAGGTATCCGTTTGTGTTAATAGTATCGCTTTGGTTTCCATAGGTTACATAAAGCTCTCCTATCTATGTAACCGATGCATCAGGGTATACCTATTTATGTTGATAACTTTTAATCTATTGATTGGTCCAGTTGTCTATGTGCCATTATTTTAGAATCTTGCAATACTTTTCCATTCCTTGCAGTCCTCCATTATTTTTGCTGTTTCAAGGACGAGTGGGTGTTTTCTTAACTTGCTTCTTTGATTTTTATCCATGTTAAAGGAATAATAATTTGGTACTCCCAGGAGATATTATTTGGCTTTCTCCCAGGGGGGTTTCCTGTTTTCATCATTTATGGAACCAAATACCCAAACACCCAACTGTCCGTGCTTTTCTCAAGCCCTTTGGGGAAACAGTAAACTATTAGGTTTTACTTTCATCCCTAAACATGTGATGAACTCCTTTTCTTTTTCGATTTGAGGAAGATTGGTGTTTAGAGGAGACGTTAATTTGTTTTCTTTGAATTTCAATTCAAATTTGCCTCTTAGGGTTCCCTCCCTTCCAATTACTAATGCATTGTATATTTGAAAGGGGGTTTTTGGTCACTTGCTTTTTCAAAATTTTCCTTGTTAGAGGGGCAGTTATATAAGCATGAAAAGTTCATTTGTTTTTGACTTTTTTCACAAGGATGTGAGAACTGGACTTATTCCAGGGACACATTACATTTGTTTTGTGAAACGGCTATTTGAACTTGCTTCTTTGATTTTGTGAGAATATGACTTTCTCCAGGGACACATTACGTTGTTTTGTGAAACGGCTATTTGAACTTGCTTCTTTGATTTTGTGAGAATAAGACTTTCTCCAGAGAGGAATAAGTGAATAACCTTGTTTTGAAAATTGAGTTTTTTTTTATCTCCTATTGTTCTGTTGAAGTTCTCTGCCTTATTTTTGGTTTATGAAGGTGTTAGTTATACAAATATAAAAATGGTGAATTTACTGAATACTTTTTCGAGATCCTGTAGTACCTACTCTCGTGTCGTCGTGGTTTTCCATTTTTGAGGACTGGGTTCTTTTACTTTTTGTGAAGGGGTTTTGTTGATTGAACTTTCTGCTTTCAGTTTCTTTTTCTTTCTTTCTTTAGGTGGTCTGGTTGAACCTGTATGTTACAACCTGGAGTTAAAACTGTTGCTTTTTCCAGTTGGTAGCACACTTCTACTGGGAATATGCAATGCGTTAGAGGTTTTTCAGTTCATTGTCAAATATGCAATATGATAAGTTTCACAATGTTATACAGGGAAGTCAATTTCAAGCGGATTATTTAGAGGGTATTTGGTTTTTGTGTAGGTTTTTATCACATTCGAATGTTTACTAATAGTTGTTCCTTAACTTTTCTATGGAGTACATGCAATTCCTTTCTCTTTCTTTTTGGAAGTCTTTGCACTCTGTAGCTGGTCGTAATCTGATTTAAGAAGCAGTTATGTTTCAATTGAGCCTTTATTAGTTTCACTTTCTTTCTTTTTCTCAACCTCCCTTCCTCATTTTCCACGGTGATTAGGATTTAACACTTGAGAACTGGTATGGTTCTTTTTTTGAAGGGAACTTTCTAAACTCGATACATAGGAGAAAGGTTTTGTTTTATGGTTATGTTCATTCTGACAACTACTAGATGCAGTTGGGTTTATCGGTGTTATTTGTGTGAGTTTGCTTGTCCAGGTTCAGATGATCATGGGTATCGTATATTTTAGGACTCGGGTTGAGCTTAGCCCCGTTCAACCGTAAGGGGGTTTTGTACTTGAGTTGCTTTTCTCAAAACTTAGTTCCAATGCATTCATTTTTGCTACCGTATTAAAAATTCCTTCATGTTACTCTTAGGATTTGGTGCCTGTTGCGGAACGGAAGTGCTCTCCTGGTAAAAAGTTAAGTGGTTGGATTTCTTCCTTATCATTTGTTTGAAACTTTTATTTCCTTTTCAATTGATGTTTCCTAGGATATGCAGCTTGGTCCAACTCCAAGAAGACATGACCTAGTTTCCTCTGAAGGTTTATTTTTTCTGATTTATCATGTCTTTCGGGTAAACAGTACTCTATTAAGTTCTCTTTCAGTTTCTAGCGTGCAACGTGCTTCATTTTAAGAATATTTCTCCATATTTGCATTCGTTAACATGTGGTGAACTCTTTGCATCTTTTGGTGTTCAGAGGAAGTGTTAATTTCTTTTCTTAGAAGAGATCTTCCTGTCGAGTTCCATTTAAATTTGCATCTTTTGGTTTCTTCGTTTCCAATCACTAATGAGTTGTTTATGAAGGGTGTTTTCTGTCTATTAACTTGCTTTTAAAAAAAGTTTAATTGTTAGAGGGATAGTTATAGAAGCATGAAAAGTTCATTTCTTTTTATTTGCATTTTGAGCATCTAAATGTGGTTCGCTTTTATATTTGACAATGGAGGGTGTTATTAGTTCATTGATATTGCACGATAAGATCCACATGCGCATGATCTTGCATAATTGTTATTCTGGTGGTTTAAACCAGCAACAGTTTATTGATATGATTTTTCTTCAGGTAAAGCACATTCATATTCATTCTATTGAGCCGTTGCTGTGTGGTCTCCAAGGAAGATCTCGGGGAAACTGCAAGATCACTTTGTTTATGTATTTGGATATTTCGGTACAGAAACTTTTGACATTAACTAGTTTTTCTGTTACTGTCAATCTAGAGTCTATTCTCTCTGGTTGTTCTTCACAGATAAGCAGGTAACGTCTCTGGATTTGTTCGTGCTAGTCGATATAGTTGCTTTGACTCAAAAAATCATCTTGGTCAGGGAAGGTTTATCTTTTTGTTTGATATCTTTATAATGATCTATAACCACCAAATTCTGATTAATGGATTGCTGTTTTTGGTATATGCTTTGGCATAACTCTGAGCTATCATCTTGGTCATTGAAGGTTTATTGATTCGACTTGCAGTGATTTATTGATACTTGGATTAAGGTTTTAACATTGAGAATTGTTAGAATTGATTGTTGTTTTCTCCAGTTGGTTACATGCTTCTTGTTAACAAGATATCAGTCTGTTGATTTTCTTTTTCGTGGGAGGGTTTTGGGACCAAAAATGAAAATCTTTACATGGAGTGTAGTTTGTGCAATCCTTCCAATTTTCTTAGTTCATCGTTACTAATCTAATATGCATTGTTAAAAGTTTCACGATGTTGTACAGGAAAGTTGGTGGCTTCTGGAGGAAGAATGGGCTCTCTTCTTTTGTCTAAAGGGGGTTTTCTACTTCACATTGGTTCCACAATGTCCATTCTTTGTCATGTGTCGTTTATAACTCTGTATGAGGTTGTACCTCTCTATATTAAGAACATCAAATTTATTTAATACCTTTCAGGAGTACCTCATTCCCAAAGACCGACTTTCCGTGCCTTTCTCATGTACCTGGGGGAAACCGTAGACTGATAAATTTTGTTTTCAGTTTTCAGCGTGCTTTAATTTAAGAATCTTGCTCTATCTTTTCATTCCCTAACATGTCTTGAACTCCTTTTTGGTTTCAAGGATGACAGGTCATAAGGGGAGACCTTAATTTGATTTCATATAAGAGATTTTCCTGTTTGGAGTCCAACCTGATTTGCATCTAAAAGTTCCGTCTTTGCTTTTTCAATTTTTATGCTTGTTAGAGATATGTTTATATTGGAAGGGGTTATCTTATTGAACTTTCTTCTTAGTTTTTTTCTTTCTTCACATCTTCTTGAATTGATTTACGTATTTGTTTTTGTTCTCTTTCTCATGCATCTATGTGATGGGATCATGGGACGACTAGTCTTATTCTGCCATGTTAATCAGAGAGGCGAAGGGATAAAAGCCATTCTAGTTCCTTTCTTTTTACGGTGTTTTCAATAGTTCTAAGTACTCATTTGGTTCTTATTTGTTTGCTAGGATGATTGGGGTCAACTTTGTCAAATCACCTGTGTGAAGGGTCATTTTTTGAACTTGCTTCTTTGATTTCTGTACTTGTTGGAGGAACTATAATTAGTGGAAGGAAAATCAATTAATGTTTTCCTGGGATTTGCAACTTGGTCCAACTCCAAGGAGACACGACCTAGTTTTCGCTCGGTCTGGTTACGTTTTCCTCGTCCTAGGGGATTAATAAATCTTGATCTCTTAGTTCATAGGTTATTTATTTGACTATTGAGTACGTGCAATTTCTTTCTTCTTATTCTAGGGGCTGCGTTGGAGGTACTAGCACTCCGTACCTGGTTGCAATTGAGTTAGGAAACAATAAGGTTTGATTGAACCCTAAAAACTTAACTTTTCTTTTATTAGTTCACTTTTGTTCTTTTGAACTCCCTCATTTTCGCACGGTTATTAGGCTTCAACCTTTGAAGAACCGGCATGGTTCTTTTTTTTTAGGAAGTTTTCTGTAGCTAAATTTTTGTTTTTAGGTTATGTTCGTTGCGACGACTATAAGATGCAGTTGGATATAACAGTGGTATTTGCGTGATTTTGCTGGTCCAGATTCAGATGATTGCCGACATTTGGTATACTAGGACTTGGATTTAAGCTTACTTGTTCAATCTCAAGGGGGTTTCTACTTGAGTTGCTTTTCTCAAAACTTAGTTCCAATGCATTCATTTTTGCTACCGTATTAAAAATTCCTTCACGTTACTCTTAGGATTTGGTGCCTGTTGCGGAACGGAAGTGTTCTCGTGATAAAAAGTTAAGTGGTTGGATTTCTTCGTTATCATTTGTTTGAAACTTTTATTTCCTTTTCAATTGATGTTTCCTGGGATATGCAGCTTGGTCCAACTCCAAGAAGACATGACCTAGTTTCCTCTGAAGGTTTATTTTTTCTGATTTATCATGTCTTTCGGGTAAACAGTACTCTATTAAGTTCGCTTTCAGTTTCTAGCGTGCAACGTGCTTCATTTTAAGAATATTTCTCCATATTTGCATTCGTTAACATGTGGTGAACTCTTTGTTTTTCGATTTTGAGGATGATTGGTGTTCAGAGGAAGTGTTAATTTCTTTTCTTAGAAGAGATCTTCCTGTCGAGTTCCATTCAAATTTGCATCTTTTGGTTTCTTCGTTTCCAATCACTAATGAGTTGTTTATGAAGGGTGTTTTCTTTCTATTTACTTGCTTTTTCAAAATTTTTTAATTGTTAGAGGATAGTTATAGAAGCATGAAAAGTTCATTTCTTTTTATTTGCATTTTGAGCATCTAAATGTGATTCGCTTTTATATTTGATATTGGAGGGTGTTATTAGTTCATTGATATTGCAGGATAAGATCCACATGCGCATGATCTTTCGTAATTGTTATTCTGGTGGTTTAAACCAGCAACAGTTTATTGATATGATTTTCTTCAGGTAAAGCACATTCATATTCATTCTATTGAGCCTTTGCTGTGTGGTCTCCAAGGAAGATTTCGGGGAAACTGCAAGATCACTTTGTTTATGTATTTGGATATTTCGGTACAGAAACTTTTGACATTAACTAGTTTTTCTGTTATTGTCAATCTAGAATCTGTTCTCTCCTTTGTTTGTTCTTCACAGATAAGCAGGTGGCCCTCTGGGTTTGTTCGTGCTAGTCGATATAGTTGCTTTGACATGACTTCAAAAAATCATCTTGGTGAGTGGAAGGTTTATCTTTTTGTTTGATATCTTTATAAATGATCTATAACCACCAAATTCTGATCAATGGATTGTTGTTTTGGGTATATGCTTTGGCATAACTCTGAGCTATCATCTTGGTCATTGAAGGTTTATTCATTCGACTTACAGTTATTTATTGATATACTTGGATTAAGGTTTTAACATTGAGAATCGTTTGAATTGATTGTTGTTTTCTCCAGTTGGTTACATGCTTCTTGTTAACAAGATATCATTCTGTTGATTTCTTTTTCGTGGGAGGGTTTTGGGACCAAAAATGAAAATCTTTACGTGGAGTGTAGTTTGTGCAATCCTTCCAATTTTCTTACTTCATCGTTACTAATCTAATATGCATTGTTAAAAGTTTCACGATGTTATACAGGAAAGTTGGTGGCTTCGGGAGGAAGAATGGGCTCTCTTCTTTTGTCTAAAGGGGGTTCTCTACTTCACATTGGTTCCACAATGTCCATTCTTTGTCATTTGTCGTTTATAACTCTGTAAGAGGTTGTACCTCTCTATATTAATAACATCAAATTTATTTAATACCTTTCAGGAGTACCTCATCCCCAAAGACCGGCTTTCCGTGCCTTTCTCATGTACCTGGGGGAAACCGTAGACTATTAAATTTTGATTTCACAGTGGTATTTGCGTGATTTTGCTGGTCCAGATTCAGATGATCGCAACATTTGGTATACTAGGACTTGGATTTAAGCTTACTTGTTCAATCTCAAGAGGGTTACTTTTTGTTCTCCTGAAAGCTTTGTTTATAATTTGTCCATTTTTCCTACCGTATTAAAAATTCCTTCACCTCCTAGGATTTAGCACCTGTCGCGGGATGGAAGCTCTCTCATGTTAAAAGCTGTAGTGTTCGAATTCTTCCCTATAATTTGTCTGGAACTTTTGCTTTATTTGGTTTTTTTGTACTATAACATTGATTTTCTTGTATTTCCATGAAGACTATCTTTCTTGATTTCTTTTCTGCTGCATGGAATTAGGTTGACATAGTTTGAGTGTTTCTTCTTGAAGAAGGTTTTCTATACACCCAATTTGTAGAAGTTTCTTATCCCATGATAGGCGATATCTTTACGCCGTTTGTTTGCAATTGCATTAAATTATTCGACAAAATGTTAGTGGAAGTTTGCTATCCAACACTCATCTTGATCTTCCATATTCTAGGACTACGGATTATGCTGGAAAATCACTTGTTCTTTCTTGGGGGAGTCCTTATTTTAATTTTTAAGTTGTTTGTGTAGCAGATTTGCGTTACGGTTGTTGGGGTGCCGACCTTCTGAAGCTATTAAGTTAAAGAAATACATTTGGAGTTCTCATGGAGGTCTGTGTTAGGTTTTCCTTCTCATATAGAAACAATGAATCTACTGATATTTTTTCAGGAACCTGCAGTAGTATTCTCGTGTCGTAGTGGTGTTCTATTTGAGAACTGGGTTCTTTTATTTTCTTTCTAATTGAACTTTACTGTTTCAGTTTCTGTTTATTTCTTCATTAGGTTGTCTACTTGAATTGATAGACATAATTTATTTTTGTTCTCCTCACCAAGGATCTTCATGATGGGTGGTTAGTCATATTTTGTCATAGTGTATTGGTTTAGTAAGAGGATTACGGTCAACATTGTGAAGTTATCTGTGTGAAGGGGGCCTCTGAACTTGCTTTTTTGATTTTTATCCTTGTTTGAGAATAATGATCGACTCATCAAAAACCATTTGATGTTTCCCAGGTATTTGCAACGAGACGCGATCTGGTTTTCTCTTCAGGGTGTTGAAGGTATTATTACCTAATAGCTTACCAAATATATTCAGATTGTGATATTAAAAAAATCTGGTACCTGTCTTTTCCAAGTACCCAAGAGATAAAGTATCATTTAAGTTTCGTTTATCTTTTAGTTTTTCTAACTTGTATAAATTGAGAAATTTGTTCTATATTCCATTCGCTAACGTGTTGTGGGACCCTTTTCTTAGTTGTTGGTATTTTAGGACAACTGTGGTTTATTAATTTATCATGCTATGTGCACGATATGATCCACATCAGGATCACCTTCAATAGTTGTTGTGCTGGTGGTAAAAACCAAGTACAGTTTATTGATTCTATTGCTCCTAAGGGGGAAAACATAGATTCATGTTCTTCAAACTGAGCCCGATCTGTGTGGCTTCCAACCAAGGAAGCTTTCAGACAACTAGTAAGATCAGTTGTGTTCATGAATCAGATATGTCGGTATAGAAACTTAAACATGATCTTGCTTTTCAGTTACTGTTTATCTAGAATCTATTCCCAATTGGGGTTTTTTTTACAGAAGCTTAGGTATCCATTTGTGTTCATGGCTGTTGATATTTACTTTTTAACTGCTTTAGAGATTGTTCTGATGCAGATCTTGACATGTGTATACGCACGAGAAAATCCACATCCGGATGAACATAGTTTAATTTGGCTTGGATTTTCATTCTTGATCAATTGATTGCTTCTGCAAATTCGACAGTTGTTAAGTCTCCGAAATTTTAATTGTCATTTGATTCAATCACAAATAGGGTTCAAGTTTGTATTTGATATTGAAGGGGCTAACTTCATTGTTAATGACTTGTTAATGACTTCAGAGAATAATTTCGATGTTGATCTTATTATCTCTTTGTGCATGATAACATCAACATATGGATCACCTTCAGTACTTGCTGTGCTGGTTGTTTAAAGCAATAACGGTTTATTGATTCGATTGCTCTTCAGGAGGTAAGCACTGATTCATATTTGTTCAATTGAGCCCCAGCTTTTCGATTTTTATCCTTGTTTGTTTTTTATACGGACAAGGATAATATCATTTGTCCCTAGGGAATTGCAACAAGACACGATCTAGTTTTCTTTTTAGGGGGTTATCCTGATTTACATTGTTATGTAAAATTCTTCGCTTAGGGTGTTGAGGATGTTTTTAAATACCTTCAAATAGTTTCAGTAACCTGTCACATCGAAGATCTGTTCATCTAGAATCTGTTCTCGCCTTGGGGTTTTCTTCACGGATACGTAGGTATCCTCTCTGGATTTGTTTGTGCTAATCGGTATAGCTGCTTGACGTAACTTTATACCATCTCTTGGTCAGCAGAAGATTTATCCTTTTGTTTGGTATCTTTCTAATAGTCTATAACCACCATATTCTGATTAATGGATTGCTTTTATGGGTATAGTTGCTTTCGCATAACTTTGAAACATCAGCTCAGTCATTTGAAGGTTTATCGTTTTAATCTACCAATATCTGTAACAAACAATGATTTATCAATGAGATACTTCAATCAAGGGCTGAAATCTGAGATTGTTTGAATTGATTGTTGTTTTCTCTAGTTGGTATCCTGCTTCTTGTCAACAAGATCCCAGTCTGTTGATTTTCTTTTTCGAGGGAGGGGTTCGAAACCAAAAATGAAAATCTTGACGCGAAGGGAGTGTAGCTTATGCAACGCATTAATTATTTTAGTTCATTATTACATATGTAATATGCATTATTAAAAGTTTAATGATGTTATACAGGAAAGTTGGTGTCTTCGGGAGGAAGATTGGGCTTTCTTCTTTCGTCTAAAGGGGGTTGTCTAGTTTCTTCTTCGGGAGGAAAGTTTCTTTGATTTTCTTTTTGCTTCCTGTCCAGGGATGATCTGTTCAAATAAAAAAGTTTGTAACCTTGTTTCCAATTTCTTTCTCAGGAATCTTTGTGATGGAATAGCTATTCCTCTTCCTGTATTTAATGGGGAAGGCAGTGGGCAGTGGCTTTTAAACCTACTTGCTTTCTTTCTTTTTGTGCTTTTTATAGTACTTATAAGTATTTATTTCACTTTATTGTTTGGTAGGAGGAAGGGGTCAGCTATGTGGATGTAACTGGAATGTAGCGGAAGGGGTCTCTCTTAACTTGGTTCTTTAACTTTTATCCTTGTTAGAGAAGATGTGAAATAATAGTTGACACATGAAAAATTCATTTGTTTTTTTCAAGGGATGTTCGAATTGAACCTACTCCAGTGAGATGCTATTCAGTTTGCTCTGAAGAAGGTTTTCCTATTTTGCATATATTTCATAAACTCTTCCTTATAGTTGATTTATTCTTCTCTAAGAGTTTACGTATTTATGTCATATTGTCAATAACATTTAATTTATTTAATACTTTGAGGAATGTGCGATATCCATAAATAAGTTGCCTACGTTTTTCTCCTCCCCAGGGAAACATCATGGTTTCTATTGTGCGATATTTGAAGCGACTTGCAAGTTGCAATAAAGCATCATTCCCCAACATGTGCAGTCCTCCATTGTGTTTTGTGTTGGTTCCGAGGGCGAGTGGATATCGAGTTGTGACTTCTTCTTCGAAAAACATTTCTGCCTGACGATCCATTCGAATTTTCCTCCAATCGTTTTCAAGTACTTATTGGAAGGGGTTTTTCTCTCTTTGTTTTTTCAATTTCTACACATGTTAGAAATGTGTTTGTAGAAGCATGAAAAGTTCATTTTTTTGCAGGGATGTGAGAATTGTACTTATTCGAGGGAGACATTACATGTTGTGAAATGCAGGGTTCTCTTATCCTCTACTGTCCTATAGAAGTCTTCTTCCTTATTGTTGCTTTATGAAGATATTGGTTATGTGATATTGAAACAATGAATCTGCTTAATGTTTTTTCAGGAGCCTGCAGTACTCAAAAGTACTCCCGCGTCCAATGGTGATCTAAGGGCTAAGTTATTTTTATTTCCGAGAAGGGGATTATCGAACGGAACTTTCTTCTTTCAGTTTCTTTTCTTTATTCCTATCTTCTTGAATTGATGTATATATTTGTTTTTGTTCTTTTTCTCAGGCATCTTTGTGACGGGATGATATCCCCTTCCTGTTAATCGTATCTTCACCGAATCAGTTCGCGTAGGTTATGAAATCTTTCTTCTTTCAGTTTCTTTTCTTTATTCATACCTTAATTGATGTAAATATTCTTTTTGTTCTTTTTTTCTGAGGCATCTTTGTGACGGACGGTACCTGTTTGTGTTAATGGTATCTTGTCTGAATCTGTTTGTCTATATTACGAAATCTTGGTCATCCGATTGTATATTTTTGTAGGTTTGATATCTCTTAAAATGCTTTATAGCGCCAAATTGTGATTATGGTCATTCAAAGGTTTAGTTCTTTGGGTAGTAATAAGTTTTACAATGTTCTACATTGAACTCCGTGTATGCATCTAAAGGGGGTTGTCTTGTTCAGCGTTTTCCTCTCAGCCGTTTAATGCTTCATCACTTCAGGGGTATCTTTTTCAAATGAAAATAACTTCCGGTCTATTTTATTTTTCAGGGTCTGTGGCGGAACATTTGGTCATATTCTACATGTATTTTGATGGGAAGACGGTGGCTTATTGTAAAACCTTCCTTTGTTCTCTATCTTTGTGATCGGGTTTTCAGTAGTTCAATTGTTCTTTGCTATTATTTATTGTTTGGTAGGTGGACTGGGTTCAACTACGATGGGGTCTCTCGTAACTTGCTTCCTTAACTTCTTTTTTTCTTAAATTTTTTTTTTGAGAATTCGACTACGATATACGTTAGTCGTTACAAGGCATTGATATATCATGAAGATGTGATAAGCACGATAACCGCCCAAGTTCAACCATTAATGACAGAGGCCTAAAGCCGAACAACATGTGTTCCATACTTAGCCATCCATTGCTGAAGTCATTTGGAATTCTGTGATTCCTCCTAGAGTTAGTTTTGGGGTTTGGGCTGCTGTGCTGGGCAAAATCCCAACCCTCAATAACCTCAGGAGACGTGGGATGATCTTGCCTAGTAGATGTATCTGTTGCAAGGAGCAGGAGGAGTCATCTAATCACTTGTTCATCCATTGTAAGGAGGCGACCAGTCTCTGGTTATTTTTCCTAAATCAAGCTGAGATTCATGTATGTTTGCCTTCCACTCTGCACATGTTGTTGGAGCAATGGAGCAATCTGGCCACTAAGGGTATTAAGAAAGAGTTGTGGAATCTTATTCCTAGTGCAATTGTGTGGTCTATTTGGAAGTTTAGGAACTCCTGTACCTTTAAGGAGTCTGCTAGGCCCACTAGGATTGAAATCGAAGATGTTTTAGGACTTTTTTTTCACTGGTCTAGGACCCTGCCTTGGGCTAGCAGTATCACTTTTTGGATTTCATACTGAATTGGAAGGAGATTGTGTCGTAACTTGTTCCCTCACAATCTCTTTCCAATTCCTTTGTATTCAGTAATAACCCAAGTTCTATAAACCATAGATTCCACCTCCTCTGGGAATCGAACCTGGGACCTCTAGGGTTTTGGAGTTTATGTCAACACTTTCAACCACTTGGGCGAGCAAGTGTCGACTCTTTAACTTCTATTCGCGTTAGAGTAATAATAATTGAAGCATGCGAAATTCTTTTGTTTTTTCCGGGGTCTTTGAATTGGACTTACTTCAAGGAGTTGTAATTCGGTTTGCTCTCAAGGGGTTTTCCTGGTTTCCATAGATTGCATAAAACCTTCATTCATATTGTTAGTTTATCTTTCTACATCAGGGTTTACCTATTTAGAGTGTGCAAAAATTCGTTTGGTTTTCCTAGGATCTTCGAATTGGATGTTCGAAGATAAGATAATATTAGCCTTTTTCATTTGCTACAATAATAGAGATTAAACTGTTTAAGAAATAAGAACTATAAATATTTTTACTTCATGTGTTGCATAAACTTAGATGATGCTTGTAAGTTCTATTCTTTCTATAGATGCGTTCGACTTGAGGCAAAAACATACTGCCTCGCCTTTAGGCGCGTAGTACACTATTAATTTCCCTTCACATGAAGTAAAAATATTGAAACATTGTTCTCATGTCCATCAGGCTACAGTACACTATTAATTTCCCTTCACAGTTTCTAATATGCGCTATTAAAAATGTTGTTGTATCTTATGAGGTATGACTCGCTATCGTGTGAATTCATACTTCGTATTTGTTGGTTTGAAGGATGACTGGCGTCTTGAGTCGACTTTAATTATGTTTCCTAGATAGGATTTCCCTGTTGAATTTCTTAGGATTTGCCTATATGATTTTGTCCTTCATAATCATTACTAATTAGTTGTTTATCTTTTTTTTTTTTGAGAAATCGACTACGATTTACGTTAGTCGCTACAGGGCATTGATACATCATTAAGATGTGATAAGCACGATAACCGCCTAAGTTAAACCAATAATTACAAAAGCTACTTTATTTAGTGCCTAAATTACATGGGATAAATCTTGGTGATAAACTGCTTCCACTGAGACTCGATCCCAAGGCCTCATTGGCTTAAGAGGGATGTCCTACTACTACACCAAAGGGTGGTGGACAATTAGTTGTTTATCTTGGAAGGGGGTTCCAGTCTTTTAACTTTCTTTTTTGATTTTTTAACCAGGTTGGTGGAGTAATTATTGAAGCATGGAAAGTCCATCCGTTTTTTGCATAGGGATTTGAAAACTGGTCTTTCTCTAGATAGACGTTATCTTGTTTTGTGAATTGAGGGGGTTTTTCCTATCTAATGTCGTTCTATAGAGTATTCTTCCTTACTGGTGGTTTATGAAGGTGTTAGTTATGCAAATGCAGAAAAGGTAAAACCAGTGAATACATTTTGAGGAATCTGCCGGACCTCTCATGTCGTGTGGTGTTCTATTTGAAAACTGGGTTCTTATGTCTTTTTCATTGAACTTTCTTCTTTCAGTTTCTTCAGTAGGTGGTTTACTTGAATTGACGGACATAATTTATTTCGTTCTCTTTATGAGGGATTTTCGTGATGGAATGGTTATCCTGCTGCTAGGAAGATTGTGGTCAACATTGTCAAGTTAACTGTGAGAAGGGGTCTTCCGAACTTGCTTCTTTGATTTTTATCCATGTTGGAGAAGTTACCATTAACACATGCCATATCATTTGACGTTTAGAGGGATTTGCAACGAGACACGATCTGGTTTCCTCCTCTCAAGGGTGTTGTGGGTGTTAGTACCTAATTAACTACCCTTGTATTTTCAGGTATCAGTGACATTTAAAAATCTGGTTCGTGTTCCTCTTATGCTAGGAGAAACACTATCATTTAGCTATAGAAGCATGAATGCATGATAGTTTTCATTCCAGGGAGACATTACATTGTTTTGTGAAATGCAGGGTTTTTTCTGTCTTGCAGAAGTCTTCTTAGTTATTGCTACTTTATGAAGGTTAGTTATGTAAATGTAGAAACAAGGAATCTACTTAATACTTTTTCAGGAGCCACAATACTCAAAAGTACTCTTGTTGTGTCCCAATCATGATCCACTTGAGGGCCATGTTCTTTTTATCTGTGAAAAGGGGGTCGTCTAATTAAACTTTCGTCTTTCGCTTTCTTTCCTTTCTTCTTATTTGTCGTTGTTCTCTTCTGGGACATCTTTGTGATGGGACGGCAGTCTTATTCTGCCATGTTAATATTAGAGAGGCGATGGGTTAGAAAGTTATTCTTGTATGTTTCATTTTAGGGTGTTTTTAATAGTTATAAGTACTCATTTGATTCTATTGGTTTTCTAGGATGATTGGGGCTTATCTGGAATGCTTTTTACCAGGGACTCATAGAGCCTGGTGTTCCTTATTAGAGCCATTCGAATTTGCCTCTGATCCTTTTCAAGCACTAATGCGTCCATCTTAGGAAGCGGGTGTTCTAGTTCTTAACTTAATTCTTTGATTTTTATCCAAGTTAAAGGATTAATAATTAGAGCAAGTGAAATTTATTTGATTTTCCCAGCGATCTACAGAATGGTCTTACTCCAATAGATGTTATTTGGCTATGTCTTGGGGGGTTTGCCTATTTTGCATCAGTTCCGCAATGTTCATTCTTTCATTTTTCGTTTATAACTCTGTATGAGGGAGTACCTGTAGCATCAAATGTATTTAATACGTTTCAGGAGTATCCCATACCCAAAGACCGGCTTTCCATGCGTTTCTCATGTGCCTGGGGTAAACATTTACACTATTAAATTTATTTTTTAGTTTCTAGCTTGTTATCGTGAGAATCTCGCTCTATCTTTTCATTGTCTAACATGTGATGAACTTATTTTTATCCGTTTCGAGGGCTAGTGTTATTGGGAGACGTGTATTTGATTTCTCATAAGAGATTTTCCTGTCTAAGGTCCAAGCTCATTTGCCTCCGAAGTTTCGTCCTTTTCTACTTCTAATGAGCTCTTTATATTGGGAGAGGGTTTTCTCGCTCTTTGCTTTTTCAAATTTATACTCGGTAGAGGTGTGTTTGTAAAATCATGAAAAGTTAATTTATTTTTTGGCAGGGATGATAGGATTGCACTTATTCCACGAAGACATTACATTGTTTTGTGAAATGCCCTATCCTCTATCGTCCTATAGAAGTCTTCTTCCTTATTGTTTTGTGAAACGCCCTATCCTCTGCAGATACCAAGCAATGAACTTGTGGTTGTTGGTCCCAATCCTGGAAAAGGAGGGAATGATTCAGTTGTTTGCCTGTTTTATTTTATTGGTCCAATCATTTTGAAGGTATATTCTGCTTTTGATTAAGTAGTATCGTTTCTCAATGGTTTCCTGTATATGCACACTTGCTGAGTTTAAGATGACAGTAGCTATTCTCATCTTATTACGGGTCCTGGGAGTAGTAGTCCTTCGTGCAGTGAGCATTCACCCGGTATGATCAGTATATTGGAGTTTCATCTCTCTGCTTTTCTGCTGATTGTTTGAAGTTGAACTATTGATGTTGACATTTCTCTTTCTTGATGTTTTATTGCGTTTACTATGGGTTACATCGAGAATTAGTGTACGCCTTGTGCGCGTCGAGGCACACGCCTCAAGGTCACTTTTTTGGAGCAAACCTCCTCGAGGGCCTTGAGGCAGGAAAGGGATTTTTTAAACATCAGCGTTTTCAGATTGTTATTGCTGCGAGCATGTATTTGCAATTCAGATGATTATGTTCTAGTTCAATTGTTGGAGTTTGCCTTTTGGATTCTACAAGTTCTCATCTTACTGTTCCTGTTCCTTGATTTTCCGTCAGGCTACTTGGCCCTTGCCTTAGATCCGTTACTGTTGCATGCGAGGAACAGGGGCTGAATGCTGGTTAATATAGAAAATTCCACCAAGACACTCAAATTAAATGTCGAAATGTGGAAACCTAAGGTGGTTAATTTGTATTTGCGAGTACCATCCTCCAACTTCTAATTTCCAATCATCTAATTTCTAATTTGTCACTTTTTATATGTTATTTTTGCATCTGTTGTTTTCTTCATTGCGGTAAATCTCCTGACTCTGCTTCATTTTTCATATTAATGGTATCCTGTTAAGAACAAGTAATGAAATTTCAAAATATTTCGGCCGAAATGACTGGATCTTTTCAATTTCAATGCCTATCGAAATTCCATTCCTTGTTTAATAATACTTTCTCGTATTTGTGCATGATCCTTATCAGACTATTTGGAGTTTTTGTGAGCAGAGGTCATTGTGGAAGAAGGGGGTGCTGGAATTCTGCATTAAACTGAAAACAAGTTGCTTCTGGGATAGTTTTGGTAATGTTTCAAATTTTATTTCTCCAATCGTTTTTTCAGTTTTTATATGTCGTTCTTTAAAAGTTAACATTTCCGTTATAGATCCTTCCTGCCTCTGTAGTGAAGTGTCATGCTTCAGGCTTCCTGGCGAAGGCTCCACGAGCCCCCCACCCCCAAAGGCCTCGCCACTTACTAAGCTTGAGCGTACATCCTATAGCCTAGGCTTCAGACACTCTCGTGAGTGAAGTGGGACTATAACAGGAACTATATTTTCATCATCTCACCATAGGGTTGTTTCAACGTGTATAAGATTATCTACTATTTCATCAATCTGACTTCATCTTCTCTACTTTATCCTTGACCTAAAGGGTGAAGTTTCTTGGTTTGCTGGGATCTTGATTTGGTTGTACAGATAATATGTACCTTGGCTACCTCGTTATAGTTTCCATCTAAAAAGGTCACTTCTTTATGTGGTATCCCGTTGATCTCTTGAACAATGGTTCAACATTGAATGTTCTTTGATGCCCTTGGGTGGAAGATTCAAGGTGACTTTTCTAAGTGGCGATAGTTCACCCTGAGGTGGATGCTGGCGTTATGAGTTCAAATATCTGCTTTGTGACAAAAAGAACTCAGACATCATACACCCAATCTCTCTGATTCGGCAACTTGTAGACTTAAATAATATACTTCCATTTAACATTACTCAGTTTCCTGCAATAATGGAGCCCCCAAAGTAGATTTTTTTTTTGAAACTTCTACTTGTTCTTATCTTACTCTTTTTTTTTTTAACTTTGAATGAATATATCCTGAGTTGTCCATTGAATACTCTTTCAAACAGGCTGAGTTTTGGTTGGTTTCTCTTGTTTATATCCTGAGTCTGGGTTGGTTTCAGTTGTCCATTGATTATTCCTTGCCTGAGTTTGGGTTGGGTTCTCTCGTTTATATCGTCAAGTCCTCCGTTCTTGATATATAGTTGTTTCCGGTGTTACAAGTTTCTCATTCCTTAAAATTCAGGTGTCTTGGTAGAATGATACGTGGGCTCATAAGTTCTGTTGTGTATGTCAGGTTAGGATTAAGTGCGTGGCTAGTGCCTCGATGTGATTGTTCATCACCAAGACATGTCTTTAACCGAAAACTAAGCAGAAGTCAAGTTACGTACTTGTAGTTGCCGGTCTTAAGCCTGGATAAGGAGGGAACATGATTAAATGGAGATACTTATCATATTATGTTCAGTGTTTACATGGATAGGACTCTGACTAAGGGTATTTTTAGCTTCAAATAAGGTAACATTCTGTCTCCACTGACTTCACTTCTACCTTGAGGGTCAGCCTGTTTGTTAAATAGCTCCTACATTTTGCAGGATCTACATTGGTTTATTCAGAGCTTCATAACCATGAAAGCATATGAACCGGTCTCACTTACAAGATGATGCACTTCTATATTGACAGTTTTCAGTATCTTCTGTAATTTTACAGCCTCTAGGGTCCCTCGGAAATCCTGCTTCAAACACAGGCGAATAACCAATTGGCGGTAGGACAACATATTTCCGGTTTATCCCTGAAAGCACCAATGACATCTTCTCTGATTTCTTCATTATTTGGTTGTGGGATTGGTGATGTGGGTAGTTCTTGTGTTGGTTGATAAATAATCCCCAAATTTTCGATAATCTCGGTTCCTTAATCAAGATTGACAGTCTAAATCATATTAAACCCTGTGCTTGCTTATAGGTCCACAGTCCACTTATGTTCAGTTGTCACACCCTGTATGACACTTGATCAAAAAATCATCCCCATTTACCAGATTCAACGGAAAAGGTTGATGGGCAACTTCCCTCCCTCTAATGGACAAAATCTCTCGGTGCGTTTCTTTTCCTTCTTCGTTACTGAAGGTTTTCGTTACAACCTCCATTATGACCTTAATTTGGAATTTCCATAGGGGTTTCATTATTCTTTGAGTAACAGTTTTAGGGATTTTCTTATTTGTCGTTGTTAATTCGTTCTAAACCTGATTCTGATCATGTTATTGGAAGACAAAGCTACTATAATATGGAAATTTGGAAACTATCTATACCTTATACAGAGAAGTCTCATTTTGTGTTTTAGTTGAGGAATTTATAGAGAAAACTTGGAAAACCCCAATAACACTTAAGGGTAGTTTTTCCACTATAATTCAGTTATGAGAAGTCCAGGAAGAAAATGAAAGAAGAAAGAAAGAACAGAGGAAAGAAGCTTCATGTAGCAAACAAGGTGAAATATTTTACTTTTTCTCATTCTTGAATTTCTTCGGTTCTCTAATGTTGGGGATGCTACCAAGGCGGGAAACGGGAAACGGGTCTATAGGGATTTTGAGTTAGGACCTCAACCAAATGGGTTTATGTATTCTTAGGGTATCGATTTGATCTAATTAGGTTTGCAATTGTCTCTTGATGCAGGAAGGTGGTGGGATTATCCATTGCTCAAATGCTGATCGTGATTTTACAAGAACAAGAAGTTCTTCCCTCTTGTTCTTCGACCAAAAAAAATTAAGGGCATCAGGGACGTCTTGCCAAACGTCAGGTAATTGTTCTATCTTTCTTTTTCTTAATGTTTGGGGTTTCTAATAAGCTGGTTTTGTGTTACTTCACAGTTAAGCAGGTAACGTCTCTGGATTTGTTTGTGTTAGTCGATATAGTTGCTTTGACATAACTTCAAAAAACCATCTTGGTGAGGAGAAGGTTTATTTTTTTGTTTGATACCTTTATAATGATCTATAACCACCAAATTCTGATTACGGATTGCGGTTTTGGGTATAGTTGCTTTGGCATAACTTCAAGTTACGATCTTGGTCATTGGAAGGTTTGTTGATTCGATCTATGAATATCTGTAACAAACAGTTATTTATTGATGCTTGGATCAAGGTTTTAACATTGAGAATCATTTGAATTGATTGTTGTTTTCTCCAGTTGGTTACCTGCTTCTTGTCAACAAGATATCAGTCTATTGATTTTCTTTTTCGTGGGAGGGTTTTGGGACCCAAAATGTTTGTTACAGAGGAAAGTTCATTGTTACTAATCTAATATCCATTGTTAAAAGTTTCACGATGTTATAGAGGAAAGTTGATGTCTTCGGGAGGAAGATTGGGCTCTCTTTTTTGTCTGAAGAGGGTTTTCTATTTCACATCGGTTCCACAATGTCCATTCTTTATCATTCGTCGTTTGTAACTGTATGAGGTTGTAACAATGAATTTGCTTAACACTTTTTCAGGAGCCTAAAATACTCAAACTACTCTCGCTTCCTAATGGTGATCTATTTAAGGGCTAGGTATCTTGTTTGCACCATCTGGTCGGGATTTCCTTAATATCTTGGGGAATTGTTCTTGCTGCATTCTTTGTTTTTCTGAGGATTTTAGGTGAAGATTTGAAAGTTATAACTTGCGATCGTCTTCTTTTGTGCGACATATGTTGAAGGCATACAGTTTCCTGCTATTACTCCAGGGTGCCTGATTTAGACAATCACAATCTATATTTGGGTCTTGTGCTGATATGAAAAGAACATTTGGCTGTCTCTTGTCTATTTGCTATTTGTATGTCTCCTGTGATTGTTTATAAGGGTCTATTGCTTTCTTTAGTTATGTCTTCCTTTTGCAGTTTATATGCTGACTGGTGGTCCAGTTCTAGTAGATTTGTGATGTGATGAGGATCTCTGCAGGCTCGTTTCTTGTCCAGTCTTAGCAGGAGTTAAAGCTTCTAGCCAGGTCCTTTACCCTTTGCTTCCTCCTTTTTTTCTTTTTCGTCTTCTGAAATTGCTAGTTGATGTTAGATATGTCGGTATGGAAACATGAACATGACTGTTGCTGAATCCGCTCGTGGTGATGGGTATGGCTGTTTTGCGTACTTTATGACATATGGGTCCTTGGAAGGTTTTTGTGGTTTGAAATCTTTATAATGCTTTACAACTATATATTGTGTTATTTTTTGGTTTCGAGGACGAGTTAGTGTGTAGAGGAGACGTTAGACGAGATTTTCTGCCGTATGAAGTTTACCTCTTAGTCCTTTTCAATTTACCTCTAGAACTAGTCCATGTTAAAGATCTATGTTGGAGTGTGCAAAATGCATTTGATATTCCCGAGATGTGAGAATTGGACTCCTCCCAGGGAGGCATTTTCTTGTGTTGGGAATTGACGGGGTTTTCCTTCTTCTATTGTTCTATACATTCTTCTTCCTTATTAGTGGTTTAAAGAGGTGCTAATTATGCAAATACAGAAACAATGAATCTTCCGCAGTACCCAAAGTATCAGTATTCTTGTGTCGTAGTAGTGTTCTATTTAACGACTAGGTTCTTGTGTTTCCTGCGAAGGGGGTTTTCTGATTGACCTTCCCTCTTTTAGTTTCTTTTTCTTTTTTTATGAGGTCTAATGGAACTCTAAGACATAATTTATGTTCCTTCTCCTTCTTAGGGATCTTCATATTGGGATGGTCAGTCTTATTTAGCCATAGCTTATTGGGAGGATTGTGTTCAACATTGTCAAGTTTCCTGTGTGAAGGGCCTCTGAACATAGCTTCTTTGGTTCTTATTCTTGTTGGAGAAGTTACAATTAACACATGCAAAACCATTTGTTGTCCCTAGGGTGATCTAGCATCGTTTTTAGGTGGTTTTCCTGATTTATAATGTATAATTTCCTGATTTATAATGTATAATTCTTCTTTGAGGGTGTTGAGTGTGTCATTACCTAATTAGCTATCTAAACATTTGAGGAACGTGGTCATATTCAAACATCTGGTATCCCGTCAACCTCTTGAGTCTTGTTTACCTTTCGGGAGAAATAGTATCACTTAAATTTCTTCTGTCTTTTTGTTTCTAGCTTGCATAACTTGAGGAATATGCTCGATCTTCCACTCCCTAACATGTTGTCTGGATCCTTTCCCTAACTGCTGGTATTTTAGGACAACTGAGTCTTTCTTTACGGAGGGAAGCCGGTGCGTCTCAAGTTTCGATTCGGTAGCGGCTTTTGTGCCCAAGCCTCATATGGGTATACCTCTAGACATTTCTGTGTTGTAGTTGATTATTTCGTGGGGTTTTTGTTTTGTGTGTTTCTTACTGATTCAATTGTTGAGCAATTGGGATTCCTCCACTTGTCATTGGAACAGCATTGTGGAGTGTTAGTTACTACAAATCGGATAATTTCCTGGTGGAAAATAGTAACACTTGACCTGAAATCTGTTTTTCTTTTTTAATTGATTGTTGCAGTGGAAGTTATCTTCCAGTGGGGGATATCTATTCCATGCTTCCTGTACTATGACAATGCCTTTCCATTCTTTCGTTTTCAACTAATCTAGGTTTTGTAGTTAATTTGCTTTTGTTGCTTTTGGTTTGCGTTTCAAACATCTAGATTTGATTCCTTCATTGTTTCTCTGATTAGGCGCACTATAATATGGGTTGGATTTTCATTCTTGATCAGTTGATTGCTATTGCAGATTCGATAGTTACTCAATTTTTCAAATTTCGATTGTCTTTGGGTTCAACTACAAATTGGGTTCAAGTTTGTATTTGATATTGAGGGGGGGTAATTAGTTCAGTCATAATTACTTTTTGATGGCTTTAGATACTGATTCTGATGTTGATCTTATCGTGTCTTTTTTTTTTTTGATGAAGTGATCTTATCGTGTCTACAATCATAGACTCATGTTCTTCCAATTGAGCCTCAGTTGTGTGGCTTGCAAGGAAGATTTCAGGTGGACAATAAGATCAGCTGTGTCGATGTATCAGATATGTGAGTATAGAAACTTAAACATGATCTACTTTTTCAGTTATTGTTTATCTAGAATCTATTCTCGATTGGGTTTTCTTTACAGACGTTTAGGTTTCTGTTCGTGCTAATGGGTATGCCAGGTTTCGCATATCTTCATGACATCTTGGTTATCTGTATATTTTAACCCGGAGTTAAAGTTTGGGAATGTTTTTGAAGTGATTGTTTTTTGTCCAGTTGGTAGCACACTTCTACAACAAAATATGCAATGCATTGTAGGTTTTTCAGTTCATTGTTAATACTGAAAATATGCAATATAATAAGTTTCACCATGTTCTACTGGGAAGTCAATTTCAAGCGGATTTTTTAGAGGAGTTTTTGGTTTTTGTGTCGGTTGTTATCACGTTTGAATGATGACCTATATTTATTCCTTCACTTTATTACAGGGACAACGTTATGGAGTGTTAGTTTCTAAAATTCAGATGATCTCCATTTTGATGGGATAAATGAATCTTGATCTCTTAGCTGTTTAAATTATTTTCAGATGATGAGCGATTTGGTTTTTGTTGTAAAGGAGGTACTATATGCTAACTTTGTTCTTTAGTTCATAGGTTCTTTTTTTACTATTGAGTACAGGAAATTTCTTTCTCCTTCTTCTTGTTGGAAGTCTATGCACTCTATACCTGGTCGTAACCTAATTTAGGAAGCAGTAATGTTCCAATTGACCCCTAAAAACTTATTTTCTCTATTAGTTCTTTTGAACATCCCTTCCTCATTCAATGCGTTGATTAGGATTCAGCACTTGACGAACTGATATGGTTCTTCTTTTGAAGGGAGTTTTCTATCCTTGGTTTTTTTTTGTTTTGAATTGTTCAGCGTGTGCCTCGAACCCTTGACCTCTAAGGTGGAAGATCATACCTCTTACCACTCCAACCAAGGGTTGTTGCCTTTCTATCCTTGGTTGCTCCATGGGAGTAAGTTTTTGTTGTTTCATTATGTCAGTTCCGCAACTACTAGGTGCAGTTGGATGTAACAGTGTTATTTGTGTAATTTTGCTTCTCGAGATTCAGATGATCACTGGTGTTTTGTATTCCAGGAGTCGGTTTAAGTTGAGCCTGCTGAATAGTAAGGGGCTTTCTAATGGAGTTGCTTTTCTGAAAGTTTAGTTTGCAATGCGTCCATTTTTGCTATCGTATTCAAAATTCCTTCACGTTACTTTTAGGATTTGGCTCCTGTAGCAGGACGAAAGTGTTGTCCTGATAAAAATTTTAGTTGTAACATTGCTTCCTTAACTTGTTTTCAAGCTTTTATTTCCTTCTAAATTGATGTTTTCCAGGGATTTGCAACTTGGCCCAACTCCAATAAAACGCGATCTAGTTTCCTATGAAGGGGTTTGTCCTTAACATGTGATGAACTTTTTTTCTTTTTCAATTTGAGGATGATTGGACTTCAGAGGAGGTTTTCTTTTGTTAGAAGAGATCTTCGTGACGAGTTCCATTTCAAATTTGCATCTTCAGGTTTCGTCCTTTTCAATTAGTAATTGGTTGTTTATTGAAGGGGTTTGTCCTTAACAGATTCATATTCATCCTATTGAGCCTTTCCTGTATGGTCTCCAAGGTAGATATCGGGGAAACCGCACGATCACTTTGTAGATGCATTTGGATGTCGCTATAGAAACTTTTGAAATTGATTAGTACTTCTGTAACTGAAAATCTAGAATCTGTTATCGTCTTCGGTTTTTCTTCACTGATTCATAGGTATCCTCTCCGGATTTGTTCGTACTAGTCGATATAGTTGCTTTGGGATAAACTTAGAACATCATTTGGTAAGCGGAAGGATTATTCTTTTTTGTTTTGGGTATAGTTGCTTTGGCATTACTTTAAGCCATCATTTTGGTCATTGGAAGGTTAAGTTTCGATTTGCGAATATCCATAGCAAACAGTTATAGATACTCGGATTAAGGGCTTAACTTTGAGAATGGTTTGAATTGATTGTTGTTTTCTTCTGTTGGTGTTCTACTTCTTGTCAATAAGATATCAGGTTGTAGCTTTTCTTTTTCTTGGGAGGCTTGCGGGACCAAAATGAAAATCTTTACTTGGATAATAGCTTATGCAATGCATTCCAATTTCCTTAGGTCATTGTTACTAATCTAATATGCATTTTTAAAAGTTTTATGATGTTATACAAGGAAGTTGGTGTCTTTGGGAGGAAGTTGAGCTCTCTGCTTAACGATGATTTCTTCTAATAAAAAATCGGTAACTATTTTTCCATTTTCTTTCCCAGGTCTCTTTGTGATGCAATAGTTATTCCTCGTCATCCTGTGTTTCCATGGGCTGTGGCTTTTTAATCTACCTGCTTTCATTCTTTTTGTGGCCTTTATTGTCCCCTTATATAAGTAATTATTTCACTTTATTGGTTGGTAGGAGGAAGGGCCGCAGAGGTCAGCTATGAGGATGTAACTGGGATGTAGCCGAAGGGGTGTTTCTTAACTTGCTTCTTTAACTTTTATCCTTGTTGGCAGGGCCGGCCCTGAGGCCAAAGCGGGCAAAGCCTCGCTTCGAGCCCCAGGGGTCAAAGGGCCTCCCGAGAAGTTGCAAAATTGGAGGAAAGGGGGCCTTCGACTTTGTTTATATATTTAGATAAAAATTCTAGAAGTAACAAATATTCTACTTTAGCTTAGTTGGTTGATTTAGTGAAGCAAATACTATCAACTTCATTTAGATGAAAATTTTGACTTTCTTTTAAAGTTTTAATAGTTTTGAATCTAAATTTTTCTCCTCTTTAAGACCATACCACCATTACCCACCCCCTCCCCCGCACTATAACTAAACAACCACCACTACCCCACCATCACGATTACTAAACATACACCACCACTGCCACCACACCTTTTCACGAGGACTAAACATACCCCAATCGACATTATCATCTTCAGCCATCAGACTACACCACAAAAATGAAAAGAAGAAGGCGGAAAATTTTTGCTCTCTCACTTCATCTTCTTTAAGAATAATTATTTGTTAGTTTTATTTTCTAATTTCTGATAATTTTTTGTTGAAGAAAAAAGAAACCAACCATACTCATTGAGTTGCTCACTTGCTCACTTGCTCTTGGAACCACTGAATCGGAAATTCGACTAAGGACAAACTAGTACTTTCTTGAAGAGATCGATTAGGTTTGTAAGTTTTGCTTTCGATTAGATTTGACGATTCATGGCTTCGATTTTGTGGTAATCTAGGGTTTGCTGATTCGGTGGTGTCTGAAAGCTATTTGAGTTTGTGGTAATCTAGGGTTTCGTTACCCCTGGTTTGTTTTTCGTCTCAAACATCTAAAACCCTAGATTTAGATGCTTCTACAGATTTAATTCAATGATTATTTTGATTTGGTTCTCAATTGGATTCTTTGATCAGGCATTGCATAATAGGGTTGGATTTTTTGGTCTTTTTAGTAGTTTTATGAATTTATTTTGCTTTTATTGTTTGGGGAAGTTAGGTCTTTTTATATCTTCAGTCCAGTCTTTTTAGATTTAGATCTTCAGTCCCCCATTCTTCATATTAGTCAAAACTAAAACCCTTAGCCCTCACAAATAAAATGAGTCTTACATTATATATCCTTAACTGATCTGTCTAGGGTTGTGTTCTTCCTGATTTTTTGGAATGTGTTGCAGGCTTCTTTCAAGTTATTAACCATTAGCTGATTAGATGGTTCCTCACTGTTTGTGTCATATTAATATAGGCTGTC
Organism: Eschscholzia californica; assembly: GCF_041429995.1. Classification (NCBI taxonomy): domain Eukaryota; kingdom Viridiplantae; phylum Streptophyta; class Magnoliopsida; order Ranunculales; family Papaveraceae; genus Eschscholzia; species Eschscholzia californica. Next base: position 23,636,960 of record NW_028238309.1, on the reverse strand, counting down.
GGGTTGATTTTATTTTGTATTTCTTGGTTAATGTTTTTAAGCATCTATCAGTTTCCTTTCAGTTTGGTTATTGAGGCCTCACGTTTCGTGAAACGAGGGTTCCATTTGAAATCTAATTTGACTATGAAATTAGATTTCTATGTGTTCTTGATCGAATGCTTTCTGCAGATTCGATGTCTATGAAATTTAGGAAGTTGAGATTGTCAATGATTCCATTTGAAATCTAATTTGACTGTAAGTATGATATTGAGTGGGGGTTCTCCATTGATTGGTCTTTTTTAATGCCTTTAGTTATGATTTCGTTGTCGATCTTATATTGCAAATTTTGGAAATTGAGTGGTGGTGCTTGAAATAGGTTAGTAATCTAGGGTTTCTGAATTAATCAATCAATTCTGTTTGGTTTTTGGCTTGCATCTAAAAAGTTTTGATTTCGATTTCGTTCTCAGTTTAATTATTTCTTTGATTTTGCAGGAAAAAATATGGGTTGGATCGTAGTACTTGATCAGTTGGTTTCTTATGCAGATTCCATATCTACAGGCAGTCTGGGAAAATTCAGTTGTCAAACGATTCAACTACCCATCAAGCTTGAGTTTATAATCGCGATTGAAGGGGGTTATTAATTCGTTGGGAATTACTTTTAATGGATTTATAGATGATTCTGATGCCAATCCCACATCATGATCATCTTAAATACTTGCTCCACTGTGGTATCCTGCATTAGATGACTTTGTGATATATTAGATTAGTTGGTGTAGAACCTTAAACCTGATTTAGTTTTATGTTACTATATTCAGGAATCTAGTTTTCTGTTACTCTATTGTAGAATCTAGTGTTCAGGTTCTTCTTTAAGTAGGTCCTTTACATCACATTATTTCGAGGACATGTCTGCTTTCGATGTCCAGCACTCTTGGATCCTTGCTACTCTAAGACCATGGGTTATGCTAAAAAGTTACTTGGCCTGTCCGGATGGTGTTTTCTATTTGAAGTTCCTTATGTGTTTTTGTTGATTCTTTCTAAATTTGTACTAAGTCCACTTTTGAATGTACAAAACTTCTTTAGCTTATTTTCAGGGATATGCATTAAGTTCTAGCAGTTCATACTCAGTCCATCACTTGGAGCGGGAAGGAGGAACACTTCGGAGTTCCCACGGCCAGCTATTTCTCGGTTTGGTGAATCTATTCCTGTTACCCTTCTCATTTCTTAGAGATCTCGGAACATTATTTTGACAATTCATGGCTTCGATTTTGTGGTAATCTAGGGTTTGCTGATTCGCTCGAAATGGAGAATGGATATCGAGCATTCCTTGTTTGCCAGTGAGAAGAAGAAAAGGGATGGACTTCCTCAGTTCTTTTCTTGAAGAGATTGATTAGGTTTGTAAGTCTTGCTTTCGATTAGATTTGAGGATTCATGGCTTCAATTTTGTGGTAATCTAGGGTTTGCTGATTCGCTCGAAATGGAGAATGGATATCGAGCATTCCTTGTTTGCCAGTGAGAAGAAGAAAAGGGATGGACTTCCTCAGTCCTTTCTTGAAGAGATTGATTAGGTTTGTAAGTTTTGCTTTCGATTAGATTTGACGATTCATGGCTTCGATTTTGTGGTAATCTAAGGTTTGCTAATTCGCTGGTGTCTGAACGCTATTTGAGTTTGTGGTAATCTAGGGTTTCGTTACCTCTGGTTTGTTTTTCGTTTTCGTCTCAAGCATCTAAAACCCTAGATTTAGATGCTTCTACAGATTTAATTCCATGATTATTTTGATTTGGTTCTCAATTCGATTCTTTGATCAGGCATTGCGTAATAGGGTTGGATTTTTGTCATCCTCGGTTGACTGCCTCCCAAAATTTAGATTGCCTCTGGCAACTTGAGTTTATATTTCATTGGCTTCTTTCAAGTTTAGATTTAGATCTTTTTAGATCTTCAGTCCAGTATTTTTAGATTTAGATCTTCAGTCCAGTCTTTTTAGATTTAGATCTTCAGTCCCCCATTTCTTCCTATTAGTCAAAACTAAAACCCTTAGCCCTCACAAATAAAATGAGTCTAGGGTTGTGTTCTTCCTGATTTTTTTGAATGTGTTGCAGGCTTCTTTCAAGTTATTAACCATTAGCTGATAAGATGGTTCCTCACTGTATGGGAATCATCTTGCCTGTTGTCTGTTTCCTGGATGATAGGATCTACCTGGAGAAGCGATTACATTATTATCATTGTAGAGTTTTATATGCGAACTTGGGTACTTAGTTTTATATCTTAAGTTCATTGTTTCTTTATTCAAATATTTAATATACCAATTCTCTCCCAATATTGCAGGGATTTGTTATGGAAGTGTTAGCTACCGATACTTGGTTATTTCTTTATTTACGAAAAAGTAACAGTCTTATTCCCCATACAAACTTATAGTTTGATTAGATTTTTTTCTCTTTCTGCTCAATTATATTACATTGTCTCTCTCAGTTTTGGAGAGATCAACCTTTGGCTAGACTATTTTCTTGGATCCCAGATGATAAGGATTTAATTCATGGAGAACTAGTTGGTTCTTATCTGCTTATTACTTGATTCCCGAAAGTTTGTTAACATTTTTACTTTTAATCCTTAAATATACAGGCTCAACTTTTGATGGGGGAAGGAGTATTTTGATGTTCTTATCTGCCTTTGCCTTCTCAATTATGTGATTCCTTGTGATCTTTGTTTCCTAGATGATATGGTTTTTGCCTAGAGAGCGACTCCATTTTTATTTTGAAAAGGGTTCTCTATCCAAACATGGGGCTTTAAATTCATTTTCTTCGCTATTAAGATATTGAGTGGTAAAAATTTCTCTCCTTATCATTAGGGATTTGTTGTGGAATCCTTGCCTAAATCATTTCGTGATTTGGGAAGAAGATCAAAATTTGGCAGTATTATTTCCTATCCGAACCCTCAAGATTTAAATACTTGCAGAAGAGGTTTGGTTTGTCTGCTGTGAAGGGAGGGTGTTCTCTATACTAGATTGTTTGCTTATGTTATGTCTCTTCTACCTTTAAGATTTGATTGCAGGTAACTGTGTTCAGGTATGGGTGGCTGCCATTTCAGACATTCCCCGACGGTTGGTAACCTTGAACGGGGTTTAAAGGGGGATCTCTAGTTAAGAGGCTTTCATGGAAGTTTATTTTAGTCTTTCTGCAATCTTCATATTCGTAATACGAAATTCCTTTACCTTACTTTTTAGAATATGTGGTATGGACCTGGAAGGGTTAGCGTGTCACACGTTTTGTCACGGAAAAAATAACTTGCTTTGCATTTCTTGCATTGGTGGTAGAACTTATCTTGCTGGATTATCTTTGTTTACTGGAGGATTAGGTTTCCATGGTGGGAGCGCTTTGTTTTCTTCGAAGGGTTTCTTTCTTATATAAACTTGCAGTTACATTTCATACAGAGGTCATTTCTTCAAACTATTTGTTCACATTTACTTTAAATTATGTCCACAATGTGTGACCGGTGATATCCGCTGTGCAGATTCTGTCACTCTTCCGGTTGTTGGAGGACAAGGAATTCTTACTTGAGTCTCTCCCGAAGGAGTTTTTATTTCAAGTTGCTAGTGAGGAAGTTTATTGATAGATTTTTATTATAGTACAAATTTTTTTTTCCCGCCTGATGTTTAGGGGTATGAGCTACAGGTTGGTAGATATCAATACTGAGTTCAATATCTGACGTGGGGAGGGGAAAATATGGAGTTACAAGTCTTGCTTGCCACCTATTTCTGTGTTCGTATTTGTTTTTTGACTTGCTCAACCTTGTTGGGGTTTCTTTTAAATTTCTTAATGTGCTGGATCCTTATTTTTCTTTTGTTGTTTTTTTCCGAAGGATTCTTTATTGCTTGACGATTTGGTTTGGTTTCTTGGAGTACGTTATTTGAGATGTCTGCGATCCATATTTGGCTCATGTCAATCGTGAGTGAACCAACTTTCTTAGGCGGTAGTGTTTGGTCACGTTATCCTAAGTTTCCTTAGTGGTTCCTCATCGGCAATTCTTCATTTTCCCTTCTTCAGTTTTGAGTTTTATGCTAATCACAGTTTTGCACTTTTTTCTAGGTTTTCTGTTTGCTCATTTTCTCCAAATAGGTAATTTGTTATAATGTACATGATGATTTTTGTTATTCTCTCTATTTTGGTTGTGTTCCTTCGTTTCTAAAAGATGTTGGATTAGTTTTACAAAATGGAAAATCTTTCTTGTCGGGGTTGCTGGAACTTGCTTGATGTTGGTATTATATTCCATGGTTGTCATCAGGATATAGTTTTTTTTTATCTTTTTCAGTTTTAAAGTGTCCTGTCTAGGTTATCTACATCTGTAAAATCGTTGATGGTCTTATCTTGATGTAGGATAGGTGGACTTCCAAGTCCAACGGAACAACTTTCTGGTGCTTGCTGGACGGGTCAGAAGATTTCGAACTGAACTAATTTCCGTTATAATGTGTAAGTCAAGTATTTTCAGTCCTATTCCAGCATAACTCCAGATCCATGAGTAAAATCCGTAGTGCCAAAGTTGTTTACCTTTTCCTTTATTTTCCGACTTTTAAAGGTAATTTAGAAGACATGCTATCTTAGGAGCGCTATCATGTTGATGCAAATTGTTCCGTAGGTTTTTCATTTTCAACTTCGGTTGGTATGCTTACTAACTTGGGAGGTTAGCTTTTGCAATTCTACTTCATCTTATTTTTGCTGTGTCTGATGTTGCTCCTTGCCTAAGACATAATCTAGTGTTATTTGTATGTAACATGAGCTCTAACGCTTGAGTAGTTGTTGGCTTGTCGCTCGTATAGTCGTATTGTTAGCTAGGAATGACCATCTCACCTTCTATTCTTGTCTCCAAATTTTTTTCTTCTTCGATTGTGAATCAATTCAGTTATTCAGTTATTCAGTTATTGCGCGCCTGCTACTAATTTATATTGAATATTAAGATTTTATGTGACATATTAATAGCTGTTTCAATTCTACTTCATCAGATTTTAGATGTGCCAATTGGTTGTATCTTGCACAAATATAATAGTGAGTTAGTAATATCTGGAGGGTCGTTTAGAATCCACCTTTTTTAAATTTCAGGGGCCAACTTCCAGATAGTGTTTGCCAACTGAAAGGTGTTGAAATGTAATGTTACCAAATACACCCTATTGGAACTGTAGATCTTCACTCTACTACTTCGTGTTGTTCGTTAAATAAGCCTCAGCGGAACTGCTATTAAATACGTTGAAATTTGTTTTATTGTTTGTTTCAAGGACGGCTTCTGTCTAGAGGAAGCATTTTCTGGGAAGAAATTTTTGTGTCTCAAGTTCCATTTAAATTTGCGTCTAAAATTCTGCCATTTTCAATTCCTAATGCGTTGTTCATCTTGGGAGGGTTTTGGTCTTTTACTCCACTTCTTTGATTTTTATCTTTTTTGTGAAACTCTGAATGAATTGTAATATTTTTTACTTTTTGATTTTAATCCTGTTAAACGAAGTTTAGTTGAGGGGGTCATAATTTATTGGTAGTATTTTTAAAGGCTTTAGAGATAATGCTGCCGATCTTATTATGTATATGTGAATGACTTGATGCACATCAGAATGGTTTTGTTGATGCTTTAGACCACCAAAGTTTTTATTAATCTGATTACTCTTTGGGGAATCCACATATTCTTAATCTCGCAGTTGAACCCTGTTGTTATTAGAGCCTTGAGGGAAACATGAACATCAATATGTTGCAAGTGTGAATTTGACGCTATAGAAACTATTTTGAATTGATTGTTGTTCTCTGAAGTTGGTGTGAGGACTAAAGTTCTGAATTTGGTATGAACAGTTCCATGTTGTTTGGTGATTGGTGGTGTGCCTGAAACATATTTGCGTGTGAAACAATGTTGATTTTGTGATCTAACTGGTTTTTTTGGTATTTGTTTGCATCTCGAGCATCTAGAAGTTTTGGTTCTGATTTGGCTCTTAATTTTGTTCTTTGATTTTGGGACTCAGGGTTGGGTTTACATCTTCATCGGTTTATTGATTCAGTTGTTGTGTAGGGAAAACACACTTTGAAATTCTTCCCATTGAGCAGCTCCTATTTGTGTTCTCCAATAAAGTTTCGGGGAAAAGGTAAGATCACTTTGTGATGTATCAGATTTGTTTCTAGTGGATCTCTGGACATGATTATGGTTTTCTGTTACTGTTAATGTGGAATCTATTCTCTCATTGCGGCTTTCCTCAAAAGCTTAGGTATCCTAATTGATTTTTTTAGGTTTTATTCGGTAAAGTTGTTATTGTTGCGTAACTGTAGGACATCATCTTGGTCAAGGTTAACCTTTCGGATTTATCAAAATTGGTGATGAGAAAAACTTTTCTTCTTTCTAGCACTAATTATTTTATTGATGAGATTTCAACCAAGAGTAGAAAATTTTGACACCAGTTTTGTATAGATTGTTGTTGTCTCCACTTGGTAACAAGCTTCTTCTTGATGGGATTTCAGGTTGTTCAAATGTTCTCATGGGTTAGTTCTTGACCAAAAAAGTAAATCTTTAAGTGAAGGGAGTTTATATTAAACTGCACTATTGATACGCAATTGAAATTTTTTTTATGATGTTGTAGAGAAGTCACTGTCTTTGCAAGGGAAATTGGGTTTTCTTGTTTTGACTGAAGGAGTTGTCTAGGTTAATGTTTTCTTTTCAGTGTTCATATCAATTTTTAGGGGTTCGCGCCAGGCGCATGGAAGTTTGCTCACAACATTTGAATTTCTTCCTGAGAAAACCTAATCCTGTTAGCTTGTTCCTTTGCATTGCTTGAAGTGGTGTGAAAACTATCATTCTGTATTATCTTATTTTACTAGGGGGAGCGCAACAATTCCTTCTTGCAGGGGGTTTTCTAGCCCAACTTCTTGTACATTTCCGTGTTTTTATTGGGGAATATCTATGCAAACACTTTGCTTACAGTTACACCAAACTGTTTCCAGACCATGCGGATGTCTGCTTTCCATACGCAGGACTCTTTGATCCTTGGTCAATAACATGCGACATCCATAGACCGGCTCTTCGTGTTATTTGCTTTGGCTCTCTGAAAAGTAGTAGTACTACCTATCTTTGGTTATTGCATGGCATATTTTAAGAATCTTTTTATACCTTTTCATTTTCTAAGTTGTCTGGTCCTCCTGAGTATTATTTGTAAGTTTCTACGATGGCTGGTGTCTTGTCGAAGCTTCTTCATAGAAATGGTTTCTGTTTGGAGGTGCATGACCTTTAATATTTTTTGAAAACTTTGAACAGGCGTCTGATATACTTTTCTTTTCAATTAGTTCTGACTTCTCTGGCAATGCATTTTCTGTCTTTTAACTTGCAACCTTAGTTTATTCCTTATTAGAGGAATAACAAACTAAGCATGCATTTATTTGATTTTTGCAGGGATCTTCGAAATGGACTTACTTTACGAAGATGTGATTTGGTTCTCTTTTGGGGTTTTCCTATTTTATGGAGATGCCACAATCTTCCCTGTAGTCTCATTCCTTTCCATGAAAATGTAGTATCTATAGATCAACTGCCCTAGTTTTCTCATGCCAGGTCAGACAAATATAGAACCATTAAATTTCTTTTCTGGTTCCGATTGTGCCATATTTTAAGATTCTTGTTGTATCCATCCTAACATGTGCGCTTCTCCTTTGGAATTCCTTCGCTTTGTTGTAGGGATGGAAATTGTTATTTCGTGCCATTGTTTAATAATGAATGACATGATTTATGATTAATGATCTTGAAACCATAAATAATGGAAAAATGTCAGAAGGGTAAAATTGGTAATGAAAAAGAAAAAATTTAATTTCTAAAGGTAAACAGATGGAAAAGTGATTTAGGGGGCTATTTTGGAAGTTGGTCATCTTTAGGGAGCCATTTTGGTGAGATGGTCATCTTTAGGGGGGCCAAAATTGAGTTAACCCTTTTTATTTTATTTTGATGTTTTCGTTTGCATGGTCACTTGTTGTCCTCTCTAGTGGGATACGCGGCTAATTTATAGTGTACATTCTCTTTTAGCTTTCTTCCTTTTTAATGTTATATTATAACACGAGTTACAGCTGGATAAGTTTTGAGGAGATAACAATTATTTCTAGTTAAGTAACTCTCTTAGAGCCGAAGGTTTTCTGTCATATTTGAAGCCATTACATTGCTTGGTAAATTGTTCTAGTTCGAGTGAATTTGTTGGATGCTGCAGATAACTACTTTCAGGGCATCCAATTTGGAAGATCACAATCTATATTTGGCTCATGTCCTGGTGGGAAGAGAATATTGGATGTCTCTCCTGATTTCGCAGTGTGCAAGTGTCTAATTGTTCTTGTCTTCCTCCAATACCCTCCAGGTGAACAATACCATTTAAATTTCATATGCTCTTTTTAGTTTCTAACCAGTATAAATGGAGAAATTTGCATGTCTTTTTCGTCCACTAACATGTCGTGTAGACCCTTTTGTTGATGGTTGATACTTGATACTTAAGACAACCGAGGTATACATAGAGAACTTAAATTATTTTCTTCTTAGGGGTTTCCGTTTCAACTTTCATTTGGATATAGATCTAAATTCTTTTTCTTTGTCTTGGACTTATTTGATTTTGGTTGGTTGTTATATGGGGCTTGGATTACATGTGGACAAGTCTAGGTTCTGAGGAGTTATTAAAAAAACAAAGTTGATTACTTAGATGGTGTTTTATTGGTTTGTAGGTTTCTGTCTGATTCGATTGTTGAACAATTTGGTTTCCAATGATTCTCATTGGAAGGTTTGTTGATTCGATCTTAGAATATCTGTAGCAAACAGTTATCTATTGATGCTTGGATCAAGGTTTTTACACTGAGAATCATTTGAATTGATTGTTGTTTTCTCTAGTTGGTTACCTGCTTCTTGGCAACAAGATATCAGTCTATTGATTTTCTTTTTCGTGGGAGGGTTTTGGGACCCAAAATGTAAATCTTTTTCTAGTTGTGTTCTCTTTCTCAGGTATCGATGTGATGGAATCATGGGGCGACTTGTCTTAGTTTTCCATGTTAATGTCAGAGAGGCGATGGGTTAAAAAACCACACTAGTTCGTTTCCTTTTACGGTGTTTCAATAGATATAAGTACTCATTTGATTCTTATTGGTTTGGTAGGATGATTGGGGTCAACTTTGTCAAATTACCTGTGTGAAGGGCCATTTATTTTAATTTGCTTTTGTGATTTTTGTCCTTTTTAGAGAAACTATAATTAATGGAAGCAAAATCAAATTGATGTTTTTCAGGGATTTGCAACTTGGGCCAATTCCAAGTAGACACGACCTAGTTTTCGTTCGTTCTGGTTACTTTTTCCTCATTTCTAGGGGAATAATAAATCTTGTTCTCTTAGTTCATAGGTTATTTATTTGACTATTGAGTACATGCAATTTCTTTCTTCTCATTCTAGGGACTGCATTGGAGGTTGTAATTTGTACCTGTTTGCAATCGATTTAGGAAACAGTAAGGTTTGATTGACCCCTAAAAACTTAACTTTTTATTAGTTTCACTTTTGTTCTTCTTTTGAACTCCCTTCCTCATTTTTGCAGTGTTATTAGGCTTTAACCCTTGAAGAACCGGCATGGTTCTTTCTGGAAGGAAGTTTTCTGTTGCTAAATTTTTATTTTTAGATTATGTTCGTTGCGACAGCTACAAGATGAAGTTGGCTTTAACAGTGCTATTTGCGTGATTTTGCTGGTCCAGGTTCAGATGATCGCTCACATTTAGTATATTACGACTTGGATTTAAGCTGACTTGTTCAACTCAAGGGGTTTTCTACTTTTTGTTCTCCTTAAAGCTTAGTTTACAATTTGTCGATTTTTCCTATAATTTCCTTCACCTCCTAGGATATGGCGCCTGTAGCGGTATGGAAGCACTCTCCTGTTAGCAGGTATAGTGTTCGAATGAGTTGTTTCCAATTACTAATGCTTTGTTTATGGAAGATTGTTTTCTCTCTCTTAACTTCCTTTTTCAAATATTTTTACTGTTGCAGGAGTAGTCATCGAAGCATGAAATGTTCATTTCTTTTGATTTGCATTTTGAGCATCTAAATTTGGTTAGCTTTTATATTTGATATAGGACGGTGTTATTGGTTCACTGATATTCACTTTTTAATGGCTTTAGAAATTGTTTTATCTCTCTTAGCTTGCTTTTTCAATTTTTTTCACTGTTATAGGGGTAGTCATCGAATCATGAAAAGGTCATTTGTTTTGATTTTCATTTTGAGCATCTAAATTTGGTTAGCTTTTATATTTGATATAGGACGGTGTTATTAGTTCACTGATATTCACTTTTTAATGGCTTTATAAATTGTTTTATCTCTCTTAGCTTGCTTTTTCAATTTTTTTCACTGTTATAGGGGTAGTCATCGAATCATGAAAAGGTCATTTGTGTTGATTTTCACTTTGAGCGTCTAAATTTGGTTAGCTTTTATATTTGATATAGGACAGTGTTATTAGTTTTGTAATGGCTTTAGAGATTGTTCTGATGCCGATCTTATCATGACTATATGCAGGAGAAAATCAACATCCGGATGAACTTGCGTGCTTGCTAAGCTGGTGGTTTAAACCAGCAACAGTTTATTAATCTGATTTTTCTTTAGGTAAAGCACATTTATAATCATTCTATTGAGCCTTTGCTATGTGGTCTCCAACGTAGATTTCGGGGAAACCGCAAGGTCACTTTGTTGATGTAGATTTCGGGATATGTCAATATAGAAACTTTTGACATTTACTAGTCTCTCTGTAACTGTTAATCTAGAATTTGTTCTCGCCTTCGGTTGTTCTTCACAGATACGTAGGTATACTCTCAGGATTTGTTCATGCAAGTCTATATAGTTGCGTTGACATAACTTTAGTACATCATCTTGGTGAGCGAAGGTTTATCATTTTGTTTAATATCTTGATAATGATCTATGACCACCAAATTCTGATAAGGATTGCTTTTTTGGGTATATTTGTTTTGGCATAACTTTAAGCCTTTGTCATTGGAAGGTCTATCATTTCGATTTATTGATACTCCTATTAAGGGTTTAACTTTAAGAATGGTTTGAATTGATTGTTGTTTTCAACAGTTGGTCAGTTGGTTCTTGCTTCTTGTCAACAAGATCTTAGTTTGTTGATTTTCTATTTCTTGGGAGGGTTTCGGGATCAAAAATGATATTTCTTCCATAGGGTGTAGCTTATGCATTGACTTCCAATTTTGTTAGTTCATTGTTACTAATCTGATATGCATTATTATAAGTTTCATGGTGTAATACAGGGAAGTTGGTTCTTCGGGAGGAAGATTGGTCTCTTTTGTTTTTCTCCAGGGATCTTCGAATTGGACTGACTCCAACGAGATGTGATTCAGTTTGCTCTGGAAGAGGTTTTCCTCTTCTGCATATATCATAAAACTCTTTACATATCTAGGGTTGCCGTTATTATGTTAATAACATTGAATTTATTGAATAATCCAAGCAATGTGCGATATCCATAGGTAGGTTGTCTGTGTTTTTCTCCTCCCCTTGGGAAACATAGCTGGTTTCTAGTGTGCAATATATAAAGAATCTTGGTAATTTTCATTTCCCGATATTTGGAGGCCTTCATTGCGTTAACTGTTGGTTTTCTTGAAGGAGATCTTCCTGTCGAATTTCCATTCGATTTGCCTTTTTTACTTACTAATGCATTGTTTATTTGGAAGGGGGTTTGCTGTCACTTGTTTTTTCAATCTTTTCCTTGTTAGAGGGGTGTCATGGAAGCATGAAAAGTTCATTTGTTTTCATTGTGATGTGGGAACTGGACTTATTCCAGAGAGACATTACATTGTTAATGAACTAACTGGGTATTCCGATCCTTTATTGTCCAAAAGAAGCCTTCTTCCTTATCGTTTCTTTATGAAGGTGTTAGTTATGTAAATAGACAACATGTGGGTTTTAATCCCTTTTGCCATTAGCTGTGGGTTTCAATCCCACAAAAGAACCAAGAGGGAGCTGTGGGTTTTAAACCCTTTTGCCATTTGCTAATCCATTTGGAAAGCTAGAAAGGATATCATTTTTAATGATTTAGCTCATAGTCTTATAATAGAAGCAGAAGATGTCCTAGGTCTCCTATTCCACTGGAGTAGAAATATTGGTTGAGCTCATAAGCTGTTCTATTTTGATTTCTTTTCTAGTTAAGAGGATATAATGAAGTAACACATCTTCATCTGTGATTCTACCAATTCTTTTGTACATTCTCCTTTCTCTAATTAATTCAAACTTTTCAAGAAAAAAAAGTTATGTAAATAGACATAATGAATCTACTTAATATTTTTCGCGAAGGGTGATCAATTTCAGGGCTAGGCTCTTTTGTTTTGTGGAAAGGGTGTTACCTGATTGAACTTTCCATATTTGAGTTTCTTTTCTTTCTTCAAGTTAACTGTGTGAAAGCGCTTTTTGTTCTTTTATTTTGTGAGAATAGGACTCTCTCTAGGGTGTAATAACCTTATTTGTTTCTTTATGAAGGTGAATTTACTGAATACTTTTCTGTGGTTTTCCATTTTGGAGGACTGGGTTCTTTTATTTTCTGTGACAGGTTTTGTTGACTGATCTTTCTGTTTTCAGTTTCCCTCTTCTTTCCTTTCTTGCTCTATCTTGTAATTACCTAACATGTGATGAACTCCTTTTTGGTTTGGTTTTCAGGTTGACAGGTGTTATAGGGACACGTTAATTTGTTTTCTTAGAAGAGATTTTGTTTTGAGGTCCAAGCCAGTTTGATTCTAGGGTTTAGTTCTTTTCAATTAAGAAGGAGTTTCTTATATTGGAAGCAGGTTTTCTCCCTCACTCTCTTTGCTTTTTCAGTTTTTGTACTTGTGAGAGATGTGTTTGTAGAAGCATGAAAAGTTCATTTCTATTTTTCACAGGGATGTGAGAATTGTGCTTATTCTAGGGAGACATTACATTGTTATGTAAGTATTAAACAATGAGTCTAGTTGATACTATTTCAGGAGCCTACAATACTAAAAAGTACCTGCGTCCCAATGGTGATGCTAGGTTATTTTATTTTTGAAAGAGGGTTTCTTTCTTCATATCTTCTTGAAGTGATTGATACTTTTTTCAATAATTATATGTACTCACTTTATTCTATTGGTTAGGAAGACTGGGGTCAACTTTGTCAAGTTAACCATGATTAACGGGAAGCCAAATCAATTTATTTCTGAACTTGCTTCTTTGATTTTTGTTCTTGTTAGAGAAATTATGATTAACAAAGGCCAAATCAATTGATTTTCCAGGGATTTGCAACTTGGACCTCCTCAAAGGGTACGCGATCAAGTTTCCTCTAAAGGGAGTTTTCCTGATTTACTTAGTTACAAAAGTATTCTCTTAATTGCTGCTATGAGTTGTTAACACCTCATTACCTATCCAAATATTCTTCAGGAATCTCCAATATTCAAAAATCTTTCTCCAGGTGAGCGATATCTATTACCTTCGGGTGAGCGATATCTATTCAAAAATCTTTCTCCAATATCCAAATATTCTTCAGGAATCTGCTATGAGTGGTCTTCTTGTTTACTTGGATGTTTCAATTGAAATTACCTTCGGGTGAGCGATATCTATTATATGCTTCCTGTACTATGAGGGCGTTCTTCCATGGTTTTTCTTTTCGACTAATCTAGGGTTTCGTATTTAATTTTGTGTTGTTGTTTTTTGTTTGCGTTCTGAACATCTAGATTTGATTCTTTAATCTTTCTCTGATTAGGCGTAGTATAATACGGCTTGGATTTTCGTTCCTGATAAGTTGATTGCTTCTGCAAATAGTATTCAATTTTGGAAATTTCGGTAGCCATTGGATTCAAATACAAATATTTTTTTATAATAAATTCTTCTCTTAGGGTGTTAGTACCTTCACCGATCCAAATATTTTCAGGAATCTGATTCCCTTCGTCCTCTTGTCATGTGTCATGATATATCACTTACATTTTTTGCTTTTTAGTTTCTAGCTTGCATATATTGACAAATTTGCTCTATTTTCATTCCCTAACATGTTGTGTTTGGACCCTTCTCTTAATTGCTGGTATTTTAGGTAAACTGAGGTTTATGGAGAGAAATCAGTTTTGTCTCAAGTTTCATTCGAAAAACAGGTTTGTTTCCGAAGTTTTTCTTTTTTGCATAAAGTTTGCTTCCGAAGTTTCATTTGGGTATACCTTTAACTTTTATGTGTTGTAGTTATTAGGTGTGTTTTCTTTAAGTGTTGGTCTGGCTTCATCTTGGTGGATTGTCTTGTATGGATTGAATACATCTAGAGTCTGAAGGGTTTTTCTCTATCAAGTTGATTATTTAAATGGGTATATTTTTTTTTGTAGGTATATCTTCACCTTATTACAGGGACAACGTTATGGAGTGTTAGTTTGTCAAAATCTGACGATGTGCTGATGTAGAAAAGAGTAATACTTTAACTCTCACCCTAAAATCTGCTCACCTTTTTGATTGGTTGTATAAATATTGTCTTATCAGTTTCTCTTTTCTTCCGCTCAGTCTGGTTACTTTTTCCACATTTCGAGGGGACAAAAAATTAATTTTGACCTCTGAGCTGTATTACTTATTTACAGATGATGGGATCTACTTGGAGAAGCGATTTGTTGTTGTAAAGAAGGTTTTATGTGCTAACTTGGTTCTTTAGTTCATAGGTTCTTTATTTGACTATTGAGTACATGCAATTTCTTTCGCCCTTATTCTAGGGACTCCGTTGGAGGTTTTAGCATTCCGTACCTGGTCACGCCGATTTTGTCAGCAGTAATGTTTTGATTGACCCCTAAAAGCTTAATTTCTTTTCATTACTTTCAGTTTCCTTCCTCTTCTAAACCTCCCTTCCTCATATTCCCGCGGTGATTAGGATTTAACTCTTAGAGAACTGATAAGGTTCTTCTTTTTAAGAAGTGAGTTTTCTCCTTGTTCCATCGGAGTAAGTTTTTGTTTTTGGGTTATGATCGTTCAGATGATCACTGGCATTTGATATTCTAGGACCCGGATTTAAGCTGAGGTTGTTTAATCGTAAGGGGGTTGTCTACTTTTTGCTTTTGTGAAAGCTTAGTTTACAATTCGTCCATCTTTGCTAGCGTATTAAAATTCCTTCACCCTACTTTTAGGATTTGCCGCCTGTTGCAGCATGAAAGTGTTCTCATCATAAAAAGTCTGGTGCTCAAATTTCTTCCTTAAAATTGGTCTGAAACTTTTGTTTTCTTTGTCTTTTTTATCTTTAAGTGCATTGAATTTTTGTATTGCCGCGGTATCTTTACAACATACTGTTAGAGAAATTGCATCAAACTATTCGAGGAAATTTCCGTGGATGTTTGCCATCCAGCACTCATCTTCATCCTCCATATTCAAGGACTACACATAGCGTTGAAACATGACTTGGTCTTACTTGAGGGAGTTGTTACTTTAGGTTGTCAGTGTAGCAGTGTGTCGATCCTTTCTTTATTTTTAGGAATTCGCATTACGGTAGTTGCTGCTGTCCGCGATTAAGAGAAACATTTTGTGTTCTCCTGGTGGCTTATGTCTTGTTTGCACCATCTGGTCGGGATTTCCTTAATATCTTGGGGAATTGTTCTTGCTGCATTTTTTGTTTTTCTGAGGATTTTAGGTGAAGATTTGAAAGTTGTAAGTTGCGCTCGTCTTCTTTTGTGCGACATATGTATTTTCCAATTGAAGGCATACAGCACTCTTTCGAGGACATGTCTGCTTTCGATGTCCAGCACTCTTTGATCCTCGCTACTCTAGGACTATGGGTTATGCTAAAAAGTTACTTGGCCTGTCCGGATGGTGTTTTCTATTTGAAGTTCCTTATGTATTTTTGTTGATTATTTCTAAATTTATACTAAGTCCACTTTTGAATGTACAAAACTTCTTAAGCTTATTTTCAGGGATATGCATTAAGTTCTAGTTGTTCATACTCAGTCCATCACTTGGAGCGGGAAGGAGGAACACTTGGGAGTTCGCACGGCCTGCTATTTCTCGGTTTGGTGAATCTATTCCGGTTACCCTTCTCATTTCTTAGAGATCTCGGAACATTATTTTGACTGCATTTGTTGTTAAAAGATCCAGTATTTAGTTGGGGATGTGATTTCTGTTCTAACTTGCTATTATGTTGTTTTGTGCGGGATATATCTGTTCAACATTAAGCAAACAGACTCTTTCTACTACTTTGAGGGCACAGAAATTTGAGGTACGTCAATTTGTTGCTGAATTTAGTTTGGTGGTAGAGATACTAACATAATGGATTTTTTAACTTTCTGGTTCGTGAGTTGTATATAGGATCTGTGGTTTCCATCTGAATTTGGGGTTTGGGGGATTAGCAGAATGGCAGGTGCAGTTGTTTACATTAGTATATATTTCCTATACAAAACAGGTTTGAAGTGATTGTCGTTCTCTAAGTTTGTCAAAGAAATTATTTAATTAAAGGAGCTTACACTTATCATTATAAGTGTTTATTGTTCTCTAACAATGGAATACACAACCTTAAGAATTTCAAATTTTCTCCAGGGATTACGGTTTGGGTGCAGCTGCAATTTCTTAGGTATTGTTGTGTTCCAATGTTGATTTATTTCAGGAAGGCTGTTTCTCTTTTGTGCAAAATTGAACTTACCTCTTTCAAATTTTTTCCCTTTTTCCGTCGAGGTTAAATTTTGTTTTGAAGATATGGGATGGCTAGTCCTATTCTGCCCATGTTCATTTCAAGAAGGCGATGTACTTTAAATCCGCAATCCTTAATTAAGTAGCTACTCTGTTTTGAGGATTTACTTTGGTCCTTGGTATCTGATTGTTAATTATAATTTAGAAATCACTCTGTGTCTTTAATAAAGCTTTATGATATAAGCTGTTGCCCGAAAGTGTTTTTCTTAGGCTATGTCTCTTCCACCTTTAAGATGGAGTTTTCTATAGTAGCATGTTTTCTGAAAAAATGTTTTGCTTGAGCTATATGTCTTCCACCTTTAAAATGTGCCATTAACTGTGTTCTGGGTATGCATGGATCCACATAAAAAACATTCACTGACGGTTGGTATTCTTAGACCGGGGTTTTAAGGAGGATCTCTATTTAAGGTTTTTCATGACAGTTTACTTTCCTCTTTGTGCAATTTTTTTCCTAGTTGTAATATGTAATTCCTTAACCTCGCTTTTAGGGTTATTTATTTCTTAAAAGGTTGTAGAACTTATCTTACTGGATTGCGGGAGTGCTTTTGTTTCTTGGAAGGGGTTTTTCTTATGTAAACTGCAGTTATATTCATGAATTGTTATTGGGGATGTGTACTTTGCAGATTCAGTCACTCTTTCTGGTTGTTGAACGACTGGGAATTATACTGAAATCTTACTCGGTCTCTTTGAAGGGAGTTTCTATTTCAAGTTGCTGATTAGGAAGTTTACCAATATATCTTTTATTTGATAGTACAATTCTTTTCCATCCTTTTGTGTAGATTACGAGTTATAGGGTTTGGTAGGTTTCTTTTAAATTTCTTTTAGTGGTCTGAAACATTATTTTGGCTTTGTTGTTCTGTTTTTCAAGGGCCTTAATATTTACCTACATATTTGATTAGGTTTTTCCACAAAAGTGGGTCTTCTGTTCTAACTTGCATTTATGTTCTTTCTCGAGCATACCTCTTTTTAACAGCAGGCATATAGTTTCGTTCAACTACTTGTGGGGTAGACAATGTGGAGAGTCTGCTATCTATATCCGACATATGTTGAGCCCACGGAACTACTTTCCTGAACTCGTAGTGGAGAATCACAATTTCCTGATTATTGACACAACAAATGAAAGACCCCTGAGTTTTATGCTTTTATCTTGGTCCTTTCTGTTTGCATGTGATTAGGCAGATGGTGCATGGTCACTTTTTGTCCTCTCTACTTGGGCATTATCTTTTAGTTGTGTACCTTCTTTTTTATGTGCTGCTAATTTATTTGACAGAGGACATTATCTTGTAATTGTGTTCCTTCTCTTTATGTGATATTATAACATAAGATTTGCAGCTGGATAAATTTTGAGGTGATAATAGCTATTTTCCACATAGATAACTCTCTCAGAATAGAAGGTCTGTCGTGTTGGTAGCCATATCTTTGCTTGGTAAATCGTTCTGGTTTGAGAGAATTTGCTGGATACTACAACTAGATTGCCTGGATGTTATGAGGATAAAATTTTATCTTTTCTTTTTTCCCTTTTCATGTGATATTATAACATAATATTTGCAGCTGGATAAGTTTTGAGGTGATAACACCTATATTCCCACATAGATAACTCTCTCAAAATAGAAGGTCTGTCATGTTGGTAGCCATTACTTTGCTTGGTAAATCGTTCTGGTATGAGAGAATTTGCTGGATACTACAACTAGATTGCCTGGATGTTATGAGGATAAAATTTTATCTTTTTTTTTTCACTTTTCCCGTTCCATGTCTAGATGAAGTAAATGTGTAAAAATATTGATGGTCTTATCTTTGATGTAGGTTATGAGGATAAAATTATATCTTTTCTTTTTTCTCTTTTCAAGTGCCATGTCTGAAGTAAATGTGTAAAAGTATTGATGGTTTTATCTTGATGTAGGATATGCGGAACTTCCTAATTCGACGGGAGAAGATTCAACTTTTCAGTGCTGGGTGGATGGGTTTGAATTGATATCATTTCCTTGGCTTGGTCTACATTTTTTTCAGCAATTTACATGGATCCAAAGTTCTTCAGTTCTCGTTCCCGTCATTTTGTCTTTCAAAGGTGTGTTAGAAGTTTTGCTTTCTCAGAAACTCCATCATGTTGATAGGATATGTGCAATTTCAAGTCGAACGGACAAAAATCAGCTTTCTAGTGCTGGGTCGATTGGTTGGAAGACTCTGAACTGGACTCATTTCCTTCATCATGTGTAAGTTAAGTATTTGCAGTCCTGATCCATGAGTAGTGAATCCATGGTTCCAAAGTTCTTTACCGTTCGTTTCCTTCATTTATTTTGCTTTTATTATTTGGGGAAGGTAGGTCAAAACTAAAACCTTTATCCCTCACAAACAAAATGAATCTTGCATTATAAATCCTTGGCCCCTCTCTCTGTCCCCCCTTAACTGATCTATCTACGGTTGTGTTCTTCCTGATTTTTTGGTATCTGTTGCAGGCTTCTTTCAAGTTATTGAAGCGTTAGCTGGTTCCTCGCTGTTCGTGTTTATATTAATATAGGTTGTCAGGTTGACTTCATTTTGTGTTTCTTGATTTATGTTCTTAAGCATCTATTAGTTTCCTTTCAATTTGGTTATTTAGGTCTGACGTTTCGTAAAACGAGGGGTTCAAATTATGTTCTTGATTGAATGCTTTCTGCAGATTTGATATCTATGCCATTTTGGAAATTGAGATTGTCAATGATGCCACTTTAAATCTAATTCAACTGTAAGTATGATATTAAAAGGGGGTTCTTCATTGGTTGTTCTTTATAATGCCTTCAGATAAGATTTTTTATTCTGCCCATGTTCATTCCATGAAGCCAATTTACTTAAATTCAGAATCCTCAATTAAGTAGCTGCTATGTTTTGAGTGTTCACCCTGATCCTTGGTATCTGAGTGGTATTTATTTAAAAATCTATACGTTTCTTCGATAAAGCTTTCTGTTTATAAGGTGTTTCCCGAAACTGTTTTGCTTAGGGCTTTGTCTCTTCCACCTTTAAGATGGAGTTTCCTATAATAGCTTGTTCCATGAAAAATGTTTTGCTTAGGCTACGTCTCTTCCACCTTTAATATGTAAGTGCCTTTAGGCTTTAACTGTGTTCTGGGTATGGGTGGTCGCTATCCACATTCAGACATTCACCGACGGGGTTTGAAGCAGGATCTTTATTCAAGGGTTTTCATGGGAGTTTAGGTTTCTCTTTGTGCAATCTCTTTTCCTAATCGTAATATGTAATTCCTTAGCCTCGCTTTTAGGCATATGTATTTCTTCAAGAGGTTGTAGAACTTATCTTACTGGATTATCTTTGTTTACTGAGGATTAGGTTTCCATAGTGGGAGTGCTTTTGTTTCTTCGAAAGTGTTTTTTCTTATATAAAGCTACAGTTACATTTTGTACAGGGATCATTTGTAGAAACATTTTTTTCACATTCACTTTAAATTATATTCATGAAGTGTTACCGGTGATGTCTCCTTTGCAGATTCAGTCACTTGTTCCGGTTGTTGACTGACTGGGAATTATAATGAACTCTGACTCAGTCTCCTTGAAGGGAGTTTCTATTTCAAGTTGGTGGTGAGGAAGTTTAGCGATAGATTTTTATTTGATATTACCTTTTTTTCATCCTATTTGTGTAGAGTATGAGTTATTGGGTTGTTAGATATCAATACTCTGTTCATCATGCAATTGTGTAGAATATGAGTTATAGAGTTGGTAGGTTTCCTCCAAATATCTTTTAGTGTTCTGAGACATTATTTTGGCTTTGTTGTTTTGTTTTTCAAGGGACTTATTATTTACATGAAGGTTTGATTCGGTTTCTCCAGGAAAGGGGGTCTTCTGTTCTAACTTGCATTTATGTTCTTTCTCGAGCATACCTCTCGTTAATAGTAGGCATATAGTTTCTTTCAACTATTTGTAGGACAATGTGGACAATCTGCCATCTATATCCGGTATATGTTGAGTGGACAGAACTACTTTCCTGAATCGTAGTAGAGAGAATCACAATTTGCTGACTTTTGACACAAAATAACACCGGAGTTTTATGCTTCATCTTGTGTAAATTAAGTATTTGCAGTCCTATTGCAGATCCATGAGTAGTAAATCCATGGTTCCTAAGTTGTTTACCTTTCGTTTCCTTCATTTTTTGACTTTTAAAGATATGTTCGAAGATTTGCTTGCTATTGTAGGAGCTCCATCATGCTGGTGCAAACTGCTTGATAGATTTTTCGTTTCAACTTCGGTTCGTATTACTAACTTAAATTTGCTTTCGAAATCGTACTTGATCTTATTTTCGCTGTGGCAGTATGTTGCTCCTTGCTAAAAATATAATCTAGTGCTAATTGTTTGCAACATAAGCGCTAACACTTCGAGTTTTTTGCTTGTCGGTCTTATAGTCTTATTGTTAGCCAGCTATGGCCGCCTCACTTATCTTGCCTCCAAACTCATTTCTGCTTCTGTAGTTGTTTCACTTGTGGTCAATGTGTGTGTGAAGTTATGAGTTGTGTCATGTCCTGAGATGTGACATATTGTTTGGTGCGATGTATTAATAGTTGTTTCAATTGTGGTCAACGTGTCTATGTGAAGTTATATGAGTTGTGTCAAGTCCTGAGGTGGTGCCACACTCACAACTGATCAATGTTTTTAACTCTGCTGAAGCCAAGTTCTATATTTGAAGTTGGCGGCCCCTAGCCCAGAAAAAGGCTTCACGTAAGAAATTCTAAATCGCACGATTGTGGGGGTATTAGCTTCTATCTTGTGGGTTGTATATAGACACTGCACTCTCTCTCTCTCTTTAAATTTGGGGGTATTAGCTTGTGTAACTATTTACCACAGTATTAACAGCCTAAAGTTAACTGTCCATCTACCAGTTGTTTTGTTGATGATATATTTGAAGCATGTGTTACAGTTTGAGAATGGTTTTGACTTGATTGTTGTTCTCTGAATTTGGTGTGAACAGTTCAAGCTATTCAAGCTTTTGCTGATTGATTGGTGGTGCCTAAAAAGCGGTTTGTTTTTTTAGTAATCTATGGTTTCTCAATCTATCTAATCTATTCAGTTTCTTTTTTCGGCTTGCATCTCAAGCATCTAAAAAGTTCGATTTCGATCTGGTTCTAAGTTGAATTTTTTCTTTGGTTAGGGAGAAAAGAATATATGGGTTGGATATTAGTACTTGATCAGTTGGTGGCTTATGCAGATTCGACTACACATCACCCTTGAGTTTATATTTGAGATTGAAGGGGGTTACTAATTCATTGGTAATTACTTCTAATGGATTTAAAGATGATTCTGATGCCATACCGCATCATGATCATCTTAAATACTTCTGTTTTGGCATAACATCTCGGTCATTATAACGTTAATCGTTTCGATTTGCTATCCTAAAAACGTTTTGTATAACATGATTAGTTGGTCGTTGTAGTTGGAAGGTTGCATTTGGTTTAGTGTCCTTTCACGATTTACCAATATTTCTCCTTTCTAGCAGTCATCAATTACTGATGCGACATTTCAGGTAAGAGTTAATACTCATTGATAATTACTTTGGAGTTAGAGATTATTCTGATGTCGGTCTCACATCAGGATCATCTTAAATATTTGCCTCACTGCGGGTTTAGCTTGTAAAGGTATTGATCCTATATTAGATGACTCTGTGATATGGTAGATTAGTCAGTATAGAAACTTAAACCTGATCTAGTTTTCTGTTAAGCTTATTTGGATTCACCTTCAATTTTTCTTCTTTCTAGCAGTCATCAATTATTGATGAGATATTTCTGCTAAGAGTTAATATTTTCAAAGTTGTTTTGAATTGACTGTTGTTCTCTTCAGTTGGTGGTGCTTCTTGTCGACAGAATTTCAGTCTGTGTAGATTTCATGGGGTAGTTGTTGCAATCCAATATGGGAAACCTTTACATGAGAGGAGTCTATATCTAATGCATTGCAGTATTTTTAGTTCTTTGTTAGTAATGGAATACGCATAGTATAAAGTCTCACTATGTTCTTTAGGATAATAGGTGTTTTCGTTTCAGTTCTTTTTCTTTTCTTCTCTCGAGCGTGACCTTTTAAAATGAAAAGTGGATGGTAGCTTTAAACCTTCGGCCTTTTAGTTGTCCAAGTATATATTTTGCTTGATTGTTTAGTAAGAGGGGTGGAGTCAATGGAGTTCTATAGGCTGTATTCGTATGGGTCTTTCTTTACTTGCTTTTTTTTTTATCCGTGTACTAATTATGTTTTGCAGTATTCTTTATTTAATCATTGAATAACATGATCACAGACACTTGGTGATTGGAAATTGATTCTGGAAGTTGAAATAGTTGTCTGACCTCTTCATGCCGGAAGTGTAACAGTGGATACCGCATACTTGGTTTCTATTTTCTTCCACTCAATCTGGTTTCTTTTTCCTCATTTCTGCAGGTATGGGAATCATCTTGGCTGTTGTCTGTATCCTGGATGTTAGGATCTACCTGGAGAAGCGATTACGTTTTTATTGTTGTAGAGTTTTATATACGAACCTGGGTACTTCTGTTTTATATCTTAAGTTCATTGTTTCTTTATTCAAATATTTAATATACCAATTCTCTCCCAATATTGCAGGGATTTGTTATGGAAGTGTTAGCTACCGATACTTGGTTATTTCTTGATTTACGAAAAAGTAACAGTCTTATTCCCCTTACAAACTTATAGTTTGATTAGATTTTTTTCTCTCTCTGCTCAATTATATTAGATTGTCTCTCTCAGTTTTGGAGAGATCAACCTTTGGCTAGACTATTTTCTTGGATCCCAGATGATAAGGATTTAATTCATGGAGAACTAGTTGGTTTTTGCCTAGAGAGCGACTCCATTTTTATTTTGAAAGTGGTTCTCTATCTAAACATGGGGATTTAAATTCATTTTCTTCGCTATGAAGATATTGAGTGGTAAAAATTTCTCTCCTTATCATTAGGGATTTGTTGTGGAATCCTTACCTCAATCATTTCGTGATTTGGGAAAAAGATCAAAATTTGGCAGTATTATTTCCTATCCGAAACCTCAGGGTTTAAATACTTGCAGAAGAGGTTTGGTTTGTCTGTTGTGAAGGGAGGGTGTTTTCTATACTAGCTTGTTCCCTGAGAGAGATTGTTTGCTTATGTTATGTCTCTTCTACCTTTAAGATTTGATTGCATGTAACTGTGTCTAGGTGTGGGTGGCCGCCATTTCAAAATTCCTCGACGGTTGGTAACCTTGAACGGGGCTTAAAGGGGGATCTCTAGTTAAGGGGCTTTTGTGGAAGTTTATTTTAGTCTTTCTGCAATCTTTTTCCTATTCGTAATACAAAATTCCTTAACCTTACTTTTAAGAATATGTGGTATGGACCTGGAAGGGTTAGCGTGTCACACGTTTTGCCACGGAAAAAATAACTTGCTTGGCATTTCTTGCAGTGGTGGTAGAACTTATCTTGCTGGATCATCTTTGTTTACTGGAGGATTAGGTTTCCATGGTGGGAGCGCTTTGGTTTCTTCGAAGGGTTTCTTTCTTATATAAACTTGCAGTACATTTCGTACAGAGGTAATTTCTTCAAACTATGGAAGCACTCTGGATCTTTTCCACTCCCTAACATGTTGTCTGGATCTTTTCCCTAACTGCTTGTATTTTAGGACAACTGACTCTTTCTTTACGGAGGGAAGTCGGTGCGTCCTCAAGTTTCGATTCGGTAGCGGCTTTTGTGCCCAAGCCTCATATGGGTATACCTCTAGACATTTCTGTGTTGTAGTTGTTAGTTGTCTTTTCTTTTGCGTGGCTTGGACTTCCTTCACATTGGTCGATTGTCTTGTAGGGACTGAAACGGGTAGAGTCGGAAGGATTTTTCTATTTCAAGCTGATTATTAAGAGAGGTATTTATTTTTTGTGTAGGTTTTTATCACATTCGAATGTTGACTAATAGTTATTCCTTCACTCTTTTTACAGGGGCAACGTTAAGGATTGTTAGTTTATAAAAATCGAACGATATCCTTTTATAGAAAAGAGTAACACTTGAATTCCCACTCTGAAATCTGCTTTCTTTTTTGAATGTGGAAATATTGTCTCATCTTCAGTTTTTCTGTTCTTCCACTAAGTCTGGTTACTTTTCTCTCATTTTGAGGGGATAAATTAATGTCGATCTCTTAGCTGTATTACTTATTCGATAGGATCTACCTGGAGAAGAAATTTGATTGTTGTTGTAAAGGAGGATTTATATGCTATCTTGGTTCTTTAGTTCATATGTTCTACCCGAAGATCAGCTTTCCATGCTTTTCTCATGTCCCTGGGTATTACTTATCAGTTTTCAGCTAAGAATCTTCTTATATCTTTCCATACCCTAACATCTGATGAATTCCTTTTTTCTGGTTCAGAGGATAACTGCTGTTACGGGGAGACGTTAATTTAATTTCTTAGAAGAGATTTTCTTGTCCAAGGTCCAAGCCGTTTTGCCTTTAAAGTTTTGTCCTTTTCAATTACTAAGTAATTTTTTATAACGGAAGGGGTTTCTCTCTCTCAATCTTTCTCTCTCTCTTTCCCTCTCTCTCTCTCTCTCAATCTCTTGCTTTTTCAGTTTTTATACTTGTTAGAGAGGTATTTGTAGAAGCATGAAAAGTTTATTTATTTTTTCTCAGAGATGTGAAATCGTACTTATTCTAGGGAAACTACATTGTTTTGTGAAATGCGGTGTTAGTTATGAAAATATAGAAACAATGAATCTACTTCATACTTTTTCAGGACCCTACAATACTGAAAAAGTACTCTACCTTCCCAATGGTGATCTATCTGACGACTAGGTTCTTTTTATTTTTGAAATGGGGTTATGTAATAAGACTTTCTTCTTTCAGTTTCTTTTCTTTCTTCATATCTTCTTGAATTGATATACGTATTTGTATTTGTTCTTGTTCTCTTTCTCAGGCATATCTTTGACGGGACGTCTAGTCTTATTTTGCCATGTTAATGTTAAAGAGGCGATAGGTTAAAACGCCATTCTAGCTTGTTTCATTCAAGGGGCTTTTTAAACTTGCATCTTTGATTTTCATCCTTGTTAGAGAAACTATCGAATTGATGTTTTCCAGGGATTTTTAACTCGGACCAACTCAAAGAAGACGCGCTATAGTTTCCTCCGGAAGGGGATTTCCAGATTTATCTTGGTACGTAAGTATTCTCTGTATGAGGGAGTTAATACATAATTACCTATCCAATTTTTTTCAAGAATTTGCGATATTAAAAAATCTGCTTTCCTTTAGCTTATGGCCTTTTTTCGGAACAACAATACCATTTCAATTTCTTTTGTTCTCTTGTAATTTCTAGCTAGCATAAAGAATTTTCTTTAACAATTCGTCCATAACATGTCGCGTGGACCCTTTCTCTAGTGTTGGTATTCTAGGACTACCGTGGTGTACAGAGAAGCTAATTTATCTTGTTAAATGGGGTTCTAGTCTGAAGTTAAATGTGGAAGAAGTGAGTTTTTGTCTTGAGTTTCATTTGGATAATACCTCAAAGTATTTTTTGTCTACTAGCTGCTTAGTTGCATTTGGTATAGATGTCTTGGACTTCATCTTAGTCGTAGCTTTATATGGTTTGGATATATGTGCAGGAGTTTTGGTTTGTGTGTCTATAATTTCAAGTTGATTATTTCGTGGGGTTTTTGTTTTGTGTGTTTCTTACTGATTCAATTGTTGAGCAATTGGGATTCCTCCACTTGTCATTGGGACAGCATTGTGGAGTGTTAGCTACTACAAATCGGATAATTTCCTGGTGGAAAATACTAACACTTGACCTGAAATCTGTTTTTCTTTTTTAATTGATTGTGGGAGTGGAAGTTATCTTCCAGTGGGGGATATCTGTTCCATGCTTCCTGTACTATGACAATGCCGTTCCATTCTTTCGTTTTCAACTAATCTAGGTTTTCTAGTTAATTTGTTTTTGTTGCTTTTGGTTTGCGTTTCAAACATCTAGATTTGATTCCTTCATCGTTTCTCTGAGTAGGCACTATAATATGGGTTGGATTTTCATTCTTGATCAGTTAATTGCTTTTGCAGATTCGATAGTTACTCAATTTTTCAAATTTCGATTGTCTTTGGGTTCAACTACAAATTGGGTTCAAGTTTGTATTTGATATTGAGGGGGGTAATTAGTTCAGTCATAATTACTTTTTGACGGCTTTAGATACTGATTCTGATGTTGATCTTGTCGTGTCTTTTTTTTTATGAAGTGATCTTATCGTGTCTACAATCATAAACTCATATTCTTTCAATTGAGCCTCAGTTGTGTGGCTTGCAAGGAAGATTTCAGGCGGACAGTAAGATCAGCTGTGTCGATGTATCAGATATGTGAGTATAGAGACTTAAACATTATCTGCTTTTTCAGTTATTGTTTATCTAGAATCTATTCTCGATTGGGTTTTCTTTACAGACATTTAGGTTTCCGTTCGTGCTAATGGATATGCCAGGTTTCGCATAACTTCATGACATCTTGGTTATCCGTATATTTCAACCCGGAGTTAAATTTTGAGAATGTCTTTGAAGTGTTTGTTTTTTGTCCAGTTGGCAGCACACTTTTACATTAAAATATGCAATGCATTGTAGGTTTTTCAGTTCATTGTTAATACTGAAAATATGCAATATAATAAGTTTCACCATGTTCTATAGGGAAGTCAATTTCAAGCGGATTTTTTAGAGGAGTTTTTGGTTTTTGTGTCGGTTGTTATCACGTTCGAATGTTGACCAATATTTATTCCTTCACTTTATTACAGGGACAACATTATGGAGTGTTAGTTTCTAAAATTCAGATGATCTCCATTTTGATGGGATAAATGAATCTTGATCTCCTGGCTGTTTAAATTATTTCCAGATGATGAGCGATTTGGTTTTTTGTTGTAAAGGAGGTTCTATATGCTAACTTTGTTCTTTAGTTCATAGGTTCTTTTTGTACTATTGAGTACAGGAAATTTCTTTCTCCTTCTTCTTGTTGGAAAGCTATGCACTCTATACCTGGTCGTAATATTAGTTCTTCTGAACATCCCTTCCTCATTCAATGCGTTGATTAGGATTTAGCACTTGACGAACTGGTATGGTTCTTCTTTTGAAGGGAGTTTTCTATCCTTGGTTTTTTTTTTTTGGAATTGTTCAGCGTGTGCCTCGAACCCTTGACCTTTAAGGTGGAAGATTATACCTCTTACCACTCCAACCAAGGGTTGTTGCCTTTCTATCCTTGGTTGCTCCATGGGAGTAAGTTTTTGTTGTTTCATTATGTTAGTTCCGCAATTACTAGGTGCAGTTGGATTTAACGGTGGTATTTGTGTGATTTTGCTTCTTGAGATTCAGATGATCATTGGTGTTTGGTATTCGAGGAGTCGGATTTAAGTTGAGCCTGCTAAATAGTAAGGGGCTTTCTACTGGAGTTGCTATTCTGAAAGTTTAGTTTGCAATGCGTCCATTTTTGTTACCGTATTCAAAATTCCTTCACGCTACTTTTAGGATTTGGCTCCTATAGCGGGACGAAAGTGTTGTCCTGATAAAAAGTTTAGTTGTAACATTGCTTCCTTAACTTGTGTTTCAAGCTTTTATTTCCTTCTCAATTGATGTTTTCCAGGGATTTGCAACTTGGCCCAACTCCAATAAAATGCGATCTAGTTTCCTACGAAGGGGTTTGTCCTGATTTATCATGTCTTTTGTGTAAACAGTACTCTATTAAGTTTTCTCTTCGGTTTCTAGCATGCTTTATTTTCAGCATATTTCTCCATATTTGCATTTCTTAACATGTGATGAACTTCTTTTCTTTTTCAATTTCAGGATGATTGGACTTCAAAGGAGGTTTTCTTTTGTTTGAAGAGATCTTCATGACGAGTTCCATTTCAAATTTGCATCTTCAGGTTTCGTCCTTTCCAATTACTAATTGGTTGTTTATTGAAGGGTGTTTCTGTCTCTTAAACTTGATTTTTCTTCAGGTAAAGCACATTCATATTCATCCTATTGAGCCTTCCCTGTATGGTCTCCAAGGTAGATATCGGGGAAACCGCACGATCACTTTGTTGATGTATTTGGATGTCGCTGTATAAACTTTTGAAATTGATTAGTTCTTCTGTAACTGTAAATCTAGAATCAGTTATCGCCTTCGGTTTTTCTTCACTGATTCGTAGGTATCCTCTCCGGATTTTTTTGTACTAGTCGATATAGTTTCTTTGGCATAAACTTAGAACATCATTTTGGTGAGCGGAAGGATTATTCTTTTTGTTTGATATCTTTATAATGATCTATAACCACCAAATTCTGATTAATAGGTTGCTGTTTTGGGTATAGTTGCTTTGGCATTACTTTAAGCCATCATTTTTGTCATTAGAAGTTTAAGTTTCGATTTGCGAATATCCATAACAAACAGTTATAGATACTCGGATTAAGGGCTTAACTTTGAGAATGGTTTGAATTGATTGTTGTTTTCTTTTGTTGGTGTCCTACTTCTTGTAAATAAGATATCAGGTTGTTGCGTTTCTTTTTCTTGGGAGGCTTGCGGGACCAAAATGAAAATCTTTACGTGGATAATAGCTTATGCAATGCATTCCAATTTCCTTAGGTCATTATTACTAATCTAATATGAATTTTTAAAAGTTTTATGATGTTATACAGGGAAGTTGGTGTCTTTGGGAGGAAGTTGAGCTCTCTGCTTAACGATGATTTCTTCTAATAAAAAATCGGTAACTATGTTTCCATTTTCTTTCCTAGGGATGCAATAGTTATTCCTCGTCATCCTGTGTTTCCACGGGCGGTGGCTTTTTAATCTACCTGCTTTCATTCTTTTTGTGGCCTTTATTGTCCCCTTATGAGTAATTATTTCACTTTATTGGTTGGTAGGAGGAAGGGCCGCAGAGGTCACCTATGAGGATGTAACTGGGATGTAGCCGTAGGGGGGTTTCTTAACTTGCTTCTTTAACTTTTATCCTTGTTGGCAGGGCCGGCCCTGAGGCCAAAGCAGGCAAAGCCTTGCTTCGAGCCCCAGGGGTCAAAGGGCCTCCCGAGAAGTTGCAAAATTGGAGGAAAGGGGGCCCTCGACTTTGTTTATATATTTAGATAAAAATTCTAGAAGTAACAAATATTCTACTTTAGCTTAGTTGGTTGATGGTTTGGTAAGGAGACCAAGTCGTTTGGCAACAAAAAAAGAAATAAGTCTTCTACTTATTTAGTAAAGCAAATACTATCGACTTCATTTAGATGAAAATTTTGACTTTCTTTTAAAGTTTTAGTAGTTTTGAATCTAAATTTTTCTCCCCTTTAAGACCATACCACCATTACCCACCCCCTCCCTCGCACTATAACTAAACAACCACCACTACCCCACCATCACGATTACTAAACATACACCACCACTGCCACCACACCTTTTCACGAGTACTAAACATACCCCAATTGACATTATCACCTTCAGCCATCAGTTTACACCACAAAAATGAAAGAAAGAAGAAGGCGGAAAATTTTTGCTCTCTCACTTCATCTTCTTTAAGAATCATTACTTGTTAGTTTTATTTTCTAATTTCTGATAATTTTTTGTTCAAGAAAAAAAGAAACCAACCATACTCATTGAGTTGCTCACTTGCTCTTGGAACCACTGAATCGGAAATTCGACTAAGGACAAACGTGTACTTTCTCCCAACCTGAGTCAATTTTCGAGTCGCTCGGTCAGATCGAACATAAATACATAGTTATGGACACAAGTTTCATGCTTAAACCCCACATTAAGTGTAAGAAAAATGTAGAATATTCTGGCGTAGGAAAAAATTGCGAACCACATGTGGGCCACATTCTCAAAAACTCGCTTCGGGCCTTCGAAATCTCAGGACCGACTCTGCTTGTTGGAGGAAATGAGGAATAATAGTTGCCACATGCAATTTGATTCTGGAAGAGGGATTTCCCCCTCTCTCTCTTCCCCTCCCTCTTTGTGTTTTCAATTTTTATTCTTGTTAGAGATGTTTTTGTAGAAGCATGACAAGTTCATTTCCTTTTTCGCAGCAATGTGAGAGTTGTACTTATTTCAGGGAAATGCAGGTTTTCCTATCCTCTACTGTCGTGTACAAGTCTTCTTCCTAATTGTTGCTTTATGAAGGTGTTAGTTATGTTAGTCTTCTTCCTTATTGTTTTGTTCTTTTTCTCAGGCAACTTTGTCATGGGATGTCTAGTCTTATTCTGCCATGTTGATGTTAGATCTTTCCATACTAGGGGATTTCTTATTAGTTATAAGTATTGATTTGATTTTATTCGGTTGCTAGGATGATCGGTGTCAACTTTGCCATGTTAATTGTGTGAAGGGGGCTTTCTGAACTTGCTTCTTTGATTTTTGTCTTTGTTAGAGAAGCTATAATTAACGGAAGCAAAATCAATTTATATTTTCCATGGATTTTCAACTTGGACCAACTCAAGATGACGCGGTATAGTTTCCTCTGAAGGGTTTTTCCTGATTATCTTGTTACATATGTATTCGTTGTATGAGGGTGTCAATACCTAGTTACCTATCTAAATAGTTTTCAGGAATCTGTGATATTCAAAAATCTAGTTTCCATCTTTCGCCTATGGCCCTCCTCGGTATAACAGTACCATTTAAATTTCTTTTGTTCTCTTTTAGTTTGTAGTTAGCATAAACATTGAGGAATATTCTCTATAGATTGTTCCTAACATGCCACATGGACCCTTTTCTTTATTGTCTTCTCTAGGAACACGTTCGTGTACTCGTGTATGTAGGAGTTAATTTATCTTCTTAAATGGGGTTCCCATCTCAAGTTCAATGCGAGTTTATAGTCTTAACTTCCATCCGGAGAATACTTCTAAAATTTTTTATGTCCTGTAGTTGCTTAGTTTGTGTACGTGTCTTGGACTTCATCTTGGTCGTTGCTTTATAGGGTTTGCATACATGTGCGGAATTCTTGGTTCTCTGAAGAGGGTTTTGAATTTGTAGTTGATTATTGAGAGGTGTATTTGCTTTGTGTAGGCTTTTTACTGGTTCTGGCAATTGGGATTCTTCCGCATATCAGCATGACTGCATTATGGTGTGTTAGCTAATAAAAAACGGCTAATCTCCTGGTGCAAACTAGTAACTCTTGAACTCCCTCTCTAAATTATCTTTTCTTGTTTAATTGGTATTTTAGATGAAAGTTAACTTCTTGTGGGGGATATTTGTTCTATGCTTCCTGTGCTATGACAGCGCCATTCCATTGTTTAATCTAGGGTTTCGTAGTTAATTTAGTTTTGTTGTTTTTGGTGCGTGTTTTGAACATCTAGATTTGATTCTTTTATTGTTTCTCTAATTAGGTGTAGTCTAATATTGGTTGGATTTTCGTTCTTGGTCAGTTGATTACTTTTGCAAATTCCATAGTCATTCAATTTTGGGAATTTTGAGTGTTACTGGATTCAATCACAATTAGGGTTCAAGTTTGCTTCTGATAATGATACTCTATCGACAATTGCTTTTTAATGACCTTATAAATTGACCCCTACGTGGATCTTCTTATCTCTTTGTGCTTGATAACATCAAAGGATTACTTTCAGTGCTTGCTGTGATGGTAGTCATTGATTCATATATTTTCAATTTAGCCCCAGCTTCTTTGATTTTCATCCTTGTGTGATTTTTATCCGAACAAGAATAAAATCATTTGATGCCCCTAGGGATTTGCAACGCGATCTATTTTTCTTTTTAGGGGTTTTCTTAATTTACATTGTTTTGTAAAATTCTTCCCTTAGGGTGTTGAGGGTGTTATTACCTAAATTTCAGTAACCTTGCACATCCGAGCATTAATCTAGAATATGCTCTTCTTGCCTTGGGGTTTTCTTGACGGGTACATAGGTCCCTTCTCTGGATTTGTTTGGGCTAATCGGTATAGCTGCTTGTCATAACTCTAGAACATCATCTTTGTCAGCAGATTGTTCTTTTCGTTTGGTGTCTTTGTAGTGATCTATAACCACCACATTCCCTTAACGCCTGCTGATTTAATAAAAAAAGAAACATTCTGATTACTGGATTGCTTTTATGGGTATAAACGCGTTGGCATAACTTTAAAACATCAGCTTGGTCATTTGAAGGATTATTTGTAACATAATCTAGGGTTGAACTTTGAGGATGGTTTGAATTGATTGTTGTTTTCTCCAGTTGGTATCCTGCTTTTTGTCAATAAGATCTTAGTTTGTTGATTTTCTTTTTCGAGGTATCATTGAATCGGACCTGCTCCAACGAGATGTCATTCAGGCTTATCAGGGATTTTTGTGATGGAATGCTTGGTCCTATTCAGCCATAGTCTATTGGTTTGCTTGGAGGATTGTAGTCAACACTGCCAAGTTAACTGCGTTAAGGGGGCTTCGGAACTTGCTACTTTGATTTTTATCCATGTTGGAAACGCTATAATTGATGCACCCTTAATAAGTGGAAGCCCCCAGGGGGTTACAAGTTTGCAACGAGACTTGACCTGGTTTCCTCTCAAGGGTGTTGAGACTTAGAGTATTATTACCTCTAAAAGTTGAGATCTCTCTTCTTTAGCTATGTTTATAACTAGAAAACTTCATTTGAATTGCATATTTGGCGAGTCAAGAGGGTTAGATTATTGTCGTGAGTCGAGGGAAAAACCATGAGATTTTGATAGACGCATCATGGCAGGCTTTATTCTAGAATCAGACTTCTTTTAAGATGGTTATTTGTTATCGTTCATGTCTAGAGGTAAGAAAATTATATTGGCAATAGAGGGTTAAGCATTTAAGTAAAAATGTTCCCGCCTGCTTCAAAATACCTTGTTTTCTTTTATGACTTTGATTTGTGTATCGAGGCAAGTGGTTTGGTACTTGATGGTAGTTGTTTGCAGCAGATTTATTGATTACCATGTTGAAGAGATCATTTCAAGTTTATTGATTAACAACTCGTGTGTTTGTTGTCTGGGGCTTGTGACAGAGTGATACTAATGGAATATCGGTTGTAAGGTTTGCGAGAACCACCAGTAGGCAGTTGTGAAGGTAACTAAGAGATATCGGTTAAGGAGATTCTTTTCATGTTTCGTTAAGACTGAACATGTTATTGTAGCATTGTATTCTAATAATTTGACATTAGAATCTATTGGGAAGAATATATGCTTGTATCTATATATTTCTTGATATGGATTTTTCTAATTTTAAATGTCATTTTCTCATCAAAAGCCTTAACTCGCGCATCAAGATTTAATGTACGAAAAGTTGGTCTGACCAGGTATGCTTCTAGATTTACTCCAGTTTATTATTTGCGTTTTTCTCGTCTGCTTGCTAATATCACATCCTTACATTTTGTTTTCTTTGTCTCGTGTGAAAATGGGTACATTGGTGGTTGCTTGAGGGTACGGTTGAACTATTTAAAGGTAAGTAGGAAAGTATAAACCATGACCTTGTGAACCTTCAGTGTGAGAAGAACTGCCTATATGGCAGTATTTATTTTCCACTTATTCTATATCAAAATATCCTTAATTCAGGATAAAACTAGCACACGTTGCTCCCATATTGCCTAATTATCCATGTTTGATGATGATCACCAAATTGTTATCATATTACCTATATGAGAAACTAAAAATATTACGAGTGCTACTTTTATTCCTCGAGGTATATAAAATTCATGCGGATTTTGTTCGCCAGATGCACCTTTTGTCAAAAGTACGCGAAAACATAATTTATTAAATTTGAAGTAGTTCCATCGACATTGAAGCATAATTATTGAGTTATTGGTTGTGGGTGTGAGGAACATCTGTAGCAAGGATTTGGGTGATTTCTTTATTAGTACATTTTGGTTAATTTCGTTACAACTTGGTCCTTAGTAACTTGTCTTTTGTTTCAAGTTAGTCCTCCAGACTGAACAATGTAACTTTCTTTTATAAATGTAATTTCTTCTCCTCAAAAAAAGAAATGTATACGTCTTTAAATTCAATGAGTAGCTAATCTTGTATCTAAGGAAAACCCATACTTGGTCTTTTTGAAATATGTTATTAATTAATAAATCTTTTTATTGAGTTTTAGTGTCTACTAATTGTCATTCAATATATATTTTATAATATTTTTATTGTTCATGCTTCAAGATATCTCATGCTTTCGTTAAGTTGTTATATGAAATTGGTCGTTAGATGATGAATGATAGTTAAAAGAGTATATAGTCTTTAAATGATAGTCAATTAGAAATACATGATTATGAAATGTGTTAATCAAGAATATCTTCCGAAATCTAAATAGTTCATTATGTTAGATTTTGAGTTATATGAAAAAAATGACTAGTTAATTAAGTGCATTTTTAGGAAGTCTATTTATGTGGTGGAATAAAAAACCCTAGATTTCTTTCCTATCTTGATTTCACTCTTCAGTAATCTATATATTATTGTTTTCTTATTAAATCATTTTCTAAACAAAACCAAGATTAATAAATGGGGTGTCAATTTGAGATTTAAAGATCTCGTATACTTGCGGGAACAGATCCCTTTTGGGCCTATAACCAACAGTCATCCTACATCGATCATTCTTTATAAACTTGTAACATTTTTTCAATACTAATAAAGTAATGACAAGAAGCCTCTCAAGGTTTAAACCCCACCCTCAAACTCTTGACCGACGAGGGTGAAAACTAGATCCCATGCAGATGCCTTCGTTACTTTCCGTTTAAGGTAACAACTATAAGATTTGTGTTACTTCACTCACATTCAGCATCATCATCAATGGTAATTTGGTAATCAATATGGGGAGTTCAAATCTTCTAGAGATTTAAGATAATCGTGTCCACTGTCACCTTATCTCTACGCTTTGGTCTCTCAGTCTCTTTGTTTATTAATTGAAAAGTTGCGAGATTATATTAGAAATGACCGTGAAGCAGTAGTCGAGGCGAAATGTATCGAGACGGTAATCAAAGTCTTGTCTTTTCAGAACCGAAATGATACTCATATTGGCTGGTCACGTGCACTTCGAGTCTTGATTACTAGTGAAGGAATTTTTAGCATTTGTATGGTTTGGTCGATTTGGATTTCATTTCTATTAACTTTCGAAAATCTACTGGATAAACATTTGTAGTCCTTATCATATTTAGACCCTTTTGCGTTTTTCGAATTTTGTGGGTAGATTCACTGCAAACCCTCACGAGATAAAACTCGTCCTCTAGGGCAACCTAGAGGTTTAACGGCTTGTTGCACGTGCTAAGTGCAATCGTGATTCCCTACGAAAGTGGTTTAGTTTTACTTTTCTGTTTTGCTCGAGGACTAGCAAAATCTAAGTTTGGGGATGTTTGATGAGACATGAAAATGTCCCATCTGAATCTCTTAACTCGGGGTAGTTAGTCCGGTTCGAGCCGTTATTATGATGAATTGTTTGTTTCTCTTTCCCAGGTGTCTTTTTATGGAGTTCAGTGCGTAAAACGGATAAAATCAAGAGAAAGACGTGTGAGGGATATTTTGGTCATTTCTTGGTATTGGTGCTCTGGAAATTCTTAACCAACGTTGGTGCTCGGATGAGAAGTGGGGTCCATGAAGAGTCCGTAGGCGAAAACTGAGGTCGAATCGGTGTCCGGATGGAGAAAATAGAGCGAGTCAAAGTTGTGGTCAAAATCAAGTCGACCTAAGGTTTTCAATGACACATGGCGCACAAGATGGTACCAGATCAGACGGTGACAACGTTACGTGGGCTATGTTCGGTCATTATGGGTGTGTCTCGGGAATTCAATGGGGTTACCGATTCAGTACCCCAGAACTCATTATGTTGCCGTGTCCCGAAGCGCATCGGACGGTTTCTGGTGATGAAATGACGCGTGGGATTATCTGAGATGGCGCCTTAATGTTCTAAGCTAGCCCGCAATGTACTGAATCAATCTTCTCCACTTGCCAGCAATGCTAACCGATTGATCCTCTCTCTTATCTTCTCTAGTTGTCTTCAGAAATCTATATAATAATAGAAATTAAAAGAGAAGATGGGAGCAAAACAGAGGACATGAAGAAAGAGAAAGAGATTTAGAACAGAGAAGGAAAGTCGGGATATATTGGAGATAGAAGGAAATTTTCGGAGAGAGAGATGAAGACGGATAGAGATCGCGGGGAGATTTCGATTGAGATGGATTTAGGGTATTAGCCGGTCGGTTTCTCTCTATGAGATATACTTTAGAGAGAGAGAACCGTGAGGAGCAATGAAGACAGGACCTACTATTATTCTCTCCTGATTTCTTTTCTTCTATAGAAATCAGAGAATCAAGGTGGTATATAGAAATTTCAGAGGAAGAGAGATTCAAAAGGAGACTGATTGAAGAACAAATATATCACATACAGTTTTTCTCTTTTCTTTTTCTTATATATTACAGAACAGGGAAACAACAGGACATCTCGACTGGGGGGGTCTTCCTCTGGTAGCTCAACCAAAACCGACTATATTAGAGAGAGAGAGAGAGAGAGTGATGTAAAGAGCTCTCGGTGTTAGATCATCTGACGGCAAAAGAAGAAGAAAGAGGTTTAGAGAGAGAGAAGGAATTCGAGTTTACTGTTTTTTGCTTCTTCTTCTTCTTCTGATTCTTCTCTTTGTGAGAGAGAGAGAAGATCAGATTGAAAGAGTAGAGAGAGAAAGCTCATGGTTTGTAGAGAGAGAGAGATTGAATTAATTTGAAAACTACATTAAAATCATTTCATCTTCTTCTCCCTTTACTGTTCCGGTTAGAGAAAGAAAGAGAGAGTTATATTATTGTTTAGAGAGAGAAAGAGAAAGTTTAGCGTGAGAAAGAAAGAGAAAACCGAAAGAGAGAGAAAAAAAACCAGTCGAGGAAAATAATTTTCTCACCAGGAAATCGTTTCCGGAAAGACGAGAAAATTATTTTCCCTAAGGGTCTGTTTGGCAGACTTCCGGAAAGAACAGCAGGAAAATACATCTTCTAGGGTCTGTTTGGTTGCAAATCAGAAGGAAAATTAAGTTTCTTTACTCTCATACTTATATATTTTAAAATGTTTATCTTTTATCTCATGAGTAGCTAATTTTTTCCATCTAGGGTTTTAGGATGAAACTCATACTTGAGCCTTTAGAGACATATTTTTATTTTGTTAATTCTCTTGATTGTGATTCAAAGTTAAAATTGTTTTAATTTGTAGGATTGATTTTCTTTGATTTTCTTTTCATTGTTTATACTTTTAAATTTGATATATCATGCTTAGATTAGATTCTTTGATGATATATGCTTATTGATTGATAAACAATAGTTTAGAGATTTGTTTTTCGAAATAAACAATTACATTGTTATAGATTATTGGTTTTAAACGAAAACATCTTCCGGAATTAAGATAGTTCATTATCTGAAATTCCGAGTTATAAAAAAGGGAGAATTGACTAGTTAACTATTTGTTCTAAAGATGATTTTATGTGATAGATTCCGAAACCCCTAGACTTCTCCCCCCATTTGAGTTCATCTTTTTATTTGTTTTAATATTTTATATATTTTATTTTATCACCAAAACAAATTTTCAAAAACAAAAACCGTCTTACCTCCAAGTCTTAGAATAGGTTTCACTTAGTCTCTGAGGAACGAACCGGTCTTACCGGAAATTATTACAACTTGACACCCGTGCACTTGCGGGTGTATACCTATTTAGGGTAACCTTTCTAGGCCCGTCAAGATGCAAGTTAAAGATTCAGCTTAGTCTTTTTTGTTTTTTACAACTAATTCTCAAGGGGAATGGAGGAAGTTAATTAAGATGAGGCTAATTGTTTTACGCCGATAGACATGAGCAATTGCGACGTCTAATACTACAGTTTCATATCATGCTACTTGTTGTTCAAGGGTTTGTTTTGCAACCCTTTCTTTGTTTGATATGAACCATTTCTATTTCAGTTAATCAACTAAAGAAACTGATTTTCATATGTTTCTTTTGCATTTAATTTTCTATGAAGCTGTGAAGCATGGGTTTGGAGCTCAATTAAGCGAAAGTAAAATAAGGACCTATTGTGAGGCAGCTAAAAAGTTGTTAGGTATGAATCATATGTGATGGGCCTAGAAAGTTTCCTAAATAGGTCACCACCCGCAAGTATACGGGCGTCAAGTGATAATTCCGGTAAGTCCGGTTCGTTCCTCAGAGACTAAGTCAAACTCAACCTTAAACCTAAAACTAACTTGGATTTTGAAATTCGATTTTGATTTTTTTACGATTAAATAGCTAAGTATTAAAATAACGTAAATAAGTAATAACGGAGAACGGATGAATGGAGGAGAAGTCTAGGGTTTTGATTCTATTTTAATCATGCATAAACATTGATTTAAATCTATTACCTTTTGGTGACTAAACTAATAATCAATTCTTAAGGATTCTAACTATTATTTATCAACTATCAAGTATCCAATATTAAAGAACCTAATCTAAATATAATGGATCAAGACTAACGAAGTATAAATAATGAAAGACTTAAAAAGAAATTGAATATATCTAAGCACCTAAGTTGTCGAAATAATCATAATAATCATGCATAACACAAAAATGTCCTCAAAACCCTAAACTAGGTGTTTAGCTACTTAACATAATCATGGTGGGAGAGATAAAAATTAATAACATTAAAGAAAGAAAAAGATTTGGAGAAGAAAACACCTTTTTTTCGCTTTTTTTTCCTTTCTGCGCAGCCAAACAGAACCTTAGGGAAAATTATTTTCTCATCTTCCCGGAAACGATTTCCAGGTGGGAAAATAATTTTCCTTCTCTGGTTTTTCTCTTTCCTTCTCTGTTTTCTCCTTCTTTCTCCTTCTAAACTTTATCTTTCTCTCTCTAAAACAAACCAGTAACACCTCTTTCTCTCTCTAACCGAAATAGTAAAGAAAGAAGAAGATAAAGATGAAGTTTTAATGGAGTTTAATATTCAACCTTTCTCTCTCTACAGTATCTCTCTCTCTCTCTCAACTCTTTCTATGTAACTTTCTCTTTCTCACTAAAAGAAGAATTAGAAGAAGAAGAAGAAAAGAAAACAGAAACAAAAAAAACTCAAATTCCTCTCTCTCTCTCTAGCTCTCGGTTCTCTCTCTCTCTACTGTTCTCCCTTTGTTTCAGCTGTGTCGAGTTGCTCCAAAAATGGTGGAGAAGCTGAGCTCCTACAAACCGAGCTGATTTCCTTCTCTCCCTCTCTAAATCTGTCTCTGTTTTTTAGCCTTTCGGAGAGAGATTGCCGGATGATGATGGTGGTCTTCTCTTATACCCGAGACCAAAAAACGACCCCCTCTCTCTCTCTACTGTCCTTTATCTCCCTCCTTTCCTTCTCTGTTCATTTCCTTTCCTTCTCTTCACCCCCTTTCCTTTCTTTCTCTTTGTCTATTAAGGGAAAGAAAAATATCTCTTTCTCTTTCTATGGTATAGTAGGAAAGTATGGATGAGAGAAGATGACTGAGTTGGCAAATCAGGACCCAATCCATGCTTAACGGCTGGAGCTGACGTTGGCTGTTGAGGCGAGACGATCGGCTGTATCTCGGGCTATCAAGTTAGTTTGTGACAAAGTAAACTGGCCATCAGATGGAAGCTGGTCATCACGTACGGTTTGATCTTCGCGGACTACCTTTTACAAAACTACATCGCGTCACATGCAATCAGACCTATGAGGGAATCCTGAATAGACTCCGTGTTTGACCACCACTGTACCGAATTTCTCCATCAGCGCTGGACTGTTCACCACGTGTCACTGACCCATATGTTGACCTTATTTTGACCCAAACTTTGACTTGTTCTAATTCTCCCATCCGAACTCCGATTTGACTTTCGCTTTCGTCGTTGGGTTCGTCTTGGACTCTACTTTCACATGAGCACTAACATTGACCAGAATACCCTTGTCATTAAAATGACCAAAATGCCCCTCAAATATGTCTTTATCACAATGTTTCCGCATCGAACTCCTAAAATGAGACCTGAAAAAGAAAATCAAACAAATCATCAGAGTAACCGCTCGAACTGGACTAACTAACCTGAGTTAAGAGATTCAGATGGGACATTTTTATGTCTCATCAAACATCCCCAAACTTAGATTTTGCTAGTCCTCGAGCAAAACAGAAAAATAAAACTAAGCCATTTCGCCACTTTCGTAGGGAATCACGATTGCACTTAGCACGTGCAACAAGCCGTTAAACCTCTAGGTTACCCAAGAGGACGAGTTTTGTCTCGTGAGGGTTTGCAGTGAATTTACCCACAAAATTCAAAAAAATTTCAAAAATCCAGAAGGGTCTAAATATGATAAGGACTAAAAATGTGTATCCGGTAGATTTTCGAAAGTTAATAGAAATGAAATCCAAATCGACCAAACCATACAAACACTAAAAATCCCTTCACTAGTAATCAAGACCTAAAGTGCACATGACCAGCCAATATGAGTATCATTTCGGTTCCAAACAGACAAGACCTCGATTACCTTCTCAATACATTTCGCCTCGACTGCTGCCTCACGGTCATACACTCAAAAATTAAAGTCACTCAGAAATGTTTCACTCAATGTGCGAGTATGAGCATGAAGAAAAACTCAACACATTACAAAAGACGGACTAATTTTTTTTGGTAAACGACTGATCTCAAAGAAGGAAACAACCACTAATATGGAATGGGGAAGCTAACCAACTCTTTTCACCTGATCTACTGTCTAACAATGCTTCCTAGAGGTCAATAGACTAAAGATGAACCAGAACTCTTGAGAACTCGACGTCTTCAAATCTTCAAGAACTACTTTGGGATAAATTTAAACACAAACAAACAAATTTTTTTTTTTTTTTTTTTCTTTGACTTTTCCATTTCTTCTTCTTTTTTTTTTTTTCATAGGACTCATAATACAAAAACCACTTTCTTGGTACTACTCTTTCCTTGGGTAAAATTCTTTATACTTTGCTTTATGCCTCATTCTCAGGGTTCTAACAAATGGATTTCTATCTTCTTCTAGTTGACACTGTTTTCAAGTTTCCCAGACTACAAGAGAAAAGTTTACTTCCTGATGACATCCCTAGTGGTTGTAAAATTCGAACTCAAGAGATCAACTGAGCTCTAATGAATGTTGCGAGGTTGAGTAGCTCTTCATTCTACTCAGAATTAGCTCAGAAGAGATCACTCAAAACAAAAGGAAAGGCTCAGAATCTCACATAGGTTAAGTCTCCACTAATGATTGATTAGGTTCTCTTAGAAAAGTAAACTCTTCACCTATCTCTCACATGGCTAGTGCACAGACAACCTCAAGACTCGAAATTCGTGAAAAAAAAAAAACTTTAGCAAAAGTGTAGTACAACCAACTAGACTCAATGATCATTAACAAGCAAAAACACTAGACTCACATTTTCAATCCAAAAATTTTGAAAAAAATTTTAAACCCTTTTGAATTTTTGAAATAAGGACTTAGCAAAAATTTCAGTCCCCTATCCCCAAACTTAAACCGAACATTGTCCTCAATGTTCTGAAGACTATGCAAAAAAAAAAATAACAGGGTGAAAGGAAAGATATTACCCGGTTCAGCGTCCTCTGCGTGGGTTGCCTCCCAGAAAGCGCTAAGTTTAACGTCTTCAGCCAGACGATTCAGATGTTTCGACAAACCTTAAGTAACAGCTCCATAAACCAATAGACGAAACATCTGAGGATTTGCCCAAGACACGAAGTGATTAGTGAATGGTAGTCTCACACATGTGTAAATGTGTTGCAATGCATGTGAGACTATCGTGATCAGATAAGAATCCCCAAACTTAGACGACAATAAAGTCGTTAAGTTTGGCAATGGACTAGCAGAACTATAGTCCTGATAGAAAGGATCTCTGTAGGGAGGAGAAACCAAGTAAGAGATTGCACAAACTTCCCAACATGCTCCCGATGGACACAATGCAAGAGGATCTTGAGGACTATCAAAGACATCTATACTTAGACTAGCGGTTTCCAAAACAGGTATGTTGGGTACTTCCAAAGGAATACCCCTACCATCCGACTCTAAGTCCTCAAAAGTCGGTTTAGATAAACCTTCTATGCTCTCTCTTATCCCGATGTAAGCAGGGTCCGTAAAGGCATCTAGATCTTCACCTAAGTCAAGTGAGCTAATGGTCTCATTCAACAAGTCAAGTAGCCATGACTCATCATCTTTGGTTGTGGAATGACTCTCAAGTCTATCCACATGAAAATGGGATGACGATGTCGACGTCGAAGATAACACAACCTCGACTTTTTGCTCCTCCAAAAGGGGCACAAAAGTCTCCTCAGAATTAACAATGGGTTCACACGGTGGGAATTGTGTCTCCACGATTGACAACGTAATTGGTTCAGACACCAACAATGAGCTAGATTCCAACATGTTATCCATCTCATTAATAATACCCTCCTCATCTAAGCTCAAAAGGGCTAATAGAGTTTCGAAAGGATCTCTCGACTGAGTCGTAGGTAATGCATCTTGAACTAATAATTCTACCAAGTTCAACCCACTAAACTCATCTATGTCATCCGGATGGAGTCCAGCATTAAAAATATTCATCTCCACCGTCATATTTCCAAATGACAATCTTAAAAGACCACTTCTACAGTATATGACAGCATTTGATGTAGCTAAAAATGGTCGACCTAAAATGACAGGGATTTGACTCTGAGTATCATGAATAGGTTCAGTATCTAAGATGATGAAATCTATAGGAAAGATAAACTCACCAACTTTTATTAGAACATCCTCTACTATGCCACGTGGTCGCCTGACAGACCGATCTGCCAACTGAAGAACTACAGAAGTAGGTTTTATTTCTCCTAAACCTAATTGTAAGTACACAGAGTAAGGAAGAAGGTTGACGCTGGCACCTAGATCTAACAAAGCTCGCTCGATCTTATGGTCCCCTATAGTGCAAGGTAATGTAGGACTTCCTGGATCTTTGTACTTAGGTGGAAGGTTTTGCTGGATGATAGAACTCACTTGTTGAGTCAAGAAGACTTTCTTATGCACATTCATCTTACGCTTTCTAGTACATAAGTCCTTAAGGAACTTAGCGTAAGCTGGGATCTGTTTAATTGCATCTAGTAATGGAATATTGATGTTAACTTGTTTAAATATTTCCATTATCTCCTCGAACTGAGATTTCTTCTTTGGTTCTACAAGACGCTGAGGATACGGGGCTCTAGGAATGTAAGGCTCAGGCACTACAGGTGGTTCCTCAGACTCAGGAGCCTTCTCAGGCTCTTTACTAGGGACACTAGTTGTTAAGGAAGAAGGTTCATGATCTTTTTCACTGTCTTTGGGAACTCCTACCCTATTATCAATTACCCTACCACTTCTAAGGGTGGTTACTGCATTGGCTTGATCCATTGGTTGTTTACCTAGTGTACCTTTTGGGTTTTGCTCAGTTTGACTAGGAAACATACCCTTTTCTCTCTGCCTAAGAGCTTCTCTAAGTTGACCTACCTCGGTTCTTAAACTTGTCACAGCCTGGTTGGTTTCTTGTACAGTCTGGTTAGTCTGTTGTAAAGCCTGGTTGGTCTGTTGTATAGCCTGGTTGGTCTGTTGCATAGACTCTCTATGGGTTTTAGCTAGTTGCTTCATGGTTTCCTCTAAAGACTCACTGTTTTGAGAAGGATATTGGGTACTAGATTGACCCTGATTTTGAGCAAAAGGATTCCTAGGAGCATTAAACCCAGGAGGGTTCATGGAACTACTAACCTGACCCTGATTTTGACCCTTGGACCAGGAGAAATTGGGATGATTTCTCCAACCGGGATTATATGTGTTAGAATAAGGGTCATACTTTTGATGATTGTCTTGCCTAGAGTTTTGGTAAAGAACATAAGCTTGTTCTTTTTCAGCAGAACCAAGAAATAGGGTACATTTGTTCCCTATATGAGAAGGGTCTCCACAGATGAAGCACGGATAAGAGGTGGATTCATTTCCAACACTCATGACCTGAGTGGGATCTTCCCTGAATGCTTTAGGCTGACCAAGCTCTAGGGCTTCTATTCTTCTAGCCATGGCGGCGAGTGTAAGTTCTGACTCATCAACTCTAAAGATGCCAATTTTACTTGGAGTAAGATTTGCCCTAGTAGGAGGTCCTCTAGAAGTTTCCCATTGGTGGGATTTCTCAGCTAATTCTTCTAAAAAGGCCATGCACTCATCAGCACTCTTACCGATAAATCCGCCATTACAGAATGACTCTACCATGGATGTAGTTGAATAATTTAGTCCATCATAAAGAATCTGAACTAGCCTCATTTTTTCAAAACCATGATGTGGACACT
Source organism: Eschscholzia californica (assembly GCF_041429995.1). Taxonomy (NCBI): domain Eukaryota; kingdom Viridiplantae; phylum Streptophyta; class Magnoliopsida; order Ranunculales; family Papaveraceae; genus Eschscholzia; species Eschscholzia californica. Next base: position 23,592,159 of record NW_028238309.1, on the reverse strand, counting down.
GTAGTTCAAGTTCTTTGAACCTCTCAAGATAGTTATACAGAGACTCTCCTTCTTGTTGCACAAAACTGTTAAGACTTTGCCTTAAAGTGATAGTTTTGTGTTTAGGGAAGAATTTCAGAAGGAACAAATTGCTTAATTCTTCCCATTTAGTAATGGAATGAGGTTGTAAGGCGTACAACCAAGATTTTGCTTTCTCTCTCAAAGAGAAAGGGAACAACCTGAGCCTCACTATTTCATCAGACATATTGGGGAATCTTATAGTCCCACAGATTTCTTCAAAATCCCTAACATGGTGGTAGGGATTCTCGTTCTCAACTCCACGAAAGAGTGGGAGCATTTGGATAATGCTCGGCTTTAACTCAAAGTGAGCCGTGGAGTGGGGTAACTGTATGCATGATGGTTGACATGTTCTAGTAGGGTTCATATAATCCCTGAGTGTCATAGGTGGATTTCCATCCCTGACTTGGTTTAGATTTTCACCCATAGTATCACTCAAAGAGAGATTGGCTAGAAGATTACTTAGATGAGTTTCTCTACTAATGAAACGACCTCTCTTATCACGATATCTATCGGGCATAAACTAGAGCCCAATGACCAAGGATATTCTCAACAAAACTTTTTTTTTTTTTTTTTTTTTGAAAACCGAGGAATCACTACGAAGACCCTAGAGGAAAGCAAACACAATCAGTCTGACTCCACCAAGCAACCTAAACAGAATCTAGACAGACAAGTTGGTCAGATTCACCCTAAAATTCTAGACAGCTCCTACTTCGTTACAAAGCTTGAACTATAATTGTTATGAGGGTTACTCCGTCAAAGTAATACGGTCAAACAATTCTTGGTGACGACCAACGATGAACGTTGTGATAGCCGTCCAACCTTCGGTAGCGTTGCCTCTTCTCGAGGTGACCTTTTAAAGAATTGATTAACACTTTCCTTTGAGGAATGCCCAAATAAAAATTAAGTCCCTGAACTGTTTCAAAGATCCTATGAGCTCGAAACCTTAGGGGCTGATGTCTAATTCAGATTTTAGGTGAAGTTTGGGATCGTGAATGTTGTTACCTATTTGGGCAAGAGAACGGTGATGAAATCCGTCTCCTATCTTTCAATTGGGTTATTGCCCTTACTAGAATTCTTATACTAAACAATTCGATCAAGCAATTAGGCACACAAAACACACAATTACCCACTGACAGGGGCTTCGTGGGTGATTAGAAAAATTACCTCCCGTTCAAGATGGGCGATGACCCTTGCAGACGACCCGGGCCACTCTCCCCTTGAGTGTTCCAACCCGAGGCTTCGTTTTTGGTTTTTCGGTTACAATTTATAAAGCCCTCCAATTTAGGGTCAAAACTTTAATACCAAAAATAAAAACTAGAAAGTCTAAAAGTCTCTCTCTCACCAAAAATAAAAAAAATACTAAAAATAAAATGTAAATTTTCCTTCTTGAGCTCCTCTCCTTGTTGCGCCTTTTCCTTCGCTCCTTAGCGTTCTACACACCAAAAATGGAAAAGCAAGTCAAAGTGTCCAAAAATAAAAACTTACCAAAAATAAAACTTTCCAAATATAGAAATAAGATAAGACAAATTCAAACTTAGTCCCCGGCAGCGGCGCCAAAAACTTGATGGGCCTAGAAAGTTTCCTAAATAGGTCACCACCCGCAAGTATACGGGCGTCAAGTGATAATTCCGGTAAGTCCGGTTCGTTCCTCAGAGACTAAGTCAAACTCAACCTTAAACCTAAAACTAACTTGGATTTTGAAATTCGATTTTGATTTTTTTACGATTAAATAGCTAAGTATTAAAATAACGTAAATAAGTAATAACGGAGAACGGATGAATGGAGGAGAAGTCTAGGGTTTTGATTCTATTTTAATCATGCATAAACATCGATTTAAATCTATTACCTTTTGGTGACTAAACTAATAATCAATTCTTAAGGATTCTAACTATTATTTATCAACTATCAAGTATCCAATATTAAAGAACCTAATCTAAATATAATGGATCAAGACTAACGAAGTATAAATAATGAAAGACTTAAAAAGAAATTGAATATATCTAAGCACCTAAGTTGTCGAAATAATCATAATAATCATGCATAACACAAAAATGTCCTCAAAACCCTAAACTAGGTGTTTAGCTACTTAACATAATCATGGTGGGAGAGATAAAAATTAATAACATTAAATAAAGAAAAAGATTTGGAGAAGAAAACACCTTTTTTTCGCTTTTTTTTTCCTTTCTGCGCAGCCAAACAGAACCTTAGGGAAAATTATTTTCTCATCTTCCCGGAAACGATTTCCAGGTGGGAAAATAATTTTCCTTCTCTGGTTTTTCTCTTTCCTTCTCTGTTTTCTCCTTCTTTCTCCTTCTAAACTTTTTCTTTCTCTCTCTAAAACAAACCAGTAACACCTCTTTCTCTCTCTAACCGAAATAGTAAAGAAAGAAGAAGATAAAGATGAAGTTTTAATGGAGTTTAATATTCAACCTTTCTCTCTCTACAGTATCTCTCTCTCTCTCAACTCTTTCTATCTAACTTTCTCTTTCTCACTAAAAGAAGAATTAGAAGAAGAAGAAGAAAAGAAAACAGAAACAAAAAAAACTCAAATTCCTCTCTCTCTCTCTAGCTCTCGGTTCTCTCTCTCTCTACTGTTCTCCCTTTGTTTCAGCTGTGTCGAGTTGCTCCAAAAATGGTGGAGAAGCTGAGCTCCTACAAACCGAGTTGATTTCCTTCTCTCCCTCTCTAAATCTGTCTTTGTTTTTTAGCCTTTCGGAGAGAGATTGCCGGATGATGATGGTGGTCTTCTCTTATACCCGAGACCAAAAAACGACCCCCTCTCTCTCTCTCTCTACTGTCCTTTATCTCCCTCCTTTCCTTCTCTGTTCATTTCCTTTCCTTCTCTTTGTTGGAAATATTGGGTTAGATCAATGAAAAGTATTATCTCTTAGAAAAACCAAGAATGGAGTTTGATGTGTCATGGTATGGAGGCCACTGCCTTGAAAGTGATTTCGGTACAACCTCGGTGCAAATTGTATGATTCCGAACACTTCCCAAGGATTTACCACATCTACCATCTTCCACTGCACTGAAGAAGACAATATTGGAGAAGCAGAAAATCGACTTGATATTTAGTAGAAGATGAATCCTTCATAGTGGTTGTACGTTATATTTCTCTTCTGGTTTAGGTCTTATTTATAGACCAAGTAAACCCGATTAGGGTTTCCCAGAAAACGTGGAGAAGAATAAGGAAGTCGTGAGATTTGAGGTTATCCGTTACTTGTTCCACAAGGAAACAAATAATAGAGTTTTAGAAATAATAAATACCAAAAAGTATTTATTTTATTCTAAATTCCCCCAAACTCCAGAACTCCCAAACCCGACCCGACCCGCCTTGGTCAGACCGACTATTCTCCTCAAGTGGGACTATCGGACTTAACGGCTTTGGAAGCCATTTATCCAACAATCCCCCACTAAAGGATTACAAAGACTTCTAAATACCGAGCCTAAGTGGGACATGTACTTAAGTGTTCAATATCTTTCGATTTGAATTGACACATAGTGAAGTGAGGCAACAACAAGAATAAAGCAACCAAGTGAAATTACTCTTGAACTTGGAGATTCTTAGTTGAGACCCTCACAGCACATACGATACCCGGTGACTTTCTACGTTCTCCGCGATTCGTTCATGTTCATTTAGTAGGCCCTGAACATACCTTGGGTCTAATGAGTTTTTAAGAAGACTGTTGTATGTCTTCCATAGAAGGCGGCCTTCCACCCTCGGGCTCACGCAGGTGATTTCTTTAAGTCTACCTCAACGTAGACGTTGACCCCTCACATGGGTCAGGAAATCATTAAGAACTTTGGTAAGTTCATCCTCGTCGTCATCAGCAACTGAACACCTAGACAATCCGTCTCAGTAGGACCACCAGTCCTGGTGATGGACGCATCAGTTGTCGGTACATTCATCAAGTCCATCTCAATAGGACCACCACAAAGGGCTATAAATGCATTAAGAACTTTCACAAGTTCAACCTCACTTCATCGGCTACTATGTGTCCATCAAGTCCGTATGATTAGGACTACCCTGAAGGATATGAACACATTCATCAGTCGGTGCAATCATCAAGTCCGTCTCAATAGGACCACCACGAAGGGATATGAATGCATTAAGAGCTTCATGCTCAACCTTAGGTCCAACTCTGACCTGCTCAGCAAAGCTCTGTTGTGCTTGATACTCAACTAGCACTGCTCCACGCTATTGGAGTAAGGGATCAGCCACACAGGCTTTATCTCATCTATCTCGACGTCTCGAGAATCAATCTCCTCGTGAAGCCTTTAGGAAGTGGGTCTGTCAATTTATGCTCAGACCACACATCCTCTAGAGCTATCGCACAATTCTTCAGCATTTCGCCATTGTACACTTTATCCTTTGATATCACAATGGCCTCTTGTGAGTTACTATGAAAGGAGATCCAACGTCATCTCCTTCCCCCACTGTGACACGTCTTCGTAAAAAGACTTCTCAACCACTCAACTTCTTGACCTACCGAGTCAAAAGCAGTACATCCAGACTCTATAGTAGAGTGCGTTGTGCATGTCAGTTTTTAAGACTTCAATGACACGACACCTCCACCAAAGATAAAATTATAACTACTAGCTTGAACAAACTTCATCATTGTTAATTACTCAGTTGGCATCACAATAACCTTCCAAAGTTGCAGAAAATTACTTTACTGCAACGCAGGTTAATAATGCCTCTTAAGTACTTAAGCAAGCGATGAAGAACATTTTAGAGTTCCTCACTAGGGTTATGAGTATATCTACTGAGTCTGTTAACTGTAATGACAAAATCAGGTTGAGTGTAATTCACCAAGAACCTCATACTTCTTATGATCTCAGCATACTCTCGTTGAGAAAAACAACACATTCATTCTTAACTGGAGCTATGCTGAGGTCAAATGGAGTTCTCGCATGTGTCACATTACACGAGTTGAACTTTCTCAATATTTGTTCAACATAATGAGATAGACTTAGAGAGATGACATTTGGGTTTCTCTTAAACATAACCTCCAGAAAGTCATTTTCCTCTATTAAGTCCTCTATCTCAAACTTAGATGACAGAAAGGTTTTGAACTCATTCACATCGTCTACATTGGCACCAAATATAAGCATGTCATCAACACATAAATAAATAACGACATATCGAGACTCACACTGTTTGAATATACACACGACTCTGAGTTATTCACAGTGAAGTCATTGCTTAGCATGATATCATCGAGTTTCTCATACCATTTTTTAGGTGCCTGTTTTAGACCATAGAGAGACTTCTCTAGTCTACACACCTTACTCTCCTGACCAGGGATCACCAATCCCTCGGGTTGAGACTTATAAACACATAAATCTCCTCATCTTGATCTCCATTCAGAAAGGTTGTCTTTACATCCCTTTGATGTATTACTACGTCATGTAAAGCAGCCAACTCAATGAGAGATCTCATTGTAGTAATTTTGGTCACTAGAGAGAAAGTGTCGAAGTAGTCAAGTCTTTTTTCATGTGTAAAACCTGTAATCACTAGTTTGGTTTTATACTTATCTTTGGTCTCATCAAGTCTCATTAGCACGAGAAATAGACATCTCATCTACAGATATCCATATTGTCACATAACAATAATTATACTGTTTAGAATAAACACATGATTCAAAGTTATTCACAGTAAAATTATTACTCAACATGGTATTATCAAATTTCTCATGTCATTCCCTGTGTGTCTGTTCCAGACCATGTGAGGATTTTTTCAGTCTAAGCATCTTACTCTCTTCACCAATGACCACCAACCTCTCAAGTTGAAAAATGTAAGTTTCCTAGCTAGGTCTCTAATTAAGAAGGTTGTCTTGACATCCACTTGATGGATCACTAAGTCATTCAAGACAATCAAGATAAAAAATGACCTAACAGTTGTGATTTTTGGCCATATGAGTGTAAGTGTCAAAGTAGTTAAGTCCTTCACTCTGTGTAAAGCCTCCATTCACAGGTCGAGCTTTATACGTTTCTATGGTCTTGACTAGTCTTAACCTTCTCTTAAGCAACCATTTACTAATGGATTTACACCCTTAGGTAAGTCAGTCAGTTCCCAAGTGTGATTAACTAAGATAGAGTCTAGCTCACTATTTATGGCCTCTTTCCACAAGCTTTAATCTACTGAAGTCATGGCGTCATGATAAGTCTTTGGGTCAGTCTCAATTAAGAAACTGGACTCAAACTGATCATTCAACCAGTCTAAACTTGCAAAAGCAGAAAAGCAGTGAAGGAGTCAGCGCCTCATGATAGAGTCTAGCTCACTTTTTATGACATCTTTCCACAAGCTTTCATATACTGAAGTTATGGTCTCATGATAAGTCTTTGAGTCGGTCTCAACTAAGAAACTAGACACAAACTGATCATTCAGCCAGTCTACACCTTCAGTTAGAATAGCAGTGGAAAAGTCAGCAAAGTTTTTCTCTATCCTACGTCTCTTACGTTTCCTAAGTTCTGTTCCAACTAAGGTGTCATCAATGGCAGAACTAAAGGGAGGCATACTATTCGACATCTCAACATGCAAGGGTATGCTAGTAAGTGACTTATCATGCAAGGGAACATTCTCAATAGACAATTTCAAAAGAAACACATGCTCAAAAAATCAGCATCTCTAGATTCAGTCATAACATTATCGTTTAACATGAATCTATATGCAACACTATTATGAGCATAACCAACAAAGCCAGAATCATCAGTTTTGGTCCAACAGTGACTTTCCCAAAGTCAGGTCTACCCATTTTTGTTAGACACCCCCACACTCTTAAAATTTCAGGTTAGATGTGAAATCCTTCCATAATTCAAGAGTGTTTTGTCTAACACCTTTATGAGGTACCATGTTCAACACATGGCAGGCGGATAAATTCGCCTTCCCCCACAGGTCCTCTGGTACCTAACAACATAGATTTCTTCGTGTTCTTAAGTGTCATCTTATTCCTTTCAGATACACCATTTTGTTGTGGTGTATAAGGGGCACTAAGTTCATGAATTTATCCAATGTTCCTCACAGAAAGTCTTAAGGGTGTTAGGGCTATACTCACCACCCCTATCTAATCTAGACCTTTTCTAATTTCCTGTCCTGTTGGTTGTCTATTTCAACCTTATATTTCAGAAACATCTCTTTTGCTACATCTTAAGCCAAAGGAGGTAATCTCTCGTGTAACTATAGTAATCATCTATGAAGTACTTTTTACCTCCCTTCTGTGCTAGCCAGTTCTAGATGTCAGCTAGGTCTCTGAATGCACTAGATCTAACAATTCTATATTGTTCTAGTTGTGACACTTATACAAGGTGAAATAACATGTTTATTGTCACAGAAACATGTCATCTAGTGTGATCAACAAGATCGTCTACACTAAAATATGTTCACCAGTTTTCAGATTCTCAGATAAACATAATTAACATGTTCTAGCTTCTACTCATACGGGACATCCAATGTGATCATTAAGATCGTCTGCACTTACGAGTCCATTCATCTTGAGAAGCAGAGTTGACATGTTTTAGCTTCTATATACGTACAGGACATCCAGTGTGATCATCAAGATCGTCTGCACTTACGAGTCCATTCATCTTGAGAAGCAGAGTTAACATGTCCTAATCTACAGTGTCACACATCAAAAAGATATGACAAGACTAGTGATCATATCATGCACAATGTCAAGAATTGCTAACAAATATTAGAAAATACTCACAGTACTTTAACTAATGTTAAATGGAACGAGGTACCTTTAGATGGTTGTCCTAGCTCCAAGAGGGTTCTCGGACACACCCAACCTAGATATCCATCTCGGGCTCATTCTCGATTGGGCCTTCACAGTCCGCCATTTGCCAATCTCCCTTTAACAGAAGCAGAGTTCCCCATAACAGTGAAGTTGATATTATTTCCCTTAGCAGCAAACGGGTTTCCCTATAGCAGAGATATCTTCCTCTCAACCGAATTCCACCATGAAAGCTTCAGGCAAGCTTTCTCTCTCTAGGAAATCTGCACCAAAACCAAGACAAACACAAAAGGAGACAAGCCAAAACCATTCCCTACAGAAACCCTAAATTTTCTGATCAAGAGAATGGTTTAAAACAAATTCGGTCAGATTTACCCTATTTGCTGCTCGTGGTAGCAGCTCAAGATCAACCTGAGTTTCTCCTATCTATTGCTCCCAATTCTTTGGCACTAACAGTAGTCCAAATTCTCAACAAACTTCTCTCTTTCTAACCCTCTAAAGAGATAAGAAATAACCACGAATCAAGAGTACCCACAAAACTGGTATCGTCTTTTGTGTTCTCTGAACCAATTCTTTCTCTTGCTTGATCATCCTTCATGATCGAATCCTCACTCTTCTTGAAGTGAGCTGAAACACTAAAATCAAAAGAAGAATTATCACAGACATTGTACTGAATCATTAGACCGATACTTACCATGCCCTTAGCAGAATTAGGCAAGCAGCAATTACCATCAAGGACCGAATCAGCACAATCAAACACCCACCATTAATAAACCAGACTCATTCTTCTCTAATCCCTTGGTTTCAGAAGCATTGAGACAAGAAATCTTAGGTATAGGCGTTTCCTTAGAATTTGAAACCGCCATTGGTAACCCCAGGATAAGTCAGCCCCAACACCAGCTTCAATCTCTTGCTCTCTTTCTTTAGAAGTTTTTCCTCTAAAATTGAGTTGGAAATATTGCTTTCTCTCTCCAATCAACAGGTTCCGGCAGCTCATCACGGTTGTTGCCTTCTTCTCCCTGCTACTAATTTTGACAATAAGAAGTTATCACTTTCTCTCTCTAGAAAGTGGATAATGCCAAACTAGAAAAGATGGTTTGAATAAAATAGCATTGTTTGAGAACAGCAAACCCCTTCCCTCTTCATTATTCCAAATTAACCAATCCATGATTATATCTTAACACCTTTTGCAAGATATGACAAGAAATCTGTTTTGTTAGATTTTGCCTCTAAGAAATTAACTTCTTCATTAATTTCTTTTCCAACCTAACCTCGTCTGTACTAACACTTTTGTGCCTCAATTTCTCCACTGAGTCTCAAACTTTATGGGTTTGTTACTCTTTCCTTTTTATTGAGAAAACAATACTTTCATTGATCAATTAAATCACTTTCAAATTGTTGGAAATATAGGGTTAGATCAATGAAAAGTATTATCTCTTAGAAAAATCAAGAATGGAGTTTGATGTGTCATGGTATAGAGGCCACTGCCTTGAAAGTGATTTCGGTACAACCTCGGTGCAAATTGTATGATTCCGAACACTTCCCAAGGATTTACCACATCTACCATCTTCCACTGCACTGAAGAAGACAATATTGGAGAAGCAGAAAATCGACTTGATATTTAGTAGAAGATGAATCCTTCATAGTGGTTGTACGTTATATTTCTCTTCTGGTTTAGGTCTTATTTATAGACCAAGTAAACCCGATTAGGGTTTCCCAGAAAACGTGGAGAAGAATAAGGAAGTCGTGAGATTTGAGGTTATCCGTTACTTGTTCCACAAGGAAACAAATAATAGAGTTTTAGAAATAATAAATACCAAAAAGTATTTATTTTATTCTAAATTCCCCCAAACTCCAGAACTCCCAAACCCGACCCGACCCGCCTTGGTCAGACCGACTATTCTCCTCAAGTGGGACTATCGGACTTAACGGCTTTGGAAGCCATTTATCCAACACTCTTCACCCCCTTTCCTTTCTTTCTCTTTCTCTATTAAGAGAAAGAAAAATATCTCTTTCTCTTTCTATGGTATAGTAGGAAAGTATGGATGAGAGAAGATGACTGAGTTGGCAAATCAGGACCCAATCCATGCTTAACGGCTGGAGCTGACGTTGGCTGTTGAGGCGAGACGATCGGCTGTATCTCGGGCTATCAAGTTAGTTTGTGAGAAAGTAAACTGGCCGTCAGATGGAAGCTGGTCATCACGTACGGTTTGATCTTCGCGGACTACCTTTTACAAAACTACATCGCGTCACATGCAATCAGACCTATGAGGGAATCCTGAATAGACTCCGTGTTTGACCACCACTGTACCGAATTTCTCCATCAGCGCTGGACTGTTCACCACGTGTCACTGACCCATATGTTGACCTTATTTTGACCCAAACTTTGACTTGTTCTAATTCTCCCATCCGAACTCCGATTTGACTTTCGCTTTCGTCGTTGGGTTCGTCTTGGACTCTACTTTCACATGAGCACTAATATTGACCAGAATACCCTTGTCATTAAAATGACCAAAATGCCCCTCAAATATGTCTTTATCACAATGTTTCCGCATCGAACTCCGTAAATGAGACCTGAAAAAGAAAATCAAACAAATCATCAGAGTAACCGCTCGAACTGGACTAACTAACCTGAGTTAAGAGATTCAGATGGGACATTTTTATGTCTCATCAATATGGTCAAATTTTTTGTGGGCATTCCATTTATCTGGAGATATTCAAGCATCCAGATATGTTTGACTATTATTACTACATTGGTTATCTTCTTATGGTAGAGTTTGAAACATTATCATCTATGGGATAATGCTATTAGGTTAAGTAAATGTTCTAACATATGGTTTCTTATACCCTTATTTATGTTCTTTGTTCATCCTATAGAACATGTGTGTAATTATGTGGTGATGAAAGAAGTCTCCGGACAAATTACTGTGATATATCTTAATTTGGTTACGATCAACGTCGGTTGTGTCGTCGTCCCAACTTTTAGTTAGTATTTTTTGTTAAAGAAGGTGGTTGCCGGTGAAGTTCAGGTGGTTGCCGGTGAAGGTCAGGTGGTTGCCTATGTAGAAAAAGAAAAGAATAATTAGTAAGTTTCAAATCCCTCATATTTTGGCATTGAAAACGTGATAGGACGGTAAATTTAGAGTTATAGTATTTGAATTTATGACAACTATATATTTCAATTCTTTATTTTTTGTTACTACTCCAAGTCTTTTTCTATTTTTCTTCCTTATGTAGATGAAATATTTGCCGAGATGCAATCAATTTTGTAAGAAAAAAACTGAATGTACAATCATAATGTTATTGAACACATTTATAAATTTCCTGGTACATATTAGGATATATAATAAAATTGATTATTTAGTTCACCCAAATTAGAATAGTCTGGAGATGAACCAAGTTTTTAAACGTGCCATTTTTTTTCACCCTCCACACTTCTTATTTATTTTGAGGTTTTTTTTTTGTTGAACTTATTTATTTTGAGGTTGTTTATACTTTCTTCCAATAAATACACTTACATTCTCTTTAAGTACCCTTTGTCTCGAAAAGATTTAAGCTGTACATAAATTTTGTTTCCATTTACTTGATAAATTTGACTATAACTTCTTAAAATTCAATACCATTCATTAGTTATTATCTTTCAAACTGGTTCAACTCTAAAACTTTCATTAGAGTGTCAACTGATTTCATTTGGTTGGATGCTTCACATTGTAATCGAACAAATGGGTCGTGCTCTATGGGCACGGGTTATCCCTAGTCTATTATATAAAACGCAAAGTTTTTTGCTGACTGGGACAAGCCGAAAGACAAATTCGGTCGTTCGTTGTATTTTTCTACAAATCTAAATCACTAGATCTATTACCACCCTTAAAAATGAAGATTTGTTAACCCACTCAATGAGAGAATGTCACCAACATGATAAATCTAGACCCTCAAAATCCCCTCATCGTTTTGATCTACACCGTCAACGATGTTTGAACGACCATTTAAATATAACTCTCTCTCTCCATTTACTCTGTGATTCTATGAAACGCCCAAACGGCCAAGCACCTTAAACCGGAGTTAAAGATAGAGAAAACGAGTTAAAGATAGAGAAAAGGAGTTACATACAGAAAAGAAAATCAGATTTCCAAACGCCCAAGCCCTTCATTTCCTCTTCTCCTTCTTTAATAGAGTGAAGTAAAAAATTTCTTCTTATTCATCATCTATCTGTGTTTTTTTATCACTTTGTCTCTGTTTATTTTTTCAATTCATTGTGAGTTTTTTTTAGTAATTCTAGGGTTTTTCTCTTGTTGCAGATTGTATCATGACATGAACCAGATCCTTCTGCTAAACGTTGCAAATTGGTTTGGTACTTCTGCTAAACGTTGCAAATCGGTTTGTTTCCTTATTTCTATTTCATTTATCAAGTTTCAAAGTTATAGTAATTGGATTAGCTCACTGAATCACAAACCCCGGAATGTGATTTTGCTCGACTTGTTCACACCACTCTTGAATGAGAATCTCATGTCAGTTAATCATGGTTCTAATAATATGTGTATACTAAGTGTTTGTTAAAATGTCTCTGTGACACATAATTGGTATGTTAGAAAACATTTTTCTCTTTTAAACTTTTTTTTCTTTCTTAATGTAAAATCATTCGTACCCAATGTGAGATTTAATAAATTTGAAATCCTTCTTGTTGTTAAAGGGTGTCCAACTTTTTTTTGTTTTAGTCATTGTAGGGCAGGATACACGTACTAAATTGTTGATGATAGGTACATTTCTTCCATTTTCTTTCTTCCAGTCTCCTATACTATATCTTATTCAATCCGATCCATCATCCACATATCTTTCTTTTAATTTTGATTTTCTTTTGCTCTTACTGCCACATTATTTTTGAGTTTTTAATTATCGCAAGATGCAAAATACGAAATGCTACTTAGAAAATTTTTTCAGAAAAGTTTTGACGAAGTTTTGTTTTGCTCATGCATTTTCAATTGTTTCTCTAGTGTAATTATGTTATAGAGTTTCTTACTGACTTCCTTGTAGCCACCAAAAGTGTTGCAGTCGATATAAGTTCGTGACTGTAAGTAAGTCATATATTGGATAATTATGTTTGTATTATTCGTTAGTCTTGTTGATTTGACTTTTGACATGTTTTTTTTTTCATTTCAAATACCCTGTCGATGAGGATCGATCATGGAAACTGAGATGGAATTGACATTGGGTAACGGTCAAAGGTATCCCAGATAGCAGCAACCAAATGCCTCCTGGTGAAAAGCAGGTTGTTATTGGAGATTCTGTTGTTTTTGGTGGTCGATTGAAACATAACGAATTCAAGGATCCTCAATGTCCGTAAGTTAGTTTCCGAGATTTCCACTTTAACTCTGAATTAGATCTGCAGTTTAGACTAACACTTGTAGTTAAATGACCCATTTACATAGCTTCAGACTGGATTCATTACATTGCATAGCTCTTTTATTCAAATATGATGAAATGACATCCGTTAGAGAATAAGGTTATTTGATACTAATATGGTTCTCTGAATAAAATGGTTAATTTATGGTTGTTTGAAGGTGGAAATTAGAAATGGTTAATTTATGGTTGTTACAAGATGGACAAGAGATGAAGACTAGCTATTTCATTTTTAACTCAAGTAAGCAAATCTTTTCTTCACTGACATTTATGTTTTTTTCTTACAATTCCATGGATAACCATTTCCCATTTTTTATTATTATGTTGTGGATTTCAATCAAAGAAACAAAACCCATTTACTTGCTTTGGTTGAGAAGATTTTGAGTTTATAATATTATAAGTTGGGAAAGTGTCCCCTTCACATTTTAATCTTATTTTCATGTTTAAGATGATGATCAAAGTGGGTTGTTAACAGGTAACTAATAGGGGTGAAGAATTCTGAGATTTAGGAATTACAAAATCCATAATTTATCATGTGAAAAATTGGAGTTTGATGATTTGGGTTGATCATGGAGTAAAAGATTTTGTCTAAATAGCTGAAACTGGTTCTGGAAGTTTTCTTGCAACTAGGTAAGAGATGGTTGTTCCGACGAGTCAAAAAAGCTCTAATCGGAAGAAAATGGTGAAACAGTTGAAAGAAAACGAGGAGACACACCCTTGCATTCTACGGCACGAGCAGGAAACGTAACCAATCTGGAGAAACTGCTATGGTTACATTGATGTGGTAGAGGAGATGCTTGAAATGTAATGATGCATTTCATTTGCTGCTAAGCAACGCGACAGGGTAACTTTATTAACAAAATTACAAATTGAAGAATAACTGAAGGAGTCTAAGTAGCTTGGTCAATATGAACGAAGTAAGAAAAAAAATGAAAAGCGCACATGGATGAGTGAGCTCCTCAACCATACATTCTTCCGTATGTCATATGGTAGTATATCTTTAAGGGGAAAGACGTACTAAAATCAGACCTCTGATTTTGGATTTGGGTATGTGCTCTGTTGTTTCTCTGGTTATTAATCGATAAGTCGATTTCTCTCTGTCTTGTCTTGATTTAGAGAGAGGTTCTAACTTATGGAAAGATAGACTATTAAGGAATAATGATTTATCAATATTCCTTCTTTCGGACTAACCGGGGTAGATGTTAATGTAGTCGAGGCGAGAATAAATTCTCTTTCCTTAAGACATTTTACACCCTCCGTAACAGTACCAAACGTTAGGGTGTATGCCTTCGGGATACAACGACTTTCCTTTCAGAGTTTTAAGATGGTACTATTATATTCTGAAAGCGGACGAACCTTTGTAAGTTGTATAAGCTCTTGGACTAAATGCGGATGATATTCTGGATGCATCGGAAATTCAAATGTCACTTAAATCTTCTTTTCTTTCTCTTTCTAAATATTCTAGTCTAACCAGAACTCTTAGAAATACTTACTAATTAGATATTCTAGACAAACCAGAATTTCTAATTTCTTATAAGAGAAGAGAAGAAGAGAGTGAATTGAATTGATGATAAATGAAGTGGGTTTGGTGGGTTTATATAGGAATTGAATAGGTATACTATTTTGGGACACATCTCTAGAGTTTTGGGGACAAAACTCTTGGTTTTTAGGGACACAACTCTTTGAGAAGAGTTGGTTATATAACTGGGAATTTCGGCAAGCTTTTAGACCGTTGGATTGGCCTTAAAAACTCGGGAGAAACAGCAGCCGTTAGATGGTCGAGATCTGTACCGAAATTTGCCCTACGCGCTAGCCACATGTCCGTCAGATGTGGGATCTCGCAAAGTCCCGCCTCTGTCCCGACGCGGGGAGAAAAAGGAATGTTAGAACCGCACGGATCAACGTTTCCGCGTTATGCCCGAAGCGGTCCCGCTTCTCATGAAGCGCGGCCGTTAGATCTTCGCGGATTCCCGCGGACAGAACGCCAGCCGTCCAGATGCGGACGTGCGTGCGTTGCTTGAATGGTCCCTATTTTTACTTGTCCTCTTTGACGATTTAGTACCTATTTCAACCGATCTTCGTTCAAACTTTAACCTTGAATTTCTCATTCATCCGGAATCGGATTTGAGTGATTTTTGGCTCTAAATTGAAGAGCTCGACGAGACGAACGCAATGGCGCGTTCCATTTCTGAGTTTAACGAGTCGGGTCGAGCCAAAATCGGCTCCGATTCCAACAATCCCCCACATGAATGGAAATTTGAGGTTTTATGTTATGATATATGCAGACATACTATACTGACAGACTGACACTGACAGAGCTTATAAGCGGAACTTCGCTGCATCGGAAGAAGGTAGTCTTGCGACTTTGAACCTTTCCTAGTGAATAACTACAAGGTTTACAAGGACGGCAGTGAACTTTACGTCTTGAACTGAGTCCTGGGAATTGTAATCCAAAATAGCTATCACACAGCTAATCCCTTACTTACTTAGGTTCTCGGTTGTGTTCATTTCGGCCCTGAACATTCCCGATTTCGTGTGTGCTTTAGAGAAGTCGGCCTAGACGACCTTCCCATAGAACCGGCATCAATTCACACACATATAGGTTATCCGTAATAAGGTATCCTGCTATACCTCACGTTAGAATCAAGTTCTAAGTTTTCGGATTTATTAAAAGCTTAATGCTTAACCTCTCAATGCAGGTAACACTGTTGTCATCCTAGGAATGGGTAAGAGATAGAAATCTCTTACAGTGTTACTGTCGAGTCAGGATATAGCTTCAGTTGCCCTTTGAACCTAGATCGTGGGATCTCCAGTCATCTAGGTAGGGTTTCACCATGCCTTTACTCATTTACTTTAGGCGTTAGCCCCATTCCCCTTGATGATGCAACTACTAACTCTCTAGATAACCCTTTTGTAAATGGATCCGCCAGGTTATCTTTGGATCTTATATAATTTATAGTTATGATCCCTTCAGAGAGAAGTTGTTTAACGGTATTATGTCTTCGACGAATGTGTCGAGATTTACCGTTGTACATCTTGCTTTGTGCCAGTGCAATCGCTGCTTGGTTATCGCAGTGTATGTTGATTGCAGGCACCGGCTTTGGCCATATTGGAATATCTTCAAGGAATTGTCGCAGCCATTCTGCTCCTTCCCCTGTTTTATCTAGAGCAATGAATTCTGAATCCATTGTCGATCGAGCAATGCACGTTTGCTTCGAAGATTTCCAAGATATGGCAGCCCCTCCCACTGTAAACACATATCCACTGGTTGACTTAGTGTCGTCGGTATCTGATATCCAATTTGCATCTGCATATCCCTCTAAGACTGCGGGATATGTGGTATAATGGAGTCCGTACTCCTTTGTTTTTCTTAGATACCGTAACACTCTAGTTATGGCGTTCCAATGTGTGTTATTCGGGTTACTCGTAAATCTACTTAGCTTACTGCCTGAGTAGGCTATGTCTGGTCGAGTACAGTTCATTAGGTACATCAGACTTCCAATAATCCGAGAGTACTCTAATTGCTTTACTGCGTTACCTGTATTCTTCATTAAGTGAATACTTGGATCTATCGGAGTATTCGCCATTTTTAGGTCATCTTTGCTGAATTTTTCTAAGATTTTCTCAACGTAATGCGTTTGAGATAAACTTATCCCTTCAGCCGTCTTGGAAACCTTAATTCCAAGAATGACTTCTGCTTTCCCTAAATCTTTCATGTCGAAAGTTTTCGAAAGCATCTTTTTAGTTGTATTGATGACATCTAAATTATTTCCCATAATTAGCATGTCATCTACATACAAACATAGAATAACACATCCTTTCGCAGTGATCTTTGTATAGACACATTTATCACATTCGTTGATCTTGAATCCGTTTGATAATAATGTGTCATCAAACTTTAAGTGCCACTGCTTTGGAGCTTGCTTTAGCCCATATAGTGATTTCACTAATCTACACACTTTCTTTTCTTGTCCCGGAGCTATGAACCCTTCTGGTTGGTTCATATAAATCTCTTCTTCGAGTTGTCCGTTTAAGAAAGCGGTTTTCACATCCATCTGATGAATTTCTAGATTATATAAGGATGCTATAGCTACTAACACTCTTATTGAGGTGATTCGACTAACTGGAGAATAGGTGTCGAAATAATCTAACCCTTCTTTTTGTCGGAATCCTTGTGCGACAAGTCTTGCTTTATACTTGTCTATAGATCCATCCGTTTTCAATTTTCTTTTGAAAATCCATTTGCAGCCTAGAGGCTTGCAACCCGGTGGGAGGTCTACTAGCTCCCATGTATGATTTTGCATGATGGATTCTATTTCACTATTAACAGCTTCTTTCCAGAATGGAGCTTCTGGAGTAGCTATTGCTTCTGTGAAAGTTTGAGGTTCATTTTCTACCATATAGGTTAGAAAATCAGGACCAAATGTCTTAGCTTTCTTTGTTCTTTTGCCTCTTCGAGGTTCGAGTGTTGTTTCCTCGATTTCCATATCATCTTCTTTAGATGTTTCTAGATTTTCCTCTTCCTCATCTCTTACACGTTTTCTACTTTCAGATGAGACTTCTGAATTCTGTTTGAAAGGAAAGATGTGTTCAAAGAACTTAGCATCTCTCGATTCCAGAATGGTGTTTACGTGTATATCTTCGATTTCAGACTTCTGTACTAGAAATCTATAGGCGCTGCTATTTGTTGCGGGCCCTATGTATACACAGTCCACAGTTTTAGGTCCTATCTTGACCCGTTTAGGAGGAGGAACTAATACCTTTCCTAGGCACCCCCACACTTTCGTGTATTTAAAAGACGGCATCCTTCCTTTCCGTAATTCATATGGAATTTTACCGGTTTTCTATGGGGTAACTTATTTAATAAGTGATTCGCCGATAATATCGCCTCCCCCCACAAGTTCTGAGGTAAACCAGAACTTATTAAGAAAGCGTTCATCATTTCTTTTAATGTTCTGTTTTTCCGCTCTGCTACACCATTTTGTTGAGGTGTATAAGGAGCCGTCGTTTGATGAACTATGCCATTCTTCGCACATATCTCGGCGAAAGGAGATTCATACTCTCCACCTCGATCACTCCTCAAAGTCTTAATCTTTTTATTAAGTTGAGTTTCCACTTCGGTTTTATAAAGCTCGAACTTATCGATTGCTTCATCCTTACTCCTTAGTAAGTAAACATAACAAAACCGAGTGGAGTCATCGATAAAGGTGATGAAGTACTTTTTACCACCTCTGGTTTGAACCATCTTTAAGTCACAAATATCACTGTGAATTAAGTCTAGAGGTTCTGTGTCTCGTTCTATTGATTTGAACGATGTCTTAGTCATCTTTGATTCTACACATGTTTGACATGTTCGTTTTGAATCAATTTCGACTTTCGGAATTAACTCTAAGTTCATTAATTTCTTTAATGACTTGTTATTCACATGTCCTAGTCTTTCATGCCAAATATTAAAGGACTCAGCAATATAAACGGAATTATTAATTTTATTAATAATAGACGCCTTTGGCGTTACAGAGGTTACATTTAGTTTAAATAACCCCCCACATAAGTAACCCTTCCCAACATACATCCCATTTTTAGACAGGACGAAGTTATTTGACTCAAAGACTACTTTGAACCCATTCTTGCTTAGAAGAGAGCCAGAAACCAGATTCTTTCGGATATCTGGAGCATGAAGTACATCGTTCAAAGTTACTTCCTTTCCTGAAGTGAATTTTAGTTTGACCTTCCCTTTTCCTCTGACCTGGGTGGTTGAGTCGTTTCCCATGAACAAGGTTTTTCCTTCAGCTGCTTCGGTATAGGAAGAAAAGAGACTTTTCTCACCACAGATGTGACGAGTTGCTCCGGTGTCGACCCACCACTCTCTCTGGTTGTTAACTAGATTAACTTCAGATACCACTGTACAGAGGTTCAAGTGTTGAAGTTTCTCAGTCACTTCTTCGGCTTCAGTAATCATAGCACATAGATTCTGAGTTTCGGTGTCTTCTACTAGCGAGGCCTGGTCATTCGCCTTCTTATGTCGTTTGCTTGTTTTGGAACGACAATCCTTAGCCAGATGGCCTCTTTTGCCACAGTTGTAACATTGGCCGAACCTTGTCTTTTTCTTCTGCTTTCCTCCGTCTTTAGACAGATGTTTACGCTTTTTACTCGGACCGGTTTCTACGACGTTCACGTTTGAGAGTCTTTCAGAGTTCTTCTCGGCAAGGCGACTGTCCTCTTCGGTTCGAAGCTTTAGGATGAGTTCTTCAAGGCTCATATCCTTATTCTTGTGGCGGAGATAATTTTTGAAGTCTTTCCACCCCGTGGGTAATTTTTCAATCAGAGCTCGGACCTGGAAAGGTTCATTCGTTATCATGTTCTCTGCCTGTAGTTCCTGTAGGAGACTCTGCAGTTCTTGGACTTGGGTCATAACTGGTTTTGAATCAGTCATCTTGTAGTCCAAGAATCGTCATACGATGAACTTTTTGACACCCGCCTTTTCAGTTTTATACTTATTGATAAGGGTGTCCCACAATTGTTTAGATGTTTCTATAACCGAATATAGATTATAGAGTCCGTCATCTAAACTGTTCAGGATATAGTTCTTGCACAAGAAGTCTTCTTGTTTCCACACCTCTATTTCAGCGGTACGCTGTGCTTCATCCTCTATTTCTGCATGGGTGGGTTTCTCTTCGGTTAAGTATTTAACCAGGCCCAATGTTGTTAGGTAGAACATCATCTTCAATTTCCAACGGTTGAAGTCAGTTCCCTTGAACTTCTCTGGTTTTTCCCCATTCGTGGTGTTAGGCGGAATAACCCGTAGAGTGGTTCTTGTTCTTGCCATTTCTAAAACACACAGAAATTAAAACAAATCAATTTCTTATAACTAGAGAAATAAACGTAAAAATAAAATGTCTTAAGATTGTTGTTTCTCTGGTTATTAATCGATAAGTCGATTTCTCTCTGTCTTGGCTTGATTTAGAGAGAGGTTCTAACTTATGGAAAGATAGACTATTAAGGAATAATGATTTATCAATATTCCTTCTTTCGGACTAACCGGGGTAGATGTTAATGTAGTCGAGGCGAGAATAAATTCTCTTTCCTTAAGACATTTTACACCCTCCGTAACAGTACCAAACGTTAGGGTGTATGCCTTCGGGATACAACGACTTTCCTTTCAGAGTTTTAAGATGGTACTATTATATTCTGAAAGCGGACGAACCTTTGTAAGTTGTATGAGCTCTTGGACTAAATGCGGATGATATTCTGGATGCATCGGAAATTCAAATGTCACTTAAATCTTCTTTTCTTTCTCTTTCTAAATATTCTAGTCTAACCAGAACTCTTAGAAATACTTACTAATTAGATATTCTAGACAAACCAGAATTTCTAATTTCTTATAAGAGAAGAGAAGAAGAGAGTGAATTGAATTGATGATAAATGAAGTGGGTTTGGTGGGTTTATATAGGAATTGAATAGGTATACTATTTTGGGACACATCTCTAGAGTTTTGGGGACAAAACTCTTGGTTTTTAGGGACACAACTCTTTGAGAAGAGTTGGTTATATAACTGGGAATTTCGGCAAGCTTTTAGACCGTTGGATTGGCCTTAAAAACTCGGGAGAAACAGCAGCCGTTAGATGGTCGAGATCTGTACCGAAATTTGCCCTACGCGCTAGCCACATGTCCGTCAGATGTGGGATCTCGCAAAGTCCCGCCTCTGTCCCGACGCGGGGAGAAAGCGGACCGTTACATCCGCACGGATCAACGTTTCCGCGTTATGCCCGAAGCGGTCCCGCTTCTCATGAAGCGCGGCCGTTAGATCTTCGCGGATTCCCGCGGACAGAACGCCAGCCGTCCAGATGCGGACGTGCGTGCGTTGCTTGAATGGTCCCTATTTTAACTTGTCCTCTTTGACGATTTAGTACCTATTTCAACCGATCTTCGTTCAAACTTTAACCTTGAATTTCTCATTCATCCGGAATCGGATTTGAGTGATTCTTGGCTCTAAATTGAAGAGCTCGACGAGACAAACGCAATGGCGCGTTCCGTTTCTGAGTTTAACGAGTCGGGTCGAGCCAAAATCGGCTCCGATTCCAACATGCTCTGCCTATATTCTTATCCTATAATAAGCATAAGATACATGTGACTTAGTCTTCGTAATTCTTCTGTCGCGATAAACTACGTTTTAGTTTCATTTTTTTTCTTTCTAAGTTTAGTTCCAAACTATGTATTTTTCAGAAACATAACTGAATTAAATTTCTGAATTTTAGTGCAACATGGATCACTATTGAGGTAAAATCAGTACTTATTTGATTATTTCAAACAACCTTATATATATATATATATATATATATATATATATATATATATATATGATTAGAAGAAAATATCTAAATGTTTTTTAGCACTTACTTTTGACATGATTTTGTTGTAGAATAAAGTTGCTACAAGTATACCATTTTGTAAAGATTGACCGCTTTCCTACTTATACAAATGGGGAGCATCTTGTACGTAAAACCCTCCATTACTCAAATTTACTCCCTTCGATTTGTTTTTCTATTTCTCTATGCATTGTAGGTGGAATTTTTGTGCTTAACTTTTATGGTTAAATCTTCATGTGTGGTTGGGGTTGTTCAAAGTGTTTCAACTACTATGAGTATCAAAAGTAAGAGTGGCGATGAAATTATTCCTAAACATGATATAAGACATTGGTATCACCTTTTTTCAAAAAATGTGAAATCTAGGAAGTTACGAACTGTAAGCTTGTTCGAAGGAATAATACTATGGTGTTATCTTGCACCAAAACTGGGGAGCATATGCTTAATATGGTTGATAATCTCCCATTGTAGCATCAAATTTTGTTCAATTGGAGATTTCCAAGGTAACCTCAATTCATTGTAGAAGTTATTTACTTCATTTGCTGGACAGAAATGGTTTGAATTACTTCAATTTTGCTACAAATATTGCAGGTGTTTATCTGTTAAATATAAACAAAGCGGAATCAAATGAGCTTAAATCTTAGCAAGACTCAGCCCACGTTTTTCGTTGCAAAATAATAATTGTTATGTTTACTCACTTTCTGTGTAACATGTACAAATATGAAGGTAAACGACCCTCAAGTATGATATCCTTCTATAGTGATTTTGTCAGGTCTTATAGTATTTCTCATAACCCATCATTGGGCAAGGAATGAAGGTGCGAAAATCAAGCATAGATTACATTAGAAAGGAACTTCGCAAATTTTTGCATTTTTTTTTACCTTCTTTGGTTGTCATACAAGAGAACTTTCATGTATTTTTTTTTTGATGAAAAACTTTCATGTACTTATGTTGAGATCAACCCTTTATTTTACTATCTTCTTTGTAGTTCTAACATTTAAGCTTTCTAATTTTGTACTCCACATACTATGAATGTTTGAAGAATGTTGTGTTTAGAAAATGTTGCAAAAGTATTGAACTCAAAGAAGTTCAACATTTTTGTTACACATTATGTAGTTTTTGAAACCAAATATTATAGATGTAACCAATTCTAATTTTGGGATAAATTTGTACCAAGTAAAAGTTATTTATTTTTTATAACGAGAGGTCCACTACTATATAGTGCAATCCGGAAAGGGGAATGTCTGTGCCGAGGGCACGGGTTATTTCTAGTTTCTTAATAAAAGATACTTTCTAGAGACCCTTTATTTTTGCAATAACCCTTTCTATTAATTTGGACATATCAAAGGTTCAAATCAAATCTCTTATACAAAACGATGGATACCAATTTTAGACTAAATCTCCACCACCCAATTCTTGCATACCATATCACACATTAATATCAAATTTTATTAATGCTTATTTTCAGTTTTGTTCTCTACACTTCCTCTCTCTATTAACATCCTTAACTTTTTACTTTCTTCCTAACTGATGCAAACCAATTCGTCAACGAAAGTTCCCTCTTACGATCTCATTAGTCATGAAATTGTCTCTCAAATCAATCTCTCCACAAACCTTCGTTTAACAGTGAAGAAATTAATAAGATTTGTTTGATTACTTTTCTCTCATCCTCTAAATATTGTTGTTTTTGGATTTGTGGCTCTTTGGCTTTCCCGAATTGCTTCAGGTACTCCTTTCTATCTTGATCCAGCATCAACCTTATAGTTTATAGATTGATTGATTTGATTTGCTTGGTTAGTTGATGGTATTAGTTTTTTTTTCAGTTTTTGTTAATCACTCTGATTTTATTAATATTTTGTCTATAATAAGACTCTTTTTTATATGTTTATCTTATTGAGGTTAAGTCTATAATTACCTTAGTATAATGGATGAGCCGAGCTTATCTTTCTTCTTCTTTTTCTAGACCTTGGCTCTCTCGCTTACTTTCGATTAAAATGATTGGGTTCCTTGTGTTCAATTTTGAATCACATTTGATCTAGCATTGGCTTCCTCTAATGTTCATGTTGAGGGTTTTTTGTTTTTTACACTTCTAGTAAGAGTTGAAGTATCTTCAGGAGGGATTATAAGGTACATTCTACTTTATAATTATCAGACTGATACTCAACCTAAAAATTATTTTTCTTAAACCTGTAGTTTAGGGTTTTCGTTTTGTATTTGATATAGAGTTCCGAAGAACAACAAGCTACAATTTAAGAAAAAAGTAATCAACCAGGAAAAGTGCTCCAAAAGTTTTAAGCGATCGATTAAGCGTTTTTCGTTTTGGTGTAATACTTGAACACGGTTCATTTTGTCGGGTCAGTTTTACTTCATTTTAAAAATTTGTATTTTAGAATAGTTTTTCGCATATTTTTTTAATGACTATTAATTTCTTTTTCTACTTCATGAAATACTATATATGACCTTTGCCTCCGACACATACACTTCCGTCGAGCACTTTACGTGTGCGTGCACGAATATGTTGTGGTGATAAAGTTAAAAAAATGCAGAGTGGACGGAAGAAATAGAAGATCACGACGCTAAAATCATGCTAGAGAAATCAGTGAGATAAAGGAGAGAGAGGAAGAGAAAAAAGGTGTCTTAATAAAACCCTTCGAACTTAGCTTCTAATTTAAATACACCACTACTCTTTTGTTTCCTTTTTTTAATTAAAAGCTAATATCTGAACCGCTTGACACTTTCTAATGGCCGCGACTTTCGGAAGTAAAGAAAAATCTTGGAGGATCAAATCTTCTTTAAAATCCAAGTTTATTTGCAAAATCTCTAGAGCATATTTTCTTGTGGGGAATAGTTACTTCTAAACCCTTGGAATGAGTAAGGAGTACGAGAAAGCTCATGATTATCTTTACATTGGCATTTTGGAGTATTCATTATGTCTTGGAAAAAAGATACTAATAATTTTAGAGGTAAGTAACTAAAATCACATAAAAGCTTAGGGTGAATAAATAGTAGTATCATTTACGTAGTATTGTGACGAAATCAAGTAAACCAAGATAATCAACACATATTCAAGACACTTTCAACACATAGTTTATTTGAAGTATCACCTATGTGGGTTCAACTAAATTTTCAGGTTTGTATATGCCTTTGGATGTGATGACCTTTTTGAAAGTAATCGTGTTCATTTGTCATTGTAAAAGAAAACTGCAACTAGTGATTCCGAGTAAAAGATTTAATCAAGGTAAGTCGTCATCAAACTCTTACTTTGTAAATGTATAGGATCTTAGAAATACCACTAGTGGATATGAATTAGTTTTTGTGTTTGATTTTTTGTAAATAGTGTTGAAGTGGTTGACCGGAGCTTGAGTTAAGTCTTTGTGACGTGAAGATACAAATGGATTCGTTGGTTTGAGTTAAATCCGTAGATAATTAATTTTGAAGGATATCAAAGTAAATTAGGTGTATAATGTTTGTATGCTTCAATTTCACTTAAGTACTGGCATTAAGATGGATTTATAAAGATAAATCTTATATTTACCCGTTCAACATTTTAGGATTTGATTACTGAATAGTGTGATTTGCACTTAATTTGATGTTTAATTATCTCAATACGACATTTTGGAAATTGAACAATTTTGTTCTTAGCGTTGTACCTCGACAAGTTATAATTTTCTGTAAATTTCTATTATATTTTTGTGATTAATATCAAATAAAATGTTATAAATTTAAGGGTCCATGGGTATATAGACCAAAATAATGTTCAAAAAAGGTATATGATCCAATCTTCCCAAAATATGGATATTTAGTCCTTTTACATTATGGATAGAAATAACACATACTTTATGAAATTATACCGTCCACGTCCCTCCCAAAAAAATCGCGGGATTTTTAATTTTCCGGATGAATCCGGAAAGTTTCTAATGTGAGCGGCCATGATTTGGGGGATTTAAAGCTGGCAATGGTAGCAAGAGAAAAATTGATTTTTCTCTCTCTTCTAAACCGTTTTGGAAATCAAATATTTTCCCAAATCATAATTTCTCTCCTCTAAATAGAGTTGGAAATCAAATTTTCTCTTTCCAATAATCTTTTTCTCTCACTTAACTTTCAAGTTTGGAAATAATATATTTTCTGGGATCAATTTAGCGTGTTTTAGGGGTTAATATACAAAGGCCGCGGCTTTGGGGAATAAAGAAAATTCTCCGGGGAATAAAGACTTTTCTTAAAATTAGTCAAATAAGATTGACCTTTATGTTTCTTTTTATTGGTAAGGGGCTTGTAATTTTGAGAGTTCAAAATAAAACAAATTTTAGAAGGCTCCTCCATCTCATCACCTCTCTCTACCACCTCATCTTCACGCCACCTCATCATCTTCTCCGGCGAAGGTCGTCGCCGGCCCGCGACCTTCAAACATAAATTTTTTATTTTATTTTATTTTATTTTCTCTCTTCCTCTCTCTCTCTCTCTCTAACACTCCGACGAAGGGAGACCTTCGCCGGAGGTCTGGTCTGTTCGTGGACAGACCGGATCTGTTCGTGGACAGACCTTCAAGGTTTGTTCATTGACAGACCAGACCTCCGGCGAAGGTCTCCCTTCGCCGGAGTATTAGAGAGAGAGAGGGGGAGAGAATTTTTTTTTTATTTTTTATGTTTGAAGGTCGCCGGCCGGAAAATTGGTCGGCCGGCGACCTTCGCCGGAGAAGATGTGGTGGCGTGAAGATGAAGTGGCAGAGAAAACAGATGAGATGGAGGAGAACTTTCAAAAAAAATGTATTTTGTACTCCCCATAAAAATTTATTCCCCGGAGAACTTTCAAAAAAATCTGGATTCCCTCGAGAATTTATTCCCAGGAGAATTTTCTTTATTCCCCAAAGTCGCGGCCTATACAAAACGTATATATATCACTTTCTCTCACTTAACTTTCAGATTTGGAAATAGTATATTTTTCTGGGAACATTACAGCAGAATTTGTTTCGTTTTTACTCATACATAAATACACATCGAATACAAATTATGAAACAAATACGTAAATTATGTGGTAATTATGACGAGGAAACCATCATTTGTCATGTACACAATGTAATTTATCAAATGTATGTGGGTCATGTTCAATAAATTACACATAATTTCTTTTACGTTACAAAAAAAACGTACAAAATCTTCTCTAGTTCAAATATGGTGCCCACCCATGTACTCACCATTTGTTGTCTTGAGCAGGACAAACAACGGTTACACTATATTGTCGAAGAGCATATCCAAATGCTTTTGCACCACCAAGAAACAACTGACCAACTTTAGTAAATATTTTATCCCAGCCATCAGATTCTAGTTTCGTTGACTTACTTTGATTTGATGATTCAGTTTAAAATTCCATCTGTTATATCAAATCTACACACATAAATACACATACATTAAACGAAAAATCATATATTGTATTATAAACTACATGTACAGTTCGTAAATTATGTATAATGTTTGTCAATTTTGGCAATATTCGAAGGTTTTGAGTAATTTGGTAAGCTTAACAAGGCTACTGTGTTTGGATGAAAAGTACGCGTAATGGTAAATAAATAATACATAATTTATGTGCACTTATACGATGTTTTAGAATTTATTATAAATTATATATAATGTATAAGAAATTACGCGTATTTTACATTCTCTTATAAAAATATAGTACGGAAGATGTTTGCGTAATGTACTAGAAAGTATGAAAATTTACAGTAAATTACCTATATCGTATATTTTGTTATGATAAACGTATCGGAATAACACTTGGTTCATAAAATTGTATGAAACCAAAGATCTGAGGTGAAGAAATATCAAAAAATCAAAAAGCTTAAACCTAAATCTAATGAAAAATGTGATAATCGGATGAAAACAAAACCTAATCGATTTGAATGAATCAGTAAAGAAGGATTAAACATCAAGATCATAAACAGTTATGAATATCTTAGAGACAGAAAATAAACCTCACAAATACGAAGTTAATGAATTAGTAAACAAACATTTGAAAACAAAATCAAAATCTGATATGTTTAATGTTAGAGAGATAGAGAGAATATGATTCTTTAACCTGAGAAGCAATATTAGATCTTATCAATGGTTCGAAGAAAGAGTTTCACAGTTTAAAACCTGATAAACAATGGAGGTTTTTACTGCTGCTGTAATGAAGATGAAACAATGGAGGTTTGTACTGTTGCTGGTGAGATTAATGGAGGTTTATTGGAGCTTTCGTTTTTAGAGAGAGAGAAAGTTTCCAGATTTCAGTTACGGAAGATATTAAAGATAGTGGTTACTTTGAATTTAAACGTGATTGGAGAGAGAATGTGGAGATAAAAATGGAAAAAAAATATTTTGGATTTTAGAATGTAAATCGGATTTTATATATAAAGAAGGTTAGTATAGGTATTATAAATTAATATGTATTATAGGGATTTGTGTTTTCTCTCTAGATGAGACCAAATGAACTAGATATCCATTTATATTATTTTTTGGTTTTGAAACCCTTTATAGGATTAGAGAGGACTATATCTGGTATTAGGACCCGTTTTTTTAGCTATAAGCCAAAAAATTGGTCAATATATGGACAACCAAATATCTTATGCGGAGAACTATTTGCGGGTCCAGTGCGAGTCAACTATGATTGACTTAGCTGACTTTGATTTAATAGGGGACATATATCTCCCTCTCATCATCTCTTCTTGTCGAAAGCTCTCCGTGGTGAAGTTATTGTTGGTGGTAGGTGAAGGAGATGTCTTTCGACCAAAGATGCAATACGAGCAATTTGTCGGATAGGACAATTGATGAAGAAGATCATCAAATCTGGACGATTTAGGGGTCGTAGTGTTTAGCTAGAAACCAACTACGATCGTCGAATTACTATGTAATTAGCGGCTAACCTCGACCGGATCCTACATCGGGTTACACCAAAGAATGACGATTTGATCGGATGATATGACTAGAGGGACGAGACATATAATCATGGGAGAGTCCCATAAATATGTCCCAAAGGCCTAAAAGAAGTTTAGGCAAAGATAGTGCAAAAGGCCCAAAAAAAGGGATTTGGGTCAGTTACCAAAAGACATGTTTTGGGGACCATAAAGGGGCCGACCAGATCTGCCCAAGAAGGGCTTCATATGACCGGCCATGCTAGGGTAATTAAGAAATAGAAACTAGTTTCTCTTTTTGATAAAATCCTTAATCTTATTCAAAATGGACTTTTTGGGAAATCTAATCAGGGTTGGACTCTAACTTAGGGTTCTATATAATGTTTATTAGGACTTGAATAAGGTGCGGAAAAATTCTCAAGGAGTTCTCTTCTTTACAACATCAAGTAGAGAAAGAAAGAGAGGTAATTCCTAAACTATTTATCTAGTCAAAAGAAGAAGTGTTCTTCATCAAACCACCATTGGAGTTCTAGCTAGAAACAAGGAGGGAGATCATGTTGATCATTCGGGTGTCTTGAGTAGAGGAACAACAATTAGAGTTTTTCGTCTTCACATACGATTAGAAAGGTTCGAGGGAAAATTTAACGATTAAGGTAATCACTAACTCTTAGTTCATTATTAGCTTATGCATGAGATCCAGGGGATACCAGTGTTAGACATGTTAGATTTCTGAGATTCCGTTACCAACACTAGGAGACACTATAACCCAACAGTAGGAAAAACCAGAAATGTGAGGAGGTATCTGATAAAGTTGTTGATTCAAATGTTCAAAGTTCTTCTAATGGAGATGAATGATCTTGTGTTAATGGACTACAAAGTTTGAAGATTCATGGGAATGAAAATATGATGATGATGAGAGAGAAAGTGGTAACCTATCTTAGTTGAAGCTTTGATCTATATTAACCTTATGTTCCTTGTATCAATTACTGTGTTTTAACCTTTTAGGTTTTAAAATTTGGGTTTTCAATTTTAGGGTTTTTATTAATCCTCAATGTAATGTGACATTTCTGTATATGAATAAATGGTCTTCAGAACACTCAAATCCTTTGGAAAATCGAGGTAAAGCAGAGACTCTTCTTAATGGAAGGAGAACTAACTGAGTTGAAGATGAGATTACTGTTCCTGTAATTCCCACGGCAAGATGAAAAAAAACCATTAAGCTTCTGAGAGTGAGGGAATTGGGGATGTCAGTGAAGGATATATCCGTTCGGTCTGAAGGAGATGTCCTTCCGAAGGAGTGTCCTTCGACCAAGATGGCAATGCGATCAATTTTTCAGCTAGGATAACGATGACCAAACTGTGAAGCTCTCGATCTTCACACGCGATTGGAAAGGTTCGAGGGGAAAACACGTTCAAGGTATTTATCCCTCTTGTAGTTCATTGATTAGTTCATGCTTTACCGATCCTGGTAATCTAGTGTTAACATATAGATGTTTGAGATTCCGCTTAGAACACTAGATAGTTGTATTAGATACACACAAAATTTAACAGTCAGTTCAGATAAGAGACTCGTAGATGGCGACTAAAAATTCAATTTTTTAGGTCACTTCAATCTCTGGTTTGTAAGTCTATTGTCTTTACATTTCTAGAGATTATCTTTTCGTCTCTTTCACATGTTCCTTTACATGATCACCTTTTATGATGATACTCGGGTTTGTTCTAGTTCGTACTTTCTTCAGTTACCATCTAATAAGATGGTGTACAAATAAAGTTTCTATCTCTGAACATTCTCGTCTTCTCTTCTGTTATCCATATAAGAAAAACGGTTGCCCACGTGAGGGCCGCCTTTTTTTTTATCTTTATGTTTCCGCTCTATCTCAATTTGTCACTGTTTTTTTCTCTCTCTCACTGATTCTATCTCACTCGCCTATCTCTATCTCATTCGCCTATCTCTATCTCATTCGCCTATCTCTATCTCACCATTTCCCCTCTCTCATACAATTCTGGAGCCCCCTTCGTCTGAGGCTAAGGGGACCTCGAGAAGGAGAAACCCTTTTCGTGAGTTTCGTGGTAACCAACAACAAAAAAAATTCATGGCCGACCATCCACAAAGTGTTTCGTGGTCGTTGGACCCAAAAAAAATTTTTAACGGCCCGACCTTGAAAGTTTCCTGGTCAATCAACCACGAAACCGTCGAGGAAGGTTTCGCCAGAAGCCCTCCTCGAGGACTGGTTCCGGCGAGGGGAATACTTCTGTTCGCCGAAATTGTAGGCTGGAAAGAGGGGGGAAGAGATAGACAGATAGAGATCGAAAGAGAAACATTGGGAGATTGAGAGAAAAACAAGAGATTGGTAGAGAGTAGGAGAACGACAGAAAGAGATATAATCGAAAGAGGAACATTAGGAGATTGAAGGAAAACAGTGAGAGATTGGGAGAGAGTAGAAGAACGAGAGAGAAAGACAGTGAAGAATCGAGAGAGAAAGATCGAAGGAGTCAAACCGGTCAACTCTGGTTTTGTCATTGCGTCTAATTGACATAAGACACATGAGGAAGATCCAATGGTATGGACTTCCAAGTCTAATGATTTTGAATCATACGACACATGTGAATTTTGTTCAAAAGGACTATTTGACAAAGTCACCTTTTCGAAATGAATCTATGACTAGTGAATTAATAAGTCTTCGTACATACGGATGTATGAAAAACTATTAATACACTAACTAGAGTTAGCCAGAATCCACTTGACAAAAATATAAGTCATTTGATTGGATCGAGATGGTGAATATTTAAGTCAAAAATTTGATGACCTTAAAGAAGTTGAGAAATAGTTTCTCATCTTGCTCCAACAAACACATCATATAGGTGATGAGTCTAGTGGGAGTAATCGAACATGTTAGACATGAGTAGATTAATGACGGGAATTAAATGTTGTGTATAGATCATGTCGATATTTTACATTAATACTTGTTTCAGATGTTGTGTATAGATCATGTTGTGTATGTCAAGTTAGGCATTGGAATTAAATGTTATGGAATTTTGCACTACCTCACTAACAACCATTTCTCGCTCCCCTACCCCAAGTTTTGTACTTGTTTCACCTGTCAAATTCGCGTCCTCCCCTACACTTGAATATGCTGGTTATGTTCTAGATTCCCTAATTAGAGGAGATTCCATTTTCAAGTGGTATAGTCTTCGATACCGAGATCTTCAATCGCTTGATAGAAGAAGTGACAACAACAGACAAAAATAAATGCTTTTTGGCGTTAAAAAATCTAAGTTCATCAAGAATTGATGCGATTGAATTTTTTAAACTGCACATTTCAACTCATATTTTGGAGTTGTTAACCTTTTTGACTTATTTAGGTTAATCCAATGATGAGAAAGTTATCGGTTGGATTAATTTTTTACTTTATTCAAATGGCTCTCATGTTGTACGCTAATTTCAAAATTCTCTAGATGACAGGAGCTTAACCAAACAACCGTTGAGGATAGCGAGAAGGGGTTGTTCTGTTATATTACTTGGAAGGTATTTCCTTTTTTCCTTTGAAGTAAATATTTTTTTTTTGCACTCAACTTGATTTTTCTATATAGACCAGGATAATGAAAGCCTGTAGGATTCAAAAGAGAAGAAGAAAAAGCGCACTAAAATGGATGGTCCAATTTGCATTCCAAGTAATCTTTTTTAGTTTCAACTTAAATTTGTACCTAATTAGAAATGCAAAGCGTTCTGGCGGTGTTACACGTCAGCAATTAAGGCATAATGCTCAAAACCTAAAATTGATTGATAATACTATATGTCACCAAATATTAATTGTGACTTCTGAAACACCATGGTGATTTTTTAGTCTCTCCCTTCCGTCGCAGTTTATTTGGTACCGGCGAACTTGGATCTCTTCATAAGTCTTTCTTCTTCAAATAATGTCGTAGTTTATTTGTACATGTCATGTCTTGGCTACTTCAGTTTTAGCACTGCAAAATATATGCTTCGTGGCTTTCACGATTCTCTACTTTTTCAGTCCTCTAAATTCTTTTCCATATATAGTGCATAAAATTTGCTTAGTTATGGAGCGAAATTATAACCAGTTTCAGGGAAAAAAGCCTCGTTAGTAATAGTCCTTTTAAATTGCAAAGGGCTTGTTGTTAAAAATTTTGACTTGTTTGTGTAGACTTCTTTTTGTTAATTTTTTATAGTTGTAAGATAAGGTAGATCAGATAACTTACCTTGTCAGATTTGCAGTTGCTCGTAAGTAATAAAGGGAAGATTGTTATGCGCATGTGCATTTTTCTTCATGTTCGTGATGAATAAATAACTGGCATGTGTATAAAACTACAATTACATGTTATCCAGAATATAAGTGCCGAAGTGGTTGATACCTCTATACTGAGGTGATGGCTTCAAAGGATGGATATTGTGGAAAATAATGAAATGGGAATTCTCTGTTGCCGATTTTGTGCGTATTCATCATGTCTCTCTATTTTTTTCATTTGATCTTGTATATTGAACTCAGTTTATATTTATCGTTAATCTAGGCTATCTAGTACGACATTTTTTTTAATAAAAATGTCTATGCTTGGTGATTTAATTGACAAATTTTCCTTCTGTAGTTACTTTAAGTTTTAACAATGCAATAAATACTTTCATCGTGATAAAAAATTGTATATGACAGGATAATGTAGATTTTGTCGACACTTCTATGAAAACTATTCCAGGTTCGTGGACAAAGGGAGCAAGGGGTTGGATATGAAATAAAGTCATAGTTAAGCCTAATGAAGAAGACTTAGATAAAACCTCTCTCTTTGTGAAGATTTTTCAACAATTCCCTTCCCTTTGTTTGGTGTCGTAATCAACAATGTCTCGCTAAAAAATCTCTCTCTATAAACTTTGGTGTCGGTGATGAAGACGAAGTAGTAGAAGATGAAGAAGAAGTAGTAGAAGAAGAAGACCAAACTTAGAGTTTATGTAAAAAAGAAGGAGGAGTTAAAATAAAGGGATATTTAGTGTTTGAGTCAAAGAAAAGTACCGACATTAGCATTTGGGTCAAGAGTTTGTCCGTTATAGAGTCTAGGTCACAGACTAACTGTTGACCCAGTTGACTAGAGACAATCGTTAACAACCGTTAGTTTGTGACCCAAATACTAATGTTGGTACTTTACGTTGACCCTAACACTAAATTTTTCCAAGTAAATTGTAATGTCAAAATACAAACGTATTGATCAATATATCAAAAGTATAATGTAATTAAAAAACATAAAGGTTCATTGCGCTTAATATGTCGATCTTATCGGGAACATATTTTATTCTGCACTTAATGCACGTCATCAATTCGTTGCGTCTTTCTGGTGCAAAAATTGTTGTACCACTGTCTCGACATATGAGATTCTTTTTCTTACCAACTCTCTAGATCATTTTCTCTTTGTTCTCCTGACACTCATCTTTCGTATCGTGGAACTCTCTATACTCTCCAAAATATTTTCACAAATATCACATGGACTTAATTTTCTTCCCAAATGTTTAATACAACTGTCCTCTGGGAATCTCATCGGTCTTATGACTATTTGCTTGATACACTGAAGTTTGTCCATATAAATTTTTTATTTTTCTGCTTATCCACATAAAATAGTTGTCCATATAAGAAAAACGGTTGCCCACGTATGTGCCACCTTCTTTTTTTTCTTTTTATGTTTCCCGCTCCATCTCAATTTGTCACTGTTTTTTCTCTCTCTCTCACTGATTCTATCTCACTCGCCTATCTCTATCTCATTCGCCTATCTCTATCTCACCATTTCCCCTCTCTCATACAATTCTGGAATCCCCTTCGTTTGAGGCGAAGGGGACCTCGAGGAGGAGAAACCCTCCTCGAGTGTTTCGTGGTGACCAACAACAAAAAAATTCCATGGGCGACCATTCACAAAGTGTTTCTTAGTCAATCAACCACGAAACCGTCGAGGAAGGTTTCGCTAGAAGCCCTCCTCGAGGACTGGTTCCGGCGAGTGGAATACTTCAGTTCGCCGAAATTATGGGCTTTCCTAGGGGGAGAAAGAGATAGACAGATAGAGATCGAAAGAGAAACATTGGGAGATTGAGAGAAAAACAAGAGATTGGCAGAGAGTAGGAAAACGACAGAGAGAGATATAATCGAAAGAGGAACATTAGGAGATTGAAGGAAAACAATGAGAGATTGGGAGAGAGTAGAAGAACGAGAGAGAGACAGTGAAGAGTAGAGAGAGAAAGAGAGAAGGAAAGAGAGAGAGAGATGAAGATTAAGGACAAAGTTTGACAAGTAAATTTTTCGACTAAAGAAATATATCCCATAAATGAATTCAAAAAAGAAGCAGAAAAAAAGGTCGGTGTTTCAGGAGAATAAAAAATATTCCCGGGAAAAAGGTGGAAAGCTAAAAAGACAAGTCACCAAACTCACCTTATCTATCTCCCTTCACTGTCTCTATCTTCTCACTCTCTCTCTAAGTTCTGGCAAAGGGAATGTTCTTTTACCTGGAACCATGATTAAAGATGAATAGAAAAAAGAGGGATGAAGAGAGACAGATATGGATGAAGAAAGAGAGGGCGAGAGATGACTAAAGTTGTTGTCGCGGGAAATAATGGGTCGTCGGAATTGATGGTGGCGAGAAGGAAGACGGAGGAAGAAGAAAATAATAACACAAGAAGTGGGTAGTGCATGGAGGAAACAAATAAATGTGTTTCCATTCAAAAAATTTTCCCCAGAAAATATCCTTATTTCC
This sequence comes from Eschscholzia californica, assembly GCF_041429995.1. Lineage (NCBI taxonomy): Eukaryota > Viridiplantae > Streptophyta > Magnoliopsida > Ranunculales > Papaveraceae > Eschscholzia > Eschscholzia californica. The sequence goes on along the minus strand of NW_028238309.1, from coordinate 23,556,979 downwards.
CCAAAACATCCACAAAAAAAAAATCCTATGGTGACTAGGGGTGAGCAACTGTCGTTTTTTATCAGTTTTGGTTCGAGCCGAAGCCGAACCAATAAGTGGCGGTCTGGCTAAACGGTCGAGCCGATCATTCGACCGACCGACATAGTTCCACTCGGTTTGACTCGGTTGAGTTCGGTTGATCGGTTTAACCGAACATAATTTAGATAAAATTGTTAAGTAATGTTATTCTTTTCATTGCATATACCGAAATAAAATTAAGGATCCATCGTACTTTTCCACCATTGCATACACCGAAAAAAAAAAATTTAAAAATTCATCGTACTTTTCTACAATGACAAAAAAAGAATTAGATGTGCTAATGAAACGACTACAATTTTAAGTTACTAACTAAGAATAGGTTGTGGTAGATAGGAAAACTTTCAATCAAGTTGAATAGGTTGTGGTTGATGATGCCGACAACAACGACTAAGAAAGAGGACGGACAATGATATGCAAGACTTTGATTAAGATTTTCTAAACTTTTTCTTTTTTAGTTTAACATTTTCTAACTTTACAAAATTATTATTAACTTTACAAAATTATTATTCATTTTTCCTTAGGGTTCGGTTGGTTTGTGCGGTTTTTAGAAACTCAAGTCGAGGCCAAACCAGACAGATTTGGGTTGTTCAGTTTTTCGGCCGGACCAAGTCGAACCATGATGGGCTCGACCCAAAAATTGAAAGGTGCGGTTCGACTTGGTTTGGTTGGGCCAATTCGATTTTTGCTCACCCCTAATAGTGATTATCCTTGTGTCCCATAAATCATTACATCTTTCAGTCCACCGCTTCATCAGATTCGTCTAAAATTATAGCCGTTAGAGTGCCTTTGCGTTCTAATCTCCCCCTCTCTTGATTAACAATCACTTCTAACCCTCGAAATGGAGAATGGATATCGAGCATTACTTGTTTGCCAGTGAGAAGAAGAAAAGGGATGGACTTCCTCAGTCCTTTCTTGAAGAGATTGATTAGGTTTGTAAGTTTTGCTTTCTTGAAGGGATGGCTTCGATTTTGTGGTAATCTAGGGTTTGCTGATTCGGTGGTGTCTGAAAGCTATTTGAGTTTGAGAGATCAACCTTTGGCCAGACTATAAGGATTTAATTCATGGAGAACTAGTTGGTTCTTCTGCTTAAATTTTGATGTTCTTATCTGGCTTTGCCTTCTCAATTATGTGATTTCTTGTAATCTTTGTTTCCTAGATGATATGGTTTTTGCCTAGAGAGCGACTCCATTTTTATTTTGAAAGGGGTTCCCTATCCAAACATGGGGCTTTAAATTCATTTTCTTCGCTATTAAGATATTGAGTGGTAAAAATTTCTCTCCTTATCATTAGGGATTTGTTGTGGAATCCTTGCCTAAATCATTTCGTGATTTGGGGAAAACCTCATGGGATGGACTTCCTCAGTCCTTTCTTGAAGAGATTGATTAGGTTTGTAAGTTTTGCTTTCTCGATTAGAGATTTGACGATTCATGGCTTCGATTGTGTGGTAATCTAGGGTTTGCTGATTCGCTCGAAATGGAGAATGGATATCGAGCATTCCTTGTTTGCCAGTGAGAAGAAGAAAAGGGATGGACTTCTCAGTCCTTTCTTGAAGAGATCGATTAGGTTTGTAAGTTTTGCTTTCGATTAGATTTGACGATTCATGGCTTCGATTTTGTACAAAACTTCTCAGTCCTTTCTTGAAGAGATCGATTAGGTTCTTGATCGAATGCTTTCTGCAGATTCGATGTCTATGAAATTTAGGAAGTTGAGATTGTCAATGATTCCATTTGAAATCTAATTTGACTGTGAGTATGATGTTGAGTGGGGGTTCTCCATTGATTGGTCTTTTTTAATGCCTTTAGTTATGATTTCGATGCCGATCTTATATTGCAAATTTTGGAAATTGAGTGGTGGTGCTTGAAATAGGTTAGTAATCTAGGGTTTATGAATTAATCAATCAATTCTGTTTGGTTTTTGGCTTGCATCTAAAAAGTTTTGATTTCAATTTGGTTCTCAGTTGAATTATTTCTTTGATTTTGCAGGAAAAAATATGGGTTGGATCGTAGTACTTGATCAGTTGGTTTCTTTTGCAATTCAATATCTACACGCAGTCTAGGAAAATTCAGTTGTCAAACGATTGAAGAGGGTTATTAATTCGTTGGGAATTACTTATGGATTAAAAGATGATTTTGATGTCAATCCGAATTCTCACATCATGATCATCTTAAATACTTGCTCTACTGTGGTCTGTGCCAGTAAAGGTATTGATCCTACATTAGATTACTTCGTGATATATTAGATTTAGTTGGTGTAGAAACTTAAACCAGATTTAGTTTTATGTTACTCTATTTCGAGGACATGTCTGCTTTCAATGTCCAGCACTCTTTGAACCTTGCTACTCTAGGACTATGGGTTATGCTAAAAAGTTACTTGGCATGTCCGTATGGTGTTTTCTATTTGAAGTTCCTTATGTATTTTTGTTGATTCTTTCTAAATTTGTACTAACTCCAATGTTGAATGTACAAAACTTTTTTAGCTTATTTTCGGGGGTATGCATTAAGTTCTAGCTGTTCATACTCAGTCCATCACTTGGAGCAAGGAGGAACACTTGGGAGTTCCCACTGCCAGCTATTTCTGGGTTTGGTGAATCTATTCTGGTTACCCTTCTCATTTCTTAGAGATCTTGGCACATTATTCTGACTGCATTTGTTTTTAAAAGATCCAGTATTTAGTTGGGGATATGATTTCTGTTCTAACTTGCTATTGTGTTGTTTTGTGCGGGATATCTATGTTCAACATTAAGCAAACAGTCTCTTTCTACTACTTTGAGGGCACAAAAATTTGAGGTACGTCAATTTGTTGTTGAATTTAATTTGGTGGTAGAGATATTATCATAATGGATTTTTTAACTTACTGATAGTGTTAATCTGGAATCTGTTCTGGTTCGTGAGTTGTATATAGGATTTGTGGTTTCCATCCGAATTTGGGGGTATTAGCAAAATAGCAGGTGCAGTTGTTTACATTAGTATTGATTTCCTATACAAAACAGGTTTGAAGTAATTGTCGTTCTCTAAGTTTGTCAAAGAAATGACTTAATTAACGGAGCTTTCTCTTATCATTATAAGTGTTTATTGTTCTCTGTTAACAATGGAATACACAACCTTAAGAATTTCAAATTTTCTCCAGGGATTGCGGTTTGAGTGCAGTTGCAATTTCTTAGGTACTGTTATGTTCCAATGCTGATTTATTTCAGGAAGGGTGTTTCTCTTTTGTGCAAAATTGAAACTACCTCTTTCAATTTTTTTCCCTTTTTCCGTCGAGGCTATCTTTTGTTTTGAAGATAGGTGATCGGTTTGCTTTGCGTTTCCTAGGGATATTTGTTGTGGGATGGCTAGTCCTATTCTGCCCATGTTCATTTCAGGAAGGCGATGTACTTCAAATCCGCAATCCTTAATTAAGTAGCTAGTCTGTTCTGAGGGTTCACATTGGTCCTTGGTATTTGATTGTTATTTATAATTTAGAAATCACTCCGTGTCTCTAATAAAGCTTTCTGTTCATAAATTGTTTCCCGAAAGTGTTTTTCTTAGGCTATGTCTCTTCCACCTTTAAGATGGAGTTCTCTATAGTAGCTTGTTTCCTGAATTTTTTTTTGCTTAGGCTATGTCTTCCACCTTTAAAATGTGCCATTAACTGTGTTTCGGGTATGCATGACTGCTGTCCACATTCAGACATTCACTGACGGTTGATATTCTTGGATGGGGGTTTCAAGGAGGACCTCTATTTAAGGTTTTTCATGACAGTTTAGTTTCCTCTTTGTGCAATCTTTTTCCTAGTCGTAATATGTAATTCCTTAACCTCTCTTTTAGGGATATGTACTTCTTGAAAAGGTTGTAGAACTTATCTTACTGGATTGTGGGAGAGCTTTTGTTTCTTCGAGAGGCGGTTTTCTTTTGTAAACTTGCAGTTACGTTTTTACAGGGGTCTTCTGTGTAATTACACATTTTGTTTACATTATTATGTTCACAAATTGTTATTGGGGATGTGTGCTTTGCAGATTCAGTCACTCTTTCTGGTTGTTGAACGACTGGGAATTATAATGAAATCTTACTCGGTCTCTTTGAAGGGAGTTTCTATCTCAAGTTGCTGGTTAGGAAGTTTACCGATGTATCTTTTATTTGATAGTAAAATTCTTTTTCATCGCTTTGTGTAGATTATGAGTTATAGGGTTTGGTAGGTTTCTTATAAAATTCTTTTTCATCGTTTCTATCTCAAGTTGCTGGATACTACAACTAGATCACCTGGATGTTATGAGGATAAAATTCTATCTTTTCTTTTTTCACATTTCAAGTTCCATGTCTAGACTCTAGATGAAGTAAATGTGTAAAAATATTGATGGTCTTATCTTGATGTAGGATATGCGGAACTTCCCAATTCGACGGGAGAAGATTTAACTTTCCGGTGCTGGGTGGATGGGTTTGAACTGATATCATTTCCTTGGCTTGGTCTACATTTTTTCAGCAATTTACGTGGATTGCTGGGTTCAAGGTTCCAAGTTCTCGTTCCCGTCATTTTGTCTTTTAAAGGTGTGTTAGAAGTTTTGTTTTCTCAGAAACTCCATCATGTTGATAGGATATGTGGAATTTAGTAGAACGGACAAAAAACAGTTTTCTGGTGCTGGGTCGATTGGTCAGAAGACTCCGAACTGGACTCATTTCCTTCATCATGTGTAAGTTAAGTATTTGCACTCCTATTGCAGATCCATGAGTAGTAAATCCATGGTTCCTAAGTTCTTTAACGTTCGTTTCCTTCATTTATTTTGCTTTTATTGTTTGGGGAAGGTAGGTCAAAACTAAAACCTTTATCCCTCACAAACAAAATGAATCTTGCATTATAAATTCTTGGCCCCCTCTCTCTGTCTCCCCTTAACTGATCTATCTACGGTTGTGTTCTTCCTGATTTCTTGGTATCTGTTGCAGGTTTCTTTCAAGTTATTGAAGCTTTAGCTGGTTCCTCGCTGTTTGTGTTTATATTAATATTGGTTTGTCAGGTTGATTTCATTTTGTGTTTCTTGGTTTATGTTTTTAAGCATCTATCAGTTTCCTTTCAATTTGGTTATTTAGGTCTGACGTTTCGTAAAACGAGGGTTCAAATTATGTTCTTGATCGAATTCTTTCTGCAGATTTGATATCTATGCCATTTTGGAAATTGATATTGTCAATGATTCCACTTGAAATCTAATTCAACTGTAAGTATGATATTAGAAGGGGGTCCTTCATTGGTTGTTCTTTATAATGCCTTCAGATAAGATTTTTTATTCTGTCCATGTTCATTTCATGAAGCCAATTTACTTCAAATTCGGAATCCTCAATTAAGTAGCTGCTATGTTTTGAGTGTTCACCCTGATCCTTGGTTTCTGAGTGGTATTTACAATTTAAAAATCTATATGTTTCTTCGATAAAGCTTTCTGTTTATAAGGTGTTTCCCGAAACTGTTTTGCTTAGGCTTTGTCTCTTCCACCTTTAAGATGGAGTTTCCTATAGTAGCTTGTTCCATGAAAAATGTTTTGCTTAGGCTACGTCTCTTCCACCTTTAATATGTAAGTGCCTTTAGGCTTTAACTGTGTTCTGGGTATGGGTGGCCGCTATCCACATTCAGACATTCACCGACGGGGTTTGAAGCAGGATCTTTATTTAAGTGTTTTCATGAGAGTTTAGTTTTCTCTTTGTGCAATCTTTTTTCCTATCTATATCCGATATATAGTTTCATTCAACTATTTGTAGGACAATGTGGACAGTCTGCTATCTATATCCGATATATGTTGAGTGGACAAAACTACTTTCCTGAATCGTAGTGGAGAGAATCACAATTTGCTGACTTTTGACACAAAAAAACACCGGAGTTTTATGTTTCATCTTGTGTAAATTGAGTATTTGCAGTCCTATTGCAGATCCATGAGTAGTAAATCCATGGTTCCTAAGTTTTTCACCTTTTGTTTCCTTCATTTTTGACTTTTAAAGATATGTTAGAAGATTTGCTTGCTATTGTAGGAGCTTCGTCATGCTGGTGCAAGCTGCTTGATAGATTTTTCTTTTCAACTTCGGTTTGTATTACTAACTTAAATTTGCTTTCGAAATCGTACTTGATCTTATTTTCGCTGTGTCAGTATGTTGCTCCTTGCTAAAAATATAATCTAGTGCTAATGTTTGCAACATAAGCGCTAACACTTCGAGTTTTTTGCTTGTCGGTCTTATAGTCTTATTGGTAGCCAGCTGTGACCGCCTCACTTATCTTACCTCCAAACTCATTTCTGCTTCTGTAGTTGTTTCACTTGTGGTCAATATGTGTGTGTGAAGTTATGAGTTGTGTCATGTCCTGAGATGCGACATATTATATTGGATATTGTTTGGTGCGATGTATTAATAGTTGTTGCAATTGTGGTCAACGTGTCTATGTGAAGTTATATGAGTTGTGTCAAGTCCTGAGGTGGTGTGACAATCACAACTGATCAATGTTTTTAACTCTGCTGAAGCCAAGTTCTATATTTGAAGTTGGCGGCCCCTATCCCAGAAAAAGGCTTCACGTAAGAAATTCTAAGTCGCACGATTTTGATAACACTGTCCAAAAGTTTTTATCTTGATTTGCTTCTCAGTTCTTCTCTGATCAGGCATTGCATAGTAGGTTTGGATTTTTCTCTTGATTGATTGATTTGCCTCTCGAAATTTTATATGGAAGCAATCATGAAAAAAATTGGTAATTACTTTTCATAGATTTAAAGATGATACTGCCGGCAATCTTATCAGGCCCGTGTGCAGGATAAGATCCGCATATGGATCATCTTAAATACTTGCTCTACTGAACCCTGCTTATTGATTTCTTATGCGATTGTATTTCAGGGAATGAGTAAAGTTTCGAGATTTCCTTAATAAACCATGCTTGAATGTTTGAAAAAACGGTTGAGGTGTATGCCTGGAGGCCCGCCTCGAAGCATACGTATTTTAAGCCATTATCGATGTTTGTGTTTTTCGAATCCAATAACCTCTTTAGAAGTTTTGGTTTCCCTTTTCACTGTTATTTTTTAGTTGTTTGGCAATACTTCAGATCTTTATACTATGGTAGTAAAGTAGAAAAACTTGTTATCCTATGTTTTTACATAATTGATGTCATCTTTATTAGCCATTTTTTTACGTGCTTTATGCATGATTCTCTGCCTTGGTTTTTTTTTTTTTTTTTTTTTTTTTTTTTTTTTATTTTATTATTTTTTTTTTTATAGAAGCTTAGGTATTCTTGTTGAATTTTTTTAAATATATTTTGAACTGTTACAGTTGCTATGGGGTAGTTGTATCAAAGAAGTAAGATCACTCTGTTGGTGTATCAAATCTTTCGGTATAGAAACTATACATGATTTAGTTTTTACTTCTTGTTAATTTGGAATTGCTTCTAACTTGTGGGTTGTATATAGAAGCTGCACTTTCTCTCTTTGAATTTGGGGGTATTAGCTTGTGTAGTTATTTACCACAGTATTAACAGCCTAAAGATTACTGTCCATCTACCTGTTGTTTTGTTGATGATATATCTGAAGCATGTGTTACAATTTGAGAATGGTTTTGACTTGATTGTTGTTCTCTGAATTTGGTGTGAACAGTTCAAGCTATTCAAGCTTTTGCTGATTGATTGGTGGTGCCTAAAAGCGGTTTGCTTTTTTTTAGTAATCTATGGTTTCTCAATCAATCTAATCTGTTCAGTTTGTTTTTTCGGCTTGCATCTCAAGCATCTAAAAAGTTTGATTTTGATCTGGTTCTAAGTTGAATTTTTTCTTTGGTTAGGAAGAAAAGAATATATGGGTTGGATATTAGTACTTGATCAGTTGGTGGCTTATTCAGATTCGACTACACATCGCCCTTGAGTTATTGAAGGGGGTTACTAATTCATTGGTAATTACTTCTAATGGATTTAAAGATGATTCTGATGCAATACCGCATCATGATCATCTTAAATACTTCTGTTTTGGCATAACATCTTGGTCATTATAACGTTAATCGTTTCGATTTGCTATCCTAAAAACGTTTTGTATAACATGATTAGTTGGTCGTTGTAGTGGGAAGGTTGCATTTGGTTCAGTGTCCTTTCACGATTTACCAATATTTCTCCTTTCTAGCAGTCATCAATTACTGATGCGACATTTCAGCTAAGAGTTAATACTCATTGATAACTAATTTGGAGTTAGAGATTATTCTGATGTCGATCTCACATCAGGATCATCCTAAATACTTGCTTCACTGCGGGTTTAGCTAGTAAAGGTATTGATCCTATATTAGATGACTCTGTGATATGTTAGATTAGTTGGTATAGAAACTTAAACCTGATCTAGTTTTCTGTTAAGCTTATTTGGATTCACCTTCAATTTTTCTTCTTTCTAGCAGTCATCAATTATTGATGAGATATTTCTGCTAGGAGTTAATATTTTCAAAGTTGTTTCAAATTGACTGTTGTTCTCTTCAGTTGGTGGTGCTTCTTGTCGACAGAATTTCAGTCTGTGTAGATTTCATGGGGTAGTTGTTGCAATCCAGTATGTTAAACCTTTACGTGAGAGGAGTCTATATCTAATGCATTGCAGTATTTTTAGTTCTTTGTTAGTAATGGAATACGCATAGTATAAAGTCTCACTATGTTCTTTAGGATAGTAGGTGTGCTTTCGTTTCAGTTCTTTTTCTTTTCTTCTCTCGAGTGTGACCTTTTAAAATGAAAAGTGGATGGTGGCTTTAAACTTTCGGCTTTTTAGTCGTCCAAGTACTAATTATGCTTTATTTTGCTTGATTGTTTAGTAAGAGGGGTGGAGTCAATGGAGTTCTATAGGCTGTATTCGTATGGGTCTTTCTTTACTTGCTTTTCTTTTTTTGATCGTGTACTAATTATGTTTTGCAGTATTCTTTATTTAATCATTGAATAACATGATCACAGACACTTGGTGATTGGAAAATGATTCTGGAAGTTTAAATAGTCGTCTGACCTCTTCATGCCGGAAGTGAAACAGTGGATACCACATACTTGGTTTCTATTTTCTTCCACTCAAGCTGGTTTCCTTTTCCTCATTTCTGCAGGTATGGGAATCATCTTGGCTGTTGTCTGTTTCCTGGGTGATAGGATCTACCTTGGGAAGCGATTACGTTTTCATTGTTGTAGAGTTTTTTATGCGAACTTGGGTACTTCAGGTTTATATCTTAAGTTCATTGTTTCTTTATTCAAATATTTAATATACCAATTCTCTCCCAATATTGCAGGGATTTGTTATGGAAGTGTTACCTACCGATACTTGGTTATTTCTTGATTTACGAAAAAGTAACATTCTTATTCCCCGTACAAACTTATAGTTTGATTAGATTTTTTTTCTCTTTCTGCTCAATTAGATTGTCTCTCTCAGTTTTGGAGAGGTCAACCTTTGGCTAGACTATTTTCTTGGATCCCAGATGATAAGGATTTAATTCATGGAGAACTAGTTGGTTCTTCTCTTGAAGGGAGTTATTGCATGGGAGTAACATTTCCTTGGATCCGAGCGGTATTTATAATTTAAAAACTACTCTGCTTTCTTCAAAAAAGCTTTCTGCTTATTACTTGATTCCCGGAAGTTTGTTAACATTTTTACTCTTAATCCTTAAATATACAGGCTCAACTTTCGATGGGGGAGGGAGCATTTTGATGTTCTTATCTGGCTTTGCCTTCTCAATTACGTGATTCCTCGTAATCTTCATTTCCTAGATGATATGGTTTTTGCTTAAAGAGCGATTCCATTTTTATTTTGAAAGGGGTTCTCTACCCAAACACGGGGCTTTAAATTCATTTTCTTCGGTATTAAGGTATTGAGTGGTAAAAATTTCTCTCCTTATCATTAGGGATTTGTTATGGAATCCTTACCTCAATCATTTCGTGATTTGGGAAAAAGATCAAAATTTGGCAGTATTATTTCCTATCCGAACCCTCCGGATTTAAATACTTGCAGAAGAGGTTTGGTTTGTCTGTTGTGAAGGGAGGGTGTTTTCTATACTAGCTTGTTCACTGAGAGAGATTGTTTGCTTATGTTATGTCTCTTCTACCTTTAAGATTTGATTGCATGTAACTGTGTTCAGGTATGGGTGGCCGCCATTTCAGACATCCTCCGACGGTTGGTAACCTTGAACGGGGCTTAAAGGGGGATCTCTAGTTAAGTTGCTTTCATGGAAGTTTATTTTAGTCTTTCTGCAATCTTTTTCCTGTACGTAATACGAAATTCCTTAACCTTACTTTTAAGAATATGTGGTAAGGACCTGGAAGGGTTAGCTTGTCACACGTTTTGTCACGGAAAAAATAACTTGCTTTGCGTTTCTTGCAGTGGTGGAAGAACTTATCTTGCTGGATTATCTTTGTTTACTGGATGATTAGGTTTCCATGGTTCTTGGGTTTCTTCGAAGGGTTTCTTTCTTATATAAACTTGCAGTTACATTTCGTACAGAGGTCATTTCTTCAAGCTATTTGTTCACATTTACTTTAAATTATGTTCACAATGTGACCGGTGATATCCACTGTGCAGATTCTGTCATTCTTCCGGTTGTTGGAGGACAAGGGATTCTGACTTGAGTCTCTCCCAAAGGAGTTTTTATTTCAAGTTGCTAGTGAGGAAGTTTATTGATAGATTTTTATTATAGTACAAATATTTTTTTTCCCGCCTGATGTTTAGGGGTATGAGCTACAGGTTGGTAGATATCAATACTGAGTTCAATATCTGACGTGGGGAGGGGAAAATATGGAGTTACGAGTCTTGCTTGCCACCTATTTCTGTGTTAGTATTTGTTTTTTGACTTGCTCAACCTTGTGGGGTTTCTTTTAAATTTCTTAGTGTGCTGGATCCTTATTTTTCTTTGGTTGTTTTTTTTCCGAAGGATTCTTTATTGCTTGATGATTTGGTTTGGTTTCTTGGGTACGTTATTTGAGATGTCTGCGATCCATATTTGGCTCATGTCAATCGTGAGTGAACCAACTTTCTTACGCGGTAGTGTTTGGTCACGTTATCCTAAGTTTCCTTAGTGGTTCCTCATCGGCAATTCTTCATTTTCCCTTCTTCAGTTTTGAGTTTTATGCTAATCACAGTTTTGCACTTTTTTCTAGGTTTTCTGTTTGCTCATTTTCTCCAAATAGGTAATTTGTTATAATGTACATGATGATTTTTGTTATTCTCTCTATTTTGGTTGTGTTCCTTCGTTTCTAAAAGATGTTGGATTGGTTTTACAAAATGGAAAATCTTTCTTGTCGGGGTTGCTGGAACTTGCTTGATGTTGCTATTATATTCCCTGGTTGTCATCAGGATATAGTTTTTGTTATCTTTTTCCGTTTTAAAATGTCGTGTCTAGGTTATCTACATCTGTAAAATCGTTGATGGTCTTATCTTGATGTAGGATAGGTTAGAAGATTTCAAACTGAACTAATTTCCTTTATAATGGGTAAGTCAAGTATTTTCAGTCCTATTCCAGATCCATGAGTAAAATCCGTAGTGCCAAAGTTCTTTACCTTTTCCTTTATTTTCTGACTTTTAAAGGTAATTTAGAAGACATGCTATCTTAGGAGCACTATCATGTTGATGCAAACTTTTCCGTAGGTTTTTCATTTTCAACTTCGGTTGGTATACTTACTTGGGAGGTTAGCTTTTGCAAATCTACTTCATCTTACTTTAGCTGTGTCTTATGTTGCTCCTTGCCTGAGACATAATCTAGTGTTATTTGTATGTAACATGAGCTCTAACGCTTGAGTAGTTGTTGGCTTGTTGCTCGTATAGTCTTATTATTAGCTAGGAATGACCATCTCACCTTCTAATCTTGTCTCCAAATTCTTTTCTTCTTCGATTGTGAATCAATTCAGTTATTGCCTGCTACTAATTTATATTGGATATTAAGATTTTATGTGACATATTAATGGTTGTTTCAATTCTACTTCATCTGATTTTAGATGTGCCAATTGGTTGTTCCTTGCGCAACATATAATAGTGAGTTAGTAATATCTGGAGGGTCGTTTAGAATCCACCTTTTTTAAATTTCAGGGGCCAACTTCCAGATAGTGTTCGCCAACTGAAAGTTGCTGAAATGTAATGTTATCAAATACGCCCTATTGGGAGGGTTTTTTTGGTCTTTTACCCCACTTCTTTGATTTTTTATCTTTTTTGTGAAACTCTGAATGTATTGTAATATTTTTTACTCTTTCATTTTTATCCTGTTAAACGAAGTTTAGTTGAGAGGGTCCTAATTTATTGGTAGTATTTTTAAAGGCTTTAGGGATAATGCTGCCGATCTTATTATGTATGTGTGAATGACTTGATGCACATCAGAATGGTTTTGTTGATGCTTTAGACCACCAAAGTTTTTATTAATCTGATTACTCTTTGGGGAGTCCACATATTCATAATCTCGCAGTTCAACCCTGTTTTTATTAGAGCCTTGAGGGAAACATGAACATCAATCTGTCGCAAATGTGAATTTGACGCTATAGAAACTATACATAATAAAAATTTTAACTTCTTGGTTTGTAACAAGATACTTGAACCAAAAGTTTAATCTTAGAACTGTTTTGAATTGATTGTTGTTCTCTGAAGTTGATGCGAGGACTAAAGTTCTGAATTTGGTATGAACAGTTCCATGTTGTTTGGTGATTGGTGGTGTGCCTGAAACATATTTGCGTTTGAAACAATGTTGATTTCGTGATCTAACTGGTTTGTTTGGTATTTGTTTGCATCTCGAGCATCTAGGAGTTTTGGTTCTGATTTGGCTCTTAATTTTGTTCTTTGATTTGGGACTCAGGGTTGGATTTGCATCTTCATCGGTTTATTGATCCCAGTTGTTGTGTAGGGAAAACACACTTCGAAATTCTTCCCATTGAGCAGCTCCTATTTGTGTTCTCCAATAAAGTTTTCGGGAAAAAGGTAAGATCACTTTGTGATGCATCAGATATGATGCTAGTGGATCTCTGGACATGATTATGATTTTCTGTTACTATTAATGTGGAATCTATTCTCTCATTGCGGCTTTCATCAAAAGCTTAGTATCCTAATTGATTTTTTTAGGTTTATTCGTTAAAGTTGTTATTGTTGCGTAATTGTAGGACATCATCTTGGTCAAGGTTAACCTTTCGAATTTATCAAAATTGGTGATGAGAAAAACTTTTCTTCTTTCTAGCAGTAATTTTTTTATTGATGAGATTTCAACCGAGAGTAGAAAATTTTGACAATAGTTTTGTATAGATTGTTGTTATCTCGACTTGGTAACAAGCTTCTTCTTGATGGGATTTCTGCTTGTTCAAATGTTCTCATCAGTTAGTTCTTGACCAAAAAAAGTAAATCTTTAGGTGAAGGGAGTTTATATTAAACTGCACTATTGATTTTATTTAGTTTTGGGTTACTAATGGTTGATGCGCAATTGAAATGTTTTTATGATGTTGTAGAGAAGTCACTGTCTTTGTAAGGGAAATTGGGGTTTCTTGGTTGATCCGCAATTGATATGTTTTTATGATGTTGTAAAGAAGTCACTGTCTTTGTAAGGGAAATTGAAGTTTCTTGGTTGATACGCAATTGAAATGTTTTTATGATGTTGTAAAGAAGTAACTGTCTTTGTAAGGGAAAATGGGGTTTCTTGTTTTGACTGAAGGAGTTGTCTAGGTTAGCGTTGGTCTTTTCAGCGTTCTCTCTCAAGGGAGTTCCCATATTATGCACAGATTCCATAAAATTCTTCTCTAGTGCCATTCTATGTTGTTAACATTTAACACTTCACAATAATATTCGACGTCCAAAAACTGGCTCTCCTTGTTATCTGCATGCCTCTCGGGAAAGTTGTAGTATTACCTTTTTTTGGTTTATTGCATGGCATGATTTAAGAATCTTCCTATACCTTTTCATTTCCTTAGTCATCTGGTCCTCATATGTGTTATTTAGTAGTTTTCAGGACCACTGGTGTCTTCTGGAAACGTCTTCTTAGAAACGATTTCTGCTTGGAGGTGCACTCCAGACCTCTAATAGTCTTCTTTTCTATTAGTTATGACTTCATCTGGTAAAGGCGTTTTCTATCTTTTAACTTGCTACCTCCATTAATTTCCTTATTAGAGGAATAACAATTAAAGTAAGCATTAATTTGATTTTTGTAGGGATCTTTGAATTGGACTTACTTTAAGGAGATGTGATTTGGTTCTAACTTGTGGGGGTTTTCCTATTTTACATAGAATCCTTCTCATAAAAAAAAACATAGAATCCACAATTCGTCCCTATTGTCTTATTACTTTACATGAAAATATAGTATCCATAGATCATCTGTCTTAGTTTTTCTCATACCTGTCAGACAAAAACAGAACTATTAAATTTCATTTCTGGTTCCAAGTGTGCCATATTTTATGATTCGTGTTGTATCCACCTTAACTTGTGCGCTTCTTTTGCAATTCCTTCACTCTGTTGTAGGGATAGAAGTTATATTACGCGGGGTAGTTGTCTTGAAGTACTCTTCTTCAGTTCATTGAATATACATAGTATAGCATGATGTACCCTTCGTGTTAGGATGTGGACTGTGGAAGTGTTTTTTTAATTTCTTAGTGTTTTGGGACCTTATTTTTTGGCTTTGCTTTTTGTTTTTCCCAGGGACTCTTGTGGTTGAAGAATTATCGGCTTCAGAGACTATTTAAGATGTCTGTGATCTGATTTGGCTCATGTACATCGAGAGTGAACCACTTCTCTCAACTCGCAGTGTTTGGTTGGTGGCTTTATTATAAGTTCCCCTAACTGGTTCCTCGTTGGGCATTTTTGATTTTCCCTTCTTCAGTATTGACTATTGAAAATTTTATGCTAATAGTAGGTTTACACTCTATCTAGGTTTTCTGTTTGCTTATTTGCTCTGAATTGTTACAGTGTGCATGGTGATTTTGTTTAACCAAAAAATAAGTTTTCTCGCTGTGTGCACGATAAGATCCAACTGTTTAGGAAACTGTACACTTTCAAATTCTTCCCAATGAGCTCTTATTTATGTTTTCTAATAAGATGACCCTGTGATGCATCAGAGATGTTGGTTTTGGAACTTGAACTTGATCATCATTTTCTGTTACTGTTAATGTGGAACCTATTTGCACCTTTGGGCTTTCCTCGAAAGCTTAGGTATTCATGTTGAGTTTTTTTTAGTTTTAATGGGTACAGTTGCGGTTCTGTAATTGTAGGACATCATATTGGCCAAGATTGATCCTTTCCAATCTATCAAAATCTGTAATGAGATAAACTTTTTTTTTAGCAGTCATTGTTTTACTGCTGAGATATTTCAACCAAAAGTAGAATTCTGAGAATAGTTATGTATTGTTGTTATCTGCAGTTGGCAGCAAGCTTCTTTTTTTATGGGTTTTCAGTCTGTTCAATTTTTTTCTTGGAGTTCTTCGTGACCGAAAAGGTAAATATTTAAGTGAGGGAGATTATATTCACTGCATTATAAATTTTATTTAGTTATGTGTTACTAATGGTTGATACGTGACGTAAACGACGTTGTAGAGATGTCACTGTCTTTGTAAGGGGTTTCTTGTTTTAACTAAAGGGGTTTTATAGGTTGGCATTTTCTTTACAGCGTTCTCTTTCCCATATTATACTTCCATAAAACTCTTCTCTAGTGTCGGTTTATTCTTTTATATGAAGGTTTAACTAACTATGTCGATAACAGTTAATACTTCTCAATAATATGCAACATCCTTAGCCCTGTCCGTGTTGTTTGCATGTCTCTCGAGAAAATAGTACTAGTAACTTATTTTGGTTTATTGCATGCCATTTGTAAGAATCTTTCTAAACCATTTCCTTTCCTTTCTTATGTGGTCCTCCTGTGTATTACATGTTGGTTTCCAAGACTGGTCTTGTGGTCCTCCAGATTTCCTCTAATATTCTTTCCTTTTGATTTAGTTATGACATTATCTTTGAAGGTGTTTTCTATCTTTAACTTGCTACTTTAATGTTTTCCTTATCAGTGGAATAATAGTTGAAGCATGCACTCATTTTATTTTTGCGAGGATCTTCGAATTGGACTTCAAGGAGATGTCATTCGGTTCTCTCTTGTGGGGGTTTTCATACTTTACGTAGAATCCACAATTGTTTCCTATTGTCTATTTATTTCTTCTTTCCATGAAAATAAGTGATAGAACCGTTAAATTTCTTTTCTGGTTCCGACTTCCGAGCATCCCATATTTTAAGATTCTTGTTATATCGACCCTAACATTTGCGGTTCTTCTTGTGTAGTTCCTTCACTCTGTTATAACAGTGAAGGAATTACACATGGGTTCTTATCTTGAAGGAATTTTTCTGTAACAGCTTGCTGCATTTTTGTGTGGGTTATGCTTGTTCCAACTTCAAGATGCAGTTGGAGTTATCAGTGCTATTTGGGTATTCCTTCTGTCCAGTTTCAGATGCTCACTGGCAATCGGTATTCTAGGACTTGGATTTACGCTAATCCGCTTTTGTCGTAAAGGGGGCTTTCTACTAAAGTTTCTTTAATGGCAGTTGAGTTTACTTTTTTGCGATTTATTATCTGTTCATATTAATTTTTAGGGGTTCGCGCCTGGGGCATGGAAGTTTGCTCACAACATTTGAATTTCTTCCTGAGAAACCCTAATCCTGTTAGCTTGTTCCTTCGCATTGCTTGAAGTGGTGTAAAAACTATCATTCTGTATTATCTTCTTTTCCTAGGAGGAGAACGGCAATTCCTTCTTGCAGGAGGTTTTCTAGCCCAATTTTTTGTACATTTCCATGTTTTTATAGGGGAATATCTATGCAAACATGTTGCTTACAGTTACACCAAATTGTTTCCAGACCATGCGGATGTCTGCTTTCCACACGCAGGACTCTTTGATCCTTGGTCAATAACATGCGACATCTAAAGACCGGCTCTTCGTGTTATTTGCTTTGGCTCTCTGAAAAGTAGTAGTACTACCTATCTTTGGTTATTGCATGGCATATTTTAAGAATCTTTTTATGCCTTTTCATTTCCTAAGTTGTCTGGTCCTCCTGAGTATTATTTGTAAGTTTCTAGGATGGCTGGTGTCTTGTCGAAGCTTCTTCATAGAAATGATTTCTGTTTGGAGGTGCATGACCTTTAATATTTTTTGAAAACTTTGAACAGGCCTCTGATATGCTTTTCTTTTCAATTAGTTATGACTTCTCTGGCAATGCATTTTCTGTCTTTTAACTTGCAAGTTGCAACCTTAGTTTATTTCCTTATTAGAGAAACAACAAACAAAGCATGCATTTATTTGATTTTTGCAGGGATCTTCGAAGTGGACTTACTTTACGAAGATGTGATTTGCTTCTCTCTTTTGGGGGTTTTCCTACTTTTTGGAGATACCACAATCTTCTCTTTTGTCTCATTCCTTTCCATGAAAATGTAGTATCTATAAATCTACTGTCCTAGTTTTTCTCATGCCAGGTCAGACAAATACATAACCATTAAATTTCTTTTCTGGTTCCGATTGTGCCATATTTTAAGATTCTTGTTGTATCCATCCTAACATGTGCGCTTCTTCTTTTGTAATTCCTTCACTTTTTTGTAGGGACGGAAGTTGTTATTTCGTGCCATATTTTACTAATGAATGACATGATTTATGATTAATGATCTTGAAACCATAAATAATGGAAGAATGTCAGAAGGGTAAAATTGGTAATGAAAAAGAAAAGAAAAAAATTAATTTCTAAAGGTAAACAGACGGCAAAGTGATTTAGGGGGCTATTTTGGAAGTTGGTCATCTTTAGGGAGCCATTTTGGTGAGCTGGTCATCTTTAGGGGCCAAAATTGAGTTAACCCTTTTTATTTTATTTTGATTTTTTCGTTTGCATGGTCACTTGTTGTCCTCTCTAGTGGGGCATCAAGATAACAAGATAGATTGATTAGGAGGGATGTGCGGCTAATTTATTTGACAGTGTACATTCTCTTTTAGCTTTCTTCCTTTTTAATGTTATATTATGACGTAAGAGTTACAGCTGGATAAGTTTTGAGAAGATAACAATTATTTCTAGTTAAATGGAGTAATTCTCTTAGAGCTGAAGGTTTTCTGTCATGTTTGTAGCCGAAGGTTTTCTGTTGGATGCTGCAGATAGACCGCCTGGGTGTTTTTGTTCTAACTTGCTATTTCATTCTTTTGTGAGGTATATCTAATTTTAGCATCAAATAAACAATCTTTTCAACTACTTTCAGGGCATCCAATTTGGAAGATCACAATCTATATTTGGCTCATGTCCTGGTTGGAAGAGAATATTGGATGTCTCCTGATTTTGCAGTGTGCAAGTGTCTAATTGTGGTGAAAAGAATCAGCTTCTTGTCTTCCTCCAATACCCTCAAGGTGAACAATACCATTTAAATATCTTATGTTCTTTTTAGTTTCTAACTTGTAGAAACTGAGAAATTTGCATGTCTTTTTCGTCCACTAACATGTCGTGTGGACCCTTTTGTTGATGGTCGATACTTAAGACAACTGAGGTATACATAGAGAACTTAAATTATTTTCTTATTAGGGGTTTCTGTTTCAACTTTCATTCGGGTGGAGATGGGGGCAAGTTTTCATTTGGGTATGGATCTAAATTCTTTTTCTTTGTCTTGGACTTATTTCATTTTGGTTGGTTGTTATATGGGGCTTGGATTACATGTGGACAAGTCTAGGTTCTGAGGAGTTGTTAAAAAAAACAAAGTTGATTACTTAGATGGTGTTTTATTGGTGTGTAGGTTTTCATCTGATTCAATTGTTGAACCAATTGGTTTCCTTCTATAGGGCAGCTTAACAGAGTGTTAGCTACAAAAAATGGGATAATTTGTTGATGTTGAAAACGATAACGCTTGAACTCCCACTTGGAAATCTGTTTTTTTTCCCATAACTGATTTCTTATGTGGAAGTTATCGTTCTATTCGGTATTTTGGGCTCCGGCACTATGACAGTGCCATTAAATTGTTCCTCAGGTGTTATGAGAGTACGAACCTCAACTATGTTTGAGCATCCATTTTGATCTATGGAATGGGATTCATGTTTTTCGTGGTCAAGAACTTTCTTACCTGGTAATGTCGATTTCTTGATCGAGGTATGGGTAAACCCTTGTTTTGAGAATTGGACTTATTCCTGGGAGACATTACATTGTTTTGTGAAAGGGCTATTAGAATTTACTTTGATTTTGTGAGAATAGGGTTCTCTCCAGGGAGGAATAACCTTGTTTTGAGAATTGAGGGTTTTTTTATCTCCTATTGTAATGTTGAAGTTCTCTTCCTTACTGTTTGTTTATGAAGGTCGGGTCGTAGTTATATCAACATAGAGGGTTTTCTCGTGTCGTTTTGGTTTTCCATTTTTAAGAACTGGTTTCTTTTATTTTTAGTTAATTCTGTTGAGCTTTCTACTTTCAGTTTCTTTTTCTTTCTTCTTTAGGTGGTCTACTTGAGCTTTTATTAGTTTTACTTTCTTCTTCTGAACCTCCCTTGCTCATTTTCCACAGTGATTAGGATTTAATACATGACGAACTGGTATGGTTCTTATTTTGAAGGGAGTTTCTACTTGAACCTGTATATTTCAACCTGGATTAGAAAATTTTTTTGTCCAATTGGTAGCACACTTATATAGGATAATATGCATTTCATTATAGGTTTTTATGCTACAAGTTCCACAAAATTTCTTGTATTTTCATGAAGCCTATCTTTCTTGATATCTTTTCTGCAGCATGGAATTTGGTTGACATAGTTTCATGGTTTCTTCTCGAAGAAGGTTTGCTTTACGATTTCAGTTTTCTCTATCTACTCTCTTCCTCTTCCTTCATTTGTCAAGGTATTTGCTTACTTTTCCTCTTTCATTTTCTCTTATACTCTCTGTTAGAGTTTTTGTTGTTCCCCTTTCGTTTTATCTTTCTACTCTCTCCGTTTCTTCCTTCCTCTGTTAGGGTATTTTTTTTCCTTATTTTTCCATTTTCGTTGCAGGAACTTTCGCTGTCCAGGCGATGCTTGCAAGCGTATTTGCTATTTGACTAATCTAGGGTTTCGTGGTTAATTTGGGTTCGTTGTTTTCTGTTTGCGTTTCCAACATCTAGATTTCATTCTTTCATCGTTTCTCTGATTAGGGTAGTACAATATGGGTTGGATTTCGTTCTTGATCATTATATTTCTTCTGCAGATTCCATAGTTATTCAATTTTGGAGATTTCCATCGTCAGTTGGATTCAACTACGAAAGGGATTCAAGTTTGTATTTGATATGAAAGGGGGTTATTTTTTTATTAATAATTAGTTTTTAATGGCTTTAGAGAATGATTCTGATGCCAATCTTTTCATGTCTATGGTGGTGGTTTCACATCAGAATCACCTTCAATACTTGCTCTAGTGGTGGTTTCAACCAATAACAGTTTATTGATTTGATTGCTCTTCAGGGGGAATTCTTCCAATTGAGCCCCAGTTGCATAGCTTGGGAGGAAGCTTTCGGCAAATAGTAAGATTAGCTGTGTTAATGTATTTGGATATGTCAGGTATACAAACTTAAACATAATCTACTTTTTCTGGTACTGCTAATCTGAGAACTTTATTTGCTTTGGATTTTTCTTTACAAAAGTTTAGGTATCTGTTTGTGTTAATTGTATCGCTTTGGTTTCCATAGGTTGCATAAAGCTCTCCCATATCGTTGGTTTATCCTTCTGCGTCAGGGTTCACCTATTTATGTTAATAACTTTTAATCTATTGATTGGTCCAGCTGTCCATGTGTTTCTCATGCCCCACGGGAAAACATTACTAATATATATTCTTGGTTTTTTTCTATTGAGCCATTATTTTTTAATCTTGCAATATTTTCCACTCCGTGCAGTCTTCCATTATGTTATTTTTCGGTTTGGAGGACGAGTTGGTGTTTTCTTAACCTGCTTCTTTAATTTTTATCCATGTTAAAGGAATAAATTTGTGCATGCAAAATTCATTGGATTTTCCGAGGGAAATCTACAAATTAGATACTCCAAGGAGATATGATTTGGATGTCTCCTAGGGGGTTTCCTGTTTTCATCATTAAGGGAACCAAATACCCAAAGACCTAGCTATCCGTGCTTTTCTCAAGCCCCTTAGGGAAACAGTGACTATTACGTTTTACTTTCATTCCTTAACATGTGATGAACTCCTTTTCTTTTTCGATTTGAGGAAGATTGGTGTTTAGAGGAGACGTTAGTTTCTTTTCTTTAAATTTCCATTCAAATTTGCCTCTTAGGGTTCCCTCCTTTCCAATTACTAATGCATTTTTATTTGGAAGGGGGTTTCGTCAATTGCCTTTTCAAACTTTTCCTTGTTAGAGGGGTAGTTATATAAGCATGAAAAGTTCATTTGTTATATAAGCAAGGACACATTACGTTGTTTTGTGAAAGGAATATTTCAACTCGCTTCTTTGATTTTGTGAGAATAGGACTTTCTCTAGGGAGGAATAACCTTGTTATAAAAAAATTGAGGATTTTTTTTATCTCATATTGTTCTGTTGAAGTTCTCTGTCTTATTGTTTGTTTATGAAGGTGTTAGTTATACATACATAGAAATGGTGAATTTATTGAATACCTTTTTGGGAACCGGCAGTATCTATTCTCACATCGTCGTGGTTTTCCATTTTTGAGGACTGGGTTGGGGTTTTGTTAATTGAACTTTCTGCTTTCAGTTTCTTTTTCTTTCTTTCTTTCTTTAGGTGGTCTGCTTGCACCTGTATATTGCAACCTGGAGTTAAAATTTGATAATGTCTTTGAAGTGATTGTTGTTTTTTCCAGTTGGTAGCACACTTCTACGGGGAAATATGCATGGAGTTAGAGGTTTTTCAGTTCATTGTCAATACTGAAATATCAAATATGCAATATGATAAGTTTCACAACTCTACAGGGAAGTCAATTTCAAGCGGATTATTTAGAGTGTATTTGGTTTTTGTGTAGTTTTTTATCAGGTTCGAATGTTTACCAATAGCTATTCCTTCACTTTACATAGAGTACAGGCAATTCCTTTCTCCTTTTTGGAAGTCTTTGCACTTTGTATCTGGTCGTAACCTGTTTTGTGAAGGGTGTTCAGTGTCTATTAACTTGATTTTTCAATTTTTTTCATTGTTACAGGGGTAGTTATAGAAGCATGAAAAGTTCATTTCTTTTTATTTGCATTGAGAATCATTTGAGTTGATTGTTGGTTTCTCTAGTTGGTTACCTGCTTCTTCTCAACAAGATATCAGTCTATTGATTTTCTTTTTCGTGGGAGGGTTTTGGGACCCAAAATGTAAATCTTTCGTGGAGTGTAGCTTGTGCAATCCTTCCAATTTTCTTAGTTCATTGTTACTAATCTAATATCCATTGTTAAAAGTTTCACGATGTTATAGAGGAAAGTTGATGTCTTCGGGAGGAAGATTGGGCTATCTCTTTTGTCTGAGCGGGTTTTCTATTTCACATCGGTTCCACAATGTCCATTCTTTATCAGTCGTCGTTTGTAACTGTATGAGGTTGTAACAATGAATTTACTTAACACTTCTTCAGGAGCCTAAAATACTCAAAACTACTCTCGCGTCCTAATGGTGATCTATTAAAGGGCTAGGTTCTTTTTATTTTTTGAAAAAGGGTTTATCTAATTGAACTTTCTTCTTTCAGTTTTTTTTTTCTTTCTTCATATCTTCTTGGATTGATTTACGTATTTGTTTTGTGTTCTCTTTCTGAGGTATCGATGTGATGGGATCATGGGACGACTTGTCTTAGTTTTTCATGTTAACGTCAGAGAGGCGATGGGTTAAAAAACCACACTAGTTCGTTTCTTTTTACGGTGTTTTCAATAGATATAAGTACTCATTTGATTCTTATTGGTTTGCTAGGATGATCGGGGTCAACTTTGTCAAATCACCTGTGTGAAGGGCCATTTTGTTTGACTTGCTTCTGTGATTTTTGTCCTTTTTAGAGAAACTATAATTAATGGAAGCAAAATAAAATTGATGTTTTTCAGGGATTTGCAACTTGGGCCAATTCCAAGTAGACACGACCTAGTTTTCGCTCCTTCTGGTTACTTTTTCCTCATTTCTAGGGGATTAACAAATCTTGTTCTCTTAATTGATAGGTTATTTATTTGACTATTGAGTACATGCAATTTCTTTCTTCTTATTCTAGGGACTGCATTGGAGGTTGTACTCTGTACCTGTTTGCATCGATTTAGGAAACAGTAAGGTTTGATTGACCCCTAAAAACTTAATTTTTTTATTAGTTTCACTTTTGTTCTTCTTTTGAACTCCCTTCCTCATTTGTGCAGCGTTGTGAGGCTTTAACCGTTGAAGAACCGGCATGGTTCTTTCTTGAAGGAAGTTTTCTGTTGCTAAATTTTTATTTTTAGGTTATGTTCGTTGCGACAGCTACAAGATGCAGTTGGCTTTAACAGTGCTATTTGCGTGATTTTGCTGGTCCAGGTTCAGATGATCGCTCACATTTGGTATATTAGGACTTGGATTTAAGCTGACTTGTTCAACTCAAGGGGTTTTCTACTTTTTGTTCTCCTTAAAGCTTAGTTTACAATTTGTCGATTTTTCCTACCGTCTTAAAAATTCCTTCACCTTCTAGGATTTGGCGCCTGTAGCGGTATGGAAGCACTCTCCTGTTAGCAGGTGTAGTGTTCGAATGAGTTGTTTCTAATTACTAATGAGTTGTTTATGAAAGGGTGTTTTCTCTCTTAACTATTTCAAATTTTTTCACAGTTATAGGGTAGTCGTCGAAGCATGAAAATTTCATTTCTTTTGATTTGCATTTTGAGCATCTAAATTTGGTTAGCTTTTATATTTGATATAGGACGGTGTTATTAGTTCACTGATATTCACTTTTTAATGGCTTTTTATCTCTCTTAACTTGCTTTTTCAATTTTTTTCACTGTTATAGGGGTAGTCATCGAATCATGAAAAGGTCATTTGTTTTGATTTTCATTTTGAGCATCTAAATTTTGTTAGCTTTTATATTTGATATAGGACAGTGCTATTAGTTCACTGATATTTACTTTTTAATGGTTTTAGATATTGTTCTGATGCCGATCTTATCATGACTATATGCAGGAGAAAATCTACATCCGGATGAACTTGCGTGCTTGCTAAGCTGGTGGTTTAAACCAGCAACAGTTTATTAATTTGATTTTTCTTCAGGTAAAGCACATTTATAGTCATTCTATTGAGCCTATGCTATGTGGTCTCCAACGTAGATTTCGGGGAAACCGCAAGGTCACTTTGTTGATGTAGATTTCAGGATATGTCAATATAGAAACTTTTGACATTTACAAGTCTCTCTGTAACTGTTAATCTAGAATTTTTTCTCGCCTTTGGTTATTCTTCACAGATACGTAAGTATACTCTCTGGATTTGTTCATGCTAGCCTATATAGTTGCTTTGACATAACTTTAGAACATCATCTTGGTGAGCGGAAGGTTTATCCTTTTGTTTAATATCTTCAAAATCTATGACCACCAAATTCTGATAAGGATTGTTTTTTGGGTATATTTGCTCTGACATAACTTTAAGCCTTTGTCATTGGAAGGTCGTCTGTGTTTTTCTCCTCCCCTAGGGAAACTTTGCTGGTTTCTAGTGTGCAATATATAAAGAATCTTGGTAATTTTCATTTCCCGATATTTGGAGTCCTCCATTGCGTTAACTGTTGGTTTTCTTGAAGGAGATCTTCCTGTCGAAATTTCCATTCGATTTGCTTTTTTACTTACTAATGCATTGTTTATTTGGAAGGGGGTTTGCTGTCACTTGTTTTTTCATTCTTTTCCTTGTTAGAGGGGTAGTCATAGAAGCATGAACAGTTCATTTGTTTTTTCACTGGGATGTGAGAACTGGACTTACTCCAGAGAACATTACATTGTTAATGAAGTAACTGGGTATTCCGATTCTTTATTGTCCAAAAGAAGCCTTCTTTTTTATCGTTTGTTTATGAAGGTGTTAGTTATGTAAATAGACAACATGTGGGTTTTAATCCCTTTTGCCATGAGCTGTGGGTTTCAATCCCACAAAAGAACCAAGAGGGGTCTGTGGGTTTTAATCCCACAAAAGAACCAAGAGGGGTCTGTGGGTTTTAATCCCTTTTGCCATTTGCTGGTCCATTTGAAAAGCTAGAAAGGATAGCATTTTTAATGATTTAGCTCATAGTCTTATAATAGAAGCGGAAGATGTCCTAGGTCTCCTATTCCTCTAGAGTAGAAATATTGGTTGAGCTCATAATTTGTTCTTTTTTTTTTATTTCATTTCTAGTTGAGAGGATATCATGAAGTAACACATCTTCATCTCTGATTCCACCAATTCTTTTGTACTTTCTCCTTTCTCTAATTAATTCAAACTTTTCAAAAAAAAAGTCATGTAAATAGACATAATGGATCTACTTAATACTTTTTGCAAAGGGTGATCAATTTCAGGGCTAGGCTCTTTTGTTTTGTGGAAAGGGTGTTACCTGATTGAACTTTCCATATTTCAGTTTCTTTTCTTTCTTCATATCTTCTTGAATTGTTATATATGTTCTTTTCGTTCTCTTTCTCAGGCATCTCTTTGTTGGGGAGGCTATTCTTAATTTGCAATGTAAAATGTCAGAGAGGCGACGCGTGTTCCTGTATTTTTAGGGCCTTTTCTGTTATAATTACTCATTTGATTTTATTGGTCTGGTACGATGATTGGTGTCAGCTCTGTCAAGTTAACTGTGTGAAGGCGCTTTTTGAACTTCTTTTATTTTGTGAGAATAGGACTTTCTCTAGGGAGTAATAACCTTATTTGTTTCTTTATGAAAGTGAATTTATTGAATACTTTTCTGGGAACCTGCAGTCTCTAAAGCATTCTTGTGGTTCTTTTATTTTCTGTGACAGGTTTTGTTGACTGATCTTTCTGTTTTCAGTTTCCTTTTCTTTCGTCTGTAGCGTGCTATATTATAAGATTCTTGCTCTATCTTGTAATTACCTAACATGTGATGAACTCCTTTTTGGTTTGGTTTCCAGGTTGACAGGTGTTATAGGGACACACTAATTTATTTTCTTAGAAGAGATTTTGTTGTCTGAGGTCCAAGCCAGTTTGATTCTTGGGTTTAGTTCTTTTGAATTACGAAGGAGTTTCTTATATTGGAAGCAGGTTTTCTCCCTCACTCTCTCTTTGTTTTTTCAGTTTTTGTACTTGTGAGAGATGTGTTTGTAGAAGCATGAAAAGTTCATTTCTATTTTTCACAGGGATGTGAGAATTGTGCTTATTCTAGGGAGACATTACATTGTTTGTGAAATGCAGGGTGAAAGCTGATCTCTATTGTCCTATAGAAGTCTTCTTCCTTATTCTTGCTTTAGCAAGGTGTTAGTTATGTAAGTATTAAATAATGAATCTAGTTGATACTATTTCAGGAGCCTACAATACTAAAAAGTACTTGCGTCCCAATGGTGATACTAGGTTATTTAATTTTTGAAAGGGGGTTATCTAATTGAACTTTTTTCTTTCAGTTTTGTTTCTTTCTTCATATCTTCTTGAAGTGATTGATACTTCGTTTTTGTTTTTGTTTTGGTTCTTAGCCTGATTCTGACATGTTAATGTTAAGAGGCGATGGGTTAAAAAGCCATTCTAGTTCGACTCGTTCTGGGTGTTTTCAATAGTTGTATGAACTCACTTTATTCTATTGGTTAGGAAGACTGGGGTCAACTTTGTCAAGTTAACCATGATTAACGGAAAGCCAAATCAATTTATTTCTGAACTTGCTTCTTTGATTTTTGTTCTTGTTAGAGAAATTATGATTAACGGAGGCCAAATGAATTGATTTTCCAGGGATTTGCAACTTGGACCTCCTCAAAGGGTACGCGATCTAGTTTCCTATACAGGGAGTTTTCCTGATTTACTTAGTTACATAAGTATTCTCATAATTGCTGCTATGAGTTGTTAACACATCATTACCTATCCAAATATTCTTCAAGAATCTCCAATATTCAAAAATCTGGTCCCCGTTTTGCCTTTATGCGCGAATACTCTACCGAATTTTGAAACATTGTTTCATGTCCATCTGGCAACGATACAATATAAATTTCCTTCACAATTTCTAATATGCTCTATTAAGAACCTTGCTCTATCTTACGAGTTATGACCCGCTAACATGTGAATTCCTCCTTTGTGTTTGTTGGTCAAGGATGAGTGGCGTCTTGAGTCGACTTCAATTACATCTCTTTGAGAGGATTCGCCTTAGAGAGATTTGCCTTAGAGAGGATTTGTCTGTTGAATTTTGTTAGGATTTGCCTCTATGATTCTGTCCTTTATAATCACCAATGAGTTGTTTATCTTGGAAGGGTGGTTCCCGTCTTTTAACTTTCTTCTTTGATTTTTAACCATGTTAGGTGGAGTAATCATTGAAGCATGCAAAGTCCATCTTTTTTTTGCCAGGGGTGTTTTCCTATCTTCTGTTGTTCTATAGTTTTCTTCCTTATTTGTAGTTTATGAAGGTGTTAGTTACGCAAATATAGAAACGGTGAAACTAGTGAATTCATTTCAGTGAAGTCGTTATGGTGTTCTATTTGAGAACTGGGTGCTTTTGTTTTCTGTTAACTGAGTCTTTTTCATTGAACTTTCCTCTTTCGGTTTATTCATTAGGTGATTCATTAGGTGGTCTCTTGAATTGACAGAAATAATTTATTTTCGTTATTTTTATCAGGGATCTTCGTGATGGAATGGTAAGTCCTATTCTGCCATAGTCTATTGGTTTGCTAGGAAGATTGTGGTCATCATTGTCAAAGTTATATGAAGGGGGCTTTTGAACTTGCTTCTTTGATTTTTTTATCCATGTTGGAGAAGTTTTAGTTAAATGCCATATCACTTGACGTCTCCAGGGATATACAACAAGACACAATCTGGTTTCCTCTCAAGGGTGTTGAGAGTGTTATAACCTAAGGCCAGCGCTTTGGGGAAAGCTAAATAGTTTCCGGGGTGTGAAGACTTGGTCAAAATTGGTCAATTTTGTTTGACAATTTTATTTAGGGGGAAAGCAAAATACTTCTCCACCTCAGCTCTCTCTCTCTCTCCACACGGCGACCTAATCGGAGAAGACAGAGGTGAGGTGGAGAGAGAGTGAGGTGAGGTGGAGAGAGAGTGAGGTGAGGTGGAGAGAGAGAGTGAGGTGAGGTGGAGTGTTTTTTTTTATTTCCCCGGAAAATTTCTAAAATTCTACATATTCCCTTTAAAATTTCACACCCCGGAAACTATTTAGCTTTCCCCAAAGCGCTGGCCTAACCTAATTACCTACCCTAATATATTTTAGGTGTCTGTCACATTTAAAAATCTGCTTCTTGTCTTCCTCTTGTGCCTAGGCAAAACACTATCATTTAACTGTAGAAGCATGGAAGTTCATTCCAAGAGGACATTATAATGTTTTGTGAGTGGTCTTCTTGTTTACTTGGATGTTTCAATTGAAATTACCTTCCAGTGAGCGATATCTATTATATGCTTCCTGTACTATGAGGGTGTTCGTCCATGGTTTTTCTTTTCGAGGGTTTCGTAGTTAATTTTGTGTTGTTTTTTGTTTGCGTTTTGAACATCTAGATTTGATTCTTTAATCTTTCTCTGATTAGTCGTAGTATAATACGGCTTGGATTTTCGTTCTTGATAAGTTGATTGCTTCTGCAAATAGTATTCAATTTTGGAAATTTCGATTGCCACTGGATTCAAATACAAATATTTTTTTTATAATAAATTCTTCTCTTAGGGTGTTAGTACCATCATCGATCCAAATATTTTCAGGAATCTGTCATATTCAAAAATCTGATTCCCTTCATCCTCTTGTGTCGTACAATATCACTTACATGTTTGCTTTTTATTTTCTAGCTTGCATATATTGACAAATTTGCTCTATTTTCGTTCCCTAACATGTTGTGTCTGGACCCTTCTCTTAATTGCTGGTATTTTAGGTAAACTGAGGTTTATGGAGAGAAATCAGTTTTGTCTCAAGTTTCATTCAGGCAACAGGTTTGTTTCTGAAGTTTATTTTTTGCATGAAGTTGCTTCCGAAGTTTCATTTGGGTATACCTTTAACTTTTATGTGTTGTAGTTATTAGGTGTGTTTTCTTTAAGTGTCTTGGTCTGGCTTCATCTTGGTGGCTTGTCTTGTATGGATTGAATACATCTAGAGTCTGAAGGGTTTTTCTCTATCAAGTTGATTATTTAAATGGGTATATTTTTTTTGTAGGTATATACCGTATATCTTCACCTTATTACAGGGACAACGTTATGGAGTGTTAGTTTGTCAAAATCTGACGATGCGCTGATGTAGAAAAGAGTAATACTTTAACTCTCACCCTAAAATCTGCTCACTTTTTTTATTGGTTGTATATATATTGTCTTATCAGTTTCTCTTTTCTTCCGCTCAGTCTGGTTACTTTTTCCACATTTCGAGGGGATAAATTAATTTTGATCTCTGAGCTGTATTACTTATTTACAGATGATGGGATCTACTTGGAGAAGCGATTTGTTGTTGTAAAGAAGGTTTTATGTGCTAACTTGGTTCTTTAGTTCGTAGGTTCTTTATTTGACTATTGAGTACATGCAATTTCTTCCGCCTTATTCTAGGGACTCCGTTGGAGGTTTTAGCATACCGTACCTGGTCACGCCGATTTTTTTCAGCAGTAATGTTTTGATTGACCCCTAAAAGCTTAATTTCTTTTCATTACTTTCAGTTTCCTTCCTCTTCTAAACCTCCCTTCCTCATATTCCCACGGTGATTAGGGTTTAACTCTTGGAGAACTGGTAAGGTTCTTCTTTTGAAGAAGGGAGTTTAGTCCTTGTTCCATCGGAGTAAGTTTTTGTTTTTGGTTTATGATCGTTCAGATGATCACTGGCATTTGATATTCTAGGACCCGGATTTAAGCTGAGGTTGTTTAATCGTAAGGGGGTTTTCTACTTTTTGCTTTTGTGAAAGCTTAGTTTACAATTCGTCCATCTTTGCTAGCGTATTAAATTCCTTCACCCTACTTTTAGGATTTACCGCCTGTTGCGGCATGAAAGTGTTCTCATCATAAAAAGTGTGGTGCTCAAATTTCTTCCTTAAAATTGGTCTGAAACTTTTGTTTCTTTGTCTTTTTTATCTTTGAGTGCATTGAATTTTTGTATTGCCGCGGTATCTTTACAACATACTCTTAGAAAAATTGCATCAAACTATTCGAGGAAATGGCCGTGGATGTTTGCCATCCAACACTCATCTTCATCCTCCATATTCAAGGACTACACATCGCGTTGAAACATGACTTGGTCTTACTTGAGGGAGTCGTTACTTTAGGTTGTTTGTGTAGCAGTGTGTTAATCCTTTCTTTATTTTTAGGAATTCGCATTATGGTAGTTGCTGCTGTCCGCGATTAAGAGAAACATTTTGTGTTCTCCTGGTGGCTTATGTCTTGTTTGCACCATCTGGTCGGGATTTCCTTAATATCTTGGGGAATTGTTCTTTCTGCATTCTTTGTTTTTCTGAGGATTTTAGGTGAAGATTTGAAAGTTATAACTTGCGCTCGTCTTCTTTTGTGCGACGTATGTATTTTCCAATTGAAGGCATACAGTTTCCTGCTATTACTTCAGGGTGCATGATTTAGACAATCACAATCTATATTTGGGTCGTGTGCTGATGTGAAAAGAACAATTGGCTGTCTCTTTTCTATTTGCTATTTGTATGTCTCCTGTGATTGGTTATGTGAAGTTACTTTTTTTTGTTCCAGGAGGATAAGGGTATATTGCTTTCTTTAGTTCTGTCTTCCTTTTGCAGTTATATGCTGACTGGTGTTCCAGTTCTAGTGGATTTGTGATATGATGAGGATCTGCCGGCTCGTTTCTTGTCCAGTCTTAGCAGGAGTTAAAGCTTCTAGCCAGGTCCTTTACCCTTTGCTTCCTCCTTTTTTTTTCTTTTTTCATCTTCTGAAAGTGCTAATTGATGTTAGATATGTCGGTATGGAAACATGAACATGACTGTTTGTGAATCTTCTCGTGGTGATGGGTATTGCTGTTTTGCGTACTTTATGACATATTGGTCATTGGAAGGTTTTTGTGGTTTGAAATCTTTATAATGCTTTACAACTATATAGTGTTATTTTTTTGGTTTCGAGGACGAGTTAGTGTGTAGTGGAGACGTTAGACGGGATTTTCTGCCGTATGAAGTTTACCTCTTTGTCCTTTTCAATTTACCTCTAGAATTAGTCCATGTTAAAGATCTATGTTGGAGTGTGCAAAATGCATTTGATATTCCCGAGATGTGAGAATTGGACTCCTCCCAGGGAGGCATTTCCCTGTGTTATGAATTGAGGGGGTTTTCCTTCTTCTATTGTTCTATACATTCTTCTTCCTTATTAGTGGTTTAAAGAGGTGCTAATTATGCAAATACAGAAACAATGGATCTTCCGCAGTACCCAAAGTATCAGTATTCTCGTGTCGTAGTAGTGTTCTATTTAACGACTAGGTTCTTTTGTTTCCTGCGAAGGGGGTTTTCTGATTGACCTTCCCTCTTTTAGTTTCTTTTTCTTTCTTTATGAGGTCTAATGGAACTCTAAGACATAATTTATGTTCCTTTTCCTTCTTAGGGATCTTCATATTGGGATGGTCAGTCCTATTTAGCCAAGTTTATTGGTTTTCCAGGAGGATTGTGTTCAACATTGTCAAGTTTCCTGTGTGAAGGGCCTCTGAACTTAGCTTCTTTGGTTCTTATTCTTGTTGGAGAAGTTACAATGAACACATGCAAAACCATTTCTTGTCCCTAGGGTGATCTAGCATCGTTTTTAGGTGGTTTTCCTGATTTATAATGTATAATTTCCTGATTTATAATGTATAATTCTTCTTTGAGGGTGTTGAGTGTGTCATTACCTAATTAGCTATCTAAACATTTCAGGAACGTGGTCATATTCAAACATCTGGTATCCCGTCAACCTCTTGAGTCTTGTTTACCTTTCGGGAGAAATAGTATCCCTTAAATTTCTTCTGTCTTTTTGGTTCTAGCATCGTTTTTAGGTGATCCAGCATCGTTTTTAGGTGGTTTTCCTGATTTATAATGCATAATTTCCTGATTTATAATGTATAATTCTTCTCTGAGGGTGTTGAGGGTGTCACTACCTAATTAGCTATCTAAACATTTGAGGAACCTGGTCATATTCAAACATCTGGTATCCCGTCAACCTCTTGAGTCTTCTTTACCTTTCGGGAGAAATAGTATCACTTAAATTTCCTGTCTTTTTGTTTCTAGCTTGCATAACTTGAGGAATATGCTCGGTCTTCCACTCCCTAACATGTTGTCTGGATCCTTTCCCTAACTGCTGGTATTTTAGGACAACTGAGTCTTTCTTTACGGAGGGAAGCCGGTGCGTCTCAAGTTTCGATTCGGAAGCGGATTTTGTGCCCAAGCCTCATATGGGTATACCTCTAGACAATTCTGTGTTGTAGTTGTTAGTTGTCTTTTCTTTTGCGTGGCTTGGACTTCCTTCACATTGGTCGATTGTCTTGTAGGGACTGAAACGGGTAGAGCCGGAAAGATTTTTCTATTTCAAGCTGATTATTAAGAGAGGTATTTATTTTTTGTGTAGGTTTTTATCACATTCGAATGTTGACTAATAGTTATTCCTTCACTCTTTTTACAGGGGCAACGTTAAGGATTGTTAGTTTATAAAAATCGAACGATATCCTCTTATAGAAAAGAGTAACACTTGAATTCCCACTCTGAAATCTGCTTTCTTTTTTTGAATGTGGAAATATTGTCTCATCTTCAGTTTTTCTGTTGTTCCACTCAGTCTGGTTACTTTTCTCTCATTTTGAGGTGATAAATTAATGTCGATCTCTTAGCTGTATTACTTAGTTGATAGGATCTACCTGGAGAAGAAATTTGATTGTTGTTGTAAAGGAGGATTTATATGCTATCTTGGTTCTTTAGTTCATATGTTCTACCCGAAGATCAGCTTTCCATGCTTTTCTCATGTCCTTGGGAATTACTTATCAGTTTTCAGCTAAGAATCTTCTTATATCTTTCCATTCCCTAACATCTGATGAATTCCTTTTTCTGGTTCAGAGGATAACAGTTGTTACGGGGAGACGTTAATTTAATTTCTTAGAAGAGATTTTCCTGTCCAAGGTCCAAGCCGTTTTGCCTTTAAAGTTTTGTCCTTTTCAATTACTA
Organism: Eschscholzia californica; assembly: GCF_041429995.1. Taxonomy (NCBI): domain Eukaryota; kingdom Viridiplantae; phylum Streptophyta; class Magnoliopsida; order Ranunculales; family Papaveraceae; genus Eschscholzia; species Eschscholzia californica. Next base: position 23,523,833 of record NW_028238309.1, on the reverse strand, counting down.
AGTAGTTTTTTTTTTATAACTGAAGGGGTTTCTCTCTCTCACTCTTTCTCTCTCTCTCTCTCTCTCTCTCTTGCTTTTTCAATTTTTATACTTGTTAGAGAGGTATTTGTAGAAGCATGAAAAGTTCATTTATTTTTTCTCAGAGATGTGAAATCGTACTTATTCTAGAGAGACTACATTGTTTTGTGAAATGCAGGGTTTTCCATTGTCCTGTAGAAGTCTTGTTCCTTATTATTTCTTTATGAAGGTGTTAGTTATGAAAATATAGAAACAATGAATCTACTTCGTACTTTTTCAGGACCCTACAATACTGAAAAAGTACTCTACCTTCCCAATGGTGATCTATCTGACGACTAGGTTCTTTTTATTTTTGAAAAGGGGGTTATGTAATTAGACTTTCTTCTTTCAGTTTCTTTTCTTTCTTCATATCTTTTTGAATTGATGTACGTATTTGTATTTGTTCTTGTTCTCTTTCTCAGGCATATCTTTGACGGGACGTCTAGTCTTATTTTGCCATGTTAATGTTAAAGAGGCGATGGGTTAAAACGCCATTCTAGCTTGTTTCATTCAAGGGGCTTTTTAAACTTGCATCTTTGATTTTCATCCTTGTTGGAGAAAGTTTCTAACTCAACGAAAGCAAATTGATGTTTTCCAGGGATTTTTAACTCGGACCAACTCAAAAAAGACGCGTTATAGTTTCCTCCGGAAGGGGATTTCCAGATTTATCTTGGTACGTAAGTATTCTCTGTATGAGGGAGTTAATACATAATTACCTAATCCAATTTTTTTCAAGAATTTTTGTTATTCAAAATTCTGCTTTCCTTTAGCTTAGGCTTTTTTTTGGAAGAACAATACCATTTAAATTTCTTTTGTTCTCTTGTAATTTCTAGCTAGCATAAAAATTGAGGAATTTTCTTTAACAATTCGTCCGTAACATGTCGCGTGGACCCTTTCTCTAGTGTTGGTATTCTAGGACTACAGTGGTGTACAGAGAAGCTAATTTATCTTCTTAAAAGGGGTTGCAGTCTGAAGTTAAATGTGAGTTTTGGTTCTCTTAAGCGAGTTTTCAATTTGAAGTTGATTATTTCGTGGGGTTTTTGTTTTGTGTGTTTCTTACTGATTCAATTGTTGAGCAATTGGGATTCCTCCACTTGTCATTGGGACAGCATTGTGGAGTGTTAGCTACTACAAATCGGATAATTTCCTGGTGGAAAATAGTAGCACTTGACCTGAAATCTGTTTTTCTTTTTTAATTGATTGTTGCAGTGGAAGTTATCTCCCAGTGGGGGATATCTATTCCATGCTTCCTGTACTATGACAATGCCTTTCCATTCTTTCGTTTTCAACTAATCTAGGTTTTGTAGTTAATTTGTTTTTGTTGCTTTTGGTTTGCGTTTCAAACATCTAGATTTGATTCCTTCATTGTTTCTCTGATTAGGCGCACTATAATATGGGTTGGATTTTCATTCTTGATCAGTTGATTGCTATTGCAGATTCGATAGGTACTCAATTTTTCAAATTTCGATTGTCTTTAGGTTCAACTACAAATTGGGTTCAAGTTTGTATTTGATATTGAGGGGGGTAATTAGTTCAGTCATAATTACTTTTTGATGGCTTTAGATACTGATTCTGATGTTGATCTTATCGTGTCTTTTTTCTTGATGAAGTGATCTTATCGTGTCTACAATCATAGACTCATGTTCTTCCAGTTGAGCCTCAGTTCTGTGGCTTGCAAGGAAGATTTCAGGCGGACAATAAGATCAGCTGTGTCGATGTATCAGATATGTGAGTATAGAAACTTAAACATGATCTACTTTTTCAGTTATTGTTTATTCTAGAATCTATTCTCGATTGGGTTTTCTTTACAGACGTTTAGGTTTTTGTTCCGTTCGTGCTAATGGGTATGCCAGGTTTCCCATAACTTAATGACATCTTGGTTATCTGTATAATTTAACCCGCAGTTAAAGTTTGAGAATGGGTATGCCAGGTTTCGCATAACTTCTTTTTTTTTTTTTGAAAATTTGAATTAATATTAAAGAAGAAAAGAGACTATACAAAGTGGAGGGAGGCTATCGGATTCCTCACGAAATCCACGCCTCCCAATTACAGACTATGTCTACAAACGACGAATGACTAAATTTAGGTAGACCCTTCGCCCATACGAAAATAAGCGATTTTACATCATCCACGTCTAGGCTCGTGTTACTATTAGCATCCTTGAAAATTCTATTGTTACGATCCTTCCATATGCTCCAAACTATCGCCGCTGGGATCATATTCCATATTTCCATTCTTGCTTTTGGCTTTGGGACAGATTCCCATTGTTCGAAAAGGTGGGGCACCGAAGAGGGCATGCACCACCGTATCTTCATAGACGATAAGAAGTATGACCAAATACCGTTAGCGACCTTACAATGGATGAACATATGATCTCTTGATTCCTCCTCCTGTTTGCAAAGAACATCGATTGACAATCTGGAAGCCTCTCCGTTTCAGCTTATCCACCGTCGGAATCCTGTCAATGAAGGAGGCCCAAAGCATAAATCCAACTCTTGGAGGGGTTGACAACCTCCTTAGTACTTTTACTAGTGTTGGAGTTATGATTTGGTCTCCTTCATCCAACAGAGCATAACATTGCTTTACAGAAAACTGTTCTGTAAGTTCCCCTAAATGGTTCCTCGTTGGGCATTCTTGATTTTCCCTTCTTCAGTATTCACTATTGAGTTTTATGCTAATAGTAGGTTTACAATCTATCTAGGTTTTCTGTTTGCTTATTTGCTCTGAATTGTTACTATGTGCATGGTGATTTTGTTGTTCCTCTACTTAGGCATTATTCCTTATAGATTCAGCAGAATGTGCTGCTAATGTATTTAACCAAAAAATAAGTTTTCTCTTGGATGTGTGCACGATAAGATCCAATTGTTGTTTAGGAAACTGTACACTTTCAAATTCTTCCCAATGAATGAGCTCTTATTTGTGTTTCCTAATAAGATGACCCTGTGATGCATCAGATATGTTGGTTTTGGAACTTGAACTTGATCATCATTTTCTGTTACTGTTAACGTGGAACCTATTTGCTCCTTTGGGCTTTCCTCGAAAGCTTAGGTATTCATGTTGAGTTTTTTTAGTTTTAATGGGTGCAGTTGCGGTTCTGTAATTGTAGGATATTCAGGAATCTAGTTTTCTGTTACATCACATTATCTCGAGGACATGTCTGCTTTCGATGTCCAGCACTCTTTGATCCTTGCTACTAAGACTATGGGTTATGCTAAAAAGTTACTTGGCCTGTCCGGATGGTATTTTTGTTGATTCTTTCTAAATTTGTACAAGTCCACTTTTGAATGTACATAACTTCTTTAGCTTATTTTCAGGGATATGCATTAAGTTCTAGCTGTTCATACTCAGTCCATCACTTGGAGCGGGAAGGAGGAACACTTGGGAGTTCCCACGGCCAGCTATTTCTGGGTTTGGTGAATCTATTCTGGTTTGGTGAATCTATTCTGGTTACCCTTCTCATTTCTTAGAGAGCTTGGAACATTATTCTGACTGCATTTGTTTTAAAAGATCCAGTATTTAGTTGGGGATATGATTTCTGTTCTAACTTGCTATTGTGTTGTTTTGTGCGGGATATCTATGTTCAACACTAAGCAAACAGTCTCTTTCTACTACTTTGAGGGCACAAAAATTTGAGGTACGTCAATTTGTTGTTGTTTTAATCTGGTGGTAGATTTACTATCGGAATGGATTTTTTAACTTACTGATAGTGTTAATCTGGAATCTGTTCTGGTTCGTGAGTTGTATATAGAATTTGTGGTTTCCATCCGAATTTGGGGGTATTAGCAAACTAGCAGGTGCAGTTCTTTACATTAGTATTGATTTCCTATACAAAACAGGTTTGAAGTAATTGTCGTTCTCTAAGTTTGTCAAAGAAATGACTTAATTAAAGGAGCTTTCTCTTATCATTATAATTTATAAGTGTTTATTGTTCTCTGTTAACAATGGAATACACAACCTTAAGAATTTCAAATTTTCTCCAGGGATTGCGGTTTGAGTGCAGCTGCAATTTCTTAGGTACTGTTATGTTCCAATGCTGATTTATTTCAGGAAAGGTGTTTCTCTTTCGTGCAAAATTGAAACTACCTCTTTCAATTTTTTTCCCTTTTTCCGTCGAGGCTATGTTTTGTTTTGAAGATAGGTGATCGGTTTGCTTTGCGTTTCCTAGGATATTTGTTATGGGATGGCTAGTCTTATTCTTCCCATGTTCATTTCAGGAAGGCGATGTACTTCAAATCCGCAATCCTTAATTAAGTAGCTCCTCTGTTATGAGGGTTCACATTGGTCCTTGGTATCTGATTGTTATTTATAATTTAGAAATCACTGTGTCTCTAATAAAGCTTTCTGTTTATAAATTGTTTCCCGAAAGTGTTTTTCTTAGGCTATGTCTCTTCCACCTTTAAGATGGAGTTTTCTATAGTAGCTTGTTTCCTGAATTTTTTTTTGCTTAGGCTATGTCTTCCACCTTTAAAATGTGCCATTAACTGTGTTCCGGGTATGCATGACTGCTACCCACATTCAGACATTCACTGACGGTTGGTATTCTTGGATGAGGGTTTCAAGGAGGACCTCTATTTTAGGGTTTTTCATGACAGTTTAGTTTCCTCTTTGTGCAATCTTTTTCCTAGTCGTAATTTGTAATTCCTTAACCTCTCTTTTAGGGATATGTATTTCTTGAAAAGGTTGTAGAACTTATCTTACTGGATTGTTGGAGAGCTTTTGTTTCTTCGAGAGGCGGTTTTCTTTTGTAAACTTGCAGTTACATTTTTACAGGGGTCTTATGTGTAATTACACATTTTGTTCACATTATTATGTTCATGAATTGTTATTGGGGATGTGTACTTTGCAGATTCAGTCACTCTTTCTGGTTGTTGAACGACTGGGAATTATAATGAAATCTTACTCGGTCTCTTTGAAGGGAGTTTCTATCTCAAGTTGCTGGTTAGGAAGTTTACCGATATATTTTTTATTTGATAGTACAATTCTTTTTCATCGTTTTGTGTAGATTATGAGTTATAGGGTTTGGTAGGTTTTTTTTAAATTTCTTTTAGTGCTCTCAAACATTATTTTGGCTTTGTTGTTTTGTTTCTCAACGGACATATTATTTACCTTCAGATTTGATTAGGTTTCTCCACGAACAGGGGTCTTCTGTTCTAACTTGCATTTATGTTCTTTCTCGAGCATACCTCTCTTTAACAGTAGGCATATAGTTTTGTTCAACTACTTGTAGGGTAGACAATGTGGAGAGTCTGCTATCTATATCCGACATATGTTGAGTGGGCGGAACTACTTTCCTGAACTCGTAGTGTAGAATCACAATTTGCTGATTATTGACACGACAAATGAAAGACCCCTGAGTTTTATGCTTTTATCTTGGTCCTTTCTGTTTGCATGTGATTAGGCAGTTGGTGCATGGTCACTTTTTGTCCTCTCTACTTGGGCATTAGTACTAAAGGGAGAGAGGCGGGATGTGCTGCTAATTTACTTGACACAGGACATTTTCTTTAGCTGTGGTCCTTTTTATGTGATATTATAACATAAGATTTGCAGCTGGATAAGTTTTGAGGTGATAACAGCTATGTTCCACATAGATAACTCTCTCAGAATAGAAGATCTGTCATGTTGGTAGCCATTACTTTGCTTGGTAAATTGTTCTGGTTTGAGAGAATTTGCTGGATACTACAACTAGGTCACCTGGATGTTATGAGGATAAAATTCCATATTTTCTTTTTTCACTTTTCAAGTTCCATGTCTAGACTCTAGATGAAGTAAATGTGTAAAAGTATTGATGGTCTTATCTTTGATGTAGGATATGCGGAACTTCCCAATTCGACGGGAAACGATTTAACTTTCCGGTGCTGGGTGTATGGGTTTGAACTGATATCATTTCCTTGGCTTGGTCTACATTTTTTTCAGCAATTTACATGGATTGCTGGGTTCAAGGTTCCAAGTTCTCATTCCTATAGTAGCTTGTTCCATGAAACATGTTTTGCTTATGCTATATCTCTTCCACCTTTAATATGTAAGTGCCTTTAGGCTTTTACTGTGTTCTGGGTATGGGTGGCCGCTATCCACATTCAGACATTCACCGACGGGGTTTGAAGCAGGATCTCTATTTAAGGTTTTTCATGAGAGTTTAGTTTTTTCTTTGTGCAATCTTTTTCCTAGTCGTAATATGCAATTCCTTAGCCTCGCTTTTAGGGATATGTATTTCTTCAAGAGGTTGTAGAACTTATCTTACTGGATTATCTTTGTTTACTGAGGATTAGGTTTCCATTGTGGAAGTGCTTTTGTTTCTTCGAAAGTGTTTTTCTTATATAAAGCTACAGTTATGGGATCATTTGTACAAACGTTTTGTTCACATTCACTTCAAATTATATTCATGAAGTGTTACCGGTGATGTCTCCTTTGCTTGGAGTTTCTATTTCAAGTTGGTGGTGAGGAAGTTTACCAATAGACTTTTATTTGATAGTACCATTTTTTTCCATCCTATTTGTTAGATATCAGTACTCTGTTCATCATGTAATTGTGTAGAATATGAGTTATAGGGTTGGTAGGTTTCCCTCTAAATATCTTATAGTGTTCTGACACATTATTTTTGTTTGCTGTTTTGCTTTTCAAGGGACTAATTATTTACCTGAAGGTTTGATTCGGTTTCTCCAGGAAAGGGGGTCTTCTGTTCTAACTTGCATTTATGTTCTTTCTCGAGCATACCTCTCGTTAACAGTAGGTATATAGTTTCATTCAACTATTTGTAGGACAATGTGGACAGTCTGCTATCTATATTTGATATATGTTGAGTGGACAGAACTACTTTCCTGAATCGTAGTGGAGAGAATCACAATTTGCTGACTTTTGACACAAAAAAACACCGCAGTTTTATGCTTCCTCTTGTGTAAGTTAAGTATTTGCAGTCCTATTGCAGATCCATGAGTAGTAAATCCATGGTTCCTAAGTTCTTTACCTTTCGTTTCCTTCATTTTTTGACTTTTAAAGATATGTTTGAAGATTTGCTTGCTGTTGTAGGAGCTCCATCATGCTGGTGCAAACTGCTTGGTAGATTTTTCGTTTCAACTTCGGTTTGTATTACTATCTTAAGTTTGCTTTGGATATCGTACTTGTTCTTATTTTCGTTGTGTCAGTGTGTTGCTCCTTGCTAATAACATAATCTAGTGCTAATTGTTTGGAACATAAGCGCTAACACTTTGAGTTTTTTGCTTGTTGGTCTTATAGTCTTATTGTTAGCCAGCTATGAGTGTCTCACTTATCTTGCCTCCAAACTCATTTCTGCTTCTGTAGTTGTTTCACTTGTGGTCAATTTGTGTATGTGAAGTTATGAGTTGTGCCATGTCCTGAGATGCGACATATGGTATTGGATATTGTTTGGTGCGATGGATTAATAGTTGTTTCAATTGTAGTCAACGTGTCTATGTGAAGTTGTGTCAAGTCCTGAGGTGGTGCGACACTCACAACTGATCAATGTTCTTAACTCTGCTGAAACCATGTTCTATATTTGAAGTTGGCCCCTAACCCAGAAAAAGGCTTCACGTAAGAAATTCTAAATGTGCTATTATGTTCTTCTGTGCCACATATTCATATTCAACGTCACGCAAACAGTCTCCTTCTACTACTTCCAGGGCCTTGTCGACTAAATTCGGTTAAAAGGTTTACCGTTTATGGCTGAAGTATATAAATTTTAAGAGGAGAGATATGATAGAACATACTGCTCTACAGAGAGAGAGAGAGAGTCGTTTTAGCTAGATAGAGAAAGAAATCGTTCTAGAGAGAGAAGAAGAAGAAGAAATAAGAAATAAGGTTTGAGATTCAAAAACATTATAGTTGCTAGGGTTTTTAGAGAGAGAAGAAGAAGAAAAAAGATGAATAAAACATACCTTGGTAGTTTAATGGTGTTGAACTCTTGGTTGCTTGAAGGAAGATGAAGGTAAGTCTTTATTTCTTTCTTTTTTTCTTGGTTTTGTTTTTTGTTTATTTCTTTCTGCTTTCTTCAAAAATCAAAACCCTTTATCTGATTTAGTTTGTAGGAATCGATTTGCCCCAAAACTCCTCAAATTATGGGTTTTAATTTGGATCATGGGATTCTCAATGAATCCCAAGATTCACGTGTTAAAACCGATTCGGTTGGAAATCACACGATTTTTTGCTATTTACGATTTGAAGTACGAGTCAAATTGAATTCCCCCCGATTCGATTTATATCATGCGATTTGAATCCCAAATCGCACGATTTTGATAACACTATCTAAGTTTTTATTGTGATTTGCTTCTCAGTTCTTTTCTCTGATCAGGCATTGCATAGTAGGTTTGGATTTTTCTCTTAATTGATTGATTTGCCTCTCGAAATTTTATATGGAAGCAATCATGAATATTTTGGATTGCCACTTGATTCAACTACACATCGGACTTGAGTTTTTATTTCATTGGTAATTACTTTTAACAGAATTAAAGATGATACTGCCGGCAATCTTATCATGCCTATGTGCAGGATAAGATCCGCATATGGATCACCTTAAATACTTGCTCTACTGAACCCTGCTTATTGATTTTTTATTCGATTGTATTTCAGGGAATGAGTACAGTTTCGAGATTTCCTTAATAAACCATGCTTGAATGTTGGAAAAAACGGTTGAGGCGTACGCCTGGAGGCGCGCCTCTAAGCATATGTATTTTAAGCCATTATCGATGTTTGTGTATTTTGAATCCAATAACCTCTTTAAAAGTTTTGTTTTTCCTTTTCACTGTTATTTTTGAGTTGTTTGGCAATACTTCAGACCTTTATACTATGGTAGTAAAGTAGAAAAACTTGTTATCCTGTATTTTTACATAATTGATGTCTTCATTAGCCATTTTTTTTTACGTACTTTATGCATGAGTCTCTGCCTTGGGTTTTTTCTTATAGCAGCTTAGGTATCCTTGTTGAGGTTTTTTTTAGTTTTAACTGGTACAGTTGCTATGGGTAGTTGTTAACAGGAAAGGAAAATCTTTATAAATGGAGTTCATAGCAAATGTATTATTGATTATTTTTAGTACTGTGTTACTAATGTAAGATGATTCTGATGGCATTGATCATCTTAAATACTTCTGTTTTGGCGTAACATCTTGGTCATTAGAACGTTAATCATTTCGATTTGCTATCCTAAAAACATTTTGTATAACATGATTAGTTGGTTGTTGTAGTGGGAAGGTTGCATTTGGTTTAGTGTACTTTTCACGATTTACCAATATTTCTCCTTTCTAGCAGTCCTCACTGATGCGATATTTCAGCTAAGAGTTAATATTTCAGAATTGTTTTGAACTGAATGTTGTTCTCCAGTTGGTGGCGCTTAATGCATGGTAGATGTTTTTAGTCCTTTCTTACGAATGGAATATGCACAGTAAAATATCTCGCGGAATTCTTCAGGGAAGTAGGTGTTTTGCAGGGAAATACTCAAATAGGGCTTGCTTTTTCAATATTCATCCGTATTATCTAGGAAGAAGTTTTAAGTACTCTTCATAAATTCACTAACTATTTATTGAAGTATGATGTGTTTAAACATGTACTTAAAACATTAGTTTACTCTTTGTGTTATTAATTCTTCCTATTCATTTTATAATTTCTTTAATTGTACTTTTACGGATTTGCGCCCATTGCCACATGGATGTGTTATCCTGCCAAAAAGAGTAACACTTGAATTTCTTTCTTGACATATTTTTGAAAGCTGAATCTTGTTAGTTTGTGTCTTTGCATTGCTGGAGCCTTGAAGTAGTGCGAAGACTATCTTTCTGTTTAATCAGGGGAGTATGGGGGAGTGCATCAGTTTATTCTTTAAGGGGGAACTACACTAACTTTTAGAAGTTCCTTGTTTTTATGGGGAGGAGGATATCTATGAAAGCAGTTTTCTTACAATTAGACTAGACTATTTATTGGACACGTAGATGTCTGCTTTTCCATATCGAGCACTCTTTGATCGTTTGTTGAGTGGTTCTGGATTTGTACTTACTCAACTATTGAAATTACGGAATTTATTTTATCTTATTTTCAGGGATATACATTAAGTGTGGCTGTTCATACTCAGTCTGTCACCTGGAGCGGGAAAGAGGAACACTTGGAAATTCCCATGGTTAGCTATTTCTAGGTCTGGTGAATATATTCTGGTTAGCCTTCTAGCTTCTTGTTGATTTTGAAACATTATTCTTTAAAAGGATCCAGTATTTAGCAGGGAATACCGAAATCTGTTCATACTCAGTCTGTCACCTGGAGCGGGAAAGAGGAACACTTGGAAATTCCCATGGTTAGCTATTTCTAGGTCTGGTGAATATATTCTGGTTAGAATTCTCGCTTCTTGTTGATTTTGAAATATTATACTTTAAAAGGATCCAGTATTTAGCAGGGAATGAAAAACCGAAATATTTCGGTCATTTCGACCGAAATATTTTGTTTTTTCAAGTCAAGGAAATGAAACTTAACTTACAATTATTTCGTTGAAATCTAACACGAAATGCCGAAATAAATGTTAATTTTTGAAAGACCAGATCAGTAGATAATACTTATGAGAATGGAAACTGATTAGAACTAAAAATCTGATCAAAAGATCATAACTCGTCTCTGTTCTTCATTTTCTGGTTTATTGCTCTGTATTTCTTTACCATCTCTTTTCACTTCTTCAAAAAATTTCGTGTAGTAGATAAGATCATCAAGTTTGTAGGGTTTTTAGTTCGAAAGAGAAGTTAGAGAGGAGGAAGGAGCCGTCACAAAGACACAATGCAAACCCAAGCTAGGGTTTTATTTTGATGTACCAGCTATAGTGGCTTTTTAAGGCACCTCAGAAAATAGTTATTGGCCCCCCTCAAGACAACTTTCAGAAAAGGAATATGAGCATAGAAGGGGCGGCCAATAACACTTCGAGTAGGCGCCTTTAACATTTTTCTCTTTATGGAGAGACCATTTTTTACTACCAAACAGGTACATCAACTTGGGTGTTTTGTTATTTACCCCCTGCACTGTTTGAAGTTAATTTTGCTTATTTCACCTCCCAAATATCATGTCGGAAATAGTTGTAAGTGTTATTTCGTGCACCTAATCTCATTTTAGGAAACGTTTCGCGAAATTTCGGTGAAATTTCGGGAAGTTTCATTCCTTGGTTAGCCCTTAAACTAACATATTTTGTGGGTATTAATTTCCGTAAGATGTCGCGTAAAAACAGAACCGGACTCCCTTTCTTTCTTCGCGTTGGACAAAAAAACTACCCCCTTTTTCTCTCTCTAGAAAAAACTTCAGATCTGTGAATTCTCCCGTGTAAATCATTGATTTTTCTCCGGTGAAAGGATCCTTTCGCCGGAATCCCTCTTTCCCTCTTAGAAATAGTTAGTTGTTACAGGAAAAAGATCAGATCAAAAGAAGGTATACTAGGAAAAACCAAAAAGAAAAGATGTAAACGAAGAAGAAGAAGCAGAAAAAGTACCAGAGAAAGAAAAGATGAAAAGAAAGAAGAAGAAGAAGAATCAGAATCAGAGTAAGAAGATATAAAGGAAGAAGAAGTAGAAGAAGAAGAAGAAGAAGAAGAACCAGAGAAAGAAAAGATGAAAAGGACAAAAGAAGAAGAAGAATCAGAGAAAGAAGATTAAAAGGAAGAAGAAGAAGATGAACATGACGAACAAGAAGAAGAATCAGAGAGGAATTATTTTTGGTTTTTATTATTTTATTTTTGTCGGATCTTTAGGATCCTTTTGTCAGATCTTTAGGGTCTATTTTCTCGGATCTTTAGGATCCCAATAGTGTCTGTGTCTAGTCCAATTTCTCCCCCTTTAGGAGGCATTTGCATTTACAGATTTGTAAATAGCATGACGCATCCGACAGAGAGAAATAATTATTATTATCCTTGTATCATTGTGATTTTATCACTATTAATGGATATGTTTCCCTTGGATTCAAAAAAAAAAAAACAGAACCGGACATTGGCTGGCAATATTGTCGCAAGATTGCATCCTTTTTATGCTTAATGATGTAAAAGAGTCTTATTATACACTATTGCATTATATTTCTAGCATTTCCATCATTTGTAAAATTTCTACACTGACCGAAACTTCCACCGAAAATTAAATTATCTCCTTTTGTGCGGCATAGCAAACAGCCTCCTTCTACTACTTTCAGAAACACAACTTAGAGGAACGTGAATCTGTTGCTAAATAGAATATGGTAGAGAAACTATACATATCCTTTTAGTGTTAATTGGAATGAATTCTAGTTTGTGGGTTGTATACAGAATCTGTAGTTTTTCCATCTGAATGTCTTCAAGGTCTTGCAAAAATTTTCCTGCCTCAAGGTGTTTGCTCGAAAAAAGCGAAGCGCCACCTTCAGACGTATGCCTCGATCATTGAAAGGTGTAAACTTATTATTTCAGAAAATAAACGTTCCACATTTATGTACAGAGTTAGATAATATAGTCTTTTTCAATTTGCTATAATAATATAAAGACTTGACTATCTAAGAAACAAAAATGTAAAATGATGTTAGCTCTTATGTTGCATTAATTAAATGATGCTTGTAAATTTGTTTTGTTTTTGGTAGATGTGTATGCCTTGAGTAGGGCTTCGAAGCGTATACATCTGCCAAATTATAGAACATTGCTTGCTGCTATCTGAAATTTGTAGAGCCTTTTTGTTTAGTCCGGATTTCTCGAGGCAATTATTTAATTAATGGAGGTTTCTCATATCATTATAAGTGTTTATTTGTAACGCCCCAAGCCTTAGCAGTTGCCGATATTGTCCCCACTTAGCCACCACTCAGCGTGGTGTGAGGTTTTGTCTTGGCGAAGGCACCACAGACCTTCCCAAGAGGCCTCGGTACTTACTAAGCTTGAGCTTACACATATAGCCCAGTCTCTGGACACTCTTTTGAGCAATGTGGGACTATTACATTATTGTTCTCTATTAAGAACGGAATACACAATCTTATGATTTTCAAATTTCCTCCAGGGATTGCGGTTTGAGTGCAACTGCAAGCTCTTAGGCACTGGTGCGTTCTAATGCTGATTGATTTCAAGAAGGATGTTTTTCTTTTGTGCAACATTGAACTTACCTCTTTCATTTTTTTTTTTTTTCTGTCGAAGCGATCTTTTGTTTCGAAGATAGGTGGTATGTTCGCATTGTGTTTCTTAGGGATTTTGTTTTGAGATAGGGTGATCTGTTCTGAAGATAGGGTGATAAGTTTTGAAGATTGGCGATCTGTTATGAGATGGCTAGTACTATTCTACGCATGTTCATTTCAGGATTTCGATGTAGTGCATATCCAAAATCCTCATTTAAGTAGCTCCTATGTTTTGAGTGTTCACCCTGATCCTAGGTATCCAAGTGGTATTTTTCAGTTATACTCTTTGTTTCTAGTCCATTTTATTTTTCTTGCATGACGTTTTTAAGTCATTTTCTTTGCTATTCGGGTATTGAGTAGAAATTTCTTCTCCTTATTATTAGGGATTTGCTTAAGAATCCTTGCGTCGGTCATTTCGTTATATGGGAAAAAGTAAAGCTTCGAATTCCCCTATTTGTTATTTATTTTCTTCTTGCTTAATCGTATTAGCACCTCTCCCTACTTTCTGGAGAATTGAACATTGGTTGTATAATTTCCTATCCCAGACCTTTTAGATTTAAATAGTTGAAGTAGTGGTTTGGTTTTTCTTCTTTGAAGACAGGGAGTTCTCCACTAGCTTGTTCCGGGAAAGAGATGGTATGCCTCTTCCAACTTTAAGATGTGATTGCATTGAACTGTGTTCAGGGTATGGGTGGCCGCTATCAACATTCAGACATTCACTGACGGTTGGTATCCTTGGACGGAGTTTAAAGGAGGATATCTTGTTAAGGTTCTTTCACTGAAGTTTATCTCTTCGTGCGATCTTTTTTCTATTCGTAGTACGGAAGTCATTAACCTCGCTTTTTAAGAATATGGTATGGGTTATCTTGTCACACGTTTTTTGAAGAATAATTTGCTTGGCATTTCTTGCAGTGGTGGTAGAACATATCTTGCAGGTTTCCATGGTGGGAGTGCTTGGGTTTCTCCGGAAGGGTTGTTCTTATATAAACTTGCAGTTACATTTATCACAGAGGTCATTTGTACAAACATTTTCTTCACATTTACTATAAATTATATGCACAAAGTGTGATTGGGGATGTCTGCTTTGCAGATTGAGTCACTCGTTCCAGTTGTGTGAAGACTGGGAATTATTATGAAATGTGACTTGGTCTCTTTGGAGGGAGTTCCTATTTTAAGTTGCTTGTGAGGAAGTTAATCGATAGAGTTTCATTTGATAGTCTAATACTTTATTCGCCTGATTTTTAGGCGTCAGTATGAGTTCATTGTTTGATAGTCTAATATTTGTTTTTCAACTTGCTGATTCCTGTTGGGGTTTCCTTTAAATTTGTTATTGTTGTGGTCCTTATTTTGGTTGATTGTTTTTACCGAAGGGACTCCCTTATTTGCTTGAAGATTTGGTTTGATTTCTAGGGGTACACTCTTTGAGATGTGTGGGATTCATATTTGGCTCATGTCGATCGAGAGTGAACCGCTTTTCTCAACTTGTAAGGTGGCGTTATCATAAGCTTCCCTAATGGTTCCTTGTTGGTCATTCATGATTTTCCCTTCTTCAATTTTGAGTTTTATGCTTTATTGTTTTTACCGAAGGGACTTCCTTATTTGCTTGAAGATTTGGTTTGATTTCTAGGGGTACACTCTTTGAGATGTATGGGATCCATATTTGGCTCACGTCGATCGAGGGTGAACCGCTTTCTCAACTTGTATGCTGACGTTATCATAAGCTTCCCTAATGGTTCTTCATTGGTCATTCATGATTTTCCCTTCTTCAATTTTGAGTTTTATGCTAATCATAGGTTTGCGCTATTTTCTACTTTTTCTGTTTGCTTATCGTAGGGATTTTTTTTTCCCTTGGCACTGTTCCTTTTCTACGTGGAACTATTAGTCAAGAACTCTATAGCCAGGAAAGTTGATGGTCTTATCTTGATGTGGGATACGTGGAATTCCCAGTCTAATGAAAAAAGAACAGCTTTCTGGTGCTTGCTCTGTTATCCTAGGACCGCCATCATGTTGGTGCAAACTGCTTCGCAGATTTTTCTTTTCAACTTAAGTTGGTAATACTAACTTGAGAGGTTAGCTTTGGCAACAATTCTATTGAATCTTATTTTCTCCTTGCCTAAGACATAATCTAGTGTTATTTGTTTGTAACATGTGCTGTTAGGCACGAGTGGTTGTTGGCTTGTTCCTCGTGTAGTCTTACTGTTAGCCAGGTATGACCGTCTCTTCTTCAAATCTTGTCTCCAAATTCATTTAAATTGTAGTTGTGAATCAGTTTATTTGTTTTGTTATAGCTTGCTTCAAATTTATATTGGATATTAAGATTTGGTGCGACATATTAATAGCTGTTTCGAATTTACTTCATCTGAGTTTAGATGTGCCACTGGTTGTTCCTTGCGTATAATAGTGAGTTAGTAATCTGTAGAGGTAAACAAGAATCCACCCTTTCTAAATTAGCGGGTGAAGGCATTTGGCAAATGAAATGACCTGAAATTTTCTGTTATTAGATACGTCCTATTGGAACTGTAGATCTTCACTCCACTACTTAATCCTATTCGTCAAAATGAAACCCCTGCCATTGAGAAATAGAGGTGACTTTGCATTTTATCCCCAATCTCCCTTACATCTCTCTCTCTCTCCTCTTTTGATCTCTATTCTACTTGGGTTTAATTTAAAGTTGATTATTTTAAGGGTGTTTGATTGGTGTGTCCTAATTCAATTGTTGACCAAATAGGTTTCCTTATGTTTACTATAGGGGCACCGTAATGGAGTGTTAGCTACAAAGAATGGGATCATTTGCTGATGTTGAAAAGTGTAACGCTTGACCTCCCACTTGAAAATCTGTTTTTTCCCTAACTGGTCTCTTATATGGAAGTTATCTTTCTATTAGGTACCTTAGCTTCCAGCACTATGACAGTGCCATTAAGTTGTTCCTCGAGTGTCACACGAATAGAAAACTCAGCTATGTTTGACCATTCATCTTGATCTTTTGGAATGGTACCCATACTTGGAAGTTATTGTTGTCCATGGAGGAGCTTTCTGGCTTAATTTGTTGTTCGGATAATTGTTTCTTGTTGTCTGAATTTTTCAGACAATGAATTACATGAATACATGATCACCTACCCTTATTTTTAGGATATGGCATTGGAAGTTCCTCACCTGCTTATGCCGAAAGAGAAACATTCAAAAAACCATACGTTCAGATTCTCTTCTGTTCGGCTCTAT
This sequence comes from Eschscholzia californica, assembly GCF_041429995.1. Classification (NCBI taxonomy): domain Eukaryota; kingdom Viridiplantae; phylum Streptophyta; class Magnoliopsida; order Ranunculales; family Papaveraceae; genus Eschscholzia; species Eschscholzia californica. The sequence continues at coordinate 23,507,477 of NW_028238309.1, read as the reverse complement.
CTGGTTACTCTTTCCTCATTTGTAGGAGATACATGAATCCTGCTCTTGTTAGCTGTGTTATCTATTTCCAGATTATAGTATCTACTTAGTGAGGTCAATGGTTCTTTTTTGTTCTGGAGGGGCTTTTTTATGTCGGTGGGGACGTCTGCTTCCCATATTCAGCACTTGTCTGATCCTAGGTATTCTAGGACTAGGGATTATGGTGAAAATAACCTGGTCCATTTGGACGAAGTTTTTTTAACTGAAGTTACTTATGCTATAAGGTGGTTGTAGCTGTCCATACTCAGTCCATCATCTAAAGTGGGAAAAGGAGACTGTTGCTTTACGTTTTCCTCAAGTGTTTTGGGAAAATAGGTCGCCAATATGCGGACAAACGAGTTTCTTAAGTAGATGACAAACACATTGGGTGTAAAACTAATTACAAACTTTTAATGGGGGACACCAACAGAGTAGATGAAAGAAACACAAACTCTAGTTCAGAAGCATGAGGACCTCGAGAGCGATCCATTGATGATCTCAATGTTCTTGTTAATCCTTTATAATTACCGCCACTTGACGACCAGCACCACTCGGTTTTCAGATAAAAAAAAAAATTTCTAGAATGAGGATTAATTTATAGCCCAAAATCAATCTCTATTACTGTGTAAAATTTCAAAAACATCTGTCAATGATTTCTTCTTGGAAGAGATTTGACGACGTCTCTAAATTTCATCAAATTTTTTGTTTTCGAAGTTTTGGGTACAAATTCTGATCTCGGCTTTAATTCGTGGTTTAGGGTTTATTGCATATGAAGAGATCTTCAAGACTTCCATCTTATTTCTAGGGTTTTCTTTGCTATCCAACACTTTCTATCATGTCAGACCATAGAATTTCCAAATCAAATTGGGGAAAACATTTTATTTTGTTGTCGCCATTACTTAGCAACTACAACTACTCCCAAATCAGTCCACCATCAACATCCCCCTTCCTCTATTCTTGGAGAGAGAAAATAGATGAAAAACACATTAACACCTTCTTAACAAGAGAAGTATAACATGAGAAGGATTTAAAAAAAAGAGATTTGTTTAGATAGAGAGAAGGAATGGACGCATAAAACAGAGCGAGAAAGACGAACAAAAACATCAACAAACAGTGGAAGCCAAAAAGTACCGGTGGTGAGCATGCGTTGGAGTTTGAACTTTATTATGTTTTGAATTGCCATATTAATCATATTATGTACATACATTCATAACTACTTATGGGCAGTAAACACTGAACAAAAGAAACAGGAAGCACAGAGATTGACTCGGCAGAGTGAGTCGGCTGACTCGCCCCCTGACTCGGACTCGGACCTTGGCCGAGCCGAGTTCGAGTCCTAGTCGGACTGCTTAGTTCCCATGGATCCTTAAGTTGGACTTAGTCCAGCAATATTCTCCCTAGTCGGGTCGATTTACTTTTGTTTTTAAACATCTATCAGTTTCGTGTCAATTTGGTTATTAGTGGTTTAGGGTCGACGTTTCGTAAAACAGGGTTTGAAATTATGTTCTTGATCAGATGCTTTTGTATATTTGATATCTATGCAGTTTTGGAAATTGAGATTGTTAATGGTTCCATTTGAAATCTAATTGAACTGTAAGTTTGATATTGAAGGGCCGTTCTTTCTGATGTCGATCTTATGGTGCAAATACACACGATGCGATCCAAATCTGAATCATCTCGTGTAATGGTTTTATTGACCATTTAAACCAATAATGATTTATTTCTCTGGTTGCTATTATGAAATCATCCCAGATGTTCTTAGTGGAGGCCTCTGAGGGAAAGTAAGATCACTCTTTTGCTGTATCAGATCTTTTGGTGTAGAAACTTGTACCTGATTTAGTTTTTATTTCTTGTTAATTTGGAATTGGTTCTACCTTGTTGGTTGTATACAGAAGCTGCACATCTTCTCTCTGAATTTGAGGGTATTAGCTTGTGTAGTTATTTACCACAGCATTGACAGCCTAAAGTTTAATGTCCATGTCCATCCACCTATCCATAACGTACCTCCTTAGCAGTTCTTTTGTTTTTTTTTAATGAGATATTTGATCCATGTCTTACAATTTGAGAATGGTTTTGATTTTATTGTTCTCTAAAATCGGCGTGAAAAGTTTCAAGCTATTCAAGCTTTGCTGTTGAGTGGTGGTGCGTGAACGTGGTTTGCTTTTTGAGTAATATAGGGGTTCTTAATGAATCTCTTAAGTTTGGTTATATGGCTTTCACCTCAAGCATCTAAAAAGGTTGATTTTTCAATTTGGTCCTCAGTTGAATTGTTTCTTTGATTAGGAAGAAATAATATGGGTTTGATTTAATACTTGATCAGTTGGTTGCTTATTCAGATTCGACTACACATCGAGCTTGAGTTTATATTTGAGGGGATACTAATTCATTGATAATTACTTATAATAGATTCAGAGACGATTCTGATGCCAATCCAACATCATGATCATCTTAAATACTTCGCTCTACCGTTGGTTAAGCCAGTAAAGGTATTGATAAAGTATTAGATGGATCTGTGATGAGATTAGTTGGTATATATACTTAAACCTGATTTGGTATCTATTTTTGTCTAATCTGGTATCTATTTTTGTCTAATCTGGTATTTATTTTTGTATTTAAATTTCCTTCGTAGAAACTTAGGTATCCTCTTTGGATTTGGCCGTGCTAATGGTATAGCTATTTTGGCCTAATCGTAGGACATCATCTTGATGACAAGAACGTTTCGGTTTGATATCTTTAAAGAAGTGTTGTATAACATGATTAATTGTTCGTTGTGGTGGGAAGGTTGTATTCTTTTTTGTGTCCTTTCACGCTTTACCATTATTTCATTTTTCTAGCAGTCATCATTTACTGATACGACATTTCAGCTAAGAGTTAATATTGTAGAATTCTTTTGAATCTATTGTTGTTCTCTTCAGTTGGTGGCGCTTCCTGGCGACAGGATTTCAGTCTGCGCAGATTTCATTGGGTAGCTGTTGCATCCAATACGGGAAATCGTCACGTGAAGGGAGTCTGTATCCAGTGTATGGCAAATATTGTTTAGTTCTTTGCTTGTGATGTTCTTCAAGAAAGTAGGTGTTTTTGCGTAGAAAATTGGGCTTGTTTCTTTTGCCCAAAGGGGTCATCTAGTTTTTACGTTTTCCCTCCAGTCTTTTTTCGGTTCTTCCCTTGAGGGCGACTGTTTAGAATGAAAAATGGATGGTGGCTTTAAATCTTCTGTTTTTCAGTTGTTCTAGGTATATTTGCTTTATTGTTAAGTAAGAGGAGTGAGTCAATGGACTTTTATAGGCTCTATCCATATAGGTCTTTCTTTACTTGCTTTTTTAATTTTTTACTGTGTCTAAGAAGAAGTTTTCAGTACTCTTCATAAATTCTTTAACTATTATTTAAACATTAATTTACTCTTTGTCCTATTCATTTATAATTTCTTTAATTGTACTTTTAACGATTTGTGCCCATTGCCGAATGGATGTGTTTTCCTGCCAAAAAAGAGTAACACTTTGAAACCTGAATCTTGTTAGCTTGTGCCTTAGCATTGTTGGAGCCTACTGTGTGAAGACTATCTTTCTGTTTTACCAGGGAGTTAGGTGTATGGGAGAGTGCATCAGTTTCTTCTTGAAGTGGGTCTTCCACACCAACTTTTAGAAGCTCCTTGTTTTTATAGGGAGGATATCTATGGAAACAGTTCCCTTTCAATTACATCAAACTATTTCCAGGACATGTAGATATCTGCTTTCCATTTCCAGCACTCTTTGGTCCTTGGTACTCTAGGTCTATGGTTACGCGAAAAAATGACTTGGCATGTCCGGATGGTGTTTCCTATTTGATGCTCCTTGGGTGTTTCAGCATTTGTACTGAAAAAAGTGTTGAATGTACGTTATTTTTGTCTTATTTTCAGTAATGTACTTTAAGGTGGTTGTAGCTGTTCATAGTCCGTCAGTTCGAGCGGGAAAGAGGAACTCTTGGAATTACCTATTGTCAGCTATGGGTAGGTTGGTGAGTCTATTCTGGTTAGCCTTCTCACTTGTTGGAGATTTTGAAACACTATTCTGACTTCATCTGTTTTAAAAGGATCGAGTATTTAGTTCTAACTTGCTCTTATGTTATTTTGGGTATATGGTTTCTATATTAAAAGGATCCTTTATTCAGCCTTAAGCAAACAGTCTCCTGCTACTACTTTCAGGGCACACAACTTGAAGGAACATGAATCAATTGGTAAATAATTTTTTTTTTTTTTTGGATATTTGAATTAATATTAAACGAAGAAAAGAACTATACAAGGGATTTGGAAGGGGGTTTGCTGTCACTTGATATTTCAAACTTTTCCTTGTTAAAGGGGGAGTCATAGAAGCACGAAAAATTCATTTTTTTTTTTCGCAGGGATGTGAGAACTGGACTTTACTCCAGAGAGACATTAAATTGTTTTGTGAAATGGCCGGGGTTTCCTATCCTTTATTGTCCGGAAGAAGCCTTCTTCCTTATTTTTTTTTTCCGGAAGGTGTTAGTTACGTTAATAGACATAATGAATCTACTTAATACCTTCCGAAAAGGGTGATCAGTTTGAGGGCTAGGCTCTCTTATTTTGCAGAAAAAGTGTTACCTGATTGAACTTTCCTTATTCAGTTTCTTTTCTTTCTTCATATCTTCTTGAATTGATGTATATATGTGTTTTTCATTCTCTTTCTCAGGCATCTCTTTGTTGGGAGGCTATTCTTAACTTGGCATGTAAAATGTGAGAGAAGTGACGGGTTAAAAGGCCAATCTATTTCCTTTCTTTTTAGGTCCTTTTCTATTGTTATAATTGCTCATTTGATGTTATTGATTTGGTAGGATGATTGTTGTCCGCCCTGCCAAGTTAACTGTGTGGAAGTGCTTTTTGAATTTGCTTCTTTTATTTTGCGAGAATAGGAATTTCTCTAGGGAGTAATAACCTTGTTTTGAGAATCGAGGGGGGTTTTTCTATTTGCTATTGTTCTGTTGAAGTTCTCTTCCTTATTGTTTGTTTATGAAGGTGAATTTATTGAATACTTTTCCCGGAACCTACAGTACCTAAAGCATTCTCGTCACATCGTCTTTTTTGTGGTTTTCCATTTTTGAGGACTGGGTTCCTTATTTTCTGTGACAGGTTTTGTTGATTGATCTTTCGCTTTCCTTTTCTTTTGTTTGCTAGTTATTCAATTTTGGAAATTTCAATGGGCACTGGATGTTAATTTGTTTTCTTATAACCTTGCTCAGTGGTATTTACTTTTCAGTTTCTAGCGTGCTATACTATAAGAATCTTGCTCTATCTTTTAATTACCTAACGTGTGATGAACTCCTTTTTGTTTTGGTTTCCAGGTGGACTGGTGCTATAGGGAGATGTTAATTTGTTTTCTTAGAAGAAATTTTGTTGTCTGAGATCGAAGCAGATTTGATTGTCATTTCTGTTCTGTTAAGCAAGTTGGTTATATTTGAAGGGGGTCTCTCTCTCTCTCTCTCTTTGTGTTTTCAATTTTTATACTTGTTAGAGATGTGTTTGCAGAAGCTTGAAAAGTTCAGGACGTCTTGGACTCTTGGTCATTAGGATATTTCAACCTGGGGTTAAAATTTGAATACTCTCTGAAGTGATTGTCGTTTTCTCCCGTTGGTAGCACTCTTCTTTGAATTAAAAACGAAAAATCTTTATGTGCAGAGAGTCTAGATGCAATGCGTTATAGGTTTTCTCCAGTTGATATGCCTTCTTGCGATGTTCATATTTATGGTTGGGTCGTTTTATCAGGTCAACTTTGTGGTGTTAATCGTGGTGTATCTGAAGGGGTCTCATTGAACTTGCTGCAACTTTTATCCTTGTTAGAGGAACAATACTTGAAACATGCAAAGTTCATTTTTTTTTTTTTTGCAGAGCTCTTTTAACTGGACTTACTTCAAGGAGACGTGATTTGATTTGCTCTCAAGGGGTTTTCCTGTTTTCCGTAGATAGCTTAGAACTCTCCCCCATTCTTTCTTTATCCTTCGCTATGAGGGTTTACCTATTTATATGGGTAATAGTATTTACTTTCGGGGATCAGTTGTATTCATGGATCAGCTTTCCATGTGTTTCTCATGCTATTCAGGAAAACAGTACCAAGGAATGAAAATTTCCGAAATTTCACCAAAATTTCGCGAAACATTTCCTAAATTTAGATTAGCGACACGAAATAACACTTACAACTATTTCCTGCATAATTTCCACCGACATGATCGAAATTTCCACCGAAATTGTTGGAAATCTCAAATTTCCAACTCATGATGGAAATTTCGACCGACATGATAAAAATATATAAAAAAACCAGAGAAACTAATACTAGAAACATATCTCTTCCTTCATCTTTTTTGTCTTCATTTTTCAAAGATATCTCTTTATTTTTATGTTATTTTTTTAATGTTTTATAAATCTATTTGAATGATTTACGCCCTGACTTAACTGCCTGAATTGATTTTGTCCAGTAACACCCTTGATATAACTATGTAATTGGCGATACCTTCTCAAACTAACATAGTTTGTTAACTATTAACTATTGTAAGTAAGAATGTTATCTTTTGCGTGTTATAACCAAAAAGTTATTCTATTTACCCTCTGGTGTAACTGTGTAATTGTTAATATTCCCACAAACTAATAGATAATGTTAATCCGTTAGACACATCATTTCTATGCTTCATTATGGTTTGATAATCTTGTTATATATAATTGCATCATATTTCTATCACTTATGTAGATTTGTAAGATTTCCACACTGACAGAAACGTTTCTACGAAACGTTTCCACTTTTGGACCCACCGAAATTTCATTCCTTGAACAGTACTACCAAATTTAGTTTTTGGTTTTTAGTGTGCCATAATTTCGTGTCAAGTTAACTGTGTGAAAGGCCTTCCGTACTTGCTTCCTTGATTTTGTCATTGTTAGAGAAACTATAATTAACGGAAGCAAAATCAATTGATTTTTTTCCAGGAATTCTCAACCTCGACAAACTCGAACAAGATACGGTATAGTTTCCTATCAAGGGTGTTTTCCTGATTTGGATAGTTGCAACAAAGTGTTCTTTGTACTGGGGTGTTAACATAAAGTTATCTATCCAATTACTTTTCAGGATTCTGCTATTCAAAAATATTATTCCCGTGACCCTCTTTGGGAAAACAGTACATTTTGACTTTCTTCTGATCTCTTTTAGTTTCTAGCTTACATATAAATTGGGGAATTTTCTTTACCATTATACTCCCGACCATATTGCTGGAACCCCTTCTCAATTGTTGGATTTCTTGGATAACTTTTGTTTGTAGCGAGTTAATATAATACTGCTAAAGTTATTTGTGTTGTAGTAGGTTAGTTTTCTTTAGATAACATGTCTTGGACTTACTTCATCTTGGTCGGTCTCTTTAGAGGGCCTCAACACATGTGCACAAGTCTTGATTCTCTAAGGAAGTTATTTGTGAGTCTTTTATTGGTTCAAATTGTTGATGAAATGGGATTTCTTCACTATATTATCGGGATCTTCTAGAGGGGAGTTGCTATTTTATTTATAGATTGAACAGTATTCGTCTTTATCGTTGAAGCATGCAATGTTCATTTGCTTTTTTCCCAGGATATCAGAATTGGACTTCCTGTAGGGAGCGAACCTTGTTTGGGAATTGAGCGGGTTTGAGAATTGGGTTCTTTTATTTTCATTTCTAATTGAACTTTACTGTTTCAGTTTCTGGTTATTTCTTCATTAGGTTGTCTACTTGAATTGATAGACATAATTTATTTCGTTCTTCTTACGGTCAACATTGTGAAGTTAACTGTGGAGGGGGGCTTCCGAACGTACTTCTCTGAGTTTTATCATTGTTTGAGGATTATAACCAACTAATCGAAAACCATTTGATGTTTTCCAGGTAATTGCAACGAGATGCGATCTGGTTTTCACTTTAGGGTGTTGAGGGTGTTATTACTTAATTTCCTACCCCAATATATTCAGAATGTCATATTCAAAAATCGGGTACCTGTCTTCCATTCAGAAAAAAGTATCATTTAAGTTTCATTTATCTTTTAGTTGAGCTTGCATAAATTCAGAAAATTTGCGCTATATTCCATTCGATATCGTGTTGTGAGACCCTTTTCTTAGTTGTTGGTATTTTAGGACAAGAGTGGTTTATGGTGAGAAGTTAATTTGTCATGCTATGTGCAAGATATGATATACATCAGGATCACCTTCAATAGTTGTTGTGCTGGTGGTTTAAACCAAGAACATTTTATTGATTCTAGTGCTCCTAAGGGGGAAATATATCGAAGCATGAAAAGTTCATTTCTTTTGATGTGCATTTTGAGCATCTAAATTTGGTTAGCTTTTATATTTGATATTGGACAGTGTTATTAGTTCAGTGATATTTACTTTTTAATGGCTTTATAGATTGTTTTGATGCCGATCTTATCATGTCTATATGCACAAGAAAATCCAGATGCGGATGAACTTCCTTGCTTGCTAAGCTGGTGGTTTAAACCAGCAACAGTTTATTAATCTGATTTTTCTTCAGGTAAAGCACATTCGTAATCATTCTATTAAGCATTTCCTATGTGGTCTCCAATGTATATTTTGGGAAACCGCAAGGTCACTTTGTTGATATATTTGGATATGTCGTTATACAAACTTTTGATGTTAATCAGTCTGTGTGTAACTGTTAATCTAGAATCTTATCTCGCCTTTGGCTATTCTTCAGAGATACGTAGGTATCCTCTCTGGATTTGTTTATGCTAGTTCGATATAATTGCTTTGACATAACTTTAGATCATCTTGGTGTGCGGAAGGTTTATCCTTTTTGCTTAATATCTTGATAATGATCTATAACCACCAAATTTTGATTAAGATTGCTTTTTTTGGGCATAGTTGCTTTGGCACAACTTTAAGCCATTGTCATTAGAAGGTTTATCGTTTCGATCTGCGAATATCTGTAACACATTGATTTATTGATACTCCTTAAGGGTTTTAACTTTAAGAAAGGTTTGAATCTATTGTTGTTTTCAACAGTTGGTATCCTGCTTCTTGTCAACAAGATCTTAGTTTGTTGATTTTCAATTTTCGTGGGAGGGTTTAAAGACCAAAGTGAATACCTTTCCGTGGAGCGTACCTTATGCAATGGATTCCAATTTTCTTAGTTCATTGTTACTAATCGGATATGCCTTATTAAAAGTTTCACGATGTAATACAGGAAAGTTGGTGTCTTCTGGAAGAAGAGTGGGCTCTTTTCTTTTGTCTAAAGGGGGTTGTCTAGTTTCTTTTTTCTTCCGTTTCTTCGTTTTGCTTCTTTATTAAAGGATGGTCTCTTCCAATAAAAAATAGGTAACCTTGTTTCCATTTTCTTTCCAAGGCATGTTTGTGACGGAATAGCTATTCCTCTTCTTCTTGTGTTTCCACGGTGTGGGCGGTGGCTTTTTAATCTACCTGCATTCTTTCTTTTTGTTTCCTTTGTTGTACTTATAAGTATTTATTTACTTTGTTGTGTTGTAGGAAGAAGGGGTCGTCTGCTATGAGGATTTAACTGGCATGTAGCTGCAGGGGTGTTTGTTAACTTGCTTCTTTGACTTTTATCTTTCTTGGAGGAAACGAGGAATAATAGTTGGCACATGCAATTCATTTGTTTTTTTTCCAGGGATCTTCGAATTGGACTGACTCCAACGAGATGTGATTCAGTTTGCTTTCAAAGAGATCTTCCTGTCGAATTTCATTCCATTTGCCTCTTAAGGTTCTATCCTTTTCAATTACTAATGCATTGTTTATTTGGAAGGGGTTTGTTGTCACTTGATATTTCAAACGTTTCCTTGTTAAAGGGGTAGTCAGCGAAGCATGAAAAGTTCATTTTTTTTCACAGGGATGTGAGAACTGGACTTTACTCCAGAGAGACATTAAATTGTTTTGTAAATGGCTAGGTTTTACTATCCTTTATTGTCCGAAAGAAGCCTTCTTCCTTATCTTTTTTTTCCAGAAGGTGTTAGTTATGTTAATAGACATAATGAATCTATTTAATACCTTCCGAAAAGGGTGATCAATTTGAGGGCTAGGCTCTCTTATTTTGCAGAAAGCGTGTTACCTGATTGACCTTTCCTTATTCAGTTTCTTTTCTTTCTTCATATCTTCTTGAATTGATGTATATGTGTTTCTCATTCTCTTTCTCAGGCATCTCTTTGTTGGGAGGCTATTCTTAATTTGGCATGTAAAATGTGAGAGAGGTGACGGGTTAAAAGGCCAATCTCTTTGTTGTCCGCCCTGCCAAGTTAACTGTGTGGAAGTGCTTTTTGAATTTGCTTCTTTTATTTTGCGAGAATAGGAATTTCTCTAGGGAGTAATAACCTTGTTTTGAGAATCGATGGGGGGTTTTTCTATTTCCTATTGTTCTCTTGAAGTTCTCTTCCTTATTGTTTGTTTATGAAGGTGAATTTATTGAATACTTTTCCAGGAACCTGCAGTACCTAAAGCATTTTGTCCGCGGTAGAGTTGTTGCATCAAGAGTAAAAAGCTTCTTCCATCCTTTTTAATTATTTCAAGTATTCTACTTGTGTTTAAAGAGAATACTCGTTAACTTAATATTTATTTGGTATATGATACTCTTCTCGACAGTGTTTTGAAATCTCTTCATACTGCATGTGGGAGTTCTATAAGTACGAAGAAACCTTCTCAAGATAGTAAGAATTTGCTGGTGTGGCTTTGGCAAGTTAAGGGCATACGACACAATTTCAAAAAGGTAAAGGACGGATAACCTTTCTATGTCACAATTGTATTGTTATATTTGCTTTTGAATTACCTAGCAGCTATATTTTTTCATGTTAGTTTATATATATATATATATATGTATACATGTCAACCTTATGCATGTTATAAACTGATATAAGGTTAGACTTTAGAAGGTAAAATCGAAGAAAAGAAAACCTTTTTTTGTGTTCAGGGTGTTGCTGAAATATGACTAGCAAGAAGAGTTGTTCAATTAGTCCAAAGTGGTATAGATGCGTTATTCTTGTAGGTTTCAGGCTGCAGAACGACAATTGGTTGGAACTATGGATGACTTATTCGGGTAAATCTAATATTATTTGTATGTTTTGGGAATCTTATGTTTCATCTATACATCTCCATAATTATCAAAATTTTGGTCATTAACTTGATAGTTTCGGATAACATTTCGTAGGCACTTGGCCGACAAACAACAATTGGTTGGAACTATGGATGACTTATTCGGGTAAATCTAATATTATTTGTATGTTTTGGAAATCTTATGTTTCATCTATAAATCTCCATAATTATCAAAATTTTGGTCATTAACTTGATAGTCTCGGGTAACATTTCGTAGGCACTTGGCCGACAAACTTACTGATACCTGAAGTGCTATACTAGTCTTCTGAATGAGAAAGGAAGATCCAAAACAGTTGTTATCATTTACTCGTGTTCAGATCGATCGGTTTGCACTTAACAAGGTAGTTCAATGTTGAAGTCTCTATGCTCTCATACTTGGGTTCAGATTTAGGTATACTGTGTTCCGAATTAACATTTAGTTACTATATCCAAGTAGACCACTCGTTCAGTAATTCCCACTTTGGTCCTCGAGAAAATTTTTACGCTCCCTTATATCCTCTAGTTTCCTGAAGTTTTTCATACCTTTCTTTTCTTATTTTATTTTATCGGGATAAACATTTGTGAATCTAGCAAAAGATGTGATGAACACTCATCGTGCCCAGTAGGTTTCTAGAGGTTTGTGAGTTAATAGAGTTTTGAGAAATATTAACTCATGAAGTCTAGCGTCTCCCACTACTATAAATCACCTTGATTTATGATGTGTTGTTTTTGTCTGTCTTTGTCCTATGGTTAACTAATTAAAGCTTTAGCCTTTAGGTACATTAGACTTCTAGAGGTTTGAGATATAATTAAGTTTTGAGAAATAGTAAGTCTGACATCTCCCACTACATAAAGCATCTTGACTTGTGAAGTGTTGTTTTTGTCATCCTCTGTTTATATTGGTCATTAACTTGATAACTTTAGGTAACATCTTGTATGTAAACGGCACACAGACTCACTTTTAAATGAGAAAGGAATTGACAACGTCCTTTACTTACTACATCTAGGTAGATTTACACATTCTGAGGTGTACATCATTTTTAGCGTTGCAGCTATGTTCCGAATTAGCATTTACGTACTACATCTAGGTAGATCTATACATTCTTAGGTGTAAGTCATTTTAGGCGTTGCAGCTATGTTCCGAATTAGCATTTACTTACTAGATCTAGGTAGATCACTCTTCGAGTCCCTATTCACCCTCGAGAATATTTTGACACAATGTTTTCATTTCTCTTTTATCTTTTCTGAACTTCTTTCTTCATTTCTTTTCCTGATATCGAGACAAAAACTTTGGTGAATCTAGCAAAAGATGTAACAAACGTTCGTCGTGGTCCGTGGGCTTGGGATGAATTTTTCACTACGCATTTTGTGTTCGATAAGTTTTTTCTTAACATCTTTATTGTTTTATTTTATTTTTATTAATTCGACAAAATAGTGCTCTAAATGCAGGTGTGTGTATCCACTTATGAAGTCTGATGTCACCCACTACGATTTATGAAGTGTTGTTTCTGTCAGACTTTGTTATTGGTCAGAAACCTTCTGAAGACATCAGATGTCAGACTTCAATAGTAGATCTATGCAGGTGTTTGTATTTACTCATGAAGTGGGAGACGTCAAACGTCTCTCACTACTATAAATCAATATCCTTTTCCTCCAATAACTTTTCTTCTCCCACTACTACAAGTTTTTTCGTGGTATTGCAGGTCAATGCGATGTGCTGAGAAACCTTCTGAAGAATTTAAGGACTTACCGGTGTGGCTTCGCAAGGTAAAAAACATCCGACGCAGTTTGAGAAAAGGTTAAGGGCAGAGTTTGGCATATCATCTTTTTCTATCACTGCAGTATTGTTATACTCTCTTCAGAATTTACTGGAAGATTTGTTTTGACATTAGATTTAAAACTCAGTGGCATATGAAGGTTTCTTTTATAGTGGTCAGAGCCTCAGAGGTATGTCATCCCTTTTATGACTTCTTTTTTTATATTTTCTTCCTCTTAGTTCATATTTCTATCAACCTTATGCATGTTACGAGTTGTTATAAGTTTAGGCATTAGCAGGTGAACTAGGAAAAAAACGTGGTTTGTGTTTGGGGGTTCACTGAAATATGACTAGGAAGAGCAAGTGTACTGTCTTACCATTGCAACACTGCTGTGGATGCCTTATTCTTGTATGTTCCTTTTGAAACTTTTGAATGAATATATTAAGAACAGAAAATATGTACAAGGGGGAGGTCTTAAGGTATGGGATCCTCTCACGATATTCATGCCTCCCAGTTCACTACTATGTCTAGAAAATGTAAAACTTTTACAAGAATCGATATTCATGCCTCCCTCATCATCTTCCATATCAACCGTGCTAGATAGGTTCGTTTCCTGAAATACCTTAGTGTTTCTATCCTTCCAGATGTTCCAACTGATAGCAACCGGGATCGGAAGCCATATATCTTTTGTCTTCCTTTGCTTCCAAAGACTTTCCCATTGCTCTAGCATTTATGTTATTGGGCCAACATCATTGAATTTTGAGAGGAAGTGAGTAATTTCATAAGTTTGAGGCCACCTTACAGTGAAGGAATAGGTGATCTATGCTTTCTTTTTCGCATTTGCATAACACACATCTATTTGGAATTACGAAGCCTCTGTTCTTCAGATTATCAACTGTTGGTTACTAAGTGCCATTGCTCACAAAAGAAATCCTACTCTTGGAGGAATTGCTGTTCTCCAAATAGTTTTTGATAAGTTAGGGTCCATGATATGAATAGCTTGATCTAGTCTAAAGAAAATAGCTTATGCTTACTCTGTGTCGATCAGTGGGTGGTTCTTCTAATAGAAGAACGACCGACACTAAGAAGGGGAGTGAAGCAATAGCTTCGTGTTGTATTGGATGGATGAACGACACCAAGAAGAGGCATCTATGTGTCAAAAGGGCTTGGTTAGGTTTATTTTTCTAACATGTTTCAGCTAGCAAGGGATCGAATTGAAGCTGCAGAACTTGCATACTTATTTATAATGAAGTTATAAGCATTTGTCTGGAAGAAGGCTTCGTAAGTAATATTGTCAAAAAAGTTGAAGGAAGCATTTTGAAGAGGTATGAACAAAACACTTCTTTCACCTGTTGACTGTTGTTGCACTAGAAGATGCCCATAAATTGAGGCAGACCTTAAGTTTGAGCAGATTTAGAACTAATTAAATCATGTTAATGTTATAATAAGTGGTTTTTGTTTTTTTTTTTTTTGTATTTTTCATTGATTTTGACAGGTAATCTGTAGATAAAACGCAGTATGTTTGCCCTTAAGGATGTTGGGATAAATGCAGATCCAATAGCAGCCGAAACAACTATTATAGGCATCGTATTTGGGGGTTAATTTAAGGTTATAAAGTGTATATTGAAAATTCTATTTTCTTAAGGTATGCTGAATTGTCGATAGATCTTATAGCAGAAGAAACAACTCTTATAGGCCTTGTATTTGGGGATTATCTTCGATTTAAAGTTATCAGGTGTATACTCAAAATTCTGTTTTCTTACAAAAGTGTAGTAACTTTTTTGACTGATTGCAGCAGATGGAGTACATTTAGTCCTAAGGGAAGTCTGAGCGAAATGAGAGGATGATAGATCTCGCTGTTGACGGAGATCGGGACATTGCAACTCACCTTGGATAATTACAACTACCAAAATCTTGGATGGACTGAAGAAGTATCATTGCAGCAGGTTGGTTAGCTCGCTATTTTTACACAATTTTGGTTGTGATGCTATCCAAATTTGGGCCTTTCCTCCTTTCTTATGGCATTTACACATGATTCCCGAAAATAACACAATAGAAAGAATAACAAGTGTTGTCAACTCAAAAAGATTGGGTTGTCCTCTTCGTTTTGTTTTGAGTTGAATTTAGTCAGTTGTCTTAATGTTGAATTTGGTTAGGTTTATCATGTTTTCAAACCCATCTATGTAATGGATATTGAACTCTAATGAATTGAAAGTGATCCCCTAACACTCCTACCGGTGACTTTTTCTAATTAAAATTGGTAGGCTTCCCGAGCTAGTAATCCTTGATAGTAAACACTTTATGTAATGTGACCAGAAATGTTAATTGTATAGTAAAGCAAATGTTTGGAGTTTCACTCAGAGGTTATATGACTAAACTCCAGAGAGTGAGAATCAGTATACAATTGTCGATTTACTTCGGTAGCTTCATCAAGTTTCTGTTTTTACTGAATACAGCATGGATCACAATTTGTTATTGTGTGGTAATATGATTATCAAATCACTAATTAAATGTCCAGAGGGATCACAATATGTTCTTGCATTTGCCTTTTTCTTTCCTACATATAGAAGGGAGCTTCGACATCAAGGTATCCTCTAAACTGTGTACTTCTCGTGTTCTGTGTTGATCTTTTCATGTCGAGATATGTAATATAATTTCATTCTTCGATCTGATATTTGGTGATCTAGGCCCTCATGCACCTCAAGTTTCTTCAGTAATTTAATAAATCCTAGGTGATCTTTGACCTTTCTAATCTTTTAATTAAACTTGCTAATTTCTAATAATTTTTGTTAACTAGGCACCTAAGATTACTTTAATAATTTTCTTCCATTGCGTGAGAGATACGTTAAGGGGCATTAGTATTGCTAACAGGATTTGTAATTCAGTGTGGGAATGTGAGAGATACGTTAAGGGGCATTATTATTGCTAACCGGACATGTAGAAAACGTGAGGTTATCCTGGTAATAAATTACAGAAACATGCAATAAACTCTTGAGGTTATAGCATATTTAAGCACTAAACTAGCCATTGGGCTTCCTTTACTATTCTTATTGACCTTTTTTTTCTTTTCATTTGGGTTCTTGCACGTGTTTATTGTTAGTAGTAGTTTGTTTGTGTTTCTGGTCTGTATTAGTGTATATATGTACGCTTCTCTCCGCATTTGTTTTTATATGTATTTGTGGTTGTGGATGTCGTTGTATTTGGTGCTTCTGGTTCTATTTTGCTTATGTGTTTATGGTTGTTGTTCGTTTTTGTATAAGCGTTTGTTTGTGCGTCTGTGTTTGTGGTCCTCTTCATGTATGTGTTTGATTGGTGGCTGTGTTTTGGTTATAGTTGGAGTTCGCTTCTTGTGTTTGTGACTTTGTGTATTTGTGTGCTTGGTTGTGTTCGTATAATTGTTCGTTTTTGGGTTTGCATTTGTGGTTATTACTTGAGTTTCTCTTGGTATTTACTTTTCTATGTGTTTGTGCTTGTGTTTGGTTGTTGTTTATAAGTTTGTTCTTTGTATTTGTACAAGTGCTTGTTTGTGCATTAATGTTTAGTCTTATGGTTCCTTTTTGTGTTTGATTGGTGGTTGTGTTTGAGTCGGAGTTGGAGTTTGGTGCTTCTGTTTGTGTATTTGTCTTTTTGAGTATTTGTGTATGAGGTGGAAGTTCCACGTACAGTTTCGAAGCTGAGCCTTACCAGCTGTTTTTTATTAAGATAGTGTTGGATTTTCTATTTGTGTATCAGTGTTTGTGTATGTTATTGTACTTGTTTCGGGATGGGATGCATATTCGTTTCATGTAGATATTTTACATTAATCCGTGTTTCAAATGTTGTGTATAGATCATGTTGTGTATGTCAAGTTAGGCATTGGAATTAAATGTTATGGAATTTGGCACTACCTCACTAACAACCATTTCTCGCTCCCCCTACCCCAAGTTTTGTACTTGTTTCACCTTTCAAATTCGGTCCCCCCTACACTTGAATATGCTGGTTGTGTTCTAGATTCCCTAATTGGAGGAGATTCCATTTCCAAATGGTATAGTTTTCGATACCGAGATCTTCAATCGCTTGAATTTTTTAAACCGCACATTTCAGCTCGTACTCTGGAGTTGTTAACCTTTTTGACTTATTTGGGTTAATCCTATGATGAAAAGGTTGATCGATTGGATTAATTTCTTACTTTATTCAAATGTCTCTCATGATGTATGCTAATTTCAGAATTCTCTCGATGACAGGAGCTTAATCAAACAACCATTGAGGAGAGCGAGAAGGGGTTGTTCTGTTATATTACTTGGAAGTTATTTCCTTTTTTCTCATGAAGTAAATTTTTTTTTTTGTACTCAACTTGAATTTTTTGTATAGATCAGGATAATGAAGGTCTGTAGGGTTCAAAAGAGAAGAAAAAAAAGAGCACCAAAATGGATGGTCAAATTTACATTCTAGGTAATCTTTTTTAGTTTCAACTTAAATTTGTACCTAATTAGAAATGCAAAGTATTCAGGTGGTGTTACACGTCAGTAATCAAGGCATAGTGCTCAAAATCTAAAATTGATTGATAATACTATATGTCACTAAGAATTATTGTGACTTCTGAAACACCATGATCATTTTTTCAGCCTCTCTCTTCCGTCGTAGTTTATTTGGTACCGGCGGACTTGGATCTCTTCATAAGTCTTTCTTCTTCTTCAAATAATGTCGTAGGTTATCTGTACAGGTCATGTCTTGGCTATTTCGGTTTTAGCACTGCAAAATATATGCTTCGTGGCTTTCATTATTTTCTACTTTTTCGGTCCTCTAAATTCTTTTCCTTGTATAGTGCATAAAATTTGCTTAGTTAAGGAGCAAAATTATAACCAGTTTCAGGGAAAAAGGCCTCGTTAATAATAGTCTTTTTAAATTGCAAGGGCTTGTTGTTAAAATTTTTGACTTGTTAATAATAGTCCTTCTCACCACTAAACCTAATTTTTCGTTGGGGCGTAAACCGTTTAAATTCATTCGTACCTGGATGTGTCACCCGGATTGTGCCAAGTTCATCAAATCCAACTGGATCATTAGTTTCAATCCTATCCAATTCAAGCTCAACTCCCTTGCCATCAAGCTCTCTAAATGGAGCAAAGAAGTTTTTGGTCATATTGATAATAATATTAAGAATCTTACTCTTCAGTTACAAACCATCTCGGATGCAGATAAGTTCAAGGAGATTTTCAACAATATTGAGACTCTTCTTCTTCAACAAGAGAGCTTGTGGAAAGAGAAATCGAGAATTTCTAATATTAATTTGGGGGATAGAAATACTTAGTATTTCCACGCCAAAGCTACCACCAGAAATCGTAAAAACCAAATTCATTCTATTAAAACCAAAGATAATTTGTGGACCAATGACGAGGCGGAAATATCCACTATCTTTAATACTCACTTGCAGACTATTTCCACTTCTGCTGGTTCTGACTGGTCTGATAACCTCTCAGAGTGTTTCATACCTCTGATTACTCTTGCCCAGAAAGAAGGTCTCATTAAGAATCCCATTGAGCAGGAGATCAAAAAGGCTACTTTCTCTCGTAAACCGGAGGCTGCCCCGGGCCTGATGGTTATCCTCCCCTTTTTTACCAGGTCAACTGGGATACGGTAAAGGAAGACATTATTCATATGGTGTCTCATTTCTTCAGCGAGGTATCACTCCCATACAAGGCTAATCACACTCATATCTGCCTCCTCCCTAAAATAAAAACTCCTCAATCCCCGGCTGAATATAGACCGATTAGCCTTCTCAATACCACTTATAAAATCATTACCAAAATCCTAGCTAACAGGTTAAAATCTATTCTCCCTGACATTCTTTCTCCTTTTCAAGCTGCGTACGTTCCGGGTAGGCAAATAACGGATAATATTATCATTAGCCAAGAGATTATTCATTCCTATAAGCAATGCGGATGAGCAAAGAGCTACTTCAGACTCAAATTAGACATGTCCAAAGCTTTTGATCGGATATAATGGAGTTATTTAGAGAAGGTTATGCATCTGATTGGTTTTCAGCATAAGTGGATTGAGCTCATTAACACTTGTCTTTCTACTAGTTCTATGGTTGTTCTCATTAACGGACGCCCAGGAGTGACTTTTAATGTGAGTCGCGGCATTCGTCAAGGTGATCCTCTTTCGCCGTTCCTGTTTGCGATCACTATGGAGGGCCTTAGCAGGCTTCTTGAGAAGCATAACTCTAATCAGACCTTCATAGGTTTCCCTGTGCCGAATTTTGAGCTCATTATCAATCATCTTCTGTTTGCAGATGATTGTATTATATTCGGGCAAAATTCTCTTGAAAACATCCATAATCTTAAACTCATTCTGAAAGAATTCAGTGATGCCTCAGGTCAAATGATTAACTACTCTAAATCTAACATCTACTTTTCCAAAAATTCTCACCCTAAATTTAAACGGATGATCACTCGTGAACTTAAAGTTCATTATTCATCTGCAGGAGACAAATACCTTGGCACTAATTTGTTCATTAATAGTAACAAGAAGTCAGCTTTCCAACCTCTCATTTCTCAGATTCAGAATAAACTCGCCAAATGGCAAACTCATCTTCTCTCTCAAGCTGGTCGCTCGGTAGTCATTTCGACTATAGCAGCGGTCGTTCCCCGATACCAAGTGCAATGCTTTGCCATTCCAAAAGGCATTTGCAATAGCATTGAGTCCATTCAAAGAACCTTCTGGTGGAGAAAAACCAAAACTTTTCATACTCTTAACTGGTCCAATATCTGTAAGCCTCGCAAATTTGGAGGACTGAGCATTCGTCTTCCTCTTCTTGACAAGCAGGCCTTCCTGAACAAGATCAATTGGCGTATTATCAATAACCCTCATGCAGTTTGGGTTAAAATTCTTAAAGGAAAATATTTTCTTAGGTCGCATAAACCCACTCCTCCCAAAGCTAACCATTATTGGATTTGGAAATCCATAAATAAACAGTTTATGCATATGCAGAACCTGATCTTCTGGGACATCAACAAAGGAGACAATATTGATATTTAGCAGGACTACTGGATCCCGGATCACCCTCCTCCTATTACGAACCATAACGAGTCAAATCTAAAATGGGTTTCGCAACTCATGGATAACAACACTTGGAATACTAATAGGTTACAAAGTTGTTTTAACACTGATATATGTAACTATATCCTTAGCATTAATATCCAAAGCGATCATGAGGATATTCCTAGATGGACGCTTTCCTAGATGGACGCTTACAAAATCAGGTAATTTTTCAATTAAAGCTATGTATAATTTTCTGAGAATTAGAAATACTAACCTTATGCAGGATCAAACCGACTGGTTCTTTATATGGAATATGAATACTATTCCACGATTAAACTATTTATGTGGAAATGCTGTACTAATGGTCTACCAGTAAAGGAAAAAATAGGTAATACCTTGGTAACCAATTCTCTTGTATCAACTGTATCGAAAACGAAACATTAGATCATGTTATGCTGCACTGCACCTTTGCAAAAGCGATATGGTTTCATTTTCAAGTAAGAACAGATCATATAGACTCGACAATTCAATGGATCCACCAATGGAAAAACCTAGACGAAGAACTTAGATTACTATATGCAAAAATTTTATGGTTCATATGGAAAGCTAGATGTGAAAACTGCTTCACCAAAACAAAACAAAATCCGAGACAAATCATTGGAAGGATTAATGCCACTTCTATCACGCCTATTGAGATTGAATCTATTATACCTAAAGTATGCAGGGAAAAACCTAAACATGAAATATGGAGACCTCCATCGACACCATATCTTAAAATTAATGTTGACGCTTCCTTTCCAAGAGCTCAGGACCAGTCGGGATCGGTTGTATTATTAGAGATGAAACAACAGCTTTTATTATCGCAGCGGCAGACTCAGTACGAGGTCAGAATGCGGAAGAATGTGAAAGCATTGCCATACTATACAGCATCAAATGGGCTTTAGAATTGAATATCAACTACGCACATATCGAATGTGAAAGCATTGCCATACTATACACCATTTTGACTTTGTTTACCTATTTCAACGACCTCTAATCTTTTTGCTAAATCAACAAAAGCTGGATGAGATTCTATATGGTATATGACCCCCTTGTTAGCTATAGTCCTCCTAGGCTCTTTAAAGGGTTCCCATTGGTGAGATTTCTCTTCCACATCATAGAGGTACTCCATTGCCTCTTCCGTTGTTTTATTCACAAATCCACCATTGCAGAATGACTCAACCATGGGTTTAGTTTGATAATCTAGTCCATTATTGAGAATCTGGTTTAATTGTATTTTCTCGAAACCATGGTGAGGGAATTGTAAGACGAGGTCGTTAAACCTCTCTAAATAACTACTAAGGGACTCTCCATCTTGGTGTACACCTGCAAGATTTTGCCTAATGGTAGTGGTTTTGTGTTTAGGGAAGAACTTTTGAAGAAAAGTTGTGGTTAACTCTTCCCAATGACTGATTGACTCGGGTTGCAAAGCGTGCAACCAAGATTTAGCTTTCTCTTTCAAAGAAAAGGGAAACAACCTCAGTTTTAACTCATCCTCAGACATATCTCTATATTTCATGGTTGAACATATCTCCTCAAATTCCCTAATATGGTGATAGGGATTCTAATTTTCCGCACCATGAAAAATAGGCAACATTTGGATCATACCCGGTTTTAGCTCAAAATGAGTTGTGGTGACAGGCAACTGAATACACGACGGACGACTAGTCTTTGTGGGGTACATGTACTCTCTTAGGGTTAGTGGAGCATTCTCAATCCTACGTTGATCTATGTTCTCACCCATTACTTCAACAAATTCACCTCCTTGATCTCTTTTAATGAAATGACCTAAGTGATCACGAGGTTTAGGTGGCATAAACTGACGCGGACAGAGAAGAGAATATTTTTTTTTTTGTATTTTTTCGAAAACCAAAGATTCACTACGAAGATCCTAAGAAAACAAGCACAATCATGCTGACTCCACCAAGCAACCTAAACAGAATCTAGCAACAAGTTATTAGACGTAGATTTAGTGAATGGCTTGTCATATTTGTCTAGTAATCTAAACAGCTCCTACTTCGCCACAACACTTGAACTATGACTGTTATAAGGGTTACTCGATCAAAGTAGACGGTAAACAATTCTCCAGGAAGACAGCCAGCTATGAAAGCTGAAAATAACTGTCTTCCTTCGGCAACGTTTCCTCTTCTCGAGGCGGTTGTTTGACAAGAATTGCCTAACACGTATTCCTCTGAGAATGCCCAGATAAAAATCGAGTTCTAGAGTTGTTTATGAAGGTCCCATGAGCTCGATACCCTAGGGTCACTGTCTAAATCAGATTTTAATTTTTAATGAGGCTTAGGATCGCGTATGTTGTTTCCTAATTGGGCAAGAGTTCGGTGATGAAATCCGACTCCTATCTTGTCCCTGGGTTCGTGCCCTTACTAGAATGCTTACACTAAACAGTTCGACAAAACAATTAGGCACACGAATTCACACAATTACCCACTGACAGGAGATTCGTGGGTGATCAGAAAAGTTACCACCCGTTCCAGACGGGCGACGACCTTTGCAGACGACCCGGACCACACTTTCCTCAAGTGTTTGAATCCGAGGCTTTTTTTTTCACCTCTTGCTAAATCTGAAACAATCATAAATAACCAGAATTTAGAAAGCTCCTAAAAAAAACTAGACACAAAATAATTTTTTTTAAAGCAAATAAATTCCTAAACTACTAGTTTAAAAATCAATTCCAAATTTAGAAACAATTCCTAAAAACACATTCCCGACAGCGGCGCCAAAAACTTGATGTGAAATCTAGTCAACCTAAATAATAGGCTAACTAGACCAAACTAAAACTCGCAAGTGCACGAACCGTATGTGAATATGGTATGTATTACGAAGTCGATCCCACGAGGGTTTGTTTGGAATTAAACCTAAACCTAAAATTAACTAACAAACTAGGAAAGTGGACAATCTATTTTAGAGAAGATTTTTGAAAAACTAAAAATTGGAGAATTTGGAAAACAAAATAGGTAACAAACTAAATAAAGTTGTGAGGAAAAACTAAGAGATGGTAAATTTAGGATATTGGAATTCACCACTAACAATCATATTCGAATATAGAATCTAATTGAAATCATTATCCCTCTTTGTAACTCAAAAAATGTTAGAAATCAATCTTCAATTTTTGGAAGATAAAACAATATAAGACCCTTCTCAATTAACTACACCCATAACCCACTTAAATTAAAATATCATGCAATTAAGAACCAAGTTGTTAGTTTCTTAGGCTAACCGAAGTACGATTAATTGTAAAACATTAAGGCACATCAAAAGAGATAATAATATAAATATGATACTAGAATTCAAATACTCTTGTTAGGGTTTCATCCTCTATCCTAGTGGAAGAGTTAGAAACCCATGGATATTAAATACATGGTTCAATAATAATAAACAAGCAAAAGAAGAGAGAAGAGAGAAAAAGATAAAACCGAATTGATAATTGATGAATCCCGTTACTCCCGTCTTTCTCCAAAAATTGTCTTCAATTGTAGCTCAAGAATCTCCCAAAATTATACTCCAAAAGAAGCTAATAAGTCTCTTGTGTTGCTCCTCTAAAGTTACACTCAATGTTGGTGTGCGGAGTTGTGTCTAAATTCCTTGGGTTGGTTGGCTTTTATAATGTCCTAGTAGCTAAAGATTTGGAAACCCATATGTTAGAAACCATACAAAATTGGAAACAGTAGGTATCAATGCTTAACCGACTATTACAAGAGAATCGTGCCTCACTATTGTTCCTTCCACTGAATTAGAAGTAATGCTGGAGGCGGTCCAAACGTACTGCTATGAGCAAAATTTAAATTCTTCTCGTGCCAGGGACATAAAATAACCCTTTAATTTTAATTAAGCTTTTAAGTGGGACCCACATAATATATTTAGCACCAAGTAAATGATGATGTTATAGTGATGTCATCACTATTATAATTTCTCCTTCACGTGCCCAGCAATGCCCACTTCCACTGTGGTTCAAATTTGAGTCCACCAAACCTTAGTATTTGAAGTCCAAACCTCATATGGAACATCTAATTTCCAAATACATCTTATATTAACTATTCTCTTGAACGCTCAAGCACCAAATCATAGATCCAGTTTGATGTTTTCACCAACTTCTTATAATTATTAACTTCTTTGTATCTTTAGGAGTTTCCTACAAAAACCATGCAACTTAACTAATTCCACAAAAATTAACACGTAAAGATTGTAAAATAAAGCCCAAAAAGGGAGTACTTTACGTACTCATCAAACATCCCCAAACTTACATTTTGCTAGTCCTGAGCAAAACAGAAAAATGCTATACTAATAAAAACAAATTCCTAACTCACTTTCGCAGGCAATCGCGATTGCACTTAGCACGTGCAACAAGCCGTTAAACCCCTAGGTTTCCCTAGTGGACGAGTTGTGTCTCGTGAGAGTTTCCAGTGAATATACCCACAAAATTCGTATTCCAACATACAATAGGGTAGCAAAAGAGCGTTGGAGCATCTATACGAGACGGCTGAAAAAATATTGAATATGACAGGCTTCTTCCATGCTCAACTTAAAAACGAGATCAAACCTGAAGAATGGCCTGATATCAAGTAAGAAACTCGAAAACAGTAACAGCTTTTGCATCTCTTAGCTGCTCCGCTCTTTTTATTGATGCCTTGCTAAAGATACACAAATATATGTTTTGACTGGGTGTACATATTAGCCTCCTTTTCTGTTATTTCTTTTTTGCCTGTAACACTTCCTGGTTTTCAAAATTCATAAAGATACAATTTACTCCAGGATACATGCAGGTCTCTTACCTCTACAGAATTATCTGGTGAACCACATACAGAAGGTGGATAGTTTGGAATTGAGTCCTGGTAAACTTAATCACGATGCTGATGGGAGAGATTCATCCCAACTATTCATGCTACAGAAAGGGGTTCTCAGGACCAATTGCATAGACTGCTTGGATCGAACCAACGTTGCACAATATGCCTATGGGTTAGTTTCTCTTGGACATCAACTTCATGCCCTGAGTCCCTGAATATCAGAGACAACCCCCGAGTCAGTTTCAATGACCCTTTGGTTGAGGATTTAACAAAATTTACGGGGCAATGGGTGACAAACTTGCACTCCAATATGTTGGATCTCCCACGCGAAACAAGGTTATTGTCCTCTGCTGTAAACTTTGAGATGTTCATAATTCTAATTAATTAGATACTACTACTTGTTTTCAGCTGTAGCATGAAATCACTCTAATGTTAATAATTTGGACTGGACCCTTTCCACTAAATGAAAGTAGTCGATGGTGGAATCTTTCACTACAAGTTCTTCTGACTTTATCATTGATCTCTACCATCTTAGCTCTGATAATATTCTAAATGCAGAGAGTATAACGGCCATGGCACTAAATGATGACATTTTATGACCGAAAACTTTGTGAACAATATGTTTCACTTATTGGAAATAAAAAAAATAAAGGAAGATTTTTTTTGATATTTTGGGATAATCTCATAGAGTACTCTAACAACGAAATAATAGGATCAGTTTCAGTATAGTCTAACAACGAAATCACGGCAGACAGAAACAGAGAATACTCAAAATCTATAAATAGTATATAGAGAGAGAGAGAGACGAAGACATGGTTTCTAAGAATTTTGGCCTTTCAATATCATCTGTATCTTCAAATTCTATGAGTCAACTGAACAAATAAAATTACAATCGTATGATATCCTTATTCATTAGGCTCTAGGGAAAAAACTGTTACCAATGTTACTGCCTAGGACAAGGATTTGTCCCCTTTAGTTATTAATGGTATGATTAATACATCAAGATTTGTTTTATGTTTTCTGAGTTACCAATTCGTTTTACTGATATCACCTTCTACCTGAAGTCCTGAAAGTATAATAGCAGTTATGGTTTTTCGCATACTACAAAGAACTCCCTATATGCCTTCCAAATGAAATTGTTGTATTTAACATTTAGATCCTTCGTCTTGTCCACTTTTATGCAGACCCTTCATCTTGTCTCTTTTTTATCTCTCTTTCATTCATTTGTTTTGTTAATAGTATTTGGTATCTCAATGGTTATCGTCAATACTGACATTGTGGTTAGAGACGTTGAATCATGGATAATATTGATGAAATTTCTACTTTATATAGTACTTTGTTACTTTTGATATCATTTTCGTCTTTGTTCCTTTCTCACAAGTAGTTGTTATCCACTATCTAATAATTACAGGAAATCAACATGACTTCAAGAAATTAGTTGTTCAACTCTATGGTCGAATGGTTTCAATTTCCAATCAACTCTTAACATAGAAGATGGGTAAAGATTATTAAACGACGGGTTATTTATTCTGCCTACACTAGAAAGCCTGTAATTTGTAATTAGAAATATCTATTATATAAAACAGAAGGGAAAACGATGACTGGGACAAACATCCTTTTCTAATAAGGGATATTGTCTAGAGGCCCTTCTCAAAATTTAAAATATAGTCCTTCGTAGAGATAAAGTTACCTATTTAAAAAATAATAATCTTATCCTTCTTAGAAATAAAATAACTAATTTAAGAAAACAAAGAAACAAAATAAACTTCAATGGTTAAAAAAAAGAAATTAAAATCTCTCTCTCTTTCAATAAAATAATAACAAAGGATATTATCTTGAAGTCCTTCTCAAAATTTATTATATAGTCCTTCGTAGAAATAAAAATACCTATTTAAAAAACAATAATCGTTTCATTCTTAGAAATAAAATAACTAATTTAAGAAAAAAAGAAACAAAATAAACTTCAAGGGTTGAAAAAAGAAATTAAAATCTCTCTTTCTCTTTCAATAAAATAATAACAAATTTAAGAGAAAAGAAACAAAAAAAATAATACAAAAATAAATTTAAGAAACAAAAAAAATAAAATAATAACTAATTTAAGAAAACAAAGAAACAAAATAAACTTCAATGGTTAAAAAAAAGAAATTAAAATCTCTCTCTCTTTCAATAAAATAATAACAAAGGATATTATCTTGAAGTCCTTCTCAAAATTTATTATATAGTCCTTCGTAGAAATAAAAATACCTATTTAAAAAACAATAATCGTTTCATTCTTAGAAATAAAATAACTAATTTAAGAAAAAAATAAACAAAATAAACTTCAAGGGTTGAAAAAAGAAATTAAAATCTCTCTCTCTCTTTCAATAAAATAATAACAAATTTAAGAGAAAAGAAACAAAAAAAATAATACAAAAATAATAACTAATAAAAATCTCTCTCTCACAGTAAAATATAACAATAAATTTCGTAACATTTGATTGATCTCCTTGCCCTAGGGCACGGGATATACCCGAGTCTATATAATTAAAATATCTCTCTCTCTTTCAATAAAATAATAACTAATTTAAGAGAAAAGAAACAAAAAAATAATACAAAAAGTAATAACTAATAAAATTCTCTCTCTCACAATAAAATATAACAATAAATTTCGTAACATTTGATTGATCTCCGTGCCCTAGGGCACGGGATATACCCTAGTAGTTTAAATGGTGAAGGAATGTATGGATAAGTCTTAAGAGAGGCAAAGAGAGATAGATATATAGGTGCTTTAGTAAATTATTCTACTTCAATGTATTTGACTTATCCCACGAATACTTTTTGAATTTAGGTTTCATTTTGTTAATTGTACGTCAACATTTATCACTCACTTATTTTGCAGAAATTATAATGAAAAGACGAATATATATATATATATATATGGCAATTTGTATGTTGAAGTGTCACATTATGTAATGGTCGATTAAATTTCAATTTACATTGAGTCAAATTCCCCAAATGTATTTCTCCAGGTCGTATTAGATTCAACAATATGAAATTGACGATATTGCATTTTTAATTGCCCTCAATGAATTGTGTCGTGCCGGAGGTACGGGCTATACCTAGTGTGTGTGTGTGTGTATATATATATATATATATATATATATATACCTAGTGTGTGTGTGTGTATATATATATATATTTATATATATATATATATATATATATATATATATAAAGTGGGCAGTTGTAGGAAGTTTTGGGACAATATATATTAAAGGGCAGTTGTGGGACAAAATGCAAATATTAGGTCATTTAAGAGATTTTTTGAGACAATATAAATATATATATAAGGTCATTCTACGGGAATTTAAGTGGATTGACCTTTGACTGGGTGGATTTTGTTAAAATGACCCTTATTTCCAAGTATTGGTCAAATGACCCTAATTTAGCCATAAACTTCCATATTTGCCCCTCACTATAAAAGATTGTCTAAATAATCTAGACAACCTAATTTGGCCAAAATCTGAGTAAACTCTCTCTCTAGTAGAACGAAAAAGGGAAGCAACTCTCTCATCTTTCTCATTCTCGGGCACTCTCTCTGAATCGATCAATCTCTCTCACGCACACTCTCAATCGATCACTCTCTCTGATTCAGGTATCCCTATCTCTCTCTTAAAAATTGGGAACCCTAGCCCCCAAATTAAAATCCTAAATCCCCAGATTTTTTTTGGAGCAAGCTCTAATAGGGTTTTAATGAAGGCTTCTAAGTAGGATTTTAATGGAGGCTAAGCTTCTAATTAGGGTTTTAATGGAGGCTAACTAGGGTTCTTACTACTTTGAGTTCATGACAATCCATATTTTATTAGTAGGTTTAGGGAAATAATACCCACATAATAAATATAGCACATAACCTGTTTGTAGAAATGTCAGAGTGAAGATAATAGCTAGTGGGAAATATGTTACTATATTTTGTCATTTCAAAGTCTTGTTATTATTTTTTTTTTAAGGTTTTATCTTAATTAGTAGTAGTACCAAACAAGAAGTTTTGATTATTTGGATTGTTGAATTAGTTAGAAGATAAAATAGTAAACATTAGGTTACAAGATTCATTTTGTTGTTTGTTACTAAAAGTCTTTGAGGTCCCTTGATGTAGAAACCTCCAAATTATGCAAAAAAAGCTTGTTGTTACCCTCTATAATCAAATAAGACTTGAAAAATGAAACTGACATTTTTGTTTGGAGCTAGAAATCTTTTCCTTGGTAGAGCTAGATACAATTTAGATGAGATCATTGAAGTTGTTAAATATATTCATGTAACTCTATACATGTGTGATTCTGCCAAAAATAGGTGCTAAAATTAGCAAAAGGAAATAGATGACATAACGTATCTTTGGAAATCCCTTTCATAAACACCGGGCGAGCTGTTAAGGGGGCGATTCTTGCTCTCTATAATATGTTAATTATGATTAAATTGTTCTATTCATTCAAGGGTACTTGATTTTTCTTCTTTACTGAGTTTGTTGTATTCATTTATTTGTGATCTACTTCCTTAGACTTTCGGTAATTATATATGAGCTCATTATTAACATTCATTATATATTGTTGTTATTTTATTATCTTAAGTAACTCATATAAATACATAAAGCTATATGGTCTGATCTTAAGCAAAGTGTGGATAATGTTCATAGTTGTTCTTAAGAAAAGTGTGGATAACTTCCATTGAGATTGCTGAATTATGAAATTGTGTTATATATTCTTCTTCACATGTTTATTATATTGTTCACTTAGACATGTTTCTTCATAAGAATCTATTGTGTTGGAATGCACATCAATATCTGATTATAAAATGGTGTTTGTTTAAATTTAGTTTTGGTAAGTTATAGTTAGTACTAAAATTGGAGGTTGACAATATGATTTCTTATTTGTTATGCAGGATGACACGTAACCTACCATTAAAGACTAAAGAAGCACCTCGTGCGAAAGTGACATGCATTTCAAGGATCGAGGATATGATTTTTGTTAAAGATAACTTGAAAAATGATAGACAAAAGCAAATGTTCAAAGAAAGTTGTTTTGGACATCTTTTAGAGGTAAATGACCTCAAGTTTTGTTATGTACTTGTGCATAACATGTTGCTGCGTGAAACTAAATCATCGGATATGGATGATGGTTCGATGAAGTTTTTTGTGGGTAAGAAGGAATTGAAGTTTTCAATTGTTGACTTCTCTGAGATTATGGAGTTGAAATATGTGAAAGTAGATGAAGAAGGCACGCTTGTAGAAGACATGGAGGAAGATCTTGACGAGGTATCATTGAGAGAGAAATACTTTTCAGAAAAGTCAAGCATCAACAAGGAAGTCTTAAAGAGATGTATTGAAGACTGTGAAGTTGATGTAGATAAGGTTAAGCTTTGTTTATTGTTGTGCTTAGACTATTTTTTGTTAGGTAAAGATGCTCGTAGCACGAATGTAGATACAGAACATATAGAGTTGGTGGATAATATAGAGAAATTCAATAAATTTTCATGGGGTCCAAAGGTTTTCCAACGCACTTTATCTTGCCTAAAGAAGGCATTGCCTCGTGCAATGGAATCAAAGAAAGAGAAGAAGGAAAATGGAATAACTTATTATTTGAGTGGCTTCCCATTTGGATTTCAGGTAATATTATTTGATTTTATTTTCTAATTTTTATTAGTTTTGCACAATGAGTTCAAATCTAATAACTTTGTAAATTTAAATAATAGCTTCGCGAAACAGTCTTTGTTGTAATTGATTGCAGGTTTGGGCATACGAATGTCTACCCACAGTTGCAGAAGAATGCGCAAACCGAAAAGCTGGAGGGAAGGGCGATCCTCCCATCGTTAAGTGGAATTCCAAATGCAAAGCTGTCACTTTTGAATCATTAAGGAAAAAATTTGTAGATCCAAATGTAAGATGTTTGTCTCAAATCCTCTTATAATTCACGTATTCTTTGTAACCCTATAATTACTTATACTAACATGTTCATCTTCCAATGATTTTAGGTGGAAGTGACACCTTATAGTAGAGAAGGTGGAGAAGATAGAGAAGGGACTTCAGAGTTAGAGAGGCCAGGAAGCGAAACTGAGCTACTTAAGAAATACATTTTTGACCTTAGAGAAGATCTTCGTCGACGTGACGAGATAATAAAAAATTGGGAATAAAAAAAAATATGTGTTTGTGGTGGATTAGAGCGATCTGAAGAAGATATCGAAGAGAAATCACAGAAGCTTATGCCCGAAACGAATAGAAAGGTACTTAATTAGTAGTAGTTTCCTTTTTTGTTTGAACTATATTTAGATTACATCATACAAGGTATTTATACAATAAAATTGCTTACTGTAGGATGATGTAGAAGACACCAATGCAGAGGAGAACCTCTCAGAGTTCCATGACCGTTTGTCTCCGGAGGTAACGTTATTTGGTAGTGTAGTTGCATAACTATTTCATTATATTGAGGAGTTTGCCTATCGATCTGTTGCAGGAGACTCTAGGCGATAAAGATGTAGATGAGCGTCTTGATCAAATGGAAAATGAATGTTTTACAAATGTAATATATATGTGTATTAGTATTTGTAATCATTTGAACAAAGAAGATATTTAGTGAAAAACAATTGTAGGGTGCGACAGATGTGGTGGGAGATGATGTTGATGGAGTGAAGAAATTTCCTTTGTCTGAGATGAGAGAAGGTCAATCCGGCCCCCAATTGCAAGAAGATTTGATGGAGGTAATAAAATTTATATGAGGCTAAAATTTTATGTTTTGAGACTATTATAATTGGTTCTTTTTTATTCCTCTACCTAATTTATATTTTAGGATGCGACCGAAGGGTCATTAGACACGATATATAGCGTGTTTAGTGAGGTGTTAAGGTAGATGAAGATGTAAATGTTGTTAACGACGCT
The DNA here is from genome assembly GCF_041429995.1 of Eschscholzia californica. NCBI lineage: Eukaryota > Viridiplantae > Streptophyta > Magnoliopsida > Ranunculales > Papaveraceae > Eschscholzia > Eschscholzia californica. Next base: position 23,475,853 of record NW_028238309.1, on the reverse strand, counting down.
CGAGTGAAGGAGGTTGACGATATATTAAAAAAGTATCCGTCTGTAGCCTTAAGACCACCTAGAGATAGCATTCAAACCAATAAATCACCTTACGTAGGGATGAAAAGGAAAAAAGGTAACGTTCACGAAACATTTGACGTCAACGATACTATTAGATTTATGTCGTGGGTGAATGCATGGAAGAAGCACCAGTAAGTACCTATTTTAGAATTTACTATAATATGAATTTTCTCTTCATAATTATAATAGCTATATATTTGACTCATGAGTACTTTTCGTGACGCCCCGTGTCCCAAAATAGACACGACCACGCCCCGGCAACTCACAGACGAGACAAAAATCCGACAGAGTCTCCTCTGTAAATCAAACCGGTCACACCTGTAAACCTGTCATACAAACCATACATTCGCATATACAAGAATAAACTATAAAGCGGAAGCTAAACAAACTCAACTCAGTTTCGGGTCGAAACCCGAACCACAAAAATACAAACGCCTCATAAAACGCCGATACAACTTATAACCAACTCTAAGTGTTACGTATATACATATTAGAGTTTTGTTTCTGCGATAAATACATAACTTGAAAATAACGAAAAATCATATAAAACGACATAACTCCACTAGCCTCGTCACACAAGATCACCGGCTGGAATACACACTCCACCTCGAGGCTACAACCAAGAACTTGCACACTAACAACTGGTAGGGGGTCAGAATACTCACCGACACGAGTTATTCTGGTAGAAGACCAATCCAAAATCCATCACGTTTTCAAAAGTTCCTTTAATAAGTTGTAAACATCATGACAAAACGAGTTATCAAACCAGTTGCTATATATACTATACACAAAACCATTTTCCTTAATCTAGCAAGCAATAACAGTGATTAGCTGCCCACCCATGGTGCGCTACCTATAAGAGAAGAGTTCCTCAAGAGAACCTAGAGTGCGTTAGATAGTACCAACCCATTTATGGCACTAGCTAATGCACTATGTCTCCTCGAGAAAGAGACTTACCCCTAGCCGGTAAGCCCCTCTCCCACTAAGGGACTCCGCAATCATTGAAGAGTTTACCTCATGATACATATATACCTTAAGTATCTAAATAAGTTTTTGATCACCGAGTTCGAATAAGAGAGTCGTCCCCCAATACCAATGGAAGGACCTGAACCTCATTCTCTTCGGTACCCTGTCATGCATCTAATGCGATCTTTCAAAATCAGTTACGTTCGTATCTCAAAACCAATATTCTCATTCAATCTCGAAACCCAGTTTCTCATTCAAATCATTATCTTATCAAACACGGAAGTGGAACAACCAAGAGTCATATCGCCACAAAGCAGAGGGATTCCCAATCAATGTCACCTCCCAGACGAGCGGTCAGGAGTACGTCCCTGAGCCTCGAACTGGAGGCACGAGCACCAATGGCCAGCAAGTGAAGCACTCCACACCCACAGGTCTCATGACTAGTGTCGCCCACCTCACCGGTCTCACACGGGTCACACCCGTGTCCACATGTCATCCCACCCTCAATGGCTACGTGCCCGTAGGTTGACATAATTCGCATTCGGGTACATACAAGAAAATCCCCAATAGTTCGCAATCATCGTAAAATCAGTTCGAAAACATTTCTCATATCGCATCAAAACATTTCAAGCATATTTCAGTTCATCACATAAATCGAGTTTCATGCTACCTAAACTCTAGTTATAATGGCTCATATATAACTATAGAATCTAGCATATTCATTAATTTAGGAGTTAGGGTACCAATTTTCCGTGACACTGTCCATCTTGGAAACAACACTACAGACTATAACTGGGCTTTACTATATGTAATAGAAGACAATGATCGAATGAGACAAAGGCTACTTCGTCATAGTCATTTGCGTGATGGTTTAGATGTCGAGCATTTGTGTTCTCCGTACTCGATGCGCAACGAGAAAGACTTCTCGGATTATGCTCGAACTATTTTGAACCAATATGGATATTTATACCGTTGGTTCCGACAATGAAGACGATCCTAATCTCATTGAAAATTCGTCTGATAGTGATGCTTTTTAAACCCCTATGTACTAGTTAAATAATTGTTTCTCTACGTAGAAATGTGTTTGGTTCATTAGTACGATTAGTAGTAATAGGGATAGGCATATGTGCCAATATGTATCTTTGCTTATGTGATCAAATGAACTTTAATTTTCAATCTACCACAGACAAAACTTTGTGAATAAATTGTACATATATAAAATGTAACATCAAAACGGATTAAATTCCTACAAGAACACTAAGCAATATCCTTGCCCTTGCATATCTCGTCGCACGTGCATTCCCATGAAGCTAATCCCGACGGACAACTATGTAGATTATGGCCGAACTCATAACATAAACAACATATTTCATCCTACATATCATAACATGTGAAAAATTAGTATTCTTGTAGGAATATAAATTCATTAGTGAAATTAAACCCAGTTACTGTTGTTTCTTTCATCGTCGCATCACATAACCATTCAAACGTCCTACACTCATTATTTCCGCATAATAGAAAGTATCCCTTTCCTCTAATGTCAGGAGTAAACATTAATAACATGAATCCGTTGCAACCGTATTGACATAGAGAATAGTTCCATCGACAATCGGTCAATAAATGTCCTTCCATTTACAAGCAGGACATATATCTACACTTGAATTAGCCATGAAAAGATTGTTGAGTAGTTGTGTTATTAGTTCATACTATTAAAGAAATAAGTTCCATTCACACCACACATATTTATATAGGTATATACATTAACTTTTTAAATAACAAATAAAATTGTTTTTATGTACTGGCACAATATATTTTAGTGTTTTCTGTACAACGTTTTTTCGTTATAAAAGGGGTACAAGACTACTTTCATTTTACAAACCTTTTATCTTTCTATCAAGTTTTACTTTGTCTCAAATTTTACAAAGTATGAGTACTTCAAGTTCGATGGAGGTTTGCCAACTATGCGAAGAAACCACACACACTGCAACAAAATGCCCATGGATGTATTCAAGGTGTCCTGTTAGTACATGTATCGGCATTCAAAAGTTAAATGTATTCGAAGGGCATCCGTGTCCTGGAAGAAGATATTTAACATGTCAATTTAGTTGGTGTGAAACATTCAAATGGCTTGATCATGCCATACACGAGTCAAAAACAACGAGTGTTAAACAAATTATTCCAAAGACTTGTTACTACTGCGACGAGGATAACCACGACATAAAAGATTGTCCATGGGATGGTTATCCATGCACAAGGCCTAACTGCGGAGGTTGGATGATCATGTCCTGGAAGAAGATATTTAACATGTCAATTTAGTTGGTGTGAAACATTCAAATGGCTTGATCATGCCATACACGAGTTAAAATCAACGAGTGTTAAACAAATTATTCCAAAGACTTGTTACTACTGCGACGAGGATAACCACGACATAAAAGATTGTCCATGAGATGGTTATCCATGCACAAGGCCTAACTGCGGAGGTTGGATGAGTGTTCACTCATCAGAGGATCGTGGTAGTCGTGGTCAGAAATTCATTAGGTGTTTCAGATGTAATAAGACGCCCCGTGTCCCAAAATAGAAACGACCACGCCCCGGGAATTCACAGATGAGACTAAAATCCGGCAGAGTCTCCTTTGTAAATCGAACCGGTCGCACCTGCAAAACCTGCCATGCAAACCATACATTCGCATACACAAAGAAATAAACTATCGAGCGGAAGCTAAACAAACTCAACTCAGCTTCGGGTCGAAACCCGAACCACAAACATACAAAAGCCTCTTACACATAGATACAACTTATAAACAACTCTAAGTGTTATATATATATATATATATATACATATTCGAGTTTGATTTTCTGCAATAAATACATAACTTTAAAATAACGAGAAGCCGATAAACAAATCCAAAGACAACAACATAACCCTGCTAGCCTCGTCAGACAAGATCACCGGCTGGAATACACACTCCGTCTCGAGGCTACAACCAAGAACCTGCACACTAACAACTGGTAGGGGGTCAGAATACTCACTGACACGAGTTATTCTGGTAGAATACCAATCCAAAACCCATGACGTTTTCAAAAGTTCATTCAATAAGTTGTAAACATCATGACAAAACGAGTTATCAAACCAGTTACTGTATATACTATATACAAAACCATTTTCCTTAATCTAGCAAGCAATGGCAGTGATTAGCTGCCCACCCATGGTGCGATCCCAATAAGAGGAGAGTACCTCAGGAGAGCCTAGAGTGCGTTAGATAGTACCAGCCCATTTAGGCACTAGCTAATGCACTACGTCTCCTCGAGAAAGAAACTTACCCCTAGTCGGTAAGCCTCTCTCCCACTAAGGGACTCCGCAATCATTGAAGAGTTTACCTCATGATACATATATACCTTAAGTATCTAAATACGTTTTTCTGATCACCGAGTTCGAATAAGAGAGCCGTCCACCAATTACCATGGAAGGACCTGAACCTCATTATCTTCGTTACCCTGTCATGCATCTAATGCGATCTTTCAAAATCAGTTTCATTCATTTATCAAAACCAATATTCATATTCGATTCATTATCTTATCAAACACGGAAGTGGAACAACCAAGAGCCATATCGCACAAAGCAGAGGGATTCCCAATCAATGTCACCTCCCAGACGAGCGGTCAGGAGTACGTCCCTAAGCCTCGAACTGGAGGCATGAGCATCAATGGCCAGCAAGTGAAGCACTCTACTCCCACAGGTCTCATGACTAGTGTCGCCCACCTCACTGGTCTCACACGGGTCACAACCGTGTCCACATGTCATCCTACCCTCAATGGCTACGTGCCCGTAGGTTGACATAATCCGCAGTCGGGTACATACAAGAAAATCCCCAGTAGTTCACAATCTTCGTAAAATCAGTTCGAAAACATTTCTCATATCGCATCAAAACATTTCAAGCATATTTCAGTTCATCACATAAATAGAGTTTCATGCTACCTAAACTCTAGTCATAATGGCGCATATATAACTATAGAATCTAGCATATTCATTATCTAAAAAATCATGCTGGATAAAGGATTCAGAACCCCTACCTCAGTCCTTGCATCCCCAAAGACTCCCGCCTACCAGACGACCTTATTCCTCCTCATTCGCATACTCTGGGATAAGGAAGAATAACCGAAACGAAAAGAAACATTAGGTTCTTATACTAAGAACCTTCGTAAATAAAAAGAATCATTAAAACAAAATCAAGAAAACTTAAAAGCAAATTCGCTAACTTCGGAAGACTTCAAGTATCTATCGAATCGATCTCTAACTTCGTACCTATGTCTCCTGAATATCGGAAATGTCTACGAACCAATCAACCAACTTCCCATAAATTCTATTTCTCATTTTAGAGTCTCCGTAAGCTGACAAATCATATAATGAACTCCATACTATAAATCTATAACTGAAACTGTCCATTCACTTGAAATATGACAAAATTCGTGTAACTATCTCTATTCCAATTCATTTCCAAACTATTCCAAATATGAAATTCGAACACTAAAATAATTAGGCAACACCCCGTCTATATTTGGACACCCCGAATTAGTCCATAATCTCTTAAACATGTTTCTGAACACAAATTATTCGAAGAAATTGAATAATAAGCGTCTAAATAGCTCCAAATTTCGATCCCAAATGAAATTAGTATAACTATACAGCATACGAAATAATTATCGTAAAACCATCAAATTCGGACGAAATAGAAATTTATGAACCGCTAGATATGTAGAACAAGTCGATTAGAGTTACCTGGAAGAAGTTTCATTTAATTCCGACCACCGAATACAGAGAAAATCGACCAAGAAATCTACCCTCAAACTTTCCACCTCACGGCCAAAACCCACTGTTCTTCCATTTTGTGAATCTCCCAGATGAAAACCCAAAAGAAACTCAATTGTGTTAAGTGTGTATCATGAGTGGGGTCCATATCCAAAAATAATTAAAAATTCAATTACCCACCCATGGGACACGTTATAATGCATGCAGGATAACATGAGCATGTTTAGTCTCATTTCAACAACAATGGTGCCACTTGTCAACTAATAAGGTGGCCATGTTATTAGTTATTTTTAAGTCCTTCAATTTTATATACTTAAGAAATAAGTCCCCTCATTTATATCTAATTAAATCCACTTGTACTGCTTGTTATTTGACCCCCAATTTAACTTTTTCTCCCTCCTATTTTTTTTATCCCATAACTAACCATGAATAAAATATATAGCCCTTAGTCAATCCAAGTCTTCTATTTCTTTTGTCGGAAACATGGGATGTTACACCTTTAACAGAACAAACCTACGTATAAATGTCGGCATTGCAACCGTAGAAGGTAAATGGTTTAAACAGCTATGGATGCAGAACCATTGGTTGACATGCGAGGTATAGGACTATTGAAGTTATGTTTTTGTTTATATTTATACAATTTGTAGTCAAATTTAATGAAAGAGTGAAAGACTTGATTATCACTATCATTCATATGTTGCAGCAAATCGATGTTGGGTTGCATTACTATCGTACAAGAAGAAACTGTGACCCTTCAAGATTCGGGTTGGATTGGACAACGACCAACTGTTTCTTTTCTGTAAGTTTGTGATTATTATGTATTACGAAGTGTTTGTATCTTGTGTGTCATCTTTTATAACCCTTTGTTTCATTCCTTTTGTTGAAAATACATGTTTCGGCAATTTAGTAGTGGCTAAGTATTTGTTGACCTCACAATCTTATGTTAAGTTGGTTCCGCGACTGGTAATAATATACTTACATGGTTCTTATCAAGTCTGGTTAGAATTGTCAATCTCTTGTATCCTAGATTTCAGTCTCGTTAGGGACTAAGTGTTAATGCTTAGAATTTTTTTTATTTAGTTTAGCAGTATTGTTGTTAACTTTTTAGTTCTTTGTGTGCCCCTTTCGTGTTTTGGTTATCTTCATTAATTGCTACCCTTAGTAGTTTGGTTATAAACATGATCTAATATTCATGACTAATATTGTATTTCTCCTCTTTTTGTCGAAGCAACTACTTCAAACTTGTCACGAGAAACCCCGTTTTCGAAAAGATCCATTGTTGGGCGAAGATGCTGAACCAAATCATGGAAGATGCTGAACCAAATATATTTCCCGATTAATTTTAAAGTTGGGTCCTAGGTGTTGTTCACCTTAAACAAAGAAAGATCGTAATCTACGACTCAATTCGTGGGGATGGACGACGGCAGACCAGGGGTATGAGTTTTTTAAAGTCTATGTTGCCATTTTTAATGAAAAAGTTGGAGGACAACGAAGAAGAAAAGAAAACCGTGAAGAAGAATCCATGGACAGTCGAACACGCTGCTTTTGTCCCGCAACTAAAAAACACGTAATGTTTATCTCACAAATTGATATTATTATAAATTATATTAGGCCACTTAACAACTGTATTATTACTAATTAGGAATGTCATATTTGTACCACAGGGATGACTGCGGACTTTATTTACTCAAGATACTCGATTGTCTAACATCTAGAGAACCATTAGCTGATTGGTCATTAAATGATATAACCGAATATCGACGCAACCTATGCTTAAAATTGTTTAATTACCACACTCTCAGATGAGGTACGAGTTGGAATCTTAGTGTCTTAGCATATTACTTCATATATAACTGAAACTAGGTACATTATCATGAAAAAAATGAATTACTGAAACTAGGTGCATAACCATGAAAATCATGCATCTCTTTTTGTCGTAACTCACTGCTCGATCTTGCTTAAATTTTTTTGGAGAAGCCCGAGCTCCTTGATGAATTATAGTTTGTGTTGCTTATATGTTTAGTTTTAGGTAGTGAAAGTGATATATCAATCCGTATGATGGAGTTATAAGTAAAACTCGGTATTCATACATCTATTACTTGGTATATTACTGAAACTAGGTACATAACCATGAAAATCATGCATCTCTTTTTGTCGTAGCTCACTGCTCGATGTTGCTTAAATTTTTTTGGAGAAGCCCGAGCTCCTTGATGAATGTTGTATAGTTTGTGTTGCTTATATGTTTAGTTTTAGGTAGTGAAAGTGATATATCAATCTGTAAGATGGAGTTTACAAGTAAAACTCGGTATTCATACATCTATTACTTGGTATATTACTGAAACTAGGTACATAACCATGAAAATCATGCATCTCTTTTTGTCGTAACTCACCGCTCGATGTTGCTTAAACTTTTTTGGAGAAGCCCGAGCTCCTTGATGAATGTTGTATAGTTTGTGTTGCTTATATGTGTAGTTTTAGGTAGTGAAAGTGATCTATCAATCTGTAAGATGGAGTTTACAAGTAAAACTCGGTATTCATACATCTGTTACTTGATATATTACTTGGGTGGGAGAACATTAAAAGGGAGATCGCTAAACCCTTTTGCTACTTTGGTACTGACCCTCAAGCTAGAATCTTAAACCCCTTTTGCTACTTGGGTGTTGACCCTCAAGCTAGAATACTAAACCTCTTTTACTGTGTAGTTTATTTATTAATAAATAAGACTGGATCTTTTTATGTGTTCTCAGCCCAATGCAAAGAAACGGAAAGCCCAGGTGCAAGAAGCTAAAAAGAAGAAGATGGTTCAAAGGGTTGCGTGTATAGTGGTTGCAGTAGCAAGGGATCGGGATTGGACTCAAAGACTAACAGAGCTCCAACAACTTGAGGCAGAGAAGGCACCAAAGGGTCGAATCAATGACTACAAAAGTCTATTACTAGACAGTTGACCTTTTTGTTTGAATTTCGTTTCTTGTGTTTTTTTGTGGACAAGTCTTTTGTTGTGGACAAGTCTGTATTTCGGTTCTCGTCTTTTATATGTTATGAATCATTTATTCCAGTTAGTTTCTCTTCCTGTTTTGTTATTTCATGAATCGTTTAAATAAGTCTAGACTCTGTCTTGACAAATGTAGACTCTGTCTAGACTCTAGACAAGTCTAGACTAATGTAGACTATGTTTAGACATGTCCACTTTGTACTGATGTTGCCTAATACGTTAAAACAAACCAAATTACATTTATTATACTTCATAACTATTACATTACTTACTAACACAATTTTTAAAGCGCTTGAATAGTATTATTGCAATACTAAATGCAAACTTCATAATGCACTAAAATAGTTGTCGAACATGTGAGGTTGGGTCTTCACTCAATACAGCTAGACATATTGCACTGTCGTGTGAATCACCGTCCCAAGCAGGACATGGTTTTTGTTGAGCTTCCTGTGTGATACAAAAGATAATCAAAATGCACATTTTAGAAAAGGTAAACTAAACTAGTAACTGGTTACAAAACAAAGACATATACTTACTTCTCTGTAACGTTCTCTAGCGTCAGAAACCCACTCAAACCTATTGCAATTCTTGTTCTTACAGAGAAGGAAATAACCTATCCCATTATTATTAGCATCAGTGGCATACATCAACGACATATAACTGAAACAACCCATTTCACAATAGCAAAAGTTCCAACCACATTCGGTAACGGAATGGTCTAAAACTCTTACATATTTGACAATGAGTAGTAATGGGCATGGTAACTAGTCTAAGATTTTGTGGTAACTATCTTGTGTCAACAAAGAGGAAGTTGTTGTGGTATATATAGAAGAGAATTTATTCTCTTGTCACACTCTAAATCATTTAATTTTTTTTGTCCACAATGAGAATATTTTTTTCTAAAGAAAATAAAACTTTTATGAAGCCTAAAAGTTGTACTCAAACCTATTTTTTGGTGTCTTTGAGAATTCCGCGTTTCTTCATGACATCATCATGTTTTGCCAATGCATCTTCGGTCCATTCGAACTGGTTACATGTAACATCCCACGTTTTCAAGGTTAATTGAAGGACTATTTGACATTTAGGTCAAATCAAAAGAAGGATTAAACAACAAAGAGGACAAATTAGGGGGCATTTTGCGAACATGGAAAAACCAGGGACCAAACTGTAAATATGGCAGATTCTGAAAATGGTTTTTAGCCGGTGGGTTTGTAAGCATGTGGATTTTTAATTTGATTGGTTAATAAAATTTGTAAATGGATTGACCCAAATGTTGGCTTATAATAATATTTAATTATTTTCAAAAAAAACCAACCCATACGGCCATACCTAGTCAGTGCATGCTTATACACGTGCCGTCCCAATTTCCATCTATCTCACACCACCTTTTATTCCCCTTTCCATCTTTGTCCCAAATTGAATTGAGAATCAATAAACAACATTGAGACTTAGCCGTGGGAAGTGAAAGAAATTTAGGGTTCAACGGCTATGAAATTCTTTCGTCGATTTCTTCGTGATGGTTTGTCGGAATTCAGTGAAACTTCTTACGAGTAATCTCACTCGACTTGTTCTACATATCTATCCGTTTAGAATTCTCAATTTCGTCCGTATTTGGTGGATTTATGATGGTTATTTCGATAACAGTATAGTTGTACTAGTTTCTTTTGGGTTCATGATTTGGAGCAGTTATTCTTTAGTTTCGTCGAATGATTAATGTTCAGGATCATGTTTAGGATGTTATGGGATATTTCGGGTGTTCGTTTATAGACGGGGTGCTGCCGAATTATTTTACTGACTCGAATTTCAGATTTGGACTAGTTTTGGAAATAAATTAAAATAGAGATGGTTACCCGAACTTTATCATATTTCATATAAATGGACAGTTTTAGCTATAGATTTATAGTATGGAATTCAACATATGATTTGTCAGCTTATGAAGACTAAAATGAAAAATAAAGTTTATGGGAAGTTAGTTGGTTGGTTTGTATACATTTCGGGTATTCAGTGGATATGGCTATGAAAGTTAGAGACCAATGCGGTTATTCGAAGTCTCCCGAAGTTAGCGAATTTGCTTTTAAGTTTTCATAGTTTTGTTTTAATGATTCTTTTTATTTACGAAGGTTCTTAGTATAAGAATCTAATGTTTCTATTCGGTGTTTTTGGTTATTCTTCCTTATCCCAGAGTATGCGAATGAGGAGGAATAAGGTCGTCTGGTAGGCGGGAGTCTTTGGGGATGCAAGGACTGAGGTAGGGGTTCTGAATCCTTTATCCAGCATGGTTTTTTAGATAATGAATATGCTAGATTCTATAGTTATATATGCGCCATTATGACTAGAGTTTAGGTAGCATGAAACTCTATTTATGTGATGAACTGAAATATGCTTGAAATGTTTTGATGCGATATGAGAAATGTTTTCGAACTGATTTTACGATGATTGTGAACTACTGGGGATTTTCTTGTATGTACCCGACTGCGGATTATGTCAACCTACGGGCACGTAGCCATTGAGGGTAGGATGACATGTGGACACGGTTGTGACCCGTGTGAGACCAGTGAGGTGGGCGACACTAGTCATGAGACCTGTGGGAGTAGAGTGCTTCACTTGCTGGCCATTGATGCTCATGCCTCCAGTTCGAGGCTTAGGGACGTACTCCTGACCGCTCGTCTGGGAGGTGACATTGATTGGGAATCCCTCTGCTTTGTGCGATATGGCTCTTGGTTGTTCCACTTCCGTGTTTGATAAGATAATGAATCGAATATGAATATTGGTTTTGATAAATGAATGAAACTGATTTTGAAAGATCGCATTAGATGCATGACAGGGTACCGAAGATAATGAGGTTCAGGTCCTTCCATGGTAATTGGGGGACGGCTCTCTTATTCGAACTCGGTGATCAGAAAAACGTATTTAGATACTTAAGGTATATATGTATCATGAGGTAAACTCTTCAATGATTGCGGAGTCCCTTAGTGGGAGAGAGGCTTACCGACTAGGGGTAAGTTTCTTTCTCGAGGAGACGTAGTGCATTAGCTAGTGCCTAAATGGGCTGGTACTATCTAACGCACTCTAGGCTCTCCTGAGGTACTCTCCTCTTATTGGGATCGCACCATGGGTGGGCAACTAATCACTGCCATTGCTTGCTAGATTAAGGAAAATGGTTTTGTATATAGTATATACAGTAACTGGTTTGATAACTCGTTTTGTCATGATGTTTACAACTTATTGAATGAACTTTTGAAAACGTCATGGGTTTTGGATTGGTATTCTTTTATGTCGTGGTTATCCTCGTCGCAGTAGTAACAAGTCTTTGGAATAATTTGTTTAACACTCGTTGGTTTTAACTCGTGTATGGCATGATCAAGCCATTTGAATGTTTCACACCAACTAAATTGACATGTTAAATATCTTCTTCCAGGACATGATCATCCAACCTCCGCAGTTAGGCCTTGTGCATGGATAACCATCCCATGGACAATCTTTTATGTCGTGGTTATCCTCGTCGCAGTAGTAACAAGTCTTTGGAATAATTTGTTTAACACTCGTTGTTTTTGACTCGTGTATGGCATGATCAAGCCATTTGAATGTTTCACACCAACTAAATTGACATGTTAAATATCTTCTTCCAGGACACGGATGCCCTTCGAATACATTTAACTTTTGAATGCCGATACATGTACTAACAGGACACCTTGAATACATCCATGGGCATTTTGTTGCAGTGTGTGTGGTTTCTTCGCATAGTTGGCAAACCTCCATCGAACTTGAAGTACTCATACTTTGTAAAATTTGAGACAAAGTAAAACTTGATAGAAAGATAAAAGGTTTGTAAAATGAAAGTAGTCTTGTACCCCTTTTATAACGAAAAAACGTTGTACAGAAAACACTAAAATATATTGTGCCAGTACATAAAAACAATTTTATTTGTTATTTAAAAAGTTAATGTATATACCTATATAAATATGTGTGGTGTGAATGGAACTTATTTCTTTAATAGTATGAACTAATAACACAACTACTCAACAATCTTTTCATGGCTAATTCAAGTGTAGATATATGTCCTGCTTGTAAATGGAAGGACATTTATTGACCGATTGTCGATGGAACTATTCTCTATGTCAATACGGTTGCAACGGATTCATGTTATTAATGTTTACTCCTGACATTAGAGGAAAGGGATACTTTCTATTATGCGGAAATAATGAGTGTAGGACGTTTGAATGGTTATGTGATGCGACGATGAAAGAAACAACAGTAACTGGGTTTAATTTCACTAATGAATTTATATTCCTACAAGAATACTAATTTTTCACATGTTATGATATGTAGGATGAAATATGTTGTTTATGTTATGAGTTCGGCCATAATCTACATAGTTGTCCGTCGGGATTAGCTTCATGGGAATGCACGTGCGACGAGATATGCAAGGGCAAGGATATTGCTTAGTGTTCTTGTAGGAATTTAATCCGTTTTGATGTTACATTTTATATATGTACAATTTATTCACAAAGTTTTGTCTGTGGTAGATTGAAAATAAAAGTTCATTTGATCACATAAGCAAAGATACATATTGGCACATATGCCTATCGCTATTACTACTAATCGTACTAATGAACCAAACACATTTCTACGTAGAGAAACAATTATTTAACTAGTACATAGGGGTTTAAAAAGCATCACTATCAGACGAATTTTCAATGAGATTAGGATCGTCTTCATTGTCGGAACCAACGGTATAAATATCCATATTGGTTCAAAATAGTTCGAACATAATCCGAGAAGTCTTTCTCGTTGCGCATCGAGTACGGAGAACACAAATGCTCGACATCTAAACCATCACGCAAATGACTATGACGAAGTAGCCTTTGTCTCATTCGATCATTGTCTTCTATTACATATAGTAAAGCCCAGTTATAGTCTGTAGTGTTGTTTCCAAGATGGACAGTTTCACGGAAAATTGGTACCCTAACTCCTAAATTAATGCATTGCTCATGTAGATCAATCCTGGTTCGAATCTCTAAATCTAACACCGTCAATCTATTTCTTCGCCCGTTACCATTCCGAAAAAATTCTTCTTCTTCTTGTAATCTTCGAGCCATTTGTCGTAATTGGAATCTTTGTCTATTCAACACGGTAGAATCGTTCAAGTTGTTATTACCTGTATCCATTATAGATTTGAATTGTTAGGTTCCTTAAATTGTTTTAGTGTGTACTTAAGTAGATGAAGTGTGGAATTGGGTAATGAAATTACAACATATATAGAACTCTAAAATGAATCTCAAGAATAAAATTTATGTTTATTTTGAAAACAAAATTTTATATGACTCAGTCTAGACTGCATCTGAAAGAGTCTAGACTGATTCATACACTTAATCTTAAAGTAATAAGACAACTCAAGCCTTTCAATCAATCAACTTTTTGGTAAATTTATAAAAAGAATATTGAGTAGCTAAATCTAAAATTCAGATATTCGATTGTCAGGAATAAAATTGATGTCTATTTTGAAAATAAACTTTTATATGACTCAGTCTAGACTTTATCTGAACGAGTCTAGATTGATTCATACACTTAATCTTAAAGTAATAAGACAACTCAAGTCTTTCAATCAATCAACTTTTTGGTAAGTGTATAAAAAGAATATTGAGTAGCTAAAGCTAAGATTCAGATATTCGATTGTCAGGAATAAAATTGATGTTTATTTTGAAAATAAACTTTTATATGACTCAGTCTAGACTTCATCTGAATCTAGACTGAGTCATACACTTAATCTTAAAGTAATAAGACAACTCAAGCCTTTCAATCAATCAACTTTTACACGTCAATCAAACAACTATTTACTCACATGGCAACTTGGAGAATCCATAAATCTGATTTTCCAATTGACTATAATAATGGGTGATAGCATTTATTACAAAGTTGTTATTACTACTAGTCTAGCAATCTTCTTATTCTACTTCTTTATCATCTTCTTCTACTTAGTCATGGGAGGATTTAACGACGGCATTTGCTTCAGTTGTCGAGATGCGGGGCATAAATTGGTTGAATGCCCTACAAGAAAAATGTGTCTGAGGTGTGGAGAGTGTGTAATGCAATGGTTAAGGGGCAACAAAAATAATGAAAATCATGGTAGCTATTTTTTCAATTGCTCGTCACGTTGTAAATATTTTAAGTGGGATGAGGGCGAGACATCACGAACAATTGAGACTAATGAAAATATCTCAATTAACGGGAAACTGAAGAACGACGAAATTGCCCAGCTCGAGAATATGTTTGAAATGTTAGCCCAAATTGCTGAGAAAAAAGATTTAGAGATCACAACTACAGTGACAAAGATTGTTGTGTCGATGAAGAAAAATAATCTTTGAATTCTCGTTGTGTGTATGTGGTTTTTACTTATTGCACTTTTGAATACTGATATGTATATGGGTATTCCAAGACGTAAATTTATGTTCTTCCATGGTTGTAAGGAACTTAGACGATAACAATGATGACAAGACGACTGCAGGAGTCTAGACTCAGACTGCAGGAGTCTAGACTCAGACTGTGACTCACGTTTTTTCGTGGAGTCTTTCTGTATACAAATTTTAACTAGTCGAAGTATCCAATAATTGCAAAATTCATTCATCATGTATCGAGAAATCGTGGCATACATCAAAATTGTACTACAATCACTCCAAAATATTTGACCAAAGTTCCTTTAAGTGTTGAACCTGCATATTTAAGTTCAAATAACTCGTGTTATACACCTACAAATACACAACTAAGGTAGTAAAAAACTTAATAAGCAAAGATATTTTGTTTTTACACTTGCATCAAAGAGGAAGGGTTTGACAAAAAGATGGAACTGCTTCATTCAAACGGCAAGTCTTCCGATTATGTCCCAATTGATGACATCGACTGCATGCCTTCCTTTGTCCTGGTAGAGACTCCCCGCGCGATTCTATTCTTGCTATCTTTGGTCTACCTCCTCGACGTCTGGTAGTTGGAGGTCTAATAAATGAATCATCACGAAGGTTGGATGAGTGTTCACTCATCAGAGGATCGTGGTAGTCGTGGTCAGAAATTCATTAGGTGTTTCAGATGTAATAAGACGCCCCGTGTCCCAAAATAGAAACGACCACGCCCCGGGAATTCACAGATGAGACTAAAATCCGGCAGAGTCTCCTTTGTAAATCGAACCGGTCGCACCTGCAAAACCTGCCATGCAAACCATACATTCGCATACACAAAGAAATAAACTATCGAGCGGAAGCTAAACAAACTCAACTCAGCTTCGGGTCGAAACCCGAACCACAAACATACAAAAGCCTCTTACACATAGATACAACTTATAAACAACTCTAAGTGTTATATATATATATATATACATATTCGAGTTTGATTTTCTGCAATAAATACATAACTTTAAAATAACGAGAAGCCGATAAACAAATCCAAAGACAACAACATAACCCTGCTAGCCTCGTCAGACAAGATCACCGGCTGGAATACACACTCCGTCTCGAGGCTACAACCAAGAACCTGCACACTAACAACTGGTAGGGGGTCAGAATACTCACTGACACGAGTTATTCTGGTAGAATACCAATCCAAAACCCATGACGTTTTCAAAAGTTCATTCAATAAGTTGTAAACATCATGACAAAACGAGTTATCAAACCAGTTACTGTATATACTATATACAAAACCATTTTCCTTAATCTAGCAAGCAATGGCAGTGATTAGCTGCCCACCCATGGTGCGATCCCAATAAGAGGAGAGTACCTCAGGAGAGCCTAGAGTGCGTTAGATAGTACCAGCCCATTTAGGCACTAGCTAATGCACTACGTCTCCTCGAGAAAGAAACTTACCCCTAGTCGGTAAGCCTCTCTCCCACTAAGGGACTCCGCAATCATTGAAGAGTTTACCTCATGATACATATATACCTTAAGTATCTAAATACGTTTTTCTGATCACCGAGTTCGAATAAGAGAGCCGTCCACCAATTACCATGGAAGGACCTGAACCTCATTATCTTCGTTACCCTGTCATGCATCTAATGCGATCTTTCAAAATCAGTTTCATTCATTTATCAAAACCAATATTCATATTCGATTCATTATCTTATCAAACACGGAAGTGGAACAACCAAGAGCCATATCGCACAAAGCAGAGGGATTCCCAATCAATGTCACCTCCCAGACGAGCGGTCAGGAGTACGTCCCTAAGCCTCGAACTGGAGGCATGAGCATCAATGGCCAGCAAGTGAAGCACTCTACTCCCACAGGTCTCATGACTAGTGTCGCCCACCTCACTGGTCTCACACGGGTCACAACCGTGTCCACATGTCATCCTACCCTCAATGGCTACGTGCCCGTAGGTTGACATAATCCGCAGTCGGGTACATACAAGAAAATCCCCAGTAGTTCACAATCTTCGTAAAATCAGTTCGAAAACATTTCTCATATCGCATCAAAACATTTCAAGCATATTTCAGTTCATCACATAAATAGAGTTTCATGCTACCTAAACTCTAGTCATAATGGCGCATATATAACTATAGAATCTAGCATATTCATTATCTAAAAAATCATGCTGGATAAAGGATTCAGAACCCCTACCTCAGTCCTTGCATCCCCAAAGACTCCCGCCTACCAGACGACCTTATTCCTCCTCATTCGCATACTCTGGGATAAGGAAGAATAACCGAAACGAAAAGAAACATTAGGTTCTTATACTAAGAACCTTCGTAAATAAAAAGAATCATTAAAACAAAATCAAGAAAACTTAAAAGCAAATTCGCTAACTTCGGAAGACTTCAAGTATCTATCGAATCGATCTCTAACTTCGTACCTATGTCTCCTGAATATCGGAAATGTCTACGAACCAATCAACCAACTTCCCATAAATTCTATTTCTCATTTTAGAGTCTCCGTAAGCTGACAAATCATATAATGAACTCCATACTATAAATCTATAACTGAAACTGTCCATTCACTTGAAATATGACAAAATTCGTGTAACTATCTCTATTCCAATTCATTTCCAAACTATTCCAAATATGAAATTCGAACACTAAAATAATTAGGCAACACCCCGTCTATATTTGGACACCCCGAATTAGTCCATAATCTCTTAAACATGTTTCTGAACACAAATTATTCGAAGAAATTGAATAATAAGCGTCTAAATAGCTCCAAATTTCGATCCCAAATGAAATTAGTATAACTATACAGCATACGAAATAATTATCGTAAAACCATCAAATTCGGACGAAATAGAAATTTATGAACCGCTAGATATGTAGAACAAGTCGATTAGAGTTACCTGGAAGAAGTTTCATTTAATTCCGACCACCGAATACAGAGAAAATCGACCAAGAAATCTACCCTCAAACTTTCCACCTCACGGCCAAAACCCACTGTTCTTCCATTTTGTGAATCTCCCAGATGAAAACCCAAAAGAAACTCAATTGTGTTAAGTGTGTATCATGAGTGGGGTCCATATCCAAAAATAATTAAAAATTCAATTACCCACCCATGGGACACGTTATAATGCATGCAGGATAACATGAGCATGTTTAGTCTCATTTCAACAACAATGGTGCCACTTGTCAACTAATAAGGTGGCCATGTTATTAGTTATTTTTAAGTCCTTCAATTTTATATACTTAAGAAATAAGTCCCCTCATTTATATCTAATTAAATCCACTTGTACTGCTTGTTATTTGACCCCCAATTTAACTTTTTCTCCCTCCTATTTTTTTTATCCCATAACTAACCATGAATAAAATATATAGCCCTTAGTCAATCCAAGTCTTCTATTTCTTTTGTCGGAAACATGGGATGTTACACCTTTAACAGAACAAACCTACGTATAAATGTCGGCATTGCAACCGTAGAAGGTAAATGGTTTAAACAACTATGGATGCAGAACCATTGGTTGACATGCGAGGTATAGGACTATTGAAGTTATGTTTTTGTTTATATTTATACAATTTGTAGTCAAATTTAATGAAAGAGTGAAAGACTTGATTATCACTATCATTCATATGTTGCAGCAAATCGATGTTGGGTTGCATTACTATCGTACAAGAAGAAACTGTGACCCTTCAAGATTCGGGTTGGATTGGACAACGACCAACTGTTTCTTTTCTGTAAGTTTGTGATTATTATGTATTACGAAGTGTTTGTATCTTGTGTGTCATCTTTTATAACCCTTTGTTTCATTCCTTTTGTTGAAAATACATGTTTCGGCAATTTAGTAGTGGCTAAGTATTTGTTGACCTCACAATCTTATGTTAAGTTGGTTCCGCGACTGGTAATAATATACTTACATGGTTCTTATCAAGTCTGGTTAGAATTGTCAATCTCTTGTATCCTAGATTTCAGTCTCGTTAGGGACTAAGTGTTAATGCTTAGAATTTTTTTTATTTAGTTTAGCAGTATTGTTGTTAACTTTTTAGTTCTTTGTGTGCCCCTTTCGTGTTTTGGTTATCTTCATTAATTGCTACCCTTAGTAGTTTGGTTATAAACATGATCTAATATTCATGACTAATATTGTATTTCTCCTCTTTTTGTCGAAGCAACTACTTCAAACTTGTCACGAGAAACCCCGTTTTCGAAAAGATCCATTGTTGGGCGAAGATGCTGAACCAAATCATGGAAGATGCTGAACCAAATATATTTCCCGATTAATTTTAAAGTTGGGTCCTAGGTGTTGTTCACCTTAAACAAAGAAAGATCGTAATCTACGACTCAATTCGTGGGGATGGACGACGGCAGACCAGGGGTATGAGTTTTTTAAAGTCTATGTTGCCATTTTTAATGAAAAAGTTGGAGGACAACGAAGAAGAAAAGAAAACCGTGAAGAAGAATCCATGGACAGTCGAACACGCTGCTTTTGTCCCGCAACTAAAAAACACGTAATGTTTATCTCACAAATTGATATTATTATAAATTATATTAGGCCACTTAACAACTGTATTATTACTAATTAGGAATGTCATATTTGTACCACAGGGATGACTGCGGATTTTATTTACTCAAGATACTCGATTGTCTAACATCTAGAGAACCATTAGCTGATTGGTCATTAAATGATATAACCGAATATCGACGCAACCTATGCTTAAAATTGTTTAATTACCACACTCTCAGATGAGGTACGAGTTGGAATCTTAGTGTCTTAGCATATTACTTCATATATAACTGAAACTAGGTACATTATCATGAAAAAAATGAATTACTGAAACTAGGTGCATAACCATGAAAATCATGCATCTCTTTTTGTCGTAACTCACTGCTCGATCTTGCTTAAATTTTTTTGGAGAAGCCCGAGCTCCTTGATGAATTATAGTTTGTGTTGCTTATATGTTTAGTTTTAGGTAGTGAAAGTGATATATCAATCCGTATGATGGAGTTATAAGTAAAACTCGGTATTCATACATCTATTACTTGGTATATTACTGAAACTAGGTACATAACCATGAAAATCATGCATCTCTTTTTGTCGTAGCTCACTGCTCGATGTTGCTTAAATTTTTTTGGAGAAGCCCGAGCTCCTTGATGAATGTTGTATAGTTTGTGTTGCTTATATGTTTAGTTTTAGGTAGTGAAAGTGATATATCAATCTGTAAGATGGAGTTTACAAGTAAAACTCGGTATTCATACATCTATTACTTGGTATATTACTGAAACTAGGTACATAACCATGAAAATCATGCATCTCTTTTTGTCGTAACTCACCGCTCGATGTTGCTTAAACTTTTTTGGAGAAGCCCGAGCTCCTTGATGAATGTTGTATAGTTTGTGTTGCTTATATGTGTAGTTTTAGGTAGTGAAAGTGATCTATCAATCTGTAAGATGGAGTTTACAAGTAAAACTCGGTATTCATACATCTATTACTTGATATATTACTTGGGTGGGAGAACATTAAAAGGGAGATCGCTAAACCCTTTTGCTACTTTGGTACTGACCCTCAAGCTAGAATCTTAAACCCCTTTTGCTACTTGGGTGTTGACCCTCAAGCTAGAATACTAAACCTCTTTTACTGTGTAGTTTATTTATTAATAAATAAGACTGGATCTTTTTATGTGTTCTCAGCCCAATGCAAAGAAACGGAAAGCCCAGGTGCAAGAAGCTAAAAAGAAGAAGATGGTTCAAAGGGTTGCGTGTATAGTGGTTGCAGTAGCAAGGGATCGGGATTGGACTCAAAGACTAACAGAGCTCCAACAACTTGAGGCAGAGAAGGCACCAAAGGGTCGAATCAATGACTACAAAAGTCTATTACTAGACAGTTGACCTTTTTGTTTGAATTTCGTTTCTTGTGTTTTTTTGTGGACAAGTCTTTTGTTGTGGACAAGTCTGTATTTCGGTTCTCGTCTTTTATATGTTATGAATCATTTATTCCAGTTAGTTTCTCTTCCTGTTTTGTTATTTCATGAATCGTTTAAATAAGTCTAGACTCTGTCTTGACAAATGTAGACTCTGTCTAGACTCTAGACAAGTCTAGACTAATGTAGACTATGTTTAGACATGTCCACTTTGTACTGATGTTGCCTAATACGTTAAAACAAACCAAATTACATTTATTATACTTCATAACTATTACATTACTTACTAACACAATTTTTAAAGCGCTTGAATAGTATTATTGCAATACTAAATGCAAACTTCATAATGCACTAAAATAGTTGTCGAACATGTGAGGTTGGGTCTTCACTCAATACAGCTAGACATATTGCACTGTCGTGTGAATCACCGTCCCAAGCAGGACATGGTTTTTGTTGAGCTTCCTGTGTGATACAAAAGATAATCAAAATGCACATTTTAGAAAAGGTAAACTAAACTAGTAACTGGTTACAAAACAAAGACATATACTTACTTCTCTGTAACGTTCTCTAGCGTCAGAAACCCACTCAAACCTATTGCAATTCTTGTTCTTACAGAGAAGGAAATAACCTATCCCATTATTATTAGCATCAGTGGCATACATCAACGACATATAACTGAAACAACCCATTTCACAATAGCAAAAGTTCCAACCACATTCGGTAACGGAATGGTCTAAAACTCTTACATATTTGACAATGAGTAGTAATGGGCATGGTAACTAGTCTAAGATTTTGTGGTAACTATCTTGTGTCAACAAAGAGGAAGTTGTTGTGGTATATATAGAAGAGAATTTATTCTCTTGTCACACTCTAAATCATTTAATTTTTTTTGTCCACAATGAGAATATTTTTTTCTAAAGAAAATAAAACTTTTATGAAGCCTAAAAGTTGTACTCAAACCTATTTTTTGGTGTCTTTGAGAATTCCGCGTTTCTTCATGACATCATCATGTTTTGCCAATGCATCTTCGGTCCATTCGAACTGGTTACATGTAACATCCCACGTTTTCAAGGTTAATTGAAGGACTATTTGACATTTAGGTCAAATCAAAAGAAGGGTTAAACAACAAAAAGGACAAATTAGGGGGCATTTTGCGAACATGGAAAAACCAGGGACCAAACTGTAAATATGGCAGATTCTGAAAATGGTTTTTAGCCGGTGGGTTTGTAAGCATGTGGATTTTTAATTTGATTGGTTAATAAAATTTGTAAATGGATTGACCCAAATGTTGGCTTATAATAATATTTAATTATTTTCAAAAAAACCAACCCATACGGCCATACCTAGTCAGTGCATGCTTATACACGTGCCGTCCCAATTTCCATCTATCTCACACCACCTTTTATTCCCCTTTCCATCTTTGTCCCAAATTGAATTGAGAATCAAAAAACAACATTGAGACTTAGCCGTGGGAAGTGAAAGAAATTTAGGGTTCAACGGCTATGAAATTCTTTCGTCGATTTCTTCGTGATGGTTTGTCGGAATTCAGTGAAACTTCTTACGAGTAATCTCACTCGACTTGTTCTACATATCTATCCGTTTAGAATTCTCAATTTCGTCCGTATTTGGTGGATTTATGATGGTTATTTCGATAACAGTATAGTTGTACTAGTTTCTTTTGGGTTCATGATTTGGAGCAGTTATTCTTTAGTTTCGTCGAATGATTAATGTTCAGGATCATGTTTAGGATGTTATGGGATATTTCGGGTGTTCGTTTATAGACGGGGTGCTGCCGAATTATTTTACTGACTCGAATTTCAGATTTGGACTAGTTTTGGAAATAAATTAAAATAGAGATGGTTACCCGAACTTTATCATATTTCATATAAATGGACAGTTTTAGCTATAGATTTATAGTATGGAATTCAACATATGATTTGTCAGCTTATGAAGACTAAAATGAAAAATAAAGTTTATGGGAAGTTAGTTGGTTGGTTTGTATACATTTCGGGTATTCAGTGGATATGGCTATGAAAGTTAGAGACCAATGCGGTTATTCGAAGTCTCCCGAAGTTAGCGAATTTGCTTTTAAGTTTTCATAGTTTTGTTTTAATGATTCTTTTTATTTACGAAGGTTCTTAGTATAAGAATCTAATGTTTCTATTCGGTGTTTTTGGTTATTCTTCCTTATCCCAGAGTATGCGAATGAGGAGGAATAAGGTCGTCTGGTAGGCGGGAGTCTTTGGGGATGCAAGGACTGAGGTAGGGGTTCTGAATCCTTTATCCAGCATGGTTTTTTAGATAATGAATATGCTAGATTCTATAGTTATATATGCGCCATTATGACTAGAGTTTAGG
Source organism: Eschscholzia californica (assembly GCF_041429995.1). Lineage (NCBI taxonomy): Eukaryota > Viridiplantae > Streptophyta > Magnoliopsida > Ranunculales > Papaveraceae > Eschscholzia > Eschscholzia californica. The sequence goes on along the minus strand of NW_028238309.1, from coordinate 23,452,357 downwards.
TAGCATGAAACTCTATTTATGTGATGAACTGAAATATGCTTGAAATGTTTTGATGCGATATGAGAAATGTTTTCGAACTGATTTTACGATGATTGTGAACTACTGGGGATTTTCTTGTATGTACCCGACTGCGGATTATGTCAACCTACGGGCACGTAGCCATTGAGGGTAGGATGACATGTGGACACGGTTGTGACCCGTGTGAGACCAGTGAGGTGGGCGACACTAGTCATGAGACCTGTGGGAGTAGAGTGCTTCACTTGCTGGCCATTGATGCTCATGCCTCCAGTTCGAGGCTTAGGGACGTACTCCTGACCGCTCGTCTGGGAGGTGACATTGATTGGGAATCCCTCTGCTTTGTGCGATATGGCTCTTGGTTGTTCCACTTCCGTGTTTGATAAGATAATGAATCGAATATGAATATTGGTTTTGATAAATGAATGAAACTGATTTTGAAAGATCGCATTAGATGCATGACAGGGTACCGAAGATAATGAGGTTCAGGTCCTTCCATGGTAATTGGGGGACGGCTCTCTTATTCGAACTCGGTGATCAGAAAAACGTATTTAGATACTTAAGGTATATATGTATCATGAGGTAAACTCTTCAATGATTGCGGAGTCCCTTAGTGGGAGAGAGGCTTACCGACTAGGGGTAAGTTTCTTTCTCGAGGAGACGTAGTGCATTAGCTAGTGCCTAAATGGGCTGGTACTATCTAACGCACTCTAGGCTCTCCTGAGGTACTCTCCTCTTATTGGGATCGCACCATGGGTGGGCAACTAATCACTGCCATTGCTTGCTAGATTAAGGAAAATGGTTTTGTATATAGTATATACAGTAACTGGTTTGATAACTCGTTTTGTCATGATGTTTACAACTTATTGAATGAACTTTTGAAAACGTCATGGGTTTTGGATTGGTATTCTTTTATGTCGTGGTTATCCTCGTCGCAGTAGTAACAAGTCTTTGGAATAATTTGTTTAACACTCGTTGGTTTTAACTCGTGTATGGCATGATCAAGCCATTTGAATGTTTCACACCAACTAAATTGACATGTTAAATATCTTCTTCCAGGACATGATCATCCAACCTCCGCAGTTAGGCCTTGTGCATGGATAACCATCCCATGGACAATCTTTTATGTCGTGGTTATCCTCGTCGCAGTAGTAACAAGTCTTTGGAATAATTTGTTTAACACTCGTTGTTTTTGACTCGTGTATGGCATGATCAAGCCATTTGAATGTTTCACACCAACTAAATTGACATGTTAAATATCTTCTTCCAGGACACGGATGCCCTTCGAATACATTTAACTTTTGAATGCCGATACATGTACTAACAGGACACCTTGAATACATCCATGGGCATTTTGTTGCAGTGTGTGTGGTTTCTTCGCATAGTTGGCAAACCTCCATCGAACTTGAAGTACTCATACTTTGTAAAATTTGAGACAAAGTAAAACTTGATAGAAAGATAAAAGGTTTGTAAAATGAAAGTAGTCTTGTACCCCTTTTATAACGAAAAAACGTTGTACAGAAAACACTAAAATATATTGTGCCAGTACATAAAAACAATTTTATTTGTTATTTAAAAAGTTAATGTATATACCTATATAAATATGTGTGGTGTGAATGGAACTTATTTCTTTAATAGTATGAACTAATAACACAACTACTCAACAATCTTTTCATGGCTAATTCAAGTGTAGATATATGTCCTGCTTGTAAATGGAAGGACATTTATTGACCGATTGTCGATGGAACTATTCTCTATGTCAATACGGTTGCAACGGTTTCATGTTATTAATGTTTACTCCTGACATTAGAGGAAAGGGATACTTTCTATTATGCGGAAATAATGAGTGTAGGACGTTTGAATGGTTATGTGATGCGACGATGAAAGAAACAACAGTAACTGGGTTTAATTTCACTAATGAATTTATATTCCTACAAGAATACTAATTTTTCACATGTTATGATATGTAGGATGAAATATGTTGTTTATGTTATGAGTTCGGCCATAATCTACATAGTTGTCCGTCGGGATTAGCTTCATGGGAATGCACGTGCGACGAGATATGCAAGGGCAAGGATATTGCTTAGTGTTCTTGTAGGAATTTAATCCGTTTTGATGTTACATTTTATATATGTACAATTTATTCACAAAGTTTTGTCTGTGGTAGATTGAAAATAAAAGTTCATTTGATCACATAAGCAAAGATACATATTGGCACATATGCCTATCGCTATTACTACTAATCGTACTAATGAACCAAACACATTTCTACGTAGAGAAACAATTATTTAACTAGTACATAGGGGTTTAAAAAGCATCACTATCAGACGAATTTTCAATGAGATTAGGATCGTCTTCATTGTCGGAACCAACGGTATAAATATCCATATTGGTTCAAAATAGTTCGAACATAATCCGAGAAGTCTTTCTCGTTGCGCATCGAGTACGGAGAACACAAATGCTCGACATCTAAACCATCACGCAAATGACTATGACGAAGTAGCCTTTGTCTCATTCGATCATTGTCTTCTATTACATATAGTAAAGCCCAGTTATAGTCTGTAGTGTTGTTTCCAAGATGGACAGTTTCACGGAAAATTGGTACCCTAACTCCTAAATTAATGCATTGCTCATGTAGATCAATCCTGGTTCGAATCTCTAAATCTAACACCGTCAATCTATTTCTTCGCCCGTTACCATTCCGAAAAAATTCTTCTTCTTCTTGTAATCTTCGAGCCATTTGTCGTAATTGGAATCTTTGTCTATTCAACACGGTAGAATCGTTCAAGTTGTTATTACCTGTATCCATTATAGATTTGAATTGTTAGGTTCCTTAAATTGTTTTAGTGTGTACTTAAGTAGATGAAGTGTGGAATTGGGTAATGAAATTACAACATATATAGAACTCTAAAATGAATCTCAAGAATAAAATTTATGTTTATTTTGAAAACAAAATTTTATATGACTCAGTCTAGACTGCATCTGAAAGAGTCTAGACTGATTCATACACTTAATCTTAAAGTAATAAGACAACTCAAGCCTTTCAATCAATCAACTTTTTGGTAAATTTATAAAAAGAATATTGAGTAGCTAAATCTAAAATTCAGATATTCGATTGTCAGGAATAAAATTGATGTCTATTTTGAAAATAAACTTTTATATGACTCAGTCTAGACTTTATCTGAACGAGTCTAGATTGATTCATACACTTAATCTTAAAGTAATAAGACAACTCAAGTCTTTCAATCAATCAACTTTTTGGTAAGTGTATAAAAAGAATATTGAGTAGCTAAAGCTAAGATTCAGATATTCGATTGTCAGGAATAAAATTGATGTTTATTTTGAAAATAAACTTTTATATGACTCAGTCTAGACTTCATCTGAATCTAGACTGAGTCATACACTTAATCTTAAAGTAATAAGACAACTCAAGCCTTTCAATCAATCAACTTTTACACGTCAATCAAACAACTATTTACTCACATGGCAACTTGGAGAATCCATAAATCTGATTTTCCAATTGACTATAATAATGGGTGATAGCATTTATTACAAAGTTGTTATTACTACTAGTCTAGCAATCTTCTTATTCTACTTCTTTATCATCTTCTTCTACTTAGTCATGGGAGGATTTAACGACGGCATTTGCTTCAGTTGTCGAGATGCGGGGCATAAATTGGTTGAATGCCCTACAAGAAAAATGTGTCTGAGGTGTGGAGAGTGTGTAATGCAATGGTTAAGGGGCAACAAAAATAATGAAAATCATGGTAGCTATTTTTTCAATTGCTCGTCACGTTGTAAATATTTTAAGTGGGATGAGGGCGAGACATCACGAACAATTGAGACTAATGAAAATATCTCAATTAACGGGAAACTGAAGAACGACGAAATTGCCCAGCTCGAGAATATGTTTGAAATGTTAGCCCAAATTGCTGAGAAAAAAGATTTAGAGATCACAACTACAGTGACAAAGATTGTTGTGTCGATGAAGAAAAATAATCTTTGAATTCTCGTTGTGTGTATGTGGTTTTTACTTATTGCACTTTTGAATACTGATATGTATATGGGTATTCCAAGACGTAAATTTATGTTCTTCCATGGTTGTAAGGAACTTAGACGATAACAATGATGACAAGACGACTGCAGGAGTCTAGACTCAGACTGCAGGAGTCTAGACTCAGACTGTGACTCACGTTTTTTCGTGGAGTCTTTCTGTATACAAATTTTAACTAGTCGAAGTATCCAATAATTGCAAAATTCATTCATCATGTATCGAGAAATCGTGGCATACATCAAAATTGTACTACAATCACTCCAAAATATTTGACCAAAGTTCCTTTAAGTGTTGAACCTGCATATTTAAGTTCAAATAACTCGTGTTATACACCTACAAATACACAACTAAGGTAGTAAAAAACTTAATAAGCAAAGATATTTTGTTTTTACACTTGCATCAAAGAGGAAGGGTTTGACAAAAAGATGGAACTGCTTCATTCAAACGGCAAGTCTTCCGATTATGTCCCAATTGATGACATCGACTGCATGCCTTCCTTTGTCCTGGTAGAGACTCCCCGCGCGATTCTATTCTTGCTATCTTTGGTCTACCTCCTCGACGTCTGGTAGTTGGAGGTCTAATAAATGAATCATCACGAAGGTCTGGACATGACCAACCCGATTGAGATGTGACGGGGTACACAGATTCGGCATAAGCTTTGCGCACTGTTTCAAGATAGTAATATTTGTTGCAATAATTGTAAACGTGTAAGTCCTCACGTTTAATAACCGCGATAGTATGTATACATGGTAGTTGCTCTAGATCAAACACCCGACAACTGCAATTTTTATTTAGTATGTCAACTGTTTCACTTGTACGATCATAGTTTACCTGAAATTCGGTTGAACTGATTGGTATAACGAAATATGGGGCTGCCTGTTCCATCCGTGAAGTTATCTTGTCTGCTGCCCATTGGGTGAGAATTGTTTCCCTCGTACTAGATTGTTGCCGACGTTCAAAAAACCATTGTTGTATGGTTGCTCTAATGTATTCAACGACATGTGTGATAGGAAGTTCCCTTACATCACGCATCAAACCATTACAACTTTCAGCTATGTTTGATATCATGATATCATACAGCCTCTTACTCCCATAAGCACGAGCCCATCTCTCAACTCCAACATCACGCAAATAACGACCAACATTTGGAAAAGCAAGATCCAACTCAAGGAATAACCGTTCAAACTCTGAAAGTTTGTAACTCTTGGTTGCTCAAAAAAATAACGAAAGGAAATCATCTTTTTAAACTTTGCCTTCAAATTATTACTAAGGTGGTAAACGCATGTACCGTGCATTGCATTAGGAAATACAGTTCGAACTCCTTTCAAAATACTCCTATGTCGATCTGAAACAATGACTAAGTCGTTAACATCGCCAATAACTCGACGTATATGAGATAGAAACCAAGGCCAAGACTCATCATTTTCCGAATCACCAATGCCGAATGCAATTGGGTATATGTTATTGTTGCCATCAAGACCAGCAGCAAAAATTAGAATACCAAGATACTTAGCTTTCAAAAAGGTCCCATCAATCACAATAACTGGTCGAATGCATTCCTTAAACCCACGTATGCAACAACCAAGTGCCATAAAATAAAATTTGAAGTGATTTGAGTTATCTTTTTCAATGTGGCATATGGTACCTGGATTACTCCGACACAACTCATTTGAGTAGTTACTCAATACAACATACGCTTCATCAGGAGACCCCCTCACCAAATCAATCGCACGTTCTTTTGACCGCCAAGCAACATCGTAACTAATAGTGATGCTAATATCGTTTTCTATGTCCTGGATTATGTCATTTGGTTTATGTTTTCGTTTCACTCCTACAAACTTGTGCCTTATTAACTCTCCAATAACTCTAGAAGTAGCTTGTCTATGCACACGGTGGAGGTTGCCAATCTTGCTGCAAGTATGAGTGTCGTCAAACTTAGACACCCTAAAGAAATTAGATTCGTCAATTTTAATTGCTCGTAAACTCCACTTGCAACCTTCAACTGCACAAGCTATTGACCATAAACTCTTTGTTGATTTCTTTACTCGAAACTCGAATTTTTCACTAAGAACCCATAAACTCATCTTATCTTTTAATGCACTCTTGCATTTAAATACCTCATACACTTTCACACCCAAGTCTTTCTTTCTTGAACCTGATCCTTCGTCTTCATCTTCATAGATGTTACAAATAGATACAAAACTACTCGGAAGTGGTGGTAGATCATGTAGAGGAATAATTATAGGCACATCAACATCTTCCGTACCTAAGTCTTCTAAAGGCTCCTTACCTTTAACTTTTTCCTCCTCGCAACCACTTCTACCAAATGGATTTTCACTAAGTACTTCAACATCATCAGATGATCCACCCCCTACATCAAAATTAACTTCATCAGAATATTCTCAAATCTCAGAACAACTCAAATAAAACAAATAGTCTTCTTGTTCTCTAGAACAAATGTCTGGTTTTAACTCTTCTGCGAGTTCTTTACACCCGAAGAACTCAAATCTACCACATAATCTTCTTCATCGAGAGAATAATGGTCATGTCTAAAATCTCCGGGTTCTTCTTCTCCACCTACCTCAACACTTTTTCTGATCATAGGTTCTTCTGTAACTGTTCGGTTTGGTGAGGTTGTCGGATAACTAGTGAATGGAATGTTCAAATCTATCGAGCACACTTGTTCTCTTTGAGGAACTTCCTCTGGTATTAGGTATTCCTTTTCTACGTTTTTAGAGTGTGAACCACCTTCCATAGTAACATACAATGGAACACACTTAGGGAAATTACCTTTGACATGTGTCTAGAAAAATGTGAAGTCACGCTCAACCTGAATTTCCATAGGTGAAGGACTCTGAATCGTCCTCGGAACCATAAAACTCAATTGTGGCAAACTTGTCGTGCTATCTTCACATACTATTTCATTAACAACTTCACGAAATTCTCTAAGTGTAGTCTCGCCTGATACAACTATTCCGGCTTGTTAACCACCAATATACTTTATTTCGTTATTCACATTTTCTAATCTACCACCATGAAATAACCAAATGCTCACGGATTCCATTACGAATTACCCTACAAAAAAAGATAAGTTCATTATGTATACGTACTAAAATTACTACCAACTTCTAAAATACATACAAACATGACATGAATTTAACATGTAAATTGAAAACACATAAGATGAATTCAACATGTAAAATGACAATCAAGCAATACATAAGATGTATTAATAAAAATGAAGTAAGACCAAACTTCAACAAACATGAACAATAATTTGATGAGTTAATTCCTATATGGCCCCCTACTTTGTGACCAGCTTCCTTTATGACCCCCAGATTTCTGTAAATTCAAATATGGCCCCCTATTTTCAAGGAAATGTCATAACTACCCTTCCCATTAATATATTTTCAAAATAAAATTAAAAACAAAATCCTAAATTCCACCTCACTTCCCTCTCCACCACTCATCTCTCTCCACGTCACCTATCTCTCTAACTCACCTCTCTCTCTCTCCAAGTCAGCACTCTCATGAAGGTCGCCGGCTGGAAATGGAGACCTTCAAACTTAAAATTTTTTTTTTTTTTTTTTCACTCATCTCTCTCTCTCTCTCTAAAAATTCCGGCGAAGGAGGTTTCCCTTCGCCGGAATCTGGTCTGTTGAAGAACAGACCAGATCGGCCTGTTCTTCAACAGACCAGATTCCGGCGAAGGGAAACCCCCTTCGCCGGAATTTTTAGAGAGAGAGAGAGAGATGAGTGAAAAAATTTTTTTTTTTTAAGTTTGAAGGTCGCCGGCCGGCGACCTTCATGTGAGTGCTGACTTGGAGAGGAGAGAGAGAAGTGAGTGAAATTTTTTTTTTTTTTTTTTAAGTTTGAAGGTCGCCGGCCGGAAAATTTTCCGGCCAACGACCTTCATGAGAGTGCTGACTTGGAGAGAGAGAGAGGTGAGTTGGAGAGATAGGTGACGTGGAGAGAGATGAGTGGTGGAGAGGGAAGTGAGGTGGAATTTAGGATTTTGTTTTTAATTTTATTTTGAAAATATATTAATTGGGAAGGGTAGTTATGACATTTCCATGAAAATAGGGGGCCATATTTGAATTTACAGAAATTTGGGGGCCATAAAGGAAGCTGGTCACAAAGTAGGGGGCCATATAGGAATTAACTCTAATTTGATTCATTGAGGATTATTAACAAACACATGGTGAATATGACTTATGATGTTCTTAGGTCAAATGTTTGTACCTGTTTTAAGAAACAATAGATTGGTAAAAACGTAAAATTGTATAATGAAAATGACACTTAGTATGAAACTTATTGTTAACAAAACTTCATAGGGTCAAAGATAAATAACTTTTAACAACATGGATTGTTTTTACATCAATGATTTGTTCTTAAGGGAAATTTAGTGTACTAAAGCGATATATCAAAGTAGTCTAATTCAATTGACATATGTTTCGACACTCAGGTAGGCTCCGATTATGTAATCAAATGGTGAACGTATTGGCGCAAAATAAATTGAAAAGAAAAAGAAATAGAGAAACACATATTACATATTAGAGAAATACAAACAAGTAAAGCAAATAAATTATAACACGTGAACTTCTACATAAGTACAGGAGGTAAAGTCATATTCCAACCTATAAAGATCAACAATTCCATATGCTTGGGCTTCTATTGAAAACATATATATATATATATATATATATAAACATTCAATTCCATATGTTACTGATAGATTGTCTATTCATAGTTGATCTAGTATAAATTACCAGGGAAAATGGTAGCGAGAAGAGATCACCAAATTCAAGTTTTTTTTTTGCTTAATTTGGAGGTTTCTACATTAAATAACCTCAACGACTTTTAGTAACAAACAAGAATATGAATCTTCTAACGTAACGTTTACAGTTTTATTTTCTAACTAATTCAACAATCAAAATTATCAAAACTTTTTGTTTGGTACTACTACTAATTAAGATAAGGCCTAATAACAACACTTTGAAATGATAAAATATACTAACATAGTTACCACTAACTATTATCTTCACTGTGGCATTTTGACAAACAGGATATGTGATATATTTATTATGTGGGTAAGAACCCTAGTTAGACTCCATTAAAACCCTAATTGAAGTAGTTTGAAGATAAAACTTAAATAATGCCACTCATATACTACTAATAAAATCATGGATTTCATGAAATGAGATCTTCTCTCAAAACAGTAAGAACCCTAGTTAGACTCCATTAAAACCATAATTACGAGCCTCCATTAAAACTCTATAGTTGAACCGAAAAAAAAACATCCAGAGAGAGATAGGGATACCTGCATCAGAGATATTAGTGTGTGAGAGATAGTGATCGATCCAAAGAAACTGCGCGAGAATGAGAAGTAAACGAAGAAGTTTATGGCTAGTTTTCGTTGTAATAGGGAGAGAGAGTTTTACTCTGATATCCTTGTTATTTTCTGTTGTCTAGATTATCTAGACATCCTTTTATAACGAGGGCAAATATGAAAGTTTATGGCTAAAATAAGGTTATTTGACCAATACTTGAAAATAAGGGTCATTTTAACAAAGTCCACCCAGTCAAAGGTCAATCCACCTAAATTCCCTCATTCTACCCAATTTCCACAACTTTTTAACAACACACAATCCAAACTCCAATTTTTTATGAACGCAAAATCCAATATTTAGCAATTGTGTCAACCCAACTTATAAATATGCTTGAAAATTTAATCAAATTCGTAAACTCGAATCCCTCTTAAAAATTTATCATATGTCTGTCTATCACCAAGTGTGTACAAGAAGAAAATCCAAGAACAACCACATCCTAGAATAATCTCAAAGTAAATCCTCCAGTGTGCAGCTAAAAAATGACTAAAAATTACATCCTAGAATGAAAAAAGTAATATTTTTATCTTTAACAAAAACCATGAATAAAAAATCCAATTGTATAATGGAGTACTCCTACAAAAGGATCTCAGTTTGAAGCAAGAGTTGATCATGAGGCGTTGAACCCAAAAATTTAGTAGTTGTGTCTTTTCCATGACCATGAATAGGGATATCATGGAGCTAAAGTACTATCTTAAGAGAACCATAAGTAAAAGCAACCACTTAGTGCAGAAGACAGGTCATGAACCATGATGTCATTGAGGAAAACTTCTTAAGCTTTATGGGAGAGAGAGAGAGAGAGAGAGAAAGATAGAAGTTTGGAGATCTTAATCTAGATAATGAGATTATTGTTGTTGATATTCTCTTTCTACCTACAGTCATTTGGGGAGAAAGCTTGTCACTTACTCCCACCATCCCATTCACTTACTCCCTTCGTGCCATTTTATTTGAGTGTTATTCCATTTATGGATGTCCTAAATGTTTCTACACTTTTCTTTTGTAACATTCATTTAAATATTAATATGATGACACTTCCAAAACTACTCTTTAGTTTCAATACCGATAAAAGATCTAATTTGTTCTACACTTCAAAATTAGCCCCTTTTTTCTAACTCCATCTAAACAATGTTAAATTACTTAACATATCTCTTCCAAGAATACCTTTGTCTGTCAACATGCATCAATCCTTCCCCTTTTTTTCTCTTAAACTCTCACTAACTTACGCGCACACCATCCGAAGTTGAATCTTTTGAGTGAAAGAAAAAAACCTCAAAACTCCAACATATTTAACTAACCACACTTTCTTTCTCTAAAAATCTACTATGTTTCTCTCTTTAAAAGTATTCTCGTTAGTGGTAAATGGAGTCTCTCATCTTTTGAGTGAAGGTCCGTCCGCCCGTCCGGATTACCCGCCCCCAGTCTGAAAGATTACTGACCCTTAGATTTCTTAGGGTTACATTTGAACCATTAGATTTCTAAATGACTTAGTATATAAATAAAAAAAGAAAACCTAAAATCATTTTATCCATCTCCTGACCTCTTCTCTTCATATTCCCAAATTCCTAATCCTAGATCTAGCGGTTGAAGAACCTTAAATCCCTAATCTTTAGTCTTTAAGTTTTAAACTTATCTTCAAGATTTCATCCTTCAAGTTCAACCCACTTTAACCTTTCGGCTTCAACCCTGATCTTCAACCCTCAAGTCTTCAACCGTTCGATCAACTCGGTAAGAAATTTTCTTTGAATCTCTATCATCTTCTTTGTTTATTCTATTTTAACTTCGAATCTCTAGTATCTTTTTTCTGTTTATTTGTATTTTAACTTCCAATCTATATTTTCTTCTCTGTTTCTTTGAATTTTAACTTCAAATCTCTATTTTACTTCTCTTTTTTCTTAGGGTTAATTTCGTTTTGGCCCCCAATTTGTGATCAACTGGCGTTTTAGCCCCCAATTGTGTCCGGCAGTTCATTTTGGCCCCATATTTTTATCACACATACCAATTTTGCCCTTGTGGCATTTCAATAAATCTTCTTATCGTTTCTTTTTATGATTTTTTAGAATTCATTTTCTTTTTAAATCTTTATTTCATCAATTCCTCTCTCTTCCCTTTCTCTCTCCACCTACATTTTCTATTTCTTCCCTTTCTCTCACCCCCTTTTAGGGGTTTTTTTCTCATCCAGAGAACAATGTTGATCTCTGGTGTTATTAACTCAGTTGATCATATGAGTTCTTATCATCATGGATTTTTGAAACTCCAAAACGCAAATCATCAGTTTCGGTTATTGCTTCATGAACTATCTGAAAAGTAGTATAAAACCCAACTTTCCAATACCAGCATCACGTATCCATCCAAAAAAATACCTAATCCTAAAATCATCAGCATCAAAGTGTAGTTAACAACGAAAAGGAATTCCACAGAGCATTATAGCAAGGCAAAATAAAGTAGTATAAAACCTAACTTCCATTACTAATAATAATTCACAGATGATGATGAAGACGACCTCTGTCAACAATGTCGGTTCTTGTTATGGTGGATTAGAGAAGCTGAATCGTCAACAGTTACTTGAAGTATTGGTGGATTAGATAAGCTGAATCCACCATTATCAATCTCGAGAACCATGTTTGATGATTATATCTAGGTTTTCTTTCCTTTTTCCCCATAAGTAGGTATATGAATTTTTGGTAGAAAAAAACCCTAAATAGTCCCTTTAGAGCATCTCCAACCCCAGTCTGTCTTAGGCCGAAAAAAACACTTTTTCACTCAAAAATTTTGGCCTCAGCTCAGCCTCTAAAATTCAGCTCCAGCCCCAGCCTCTCTTGAGGCCGAAAATTTGTTCATGTGGGAAACGCGTGTGTGCACTTTTAGTTGGTGTGCGAAAAACGTGTGTAATTTTATGTATATATAAAATACGTGTTTGAACTATTTTTCGAAAAAAAATGTATTCGGGGACCGACATTTGGGGGGATGTATTTTAATTACTAATATTTAAGTTTTCTAGAATTTTTAAAAAAATTAAAACTAATTAGAATTACAAAAATGTATTTTGATTTTTAAGTTATTTTTAATTTTTTAGTTATTTTTAATTGTTTAATATTTAAAAAAAAACAAGCAGATCTGACCGTTGGATAAACCAGCGGCCAAGATATGTCCCCAAGTGACTGTTGGGGTCACTTGGGCCTCCCTTCAGTCGCCCCTAACATTAGGGGCGACTGAGGGAGGAGCCCCAGCCTGCGCTCCACCCGGCTGGGCTTGGAGCGCTGGGCGGAGGCCATAATTTCAATATTACGGCCTCCGCCCGGCTGCGGTTGGAGATGCCCTTATACTTCCAGATGGTCACCATCTTCCATTACTCATCAATTCCTGATGGTGTATACATATTAGATGGTTTATATTTCCAGATGGTCACCATCTTCCATTACTCATCAATCTCCTGATGGTGTACACATATCTGAAAGCAAAGTATGAGGGGATCTCAAGAAGACAAAAACCATAGATGATTCCAACCATCGATCAGCCCCATTCTTCGTTGACTTTAAATCTCAGTAGTTTGTTACTATATCTTTATCAATACCTACTTATTATTAGGTTTATGCATATGATGAACATCAGTTTTAGAAACAAAATCATGATCATAAAGACTTCGGAAGTAAGAACCAATTTCTAATCGATGTTGAATCCTCTTGAATGAAGGTAGAGATGCAGATTTCTCGATCTAGATCAGATTGGTCACCATGTCAAAGAAATCAAAGAATGAATAATAGGATTTGAAAAGAAATTTCTAGATTTGAATCTCTTAGAGGATAACTGTGTAGAACAAATCAAGACAGTGATTTTTCGATTTGAATCTTTTAGAGAGAACGAAAGAGTTCAGAGAAAGAAAGAGGGAATATACAGAAATAAAAGAATAAAAACAAATAAGGAGATAAAAAGAGATTAAGTAGTAATCTTATAACTGTAATTATGTAAATTTGATCATTCGAACTGCCGGACACAATTAGGGGCCAAAACGAACTGCCGGACACAATTAGGGGCCAAAACGAACTGTCGGACACAATTGGGGGCTAAAACGGCCAGTTGGTCACAAATTGGAGGCCGAAACGGAATTAACCCTTTTTCTTATATTCAACTTATTTTCTTCTATGTTTTTGTTGCGATAACCATGACGATACATCATACGATCTCAAGATCATAATCATGCATCTTCTCATCTACAAATTTGTTGATCTGAAGATTCTGAACTTGGTAAGCACTTACCCTTTTTTGTTAATTTGTTTAAATCATTATTATTATTTTTTGTTTAAATCATCATTGTTATTCTATTTTTTTTGTTTATGTCATTCACTTGATTTTTTTGTTTTTCAAGATACAACTGTCATTATCTTATGCAACATGCTGTCATTTTTGCTGATTTTCTCGATTTGAATATTAACTTTTGTAATTTTCTAATTCATTTAGAGATTAAGTAGTAATCTTATAACTGTAATTATGTAAATTTTGATAATTCGATCATAAAATTTTACTTTATCAACATGATTACCTTCATAAAAAAGTCTTTATAATTTTTTGTTTTACACGGTCATTCTCTAGATTGGGGTAACAACAGATTCAAACGTGATATTCCTCAATGATTTCCAAATGATGTAGTGCAAAATTTCAATTTTCTTTATATCTCGAAAAATCAAATGCAAATGGTTATGTATGTATCTACTTCCCAGGTACTGAATGTTTCTCACCAAGATTCTATTTTAAATGTATGCTTAGGAACTCAATCACGTGTCATGCTGTAACAGTTAGATGTTAAAACCTTTGGTTTATGCCATACAAAAGATTAAGCTATTCTAAGATCAATGTATCTTACTTCTCAATGATCACAGGCCAAACATTTGATTCGTAAAAAAACTTCCTCTATATTATTTACTCAAGTTAAATTAGACTTAATTGAATTGTATACATTTTGAAAGACATATATCAAACTCACTTCTATTTTTGCATCTGACATGTCAAATGTAATTGATTCATTAGTTAGGGATTGGGCAAGTCAAAGTGTCTAATTTGTTCTACACTTCTAATGTCATATTTAATGAAATACTCTAAATTAAATGGAGGTAGTTTAGGAAAATATTATCATTTTTCAACAATAGATAAGGTTTATACAATAAGTTGAATTCTGCAAAAGGTCAAACATAGTGGGACGAAATGAGTATAACATTTGTTGTCAATTGTTGAATTTGAAAAATTGAAAACTATATGGAGGAGAGAGAGTAACGGAAAGTTAAAGATAACGGAAAAAGGGACCATACGGGAATTATTGCTAAGGTAGGGGGCTAGGCAGGAAGCTGGTTACAAAATTGGGTGCCATTTGAAAATAACCCTTAAACTTATAATGAAAGAGGCGTAAAACCCAAAATCATAAAAGAGGTCTCTTCAGGTGTTGACAACTTGGGTTATTAAAAGTATAAATAATGTAATAAATTTGTCGAGCTTTAAGCTTCTTTATTGTTGTTGAGCTTTAGATCATTTTCATTATCAGTTTAACTTATGCGATTATCGTGCTTATCACACTTTCATGATGTATCAATGCTTTGTAACGACTAACGTAGATAGTAGTCGTTGATTTCTCAAAAAAAAAAGGCCAGCGCTTTAGGGAAATCAAAATAATTTCCGCGGTGTGAAGACTTTGTCAAAAACTAGTCAACTTCAGTTGACCAGTATATTTTCTAAAAGTTAGGAGGAAAACAAATCTTTTGACCATTTCTTCTCCATTCCGACAAGGGTTGTCGGAATCCGGCTACCACTAGCATCAATTGATTTTAGACATTTCTAGGGTTAACGTTTAATCCTCACTTGATTTAATATATTGTGTAATTCATATAGATTACCCAACTCCATAAAAAAATTTCTAATTTGATTATGTATCTTTAGGGTTTATGTTTAATGAATCACAATGGTGATGGTTGTGACCGGAGATGGTGGTGGGAAATGGTGGTTGGAGTTGAAGATGATGAAGAAGAAGAAGAGGAAGAAGCAATGTTTGATTTCCCCTTAAAATTTGTTTCTCAGGAAAATTTGAAAAATTTCACATATTCCCTTTAAAATTTCAAACCCCAGAAACTATTTCGCTTGGCCACTGTTTTGGGGAAAGCATTAAAGTTTCCGGGGAAGACAGTAGAAAACAAAAAAAATTAAACCAAACACTCTTTTAATGTCGCCGGAAAAAGTCGCCGGCGACTTCACCATCTTCTCTTCTCTTTCTCTCTCTTCTCTCTCTCTCTCTCTCTCTCTCTCTCTCTCTCTTCTCCCTCTCTTCTCTTTCTCTCTCTTTCTCTCTCTTCTCATCTTCTCTTCCAAACTCACCATTTCTCCTATCTTCTCCGGCAACGACCCCATTGATTGATTAAAACTCACATCAAACACAGTCACATTTTTCAATAATCCAATTTCTGTTGGTAAACAAGCTCTTAATCCATTATTCATCAATATAATCTCATTCAAACCACTCATATTACCTAAACTAGCTGGTATACATCCATGAAACTTGTTATTAGCAAGAACAATTATAGAAACGGGCGAGTTTCCGAAATTCTCAGGAAGATCAAATGCGAAATGATTATGATTAATGAAAATAGCATCAAGATCTTTATCAAATAATTCTTTAGGAACTGTTCCTTCAAATTCATTAAACCGAAGGTCAAGAAATTTCAATGAAGGTAATTTAAGTACTACTTGAGGAAATCTCCCAGCAAATCTGTTATTACTTAAATCTAACTCAAATAATAACTTCAATTTAATGAAATTGTGAGGAACAGTACCGCAAAATCGATTGGAGTTGATATGAAACAATGCTAAATCAGTTAGTAACCCTAGTTCTTCAGGAAGGTAACCAGCAATATCTCCATGATTAAGATCAATACCAACAACAGTTCTCACCAATGGATCATCAAGTGATGATGAACGGAACACACAGACTGAAAGAAAAGATGAGAAGATAGGAGAAATTTTACTCAACAAACCAGATCTGGTCTGGTTTGTTCTTCAAACCAGACCTCCGGCGAAGGGGCTCCTCCCCTTTGCCGGAGATGCAGAATAAAAAAAATGAAAAAAAAAATTTGTCGCCGGAGATGATGGAGTCGTCCGAGATGGTGGAGTCGCCGGAGAAAAAAAGAAAAAGGTGAAAAGGATTTGGTTGTTTGGGAGAAATAAAAAAATCAATTTTTTTTTGTTTCCACCCAAAACTTCACACCCCGAAAATTATATAACTTTCCACCAAGCGTTGGCCTTTTGCTTTCCCAAAGCGGTAGCCAAAAAAAACTCGTGCGAAGTGTCTTACTTAAATGGGTCGTTGATTTGTCAAAAAAAAAAAAAAAAAAAAAAAAAAGAAATCCTTGGAAGTGTCTTAACCTAACTGTGTGAAATTGGGGGTTTACACTTCAGTAGTTTCTAAAGTTGTTCCTTACCACGTTCTATTCAAACCCAACGGTCGAAACAAATCCCCCTAAACCAGACAAAATAAAAGAAACGAGTTCACGACCTCCTTCCTCTTCAGTTTTCTCTTTCTACTCTTTCCGTCTCTTCCTTCCTTCTTCTGTTTAGGTATTTGTTCTTCCTTCCGTTTTCTCTTTCTACTAACTGTTAGGGTTTTTGTTGTTTCTCTTTCTACTCTCTTCTTCTCTTCCTTCCTCTCTTAGGGTTTTTGTTCTTCCTTCCGTTTTCTCTTTCTACTATCTGTTAGGGCTTTTGTTGTTTTACTTTCGATTTCTCTTTCTACTCTCTTCTTCTCTTCCTTCCTCTCTTAGAGTTTTTGTTGTTCCTGGCAGGAACTTCCGCTGCAAGCGGTTTGCTTTTTGACTAATCTAGGGTTTCGTGGCTAATTTGGTTTCTCTATTTTTTGTTTCCTTTCAAACATCTAAATTTCATTCTCTGATCGTTTCTCTGATTAGGGTAGTATCATATGGGTTGGATTTCGTTCTTGATCAGTTGATTGCTTCCGCAGATTCCATAGTTAGTCAATTTGGGAGATCTGGATTCAACTACAAAAGGGATTCAAGTTTGTATTTGATATGGAATGGGATTATTTGTTCATTAATAATTACTTTTTAATGGCTTTAGAGAATGATTCTGATGCCGATCTTATCATGTCTATGTGCATGATAAGATCCACATCAGGATCACCTTCAATACTTGTCCTGGTGGTGGTTTCAACCAATAACAGTTTATTGATTTGATTGCTCTTCAGGGGGAAATTCTTCCAATTGAGCCCAGTTGCATCGCTTGGGAGAAAGATTTCGGGCAAACAGTGAGATCAGCCGTGTTAATGCATTTGGATATGTCGGTATAGAAACTTAAACATAATCTACTTTTTCCGTTACTGTTAATTTTGAAACTTTTTTTTCTTTACAGAAGTTTAGGTATCCGTTTGTGTTAATAGTATCGCTTTGGTTTCCATAGGTTACATAAAGCTCTCCTATTTATGTAACCTATGCATCAGGGTATACCTATTTATGTTGATAACTTTTAATCTATTGATTGATTCAGTTGTCTATGTGTTTCTCATGCCCTCGGCAAAACATTACTAATATATAGTTTTGGTTTTTTCTACTGTACCATTATTTTAGAATCCTGCAATACTTTTCCATTCCGTGCAGTCCTCCATTATTTTTGCGGTTTCGAGGACGAGTCGGTGTTTTCTTAACTTGCTTCTTTGATTTTTATCCATGTTAAAGGAATAATAATTTGTGCTTGCAAAATTCATTTGATTTTGCAAGGGAAATCTACAAATTTGATACTCCCAGGAGATATTATTTGGCTTTCTCCCAGGAGGGTTTCCTGTTTTCATCATTTATGGAACCAAATACCCAAAGACCCAACTGTCCGTGCTTTTCTCAAGCCCTTCGGGGAAACAGTAAACTATTAGGTTTTACTTTCATCCCTCAACATGTGATGAACTCCTTTTCTTTTTCGATTTGAGGAAGATTGGTGTTTAGAGGAGACGTTAATTTGTTTTCTTTGCATTTCAATTCAAATTTGCCTTTAAGGGTTCCCTCCCTTCCAATTACTAATGCATTGTATATTTGAAAGGGGGGTTTTTGGTCACTTGCTTTTTCAATCTCTTCCTTGTTAGAAAGGCAATTATATAAGCATGAAAAGTTCATTTGTTTTTGACTTTTTTCACAAGGATGTGAGAACTGGACTTATTCCAGGGACACATTATGTTGTTTTGTGAAACGGCTATTTGAACTTGCTTCTTTGATTTTGTGAGAATAGGACTTTCTCCAGGGAGGAATAACCTTGTTTTGAAAATTGAGTTTTTGCTTTATCTCCTATTGTTCTGTTGAAGTTCTCTGCCTGATTGTTGGTTTATGAAGGTGTTAAATATACAAATATAGAAATGGTGAATTTATTGAATACTTTTTCGAGATCCTGTAGTACCTACTCTCGTGTCGTCGTGGTTTTCCATTTTTGAGGACTAGGTTCTTTTACTTTCTGCTTTCAGTTTCTTTTTCTTTCTTTCTTTAGGTGGTCTGCTTGAACCTGTATGTTACAACCTGGAGTTAAGATAATGTCTTTGAAGTTATTGTTGTCTTTGTCCAGTTGGTAGCACACTTCTACTGGGAAATATGCAATGCGTTAGAGGTTTTTCAGTTCATTGTCCATACTGAAATATCAAATATGCAATATGATAAGTTTCACAATGTTCTACAGGGAAGTCAATTTCAAGCGTATTATTTAGAGGGTATTTGGTTTTTGTGTAGGTTTTTATCACATTCGAATGTTTACCAAAAGTTATTCCTTCACTTTTCTATGGAGTACATGCAATTCCTTTCTCTTTCTTTTTGGAAGTCGTTGCACTCTTTATCTGGTCGTACTCTGATTTAGGAAGCAGTTATGTTTCAATTAAGCCTTTATTAGTTTCACTTTCTTTCTTTTTCTCAATCTCCCTTCCTCATTTTCCACGCGGATTAGGATTTAACACTTGACGAACTGGTATGGTTCTTCTTTTGAAGGGAACTTTCTACCCTTGATACATGGGAGAAAGTTTTTGTTTTTTGGTTATGTTCATTCTGACAACTACTAGATGCAGTTGGGTTTAGCGGTGCCATTTGTGCGAGTTTGCTTGTCCAGATTGATGATCACTGGTATTGTATATTTTAGGACTCGGGTTATGCTGACCCCGTTCAACCGTAAGGGGGTTTTCTACTTGAGTTGCTTTTCTCAAAACTTAGTTTTCAATGCATTCATATTTGCTACCGTATTAAAAATTCCTTCATGTTACTCTTAGGATTTGGTGCCTGTTGCGGAACGGAAGTGCTCTCCTGATAAAAAGTTAAGTGGTTGGATTTCTTCCTTATCATTTGTTTGAAACTTTTGTTTTTCAATTGATGTTTCCTTTGAAGGTTTATTTTTTCTGATTTAGCACGTCTTTCGGGTAAACAGTACTCTATTAAGTTCTCTTTCAGTTTCTAGCGTGCAGCGTGCTTCATTTTAAGAATATTTCTCCATATTTGCATTCCTTAACATGTGGCGAACTCTTTTTGTTTTTCGATTTTGAGGATGATTGGTGTTCAGAGAAAGTGTTAATTTCTTTTCTTAGAAGAGATCTTCCTGTCGAGTTCCATTCAAATTTGCATCTTTTGGTTTCTTCGATTCCAATTACTATTGAGTTGTTTATGAAGGGTGTTTTCTGTCTATTAACTTGCTTTTAAAAAAGTTTAATTGTTAGAGGGATAGTTATAGAAGCATGAAAAGTTCATTTCTTTTTATTTGCATTTTGAGCATCTAAATGTGGTTCGCTTTTATATTTGACAATGGAGGGTGTTATTAGTTCATTGATATTGCACGATAAGATCCACATGCGCATGATCTTGCGTAATTGTTATTCTGGCGGTTTAAACCAGCAACAGTTTATTGATATGATTTTTCTTCAGGTAAAGCACATTCATATTCATTCTATTGAGCCGTTGCTGTGTGGTCTCCAAGGAAGATCTCGGGGAAACTGCAAGATCACTTTGTTTATGTATTTGGATATTTCGGTACAGAAACTTTTGACATTAACTAGTTTTTCTGTTACTGTCAATCTAGAGTCTATTCTCTCTGGTTGTTCTTCACAGATAAGCAGGTAACGTCTCTGGATTTGTTCGTGCTAGTCGATATAGTTGCTTTGACTCAAAAAATCATCTTGGTGAGGGGAAGGTTTATCTTTTTGTTTGATATCTTTATAATGATCTATAACCACCAAATCTGATTAATGGATTGCTGTTTTTGGTATATGCTTTGGCATAACTCTGAGCTATCATCTTGGTCATTGAATGTTTATTGATTCGACTTGCAGTGATTTATTGATACTTGGATTAAGGTTTTAACATTGAGAATTTTGTTTTCAGTTTTCAGCGTGCTTTAATTTAAGAATCTTGCTCTATCTTTTCATTCCCTAACATGTCTTGAACTCCTTTTGGGTTTCAAGGATGACAGGTCATAAGGGGATACCTTAATTTGATTTCATATAAGAGATTTTCTTGTTTGGAGTCCAACCTGATTTGCATCTAAAAGTTCCGTCTTTGCTTTTTCAATTTTTATGCTTGTTAGAGATATGTTTATATTGGAAGGGGTTATCTTATTGAACTTTCTTCTTAGTTTTTTTCTTTCTTCACATCTTCTTGAATTGATTTACGTATTTGTTTTTGTTCTCTTTCTCATGCATCTATGTGATGGGATCATGGGACGACTAGTCTTATTCTGCCATGTTAATCAGAGAGGCGAAGGGATAAAAGCCATTCTAGTTCCTTTCTTTTTACGGTGTTTTCAATAGTTCTAAGTACTCATTTGGTTCCTATTTGTTTGCTAGGATGATTGGGGTCAACTTTGTCAAATCACCTGTGTGAAGGGTCATTTTTTGAACTTGCTTCTTTGATTTCTGTACTTGTTGGAGGAACTATAATTAGTGGAAGGAAAATCAATTAATGTCCTGGGATTTGCAACTTGGTCCAACTTCAAGGAGACACGACCTAGTTTTCGCTCGGTCTGGTTACGTTTTCCTCGTCCTAGGGGATTAATAAATCTTGATCTCTTAGTTCATAGGTTATTTATTTGACTATTGAGTACGTGCAATTTCTTTCTTCTTATTCTAGGGGTTGCGTTGGAGGTATTAGCACTCCGTACCTGGTTGCAATTGAGTTAGGAAACAATAAGGTTTGATTGAACCCTAAAAACTTAACTTTTCTTTTATTAGTTCACTTTTGTTCTTTTGAACTCCCTCATTTTCGCACGGTTATTAGGCTTCAACCTTTGAAGAACCGGCATGTTTCTTTTTTTGTAGGAAGTTTTCTGTAGCTAAATTTTTGTTTTTAGGTTATGTTCGTTGCGACGACTATTATAAGATGCAGTTGGATATAACAGTGGTATTTGCGTGATTTTGCTGGTCCAGATTCAGATGATCGCCGACATTTGGTATACTAGGACTTGGATTTAAGCTTACTTGTTCAATCTCAAGGGGGTTTCTACTTTTTATTCTCCTGAAAGCTTTGTTTATAATTTGTCCATTTTCCTGCCGTATTAAAAATTCCTTGACCTCCTAGGATTTAGCACTTGTCGCGGGATGGAAGCTCTCGCATGTTAAAAGCTTAGTGTTCGAATTCTTCCCTATAATTTGTCTGGAACTTTTGCTTTATTTGGGTTTTTTGTACTATAACATTGAATTTCTTGTATTCCCATGAAGACTATCTTTCTTGATTTCTTTTATGCTGCATGGAATTAGGTTGACATAGTTTGATGGTTTCTTCTTGAAGAAGGTTTTCTACACCAATTTGTAGAAGTTTCTTATCCATTTTAGGCGATATCTTTACGCTATTTGTTTGCAATTGCATTAAATTATTCGGAAAAATGTCAGTGGAAGTTTGCTATCCAGCACTCATCTTGGTCTTCCATATTCTAGGACTACGGATTGTGCTGGAAAATCACTTGTTCTTCCTTGGGGGAGTCCTTATTTTAAGTTGTTTGTGTAGCAGATTTGCATTACGGTTGTTGGTGCTGCCGACCTTGTGAAGCTATTAAGAAAAACGTTTGGAGTTCTGATGGAGGTCTGTGTTAGGTTTTCCTTCTCATATAGAAACAATGAATCTGCTGATATTTTTTCAGGAACCTGCAGTAGTATTGCTTTGTTGGGTATAGTTGCTCTGGCATAACTTTAAGCCATTGCCATGGGAAGGTTTATCGTTTCGATCTGCGAATATCTGTAACACAGTGATTTATTGATACGCCTATTAAGGGTCTATCTTTAAGAAAGGTTTGAATTGATTGTTGTTTTCAACAGTTGGTATCCTGCTTCTTGTCAACTAGATTTTAGTTTGTTGATTTTCTTTTTGTGGGAGGGTTTGGGGACCAAAAATTAAAATCTTTCCAGATAGTGAACCTTATGCAATCATTCCAATTTTCTTAGTTCATCTCTTTTTCCTGTGTTTCCATGGTGAAGGCGGTGGCTTTTTAATCTACCGGCCTTCTTTGTTTTTGTTGCCTTTATTGTACTTATAAGTATTTATTTACTTTGTTGTTTGGTAGGAGGATGGGGACAACTATGAGGATTTAACTGGGATGTAGTTGGCACATGCAATTCATTTGTTTTTCTCCACGGATCTACGAATTGGAGCGACCTCCACTGAGCAATGTGCGATATCCATAGGTAGGTTGTCTGTGTTTTTCTCCTTCCCTAAGGAAAACATTGCTGGTTTCAGGTGTGCCATATTTAAAGAATCTTGGTAATATTTTCATTTTCCAATATGTGCAGTCCTCCATTGCGTTAATTGTTGGTTTTCTTAAAAGAGATCTTCCTGTCGATTTTCCATTCCATTTGCCTCTTAAGGTTCTGTCATTTCCAATTATTAATGCATTATTTATTTGGAAGGGGGTTTGCTGTCACTTGCTTTTTCAAACTTTTCCTTGTTAGAGGGGTAGTCATAAAAGCATGAAAAGTTCATTTGTTTTTTCACAGGGATGTGAGAACTGAGAACTGGACTTGCTCCAGAGAGGCAGAGAGGCATTAAATTGTTTTGTGAAATGGCCGGGTTTTCCTATCCTTTATTGTCCGAAAGAAGCCTCCTTCCTTATTGTTTCTTTATGAAGGTGTTAGTTATGTAAATAGACATAATGAATCTACTTAATCTTTTCCAAAAAGGGTGATCAATTTGAGGGCTAGGCTCTTTTGTTTTGTGGAAAGGGTGTTACCTTATTCAACTTTCTTTATTCAGTTTCTTTTCTTTCTTCATATCTTCTTGAATTGATGTATATATGTGCATTTCGTTCTCTTTCGCAGGCATCTCTTTGTTGGGGAGGCTATTCTTAATTTGCTATGTAACATGTGAGAGAGGCAACATGTTAAAAGGCCAATCTACTTCCTTTCTTTTTAGGGGCTATTCAATTGTTATAATTACTCATTTGATTTTATTGGTTTGGTAGGATGATTGGTGTCCGCTATGTCGAGTTAACTGTGTGGAAGTGCTTTTTGAACTTGCTTCTTTTATTTTGTGAGAACAGGACTTTCTCTAGAGAGTAATAACCTTGTTTTGAGAATTGAGAGGGGGGTTTTCTATCTCCTATTGTTCTGTTGAAGTTCTCCTTCCTTATTGTTTGTTTATGAAGGTGTTAGTCATGCAAATATTGAAATGGTGAATTTATTAAATACTTTTCCAGGAACCTGCAGTACCTAAAACATTCTCGTCATCTCTCGTTGTCGCGGTATTCCATTTTTGAGGACGGAGTTCTTTAATTTTCTGTGACAGGTTTTGTTGATTGATCTTTCTGCTTCCGGTTTCCGTTTCTTTCGTCTTTAGCTGTTCTACTTGAATTGATTAGACAATTTGTTTTTGTTCTCTTTCTCAGGGTTCTTCGCCGGGTGATTCCTACTTCTGTTTTGCCATACTTTATCTATGCCTTCAAGTTTTCTCTTCATCCTTATTCCTGCTTATTAGTTGCCGGATCTTTTGCTGATTGAGCGGTGCCTGAAAGTAGTTTGCGTTATACTGGTCTACGGTTTTGCGGTTGATTTACTATAGTTTTTTATTTGCATTTCGAGCATCTAAATTACGTGCTTAATTGTGCCTGATTAGTGGTTGGATTTCATTCTTAATCGGTTGATTGCTTATGCAGATTTGCTAGTTATTCATTTTGGAAATCTCAATTGTCACTGGATTCAGCTACACATCTAATTCGATCTTATATTTGATAGCGGAAGAATTTATTTGTTCATTGGTATTCACTTTTCAATTTCTAGCATGATATATTATAAGAATCTTGCTCTATCTTTTAATTACCTAAAATGTGATGAACTCCTTTTTGTTTTGATTTTCAAGTTGACTGGTGTCATAAGGAGATGTTTATTTGTTTTCTTAGAAGAGATTTTGCTGTCTGAGGTCCAAGCCGATTTGATCCTAATGTTCTCTCTCTCTCTCTGTGTTTGTTTTCAATTTTATACTTGTTAGAGATGTGTTTGCAGAAGCTTGAAAAGTTCTTTTCTTCTTTCCCAGTGATGTGAGTTGTACTTATTCTAGGGAGACATTTCATTGTTTTCCAATCCTCTATAGTCCTGTGGATGTCTTCTTCCTTATTATAGGTATTAGTTATGTAAATATGGAAACAATGAATACTTAATAATTTTTCAGGAGCCTAGAATACTCAAAAGTACTCTTGCAGTCTCGTGTCCTAATGATGATCTATTTGAGGGCTAGGTTCTTTTTGTATGTGAAAAGGGGGTTATCTTATTGAGCATTCTTCTTTCAGTTTCTTTTCTTTCTTCATATCTTTTTGAATTGATGTACATACTTGTTTTTGTTCTTTTTTCTCAGGCATCTTTGTGATGGGACGGCTAGTCTTATTCTGTGATGTTGATGTTAGAGAGGCGATGGGTTAAAAAGCCAGTCTAGATCGTTCCATTCTAGGGTTTTTTCAATAGTTAGTATTGATTTGATTCTATTGGTTTGCTAGGATGATTGGTTGAATAACCTTTGAACCCCCTTTTCAAATCATGTTTTTCTTGTTTACTTGGTTGTTGCAATGGAAGTTTATCTTCCTGTGGGGGATATTTGTTCTATGCTTCCTGTGCTATGACATTCCATTGTTTTTCTTTTCGACTAATCTAGGATTTCGTAGTTAATTTAGTTTTGTTGTTTTTGTTTTGCGTTTTGATCTATTTTTGGTTCTTTTGTCGTTTCTCTGAATAAATGTAGTTTAATGTGGCTTGGATTTTCGTTCTTGATCGATTGTGATTGCTTCTGCAAATTCGATAGTTGTTAAGTTTCCGAAATTTTGATTGTCATTTGATTCAATCACAAATAGGGTTCAAGTTTGTATTTGATATTGAAGGGGCTAACTTCATTGATAATGACTTGTTAATGACTTCAGAGGATAATTTCGATGTTGATCTTATTATCTCTTTGTGCATGATAACATCAACATCTGGAACGCCTTCCGTACTTGCTGTGCTGGTTGTTTAAAGCAATAACGGTTTATTGATTCGATTGCTCTTCAGGAGGTAAGCACTGCTTCATATTTTTTTCAATTGAGCCCCAGCTTTTCGATTTTTATCCTTGTTCGTTTTTTATACGGACAAGGATAATATCATTTGTCCCTAGGGAATTGCAACAAGACGCGATCTAGTTTACATTATTATGTAAAATTCTTCGCGTAGGGTGTTTATGATGTTTTTAAATACCTTCAAATAGTTTCAGTAACCTTTCACATCGAAGATCTGTTCATCTAGAACCTGTTCTCGCCTTGGGGTTTTCTTCATGGATACGTAGGTATCCTCTCTGGATTTGTTTGTGCTAATCGGTATAGCTGCTTGACGTAACTTTACAACATCTTTTGGTCAGCAGAAGATTTATCCTTTTGTTTGGTGTCTTTCTAATAATCTATAACCACCATGTTCTGATTAATGGATTGCTTTTATGGGTATAGTTGCTTTGGCATAACTTTGAAACATCAGCCGGTCATTTGAAGGTTTATCGTTTTAATTTACCAATAAATGTATCAAACAATGATTTATCAATGAGATACTTCAATCAAGGGCTAAACTCTGAGATGGTTTGAATTGATCCCAGTTGGTATCCTGCTTCTTGTCAACATGATCCCAGTCTGTTGATTTTCTTTTTCGAGGGAGGGGTTCGAAACCAAAAATGAAAATCTTGACGCGAAGGGAGTGTAGTTTATGCAACGCATTAATTATTTAGTTCATTGTTACATATGTAATATGCATTATTAAATGTTTAATGATGTTATACAGGAAAGTTGGTGTCTTCGGGAGGAAGATTGGGCTTTCTTCTTTCGTCTAAAGGGGGTTGTCTAGTTTCCGTTAACTGTTTCTTTGATTTTCTTTTTTTGCTTCCTGTCCAGGGATGATCTGTTCAAACTTCAAATAAAAAAGTTTGTAACCTTGTTTCCAATTTCTTTCTCAGGAATCTTTGTGATGGAATAGCTATTCTTCTTCCTGTATTTTAATGGGGAAGCAGTGGCTTTTAAACCTACTTGCGTTCTTTCTTTTTGTGCTTTTTATAGTACTTATAAGTAATTATTTCACTTCATTGCTTGGTAGGAGGAAGGGGTCAGCTATGTGGATGTATCTGGAATGTAGCAGAAGGGGTCTCTCTTAACTTGCTTCTTTAACTTTTATCCTCGTTAGAAAAGATGTGAAATAACAGTCGACACATGAAAAATTTATTTGTTTTTTTCAAGGGATGTTCGAATTGCACCTACTCCAGTGAGATTCTATTCAGTTTGCTCTGAAGAAGGTTTTCCTATTTTGCGTATATTTCATAAAACTCTTCCCTATCGTTGATTTATTCTTCTCTATGAGGGTTTACGTATTTATGTCATATTGTTAATAACATTTAATTTATTTAATACTTTGAGGAATGTGCGATATCCATAAATAAGTTTCCTGCATTTTTCTCCTCCCTAGAGAAACATCATGGTTTCTATTGTGCGATATTTGAAGCGACTTGCAATAAAACATCATTCCCCAACATGTGCAGTCCTCCATTGTGTTATGTGTTGGTTCCAAGGGCTAGTGGATATCGAGTTGAGACTTCTTCTTCGGAAAACATTTCTCCCTGACGATCCATTCGAATTTTCCTCCAATCGTTTTCAAGTACTTATTGGAAGGGGTTTTTCTCTCTTTGGTTTTTCAATTTTTACACATGTTAGAAATGTGTTTGTAGAAGCATGAAAAGTTCATTTTTTTTCCAGGGATGTGAGAATTGTACTTATTCGAGGGAGACATTGCATGTTGTGAAATGCAGGGTTCTCTTATCCTCTACTGTCCTATAGAAGTCTTCTTCCTTATTGTTGCTTTATGAAGATATTGGTTATGTAATATTGAAACAATGAATCTGCTTAATGTTTTTTCAGGAGCCTGCAGTACTCAAAAGTACTCCCGCGTCCAATGGTGATCTAAGGGCTAAGTTCTTTTTATTTGTGAGAAGGGGATTATCGAATGGAACTTTCTTCTTTCAGTTTCTTTTCTTTATTCATATCTTCTTGAATTGATGTATATATTTGTTTTTGTTCTTTTTCTCAGGCATCTTCGTGACGGGATGATATCCCCTTCCTGTTAATCGTATCTTCTCTGAATCAGTTCGTGTAGGTTATGAAATCTTTCTTCTTTCAGTTTCTTTTCTTTATTCATACCTTAATTGATGTAAATATTGTTTTTTGTTCTTTTTTCTGAGGCATCTTTGTGACGGACGGTACCTGTTTGTGTTAATGGTATCTTGTCTGAATCTGTTTGTCTAGATTATGAAACCTTGGTCATCCGATTGATTTTTCTGTAGGTTTGATATCTCTTAAAATGCTTTATAGCGCTAACTTGTGATTATGGTCATTCAAAGGTTTAGTTCTTTGGGTAGTAATGAGTTTCACAATGTTCTACATTGAACTCCGTGTATGCATCTAAATTCTAAAGGGGGTTGTTTTGTTCAGCGTTTTCCTCTCAGCCGTTTTATGCTTCATTACTTCAGGGGTATCTTTTCAAATGAAAATAACTTCCGTTTCCATTTGATTTTTCAGGGTCCGTGGCGGAACATTTGTTCATATTCTACATGTATTTTCATGGGAAGACGGTGGCTTATTGTAAAACCTTCCTTTGTTCTTTATCTTTGTGATCGGTTTTTCAGTAGTTCAATTGTTCTTTGCCAGTATTTATTGTTTGGTAGGTGGACTGGGTTCAACTACGATGGGGTCTCTCGTAACTTGCTTCCTTAACTTCTTTTTTCTTAAATTTTTTTTTTGAGAATTCGACTACGATATACGTTAGTCGTTACAAGGCATTGATACATCATGAAGATGTGATAAACACGATAACCGCCTAAGTTAAACCATTAATGACAGAGGCCTAAAGCCCAACAACATGTATTCCAGACTTAGCCATCAAGGTTCAGAGGATCATTTTTTCCCGGTTGCTAAAGTCATTTGGAATTCTGTGATTCCTCCTAGAGTTAGTTTTGGGGTTTGGGCTGCTGTGTCGGGCAAAATCCCAACCCTCAATAACCTCAGGAGACGTTGGATGATCTTGCCTAGTAGATGTATCTGTTGTAAGGAGCAGGTGGAGTCGTCTGATCACTTGTTCATCCATTATAAGGAGGCAACCAATCTCTGGTTATTTTTCCTAAATCAAGCTGAGATTCATGTATGTTTGCCTTCCTCTTTGCACATGCTGTTGGAGCAATGGAGCAATTTGGCCACTAAGGGTATTAAGAAAGAGTTGTGCAATCTTATTCCTAATGAATTGTATGGTCTGTTTGGAAGTTTAGGAACTCCTGTATCTAATTAAACTTTCTTCTTTCGGTTTCTTTTCTTTCTTCTTATCTGTCGTTGTTCTCTTCTGGGACATCTTTGTGATGGGACGACTAGTCTTATTCTGCCATGTTAATATTAGAGAGGTGATGCGTTAGAAAGTTATTCTAGTATGTTTCATTTTAGGGTGTTTTTAATAGTTATAAGTACTCATTTGATTCTATTGGTTTTCTAGGATAATTGGGGCTTATCTGAAATGCTTTTTACCAGGGACTCATAGAGCCTGGTGTTCCTCATTAGAGCCATTCGAATTTGCCTCTGATCCTTTTCAACACTAATGCGTCCATCTTAGGAAGCGGGTGTTCTAGTTCTTAACTTAATTCTTTGATTTTTATCCATGTTAAAGGTTAAGTGCAATTTGTTTGATTTTCCCAGTGATCTATAGAATGGTCTTACTCCAAGAGATGTCATTTTTCGTTTATAACTCTGTTTGAGGGTGTACCTCTAACATCAAATGTATTTAACGTTTCAGGAGTATCCCATACCCAAAGACCGGCTTTCCATGCGTTTCTTATGCGCCCGGGGTAAACATTTACATTGTTAAATTTATTTTTTAGTTTCTAGCTTGTTATATTGTGAGAATCTCGCTCTATCTTGTCATTGTCTAACATGTGATGAACTTATTTTTATCCGTTTCGAGGACTGGTGTTATAGGGAGGTGTATTTGATTTCTCATAAGAGATTTTCCTGTCTAAGGTCTAAGCCCATTTGCCTCTGAAGTTTCGTCCTTTTCTACTTCTAATGAGCTCTTTATATTGGGAGAGGGTCTTCTCGCTCTTTGCTTTTTCAATTTTATACTCGGGAGAGGTGTGGATGTAAAAGCATGAAAAGTTAATTTATTTTTTTGGCAGGGATGATAGGATTGCACTTATTCCACGAAGAGATTACATTGTTTTGTGAAATGCCCTATCCTCTATCGTCCTATAGAAGTCTTCTTCCTTATTGTTCCTTTATGAAGTTGCTAGTTATGTTTATATAGAAAAAATGTATCCATTCAATACATTTTCAGGAGCCACAATACTCAAAGTACTCCCGCACCCCAATGGTGATTATTCATTTATTTGAGGGCCGGGTCCTTTTTTTTGTGAAAAGGGGGTTATCTTATTGAACTTTCTTCTTGAATTGATGTACACATTTGTTTTTGTTCTCTTTCTCAAGCATCTCTGTGATGGGACGGGTAATTGTATTCTACCTTGTTAATGTATGAGAAGCAATGGGTTAAAAAGGTGTTCTATTTCGTTTCGTTTTAGGGTGTTTTCAATAGTTATGAGTTCTCATTTGATTTATTGGTTTGGTAGAATGGTTAGGGTCAGCTTTGTCAAGTTAACTATGTGAGGCTTCCCGTCGCTTCTTTGATTTTTGTCTTTGTTAGAGAAACTATAATTAACTGAAGCAAAATCAATTCTCGTTTTTCAGGGATTTGCTACTTGGACCAACTCCAAGGAGAGGCTATCCAAATATTATCTGGTTACATTAGTACTCTCTGTACGAGGTTACCTATCCAAATATTTTCAAGATCCTGCGATATTTAAAACTCTTGTTCCGTCTTTCGCTTATGGCCTTCCATGGGAGAACAGTACCATTTAAATTTCTTTTGATCTCTTTTAGCTTGTCGCTAGCATAAATGTTGCGGAATTTTCTCTAACAATTTGTTTCCTAACATGTCGCTTAACCCTTTCTTTATAGTTTGTAGTCCAGGACGATGCGGGTGTATTGTGGACTTAATTTATCTTCTTAAAAGGGGTTCCCGTCTCAAGTTTAATGAGGATGAAGGTAGTGGTTTTTCTTTAGTTTCGTTTGGAGAACACCTCAATTTTTTTCTGTCTTTGTAGTTGCTTATTTGTATTTGGTGTGCATGTCTTGGACTTCATCGTAGTCGTAGCTTTATATGGTTTGGATATATGTGCAGAAGTGTGGCTTCTCTGAAGCGCGTTTGCAATTTCAAGTTGATTATTTAGAGGGGTGAATTCTTGCGAAGGCTTCTTTCTGGTCCAATCGTTGACCAATTGGGATTTCTTCACTTATCGTCGGAACAGCATTATGGGGTGTTAGCAATTAAAAGTCAGATAATCTACTGGTGGAAACTAGTAACACTTGAACTCGTGAATATGGTTTTCTTGTTAAGTTGGTTGTTTGAATGGAAGTTATCTTCCAGTGGGGGATATTTGTTCCATACTTCCTGTACTATGACAGTGCCATTCCACTGTTTTTCTTTCGACTAATCTAGGGTTTCGTAGTTAATATGGTTTTATTGTTTTTGGTTCGCGTTTCGAACATCTAGATTTGATTCTTCAATCGTTTCTCTGATTAGCGTAGTATAACATGGGTTCGATTTTGACATTTTCATTCTTGATCAGTTGATTGCTTCTGCAAATTCGGTAGATATTCAATTAGGGAATTTCGATTGCTTCTGCAACTACAAATAGTTGTCAAGTTTGTATTTGATATTGAAGGGGTTATTAGTTCATCGATAATTACTTTTTAATGACTTAAGAAAATGAATATGATGCCGAAAACAGTTTATTGGTTCAATTGCTCTTCAGTGGGGAAGCATAGTAGGTTCATATTCTTCCAATCGAGCCTCGGTATTGAAATTTAAACTTTATGTAGTTTTTCAGTTACTCTATCTGAAAGCTATTGTTCATTGGGCGTTTCTTTACAGAAGCTTAGTATCCGTTCGTGGTGTAACAGGTACGGTTGCTTCTGCGTAACTTCAGGATATCTTGGTCATCTGGATATTTCAACCAGGAGGTAAAATTTGAGAATGTTTTTGAAGTTATTGTTGTTTCTCTAATCGGTAGCACAGTTCTTGGAACTAAAAACGCAAATGTTTACGTGTTGGGAGTCAGTGTCTTTGTTACGCCAGTAGTGGGCTTTGTTCTTTCACAATCTTTGCAATGCATTATAGGTTTTCCTAGTTTATTGTTAATACTGAAATATGCATTGTATATTTGAAAGGGGGGGTTTTTGGTCACTTGCTTTTTCAAACTTTTCCTTGTTAGAGGGGCAATTATGTAAGCATGAAAAGTTCATTTGTTTTTGACTTTTTTCACAAGGATGTGAGAATAGGACTTTCTCCAGGGACACATTACGTTGTTTTGTGAAACGGCTATTTGAACTTGCTTCTTTGATTTTGTGAGAATAAGACTTTCTCCTGAGAGGAATAAGTGAATAACCTTGTTTTGAAAATTGAGTTTTTTTTTTATCTCCTATTATTCTGTTGAAGTTCTCTGCCTTATTTTTGGTTTATGAAGGTGTTAGTTATACAAATATAAAAATGGTGAATTTACTGAATACTTTTTCGAGATCCTGTAGTACCTACTCTCGTGTCGTCGTGGTTTTCCATTTTTGAGGACTGGGTTCTTTTACTTTTTGTGAAGGGGTTTTGTTGGTTGAACTTTCTGCTTTCAGTTTCTTTTTCTTTCTTTCTTTAGGTGGTCTGGTTGAACCTGTATGTTACAACCTGGAGTTAAAACTGTTGCTTTTTCCAGTTGGTAGCACACTTCTACTGGGAATATGCAATGCGTTAGAGGTTTTTCAGTTCATTGTCAAATATGCAATATGATAAGTTTCACAATGTTATACTGGGAAGTCAATTTCAAGCGGATTATTTAGAGGGTATTTGGTTTTTGTGTAGGTTTTTATCACATTCGAATGTTTACTAATAGTTGTTCCTTAACTTTTCTATGGAGTACATGCAATTCCTTTCTCTTTCTTTTTGGAAGTCTTTGCACTCTGTAGCTGGTCGTAATCTGATTTAGGAAGCAGTTATGTTTCAATTGAGCCTTTATTAGTTTCACTTTCTTTCTTTTTCTCAACCTCCCTTCCGCATTTTCCACGGTGATTAGGATTTAACACTTGAGAACTGGTATGGTTCTTCTTTTGAAGGGAACTTTCTACCCTTGATACATAGGAGAAAGTTTTTCTTTTATGGTTATGTTCATTCTGACAACTACTAGATGCAGTTGGGTTTAGCGGTGTTATTTGTGTGAGTTTGCTTGTCCAGGTTCAGATGATCACGGGTATCGTTTATTTTAGGACTCGGGTTGAGCTTAGCCCCGTTCAACCGTAAGGGGGTTTTGTACTTGGGTTGCTTTTCTACAAAACTTAGTTCCAATGCATTCATTTTTGCTACCGTATTAAAAATTCCTTCACGTTACTCTTAGGATTTGGTGCCTGTTGCGGAACGGAAGTGTTCTCGTGATAAAAAGTTAAGTGGTTGGATTTCTTCCTTATCATTTGTTTGAAACTTTTATTTCCTTTTCAATTGATGTTTCCTAGGATATGCAGCTTGGTCCAACTTCCTCTGAAGGTTTATTTTTTCTGATTTATCATGTCTTTCGGGTAAACAGTACTCTATTAAGTTCTCTTTCAGTTTCTAGCGTGCAACGTGCTTCATTTTAAGAATATTTCTCCATATTTGCATTCGTTAATATGTGGTGAACTCTTTGCATCTTTTGGTGTTCAGAGGAAGTGTTAATTTCTTTTCTTAGAAGAGATCTTCCTGTCGAGTTCCATTTAAATTTGCATCTTTTGGTTTCTTCGTTTCCAATCACTAATGAGTTGTTTATGAAGGGTGTTTTCTGTCTATTAACTTGCTTTTAAAAAAAGTTTAATTGTTAGAGGGATAGTTATAGAAGCATGAAAAGTTCATTTCTTTTTATTTGCATTTTGAGCATCTAAATGTGGTTCGCTTTTATATTTGACAATGGAGGGTGTTATTAGTTCATTGATATTGCACGATAAGATCCACATGCGCATGATCTTGCATAATTGTTATTCTGGTGGTTTAAACCAGCAACAGTTTATTGATATGATTTTTCTTCAGGTAAAGCACATTCATATTCATTCTATTGAGCCGTTGCTGTGTGGTCTCCAAGGAAGATCTCGGGGAAACTGCAAGATCACTTTGTTTATGTATTTGGATATTTCGGTACAGAAACTTTTGACATTAACTAGTTTTTCTGTTACTGTCAATCTAGAGTCTATTCTCTCTGGTTGGATATTCGCTTATGGCCTTCCATGGGAGAACGGTACCATTTAAATTTCTTTTGATCTCTTTTAGTTTGTCGCTAGCATAAATGATGCGGAATTTTCTCTAACAATCTGTTTCCTAACATGTCGCTTAACCCTTTCTTTATTGTTTGTAGTCCAGGACGATGTTGGTGTATTGTGGACTTAATTTATCTTCTTAAAAGGGCTTCCCGTCTCAAGTTTTATGAGGATGAAGGTAGTGGTTTTTCTTTAGTTTCATTTGGAGAATAGCTCAATTGTTTTCTGTCTTTGTAGTTGCTTATTTGTATTTGGTGTGCATGTCTTTTGGACTTCATCGTAGTCGTAGCTTTATATGGTTTGGATATATGTGCAGAAGTCTAGCTTCCCTGAAGCGGGTTTTCAATTTCAAGTTGATTATTTAGAGGGGTGAATTCTTTGCGAAGGCTTCTTTCTGGTCCAATCGTTGACCAATTGGGATTTCTTCACTTATCGTCGAAACAGCATTATGGGGTGTTAGCAATTAAAAGTCAGATAATCTACTGGTGGAAACTATTAACACTTGAACTCCTGAATATGGTTTTCTTGTTAAGTTGGTTGTTTCAATGGAAGTTATCTTCCAGTGAGGGATATTTGTTCCATACTTCCTGTACTATGACAGTGCCATTCCACTGTTTTCTTTCGACTAATCTAGGGTTTCGTAGTTAATATGGTTTTATTGTTTTTGGTTCGCGTTTCGAACATCTAGATTTGATTCTTCAATCGTTTCTCTGATTAGCGTAGTATAACTTGGGTTGGATTTTGACATTTTCATTCTTGATCAGTTGATTGCTTCTGCAAATTCGGTAGATATTCAATTAGGGAATTTTCGATTGCTTCTGCAACTACAAATAGTTGTCAAGTTTGTATTTGATATTGAAGGGGTTATTAGTTCACCGATAATTACTTTTTAGTGACTTAAGAAAATGAATATGATGCCGAACTTATCATGTTCATGTGCATGATAAGATCCATATGAGGATCACCTTCAGTACTTGTTGTGCTGGTGGTCTAAACCAAAAACAGTTTATTGGTTCAATTGCTCTTCAGAGGGGAAGCATTGGTTCATATTCTTCCAATTGAGCCCCAGATGTGGCTTCTAAGGAAGCTTTCGGCGAACTGTAGGATCGTCTGTGTCGATGTATCAGAAATGTTGGTATAGAAACTTAAAACATTATCTAGTTTTTCAGTTACTCTATCTGAAATCTATTGTTGATTGGGTGTTTCTTTATAGAAGCTTAGGTATCCGCTCGTGGTGTAACAGGTATGGCTGCTTCTGCGTAACTTCAGGATATTTCAACCAGGAGGTAAAATTTGAGAATGTCTTTGAAGTGATTGTTGTTTCTCTAATTGGTAGCACAGTTCTTGGAACTAAAAACGCAAATGTTTACGTGCAGGGAGTCTAGCATATGCAATGCATTATAGGTTTTCCTAGTTTATTGTTAATACTGAAATATGCAATATAACTTGTTTCACAATCTTCTACAGGAAAGTCAGTGTCTTTGTTACGCCGAATAGTGGGCTTTGTTCATTCGTCTAACGGGGGTTGTCTAGTTTAGTGCCTTCCTGTCAGTTCGTAGGGGGATCTTTGTAAATGAAAAATTGATAGCTTTTGTTCCCGGTTTCTTGCTAAGTTGTTTTTCTGATGGAATATTTATTCCTATTCATCCTGCATTCCAATGGGGAAGGCGTTGGTTTTTGATATGCCTTCCTACGGTATTTATAATTGTGGTCGGGTCTCTTTAGCTTGTCAATTGTGAGCTTTTGTTGCTGATGTATTTGAAGGAGTGTCTCTTATTAACTTTTATCCTTGTTAGAGGAATAATAATTTAGTCATGCAAAATTCATTTGTTTTTCCCCTGGGATTTTTGAATTGGTTTACTCGAAGGAGACGTGATTTGGTTTGCTCTCAAGGGCTTTTCCTGTTACCCGTAGATTGGATAGAACTCTTCCCTGTCGTTTTTATCCTTCTGAAGGAGGGTTTGCCGCTTTATCTCTGTAACGTTTAATCTATTTAATACTTTCGGGAATATGCAATATCTGTGGATCAGCTGTACATGTGTGTCTCCTTCCCCTGAGGAAAACAACACTAATAAATTACATTTCTGGTATCTAGTGTGCCATATTGTAGGAATTTTGCTACATCATTTCACTCCCTAACATGTATAATCATGCATTTTGTTATTTTCTTATTTTGAGGATGAGTGAGTGTCTAGTGGAGATGTTATCTTGGAAGTGCGCAAAATTCATTTGATATCCCAAGGATGTGAGAATAGGACTCTCTCGAGGGAGGCATTACCTTGTTTTGTGATTGTAGAGGGTTCTCCTATCTTCTATTGTTCTATAGTCTTCTTCCTTATTGGTGTTTTTATATGGTGCTAGTTAACTCTGTAAAACAAGATGAGGGTGCAAGCAAGATGTGGAATTTCTTTCTAAACTCCGTAACAGCTTCATGGTGTCAGCCAAGAAATATTTATCAAATTTTTGAGCAATGGGGCAGACTATACAGAAGCAGCTCCAGGAAAGAGGTCTGGGATCTCATCCTCTTTGCCATAATATGGTTAATCTTGCAAGATAGAAATGAGAAAAATTCAAGGGGACTAGTGATTTCAATAGCCTCGAGGTGGTTTTAGCTCTATGGTTTCATTGGAGTGGGAATTCAAAAGGGAAGTCGTTCTATGACTTTACCTCTAAATGGGATGAGTTGATGATGTAATCTTTAGCGACTAGTCTGCTCTCTTCATTGTACAATTACCACCTTTTTTCATATATTAATTCAAACTTTTCAAAAAAAAAGGTACTACTGAACTTAAGAAAATAAAACAGTGAATCTACTATAGTACCTAAGTATTTTCTTGAAAAGTTTGAATTAATATTAAGGGAAGAAAGGATGTACAAAAGAATTGGTTGTATCACAGCTGAAGATGTTACTTCATGATAGCCTCCCAATTAGAAATAAAACAGTGAATCTACTATAGTACCTAAGTATTCTTGTTTCAAGTGGTGTTCTATTTGAGGACTGGGTCTTTTGTTTCTTGTGAAGGGGGTTTTCTGATTGAACTTACCTCTTTCAGTTTCTTATTTTTTCTTCATGAGGTCTTCTTCAATTGAAAGACATAATTCATGTTCTTCCTCCTTCTCAGGGATCTTCGTGTGGGATGGTCAGTCCTATTCTTCCATAATTTATTGGTTTGCTAAGACAATTGTGGTCATCTTCGTCAAGTTAACTGTGTGAAGAGGCTTCTGAACTGCTAGTTTCTTTGATTGTTTCCTCGGTGGAGAAGTTATAATTAACGCATGCAAAAATCAATTTAGGGGGTTGTCCTGATTTATATTGTTATATGGAAGTCTTCTCTAAGGGTGTCATTACCTAATTTCCTATCCAATATTTCAGGAACAATATCACTTAAGTTTCTTATGTTTTTTAGTTTCTAGCTTGCATAAATTGAGGAGTTTGCTCTAATGTCCATTCGCTAACATGTTTTCAGGACCATTTAATTAATTGCGGCTATTTTAGAACAACTGAGGTTTACTTCACGGAGGGAATTTGGTTTGTCTCAAGCTTCGTTCAGGTTTTCCTGCCCCAGTTTCATTTCTGTATACTTCAGAATTTTTCTGTGCTGTAGTTGTTA
The DNA here is from genome assembly GCF_041429995.1 of Eschscholzia californica. Classification (NCBI taxonomy): domain Eukaryota; kingdom Viridiplantae; phylum Streptophyta; class Magnoliopsida; order Ranunculales; family Papaveraceae; genus Eschscholzia; species Eschscholzia californica. The sequence continues at coordinate 23,414,408 of NW_028238309.1, read as the reverse complement.
GGTGTCTTTTTTTATGTGTCTTGGACTTGCTTCATCATGGTCGATTGTCTTGTAGGGATCAAATACGTGTAGATTCTGTAGGGGTTTTCTATTTCAAGCTGATTATGTAGAGTGGTATTTGTTTCTTGTATAGGTTTTTATCACGTTCGAATGTTGACCAAATAGGTAGTCCTTCAAGTTTCATACAGGGATAACGTTACGGAGTGTTAGTTTCTAAAATTTGGATGATCTTTTGATGTAGAAAAGGGTGACACTTGAACTCCCACTCTAAAATCTACTTTGTTTTTTTTTTGATTGGCTGTGTTAATATTGTCTCTTCAGTTTCTCTTTTCTTCCGCTTAGTCTGGTTACATTTCCACATTTCGAGGGGATAAATTAATCTTGATCTCTTAGTTGTATTACTTATGTACAGATGATAGGATCTACTCGGAGAAGCGATCGAATTGTTAAGGAGGTTTTATATCCTATCTCCTTATTTCAGGGACTCGGTTGGAGGTTTTAGCACCCCGTACCTGCTCGCAACAATTCAGGAAACAGTTACGTTTTGATTGACCCCTAAAAACCTAACCCTTTTGTAGTTTCACTTTTGGTATTCCTCTGAACCTCCCTTCCTCATTTTCCCATGGTAATTGAGATTTAACCCTTGAAGAACTGGTGTGGTACTTCTTTTCGAGGGAGTTTTCGGTCCTTGTTCCATGGAAGCAAGGAATGAAACTTCCCGAAATTTAACCGAAATTTCGCGAAACGTTTCCTAAAATCAGATTAGGTGCACGAAGTAACACTTACAACTATTTCTTGCATAGTTTCCACCGACATGATCGAAATTTCCACAGAAATGGTTGGAAATATTGAAATTTCCACCAACATGATTGAATTTTTGACCGACATCGTAGAAATTAGCTAAAAACCCGGAGAAACTAATACTAGAAACATATCCCTTCTTTCGTCTTTTTTATCTTCATTTCTCTTAGATCCCTCTTAATTTTTATATTATGTTTTTAATGTTTTTTAAATCTATTTGAATGCTTAACTGCCTAAAGTGATTTTATCTTAGTAACACCCTTGATATAGCTGTGTAATTGAGTAATTGACGATACCTTCTTAACTAACATAGTTTGTTAACTATTAACAATTATCAGTAAGAATGTTATCTTTTGGGTGTTATAGCCAAAAAGTTATTCAATTTACCCCCGGAAGTAACTGTGTAATTGTTAATACTCCCTCAGACTAATGGATAATGTTAAACATCATTTTTGTGCTTCATTATGGTTTAATAATCTTGTTATACATAATTGCATCATATTTCTGTCATTTCTGTAGATTTGTAAGATTTCCACGCTGAGCGAAATGTTTCTACGAAACGTTTCCACTTTTAGACCGACCGAAATTTCCACCGAAACCGAAATTTCATTCCTTGCATGGAAGTATGTTTTTGTGTTTAGGTTATGTTTGTTCCGACGACTACAAGATCTAGTTGGATATAACGATGCTATTTGCGTGATTTTGCTGGTCGAAAATCTGATGATCGCTGGCATTTGGTATACTAGGACTTGGATTTAAGCTGAGCCTGTTTAATCTCAAGGGGTTTTCTACTTCTTGCTCCGCCGAAAGGTTAGTTTACAATTCGTCCGATTTTTCCGCCGTGTTTAAATTTAAAATTCCTTGACCTTTTTAGATTTTGCGCTTGTTGTAGTATGGAAGTGCTCTCCTGTTAAAAAGTAGTGTTCCAATTTCTTCCTTAAATTGGTGTGGAACTTTTGCTTTCTTTGGTTTTTTATCCTATAAGTTAATTGAATTTCTTGTATTGCCGCAAAGAGGATCTTTCTAGATTTGCTTTCTGTACGGTGGAATTAGGTTGACATAGTTTCATGGTTTCTTCTTGAAGCAGGTTTACTACACCCAACACGTAGAAGTTTCTTATTTTTGTAAGACAATATCTTTACGGCATTTCATTTGCGATTGGCTTCAAGTATTTGAGGAAATTTCAGTGGAAGTTTGCTATCCAGCACTCGTCTTGATTTTCCATTTTCTAGGACTATGGATTTCACTGAAAAATCACTTGGTCTTTCTGGGGGATGTCCTTATTTTGAATTGTTTGTGTAGCAGTTTGGTAATTCTCACTTCATTTTTAGGGTTTGCATTACAGTAGTTGTGCTGTCCATACTTAACCAACTGAAGTGATTGTTCTTGCTGCATTCTTTGTTTTCCAGAGGATTTTAGTTGGAGATTTTAGTTTTAACTTGCTTCCTCTTTTATTTTATCTTTGTTTGTCTTTTGAAGGTGCTAGAGGGTTTTTTGTTTCTGGTGATTGAGATTCCTTCGGGTTGATAAGGGCCCGTTTGACCTAGTACTGTAATACAACTTATTTGCTCAGAAATTCTTTTTCATCTTATCTGAGACCTACGCTATTTGTCGAATGGTCCTTGCTTTAGATGTACTTCTTTGCCGTTGCATGGGAAGGCTTCATGGTGGTTAATATTTTTGTGTGCTGTGTAACATCACTTGTAGTTACGCTGCTATGTTTATCTCGTGCTATTTATCTGGCTTCATCTGTGCTTCTTCTCTGGATCAGTTAGTTTTCTCTGTTTTCAGTGGTTACTTTATACTGTCAGTAATGAAGTAACATATAAACTTCGTAGTAACATGTAAACTTCCTAGCCAATTCCCAAGTTTTTGTAAACACCTTCTTTTTCATATTAATTCAAATCTTAAAAAAAAAAATGAGGCACGGCTGTGTGGTTTCCGACGACGCTTTCGTGGAAAACAGTAAGATCACTATGTTGATGTCAGATATGTATGGCTCTTTTTGCGTAACTTTGTGACATTCTGGTCATTCTAAGGTTTATTGTGTTGGTTTGATATCTTTATAATGCCTCGCAACTCTACATTGTGATTGAAGTGATTGTTGTTTTCTTTTGTTGGTAGCACACTTCGTGTCAATTAGGTCTAAGTCTGTAGATTGTTTTCATGGGAAGCTTTTGAAACCAAAAGCGGAAATCTTTACCTGAAGGGAGTCTAGCTTATGCAATGCACTATAGATTGGACTGACACCGACGAGATTCAGCCGAAGGGGTCTTTCTTAACTTGCTTCTTTAACTTTTATCCTTGTTAGAGGAAATGAGGAGTAATAGTTGACACATGCAAAATTCATTTGTTTTATTCCAGGCATCCTCAAATTGGCTTGACTCCAACAAGATGTGATTCAGTTTAGTCTCAATGAGGTTTTCCTATTTTGCATATATATCACAAAACTCTTCCTTATCGTTGATTTATCCTTCTCAATGAAGGCTTACGTATTCATACCGATCGCATTTAACTTTATTTGATACTTCAAGGAATATGCAATATCCATACGTCAGTTGTATGCGTTCCTTTCCTCCCTAAGGAAATATAACTGGTTTCTAGTGTGCCATATTTAAAGGATCTTGGTATATACTTTCATTCCCAGCATGTGCAGTCCTCCATTCTGTTATTTGTTGGTTTCGAGGACGAGTCTGTAAGTTGAGAGATTCTCTTTGAAGAAATTTAATGCTAGGAGATCCACTCGAATTTACCTGTAATCTATAAGTATTAAGGAGTTTATCTGGAAGGTGGGCGTTATACCTTTTAACTTGCTTCTGTTATTCTTATTTATGTTAAAGGATGAGTAATTAGATCATGCGGAATACGTATGACTTTCCTAGGAATCTAGAAATTGGACTAACTCCTAGGATATGTTATTTGGTTCGCTCCCAAGGTGGTTTCCTATTTTTCATCGATCAAACAATGTTCTTCTTTGTCATTGAACGTGTATAACTCTATGTGAGGGTGTACTCTCTAGATACACAACATCAAATGTTAATACATCACAAGAGTATCCCATACCCAAAGACCGACTTTCCATGTTTTTCTGATGTCCCTGGGGAAAAAAATACACTATTAAATTTTCTTTTCTGTTTTAGCATGCTATATTTTAAGGATCTTGCTTTATCTTTTCATTCCTTAACATGTGACGAACTCCATGTTTTGCCTGGTGTTATGAGGAGACGTTAATTTGTTTTATAAGAATATATTTTCCTGTCTGAGGTCCAAGTCAATTTGCCTCTTAAGAACTCTCTTGTTCTACATATCTTCTCGAATTGATGAACTTTTCTTTTTGTTCTTTTTCTCAGGCATCTTTGCGACGGGGCGGCTAGTCTTATTCGGGTCATGTTAAAGTTAGAGAGGCGATGGGTTAAAGTACTCATTTGATTATTTGATTTTCATCCTTGCTAGAAAAAACTATAATTAAGGGAAGCAAATCAACTGATTTTTTTGCAGAGGTTTGCACCTTGGACCAACTCTTAGAAGACGCGATCTAGTTTAGTCTCAATACCTTATTATGTATCCAAATAGTTTTCAGAAATCTGCGATTTTCAAAAATTAGTTTCTTTCTTTCGCTTGTGGCCTTCTTCGGGAGAATAGTACCATTTAAATTTCTTTTGTTCTCTAACAATTTCGTTGCTAACCTGTCGCGTGGACCTTTTCTTTGGTGTTGGTATTCTAGGACAACGTTGGTGTATAGAGGAGGCAATTTATCTTTTTAAATGGGGATCCCATCTCAAGTTCAATGTGCACAAATCAGTTTTCTGTCTAGATTTCATTTGGAGAATACCTATAAAAATTTTCTTTCTTGTAGTTGTTTGGTTGTATTTGGTGTACATGTGCTGTACTTCATCTTTGGTTGGTTGCTTTGTAGGGGTTGGACACTTACTCCAGAGTCGATAATTATTCAAACCAATCACATCAGGATTGCCTTCAATACTTGCTGTGCTGGTTGTTTAAACCGATCAATTTTTGACCCATTAGAATTCCTTCACTTATCATTGGGACAGCCTTATGGGGTGTTGGCTACTAAAAATCGAATCATCTCCTGGTGAAAAATAGTAACACTTGAACTTCCTCTCTAAAATCTGTTTTTCTTGTTTAATTGGTTGTTTCACTGGAAATTATCTTCTAGTGGAGGATATCTCTTCCATGCTTCTTGTAATATGACAGTGCCATTTTTTTCTTTTAGACTAATCTAGGGTTTTGTAGTTACTTCGTTTTTTTGTTTTTGGTTTGCGTTTTGAACATCTATATTTGATTCCTTAATCGTTTCTCCGATTAGGCGTAGTATAATATGAGTTTGATTTTCATTTTTGATCAAGTGATTGCTTTTGCAGTGTCGATAGTTATTCAAACCAATCACATCAGGGTCGCCTTCAATACTTGCTGTGCTGGTTGTTTAAACCGGTCATAGTTTATTGATTGGATTTTCAGGGGGGAGCGGAGATTTATATTCTTCTAATTGATCTCCAGCTGTGTGATTTCCAAGAAAGCTTTCGAGTGAACAGTAAGATCGGCTGTGTCGATGTATCAGACATGTCGGTACAGAAATTAAACATATTTAGTTTTTCAGTTCGTTTATCCGGAACCTATTCTCGATTGGTTTTTTCTTTACAGACGCTTAGGCATTGGTTCGTGTTAACGGGTATGGGCGTATGGCTGCTCTCGCGTAACTTCAGGACATCTAGTTTTTCAGTCTGTTTATCTGGAATCTATGCTCGATTGGTTTTTTCTTTACAGATGCTTTAGGCATCAGTTCGTGTTAATGGGTATGGGCGTATGGCTGCTCTCGTGTAACTTCTGGACATCTTGGTCATCTGTATATTTCAACCTGGATTTCAAATTTGAGAATGTCTTGGAAGTATTTGTTGTTTCTCTAGTTGGCGCCAAACTTATTGGCATTAAAAACAGAAATCTTTACGTGCAGGGAGTCTAGCTCTTGTAATGCATTATATGTATGTTAGTTCATTGTTAAATACTGAAATATACAATACGATAATTATAACAATGTTCTAAAGGGAAGTCAATTTCGTTATTATGAGGAAGATTGGGCTTTGTTCATTCCTCTAAAGGGGGTTGTCTAGTTTAACACTTTCCTCTCATTTCTTACTTCTTCAGGGGATCTTTTACATTAAAACTTGGTAACTTCTGATGGAATATCTATTCCTATTCCTCCCGCATTCCAAGGTGAAGGCACTGGATTTTGATATGCGTTCATGCGATGTTTATATTTGTGGTTAGGTCTTTTTAGCTGGTCAACTCTGAGGTGTTTATTGTGATGTATCTGAAGGGGTCTGTCTTAACTTGCTTTAGCTTTTATCCGTGTTGGAGGAATAATAACAGAAGCATGCAAACTTAATTTGTTTTTTGTTCCCAGGGATCTATGAATTGGCTTTACTCCAAGCAGACGTGATTTGATTTGCTCTCACGGGGGTTTTCCTATTTTCCATAGATTGCATAGGACTCTTTCTTGTCGTTTGTATATCTTTCTCTATGAGGGTTTACCTATTTTTATCGGTGATGTTTAATCTATGTAATACTCAGGAATACGCAATATCCGTAGATCAGCTGGACATGTGTTTCTCATGGGCCTCGGGAAAATAGTACTTAAATTACTTTTCTGGTTTCTAGTGTGCGATATTTCAAGATCTTGCTACATCTTTTTACTCCCTAACATGTGCAATCCTGCATTTGTGTTATTTTTTTTGGCTTTTAGGACGAGTGATTTTCTAAAGGAGACCTCTTTGACGAGCTGCCATATTGAATTTGCCTCTAAATTTAATCCTTTTCAATTCCCGATTAGTTCATCTTGGAAGGGGGTGTTCTATTTCTTAGCTCGCTTCTTTAAGTTTTATCCATGTTAAAGGAATATGATAGTGTGCAAAATTCATTTGATTTTGCAGGGATGTGAGGATTGGACTCTCTTCAGGGAGGCATTACCTTGTTTTGTGAAACGAGGGGGTTTTCCTATCTTCTATTGTTCTGTAGAGTCTTGTCCCTTATGTGGTTTATGAAGGTGTTAGTTATGCACTGGTTTCTTCTTCAAGGGGGTATTCTAGACCAACTCGTAGAAGTTACATTTACTATAGGGGATACAAACATTTTGTTTATAGTTGCATCAAATTATTTCCAGAATATGTTAGTTGGACGTCTGCATTCCATATCCAACATTCGGGCTGGATCCTACTCATTTCTTTAAGAGTCATATGGCGGTTGTTGCTCTCCGTACTTAGTTCATTACCTGAAGTGGGATAGTGAAAACCTTTTGAGTTCACATGCTCTGCAGATCTCTGGGTTTGCTTAAAATCTTTTTGGGCTTTCCTACTCATTCCTTTGAAAGTTTGAAATACTATTATGGTTGCATTGGTTGTTTTAGAGGATTTAGTATTTAAGTTGGAGAATCGGCTTCCCTACAACGACGGGTTTCAGTTCTTAATTGCTATTATCTTCTTGTGTGTGGCACCTGTATATTCAGCATTGAACATACACCTTCCTATTACTATTTTAAGGGTGCATAATTGGACAACCACAAATTTCTATTTGTATCACTTCTTGAGGGGAAGAGGATAGTTGGATGTATCTCTTCTCCATACACAGTTCGTGGGTGCATTTTAACTACTATTGTTGCATATGCAGGCTTGTTTTTTCTAGCAGGAAAAGGCTCTGTTGTTCTTGAGTTTTCTGTCCTCTTTTTGAAGAAATGTGCTGATCGGTTGTCAGTTTTAGTGGATTTGCGGTTTAATGACTATTGAGTATTTGCAGGCTGGTTTCTGCTCCAGTTGTGGCTGGCTCATTAATAATAACTTGTGTCCTTTACCCTTGTTTCCTTGGTGGTTTCCTTTTTTACCTCTTGGAGGTGCTAGTGGATTTGTTATTGAGGCTGTGAGACAATTTGCTTGATGAGAGTTTGCTTTAGGAATTCGTCCTCACCTTATCTTAGTGATGTGCTGTCTCTCTTAAATGCTCCTAGTGTCAGACATATTCTTTTACTTTTGCCATGGAATACTTCATGGGACTAGTTCTTGTTTGTATGATAACATGCTTTATTTTCGAGTTTGTTACTCCTGGAGTTAGCTATTACCTTCAGGGACATATGCGTCTTTTCTTTGTTTGTATCCGATATCAATTAGTTTTTCTGTCATTGGTTATTTCAAGTCGCAATTGACAAGAACTCCGGATATTTATTTGGCGAGATTTGAAATTTAATTATCTGTTTCAGTTTTGGTGTACGGATTATGTTGTGTTTGTCAAGTTAGGAGTTGGGATTATATGCCATGCTGGTTCTTCAGTACGAGCTTGGTATAACTAAGCCATTTGATATTACCTCTCTGACAACCAATTTTAACTCTGCAGATACCAAGCAATGAACTTGTGGTTGTTGGTCCCAATCCTGGAAAAGGAGGGAATGATTCAGTTGTTTGCCTGTTTTATTTTATTGGTCCAATCATTTTGAAGGTATATTCTGCTTTTGATTAAGTAGTATCGTTTCTCAATGGTTTCCTGTATATGCACACTTGCTGAGTTTAAGATGACAGTAGCTATTCTCATCTTATTACGGGTCCTGGGAGTAGTAGTCCTTCGTGCAGTGAGCATTCACCCGGTATGATCAGTATATTGGAGTTTCATCTCTCTGCTTTTCTGCTCATTGTTTGAAGTTGAACTATTGATGTTGACATTTCTCTTTCTTGATGTTTTATTGCGTTTACTATGGGTTACATCGAGAATTAGTGTACGCCTTGTGCGCGTCGAGGCACACGCCTCAAGGTCACTTTTTTGGAGCAAACCTCCTCGAGGGCCTTGAGGCAGGAAAGGGATTTTTTAAACATCGGCGTTTTCAGATTGTTATTGCTGCGAGCATGTATTTGCAATTCAGATGATTATGTTCTAGTTCAATTGTTGGAGTTTGCGTTTTGGATTCTACATGTTCTCATCTTACTGTTCCTGTTCCTTGATTTTCCGTCAGGCTACTTGGCCCTTGCCTTAGATCCGTTACTGTTGCATGCGAGGAACAGGGGCTGATTGCTGGTTAATATAGAAGATTCCACCAAGACACTAAAATTAAATGTCGAAATGTGGAAACCTAAGGTGGTTAATTTGTATTTGCGAGTACCATCCTCCAACTTCTAATTTCCAATCATCTTTCAAGCAAATATTCTCACATTAAAATGTTTCTAATTTGTCACTTTTTATATGTTATTTTTGCATCTGTTGTTTTCTTCATTGCGGTAAATCTCCTGACTCTGCTTCATTTTTCATATTAATGGTATCCTGTTAAGAACAAGTAATGAAATTTCAAAATATTTCGGCCGAAATGACTGGATCTTATCAATTTCAATGCCTATCGAAATTCCATTCCTTGTTTAATAATACTTTCTCGTATTTGTGCATGATCCTTTTTAGACTATTTGGAGTTTTTGTGAGCAGAGGTCATTGTGGAAGAAGGGGGTGCTGGAATTCTGCATTAAACTGAAAACAAGTTGCTTCTGGGATAGTTTTGGTAATGTTTCAAATTTTATTTCTCCAATCGTTTTTTCAGTTTTTATATGTCGTTCTATAAAAGTTAACATTTTCATTATAGATCCTTCCTGCCTCTGTAGTGAAGTGTCATGCTTGAGGCTTCCTGGCGAAGGCTCCACGACCCCCCCCCCCCCCCCCCCCCCCCCCAAAGGCCTCGCCACTTACTAAGCTTGAGCGTACATCCTATAGCCTAGGCTTCAGACACTCTCGTGAGTGAAGTGGGACTATAACAGGAACTATATTTTCATCATCTCACCATAGATTTGTTTCAACGTGTATAAGATTATCTACTATTTCATCAATCTGACTTCATCTTCTCTACTTTATCCTTGACCTAAAGGGTGAAGTTTCTTGGTTTGCTGGGATCTTGATTTGGTTGTACAGATAATATGTACCTTGGCTACCTCGTTATAGTTTCCATCTAAAAAGGTCACTTCTTTATGTGGTATCCCGTTGATCTCTTGAACAATGGTTCAACATTGAATGTTCTTTGATGCCCTTGGGTGGAAGATTCAAGGTGACTTTCCTAAGTGGCGATAGTTCACCCTGAGGTGGATGCTGGCGTTATGAGTTCAAATATCTGCTTTGTGACAAAAAGAACTCAGACATCATACACCCAATGTCTCTGATTCGGCAACTTGTAGACTTAAATAATATACTTCCATTTAACATTACTCAGTTTCCTGCAATAATGGAGCCCCCAAAGTAGATTTTTTTTTTGAAACTTCTACTTGTTCTTATCTTACTCTTTTTTTTTTTTTAACTTTGAATGAATATATCCCGAGTTGTCCATTGAATACTCTTTCAAACAGGCTGAGTTTGGGTTGGTTTCTCTTGTTTATATCCTGAGTCTGGGTTGGTTTCAGTTGTCCATTGATTATTCCTTGCCTGAGTTTGGGTTGGGTTCTCTCGTTTATATCGTCAAGTCCTCCGTTCTTGATATATAGTTGTTTCCCGTGTTACAAGTTTCTCATTCCTTAAAATTCAGGTGTCTTGGTAGAATGATACGTGGGCTCATAAGTTCTGTTGTGTATGTCAGGTTAGGATTAAGTGCGTGGCTAGTGCCTCGATGTGATTGTTCATCACCAAGACATGTCTTTAACCGAAAACTAAGCAGAAGTCAAGTTACGTACTTGTAGTTGCCGGTCTTAAGCCTGGATAAGGAGGGAACATGATTAAATGGAGATACTTATCATATTATGTTCAGTGTTTACATGGATAGGACTCTGGCTAAGGGTATTTTTAGCTTCAAATAAGGTAACATTCTGTCTCCACTGACTCCACTTCTACCTTGAGGGTCAGCCTGTTTGTTAAATAGCTCCTACATTTTGCAGGATCTACATTGGTTTATTCAGAGCTTCATAACCGTGAAAGCATATGAACCGGTCTCACTTACAAGATGATGCACTTCTATATTGACAGTTTTCAGTATCTTCTGTAATTTTACAGCCTCTAGGGTCCCTCGGAAATCCTGCTTCAAACACAGGCGAATAACCAATTGGCGGTAGGACAACATATTTCCGGTTTATCCCTGAAAGCACCAATGACATCTTCTCTGATTTCTTCATTATTTGGTTGTGGGATTGGTGATGTGGGTAGTTCTTGTGTTGGTTGATAAATAATCCCCAAATTTTCGATAATCTCGGTTCCTTAATCTAGATTGACAGTTTAAATCATATTAAACCCTGTGCGTGCTTATAGGTCCACAGTCCACTTATGTTCAGTTGTCACACCCTGTATGACACTTGATCAAAAAATCATCCCCATTTACCAGATTCAACGGAAAAGGTTGATGGGCAACTTCCCTCCCTCTAATGGACAAAATCTCTCGGTGCGTTTCTTTTCCTTCTTCGTTACTGAAGGTTTTCGTTACAACCTCCATTATGACCTTAATTTGGAATTTCCATAGGGGTTTCACTATTCTTTGAGTAACAGTTTTAGGGATTTTCTTATTTGTCGTTGTTAATTCGTTCTAAACCTGATTCTGATCATGTTATTGGAAGACAAAGCTACTATAATATGGAAATTTGGAAACTATCTATACCTTATACAGAGAAGTCTCATTTTGTGTTTTAGTTAAGGAATTTATAGAGAAAACTTGGAAAACCCCAATAACAATTAAGGGTAGTTTTTCCACTATAATTCAGTTATGAGAAGTCCAGGAAGAAAATGAAAGAAGAAAGAAAGAACAGAGGCAAGAAGCTTCATGTAGCAAACAAGGTGAAAATATTTTACTTTTTCTCATTCTTGAATTTCTTCGGTTCTCTAATGTCGGGGATGCTACCAAGGCGGGAAACGGGAAACGAGTCTATAGGGATTTTGAGTTAGGACCTCAACCAAATGGGTTTATGTATTCTTAGGGTATCGATTTGATCTAATTAGGTTCGCAATTGTCTCTTGATGCAGGAAGGTGGTGGGATTATCCATTGCTCAAATGCTGATCGTGATTTTACAAGAACAAGAAGTTCTTCCCTCTTGTTCTTCGACCAAAAAAAATTAAGGGCATGAGGGACGTCTTGCCAAACGTCAGGTAATTGTTCTATCTTTCTTTTTCTTAATGTTTGGTGTTTCTAATAAGCTGGTTTTGTGTTACTTCACAGTTAAGCAGGTAACGTCTCTGGATTTGTTTGTGTTAGTCGATATAGTTGCTTTGACATAACTTCAAAAACCATCTTGGTGAGGAGAAGGTTTATTTTTTTGTTTGATACCTTTATAATGATCTATAACCACCAAATTCTGATTACGGATTGCGGTTTTGGGTATAGTTGCTTTGGCATAACTTCAAGTTACGATCTTGGTCATTGGAAGGTTTGTTGATTCGATCTATGAATATCTGTAACAAACAGTTATTTATTGATGCTTGGATCAAGGTTTTAACATTGAGAATCATTTGAATTGATTGTTGTTTTCTCCAGATGGTTACCTGCTTCTTGTCAACAAGATATTAGTCTATTGATTTTCTTTTTCGTGGGAGGGTTTTGGGACCCAAAATGTAAATCTTTACGTGGAGTGTAGCTTGTGCAATCCTTCCAATTTTCTTAGTTCATTGTTACTAATCTAATATCCATTGTTAAAAGTTTCACGATGTTATAGAGGAAAGTTGATGTCTTCGGGAGGAAGATTAGGCTCTCTTTTTTGTCTGAAGGGGGTTTTCTATTTCACATCGGTTCCACAATGTCCATTCTTTATCATTCGTCGTTTGTAACTGTATGAGGTTGTAACAATGAATTTGCTTAACACTTTTTCAGGAGCCTAAAATACTCAAACTACTCTCGCGTCCTAATGGTGATCTATTTAAGGGCTAGGTATCTTGTTTGCACCATCTGGTCGGGATTTCCTTAATATCTTGGGGAATTGTTCTATCTGCATTCTTTGTTTTTCTGAGGATTTTAGGTGAAGATTTGAAAGTTATAACTTGCGATCGTCTTCTTTTGTGCGACATATGTTGAAGGCATACAGTTTCCTGCTATTACTCCAGGGTGCCTGATTTAGACAATCACAATCTATATTTGGGTCTTGTGCTGATATGAAAAGAACAAGTGGCTGTCTCTTGTCTATTTGCTATTTGTATGTCTCCTGTGATTGTTTATAAGGGTCAATTGCTTTCTTTAGTTATGTCTTCCTTTTGCAGTTTATATGCTGACTGGTGGTCCAGTTCTAGTAGATTTGTGATGTGATGAGGATCTGCAGGCTCGTTTCTTGTCCAGTCTTAGCAGGAGTTAAAGCTTCTAGCCAGGTCCTTTACCCTTTGCTTCCTCCTTTTTTTCTTTTTCGTCTTCTGAAATTGCTAGTTGATGTTAGATATGTCGGTATGGAAACATGAACATGACTGTTGCTGAATCCGCTCGTGGTGATGGGTATGGCTGTTTTGCGTACTTTATGACATATGGGTCCTTGGAAGGTTTTTGTGGTTTGAAATCTTTATAATGCTTTACAACTATATATTGTGTTATTTTTTGGTTTCGAGGACGAGTTAGTGTGTAGTGGAGACGTTAGACGAGATTTTCTGCCGTATGAAGTTTACCTCTTAGTCCTTTTCAATTTACCTCTAGAATTAGTCCATGTTAAAGATCTATGTTGGAGTGTGCAAAATGCATTTGATATTCCCGAGATGTGAGAATTGGACTCCTCCCATGGAGGCATTTCCTTGTGTTGGGAATTGAGGGGGTTTTCCTTCTTCTATTGTTCTATACATTCTTCTTCCTTATTAGTGGTTTAAAGAGGTGCTAATTATGCAAATACAGAAACAATGGATCTTCCGCAGTACCCAAAGTATCAGTATTCTTGTGTCGTAGTAGTGTTCTATTTAACGACTAGGTTCTTGTGTTTCCTGCGAAGGGGGTTTTCTGATTGACCTTCCCTCTTTTAGTTTCTTTTTCTTTCTTTATGAGGTCTAATGGAACTCTAAGACATAATTTATGTTCCTTCTCCTTCTTAGGGATCTTCATATTGGGATGGTCAGTCCTATTTAGCCATAGTTTATTGGGAGGATTGTGTTCAACATTGTCAAGTTTCCTGTGTGAAGGGCCTCTGAACATAGCTTCTTTGGTTCTTATTCTTGTTGGAGAAGTTACAATTAACACATGCAAAACCATTTGTTGTCCCTAGGGTGATCTAGCATCGTTTTTAGGTGGTTTTCCTGATTTATAATGTATAATTTCCTGATTTATAATGTATAATTCTTCTTTGAGGGTGTTGAGTGTGTCATTACCTAATTAGCTATCTAAACATTTGAGGAACGTGGTCATATTCAAACATCTGGTATCCCGTCAACCTCTTGAGTCTTGTTTACCTTTCGGGAGAAATAGTATCACTTAAATTTCTTCTGTCTTTTTGTTTCTAGCTTGCATAACTTGAGGAATATGCTCGATCTTCCACTCCCTAACATGTTGTCTGGATCCTTTCCCTAACTGCTGGTATTTTAGGACAACTGAGTCTTTCTTTACAGAGGGAAGCCGGTGCGTCTCAAGTTTCGATTCGGTAGCGGCTTTTGTGCCCAAGCCTCATATGGGTATACCTCTAGACATTTCTGTGTTGTAGTTGATAATTTCGTGGGGTTTTTGTTTTGTGTGTTTCTTACTGATTCAATTGTTGAGCAATTGGGATTCCTCCACTTGTCATTGGAACAGCATTGTGGAGTGTTAGCTACTACAAATCGGGTAATTTCCTGGTGGAAAATAGTAACACTTGACCTGAAATCTGTTTTTCTTTTTTAATTGATTGTTGCAGTGGAAGTTATCTTCCAGTGGGGGATATCTATTCCATGCTTCCTGTACTATGACAATGCCTTTCCATTCTTTCGTTTTCAACTAATCTAGGTTTTGTAGTTAATTTGCTTTTGTTGCTTTTGGTTTGCGTTTCAAACATCTAGATTTGATTCCTTCATTGTTTCTCTGATTAGGCGCACTATAATATGGGTTGGATTTTCATTCTTGATCAGTTGATTGCTATTGCAGATTCGATAGTTACTCGATTTTTCAAATTTCGATTGTCTTTGGGTTCAACTACAAATTGGGTTCAAGTTTGTATTTGATATTGAGGGGGGTAATTAGTTCAGTCATAATTACTTTTTGATGGCTTTAGATACTGATTCTGATATTGATCTTATCGTGTCTTTTTTTTTATGAAGTGATTTTATCGTGTCTACAATCATAGACTCATGTTCTTCCAATTGAGCCTCAGTTGTGTGGCTTGCAAGGAAGATTTCAGGTGGACAATAAGATCAGCTTGTGTCGATGTATCAGATATGTGAGTATAGAAACTTAAACATGATCTACTTTTTCAGTTATTGTTTATCTAGAATCTATTCTCGATTGGGTTTTCTTTACAGACGTTTAGGTTTCCGTTCGTGCTAATGGGTATGCCAGGTTTCGCATATCCTCATGACATCTTGGTTATCTGTATATTTTAACCCGGAGTTAAAGTTTGAGAATGTTTTTGAAGTGATTGTTTTTTGTCCAGTTGGTAGCATACTTCTACAACAAAATATGCAATGCATTGTAGGTTTTTCAGTTCATTGTTAATACTGAAAATATGCAATATAATAAGTTTTACCATGTTCTACTGGGAAGTCAATTTCAAGCGGATTTTGAGGATTCATGGCTTCGATTTTGTGGTAATCTAGGGTTTGCTGATTCGCTCGAAATGGAGAATGGATATCGAGCATTCCTTGTTTGCCAGTGAGAAGAAGAAAAGGGATGGACTTCCTCAGTCCTTTCTTGAAGAGATTGATTAGGTTTGTAAGTTTTGCTTTCGATTAGATTTGACGATTCATGGCTTCGATTTTGTGATAATCTAAGGTTTGCTAATTCGGTGGTGTCTGAACGCTATTTGAGTTTGTGGTAATCTAGGGTTTTGTTACCTCTGGTTTGTTTTTCCTTTTCGTCTCAAGCATCTAAAACCCTAGATTTAGATGCTTCTACAGATTTAATTCCATGATTATTTTGATTTGGTTCTCAATTCGATTCTTTGATCGGGCATTGCGTAATAGGGTTGGATTTTTGTCATCATCGGTTGACTGCCTCCCAAAATTTAGATTGCCTCTGGCAACTTGAGTTTATATTTCATTGGCTTCTTTCAAGTTTAGATTTAGATCTTTTTAGATCTTCAGTCCAGTCTTTTTAGATTTAGATCTTCAGTCCAGTCTTTTTAGATTTAGATCTTCAGTCCCCCATTTCTTCCTATTAGTCAAAACTAAAACCCTTACCCCTCACAAATAAAATGAGTCTAGGGTTGTGTTCTTCCTGATTTTTTTGAATGTGTTGCAGGCTTCTTTCAAGTTATTAACCATTAGCTGATAAGATGGTTCCTCACTGTATGGGAATCATCTTGCCTGTTGTCTGTTTCCTGGATGATAGGATCTACCTGGAAAAGCGATTACGTTATTATCATTGTAGAGTTTTATATGCGAACTTGGGTACTTAGTTTTATATCTTAAGTTCATTGATTCTTTATTCAAATATTTAATATACCAATTCTCTCCCAATATTGCAGGGATTTGTTATGGAAGTGTTAGCTACCGATACATGGTTATTTCTTTATTTACGAAAAAGTAACAGTCTTATTCCCCGTACAAACTTATAGTTTGATTAGATTTTTTTCTCTTTCTGCTCAATTATATTAGATTGTCTCTCTCAGTTTTGGAGAGATCAACCTTTGGCTAGACTATTTTCTTGGATCCCAGATGATAAGGATTTAATTCATGGAGAACTAGTTGGTTCTTATCTGCTTATTACTTGATTCCCTAAAGTTTGTTAACATTTTTACTTTTAATCCTTAAATATACAGGCTCAACTTTTGATGGGGGAAGGAGCATTTTGATGTTCTCATCTGGCTTTGCCTTCTCAATTATGTGATTCCTTGTGATCTTTGTTTCCTAGATGATATGGTTTTTGCCTAGAGAGCGACTCCATTTTTATTTTGAAAAGGGTTCTCTATCCAAACATGGGGCTTTAAATTCATTTTCTTCGCTATTAAGATATTGAGTGGTAAAAATTTCTCTCCTTATCATTAGGGATTTGTTGTGGAATCCTTGCCTAAATCATTTCGTGATTTGGGAAAAAGATCAAAATTTGGCAGTATTATTTCCTATCACCCTCAAGATTTAAATACTTGCAGAAGAGGTTTGGTTTGTCTGCTGTGAAGGGAGGGTGTTCTCTATACTAGATTGTTTGCTTATGTTATGTCTCTTCTACCTTTAAGATTTGATTGCAGGTAACTGTGTTCAGGTATGGGTGGCTGCCATTTCAGACATTCCCCGACGGTTGGTAACCTTGAACGGGGTTTAAAGGGGGATCTCTAGTTAAGGGGCTTTCATGGAAGTTTATTTTAGTCTTTCTGCAATCTTCATATTCGTAATACGAAATTCCTTTACCTTACTTTTTAGAATATGTGGTATGGACCTGGAAGGGTTAGCGTGTCCCACGTTTTGTCACGGAAAAAATAACTTGCTTTGCATTTCTTGCAGTGGTGGTAGAACTTATCTTGCTGGATTATCTTTGTTTACTGGAAGATTAGGTTTCCATGGTGGGAGCGCTTTGGTTTCTTCGAAGGGTTTCTTTCTTATATAAACTTGCAGTTACATTTCATACAGAGGTCATTTCTTCAAACTATTTGATCACATTTACTTTAAATTATGTCCACAATGTGTGACCGGTGATATCCGCTGTGCAGATTCTGTCACTCTTCCGGTTGTTGGAGGACAAGGAATTCTGACTTGAGTCTCTCCCAAAGGAGTTTTTATTTCAAGTTGCTAGTGAGGAAGTTTATTGATAGATTTTTATTATAGTACAAATTTTTTTTTTCCCGCCTGATGTTTAGGGGTATGAGCTACAGGTTGGTAGATATCAATACTGAGTTCAATATCTGACGTGGGGAGGGGAAAATATGGAGTTACAAGTCTTGCTTGCCACCTATTTCTGTGTTCGTATTTGTTTTTTGACTTGCTCAACCTTGTTGGGGTTTCTTTTAAATTTCTTAATGTGCTGGATCCTTATTTTTCTTTTGTTGTTTTTTTTCCGAAGGATTCTTTATTGCTTGACGATTTGGTTTGGTTTCTTGGAGTACGTTATTTGAGATGTCTGCGATCCATATTTGGCTCATGTCAATCGTGAGTGAACCAACTTTCTTAGGCGGTAGTGTTTGGTCACGTTATCCTAAGTTTCCTTAGTGGTTCCTCATCGGCAATTCTTCATTTTCCCTTCTTCAGTTTTGAGTTTTATGCTAATCACAGTTTTGCACTTTTTTCTAGGTTTTCTGTTTGCTCATTTTCTCCAAATAGGTAATTTGTTATAATGTACATGATGATTTTTGTTATTCTCTCTATTTTGGTTGTGTTCCTTCGTTTCTAAAAGATGTTGGATTGGTTTTACAAAATGGAAAATCTTTCTTGTCGGGGTTGCTGGAACTTGCTTGATGTTGGTATTATATTCCATGGTTGTCATCAGGATAGTTTTTTTTTATCTTTTTCAGTTTTAAAGTGTCCTGTCTAGGTTATCTACATCTGTAAAATCGTTGATGGTCTTATCTTGATGTAGGATAGGTGGACTTCCAAGTCCAACGGAACAACTTTCTGGTGCTTGCTGGACGGGTCAGAAGATTTCGAACTGAACTAATTTCCTTTATAATGTGTAAGTCAAGTATTTTCAGTCCTATTCCAGAATAACTCCAGATCCATGAGTAAAATCCGTAGTGCCAAAGTTGTTTACCTTTTCCTTTATTTTCCGACTTTTAAAGGTAATTTAGAAGACATGCTATCTTAGGAGCGCTATCATGTTGATGCAAATTGTTCCGTAGGTTTTTCATTTTCAACTTCGGTTGGTATGCTTACTAACTTGGGAGGTTAGCTTTTGCAATTCTACTTCATCTTATTTTTGCTGTGTCTTATGTTGCTCCTTGCCTAAGACATAATCTAGTGTTATTTGTATGTAACATGAGCTCTAACGCTTGAGTAGTTGTTGGCTTGTCGCTCGTATAGTCTTATTGTTAGCTAGGAAGACCATCTCACCTTCTATTCTTGTCTCCAAATTTTTTTCTTCTTCGATTGTGAATCAATTCAGTTTTCAGTTATTGCGCGCCTGCTACTAATTTATATTGAATATTAAGATTTTATGTGACATATTAATAGCTGTTTCAATTCTACTTCATCTGATTTTAGATGTGCCAATTGGTTGTTCCTTGCACAAATGTAATAGTGAGTTAGTAGTATCTGGAGGGTCGTTTAGAATCCACCTTTTTTAAATTTCAGGGGCCAACTTCCAGATAGTGTTTGCCAACTGAAAGGTGTTGAAATGTAATGTTACCAAATACACCCTATTGGAACTGTAGATCTTCACTCTACTACTTCGTGTTGTTCATTAAATAAGCCTCAGCGGAACTGCTATTAAATACGTTGAAATTTGTTTTATTGTTTGTTTCAAGGACGGCTTCTGTCTAGAGGAAGCATTTTCTGGGAAGAAATTTTTGTGTCTCAAGTTCCATTTAAATTTGCGTCTAAAATTCTGCCATTTTCAATTCCTAATGCGTTGTTCATCTTGGGAGGGTTTTTTGGTCTTTTACCCCACTTCTTTGATTTTTATCTTTTTTGTGAAACTCTGAATGAATTGTAATATTTTTTACTTTTTGATTTTAATCCTGTTAAACGAAGTTTAGTTGAGGGGGTCCTAATTTATTGGTAGTATTTTTAAAGGCTTTAGAGATAATGCTGCCGATCTTATTATGTATATGTGAATGACTTGATGCACATCAGAATGGTTTTGTTGATGCTTTAGACCACCAAAGTTTTTATTAATCTGATTACTCTTTGGGGAATCCACATATTCTTAATCTCGCAGTTCAACCCTGTTGTTATTAGAGCCTTGAGGGAAACATGAACATCAATATGTTGCAAGTGTGAATTTGACGCTATAGAAACATATTAATAAAATATTTAACTTCTTGATTTGTAACTGTTTTGAATTGATTGTTGTTCTCTGAAGTTGGTGTGAGGACTAAAGTTCTGAATTTGGTATGAACAGTTCCATGTTGTTTGGTGATTGGTGGTGTGCCTGAAACATATTTGCATGTGAAACAATGTTGATTTTGTGATCTAACTGGTTTTTTTGGTATTTGATTGCATCTCGAGCATCTAGAAGTTTTGGTTCTGATTTGGCTCTTAATTTTGTTCTTTGATTTTGGGACTCAGGGTTGGGTTTACATCTTCATCGGTTTATTGATTCAGTTGTTGTGTAGGGAAAACACACTTTGAAATTCTTCCCATTGAGCAGCTCCTATTTGTGTTCTCCAATAAAGTTTCGGGGAAAAGGTAAGATCACTTTGTGATGTATCAGATTTGTTTCTAGTGGATCTCTGGACATGATTATGGTTTTCTGTTACTGTTAATGTGGAATCTATTCTTTCATTGCGGCTTTCCTCAAAAGCTTAGGTATCCTAATTGATTTTTTTAGGTTTATTCGGTAAAGTTGTTATTGTTGCGTAACTGTAGGACATCATCTTGGTCAAGGTTAACCTTTCGGATTTATCAAAATTGGTGATGAGAAAAACTTTTCTTCTTTCTAGCACTAATTATTTTATTGATGAGATTTCAACCAAGAGTAGAAAATTTTGACACCAGTTTTGTATAGATTGTTGTTGTCTCCACTTGGTAACAAGCTTCTTCTTGATGGGATTTCAGGTTGTTCAAATGTTCTCATGGGTTGGTTCTTGACCAAAAAAGTAAATCTTTAAGTGAAGGGAGTTTATATTAAACTGCACTATTGATTTTATTTAGTTTTGCGTTACTAATGGTTGATACGCAATTGAAATTTTTTTTATGATGTTGTAGAGAAGTCACTGTCTTTGTAAGGGAAATTGGGTTTTCTTGTTTTGACTGAAGGAGTTGTCTAGGTTAATGTTTTCTTTTCAGTGTTCATATCAATTTTTAGGGGTTCGCGCCAGGCGCATGGAAGTTTGCTCACAACATTTGAATTTCTTCCTGAGAAAACCTAATCCTGTTAGCTTGTTCCTTTGCATTGCTTGAAGTGGTGTGAAAACTATCATTCTGTATTATCTTATTTTACTAGGGGGAGCGCAACAATTCCTTCTTGCAGGGGGTTTTCTAGCCCAACTTCTTGTACATTTCCGTGTTTTTATTGGGGAATATCTATGCAAACATTTTGCTTACAGTTACACCAAACTGTTTCCAGACCATGCGGATGTCTGCTTTCCATACGCAGGACTCTTTGATCCTTGGTCAATAACATGCGACATCCATAGACCGGCTCTTCGTGTTATTTGCTTTGGCTCTCTGAAAAGTAGTAGTACTACCTATCTTTGGTTATTGCATGGCATATTTTAAGAATCTTTTTATACCTTTTCATTTTCTAAGTTGTCTGGTCCTCCTGAGTATTATTTGTAAGTTTCTACGATGGCTGGTGTCTTGTCGAAGCTTCTCCATAGAAATGGTTTCTGTTTGGAGGTGCATGACCTTTAATATTTTTTGAAAACTTTGAACAGGCCTCTGATATACTTTTCTTTTCAATTAGTTCTGACTTCTCTGGCAATGCATTTTCTGTCTTTTAACTTGCAACCTTAGTTTATTCCTTATTAGAGGAATAACAAACTAAGCATGCATTTATTTGATTTTTGCAGGGATCTTCGAAATGGGCTTACTTTACGAAGATGTGATTTGGTTCTCTTTTGGGGTTTTCCTATTTTATGGAGATACCACAATCTTCCCTGTTGTCTCATTCCTTTCCATGAAAATGTAGTATCTATAGATCAACTGCCCTAGTTTTCTCATGACAGGTCAGACAAATATAGAACCATTAAATTTTTTTTCTGGTTCCGATTGTGCCATATTTTAAGATTCTTGTTGTATCCATCCTAACATGTGCGCTTCTCCTTTGGAATTCCTTCGCTTTGTTGTAGGGATGGAAATTGTTATTTCGTGCCATTGTTTAATAATGAATGACATGATTTATGATTAATGATCTTGAAACTATAAATGATGGAAAAATGTCAGAAGGGTAAAATTGGTAATGAAAAAGAAAAAATTTAATTTCTAAAGGTAAACAGATGGAAAAGTGATTTAGGGGGCTATTTTGGAAGTTGGTCATCTTTAGGGAGCCATTTTGGTGAGATGGTCATCTTTAGGGGGGCTAAAATTGAGTTAACCCTTTTTATGTTATTTTGATGTTTTCGTTTGCATGGTCACTTGTTGTCCTCTCTAGTGGGGCATCAAGATAACAAGATAGATTGATTAGGAGGGATACGCGGCTAATTTATTTGATAGTGTACATTCTCTTTTAGCTTTCTTCCTTTTTAATGTTATATTATAACACAAGAGTTACAGCTGGATAAGTTTTGAGGAGATAACAATTATTTCTAGTTAAGTAACTCTCTTAGAGCCGAAGGTTTTCTGTCATGTTTGTAGCCATTACTTTGCTTGGTAAATTGTTCTAGTTCGAGTGAATTTGTTGGATGCTGCAGATAGATCGCCTGGGTGTTTTTGTTCTAACTTGCTATTTCATTCTTTTGTGAGGTATATCTAATTTTAGCATCAAATAAACAATTTTTTCAACTACTTTCAGGGCATCCAATTTGGAAGATCACAATCTATATTTGGCTCATGTCCTGGTGGGAAGAGAATATTGGATGTCTCTCCTGATTTCGCAGTGTGCAAGTGTCTAATTGTTCTTGTCTTCCTCCAATACCCTCCAGGTGAACAATACCATTTAAATTTCTTATGTTCTTTTTAGTTTCTAACCAGTATAAATGGAGAAATTTGCATGTCTTTTTCATCCACTAACATGTCGTGTAGACCCTTTTGTTGATGGTTGATACTTGATACTTAAGACAACCGAGGTATACATAGAGAACTTAAATTATTTTCTTCTTAGGGGTTTCTGTTTCAACTTTCATTTGGATATAGATCTAAATTCTTTTTCTTTGTCTTGGACTTATTTGATTTTGGTTGGTTGTTATATGGGGCTTGGATTACATGTGGACAAGTCTAGGTTCTGAGGAATTATTAAAAAACAAAGTTGATTACTTAGATTATTGGTTTGTAGGTTTTCGTCTGATTCAATTGTTGAACAAATTGGTTTCCAATGATTCTCATTCGAAGGTTTGTTGATTCGATCTTAGAATATCTGTAGCAAACAGTTATCTATTGATGCTTGGATCAAGGTTTTTACACTGAGAATCATTTGAATTGATTGTTGTTTTCTCTAGTTGGTTACCTGCTTCTTGGCAACAAGATATCAGTCTATTGATTTTCTTTTTCGTGGGAGGGTTTTGGGACCCAAAATGTAAATCTTTTTCTAGTTGTGTTCTCTTTCTCAGGTATCGATGTGATGGAATCATGGGGCGACTTGTCTTAGTTTTCCATGTTAATGTCAGAGAGGCGATGGGTTAAAAAACCACACTAGTTCGTTTCCTTTTACGGTGTTTCAATAGATATAAGTACTCATTTGATTCTTATTGGTTTGGTAGGATGATTGGGGTCAACTTTGTCAAATTACCTGTGTGAAGGGCCATTTATTTTAACTTGCTTCTGTGATTTTTGTCCTTTTTAGAGAAACTATAATTAATGGAAGCAAAATCAAATTGATGTTTTTCAGGGATTTGCAACTTGAGCCAATTCCAAGTAGACACGACCTAGTTTTCGTTCGTTCTGGTTACTTTTTCCTCATTTCTAGGGGAATAATAAATCTTGTTCTCTTAGTTCATAGGTTATTTATTTGATTATTGAGTACATGCAATTTCTTTCTTCTTATTCTAGGGCCTGCATTGGAGGTTGTAATTTATACCTGTTTGCAATCGATTTAGGAAACAGTAAGGTTTGATTGACCCCTAAAAACTTAACTTTTTATTAGTTTCACTTTTGTTCTTCTTTTGAACTCCCTTCCTCATTTTTGTAGTGTTATTAGGCTTTAACCCTTGAAGAACCGGCATGGTTCTTTCTTGAAGGAAGTTTTCTGTTGCTAAATTTTTATTTTTAGGTTATGTTCGTTGCGACAGCTACAAGATGAAGTTGGCTTTAACAGTGCTATTTGCGTGATTTTGCTGGTCCTGGTTCAGATGATCGCTCACATTTAGTATATTACGACTTGGATTTAAGCTGACTTGTTCAACTCAAGGGGTTTTCTACTTTTTGTTCTCCCTAAAGCTTAGTTTACAATTTGTCGATTTTTCCTACCGTCTTATAATTTCCTTCACCTCCTAGGATATGGCGCCTGTAGCGGTATGGAAGCACTCTCCTGTTAGCAGGTATAGTGTTCGAATGAGTTGTTTCCAATTACTAATGCTTTGTTTATGGAAGATTGTTTTCTCTCTCTTAACTTCCTTTTTCAAATATTTTTACTGTTGCAGGAGTAGTCATCGAAGCATGAAAAGTTCATTTCTTTTGATTTGCATTTTGAGCATCTAAATTTGGTTAGCTTTTATATTTGATATAGGACGGTGTTATTGGTTCACTGATATTCACTTTTTAATGGCTTTAGAAATTGTTTTATCTCTCTTAGCTTGCTTTTTCAATTTTTTTCACTGTTATAGGGGTAGTCATCGAATCATGAAAAGGTCATTTGTGTTGATTTTCATTTGGAGCGTCTAAATTTGGTTAGCTTTTATATTTGATATAGGACAGTGTTATTAGTTTTTTAATGGCTTTAGAGATTGTTCTGATGCCGATCTTATCATGACTATATGCAGGAGAAAATCTACATCCGGATGAACTTGCGTGCTTGCTAAGCTGGTGGTTTAAACCAGCAACAGTTTATTAATCTGATTTTTCTTTAGGTAAAGCACATTTATTATCATTCTATTGAGCCTTTGCTATGTGGTCTCCAACGTAGATTTTGGGGAAACCGCAAGGTCACTTTGTTGATGTAGATTTCGGGATATGTCAATATAGAAACTTTTGACATTTACTAGTCTCTCTGTAACTGTTAATCTAGAATTTGTTCTCGCCTTCGGTTATTCTTCACAGATATGTAGGTATACTCTCAGGATTTGTTCATGCAAGTCTATATAGTTGCGTTGACATAACTTTAGTACATCATCTTGGTGAGCGAAGGTTTATCATTTTGTTTAATATCTTGATAATGATCTATGACCACCAAATTCTGATAAGGATTGCTTTTTTGGGTATATTTGTTGTGGCATAACTTTAAGCCTTTGTCATTGGAAGGTCTATCATTTCGATTTATTGATACTCCTATTAAGGGTTTAACTTTAAGAATGGTTTGAATTGATTGTTGTTTTCAACAGTTGGTCAGTTGGTTCTTGCTTCTTGTCAACAAGATCTTAGTTTGTTGATTTTCTATTTCTTGGGAGGGTTTCGGGATCAAAAATGATATTTCTTCCATAGGGTGTAGCTTATGCATTGAGTTCCAATTTTGTTAGTTCATTGTTACTAATCTGATATGCATTATTAAAAGTTTCATGGTGTAATACAGGGAAGTTGGTTCTTCGGGAGGAAGATTGGTCTCTTTTGTTTTTCTCCAGGGATCTTCGAATTGGACTGACTCCAACGAGATGTGATTCAGTTTGCTCTCGAAGAGGTTTTCCTCTTCTGCATATATCATATAACTCTTTACTTATCTAGGGTTGCCGTTATTATGTTAATAACATTGAATTTATTGAATAATCCAAGCAATGTGCGATATCCATAGGTAGGTTGTCTGTGTTTTTCATTTCCCGATATTTGCAGGCCTTCATTGCGTTAACTGTTGGTTTTCTTGAAGGAGATCTTCCTGTCGAATTTCAATTCGATTTGCCTTTTTTACTTACTAATGCATTGTTTATTTGGAAGGGGGTTTGCTGTCATGGAAGCATGAAAAGTTCATTTGTTTTCAATGTGATGTGAGAACTGGACTTATTCCAGAGAGACATTACATTGTTAATGAACTAACTGGGTATTCCGATCCTTTATTGTCCAAAAGAAGCCTTCTCCTTATCGTTTCTTTATGAAGGTGTTAGTTATGTAAATAGACAACATGTGGGTTTTAATCCCTTTTGCCATTAGCTGTGGGTTTTAATCCCACAAAAGAACCAAGAGGGAGCTGTGGGTTTTAAACCCTTTTGCCATTTGCTAGTCCATTTGGAAAGCTAGAAAGGATAGCATTTTTAATGATTTAGCTCATAGTCTTATAATAGAAGCAGAAGATGTCCTAGGTCTCCTATTCCACTGGAGTAGAAATATTGGTTGAGCTCATAAGCTGTTCTATTTTGATTTCTTTTCTAGTTAAGAGGATATAATGAAGTAACACATCTTCATCTTCATCTTCATCCTTTTAAGAGAATGAAAGGTTTGTTTGGACGGCCATCATACCCAATACACCAAATCCTCTCTCTCTCTCTCTCTCTCTCTCTCTCTCTAGATACTACTCTCTATCTCACGCCAACTCTTCACCGAAATTTTGTATGACACTCAAACTCATACTATATATATAAATATTATCCAAACAAACTGCTACTAACTTATTTCATTGGATCCCCTTTATTTCTGTAATTGCTTGAGCTTCATATATCAACCAGTTACAGCTCCTAATTCTACACATACATTTGGTCTCTCTTTCATTCTCTCTGTCTGCAAATATGGCCGCCCTTTTCCTAGTTGTCATCCTTCTCTTCTTGCCATATGTATTAGTTTCATTCTCACTCTTCTTCATCCATCCATCCATCCAATCATTTGTAACTTTAATTCTCACTCTAATTAATTCAAACTTTTCAAGAAAAAAAAGTTATGTAAATAGACATAATGAATCTACTTAATATTTTTCGCGAAGGGTGATCAATTTCAGGGCTAGGCTCTTTTGTTTTGTGGAAAGGGTGTTACCTGATTGAACTTTCCATATTTGAGTTTCTTTTCTTTCTTCAAGTTAACTGTGTGAAAGCGCTTTTTGTTCTTTTATTTTGTGAGAATAGGACTCTCTCTAGGGTGTAATAACCTTATTTGTTTCTTTATGAAGGTGAATTTACTGAATACTTTTCTGGGAACCTGCAGTCTTTAAAGCATTTTCGTGGTTTTCCATTTTGGAGGACTGGGTTCTTTTATTTTCTGTGACAGGTTTTGTTGACTGATCTTTCTGTTTTCAGTTTCCTTTTCTTTCCTCTGTAGCGTGCTATACTATAAGATTCTTGCTCTATCTTGTAATTACCTAACATGTGATGAACTCCTTTTTGTTTTGGTTTTCAGGTTGACAGGTGTTATAGGGACACGTTAATTTGTTTTCTTAGAAGAGATTTTGTTTTGAGGTCCAAGCCAGTTTGATTCTAGGGTTTAGTTCTTTTCAATTAAGAAGGAGTTTCTTATATTGGAAACAGGTTTTCTCCCTCACTCTCTTTGCTTTTTCAGTTTTTGTACTTGTGAGAGATGTGTTTGTAGAAGCATGAAAAGTTCATTTCTATTTTTCGTAGGGATGTGAGAATTGTGCTTATTCTAGGGAGACATTACATTGTTATGTAAGTATTAAACAATGAGTCTAGTTGATACTATTTCGGGAGCCTACAATACTAAAAAGTACCTGCGTCCCAATGGTGATGCTAGGTTATTTTATTTTTGAAAGAGGGTTTCTTTCTTCATATCTTCTTGAAGTGATTGATACTTCGTTTTTGTTTTTGTTTTGGTTCTTAGCCTGATTCTGACATGTTAATGTTAAGAGGCGATGGGTTAAAAAGCCATTCTAGTTCGTCTCGTTCTAGGGTGTTTTTAATAGTTATATGTACTCACTTTATTCTATTGGTTAGGAAGACTGGGGTCAACTTTTTCAAGTTAACCATGATTAACGGAAAGCCAAATCAATTTATTTCTGAACTTGCTTCTTTGATTTTTGTTCTTGTTAGAGAAATTATGATTAACAAAGGCCAAATCAATTGATTTTCCAGGGATTTGCAACTTGGACCTCCTCAAAGGGTACGCGATCAAGTTTCCTCTAAAGGGAGTTTTCCTGATTTACTTAGTTACAAAAGTATTCTCTTAATTTCTGCTATGAGTTGTTAACACCTCATTACCTATCCAAATATTCTTCAGGAATCTCCAATATTCAAAAATCTTTCTCTAGGGAGGCATTACCTTGTTTTGTGAATTGAGGGGGGGTTTTCCTATCTTCTGTTGTTCTATAGTTTTCTCCCTATGGTGTTCTATTTGAAAACTGGGTTATTTTGTTTTCTGTTAACTGAGTCTTTTTTATTGAACTTTCCTCTTTCGGTTTATTCATTAGGTGGTCTCTTGAATTGACAGAAATAATTTATTTTCGTTCTTTTTATGAGGGATCTTCGTGAAGGAATGGTTAGTCCTATTCTGCCATAGTCTATTGGTTTGCTAGGAAGATTGTGGTCAACATTGTCAAGTTATATGTAAGAAGGGGGCTTTTGAACTTGCTTCTTTGATTTTTTATCCATGTTGGAGAAGTTTTAGTTAACACATGCCATATCACTTGACGTCTCCAGGGATACGCAACGAGACACAATCTGGTTTCCTCTCAAGGGTGTTGAGAGTGTTATAACCTAATTACCTACCCTAATATTTTTAGGTGTCTGTCATATTTAAAAATCTGGTTCTTGTCTTCCTCTTGTGCTTTGGCAAAACACTATCATTTAACTGTAGAAGCATGGAAGTTCATTCCAAGAGGATATTATAATGTTTTGTGAGTGGTCTTCTTGTTTACTTGGATGTTTCAATTGAAACTACCTTCGGGTGAGCGATATCTATTATATGCTTCCTGTACTATGAGGGCGTTCTTCCATGGTTTTTCTTTTCGACTAATCTAGGGTTTCGTATTTAATTTTGTGTTGTTGTTTTTTCTTTGCGTTCTGAACATCTAGATTTGATTCTTTAATCTTTCTCTGATTAGGCGTAGTATAATACGGCTTGGATTTTCGTTCCTGATAAGTTGATTGCTTCTGCAAATAGTATTCAATTTTGGAAATTTCGGTAGCCATTGGATTCAAATACAAATATTTTTTTATAATAAATTCTTCTCTTAGGGTGTTAGTACCTTCACCGATCCAAATATTTTCAGGAATCTGATTCCCTTCGTCCTCTTGTCATGTGTCATACAATATCACTTACATTTTTTGCTTTTTAGTTTCTAGCTTGCATATATTGACAAATTTGCTCTATTTTCATTCCCTAACATGTTGTGTTTGGACCCTTCTCTTAATTGCTGGTATTTTAGGTAAACTGAGGTTTATGGAGAGAAATCAGTTTTGTCTCAAGTTTCATTCGAAAAACAGGTATATCTTCACCTTATTACTGGGACAACGTTATGGAGTTAATTTTTTTGTCAAAATCTGACGATGTGCTGATGTAGAAAAGAGTAATACTTTAACTCTGACCCTAAAATCTGCTCACTTTTTTGATTGGTTGTATAAATATTGTCTGATCAGTTTCTCTTTTCTTCCGCTTAGTCTGGTTACTTTTTCCACATATCGAGGGGACAAAAAATTAATTTTGACCTCTGAGCTGTATTACTTATTTACAGATGATGGGATCTACTTGGAGAAGCGATTTGTTGTTGTAAAGAAGGTTTTATGTGCTAACTTGGTTCTTTAGTTCATAGGTTCTTTATTTGACTATTGAGTACATGCAATTTCTTTCGCCTTATTCTAAGGACTCCATTGGAGGTTTTAGCATTCCGTACCTGGTCACGCCGATTTTGCCAGCAGTAATGTTTTGATTGACCCCTAAAAGCTTAATTTCTTTTCATTACTTTCAGTTTCCTTCCTCTTCTAAACCTCCCTTCCTCATATTCCCGCGGTGATTAGGATTTAACTCTTGGAGAACTGATAAGGTTCTTCTTTTTAAGAAGTGAGTTTTCTCCTTGTTCCATCGGAGTAAGTTTTTATTTTTGGGTTATGATCGTTCAGATGATCACTGGCATTTGATATTCTAGGACCCAGATTTAAGCTGAGGTTGTTTAATCGTAAGGGGGTTGTCTACTTTTATCTTTTGTGAAAGCTTAGTTTACAATTCGTCCATCTTTGCTAGCGTATTAAAATTCCTTCACCTTACTTTTAGGATTGCATCAAACTATTCGAGGAAATTTCCGTGGACGTTTGCCATCCAGCACTCATCTTCATCCTCCATATTCAAGGACTACACATAGCGTTGAAACATGACTTGGTCTTACTTGAGGGAGTCGTTACTTTAGGTTGTCAGTGTAGCAGTGTGTTGATCCTTTCTTTATTTTTAGGAATTCACATTACGGTAGTTGCTGCTGTCCGCGATTAAGAGAAACATTTTGTGTTCTCCTGGTGGCTTATGTCTTGTTTGCACCATCTGGCCGGGATTTCCTTAATATCTTGGGGAATTGTTCTTGCTGCATTTTTTGTTTTTCTGAGGATTTTAGGTGAAGATTTGAAAGTTGTAACTTGCGCTCGTCTTCTTTTGTGCGACATATGTATTTTCCAATTGAAGGCATACAACACTCTTTCGAGGACATGTCTGCTTTCGATGTCCAGCACTCTTTGATCCTCGCTACTCTAGGACTATGGGTTATGCTAAAAAGTTACTTGGCCTGTCCGGATGGTGTTTTCTATTTGAAGTTCCTTATGTGTTTTTGTTGATTCTTTCTAAATTTGTACTAAGTCCACTTTTGAATGTACAAAACTTCTTAAGCTTATTTTCAGGGATATGCACTAAGTTCTAGTTGTTCATACTCAGTCCATCACTTGGAGCGGGACAGGTATTTCTCGGTTTGGTGAATCTATTCCGGTTACCCTTCTCATTTCTTAGAGATCTCGAAACATTATTTTGACTGCATTTGTTGTTAAAAGATCCAGTATTTAGTTGGGGATGTGATTTCTGTTCTAACTTGCTATTATGTTGTTTTGTGCGGGATATATCTGTTCAACATTAAGCAAACAAACTCTTTCTACTACTTTGAGGGCACAGAAATTTGAGGTACGTCAATTTGTTGTTGAATTTAGTTTGGTGGTAGAGATACTAACATAATGGATTTTTTAACTTTCTGGTTCGTGAGTTGTATATAGGATCTGTGGTTTCCATCTGAATTTGGGGTTTGGGGGATTAGCAGAATGGCAGGTGCAGTTGTTTACATTAGTATTGATTTCCTATACAAAACAGGTTTGAAGTGATTGTCGTTCTCTAAGTTTGTCAAAGAAATTATTTAATTAAAGGATCTTTCTCTTATCATTATAAGTGTTTATTGTTCTCTAACAATGGAATACACAACCTTAAGAATTTCAAATTTTCTCCAGAGGTTACGGTTTGGGTGCAGCTGCAATTTCTTAGGTATTGTTGTGTTCCAATGTTGATTTATTTCAGGGAGGCTGTTTCTCTTTTGTGCAAAATTGAACTTACCTCTTTCAAATGTTTTCCCTTTTTCCGTTGAGGTTAAATTTTGTTTTGAAGATATGGGATGGCTAGTCCTATTCTGCCCATGTTCATTTCAGGAAGGCGATGTACTTTAAATCCGCAATCCTTAATTAAGTAGCTACTCTGTTTTGAGGATTTACTTTGGTCCTTGGTATCTGATTGTTAATTATAATTTAGAAATCACTCTGTGTCTTTAATAAAGCTTTATGTTATAAGCTGTTTCCCGAAAGTGTTTTTCTTAGGCTATGTCTCTTCCACCTTTAAGATGGAGTTTTCTATAGTAGCATGTCTTCTGAAAAAATGTTTTGCTTAGGCTATATGTCTTCCACCTTTAAAATTTGCCATTAACTGTGTTTTGGGTATGCATGGATCCACATAAAAAACATTCACTGACGGTTGGTATTCTTAGACCGGGGTTTTAAGGAGGATCTCTATTTAAGGTTTTTCATGACAGTTTACTTTCCTCTTTGTGCAATCTTTTTCCTAGTTGTAATATGTAATTCCTTAACCTCGCTTTTAGGGTTATTTATTTCTTAAAAGGTTGTAGAACTTATCTTACTGGATTGCGGGAGTGCTTTTGTTTCTTGGAAGGGGTTTTTCTTATGTAAACTGCAGTTATATTCATGAATTGTTATTGGGGATGTGTACTTTGCAGATTTAGTCACTCTTTCTGGTTGTTGAACGACTGGGAATTATAATGAAATCTTACTCGGTCTCTTTGAAGGGAGTTTCTATTTCAAGTTGCTGGTTAGGAAGTTTACCAATATATCTTTTATTTGATAGTACAATTCTTTTCCATCCTTTTGTGTAGATTATGAGTTATAGGGGTTTTTTTTTTTTTGATGAAGGGAATACCATTAAAATAAAGCGTCTATTACAAGCCAACTTAGAATTCAGAAAAGAAAGATGCTACATCATTCCATATTTTCTTATACCCATGAGTACGTCCTCATTTAGCTAAAGCATCAGCATAGCCATTACCATTTCTAGACACATAAGTGAAAATAATTCCCGAAAATTTATCTTTGATGTTCTTGATCTGTTGGATGATATCTTGAGATTTCCATTGAGTACTTCCTTCATCACCGTTGATAGCTTGGATTATTGACTTGTTATCACTTTCTAGATGCACATAAGCAATTTATAGTTGCCTCGCTCCTAGAAGCCCATATAATATTGCTAAGCTTTCACATTCTTCCACATTCTGCCCTCGTACAGTATCTGCTGCTGCCATTAAAATTTTGGCATCTGCATCACGCATAATGTAACCAATCCCTGCTTGTTCTGTAAGGTTCATAAAAGAGGCATCTACATTGATTTTAATATATGGTACCGTAGGAGGTTTCCATGTTTGTATATCCGTTTTTTCCTTACTCTTAGTGGTGATGCAATTTTCTGTTCTGAGTGGGGTTGTAGTGGTGCTGTTTATCCTTTCTATCGTTTGGACTGGATTCTGTTTATTCGTCGTAAAACAGTTCTCACATCTGGATTTCCACAGTAACCAAAGAATTTTAGCATACAGATTAATAGTTTCTTCCTCCAGGGACTTCCATTGTTGAATCCATTGCATAATGGTCTCAATATGATCAGTTCTAATATTATAATGAAACCAGACTGCCTTCGCGAAAGGGCAATGAAGCATGACATGATCAATAGTCTCTTCCTCATTGTAGTTAGTACAGGAGTAATTATTTCCAATGAACTTGCCAATTCTAGCTCTGACTGGTAAGCTATTCGTACAACATTTCCATAGAAATAGTTTAATCCTTGGGATAGTGTTCATATTCCATATAAAGCACCAGTCTATCTGGTCATTAGTGTTAAACATTGAATTGTTGCGTAAAAAATTGTACATGGATTTAAGCGTGAAATTACCTGATTTTGTCAGTGTCCAAATGGCTTTATCCTCTTCATTAGGATTGAGATTGATGCTAAGTATTGCCCTACAAATGTCATTATTAAAAAACATATTAATAACGTTTAAATTTCAATTTCCATTCGTAATAAGTTGTGAAACCCGATTCAAAGAGCATCCTCTATCATTCGTAATGGGAGGTGGATGGTTAGGTATCCAGTAGTCCGTCCAAATATTGATTTGCTCTCCTTTGTTGATGTTCCAAAATATCAGACTCTTACTTTGATGATAGTGTTTAGATATAGATTTCCAGGGCCACGAGTGATGGTTCTTGGACGGTTTAGGTTTATTTGAGTTGTGAAAATACTTCCCTTTAAGCACTTGGACCCAAATAGCCTTCGGATTGTTGATTATCCGCCAGTTTAGTTTGTGCAAAAAGGCTTGATTATCAAGAAGATGAAGACGAAGCCCAAGACCTCCAAATTTGCGAGGTTTGCAAATAGAGTTCCAATTGATCGTACGAAAAGTTTTGGATTTTCCCCACCAAAAAGTCCTTTGAATAGACGCAATGCTGTTGCTAATGCCTTTAGGAAGGGCAAAGCACTGCATCTGGTATCGGGGAACGGCCGCTACGATTGTAGAGATGACTACCGAGCGGCCAGCTTGCGAGAGGAGATTAGTTTGCCATTTGGCAAGCTTATTTTTATTTGAGTGACAAGAGAGTTGAAAGCTTGTTTCTTATTACGATCGATAAAAAGATTAGTGCCAAGGTATTTCTCCCCGGATGACGAAATATGCACTTTAAGTTCTCTGATAATCATCCGTTTGAACTTGGGGTGCGAATTTTTAGAAAAGAATATATTCGACTTCGCATAGTTGATCATCTGGCCAGAAGCTTCACTGAATTCCTTAAGAATTTGTTTAAGGTTGTAGATATTCTCCAAAGAGTTCTGCCCAAAAATGATGCAGTCATCTGCGAAGAGGAGATGTTTGATCGAGAAGTTCGCGTTAGGGATAGGAAAGCCGATGAAGGAGGAAGCACTATGATTATTCTCAAGAAGCTGACTAAGACCTTCCATGGCAATGGCAAACAGGAAAGGGGAGAGTGGATCTCCCTGCCTAATACCCCTACTAACATTAAAAGTACTGCCCGGTCTCCCATTGATAAGAACCGCCATGGAGCTGGTAGAAAGGCAGGTCCTAATAAGATTGATCCAAGTGTTAGAAAAACCCATCCTCTTCATAACGTTCTCCAGATAGCTCCATTCAATTCTATCAAAAGCTTTAGACATGTCTAATTTTAAACCGAAGTAGCTTTTGGCTCCTTTGACTTTTTTGAAGGAATGGATGATTTCTTGGCTAATAATAATATTATCAGTGATTTGTCTGCCTGGAACATAAGCTCCTTGGAAAGGGGAGATAATATCAGCCAGAATGGGTTTAAGTCTATTAGCCAGAATTTTGGTAATGATTTTATACGTAGTGTTCAGCAAGCTAATAGGACGGTAATCAACAGGAGATTGAGGAGTTTTAGTTTTGGGTAGAAGGCAAATGTCAGTATGGTTTGACTTCTCAGGAAGAGTATAGCTCTGAAAGAAAGTGTTAGTCATAAGTTGAATATCATCCTTAACAGTATCCCAGTTAGACTGGTAAAAATACGGAGGAAAACCATCTGGACCTGGAGCCGCTCCCGGCTTGAGAGAGAAAGTGGCCTTCCGAAGTTCCTCATACTGCGGTAGCGCCGTGAGAGCTTCATTTTGAACTTCCGAAATCTGAGGGTAAAAGCACTCCATAAAGTTAGTAGAGATCACCGAACCCGCTGTGGTGGAGATCTGCTGAATATGCTTGGAAAAGATCATCGCTATCTCCACTTCATCATTCGTCCAAGAGTTATCCTCCCTCTTAATGGCAAGTATCTTATTCTTGCGGAATCTGGTGGTTGCTTTGGCATGGAAATATTGAGTATTTCTGTCTCCCAAGTTGATATTAGCAATTCTAGACTTCTCCTTTCAAAGACTCTCTTGCTGAAGAAGCAGGATCTCGATCTGGGCGTAAGTATTCTTGAACTCTTGTTATTAATTCTCTGAAGATTCTGAGTGAGTTGCTTTATATTAGTATCCAGATGACCAAAGACCTCTTTATTCCATTTGGAGAGTTTAATTGCAAGGGAATTAAGTTTGAATTGGATTGGGTTAGGGATGTTGATCCAATTGGTGTTAATGAACCCGGCACAATCAGGATGAGACATCCAGGTGCGAATGAATTTAAAGGGTTTACGACCAAGAGCGGACTGGTTTTTGGTCGAAAGAAGAATAGGGTTATGATCAGAACCTAGAGTATCAAGATGATTAACTCTGGATTGAGGGTAACTGGTAAGCCAATTATAATTGGCAATCGCTCTATCCAAGCGTTCTTTAATCAGATTACCTGCAAATTGTCTATTAGTCCAAGTATAAGGATAACCAATGTAACCTAAATCATGGAGGCCCAGCTTATTTATGAAATTTTTGTGCAAATGAATCGTCGGAAGATGAGCCGGTTGACCACCCGACTTTTCCGACGGATGCAATTGAGGTCGCCTATAACTAACCACAGGGTATTGTCACAAGGGGCCAATTTACTGAGCGTATCCCATGGTTTCATTTTATTGTTCTTATAAGGGCTACCATAGAAACCTGTCAGCAAAATTTTATTACCCAAAGTGACCTCAGTAATATTGACATGGATCATATTAGTGTCAGCATGAATAATCTCCATGTCATAGTTGTTGTTCCAAAAAAGAGCTAAACCCCCGGCTTTATTCACCGGGTCAACAACATGTTTATTGAATATATTATTGCTATTCACCATTTTGTCAATATTAGCATTCATACATTTCGTTTCAGAGAGGAAAATAATATCAGGGTTATGAGTGTTGATAATATTTAGAAGGTGTTTACGGTTGACAAAGTTGTTGCAACCTCGAACATTCCA
Organism: Eschscholzia californica; assembly: GCF_041429995.1. Taxonomy (NCBI): domain Eukaryota; kingdom Viridiplantae; phylum Streptophyta; class Magnoliopsida; order Ranunculales; family Papaveraceae; genus Eschscholzia; species Eschscholzia californica. Next base: position 23,378,397 of record NW_028238309.1, on the reverse strand, counting down.
GGCCAGCACCTTTAAATCCATCAAACCAACACCCGATACGACTGCCAATGCCACAAAACACAACCCTAATCCTAAGAGAGAACAACACTCCCTAAAACTAGTAACCAGAATTCGGAGCTCTAAGAAAACAGCCGCTAAAACTAGAGCCTAAATCGCCCCCGGGCTAGCTCTCAAAGACAAGGCTCTGGAGGCACACTCCCAGACCTAAGATCAAAGACCTAAACGAGAACTCTCAACCTATCTCTTGCAGCCAAGATCCTGGAGGCACCCCCCAACCCTAGGTCAACTATCTAAGAGCACTCACTCCACTAAACTTGCCAAGTAAGGAATTGGACCCTGATAGCGCCCCTAAGAATCGCTTCTCAAACTCTGCCCTTTAAAGGAACCCCTAAGCCTGACTCACCAAGCTATGACCTAACCCAATAAGGCACCCCTATAACACTCTCGAAGACAAACCTAAGCACACACCACAAACTTTCTCCTCAAGGCTACAAGTCTACAGGCACTCCCTACTACCAACGCACCACTAACCAGAAAGCCCAACGTGGAACCACCAAAAAGCTACTCGCTACTATAAGAGGCCCCTCCCACTCGACTCGCAAAAAGAGGATAAACCTGCCCCAGAGGGAATCTAAAGGCACACACTAACTAACTATCAAAAACTCTCTAAGTTGCAGGAGGACTAAACCTCTCAGGCGAACTAACATGAACTCAAAAAAACAGAAAGAAACACAGGGAGACAATTACAAAATAAGAGAGAAAGAAAGAACCAAAGAAAGCCACTAACTCACAATCAAGAAAAGAAGACAGAAAAATATAAGCTAAGATAATATATAACATAAACTAGAAAATAAAAGCTTACAACTTAAAGCTTAACAGTCTGTTGTCTTTCTCATCAGACACCAAAAGATAAAGGAACAGAGAACAGAGTAAACCAAAAAGGTCACGAAGGACAAGCAGTCTAAAAGAAAGACAACAGACTAAACCCTAAAGCAGAGAACAAACAAGCAAAGAAATAAACTAACACCACTACCAAAACACACGGACCACCCGCCCCAACCCTGACACCAACTGAAGTATTCACTGAGAAGACGAGATTGAGAGTGCAGCATCATCCCTACTCCCTGCATTTGTAATGATATTCAGGCTTTGATCAAGAAGCAACGACTCATGCAATAACCTCCTCACTTCCTGATTCTCAATCATGGTGATGTCCTCATTGGAGTTATCCCCTGAATGAATAGAAGTGCCCTCAGAAGCAGGCCCAGGATTAGTTCTCAATCTTTTACCTGCAGAAGGAAAGAGCATATGGGGTGGAATAACTCCATTAACAGGAGAGGAAGGGGGAGCTAATAAAAGTGGGGGCTCTGAAGCTTCAACAGGGTCCACTAAGATGTCCTCCATCAGATCATGGTTAGAGTTAGAATCACCATCAGTAGAATCAGCAAAGATGGGACAGTTGCTTATAGGATGCTCGACGATACGACAAATTTGATAAATGGCCCCAGGAAATTTTTGATAACTGATCTTAATCTCTTTCTCACCATCGGAGAATATAGGGTTAATGACTGAGAGGAGAGGAGTTCTAATGTCATAAAGGAAATGAACCCGAACAGTATTGTTATTCACCCTACCGAAATTGCGAGGTTTGATATTGATAATTTTGCCCATACACCCAAAAATGAAATCAAAATCATCACGGTTCTGCAGAGCTTGAGGGACTTTATAGAGAGTACAACGCATTGGTTCATAAAAGAGATCATCTGTTGGATCAGAGAGAGGAAATTCTACTTCTTTCAGGACTAAGATCATACCCCTGAGGATCCATGGTCGACCAAAATTCAGCGCGTCCAAGACGAATTGGCTCTTAGGTTTAATAATAAAACTGTTTACAGCACCATTCGAGGGGTAGTAATCACAGTCCCTGAAGAATCTGGACTGAGGGAACAACATTTTTTTTGATGAAAGTGAGTCCAACATCGTATGGACAAACCCATCGACCGACAAATCCACGGTTAATGGGTTGAAGCTCTTGCCGAGAAGAGGGTTTAGAGAACTTAAGTGTGAGTTTTCCATTAGTGGATAAAGAGTATTGTGAAGCCATTGAAGGACAGAGAGGATAGAAGAGAGACTGGAAGGTGATGAAACTGCACCAGAGGCTTCTCCATCTTAAATAGCTAAGACCTCTGAAAGTGAGGACGAACAGATCCGACCAAAATACTATCATTGCTTCGCATGCAGGGGTCATCGGGAATCCGCTCCACTTCAAATCCGTCTACTCACTCTGGTTGGTGGTGATTGGGGACATAATCGAGAAAGAGAGAGAAATACCCAACCCAAAACCAGACTATCACAAAAACCGGTGAAATAAATACCAAACCACTCTAACAGAAGATGAAGAGTTAGGGTTTACCTTTACGTGTTGGTTCTGCCACTCGGATTATCGGGATTTGCCTCTACGTGTAATTAATTCCCTTCGAACTTTCAGCCGACTATGATTATTCTGTCTTTATGAAGATCACAATCTATTTTTGCCCAATAACTAGGGTTTGAGATCTCGGGAAGGGGATTCGCGTGGTTCCTGTAGTTGTCTTTTGTGAAGCAGTAGTTGAAGAAAGACAGAAGAAGCTGGCTTTGTTGTTCTGTTTTTCAAGGGCCTTAATATTTACCTACATATTTGATTAGGTTTTTTCCACAAAAGTGGGTCTTCTGTTCTAACTTGCATTTATGTTCTTTCTCGAGCATACCTCTGTTTAACAGTAGGCATATAGTTTCGTTCAACTACTTGTGGGGTAGACAATGTGGAGAGTATGCTATCTATATCCGACAAATGAAAGACCCCTGAGTTTTATGCTTTTATCTTGGTCCTTTCTGTTTGCATGTGATTAGGCAGTTGGTGCATGGTCACTTTTTGTCCTCTCTACTTGGGCATTATCTTTTAGTTGTGTTCCTTCTTTTTTATGTGCTGCTAATTTATTTGACAGAGGACATTATCTTTTAATTGTGTTCCTTCTCTTTATGTGATATTATAACATAAGATTTGCAGCTGCATAAATTTTGAGGTGATAACAGCTATATTCCACATAGATAACTCTCTCAGAATAGAAGGTCTGTCATGTTGGTAGCCATTACTTTGCTTGGTAAATCGTTCTGGTTTGAGAAAATTTGTCTGATACTATGAGGATAAAATTTTATCTTTTCTTTTTTCACTTTTCCAGTTCCATGTCTAGATGAAGTAAATGTGTAAAAATATTGATGGTCTTATCTTTACTGTAGGTTATGAGGATAAAATTCTATCTTTTCTTTTTTCTCTTTTCAAGTGCCATGTCTAGATGAAGTAAATGTGTAAAAATATTGATGGTTTTATCTTGATGTAGGATACGCGGAACTTCCTAATTCGACGGGAGAAGATTCAACTTTTCAGTGCTGGGTGGATGGGTTTGAACTGATATCATTTCCCTGGCTTGGTCTACATTTTTTTCAGCAAGTTACATGGATCCAAAGTTGCTGGGTTCAAGGTTCCAAGTTCTTCAGTTCTCGTTCCCGTCATTTTGTCTTTCAAAGGTGTGTTAGAAGGTTTGCTTTCTCAGAAACTCCATCATGTTGATAGGATATGTGCAATTTCAAGTCGAACGGACAATAATCAGCTTTCTAGTGCTGGGTCGATTGGTCGGAAGACTCTGAACTAGACTCATTTCCTTCATCATGTGTAAGTTAAGTATTTGCAGTCCTATTGCAGATCCATGAGTAGTGAATCCATGGTTCCTAAGTTCTTTACTGTTTGTTTCCTTCATTTATTTTGCTTTTATTATTTGGGGAAGGTAGGTCAAAACTAAAACCTTTATCCCTCACAAACAAAATGAATCTTGCATTATAAATCCTTGGCCCCTCTCTCTGTCCCCCCTTAACTGATCTATCTACGGTTGTGTTCTTCCTGATTTTTTGGTATCTGTTGCAGGCTTCTTTCAAGTTATAGAAGCTTTAGCTGGTTCCTCGTTGTTTGTGTTTATATTAATATAGGTTGTCAGGTTGACTTCATTTTGTGTTTCTTGATTTATGTTCTTAAGCATCTATTAGTTTCCTTTCAATTTGGTTATTTAGGTCTGACGTTTCGTAAAACGAGGGGTTCAAATTATGTTCTTGATTGAATGCTTTCTGCAGATTTGATATCTATGCCATTTTGGAAATTGAAATTGTCAATGATGCCACTTTAAATCTAATTCAACTGTAAGTATGATATTAAAAGGGTGTTCGTCATTGGTTGTTCTTTATAATGCCTTCAGATAAGATTTTTTATTCTGCCCATGTTCATTCCATGAAGCCAATTTACTTAAATTCGGAATCCTCAATTAAGTAGCTGCTATGTTTTGAGTGTTCACCCTGATCCTTGGTATCTGAGTGGTATTTATAATGTAAAAATCTATACGTTTCTTCGATAAAGCTTTCTGTTTATAAGGTGTTTTCCGAAACTGTTTTGCTTAGGGCTTTGTCTCTTCCACCTTTAAGATGGAGGTTCCTATAATAGCTTGTTCCACGAAAAATGGTTTGCTTAGGCTACGTCTCTTCCACCTTTAATATGTAAGTGCCTTTAGGCTTTAACTGTGTTCTGGGTATAGGTGGTCGCTATCCACATTCAGACATTCACCGACGGGGTGTGAAGCAGGATCTTTATTTAAGGGTTTTCATGAGAGTTTAGTTTTCTCTTTGTGCAATCTTTTTTCCTAATCGTAATATGTAATTCCTTAGCCTCGCTTTTAGGGATATGTATTTCTTCAAGAGGTTGTAGAACTTATCTTACTGGATTATCTTTGTTTACTGAGGATTAGGTTTCCATTGTGGGAGTGCTTTTGTTTCTTCGAAAGTGTTTTTTCTTATATAAAGCTACAGTTACATTTTGTACAGGGATCATTTGTACAAACATTTCTTTCACATTCACTTTAAATTATATTCATGAAGTGTTACCAGTGATGTCTCCTTTGCAGATTCAGTCACTTGTTCCGGTTGTTGACTGACTGGGAATTATAATGAAGTCTGACTCAGTCTCCTTGAAGGGAGTTTCTATTTCAAGTTGGTGGTGAGGAAGTTTAGCGATAGATTTTTATTTGATAGTACCATTTTTTTCATCCTATTTGTGTAGAGTATGAGTTATTGGGTTGTTAGATATCAATACTCTGTTCATCGTGCAATTGTGTAGAATATGAGTTATAGAGTTGGTAGGTTTCCTCCAAATATCTTTTAGTGTTCTGAGACATTATTTTGGCTTTGTTGTTTTGTTTTTCAAGGGACTTATTATTTACATGAAGGTTTGATTCGGTTTGTCCAGGAAAGGGGGTCTTCTGTTCTAACTTGCATTTATGTTCTTTCTCGAGCATACCTCTCGTTAACAGTAGGCATATAGTTTCTTTCAACTATTTGTAGGACAATGTGGACAATCTGCTATCTATATCCGGTATATGTTGAGTGGACAGAACTACTTTCCTGAATCGTAGTAGAGAGAATCACAATTTGCTGACTTTTGACACAAAATAACACCGGAGTTTTATGCTTCATCTTGTGTAAATTAAGTATTTGCAGTCCTATTGCAGATCCATGAGTAGTAAATGCATGGTTCCTAAGTTGTTTACCTTTCGTTTCCTTCATTTTTTGACTTTTAAAGATATGTTAGAAGATTTGCTTGCTATTGTAGGAGCTCCATCATGCTGGTGGAAACTGCTTGATAGATTTTTCGTTTCAACTTCGGTTTGTATTACTAACTTAAGTTTGCTTTCGAAATCGTACTTGATCTTATTTTCGCTGTGGCAGTATGTTGCTACTTGCTAAAAATATAATCTAGTGCTAATTGTTTGCAACATAAGCGCTAACACTTCGAGTTTTTTGCTTGTCGGTCTTATAGTCTTATTGTTAGCCAGCTATGACCGCCTCACTTATCTTGCCTCCAAACTCATTTCTGCTTTTGTAGTTGTTTCACTTGTGGTCAATGTGTGTGTGAAGTTATGAGTTGTGTCATGTCCTGAGATGCGACATATTATATTGGATATTGTTTGGTGCGATGTATTAATAGTTGTTTCAATTGTGGTCAACGTGTCTATGTGAAGTTATATGAGTTGTGTCATGTCCTGTCCAAGGTCCAAGCCGTTTTGCCTTTGAAGTTCTGTCCTTTTCAATTACTAAGTAGTTTTTTTATAACGGAAGGGGTTTCTCTCTCTCTCTATCTCTTGCTTTTTCAATTTTTATACTTGTTAGAATGGTATTTGTAGAAGCATGAAAAGTTCATTTATTTTTTCTCAGAGATGTGAAATCGTACTTATTCTAGGGAAACTACATTGCTTTGTGAAATGCGGTGTTAGTTATGAAAATATAGAAACAATGAATCTACTTCATACTTTTTCAGGACCCTACAATACTGAAAAAGTACTCGACCTTCCCAATGGTGATCTATCTGACGACTAGGTTCTTTTTATTTTTGAAATGGGGTTATGTAATAAGACTTTCTTCTTTCAGTATCTTTTCGTTCTTCATATCTTCTTGAATTGATGTACGTATTTGTATTTGTTCTTGTTCTCTTTCTCACGCATATCTTTGACGGGACGTCTAGTCTTATTTTGCCATGTTAATGTTAAAGAGGCGATGGGTTAAAACGCCATTCTAGCTTGTTTCATTCAAGGGGCTTTTTAAACTTGCATCTTTGATTTTCATCCTTGTTAGAGAAACTATACTCAGCGGAAGCAAATTGATGTTTTCCAGGGATTTTTAACTCGGACCAACTCAAAGAAGACGCGCTATAGTTTCCTCCGGAAGGGGATTTCCAGATTTATCTTGGTACGTAAGTATTCTCTGTATGAGGGAGTTAATACATAATTACCTATCCAATTTTTTTTCAAGAATTTGCGATATTAAAAAATCTGCTTTCCTTTAGCTTATGGCCTTTTTTCGGAAGAACAATACCATTTCAATTTCTTTTGTTCTCTTGTAATTTCTAGCTAGCATAAAAATAGAGGAATTTTCAACAATTCGTCCATAACATGTCGCGTGGACCCTTTCTCTAGTGTTGGTATTCTAGGACTACCGTGGTGTACAGAGAAGCTAATTTATCTTCTTAAATGGGGTTCCAGTCTGAAGTTAAATGTGGAAGAAGTGAGTTTTTGTCTTGAGTTTCATTTGGATAATACCTCAAAGTATTTTTTGTCTACTAGCTGCTTAGTTGCATTTGGTATAGATGTCTTGGACTTCATCTTAGTCATAGCTTTATATGGTTTGGATATATGTGCAGAAGATTTGGTTTGTGTGTTTTCAATTTCAAGTTGATTATTTCGTGGGGTTTTTGTTTTGTGTGTTTCTTACTGATTCAATTGTTGAGCAATTGGGATTCTTCCACTTGTCATTGGGACAGCATTGTGGAGTTGTAGCTACTACAAATCGGATAATTTCCTGGTGGAAAATACTAACACTTGACCTGAAATCTGTTTTTCTTTGGTAAGAAAAACTTAAAGATTGCAACAGACTCTTCATTAGCAGTCTCTGTTCTGACGAATGCAGAGAACACACCTCCTTGGCACCTTAACCGGATAATACGAGAGATCCGAGCACTATGGCTACAGTTTGAGGATTTTTCCATTACACACGTGTACAGGGAAATTAACCAAGCGACAGACTACCTTTCGAAAATGAAACCAGCTTCGGGTTTTATTGAGTTGCTACCAAATTCACTTCCCGCTGAACTTCAAGTGATTGTGCGAGATGATAAGAGAGGTGTATTTAGAGTAAAACATAACTAAATAGAACGTATAGTTTTCTTTTGTTAGCTTTGCATTACTTTTTGAATTTCTTAGATTTTTTGTAATGCGGCGGGCCCTTTAACCCGTTGACAAATTCAAATGAAAAAGATGAGGAGGCGTCAAAAATCTGCAACGTACACCTCAAAATTTATGATGCTAGAAGGAAATAGGCTAAGGTCATTTCCACAGGTATTCTATTGGCTTGAGTTGCTCTTTATCTTTGTGTTTTGTAGCTTTTATAATGGACGTTGACCATAAAAAATAGTCACCTCTTGTATGCAGCGACGAGTAATAAGGAAATAAGTTGTGCAGCAAAGGAGGATGCGCATTAAGTAACTTTCTCTGGCCTAGGACGGGAACCAGGTATGTAGCACGTGTATCTGGACTTCTTTTAAGATGGTCATCTATTGCCGTTTTTGGAGGTAAGAAAATTATATTGTTTTTTTTTTAAATAAGATTCCATTAAAGCATAATTGTTCAGACATACGAAGTAAGGAACAACTACAATGAAAAGCATAGGGGGACAAATTCCGACTGAGCCAAGTAATGAGCCACTAGATTGCAACTTCTAGGGCAGTATTTGACCGACACGTTAAATGATCGCAGCCGTTCTCGTAAGTTGTTTACCGCCGTTGATAACCGCCAAGGTATGGAAGCATCGACCCGTGTGATGTATCCCACCATGAGATCTGAGTCTCCCTCTAAGATAAATCTTTCCAACCCTAAATCTGGTGCCGAACTCACTCCCATTTGAAAGGCTTGAAGTTCACTGTAAATGGGGGAAATGGATTCTATCTTGTATGATTTCGACCCTATAATCTCTCCTATATGATTACAAGCTACAACAGCTGTCGTCGCCTGTTCAGATTTGTATGCTCGATCCACGTTAATTTTGATATCAAGTGAAGAAGGAGGAGTCCATTGGTCTACCTGCATGTGGAGGTTAGAAGTATATAGATAATAATGGAGCTTGAGTAAGATTTACCTCATTTTGAATTAGCCACCAACACCTATTCAGATCGATTGCAGTTTGGTTGAAAATGAGATCATTTCTTGTCTTCCTCCACCTCCAAAGTAGATGAGTATAAATAACACAAATATTATCCATTTGATTCATATGATTGAGCATGTTATCTAGGTTAACTATTGGATTCAGGTCAAAATCGATTATAGTTTGATGGCCTGTGAGAGAGATTAAATCTCTGAATTTAGGGCAAGTGCCGAATAGGTGATAGGTTGACTCCGACTCCCCAGAGTTGCACATTCTACAAACTTGTTGAACAGAATCATTGTGTTTTCCTAAATTCTCTAAAGTGGGGGGACCATTATAAATCAATTATACTCGGTGGCCTGCTTCCAAAGTTTTGACCACTGGAAATCACTTATACTCGGGTTTAAAATAAGTCTGACTGTAATAGACGTTAAAATGATTTAGGGGAAATTTCCCCAAATCAATTGGTGTCCATATGAGTCTGTCAGAAGAAAGATAAGTAAGTAAAATTATGTTCTGAATTGCTCTACAAGTTTCAGGAGTAAAGAGACTATGAATCAATTGGATGTTCCAAGTCTGTTGGTTTGGAAGGAGGAGGTTTGCAACCCAGTAAACATGATCAGGTAAATTCTGCACAAGATCAGGAAGTTTGGTAGTTAAATCAGGGATCCATGGATCATGAATGATGCTAGTAGTAGTTCCATCACCTATCTGCCAAACTATATTGTTATACATTCTCTCTCTTATGTCTAAGATCGACCTCCAAAATGGAGAAGCAACTCTAGGAGTATTACTGGTCCAAAAATTGTCTGAAAACCATATTTGGAATGCATCAAATTGACCCAGACAGCTTTCTTGTTGGTAAGAAATCGCTAGAGCATTTTGCCTAATAGAGATAGATTAACTTCATGTAAAGACCTTATACTCAATCCACCATGTTTCCTTGAGGAAGTTATAATATCCCAGGTGATGAAGTGTAATTTTCTCTCCCCTTTCTCAGGAACCCACCAGAAGCCTCTTTCTTCCTTTTCTAGTTGATTGATAGCCTGCTTGGGAATAATTTGATAGCTAAAAGGATATGTACAATAGCTTCCCATGACAGATTTAATTAGCACCGTCCGACCCGCTTGGGAAGTTAGCTTTTGTTTCCATCCTGCTAGAGTTTTGTCGAACTTTTCTATTAACCAATTGTAACTGTTCACTCTGTTACCAGGTTTAAGGATAAGAGATCCGAGGTATTTAGCTTGATCGGTCATAATAGGAGCTTGAAGGGAGTTGGTATAAGAGGAGCGAATATCGTGGGAGGTACCTTTACTGAAAAAGATAGAGAACTTACTAAAGTTGACTAGTTGCCCTGAAAAAGAACAATAACATTCATAATATTATGGATAGCTTGGAGGTTGTCTTGAGTGGCTTTCCCAAACAGAATGAGGTCTTTGGCGAACAGCAAATGCGAGATTGTGGAACTAAAATTGTTGATCTTGTAACCTTTGTAAGAACCTGTAACTCATCATAAGAAATAAGGCGAGATAAAGCTTGTGTGACTAGGAGAAAAAGGTAGGGTGACTGTGGACACCCTTGCCTCAGACCCCGAGTCGCCACAAAATCCCCGTGGAAACTACCCTTCATCTGAATGTTATAGTGAGGGGTAGTAATACATGAAAGAATGAGCTCTAACAAAGGGTCGGAAAGACCTGTGGCGTTCAGGACTTGTTTTAGGAAGTCCCAATTAATCCGGTCGTAGGCTTTGGCCATGTCGATTTTTAAAGAGAAAGTCCCCTTTCGGGTTTTAGATTGCTTCATAAAATGCATAAGTTCCCGAGTAATTACAAAATTGTCTAGGATTTGTCTACTCGGGACGAATGCATTTTGGGTCAAAGATATGACATCTTCTAAGTAAGGACGAATTCTGTTCGCAACTATTTTAGTGATAAATTTATAAATCTAGTTGCAAAGGGCAATAGGCTGGAATTTAGAGGCCGTGTTAGGATGTCTCACCTTAGGGATCAATGCAATGGTGGTCAAGTTGATAGTAGGGTAAATAGTACATGTACAGAAAGCGGATTGAATATACCTGATTAGGTGTGGGCTAATTGTTTCGCAATTATGTTGGTAGAAAAAACATGGGAGTCCATCCGGGCCCGGACTCTTGCTCGATTCCATCTCCATAACCACTTCTTTAATCTCATCTGTTGTGGGGATCCTAGACATATGACTCGGATTATCGGTTGAAATCACTTTATAAGCTTAGAGGATCACTAACGGCGTTGGGCCTATCGATTCAGCTGAAAATAAATTCTGAAAATAGTCCACCAAATCGTTAGCTATTTCAATTCCATTTGTAAAAATATTACCTGTTTGCAATGTTAGTTGATGGATCCGATCTTTTTTGTCTTTTCTGGGACATGGAGACATGAAAGGCCCTCGACTTGCGATCTTCGTTTTGGGCCCATTTGGATCGAGATTGTTGTTCTAATTTGCACCGATGGATTCCCTCAAGGTGTAATAATTCCTCCTGAATTAAACTTTCGATAACTATTGAATTAGCTGTTGGGTCTTCATATTGTACATCATTGAGCCGTTTATGTAGGATCTTTATTATGTTTGAAAGGTGGCCAAATGCATGTTTACTCCAGTCTCTAATGGAGTCTTTAACCCCCTTTGACTCTATCGTAGAAGGATCCTTGAGTGTCATTCAATTTATTTTGAAATACCGTGTGGTATTGATCATGTTTTGACCAGAACACTTCGAATTTGTTAATCGTTTGCACTGCGTGTCCTTCTGCCTTTAGTTGAAGCAATATCGAAGAATGATCGCTATTATATTTTGGGAGGTGGAAAATCCAGCATCAGGAAATCGTAGAATCCAGGAATAATTGCATAAGGCTCTGTCCAGTCTTTCTCTTGTTAAGTGATCGTATGATCTGCAGCTGGTCCATGTATAAGCTGGACTATTGAAGCCCAAATCCATCAAACCCGCCTGAGATGCGAAAAATTTAAATTGATTAGCAAAAGGGATAGATGTTGAAGGTCCCCATTTTTCCATGTTAGATGTAACGTTATTTAGGTCTCCTATACAGCAAATCGGATTAGTAATAGCGTTAATCACGGTAAGTAAATTGGGCCAGAAAATAACCTTGTCTCTGATTCTAGGGGGACCGTAAATACAGAAAAGGTTCCATTCTGGGGAACCATCAGGATCTTTAACATGAATAAGTTTACTGGAAGAAAAGTTAATAGTAATATTAAAATCTGAGTTCCAGAGATGTAAAAGCCCACCACCTCTCCCTTACATTTGTCGGGCATAACTCGATGATTTAATCCCTAGATCCTCTCATGTTTATTAACAACTTAGGATTTGGGGTTTCCTAGTTTCTCCTAATTAAACAAGAAAATAATATAAAATCTATCTAATATTACCATTAGACAGTTACAAGAGATATTCTGAATATATTATGCTAAATGTTATAGATCTTCACATATCTTGAAATATTCTGAATTCTTCGTGATAGTTGGATATCGTCTTCTCGATCTGTTACGTGCTTACACGTGTTACACACGTTTATTATGTCTGGAACTCATCTTGATCGTTGGATTTCTTATTTTTGATCCGTCTTATATCACGTATCCTATTACTTATTACTAGTTGTTGGCCTCTCTCGCTCTCTCTCTCCCCCCTCCCTCTTCTAATAGTAAAATCCTAAAATTATCTTTTTCAATTTTCTCTAGCTACCTTCATCTATTCTGTTCAATTTCTTTCTATTTCTAATTTCTAAAACTACATTTTACTTCTATCATATTTTCTTTTCCCGTTTCTTTTCTACACCCTACTTTCTCTAATCAACCAAAGATCTAGCACTTGGAATTTGGAGTATAATTTGGATCATAGTTGGAGAACATATGTAGCAAGGATTTGGGTGATTTCTTTATTAGTACATTTTGGTTAATTTCGTTACAACTTGGTCCTTAGTAACTTGTCTTTTGTTTCAAGTTAGTCCTCCAGACTGAACAATGTAACTTTCTTTTATGAATGTAATTTCTTCTCCTCAAAAAAAAGAAAAGGTATATGTCTTTAAATTCAATGAGTGGCTAATCTTGTATCTAAGGAAAACCCAAACTTGGTTTTTTTGAAATATGTTATTAATTAATAAATCCTTTTATTGAGTTTTAGTGTCTACTAATTGTCATTCAATATATATTTTATAATATTTTTATTGTTCATGCTTCAAGATATCTCATGCTTTCGTTAAGTTGTTATATGAAATAGGTCGTTAGATGATGAATGATAGTTAAAAGAGTATATAGTCTTTAAATGATAGTCAATTAGAAATACATGATTAGGAAATGTGTTAATAAAGAATATCTTCCGAAATCTAAATAGTTCATTATGTTAGATTTTGAGTTATATGAAAAAAATGATTAGTTAATTAAGTGCATTTTTAGGAAGTCTATTTATGTGGTGGAATAAAAAAATCCTAGATTTCTTTCCTATCTTGATTTCATTCTTCATTAATCTATATATTAGTGTTTTCTTATTAAATCATTTTCCAAACAAAACCAAGATTAATAAATGGGGTGTCAATTTGAAATTTAAAGGTCCCGTATACTTGCGGGAATAGACCCGTATACATCGATCATTCTTTATAAATTTGTAGCTTTTTTTCAATACTGATAAAGTAACCAAGAGCCTCTCAAGGCTTAAACCCCACCCTCAAACTCTTGACCGACGAGGGTGAAAACTAGACCCATGCAGATACCTTCGTTACTTTCCGTTTAAGGTAACAACTATAAGATTTGTGTTACTTCACTCACATTCAGCATCATCATCAATGGTAATTTGGTAAACAATATGGGGAGCTCAAATCATCTAGAGATTTAAGATAATCGTGTCCACTGTCACCTTATCTCTACGCTTTGGTCTCTCAGTCTCTTTGTTTATTAATTGAAAAGTTGCGAGCTTATATTAGAAATGTTTAATATTTTGTTCACCTAATTTAAGCAACTCTGATGGGTCATGAAAATGTCCCATCGGAGTCGTTTAAATTAGCCGAGTTAGACTGTTTCGAGTCTTTATTGTAATAAAATGGTTGGTTTTCTTGATTAGGTGTCTTTAGTAGAGTTAGGTGTGAAAAACGGTTAAAAATGAGAAAAAGATGCATAAAGGGTATTTTGGTCATTTGGAGTCAAGGACATTCTGGAAATTTGGCCAAGGTCAGTGCGTGGTTGAAAAGTAGAGGTCGAGACGAGTCCGTAGGAGAAAACGGAAGTCAAATCGGAGTTCGGACGAAGGAATAAACCAAGGTCAAAGTCAGGTCAACATTTGGTCAGCATTCGGTACAATGTCGGGCAAGTTTCTGGCCCGCGGTATGCTTAGGGACACGTGTCGTAGTTCGGAGGTCGGAGCATCGAAATCCCGTGTTTCCGCTGGACATCGAAGTGGCCCTTATAAGCCTAATTCAGTGTAGCGCGTCGCAGCTTGCTCCAGTAGTCCCGCCCCCACGTTATAATCTTGGCCGCAACCTCCCGCGTCATCAAGATCGGACGGCTCCTGTGCATCCCGTGTTTTATTGATTATCCCGTGCACCCGAAGCTGTTTAAGTACCGTGCTCCGAGACACATGGCCTTGTATCGTCACTCCAGATCCGTGCGCGTGAGAATCGACGGCTGATGTTCCTTCCGCAACTTAACACCATGATTCCGGCCACACCAAATCAAACCGAAATCCAACATTATACCCTAGCCGCCAGCCCAACTAGGGTTTTGCCCTTTTAAACCCTCTTATTACCCTTTTAGCCCTCAGCTTTCCACTTTTTACCAATTTTAACCCCAACTCAACCCTAATCCTATATAAACACTTTTAGAAGACCAACCAACCTCTCCCTTCTTAGCCCCTCTTTCCTCCTTCTGGTAGTTGTAAAACCCTAAGCCTTCCTTTCCCCTCTTAGCCTCTCTTAGCTTCCTTTTCTCTCTACCTCTTCTCAACTAAAAACCCTAGCCACCATTCTTTTCTTCTACTTTCTCTAGCACCTTCATCTTTTCTCTACATTTTCTTTCTACTCTAATTTCTTCTTCTAACCTTCTAATTTCTCCATACCTTCTTCTCTAAATCTCTTCTTCTTCTATCTCTCTTCTAAATTTCTCTTCTTTTATCTTCTAATAAGCTATTATTTGGAGATTTGGGTAATATTCTTGAGACACTTGGAGCTTAAATTGGACATCAAAATGGATATACATGGGAATATGGATTGTGAACATTCTTGGTGATTTCTTTCCATTAATCTTTTGTAATTCCATTTATTTTATGAATTCAATGAATATTATTTTAGATTCCATGAGTAGCTAAATTTTGTATCTAGGGTGTAGAGGAAACCCATATTTGGGCTTATTTCGAGATATGTTATAAATCAATGAATCCTTATTTTGAGTTTCAATGCCTATTGATTGTCATTCCATGTTGATTCTATAACCTTATTATCATTCATGTATTATAATTAGATATTTCATGCTTTTATTGATTTATTAGATGAGATATGCCTTTTAGATCTTGAATGATAGTGTAGGAAATTAGTTTTATATGATAGTCAATCATACATTCTTGATTTTGAATTGTGTTATTAAAGAATATATTCCGAAATCTAAATAGTTTATTATGTTAGATTTTGAGTTATACATGAGAAAAGGGATTTGTTAATTAATGCATGTTTTAAGTAGTCCATTTATGTGGTGAAATCGAAAACCCTAGATTCTTCTTCTCACCTTGATTTCATTCTTATTAGTCTATTAGTATTGCTTTCTTTTTTTCATAGTAGTTTCCAAATCAAATCAAAAGTTTGAAAGGGGGTTTAATTCAAGATTTAGGTAAAATAGCTTGTCCTTTGGAACGAAACTCGACTTATTAGAAATACTATAACTTGACCCCTACACTTGGGGAATAGACCTATTTTTAGGCCTATCAAACTCCAAACGTATGTTATATATATTGGAGTAAAAAAAATGTTATATATAATTATGGCTTCCACACTTCTCTAATTTCTTACAGATTCTAACAATCAAATCAACTAATGAATTACAAAGCAACCCCCCTGTATTGATCATCATTATCAACAACAACATCTTACACACCAAAAAAAGAAAAAAAAAAGTACAATGTCCTTTGCAACATCATCATCATCTTCATACACACAAAACTTTAGATCGATCTTCCAATATCATCATACACACAAAAAAGAAAATAAAATTTTTATTAGATCGATCTAGTACAAAAAAATTTAGATCTAACAACGATGATTTGTAAGATAGAGAAATGTAGATACAAAAATAAGATAAAATTAAGAAGAGATCATATTTACAAGATGAAGAAATTTATTGGATCAGATCTTCCTAATATCATTATCATCCTCATACACTAAAATTTATGCAACCGAAATAAGCTACACTTTAATCCTTAATCTTCTAAAACGAAGTTTATAGTGCAAATCTGTTACAAAACTTCCAGATTTGTTCAAGAAAAAATCCAAATCTGTTCAAGAAAAAATTCATATCTGTTCAAGAAAAAATTCAAATCTGTTCAAGAAATACTTCATGTAATTTTGATGTCAAATCTTGCAGATCTGTTCTTAAAACCCCATTAGTCTTTGCCTCATTGATTTGTAAATAAAATTTTAGAGAGAGGGGAAATAAAAGTTTCGCTAATTTTAGAGAGAGAGAAAGAGATGGTGAAGAAAGTATGAAAAGAAAAATAAGAGATGGAAAGTTTATCGCAAATTTTAGAGAGAGAGAGAAATAAAAGTTTCACAAATTTTAGAGAGAGAGAGAGAAAGAGATGGTGAAGAAAATATGAAAAGAAAAATAAGAGATGGAAAGTTTATCGCTTAGTGTACGATGCAAGGGTTAATGATGAAGAAGAAAGAAAGGAAAAGTACAGCTGGAAAGTACTTTTCCTGACAAAAGGACATGCGCCTTATTTCGTTCTATGTCGGGGGTGGATCTTATTAGCGGATCATTTTTTTACCTTAGCCCAGTTTTTACAATATAAAAAAGTCAGTATGACCAACTACATTTGACTAGTATGGAGCTCAACACTTCTTTAATTTCTTGAAGAATATCTTTGGTCCTATATTGGTGACAAATATTTGAGGAAGATTTCCAGAGCAAAAAATGAGAGATGAGTGAAAGAGGGAAATTTTCAGAGGGAGTGATGCAAGATAAACTTTCATAGAAGAGAGTGATTAAAGAAATAAGTTCGATAAGTTTCAAAGAGGGAGGAGCATTAGAAATCCAACTTATAGGAGAGGTGTGGGATTTTATTTTGACACCATGAAGAGCTCTCATCTTCTTCAGTTAGCATCGTACAACCTTTTAAGTTTCAATTACACATTACAAAGTTTAGTTACACAATTATAATTAGCAACATTACAAACTAAATTCGATCACTCACTGATTTTAGTTAGCACATTACAAACCAAATTCGACAACTCCCTGCTTTAATTAGCACATGAGAAACCTTAGTTTCACAATTTTCAATTAGCAAGTGTTATTTAAAGTGATGAGGGATAAAATTTTAGTGACAAATTTGGAGATTAACATAATCAGGAGAATTTTAGGATTTTCACTGAGGAGATAAAGTTGTCCGAAATAAGAGAGATGATGAACTATTTTCTTCTTCTTGTTATGTAAACCTATTATTTTTAATTAGTGTGTTCGTTGTTATGTAAAAAATCAACCTTAAGTGACGCTACAGAAAATCTAGAAAAACTTTATCTCTATGTCTAAAACTAAGAAAAACGTAAATTTTAAACTCACAAACAGTAGAGAAACTATTGTAGTTTTATTGATAAAATTGAATAAATTAAACAACTATATAAAAGTTTTATATAATTTTAGGGTTTCTAAACCTAATCAAATTCGAATAACAACTTTTAAATAGCTAACTTGCATAATCGTAAAAACAATGAAAACTTACTAAGAGTGAAAATAATTTCCTCAAGGAAAAATTTATTAATTTATAAATGAAAGACATTCTAAATAAGAAATATTTAGATATAGATCCCAAAAGTTTTCTTAAAAAAATATAAAATTACTAAATATACTGATTCTCCACTAATTTAAAATCTATACAATAGTAAAATAGAAGGAAACATTCTGACTAGGTCAAACATCTTTAATCTATTATATAAAACGCAAAGTTTTTTGCTGACTGGGACAAGCCGAAAGACAAATCCGGTCGTTCGTTATATTTTTCTACAAATCTAAATCACTAGATCTATTACCTCCCTTAAAAATGAAGATTTGTTAACCCACTCAATGAGAGAATGTCAACAACATGATAAATCTAGACCCTCAAAATCCCCTCATCTTTTTAATCTACACCGTCAACGATGTTTGAACGGCCATTTAAATATAACTCTCTCTCTCCATTTACTCTGTGATTCTATGAAATGTCCAAACGGCCAAGCACCTTAAACCAGAGTTAAAGATAGAGAAAACGAGTTAAAGATAGAGAAAAGGAGTTACATACAGAAAAGAAAATCAGATTTCCAAACGCCCAAGCCCTTCATTTCCTCTTCTCCTTCTTTAATAGAGTGAAGTAGAAAATTTCTTCTTATTCATCATCTATCTGTGTTTTTTTATCACTTTGTCTCCGTTTATTTTCTCAATTCATCGTGAGTTTTTTTTAGTAATTCTAGGGTTTTTCTCCTGTTGCAGATTGTATCATGACATGAACCAGATCCTTCTGCTAAACGTTGCAAATTGGTTTGGTACTTCTGCTAAACGTTGCAAATCGGTTTGTTTCCTTATTTCTATTTCATTTATCAAGTTTCAAAGTTATAGTAATTGGATTAGCTCACTGAATCACAGACCTTGGAATGTGATTTTGGTATGTTAGAAAACATTTTTTTTCTTTCTTAATGTAAAATCATTCGTACCCAATGTGAGATTTAATAAATTTGAAATCCTTCTTGTTGTTAAAGGGTGTCCAACTTTTTTTGTTTTAGTCATTGTAGGGCAGGATACACATACTAAATTGTTTATGATAGGTACATTTCTTCCATTTTCTTTCTTCCAGTCTCCTATACTATATTTTATTCAATCCGATCCATCATCCACATATCTTACTTTTAATTTTGATTTTCTTTTGCTCTTACTGCCACATTATTTTTGAGTTTTTATTTATCGCAAGATGCAAAATACGAAATGCTACTTAGAAAAAATTTTCAGAAAATTTTTGACGAAGTTTTGTTTTGCTCATGCATTTTCAATTGTTTCTCCAATGCAATTATGTTATAGAGTTTCTTACTGACTTCCTTGTAGCCACCAAAAGTGTTGCAGTCGATATAAGTTCGTGACTGCAAGTACGTTATATATTGGATAATTATGTTTGTATTATTCGTTAGTCTTGTTGATTTGACTTTTGACATGTTTTTTTTCCATTTCAAATACCCTGTCGATGAGGATCGATCATGGAAACTGAGATGGAATTAACATTGGGTAACGGTCAAAGGTATCCCAGATAGCAGCAACCAAATGCCTCCTGGTGAAAAGCAGGTTGTTATTGGAGTTTCTGTTGTTTTTGGTGGTCGATTGAAACATAACGAATTCAAGGATCCTCAATGTCCATAAGTTAGTTTCAGAGATTTCCACTTTAACTCTGAATTAGATCTGCAGTTTAGACTAACACTAGTAGTTAAATGACCCATTTACATAGCTTCAGACTAGATTCATTACATTGCATAGCTCTTTTATTCAAATATGATGAAATTATAGAATCTCAATATGAACTCAATGAATTTAACAAGAATAACTCTCTTATTAATCGTAAGGAAAAATTACTCAAAAACCTTAAACTCTCTTATATGATTCGGCCACACCTTAGCACATCCTTATATAGAGAACCATAACTCAGAAACCCTATTTCAGATAACATCAAAATAAAGGAAACCTAACTTTAGGTAACTTCTAAATAAAAGGAAAGTTTCACAAAACTATGTATATTTAGATTCTCCTAAATATACTTTAGCTTGAACCCCAAGATGTTTTCAAGCTTATAACAACATTCTCCCCCTTAAGCTTGAAAAACATCTTCACTCACATCTTGAACTCCAATAAGGCTTCTCATTTCTCTGAACTTGGTTCTTCCAAGTGCCTTCGTCAATATATCTGCCTTCTGCTCATTTCCTGGAACATGCTCAACCACCACTTGTTCATTCCCGACACACTCACGTATAAAGTGATATCTCTTGTGTATATGTTTGCTTCGACCATGGAATACCGGATTCTTAGTTAGCGCGATTGCCGACTTATTGTCAATCCGTATAGTAACCGTCTCACACTCCTTCCCTATTAACTCAGCAAAGAGCTCTTGAAGCCAAATAGCTTGTTTTGCCGCTTCTGTAGCTGCCATGAATTCAGCCTCACAGGATGACAAAGCCACAGTTTCTTGCTTTTGTGTACACCAAGTTATTGGACAATCAGCGAGATAAAATATATGTCCTTTTGTGCTCTTACCATCATCCTCATCAACGTTATGTGAACTGACACTATATCCTAAGAGTTTTACACCATCCGAACGTGAAAACACAAGACCAAAAGAGGGTGTTCCTCGCAGATACCTCAAGTCTTGCTTTAGCGCTGCTCCATGAGATTCTTTCGGCTCATGCAAATATCTACTCAAAACCCCGACACTATAAGATAAATCTGGATGTGTGTGGAGTAAATATCGTAGACATCCAATGCTTCTTCTGTATTCCTTTTCATCGATGTTTTTCTCCTCTTGAGACTTTGACAACTTCAAATTCTGATCCATCGGTACATGGCACAAATTACAACTTTCCATCCCAGTTTCACTTAGTATTTTCTTCGCATATCTTCCTTGCTTTAATACGATACCTCCTTCAAACTGATGTACTTCAATCCCAAGATAAAAGGTCAATTTTCCAAGATCACTCATCTCAAACTTGGTTGCCATCTCCCTTTTAAACTCAAGTATCAATTTCAACGATGAACCTGTGACAAGTAGATCGTCGACATACACAGCCACGACAAGAATATGCTCCTTTTCTTCCTTTTGATATAACGATGGCTCTTTTAAACATCTATGAAACTTCAACTCTCTAAGGATCTTGTTTAGCTTATCATTCCAAGCTCTAGGTGTTTGTTTTAAACCATAAAGAGCTTTATTCAACTTGTAGACCTTGTCTTTGTTTCCTAGGTTTATAAATCCTTCTGGTTGAGTGACATAAATGTCTTCCTTCAATTCACCGTGGAGAAACGCGGTTTTTACATCAAGATGATGTATTTGCCAACTACTTGAGGCTGCTAAAGCAATGATGAAACGTATTGTCTCAATACGTGCCACGGGAGCGAATACTTCGTCATAATCAATGCCATGTCTTTGAACATATCCTTTTGCCACTAATCGTGCTTTGTATTTGTTGACACTCCCATCTGAATTATGTTTTATCTTGAATACCCATTTTAGTCCGATAGGCTTGACTCCAACAGGAAGGTCTACTAAATTCCATGTCTTATTTCTTTCTATTGAAGAAAGTTCATCCTCACACGCTTCTATCCAGACCTTTAACTCTTTTGCTTCATTAAAATTCCACGGTTCCTCGTTCATTGTCAACAACAGACGCTCACCTTCATATTCTGCGATACGAACATAATCATTTAAGTAAGCTGGCTTAATATGTGGCCTTGTTGATCTCCTTAGCTGTGGTTGTGCTTGTGCTAGTTCATCCACACTATTATCTTCACCTTCTTCATCTCCATCTCCACGGTTTTCTTCAACTACTTCGTCCTCTTCTCTATTTAACACATCCTCACTGACTGCCCTAGTATCAAGATTATTCTCCTCTGTTTCTTCATAAGTTTCGATCCCTCTGATGCCTTTATTACCAAATTCTCCCAAAGTAATAACAAATGTTCCAGAATCTCTACTTGTTTCTCTTTCGATATTGTTCCAGCTCCAGTTTTTCTTTTCATCAAAAATCACGTCTCGACTGACTATTATCTTCTTAGTCATAGGATCATACAAGCGATAAGCCTTCGAACCGGGTTCTGTTCCCAGATGTACCAGCGTTCTTGACCTATCGTCTAGCTTTCTTCTCCCAACAACCTCTGTTCTTGCATATCCGACACAGCCAAACACTCTAAGATGCTCGAGATTTGGTTTCTTCCCTTTAAGCATCGCATACGGAGTTGATTTAGTCAGCGATCTTGTTGCTATTCTGTTGATCAAATATGTAGCATGTCTCACAGCCTCTCCCCACAGATAGTTTGGTACTTTCATATGTTTCAAGATACTCCTAGTCATCTCCAAGAGAGTTCTATTACGTCTTTCCACAACTCCGTTTTGTTGAGGAGAGTACGGGGCTGATAAATGTCTCTTGATTCCATATTTATCACAGTAAGCTTGAAACTCATGAGACACAAACTCTCCACCTCGATCTGTTCGGAATGTCTTTATCACAGCCCTTGTTTCTTGTTCAACAAGTATCTTGAAAATTTTGAATTTTTTAAATGCTTCGCTCTTCTCCTTCAACAAGATAGTCCACATATATCGTGAGCAATCATCAATGAGAACAAAAATGTACCTCTTATGAGCCGCAGTGGGAGGTGTGATAGGTCCACAAAGATCTCCATGAATGAGCTCGAGAAGTTGAGAGGCTCGATATGTGGTTGTTTGTGGAAAAGATTTCCTTGTCTGTTTCCCGAAGAGACATGTCACACACATCTCCTTCTCTACTGTGATCTTTGGTATACCACTCACTAGCTCTTCATTGATCATCATCTTCATTGTCTCCAAGTTAACATGACCCATTCTTGCATGCCACATTGACGATTCAGGCAAAGTCGTTAGTTGTAAGCATTTAGTATCTTCGACTTCCAAGATAACTTTGTATAAACGATTTCTCGATCTGGTTGTTCTCACCATCAATTGTCCCAAACGATCATATAACATCAGCAAGTCTTCTTTCATTCGAACCTCACACCCTGCTTCCGTGGCCTGACCCAAACTTATAATGTTACTTCTTAGATCCGGAATAAAGTAAACATTCTTTAGTACTTTCTTCTCACCATTGTCGAAAACAAAACGAATTGACCCTTTCCCTCGTATATCTATACGAGAGTCATCACCAAATCTCACTTTTCCCATAATTGTCTCATCAAGGTCCATGAAGAAGCTTCGATTTCCACACATGTGATTGCTGGCTCCATTGTCCAGATACCACACATTACTTGTGTCTAAATTGGCTTCAAATATTTTAGGGTTTACATTCTTCTCATTCATAAAGACCACTTCGTGCATCATTAACTCATCAGCAGATTGAGTATCTTCATCTTTCTTTTCCATTGCCTCTTGAAGCTTAAGTAGTCTATCAGGACAATCTGACGCGTAGTGTCCTTTCTTATCACAACGATAGCAGGTTATCTTTGACTCATACTCCTTGTCTCGACCCTGTTGATACCCGAACCGACCACGTCCTCGACTTTTCCAAGAAGAGCGACCTCCACGTCCTCTTCCTCTATTGCCTCCATAATTATACTGAAACGGTTGTCGTGATGAATCACCATCGGCATACATAAGCTTACCATGATCTTCATGTTGCTCTTCTTCTTCTTCACTGATCCTTTCTTCATAGGCTTTTATTCGACCTACGATGTCTTCAAAGCTTGTGTTATTGAGGTCTAGCACTTGCTCGAGCGATGCTACGATATGTATATATTTTTTTCGAGGAAGACTTGACATAAATTTCTTGACCATCTTAGGTTCTTCTATTTCCTCCCCTAGTGCAGCTGATTTTGATGAAATTTCTGATAATTTTCCGACGAAGTCATCAATCTTCTCTGTGTCTTTCATCTTAAGTCGGTCAAATTCTGCCATTAGGGTCTGTATTCTTGCTTCTTTGACCCTGTCTGCTCCTAGATGTCTAGTTTTTATAGCTTCCCACACTTCCTTGGCTGTCTCTAGGTCACCGACTTGAAGAATAAGAGCTTCGGGGATCGATTGAAACATTAAAGCTATAGCCATATCATTCTTTGTCTCATCAAAGTTTCCCTTTTCTACAACTTCCCAAGCTTTATGAACTTTGAGTAGGATCTTCATCCTCATGGTCCACACCTTATAATTACTCGAATTTAACATGGGACACTTCATTGAAAGAGATCCTCCTTCCTCTTTCGTCTTTGACATCGTCGATGTCTCTTCCTTCTTGTCCCCGTCTGCCATCGTTGTATCTTCCTAAAGCTCTGGTACCAATTATAGAATCTCAATATGAACTCAATGAATTTAACAAGAATAACTCTCTTATTAATCGTAAGGAAAAAATTACTCAAAAACCTTAAACTCTCTTATATGATTCTGCCACACCTTAGCACATCCTTATATAGAGAACCATAACTCAAAAACCCTATTTCAGATAACATCAAAATAAAGGAAACCTAACTTTAGGTAACTTCTAAATAAAAGGAAAGTTTCACAAAACTATGTATATTTAGATTCTCCTAAATATACTTTAGCTTGAACCCCAAGATGTTTTCAAGCTTATAACAACAAAAATGACATCCGTTAGAGAATAAGGTTATGTGACACTAATATGGTTCTCTGAATAAAATGGTTAATTTATGGTTGTTTCAAGGTGGAAATTAGAAATGCTTAATTTATGGTTGTTTCAAGATGGACAAGAGATGAAGACTAGCTATTTCATTTTTAACTCAAGTAAGCAAATCTTTTCTTCACTGACATTTATGTTTTTTTCTTACAATTTCATGGATAACCATTGCCCATTTTTTATGATTATATTGTGGATTTCAATCAAAGAAACAAAACCCATTTACTTGCTTTGGTTGAGAAGATTTTGAGTTTATAATATTATAAGTTGGAAAAGTGTCCCCTTCACATTTTAATCTTATTTTCATGTTTAAGATGATGATCAAAGTGGGTTGTTAACAGGTAACTAATAGGGGTGAAGAATTCTGAGATTTAGGAATTACACAATCCCTAATTTATCATGTGAAAAATTGGAGTTTGATGATCTGGGTTGTTCATGGAGTAAAAGATTTTGTCTAAATAGCTGAAACTGGTTCTGGAATTTTTCTTGCAACTAGGTAAGAGATGGTTGTTCCGACGAGTCAAAAGAGCTCTAATCGGAAGAAAATGGCGAAACAGTTGAAAGAAAACGAGGAGACACACCCTTGCATTCTGCGGCACGAGCAGGAAACCTAACCAATCCGGATAAACTGCTATGGTTACATTGATGTGGTAGAGGAGATGCTTGAAATGTTATGATGCATTTCATTTGCTGCTAAGCAACGCGACAGGGTAACTTTATAAACAAAATTACAAATTGAAGAATAACTGAAGGAGTCTAAGTAGCTTGGTCAATATGAACGAAGTAAGAAAAAAATGAAAAGTGCACATGGATGAGTGAGCTCCTCAACCATACATTCTTCTCGTGTGTCATATGGTAGTATATCTTTAAGGGGAAAGACGTACTAAAATAAAGCCTCTGATTTTGGATTTGGGTATGTGCTCTGCCTATATTCTTATCCTATAATAAGCATAAGATACATGTGACTTAGTCTTCGTAATTCTTCTGTCGCGATAAACTACGTTTTAGTTTCATTTTTTTTCTTTCTAAGTTTAGTTCCAAACTATGTATTTTTCAGGAACATAACTGAATTAAATTTCTGAATTTTAGTGCAACATGGATCACTTTTGAGGTAAAATCAGAACTTATTTGATTATTTCAAACAACCATATATATATATGATTAGAAGAAAATATCTAAATGTTTTTTATCACTTACTTCTGACATGATTTTGTTGTAGAATACAGTTGCTGCAAGTAAACCATTTTGTAAAGATTGACCGGTTTCCTACTTATACAAATGGGGAGCATCTTGTACGTAAAACCCTCCATTACTCAAATTTACTCCCTTTGATTTGTTTTTGTATTTCTCTATGCATTGTAGTTAGGTGTTTGGTGGAATTTTTGTGTTTAACTTTTATGGTTAAATATTCATGTGTGGTTGGGGTTGTTCGAAGTGTTTCAACTACTATGAGTATCAAAAGTAAGATTGGCGATGAAATTATTCCTAAGCGTGATATAAGACATTGGTATCACCTTTTTCCAAAAAATGTGAAATCTAGGAAGTTACGAACTGTAAGCTTGTTCGAAGGAATAATACTATGGTGTTATCTTGCACCAAAACTGGGGAGCAATGCTTAATATGGTTGATAATCTGCCATTGTAGCATCAAATTTTGTTCAGTTGGAGATTTCCAAGGCAACCTCAATAGATTGTAGAAGTTATTTACTTCATTTGCTGGACAGAAATGGTTTGAATTACTTCAATTTTGCTACAAATATTGCAGGTGTTTATCTGTTAAATACAAATAAAGCAGAATCAAATGAGCTTAAATCTTAGCAAGACTCAACCCACGTTTTTCGTTGCAAAATAATAATTGTTATGTTACTCACTTTCTGTGTAACATGTACAAATATGAAGGTAAACGACCCTCAAGTATGATATCCTTCTATAGTGATTTTGTCAGGTCTTATAGTATTTCTCATAACCCATCATTGGGCAAGGAACGAAGGTGCGAAAATCAAACATAGATTACATTAGAAAGGAACTTCGCAAATTTTTGCATTTTTTTTTACCTTCTTTGGTTGTCATACAAGAGAACTTTCATTTTTTTTTTATGAAAAACTTTCATGTATTTATGTTGAGATCAACCCTTTATTTAACTATCTTCTTTGTAGTTCTAACATTTAAGGTTTCTAATTTCGTACTCCATATACTATGAATGTTTGAAGAATGTTGTGTTCAGAAAATGTTGCAAAAGTATTGATCTCAAAGAAGTTCAACATTTTTGTTACATATTATGTAGTTTTTGAAACCAAATATTATAGATGTAACTAATTCTAATTTTGGGATAAATTTGTACCAAGCGAAAGTTATTTATTTTGATAACGAGAGGTCCACTACTATATAGTGCAATCCGGAAAGGGGAATGTCCGTGCCGAAGGTACGGGTTATTCCTAGTTTCTTAATAAAAGATGTTTTCTAGAGACCCTTTATTTTTGCAATAGACCTTTCTATTAATTTGGACATATCAAAGGTTCAAATCAAATCTCTTATACAGAACGATTGATACCAATTTCAGACTAAATCTTCACCACCCAATTCTTGCATACCATATCCCACATTAATATCAATTTTCATTAATGCTTATTTTCAGTTTTGTTCTCTACACTTCCTCTCTCTATTAACATCCTGAATTTTTTACTTTCTTCGTAACTGATGGGAACCAATTCGTAAACGAAAGTTCCCTCTCACGATCTCATTAGTCATGAAATTGTCTCTCAAATCAATCTCTCCACAAACCTTCGTTTAACAGTGAAGAAATTAATAAGATTTGTTTGATTACTTTTCCCTCATCCTCTAAATATTGTTGTTTTTGGATTTGTGGCTCTTTGGTTTTCCCGAATTGCTTCAGGTACTCCTTTCTATCTTGATCCAGCATCAAGCTTATAGTTCATAGATTGATTGATTTGATTTGCTTGGTTAGTTGATGGTATTAGTTTTTTTTTTAGTTTTTGTTAATCACTCTGATTTTATTAATATTTTGTCTATAATAAGACTCTTTTTATATGTTTATCTTATTGAGGTTATGTCTATAATTACCTTAGTATAATGGATGAGCGGAGCTTATCTTTCTTCTTTTTTTTCTAGACCCTGGCTCTCTCGCTTACTTTCGATTAAAATGATTGGGTTCCTTGTATTCAATTTTGAATCACATTTGATCTAGCATTGGCTTCCTCTAATGTTCATGTTGATCATTATGGGTTTTTTGTTTTTTACACTTCTAGTAAGAGTTGAAGTATCTTCAGAAGGAATTATAAGGTACATTCTACTTTATAATTATCAAACTGATACTCAACCTAAAAATTATTTTTCTTAAACCTGTAGTTTAGGGTTTTCGTTTTCTATTTGATATAGAGTTCCGAAGCACAACAAGCTACAATTTAAGAAAAAAGTAATCAACCATGAAAAGTGCTCCTAAAGTTTTAAGCGATCGATTAAGCGTTTTTCATTTTGGTGTAATACTTGAACACGGTTCATTTTGTCGGGTCAGTTTTATTTCATTTTAAAAATTTGTATTTTAGAATAGTTTTTTGCATATTTTTTTAATGACTACTAATTTCTTTTTCTACTTCATGAAATACTATATATGACCTTTGCCTCCGACACATACACTTCCGTCGAGCACTTTACTTGTGCGTGCACGAATATGTTGTGGTGATAAAGTTAAAAAAATGCAGAGTGGAGACGCTAAAATCATGCTAGAGAAATCAGTGAGATAAAGGAGAGAGAGGAAGAGAAAAAAGGTCTCTTAATAAAACCCTTCGAACTTAGCTTTTAATTTAAATACACCACTACTCTTTTGTTTCCTTTTTTAAATTAAAAGCTAATATCCACTACAAAAATGAAGGCTATTGCCGACGGCGAAAAACTGTCGGTAACATAGGAAATACCGTCGGCAGTATACTTTGTCGACGGCACAAGAGTGTCGGCTTTAAAGCGGTAGGCAATAATACTGCCGACGACACTGCCGACGGTACAAAGGTTGTCGGTCCTTATATTACCGACGGGATCATAACTTCTCCCTGCCGTCGGCAGGATTCGTAGGGATTCGTAACTAATTTTTATTGCCGACGGTGTTTCCTTTTAAAATCACTGTCGGCAATGGATTTTTGCGCCAAATTTTTTTCGCGCCCTTTATAGTTGCCCTTATTCTGCCGACGCCTGTTAGCCGTCGCTACCAATTTTTGTCGACAGAATTTATACCGTCGGCAATAATTTTCTTAACTGTTTTTAAAAATCGATTTTTGTCACCCATTGCTGCAGTATGTGATCCATAAACTGCAGCAACATAATGAACAATTACCTGATAAACATAAATTCGAAAGAAATTCATAACAAAATAACCTAAAGCATTATATATATAACAAAACTCCTTTCTTCAACCGTCCAACATCAAAATCATTCACAAAGCATTCATATATATAACAAAACTCCTTTCTTCAAAATTCATACTTTTCGTCATCGATTTCAATCCCTACAGTGAAAAAGAAACAACACATATCTTAGTATCGAATGGCTTAACATTGAGTTTGATTCAAAGTTCACCAAAGAACAACTATAGCAATTATATCAAAATAAAAAAACAACTATAGCAATTAGTACTCTCAGACGTAATCATGAATTGGAATCAATCTTTCTGGAGGAACAGTAAGATTATAACGGTTCCGTAGCCGAAATGGATATAGATTAACTAATAAGCAAGACATTGTGGTATGGCCTGGACAAAACCATTCTCTCCAAATGCAGTATAAAATAGTCACAATAGTTAAGTTTAGAACTTACTTCCACATTCAGGACCACCTATCAATTCGGTCTACTTAAGATATATTTTCTTCCTATATTCTCTCCACAATCAGGACCCACAAATGAGACTCAAAACTTCTCAATTCTCTCATGGTTCAGCATTCCACGATTCCACCTAAAGACTTAATGAGCAGCATGAAGACTAATATTATACTAGAACTATAGCTAGGTTAACAACTAGAAGGCATGAATAACATGAATAAAATTAGCACTAATGGGATTAACTTCAGCAACTGTGCTCAGGAAACATAAACAACCTAAACTCTATCTGTAGTAGTCCTAACTTGCATAGCAAGTTTACCTCAGCCAAAACATGTAACCTATAAGAAAGTAACTACTAATCATAGTTGCTGAACTTACATCGTGAACTTACAATGAAAAAGAAACAACACATATCTTAGTATCGAATGGCTTAACATTGAATTTGATTCAAAGTCTTGCTAGACTAGGAGTAATTGGTTCTGGAAAGGAAAGAGGATAGTTGATTCATATCTATCACATTTGTAGCACAAAACTCAAATGACATATTCATGATCAATTGCTTATAGAATTGAACTACTTACAAGGAGCATTGGAGCTCAAGAAATGATATACGAAAGAAACATTAAGACAAATTCAAGTTATTGTTATCGAACCTTAACAAAAGATCGACGTAAATTCAGTGTAGGTAAGTTGGTTGTATATAGCTAAATATTTTTATTAGCATACTCTAAAAAATACAAGTAGTTGGATCAGTGACTTCTAGTTCGATTATCATAAATGAAAAACTAATTTTCATACAATGTTAGAGACTACGGGATCCAACTATCCTTGAAAACATAGTTAAGAAAATGTGAAGATTAAGTAATAGCATACCATCTATGAAGGCGCTTGTGAAGGTCGACGATGTATTCCCTGCTAACAACCTACTGCCCCTGTTAAAACTCAAATACAAATAAATCATCAAAATATGTTAAGTCGACGACATTTCAATACTTATTTGAGAAAAATAAGTTAGATATACCTGTGATGAAGAACCAACTCCATGTGATGAAGAACCAGCACCCTGTGATGAAGAACCAGCACACTGTCATGAAGAACCAGCACCATGTGATGAAGAACCAGCACCCTGTGATCGCATCATATTCATAAGTTCTTTCATTTGTGCTTTCAAAGAAGAAAGTTCCTCTCGTAACTCCACATTCTCATGCTTCATGTTCGAAATCTCTTGATCTATTTTCTTATTAGTTACGGAAGATTTCCGAGGAAATAGGTCTTTTGGCTTCACATGTGGCATGAGCCGAATTCGACCACCTCGTTCTCGTCCCATGACCTGCGCAAAGATGTCATTAGGACCTGGCGAGTCGTCTACTTCTCCATCAGTACTCTGCATTGCATTATCCCTCTCGTTCTCCATCTTTTTCTGTAAAATAGAATAAACTTGATCAGTGTCTATAATTTTATCTACATAATCATTATGAATAATAAAACATTAAGAGATGTAAAACTATTACTAGTAGTTCAGCAGCAATGGGGTTTACTACTACTCCTTCGTCTTTACTTGTATAACATTTTTGAAATAGATCCACTCGAGTAGGGTTTCTGTTATTTGATGTCGAAACTGTAAAATTCAACACAAGCACCACAATAGTTAAGGAGTTAACTATGATAAACAATAACAGAAATATGATAAAAACAAAGTCCATGGGCAGACAAGCACATAGTATTTCCCGACACACACACACACACAATAGTTCAGGAGTTAATAAAATTAGAAAGAGTTAATCACATAGTATTTCAAGAAACTTGTGCGAGTTGTACCTCATGAGAGACTTGTGCGAGAGATCTAGACCCAAGAGTGTGACAAAGCTTCAGAGCAGCCCTATTTCTTGCATTTCGTGCTGCTAGGTTCTATTTTTTTTAAAAAAAACTTAGTTGCAAATACATAATAAAGCTTTGAACAAAATGTAATATGAAGAAAAGAAATCTTTACCTTAACATCATCATCATTTTCCCAGAGTTCAAGCATATTGAACCACTGAGAAGGAACAATTCTCGGAGGGACCGTTTTTCCACACTCACTTTTGTCTCCAACATCCGTATAATATTTTCTCTTCGTAGCACATTTGTGGTCTTTCCACTTACTGTTTAGTTCTTTACTTAAGTAACCATCTAAGTCATTCAGAACATCAATGTATTCCTTGAAAAACAAATAAGTAGAGTAAGCAGATAAGACAACATAAATAGAAAAAAGATAACCTATATTGATGCCAAATGTATTACCTTAATGTCACTAATGGCTTTCTTTTTATTTTCTTCGTCAATTAAGCTCCAATCTGGTCTTGTTATTGGGAATCTGGTACCATCCCTTGCCAATATTCCGATGTATTGCGCCAATTTTGGTTGGTTAGGTCCAACCGGCCTGTTTTCTTCATCTAACTCAATATGAAGTTTTTCCCCTTCTATAAGGTCATTCAACCACGCGTTCTCGTTCGCCCCCCTTCCCCTCTTTCTTGGCGGTTCAGACATGTTTCTTCAAAATCTGCATAAACAAGACAAACATATAAGAAAATCATTAAGTTCTCGAGCACATAAGCAACATCGGTAATGTGCCCTAGGAAATAACCAAACCAAATTTCAATTAACAAAACAAAAACTGAACAAAGCAAGCATGAACTCTACTTATAAAATATATCAAGGAACAAAATTTATATTCTAAACAGATTAAATTGAAGCCCCAAATAAAAGATGAATCAAATTATATTTAATGTATAAGTAAGCTTAATAGCATTACCATAAAAAAGGAAGCAACTCTATCCCAAAATCCACAAATGATAATCGAAAAGAAAACTCTTAAAACCATTCAGAACTAACACATTTGTTATTCGAAAGGTAAAAACTAAACAAAAGAGTTGTCGTCTTCCTAATCATCCTCTTCACCGTCTTCCTCATCCTCACTGGGTTCCTCGTCCTCTTTCTCATCAAACTCTTCCTCCTCATACTCTTCCTCATCAGACTCTTCCTCCTCACACTCTTCCTCGGGCTCGTCTTCATCACCTTCTTGAGCTGCATTGTCTTCGTCGTCCATCATCGCAACGTCTTCCTCATCCTCATTATCACAAACATTGGTATAATCTAAAATCAACTCACTATCAAGTGGTAGGTCATCACCTGAATTTTCATTCATTTCGTAAGTATCTCTTGGTCTATTCTTCACCACAACATGCCATTCAAGTTCAATCGGATCTTGAACATAAAAAACCTGGCTGATTTGAGATGCCAACACATAAGGATCTTCATTTTCGGTTCGCGACAGATGAGAGAAATTAACAAGTATAAAACCATATTGATCAACCTTTAAACCTTTGTTTTTATTGATGTTAACCCAGTCACATTTGAATAATACAAATCGACGGTCTCGTCGATATGTAATTTCAAGTATGTCAGTGACACGTCCATAATGCGTCAAAACCGCATCAACTGGATTTGAATCTTTTGCACTTGCGAAATAAGTCTGACTCGCATCAAGTGCCACACCACTATTCTGCGTCGTACTTCCTATCTCTTTTGCAACAGTTTTGAAATTGTACCTATTAATTGTATAACCCTTGAATCGTACGACACGTGGAAGTGGACCTGCGACAAGGATGTCCAGTTCTTCAGGATATGACTGTTTAGCTCCCTTCAGTTTTTTGAGATGATCCTTAAGCCACTGAGCAAATTCTTCTGAGTGTTTTTTGTGAATTGCAAGGGCACTTAATTTTTTGTGCTTTATCGCTAAAAATTATTTGTGATTGCTGCAAATGGAATAAGGGTTTTATCATCTTCATCACCTTAGACGTTATCATAGAGGAAAGAATTACTTAAAAGCATACTTACTCGATAAATTTTTGTGCATCCTTAGCATTTGACAAGATATAATAATGCACCCGATCAAACTCAGTTGCATCAAGTGTCAATGAGACACCGTTTCCTATCTGGGTGTTGTCTGTATAACGGACTGGTCTATTTGAGCGTGACTCAACATTTTCCATATATCTTGTCACAAATGAGACACACTCGTCGGCAACATATGCCTCGGCAATGCAACCCTCTGGTTGAGCTCTATTACGGACGTATTTCTTTAGAGTACACAAAAATCTAGTAACACAAGAATAAACTGTCATTAAACGAGTAGACAAGAACTATAAACATAATATATTAAAAAAAATACAAATTCTATACCTTTCAATGGGATACATCCATCGAAAATGGACGGGACCACCCATCCGTGCCTCCATGGGTAAATGAATTGACAAGTGAATCATTATGTCAAAGAAGCTAGGCGGAAATATCTTCTCCAACTTGCACAAGATAAGTGGGATTTTATCCTCTAGTCGTTCATAATCTTCAACACGACCTACTTTTGAGCACAAGTTACGAAAGAATATGCTAAACTCTATTAGTGTAGAGCAAACTTCCTTCGGTAAAGTCTTTCGAATTGCCAAAGGTAACAATTGTTGCATGATGACATGTGAATCATGACTCTTCAAACCATATATCTTTTGATCTTTGATATTAACACGCCGAGCAAAATTCGAAGAGTAACCATCTGGAATCTTGAGGTTCTTCAACACGTTGCAAAACAATTCTTTACGTGACTTGTCCATAGTATAACATGCAGCTGGAATATAAAGTTTACCATTCGCCTTTTCTTTAGGGTGGAGCTCAAATCTGATTCCCATTTTCACGAGGTCTAATCTTGCCTTCATATTATCTTTTGTTTTCCCCTCAATATCCATAAGAGTACCAAGAATATTATCACAAATGTTCTTCTCAATATGCATAACATCTAAATTGTGTTTTAGCATATTATGTTCCCAGTAAGGCAATTCTTAGAATATACTGAGTTTCTTCCAGTTATCCGGCATAACATTTGTCTCTTTGGTAATTCTTCTTCTTTTTCTACAACCAACATCACCTCTCAAATTCTCCTCAAATTTTTTACCAAATACATGCGGAAACTCTCTTAACTTTTGTAAGATATCATTTCCAATTAGAGGGTTTGGAGGTGGTCTTCGTTCAGTAGTTCCATCAAATTTGTTTTTCATCTTACGAAACCTATGATTCAAAGGTAAAAATCGTCTATGACCCATATAACATGTCTTCCGCCAATTAGACAAATAACTATGACATGTTTCCTCACGACATGTTGAGCAAGCCATTTTACCCTTCGTACTCCAACCTGATAACATGGCAAGTCCTGGATAATCACTTATGGTCCATAACAAACCCGCACGCAAACTGAATATTTCATTTTTAGAAGCATCATAAGTGTCTATCCCTTCTTCCCACAATTCTTTGAGTTCATCAATCAAAGGCCTCAAATACACGTCTATGTCATTTCCCGGACTATGAGGTCCAGGTATAAGCAAAGATAGTATCATGTTAGGTTGTTTCATGCACAACCACGGCGGTAAATTGTAAGGAATAAGGACCACAGGCCACGTGTTGTGCGAAACGCTCATTGTTCCGAAGGGATTAAAACCATCACTTGCCAAACCCAATCTCACATTTCTTGAGTCTGCAGCAAATGTTCGATTCTTAACATCGAAATCTTTCCAAGCTTCAGAATCTGCAGGATGCCTTAACACCCCATCTTTGTTGCGAACTTCATCATGCCATCTCATATTTGTTGCACTCTTTGATGACATGTACAGTCGTTGTAATCTTGGTTTCAAGGGGAAGTGACGAAGAATCTTTGCAGGTGTCTTTTTTTTCTCATCTTTATAGCGAGACTCGCCACACCTCGTACACTTTTCTAGCCCAGAATTTTCTTTGTAATACAACATACAATCATTCGGACATGCATCGATTTTAACATAGTTCAATCCCAAATCTGAAATCAACTTTTTGCATTGGGTAAAATTCTCAGGCAAAGTACACCCGTCAGGTAGAGCATCTCTCAGTAACTGGAGTAATAACTTGAATGACTTGTCACTCCACCCTCCAATGCATTTATAGTTCCATAATTTCATAAAAAAAGATAACATAGTCATCTTATCACAACCAGGGTATAACTGTTCTTCGATTGTTCTAACAATCTAGCAAACTTGTTGTTCGAAGAATTGTCGTTTTCTACCCCATCAGCTGCACTATTGGTATCTCCGCCAATGTTATAAACTCCACAAATGTCTCGCACCATACCTTCTAGGTCTTCATCATCGTCAGCATCTTCTAAAACTTGTTCATTTGTAACCTCGGTTGTTGTGTGCATACGACAAGTTGTAGATCTATCTTCTCCGTAACAAAACCAAGTTACATAATTTCTCATCATCCCATTCCAAAACAAATGTCCCTCAACTGTTTCTCTATCGGCATACTTTGTATTTAAGCATTTAACACATGGACATTTTATTTTATTATCTTCAGTAACTACCCCGTGACTAAACGCATAATCCAAGAAAGAAACGACACCATCTTCGTATTGTTTTGATCTTCTGTCAAAGTTTAGCCACGACTTATCCATGAAAGCTAACTTCATTAATACAACCCCGTGTTAGTATGACATGAACTAATTCTATGTATGAAATACATTTAACGCGAAATTTAAAGGATAAAGAATATGCCATTATTCATACTCAAGCAAAAGAAGTTGTTCATATATGTTATTGATAAAGTGATAAGTAAAGCTTATTTATTTTTGTTTTTGAGGGTTTAAAGCATGAAGAAACAATATCTATGTCCTAAGGATAATATTAACAACATTGAACTCCTACAAAAGCAAAAGTACTACAAACCTAAACCCAACTTTATCTTCACATTTACAAGACTTAGATAACATAAAAAAGATTGGGTCGCAGTCCATGGCTGTTAGTACTCATGTAATGGAATAACAATGGTAAAACGGTATTTCATCGCTGAACTACCACTAAAAATGATCTAAAGCCGAAGACAGAACCTAACATGATAATAAAAGAAAATCATAGACAAACCATGGAATAACAATGTGGTTCGGTCGTAAAATCAAACTGACTATTTCATCATAGATAAAATCCTAAATAAAAACCAACACAAAATAGCTGATAATGAGACTTTCAATTCTATTACAAACCTTAAACTCTCAACACAAACAGATGCAACAAAAAACAAAGTGAACCGCAGAAAATTCATAAAATGAAAAGCAGATAAAATCAGAGAAGATAAATTGAAAAAAAGAAAAATTTGTACCTATTTGCTTATGGTGTTTGAGTTGTTGAGTGATGAGTGAGTAGAAAGATTTGAGCTTCAATTTCGCAGGAACATGTTATCCTCAAACTATATGAACAAGAAAGTGATCCAAACACGAAGCAGGTTAAGAAACAACGGTATAAAAGTAGGAAATGATAAAAACAAACAAAGCCATTAACTTCACTAGGATGAAAGTAGGAAATTAGTAGTGTAGTACTATAATAGTGAGCACCTTTTTTTACTTATATGAAAAAAAAAGTATCAAATATCTGGGCAGCCAACCGATACTAGTTTCAGGCTGGAAGAGGTCTAAAACCACATAAAGACACCAAATATGCCCTCTCGAATTATATCGATTCCAAGACTTGGATCTGAAAGGCTTATTATGAGCCCTAAAGATATTAAAAGGAACCCTAAAAGAGAAGGATATAGTCCAAGGTTCGATCAAAAGGAAATCAATGACTTTCTCACTCTCTTAATGGAGGGCCTAGGTCTAGATTTTTTAGCCTGTTCTATCATTTTTTAGATTTAAAAAAAAAAAACTCTAATCACGGGTCATACACTATTATCAACTACTATACAATATTTAAAGCGCAGAATAAATCATTTTCATAAGAATGGGGTAAAAAAATGAGGGATACTTACCAAAGGCGGAGGGGATCTGGATGTCGAGTTCAACCATGAAAATTGTTGATGAGAGATTTGAGAACGAACAACTGAAATTCAAAAAAGGAATACCTAAAAATCAAACATTCAATTCAAGGTAATCAGAACAGTTAATACATAATCAAACTACCAGTACAAAACAATTTT
The DNA here is from genome assembly GCF_041429995.1 of Eschscholzia californica. Classification (NCBI taxonomy): domain Eukaryota; kingdom Viridiplantae; phylum Streptophyta; class Magnoliopsida; order Ranunculales; family Papaveraceae; genus Eschscholzia; species Eschscholzia californica. Next base: position 23,341,172 of record NW_028238309.1, on the reverse strand, counting down.
CTTATCTTTGAGTTGGATACAACACCACCAAGGCATCCACCCACCCACCCTCTCTCTCCCTCTCTCTCTCTTTCTCTCTCTACAGAAAATACAAAACCAAAATCTATCAAGAACCCCATTTATATTGTAACATCCCATGTTTCTAAGGTTAGTTGAGGGACTATTTGATAATTGGGTCAAGTCAAAAGAGGGGCCAAATCAGCAAAGAGTTCAATTTGGGGGTATTTTGCAGTCAAGCCAAAACTAGGGGCCTAACTGCAATTTCGTGGAATTGGATAAGAGAAGAAAAATCAGACCTTTTATCCCTCTTTTGCTCGACAGAACTTGAGGGTTAGGGTTAGGGTCTGGGTGAAAGAAAATTCGATTTCTATGGAGATTTCAAGTTGATTTCAAGGGGAAATCTGACTTTTTGTTGAATTCAACTTCAATGAGTTGATTCAAGCTAGGGTTTGTGGAATTTTGGTAAGTAAGATCCTATTTCTCTCTCTAGACAGAATTTTAGCTTTGTTTGATTTTAATGGAGTCTTGTTGCTTCGAATTTGTAGAAGTTTGTGAAGGATTGATCAAGGGAAAGCTATCCTAACTAGAATTCAATCGAATCAAGGTAAGAAATCAACCAATTCGATGATTTAATGTCAGAATTCTTAATTCTAGGGTTTAAGGTTTATGAAAATTTGGGATTTTGATGATTCATTTTGTTTTAGGGTTTATCTAGTTGAGAATTATACAATTTTGATATAAAAGAAACTTTAGAGAGATTATGTGATATAGGTTATCGATCGAACGACAACTCGAGGGACTGAATTAAACCTACTGTCCGAGCCAATCTGGGATTGATATGTTGCTCGTACGTACTTTCATAAAACACGAACGTCGTAGCTTAGGTTGTTAGCTTTCCGAAAAGGTATGGTACAAGTCTTTCCGATAATGGACGAAGGAGTTATGGTTGTTTTACCGAGCAGCGCGCAGTTTACCAAACATGAAAACTGCTTACTGTTTTTAGTAGTTATCTAATCATAGATGTTTCAAATGTTATTTGAGTCTTCTCCATTATTGTAGCTTGTCTCGATACGATTCCAGAAAGGTATAGTACGAGTTTATTGGAGTTCGGATGAGGGAAATATGAGCAATTTAATACCCAGCGTACGATCAGTGAAACTAATGCGCTGTTGCGTATGTTTTGTGATTTTCGGAGATGTCCTAATTGAAATTAGAGGAGACCCCTTTAGAGGAAAACTTCAGAAATGATATAAGCTTTCCAACGATATAAAATTAGGTTGAAACGAAATAACTACGAGACAATTATGACTGTTTTACCGAACAGTGCGCTGTTGAGAAAATTCAGTTTTGTTGTTGTATGAATTTTGCAAATTTCGAAGATGACTAACTTGGAATTTGGCCGAGACCTTTAGTAACTAAATGTTAAGGATATAAGTAAGTTCAAACACTGATTGGTGGACCCTAAGTGGGCATGGTATGAAAGATAGAAGATCGATCGAAATCCGGTTAAGTCGAAGTCTTCCAAAGTTATCGTTTTGTTTTTATGTTATGAGTTTTCATTGTTTTGTTTTATTTATCGTTTTTGTCGTGCAAGGTTCTTCGTTTAGAACCTAACGTTTCTATTCGGTGTTTTTTGGTTATTCTTCCTTATCCCAGAGTATGCGAATGAGGAGGAATAAGGTCGTCTGGTAGGCGGGAGGTCTTTGGTGAGCAAGGACTGAGGTTGGGGTTCTGAATCCTTTATCCAACATGGTTTTATAGATGATGAATATGCTAGATTCCATAGTTATATATGCGCCATTATAACTAGAGTTTAGGTAGCATGAAACTTGATTTATGTGAGGAACTGAAATATGCTTGAAATGTTTTGATGCGATATGAGAAATGTTTTCGAACTGATTTTACGATGATTGTGAACTACTGGGGATTTTCTTGTATGTACCCGACTGCGGACAACCTACGGGCATGTAGCCATTGAGGGTAGGATGACATGTGGACACGGGTGTGATCCGTGTGAGACCGGTGAGGTGGGCGACACTAGTCATGAGACCTGTGGGAGTAGAGTGCTTCACTTGCTGGCCATTGGTGCTCGTGCCTCCAGCTCGAGGCTCAGGGCCGTACACCCTGACCGCTCGCCTGGGAGGTGACATTGATTGGGATCCCTCTGCTTTGTGGCGATATGACTCTTGGTTGTTCCACTTCCGTGTTTGATAAGATAATGAATCGAATGTAATATGGTTTTGATATACGAAAGTAAATGGATTTTGAAAGATTGCATTAGATGCATGATAGGGTACCGAAGAGAGTAAGGTTCAGGTCCTACCATGGGTATTGGGGGACGGCTCTATTACTCGAACTCGGTGATCTAAAACGTATTTAGATACTTAAGGTATATATGTATCATGAGGTAAACTCTTCAATGATTGCGGAGTCCCTTAGCGGGAGAGGGGCTTATCGACTAGGGGTAAGTCTCTTTCTCGAGGAGACGTAGTGCATTAGCTAGTGCCATAAATGGGCTGGTACTATTTAACGCCCTCTAGGTTCTCCTGAGGTGCTCTCCTCTTATTGGGAGCGCACCATGGGTGGGCAGCTAATCACTGCTATTGCTTGCTAGATTAAGGAAAATGGTTTTGTATATAGTATATATGGTAACTGGTTTGGTAACTCGATTTGTCATGATGTTTACAACTTATTAAATGAACTTTTGAAAACGTGATGGGTTTTGGATTGGTCTTCTACCAGAATAACTCGTGTCGTTGAGTATTCTGACCCCCTACCAGTTGTTAGTGTGCAGGTGCTTGGTTGTAGCCTCGAGGCGGAGTTGTATTCCAGCCAGTGATCTTGTCTAACGAGGCTAGAGGTGTTGCGTCGTTTTCTTTAGTTTTTGCTTATATGGTTTTTCGTTATTTCCAAGTTATGTATTTATTGTAGAAACCAAACTCTAAAATGTATATATATATATATATAACACTTAGAGTTGTTTATAGGTTGTATCGTTGTGTAAGAGGCTTTTATAGTTCTTTTTGTGGTTCGGGTTTCGACCCGAAACTGAGTTGAGTTTGTTTAGCTTCCGCTTTAGTTTATTTTTCTTGTATATGCGAATGTATGGTTTGCATGACAGGTTTTACAGGTGCGACCGGTTCGATTTACAGAGGAGACTCTGCCGGATTTTTGTCTCGTCTGTGAATTGCCGGGGCGTGGTCGTGTCTATTTTGGGACACGGGGCGTCACATATATGGCCTAATGGTCTTCTACGATTAGGCCAATAAAATCTAAAAAATTATTATTAGAACTAAAGAAGACAACAAAACATTCAATTCAACTGAAACTAGTATCGGTTGGTTGCCGACGAAGGAAATTCCAATAAAATGTTGAATTGGGAGACACGATTCAACATTGCCCTAGGAACTGCAAAGGGTATAACATACTTGCACGAAGAATGTCGAGATTGTATCGTCCATTGTGATATTAAGCCAGAAAACATACTTTTGGACGAAAGTCACAAACCCATGTCTTCTTTAAATCTTTCTACCTCAAATAAATTAGTAATCCTCAGTAGTAATAGATACGGATCCAAAAAACTCAACCATAAACAAGAATGAGAAAACCCCACTTTACTAAAGTGGGAAATCATCGTATTTTGAAGATTATATTGATGATCATCGTATTTTGAAGATTATATTGATGATGATAAAGCTCAAGAGCAGGAAAACAACAGAACAGGTAACTATGATTTTCATTTCCATTACAGATAAAGAATTACATGTTGTTATTAGAATGTCTTATCCCCCCCCCCCTTCCCCTTCCCCTTCCCCTTCCCCTTCCCCTTCCCCTTGAAACAATTACTTGTAATCTAGATATAGCATCATTGGTGGTAAGTTACTAGTATTCTTATCAATACATACTAATTGTTTTGGTTTAGATCAGATCTTCCCTTGCTCTAGGATCCTTTCAATCCTTAATTTGTAGAAATCATCAATTTAACATTCGAATCATGTCTATTGTTTATAAATTATGGAGTATTAAACTCCGCTTTACTTATACATGTGATAGTCAATTGAACTTGGAAATTATGCATTCTTTCGATAGTAAACATTAAATATGTCAACAACTTCATAGTCTTTAGTGTCGTGCGTGTTCATCAGTATGGTATAGGACATATTGTTGAGAAGCTTCTTGTGAATATTGCAGATGTTGAAGCTGATGACAGAAGTAGAGAATGATGAGGGGGACCTACTAGCAAAGTCAGATACAGGGTCAGAAATTGTTAAACTCGTCGAGGATATCCACCAACAGTATGAATCCCTCTATTCACTTTACACTAGTTTAACAGGCGATTTGTGGAGAAAAATTCATCACAAAGAAAAAACAGATGAGACATCTTCATCTAGTTCAGACTCGGAATCAGATCATTCTTCCAAGGTGACAGACAGTGAAAACCACAATGGAGAAAGTGAGTTCCATAAGCTAACAGGAAACCTGAAATGTCAAATGTCCCTCAACTCAAGGGTAGGAAATGATAAAAACAAACCCTAGACTTGAGTTTTCCAACACGAAAATCAGAAGTAGAAAAAAAAAGGTCTAAAAAGAAGTTTGAAGAAAAAGGGAAAGAGTAATTGAAGAATACCTTCGAGCAAATCCTTCGAGCAAGAGATTTGAGTTGTTTAAGAGATTTGAGTTGTTTGAGAGATTTGAGAGATTTGAGTTGTTTGAGTTATTTGAGAGATTTGAGTTGTTTGAGTGATGAAGGTTTTCCCCAAATCCTTCGAGCAAGAGAGGAAAAGAGAGATGAGTAATCCGTCGAGCTAGGGCGTAAGAGGGCCAGGGTCAGGACCGACGGGCTTCGAGAAATCCGTCGGCCCAATGGTTTCGCGGAAAATATTTCTGCCAAATCATTTCCACCGCCGACGGTGAGTAAACTATTTTCCGTCGGGAAAATAGTTTCCAGAATTTTTTCCCTCCTGAAATGAATTTGTAGAAGGTTTTCACAACCGGGAAAATTCGCGTCATTTCTTTATTTCGGCCAAAGTACTTCTAACGACGATTTTCCAGGGCAACGGCCAAGTTGTCGGTGAAAGTTGGTACCGAGCTGTTAATTGCCGACGGTTTTCTATAAAAACCGTCGGTGGAGTGCACTACTGGCGACGACTAAATAGGGAAGCCGTGGGTCTTATCCCCGACGACATTTGTGTATTCCGTCGGCAACGGCCGTCGGCAATAGAGCGCATTTTTGTAGTGATCTGAACCGCTTGACACTTTATAATGGCCGCGACTTTCGGAAGTAAAGAAAAATCTTGGAGGAACAAATCTTCTTTAAAATCCATGTTTATTTGCAAAATCTCTAGAGCATATTTTCTTGTGAGGAATAATTACTTCTAAACCCTTGGAAGGAGTAAGGGGTACGAGAAAGCTCATGATTATCTTTACATTGGCATTTTGGAGTATTCATTATGTCTTGAAAAAAAAAGATACTAATAATTTTAGAGGTAAGTAACTAAAATCACATAAAAGCTTAGAGTCAATAAATAGTAGTATCTTTCAACAAAAAAAAAATAAATAGTAGTATCATTTACGTAGTATTGCGACGAAATCAAGTAAACCAAGATAATCAACACATATTCAAGACACTTTCAACACATAGTTTAATTGAAGTATCACATATGTGGGTTCAACTAAATTTTTAGGTTTGTATATGCCTTTGGATGTGATGACCTTCTTGAAAGTAATCGTGTTCATTTGTCATTGTAAAAGAAAACTGCAACTAGTGATCCCGAGTGAAAGATTTAATCAAGGTAAGTCGTCATCAAACTCTTACTTTATAAATGTATGGGATCTTAGAAATACCACTAGTGGATATGAATTAATTTTTATGTTTGATTTTTTGTAAATACAGTTGAAGTGGTTGAATCGGAGCTTGAGTTAAGTCTTTTTGACGTGAAGATACAAATGGATTCGTTGGTTTGAGTTAAATCCGTAGATAATTAATTTCGAAGGATATCAAAGTAAATTAGGTGTATAATGTTTGTATGCTTCAATTTCACTTAAGTACTCGCATTAAGATGGATTCATAAAGATAAATCTTATATTTACCCGTTAAACATTTTAGGATTTGATTACTGAATAGTGTGATTTGCACTTAATTTGATGTTTAATTATCTCAATACGACATTTTGGAAATTGAACAATTTTGTTCTTAGCGTTGTACCTCGACAAGTTATAATTTTCTGTAAATTTCTTTATATTTTTGTGATTAATATCAAATAAAATGTTATAAATTTAAGGGTCCATGGGTATATAGACCAAAATAATGTTCAAAAAAGGTATATGATCCAATCTTCCCAAAATATGGATATTTAGTCCTTTTACATTATGGATAGAAATAACACATACTCTATGAAATTATACCGTCCATGTCCCTCCCAAAAAAATCGCGGGGTTTTTAATTTTCCGGATGAATCCGGAAAGTTTCTAATGTGAGCGGCCATGATTTGGGGGATTTAAAGCTGGCAATGGTAGCAAGAGCAAAATTGATTTTTCTCTCTCTTCTAAACCGTTTTGGAAATCAAATATTTTCCCAAATCATAATTTCTCTCTCCTCTAAATAGAGTTGGAAATCAAATTTTCTCTTTCCTATAATCTTTTTCTCTCACTTAACTTTCAGATTTGGAAAGAGTATATTTTTTGAGATCAATTTAGCATGATTTGGGGGTTAATATACAAAGGCCGCGGCTTTGGGGAAGAAAGAAAATTCTCCGGGGAATAAAGACTTTTCTTAAAATTAGTCAAAAAGATTGACTTTTATGTTTCTTTTTATTGCTAAGGGGCTTGTAATTTGGGAGTTCAAAATAAAACAAATTTTAGAAGGCTCCCCCATCTCATCACCTCTCTCTACCACCTCATCTTCACGCCACCTCATCATCTTCTCCGGCGAAGGTCGTCGCCGGTCCGCGACCTTCAAACATAAATTTTTATTTTATTTTATTTTCTCTCTTCCTCTCTCTCTCTCTCTCTAACACTCCGGCGAAGGGAGACCTTCGCAGGTCTGGGTCTGTCTATGGACAGGCCAGATTTGTTCGTGGACAGACCGGATCTGTTCGTGGACAGACCGGATCTGTTCGTGGACAGACCGGATCTGTTCGTGGACAGACCTTCAAGGTCTGTTCGTGGACAGACCTTCAAGGTCTGTTCGTGGACAGACCTTCAAGGTCTGTTCCTGGACAGACCTTCATACCTCCGGCGAAGGTCTCCCTTCGCCGGAGTATTAGAGAGAGAGGGGGGGAAGAGAGAAAATTTTTTATTTTTATTTTTTATGTTTGAAAGTCGCCGGCCGGAAAATTGGTCTGCCGGCAACCTCCGCCGGAGAAGATGAGGTGGCGAGAAGATGAAGTGGCAGAGTGAATAGATGAGATGGAGGAGAACTTTCACAAAAAATGTATTCTGTATTCCCCATAAAAATTTATTCCCCGGAGGACTTTCTATATTCCCCAAAGTCGCGGCCTATACAAAACATATATATATCACTTTCTCATATTTGGAAATAGTATATTTTTCTGGGAACATTACAGCAGCATTTGGTTCGTTTTTACTTATACATAAAAACACATCGAATACAAATTATGAAACAAATACGTAAATTATGTGGTATTTATGACGAGGAAACCATCATTTGTCATGTACACAATGTAATTTATCAAATGTATGTGGGTCATGTTCAATAATTACACATAATTTCTTTTACATTACACATCGTTTACATTCCGTTACAAAAAAATGTACAAAATCTTCTCTAGTTCAAATATGGTGCACATCCATGTACTCACCATTTGTAGTCTTGAGCAGGACAAACAACGGTTACACTATATTGTCGAAGAGCATATCCAAATGCTTTTGCACCACCAAGAAACAACTGACCAACTTCAGTAAATATTTTATCCCAGCCATCAGATTCTAGTTTCGTTGACTTACTTTGATTTGATGATTCAGTTTGAAATTCCATCTGTTATATCAAATCTACACACATAAATACACATACATTAAACAAAAAATCATATATTGTATTATAAACTACATGTACAGTTCCGTAAATTATGTATAATGTTTGTCAAATTTGGCAATATTCGAAGGTTTTGAGTAATTTGGTAAGCTTAACAAGGCTACTGTTTTGGATGAAAAGTACGCGTAATGGTAAATAAATAATACATAATTTATGTGCTGTTTTAGAATTTATTATAAATTATATATAATGTATAAGAAATTACGCGTATTTTACATTCTCTTATAAAAACATAGTACGGAAGATGTTTGCGTAATGTACTAGAAAGTATGAAAATTTATAGTAAATTACCTATATTGTATATTCTGTTATGACAAACGTATCGGAATAACACCTGGTTCATAAAATTGTACGAAACTAAAGATCTGAGGTGAAGAAATATCAGAAAATCAAAAAGCTTAAACCTAAATCTAATGAAAAATGTGATAATCGGATGACTATTAGAAAATAGTTTTCCAACCTTCGTTCATTCCTTCAGAAGGAATTAAACAAAAATTTTCATGATTGGAAAAGAATCCGAGAAACGTTCTCGAATTCGAAATAAAGAAAACGTCCGAGAATATCTCATTCCCGATGTTCACTACTTTTTCAAACGACTTAGGATATGATTATCCATAAATTCTTTTGTGAACATCCATAAAATTCTTCTTTCTCGAAGGGATTAATGATATGGATGCATACACAACCATTCGATAACTTAAGGAAGAGTTCCACTAAATGTCGTGAATGGAGATGGCGGTGCCTCTAAGAAAGTCGTCTTGAAAAGAATATTGAAGAAAAGTGAATCTAAGAAACGTTCTTAAGATTCAATTACCAACAGAATATAAGAAGAGTTCTTATAATTCAAAAGGTTGAAGGGTCGACGTAAAGGTTTCTAATTAAGCAATGGCTAGGTCATTCAAGGAAACTACCCTAAGTATCTGAAAGACAAAAGAAAAGGAATTATGAATTCCGATTCTTATATCTTTGTTAACTTAGTTAATCTAGCAAGTATTGTAGACTCCCTTCATCAAGTGTTTAAAGACCGGATGTGCAGCTCAGTGGGAGCTCAAGGGAATTACTTACTTGACTAAAAAAAGAACGGATCCAAGAGGGAGCAGAAGGAAGAGTTGCTAAGGATGCTGAAAGGGATCAAAGTCATCTTTTAGACACTAATCTAGGTAGAACTTAATAAGCGTCATTATGTTCTTCTAGAAACATCAAATGTTTTAAAACAGTGCTAAATTAACAAAAGGTTCTTAGAGAACCAAGAGCATTAACAATGATACTATAGGCTATAATCAAAGGATTCAGAGAGGTCAACTCATGTTTTGTCATTGGTCAAATTGACATAAGACACATGAAAGAAGATCTTATAGTATGGACTTCTGAGTCTGAATGATTTTGGAATCATAAGACATATGTGAATTTTGTTCAACAGGGCTATTTGACAAAGTCACCTTTTTGAAAGGGAGAAATGGCTAGTAAACTAATAGTCTTTGTACATACAGATGTACGTAAAACTATTAATACACTAACTAGAGATAACCTGAATCCACTTGACGGAATGTAAGTCATTCGATTGGATCGAGATGATAAATATTTGAGTCAAGAATTTGATGACCATCAAAGAAGTTGAGAAATAGTTTCTCACCTTGCTCCACAAACACATCATATAGGTGATGAGTCTAGTGGGAGTAATCGAACATGTTAGACATGAGTCGATTGATGGTGGATATAAGCGAATCTTCCGAACACTTTTTGGGATATATTCTCAAACACGGTTGTTCATCCTAACTAACCAAATTCCGTCAAAAGCTGAAAAGACACCATAAGAGTATGAGTTTGGAATGGTTCCAAAGTAGTCTTTTCTTAAGGTCTAAGGATATGAAATTAACGTAAATGGTTTTTGAGAACCAATATTACATATCAAACATAATATTTCTTTATGGGATAAAGAAATATTAGGGGATTCTTCCACAAGTAATCAGAGAACAAGGTGGTTATTGCTCGTGGTGGTGTCTTCCTAGAAATAAGAGTTATTTCAAGAAGACAAGTGGGAGAAATATAAGATATCGAAGATATTCGATCTGAGCAACAAACTGACAGTCATGTACAAATGTCAGTAATTGCGGTTCCTATCTATTCGGAGCCAATAGACATGGAAAGAGAGGTAGAGATGGAAGATCTCGAAGATCCTCCCGCATAAAGCGAAATAGATTCGCAGGACAACTCTCAAAGAGTTGAGAGCATCTCAAAGTTGTTCAAACCCCTTATAGACCTTGAAAGCTCATAAATCTGTCTCAGAGGATGGAGATCCTGCTGAAGAAGAAAAGAGCTAGCTGTGACAGAATCACTCCGAAACATGGCTTAGAGCCATATGATCAGAATGGAATCCATGTCTGAAATCAAGTTTGGAACTTGGTCTATTTTGCTTAAAGGAATGGTTCCTGTTAAGTCCAAATAGGTTTTCAAAGTGAAAAAAAGACAAGGATGAAAATATTGGTGTTTCCCAGAGCATGACTAAGAAAGAAGGTCGCAAAATTCGTGGTACGGACCATGAAAGACCATCCCTCGTGTCATAATGCTCAAAGACCATAATGATCTATTACTAGCCTAAGAATGTGTACATGACACGTTCAGGAGGAAGTTAACTCTTTTAAAAGCTGGTATAAGACGCAAGCTTCAAAATCCATCGAGGGATTAAAGGGGTAAGTAGGAGTTGGAATCTTCGATTCAGCAAAGTAATCAAGAGTTGGTTTCTTTGGGAATGAAGAGAAATCTTGAATTTAAGAAGTTCAAGAAGGTTAGTGGAAGTGATTCAGTTTTCTTTGGTCCGGTATGTAGATGACAGACTAAGATTGAGAACAACATTCTGATGTTGAAAACAGTTTAGAATTGACTCAATAAAAGGACCACATAAAGGCGAATCTCTTTTGGGCACCAAAGATCTACAGAGATAGATCGAGAAGGTGATAAGACTTGTTCAAGAAAAGGTCTTGAAAAGTCCAATGTGAAACACTCAAAAGGAGTTTTTCTACCCAAGTCTCATGGCACACTGCTTAGCAAGATTCAGAATCTAAAGGATTCTGATGAGCAAGCATGCATGAGAAAGATGGTTATGCTAAAAGCATGAAGATCGGTCATGATTAGCATTCGCCTCGACGTCGCAAAATACTTGGAGTATCTATGATCGTCACCAATCAAATCCAGATAAGCTGATCTGGACCGCACAATGTACTTGAGAAGGACTTGTGAGATCTCGGTATGAAAATAAAAGGTTGAAAAGTTATATGTTGCAAACTCCCAGAATAAGATGACAATCTTGACATGGAAGAACAGTAAGCTGGAAAGGTTACAGGCAGAGACTGTTGCAAACTTTACAAATAAAAGAAAGTAGTTAAAACTTGGGAAGTTTTAATTTAATATGGTGATACTAAAGATTATCATCAGATGATAACAAGCAAAATCCATATAGATTTAATCTATTAACTAAACTGTCACCTTAGAATAAGTATGGAAACAATACTAGGGTCATAGGCATTAAGCTTTAAGCTTAGACAAGTAAGATTGAGGGTGTAAGAGTTACACGGGAAGGTTCAATATTACAAACTCTTATTATCAGAAATAAGTTAATTATTTCGTCGTTAAATCATGGTTTAGTGTTTAATCGACAATCCAAAAATAGTGAAGCATTCCAAGTAGGTTTATCAGATGCGTGATCTGGTAAATGAAACCCTACTAAGTGAACTTGGAATAGATTCATTATTAAGTCCCTAGTTCAGGTCATTGCATGGACAACAATGACTCATGAAGACTAGCATGGGAGATTGACTGACAGCGCAGTTTCATGGGCTAACATAGACCGGATCCTACAACGGGTACACATAAGAGTGGTAAGTTGATCGGAGAGACTTGACTAGACGGGAACATGCTAAAGATGGATTGGATCCAACTGAATCAGCCGAAAAGGTTCGAATGGAGATTCGGAACAAGATAGAAAGAACCAGGCCTAAAAGAGGTGCCCGGAGCAAGACTTTTTGGGTCGGTCATATGATGGCCAACCAAGGTAAGTGGTTCGGCCATGTAAAGCCCATAGTTGGCTGCCCTGGCCGGCCACACGAAAGGGGATAGCCAAAATACCTTAAAAGGGTATTTTGGTAATTATCTTTTTTGTGACCCGAAAATAGAAAGACCTAATCTGAATATGATTCTAATTAGGGTTTCTCTATATATAGGGTCATTAGAGAACAGAAAAGGTGTGGATTTTTCTTGTAATTTTTCTAAGGAAGGAAAAATATACAGCTCTCTCTTTCTCAATATACAGCTAGTGGAGAGAGATGATTGTAGAGAAAAAGCTCCCGTTCTATCAATCTAGTCAAGAAGAAGAGTTCTTCTCAACCTTCTATTAAGTCCTAGCAGTTTGAAAGGAAGCGAGATCAAGTCAACACACTCGGTGTCTCAAGTAGAGGAGTTACAATTGAAGCTCTCGATCTTCACACGTGATTGGAAAGTTTCGAGGGAAAAACGCGTTCAAGGTATTCATCACTCTTCTAGTTCATTGATTAGTTCATGCTTTATCGATCCTGGTAATCTAGTGTTAACATATAGATGTTTGAGATTCCGCTTAGAACACTAGATAGTTGTATTAGATACACACAAAATCTAACAGTCAGTTCAGATAAGAGACTCGTAGATGGCGACTAAAAATTCAATTTTTTAGGTCACTTCAATCTCTGGTTTGTAAGCCTATTGTCTTTACATTTCTAGAGATTATCTTTTCGTCTCTTTCACATGTTCCTTTACATGATCACCTTTTATGATGATACTCGGGTTTGTTCTAGTTCGTACTTTCTTCAGTTACCATCTAATAAGCTGGTGTACAAATAAAGTTTCTATTTCTAAACATTCCCGTCTTCTCTTCTGTTATCCATATAAGAAAAACGGATGCCAACGTATGGGTCGCCTTTTTTTTTCTCTTTATGTTTCCCGCTCTATCTCAATTTGTCACTGTTTTTTTCTCTCTCACTGATTGTATCTCACTCGCCTATCTCTATCTCATTCGCCTATCTCTATCTCACCATTTCCCCTCTCTCATACAATTCCGGAGCCCCCTTCGTCTGAGGCTAAGGGGACCTCGAGAAGGAGAAACCCTTTTCGCGAGTTTCGTGGTGACCAACAACAAAAAAATTTCATGGTCGACCATCCACAAAGTGTTTCGTGGTCGTTGGACCAAAAATTTTTCTTTAGCGGCCCGACCTTGAAAGTTTCCTGGTCAATCAACCACGAAACCGTCGAGGAAGGTTTCGCCAGAAGCCCTCCTCGAGGACTGGTTCCGACAAGGGGAATACTTCTGTTCGCCTAAATTGTAGGCTGGAAAGAGGGGGAATTGATAGACAGATAGAGATCGAAAGAGAAACATTGGGAGATTGAGAGAAAAACAAGAGATTGGCAGAGAGTAGGAGAACGACAGAAAGAGATATAATCAAAAGAGGAACATTAGGAGATTGAAGGAAAACAGTGAGAGATTGGGAGAGAGTAGAAGAACGAGAGAGAGACAGTGAAGAGTCGAGAGAGAAAAATCGAAGGATTCAAACCGGTCAACTCTGGTTTTGTCATTGCGTCTAATTGACATAAGACACATGAGGAAGATCCAATGGTATGGACTTCAAAGTCTAATGATTTTGAATCATACGACACATGTGAATTTTGTGCAAAAGGACTATTTGACAAAGTCACCTTTTCAAAATGAAGCTATGACTAGTGAATTAATAAGTCTTCGTACATACGGATGTATGAAAAACTATTAATACACTAACTAGAGTTAACCAGAATCCACTTGACAAAAATATAAGTCATTCGATTGGATCGAGATAATGAAAGCCTGTAGGATTCAAAAGAGAAGAAGAAAAAGCGCACAAAAATGGATGGTCCAATTTACATTCCAGGTAATCTTTTTTAGTTTCATATTAAATTTGTACCTAATTAGAAATGCAAAGCGTTCTGGTGGTGTTACACGTCAGCAATTAAGGCATAATGCTCAAAACCTAAAATTGATTGATAATACTATATGTCACCAAATATTAATTGTGACTTCTGAAACACCATGGTGATTTTTTAGTCTCTCCCTTCCGTCGTAGTTTATTTGGTACCGGCGAACTTGGATCTCTTCATAAATCTTTCTTCTTCAAATAATGTCGTAGTTTATTTGTACATGTCATGTCTTGGCTACTTCAGTTTTAGCACTGCAAAATATATGCTTCGTGGCTTTCACGATTCTCTACTTTTTCAGTCCTCTAAATTCTTTTCCGTATATAGTGCATAAAATTTGCTTAGTTATGGAGCGAAAATATAACCAGTTTCAGGGAAAAAAGCCTCGTTAGTACTAGTCCTTTTAAATTGCAAGGGCTTGTTGTTAAAAATTTTGACTTGTTTGTGTAGACTTCTTTTTGTTCATTTTTTATAGCTGTAAGATAAGGTAGATCAGATAACTTACCTTGTCAGATTTGCAGTTGCTCGTAAGTAATAAAGGGAAGATTGTTATGCGCATGTGCATTTTTCTTCATGTTCGTGATGAATAAATAACTGGCATGTGTATAAAACTACAATTACATGTTATCCAGAATATAAGTGTCGAAGTGCTTGATACCTCTATACTGAGGTGATGGCTTCAAAGGATGGATATTGTGGAAAATAATCAAATGGGAATTCTCTGTTGCCGATTTTGTGCGTATTCATCATGTCTCTCTATTTTTTTTCATTTGATCTTGTATATTGAACTCAGTTTATATTACTATCGTTAATCTACGCTATCTAGAACGACATTTTTTAATAAAAATGTCTATACCTGGTGATTTAATTGATAAATTTTCCTTCTGTAATTACTTTAAGTTTTAACAATGCAATAAATACTTTCATCGTGATAAAAAATTGTATATGACAGGATAATGTAGATTTTATCGACACTTTTAAGAAAACTATTTCAGGTTCGTGGACAAAGGGAGCAAGGGGTTGGATATGAAATAAAGTCATTGTTAAGCCTAATGAAGAAGACTTAGATAAAACCTCTCTCTTTGTGAAGATTTTTCAACAATTCCCTTCCCTTTGTTTGGTGTCGTAATCAACAATGCCTCACCAAAAATTCTCTGTCTAAAAACTTGGGTGTCGATGATGAAGAAGAAGTAGTAGAAGAAGAAGACCAAACTTAGAGTTTATGTAAAAAAGAAGGAGGAGTTAAAATAAAGGGATATTTAGTGTTTGAGTCAAAGAAAAGTACCGACATTAGCAATTGGGTCAAAAGTTTTCCCGTTATAGATTCTAGGTCACAGACTAACCACTGACCCAGTTGACTAAAGACAGTCGTTAACAACCGTTAGTTTGCGACCCAAATACTAATGTTGGTACTTTACGTTGACCCTAACACTAAATTTTTCAAAGTAAATTGTAATGTCAAAATAAAAACGTGTTGATCAATCTATCAAAAGTATAATGTAATTCAAAAAAATAAAGGTTCATTGCACTTAATATGCCGATCTTATCGGGAACATATTTTATTCTGCATTTAATGTATGTCATCAATTCGTTGCGTCTTTCTGGTGCAAAAATCGTTGTACCTTTGTCTCGAAATATGAGATTCTTTTCCATACCAACTTTCTAGATCATTTTCTCTTTGTTCTCCTGACACTTATCTTTCGTATCGTGGAACTCCCTATACTTTCCAAAATATTTTTACAAATATCAAATGGACTTAATTTTCTTCCCGAGTGTTTAATACAGTTGTCCTCTAGGAATCTCATCGGTCTTATGACTATTTGCTTGATACACTGAAGGGGTTTATGCTAATCAGTAGATCCGAGTGACCGTTGTTAACACCCATGAAACCCACCTATGTTTCACTAATTTCTCTTAAGAACGTCCATGTTAACTTCCATTGATTAAAAGGTAAAGTTAACGTTAGGGTCAATGAAAAAGTACCGTCATTAGCATTTGGGTCACAAACTAACGGTGGTTAACGACCATCTCTAGTCAACTGGGTCAACGGTTAGTCTATGACCCAAACCCTATAACGGATAAACTCTTGACCCAAATACTAGTGTCGCTACTTTTTTTTACCCTAACGCTAAATATCCCTAAAATAAAACATCTAAATCTAAGAGGACTTGAGTGAAAACAGTAGAGAGTTGTCCCCTTAAAAATTGTTGTCCATATAAATTTTTTATTTTTTCTAGTTATCCACATAAAATAGTTGTCCATATAAGAAAAACAGTTGCCCACGTATGGGCCACCTTCTTTTTTTTCCTCTCTTTATGTTTCCCGCTTCATCTTAATTTGTCACTGTGTTTTTTTTCTCTCACTGATTTTATCTCACTCGCTTATCTCTATCTCATTCGCCTACCTCTATCTCACCATTTCCCCTCTCTCATACGATTCCGGAACCCCCTTCATTTGAGGCGAAGGGGACCTCGAGGAGGAGAAACAATCCTCGAGTGATTTGTGGTGACCAGCAACAAAAAAAATTCATGGCCGACCATCCACAAAGTGTTTCGTGGTCGTTAGACCACGAATTTTTTTTTAGCGGCCCGACCTCAAAAGTTTCCTAGTCAATCAACCACGAAACCGTCGAGGAAGGTTTTGCCAGAAGCCTTCCTAGAGGACTGGTTCCGGCGAGGGGAACACTTCTGTTTACCGAAATTGTGAGCTGAAAAGAGGGGGAGAAAGAGATAGACAGATAGAGATCGAAAGAGAAACATTGGGGATTGACAGAGAGTAGAAGAACGAGAAAGAGAGATATAATCGAAAGAGGAACATTAGGAGATTAAAGGAAAACAGTGAGAGATTGGGAGAGAGTAGAAGAACGAGAAAGAGACAATGAGGAGTCGAGAGAGAAAGAGAGAATGAAAGAGAGAGAGAGAGAGAGAGAGAGAGAGATGAAAATTAAGGACACAGTTTGACAAGTAAATTTTCCGACTAAAAGAAAATATATCCCATAAATGAATGCAAAAAAGAAGTAGAAAAAAAGGTCCGTGTTTCAGGGGAATAAAAAATATTCTGGGAAAAAAGGTGGAAAGCTAAAAAGACAAGTCACCAAACGCACCTTATCTCCCTCTTCTCTCCCTTCATTGTCTTTATCTTCTCACTCTCTTTCTAAGTTTTGACAAAGGGAATGGTCTTTTCGCTGGAACCATGAAAAAAAAGAATAGAAAGAAAGAGGAGAAAAAAGAGGGATAAAGAGAGGGAGAGAGAGATGAAGAAAGAGAGCGCGAGAGATGATCGAAGTTGTTGTCGCGGGAATTAATGGTTGTCGGAATTGATGGTGGTAAGAAGGAAGACGGAGGAAGAAGAAAATAATAACATAAATAGTGGGTAGTGCTTGGAGGAAATAAAAAAATGTGTTTCCATAAAAAAAAAAATTCCTAGAAAATATTCTTATTTCCCCAAAACTTCCACAAAAAAAAGGTCCTATGGTGATTAGGTGTGAGCAACGGTCAGTTTTTTCGGTTTTGGTTCGAGCCAAAGCCGAACCAATAAGTGGCGGTCTGGCTAAATGGTCGGTCGAAGTCGAGCCGAATGATCGGCCGACCGACATAATTTGACTCGGTTGAGTTCGGTTGATCGGTTTAACCGAACATAATTTAGATACAATTGTTAAGTAATGTTATTCTTTTCATTGCATATACTGAAAATAAAAATTAAGAATCTATCGTACTTTTCCACCATTGCATATACCGAAAATAAAAATTAAAAATTCATCGTACTTTTCTACCATGACAGAAAAAAGAACTAGAAGTTCTAATGAAATGACTACAATTTTAAGTTACTAACTAAGAATAGGTTGTAGTAGATAGAAAACCTTTCAATCAAGTTGAATAGGTTGTGGTTGATGATGCCGACAACAACAACTAAGAAAGAGGACAGACAATTATATGGAAGACTTTGATTAGGGATTTTCTAAATTTTTTTCTTTTTTAGTTTAACATTTTCTAACTTTATAAAATTATTATTAACTTTACAAAATTATTATTCATTTTTCCTTAGGGTTCGGTTGGTTTGTGCGGTTTTTAGAAACTCAAGTCGAGGCCAAACCAGACAGATTTGGGTTGTTCAGTTTTGTGGCCGGACCAAGTCGAACGATGATGGGCTCGACCCAAAAATTGATCGATGCGGTTCGACTTGGTTTGGTTGGGCCAATTCGATTTTTGCTCACCCCTAATAGTAATTATCCTTGGGATTTTTGAGTCAACAGTCCAAAATCTGGGGGGTAAACCCAAAAAAAATCCACTCTTGCCAAAAAATTAGTTGCAGGTCCAAATGTCAGTTTTTTTTTTTATTCCCCTCTTGCCCTTGGACGGGACATGCTGACGTTTTCCTGGAAAAAAAAACTGACTGGTAAATAAAATAATTTACCAGTACACGAAAAATTCAAAGTTTCAAAATTTTTTGAAAATTCAAAATTTTTTGAAAATTTGAAACGAAATTTCAAATTCCCGCCCATCAAATTATCTCTTCCCGGTAAATAAAATAATTTCCCGTACAAAAAAAAATTCCAATTTTCAAATTTTTTTGAAAATTTTAAATTCTCGCCCATCAAAACTGTCTAGTACAGAAAAAAATTTCCAGTAAATAAAATAATTTCCCGGTCACAAATTTTTTTTTTCGAAGTTTTGAAATTTTCAAACGAAATTTCAAATTCCTGCCCAAATTTTCAATTTTTTTTACGAAATTTCAAATTCCCTCCCAGCAAAAATGTCTAGTACAGAAAAAAATTTCCAGTAAATAAAATAATTTCCCGAAAAAAATTTCGTTTCTCGGGAATTTTTCGGTGGCAGTTCCGTAAATTTCTGAACAGTACAGATTCTGATGGACGGGTTGTCAGATTACTTTTCAGAAAAAAATCATTTCCCGAGAATTTTCGATGGCAAATTTGTAATTTTTCGATGGCATGAACGGTAAATACTTTATTTTCTAAGGGCCCTTTACGTAATTTTGACCCCGAAACTGACACATTGGACCTCCCTTTCAGTTTTAGGCAACTTTGGGTGGGATTTTCATTTTGGCCCCCTTTTTGGACCAATGGCCCAACCCCTCTTATCCTTCTTGTGTCCCATATATCATTACATCTTTCAGTCCACCGCTTCATCAGATTCGTCTAAAATTATAGCCGTTGAAGTGCCTTTGCGTTCTAATCTCCCCCTCTCTTGATTAACAATCACTTCTAACCCTCGAAATGGAGAACGGATATCGAACATTCCTCAGTCCTTTCTTGAAGAGATTGATTAGGTTTGTAAGTTTTGCTTTCTCGATTAGAGATTTGACGATTCATGGCTTCGATTTTGTGGTAATCTAGGGTTTGCTGATTCGCTCGAAATGGAGAATGGATATCGAGCATTCCTTGTTTGCCAGTGAGAAGAAGAAAAGGGATGGACTTCCTCAGTCCTTTCTTGAAGAGATCGATTAGGTTTGTAAGTTTTGCTTTCGATTAGATTTGACGATTCATGGCTTCGATTTTGTAGGGTTTGCTGATTCAGTGGTGTCTGAAAGCTATTGAGTTTGTGGTAATCTAGGGTTTCGTTACCTCTGGTTTGTTTTTCTTTTTCGTCTCAAGCATCTAAAACCCTAGATTTAGATGCTTCTACAGATTTAATTCCATGATTATTTTGATTTGGTTCTCAATTGGATTCTTTGATCAGTCATTGCATAATAGGGTTGGATTTTTTTGTCTTTTTAGTAGTTTTATGAAGTTATTTTGCTTTTATTGTTTGGGGAAGTTAGGTCTTTTTAGATCTTCAGTCCAGTCTTTTTAGATTTAGATCTTCAGTCCCCCATTTCTTCATATTAGTCAAAACTAAAACCCTTAGCCCTCACAAATAAAATGAATCTTACCTTATATATCCTTGGCCCCCTCTCTCACTCTCCCCTTAACTGATCTGTCTAGGGTTGTGTTCTTCCTGATTTTTTGGTATGTGTTGCAGGCTTCTTTCAAGTTATTAACCATTATTTGATTAGATGGTTCCTCACTGTTTGTGTTTATATTAATATAGGTTGTCTGGTTAGTTTTATTTTGTATTTCTTGGTTTATGTTTTTAAGCATCTATCAGTTTCCTTTCAGTTTGGTTATTGAGGCCTGACGTTTCGTGAAACGAGGGTTCAATATGTGTTCTTGATGGAATGCTTTCTGCAGATTTGATGTCTATGCAATTTAGGAAATTGAGATTGTCATTTTCAATTCCTAATGCGTTGTTCATCTTGGGAGGGTTTTTTTGGTCCTTTACCCCACTTCTTTGATTTTTATCTTTTTTGTGAAACTCTGAATGAATTGTAATATTTTTTACTTTTTGATTTTTATCCTGTTAGACGAAGTTTAGTTGAGGGGGTCCTAATTTATTGGTAGTATTTTTAAAGGCTTTAGAGATACTGCTGGCGATCTTATTATGTATATGTGAATGACTTGATGCACATCTGAATGGTTTTGCTGATGCTTTAGATCACCAAAGTTTTTATTAATCTGATTACTCTTTGGGGAGTCCACATATTCATAATCTCGCAGTTCAACCCTGTTGTTCTTAGAGCGTTGAGGGAAACATGAACATCAATCTGTTGCAACTGTGAATTTGACGCTATAGAAACTATACATAATAAAATATTTAACTTCTTTGTTTGTAACAAGATACTTGAACCAAAAGTTTAATCGTAGAACTGTTTTGAATTGACTGTTGTTCTCTGAAGTTGGTGTGAGGACTAAAGTTCTGAATTTGGTATGCACAGTTCCATGTTGTTTGGTGATTGGGGGTGTGCCTGAAACGTATTTGCGTTTGAAACAATGTTGATTTCGTGATCTAACTGGTTTGTTTGGTATTTATTTGCATCTCGAGCATCTAGAAGTTTTGGTTCTGATTTGGCTCTTAATTTTGTTCTTTGATTTGGGACTCAGGGTTGGATTTCCATCTTCATCGGTTTATTGATCCAGTTGTTGTGTAGGGAAAACACACTTTGTAATTCTTCCCATTGAGCAGCTCCTATTTGTGTTCTCCAATAAAGTTTCGGGGAAAAGGTAAGATCACTTTGTGATGTATCAGATATGTTGCTAGTGGATCTCTGGACATGATTATGGTTTTTTGTTACTATTAATGTGGAATCTATTCTCTCATTGCGGCTTTCCTCAAAAGCTTAGTATCCTAATTGATTTTTTTAGGTTTATTCGGTAAAGTTGTTATTGTTGCGTAACTGTCGGACATCATCTTGGTCAAGGTTAACCTTTCGAATTTATCAAAATTGGTGATGAGAAAAACTTTTCTTCTTTCTAGCAGTAATTCTTTTATTGATGAGATTTCAACCAAGAGTAGAAAACTTTGACAACAGTTTTGTATAGATTGTTGTCATCTCCACTTGGTAGCAAGCTTCTTCTTGATGGGATTTCAGGTTGTTCAAATGTTCTCATTGGTTAGTTCTTGACCAAAAAAGTAAATCTTTAAGTGAAGGGAGTTTATATTAAACTGCACTATTGATTTTATTTAGTTTTGCGTTACTAATGGTTGATATGCAATTGAAATGTTTTTATGATGTTGTAGAGAAGTCACTGTCTTTGCAAGGGAAATTGGGGTTTCTTGGTTGATACGCAATTGAAATGTTTTTATGATGTTGTAAAGAAGTCACTGTCTTTGTAAGGGAAATTGGGGTTTCTTGTTTTGACTGAAGGAGTTGTCTAGGTTAGCGTTTTCTTTTGGTTTATTGCATGGCATGATTTAAGAATCTTTCTATACCTTTTCATTTCCTTAGTCGTCTGGTCCTCATATGCATTATTTAGTAGTTTTTAGGACGACTGGTGTCTTCTGGAAACATCTTCTTAGAAATGATTTCTGCTTGGAGGTGCACTACAAACCTCTAATAGTCTTCTTTTCTATTAGTTATGACTTCATCTGGTAAAGGCGTTTTCTATCTTTTAACTTGCTACCTCCATTAATTTCCTTATTAGAGGAGTAACAATTAAAGTAAGCATTATTTTGATTTTTGTAGGGATCTTTGAATTGGACTTACTTTAAGGAGATGTGATTTGGTTCTAACTTGTGGGGGTTTTCCTATTTTAGTATTTTACATAGAATCCTTTTCATAAAAAAAAAACATAGAATCCACAATTCGTCCCTATTGTCTTATTACTTTACATGAAAATATAGTATCCATAGATCAACTATCTTAGTTTTTCTCATACCCATCAGACAAAAACAGAACTATTAAATTTCATTTCTGGTTCCAAGTGTGCCATATTTTATGATTCGTGTTGTATCCACCGTAACTTATGCGCTTCTTTTGTAATTCCTTCACTCTGTTGTAGGGATTAGAGTTACATTACGGGGGGTAGTTGTCTTGAAGTACTCTTCAGAAGTTCATTGTAATCCCTTCGTGTTAGGATGTGGACTATGGAAGTGTTTTTTAAATTTCTTAGTGTTTTGGGACCTTATTTTTTGGCTTTGCTTTTTGTTTTTCCCAGGGACTCTTGTGGTTGAAGATTTATCGGCTTCAGAGACTATTTAAGATGTCTGTGATCTGATTTGGCTCATGTACAGCGAGAGTGAACCACTTCTCTCAACTCGCAGTGTTTGGTTGGTGGCTTTATTATAAGTTCCCCTAAATGGTTTCTCGTTGGGCATTTTTGATTTTCCCTTCTTCAATATTGACTATTGAGTTTTATGCTAATAGTAGGTTTACACTCTATCTAGGTTTTCTGTTTGCTTATTTGCTCTGAATTGTTACAGTGTGCATGGTGATTTTGTTGTTCCTCTACTTAGGCATTATTCCTTATAGATTCAGCAGAATGTGCTGCTAATTTATTTAACCAAAAATAAGTATTCACTTGGCTGTGTGCACGAAGATGTGATTTGGTTCTCTCTTTTGGGGGTTTTACAATTTTATGGAGATACCATAATGTTCCCTTTTGTCTCAATCCTTTCCATGAAAATGTAGTATCTATAGATCAACTGTCCTAGTTTTTCTCATGCCAGGTCAGACAAATACAGAACCATTAAATTTCTTTTCTGGTTCCGATTGTGCCATATTTTAAGATTCTTGTTGTATCCATCCTAACATGTGCGCTTCTTCTTTTGTAATTCCTTCACTTTTTTGTAGGGATGCTTGCAAGCGTATTTGCTCTTTGACTAATCTAGGGTTTAGATCTATATCCAAATGAAACTTGCCCCCATGGATCTCCATTATCTCACCATTATCTCATGGATCAGCACTCTAGCATACCATAAGTTGTTGAAGTTCCTAGTATCTTCATGGATCTCCATTATCTCACCAGCACTCTAGCGTATTTTCTCTTGTACTCTCTGTTAGAGTTTTTGTTGTTCCCCTTTCGTTTTATCTTTCTACTCTCTCCGTTTCTTCCTTCCTCTGTTAGGGTTTTTTTGTTCCTTATTTTTCCATTTTCGTTGCAGGAACTTTCGCTGTCCAGGCGATGCTTGCAAGCGTATTTGCTCTTTGACTAATCTAGGGTTTCGTGGTTAATTTGGTTTCGTTGTTTTCTGTTTGCGTTTCCAACATCTAGATTTCATTCTTTTATCGTTTCTCTGATTAGGGTAGTAGAATATGGGTTGAATTTCGTTCTTGATCATTTGATTGCTTCTGCAGATTCCATAGTTATTCAATTTTGGAGATTTCCATTGTCAATTGGATTCAACTACGAAAGGGATTCAAGTTTGTATTTGATATAAAAGGGGGTTATTTTTTCATGAATAGTTAGTTTTTAATGGCTTTAGAGAATGATTCTGATGCCAATCTTTTCATGTCTATGGTGGTGGTTTCACATTAGAATCACCTTCAATACCTGCTCTAGTGGTGGTTTCAACCAATAACAGTTTATTGATTTGATTGCTCTTCCAATTGAGCCCAGTTGCATAGGTTGGGAGGAAGCTTTCGGCAAACAGTAAGATCAGCTGTGTTAATGTATTTGGATATGTCAGGTATACAAACATAAACATAATCTACTTTTTCTGGTACTGTTAATCTGAGAACTTTATTTGCTTTGAATTATTCTTTACAAAAGTTTAGGTATCTGTTTCTGTTACTTTGGTTTCCATAGGTTGCATAAAGCTCTCCCATATCGTTGGTTGATCCTTCTGCATCAGGGTTCACCTATTTATGTTAATAACTTTTAATCTATTGATTGGTCCAGCTGTCCATGTGTTTCTCATGCCCCACGGGAAAACGTTACTAATATATATTCTTGGTTTTTTCTATTGAGCCATTATTTTTTAATCTTGCAACACTTTTCCACTCCGTGCAGTCTTCCATTATGTTATTTTTTGGTTTGGAGGACGAGTTGGTGTTTTCTTAACTTGCTTCTTTGATTTTTATCCATGTTAAAGGAATAATAATTTGTGCATGCGAAATTCATTTAATTTTCCAAGGGAAATCTACAAATTGATTTGGATGTCCCCTAGGGGGTTTTCTGTTTTCATCATTAAGGGAACCAAATACCCAAAGACCCAACTATCCGTGTTTTTCTCAAGCCCCTTAGGGAAACAGTGAACTATTAAGTTTTACTTTCATTCCTTAACATGTGATGAGCTCCTTTTCTTTTTCAATTTGAGGAATATTGGTGTTTAGAGGAGACGATAATTTCTTTTCTTTGAATTTCCGTTCAAATTTGCCTCTTTGGGTTCCCTCCTTTCCAATTACTAATGCATTTTTATTTGGAAGGGGGTTTCGTCAATTGCCTTTTCAAACTTTTCCTTGTAAGAGGGGTAGTTATATAAGCATGAAAAGTTCATTTGTTATATAAGCAAGGACACATTACGTTGTTATATAAGCAAGGACATTTCCTCGAACAGTTTGATGCAATTTCTCTAACGGTATGTTGTAAAGATACCGCGGCAATACAAAAATTCAATGCACTTAAAGATAAAAAAGACAAAGAAAACAAAAGTTTTCAGACCAATTTTAAGGAAGAAATTTGAGCACCACACTTTTTATGATGAGAACACTTCCATGCCGCAACAGTCGCCAAATCCTAAAAGTAAGGTGAAGGGATTTTAATACGCTAGCAAAGATGGACGAATTATAAACTAAGCTTTCACAAAAGCAAAAAGTAGAAAACCCCCTTACGATTAAACAACCTCAGCTTAAATCCGGGTCCTAGAATATCAAATGCCAGTGGTCATCTGAACGATCATAAACCAAAAACAAAAACTTACTCCGAAGGAACAAGGACAAAACTGCCTTCTTCAAAAGAAGAACCTTACCAGTTCTCCAAGAGTTAAATCCTAATCACCGTGGGAATATGAGGAAGGGAGGTTTAGAAGAGGAAGGAAACTGAAAGTAATGAAAAGAAATTAAGCTTTTAGGGGGTCAATCAAAACATTACTGCTGACAAAATTGGCGTGACCAGGTACGGAATGCTAAAACCTCCAACGGAGTCCCTAGAATAAGGCGAAAGAAATTGCATGTACTCAATAGTCAAATAAAGAACCTATGAACTAAAGAACCAAGTTAGCACATAAAACCTTCTTTACAACAACAAATCGCTTCTCCAAGTAGATCCCATCATCTGTAAATAAGTAATACAGCTCAGAGATCAAAATTAATTTATCCCCTCGAAATGTGGAAAAAGTAACTAGACTGAGCGGAAGAAAAGAGAAACTGATAAGACAATATTTATACAACCAATCAAAAAAGTAAGCAGATTTTAGGGTGAGAGTTAAAGTATTACTCTTTCCTACATCAGCACATCGTCGGGTTTTGACAAACTAACACTCCATAACGTTTGTCCCTGTAATAAGGTGAAGATATACCTACACAAAAAGATATACCCATTCAAATAATCAACTTGATAGAGAAAAACCCTTCAGACTCTAGAAGTATTCAATCCATACAATCCACCAAGATGAAGCAAGACCAAGACACTTAAAGAAAACACACCTAATAACTACAACACATAAAAGTTAAGGGTATACCCAAATGAAACTTCGGAAGCAAACTTTATGCAAAAAAAAACTTCAGAAACAAACCTGTTACCTGAATGAAACTTGAGACAAAACTGATTTCTCTCCATAAACCTCAGTTTACCTAAAATACCAGCAATTAAGAGAAGGGTCTGGACACAACATGTTAGGGAATGAAAATAGAGCAAATTTGTCAATATATGCAAGCTAGAAACTAAAAAGCAAAAAATGTAAGTGATATTGTACGACACAAGAGGATGAAGGGAATCAGATTTTTGAATATGACAGATTCCTGAAAGTATTTGGATCGGTGAAGGTACTAACACCCTAAGAGAAGAATTTATTATAAAAAAATATTTGTATTTGAATCCAATGGCAATCGAAATATCAAAAACTGAAGATTATTTGCAGAAGCAATCAACTTATCAAGAACGAAAATCCAAGCCGTATTATACTACGACTAATCAGACAAAGATTAAAGAATCAAATCTAGATGTTTAAAACGCAAAGAAAAAACAACAACACAAAATTAACTACGAAACCCTAGATTAGTCGAAAACAAAAACCATGGAAGAACGCCCATATAGTACAGGAAGCATATAATAGATATCGCTCACTGGAAGGTAATTTCAATTGAAACATCCAAGTAAACAAGAAAACCACTCACCAAACATTATAATGTCCTCTTGGAATGAACTTCCATGCTTCTACAGTTAAATGATAGTGTTTTGCCTAGGCACAAGAGGAAGACAAGAACCAGATTTTTAAATATGACAGACACCTAAAAATATTAGGGTAGGTAATTAGGTTATAACACTCTCAACACCCTTGAGAGGAAACCAGATTGTGTCTCGTTGCATATCCCTAGAGATGTCAAGTGATATGGCATGTGTTAACTAATACTTCTCCAACATGGATAAAAATTCAAAGAAGCAAGTTCAAAACCCCCTTCATATAACTTGACAATGTTAACCACAATCTTCCTAGCAAACCAATAGACTATGGCAGAATAGGACTAACAATTCCATCAAGAAGATCCCTGATAAAAAGAAAGAAAATAAATTATTTATGTCAATTCAAGAGACCACCTAATGAATAAACCGAAAGAGGAAAGTTCAATGAAAAAGACTCAGTTAACAGAAAACAAAAGCACCCAGTTCTCAAATAGAACACCATAACGACTTCACTGAAATGAATTCACTGGTTTCACCGTTTCTATGCGTTGATTAGGATTTAGCACTTGACGATTTGGTATGGTTCTTCTTCTGAAGGGAGTTTTCTATCCTTGGTTTTTTTTTTGTTTTGAATTGTTCAGCGTGTGCCTCGAACCCTTGACCTCTAAGGTGGAAGATTATACCTCTTACCACTCTAACCAAGGGTTGTTGCCTTTCTATCCTTGGTTGCTCCATGGGAGTAAGTTTTTGTTGTTTCATTATGTTAGTTCCGCAACTACTAGGTGCCGTTGGATGTAACGGTGCTATTTGTGTGACTTTGCGAGATTCAGATGATCACTGGTGTTTGGTATTCAAGGAGTTGGATTTAAGTTGAGTCTGCTAAATAGTAAGGGGCTTTCTACTGGAGTTGCTTTTCTGAAAGTTTAGTTTGAAATGCGTCCATTTTTGCTACCGTATTCAAAATTCCTTCACGTTACTTTTAGGATTTGGCTCCTATAGCGGGACAAAAGTGTTGTCCTGATAAAAAGTTTAGTTGTAACATTGCTTCCTTAACTTGTGTTTCAAGCTTTTATTTCCTTCTCAATTGATGTTTTCCAGGGACTTGCAACTTGGCCCAACTCCAATAAAACGCGATCTAGTTTCCTATGAAGGGGTTTGTCCTGATTTATCATGTCTATCGTGTAAACAGTACGCTATTAAGTTTTCTCTTCGGTTTCTAGCATGCTTTATTTTCAGCATATTTCTCCATATTTGCATTCCTTAACATGTGATGAACTTCTTTTCATTTTCAATTTGAGAATGATTGGACTTCAGAGGAGGTTTTCTTTTGTTAGAAGAGATCTTCGTGACGAGTTCCATTTCAAATTTGCATCTTCAGGTTTCGTCCTTCCCAATTACTAATTGGTTGTTTATTGAAGGGTGTTTCTGTCTCTTACCTTGATTTTTCTTCAGGTAAAGCACATTCATATTCATCCTATTGAGCCTTTCCGGTATGGTCTCCAAGGTAGATACCAGGGAAACCGCACGCTCACTTTGTTGATGTATTTGGATGTCGCTATAGAAACTTTTGAAATTGATTAGTTCTTCTGTAACTGTAAATCTAGAATTTGTTATCGCCTTCGGTTTTTCTTCACTGATTTGTAGGTATCCTCTCCGGATTTGTTCGTATTAGTCGATATAGTTGCTTTGGCATAAACTTAGAACATCATTTTGGTGATTGGAAGGATAATTCCTTTTGTTTGATATCTTTATAATGATCTATAACCACCAAATTCTGATTAATAGGTTGCTGTTTTGGGTATAGTTGCTTTGGCATTACTTTAAGCCATCATTTTGGTCATTGGAAGGTTAAGTTTCGATTTGCTAATATCCATAGCAAACAGTTATAGATACTCGGATTAAGGGCTTAACTTTGAGAATGGTTTGAATTGATTGTTGTTTTCTTCTGTTTGTGTCCTACTTCTTGTTAATAAGATATCAGGTTGTTGCTTTTCTTTTTCTTGGGAGGCTTGCGGGACCAAAATGAAAATCTTTACGTGTATAATAGCTTATGCAATGCATTCCAATTTCCTTAGGTCATTGTTACTAATCTAATATGCATTTTTAAAAGTTTTATGATGTTATACAGGGAAGTTGGTGTCTTCGTGAGGAAGTTGAGCTCTCTGCTTAACGATGATTTCTTCTAATAAAAAATCGGTAACTGTGTTTCCATTTTCTTTCGCATGCCTCTTTGTGATGCAATAGTTATTCCTCTTCATCCTGTTTTTCCATGGACGGTGGCTTTTTAATCTACCTGCTTTCTTTCTTTTTGTGGCCTTTATTGTCCCCTTATAAGTAATTATTTCACTTTATTGTTTGGTAGGAGGAAGGGCCGCAGAGGTCAGCTATGAGGATATAACTGGGATGTAGCCGAAGGGGTGTTTCTTAACTTGCTTCTTTAAGTTTTGTCCTTGTTGGCAGGGCCGGCCCTGAGGCCAAAGCAGGCAAAGCCTCGCTTCGAGCCCCAGGGGTCAAAGGGCCTCCCGAGAAGTTGCAAAATTGGAGGAAAGGGGGCCCTCGACTTTGTTTATATATTTAGATAAAAATTCTAGAAGTAACAAATATTCTACTTTAGCTTAGTTGGTTGATGAAAATTTTGACTTTCTTTTAAAGTGTTAATAGTTTTGAATCTAAAGTTTTCTCCTCTTTAAGACCATACCACCATTACCCACCCCTCCCCCGCACTATAACTAAACAACCACCACTACCCCACCGTCACGATTACTAAACATACACCACCACTGCCACCACACCTTTTCACGATTACTAAACATACCCCAATCGACATTATCACCTTCAGCCATCAGATTACTACACCACCAAAATGAAAGAAAGAAGAAGGCGGAAATTTTTTGCTCTCTAACTTCATCTACTTTAAGAACCATTACTTGTTAGTTTTATTTTCTAATTTCTGATATTTTTGTTCAAGAAAAAAGAAACCAACCATACTCATTGAGTTGCTCACTTGCTCGTGGAACCACTGAATCGAACATTCGACTAAGGACAGACTGGTGCTTTCTCCCAACCTGAGTCAATTTTCGAGTCGCTCGGTCAGATCGAACATAAATGCATAGTTATGGACATAAGTTCCATGCTTAAACCCCACATTAAGTGTAAGAAAAATGTAGAATATTCTGGCGTAGGGAAAAATTGCGAACCGCATGTGGGCCACATTCTCAAAAACTCGCTTTGGGCCTCTGAAATCTCAGGACCGACCCTGCTTGTTGGAGGAAATGAGGAATAATAGTTGCCACATGCAATTTGATTCTGGAAGAGGGATTTCCCTCTCTCTCTCTCTCTCCCCCTCCCTCTTTGTGTTTTCAATTTTTATTCTTGTTAGAGATGTTTTTGTAGAAGCATGACAAGTTCATTTCTTTTTTCCCAGCAATGTGAGAGTTGTACTTATTTCAAGGAAATGCAGGTTTTCCTATCCTCTACTGTCGTGTACAAGTCTTCTTCCTAATTGTTGCTTTATGAAGGTGTTAGTTATGTTAGTCTTCTTCCTTATTGTGTTTTTCTTTTTCTCAGGCAACTTTGTCATGGGACGTCTAGTCTTATTCTGCCATGTTGATGTTAGATCTTTCCATACTAGGGTATTTCTTATTAGTTATAAGTATTGATTTAATTTTATTCGGTTGCTAGGATGATTGGTGTCAACTTTGCCATGTTAATTGTGTGAAGGGGGCTTTCTGAACTTGCTTCTTTGATTTTTGTCCTTGTTAGAGAAACTATAATAAACAGAAGCAAAATCAATTTATATTTTCCAGGGATTTGCAACTTGGACCAACTCAAGATGACGCGGTATAGTTTCCTCTGAAGGGTTTTTCCTTATTTATCTTGTTGCATATGTATTCGTTGTATGAGGGTGTCAATATACCTAATTACCTATCTAAATAGTTTTCAGGAATATGTGATATTCAAAAATCTAGTTTCCATCTTTCACCTATGGCCTTCTTCGGTGGTATAACAGTACTAAATTTCTTTTGTTCTCTTGTAGTTTGTAGTTAGCATAAACATTGAGGAATATTCTCTAACAGATTGTTCCTAACATGCCACATGGACCCTTTCTTTATTGTCTTCTCTAGGAACAAGTTGGTGTACTCGTGTATGTAGGAGTTAATTTATCTTCTTAAATGGGGTTCCCGTCTCAAGTTCAATGCGGACGAAAGGAGTTCATTGTCTTAACTTCCATCTGGAGAATACTTCTAAATTTTTTCTGTCCTGTAGTTGCTTAGTTTGTGTACATGTCTTGGACTTCATCTTGGTCGTTGCTTTATAGGGTTTGGATACATGTGCAGAATTCTTGGTTCTCTGAAGAGGGTTTTGAATTTGTAGTTGATTATTGAGAGGTGTATTTGTTTTGTGTAGGCTTTTTACTGGTTCTGGCAATTGGGATTCTTCCGCATATCAGCATGACAGCATTATGGTGTGTTAGCTAATAAAAATCGGCTAATCTCCTGGTGCAAACTAGTAACTCTTGAACTCCCTCCCTAAATTATGTTTTCTTGTTTAATTGGTTTTTTAGATGAAAGTTAACTTCTTGTGGGGGATATTTGTTCTATGCTTCCTGTGCTATGACAGCGCCATTCCATTGTTAAATCTAGGGTTTCGTAGTTAATTTAGTTTTGTTGTTTTTGGTGCGTGTTTTGAACATCTAGATTTGATTCTTTTATTGTTTCTCTGATTAGGTGTAGTTTAATATTGGTTGGATTTTCGTTCTTGGTCAGTTGATTACTTTTGCGAATTCCATAGTCATTCAATTTTGGGAATTTTGAGTGTTACTGGATTCAATCACAATTAGGGTTCAAGTTTGTATCTGATAATGAAGGGGTTATTGGAGACAATTGCTTTTTAATGACCTTATAAATTGATCCCGACGTGGATCTTTTTATCTCTTTGTGTGTGATAACATCAAAGGATTACTTTCAGTGCTTGCTGTGATGGTAGTCATGATTCATATTTTTTCAATTTAGCCCCAGCTGCTTTGATTTTCATCCTTTTGTGATTTTTATACAAACAAGAATAAAATCATTTGATGCCCCTAGGGATTTGCAACGCGGTCTATTTTTCTTTTTAGAGGGTTCTCTTAATTTACATTGTTTTGTAAAATTCTTCCTTTAGGGTGTTGAGGGTGTTATTACCTAAACTTTAGTAACCTTGCACATTCGAGCATTAATTTAGAATATGCTCTTCTTGCCTTGGGGTTTTCTTGACGGGTACATAGGTCTCCTCTCTGGATTTGTTTGGGTTAACCGGTATAGCTGCTTGTCATAACTCTAGAACATCATCTTTGTCAGCAGATTGTTTATCTTCTCGTTTGGTGTCTTTCTAGTGATCTATAACCACCACATTCCCTTAAAGCCTGCTGATTTTATAAAAAAAACATTCTGATTAATGGATTGCTTTTATGGGTATAAACGCGTTGGCATAACTTTAAAAACATCAGCTTGGTCATTTGAAGGATTATTTGTAACAAACAATGATTTATCGATGAGATACTTTAATCTAGGGTTGAACTTTGAGAATGGTTTGAATTGATTGTTGTTTTCTCCAGTTGGAATCCTGCTTTTTGTCAATAAGATCTTAGTTTGTTGATTTTCTTTTTCGAGGTATCATTGAATCGGACCTGCTCCAACGAGTTGTCATCCAGGCTTATCAGGGATTTGTTTTTGATGGAATGCTTGGTCCTATTCAGCCATAGTCTATTGGTTTGCTTGGAGGATTGTGGTTAACACTGCCAAGTTAACTGCATTAAGGGGGCTTCGAAACTTGCTACTTTGATTTTTATCCATGTTGGAAACGTTATAATTTATGCACCCTTAATAAGTGGAAACCCCCTGGGGGTCACAAGTTTGCAACGAGACTTGACATGGTTTCCTCTCTAGAGTGTTGAGACTTGAGAGTATTATTACCTAATTACCTACCCTAATATTTTCAGGAATTTGTCATATTCAAAAATCTTGTTCTTGTGCCTAGGAAAAATGCTATCATTTAGATTTCTCTTCTTTAGCTATGTTTATAACTAGGAAACTTCAAATGAAGAGATTATTTCAAGTTTAACCTATCTTGTTCTTGTGCCTAGGAAAAATGCTATCTTGTTCTTGTGGCCTTTATTGTCCCCTTAATCTACCTGCGTGAAATCTCTAAAAGTTGAGATCTCTCTTCTTTAGCTATGTGTATAACTAGAAAACTTCATTTGAATTGCATATTTGGCGAGTCAAGAGGGTTAGATTATTGTCATGAGTCGAGGGAAAAAGCATGAGATTTTGATAGACGCATCATGGCAGGCTTTATTCTAGAATCAGACTTCTTTTAAGATGGTTATTTGTTATCGTTCATGTCTATAGGTAAGAAACTTAGATTGGCAATAAAGGGTTGAGCATTTAAGTAAAAATGTTCACCCCTGCTTCAAAATACCTTGTTTTCTTTTATGACTTTGATTTGTGTATTGAGGCAAGTGGTTTGCAGCAGATTTACTGATTACCATGTTGAAGAGATCATTTCAAGTTTAAGCTTTCGTGAAGATGTTACATAGTCTCTTTGGTTTGTCCTTTAACAACTGATATTAGATTGCTTGTTTTTAAGGTTGTTTTGTCACAGAATTTGAACGATATCCTACTCAAGGATTTCATTTCTTTTTCTTGTTTAGCGTGTTTATATTCCATATATATGATGAATATGAGGCTTCTGAAAAATGCCATTTGGGTATTGTGTTTGTGGAACTGACTTTCTCATTGTTTACAAATGTAAACAACAAATGAGTTAGTTAGCTAAATCCACGATGAACTCAATTTTTGTATAATAGGGTAGTTTTACATCTTGTAGGTTCGTGAATTATGGTGAGTTCCGAGTTAGTTTCGGTATTTCTTCCTTATTAAGTTTCAGTCTCCTGAGCGAAGTAGTACATGTATCTGTTCACGATGAAGCCCACCAACATATATGGCGGCAGGTGCATGCATGTTACTGTACTTGTTTGTATGTTTCCTTGTAATTGTTCTTGGATGAGGTGCATGCATGTGTGTATTGTTGCACTGCTTGTTTGTGTATTTTCTCGCCGATATGACCATTACAAATGTTTGGCTGCCTCCAACATTTGTTCTTAATTTTTTTTGTTGTTGTATAGACTCACTCCATTATTTTTTTCGTTCAAACATGAGTTCTTTCACTCATACATGCAATCAAAAGTCTGTTGCCTTTCCTAATCGTAAAATCCTACAAGGAAATTGATTGGACTGCGTAGCTTTGAAATCATCTTTTAGTGATTTACTGTGTAGCACAGTAGCATTGGAATCCCCTTATGTTGATCGACCGCATGAATTTGACATCCAATTGATTTTTATTGTTATTCGTATTCTTTAAGCATGTTAACGAATCTGAATGTCATCTTTTATTGATTTCATATTGGGAACTGAAATCTGTTTTTTCACTTTTTTCTTGAAGCGTGTATGTGTTGTTATTGAATGTCACTGGTTGTATAAACTTTTCACACTGCCTTCGTTGTTATGGAAACTAAGAACATGTTATTTTATTCATGTAACTAAAAATTTGCCGAATCCTATCCTACAACTTCTCTAAAGTGAGTTATTTATGTATGTGTAACCAGTGTTCTCTTACTAATGTAAATGTAAACTCACGCACTCAACGCTTACAAGAAAGTCGCAGAAACTGTGGTTTGATTGATCGTGACTACTGATTGGAAAGGTAAAAGAGTTGTTTTTGTGCTTACATCTCGCTTTTTCCTTGTCCCGTCGAATCATTAACAACTCGTGTGTTTGTTGTCTGGGGCTTGTGACAGGGTGATACTAATGGAATCTCGATTGGAAGGTTTGCGAGAACCACCAGTAGGCACTTGTGAAGGTAACTAAGAGATATCTGTTAAGGAGATTCTTTTCATGTTTCGTTAAGATTGAACATGTTATTCTAGCATTGTATTCTAATAATTGACATTAGAATATGTTGGGAAGAATATGTGCTTGTATCTATATTTCTTGATATGGATTTTTCTAATTTTAAATGTCACTTTCTCATCAAAAGCCTTAACTCGCGCATCAAGATTTAATGTACAAAAAGTTAGTCTGACCAGGTATGCTTCTAGATTTACTCCAGTTTATTATTTGCATTTTTCTCGTCTGCTTGCTAATATCACATCCTTACTTTTTATTTTCTTTGTCTCGTGTGAAAATGGGTACATTGGTGGTTGCTTGAGGGTACGGTTGAGCTATTTAAAGGTAAGTAGGAAAGTATAAAGTATAAACCATGACCTTGTGAACCTTCAGTGTGAGAACAACTGCCTATATGGCAGTAGTTATTTTCCATTTATTCTATATCAAAATTTCCTTAATTCAGGATAAAACTAGCACACGTTGCTCCCATATTGCCTAATTATCCATGTTTGATGATGATCAACAAATTGTTATCATATTACCTATATGAGAAACTGAAAATATTACGAGTGCTACTTTTATTCCTCGAGGTACATAAAATTCATGCGGATTTTGTTCGCCAGATGCACCTTTTGTCAAAAGTACGCGAAAACATAATTTATTAAATTTGAAGTAGTTCCATCGACATTGAAGCACTAATTATTGAGTTATTGGTTGTGGGTGTGAGGAAGATGTTCTGTTTGATGAAGAAAACTTGGATAGCAAGTACAATGATATAATCCTAGATAATGCAGTTGTCTTGAGGTATCCTTATTTGATCCCTGAAACCTTATGTTTTCCATTTTAGGGTTCAAACTTCTTCCATTATGCTTTCTTATGGACTCCTAAGGACCCAAACTCACTTGCTTTTTCAGCTCCCGGACCTTCCATACTTGTACAATGCTAAGGATACGATATGGTAAAAAATAAATCTCTTTGTTTGGAATTGAAACTAAAGCTTAATTTCTGTGAACTTTTCCGTAGTCCGTACTTTATCTTCATATTTGCATTTTAACTTAATATATAAGGACAAGTAGAGGAGAAAGTGATGAAATTGAAGAAGCAGTTTTATGTTCACTTTCAAAACGACATCAACTTCTCATCTAATGATTTTCTCCGATCTTTAGTAAATTCAAGCATTCCGCAGGTATGTGGCTTCTTTTGTTGGTGACTCTTTATGAGTTCCAATCTTTATGATTTTTTCGACTCTCCACGTGGGCTTTCTGCTTTTGTACTGTCGATCTTGATGTTAGTTCTCTCCAAACCAGAATGGTCCACTTTTGGATAAGTGAGAGAGCAAAGCAGAATGGGCCAAGTTTCCAAATCTATATAACAAATGACATAGGTTTTGGTGCCATGTCATAACTTTGGTTTATAAATCTCAGTCGTCCAATTTTCTTTGGTAAATCATGACCCTTCTTTTAAAGAGTCTTTGAAAAGATAGATATTAAACCGTCAAAATAACTACCCACTCCCTATAAACTCTCTGACTATTTTTTTTTCTTTCCTCTTTTCTCCCTTCAAACAACTCACTATAATCTCGGTCATTATTTTTAATATATTTTTATTACTTCAATATTTGTATAAGACCAAAATATTTGATAATTTTGTATAACATAAATATAGAAATTTCCGTGCCCTACGGGCACGAACTATACCCTAGTAAATGTATAAGTAGTGTGGATTAAGTAGACAAGATTAGCTGTAAAAAGGTGGTTAATGTAATTAAGTATTACATTTAGTTATAGGCAAGAAACGGAGAGCAACTCGGTTATCATGGACGAAATTTGGTGAGCAAAGCTTAAAGATTGCAACAGACTCCTCATTAGGAGTCTTTATTTTGATGAATGCAGATAACACACCTCCTTGGCACCTTAACCGGATAGTATGAGAGATCCGAGCACTATGGATACCTTTCGAAAATGAAACCAGCTTCGGGTTTTATTGAGTTGCTACCAAATTCACTTCCCGCTGAACTTCCAGTGATTGTGCGAGATGATAAGAGAGGGCTAATTAGAGTAAAACATAACTAAATAGAACGTAAAATTTCCTTTTGTTAGCTTTGCATTACTTTTTGAATTTATTAGATTTTTTGTAATGCGCCGGGCCCTTTAAACCGTTCACAAATTCAAATGAAAAGGATGAGGAGGCGTCAAGAATCTGCAACGTACACCTCAAAATTTATGATGTTAGAGGGAAATAGGCTAAGGTCATTTCCACAGGCACTCTATTGGCTTGAGTTGCTCTTTATCTTTGTGTTTTGTAGCTTTTCTAATGTTTTATAGTAACTGCAACGACGAGTAATAAGGAAATTAAGTTGTGGAGCAAAGGAGGATGCGCATTAAGTAACTTTCTCTGGCCGAGGACGGGAACCAGGTATGTAGCGAGTGTATCTGGACTTCTTTTAAGATGGTCATCTATTGTGCTTTTGGAGGTAAGAAACTTATATTGTTTTTTTTAAATAAGATTCCATTAAAGCATAATTGTTCAGACATACAAAGTAAGGAACAACTACATTGAAAAGCATAGGGGCACTATTATAGCAAATAGTCAAAAGTGGGGGACAAATTCCGACTGAGCCAAATAATAATGAGCCACCAGATTGCAACTTCTAGGGCAGTATTTGACCGACACGTTAAATGATCGCAGCCGTTCTCGTAAGTTGTTTAATGTTGTTGATATGCACCAGGGTATGGAAGCATCGACCTGTGTGATGTATCCCACCATGAGATCTGAGTCTCCCTCTAAGATAAATCTTTCCAACCCTCAATCTGCTGCCAAACTCACTCCCATTTGAAAGGCCAAAGGACTCCTCCACATGCAGGTAGACCAAAGGACTCCTACCCCATTTGAAGTTCACTGTAAATAGGGGAAACGGCTTCAATCTTGTCTGATTTCGACCCTATAACTCTCCCATATGATTACGAGCTACAGCAGCTGTCGATAGATTGCATCAAGTGGAGGAGGAGTCCTTTGGTCTACCTGCATGTGGAGGTTAGAAGTAGATAGTAATGGAGCTTGAGTAAGATTTACCTCATTTTGAATTAGCCACCAACACCTATTCAGATCGATTGCAGTTTGGTTGAAAATGAGATCATTTCTGGTCTTCACCACCTCCAAAGCAGATGAGTATAAATAACCCAAATATTATCCATTTAATTCATATGATTGAACATGTTATCTAGGTTAACTATTGGATTCAGGTCAAAATCGATTATAGTTTGAAATAGGTGATAGGTGGACTCCGACTCCCCAGAGTTGCACATTTTACAAACTTGTTGAACAGAATCATTGTGTTTTCCTAAATTCTCTAAAATGGGGAGACCATTATGAATCAATTTCCAGATGAACAAAATAGCCCTAGGGTTCATGGTGGACTGCTTCCAAAGTTTTGACCACTGGAAATCACTTATACTCTGGTTAAGTCTGACTCTAATAGACGTTAAAACGATTTAGGGGAAACCCCGATTCAATTGGTGTCCAGATGAGTCTGTCAGAAGAAAGGTAAGTAGGTAAAATTATGTTCTGAATTGCCCTACATGTTTCAGGAGTACAAAGACTATGAATGAATGGGATGTTCCAAGTCTGTTGGTTTGGAAGGAGGAGGTTGGAGGTTGCCCTACTGAAGTTGACTAGTTGCCTTGAAAAAGAACAGTAACTATTCATAATATTATGGATAGCTTGGAGGTTGTCTTGAGTGGCTTTTCCAAACAGAATGAGGTCGTCAGCGAACAGCAAATGCGAGATTGTGGGACTAACATTGTTGATCTAGTAACCTTTGTAAGAACCCTGTAACTCATCATAAGAAATAAGGAGAGATAAAGCTTGTGTGACTAGGAGAAAAAGGTAGGGTGACAGTGGACACCCTTGCCTTAGACTCCGAGTCGCCGCAAAATCCCCGTAGAGACTACCGTTGATCTGAATGTTATAGTCAGGGGTAGTAATACATGAAAGAATGAGCTCTAACAAAGGGCTGAAAAACTTGTGGCGATCAGGACTTGTTTTAGGAAGTCCTAATTAACTCGGTCGTAGGTTTTGGCCATGTCGATTTTTAAAGAGAAAGTCTCCTTTCGGGCTGTAGCTTGTTTCATAGAATGTAGAAGTTCCTGAGTAATTACAATATTGTCTAGGATTTGTCTACTCAGGACGAATGCATTTTGGGACCAATCTTCTAGGTAGGGACAAATTGTGTTCGCAACTATTTTAGTGATAAATTTTATAAATCGAGTTGCAAAGGGCAATAGGCCGAAATTTTGAGGTCGTGTTAAGAGGTCTCACCTTAGGGATCAATGCAATGGTGGTCAAGTTGATATATAGTAGGGTAAATAGTACCTGTATGGAAAGCGGATTGAATATACCTGATTAGGTCTGGGCTAATTGTTTCCCAATTATGTTGGTAGAAGAAACATGGGAGTCCATCCGGGCCCGGACTTTTGATCGATCCCATCTCCATAACCACTTCTTTAATCTCCTCTCTTGTGGGGATCCTAAACATATGACCTGGATTATCAGTTGAAATCACTTTATGAATAGGATCACTTATATTCTGGTTTAAAATAAGTCTAACTCTAATAGACGTTAAAAAGATTTAAGGAAAATTTCCCCGAATCAATTGATGTCCATATGAGTCTGTCAAAAGAAAGATAAGTAAGTAAAATTATGTTCTGAATTGCTCTAGGAGTAAAGAGACTATGAATCAATGGGATGTTCCAAGGCTGTTAGTTTGGAAGGAGGATGTCTCTAATGAAGTCGTTAACCCCTTTGACTCTATTGTAGAAGGATCCTTGAGTGTCATTCCATTTATTTTGTAATACCGTATGGTATTGATCATGTTTTGACCAGAACACTTCGAATTTGTTAATCGTTTGCACTGTGTGTCCTTCTGTCTTTAGTTTAAGCAATATCAGAGAATGATCCCTATTATATCTTGGGAGGTGGAAAAGACCAGCATCAAGAAATTGTAGAATCTAGGAATAATTGCACAAGGCTTTGTCCAGTATTTCTCTTGTTAAGTGATCGTATGATCTGTAGTTGGTCCATGTATAAGCAGTACTATTGAACCCAAATCCATCAATCCCGCCTTGTGTAATTATTCCATGTTAGCAAAAGGTATAGATATAGAACGACCCCATTTTCCATGTTAGATGTAACGTTATTTAGGTCTCCTATACAGCAAATCGGATTAGTAATAGCGTTAATCACGGTAAATAAATTGGGCCGGAAAATTGCCCTCTCTCTGATTCTAGGAGGACCGTAAATATATAAAAGGTCCCATTCTCGGGAACCATCAGGAACTTTAACAGGTACATGAATAAGATTACTGGAAGAAAAGTTAATAGTAATATTAAAATCTGAGTTCTATAAAAGTAAAACCCCACCACTTCTCCCTTACATGTGTCGGACATAACTCGAAAATAATATAAGATCTATTTAATATTACCATTAGACAGTTACAAGAGATATTCTGAATATATTATACTAAATATTATAGATCTTCACATATCTTGAAATATTTTGAATTCTTTTTTATCGTCGGATCTCGTCTTTCTATCTGTTACGTGCATACATGTGTTACACACGTATACTATGTCTGGAACTCATCTTGACTGCTGGATTTCTTATTCTTGATCCGTCTTATATTACGTATCCCATTACTACTGCTAGTTGTTGGCCACCCCCTCCTTCTTTTACTATAAAATCCTAAAATGATCTTCTTCAATTTTCTCTAGCCACCTTCATATACTCTCTTCAATTTCTTTTTATTTGTAATTTCTAAATCTACATTCTATTTCTATCATATTTTCTTCTCCCATTTCTTTTCTACAACGTATTTATCTTCATTTTCATTGGTGGGCAATACGCTGACAACCGTTTTTCTTATATGGACAACTATTTTCGGGCTCGATGCGAGTCGACTATGCTTGACTTAGTTGACTTTGATTTAATAAGGGGACAACTCCATAAAGTCTTAAATACTAATAATTAGTAACTTGTGGACTACTAACAAAAATAATTGTTAAAGATTCAAAACCTAAACTATCTTCTTCTTCATCTTCTTCCTTCTTCTTAGACTTATTCTTCTTTCTTCACTTCTACTAAAAGTAAACTGTAGTTTCTACCATTTTTTTTTATCAAACCCTAGATGGATGAAGAAGACAAAATCTCTTCTTAGTCTTATTCTTCTTTCTTCACTTCTACTAAAAGTAAACTGTAGTTTCTACCATATTTTTTTATCAAACCCTAAATCGATGAAGAAGAGAAAACCCTCAATCTGCACCTGAAGAAGTTTTTCCGGACGTTTCTATAATAGGTATTAATGACATGGATGAGGTAAAACAGAACATAACTTGCGACGAAAATCTGGCAAAATCAGACAATTTTTCCAGATTTTCGTAGCAACTTAGCTTCTGTTATGCCATATTTTCGCAGAAAACCGACGAAAATATTGCATAACAGAAGCTAAGTTGCGACAAAAATCTGACAAGTTTTCTGATTATGCCAGATTTTCTTCGCAAGCGATGTTTTGTTATGCCATATATTTGCACAACCCCAATTACCATATTCATCTTCCTTTTCACCATCGTTTTCAGAGTCGGAACCAACAGATCCATCTTCGTCTTCCACATCTTCTCTGATTTTCTCTCCCATCAGTACCATCTTCTTCTTCATGGTTGATTTTAGAGTTTTAGGGTTCTAATCTTCGTCTTTGGGAAGATTCTATAACAACTCCCTTGCCTTTGTGTGACGCCATAACCGCCAATGCTTCTCCAAGGAATTTCTCTCTCTAGAAATTTGGGTGATGATGAAGAACAAGTAATAGAAGAGATGAGGGCTAACTCACCTAGGATTTATGGAGAAAGAGGGAGGTCATCAAATAATACATCTGATTCTAAGAGGACTTGAGTGAAAATAATAGAGAGTTGTCCCCTTATAAACTGATGTCCATATAAAAATTTAATTTTTTTGCGTTGTCCATATAAGATAGTTGTCCATATAAGAAAAACAGTTATCCGCGTATTGACCACCTTTTCTTTTTTAATCTACTTTCTCTCATTAACCAAAGATCTAACACTTGAAATTTGAACCATAATTTAGATTATACTTGGAGAACATTTGGGCAAGGATTTCTTTTCTTTGTCTCATTTATTTCCATGTATTTTGTTTTAT
The DNA here is from genome assembly GCF_041429995.1 of Eschscholzia californica. Taxonomy (NCBI): domain Eukaryota; kingdom Viridiplantae; phylum Streptophyta; class Magnoliopsida; order Ranunculales; family Papaveraceae; genus Eschscholzia; species Eschscholzia californica. The sequence continues at coordinate 23,299,405 of NW_028238309.1, read as the reverse complement.
CAATATGTCTTAAAATTCAAGAGTTATTTTTTTTTTGCCCGCTACTTTGTGACCAGCTTACTTTTTAGCCCCTTATTTTTCGTAAATTCAAAATTGGCCCCTGATATTAACTCTCTTATACTTGGTAGCGTAACATTCCATTGTTACCTCTCTTATACTTTTAGGTGTTGCTTGTGTTTGTTTCAAAAGAAAACAAACAGTTGCCATTGGCATTTCTCCATTTCTAAACATAACTGTAAATCCTGAGAAGAAGTATTTCATAGTTTAACATCAAATGATAATGAGATTTGAGTTGGAATTTCAAGCTCAAGTTGATCCCCTTTTTTAATAATGCTTACCTTTATTTTTCTTATAAACCCAATCTCAAACAAGTTTTTTTCTTTTTCTTATTTTCTTTTTCAACCTAATCAAGGGGTTTTAGATCCTGCCATTAATTTTCAGTATGATAATATATTATTCATGGTGGTTTAACCTCCATGGGTTTTAAGAACTGCCTATATTTGTGAAATTAGATGGACTTCTAAAGGAGATGAAAATGTGACCTTCTAAAGGAGATAAAGAAATAGGGTTTTATTTTTTGGAAAAAGAAGAAATGATTAATAGGTGGTTGATTTAGCAACCTTGAAAAGAGAAGTAGTGCACGCTGACCCACGTAAGGGTAATTTTGGAAGAGAACTATTGACTCTAACAGAAACTGGACGGAGTTAGAAAAATGGGGGCCAATTTTGAATTTACAAAAAATAGGGGGCCAAAAAGGAAGCTGGTCACAAACTAGGGGGGCTAAAAAGGAAATAACTTAAAATTCAATGAGTATCTAATCTTGTATCTAAGGTTGTAAACGAAACCCATACTTGGTCTTATTGGAATATGTTATTAATTAATTAAATCCTTTTATTGAGCTTTAGTGTCTATTAATTGTCATTCAATGTATATTTTATGATCTTGTCATTGTCCATGCTTCATAATTAGATATCTTATGCTTTCGCTAAGTTGTTATATGGAATATGGTTGTTAGATGGTGAATGATAGTTAAAAGAGTATATAGTCTTTAAATGTTAGTCAATTAGAAATACATGATTATGAAATGTGTTAATCAAGAATATCTTCCAAAATCTAAATAGTTCATAATGTTAGATTTTGAGTTTTATGGAAGAAAAAAATGATTACTTAATTAAGTGCATTTTTAGGAAGTCTATTTATGTGGTGGAATAAAAAACCTTAGATTTCTTTCCTATCTTAATTTCATCCTTCATTAATTTATTATTGTTTTCTTATTAAATTATTTTCCAAACAAAACCAAAATTAATAAATGGGGTGTTAATTTGAGATTTAAAGATCCCGTATACTTGCGAGAATAGACCCATTTTGGGCCTATCACCAACAGTCACCCTACATTGATCATTCTTTATAAATTTGTAGCTTTTTTTCATACTGATAAAGTAATGACCAAGAGCCTCTCAAGGCTTGAACCCCACCCTCAAGAGGCTTGAACCCCACCCTCAAACTCTTGACCGACGTGGGTGAAAACTAGACCCCGTGCAGATGCCTTCGTTACTTTTCATTTAAGGTAACAACTATAAGTCCAGTGTTACTTCACTCACATTCAGCATCATCATCAATGGTAATTTGGTAAACAATATGGGGAGTTCAAATCATCTAGAGATTTAAGATAAGGGTGTCCACTGTCACCTTATCTCTACATTTTGGTCTCTCAGTCTCTTTGTTTATTGATTGAAAAGTTGCGAGATTATATTACAAATGTTTAATATTTTATTTACCTAATTTAAGCAACTTCAAAAGTATGTTATATATAAGAATGTTGTTGGAGTAAAAAAAATTTATATATAATTATGGCTTACACACTTCTCTAATTTCTTACAGATTTTAACAATCAAATCAACTAATGAATTACAAAGCAATCCCTCTGTATTGATCATCATTATCAACAACACCTTACACACCAAAAAAAAAGTACAATGTCTTTGCAGTATCATCATCCTCTTCATACACACAAAACTTTAGATCGATCTTCCCAATATCATCATATACACAAAAAAGAAAATAAAAATTTTATTAGATCGATCTAGTACAAAAAATTTTAGATATAACAACGATGATCTGTAAGATAGAGAAATGTAGAAACAAAAATAAGCTAAAATTAAAAAGAGATCATATTTACAAGATGAAGAAATTTATTGGATCAGATCTTCCTAATATCATTATCATCCTCATACACTAAAATTTATGCAACCGAAATAAGCTACACTTTAATCCTCAATCTTCTAAAAACGAAATTTATAGTGCAAATCTGTCACAAAACTTCCAGATTTGTTCAAGAAAAAATCCAAATCTGTTCAAGAAAAAAACCCAAATCTGTTCAAGAAAAAAATCCAAATCTGTTCAAGAAATACTTCATGTGATTTTGATGTCACATCGTGCAGATCTGTTCTTAAAACCCCATTAATGTTTGCTTCATTGATTTGTAAATAAAATTTTAGAGGGGAAACAAAAATTTCGCAAATTTTAGAGAGAGAGGAAGAGATGGTGAAGAAAATATGAAAAGAAAAATAAGAGATGGAAAGTTTGTCACTTTATGTACGATGCAAGGGTTAATGATGAAGAACAAAAAAAAGGAAAAGTACAGTTGGAAAGTACTTTTCGTGACAAAAGGACATGTACCTTATTTCGTTCTATGTTGGGGGTTGATCTTATTAGCGGGCCAATTTTTTGACCTTAACCCACTTTTTACAATATAAAAAAGTCAATATGACCAACTACATTTGACTAGTACGGAGCTCAACACTTTTTTAATTTCTTGAAGAATATCTTTGGTCCTATATTGGTGACAAATATTTGAGGAAGATTTCCAGAGCAAAAAATGATAGATGAGTGAAAGAGGGAAATTTTCAGAGGGAGGGATGCGAGATAAACTTTCTTAGAAGAGAGTGATTAAAGAAATAAGTTCGATAAGTTTCAAAGAGGGAGGAGCATTAGAAATCCAACTTATAGGGGAGGTGTGGGATCCTGTTTTGACACCATAAAGGGCTCTCATCTTCTTCAGTTAGCACCGTACAACCTTTTAAGTTTCAATTACACATTACAAAGTTTAGTTACACAATTATAATTAGCAGCACTACAAACTAAATTCGATCACTCGCTGATTTTAGTTAGCACATTACAAACCAAATTCCATAACTCCCTGTTTTAATTAGCACATGAAAAACCCTAGTTTCACAATTTTCAATTAGCAAATTAAGGTGTTATTTAAAGTGACGAGGGATAAAATTGGCCAGCGCTTTGGGGAAAGCAAAATAGTTTCTGGGGTGTGAAGACTTGGTCAAAAATTGGTCAATTTTATTTTGTAAGTTGTTATAGGGAAATAAAAATAAAAAATCCTCCACCTCACCTCTCTCTCTCCACCTTATCTCTCTCTCTCCCCACCTCACCTCTCTCTCTCTCCCCACCACTCTTTCTGTCTTCTTCGATCAAGTCGCCCGCCGGAAAATTTTCAGGCCAGCGACCTGGAAAGATAAAAAAAAAGATCACTCTCTCTAGAAACTCCGGCGAAGTGGTTTTCCTTCGCCGGAGTCTCTAGAAAATTTTTTTTATATCTTTCCAACTCACAAACAGTAGAGAAACTATTGTAATTTTATTGAATAAATTAAACAACTATATTAAGGTTTTATATAGTTTTAGGGTTTCTAAACCTAATCAAATTCGAATAACAATTTTTAAATAACTAACTTGCATAATCGTAAAAACAATGAAAACTTACTAACTAAGAGTGAAAATAATATCCTCAAGGAAAAATTAATTAATTTATAAATGAAAGACATTCTAAATAAGAAATACTCAGATATAATCCCAAAAGTTTTCTTAAAAATATAAAATTACTAAATATACTGATTCTCCACTAATTTAAAATCTATATAAAAGTAAAATAAAAGGAAACATAATGACTGGGACAAACGTCATTAATTTCTTAATAAAAAATATTTTCTAGAGACCTTTAATTTTGCAATAGTCCTTTCTATTAATTTTGGCATTTTAAAGGTTCAAATCACATCTCTTATACAAACGATCGATACCAATTTCAGACTAAATCTCCACCACCCAATTCTTGCATACCATACCCACATTAATATCAATTTTCATTAATGCTTATTTTCAGTTTTGTTCTCTACACTTCCTCTCTCTATTAAAATCCTGAATTTTTTACTTTCTTTGTAACTGATGGGAACCAATTCGTACACGAAAGTTGCATCTTACGATCTCATTAGTCATGAAATTGCCCCTCAAATCAATCTTTCCACAAACCTTCGTTTAAAAGTGAAGAAATTAATAAGATTTGTATGATTACTTTTCCCTCATCTTCTAAATATTGTTGTTTTTGGATTTGTGGCTCTTTGGCTTTCCTGAATTGCATCAGGTACTCCTTTCTATCTTGATCCAGCATCAAGCTTATAGTTTATAGATTGATTGATTTGATTTGCTTGGTTATTTGATGGTATTAGGTTTTTTTTCAGTTTTCGTAATCACTCGGATTTTATTAATATTTTGTCTATAATAAGACTCTTTTTTATATGTTTATCTTATTGGGGTTATGTCTATAATTACCTTAGTATAATGGATGACCGGAGTTTATCTTTTTTTTTATAGACTTTGGCTCCTTTGCTTACTTCGATTAAAATGATTGGGTTCCTTGTGTTCAATTTGGAATCACATTTGATCTGGCATTGGCTCTCTCTAATGCTCATGTTGATCATTATGGGTTTTTTGTATTTTACACTTCTAGTAACAGTTGAAGTATCTTCAGGAGGGATTATAAGGTACATTCTACTTTATAATTATCAAACTGATACTCAACCTAAAAATTATTTTTCTTAAACTTGTAGTTTAGGGTTTTCCTTTTGCATTTGATATTGAGTTCCGAAGCACAACAAGCTACAATTTCAGAAAAAGTAATCAACCAGGAAAAGTGCTCCTAAAGTTTTAAGCAATCAATTAAGCGTTTTTCGTTTTGGTGTAATACTTGGACACGGTTCATTTTGTCGAGTCAGTTTTACTTCATTTTAAAAAAAATTATTTTAGATAGTTTTTTACATATTATTTAAATGACTACTAATTTCTTTTTCTACTTCATGAAATACTATATATGACCTTTGCCTCCGACACATACACTTCCGTCGAGCACTTTACGTGTGTGTGCACGAATATCTTGTAGTGATAAAGTTAGAAAAAAGCAGAGTGGACGGAAGAAATAGAAGATCATGACACAAAAATCATGCTAGAGAAATCAGTGAGATAAAGGGGAGAGAGGAAGAGAAAAAAGATCTCTTGATAAAACCCTTCGAACTTAGCTTCTAATTTAAATACACCACTACTCTTTTGTTTCCTTTTTTAAAATTAAAAGCTAATATTTGAACCGCTTTACACTTTATAATGGCCGCGACTTTGGGAAATAAAGAAAAATCTTGGAGGAATAAATCTTCTAGAAAATCCATGTTTATTTGCAAAATCTCTAGAGCATATTTTCTTGTGGGGGATACAGATAATGGGTTACTTCTAAACCCTTGGAAGGAGTAGGGAGTACAAGAAAGCTCGAGATTATCTTTACATTGGCATTTTGGAATATTCATTATGTCTTGAAAAAATGGATACTAATAATTTTAGAGGTAGGTAACTAAAATCACATAAAAGCTTAGGGTCAATAAATATATAAAGTGATAATCTTAATTTTTCAGAGTACTACTGACATAGTAGTATGATTACGTAGTATTGTGACGAAATCAAGTAAACCAAGAAAATCAACACATATTCAAGACACTTTCAACACATAGTTTATTTGAAGTATCACATATGTGGGTTCAATTAACAATCTTAAATTTTCAGGTTTGTATATGCATTTGGATGTGATGAGCTTCTTGAAACTAAACGTGTTCATTTGTCCCTGTAAAAGAAAACTGCAACTACTGATTCCGAGTGAAAGATTTAATCAAGGTAAGTCGTCATCAAACTCTTATTATGTAAATGTTTGGGATATTAGAAATACCACTAGTGGATATGAATTAGTTTTTATGTTTGATTTTTTGTAAATAGTGTTGTGTTGACCAAAATCCACACCAGGGCCCTCGACACCAAAAGCGCCCATTAAGACGTCGAGCCCAGCGCAACACTCTCGGGCCCAGCCCAGAAGTCTCTTAATGGGACCTCGTCGCCTAGACCCTAAAACTCGTGTCCAGCCCAACCACGTGCAAAGAGTCTCCACGTGCACAGAACTCCACACGCCTGAGTCTCCACACGTCTGGCGCTTGACACGTCTAGATCTCCATGCACCACGTGTTAAAGATCATTTGACGATGAGATCCTCGACATGTCACATATGCCCATAATGACATAGATCTCAAGCTTGGTCAACGTAACCTCAGAGACAATTATCCCCCATCAATGACATGCATAACATGGTAACGTCTCACATAAATGTGAGACCATGCGCATGCACAATCAGAGTAGTTGCCAGAGAACATGCACAACCGTTGTGCATGTACAGCTAGTGTACACGTCACCATATCCCAGGTATCTTGCCATGCACTTACTCCGTAACGGTCAGCATTTACTCCTCCCAACGGATCATTCCTCACGCCTATATAAAGAGGAGCTCTTTCACTTCAGGGAAAAGAGGAGAAAAAAGGACATCGAATACAGAGCAAAGCAACCCATACTACTTCTTCTTCTCCACTCGGCCTCTGTTCTTCGATTATTCTCGAGACGTTTGCATACAAGTTCACCTGGTTCTGGTCGTGGACACTATTAGACGCCTCAAGGGTGTTAAAGCTTATCTTTGCTCGACGCTTCCTGCTCGACGCTTCCGGCTCGACGCTTCCTGCTCGACGCTTCCGGCTCGACGCTTCCTGCTCGACGCTTCCAGACGTCTTCGAGGAGATCACAACCTTCTTCTTGCTCGACGCTACTGGTAACATCTACTCTCATACTTCTGATCATTCCACTCCCGTAGATTCGAACTCCGGTCATTCTACGAGCCTAGCCACTCTCCGATTACACATCAACGGTTATACCCTCGGCTTTTCATTTATTATCCATTGTAATACTTTGCTGACTTGACCGTCGGAGGGCCCTTGGCAGGCACCATCCCGGTGTCCCCCCAAGCCTTCACGGGTTTGTTCGTGTCTGTTCACCTTCTTTTGCAGGTTTCTTTCACACGTTGCTGTTGCCCATCAATCAATAACTCGACGTTTGGAATTCCAGAAGACGTTCACGCTTCCGACCTTCTGACTTCCGACCCGTAGACTTTTCACCGTCTACAGTTTGGCGCCCACCGTGGGGCCTCAGCAACTAACAACGAAGACAATCAGCCAAATGGAAGAGAACATGACATCTGCTCCTCTTGACGTTTCTGCTCAACTTGCTCTACTTAACGCCCAAATGCGAGAGAACGCTGAACGTGTCAAGGCGTTAGAGGAAGAAAATCAACTGGTCAGAGCAGAGAACCAGTTACTCCAAGAAAAAATTACGGAAATTTCTATGACGACTCCAGGGGGCTCCAGAATTCGCACCTCAACCAATGCTAGACCATCTTCTACAAACATAGAAGGAGCAGGCCCCTCGAGTCAAGAAGTTCCTGTAACAGCTGGAGGATCGACTCCAGTCCCTACCGCTACTCCTGTCACACCATTACGTGTCTCCCAGCACACGCATCAAACTCTTCCAACTACTACCCCCTTTTACTCTTCTCTCCCATATACTTTACCTACTGTGTATCCTATGACAAACAGATCAACTCAAGTTAATGTGTCTTCTGATTCACTTCCGTTTGCGTTTACAGGTACTCCTCTAGAACAGGCAATGGAAAAGAAATTGGCAGAGATGGAAGCATTGATTACGCGTATTCCAGGAATGCCCACTCCTTTCAAAAAGAGTCTTCCTCACAGTTACGCTGACTCGCCCTTCGTCGATGCTATTGCGTTGGTGGAGATGCCAAAGAAGTTTTCTTTCCCGAACATGAAGATGTATGATGGTACATCTGACCCAGATGACCACATTGCCTCTTACAAACAGAGGATGTTCACAGCAGCTATTCCAAGAGACCTACGTGAAGCCTGCATGTGCAAAAGTTTTGGGTCTAGTCTCATTGGACCAGCATTGCAGTGGTACACAAACCTCCCAAATAACTCGATTGCGTCGTTTGCCCAGTTGACGGACACTTTTGTCGAACAATTCGCCAGCAGCAAAAAGTTGGAGAAACTTTCAGGTGACTTGTACCGAGTCCACCAAAGAAGAGGAGAACCACTACGTGACTACGTGGGAAGATTTAACAGGGAGAAGGTATCTATCCCTTATTGTAACCAGGAAACTGCTGTAGACGCCTTCAGAAAAGGTCTTCTACCAGATGGAGAGCTTTACAAAGAACTCACAAAGTTCAACTGCACTACGATGGAAGACGTGTTGGCAAGGGCGTGGGTAGAAATTCGTTGGGAAGAAGACGAAGCCCACCGGAACAGGTCATACTCGTATGAAGGAAGAAACAGTGATCGACGTTCTAGACAGTCCGACAGAAAGACCGATCGTCGACATGCAGAACCATATCCAACATCCAAAGGACCCCTGTCCCGAGAGAACAGGAAACCATTCAACACCCCCTCTGGACGTCCAAGTGATAAGAATCAAGCGCCTGTTCGCTCCAAAATTCCGGAATACAATCTCAACATTGAACCTGTCGAAGTAGTTGCTGTAATGAAAGGAATGGGCAATGTAGTAAGATGGCCCGCCAAGACAAAAACTCCTAGTGATAAGAGAGACAATACCAAGTGGTGTGAGTTCCACGCTGACCACGGGCACATGACCGCTGATTGCATAGCCCTTCGACTAGAAGTAGCTGAACTCTTGAAGAGAGGTCACCTCACTGACCTATTGACAGATAAAGGGAAAAATACTATAGCCCAAAGAGATGTTCATCCAAAGGAACCAGAGGAACCAACTCCAACAAAAACATGTTTGGTTATCACAGGAGGATCAGAAGTAAGCGGAGTCAGTCATTCAGCCGCCAAAAGAAGTGCACGTGTAGCAGCCAACCCAGACGCTCACTCATCTAAAACATCTTCACCTGTCTTCACAGACCAAGTTCTCAGCTTCCCAGACAATGAAGCATCAGGGCTCGTCAACCCTCATCATGACGCTCTCGTTATCTCACTTACTATTTCTAATGTTCTTGTTAAAAGAATACTTGTCGATAATGGTTCGTCTACTAACGTGTTGTTTTTACATGCATTGCGAGGAATGGGACTGGAAGAAACGAGTATATGTCGCCGACCCACCATTCTCATCAGTTTCAGCGGCGAACAAAAGTACACGCTCGGCGAAATTTCTTTACCTGTATTTGCAGGTGGAATCAACATGAGTACAACTTTCGTAGTACTCGACAGTCCCTCTGCCTACAACATCATACTTGGACGTCCTTGGATCCACAACATGAGGGCAGTCCCATCAACCTTCCACCAAGTTATAAGGTTCCCTACTCCGTGGGGGGTGCGTGAAGTCAAAGGCGAACAGAGCACGTCTCGAAACTGCTACAAAAACACCTTGAAGACGCCCAAAGCTCCTTTATAGCAATTACAGACAGAACAACTACTCCATAGTGACCCAGACAAGCCAACTATGGAGGAGTTGGATGAAGTACAGATTCACCCAGAGCTACCGGATCATAAAATACAGATCGGTTCAAGACTAAATCCTACGCTCAGAGAAAAGCTAGTAAAATTCCTCACGCTTCACCATGACTGCTTCGCATGGTCACACGCTGACATGATAGGTATTGATCCTCAAATCATAGTTCACAAATTGCAGGTCGACCCAAGTTTTTCTCCTGTCAGGCAAAAAAGGAGGAAGTTTGCTCCAGAGAGAAATAGAGTTATCAATGAAGAAGTTCAGAAATTGATCGATATCGGATCAGTACGCGAAGTCAACTATCCTGACTGGCTCGCTAATGTAGTAGTGGTAAGAAAGAAGAATGGTAAGTGGAGAGTCTGCATCGATTTCACCGACCTCAACAAAGCATGTCCGAAAGATTCTTTTCCATTGCCACATATTGACATGCTGGTTGACGCTACCTCTGGCCATGAACTTTTGAGTTTCATGGACGCCTTCTCCGGATACAACCAAATCTTGATGCATCCTGAAGATCAAGAGAAGACGGCTTTTGTGACGGAACGAGGTATCTTCTGTTATAAGGTGATGCCCTTTGGGTTAAAGAATGCAGGAGCCACTTATCAAAGACTCGTCAACAGAATGTTTGCCGAAATGCTAGGTGATACCATGGAAGTATATATTGACGACATGTTAGTCAAGTCTTTGGAGGCTGAACAACATTTGGATCATCTCCGCCAGGCCTTCGACGTCCTTAAAAGGTATAACATGAAACTAAACCCTGCTAAATGTTCATTTGGTGTTTCCTCTGGAAAATTCTTAGGTTACATGGTGACACAAAGAGGAATCGAAGCCAATCCAGAACAGATACAAGCAGTCATGAACATTCCATCTCCCACTTGCATAAAGGACGTACAGAAGTTAGCAGGGAGAGTCGCCGCACTTAGTCGCTTCATATCAAAATCTTCTGAAAAGTGCTACCTTTTCTTCGCCACCCTACGCAAGTCAAAAAACTTTGAGTGGACGCCAGCATGCGAAGACGCACTTCAACAACTCAAAGCGTACCTGACCTCTCCACCTCTACTCTCAAAACCAAAAGAAGGTGAGAAACTTTATGTTTACTTGGCTGTTGCAGAAACGGCAGTAAGCGCCGTGCTAGTACGAGAGGAAGATAAAAAACAACTTCCAGTTTACTATGTGAGCAAGTCGCTTCTAGACGCAGAGACGCGTTATAGCCAGTTGGAGAAGCTTGCACTTGCACTGGTCCACGCTGCTCGTAAACTCAGACCTTACTTCCAATGTCACTCGATGGTAGTGGTTACAGAATTCCCGCTGAAGAACATTCTCCATAAACCAGAACTCTCTGGACGCCTTACCAAATGGGCAGTGGAGCTGAGTGAGTATGACATTTCATACCAACCAAGGACCGCCATCAAATCACAGGTATTAGCGGATTTCCTTGTTGATTTTTCACCTAACATACTAATGCAGGCAGAGAAAGAGTTGTTGTGTTTAACCGACAAAAGCGAACAGAAGTGGAACCTATCAGTAGATGGTTCAAGCAACATGAATGGTGTAGGGTTGGGGATAGCTCTGACTTCTCCCGAAGGAGATCTAGTACAACGGGCTATCCGTTGTGCGTTCAAAGCAACAAACAATGAAGCTGAGTACGAGGCACTTATAGCTGGACTTACACTTGCAAAAGAAATGGGAGTCCAGAGAGTAGACGTTAAGTCAGACTCCCAACTCATTGTCAACCAATTACAGGGAACATATCAAGCACGTGACGCCAAAATGACCGCATACCTTGCTCATGTAAAAGAGTTACAAACTTCCTTCAAAGAAATGAACATAACACAGATACCTCGTCTAGAGAATGGACACGCTGATGCGCTCGCTAACCTCGGTTCTTCAATTCAAACAAAGGTAACTCAAAATATTCCTCTAGTTTTGCTCGAGTGGCCAGCAGTATGGAAAAATCCTACTTCAGAGGTAGCCGCTACGGATCAAACCGATAGCTGGATGAATCCCTTGATTCGATACTTGGAGAATGACGAGTTACCAGAAGACAAAGGAGAAGCGAGAAAGATTCGTGCTAAAGCTGCCCGATACACCATCCTAGATGGACAACTACTCAAGAGGTCATACTCAGGACCTTATCTCAAGTGTATCACCCCACAAGAAGCCAGGTACGTCCTCACTGAATTACATGCAGGAGAATGTGGGAATCATTCCGGAGGACGCAGTCTAACAGCTAGAGTACTCACTGCCGGGTACTATTGGCCAACTATGAGGTCAGATTGCATTGACTTCGTAAAAAAGTGTGATAGTTGTCAGCGCTTCGCACCCACATCTCATCTCCCCCCAGAACGTCTCAACTCAATACTATCTCCTTGGCCATTCATGAAATGGGGGATGGACATAGTAGGAAAACTTCCTACAGCACCTGGACAACGGGTGTACATGTTAGCTGTGACGGACTACTTCACCAAATGGATTGAAGCAGAAGCATTCCACCAAGTCCGTGATAGAGAGGTAAAAAGTTTTATTTGGAAGAATGTCATTTGCAGGTTTGGCGTTCCAAAAGAAATTGTGACCGACAACGGTTCGCAATTCATTAGTTTCGACTTTCAAGATTTTTGCAAAGAATGGGGGATCAAACTAAACTTCTCAACTCCGAGATACCCCCAAGCAAATGGACAAGCTGAATCTTCCAACAAAACAATCATGAACACAATAAAGAAACGATTGAAGAAAGCCAAAGGCGCCTGGGCAGATGAACTACCAGGAGTCTTATGGGCGTACAGAACCACTGTTCGAACTCCAACAGGAGAAACTCCTTTCTCACTCGCTTATGGCTCAGAAGCCGTCATACCAGCAGAAGCAGGACTTCCTTCTACCCGTTACCAATGGACAGAAGAAGAAAGTAACTGGCAACAACTCAATCACAATCTCGACACGCTCGATGAAATTCGTGATATGGCAGCCATTAGAAATGCAGCTTACCAACAGAAAGTCACGTCATTACAACAGAAACATACGAGCTCGAACGTTTAAAGTAGGAGATTGGGTACTTCAAAAGGTGTTCCAGAACACCAAAGAAAGCGGCGCTGGAAAACTTGCACCTACTTGGGAGGGCCCGTATCAGATCACTAAAGTGGTAGGACAAGGCGCGTATAAAATTCAAGCACAAGATGGACGTGACATAAACAACAGTTGGAATGTCGTGCATCTCAAACTGTATCATTTCTAAACTCTATTGTTACTTCTTTGTTTTCTCTCCTACTTGTACATGTACTGACTTAGGCATCGGAGAGTCGGTGGGATTTCCACCGACTATAGCCCCTCAACGGAAATTGTGCAGGTAAAAACATCTTCACACCAGTACACGTTTCACGCTCACAAGAACATGTCGAGAGGAAATGGGAAGTAGTTTTCGCACTCTAAACTCAAATATTCCATCTTTCGCTTCTCTTTTAGTACTTGACTAACTTGAGCGTCGGAGGGTCAATGGCTATGCCATTGACCACTTGTTTCTTCCCCCACAGGAAATCGAAGACACCTCTTGCCGAAGGTTAACACAGCCTAAGTCCAGCACAAAGTCCAGTACTACACTTAGGCTGGGGGGAGCACACTCATGATGTATTTTCACAGGACAAAGAGATGTGGGAAAGAACAAGCATGAACGAAGAAGCAATAAAATGCACGTAAAGACGTATGAAGAAGCAACAGTTGAAGAAGAAATAAAATGCACGTAAAGACGTATGAAGAAGCAACAGTTGAAGAAGAAATAAAATGCACATACAGACATGTGAAGAAGCAACATTGCACGTAAAGACATATGAAGAAGCAACAGATGACGAACCAATAAAAACGCATGAAAAGACAACACAAACCAAGTGTGAATGTACAACAAACTCAACTACAAGACAATCCGTTTGTCTGTCTACATTCGCAAGCATCAACAAAGTGGCAACCCGATTGCTCATTTTCTTTACATGTACTTAGCAACCCGATTGCTCATCTGTTTTACATGTACTCGGCAACCCGATTGCTACCCTTCCTATAAAAGGGTTACATACGACAACCCGATTGTCTTGTACTCATACTAGTGTACGAAATCTTCACACGTATCAATAAAGAATTTCCTGAGGTATTAATTCACTTAAAATCTAAGTCTCTTACTTCTACTTGTCTTTTTACATGCACAAAATACTTGCACAGATTCGGCATGCTCCACATCTATAAAACATAAGTCAACACGACTTATAAAAGGCAACCCGCTTGCTCATACAAAGAACGTTCACACCTTGTGTGCACAGTATAAGCGTAAACAAAATACCATTCAGAATATAACAAGTGAGAATCAACGTCTCACCAAGTTCGAGTTGAAATACTTAAAAAGAATGGGGCAAAAACACACCCATTCACGAAGTCTATCAAACTAGTACTGAAACAAAAATAGACAAGCAAAGAAGGAAATAGAGTCCACGACTCAAAAGACATCTCTAGTCAGAGCAAGAATCCAAGCTGTAATCAACATCCTTCAGGGCCTCATAACGCTCAATCTCTCCTTCGAGGTCCCATCCTGTATGCTCGTTTGCAACGTACTGTTTCATCATCTCGCCTCGAGCTACTGCCACAGTATTGTAAGTCATCTCTTTAAGCACTCCCGCACACTTCTTATGCGAGATCTTCAGCTTGGAGTACTTGGCCTCTAACTCCTCATAGCGCCCTTGCATGGATCTCTCCGACTCTGCGTGGCGACTACTCTCCGCTTCGATCTGCGCGTTCAAAGAACTAATATGCTTCTGGGCGTAGTTCGCATTCATCATCGCCTACAACAAATAATATAGATATTAACACATGCAAGTCGGGAAGCCGATGATGTAGCAGACGTCTGATCTAACAAACCTGGTAACCACTAAGCGCCGTCTGCTCCAACGCCTTCTGAACACCTATCTTCCTAAGATAGGCCTTATCACTCTCAGAAGTTAAGGAGCTAGAAACACGTCGAAGGGAAGATGGATCTTCGAACACCGACATCGAGGAGGAAAAATCCACGTGCATCGCTCCAGAATCTACCTCATGCGTATTAACTCTCGAGGAAGAGGGCCCAATACCAGAAGTAGGGGGATGAACGAGCACACGCTCGGGAGACGTTTCGACCCTCGGCTTCTTCGTTGGAATTTTCTTCTTGGAGGCCACCTCCTTAGCTGATGGTACCTTCAGACTCTGTCTTGGAGCCATGTTTCCACCTGTAAGAAACAAAGGAAACAGCTGAAGAAAACATCTACACACACGGAGGAAACAGGTAAAAGTCAAACGCATGGAGAAAGCTGATGAACGCAAAAAGCAGAACACGTACCCTGTGCACGTCTAGGACCTGCGGACTCAATCCCTCTGAAAACCAACCTTCTCCAACTCCTCCTCAATGCGGGCTCCTCCCAGAAATTCTGGAGCCTGACTATCTGATCACTACGAGAAAATCCGTGCAAATTCCTGTCTGCTAATTCTACATTACACAGAGCATATGTCAGAGTAAAACACGTGGAGCAAAACATGTGAAACAAAACATGTGAAACAAAACATGTGGAGCAAAACACGTGAAACAAAACACGTGGAGCAAAACATGTGAAGCAAAACACGTGAAACAAAACATGTGAAACAAAACATGTGGAGCAAAACACGTGAAACAAAACACGTGGAGCAAAACATGTGAAACAAAACATGTGGAGCAAAACACGTGAAACAAAACACGTGGAGCAAAACATGTGAAGCAAAACACGTGAAACAAAACACGTGGAGCAAAACACGTGGAGCAAAACATGTGAAACAAAACATGTGGAGCAAAACACGTGAAACAAAACACGTGGAGCAAAACACGTGGAACAAAACATGTGAAACGTGTGAAACATGTGAAACGTGTGAAACATGTGAAACGTGTGAAGACGAAGACGGACATGTGAAACAAAACACGTGGAGCAAAACATGTGAAACAAAACACGTGGAGCAAAACATGTGAAACAAAACACGTGGAACAAAACATGTGAAACGTGTGAAACGTGTGAAACGTGTGAAACGTGTGAAACATGTGAAGACGAAGACGGACATGTGAAACGTGTGAAACATGTGAAGACGAACATGTGAAACATGTGAAGACGAACATGTGAAACATGTGAAGACGAACATGTGAAACATGTGAAGACGAACATGTGAAACATGTGAAGACGAACATGTGAAACATGTGAAGACGAACATGTGAAACATGTGAAGACGAACATGTGAAACATGTGAAGACGAACATGTGAAACATGTGAAGACGAACATGTGAAACATGTGAAGACGAACATGTGAAACATGTGAAGACGAACATGTGAAACATGTGAAGACGAACATGTGAAACATGTGAAGACGAACATGTGAAACATGTGAAGACGAACATGTGAAACATGTGAAGACGAACTGATCATACAAACAACACTCACTAGCATCCCGCCATTTGAACGGAACATTCCCGTACTCGCGTGGAGTAAACACACCATCCCTCTTTACAAAACAAGAGCACGTACAGACGAACCACATTAACTTGAGGTATTTTCTATACTACTTAAAGGTTGAATAATTTTTTCTCATTTATGAACAGATATACGCCAGGCATCATACACGCATCCTCCTTATGAGTACGTGTACACCTCTATGCGCATTACAAAGTCTATGCGTACACTTACGTGTACTCCAAGTTTACGCGTACACCTACGTGTACTCCAAGTCTACGTGTACATGTACGCGCATTACCAGTCTACTTGTACACCTACATGTACTCCAAGTTCACGTGTGCACCTACGTGTACTACAAGTTTACATGTTCACATGCATAAGAAAAGTAGTATACATGTCAAGATCTACAAGTCTTAGTATCAACAAACATATTAAGCGAAAAGACAAACACGAAATAACGGGTTCATGGGCATCCACATGTCGCAACTTTACAAGTCGCCAAATTCAAAGAACTTTCTGCGCCAAGGAATAACAGAGGAGACACCCTGCGTGCTCTAACAATTACAATTCTACACCATAGCAGAAAACAATCTCCCATGCATCCGGACGCGATCGACTCAGATGCCACTCGGCGCGAACGATGCCACTCGGCGCGGACGACGCCGCGCCATGAGACAACGAGGTTCGGCCCCGTGCCACCAACGAAGTGAAGTCCTCCACGCTGCCAGAAAGCGTGGACGTATCCTCCATGCGGCCATGCAACGTGGAGACGTCCCCCACGCTGTCCGGCAGCGTGGAAACGCCCCCCACGCTGTCCGGCAGCGTGGAAACGCCCCCCACGCTGTCCGGCAGCGTGGCGCCCAAGCTGTCCGGCAGCGCAAAAATACCCTCCACACTACCCAACAGTATGGAGAAGTCTTCAATCCCAGTTCGTCGCACAGAGGACCCACACCGCGTTCGCTAACTCCGAGCAAAGTTCCTGATTGACCCGCACAAAGCAGTTCCATATTGTTATCTGAGCCCATGCGACTAACACGGGATCTATCCGACTTACGAGGCCACCTCTTCGGATACGCATCTACTCTCTAAGAAAATAAAATATTTACTTAGAGAGTGGGGGACAAACTGTGTTGACCAAAATCCACACCAGGGCCCTCGACACCAAAAGCGCCCATTAAGACGTCGAGCCCAACGCAACACTCTCGGGCCCAGCCCAGAAGTCTCTTAATGGGACCTCGTCGCCTAGACCCTAAAACTCGTGTCCAGCCCAACCACGTGCAAAGAGTCTCCACGTGCACAGAACTCCACACGCCTGAGTCTCCACACGTCTGGCGCTTGACACGTCTAGATCTCCATGCACCACGTGTTAAAGATCATTTGACGATGAGATCCTCGACATGTCACATATGCCCATAATGACATAGATCTCAAGCTTGGTCAACGTAACCTCAGAGACAATTATCCCCCATCAATGACATGCATAATATGGTAACGTCTCACATAAATGTGAGACCATGCGCATGCACAATCAGAGTAGTTGCCAGAGAACATGCACAACCGTTGTGCATGTACAGCTAGTGTACACGTCACCATATCCCAGGTATCTTGCCATGCACTTACTCCGTAACGGTCAGCATTTACTCCTCCCAACGGATCATTCCTCACGCCTATATAAAGAGGAGCTCTTTCACTTCAGGGAAAAGAGGAGAAAAAAGGACATCGAATACAGAGCAAAGCAACCCATACTACTTCTTCTTCTCCACTCGGCCTCTGTTCTTCGATTATTCTCGAGACGTTTGCATACAAGTTCACCTGGTTCTGGTCGTGGACACTATTAGACGCCTCAAGGGTGTTAAAGCTTATCTTTGCTCGACGCTTCCTGCTCGACGCTTCCGGCTCGACGCTTCCTGCTCGACGCTTCCGGCTCGACGCTTCCAGACGTCTTCGAGGAGATCACAACCTTCTTCTTGCTCGACGCTACTGGTAACATCTACTCTCATACTTCTGATCATTCCACTCCCGTAGATTCGAACTCCGGTCATTCTACGAGCCTAGCCACTCTCCGATTACACATCAACGGTTATACCCTCGGCTTTTCATTTATTATCCATTGTAATACTTTGCTGACTTGACCGTCGGAGGGCCCTTGGCAGGCACCATCCCGGTGTCCCCCCAAGCCTTCACGGGTTTGTTCGTGTCTGTTCACCTTCTTTTGCAGGTTTCTTTCACACGTTGCTGTTGCCCATCAATCAATAACTCGACGTTTGGAATTCCAGAAGACGTTCACGCTTCCGACCTTCTGACTTCCGACCCGTAGACTTTTCACCGTCTACAAGTGTTGAAGTGGTTGAATCCGAGCTTGAGTTAAATCTTTTTGACGTGAAGATACAAATGGATTCGTTGGTTTGAGTTAAATCTATCCGTAGATAATAAATTTTGAAGGATATCAAAGTAAATTAAGTGTATAATGTTTGTATGCTTCGATTCCACTTAAGTACTGGCATTAAGATGGATTCATAAAGATAAATCTTATGTTTACCCATTAAACCTTTTAGGATTTGATTACTGAATAGTGTGATTTGCACTTAATTTGATGTTTAATTATCTCAATGCGACATGTTGGAAATTGAACAATTTTGTTCTTACCGATGTACCTCGACAAGTTATAATTTTTTGTAAATTTTATTATATTTTTGTGATTAATAATAAAATGTTATAAATTAAGTGGTGAATATATGGACAACCAAATATCTTATGTGGACAACTATTTGCGGGTCCGATGCGAGTCAACTATGATTGACTTAGCTGACTTTGATTTAATAAGGGACAGATATCTCCCGCTCATCATCTCTTCTTGTCGGAAGTTCTCCGTGGTAAAGTTATTGTCGGTGGTAGGTAAAGGAGATTTCCTTCGACCAAAGATGCAATCCGAGTAATTTGTCGGATAGGACAATTGATGAAGGAAATCATCAAGTCTGGATGATTTAGGGGTCGTAGTGGTTAGCTAGAAACCAACTACAATCGTCGAACAACTATGTAATTCGCGGCTAACTTCGACCGGATCCTACAACGGGTTACACCAAAGAATGACGATTTGATCGGATGATATGACTAGAGGGATGAGACATATAATCATGGGAGAGTCCCATATATATGTCCCAAAGGTCTAAAAAAAGTTTAGGCAAAGATAGTGCAAAAGGCCCAAAAAATAAGGAATTTGGGTCGGGCACCAAAAGGCATGTTTTGGGGCCCATAAAAGGGCCGCCCAGATCTGCCCAAGAAGGGCTTCATATGACCGGCCATGCTAGGGTAATCAAGAAATAGAAACTACTTTCTCTTTTTATGAAACCCTTAATCTTATTCAAAATGGACTTTTTGGGAAACATAATTAGGGTTGGAGTCTAACTTAAGGTTCTATATAATGACTATTAGGACTTGAATAAGGTGCGGAAGAATTCTCAAGGAGTTTTCTTCTCTACAACATCAAGTAGAGAAAGAAAGAGAGATGATTCTCAAACTATCTATCTAGTCAAAAGAAGAAGTGTTCTTCATCAAACCACCATTGGAGTTCTGGCTAGCAACAAGAAGGGAGATCATGTTGATCATTCGGGTGCCTTGAGTAGAGGAGCAACAATTGGAGCTCTTGGTCTTCACATTCGATTGGAAATGTTCGAGAGAAAATTTAACGATTAAGGTAATCTCTAACTCTTTATTCATTATTAGTTTATGCATGAGATCTTGGGATACAAGTGTTAGACATGTTAGATTTCTGAGATTCCACTACCAACACTAGGAGACACTATAACCCAACAGTAGGAAAGACCGGAAATGTTAGGAGGTATTTGATAAAGTAGTTGATTCAAATGTTCAACGTTCTTCTAATGGAGATGAATGATCTTGTGTTAATGGACTACAAGGTTTGAAAATTCGGAATGAAAATATAATGATGAGAGAGAAAGTGGTAACTTATCTTAGTTGAAGCTTTGATCTATATTAACCTTATGTTCCTTGTATCAATTACTGTGTTTTAGCCTTTTAGGTTTTAAAATTTGGGTTTTCAATTTTAGGGTTTTTATTAATCCTCAATGTAATGTGACATTTCTGTATATGAATAAATGGTCTTCAGAACACTCAAATCTTTTGGAAAATCGAGGTTAAGGAGAGACTCTTCTTAATGGAAGGAGAAATAACTGATTTGAAGATGAGATTACTGTTCTCGGAAGTTCGTGGGAATCGACGACAAGATGAAATAAACCCATTAAGCTTCTGAGAGTGAGGGAATTGGGGATGGTTGTTCAGATAAGAGACTCGTAGATGGTGACTAAAAATTCAATTTTTTAGGTCACTTCAATCTCTGATTTGTAAGTCTATTGTCTTTACATTTCTAGAGATTATCTTTTCATCTCTTTCACATGTTCCTTTACATGATCACCTTTTATGATGATACTCGGGTTTGGTTATCTAGTTCGTACTTTCTTCAGTTACCATCTAATAAGCTGGTGTGGAAATAAGGGTTATTTCCCTAATGGCCCCCAACTTTGTGACCAGCTTCCCGCCTTGCCCCCTACTTTACGAGAAATCCCCATATGGCCCCCTTCCGTTATAACACCGTTACTCTCTTTCCTCCATCTCTTTTTCTCTCTCTGCCATGTAACGCCACATCATCTGTTACGCCACCTCATCACCTTCTCCGGCAGAGGTCGCCGGCCGGCGACCTTCAAACTAAAAAAAAAAAAAAAAAAATTTCTTCTTCTTCCTCTCTCTCTCCTTTTTTCTCTCTCCTATTTTCTCTCTCTTCTTCTTCTTCTTCTTCTTCTCCCTCTCTCTCTTTCTTCTTCTCCCTCTCTCTCTTTCTTCTTCTTCTCTCTCTCTCTCTCTCTCTCTTCTTCTTCTCTCTCTCTCTCTTCTTCTTCCTCTCTCTCTCTCTCTCGTCTTCTTCCTCTCTCTCTCTCTCATCTTCTTCCTCTCTCTCTTTCTCTAAGATGGTCGGCGAAGGGTTCCCCCCTTCGCCGACCATTTTAGAGAGAGAGAGAGTGAAAAGAAAGGGGAAGAGAGAGAGAGAGAGGAAGAAGATGAGAGAGAGAGGGAGGAAGAACTAGAAGAAGAAGAAGAAGAAGAGAGAGAAACAGGAGAGAGAGAGAGAGAGGAAGAAGAAGAAGAGAAAAAAAAATATTTTTTTAGTTTGAAGGTTGCCGGCCGGAAATTTGGCCGGCCGGCGACCTCTGCCGGAGAAGGTGATGAGGTGGCGTGACATGGGAGAGAGAGAAAAAGAGATGGAGGAGAGAGAGAGTAACGGTGTTATAACGGAAGGGGGCCATATGGGTATTTCTTGTAAAGTAGGGGGCCAGGCGGGAAGTTGGTCACAAAGTTGGGGGCCATTAGGGAAATAACCCTAGAAATAAAGTTTCTATCTCTAAATATTCTCGTCTTCTCCATTTCTTCTGTTAATCATACCTTTCCCCCCTTTCAATTTCCCCTACTGCAAACTGGGTCGTTGATGATTTTGAAACTTCATTGGATCTTCAGGCGGATGAGGAGGCAAAGGAATTTGTTGAGTTAAAAACGAGAAAGAGATGATAAGAGGGAGAGAGTTGACCCCTTATTAAACCAAAGTCAATTAAGTCTGACATAATTAAATTGCATTGGCCCTGAAAATAGGTGTCCACATAAGATATTTGACAGTCCACACGGCCACCTAAATTTAAGGTGTTCACCCACTTCATTTGGATGCTAAACTATGGTGGCCAATACGTGGACAACCAATTTTCTTATATGGACAACTATTTTTGGGTCCGGTGTGAATCAAGTATGTTGGACTTTAATTTAATAAGGGAACAACTCTATAAAGACTTGAATACCAACATTACTTAAACTAATGACCACTTAAAAATAGAAAACCTAGAAAAATGAAGAGAGATAAACAAAGAGTGTGTCCTTCACCAACTTCTCTCTCTACCTATCTGTCAATCTAGAGAGAAAGAAAGAGAAAGAAGGGTAAGTGATTCGAACGAGGAATCTTAGCAACTTCGTTCTCCATCCTTCTCACTTTATCACTCTAGAAAAAAAAAAACCAAAAACAGTGAAACCCTTAAAAAGCTATTAAAGACCTATAAGAAATCTTTCTTCCCCATCTCTTCTTTTGCCTGCTTGATTGAGTCTAGGTTAAACTAAAACCCAACTCTTGTTCCTTGATTTTGTCCCCAAACCCTTTTCACAGAGATGGTAGATGAATTATGGTTCTCCTCCTTCGGAATGGCCCATACCCTTCTGAGTATTTTGAGAAGTTCTTTTGGAGGTGTCAATACAGTTAGTAAGGTACTTCAAACGAGCTTTATATTGCGTGGGTAATTTTGGAGTCGTCACGCCTTGTGGTTGAATCTACAACATACCAAATCATACGATAGAAACGTGAATAGTCACGAAGTTATTGAAAGTTGTGTGTGTTTTGTGTTGAGAATGTAATTGTAGATAATCCGCTCTAAAGTAGTAGTAGTAATAATAGTACCCCCAAATTGAAAGAAACACCAGCGTAGTAAATTAAGATGGTTATAAATTAGTTAGAATAAATATTGTATACTGACTAGTAATAGTTCACATCCATAGGAGCGATAGACTATTGAATAAGATCTGAGGAAGGCAGGGGAAGATTATTAATTAATTAGTGGATTGGTTACCTCTTCCGGAATGAAATTGGTAGAAGGAGAGTGATGAGTGAGGAAGAAGTAGAAGAAGACTAAAGTCTAGAGTTTATGGAAAAAATCAAGGAGGGGTCAAAATAAAATTTCTATATCATTAAGGACTTTAGTGAAAAATAATAGAGTGTTGTCCTCTTAAAAACTGTTATCCACATAAAAAAAAAAATTTAATTTTCCTAGTTGTCCACATAAAATAATTGTCAACACTTGGTTGCCCAAACGGTTAAAGTGTTAGACATATAATCTAAAGGTCCTTGGAGGTCCCGGGTTCGATCCCCATAGGAGGTGGAATCTCTGGATTATTGAATTTGGGATTATTAGGGCATAAATAATGTAGATGAGCTTTAGGCCATAGTTTAGTTGGGTTTTAGGCTACATCGAAGTTAACTTCCAAAAAACAAAACATTAATTCCTATTTGACCCCCTACTTTGTGACCAACTTCTTTTATGGCCTCTACTTTTTGTAGATTCAAATATGGCCAATTTTTTGATGTAAATGTCCTAACTACCATTCTTATAAATATTTTTTAAAAATAAAATTAAAAATAAAACAGGAATTCCACCTCACTTCCATCTCCACCACACATCTCCCTCCACGTTATCTTTCTCTCTCCATCTCACCTCTCTCTCCAACTCACCTCTCTCTCTCTCTCTCTCCAACTCGCCACTCTCTTCTCCGACGAAGGTCGCCGATCGAAAAATTTTCCGGCTGGCGACCTTCTGCAAAAAAAATTTCCCTCATCTCTCTCTCCTAGTCACCTATCTCTTCTCTAACGAAGGTCGTCGGCCGGAAATTTTCCGGCCAACGACCTTCAAGCATAAAAAAATAAAAATAAATCATTCATCTCTCTCTCTAAACACTCCGGCGAAGGGGTTTCCCTTCGCCGGGGATCAGGTCTATTCTGCAACATACCAGATCGGTATGTTCTTCAACAGACCAGATCCGTCTGTTCTTCAACAGAACAGATCCATCAGTTCTTCAACAAATCTGTTCTGGTTTGTTGAAGAAAAGACCAGATCGGTCTGTTCCTCAACAGACCTATTCTGGTCTGTTATTCAACAAACCAAAATAGATCTGTTGAAGAACAAACCGATCTGGTCTGTTCTTCAACAAACCTGATCTCCGGCGAAGGGAAAACCCCTTCGCAAGAGTGTTTAGAGAGAGAGAGAGATGAGTGATTTTTCTTTTTTTATGTTTGAAGGTCGTCGGGCAGAAAATTTTCCCGCCGATGACCTTCTTCGAAGAAGAGACAGGTGACCAGGAGAGAGAGATGAGAGAAATTTTTTTTTTAAGAAGGTCGCCGACCAGAAAATTTTCCAGCCGACGACCTTCGTCGGAGAAGAGATAGGTGACTAGGAAAGAGAGATGTGAGAATTTTTTTTTGAAGAAGGTCGCCGGTCGGAAAATTTTCTGGTCGGCGACCTTCGTCGGAGAAGAGAGTGGTGAGTTGGAGAGAGATAGAGAGGTGAGTTGGAGAGAGAGAGAGAAAGATGACGTGGAGGGATTTGTGTGGTGGAAATGGAAGTGAGGTGGAATTCATGTTTTATTTTTAATTTTATTTTAAAAAAATATTTATAAGAAGGGTAGTTAGGACATTTCCATCAAAAAGGGGGGTCATATTTGAATTTATAGAAAGTAGGGGGCTATAAAGGAATCTGGTCACAAAGTAGGGGCCAAATAGGAATTAACTCAAAAAAAAAAACTACAATATTTCTATTTGAGATTCCCTAAATTTTAAGCTGGACACTAGGGTTTCCTTTCACGGCTATAAGTAGAACACCGACCATCTCATCTTCCATCAAACCAATCAACTCGTAGACTAACAAAGTGTTAGGGTTTCGGCAGAGGGGAAAATGAATAATGAAAATTTATGGTGGAAGATCTCTCTAACAATCCCGGCCTTTGGTAATCAATCTGATTGAGTTTCTTTAGTTTTTCTGATTACTTATTTTATTTTTAACATTTGAATCTTTTTTTCATTCTTTTATGTTTATGAGATAAAATGCCTAATTATTGCAATTTTTTCTGTTGATTTAAGATGCAAAAAAGAATCTATCGTTAGGCAATATAAAATTTTCCTTTAGCTCTGATTATCCTTTTTTTTCATATGGGGGAATTACTGAAACCCCCACCTTTTCAATATGCACATTACTGAAACCCCCACCTTTCATTTATAATTACAAAAAGGGATATTTCCCTAATGGCCCCCTACTTTGTGACCAGCTTCCCGCCTGGCCCCCTACTTTACGAAAAATACCCATATGACCCCCTTCCGTTATAACACCGTCACTCTCTCTCCTCCATCATGTTTTCTCTCTCTGCCAAGTCACGCCACATCACCTTTTAAGCCACCTCATCATCTTCTCCGGCATGGGTCGCCGGCCGGCGACCTTCAAATTTTTTTTTCTCTCTCTAAAAAAAAAAAAAAATTTCTTTTTGTTCTCACCTCTCACTCTCTAAACTCCGGCGAAGGGGTTTCCCTTCGCCAGAGTTCGATCTGTTCAAGAACAGACCGTGAAGGTCTGTTCTTGAGCAGATCGAGTCTGTTCAAGAACAGATCAGTCTGTTCAAGAACAGATCCGTCTGTTCTTGAACAGACTCGAACTCCGGCGAAGGGTTTCCCTTCGCCGGAGTTTAGAGAGAGAGTGAGAGGTGAGCAAAAAAAAAAAATTTTTTTTTTTAGAGAGAGAAAAAAAAATTTGAAGGTCGCCGGCCGGCGACCCATGCCGGAGAAGATGATGTGGTGGCTTAAAAGGTGATGTGGCGTGACTTGGCAGAGAGAGTGACGGTGTTATAACGGAAGGGGGCCATATGGGTATTTTTCGTAAAGTAGGGGGCCAGGCGGGAAGCTGGTCACAAAGTAGGGGGCCATTAGGGAAATAACCCTTACAAAAATCCCCACCTTTTTGAAAAATTTCGTCAGATTTAACAGCATGGGGCCGTTAGTGATGTGCATTGACCGAAAAGCCCATTTGTTAACAAGCCCACCCTTTATGAATGCAAAAAACTGGGCGCCTTCGAGAAAACACGTGGGGGCAAATAACCTGATCTATCTTCTCCCACCAAGCACGGGAGAACCACCATACCGAGCTCCCTGACCGAAGGTTCTCTCTATCTATCTCTCTCTTGTAATCCATTGAAGGTTCTCTCTCTCTCCCGGTACCGAGCACCTCCCATCCATTGAAGCTCCCTGACCGAAGGTACTCTCTCTAGGGTTTGGTTTTATGGTTTAATTTTTAGTTTGGGTTATGTTAATTGTTAGGGTTTCTGATTGTTAGGGTTTCTTATTATTAGTTTTAGGGATTGTTAGGGTTTCTGATTGTTAGGGATTGTTGGGTTACGGTGGTTATCAATTCATTTACAATGGAACCCAACTTGTACGAATGATATGTTAATTGATTAAGATTGTTAGGGATTGTTAATTCATTAAGATTCTTATTATTAGTTTTAGGGATTGTTAGTTCATATCAATTCATTAGGAATTGTTAGGGATTGTTAATTCATTAAAATTCTTATCAATTCATTTACAATGGAACCCAACTTGTACGAATGATATGCTAATTCATTAAGATTCTTATTATTAGTTTTAGGGATTGTTAGGGTTTCTGATTGTTAGGGATTGTGAAGAAATAAGTTTTTATGTTAGAGAAATCATTAAGATTAATCAATGGAACCCAACTTGTACGAATGATATGTTAATTCATTGAATGCCATGAAGTTGTTGAATCTTGAGACTGGTAGTTCTTACCAATTATCTCTATTAAGCTGTTTGACTTCCATTTATCTGCTATGGTGTTCTTTTATTATCTCGTAGAGGGTCTATTAGCAGAACATGTTAATGAATAGGATTTTGGAGGAATGAGTTATATGTGCTAGTTACATGTTATTGTTTATTTTAAATGATGTTGATGGACGGTACTATCTCTGACAAAGTTCACTTGTCCAGGAACATAGTGTCTACCATCAACTTAGATTACAAGTTGGATTAAATTTTGGGAGCAAAAACCGAGCAGAGGTAAGACTTCTTGTGCTTGATCAAGTTACGGTTACTCGAAGTATGAATCTCGTTGGCTAACCCACTGTCTTTATCAAGCTCTTAATCTTGGAATCAAGTAAATACTTTCTCTCTCTTTGAATATCCAGCTTCCATGTGATTAGTGATGGCATTTAACATCTAAAGTTTTAGTTTTGAGCCAGTAATTAGGATTTCACTATGAAAGTTTTGAATTAGATATATATGTTTTCAATAACTGATATACAATTAGCAAATCCAATGACATCTAACCTAGCAAAAAAGTTTTCAGGACTAGGGTTTAGTTGGGTATCAATTTTTATTAATTAGAATTGGATTATGTGTTGGTAAATCATAGATTTTCACTGAAATTTGTTAAAGTTCTGAATTTGATATGCAATGCTTCAACAGTTGATATACAATAATTATTTCAGATCATGAACTCGTAGTTTGGACGTACTTTACATCTGGTACGAATGGATCCAAAACTAGCCTGAGTTGGACATTGTTTCGAGTCGCACAAAAACCAAACATTTTGAAATATGACTCGAGCTAATCCGGACCTAGCTCGTGTTAGATTTCGAAACTCAAATTTTATTTTGGCCTAATCCAGTTTGGAGTTAGATTTCAGTTATGAAGTACAACAAAAACTACGAAGTCGTGGGGCTCTGTATATGTAATCTGAAGAGATGTTATTATTATGTTTACAGGTAGCACCATACAAGAGGGTTAGAAGAGTGGCATTTGTTTCTGCAATCCCCAAAAATCCATCAGGAAAGATACAAGGAAGGATCTCATTAAACTTGCAACTTCTAAGCTCTAAACAAACTTCCTCTTATAAAGATTTGAGGATGTTAAATCTTATCAGCTTTTGGCAGTTCAATCTAAGGTTTCTCTGTATTGGAATATTTAAGTTATAATGTAAATGAAGATGTTGAATAATGTTTGCGGTAATATAATGCTATAAATTATACATGATTTTATATGTAGAGCTCTAGCTAAATGTAACTACTTTTCGTTGCTACTCCATAATCAGCTTTGTATATCTCCTTGCTTTTGTCATCCCGAGTCCAATCGTTACATTTTTTTGTGTGAGACAACCGGGTAGACCAAAGACATAAAATGAAATTACAAGTAGACATTAAAACTTAAATTTAAAACCTAAAAGACATAACTACCACAATAAGAACTACAACTACTAAAAGACATAAAATGAAATTACAAGTAGACATTAAAACTTAAATTTAAAACCTAAAAGACATAACTACCACAATAGACATTAAAACCTAAATTTAAGTTTTTGTGCAACTCCTTCGCATATATCATCTAATGTGATATCTAATTTGGACTTGTTTTTCTTCGATATAACATCGGACAACCAGAGAAATTTGTCACATTCTAAACATTTCAAAAATGGAATACCATCGTTGGGAACTTTCTGTGAAATCAACATCTTCATCTTACCTTTACATCCTTTTTTCTCACATGGATATAAATTCCAAGGACAATGCTTGAGAAAGTGGTTTTGTTCTCCACAACCATGACAAACACTTTGAAATATCGATTTTTTTGACGAAGACGACAAAGTAACTTTTTTGATTTCATTCTTGAACCACCAAAATCCACCGCATTCGAGAAATTGGCAAGTAAGAAATTTTTCCCCAAATGAATTAGGTTTGCCGGATACCATCATTTTCCTAATTCCATTGCAATTGTCATTTGTGCATCTAGAATACATCTATGAACAGTCTAACACCGAATGTCCTTGTTGATCGCAAAGTTGACAAATAACCTAAACATAGTGAATAATGAAAAATCAGTAATTATATAAATCAATCAAAAGAACTAAAGTAAAAAAACTACGTACCTCTTGTGATCTTGCATTTTGATACACATTTGATGAACTTGAAGAAGCCATTAAATAACTAAAGTAAATCTTGTTGATGGAAGGGGTGAAGTTTATATTGTGGTCTCAAACTTGGGTTTAAATAGAAAAAAAATTGCATAAAAATGAACAAAAAGCAGTCAAAAAGTGGTCAAAAGGTGGGGGTTTTAGTAAGTGTATTTAGAAAAGGTAGGGGTTTCAATAAGAGGCCAAGTCTGTTTAGAAAAAGTGGGGGTTTCAGTAAGTGTATTAGAAAAGGTGGGGGTTTTAGTATGTTTATTATGAAAAGGTAGGGTTTTAGTAAGAGGGGTAACAAAGTAATATTTAAAAGTATAAAGTTAAATCTAACATAATTTTCAAAAAGGTGGGGGGTTTTTGTAATTATA
Organism: Eschscholzia californica; assembly: GCF_041429995.1. NCBI lineage: Eukaryota > Viridiplantae > Streptophyta > Magnoliopsida > Ranunculales > Papaveraceae > Eschscholzia > Eschscholzia californica. Next base: position 23,270,266 of record NW_028238309.1, on the reverse strand, counting down.
AATGAAAGGTGGGGGTTTCAGTAATCTGCATTATGAAAAGGTGGGGGGTTTCAGTAATTGCCCCCCTTTTCATATCTTTTGATCAAATTATTAGGATCTTTCGGTGACAAGGTAGGGAAATTTTTGAGCTATTTCATCATTTTCCATTTTGCCTAGTGATTTAGGTCATTTTTTAGGGTTGATTAAATTAATGGGATGATTTATGAAAGAATGATGTAGAATGATGGAAAAAACAGATGGATTCCCTATGATTTATATAATGATTACATAATCAGCTACTTCTGACTCATCATTCAAATCTCCTCATATCTTATAAATCAGCTACTTCTGAGTCAGATTTTGAGTTGTCTGACTCAAATGCATACATACTCTGCCTAATTGAAGTCATCATTTTTTAGACAAGTCTAACATCACTAGTCAAACAAATAATATCATTCTGGTATCTTGTTCGAGTCAATTAAGTTGTTGAGTCAGTTTTCTGATCTAAGTTGGGTTTTGTGAGTGTTTTGTCATCATATTTGGATGAAATTGAAAGTATAGTGTTGGCCAGTGATGTAAGGATAATATTTGCTACTCTTGATGGGATCTTAAAAAACCCTAGTTGATGATCTTTATCCACCAAGATCTCTGAGGCTTAACAATGTTCAAATTCATCCTTTTCTTTTCCATTGGTAATATTTTGATGAAATAGTATGCATTAATTGCCAATTCATTTTACTAATATTACATGTTCTTGCTGTTAAATAAGATGCAGCACAGTATTTACCCTTAGGCAACACAAAATCCTTCCTTTACTCTGATATTAGGGGACGACGTCGGAACTTTTTTATTCTATTTCATCTTCTTATAGATTTTGGTCACTTTTCGTCTTCTTATAGGGTTGATTAAGTTGAGGGGACGATCTATGAACTAATGATGTAGAGTGATGGAAAAACAGATGGATTCCCTATGATATACATAATGATTGCATATCAGCTACTTCTGACTTATCATTCAGATTTCCCCACATCTTATAATCAGCTACTTCTGAGTCAGATACTGAGTTTGGTCTTTCGAGTCAAACAAATGCAAATATTCTGGCTTCCCGCATGAATTAGTTTAAGTTGTTGAGGCAGATTTCTGATTTACCTTGGGTTTTAAGAGTGTTCTGTCATCATGGATGAATTTTTTTTGTTGATCAAATCATCATGGTTGAATTTGAAAGTACAATATATAGACCAGTGATAGAAGGATGGTATTAGTACTCTTGATGGGGCATAAAAATAGACCCTATTTGAGGATCTTTATCCACCAAGATCTCTAAGGCTCACAACTTTTTGATGATATTTGTTCTTTGCCGTTTACTGGTTGATTTTTAGTTCTATAAGCAAGCAGGAATGAAAAGGATATTTATAAATTTTCTATGGCAATTATATTAGTTTTACTAATAAGAAAAAAAAGGGAGATTTTATACGCAATGACCAAACTTGTTAAAGACAATCTCGCTAAAGACAAGCCCGAATTTGGTTAGAGGCAATGTATGGGTAGGAGGCAATGCCCTAACCACGGTTTGAACTAACGGCGTAATTGATGTTTTGAGGTCCATCATTAAGTCAAAAGTCTTTGACTTAACCCCTCCCCAAATTCAAGAAAGAGATATCGTTCTACGCTGTTCGTCGATTTCTTCTTCTTCTTCAAATCTCTCTCTCAAAATTGGCCCTACTTAACTTGCGTTCACTAAGTTCGGAGTTGAGGCAATCGTCAATTTATAGATGTTAACAAAAACTAAGTTCTGGTGGGCTAGTACCGATAGAGGCAGTGATAATCGGTGTGGCCACACCGGTGGAGGCGATGCAAATCAGTACAACCTCACTGATTTCAATAACAGAAAGCAAGTATGTCAAAATCGGTCTGGTCTCACCGTATTGTACACACGAACTCGGTCGAACAAGAACGACTTTGAGGTCGACGTCAATTTACTCCCTCAAACACGAATTGAGGTATTAAGGGAATGATCACATACCGCTTTAGAAATAAAATTTTGGGCAGAAATCGTTTTGGTGTAGTCTTTTGGCGTATGTATCCCCAATATTTTTGAAACTTTCTTCATCCATGGTGGTTTCTAACAAATATGGTATCACTTGCACTTAGAGTTTCAGGAGACGAACACAATAGGTGGTGCGTTTCGAAGGTCGTCAGTAACTGGTGACTTTGATATTTTCGGTGAGATGAATTTAGGGTATAGGGATTCGGGTTTGACATCTAGGGCTTGATTTAGTTTCTTATTTGAAGAGAGAGAAAAAGATAACTTGGGTGAAGATAACCCTAAAAACTTGATTATCGTAGGCATTGCCTTTAAAGAAATATGGTCATATTGAATGACCAAGTCATAAGTGGAAATACATTGCCTATAATAAGTTTAGCCATTGCCTATAAAATTTCCCTAAAAAATTGTATTAATTAGTACTACTTTAAAAAGGTTGCTGATTTGGAGAAATAAGAAAATTATCTGGAGTGCAAAGACTTTATAAAAAACTGGTCAAAGTTGACCAATATATTTTCTAATTGTCATGGGGGATAAAATTGTGTTCGCAATTTCTTCTACATGTCGGCAAGGGTCGTCGGTACGACTGGCTGTCCCGAGTCAAGTTCCTTTGTCTCGTGCTTGATGATGTCGTCCCGAGCTATGCCTTAGGCGTCCCGTGCTGCTATGCTTCAAGTCCAACCAGATCTAAATCTCGTGCTCTCTTCGTGTTGGCCAAAGCTTTGGCCGTCCTCTCCTTTTCTCTTCCTCTCTAGCACCAATCCTCTAGTAAACACCCTAGCCTCCTCTCTTCTCCACAACCCTCTAGCGAGCTTAGGTGTCGTTTGACAACCAAAAGTAGAATTATTTTTGCTTGTAGTAGAAGTTCTTTTGCTTTAAAAAAGTTTCAAAAGTATATTTGGCAAAAATGTTACTTACAAGTAAAAAAACTCAAAAAGTTAATTTTTGTAACTCAATTTACTTTTGATAATTTTATTTTTCTTTCTCATAGAGATACTTGATTTTATTTTTCCATCTCAATTTGTCACTGTTTTTTTTCTCTCTCTCATTGATTCTATCTCATACGCCTATCTCTATCTCACCATTTTCCCTCTCTCATACAATTCAGGAACCCCCTTCGTCTGAGGCGAAGGGGACCTCGAGGAGGGGTAACCATCCTCGAGTGATTCGTGGTGACCAACAACAAAAAAAATTCATGGCCGCCATCCACGAAGTGTTTCGTGGTCGTTGACCACGAAATTTTTTTAACGGCCCGACCTCGAAAGTTTCATGGTCAATCAACCACGAAACCTTCGAGGAAGGTTTCGCCAGAAGCCCTCCTCGAGGACTGGTTCCGGTGAGAAGAATACTTTTGTTCGCCGAAATTGTGGGCTGGAAAGAGGGAGAGAAAGAGATAGACAGATAGAGATCGAAAGAGAAATATTGGAAGATTGGCAGAGAGTAGGAGAATGACAAAGAGAGATATAATCGAAAGGGAACATTAGGAGATTGAAGGAAAACAGTGAGAGATTGGGAGAGAGTAAAAGAACGAGAGAGAGACAGTGGGGAGTCGAGAGAGAAAGAGAGAATGAAAGAGAGAGAGAGAGAGATGAAGGTTAAGGACAAAGTTTGACAACTAATTTTTTCGACGAAAAGAAAATATATCCCATAAATGAACGCAAAAAAGAAGCTGAAAAAAAGGTTGATGTTTCAGGGGAATAAAAAATATTCTGGGAAAAAGGTGGAAGCTAAAAAGACAAGTCATCAAACACACCTTATCTCCCTCCTCTCTACCTTCATTGTCTCTATCTTCTCACTCTCTCTCTAAGTTTTGGCAAAGGGAATGGTCTTTTCGCTGGAACCATGAAAAAAAATAGAAAGAAAGAGAAGAAGAGAAGATAAAAAAGAGAGATGAAGAGAGAGAGAAAGATGGATGAAGAAAGAGAGGGCGAGAGATAACTGAAGTTGTTGTGACGGGAATTAATGGTCGTCGGAATTGATGGTGGTGAGAAGGAAGACAGAGGAAGAAGAAAATAATAACATAAGAAGTGGGTAGTGCTTGGAGGAAACAAAAAAAAAGTGTTTCCATCCAAAATTTTTTCCCTAGAAAATATCCTTATTCCCCAAAACATCCACAAAAAAGTCCTATGGTGACAAGGGGTGAGCAACAGTCAGTTTTTTCAGTTTTGGTTCGAGCTGAAGCCGAACCAATAAGTGGCGGTCTGGCTAAATGGTCAGCCGAAGTCGAGCCGATCATTCGACCGACCGACATAGTTCGATTCGGTTGAGTTCGGTTAATCGGTTTAACCGAACATATTTTAGATAAAATTGTTAAGTAATGTTATTCTTTTCATTGCATATACCGACAATAAAAATTAAGAATTCATTGTACTTTTCCACCATTGCATATACCGAAAATAAAAATTAAAAATTCATCGTACTTTTCTACCATGACAAAAAAAGAAGTAGAAGTGCTAATGAAATGCCTACAATTTTAAGTTCCTTAGGGTTCGGTTGGTTTGGGCGGTTTTTAGAAACTAAAGTCGAGACCAAACCAGACCGATTTGGGTTGTTCAGTTTTTCGGCCGGACCGAGTCAAACGATGATGGGCTCGACCCAAAAATTGATGGGTGCGATTCGACTTGGTTTGGTTTTTGCTCATCTGTCCCATAAATCATTACATCTTTCAGTCCACCGCTTCATCAGATTAGTCTAAAATTATAGCCGTTGAAGTGCCTTTGCGTTCTAATCTCCCCCTCTCTTGATTAACAAATCACTTCTAACCCTCGAAATGGAGAATGGATATCGAGCATTCCTTGTTTGCCAGTGAGAAGAAGAAAAGGGATGGACTTCCTCAGTCCTTTCTTGAAGAGATTGATTAGGTTTGTAAGTTTTGCTTTCGATTAGAGCTTTGACGATTCATGGCTTCGATTTTGTGGTAATCTAGGGTTTGCTGATTCGCTCGAAATGGAGAATGGATATCGAGCATTCCTTGTTTGCCAGTGAGAAGAAGAAAAGGGATGGACTTCCTCAGTCCTTTCTTGAAGAGATTGATTAGGTTTGTAAGTTTTGCTTTCGATTAGATTTGACGATTCATGGCTTCGATTTTGTGGTAATCTAGGGTTTGCTGATTCGGTGGTGTCTGAAAGCTATTTGAGTTTGTGGTAATCTAGGGTTTCGTTACCTCTGGTTTGTTTTTCTTCTCAAGCATCTAAAACTCTAGATTTAGATTCTTTGATCAGGCATTGCATAATAGGGTTGGATTTTTTGGTCTTTTTAGTAGTTTTATGAATTTATTTTGCTTTTATTGTTTGGGGAAGTTAGGTCTTTTTAGATCTTCAGTCCAGTCTTTTTAGATTTAGATCTTCAGTCCCCCATTTCTTCATATTAGTCAAAACTAAAACCCTTAGCCCTCACAAATAAAATGAATCTTACCTTATATATCCTTGGCCCCCTCTCTCACTCTCCCCTTAACTGATCTGTCTAGGGTTGTGTTCTTCCTGATTTTTTGGTATGTGTTGCAGGCTTCTTTCAAGTTATTAACCATTATTTGATTAGCTGGTTCCTCACTGTTTGTGTTTATATTAATATAGGTTGTCTGGTTGGTTTTATTTTGTATTTCTTGGTTTATGTTTTTAAGCATCTATCAGTTTCCTTTCAATTTGGTTATTGAGGCCTGACATTTCGTGAAACGAGGGTTCAATATGTGTTCTTGATGGAATGCTTTCTGCAGATTTGATGTCTATGCAATTTAGGAAATTGAGATTGTCAATGATTCCATTTGAAATCTAATTTGACTGTAAGTATGATATTGAGTGGAAATTGAGTGGTGGTGCTTGAAATAGGTTAGTAATCTAGGGTTTCTCAATCAATCAATCAATTCTGTTTGGTTTTTGGCTTGCATCTAAAAAGTTTTGATTTCGATTTGGTTCTCAGTTTAATTGTTTCTTTGATTGTGCAGGAAAAAATATAGGTTGGATTGTAGTACTTGATCAGTTGGTTTCTTATGCAGATTCAATATCTACTTAACGAATTAAAAGTAATTAATTCGTTGGGAATTACTTTTAATGGATTTAAAGATGATTCTGATGCCAATCCCACATCATGATCATCTTAAATACTTTCTCCACTGTGGTCTATGCCAGTAAAGGTATTGATCCTGCATTAGATGACTTTGTGATATACTAGATTAGTTGGTGTAGAAACTTAAACCTGATTTAGTTTTATGTTACTGTATTCTGGAATCTAGTTTTCTGTTACTCTATTCTGGAATCTATTGTTCACGTTCTTCTTTAAGTAGGTCCTTTACATCACATTATTTCGAGGACATGTCTGCTTTCGATGTCCAGCACTCTTTGATCCTTGCTACTCTAAGACCATGGGTTATGCTAAAAAGTTACTTGGCCTGTCCGGATGGTGTTTTCTATTTGAATTTCCTTATGTGTTTTTGTTGATTCTTTCTAAATTTGTACTAAGTCCACTTTTGAATGTACAAAACTTCTTTAGCTTATTTTCAGGGATATGCATTAAGTTCTAGCTGTTCATACTCAGTCCATCACTTGGAGCGGGAAGGAGGAACACTTGGGAGTTCCCACGGCCAGCTATTTCTAACAGTAGGCATATAGTTTCGTTCAACTACTTGTGGGGTAGACAATGTGGAGAGTCTGCTATCTATATCCGACATATGTTGAGCCCACGGAATCACAATTTCCTGATTATTGACACAACAAATGAAAGACCCCTGAGTTTTATGCTTTTATCTTGGTCCTTTCTGTTTGCATGTGATTAGGCAGTTGGTGCATGGTCACTTTTTGTCCTCTCTACTTGGGTATTATTTTTTTTTTTGAAAGTTAGAATGAATATATATAGAATAAAGAGAAATATGTACAAGGGAGAGGGAGGCTTATATGTGATGTTTCACGACATCCAGGCCTCCCAATTAACTACTACATCTATATAAGAAACATTCTTAAATTTTTCAATTCTCCTAACCCAAGAATAAATGACACCCTTAACATCCTCAATGTCCACGACTGAATTTAGGTTCTTTTCCTTGAAGATCTTGTTGTTTCTGTCATACCAGATACTCCATACAATCGCGGCTGGGACTAATTGCCAGACCTCCCTTCTATGCTTCCTCTTGGACAGACCGTCCCACTGAGTTATCATATTATTGATGGACTCAGGATGGCACCACTGGGTTGCCATCAACTTAGCAAAATAATTCCAGATACTTGGGCATTATCTTTTAGTTGTGTTCCTTCTTTTTTATGTGCTGCTAATTTATTTGACAGAGGACATTATCTTTTAATTGTGTTCCTTCTCTTTATGTGATATTATAACATAAGATTTGCAGCTGGATAAATTTTGAGATGATAACAGCTATATTCCACATAGATAACTCTCTCAGAATAGAAGGTCTGTCATGTTGGTAGCCATTACTTTGCTTGGTAAATCGTTCTGGTATGAGAGAATTTGCTGGATACTACAACTAGATTGCCTGGATGTTACGAGGATAAAATTTTATCTTTTTTTTTTTCACTTTTCCAGTTCCATGTCTAGATGAAGTAAATGTGTAAAAGTATTGATGGTCTTATCTTTGATGTAGGTTATGAGGATAAAATTCTATCTTTTCTTTTTTCTCTTTTCAAGTGCCATGTCTAGATGAAGTAAATGTGTAAAAATATTGATGGTTTTATCTTGATGTAGGATATGCGGAACTTCCCAATTCGATGGGAGAAAATTCAACTTTTCAGTGCTGGGTGGATGGGTTTGAACTGATATCATTTCCTTGGCTTGGTCTACATTTTTTTCAGCAATTTACATGGATCCAAAGTTGCTGGGTTCAAGGTTCCAAGTTCTTCAGTTCTCGTTCCCGTCATTTTGTCTTTCAAAGGTGTGTTAGAAGTTTTGCTTTCTCAGAAACTCCATCATGTTGATAGGATATGTGCAATTTCAAGTCGAACGGACAAAAATCAGCTTTCTAGTGCTGGGTCGATTGGTCGGAAGACTCTGAACTGGACTCATTTCCTTCATCATGTGTAAGTTAAGTATTTGCAGTCCTATTGCAGATCCATGAGTAGTGAATCCATGGTTCCTAAGTTCTTTACCGTTTGTTTCCTTCATTTATTTTGCTTTTATTATTTGGGGAAGGTAGGTCAAAACTAAAACCTTTATCCCTCACAAACAAAATGAATCTTGCATTATAAATCCTTGGCCCCTCTCTCTGTCTCCCCTTAACTGATCTATCTATGGTTGTGTTCTTCCTGATTTTTTGGTATCTGTTGCAGGCTTCTTTCAAGTTATTGAAGCTTTAGCTGGTTCCTCGCTGTTTGTGTTTATATTAATATAGGTTGTCAGGTTCATTTCATTTTGTGTTTCTTGATTTATGTTCTTAAGCATCTATTAGTTTCCTTTCAATTTGATTATTTAGGTCGGACGTTTCGTAAAACGAGGGGTTCAATTTATGTTCTTGATTGAATGCTTTCTGCAGATTTGATATCTATGCCATTTTGGAAATTGAGATTGTCAATGATGCCACTTTAAATCTAATTCAACTGTAAGTATGATATCAAAAGGGGGTTCTTCATTGGTTGTTCTTTATAATGCCTTCAGATAAGATTTTTTATTCTGCCCATGTTCATTTCATGAAGCCAATTTACTTCAAATTCGGAATCCTCAATTAAGTAGCTGCTATGTTTTGAGTGTTCACCCTGATCCTTGGTATCTGAGTGGTATTTATAATTTAAAAATCTATACGTTTCTTCGATAAAACTTTCTGTTTATAAGGTGTTTCCCGAAACTGTTTTGCTTAGGGCTTTGTCTCTTCCACCTTTAAGATGGAGTTTCCTATAATAGCTTGTTCCATGAAAAATGTTTTGCTTAGGCTACGTCTCTTCCACCTTTAATATGTAAGTGCCTTTAGGCTTTAACTGTGTTCTGGGTATGGGTGGCCGCTATTCACATTCAGACATTCACCGACGGGGTTTGAAGCAGGATCTTTATTTAAGGGTTTTCATGAGAGTTTAGTTTTCTCTTTGTGCAATCTTTTTTCCTAATCGTAATATGTAATTCCTGAAGTGTTACCGGTGATGTCTGCTTTGCAGATTCAGTCACTTGTTCCGGTTGTTGACTGACTGGGAATTATAATGAACTCTGACTCGGTCTCCTTGAAGGGAGTTTCTATTTCAAGTTGGTGGTGAGGAAGTTTAGCGATAGATTTTTATTTGATAGTACCATTTCTTTCATCCTATTTGTGTAGAGTATGAGTTATTGGGTTGTTAGATATCAATACTCTGTTCATCATGCAATTGTGTAGAATATGAGTTATAGAGTTGGTAGGTTTCCTCTAAATATCTTTTAGTGTTCTGAGACATTATTTTGGCTTTGTTGTTTTGCTTTTCAAGGGACTTATTATTTGCATGAAGGTTTGATTCGGTTTCTCCAGGAAAGGGGGTCTTCTGTTCTAACTTGCATTTATGTTCTTTCTCGAGCATACCTCTCGTTAACAGTAGGCATATAGTTTCATTCAACTATTTGTAGGACAATGTGGACAGTCTGCTATCTATATCCGGTATATGTTGAGTGGACAGAACTACTTTCCTGAATCGTAGTGGAGAGAATCACAATTTGATGACTTTTGACACAAAATAACGCCGGAGTTTTATGCTTCATCTTGTGTAAATTAAGTATTTGCAGTCCTATTGCAGATCCATGAGTAGTAAATCCATGGTTCCTAAGTTGTTGACCTTTCGTGTCCTTCATTTTTTGACTTTTAAAGATATGTTAGAAGATTTGCTTGCTATTGTAGGAGCTCCATCATGCTGGTGCAAACTGCTTGATAGATTTTTCGTTTCAATTTCGGTTTGTATTACTAACTCTTAAGTTTGCTTTCGAAATCGTACTTGATCTTATTTTCGCTGTGGCAGTATGTTGCTCCTTGCTAAAAATATAATCTAGTGCTAATTGTTTGCAACATAAGCGCTAACACTTCGAGTTTTTTGCTTGTCGGTCTTATAGTCTTATTGTTAGCCAGCTATGACTGTCTCACTTATCTTGCCTCCAAACTCATTTCTGCTTCTGTAGTTGTTTCACTTGTGGTCAATGTGTGTGTGTGAAGTTATGAGTTGTGTCATGTCCTGAGATGCGACATATTATATTGGATATTGTTTGGTGCGATGTATTAATAGTTGTTTCAATTGTGGTCAACGTGTCTATGTGAAGTTATATGAGTTGTGTCAAGTCGTGAGGTGGTGCCACACTCACAACTGATCAATGTTTTTAACTATGCTGAAGCCAAGTTCTATATTTGAAGTTTTTATCGTGATTTTGATAACACTGTTTAAAAGTTTTTATCGTGATTTGCTTCTCATTTCTTTTCTCTGATCAGGCATTGCATAGTAGGTTTGGATTTTTCTCTTGATTGATTGATTTGCCTCTCGAAATTTTATATGGAAGCAATCATGAAAAAATTTGGATTGCCACTTGGTTCAACTACACATAGGACTTGAGTTTTTATTTCATTGGTAATTACTTTTAATAGATTTAAAGATGATACTGCCGGTAATCTTATCATGCCTATGTGCAGGATAAGATCCGCATATGGATCATCTTAAATACTTGCTCTACTGAACCCTGCTTATTGATTTTTTATCCGATTGTATTTCAAGGAATGAGTACAGTTTCGAGATTTCCTTAATAAACCATGCTTGAATGTTTGAAAAAACGGTTGAGGTGTACTCCTGGAGACGCGCCTCGAAGCATACGTATTTTAAGCCATTATCGATGGTTGTGTTTTTCGAATCCAATAACCTCTTTAGAAGTTTTGGTTTTCCTTTTCATTTTCACTGTTATTTTCGAGTTGTTTGGCAATACTTCAGACCTTTATACTATGGTAATAAAGTAGAAAAACTTGTAATCCTATGTTGTTACATAATTGATGTCATCTTCATTAGCCATATTTTTACGTACTTTATGCATGATTCTCTGCCTTGGGTTTTTTCTTATAGAAGCTTAGGTATCCTTGTTGAGTTTTTTAAAATATATAATTAACTGGTACAGTTGCTATGGGGTAGTTGTTAACAGGAAAGGATAATCTTTATATAAATGGAGTTCATAGCATATGTATTATTGAATAGTACTGTGTTACTAATGATTGATATAAAATGTAAAAAGTTCTAGGTATGATGTTCTATAGTCAACTCGGGTGTCTATGGAAGGAAAACTGAGCTTCTTCTTTTGCCTAAAGGGGGGTTTTTGCTTGAGGACGATCTATTTGAATGAAATATTGGTAGAATTTGTTCCAGTCTCTTTCTCAGAGATCTATGTCATGAATAACTTGTGGTTCATTGGGAAGGCGGTGGCTTTTAAACCTATCTGCATTTCTTCCTTTTGTGGTCTTTTTGGTAGTTTTGTGAATTTATTTTGCTTTATTGTTTGGCAATTCATCCTATTCGTCAAAATTGCTTTGTGAATTTATTTTGCTTTATTGCTCTTGGCCCGCACTCTCTCTGTCTCCCCTTTTCTGATTTATCTAGGTTTGTGTTCTTCCTGACTTTTCGGTATCTGTTGCAGGCCTTTTCATATTATTGAAGCTTTGGGTGATTAGCTGGTTGTTCGTGGTTTGCGTTTTTATTCATCTAGGTTGTTGGTCGATTTTCTATTGTTTTTCTTAGTTTGGCGTTTTTAAGCATCTACCAGTTTCCTTTCAATTTGATTATTGGTAGTTTAGGCGTGACGTTTCATGAAACGGGGTTTCAAATTATGTTTTTGATTAAATGCTTCTGCAGATTTGATATCTGTCAATGATTCCATTTGAAATCTAATTCAACTGTAAGAAGAGGCGTTCTTCATTGATTGTTTTTTATAATGACTTCAGATATGATTCCGATGCCAATCTTATTGTGCAAATATGCACGATGCGGTCCACATTTGAATCATCTCGTGTAATGGATTTATTGTGCATTTAAACCAATAACGCTTTATTTCTCAGATTAGTATTCTGAAATCAGCCCAGATTTTCTCAAAGAAGGCCTCGAGGGAAAGTAAGATCACTCTGTTGGTGTATCAAATCATTCGGTATAGGAACTATACATGATTTAGTTTTTACTTCTTGTTAATTTGGAATTGCTTCTAACTTGTGGGTTGTATATAGAAGCTGCACTTTCTCCTTTGAATTTGGGGGTATTAGCTTGTGTAGTTATTTACCACAGTATTAACAGCCTAAAGTTTACTGTCCATCTACCAGTTGTTTTGTTGATGATATATTTGAAGCATGTGTTACAATTTGAGAATGGTTTTGACTTGATTGTTGTTCTCTGAATTTGGTGTGAACAGTTCAAGCTATTCAAGCTTTTGCTGATTGATTGGTGGTGCTTAAAAAGCGGTTTGTTTTTTTAGTAATCTATGGTTTCTCAATCAATCTAATCTATTCAGTTTCTTTTTTCGGCTTGCATCTCAAGCATCTAAAAAGTTTGATTTCGATCTGGTTCTAAGTTGAATTTTTTCTTTGGTTAGGGAGAAAAGAATATATGGGTTGGATATTAGTACTTGATCAGTTGGTGGCTTATGCAGATTCGACTACACGTCGCCCTTGAGTTTATATTTGAGATTGAAGGGGGTTACTAATTCATTGGTAATTACTTCTAATGGATTTTTTGAAACTACTTCTATGGATTTAAAGATGATTCTGATGCCATACCGCATCATGATCATCTTAAATACTTCTGATTTGGCATTACATCTTGGTCATTATAACATTAATCGTTTCGATTTGCTATCCTAAAAACGTTTTGTATGACATCTTGGTTGCATTTGGTCTAGTGTCCTTTCACGATTTACCAATATTTCTCCTTTCTAGCAGTCATCAATTACTGATGCGACATTTCAGCTAAGAGTTAATACTCATTGATAATTACTTTGGAGTTAGAGATTATTCTGATGTCGATCTCACATCAGGATCATCTTAAATACTGGCCTCACTGCGGGTTTAGCTAGTAAAGGTATTGACCTTAAACCTGATCTAGTTTTCTGTTAAGCTTATTTGGATTCACCTTCAATTTTTCTTCTTTCTAGCAGTCATCAATTATTGATGAGATATTTCTGCTAAGAGTTAATATTTTCAAAGTTGTTTTAAATTGACTGATGTTCTCTTCAGTTGGTGGTGCTTCTTGTCGACAGAATTTCAGTCTGTGTAGATTTCATGGGGTAGTTGTTGCAATCCAATATGGGAAACCTTTACATGAGAGGAGTCTATATCTAATGCATTGCAGTATTTTTAGTTCTTTGTTAGTAATGGAATACGCATAGTATAAAGTCTCACTATGTTCTTTAGGATAATAGGTGTGCTTTCGTTTCAGTTCTTTTTCTTTTCTTCTCTCGAGCGTGACCTTTTAAAATGAAAAGTGGATGGTGGCTTTAAACCTTCGGCTTTTTAGTTGTCCAAGTATATATTTTGCTTGATTGTTTAGTAAGAGGGGTGGAGTCAATGGAGTTCTATAGGCTGTATTCGTATGGGTCTTTCTTTACTTGCTTTTTTTTTTTTTATCCGTGTACTAATTATGTTTTGCAGTATTCTTTATTTAATCATTGAATAACATGATCACAGTCTCACAGACACTTGGTGATTGGAAATTGATTCTGGAAGTTGAAATATTAGTCTGACCTCTTCATGCCAGAAGTGTAACAGTGGATAGCGCATACTTGGTTTCTATTTTCTTCCACTCAATCTGGTTTCTTTTTCCTCATTTCGGCAGGTATGGGAATCATCTTGGCTGTTGTCTGTTTCGGATGATAGGATCTACCTGGAGAAGCGATTACGTTTTTATTGTTGTAGAGTTTTATATGCGAACCTGGGTACTTCAGTTTTATATCTTAAGTTCATTGTTTCTTTATTCAAATATTTAATATACCTCCCCCAATATTGTAGGGATTTGTTATGGAAGTGTTAGCTACCGATACTTGGTTATTTCTTGATTTACAAAAAAGTAACAGTCTTATTCCCCGTACAAACTTATAGTTTGATTAGATTTATTTCTCTTTCTGCTCAATTATATTAGATTGTCTCTCTCCGTTTTGGAGAGATCAACCTTTGGCTAGACTATTTTCTTGGATCCCAGATGATAAGGATTTAATTCATGGAGAACTAGTTGGTTCTTCTCTTGAAGGGAGTTATTGCATGGGAGAAACATTCTCTTGGTTCCGAGTGGTATTTATAATTTAAAAACTACTCTGCTTTCTTCAAAAAATCTTTCTGCTTATTACTTGATTCCTGGAAGTTTGTTAACATTTTTACTCTTAATCCTTAAAGCCCACCCAAAGATTACAGCTTTTATATCGTCCGCATCTAAACTCTGCGTACGGATTTCGACTCTTCGAACCCCCCGCCCTTTCGGTTGGAAGAACAATGGATGCGTGACTCGGATTTCTTGGTTAATGTGGAGTTGTGGTGGAACGAGGCTCCCCTAGGGCATTCTCCTAGTAATTCCTTTTGGAGGAAGCTACATTATGTCAAGAACAAGCTCAAAGTCTGGTCTAGGGAGAAGTATAACAAGTTCCAAAGAGAGTTCTCTAAGCTGCAAGCCAATATTCACACTTTAGACACGAAGGAGGAGTCTCACACCTTGTCTGATGAAGAATTCTTGGCCCGAAAGGAAATGAAGGTTAAGTTGGAGAAGCTTATGGGGCTCGAGGAAGTCAGCCTCAGGCAGAAGTCGAGGGCTACTTGGCTAAAGGCCGGTGATAAGAACACGGCTTATTTCCATAGGATTGTGAAGTGCAGAGCGCGTCAAAACAGAATAAGTATTATTATTCAAGAGAATGGGTCGATTATTTCGGAAGAGAATATAATGAAGGAAGCGGTGGAGTATTCGATCTTTGTTCCTAGATGATATGGTTTTTGCCTAGAGAGCGACTTCATTTTTATTTTCAAAGTGGTTCTCTATCTAAACATGGGGATTTAAATTCATTTTCTTCGCTATTAAGATATTGAGTGGTAAAAATTTCTCTCCTTATCATTAGGGATTTGTTGTGGAATCCTTACCTCAATCATTTCGTGATTTGGGAGAAAGATCAAAATTTGGCAGTATTATTTCCTATCCGAACCCTCAGGATTTAAATACTTGCAGAAGAGGTTTGGTTTGTCTGTTGTGAAGGGAGGGTGTTTTCTATACTAGCTTGTTCCCTGAGAGAGATTGTTTGCTTATGTTATGTCTCTTCTACCTTTAAGATTTGATTGCATGTAACTGTGTTCAGGTATGGGTGGCCGCCATTTCAGACATTCCCCGACGGTTGGTAACCTTGAACGGGGCTTAAAGGGGGATCTCTAGTTAAGGGGCTTTCATGGAAGTTTATTTTAGTCTTTCTGCAATCTTTTTCCTATTCGTAATACAAAATTCCTGAACCTTACTTTTAAGAATATGTGGTATGGACCTGGAAGGGTTAGCGTGTCACACGTTTTGTCACGGAAAAAATAACTTGCTTTGCATTTCTTGCAGTGGTGGTAGAACTTGTCTTGCTGGATTATCTTTGTTTACTGGAGGATTAGGTTTCCATGATGGGAGCGCTTTGGTTTCTTCGAAGGGTTTCTTTCTTATATAAACTTGCAGTTACATTCCGTACAGAGGTAATTTCTTCAAACTATTTGTTCACATTTACTTTACATTATGTTCACAATGTGGACCGGTGATATCTGCTGTGCAGATTCTGTCACTCTTCCGGTTGTTGGAGGACAAGGAATTCTGACTTGAGTCTCTCCCGAAGGAGTTTTTATTTCAAGTTGCTAGTGAGGAAGTTTATTGATAGATTTTTATTGTAGTACAAATATTTTTTTTCCTGCCTGATGTTTAGGGGTATGAGCTACAGGTTGGTAGATATCAATTCTGAGTTCAATATCTGACGTGGGGAGGGGAAAATATGGAGTTACGAGTCTTGCTTGCCACCTATTTCTGTGTTCATATTTGTTTTTTGACTTGCTCAACCTTGTTGGGGTTTCTTTTAAATTTCTTAGTGTGCTGGATCCTTATTTTTCTTTTGTTGTTTTTTTTCCGAAGGATTCTTTATTGCTTGACGATTTGGTTTGGTTTCTTGGAGTACGTCATTTGAGATGTCTGCGATCCATATTTCGCTCATGTCAATTGTGAGTGAAGCAACTTTCTTACGCGGTAGTGTTTGGTCACGTTATCCTAAGTTTCCTTAGTGGTTCCTCATCGGCAATTCTTCATTTTCTCGTCTTCAGTTTTGAGTTTTATGCTAATCACAGTTTTGCACTTTAGGTTTTCTGTTTGCTCATTTTCTCCGAATAGGTAATTTGTTATAATGTACATGATGATTTTTGTTATTCTCTCTATTTTGGTTGTGTTCCTTCGTTTCTAAAAGATGTTGGATTGGTTTTACAAAATGGAAAATCTTTCTTGTCGGGGTTGGTGGAACTTGCTTGATGTTGCTATTATATTCCCTGGTTGTCATCAGGATATAGTTTTTTTTAATCTTTTTCAGTTTTAAAGTGTCGTGTCTAGGTTATCTACATCTGTAAAATCGTTGATGGTTTTATCTTGATGTAGGATAGGTGGACTTCCAAGTCCAACGGAACAACTTTCTGGTGCTTGCTGGACGGGTCAGAAGATTTCGAACTGAACTAATTTCCTTTATAATGTGTAAGTCAAGTATTTTCAGTCCTATTCCAGATCCATGAGTAAAATCCGTAGTGCCAAAGTTCTTTACCTTTTCCTTTATTTTCCAACTTTTAAAGGTAATTTAGAAGGCATGTTATCTTAGGAGCGCTATCATGTTTATGCAAACTGTTCCGTAGGTTTTTCATTTTCAACTTCGGTTGGTATACTTACTAACTTGGGAGGTTAGCTTTCGCAATTCTACTTCATCTTATTTTAGCTGTGTCTTATGTTGCTCCTTGCCTAAGACATAATCTAGTGTTATTTGTATGTAACATGAGCTCTAACGCTTGAGTAGTTGTTGGCTTGTTGCTTGTATAGTCTTATTGTTAGCTAGGAATGACCATCTCACCTTCTAATCTTGTCTCCAAATTCTTTTCTTCTTCGATTGTGAATCAATTCAGTTATTCAGTTATTGCCTACTACTAATTTATATTGGATATTAAGATTTTACGTGACATATTAATAGCTGTTTCAATTCTACTTCATCTGATTTTAGATGTGCCATTTGGTTGTTCCTTGCACAACATATAATAGTGAGTTAGTAATATCTGGAGGTTCGTTTAGAATCCACCTTTTTTAAATTTCAGGGGCCAACTTCCAGATAGTGTTTGCCAACTGAAAGGTGCCGAAATGTGATGTTATCAAATACGCCCTATTGGAACTGTAGATCTTCACTCTACTACTTCGTGTTGTTCGTTAAATAAGCCTCAGCGGAACTGCTATTAAATACGCTGAAATTGTTTTATTGTTTGTTTCAAGGACGGCTTTTGTCTAGATGAAGCATTTTCTGGGAAGAGATTTTTGTGTGTCAAGCTCCATTTAAAGTTGCGTCTAAAATTCTGTCATTTTCAATTCCTAATGCGTTGTTGATCTTGGGAGGGTTTTTTTGGTCTTTTACCCCACTTCTTTGATTTTTATCTTTTTTGTGAAACTCTGAATGAATTGTAATATTTTTTACTTTTTGATTTTTATCCTGTTAAACGAAGTTTAGTTGAGGCTTTAGAGATACTGCTGCCGATCTTATTATGTATATGTGAATGACTTGATGCACATCTGAATGGGATGCTTTGGACCACCGAAGTTTTTATTAATCTGATTACTCTTTGGGGAGTCCACATATTCATAATCTCGCAGTTCAACCTTGTTGTTATTAGAGCCTTGAGGGAAACATCAACATCAATCTGTTGCAAGTGTGAATTTGACGCTATAGAAACTATACATAATAAAATATTTAACTTCTTGGTTTGTAACAAGATACTTGAACCAAAAGTTTAATCGTACAACTGTTTTGAATTGACTGTTGTTCTCTGAAGTTGGTGTGAGGACTAAAGTTCTGAATTTGGTATGAACAGTTCCATGTTGTTTGGTGATTGGTGGTGTGCCTGAAACATATTTGCATTTGAAACAATGTTGATTTCGTGATCTAACTGGTTTGTTTGGTATTTGTTTGCATCTCGAGCATCTAGAAGTTTTGGTTCTGATTTGGCTCTTAATTTTGTTCTTTGATTTGGAACTCAGGGTTGGATTTGCATCTTCATCGGTTTATTGATCCAGTTGTTGTGTAGGGAAAACACACTTTGAAATTCTTCCCATTGAGCAGCTCCTATTTGTGTTCTCCAATAAAGTTTCGGGGAAAAGGTAAGATCACTTTGTGATGTATCAGATATGTTGCTAGTGGATCTCTGGACATGATTATGGTTTTCTGTTACTATTAATGTGGAATCTATTCTCTCATTGCGGCTTTCCTCAAAAGCTTAGTATCCTAATTGATTTTTGTAGGTTTATTCGGTAAAGTTGTTATTGTTGCGTAACTGTAGGACATCATCTTGGTCAAGGTTAACCTTTCAAATTTATCAAAGTTGTAGTATTACCTTTTTTTGGTTTATTGCATGGCATGATTTAAGAATCTTTCTATACCTTTTCATTTCCTTAGTCGTCTGGTCCTCATATGTGTTATTTAGTAGTTTTCAGGACGACTTGTGTCTTCTGGAAACATCTTCTTAGAAATGATTTCTGCTTGGAGGTGCACTCCAGACCTCTACTAGTCTTCTTTTCTATTAGTTATGACTTCATCTGGTAAAGGCGCTTTCTATCTTTTAACTTGCTACCTCCATTAATTTCCTTATTAGAGGAGTAACAATTAAAGTTAGCATTATTTTGATTTTTGTAGGGATCTTTGAATTGGACTTACTTTAAGGAGATGTGATTTGGTTCTAACTTGTGGGGTTTTTCCTATTTTAGTATTTTACATAGAATCCTTTTCATAAAAAAAAACATAGAATCCACAATTCGTCCCTATTGTCTTATTACTTTACATGAAAATATAGTATCCATAGATCAACTGTCTTAGTTTTTCTCATACCCATCAGACAAAAACAGAACTATTAAATTTCATTTCTGGTTCCAAGTGTGCCATATTTTATGATTCGTGTTGTATCCACCTTAACTTATGCGCTTCTTTTGTAATTCCTTCACTCTGTTGTAGGGATAGAAGTTATATTACGTGGGGTAGTTGTCTTGAAGTACTCTTCAGAAGTTCATTGAATATACATAGTATAGCATGAAGTACCCTTCGTGTTACGATGTGGACTGTGGAAGTGTTTTTTAAATTTCTTAGTGTTTTGGGACCTTATTTTTTGGCTTTGCTTTTTGTTTTTCCCAGGGACTCTTGTGGTTGAAGATTTATCGGCTTCAGAGACTATTTAAGGTGTCTGTGATCTGATTTGGCTCATGTACAGCGAGAGTGAACCACTTCTCTCAACTCGCAGTGTTTGGTTGGTGGCTTTATTATAAGTTCCCCTAAATGGTTCCTCGTTGGGCATTTTTGATTTTCCCTTCTTCAGTATTGACTATTGAGTTTTATGCTAATAGTAGGTTTACACTCTATTAAGGTTTTCTGTTTGCTTATTTGCTCTGAATTGTTACAGTGTGCATGGTGATTTTGTTGTTCCTCTACTTAGGCATTATTCCTTATAGATTCAGCAGAATGTGCTCCTAATTTATTTAACCAAAAATAAGTATTCTCTTGGCTTTGTGCACGATAAGATCCAATTGTTGTTTAGGAAACTGTACACTTTCAAATTCTTCCCAATGAGCTCTAATTTGTGTTTTCTAATAAGATGACCCTGTGATGCATCGGAGATGTTGGTTTTGGAACTTGAACTTGATCATCATTTTCTGTTACTGTTAACGTGGAACCTATTTGCTCCTTTGGGCTTTTCTCGAAAGCTTAGGTATTCATGTTGAGTTTTTTTAGTTTTAATGGGTACAGTTGCGGTTCTGTAATTGTAGGACATCATATTGGCCAAGATTGATCCTTTCCAATCTATCAAAATCTGTAATGAGAGAAACTTTTTTTTTTAGCGTTCATTGTTTTACCGCTGAGATATTTCAACCAAAAGTAGAATTCTGAGAATGGTTATGTATTGTTGTTATCTGCAGTTGCCAGCAAGCTTCTTTTTTATGGGATTTCAGTCTGTTCAATTTTTTTCTTGGAGTTGTTCGTGACCGAAAAGGTAAATATTTAAGTGAGGGGAGATTATATTCACAGCATTATAGATTTTATTTAGTTATGTGTTACTAATGGTTCATACGTGACGTAAACGACGTTGTAGAGATGTCACTGTCTTTGTATGGGGTTTCTTGTTTTGACTAAAGGGGTTTTATAGGTTTGCATTTTCTTTACAGCGTTCTCTTTCCCATATTATACTTCCATAAAACTCTTCTCTAGTGTCGGTTTATTCTTCTATATGAAGGTTTAACTAACTATGTCAAGTAACATTTAATACTTCTCAATAATATGCAACATCCAAAGTCCTGTCCGTGTTGTTTGCATGTCTCTCGAGAAAATAGTACTAGTAATATTGCATGCCATTTGTAAGAGTCTTTCTAAACCATTTCCTTTCCTTTCTTATGTGGTCCTCCTGTGTAATACATGTTGGTTTCCAAGACTGGTCTTGTGGAAGCCTGTTCTTGGAAGTGATATCTGTTTTGAGTCGCACTCCAGATTTCTTCTAATATTCTTTCCTTTTCATTTAGTTATGACATTATCTTTGAAGGTGTTTTGTGTCTCTAACTTGCTACTTTAATGTTTTCCTTATCAGAGGAATAATAGTTGAAACATGCACTCATTTTATTTTTGCGGGGATCTTCGAATTGGACTTTAAGGAGATGTCATTCGATTCTCTCTTGTGGGGGTTTTCATACTTTACGTAGAATCCACAATTGTTTCCTATTGTCTATTTATTTCTTCTTTCCATGAAATAAGTAATAGATCAACTGTCCTAGTGTTTCTCATGCGCATCAGAAAAATAGAACTATTAAATTTCTTTTCTGGTTCCGACTTCCTAGCATCCCATATTTTAAGATTCTTGTTATATCGACACTAACATTTGCGGTTCTTCTTGTGTAGTTCCTCCACTCTGTTATAACAGTGAAGAAATTACACATGGGTTCTTATCTTGAAGGGAATTTTTTGTAACAGCTTGCTGCATTTATGTGTGGGTTATGCTTGTTCCAACTTCAAGATGCAGTTGGAGTTATCAGTGTTACTTGGGTATTCCTTCTGTCCAGTTTCAGATGCTCACAGGCAATCGGTATTCTAGGACTTGGATGTACGCTAATCCGCTTTTGTGTTGTAAAGGGGGTTTTCTACTAAAGTTTCTTTAATGGCAGCTGAGTTTACTCTTTTGCTATTTATTATCTGTTCATATTATTTTTTAGGGCTTCGCGCCTGGCGCATGGAAGTTTGCTCACAACATTTCAATTTCTTCCTGAGAAACCCTAATCCTGTTAGCTTGTTCCTTTGCATTGCTTGAAGTGGTGTGAAAACTATCATTCTGTATTATCTTCTTTTACTAGGAGGAGCGCAGCAATTCCTTCTTGCAGGGGGTTTTCTAGCCCAACTTCTTGTACATTTCCATGTTTTTATAGGGGAATATCTATGAAAACATTTTGCTTACAGTTACACCAAACTGTTTCCAGACCATGCGGATGTCTGCTTTCCATACGCAGGACTCTTTGATCCTTGGTCGATAACATGCGACATCCAAAGACCGGCTCTTCGTGTTATTTGCTTTTGCTCTCTGAAAAGTAGTAGTACTGCCTGCCTATCCTTTGGTTATTGCATGGCATATTTTAAGAATCTTTTTATACCTTTTCATTTTCTAGGTTGTCTGGTCCTCCTGAGTATTATTTGTAAGTTTCTACGATGGCTGGTGTCTTGTCGAAGCTTCTTCATAATAATGATTTCTGTTTGGAGGTGCATGACCTTTAATATTTTTTGAAAACTTTGAACAGGCCTCTGATATGCTTTTCTTTTCAATTAGTTATGACTTCTCTGGCAATGAGTTTTCTGTCTTTATTAGTTTTCCACAGTGATTAGGATTTAATACATGACGAACTGGTACGGTTCTTATTTTGAAGGGAGTTTTCTACCTGAACCTGTATATTTCAACATGGATTAGAAATTTGTTTTGTCCAGTTGGTAGCACACTTCTACAGGATAATATGCATTGCATTATAGGTTTTTATGAAGACTATCTTTCTTGAAGACTATCTTTCTTGATATCTTTTCTGCAGCATGGAATTTGGTTGACATAGTTTCATGGTTTCTTCTCGAAGAAGGTTTGCTTTACGATTTCAGTTTTCTCTATCTACTCTCTTCGACTCTTCCTTCATTTGTCAAGGTATTTGCTTACTTTTCCTCTTTCATTCTCTCTTGTACTCTCTGTTAGAGTTTTTGTTGTACCCTTTTCGTTTTATCTTTCTACTCTCTCCGTTTCTTCCTTCCTCTGTTAGGGTATTTTTTTTCCTTATTTTTCCATTTTCGTTGCAGGAACCTTCGCTGTCCAGGCGATGCTTGCAAGCGTATTTGCTCTTTGACTAATCTAGGGTTTCGTAGTTAATTTGGTTTCCTTGTTTTCTGTTTGCATTTCCAACATCTAGATTTCATTCTTTCATCATTTCTCTGATTAGGGTAGTACAATATGGGTTGGATTTCGTTCTTGATCATTTGATTGCTTCTGCAGATTCCGTAGTTATTCAATTTTGGAGATTTCCATCGTCAATTGGATTCAACTACGAAAGGGATTCAAGTTTGTATTTGATATGAAAGGGGGTTATTTTTTCATTAATAATTAGTTTTTAATGGCTTTAGAGAATGATTCTGATGCCAATCTTTCTTATGTCTATGGTGGTGGTGGTTTCACATCAGAATCACCTTCAATACTTGCTCTAGTGGTGGTTTCAACCAATAACAGTTTATTGATTTGATTGCTCTACAGGGGGGAAATTCTTCTGATTGAGCCCCAGCTATGTTGTAAAAGGCGACGCCAAGGCGCGCCTAAGCGCCCAAAGCGACAGGTTGCCAAAGGTGTCGCCTTTTTTTGAGGCGAGAACAACAGGTTTCCCCTGGTGGCGCCTTCAGACGCTTAGGCGAGCGCCTTTAAGCGCCCCAGGGGAAGCGAGAGGCGGCCCAAGTCGAGATAGGGTAGTGCCCACAGAATTTTTTTAATTTTAGGCTTTTGCCCAAACGGACAGACCATCTAAATCGACTTTCCTAATCTGTTTCTCTCTCTAACTTGCCCTAAACGAACAAAATCTCCATGACCGAGAGTTCTTCATCAATCTTCATCTTCTTCTCCACTAAACTAAGTTGATTTCATCATTAGGTAACTCGGTTTCTACCCTCTTCTTCTTTTCCTTCTTCTAGTTTCTATTTCTTCTCTCTACCAAACAGTCAAAACTCGATTTCCCACTTTTTTTTTTTGCTGTTCTTTAGTGATTTTCAGCAACTCTTTTTTTGTTTTTCACTTATTCTTAACTTGTTTGTTTACTCTTGACTTGTTTACTTACTTTTAACTTGTTTACTTACTATTAACTTGAAAAAAAAAACTTGCATACTTGTTTACTGTTGTAGACAATAGTTTTCAGCAAGGTAGCAACTCTTTCATACTTCCATACATTCATACTTTCATACTCTCATACTCTTTTTTGTTGCTAAAAACAGAGTACACTTCATACTTAATACTTTCATACTCTTTCATAATTCATACTTTGAGTGTTTATTTAGTTATTTTTATGTTGGTAATTAGGTATGTATGTATTACTTAAATATATACTATTTGTCGCCTCAGCTCGCCTCAGCTCGCCTAAGCTCGCCAAGGCGAGGGGATGAGTCTGTCGCCTCGCCTCGCCTCACGCCCAAAACAACATAGAGCCCCAGTTGCATAGCTTGGGAGGAAGCTTTCGGCAAACAGTAAGATCAGCTGTGTTGATGTATTTGGATATGTCAGGTATACAAACTTAAACATAATCTACTTTTTCTGGTACTGTTAATCTGAGAACTTTTTTTGCTTAGGATTTTTCTTTAGAAAAGTTTAGGTATCTGTTTGTATTAATGCTTGGATCAAGGTTTTAACATTGAGAATCATTTGAATTGATTGTTGTTTATATTAATTCAAAGTTTCAAAAAAAAAAAAAATTGATTGTTGTTTTCTCTAGTTGGTTACCTGCTTCTTGTCAACAAGATATCAGTCTATTAATTTTCTTTTTCGTGGGAGGGTTCTGGGATCCAAAATGTAAATCTTTACGTGGAGTGTAGCTTGTGCAATCCTTCCAATTTTCTTAGTTCATTGTTACTAATCTAATATCCATTGTTAAAAGTTTCACGATGTTATAGAGGAAAGTTGATGTCTACGGGAGGAAGATTGGGCTCTCTTTTTGTACGAACTCCGAAGGGGGTTTTCTATTTCACATCGGTTCCACAATGTCCATTCTTTATCATTCGTCGTTTGTAACTGTATGAGGTTGTAACAATGAATTTACTTAACACTTTTTCAGGAGCCTAAAATACTCAAAACTATTCTCGCATCCTAATGGTGATCTATTTAAGGGCTAGGTTCTTTTTATTTTTTGAAAAAGGGTTTATCTAATTGAACTTTCTTCTTTAAGTTTTTTTTTTCTTTTTTTTCTTTTTTCACATCTTCTTGAATTGATTTACGTATTTGTTTTTGTTCTCTTTCTCATGCATCTATGTGATGGGATCATGGGACGACTAGTCTTATTCTGCCATGTTAATGTCAGAGAGGCGAAGGGATAAAAAGCCATTCTAGTTTGTTTCTTTTTACGGTGTTTTCAATAGTTATAAGTACTCATTTGATTCTTATTGGTTTGCTAGGATGATTGGGGCCAACTTTGTCAAATCACCTGTGTGAAGGGTTTTTTTTAACTTGCTTCTGTGTTTTTTGGCCTTTTTAGAGAAACTATAATTAATGGAAGCAAAATCAAATTGATGTTTTCCAGGGATTTGCAACTTGGGCCAATTCTAAATAGACATGACCTAGTTTTCGCTCGTTCTGGTTACTTTTTCCTCATTTCTAGGGGATTAATAAATCTTGTTCTCTTAGTTCATAGGTTATTTATTTGACTATTGAGTACATGCAATTTCTTTCTTCTTATTCTAGGGACTGCATTGGAGGTTGTACTAGGTACCTGTTTGCAATCGATTTAGGAAACAGTAAGGTTTGATTGACCCCTAAAAACTGAACTTTTTTTATTAGTTTCACTTTTGTTCTTCTTTTGAACTCCCTTCCTCATTTTTGCAGCGTTATTAGGCTTTAACCCTTGAAGAACCGGCATGGTTCTTTCTTGAAGGAAGTTTTCTGTTGCTAAATTTTTATTTTTAGGTTATGTTCGTTGCGACAGCTACAAGATGCAGTTGGCTTTAACAGTGCTATTTTGCGTGATTTTGCTGGTCCAGGTTCAGATGATCGCTCACATTTGGTATATTAGGACTTCGATTTAAGCTGACTTGTTCAACTCAAGAGGTTTTCTACTTTTTGTTCTCCTTAAAGCTTAGTTTACAATTTGTCGATTTTTCCTACTGTCTTACAAATTTCTTCACCTACTAGGATTTGGCGCCTGTAGCGGTATGGAAGCACTCTCCTGTTAGCAGGTGTAGTGTTCGAATGAGTTGTTTCCAATTAGTAATGAGTTGTTTATGGAAGGGTGTTTTCTCTCTCTTAACTTGCTTTTTCAATTTTTTTTCACTGTTATAGGGGTAGTCATTGAATCCAAGGAATGAAAAATCGACATATTTCGGTCGAAATCGCCGAAATATGTCGGTTTTTCAGATGAGGGAAACGAAAAGTAGCTTACAGAAGTTTCTTGTAGATTTTCGGTCGAAATATTCGATGTTTCGATCTAGATTCCGAAATATTCGAAATTTGGCCATGAAAGCAGACCTTCATCCTTTCTTCTCCATCTTTTGGTAGATTTCTTCTCGATTTCTTGTTGATTTCATTTCTATTTCATCGTTTTTAATCTTCTCCATGAAAACCCCATGAAATTACAGCTAGGTTCGAAGATTTCATATGAAACCCTAGAGAGAGAAAGTGGCGGCCAGAGGAAAAAAGAAGGTGACCAATACGCGGACAACCGTTTTTCTTATATGGACAACTATCTTATGTGGACAACGCAAAAAAATTAAATTTTTATATGGACATCAGTTTCTAAGGGGACAACTCTCTATTATTTTCACTCAAGTCCTCTTAGAATCAGATGTATTATTTGATGACCTCTCTCTTTCTCCATAAACCCTAGGTTAGTTTAGTCTTCATCTCTTCTATTACTTGTTCTTCATCATCACCCAAATTTCTAGAGAGAGAAACTCCTTGGAGAAGCATTGGTGGTTATGGCATCAAACAAAGGCAAAGGAGTTGTTGTAGAATCTCCCCAAAGACAAAGGTTAGAACCCTAAAACTCTAAAACTAACCATTAAGAAGAAGATGGTACTGATGGCAGAGAAAATTAGAGAAGATGTGGAAGAAGATGAATCTGTTGGTTCCGACTCTGAAAACGATGGTGAAGAGGAAGATGAATCTGGTAATTCGGGTTGTGCAAAAATATGGCATAACAGAACATCACTTGCGACGAAAATCTGGCATAATCAAAAAATTTGCCAGATTTTCGTCGCAACTTAGCTTCTGTTATGCAATATTTTCGTCGGTTTTCTCCGAAAATATGGCATAACAGAAGCTAAGTTGCTACGAAAATCTGAAAAATTGTCTGATTTTGTCAGATTTTCGTCGCAAGTTATGTTCTGTTTTACCTCATCAATGTCACTAATGTCTATTATAGAAACGCCCGGAAAAACTTCTTCAGGTGCAGATTGAGGGATTTTGTCTTCTTCATCCATCTAGGGTTTGATAAAAAAAAAATGGTAGAAACTACAGTTTACTTTTAGTAGAAGTGAAGAAAGAAGAATAAGACTAAGAAGAGATTTTGTCTTCTTCATCCATCTAGGGTTTGATAAAAAAGATGGTAGAAACTACAGTTTACTTTTAGTAGAAGTGAAGAAAGAAGAATAAGACTAAGAAGAAGGAAGAAGATGAAGAAGAAGACAGTTTAGGTTTTCAATCTTTAACTATTATTTTTGTTAGTAGTCCACAAGTTACTAATTATTAGTATTTAAGACTTTATGGCGTTGTCCCCTTATTAAATCAAAGTCAAGTAAGTCAAGCATAGTTGACTCGCATCGGGCCCGAATATAGTTGTCCATATAAGAAAAACGGTTGTCCGCGTATTGGCCACCAAAAAGAAACTCTGTTCTTCAAACCCTAATCAATTAGGGAAGTTTTAAGGGCGCCCCCGTAATTGTAAAAGGCACCTCTCACAAGGCAGACGTCTTTGACATTTACAGAGGGCGCCTTTATAACTTTCCTTTGTAGTTATTTTCCCTTCAAGTCTTTTAATGTTATAGATTTGTCATTTGACCCTGACCTAACTATGTGATTGCAATTTACACCTCAAACCTACTGATTGTGTAACAAATTCGTTACTTTTTTTTCATTTTTGCCCCTCATATCAACTATTTTCAACCATAATAGTACTATAACTATAACAATGTTCTCTTTAGGCTTCATGAGGGATAAAGAATATTAGTATATACAATACCAATATATTTCTATCATTTTTGTGGTTTTGTAAAACTTCCACACAGACCGAAACGTTTCCACGAAACGTTTCCACTTTTGGGTCGACCGAAATTTCCAGCGAAACCGAAGTTTCATTCCTTGATTGAATCATGAAAAGGTCATTTGTTTTGATTTTCATTTTGAGCATCTAAATTTGGTTAGCTTTTATATTTGATATAGGACAGTGTTATTAGTTCACTGATATTTACTTTTTAATGACTTTAGAGATTGTTCTGATGCCGATCTTATCATGACTATATGCAGGAGAAAATCTACATCCGGATGAACTTGCGTGCTTGCTAAGCTGGTGGTTTAAACCAGCAACAGTTTATTAATCTGTTTTTTCTTCAGGTAAAGCACATTTATAATCATTCATTCATTCTATTGAGCCTTTGCTATGTGGTCTCCAACGTAGATTTCGGGGAAACCGCAAGGTCACTTTGTTGATGTAGATTTCGGGATATGTCAATATAGAAACTTTTGACATTTACTAGTCTCTCTGTAACTGTTAATCTAGAATCTGTTCTCGCCTTCGGTTATTCTTCACAGATACGTAGGTATACTCTCTAGATTTGTTCATGCTAGTCTATATAGTTGCTTTGACATAACTTTAGAACATCATCTTGGTGAGCGGAAGGTTTATCCTTTAGTTTAATATCTTGATAATGATCTATGACCACCAAATTCTGATAAGGATTGTTTTTTTGGGTATATTTTCTTTGGCATAACTTTAAGCCATTGTCATTGGAAGGTCTATCATTTCGATTTGCGAGTATCTGTAACACGAAGTTATTTATTGATACTCCTATTAAGGGTTTAACTTTAAGAATGGTTTGAATTGATTGTTGTTTTCAACAGTTGGTCAGTTGGTTCTTGCTTCTTGTCAACAAGATCTTAGTTTGTTGATTTTCTATTTCGTGGGAAGGTTTCGGGACCAAAAATGAAAATTCTTCCATGGGGTGTAAGCTTATGCATTGAATTCTAATTTTCTTAAATCATTGTTACTAATCTGATATGCATTATTAGAAGTTTCATGGTGTAATATAGGAAAGTTGGTGTCTTCGGAGGAAGATTGGTCTCTTTTGTTTTTTTCCAGGGGTCTTCGAATTGGACCGACTCCAACGAGATGTGATTCAGTTTGCTCTCAAAGAGGTTTTCCTCTTCTGCATATATCATAAAACTCTTTACTTATCTAGGGTTGACGTTATTATGTTAATAACATAGAATTTATAGAATAATCCAAGCAATGTGCGATATCCATAGGTAGGTCGTCTGTGTTTTTCTCCTCCCCTAGGAAAACATTGCTGGTTTCTAGTGTGCAATATATAAAGAATCTTGGTATTTTTATTTCCCGATTTTTGGGGTCCTCCATTGCGTTAGTGTTGGTTTTCTTGAAGGAGATCTTCCTGTCGAATTTCCATTCGATTTGCCTTTTTTACTTACTAATGCATTGTTTATTTGGAAGGAGGTTTGCTGTCACATGTTTTTTCAATCTTTTCCTTGTTAGAGGGGTAGTCATAGAAGCATGAAAAGTTCATTTGTTTTTTCACTGGGATGTGAGAACTGGACTTATTCCAGAGAGACATTACAGTGTTAATGAACTAACTGGGTATTCCGATCCTTTATTGTCCAAAAGAAGCGTTCTTCCTTATCGTTTCTTTATGAAGGTGTTAGTTTGTAAATAGACAAATGTGGGTTTTAATCCCTTTTGCCATTAGCTCTGGGTTTTAATCCCTTTTCCCATTAGCTGTGGGTTTTAATCCCACAAAAGGACCAAGAGGGAGCTGTGGGTTTTTATCCATTTTGCCATTTGCTAGTCCATTTGGAAAGCTAGAAAGGATAGTAATTTTAATGATTTAGCCCATAGTCTTATAATAGAAGCGGAAGATATCCTAGGTCTCCTATTCCACTGGAGTCGAAATATTGGTTGAGCTCATAATTTGTTCTATTTTGATTTCATTTCTAGTTGAGATTATATCATGAAGTAACACATCTTCATCTGTGATTCCACCAATTCTTTTGTACATTCTCCTTTCTCTAATTAATTCAAACTTTTCAAAAAAAAAAAAGTCATGTAAATAGGCATAATGAATCTACTTAATACTTTTCACAAAGGGTGATCAATTTCAGGGCTAGGCTCTTTTGTTTTGTGGAAAGGGTGTTACCTGATTGAACTTTCCATATTTCAGTTTCTCTTTTCTTTCTTCATATCTTCTTGAATTGGTATATTTGTGCTTTTCGTTCTTTTTCTCAGGCATCTCTTTGTTGGGGAGGCAATTCTTAATTTGCAATGTAAAATGTCGGAGAGGCGATGCGTATTCCTTTATTTTTAGGGCCTTTTCTATTGTTATAATTACTCATTTGATTCTATTGTCGGAGAAGCGCTTTTTGAACTTCTTTTATTTTGTGGCAACAGAACTCTCTCTAGGGAGTAATAACCTTATTTGTTTCTTTATGAAGGTGAATTTATTGAATACTTTTCTGGGAACTTGCAGTCTCTAAAGCATTCTCGGGGTTTTCCATTTTGGAGGAGTGGGTTCTTTTATTTTCTGTGACAGGTTTTGTTGACTGATCTTTCTGTTTTCAGTTTCCTTTTCTTTCGTCTGCAGCGAGCTATATTATAAGATTCTTGCTATATCTTGTAATTACCTAACATGTGATGAACTCCTTTTTGGTTTTGTTTCCAGGTTGACAGGTGTTATAGGGACACATTAATTTGTTTTCTTAGAAGAGATTTTGTTGTCTGAGGTCCAAGCCAGTTTGATTCTAGGGTTTAGTTCTTTTCAATTACGAAGAGGTTTCTTCTAATGGAAGCAGGTTTTCTCCCTCACTCTCTCTTTGCTTTTTCAGTTTTTGTACTTGTGAGAGATGTGTCGTAGAAGCATGAAAAGTTCATTTCTATTTTTCACAGGGATGTGAGAATTGTGCTTATTCTAGGGAGACATTACATTGTTTGTGAAATGCAGGGTGAAAGCTGATCTCTATTGTCCTATTAAATAATGAATCTAGTTGATACTATTTCAGGAGCCTACAATACTAAAAAGTACTGGCGTCCCAATGGTGATACTAGGTTATTTTATTTTTGAAAGGGGGTTATCTAATTGAACTTTTTTCTTTCAGTTTTGTTTCTTTCTTCATATCTTCTTGAAGTGATTGATACTTTGTTTTTTGTTTTTGTTTTGGTTCTTAGCCTGATTCTGAAATGTTAATGTTAAGAGGCGATGGGTTAAAAAGCCATTCTAGTTCGTCTCGTTCTAGGGTGTTTTCAATAGTTATATGTACTCACTTTACTCTATTGGTTAGGAAGACGGGGGTCAACTTTGTCAAGTTAACCATGATTAACGGGAAGCGAAATCAATTTATTTCTGAACTTGCTTCTTTGATTTTTGTTTTTGCTAGAGAAATTATGATTAATGGAGGCCAAATCAATTGATTTTCCAGGGATTTACAACTTGGACCTCCTCAAAGGGTACGCGATCTAGTTTCCTCTAAAGGGAGTTTTCCTGATTTACTTAATTACATAAGTATTCTCTTAATTGCTGCTATGAGTTGTTAACACCTCATTACCTATCCAAATATTCTTCAAGAATCTCCAATATTCAAAAATGTGGTCCCCGTTTTGCCTATATGCGCGAATACTCTACTGAATTTTGAAACATTGTTTCATGTCCATCTGGCAACAATACGATATTAAATTTCCTTCACAATTTCTAATATGCTCTATTAAGAACCTTGCTCTATCTTACGAGTTATGACTCGCTAACATGTGAATTCCTCCTTTGTGTTTGTTGGTTTCAAGGACGACCGGCGTTTTGAGTCGACTTCAATTACATCTCTTTGAGTGGATTCGCCTTAGAGAGGATTTGTCTGTTGAATTTTGTTAGGATTTGCCTCTATGATTCTGTCCTTTATAATCACCAATGAGTTGTTTATCTTTGAAGGGTGGTTCTCGTCTTTTAACTTTCTTCTTTGATTTTTAACCATGTTAGGTGGAGTAATTATTGAAGAATGCAAAGTCCATCTGTTTTTTGCCAGGGATGTGAGAACTTGTCTTTCTCCAGGGAGGCATTACCTTGTTTTGTGAATTGAGGGGGGTTTTCCTATCTTTTGTTGTTGTATAGTTTTCTTCCTTATTTGTGGTTTATGAAGGTGTTAGTTACGCAAATATAGAAACGGTGAAACCAGTGAATTCATTCTATTTGAGAACTGGGTTCTTTTGTTTTCTGTTAACTGAGTCTTTTTCATTGAACTTTCCTCTTTCGGTTTATTCATTAGGTGGTCTCTTGAATTGACAGAAATAATTTACTTTCGTTCTTTTTATCAGGGATCTTCGTGATGGAATGGTTAGTCCTATTCTGCCATAGTCTATTGGTTTGCTAGGAAGGTCAACATTGTCAAGTTATATGTAAGAAGGGGGCTTTTGAACTTGCTTCTTTGATTTTTTATCCATGTTGGAGAAGTTTTAGTTAACACATGCCATATCACTTGACGTCTCCAGGGATATGCAACGAGAAACAATCTGGTTTCCTCTCATGGGTATCTTTTCAAATGAAAATAACTTCCGTTTCCATTTTATTTTTCAGGGTCTGTGGCGGAACATTTGTTCATATTCTACATGTATTTTCATGGGAAGACGGTGGCTTATTGTAAAACCTTCCTTTGTTCTTTATCTTTGTGATCGGTTTTTCGGTAGTTCAATTGTTCTTTGCCAGTATTTATTGTTTGGTAGGTGGACTGGGTTCAACTACGATGGGGTCTCTCGTAACTTGCTTCCTTAACTTCTTTTTTTCTTAAATTATTTTTTTGAGAATTCGACCACGATATACGTTAGTCGTTACAAGACATTGATACATCATGAAGATGTGATAAACACGATAACCGCCAAGTTAAACCATTAATGACAGAGGTTTAAAGCCCAACAACATGTATACCAGACTTAGCCATCAAGGTTCAGAGGATCATTTCTTCCCGGTTGCTAAAGTCATTTGGAATTCTGTGATTCCTCCTAGAGTTAGTTTTGGGGTTTGGGCTGCTGTGCCGGGCAAAATTCCAACCCTCAATAACCTCAGGAGACATGGGATGATCTTGCCTAGTAGATGTATCTGTTGCAAGGAGCAGGAGGAGTCGTCTGATCACTTGTTCATCCATTATAAGGAGGCAACCAATCTCTGGTTATTTTTCCTAAATCAAGCTGAGATTCATGTATGTTTGCCTTCCTCTCTGCACATGCTGTTGGAGCAATGGAGCAATTTGGCCACTAAGGGTATCAAGAAAGAGTTGTGCAATCTTATTCCTAATGCAATTGTATGGTCTGTTTGGAAGTTTAGGAACTCCTGCACCTTTAAGGAGTCTGCTAGGCCCACTAGGATTGAAATCGAAGATGTTCTAGGACTTTTGTTTCACTGGTCTAGGACCATGCCTTGGGTTAGCAGTTTCACTTGTTTGGATTTCATACTGAATTCGAAGGAGATTGTGTCGTAACTTGTTCCCTCACAATCTTTTTCCAATTCCTTTGTATTCTTTTTCTCTCAATAAAGATTTATTGAGACTGTTGAAAGAAAAAACCCAACAACATGAAAGAGGCCTAAAGCCCGACAAATTTATTACATTATTATACCCTTACTAACCCAAGTTCTATAAACCATAGACTCCACCTCCTCTGGGAATCGAACCTGGGACCTCCAGGGTTTTGGAGTTTATGTCAAGACTTTCAACCACTTGGGCAAGCAAGTGTCGACTCTTTAATTTCTATTCGCGTTAGAGTAATAATAATTGAAGCATGCGAAATTCTTATGTTTTTTCCAGGGTCTTTGAATTGGACTTACTCTAAGGAGTTGTAATTCGGTTTGCTCTCAAGGGGTTTTCCTGGTTTCAATATATTTCATAAAACCTTCGGATATTGTTGGCTAATCCTTCTTCATCAAGGTTTACCTATTTAGAGTGTGCAAAAATTCGTTTGGTTTTCCTAGGATCTTCGAATTGGATGTTCGAAGATAAGATAATATTAGCCTTTTTCACTTTGCTACAATAATAGAGATTAAAGTGTTTAAGAAATAAGAACTATAAATATTGTTACTTCATGTGTTGCATAAACTTAGATGATGCTTGTAAGTTCTATTCTTTCTATAGATGCGTTCGCCTTGAGGCAAAAACATGCTGCTTCGCCTTTAGGCGCGTAGTGTACTCTACCAAATTTTGAATCATTGTTCTCATGTATCAGGCTACAATACACCATTAATCTCCCTTCACAGTTTCTAATATGCGCTATTAAAAATGTTGTTGTATCTTATGAGTTATGACTCGCTATCGTGTGATTTCATACTTTGTGATTGTTGGTTTAAAGGATGACTGGTGTCTTGAGTCGACTTTAATTATATTTCCTAGAGAGGATTTCCCTGTTGAATTTCTTAGGAATGCCTATATGATTTTGTCCTTTATAATCATTACCAATTAGTTGTTTATTTATTTTTATTTTTTTTGAGAAATCGACTACGATTTGCGTTAGTCGCTACAAGGCATTGATACATCGTTAAGATGTGATAAGCACGATAACCGCCTATGTTAAACCGATAATTACAACATCTACTTTATTTAGTGCCTAAATTACTTGGGATAAATCTTGGTGATAAACTGCTTCCACTGAGACTCGATCCCAAGACCTCATGGACTTAAGAGGGATGTCCTACTACACCGAAGGGTGGTGGACAATTGGTTGTTTATCTTGGAAGGGGGTTCCAGTCTTTTAACTTTCTTCTTTGATTTTTTAACCAGGTTGGTGGAGTAATTATTGAAGCATGGAAAGTCCATCCGTTTTTTGCCCAGGAATTTGAAAACTGGTCTTTCTCTAGGGAGGCATTATCTTGTTTTGTGAATTGAGGGGGTTTTTCCTATCTGATGTCGTTCTATAGAGTCTTCTTCCTTACTGGTGGTTTATGAAGGTGTTAGTTATGCAAATGTAGAAAAGGTAAAACCAGTGAATACATTTTGAGGAATCTGCCGGACCTCTCATGTTGTAGTAGTGTTCTATTTTTTTTTTTTTTGAAAATTATGTTGAATATATAAAAAGAAAAATAGGAACTGTACGTAGTGGTGTTCTATTTGAAAACTGTGTTCTTATGTCTTCTCATGAACTGGTTCTTTTTCATTGAACTTTCTTCTTTCAGTTTCTTCATTAGGTGGTTTACTTGAATTGACGGACATTATTTATTTCGTTCTCTTTATGAGGGATCTTCGTGATGGAATGGTTAGTCCTGTTGCTAAGAAGATTGTGGTCAACATTGTCAAGTTAACTGCGAGAAGGGGGCTTCCGAACTTGCTCCTTTGATTTTGTTGGAGAAGTTACCATTAACACGCATGCCATATTTTCAGGTATCAGTGACATTTAAAAATCTGGTTCGTGTTCCTCTTATGCTAGGAGAAACACTATCATTTAACTATAGAAGCATGAATGCATGATAGTTTTCATTCCAGGGAGACATTACATTGTTTTGTGAAATGCAGGGTTTTTCCGTCCTGTAGAAGTCTTCATAGCTATTGCTACTTTATGAAGGTTGGTTATGTAAACGTAGAAACAAGGAATCTACTTAATACTTTTTCAGGAGCCTACAATACTCAAAAGTACTCTTGTGTCCCAATCATGATCCACTTGAGGGCCATGTTCTTTTTATTTGTGAAAAGGGGGTTATCTAATTAAACTTCTTTCGGTTTCTTTTCTTTCTTCTTATTTGTCGTTGTTCTCTTCTGGGACATCTTTGTGATGGGACGACTAGTCTTATTCTGCCATGTTAATATTAGAGAGGCGATGGGTTAGAAAGTTATTCTAGTATGTTTCATTTTAGGGTGTTTTTAATAGTTATAAGTACTCATAGAGCCTGGTGTTCCTCATTAGAGCCATTCGAATTTGCCTCTGATCCTTTTCAAGCACTGATGCGTCCATCTTAGGAAGCGGGTGTTCTAGTTCTTAACTTAATTCTTTGATTTTTATCCATGTTAAAGGATTAATAATTAGAGCAAGTGAAATTCGTTTGATTTTCGCAGTGATCTATAGAATGGTCTTACTCCAAGAGATGTTATTTGGCTATCTACCGGGGGGTTTTCCTATTTTGCATCAGTTCCTTAATGTTCATTCTGTCACTTTTCGTTTATAACTCTGTATGAGGGTGTACCTCTAACATCAAATGTATTTAATACGTTTCAGGAGTATCCCATACCCAAAGACCGGCTTTCCATGCGTTTCTTATGTGCCCGGGGTAAACATTACATTGTTAAATTTATTTTTTAGTTTCTAGCTTGTTACATTGTGAAAATCTCGCTCTATCTTTTCATTGTCTAACATGTGATGAACTGATTTTTATCCGTTTCGAGGACTGGTGTTATAGGGAGACGTTTATTTGATTTCTCATAAGGGATTTTCCTGTCTAAGGTCTAAGCCCATTTGCCTCTGAAGTTTCGTCCCTTTCTACTTCTAATGAGCTCTTTATATTGGGAGGGGGTCTTCCGCTCTTTGCTTTTTCAATTTTTATACTCGGTAGAGGTGTGTTTGTAAAAGCATGAAAAGTTAATTTATTTTTTGGCAGGGATGATAGGATTGGACTTATTCCACGAAGAGATTACATTGTTTTGTGAAATGCCCTATCCTCTATCGTCCTATAGAAGTCTTCTTCCTTATTGTTCCTTTATGAAGTTGCTAGTTATGTTTATATAGAAAAATGTATCCATTCAATACATTTTCAGGAGCCACAATACTCAAAAGTACTCTCGCGCCCCAATGGTGATATTCATTTATTTGAGGGCCAGGTCCTTTTTTTTGTGAGAAGGGGGTTATCTTATTGAACTTTCTTCTTGAATTGATGTACACATTTGTTTTTGTTCTCTTTCTCAGGCATCTCTGTGATGGGACGGGTAATTGTATTCTACCTTGTTAATGTATGAGAAGCAATGGGTTAAAAAGGTGTTCTATTTCGTTTCGTTTTAGGGTGTTTTCAATAGTTATGAGTACTCATTTGATTTATTGGTTTGGTAGAATGATTAGGGTCAGCTTTGTCAAGTTAACTTCCCGTCGCTTCTTTGATTTTTGTCTTTGTTAGAGAAACTATAATTAACTGAAGCAAAATCAATTCTCGTTTTTCAGGGATTTGCTACTTGGACCAACTCCAAGGAGAGGCTATCCAAATATTATCTGGTTACATTAGCACTCTCTGTACGAGGTTACCTATCCAAATATTTTCAAGAATCTGCGATATTTAAAACTCTTGTTCCGTCTTTCGCTTATGGTTTTCTTGTTAAGTTGGTTGTTTCAATGGAAGTTATCTTCCAGTGGGGGATATTTGTTCCATACTTCCTGTACTATGACAGTGCCATTCCACTGTTTTTCTTTCGACTAATCTAGGGTTTCGTAGATAATATGGTTTTATTGTTTTTGGTTCGCGTTTCGAACATCTAGATTTGATTCTTCAATCGTTTCTCTGATTAGCATAGTATAACATGGGTTGGATTTTGACATTTTCATTCTTGATCAGTTGATTGCTTCTGCAAATTCGGTAGATATTCAATTAGGGAATTTTCGATTGCTTCTGCAACTACAAATAGTTGTCAAGTTTGTATTTGATATTGAAGGGGTTATTAGTTCATCGATAATTACTTTTTAATGACTTTAGAAAATGAATTTTCTCTAGCAATTTGTTTCCTAACATGTCGCTTAAGCCTTTCTTTATTGTTTGTAGTCCAGGACGATGCTGGTGTATTGTGGACTTAATTTATCTTCTTAAAAGGGGTTCCCGTCTCAAGTTTAATGAGGATGAAGGTAGTGGTTTTTCTGTCTTTGTAGTTGCTTATTTATATTTGGTGTGCATGTCTTGGACTTCATCGTAGTCGTAGCTTTATATGGTTTGGATATATGTGCAGAAGTCTGGCTTCTCTGAAGCGGGTTTTCAATTTCAAGTTGATTATTTAGAGGGGTTAATTCTTGCGAAGGCTTCTTTCTGGTCCAATCGTTGACCAATTGGGATTTCTTCACTTATCGTCGGAACAGCATTATGGGGTGTTGGCAATTAAAAGTCAGATAATCTACTGGTGGAAACTAGTAACACTTGAACTCTTGAATATGGTTTTCTTGTTAAGTTGGTTGTTTCAATGGAAGTTATCTTCCAGTGGGGGATATCTGTTCCATACTTCCTGTACTATGACAGTGCCATTCCACTGTTTTTCTTTCGACTAATCTAGGGTTTCGTAGATAATATGGTTTCGAACATCTAGATTTGATTCTTCAATCGTTTCTCTGATTAGCGTAGTATAACATGGGTTGGATTTTGACATTTTCATTCTTGATCAGTTGATTGCTTCTGCAAATTCGGTAGATATTCAATTAGGGAATTTTCGATTGCTTCTGCAACTACAAATAGTTGTCAAGTTTGTATTTGATATTGAAGGGGTTATTAGTTCATCGATAATTACTTTTTAATGACTTAAGAAAATGAATATGATGCCGAAAACAGTTTATTGGTTCAATTGCTCTTCAAAGGGGAAGCATAGGTTCATATTCTTCCAATTAAGCCCCAGGTGTGGCTTCTAGGGAAGCTTTCGGCGAACTGTAGGATCATCTGTGTCGATGTATCAGAAATGTCGGTATAGAAACTTAAACTTTATCTAGTTTTTCAGTTACTCTATCTGAAATCTGTTGTTCATTGGGTGTTTCTTAACAGAAGCTTAGGTATCCGTTCGTGGTGTAACAGGTACGGCTGCTTCTGCGTAACTTCAGGATATCTTGGTCATCTGGATATTTCAACCAGGAGGTAAAATTTGAGGATGTCTTTGAAGTGATTGTTGTTTCTCTAATCAGTAGCACAGTTCTTGGAACTAAAAACGCAAATGTTTACGTGCAGGGAGTCTAGCATATGCAATGCATTACAGGTTTTCCTAGTTTATTGTTAATACAGAAACATGCAATATAACTTGTTTCACAATCTTCTACAGGGAAGTCAGTGTCTTTGTTACGCCGAATAATGGGCTTTGTTCATTCGTCTAACGGGGATTGTCTAGTTTAGTGCCTTCCTGTCAGTTCGTAGTGGGATCTTTGTAAATGAAAAATTGGTAGCTTTTGTTCTCGATTTCTTGCTAAGTTGTCTTTCTGGTGGAATATTTATTCCTATTCATCCTGCATTCCAATGGGGAAGGCGTTGGTTTTTTATATGCCTTCCTACGGTATTTATAATTGTGGTCGGGTCTTTTTAGCTTGTCAATTGTGAGCTGTTGTTGCTGATGTATTTGAAGGAGTGTCTCTTATTAACTTTTATCCTTGTTAGAGGAATAATAATTTAGTCATGCAAAATTCATTTGTTTTCCCCTGGGATTTTTGAATTGGCTTACTCAAAGAACACGTGATTTGGTTTGCTCTCAAGTGTAGATTGGAAAGAACTCTTCCCTGTCGTTTTTATCCTTCTAAAGGAGGGTTTGCCGCTTTATCTCGGTAACGTTTAATTTATTTAATACTTTCAGGAATATGAGTTGACGATGTAATCTTTAGCGTCTAGTCTGCTCT
Organism: Eschscholzia californica; assembly: GCF_041429995.1. NCBI lineage: Eukaryota > Viridiplantae > Streptophyta > Magnoliopsida > Ranunculales > Papaveraceae > Eschscholzia > Eschscholzia californica. The sequence goes on along the minus strand of NW_028238309.1, from coordinate 23,231,083 downwards.
CTTCATTGTACTATACCACCTTTTTTCATATATTAATTCAGTCTTTTCAAAAAAAATGTACTAGTTAACTTAAGAAAATAAAACAGTGAATCTACTATAGTACCTAAGTATCGGTATTCTTGTTTCAAGTAGTGTTCTATTTGAGGACTGGGTTCTTTTGTTTTTTGTGAAGGGGGTTTTCTGATTGAACTTACCTCTTTCAGTTTCTTATTTTTTCTTCATGAGGTCTTCTTCAATTGAAAGACATAATTCATGTTCTTTCTCCTTCTCAGGGATCTTCGTGATAGGATGGTCAGTCCTATTCTTCCATAATTTATTGGTTTGCTAGGACAATTGTGGTCATCTTCGTCAAGTTAACTGTGTGAAGAGGCTTCTGAACTGCTAGTTTCTTTGATTGTTATCCTCGGTGGAAAGTTATAATTAAAGCATGCAAAAATCAATTGATGTCCCCAGAGATTTGCAACTAGACGCCATCTAGTTTCTATTTTAGGGGGTTTTCCTGATTTATATTGTTATATGAAAGTCTTCTCTGAGGGTGTTATTACCTATGCATAAATTGAGGAATTTGCTCTAATGCCCATTTGCTAACATTTTTTGAGGACCATTTAATTAATTGCGGCTATTTTAGAACAACTGAGGTTTACTTGACAGAGGGAAGTTGGTTTATCTCAAGCTTCGTTCAGGTTTTGTTGCCCCAGTTTCATTTCGGTATACTTCAGAACTTTTTTGTGCTGTAGTTGTTAGGTGTCTTTTCTTTATGTGTCTTGGACTTGCTTCATCATGGTCGATTGTCTTGTAGGGTTTTTCTATTTGAAGCTGATTATGTAGAGTGGTATTTGTTTCTTGTGTAGGTTTTTATCACGTTCGAATGTTGACCAAATAGGTAGTCCTTCAAGTTTCATACAGGGATAACGTTACGGAGTGTTAGTTTCTAAAATTTGGATGATCTTTTGATGTAGAAAAGGGTGACATTTGAACTCCCACTCTAAAATCTACTTTGTTTTGTTGATTGGCTGTGTTAATATTGTCTCTTCAGTTTCTCTTTTCTTCCGCTTCGTTTGGTTACATTTCCACATTTCGAGGGGGATAAATTAATCTTGATTTCTTAGTTGTATTACTTATCTACAGATGATAGGATCTACTCTGAGAAGCGATCTGATTGTTAAGGAGGTTTTATATCCTATCTTGGTTCTTTAGTTCATAGGTTCTCTATTTGACTATTGAGTACATGCAATTTTTTTCTCCTTATTCCAGGGGCTCAGTTGGAGGTTTTAGCACTCCGTACCTGCTCGCAACAGTTCAGGAAACAGTTACGTTTTGATTGACCCCTAAAAACTTAACCCTTTTGTAGTTTCACGTAGTTTCACTTTTGGTCTTCCTCTGAACCTCCCTTCCTCATTTTCCCATGGTAATTGAGATTTAACCCTTGAAGAACTGGTGTGGTACTTCTTTTCGAGGGAGATTTCTGTCTTTGTTCCGTGGCAGTATGTTTTTGTGTTTAGGTTATGTTTGTTCTGACGACTACAAGATCTAGTTGGATATAACGATGCTATTTGCATGATTTTGCTGGTCGAAATTCTGATGATCGCTGGCATTCGGTATACTAGGAGTTGGATCTAAGCTGAGCCTTTTAATCTCAAGGGGGTTTTCTACTTCTTGCTCTGCCGAAAGTTTAGTTTACAATGCGTCCGATTTTCCCGCCGTGTTTAAAATTCCTTGACCTTTTTAGATTTGGCGCCTTTTGTAGTATCGAAGCGCTCTCCTGTCAAAAAGTTTTGTGTTCGAATTTCTTCCTTAAATTGGTGTGGAACTTATGCTTTCTTTGGTTTTCTATCCTACAGGTTAATTGAATTTCTTGTACTGCCGCAAAGAGGATCTTTCTAGATTTGCTTTCGGTATCGTGGAATTAGGTTGACATAGTTTCATGGTTTCTTCTTGAAGCAGGTTTACTACACCCAACATATAGAAGTTTCTTATTTTTGTAAGACGATATCTTTACGGCATTTCATTTGTGATTGCCTTCAAATATTTGAGGAAATTTCAGTGGAAGTTTGCTATCCAGCACTCGTCTTGATCTTCCATTTTCTAGGACTATGCATTTCACTGAAAAATCACTTGGTCTTTCTGAGGATGTCCTTATTTTGAATTGTTTGTGTAGCGGTTTGGTAATTCTCACTTCATTTTTAGGGTTTGCATTACAGTAGTTGCTGCTGTCCATACTTAACCAACTGAAGTGATTGTTCTTACTGCATTCTTTGCTTTCCAGAGGATTTTAGTTGGAGATTTAAGTTTTAACTTGCTTCCTCTTTTATTTTATCTTTGTTTGTCTTTTAAAGGTGCTAGAGGGGTTTTTGTTTCTTGTGGATGAGGTTCCTTCGGGTTGATAAGGGCCCGTTTGACCTAGTACTGTAATACAACTTATTTGCTCAGAAATTCTTTTTCATCTTATCCGAGACCTACGCTATTTGTCGAATGGTCCTTGCTTTAGATGTACTTCGCTGCCATTGCAAGGGAATGCTTCATGGTGGTTAATATTTTTGTGTACTGCGTACCATCACTTGTAGTTACGCTGCTACGTTTATCTCGTGCTATTTATCTGGCTCCATCTGTGCTTCTTCTCTGGATCAGTTAGTTTTCTCTGTTTTCAGTGGTTACTTTATACTGTCAGTGGTGCAGGTCATACACCAATGGAGCAGGATCAGACAAAAAAACATAAGAAGGATATGTGGAAGCTCATTCCAAGTGCAATAGTATGGTCTGTTTGGAAGTTCGGAAATAACAGGACATTCAAAGAGTGTAATGAGAATAGCTTGCTAGAGGTCGAGGACATTCAAAGCCTCCTATTTGGATTTTATTTTGAACTGGTATGAGCTAATGAAGTAACATATAAACTTCCTAGTAACATGTAAACTTCCTAGCCAATTCCCAAGTTTTTGTACAGACCTTCTTTTTAATTATTAATTCAAATCTTAAAAAAAAAAAAAAAAAAAATGAGCCTCAGCTGTGTGGTTTCCGACGACGCTTTTGTGGAAAACAGTAAGATCACTATGTTGATGTCAGATATGTATGGCTCTTTTTGCATAACTTTGTGGCATTCTGGTCATTCTAAGGTTTATTGTGTTTTTGATATCTTTATTATGCCTCACAACTCTACATTGTGATTTAAGGATCTTGCTTTATCTTTTCATTCCTTAACATGTGATGAACTCCATTTTTTGCCTGGTGTTATGAGGAGACGTTAATTTGTCTTATAAGAATATATTTTCCTGTCTGAGGTCCAAGTCAATTTGCCTCTAAACAACTCTCTTGTTCTACATATCTTCTCGAATTGATGAACTTTTTTTTTTTTGTTCTTTTTCTCAGGCATTTTTGCGACGGGGCGACTAGTCTTATTCGGGCCATGTTAAAGTTAGAGAGGTGATGGGTTAAAGTACTCATTTGATTATTTGATTTTCATTCTTGTGAGAAAAAACTATAATTAACGAAAGCAAATCAACTGATGTTTTCCAGAGGTTTATTCGGAGCTTCATAACCGTGAAGCATATGGACCGGTCTCACTTACAAGATGATGCACTTCTATTTTGACAGTTTTCAGTATCTTCTGTAATTTTACAGCCTGCTTCAAACACAGGTGAATAACCAATTGGCGGTAGGTCACAGATTTCCGGTTTACCCCTGAAAGCGTCAATGACATCTTCTCTGAGTTCTCCATTATTTGGTTGTGGGATTGGTCATGTGGGTAGTTCTTGTGTTGGTTGATAAATAATCCCCAAATTTTTGATAATCTCGGTTCCTTAATCAAGATTGACAGTCTACGTCATATTAAACCCTGTGATTGCTTATGGGTCCACAGTCCACTCATGTTCAGTTGTCACACACCCTGTATGAAACTTGATCGAAAAATCATCCCCATTTACCAGATTCAACGGAAAAGGTTGATTACTTCTCTCCCTCTAATGGACAAAATCTCTCGGCGCGTTTCTTTTCCTTCTTCGGTACTGAAGGTTTTCGTTACAACCTCCATTATGACCTTAATTTGGAATTTCCATAGGAGTTTCATTATTCTTTGAGTAACAGTTTTAGGGATTTTCTTATTTGTCGTTGTTAATTCGTTCTAAACCTGATTCTGATCATGTTATTGGAAGACAAAGCTACTATAATATGGAAATTTGGAAACTATCTATCCTTATACATAGAAGTCTCATTTTGTGTTTTAGGCAAGGAATTTATAGAGAAAACTTGGAAAACCCCAATAACAATTAAGGGTAGTTTTTCCACTATAATTCAGTTATGAGAAGTCCAGGAAGAAAATGAAAGAAGAAAGAAAAAACAGAGGCAAGAAGCTTCATGTAGCAAACAAGGTGAAAATATTTTACTTCTTCTCATTCTTGAATTTCTTCGGTTCTCTAATGTCGGGGATGCTACCAATGCGGGAAAGGGGAAACAAGTCTATAGGGATTTTGAGTTAGGACCTCAACCAAATGGGTTAATGTATTCTTAGGGTATCGATTTGATCTAATTAGGTTTGCAATTGTCTCTTGATGCAGGAAGGTGGGGAGATTATCCATTGCTCAAATGCTGATCGTGAGTTTACAAGAACAAGAAGTTCTTCCCTCTTCTTCGACCAAAAAAAAATTAAGGGCATCAGGGACGCCTTGCCAAACGTCAGGTAATTGTTCTATCTTTCTTTTTCTTAATGTTTGGTGTTTCTAATAAGCTGGTTTTGTGTTACTTCTTAGAGTATCAGTTTTGCCTTCAATAGAAAATTAGTTATTGATAGTCTAAGCATGAGATTTACTTTGGATGGTTTGTTGGCCTTGAATAATTTATGTTGAAATTCACCATTAGTGTTCAATAAGACGATTGCTTGCATGGCATTTTCTCGTGTCTAAATGTGGGTAGATGGAAATAGGAAAAATTACTAGTAAAGGAAGTGTTAAGTTGCTTGAAGTAATGGTTGTTCCAATGCCTAACTGGACACTGAGAACTGGTTTAGGTTAATATATGATAGAGTAGATCACATTATTTGAATCAATTAGACATTGAATTTTTGTGAAAGATGCGAAGGTAAATGAGTAAGACAGACGAGCTCATAGATCAGTCAGGATCTCTAAGAACCCAATCTTTGGTGTATTGTAAGGAGGAAATATACATTTTACTTTTGTATCATCAATTAATTTGAGTACGGGACATTTCGTTATGAAGTATTAAAACATTAGGCAGGTAGAAAGCCATATATATTATTTGACCTGTTTGGCACCAATATGATCTGTGTTCTTGAAATAGTACGAGCAGATCCCGCTGCCTGTATGTGCGTGTTTGTGTGTGTGTCAGCTTGTCCGAGCCAATAGCCAATATTATTGTGACATTGCGCGATAAATTATGCAGGTATAAGAACTTTTATAACCAACACCAATGAGGAAATTGAACAGATGTACTTACTTATTTACGTAATAACATGGGGTGATAAATTCCGAACTGATTCATAGGTTCCCTTAGTTGGATCCGAAGAAGCCTCAAAGACCACTAGGCTCCAACTTAAACGGTTTTCAGACAATACAAATAAATAATAAGATATTACACACTAAATGAACAATAGAGAAGAACTATTTATGATTTTCTCATCAATCACTACAGTTTGATTTGTTCATTGAGTATGTAATATGATCTCCGCCACGAATAATTTGATGTGTCAAGTCTCCGGGTATTAAAAATTACTACAATATTTTGAACATTACTGTGATTCATATCTTTCTGTTTATCTATATAATACGTTTTCATATTTGGAAGCATACATTTCAGTTAAATTTGAAGGGTAAAATACATGTATCAATACTACCCAAAAGCGCAAAATACATGTATCAATACAAAAGTGCACCACATCCGCACTATATATGTCCATGGTTTAAGTAGGGAAAGATTAAAAGAACTGTTTCTTGACATTATGGCAGACTAATCAACGATAATCAAGAAGTTCGAATATCTGTGCATTTTCTTAAGGACATTAGTACATAGACAATCTAAATTTGGTTTTCCTAACAAATAGAATATTGTAATAATGGGGAGATGGGTGAAAGGCCCAGTATAAAAAATACATTGGGTTTAGTGCCCAAATTTAATTACAAATAGGCAATAAATCCATTTCCCTTAATCCATGTTTATCCTCGTGCAAATACACAAATTCATCAATAATGTGTTGATTGTTTAGTGAAGTTGTAGATATGTGTAGGAATAGATTTATTTTTTACGTAATATAAATTAAGTTGCATGAAATTAAACAGTAAAAGGCGTAGGGTTATTTACATTTTTTCTAATACATTGTGATGCAAAAATGATTTGTTTGTATTGGGCTTATGATGTTATTAAGACCCAAAATTTCTATAGCAAACAAGTTTGGTTTTTTTTTAACCAGCTTTCTAGCCTATGTTTCTAGATTGTATGCGTGCACAGTTTTACTCGAATATCTTTTGAATTATCTACTTAATTGTAAATAATAACTATGTTTAACCATCCCATTTACATGTTTCTCCTGCTCGAGTGGATCTCCAAATTTATGTTCATCTTTTGAGTCGTTATTGGCTTTAGTCATTTTCTTTTTATTTAACTTCATTCTCTCTCATTTACTAATACTCTTGAATTTCTTATGTTCTCTAATGTCAAGGATGCTACCAAGGCTGGAAAGGAGAAACGAGTTTGTAGGAATTTCGAGTTAGGACTTCAACCAAATAGGTAATGTATTCTTAGGGTATCGATCTGATCTAGTTAGGTTTTCAGTTGTCTTTTGATGCAGTAAGGTGGTGAGATTATCAATTGCTCAAATACTGATTGTCATTTTACAAGAACAATAAGTTCTTGCCTCTTGTTCTTTGACCAAAAAGGATTAAGGCTACCAGGAGACGCCTTGCCAAAGGTCAGGTAATTGTTCTATCTTTCTTTTTCTTAATGTGTGGTGTTTCTAATAATAAGCTGGTTTTGTTTTACTTCTTAGAGTATCAGTTTCGTCTGCAATACATAATTAGTTATTGATAGTCTAATTCTAACATGAGATTCACTTCGGATGCTTTGTTGGCCTTGAATAATTTATCTTGAAATTCACCATTAGTGTTCTATCGGTGATTGCTTCAACGGCTTTGTGTTTTGTCTATGTTTTCAACGTGGGCAGATTGGAGTAGTGGTTCTTCCAATGCCTAACTTGACACTGAGAACTAGTTTAGGTTAATATACGATAGAGGATCACATCATATGAATCAATTAATTATTGAATTTAAGTGAAATATGCCAAGACAAATGAGTAAGACAAGGAGCTCATAGATCAGTCGGGATCTCTAAGAGCCCAAATCCTTTGTGTATTGTAAGGAGGAAATACAATTTACTTTGTTATCTTCAGATTGTTTGAGTACGGTACATATAGTTATGAAGTATTAAAACAATACGCCCGCAGAAAACCATATTACTTGACTTCTTTGGCACCAATATTACCCATGTTTTTGTTTCGGACAGGATATTGATTTGTGCCAAATAAATGCAAAAAAAAAATGATGTGTTTAAGACACAAGTTATGAAAAAAAATGATATGTTAAGCAATATTGTGATTCAGATATTTCCCAGTGGAGGTGGAATCCATGGTTTATTGAAGTTGAGTTATTGAAGGTTGTTTAGATGGTCTTTAGGACACTGTTTTAGATGGCCTTTAGGACACTAGTTTAGATGGGTTTTAGGTCCGGTAGTTTAGAATGTTTAATTTGGCGCGGTTATATCACTTCTTAATGAACAACAGAGAAGAACTATTTATGATTTTCTCATCGATCACTACAAGTTGATTTGTCCATTTAGCATGTACTGTGATCTCCATCTCCGAATAAATTGATGTGATAATTAGTAACTATCCTTAACAAGCCCGTTTAAATGTTTCTCTCGCTCGAGTAATGCTCTACATTTATGTTCATCTTCTTAGTCGTTGCTAGCTTTATTCATTTTCTATTTATAATGTGTTTAGTTGACGGAATCATGAATCTGCGGATTCATCAATTCAAGTAATATTTTTTAAATTGTTTGACAACTAATAAGAATCCTATGATTTATTATTATTTGAGTATTTTTTAACACTTCTTTAAAAAAATATTAAAGAAACATTATTCTCGCAACTCGTTTCATTCGAGAATCCTCCGTTTTCTTCATAATTTTTTTTCCCGAAATTATTTTTTTTGGTAACTGAGATTTCATGAAACTTTCTCTTTCACGAAATTTTTTTTTCTTCCGAAAGCAGATTTTTTTCGAAAATCGTTTTTCTTGGAAAAAACATAATTCGAGAAAAACGGTCTTCATGAAGCAAAAAAGTTTTTAGGAAATTTCAGTTATCGGAAAAATGGTTTTCGCGAAAAAAAAAAGAAATAAAAATATAAGGGGTTTGGACAAAAAATAGTTTTCAAGGAAAAATCTGTTTTCAGGAAAAATAGGATTTTGGAAAAAAAAAATTGGAGAAGAATTGGTTTTCTGAGGAAAAAACTGTTGTCGGAAAAATCGGGTTTGGAGAAAAAACGATTTTATTCGATTTTTTGAAGGAAAAAATGATTTTCGGGAAAGAAAAACTATTTTTGAAGAAAAAAAATGGTTTTCGGGAAAAAACATATTTTAAAAATAATTGTTTTGTAGAAGGAAATATATTTTTGTTGATTTTAAGATTTTAGACTCCTAGGATTCTTGGTAGCCAAATAGACTAAGGGTTGGGTGTGTTTTTGTCCAATATAAATTTTGGAATCAGGAATTCTTAAGATTTTAGAGTCCTAGGATTCTTGGTAGCCAAATAGACTAATGGTGTGTTTGGATGGAAAATCATGAATCCGCGGATTCATGAGTCCTTGGGATTCATGATTCCACGGATTCATGAATCCAAGTAATATTTTTTGGCTTGTTTGGCAACTAAGAATCCTATGATTTATTATTATTTGAGTATTTTTAAACGTCTTTTGAAAAAATATGATTTTTTAAAAACTTAATGATTTTGAAAAAACATAATGATTTTGAAAAAAAATAATGATTTTGTAGAAGAAAATATTTTTTTGTTGATTTTAAGTTTGAAATTTAGGTTCATTAATCCAAAATCCTAGCAAATCCTAGGGGGTAGGGTGGGATTTTGGTCCAATACAAATTTTGGAATTAGAAAATCCTTAGGATTCAAGAGTCCTAGGATTCTTGGTAGCCAAACAGACCAAGAATTCATGATTCCTACCAAATTCCACTTTTGATAGGAATCCTACTTAGGAATCCTGCAACCAAACACACCATAAGGATTTTTTATTCCTATCAAATCTCTCTTTTGATAGGAATCCTACTTATGAATCATGCGACCAAACACACCATTATTTAACTTCATTCTCTCGCATTTACTAATACTCTTACTATCTTTTTTTTTGTGACATCTAATCTTTGAAAACATGATCAGGGAAGAAAAATGAAAATTTCCCGTTTTGTTCTTAGGATCAATCCGCTATTATCATTTTCTCTTATCTATAAACGAGAATTTGGTCTATCTCAGAGGCAATGTTGTCACGAAATCGGTGTGTTGATCTTCATCCATTGAGATTTTTTCTTTCACCAATAAGGGGTTTATAAAATGAAATAGCAGATGAATTAGAGATATTAGAACTGAAATCCTTTTCTTTTATAAAATGGCAGGTGAATTAGAAAGATTAGAACTAAATTCTTTTCTTTTATAAAATGGCAGATGAATTAGAGAGATTAAAACTTAAATCTTTTCTCTTATATGTTTGAGAATGATGTAGGTCTCAGTTTAGTTGAAATAATGATGAAAAAAGAACAAGAAGGTTCTCTTCTGATAACTGTTTGAGAGTAATGGAGGGAGACAAAGAAGAAAATCTTCTTCATTTATATGTTTGAGAGTGATAAAGGTTGTAGTTTTTTTTTAATCGTTCAGCATGTGTTTCGAACCCTTGACCATTAAGGTGGAAGATTATACCTTTTACCAATCCAACCAAGGGTTGTTGGCGGTAGAGGTTGTAGTTTAGTTCTAGTAATGGTGAAAAGAGTTTTTTATGGCATGTGTTTTGGGAAAGAAGCAAAGTTTCCGGGGCAATAAGTTTTGGGTGGAAACAAATTCTTTTTGTAAATGACTTAGTATATAAATGAAAAAAGAAAACCTAAAATCATTTTATCCATCTCCCGACCTTTTCTCTTCCTATTCCCAAATTCCAAATCCTAGATCTAGAGTTGAGCGGCTGAAGAACCCTAAATCCCTAATCTTTTAGTCTTTAAGTTTTAAGCCTATCTTCAAGATTTCATCCTTCAAGTTCAACCCACTTTAACCTTTCGGCTTCAACCCTGATCTTCAACCCTCAAGTCTTCAACCGTTCGATCAACTCGGTAAGATATACTCATCTTCTCTTCTTTTTGTTCGATCTACTCATCTTGAGATCTAAACTCAGTAAGAAATTGTCTTTGGATCTCTATTGTCTTCTTTGTTTATCTTTATTTTAACTTCGAATCTCTATTATCTTTTTTCTGTTTATTTTTATTTTAACTTCTAATCTATATGTTCTTCTCTGTTTCTTGAATTTTAACTTCGAATCTCTTTTTTCTTAGATTCAACTTATTTTCTTCTATGTTTTTGTTGCGATAATCATGACGATACATCATAAGATCTGAAGATCATGATCATGCATCTTCTCATCTACAAATTTGTTGATCTGAAGATTCTGAACTTGGTAAGCACTTACCCTTTTTGTTAATATGTTTAAATCATTATTATTATTATTTTTTGTTTAAATCATCATTGTTATTTTGTTTTTTTTTTTAAGTCATTCTTACTTGATTTTTTTGTTTTTCAGGATACAATTATCTTATGCAACATGCTCTCATTTTTGCTGACTTTCTCGACTTGAATATTAACTTCAACCGTTCGATCAACTCGGTAAGATATACTCATCTTCTCTTCTTTTTGTTCGATCTACTCATCTTGAGATCTAAACTCAGTAAGAAATTGTCTTTGGATCTCTATTGTCTTCTTTGTTTATCTTTATTTTAACTTCGAATCTCTATTATCTTTTTTCTGTTTATTTTTATTTTAACTTCTAATCTATATTTTCTTCTCTGTTTCTTGAATTTTAACTTCGAATCTCTTTTTTCTTAGATTCAACTTATTTTCTTCTATGTTTTTGTTGCGATAATCATGACGATACATCATACGATCTCAAGATCATGATCATGCATCTTCTCATCTACAAATTTGTTGATCTGAAGATTCTGAACTTGGTAAGCACTTACCCTTTTTGTTAATATGTTTAAATCATTATTATTATTATTTTTTGTCTAAATCATCATTGTTATTTTGTTTTTTTTTTTTTAAGTCATTCTTACTTGATTTTTTTGTTTTTCAGGATACAATTATCTTATGCAACATGCTCTCATTTTTGCTGACTTTCTCGATTTGAATATTAACTTTTGTAATTTTCTAATTCATTTAGAGATTAAGTAGTAATCTTATAACTGTAATTATGTAAATTTGATACTTCAAACATAAAATTTTACTTTATCAACATGATTACCTTCATAAAAAAGTCTTTATAATTTTTTGTTTTACACGGTCATAACAGGTCATTCTCTAGATTGGGGTTACAACAAATTCAAACGTGATATTTCTCGATGCATTTCTAAATGATGTAGTGCAAAATTTCAATTTTTCTTATATCTCGTAAAATCAAGGCCGCAGCTTTGGTAATAAAGAAAATTCTCCGGGGAATAAACACTTTTCTTAAAACTAGTAAAATAAGATTGACTTTTATGTTTCTTTTTATTGCTAAGGGGCTTGTAATTTTAGAAGATGCTATAAAAAAAAGCTCCTCCATCTCATCACCTCTCACTACCACCTCATCTTCACGCCATCTCATCATCTTCTCCGGCGAAAGCCGTCAACCGGTCAATTCTCCAGCCGACGACCTTCAAACATCTAATTGTGTTTTAGTAATTCCATTTCATTAGTTAATTTAGGATTGATTAGGTTAAGACTGTTTATTGGTGATTTTAGACCTCTACTATATTACTTGGGTTGCATTGTTATTTATTGATATAGATGATTCTCTGAGTTTAGATAACTCACCTAAATTACAGTAAGCATCAAGTGTTAATTTGGGCTTGTTTTGTGTTTCGAGTTACATGTGGGTATGATCTCATAAGTTCATAGAAGTGTACGTTATCTTATTAAGTCGGACCGAGTATCCATGATCCTCTTGGGATTGAATTTCGGTATAATTAATTTTGGACTCAGTGTTTCTTTACTATTTGGTGAATTATGCTTAGTTCTTAACACTTGATGCTTCTTTACTATTTGGTGAATTTCGGTAGAATTAATTTTGGACTCAATGTTCCTTTCTCTATCCTCTGTTCGTGAAACCTCTCTCTCTAGATCTGTTCTAGAGAGAGAGGAAAGGAAAAAAAATATATGGAGAGAGGGGAGAGAGAAAAAAACTTTATTTTTAATTTCTTTTTTATGTTTGAAGATCGCCGGCCGGAAAATTGGCCGGCCGGCGACTTTCACCGGAGAAGATGATGAGGTGGCAAGAAGATGAAGTCGCAGAGAGAACAGATGAGATGGAGGAGAACTTTCAAAAAAAATTTACTCCCTCCGTCCCATTTTGTTTGTAGTTTTGGGGAATTCAATTTATTAGTAAATGATATTTATTGTTGACAAATATAAAGACTTTCTCTAAACTACCCTTATTTAATATACAGTATTTCAATAAATACAACATTGGTAGAAGCGTAGAACCAATTAGAGCCTTTGAATGGTATTCAAACTAAAGGATAGTCTTGGAAGTTTCATCATTTTAATAATTAAATGAATGTTATAAAAGGAAAGTGACCAAACATTTTGGGACATCCATAAAAGGAATAACAACCAAACAAAATGGGACGGAGGGAGTATTTTGTATTCCCCATAAAAATTTATTCCCCAGAGAACTTTCAAAAAAATCTGGATTCCCTCGAAAATTTATTTCCCGGGGAATTTTCTTTATTCCCCAAAGTCGCGGCCAAAATCAAATGCAAATGGTTATGTACGTATCTACTTCCAAGGTACTGAATGTTTCTCACCAAGATTCTATTTTAAATGTATGCTTGTGTCATGTTGTAACAGTTAGATGTTAAAACCAAGGTTTGAAAATACGTTTTTACGCCTCGAGGCGGTCTGCTCCCCACGAGGTGAGGCGGTGCCTCGAGGCACACCTCGAAGCGTAAAATACGAAAAAGATAAATTGTTAAAGATACTGAAATAAACTATGTTAAAACATATAATAACAAGTTTTCTACCTTACTACCATAGTATAAACTCTGAAATGTTGCCAAACAACTCAAAAATAACAATGAAAAGCAAAACACAAAATTCTAAAGAGTTCTTCTAAAACAATAAACGCAATGCATTAATAAATCTTTCTCATCAACCAAGGATCTGATTATCTTCTACGTCATCACTACTTCCATCGTCATCACATCTAACAGCTTGTTCATCTTCTTCATGTGATAGCAAATCTTCCCAATCATCTTCGTCATCTAACAACTGCATAGGTTGTTTTTCTTTCCCTATTTTGAAGAGAAAATATTAAAAGAACATATAAGTTTCTTTCTTAGAACAATAATTGTTTGTAATAATAATTACAATACCATTAAAAAGTTGTCGATTACCAGTATTTTTCTTTCCTCTTTTACTAGATTCTCCCCTACATGTAGTATTTTCCCTTCTTTTCCTTACTAGTTGTGGTATTTCTTCATCGGATTCCGCAACCTCCCTCTGAAGAGTGGTGATATCCAACTCATGAAGATTTTCCTATCAATTAGTATTACTTGTATCAACTCCCACTCCAACGTTCGATCCAACAACCCATTCATCGTCACTATCAATTTCATCAACAACTAATGTATCATCCACATTCTTTTCTTGTCTTATCCTCTTTGTTAGTTGTTTTATCCTTAGCTTCTTGTTGTACATGACGAAAACTAAAGCATTTAGCTTCGCTGTACCCAATCTATTCCTTCTCTTTGTATGAATCTAAAATTACATAAACTTACACATTAATAGTTTGTTGTTAACACCTGAGTAAAGGGACGACCAAATAGTTCTCGTTTGCCTTCATACTTGTCGAGACTCTCATGAGCTTTAATTCTCTCTTGTTCATTTGGAATGAGTTTATCCATACAATTGTAAAGTCCACTCATGACTTCACCATTACTCGAGAAATTTGACTCATATCGAAACTGGGGATTTAGAAAATATGCCGCGGCATGCAGATCGCGATGCATTTGGTAATCCCATTTATCATCAATAATATCCCATATTTCCTTGTACTTCGGTAACTCATTTTCAAAATTTTTTGCAATATCTTCTTTGGCCTTGTCCATAACTCCATATATAAAACCCATAGCTGGCATTTTTTCTGAATCAACCAATCTCAACACACCAACTAAAGGTTTGGTAGCCTTCAGTGAATATATTAAACTTGGCCAGAAAGTGTTGTCTCTCAATATTATTTTTTTGACAGCTTTTCCTTCCTCTTTTTTCGCCCGTGAACAATTGTTCCACTTACTGGAACTAAACATCTCTTCCAACAGCGACTTACTTTGCAACATACTTTGTAGAGTGAGATTTGCCATAGCAAATCGTGTTGGAGCGGGCCGAATCAACTCTCTCTTTAAGGTTTTTCTCATTAAAGTAAGCACCCAACCATGACTATATATGAAGTTACTCACTTGTTTTGCTTTCCGATAAGCATTTGCAAGTTGAGGTAACTTATATATCTTCTCATGTATTAAGTCGATACAATGGGCAGCACACGGAGTCCAATATAAACCCTTTCTCTTTACCATTAATTTTTCTCCTGCTTTTTTTGTAAGCGGCTGCATTATCTGTTACAACTTGAACAACATGCTCTTCTCCTACCTCTTCAACAATCTCATCTGGAAGCTTATATATCATGTCAGCATCTTACTTCTCAATGATGACTGGCCAAACATTTGATTCTTAAAAAAACTTCCTCCATATTATTTACTCAAGTTAAATCAGACTTTATTGAATTGTATACATTTTGAACGACATTATCAAACTCACTTCTATTTTTACATCTGACATGTCAAATGTAATTGATTCATTAGTTAGGGATTGGGCAAGTCATAGTGTCTAATTTGTTCTACAATTCTAATGTTATATTTAATGAAATACTCTAAATTAAATGAGGATAGTTTAGGAAAATATTATCATTGTTCAACAATAAAGAAGGTTTATACAATAAGTTGAATTCTCCAAAAGGTCAAACAAAGTGGGATGAAATGAGTATAACATTTGTTGTCAATTGTTCAATTTGCAAAATTGAAAAATGTATGCTATTTAATAAATGAAGAAAAATATTATACGATGCAAGTATGATATGATATAATTAATAAAAACATATAATATGTCGAAAATGAGTTGTGCAGTTGTGCCTATGACCATAATATTTCGAAGCCCCAACAAGTTATTTAGGTTAAGATGACGAGCAAGCTCGACGCAATAAATGCAGGCCATCGCTTATCGATCCCTTTCATAACTGTGTTGTGGTCTAGAATTAAGTTGCCATGGTCCCTGCTCAAACCCACATCAAACGCATTCTCTGTGGAATCTGGACCAGGTCAAGCGGGGTCTAGAAATTGAAAAGATGACTGAGGGAAACTTGTAAGAGATGAAGAAGAATAATGTTATACTTTATTTGAAATCAAATAAATGTACAACAACAAACAACCATGAATAGGTGATAGAAAATGGCAGGAGAAAAAATATAAGTCAGAAATTGGTCTCTAAAATTTGAATCCCTACACTATGTAATATCTAAAATGAAAAATCGAAATCTTGTTACTATGTAATGGACCTATAATATTTTGGCATGGCCGCGACTTTGGGGAATAAAGAAAAATCTCTGGGGCATATAGAATTAGTCAAATGACTTAGGGGGCATATTCATTTTTTAGTCCAAAAATTCATTTAATTGATCTTTGCCCATAAATTTTCATCTTCTCTCTTATTCTCTCTCCTGCTCATCCTCTCTCTCCTGTCCATTCTTTCTCTCACAAAAACAGAATGATAGTAATTAAAAAAAAAAAATTATATCAAACCTTACTAGAAGAATATGTGAGTGTGGTTCAATATCAAGCCCCTGTTATGAAGATGATTTGGTAAGGTGGCCAATACGTGGACAACCGTTTTTCTTATATGGACAACTATCTTATGTGGACAACGCAAAAAAATTAATTTTTTATATGGACATCAGTTTCTAAGGGGACAACTCTCTATTATTTTCATTCAAGTCCTCTTAGAATCAGATGTATTATTTGATGACCTCTCTCTTTCTCCATAAACCCTAGGTTAGTTTAGTCTTCATCTCTTCTATTACTTGTTCTTCATCATCACCCAAATTTCTAGAGAGAGAAACTCCTTGGAGAAGCAGTGGTGGTTATGGCATCAAACAAAGGCAAGGGAGTTGTTGTAGAATCTCCCCAAAGACAAAGGTTAGAACCCTAAAACTCTAAAACCAACCATTAAGAAGAAGATAGTACTGATGGCAGAGAAAATTAGAGAAGATGTGGAAGACGAAGATGGATCTGTTGGTTCCGACTCTGAAAACGATGGTGAAGAGGAAGATGAATCTGGTAAGTCGGATTGTGCAAAAATATGGCATAATAGAACATTACTTGCGACGAAAATCTGACATAATCAGAAAACTTGCCAGATTTTCGTCGCAACTTAGCTTCTGTTATGCAATATTTTCGTCGGTTTTCTCCGAAAATACGGCATAACAGAAGCTAAGTTGCTACGAAAATCTGGAAAATTGTCCGATTTTGCCAGATTTTCGTCGCAAGTTATGTTATGTTTTACCTCATCAATGTCATTAATGCTTATTATAGAAACGCCCGGAAAAACTTCTTCAGGTGCAGATTGAGGGATTTTGTCTTCTTCATCCATCTAGGGTTTGATAAAAAAAAATGGTAGAAACTACAGTTTACTTTTAGTAGAAGTGAAGAAAGAAGAATAAGACTAAGAAGAGATTTTGTCTTCTTCATCCATCTAGGGTTTGATAAAAAAAAAAAATAGTAGAAACTACAGTTTACTTTTAGTAGAAGTGAAGAAAGAAGAATAAGACTAAGAAGAAGGAAGAAGATGAAGAAGAAGAAGACAGTTTAGGTTTTCAATCTTTAACTATTATTTTTGTTAGTAGTCCACACGTTACTACTTATTAGTATTTAAGACTTTATGGAGTTGTCCCCTTATTAAATCAAAGTCAACTAAGTCAAGCATAGTTGACTCGCATCGGACCCGAAAATAGTTGTCCATATAAGGAAAACGGTTGTCCGCGTATTGGCCACCTTTGGTAAACATTAGTAGTAACTGCTTTTCTCTATTATGAAGATCATTCTAGGGGTTTGCATGTTTTCCCAACCCTAAAATCAGCTATCTACTGTTCACGTTTTAGTTTTTCCATTGTATAAATTCCTTCATCAAACTTCTTGGTAAATTTGATTGATTTAGGTCCTAAAGATTAAGTATCAAATTATATGATGGGTGTTTTTTGGGTTTGAAACGAGTGAGAGATACAAACGACATAGAGAAAGAGGGAGAAAATTATCTATTGTTCTAAGCGCCTAAGTGGTTAAGACATAAACCAACATGACCGCCTAAGTTAAACTTATAATGAAAGAGGCCTAAACCCAACATCATAAAAGAGGTCTCTTCTAGGGATCGAACCCGAGACCTCGGGGATTATTGGAATTTATGTTAACACGTTGAACCACTTGGGAACCAAGTGTTGACGACTTGGGTTATTAAAAGTATAAATAATGTAATAAATTTGTTGGGCTTTAGACTTTTTTCGTGTTGTTGGACTTTAAACCTTTTTTTTATAAGTTTAACTTAGGCGATTATCGTGCTTATCACACTTTCATGATGTATCAATGTCTTGTAACGACTAACGTATATAGTAGTTGATTTCTAAAAATAAAAATAAAAATAAAAAATACTCCCGAAGTCCTATGAAGTGTCTTAAGTGTGTGAAATTGGTTTTTTTTGTTGAACTTTGAAATTGGGGGTTTTAGTTTCTGAAGTTGTTTCTTACCACGTTCTATTCAAACCCAACGGTCGAAACAAATCCCCTAAACCAGACAAAATAAAAGAAACGAGTTCACGACCTCCTTCCTCTTCAGTTTTCTCTTTCTACTCTTTCCGTCTTTTCCTTCTTCTGTTAAGGTATTTGTTCTTCCTTCCGTTTTCTCTTTCTACTATCTGTTAGGGCTTTTTTTGTTTTACTTCCGATTTCTCTTTCTACTCTCTTCTTCTCTTCCTTCCTCTCTTATGGTTTTTGTTCTTCCTTATTTTTCCGTTTTCCTGGCAGGAACTTCCGCTGTCCAGACGATGCTGCAAGCAGTTTGCTTTTTGACTAATCTAGGGTTTCGTGGCTAATTTGGTTTCTCTATTTTTTGTTTTCTTTCAAACATCTAAATTTCATTCTCTGATCGTTTCTCTGATTAGGGTAGTATAGTATGGGTTGGATTTCGTTCTTGATCAGTTGATTGCTTCTGCAGATTCCATAGTTAGTCAATTTGGGAGATCTGGATTCAACTACAAAAGGGATTCAAGTTTGTATTTGATATATGGAATGGGGTTATTTCTTCATTAATAATTACTTTTTAATGGCTTGAGAGAATGACTCTGATGCCGATCTTATCATGTCTATGTGCATGATAAGATCCACATCAGGATCACCTTCAATACTTGCCCTGGTGGTGGTTTCAACCAATAACAGTTTATTGATTTGATTGCTCTTCAGGGGGAAATTCTTCCAATTGAGCCTAGTTGCATCGCTTGGGAGAAAGATTTCTGGCAAACAGTGAGATCAGCCGTGTTAATGCATTTGGATTTGTCGGTATAGAAACTTAAACGTAATCTACTTTTTCTGTTTCTGTTAATTTTGAAACTTTTTTTCTTTACAGAAGTTTAGGTATCTGTTAATTTTGATAACTTTTAATCTATTGATTGGTTCAGTTTTCTATGTGTTTCTCATGCCCTCGGCAAAACATTACTAATATATAGTTTTGGTTTTTTCTAGTGTGCCATTATTTTAGAATCCTGCAATACTTTTCCATTCCGTGCAGTCCTCCATTATTTTTGCTGTTTCGAGGACGAGTGGGTGTTTTCTTAACTTGTTTCTTTGATTTTTATCCATGTTAAAGGAATAATAATTTGTTTTTGCAAAATTCATTTGATTTTGCAAGGGAAATCTACCAATTTGATACTCCCAGGAGATATTATTTGGCTTTTTCCCAGGGGGGTTTCCTGTTTTCATCATTTGTGGAACCAAATACCCAAAGACCCAACTGTCCGTGCTTTTCTCAAGCCCTTTGGGGAAACAGTAAACTATTAGGTTTTACTTTCATCCCTTAACATGTGATGAACTCCTTTTCCAAGGACACATTACGTAGTTTTGTGAAACGGCTATTTGAACTTGCTTCTTTGATTTTGTGAGAATAGGACTTTCTCCAGGGAGGAATAACCTTGTTTTGAAAATTGAGTTTTTTTTTTTAATCTCCTATTGTTCTGTTGAAGTTCTCTGCCATATTGTTGGTTTATGAAGGTGTTAGTTATACAAATATAGAAATGGTGAATTAATTGAATACTTTTTCGAGATCCTGTAGTACCTACTCTCGTGTCGTCGTGGTTTCCATTTTTGTGGACTGGGTTCTTTTACTTTCTGTGCAGGGGTTTTGTTGATTGAACTGCTTTCAGTTTCTTTTTCTTTCTTTAGGTGGTCTGCTTGATCCTGTATGTTACAACCTGGAGTTAAAAGTTGATAATGTCTTTGAAGTTATTGTTGTTTTTTCCAGTTGGTAGCACACTTCTACTGGGAAATATGCAATGCGTTAGAGGTTTTTCAGTTCATTGTCAATACTGAAATATCAAATATGCAATATGCAATATGATAAGTTTCACAATGTTCTACAGTAGTACAGGGAAGTCAATTTCAAGCGGATTATTTAGACGGTATTTGGTTTTTGTGTAGGTTTTTATCACATTCGAATGTTTACCAATAATTATTCCTTCACTTTTCTATGGAGTACATGCAATTCCTTTCTCTTTCTTTTTGGAAGTCTTTGCACTCTGTATCTGGTCGTAATCTGATTTAGGAAGCGGTGCTATTTGTGTGAGTTTGCTTGTCCAGATTCAGATGATCACTGGTATTGTATATTTTAGGACTCGGGTTGAGCTGAGCGCCGTTCAACCGTAAGGGGGTTTTCTACTTGTGTTGCTTTTCTCAAAACTTAGTTTTCAATGCATTCATTTTTGCTAACGTATTAAAAATTCCTTCACTTTACTCTAGGGATTTGGTGCCTGTTGCGGAACGGAAGTGCTCTCCTAATAAAAAGTTGAGTGGTTGGATTTCTTCCTTATCATTTGTTTGAAACTTTTATTTCCTTTTCAATTGATGTTTCCTAGGATATGCAGCTCGGTCCAACTCCAAGAAGATACGATCTAGTTTCCTCTGAAGGTTTATTTTTTCTGACTTATCATGTCTTTTGGGTAAACAGTACTCTATTATGTTCTCTTTCAGTTTGTAGCGTGCATCGTGCTTCATTTTAAGAATATCTCCATATTTGCATTCCTTAACTTGTGGTGAACTCTTTTTGTTTTTCGATTTTGAGGATGATTGGTGTTCAGAGGAAGTGTTAATTTCTTTTCTTAGAAGAGATCTTCCTGTCGAGTTCCATTCAAATTTGCATCGTCTGGTTTCTTCGCTTCCAATTACTATTGAGTTGTTTATGAAGGGTATTTTCTGTCTATTAACTTGCTTTTTCAATAAATTTTAATTGTTAGAGGGATAGTTATAGAAGCATGAAAAGTTTTTTTTTTTTGAAAATTAGATTGAATATATTAGGAGAAAAAAAACTATTTACAGATAGGAGGGATACAATGGGCAATGTCTCACATCATCCATGTATCCCAATGCATAACTATATCACAGTAGGATACATTCTTAAATTTATCTATTCTCCTAATCCAAGCGAAGATTGTGCCCTTCACATCTTCAATGTCCACTAAAGAAATAAGGTTCTTCTCTTTAAAAATCTTGTTATTCCTGTCGTTCCATATGCTCCATATGATTGCAGAGAAGCATGAAAAGTTCATTTCTTTTTTATTTGCATTTTGAGCATCTAAATGTGGCTCGCTTTTATATTTGATATTGGAGGGTGTTATTAGTTCATTGGTATTGCACGATAAGATCCACATGCGCATGATCTTGCGTAATTGTTATTCTGGTGGTTTAAACCAGCAACAGTTTATTGATATGATTTTTCTTCAGGTAAAGCACATTCGTATTCATTCTATTGAGCCTTTGCTGTGTGGTCTCCAAGGAAGATTTCAGGGGAACTGCAAGATCACTTTGTTTATGTATTTGGATATTTCGGTACAGAAACTTTTGACATTAACTAGTTTTTCTGTTACTGTCAATCTAGAATCTGTTCTCTCCTTTGGTTGTTCTTCACAGATAAGCAGGTAACGTCTCTGGATTTGTTCGTGCTAGTCGATATGTTTGCTTTGACATGACCTTAAAAAATCATCTTGGTGAGGGGAAGGTTTATCTTTTTGTTTGATATCTTTATAATGATCTATAACCACCAAATTCTGATTAATGGATTGCTGTTTTGGGTATATGCTTTGGCATAACTCTGAGCTATCATCTTGGCCATTGAAGGTTTATTGATTCGACTTACTGTGATTTATTGATACTTGGATTAAGGTTTTAACATTGAGAATCGTTTGAATTGATTTTTGTTTTCTCCAGTTGGTTACATGCTTCTTGTTAACAAGATATCAGTCTGTTGATTTTCTTTTTCGTGGGGGGTTTTGGGACCAAAAATGAAAATCTTTACATGGAGTGTAGTTTGTGCAATCCTTCCAATTTTCTTAGTTCGTCGTTACTAATCTAATATGCGTTGTTAAAAGTTTCACGATGTTTTATATGAAAGTTGGTGGCTTCGGGAGGAAGAATGGGCTCTCTTCTTTTGTCTAAAGGGGGTTTTCTACTTCACATTGGTTCCACAATGTCCATTCTTTGTCATTTGCCGTTTATAACTTTGTATGAGGTTGTACCTCTCTATATTAATAACATCAAATTTATTTAATACCTTTCAGGAGTACCTCATTCCCAAAGACCGGCTTTCCGTACCTTTCTCATGTACCTGGGGGAAACCGTAGACTATTAAATTTTGTTTTCAGTTTTCAACGTGCTTTATTTTAAAAATCTTGCTCTATCTTTTCATTCCTAACATGTCATGAACTCCTTTTTGGTTTCAAGGATGACAGGTCATAAGGGGAGACATTAATTTGATTTGTCATAAGAGATTTTCCTGTTCGGAGTCCAACCTGATTTGCATCTAAAAGTTCCATCTTTGCTTTTTCAATTTTTATACTTGTTAGAGATGTGTTTATATTGGAAGGGGTTATCTAATTGAACTTTCTTCTTAGTTTATTTTTTCTTTCTTCACCTCTTCTTGAATTGATTTACGTACTTGTTTATGTTCTCTTTCTCAGGCTTCTATGTGATGGGATCTATGGATCATGGGACGGCTAGTCTTATTCTGCCATGTTAATGTCAGAGAGGCGAAGGGATAAAAAGCCATTCCAGTTCGTTTCTTTTTACGGTGTTTTCAATAGTTATAAGTACTCATTTGGTTCTTATTTGTTTACTAGCATGTTTGGGGTCAACTTTGTCAAATCACCTGCGTGAAGGGTCATTTTTTGAACTTGCTTCTTTGATTTTTGTACTTGTTAGAGAAACTATAAATATAATTAGTGGAAGCAAAATCAATTGATGTTTTCCTGGGATTTGCAACTTGGTCCAACTCCAAGGAGACACGACCTAGTTTTCGCTTGGTCTGGTTACTTTTTCCTCGTTTCTAGGGGATTAATAAATCTTGATCCTTTAGTTCATAGGTTATTTATTTGACTATTGAGTACATGAAGTTTCAATTGATTCTTCGTATTCTAGGGGCTGCGTTGGAGGTATTAACACTCCGTACCTGGTTGCAATTGATTCAGGAAACAATAAGGTTTGATTGAACCCTAAAAACTTAGCTTTTTTTTTTGTTAGTTTCACTTTCGTTCTTTTGAACTCCCTTCCTCATTTTCGCACGGTTATTAGGCTTCAACCCTTGAAGAACCGGCATGGTTCTTTTTTGACGGAAGTTTTCTGTTGCTAAATTTTTGTTTTTAGGTTATGTTCGTTGCGACGACTACAAGATGCAGTTGGATTAACAGTGGTATTTGCATGATTTTTCTGGTCCAGATTCAGATGATCGCCGGCATTTGGTATACTAGGACTTGGATTTAAGCTTACTTGTTCAATCTCAAGGGGTTTTCTACTTTTTGTTCTTCTGAAAGCTTTGTTTATAATTTTGCCATTTTTCCTACCATATAAAAATTCCTTCACCTCCTAGGATTTAGCACCTGTCGCGGGATGGAAGCTCTCTCATGTTAAAAGCTGTAGTGTTCGAATTCTTCCCCATAATTTGCCTGGAACTTTTGCTTTATTTGGGTTATTTATACTATAGCATTGGATTTCTTGTATTTCCATGAAGACTATCTTTCTTGACATAGTTTGATGGTTTCTTCTTGAAGAAGGTTTTCTACACCCAATTTGTAGAAGTTTCTTATCCATTGTAGGCGATATCTTTACGCCATTTGTTTGCAATTGCATTAAATTATTCAACAAAATGTCAGCAGAAGTTTATCCAGCACTCATCTTGATCTTCCATATTCTCGGACTACGGATTGTGCTGGAAAATCACTCGTTCTTTCTTGGGGGAGTCCTTATTCCTGCTTATTAGTTGCCGGATCTTTTGCTGATTGAGCGGTGCCTGAAAGTAGTTTGCGTTATACTGGTCTACGGTTTTGCGGTTGATTTACTATAGTTTTTTATTTGCATTTCGAGCATCTAAATTACGTGCTTAATTGTATCTGATTAGTGGTTGGATTTTGTTCTTAATCGGTTGATTGCTTATGCAGATTTGCTAGTTATTCATTTTGGAAATCTCAATTGTCACTGGATTCAGCTACACATCTAATTCGATCTTATATTTGATAGCGGAAGAATTTATTTGTTCAGTGGTATTCACTTTTCAGTTTCTAGCATGATATATGATAAGAATCTTGCTCTATCTTTTAATTACCTATCATGTGATGAACTCCTTTTTGTTTTGGTTTCCAGGTTGACTGGTGTTATAAGGAGATGTTAATTTGTTTTCTTAGAAGAGATTTTGCTGTCTGAGGTCCAAGCCGATTTGATTCTAATGTTCTGTTAAGGAGGTTGGTTATATTGGAAGGGGGATTTCTCTCTCTCTCTCTCTCTCTCTCTCTCTCTCTCTATCTCTCTCTCTCTCTTTCTGTTTTCAATTTTTATACTTGTTAAAGATGTGTTTGCAGAAGCTTGAAAAGTTCTTTTCTTCTTTCCCAGTGATGTGAGTTGTACTTATTTTAGGTAGACATTCCATTGTTTTCCAATCCTCTATTGTCCTGTAGATGTCTTCTTCCTTATTATAGGTATTAGTTATGTAAATATAGAAACAATGAATACTTAATAATTTTTCAGAAGCCTAGAATACTCAAAAGTACACTTGCAGTCTCGTGTCCCAATGATGATCTATTTGAGGGTTATCTTATTGAGCGTTCTTCTTTCAGTTTCTTTTCTTTCTTCATATCTTTTTGAATTGATGTACATACTTGTTTTTGTTCTTTTTTCTTAGGCATCTTTGTGATGGTGCGGCTAGTCTTATTCTTCCATGTTGATGTTAGAGAGGCGATGGGTTAAAAAGCCAGTCTAGATCGTTCCATTCTAGGGGTTTTTCAATAGTTATTAGTATTGATTTGATTCTATTGGTTTGCTAGGATGATTGGTGAAATAACCTTTGAACCCCCTCTCCAAATTATGTTTTTCTTGTTTACTTGGTTGTTGCAATGGAAGTTTATCTTCCTGTGGGGGATATTTGTTCTATGCTTCCTGTGCTATGACATTCCATTGTTTTTCTTTTCGGCTAATCTAGGTTTCGTAGTTAATTTAGTTTTGTTGTTTTTGGTTTGCATTTTGATCTATTTTTGGTTCTTTTGTCGTTTCTCTGAATAAACGCAGTTTAATATGGCTTGGATTTTCGTTCTTGATCAATTGATTGCTTCTGCAAATTCGATAGTTGTTAAGTTTCCGAAATTTTAATTGTCATTTGATTCAATTACAAATAGGGTTCAAGTTTGTATTTGATGTTGAAGGGGCTAACTTCATTGATAATGACTTGTTAATGACTTCATAGAATAATTTCGATACTGGTTGTTTAAAGCAATAACGGTTTATTGATTCGATTGCTCTTCAGGAGGTAAGCACTGATTCATATTTTTTCAATTGAGCCCCAGCTTTTCGAGTTTTATCCTTGTTCGTTTTTTATACGGACAAGGAGAATATCATTTGTCCCTAGGGAATTGCAACAAGACGCGATCTAGTTTTCTTTTTAGGGGGGTTATCCTGATTTACATTGTTATGTAAAATTCTTCGCTTAGGGTGTCAAGGATGTTTTTAAATACCTTCACATAGTTTCAGTAACCTGTCACACCGAAGATCTGTTCATCTAGAATCTGTTCTCGCCTTGGGGTTTTCTTCACGGATACGTAAGTATCCTGGATTTGTTTGTGCTAATCGGTATAGCTGCTTGACGTAACTTTACGACATCTCTTGGTCAGCAGAAGATTTATCCTTTTGTTTGGTGTCTTTCTAATAATCTATAACCACCATATTCTGATTAATGGATTGCTTTTATGGGTATAGTTGCTTTGGCATATAACTTTGAAACATCAGCTCGGTCATATTCTGATTAATGGATTGCTTTTATGGGTATGGTTGCTTTGGCATAACTTTGAAACATCAGCTCGGTCATTTGAAGGTTTATCGTTTTAATCTACCAATATCTGTAACAAACAATGATTCATCAATGAGATGCTTCAATCAAGGGCTGAGTTCTGAGATGGTTTGAATTGATTGTTGTTTTCTCCAGTTGGTATCCTGCTTCTTGTCAACAAGATCCCAGTCTGTTGATTTTCTTTTTCGAGGGAGGGGTTCGAAACCAAAAATGAAAATCTTGACGAGAAGGGAGTGTAGCTTATGCAACGCATTTATTATTTTAGTTCATTATTACATATGTAATATGCACTATTTAAAGTTTAATGATGTTATACAGGAAAGTTGGTGTCTTCGGGAGGAAGATTTGGCTTTCTTCTTTCGTCTAAAGGGGGTTGTCTAGTTTCGGTTAACTGTTTCTTTGATTTTTTTTTTGCTTCCTGTCGAGGGATGATCTGTTCAAATAAAAAAGTTTGTAACCTTGTTTCCATTTTCTTTCTCAGGAATCTTTGTGATGGAATAGCTATTCCTCTTCCTGTATTTTAATGGGGAAGGCAGTGGCTTTTAAACCTACTTGCGTTCTTTCTTTTTGTGCTTTTTATAGTACTTATAAGTATTTATTTCACTTCATTGTTTGGTAGGAGAAAGGGGTCAGCTATGTGGATGTAACTGGAATGTAGCAGAAGGGGTCTCTCTTAACTTGGTTCTTTAACTTTTATCCTCGTTAGAGAAGATGTGAAATAATAGTTGACACATGAAAAATTCATTTGTTTTTTTTCAAGGGATGTTCGAATTGGACCTACTCCAGTGAGATGCTATTCAGTTTGCTCTGAAGAAGGTTTTCCTATTTTGCATATATTTCATAAAACTCTTCCTTATCGTTGATTTATTCTTCTCTATGAGGGTTTACGTATTTATGTCATATTGTCAATAACATTTAATTTATTTAATACTTTGAGGAATGTGCGATATTGTGCGATTTTCTCCTCCCCAGGGAAACATCATGGTTTCTATTGTGCGATATTTGAAGCGACTTGCAATAAACCATCAGTCCCCAACATGTGCAGTCCTCCATTGTGTTATGTGTTGGTTCCGAGGGCTAGTGGATATCGAGTTGAGACTTCTTCGAAAAACATTTATGCTTGGCGATCCATTCGAATTTTCCTCCAATCGTTTTCAAGTACTTATTGGATGGGGTTTTTCTCTCTTTGTTTTTTCAATTTCTACACATGTTAGAAATGTGTTTGTAGAAGCATGAAAAGTTCATTTTTTTTGCAGGGATGTGAGAATTGTACTTATTCGAGGGAGACATTACATGTTGTGAAATGCAGGGTTCTCTTATCCTCTACTGTCCTACAGAAGTCTTCTTCCTTATTGTTGCTTTATGAAGATATTGGTTATGTAATATTGAAACAATGAATCTGCTTAGTGTTTTTTCAGGAGCCTGCAGTACTCAAAAGTACTCCCGCGTCCAAAGGTGATCTAAGGGCTAACTTCTTTTTATTTCCGAGAAGGGGATCATCGAACGGAACTTTCTTCTTTCAGTTTCTTTTCTTTATTCATTCTTCTTGAATTGATGTATATATTTGTTTTTGTTCTTTTTCTCAGGCATCTTTGTGACGGGATGATATCCCCTTCCTGTTAATCGTATCTTCTCTGAATCAGTTCGTGTAGGTTATGAAATCTTTCTTCTTTCAGTTTCTTTTCTTTATTCATACCTTAATTGATGTAAATATTCTTTTTTGTTCTTTTTTCTGAGGCATCTTTGTGACGGACGGTACCTGTTTGTGTTAATGGTATCTTGTCTGAATTTGTTTGTCTAGATTATGAAATCTTGGTCATCCGATTGTTTTTTTTGTAGGTTTGATATCTCTTAAAATTCTTTATAGCGCCAAATTGTGATTATGGTCATTCAAAGGTTTAGTTCTTTGGGTAGTAATAAGTTTCACAATGTTCTACATTGAACTCCGTGTATGCATCTAAAGGGGGTTGTTTTGTTCAGCGTTTTCCTCTCAGCCGTTTTATGCTTCATCACTTCAGGGGTATCTTTTCAAATGAAAATAACTTCCGTTTCCATTTTATTTTTCAGGGTCTGTGGCGGAACATTTGGTCATATTTTACATGTATTTTTATGGGAAGACAGTGGCTTATTGTAAAACCTTCCTTTGTTCTCTATCTTTGTGATCGGATTTTCAGTAGTTCAATTGTTCTTTGCCATTATTTATTGTTTGGTAGGTGGACTGGGTTCAACTACGATGGGGTCTCTCGTAACTTGCTTCCTTAACTTCTTTTTTTCTTAAATTATTTTTGAGAATTCGACTACGATATACGTCACGTTAACCGCCTAAGTTAAACCATTAATGACAGAAGCCTAAAGCCCAACATGTATTCCAGACTTAGCCATCAAGATTCAGAGGATCATTTCTTTCTGGTTGCTAGAGTCATTTGGAATTCTGTGTTTCCTCCTCTCAAGGGTGTTGTGGGTGTTAGTACCTAATTAACTACCCTTATATTTTCAGGTATCAGTGACATTTAAAAATCTGGTTCTCAAGGGTGTTGTGGGTGTTAGTACCTAATTAACCACCCTTGTATTTTCAGGTATCAGTGACATTTAAAAATCTGGTTCGTGTTCGTCTTATGCTAGGAGAAACACTATCATTTAACTATAGAAGCATGAACGCATGATAGTTTTCATTCCAGGGAGACATTTCATTGTTTTGTGAAATGCAGGGGTTTTCTGTTCTGCAGAAGTCTTCTTAGTTATTGCTACTTTATGAAGGTTAGTTATGTAAATGTAGAAACAAGGAATCTACTTAATACTTTTTCAGGAGCCTACAATACTCAAAGTAGTTTTGCGTCCCAATCATGATCCACTTGAGGGCCATGTTCTTTTTATCTGTGAAAAGTGGGTATCTAATTAAACTTTCTTCTTTCGCTTTCTTTTCTTTCTTCTTGTTTGTCGTTGTTCTCTTCTGGGACATCTTTGTGATGGGACGGCTACTCTTATTCTGCCATGTTAATATTAGAGAGGCGATGGCTTAGAAAGTTATTCTAGCATGTTCCATTTTAGGGTGTTTTTAATAGTTCTAAGTACTCATTTGATTCTATTGGTTTTCTAGGATTATTGGGGCTTATCTGGAATGCTTTTTACCAGGGACTCATAGAGCCTGGTGTTCCTTATTAGAGCCATTCGAATTTGCCTCTGATCCTTTTCAAGCACTAATGCGTCCATCTTAGGAAGCGGGTGTTCTAGTTCTTAACTTAATTCTTTGATTTTTATCCATGGTAAAGGATTAATAATTAGAGCAAGTGAAATTTGTTTGATTTTCCCAGTGATCTACAGAATGGTCTTACTCCAAGAGATGTTATTTGGCTATCTCCCGGGGGGTTTTCCTATTTTGCATCAGTTCCGCCTTTCCATGCGTTTCAGAAGTATTCCATACCCAAAGACCGCCTTTCCATGCGTTTCTCATGTGCCTTGGGTAAACATTTACACTGTTTAATTTATTTTTTAGTTTCTAGCTTGTTATATTGTGAGAATTTCGCTCTATCTTTTCATTGTCTAACATGTGATGAACTTATTTTTGTCCGTTTCGAGGACTGGTCTTATAGGGAGACGTTTATTTGATTTCTCATAAGAGATTTTCCAGTCTAAGATCCAAACCTATTTGCCTCTGAAGTTTCGTCCTTTTCTACTTCTAATGAGCTCTTTATATTGGGAGAGGGTCTTCTCGCTCTTTGCGTTTTTAATTTTTATACTCGGTAGAGGTGTGTTTGTAAAAGCATGAGAAGTTAATTTATTTTTTGGCAGGGATGATAGGATTGCACTTATTCCACGAAGACATTACATTGTTTTGTGAAATGCCCTATCCTCTATCGTCCTATAGAAGTCTTCTTCCTTATTGTTCCTTTATGAAGCTGCTAGTTATGTTTATATAGAAAAAATGTATCCATTCAATACATTTTCAGGAGCCACAATACTCAAAAGTACTCTCGCGCCCCTATGGTGATTATTTGAGGGCCAGGTCCTTTTTTTGTGTGAAAAGGGGGTTATCTTATTGAACTTTCTTCTTGTTGATGTACACATTTGTTTTTGTTCTCTTTCTCAGGCATCTCTGTGATGGGACGGGTAATTGTATTCTACATTGTTAATGTATGAGAAGCAATGGGTTATAAAGGTGTTCTATTTCGTTTCGTTTTAGGGTGTTTTCAATAGTTATAAGTACTCATTTGGTTTATTGGTTTGGTAGAATGATTAGGGCCAGCTTTGTCAAGTTAACTATGTGAGGCTTCCCGAAGTCGCTTCTTTGATTTTTGCCTTTGTTAGAGAAACTATAATTAACTGAAGCAAAATCAATTCTCGTTTTTCAGGGATTTGCTACTTGGACCAACTCCAAGGAGAGGTTATCCAAATATTATCTGGTTACATTAGTACGCTCTGTATGAGGTTACCTATCCAAATATTTTCAAGAATCTGCGATATTTAAAACTCTTGTTCCGTGTTTCACTTATGGCCTTCCATGGGAGAACAGTACCATTTAAATTTCTTTTGATCTCTTTTAGTTTGTCGCTAGCATAAATGTTGCAGAATTTTCTCTAACAATTTGTTTCCTAACATGTCGCTTAACCGTTTCTTTATTGTTTGTAATCCCGGACGATGTTGGTGTATTGTGGACTTAATTTATCTTCTTAAAAGGGGTTCCCATCTCAAGTTTAATGAGGATGAAGGTAGTGGTTTTTCTTTAGTTTCATTTGGAGAATACCTCAATTTTTTTGTGTCTTTGTAGTTGCTTATTTGTATTTGGTGTGCATGTCTTGGACTTCATCGTAGTCGGTAGCTTTATATGGTTTGGATATATGTGCAGAAGTCTGGCTTCTCTGAAGCGGGTTTTCAATTTCAAGTTGATTATTTAAAGAGGTGAATTCTTTGCGAAGGCTTCTTTCTGGTCCAATCGTTGACCAATTGGGATTTCTTCACTTATCGTCGGAACAGCATTATGGGGTGTTAGCAATTAAAAGTCAGATAATCTACTGGTGGAAACTAGTAACACTTGAACTCCTGAATATGGGTTTCTTGTTAAGTTGGTTATTTCAATGGAAGTTATCTTCCAGTGGGGGATATTTGTACCATACTTCCTGTACTATGACAGTGCCATTCCACTGTTTTTCTTTCGCCTAATAGGGTTTCGTAGTTAATATGGTTTTATTGTTTTTGGTTCGCGTTTCGAACATCTAGATTTGATTCTTCAATCGTTTCTCTGATTAGCGTAGTATAACATGGGTTGGATTTTGACATTTTCAATCTTGATCAGTTGATTGCTTCTGCAAATTCGGTAGATATTCAATTAGGGAATTTTCGATTGCTTCTGCAACTACGAATAGTTGTCAAGTTTGTATTGGATATTGAAGGGGTTATTAGTTCATCGATAATTACTTTTTAATGACTTAAGAAAATGAATATGATGCCGAAATTATCATGTTCATGTGCATGATAAGATCCATATGATTATCACCTTTAGTACTTGTTGTGCTGGTGGTCTAAACCAAAAACAGTTTATTGGTTCAATTGCTCTTCACAGGGGAAGCATAGGTTCATATTCTTCCAATTGAGCCCCAGGTGTGGCCTCTAGGGAAGCTTTCGGCGAACTTTAGGATCATCTGTGTCGATGTATCAGAAATGTGGGTATAGAAACTTAAACATTATCTAGTTTTTCAGTTACTCTATCTAAATCTATTGTTGATTGGGTGTTTCTTTACAGAAGCTTAGGTATCCGTTCGTGGTGCAACGGGTATGGCTGCTTCTGCGTAACTTCAGGATATCTTGGTCATCTGGATATTTCAACCAGGAGGTAAAATTTGAGAATGTCTTTGAAGTGATTGTTGTTTCTGTAATTGGTAGCACAGTTCTTGGAACTAAAAACGCAAATGTTTACGTGCAGGGAGTCTAGCATATGCAATGCATTATAGGTTTTCCTAGTTTATTTTTAATACTGAAATATGCAATATAACTTGTTTCACAATCTTCTACAGGAAAAACAGTGTCTTTGTTACGCCGAATAGTGGGCTTTGTTCATTCGTCTAACGGGGGTTGTCTAGTTTAGTGCCTTCCTGTCAGTTCGTGGGGGGGATCTTTGTAAATGAAAAATTGGTAGCTTTTGTTCCCGATTTCTTGCTAAGTTGTTTTTCTGATGGAATATTTATTCCTATTCATCCTGCATTCCAATGGGGAAGGCGTTGGTTTTTGATATGCCTTCCTACGGTATTTATAATTGTGGTCGGGTCTTTTTAGCTTGTCAATTGAAGGAGTGTATCCTATTAACTTTTATCCTTGTTAGAGGAATAATAATTTAGTCATGCAAAATTCATTTGTTTTTCCCCTGGGATTTTTGAATTGGCTTACTCGAAGGGGACGTGATTTGGTTTGCTCTCAAGGGCTTTTCCTGTTACCCGTAGATTGGATAGAACTCTTCCCTGTCGTTTTTATCCTTCTAAAGGAGGGTTTGCCGCTTTATCTCGGTAACGTTTAATCTATTTAATACTTTCAGGAATATGCAATATCTGTGAATCAGCTGTACATGTGTGTCTCCTGCCCCTGAGGAAAACAACACTAATAAATTACATTTCTGGTATCTAGTGTGCCATATTGTAGGAATCTTGCTACATCATTTCACTCCCTAACATGTATAATCATGCATTGTGTTATTTTCTTATTTTGAGGATGAGTGAGTGTCTAGTGGAGATGTTATCTTGGAAGTGCGCAAAATTCATTTGATATCCCAAGGATGTGAGAATTGGACTCTCTCGAGGGAGGCATTACCTTGTTTTGTGATTGTAGAGGGTTCTCCTATCTTCTATTGTTCTATAGTCTTCTTCCTTATTGGTGTTTTTCAATGGTGCTAGTTAACTCTGTAAAACAAGATGAGGGTGCAAGCAAGATGTGGAATTTCTTTCTGAACTCTGTAAGAGCTTCATGGTGTCAGCCAAGAAATATTTCTCAAACTTTTGAGCAATGGGGCAGACGACAGAAGCAGCTCTAGGAAAGAGGTCTGAGATCTCATCCTCTTTGCCTTAATATGGTCTATCTGGACAGATAGAAATGAGAAAACTTTCAAGGGCAATGGTGATTCCAATAGCCTCGAGGTGGTTTTAGCTCTATTGTTTCATTGGAGTAGGAATTCTAGTTGGGCAAAAGGGAAGTCGTTCTATGACTTTACCTCTAAATGGGATGAGTTGACGATGTAATCTTTAGCGTCTAGTCTGCTCTCTTCATTGTACTATACCACCTTTTTTCATATATTAATTCAAACTTTTCAAAAAAAAAAATGTATTAGTTAACTTAAGAAAATAAAACAGTGAATCTACTATAGTACCTAAGTATCAGTATTCTTGTTTCAAGTGGTGTTCTATTTGAGGACTGAGTTCTTTTGTTTCTTGTGAAGGGGGTTTTCTGATTGAACTTACCTCTTTCAGTTTCTTATTTTTTCTTCATGAAGTCTTCTTCAATTGAAAGACATAATTCATGTTCTTTCTCCTTCTCAGGGATTTTCGAGATAAGATGGTCAGTCCTATTCTTCCATAATTTATTGGTTTGCTAGGACAATTGTGGTCATCTTCGTCAAGTTAACTGTGTGAAGAGGCTTCTGAACTGCTAGTTTTTTTGATTGTTATCCTCGGTGGAGAAGTTATAATTAACGCATGCAAAAATCAATTTAGGGGGTTTTCCTGATTTATATTGTTATATGGAAGTCTTCTCTAAGGGTGTCATTACCTAATTACCTATCCAATATTTCAGGAACAATATCACTTAAGTTTCTTACGTTTTTTAGTTTCTAGCTTGCATAAATTGAGGAGTTTGCTCTAATGTCCATTCGCTAACATGTTGGATATAACGATGCTATTTGCGTGATTTTGCTGGTCGAAAATCTGATGATCGCTGGCATTTGGTATACTAGGACTTGGATTTAAGCTGAGCCTGTTTGATCTCAAGGGGGTTTTCTACTTCTTGCTCCGCCGAAAGTTTAGTTTACAATTCGTCCGATTTTCCCACAGTGTTTAAAATTCCTTGACCTTTTTAGATTTTGCGCCTGTTGTAGTATGGAAGTGCTCTCCTGTTAAAAAGTATTGTGTTCAAATTTTTTCCTTAAATTGGTGTGGAACTTTTGCTTTCTTTGGTTTTTTATCCTACAAGTTAATTGAATTTCTTGTATTGCCGCAAAGAGGATCTTTCTAGATTTTCTTTCTGTATCGTGGATTTAGGTTGACATAGTTTCATGGTTTCTTCTTGAAGCAGGTTTACTACACCCAACACGTAGAAGCTTCTTATTTTTGTAAGACGATATCTTTACGGCATTTCATTTGCGATTGCCTTCAAATATTTGAGGAAATTTCAGTGGAAGTTTGCTATCCAGCACTCGTCTTGATCTTCCATTTTCTAGGACTATGCATTTCACTGAAAAATCACTTGGTCTTTCTGAGGATGTCCTTATTTTGAATTGTTTGTGTAGCAGTTTGGTAATTCTCACTTCATTTTTAGGGTTTGCATTACAGTAGTTGCTGCTGTCCATACTTAACCAACTGAAGTGATTGTTCTTACTGCATTCTTTGCTTTCCAGAGGATTTTAGTTGGAGATTTAAGTTTTAACTTGCTTCCTCTTTTATTTTATCTTTGTTTGTCTTTTGAAGGTGCTAGAGGGTTTTTTGTTTCTTGTGGTTGAGAGATTCCTTCGGGTTGATAAGGGCCCGTTTGACCTAGTACTGTAATACAACTTATTTGCTCAGAAATTCTTTTTCATCTTATCTGAGACCTATGCTATTTGTCGAATGGTCCTTGCTTTAGATGTACTTCGCTGCCGTTGCAAGGGAAGGCTTAATGGTGGTTAATATTTTTGCGTACTGCGTACCATCAGTTGTAGTTACGCTGCTATGTTTATCTCGTGCTATTTATCTGGCTCCATCTGTGCTTCTTCTCTGGATCAGTTAGTTTTCTCTGATTTCAGTGGTTACTTTATACTGTCAGTAGTGCAGGTCATACACCAATGGAGCAGGATCAGACAAAAAAACATAAGAAGGATTTGTGGAAGCTCATTCCAAGTGCAATAGTGTGGTCTGTTTGGAAGTTCGGAAATAACAGGACATTCAAAGAGTGTAATGAGAATAGCTTGCTAGAGGTCGTGGACATTCAAAGCCTCCTATTTGGATTTTATTTTGAACTGGTATGAGCTAATGAAGTAACATATAAACTTCCCAGTAACATGTAAACTTCCTAGCCAATTTCCAAGTTTTTGTACACACCTTCCTTTTCATTATTAATTCAAATCTTAAAAAAAAACGTGAGCCTGGGCTGTGTGGTTTCCGACGACGCTTTCGTGGAAAACACTAAGATTACTATGTTGATGTCAGATATGTATGGCTCTTTTTGCGTAACTTTGTGACACTCTGGTCGTTCTAAGGTTTATCGTGTTGGTTTGATATCTTTAAAATGCCTCACAACTCTACATTGTGATTGAAGTGATCGTTGTTTTCTTTTGTTGGTAGCACACTTCCTGTCAATAAGGTCTAAGTCTGTAGATTGTTTTCATGGGAAGCTTTTGAAACCAAAAGCGGAAATCTTTACCTGAAGGGAGTCTAGCTTATGCAATGCACTATAGATTGGACTGACACCGACGAGATTCATCCGAAGGGGTCTTTCTTACCTTGCTTCTTTAACTTTTATCCTTGTTAGAGGAAATGAGGAGTAATAGTTGACACATGCAAAATTCATTTGTTTCATTCCAGGCATCCTCAAATTGGACTGACTCCAACGAGATGTGATTCAGTTTAGTCTCAATGAGGTTTTCCTATTTTGCATATATATCATTAAACTCTTCCTTATCATTGATTTATCCTTCTCAATGAGGGCTTACGTATTCATACCGATCGCATTTAACTTTATTTGATACTTCAAAGAATATGCAATATCCATACGTCAGTTGTATGGTTTCTAGTGTGCCATATTTAAAGGATCTTGGTATATACTTTCATTCCCAACATGTGCAGTCCTCCATTCTGTTATTTGTTGGTTTCGAGGACGAGTGTGTAAGTTGAGAGATTCTCTTTGTAGAAATTTGCTGCTAGGAGATCCACTTGAATTTACCTGCAATCTATAAGTATTAATGAGTTTATCTAGAAAGTGGGTGTTGTACCCTTTAACTTGCTTCTGTTATTCTTATTTATGTTGAAGGATGAGTAATTAGATCATGCGGAATACGTATGACTTTCCTAGGAATCTAGAAATTGGACTAACTCCCAGGAGATGTTATTTGGTTCGGTCCCAAGGGGGTTTCCTATTTTTCATCGATCCCACGATGTTCTTCTTTGTGATTGAACGTGTATAACTCTATGTGAGGGTATACTCTCTAGATACACAACATCAAATGTATTTAATACATTACAAGAGTATCCCCTACCCAAAGACCGACTTTCCATGTTTTTCTGATGTCCCTGGGGAAAACAATACACTATTAAATTTTCTTTCCAGTTTTTAGCATGCTATATTTTAAAGATCTTGCTTTATCTTTTCATTCCTTAACATGTGATGAACTCCATTTTTTGCCTGGTGTTATGAGGAGACGTTAATTTGTTTTATAAGAATATATTTTCCTGTCTGAGGTCCAAGTCAATTTGCCTCTAAAGATCTCTCTTGTTCTACATATCTTCTTGAATTGATGAACTTTTTTTTTTGTTCTTTTTCTCAGGCATCTTTGCGACGGGGCGGCTAGTCTTATTCGGGCCATGTTAAAGTTAGAGAGGCGATGGGTTAAAGTACTCATTTGATTATTTGATTGTCATCCTTGCTAGAAAAAACTATAATTAACGGAAGCAAATCAACTGATGTTTTGCAGAGGTTTGCACCTTGGACCAACTCTTAGAAGACGCGATCTAGTTTAGTATCAATACCTAATTATGTATCCAAATAGTTCTCAGAAATCTGCGATTTTCAAAAATTAGTTTCTTTCTTTCGCCTGTGTCCTTCTTCGGGAGAATAGTACCATTTAAATTTTTTTTGTTCTCTAACAATTTGGTCGCTAACCTGTCGGGTGGACCTTTTCTTTGGTGTTGGTATTCTAGGACAACATTGGTGTATAGAGGAGGCAATTTATCTTTTTAAATGGGGCTCCCATCTCAAGTTCAATGTGCACAAAGCAGTTTTTTATCTAGATTTCATTTGGAGAATACCTATAAAGTTTTTCTTTCTTGTAGTTGTTTTGTTGTATTTGGTGTACATGTGTTGTACTTCATCTTGGTTGGTTGCTTTGTAGGGTTTGGACACTTACTGCAGAGTCGATAATTATTCAAACCAATCACATCAGGATCGCCATCAATACTTGCTGTGCTGGTTGTTTAAACCAATCATAGTTTATTGATTGGATTTTCAGGGGGGAGCGTAGATTTATATTCTTCTAATTAAGCCCCAGCTGTGTGGCTTCCAAGGAAGCTTTCGAGTGAACAGTAAGATCGGCTGTGTCGATGTATCAGACGTGTCGGTATAGAAATTAAACATATTTAGTTTTTCAGTTTGTTTATCTGGAACCTATTCTCGATTCGTTTTTTCTTTACAGACGCTTAGGCGTCGGTTCGTGTTAATGGGTATGGGCGTATGGCTGCTCTCGCGTAACTTCAGGACATCTAGTTTTTCAGTCTGTTTTTCTGGAATCTATTCTCGATTGTTTTTTTCTTTACAGATGCTTAGGCATCGGTTCGTGTTAATGGGTAGGGGCGTATGGCTGCTCTCGTGTAACTTTTGGACATCTTGGTCATCTGTATATTTCAACCTGGATTTCAACTTTGAGAATGTCTTGGAAGTACTTGTTGTTTCTCTAGTTGGCGCCAAACTTATTGGCGTTAAAAACGGAAATCTTTACGTGCAGGGAGTCTAGCTCTTGTAATGCATTATTCGTATGTTAGTTCATTGTTAATACTGAAATATACAATACGATAATTATAACAATGTTCTAAAGGGAATTAAATTTCTTTATAATGAGGAAGATTGAGCTTTGTTCATTCCTCTAATGGGGGTTGTCTAGTTTAACGCTTTCCTCTCATTTCTTACTTCTTCAGGGGATCTTTTACATTACAACTTGGTAACTTCTGATGGAATATCTATTCCTATTCCTCTCGCATTCCAAGGTGAAGGCACTGGATTTTGATATGCGTTCATGCGATGTTTATATTTGTAATTAGGTCTTTTTAGCTGGTCAACTCTGAGGTGTTTATTGTGATGTATCTGAAGGGGTCTGTCTTAACTTGCTTTAGCTTTTATTCATGTTGGAGGAATAATAGAAGAAGCATGCAAACTTAATTTGTTTTTTTTCCCAGGGATCTATGAATTGGCCTTACTCCAAGGAGACGTGATTTGATTTGCTCTCAAGGGGGTTTTCCTGTTTTCCATAGATTGCATTGGACTCTTCCTTGTTGTTTGTATATCCTTCTCTATGAGGGTTTACCTATTTTTTTTGGCTTTTAGGACGAGTGATTTTCTAAAGGAGACCTCTTTGACGAGCTGCCATATTGAATTTGCCTCTAAATTTAATCCTTTTAAATTCCTGATGA
This sequence comes from Eschscholzia californica, assembly GCF_041429995.1. NCBI lineage: Eukaryota > Viridiplantae > Streptophyta > Magnoliopsida > Ranunculales > Papaveraceae > Eschscholzia > Eschscholzia californica. The sequence continues at coordinate 23,192,534 of NW_028238309.1, read as the reverse complement.
GTTCATCTTGGAAGGGGGTGTTCTATTTCTTAACTCGCTTCTTTAAGTTTTATCCATGTTAAAGGAATATGATAGTGTGCAAAGTTCATTTGATTTCCCAGGGATGTGAGAATTGGAGTCTCTTTAGGGAGGCATTACCTTGTTTTGTGAAATGAGGGGGTTTTCCTATCTTCTATTGTTCTGTAGAGTCTTGTTCCTTATGTGGTTTATGAAGGTGTTAGTTATGCGCTAGTTTCTTCTTCAAGGGGGTATTCTAGACCAACTCGTAGAAGTTACATTTACTATAGGGGATACAAACATTTTGTTTATAGTTGCATCAAATTATTTCCAGGATATGTTAGTGGGACGTCTGCAGTCCATATCCAACATTCTGGCTGGATCCTACTTATTTCTTTAAGAGTCATATGGCGATTGTAGCTCTCCATACTTAGTTCATTACCTGAAGTGGGAAAGTGAAAACCTTTTGAGTTCACATGCTCCTCAGATCTCTGGGTTTGCTTAAAATCTTTTTGGGCTTTCCTACTCATTCCTTTGACAGTTTGAAATACTATTATGGTTGCATTGGTTGTTTTAGAGGATTGTAACTACTATTGTGCATATGCAGGCTTGTTTTTTTCTAGCAGGAAAAGGATCTGTTGTTCTTGAGTTTTCTGTCCTCTTTTTGAAGATGTACTGATTGGTTGTCAGTTTTAGTGGATTTGCGGTTTAATGACTATCGAGTATTTGCAGGCTGGTTTCTGCTCCAGTTTTGGCTGACTCATTAATATTAACTTGTGTTCTTTACCCTTGTTTCCTTCGTGGTTTCATTTTTACCTCTTGGAGGTGCTAGTTGATTTGTTATTGAGGCTGTGAGACAATTTGCTTGATGAGGGTTTGCTTTAGGAATCCGTCCTCATCTTATCTTAGTGATGTGCTGTCTCTCTTAAATGCTCCTAGTGTTGGACATATTCTTGTACTTTTTTTCCATGGAATACTTCATGGGACTAGTTTTTGTTTGTATCATAACATGCTTTATTTTCGAGTTTGTTACTCCTGGAGTTAGCTATTACCTTCAGGGACATATGCGTCTTTTCTTTGTGTTGGGATTATATACCATGCTGGTTCTTCAGTACGAGCTTGGTATAACTAAGCCGTTTGATATTACCTCTCTGACAACCAATTTTAACTCTGCAGATACCAAGCAATGAACTTGTGGTTGTTGGTCCCAATCCTGGAAGGAGGGAATGATTCAGTTGTTTGCCTGTGTTATTTTATTGGTCCAATCATTTTGAAGGTATATTCTGCTTTTGATTAAGTACTATCGTTTCTCAATGGTTTCCTGTATATGCACACTTGCTGAGTTTAAGGTGACAGTAGCTATTCTCATCTTATTACGGGTCCTGGGAGTAGTAGTCCTTCGTGCAGTGAGCATTCACCTGGTATGATCAGTATATTGGAGTTTCATCTCTCTGCTTTTCTGCTGATTGTTTGAAGTTGAACTATTGATGTTGACATTTCTCTTTCTTGATGTTTTATTGCGTTTAGTATAGGTTACATCGAGAATTAGTGTACGCCTTGTGCGCGTCGAGGCACACGCCTCAAGGTCACTTTTTGGGAGCAAATCTCCTCGAGGGCCTTGTGGCAGGAAAGAGATTTTTTAAACATCGGCGTTTTCAGATTGTTATTGCTGCGAGCATGTATTTGCAATTCAGATGATTATGTTCTAGTTCAATTGTTGGAGTTTGCCTTTTGGATTCTATATGTTCTCATCTTCCTGTTCCTTGATTTTGCGTCAGGCTACTTGGCCCTTGCCTTAGATCCGTTACTGTTGCATGCGAGGAACAGGGGCTGATTGCTGGTTAATATAGAAGATTCCACCAAGACACTCAAATTAAATGTCGAAATGTGGAAACCTAAGGTGGTTAATTTGTATTTGCAAGTACCATCCTCCAACTTCTAATTTCCAATCATCTTTCAAGCAAATATTCTCACATTAAAATATTTCTAATTTGTCACTTTTTATATGTTTTTTTTGCATCTGTTGTTTTCTTCATTAAGAACAAGTAATGCAATTTCAAAATATTTCGGCCGAAATGACTGGATCTTTTCAATTTCAATGCCTATCGAAATTCCATTCCTTGTTTAGTAATACTTTCTCGTAATTGTGCATGATCCTTATCAGACTATTCGGAGTTTTTGTGAGCAGAGGTCATTGTCGAAGAAGGGGGTGCTGGAATTCTGCATTAAACTGAAGTTACTTCTGGGATAGTTTTGGTAATGTTTTAAATTTTATTTCTCCAATCGTTTTTTCAGTTTTTATATGTCGTTCTTTAAAAGTTAACATTTCCGTTATAAATCCTTCCTGCCTCTGTAGTGAAGTGTCAGGATCTCTAAGAACCCAATCTTTGGTGTATTGTAAGGAGGAAATATACATTTTACTTTTGTATCATCAATTAAGTTGAGCACGGGACATGTAGTTATGAAGTATTAAAACAATAGGCAGGTAGAAAACCATATTATTTTACCTGTTTGGCACGAATAGCCAATATTATTGTGACATTGCGCGATAAATTATGCAGGTATAAGAACTTATAACCAACACCAATGAGGAAATTGAACAGATGGACATATTTACGTAATAACATGGGGTGATAAATTCCGAACTGATTCATAGGTTCCCTTGGTTGGATCGGGAGAAGCCTCAAAGACCACTAGGCTCCAACTTAAATGGTTTTCAGACAGAATACTGATTTGTGCCAACTAAATACAAATAAATAATAAGACATTACACACTAAATGCAATAGAGAAGAACTATTTATGATTTTCTCATCAATCACTACAGTTTGATTTGTTCATTTAGTATGTAATATGATCTCCGCCACGAATAATTTGATGTGTCAAGTCTCCTGGTATTAAAAATTACTACAATATTTTGAACATTACTGTGATTCATATCTTTGTGTTTATCTATATAATACGTTATCATATTTGGAAGCATACATTTCAGTTAAATTTGAAGGGAAATACATAGACAATCTAAATTTGGTTTTCCTAACAAATAGAATATTGTAATAATGGGGAGATGGGTGAAAGGCCCAGTATAAAAAATACATTGGGTTTAATGCCCAAATTTAATTACAAATAGGCAATAAATCCATTTCCCTTAATCCATGTTTATCCTCGTGCAAATACACAAATTCATCAATAATGTATTGTTTAGTGAAGTTGTAGATATGTGTAGGAATAGATTTATTTTTTACGTAATATAAATTAAGTTGCATGAAATTAAACAGTAAAAGGCGTAGGGTTATTTACATTTTTTCTAATACATTGTGATGCAAAAATGATTTGTTTGTATTGGGCTTATGATGTTATTAAGACCCACAATTTAGGCCTTAGATCCAAAATTTCTATAGAAAACAAGTTTGGTTTTTTTTAACCAGCTTTCTAGCCTATGTTTCTAGATTGTATGCGTGCGCAGTTTTACTCGAATATCTTTTGAATTATCTACTTAATTGTAAATAATAACTATGTTTAACCATCCCATTTACATGTTTCTCCTGCTCTAGTGGTGCTCCAAATTTATGTTCATCTTTTGAGTCGTTATTGGCTTTAGTCATTTTCTTTTTATTTAACTTCATTCTCTCTCATTTACTAATACTCTTGAATTTCTTATGTTCTCTAATGTCAAGGATGCTACCAAGGCTGGCAAGGAGAAACGAGTTTGTAGGAATTTCGAGTTAGGACTTCAACCAAATAGGTAATGTATTCTTAGGGTATCGATCTGATCTAGTTAGGTTTTCAGTTGTCTTTTGATGCAGTAAGGTGGTGAGATTATCAATTGCTCAAATACTGATTGTCATTTTACAAGAACAATAAGTTCTTGCCTCTTGTTCTTTGACCAAAAAGGATTAAGGCTACCAGGAGACGCCTTGCCAAAGGTCAGGTAATTGTTCTATCTTTCTTTTTCTTAATGTGTGGTGTTTCTAATAATAAGCTGGTTTTGTTTTACTTCTTAGAGTATCAGTTTCGTCTGCAATACATAATTAGTTATTGATAGTCTAATATTAACATGAGATTCACTTCGGATGCTTTGTTGGCCTTGAATAATTTATCTTGAAATTCACCATTAGTGTTCTATCGGTGATTGCTTCAACGGCTTTGTGTTTTGTCTATGTTTTCAACGTGGGCAGATTGGAATAGGAAAAATTACCGTTGAAGGAAGTGTTAAGTTGCTTGAAGTAGTGGTTCTTCCAATGCCTAACTTGACACTGAGAACTAGTTTAGGTTAATATACGATAGAGGATCACATCATACGAATCAATTAGACATTGAATTTAAGTGAAATATGCCAAGACAAATGAGTAAGACAAGGAGCTCATAGATCAGTCGGGATCTCTAAGAGCCCAAATCCTTTGTGTATTGTAAGGAGGAAATACAATTTACTTTGGTATCTTCAGATTGTTTGAGTACGGTACATATAGTTATGAAGTATTAAAACAATACGCCCGCAGAAAACCATGGTTTATTGAAGTTGAGTTATCGAAGGTTGTTTGATGGGCTTTAAGCCACTAGTTTAGATGGTCTTTAGGACACTGGTTTAGATGGCCTTTAGGACACTAGTTTAGATGGGTTTTAGGTCCGGTAGTTTAGAATGTTTAATTTGGCGCGGTTATATCACATCTTAATGAACAACAAAGAAGAACTATTTATGATTTTCTCATCGATCACTACAACTTGATTTGTCCATTTAGCATGTACTGTGATTTTCTCGCTCGAGTAATGCTCTACATTTATGTTCATCTTCTTAGTCATTGCTAGCTTTATTCATTTTCTATTTATAGTGTGTTTAGTTGACGGAATCATGAATCTGCGGATTCATCAATTCAAGTAATATTTTTTAGATTGTTTGACAACTAATAAGAATCCTATGATTTATTATTATTTGAGTATTTTTTAACACTTCTTTAAAAAGATATTGAAGAAACATTATTCTCGCAACTCGTTTCATTCGAGAATCCTCCGTTTTCTTCATAATTTTTTTTCCCGAAATTATTTTTTTTGGTAACTGAGATTTCATGAAACTTTTTCTTTCACGAAAATATTTTTTTTATTTTTTTTTTCTTCCGAAAGCCGGTTTTTTTCGAAAATCGTTTTTTTGGAAAAAACATAATTCGGGAAAAACGGTCTTCATGAAGCAAAAAATTTTTTAAGAAATTTCAGTTATTGGAAAAATGGTTTTCGCGAAAAAAAAAAAAATAAAAAAATAGGGGGTTTGGACAAAAAATAGTTTTCAAGAAAAATCTGTTTTCAGGAAAAATCGGATTTCGGAAAAAAAAAATATATATATTTGGAGAAGAATTGGTTTTTGAGGGAAAAACTGTTGTTGGAAAAATCGGGTTTGGAGAAACAAAGATTTTATTCGATTTTTTGAAGGAAAAAATGATTTTCGGGAAAAAAAAAACTATTTTTGAAGAGAAAAAACGATTTTCGGAAAAAACATAATTTAAAAATAATTGTTTTGTAGAAGGAAATATATTTTTGTTGATTTTAAGTTTGAAATCTAGGTTTATTAATCAAAACTCTTAGCAAATCCTAAAGGGTAGGGTGTGTTTTTGTCCAATATAAACTTTGGAATCAGGAATTCTTAAGATTTAAGAGTCTTAGGGTAGCCAAATAGACCAAGGATTCTTGATTCCTACCAAATCCCTCTTTTGATAGGAATCCTACTTATGAATCATGCGACCAAACACACCATTATTTAACTTCATTCTCTCGCATTTACTAAGACTCTTACTATCTTTGTCTTGGTGACATCTAATCTTTGAAAACAGGTTCAGGGAAGAAAAATGAAAATTTCCCATTTTGTTCGTAGGATTAATCCGCTATTATCATTTTCTCTTATCTATAAACGAGAATTTGGTCTATCTCAGAGGCAATGTTGTCACGAAATCGGTGTGTTGATCTTCATCCATTGAGATTTTTTCTTTCATCAATAACAATAAGGGGTTTATAAAGGCCGCGGCTTTGGGGAATAAAGAAAATTCTCCGGGGAATAAATTTTTATGGGGAATACGGAATACATTTTTTTGAAAGTTCTCCTCCATCTCATTTGTTCTCTCTGCCACTTCATCTTCTCAACACCTCATCATCTTCTCCAACGAAATTAGCCGTCCGGCGACCTTCAAACATAAAAAAAAAAAAAAAAAAAAAAAAAAAAAATTTAATTTTCTCTCTCTCTCTCTAAATATTTTTTTTTCTTTTCTCTCTCCAACTTTACTTTTTAGAGAGAGAAAATGTCTGGAACAGCAGCTTCTTTGTGTTCAACAACCCAAATTAATGGATTTGGTAGTGGTTGTGGTGGTCTTAAGCTTCAAAAACTCACTCTTTCTTCTCCTCCCTCTTCGTTTAACTTCACAAGGTCGGATTTTTATTAATCTTCATTACTTACTGTCTTTTTTATTTGAGTTTGTTTTGATGGATTCTTTGGCTTATTGAGTAATTTAGGAGGATACAGTGAAACCCTTTTCGAGAAAATTTAATGGGTTTTGAAGAATTTGTAGAATTTCATGTTTGTTATTGAAGATTTCATGTTTGGGTGTGATCAAATATGATCTTCAAAATTGTGTCTTTAATGTTTGTGTTAATGTCTAGCTGAGTTTTAAACAATCAACTTGAATACCTTTGTGGAAATATAATTTGATTACCATTTCATGGTGTCTTGTTCATTGAATTAACTAAAGTTTGGAAGTCCCCTAGTACTAGTTAGTTGTTAGAGTATATATCAACCCGTGTCTAGTAAAACCCACTCACCCGAAAATACTTGATTATATTGTCTTTGTGAGATCATTGATTCAAGATCAGTTTGTATACTTATATGATAAAGAATCCGTGAATTGTGGGTTAAGTTGGATGAAGTTTGTACTTCCACTCTGATGTTTTTTTCCATTTCTAAATTCAGGAGAACATCGCAAACTGCAATCAAGGCTCCCGTGTCGATAAGTTTTCAAAAAGTGATATTATCGTTTCTCCGTCTATTCTGTCAGCCAATTTTGCGAAGTTAGGCGCGCAGGTTTGACTCAAACTGCCATTAGCTCTAAGATGACATTATTTCAATCAGGTTTTTCAATTGCAGAAATTTAGTCTGTTTAAGTAAAATTCTGAAACCAATATATGGTTAAAGTCTTAAAGATGATGAACTGTGTCAACTATTCATGGGTGACCAATTTTGTAGTATTAATTTTTCTAGGTAAAAGCAGTTGAATTGGCTGGTTGTGATTGGATTCATGTTGATGTCATGGATGGCTGTGATTGGATTCATGTTGGTATTTTCTAGAGAGAGAGAAAAAAAAATTTAGAGCGAGAGAGAAAATAAAAAAAATTATGTTTGAAGGTCGCCGGCCGGAAAATTGGTCGGCCGGCGACTTTCGCCGGAGAAGATGATGAGGTGTCGAGAAGATGAAGTGGTAGAGAGAGGTGATGAGATGGAGGAGCTTTTTTTTTATAGCATCTTCTAAAATTAGAAGCCCCTTAGCAATAAAAAGAAACATAAAAAGTCAATCTTATTTGACTAGTTTTAAGAAAAGTCTTTATTCCCCGGAGAATTTTCTTTATTCCCCAAAGCCGCGGCCTTTATAAAATGAAATAGCAGATGAATTAGAGAGATTAGAACTGAAATCCTTTTCTTTTATAAAATGGCAGGTAAATTAGAAAAATTAGAACTAAATTCTTTTCTTTTATAAAATGGCAGATGAATTAGAGAGATTAAAACTTAAATCTTTTCTCTTATATGTTTGAGAATGATGTAGGTCTCTGTTTAGTTGAAATAATGATGAAAAAAGAACAAGAAGGTTCTCTTTTGTTAACTGTTTGAGAGTAATGGAGGGAGACAAAGAAGAAGAAGATCTTCTTCATTTATATGTTTGAGAGTGATAAAGGTTGTAGTTTTTTTTAATCGCTCAGCATGTGCTTCGTACCCTTGACCATTAAGGTGGAAGATTATACCTTTTACCACTCCAACCAAGGGTTGTTGGCGGTAAAGGTTGTAGTTTAGTTCCAGTAATGGTGAAAAGAGTTTTTTATGGCCTGTGTTTTGGGAAAGAAGCAAAGTTTCCGGGGCTATAAGTTTTGGGTGCAAACAAATTTTTTTTGTAAATGACTTAGTATATAAATGAAAAAAGAAAACATAAAATCATTTTATCCATCTCCCGACCTCTTCTCTTCCTATTCCCAAATTCCAAATCCTAGATCTAGAGTTGAGCGGCTGAAGAACCCTAAATCCCTAATCTTTAGTTTTTAAGTATTAAACTTATCTTCAAGATTTCATCCTTCAAGTTCAACCCACTTTAACCTTTAGGCTTCAACCCTGATCTTCAACCCTCAAATCTTCAACCGTTCGATCAACTCGGTAAGATATACTCATCTTCTTTGCTCGATCTACTCATCTTGAGATCTAAACTCAGGAAGAAATTTTCTTTGGATCTCTATTATCTTCTTTGTTTATCTCTATTTTAACTTCGAATCTCTATTATCTTTTTTCTGTTTATTTTTATTTTAACTTCTAAACTATATTTTCTTCTCTGTTTCTTGAATTTTAACTTCGAATCTCTATTTTCTTCTCTTTTTTCTTATATTCAACTTATTTTCTTCTATGTTTTTGTTGCGATAATCATGACGATACATCATACGATCTCAAGATCATGCATCTTCTCATCTACAAATTTGTTGATCTGAAGATTCTGGACTTGGTAAGCACCTACCCTTTTTGTTAATTTGTTTAAATCATTATTATTATTATTTTTTGTTTAAATCATCATTGTTATTTTGTTTTTTTTTTTAAGTCATTCTTACTTGATTTTTTTGTTTTTCAGGATACAACTGTCATTATCTTATGCAACATGCTCTCATTTTTGCTGACTTTCTCGATTTGAATATTAACTTTTGTAATTTTCTAATTCATTTAGAGATTAAGTAGTAATTTTATAACTGTAATTATGTAAATTTGATACTTCGAACATAAAATTTTACTTTATCAACATGATTACCTTCATAAAAAAGTCTTTATAATTTTTTGTTTTACACGGTCACAACAGGTCATTCTCTAGATTGGGGTAACAACAAATTCAAACGTGATATTCCTCAATGCATTCTAGATGATGTAGAGCAAAATTTCAATTTTTCTTACATCTCGAAAAATCAAAGCCGCGGCTTTGGGGAATAAAGAAAATTCTCTGGGGAATAAAGACGTTTCTTAAAACTAGTCAAATAAGATTGACTTTTATGTTTCTTTTTATTGCTAAGGGGCTTGTAATTTTAGAAGATGCTATAAAAAAAGCTCCTCCATCTCATCACCTCTCTCTACCACCTCATCTTTACGCCATCTCATCATCTTCTCTGGCGAAGGTCGCCGACCGGTCAATTCTCCGGCCGACGACCTTCAAACATCTAATTGTGTTTTAGTAATTCCATTTCATTAGTTAATGTAGGACTGATTAGGTTAAGACTGTTTATTGATGATTTTAGACCTCTACTATATTACTTGGGTTGCATTGTTATCTATTGATATAGATGATTCCTTGTTCCCAGAAGATGGAAATCTGAGTTTAGATAACTCACCTAAATTACAGTAAGCATCAAGTTTTAATTTGGGCTTGTTTTGTGTTTCGAGTTACATGTGGGTATGATTTCATAAGTTCATAGAAGTGTACGTTATCTTATTAAGTCGGACCGAGTAACTATGATCCTCTTGGGATTGAATTTCGGTAGAATTAATTTTGGACTCAGTGTTTCTTTACTATTTGGTGAATTATGCTTAGTTCTTAACACTTGATGCTTCTTTACTATTTGGTGAATTTCGGTAGAATTAATTTTGGACTCAATGTTCCTTTCTCTCTCCTCTATACATTAAACCTCTCTCTCTAGATCTGTTCTAGAGAGAGAGGGGAAAGGAAAAAGAAAATTTGGAGAGAGGGGAGAGAAAAAAACTTTATTTTTAATTTTTTTTTATATGTTTGAAGATCGCCGGCCAGAAAATTGGTCGGTCGGCGACCTTCACCGGAGAAGATGATGAGGTGGCAAGAAGATGAAGTGGCAGAGAGAACAGATGAGATGGAGGAGAACTTTCAAAAAAATGTATTTTCTCTTCCCCATAAAAATTTATTCCCCGAGAACTTTCAAAAAAATCTTGATTCCCTCGAGAATTTATTCCCCGGAGAATTTTCTTTATTCCCCAAAGTCGCGGCCAAAATCAAATGCAAATGGTTATGTACGTATCTACTTCCAAGGTACTGAATGTTTCTCACCAAGATTCTATTTTAAATGTATGTTTGTGTCATGTTGTAACAGCTAGATGTTAAAACCAAGGTTTGAAAATACGTTTTTACGCCTCGAGGCATAAAATACGAAAAAGAGAAATTGTTAAAGATACTGAAATAAACTATGTAAAAACATATAATAACAAGTTTTCTACCTTACTACCATAGTATAAACTCTGAAATGTTGCCAAACAACTCAAAAATAACAATGAAAAGCAAAACACAAAATTCTAAAGAGTTCTTCTAAAACAATAAACGCAATGCATTAATAAATCTTTCTCATCAACCAAGGATCTGATTATCTTATACGTCATCACTACTTCCATCGTCATCACATCTAACAGCTTGTTCATCTTCTTCGTGTGATAGCAAATCTTCCCAATCATCTTCGTCATCTAACAACTGCATAGGTTGTTTTTCTTTCCCTATTTTGAAGAGAAAATATTAAATGAACATATAAGTTTCTTTCTTAGAACAATAATTGTTTTGTAATAATAATTACAATACCATTAAAAAGTTGTCGATTACCTGTATTTTTCTTTCCTCTTTTACTAGATTCTCCCCTACATGTAGTATTTTCCCTTCTTTTCCTTACTAGTTGTGGTATTTCTTCATCGGATTCCGCAACCTCCCTCTGAAGAGTGGTGATATCCAACTCATGAAGATTTTCCTATCAATTAGTATTACTTGTATCAACTCCCACTCCAACGTTCGATCCAACAACCCATTCATCGTCACTATCAATTTCATCAACAACTAATGTATCCTCCACGTTCTTTTCTTGTCTTATCCTCTTTGTTAGTTGTTTTATCCTTAGCTTCTTGTTGTACATGACGAAAACTAAAGCATTTAGCTTCGTTGTACCCAATCTATTTCTTTGTATGAATCTAAAATTACATAAACTTACACATTAATAGTTTGTTGTTAACACCTAGTAATTGGACATCTTGCGTGTAATATAAACATAAATTACCTGATTAAAGGCTGACCAATTTCTTTCACACGCAGATGAAGTACTAGTCAAACTTAACATTCTAATGGCAAATTTCTGTAGTGCAGGTGTACAACTGCCAGAAGATGCCCACCAACGTGCTACAAAAAGAACAACCGTCTAGTGTTAGTATACTTACTACTAAATTAGGTAATGTTAATTATAAGCATAATATATCATATATTACCAGTTGTTCGCTTCTTCCTTGTTGTCTCTGGCTCCGGGCGGCCAAATAGTTCTCGTTCGCCTTCATACTTGTCGAGACCCTCATGAGCTTTAATTCTCTCTTGTTCATTTGGAATGAGTTTATCCATACAATTGTAAAGTCCACTCATGACTTCACCATGACTCGAGAAATTTGACTCATATCGAAACTGGGGATTTAGATAATATGTCGCAGCATGCAGATCGTGATGCATTTGGTAATCTCATTTATCATCAATAATATCCCATATTTCCTCGTACTTCGGTAACTCATTTTCAAAATTTTTTGCAATATCTTCTTTGGCCTTGTCCATAGCTCCATATATAAAACCCATAGCTGGCATTTTTTCTGAATCAACCAATCTCAACACACCAACTAAAGGTTTGGTAGCCTTCCGTGAATATATTAAACTTGGCCAGAAAGTGTTGTCTCTCAATATTATTTTTTTGACAGCTTTTCCTTCATCTTTTTTCGCCCATGAACAATTGTTCCACTTACTGGAACTAAACATCTCTTCCAACCGCGACTTACTTTGCAACATACTTTGTAGAGTGAGATTTGCCGTAGCAAATCGTGTTTGAGCGGGCCGAATCAACTCTCTTTAAGGTTTTTCTCATTAAAGTAAGCACCCAACCATGACTATATATGAAGTTACTCACTTGTTTTGCTTTCCAATAAGCATTTGCAAGTTGAGGTAACTTATATATCTTCTCAAGCATTAAGTCGATACAATGGGCAACACACGGAGTCCAATACAAACCCTTTCTCTTTACCATTAATTTTTCTCCTGCTTTTTTTGTAAGCGGCTGCATTATCTGTTACAGCTTGAACAACATGCTCTTCTCCTACCTCTTCAACAATCTCATCTGGAAGCTTATATATCATGTCAGCATCTTACTTCTCAATGATGACTGGCCAAACATTTGATTCTTAAAAAAACTTCCTCCATATTATTTACTCAAGTTAAATCAGACTTAATTGAATTGTATACATTTTGAACGACATTATCAAACTCACTTCTATTTTTACATCTGACATGTCAAATGTAATTGATTCATTAGTTAGGGATTGGGCAAGTGATAGTGTCTAATTTGTTCTACACTTCTAATGTTATATTTAATGAAATACTCTAAATTAAATGAGGATAGTTTAGGAAAATATTATTATTGTTCAACAATAGCGAAGGTTTATACAATAAGTTGAATTCTCCAAAAGGTCAAACAAAGTGGGACGAAATGAGTATAACATTTGTTGTCAATTGTTGAATTTCCAAAATTGAAAACTGTATGCTATTTAATAAATGAAGAAAAATATTATACGATGCAAGTATGATATGATATAATTAATAAAAACATATAATATGTCGAAAATGATTTGTGCAGTTGTGCCTATGACCATAATATATCGAAGCCCCAACAAGTTATTTAGGTTAAGATGACGAGCAAGCTCGACGCAATAAATGCAGACCATCGCCTATCGATCCCTTTCATAACTGTGTTGTGGTCCAGAATTAAGTTGACATGGCCCCTGCTGAAACCCACATCAAACGCATTCTCTGTGGAATCTGGACCAGGTCAAGCGGGGTCTGGAAATTGAAAAGATGATAGAGGGAAACTTGTAAGAGATGAAGAAGAATAATGTTATATTTTATTTGAAATCAAATAAATGTACAACAACGAACAACCATGAATAGGTGATAGAAAATGGAAGGAGAAAAAATATAAGTCAGAAATTGGTCTCTAAAATTTGAATCCCTACACTCAGCTATGTCTAACCCAATTCGTCCTTTTCTGTCATGAATAACGGACAAAGAGGAATAAATAAATAGGAGAACACAAAATTTTCTACAATAATATCTAAAATGACAAATCGAAATCTTGTTACTATGTAATGGACCTATAATATTTTGGCATGGCCGCGACTTTGGGGAATAAAGAAAAATCTCTGGGGCATAAAGAATTAATCAAATGACTTAGGGGGCATATTCATTTTTTAGTCCAAAAATTCATTTAATTGATCTTTGCCCATTAATTTTCATCTTCTCTCTTATTCTCTCTCCTGCTCATCCTCTCTCTCCCGTCCATTCTCTCACTCACAAAAACAGAATGATAGTAATTAAAGAAAAATTATATCAAACCCTACTAGAAGAATATGTGAGTGTGGTTCAACATCAAGCCCCTGTTATGATGATGATTTGGTAAACATTAGTAGTAACTGATTTTCTCTATTTTTTTTTTTTTTAGGGAATAAGATCCATTAAAAACAAAGTTTACAACACTCTTAACAGAGTATTCTAAGATTTAACCGTTAAGGACTAAAAAACAAATAGAACAAAACTAGGGATTATTCTTCAATTGCCAGGGAATGAGCCAACTGGTTGCAATTACGTGGTGTGAAGATGATTTGAACGTGTCTGTTGTGTAGTCTCCCACGTAACTCCTCGATCTCGTCCGTTAATCTCCAAGGGGCATCCAGATCAACATTGGATAGGAGGTCTACCAAAACCCTACTATCCCCTTCCAATATAAAGTCTTCTAAACCTAATTCGTCTGCCAAGTCCACTCCCAGCCGAAACCCTACTAACTCGCTATGAAGAGGCGATTTTGGTCTGAAGATCATCTTCCTAGTTCCGACTATATCTCCACTTGAATTTCTTGCTACCGAAGCTGCTGATGCTCTTTCCTCCTTGAACGAGCCGTCACAATTGATTTTGATTTTCCCAAGTGAAGGAGGATTCCAGTTATCTGTTTCAGGGGTTAGAGTAAATGATGAAGAAGTAGAATCGGTTAGAGTTGGAACATACCTGAGGGCTTCTTTGGTGTTCCACCAGCAACGATGGAGATCAATTTCTTGTTGTCGAAAGTGTTTATTATTTCTCATCTTCCACCATTCCCAAATAAGATAAGTGTAAATAAACCAATTTTTCCTATTTTCCTTATCCAGCAAAAGATGTGTTAGGTTTCTTATAACATCTTCTCCCATCTGTTGCAGATCTGTGACACCAGTAAGGAGTAACAGTTGATTAAATATCGGACAAGCCCCAAAAAGATGGTTTAAAGTTTCTGGATTACCTGAGTTGCATAACAAACAGGTTTGAGGTATAGTTTGAATTCTTTTACCTATATTGCTCAGGGTAGCTATACCATTATGTATGATTTCCATATAAATTGATGAATATTAGGGTTCATCTCTTTAATCTTCCAGAACTCTTTCCATGGGAATACATGAGCCTCTTGATTCAGAATGGGAAAAGTGTTGATCTCTGTGTAATAGGACTTGGTATTAAACTTACCATTTTCATTAGGACACCAGATGAGTTTATCCCTTCTCGTAGTATTTGGGATAATGATTTCTTGAATTGCCTGCACACTTTCTTGATCAAAATGTCTGATTAGAAGTTCATTATTCCAACTATTAGTATTATTGTTAATCAAATCTGCAACCCAATAAATGTTATTAGGTAACTCGTTTATGATAATTGGGATTTTGTTCAACAAATTAGGTATCCAAGGGTCTGTTTTAATTTTGACACTAGATCCATCTCCTATTTGCCAAATTATATTTTGTCTCATGGTTGTTTTAGTGTTAAGCACCGACTGCCAAAAAGGGGACGAAGATGAAGGACTATCTGTAGTCCAAAAGTCGTCATTTTTAAAATATTTCGACTTTAGAAGTTTAACCCAGATGGAATTAGCATTTGTTAATAATCTCCAAGTCATTTTAGCCACTAAAGACTCATTGACTAATTGAAGATTACGAATGCCTAATCCTCCCTTATGCTTAGGTGAACAAATTATCTCCCACTTAATAAAATGCATTTTGGTAATGTCCTGAGGATGACCCCACCAAAAGCTCCTCTCTGCCATGCTAAGTTTGTTTGTAATGTGCTTAGGAATGATTTGATAGCTGAATGGGTAAGTGCAGTATGAGGATAACACTGATTTAATAAGGACAGTTTTACCTGTTTGAGTAATGTATTTCTGCTTCCAACCAGCAAGACATTTATCAAATTTATCTACTAACCATTGATGACTCTTTATTCGATTACCTGGCTTGAGAATCAATGGTCCTAGGTACTTTGCCTGATCTGTCATAAGTGGAGCATGTAGTTGGGAGATGAATGAAGATTTGATATTATTATGGACTCCTCTACTAAAGAAAAGTGAAGATTTGGTGAAATTGACCTTCTGTCCTGAGAAATCTGCATAATTGTGCATCATATGTAAAATTGAATCTAGATTTTGTAAAGTAGTTCTCCCAAAGATAATCAGGCGTCAGCGAATAGCAAATGTGTAATGCTAGGGCTGGACCGATTTATCTTATATCCTGTAAACTGATTATTGATTTCATAATGAGAAATAGGGAGAGAGAGAGAGACTGAGAGGATAGGATAAAAAGGTAAGGAGACAAGGGACAACCTTGCCTTAGGCCTCTAGTGGCCTGGAAATCCACTACTAATTTCCCATTCAATTTGATATTAAATCTAGTAGTAGTGACACAAGACATAATAAGGTTCAAAAGACGGCCGGAAAAGCCAGTAGCAGTGAGGACCATTTTCAGAAAATCCCAATTTACTCTATCGTATGCTTTCGCCATATCCATTTTAAGAGCAAAAGCTTCATTTTTAGCCCTAGAGTTACTCATGGAATGTAACAATTCTTGGGTAATAATAATATTATCCATAATCTGTCGGTTGGGAACAAAAGCATTTTGGGTCCACATTATAGAATCCTCAAGGCAAGGTCTAATTCTGTTGGCTATTAATTTAGTGATGAATTTATAGATCGAGTTGCAAAGAAAAATCGGTCTATAATCTGAGGCCAAACTCGGGTGATGACACTTAGGAATTAAAGCCAGTGTAGTGAGATTGAGAGAAGGATCGATAGAACCTGTATGGAAAGCCGATTGGATGTAATGAGTAAGTTCGTCGCCTATAATGTCCCAATGTCTTTGGAAAATAAAGCACGGTAAACCATCTGGCCCCGGGCTTTTTATCGATCCCATTTCCATCACTACGTCTTTAATTTCCTCCTTTGTAGGAACCCTTGAGAAGTGGTCCTGATTATAATCCGAAATTACCTTATAATAAGCATTTAAAATCTCGATCGGAGGGAGTCTCACCGGCTCAGCCTGAAATAAATTCTGAAAATGCCCAATAATCTCTGTTGCAATTTCTTCCTCATTAGTCACTGTTTGCCCCGATGTAGTCTTTATCTGATGGATAAGATTCTTCTGTTTTCTAATTGATGCTGCTAGGTGGAATGCTTTTGTATTTCTATCTCCGTTCTTCACCCAATTTGAACGAGCTCTTTGTTCTGCTTTGGTACGTTGTACTTCCTCTAAATAAATAATTTGCTCCTGAATATTGCTTTCAGAAGAGAGTGATGATTCCGAGGGAGTAAGAGCTTGAATATCAGATAATCTCTTCCTGAGAATGGTTAATCTATTTTTAATTAAACCAAATGCCCTTTTACTCCAGAATTGGATAGAACTTTTAATTTGTTGTAATTTTTCCAAGAGATTACCCGCTGTATTCTCCCATTCAAAGGTGAATATGGAATTGTAGTCCCCATGTTTAGTCCAAAAAAGTTCATACTTAGATATAGTATTCATGATTTGACCTTGGACTTTTAATTTCAAAAGAATAGGGGTGTGATCACTATTGTATCTTGGCAGATGAAAAACACCCGATTCCGGAAATTCAAGTAACCAATTTGCGTCACAGAGTACTCTGTCGAGACGTTCTCTAGTTAAATGATGAATCGATTTACTGTTTGTCTAAGTAAATCCTGGTCCATTGTAGCCCAAATCAACCAGATTTGCATCCCTAATAAACTTCTGAAATTGTGACATGAATGGAATGTTTGATGAACCCCCGCTCTTTTCGGATCTGGTGGTGATAGCATTGAGGTCCCCTATACAACAAAAAGGATTAACAATAGTACTGATTTTATTTAAAATACTCAACCAAAAGCATGCTCTATCCTGAACCCTTGGTGGACCATATATACATAACATATCCCAAGGGTTAGGATTATTCGAACTAATAATAGTAATATGTATATAATTCCTAGAATGAGAATTTACTGTTACATCCAGATCCGAAGACCAATGTAATAGTAACCCCCCACTACGACCTATAGACGGTACAGTAAAATGTTTAGAAAGATTAAATTTACTAAAACAAGGTAATGGACTATAATCGGTAATTCTAGTCTCAGAGAGGAAAACCAATAATGGCCGGATTGCTCCTAGGAACTGAGATAAAGTGTCTCTTGTCGGGGTGTTCCCTAGGCCCCGACAATTCCAAGCTAGTGTATTCATAATTCCTTCGGCATTTGGGTTGCCGTGACCCTTTCTTCCGCCTCTAATTGTGAAGATGACCGAATCGTCTTTTTGAATTGTTTTCTCACTCGAACATCTGCCAAAGGCATATCATCATCCATGGAACCTCGTTCATTTGTACTCCTCTGCTTTCCTGAATTATATGGTTCTTGTGATTCAGCAAATAAGGTATTCGAATACACTGTCGTTATTCCTTTAGATGTCTGGATTTTACTTCTTTTAACCTGACATAGACTAGAAATCAAATTCCTATAATTAGCACGTATATTAGGATTTTTAGCACATACTGTTTCCACTAAATTATCCTTATCATTATCTATGTTCATCTCATTAAATTTAGGAATTAATTCCTGCCCAAATGACTCCAATTCTTTAAGAGGGTTCCTGGTAGTAAAAGGAACTTTAAAGGTCTCCGGATATTTAGGAATCATCTCCTTAAGAATACGATTTCTAACTGTCTCAGATAAATTTTGTTTAAGGAGGTCTCCAAAGGCCAAAATAGTAGAACATAATTTTATATTATGCCCTATAAATCCACAATATATGCAGAACCTAGGGAGCTTTTCTACCCTAATTTCGATAGAGACAAGTTTAGTGTTAGAGAGTTTTAGATTCACTCTCTGGGTGAGGGCTTTATTGATACATAAATTAATCCGAACTCGACCAAAGAGACTCCATTTAATGGCGTCTTCTGGTGTGGTGGGAACGTAATCTCCTAAAGAACCTGCCAAACGGTTAACAATGGTGCTATTCAGATGACTAGGCGGAATTCCGTGTAATTGCACCCAAAACCAAACAAAATCAAAGGAATGGTCCTTTGGAGACATTTCCGGAACACATGGTTGGAGAACTATAAGTTCGTCTTGAACTATCCATGGAGAGTTGTCCAAGGCAATATCCAATTCTGTAGCCGTTTGGAACTTTATGAGAAATAAGTTGTCTTTTACTTCAGATATAGTATATTTATTCGGTCCATGAATGATTCTTGAGAGTCTGTACATGGCCTGACCAATATCAACCTTTTTTGGACTCTGAAACCAGATAAGTCCTTGTTTGATGAGATCTAACACACCCGATTGATTATCCCCTCCATCAACTGTAATAGGGGTGATTTCCTCTGTGGTTAATGCTTCAAATTGTTGAATGAATTGATTCTCAGTTGTATCCATAATAAGAACTTAACAAAAAACAGTGATTAGATACGAAAAAAGAGACTAAATCTCGACTATTAAGGCCCCTTTAGAGCGACAAATGAGAAGATTTAGGATTTCTAATTGAAATCCAAATCGAGCAGTTTGAATTTAGAGGCGGAGAACCGCCCGTAACTGAATAGAATTGAAAATAACTGACTAAAGTTTAAAACTAACTGCCTACTAAAAAGGAGAAACAGCCAATTATGGTGGTTCCGATACAGGAAATTGGGCTAGAGACCCTATTTTTTGTTTTTTTTTGTCAAAAAGACAAGTTATCTTTTTTTCCTTCTAGGCACCATGAAAAGTTTGGAAATAGGCTTGAAGGACAATTCTAAAAATCCCTTAATTTTGTATACCTGAATTGACCTTTGTATAAAGGAAAATTTTAGAAACACCCTCAGATTTTCCGAAAACCCTCACATTTTATATAATCTTACTTCTTAGTTACTTATTTTGTTAGGGTTTGATTTTGCGAAGCTTTGCAAACTAGTTTGCAAACTGATTTGCAAACTGGTTTGCACTACTTTGCAAATTGGTTTGCAATCTGGTTTGCCTTGCAGAGCTTTGCAAACTGATTTGCAAACTGATTTGCAAACTGACTTGCAAACTGGTTTGCAATCTGGTTTGCCTTGCAAAGCTTTGCAAACTGATTTGCAAACTGGTTTGCACTAGTTTGCAATCTGGTTTGCCTTGCAAACTAGTTTGCACTGCTTTGCAAATTGGTTTGCAAACTGGTTTGCAAACTAATTTGCAATAAGGTCAGTTTTGTCTTTTCCCTATATTAGATAATTTACAAAAATGCCACAGGGAGCTGAAGCCCATAAAAAATTGTCCAATCCTTTTTAACCAAAGGCCAAAGTTTTTAGGGAGTTTTGGCCAAATTTCCCTTCCGATAATAACTGCCTATCTAAGGGAAATATCTCCGCCCGTGAGCAAAATCTATCTAACAAAGTCAACCAGAGGATCCAAGTAAGTTTGGTAGATTCTATTTCTTTTCTCTATTATGAAGATCATTCTAGGGGTTTGCATGTTTTCCCAACCCTAAAGTCAGCTATCTACTGCTCAAGTTTTAGTTTTTCCATTATATAAATTCCCTCATCAAACTTCTTGGTAAATTTGATTGATTTAGGTCCTAAAGATTAAGTATCTAATTATATGATGGGTGTTTTTTGGGTTAGAAACGAGTGAGAGATACAGACGACATAGAGAAAGAGGGAGAAAATTACCGATTGTTCTAAGCGCCTAAGTGGTTAAGACATAAACCAACATGACCGCCTAAGATAAACTTATAATGAAAGAGGCCTAAACCCAACATCATAAAAGAGGTTGGTTCTAGGGATCGAACCCGAGACCTCGAGGACTATTGGAATTTATGTTAACACGTTGAACCACTTGGGAACCAAGTGTTGACGACTTGGGTTATTAAAAGTATAAATAATGTAATAAATTTGTTTGGCTTTAGACTTCTTTCGTGTTGTTGGACTTTAGACCTTTTTTTTATAAGTTTAACTTAGGCGATTATCGTGCTTATCACACTTTCATGATGTATCAATGTCTTGTAACTACTAAAGTAGATAGTAGTTAATTTCTCAAAATAAAAATAAAAAATACTCCCAAAGTCCTGTGAAGTGTCTTAACCTAACTGTTCAATTCAAACTCAACGGTCGAAATAAATCCCCCTAAACCATACAAAATAAAAGAAACGAGTTCACGACCTCCTTCCTCTTCAGTTTTCTCTTTCTACTCTTTCCGTCTCTTCCTTCCTTCTTCTGTTTAGGTTTTTGTTCTTCCTTCCGTTTTCTCTTTCTACTATCTGTTAGGGCTTTTTTTGTTTCTCTTTCTACTATCTTCTTCTCTTCCTTCCTCTCTTAGGGTTTTTGTTATTCCTTATTTTTCCGTTTTCCTGGCAGGAACTTCCGCTGTCCAGACGACGATACAAGCGGTTTGCTTTTTGACTAATCTAGGGTTTCGTGGCTAAGTTGGTTTCTCTATTTTTTGTTTCCTTTCAAACATCTAAATTTCATTCTCTGATCGTTTCTCTGATTAGGGTAGTATAATATGGTTTGGATTTCGTTCTTGATCAGTTGATTGCTTCTGCAGATTCCATAGTTAGTCAATTTGGGAGATCTGGATTCAACTACAAAGGGGATTCAAGTTTGTATTTGATATGG
This sequence comes from Eschscholzia californica, assembly GCF_041429995.1. Lineage (NCBI taxonomy): Eukaryota > Viridiplantae > Streptophyta > Magnoliopsida > Ranunculales > Papaveraceae > Eschscholzia > Eschscholzia californica. The sequence goes on along the minus strand of NW_028238309.1, from coordinate 23,171,336 downwards.
AATGGGATTATTTGTTCATTAATAATTACTTTTTAATGGCTTTAGAGAATGATTCTGATGCCGATCTTATCATGTCTTACACATCAGGATCACCTTCAATACTTGCCCTGGTGGTGGTTTCAACCAATAACAGTTTATTGATTTGATTGCTCTTCAGGGGGAAATTCTTCCAATTGAGCCCAGTTGCATCGCTTGGGAGAAAGATTTCGGGCAAACAGTGAGATCAGCCGTGTTAATGCATTTGGATATGTCGGTATAGAAACTTAAACATAATCTACTTTTTCCGTTACTGTTTATTTTGAAACTTTTTTTCTTTACAGAAGTTTAGGTATCCGTTTGTGTTAATAGTATCGCTTTGGTTTCCATAGGTTACATAAAGCTCTCCTATTTATGTAACCTATGCATCAGGGTATACCTATTTATGTTGATAACTTTTAATCTATTGATTGGTTCAGTTGTCTATGTGTTTCTCATGCCCTCGGCAAAACATTACTAATATATAGTTTTGGTTTTTTCTAGTGTGCCATTATTTTAGAATCCTGCAATACTTTTCCATTCCGTGCAGTCCTCCATTATTTTTGCGGTTTCGAGGACGAGTCGGTGTTTTCTTAACTTGCTTCTTTGATTTTTATCCATGTTAAAGGAATAATAATTTGTGCTTGCAAAATTCATTTGGTTTTGCAAGGGAAATCTACAAATTTGATACTCCTAGGAGATATTATTTGGCTTTCTCCCAGAGGGGTTTCCTGTTTTCATCATTTATGGAACCAAATACCCAAAGACCCAACTGTCCGTGCTTTTCTCAAGCCCTTCGGGGAAACAGTAAACTATTAGGTTTTACTTTCATCCCTTAACATGTGATGAACTCCTTTTCTTTTTCGATTTGAGGAAGATTGGTGTTTAGAGGAGACGTTAATTTGTTTTCTTTGCATTTCAATTCAAATTTGCCTTTTAGGGTTCCCTCCCTTCCAATTACTAATGCATTGTAAATTTGAAAGGGGGGTTTTTGGTCACTTGCTTTTTCAATCTTTTCCTTGTTAGAAAGGCAATTATATAAGCATGAAAAGTTCATTTGTTTTTGACTTTTTTTCACAAGGATGTGAGAACTGGACTTATTCCAGGGACACATTATGTTGTTTTGTGATACGGCTATTTGAACTTGCTTCTTTGATTTTGTGAGAATAGGACTTTCTCCAGGGAGGAATAACCTTGTTTTGAAAATTGAGTTTTTGCTTTATCTCCTATTGTTCTGTTGAAGTTCTCTGCCTTATTGTTGGTTTATGAAGGTGTTAGTTATACAAATATAGAAATGGTGAATTTATTGAATACTTTTTCGAGATCCTGTAGTACCTACTCTCGTGTCGTCGTGGTTGTCCATTTTTGAGGACTAGGTTCTTTTACTTTCTGTGAAGGGGTTTTGTTGATTGAACTTTCTGCTTTCAGTTTCTTTTTCTTTCTTTCTTTAGGTGGTCTGCTTGAACCTGTATGTTACAACCTGGAGTTAAACTTTGATAATGTCTTTGAAGTTATTGTTGTTTTTTTCCAGTTGGTAGCACACTTCTACTGGGAAATATGCAATGCGTTAGAGGTTGTTCAGTTCATTGTCCATACTGAAATATCAAATATGCAATATAATAAGTTTCACAATGTTCTACGTCAATTTCAAGCGGATTATTTAGAGGGTATTTGGTTTTTGTGTAGGTTTTTATCACATTCGAATGTTTACCAAAAGTTATTCCTTCACTTTTCTATGTAGTACATGCAATTCCTTTCTCTTTCTTTTTTGGAAATTGGAAGTTTTTGCACTCTTTATCTGGTCGTAATCTGATTTAGGAAGCAGTTATGTTTCAATTGAGCCTTTATTAGTTTCACTTTCTTTCTTTTTCTCAACCTCCCTTCCTCATTTTCCACGCTGATTAGGGTTTAACACTTGACGAACTGGTATGGTTCTTCTTTTGAAGGGAACTTTCTACCCTTGATACATGGGAGAAAGTTTTTGTTTTTTGGTTATGTTCATTCTGACAACTACTAGATGCAGTTGGGTTTAGCGGTGCTATTTGTGTGAGTTTGGTTGTCCAGATTCAGATGATCACTGGTATTGTATATTTTAGGACTCGGGTTATGCTGACCCCCGTTCAACCGTAAGGGGGTTTTCTACTTGAGTTGCTTTTCTCAAAACTTAGTTTTCAATGCATTCAATTTTGCTACCGTATTAAAAATTCCAACACGTTACTCTTAAGATTTGGTGCCTGTTGCGGAACGGAAGTGCTCTCCTGATAAAAAGTTAAGTGGTTGGATTTCTTCCTTATCATTTGTTTGAAACCTGTATTTCCTTTTCAATTGATGTTTCCTAGGATATGCAGCTTGGTCCAACTCCAATAAGACACAATCTAGTTTCCTCTGAAGGTTTATTTTTTCTGATTTAGCACGTCTTTCGGGTAAACAGTACTCTATTAAGTTCTCTTTCAGTTTCTGATTTAGCAGCGTGTTTCATTTTAAGAATATTTCTCCATATTTGCATTCCTTAACATGTGGTGAACTCTTTTTGTTTTTCGATTTTGAGGATGATTGGTGTTCAGAGGAAGTGTTAATTTCTTTTCTTAGAAGAGATCTTCCTGTCGAGTTCCATTCAAATTTGCATCTTTTGGTTTCTTCGTTTCCAATTACTATTGAGTTGTTTATGAAGGGTGTTTTCTGTCTATTAACTTGCTTTTAAAAAAAGTTTAATTGTTAGAGGGATAGTTATAGAAGCATGAAAAGTTCATTTCTTTTTATTTGCATTTTGAGCATCTAACTGTGGTTCGCTTTTATATTTGACAATGGAGGGTGTTATTAGTTCATTGATATTGCACGATAAGATCCACATGCGCATGATCTTGCGTAATTGTTATTCTGGTGGTTTAAACCAGCAACAGTTTATTGATATGATTTTTCTTCAGGTAAAGCACATTCATATTCATTCTATTGAGCCGTTGCTGTGTGGTCTCCAAGGAAGATCTCGAGGAAACTGCAAGATCACTTTGTTTATGTATTTGGATATTTCGGTACAGAAACTTTTGACATTAACTAGTTTTTCTGTTAATGTCAATCTAGAATCTATTCTCTCTGGTTGTTCTTCACAGATAAGCAGGTAACGTCTCTGGATTTGTTCGTGCTAGTCGATATAGTTGCTTTGACTCAAAAAATCATCTTGGTGAGGGGAAGGTTTATCTTTTTGTTTGATATCTTTATAATGATCTATAACCACCAAATTCTGATTAATGGATTGCTGTTTTTGGTATATGCTTTGGCATAACTCTGAGCTATCATCTTGGTCATTGAAGGTTTATTGATTCGACTTGCAGTGATTTATTGATACTTGGATTAAGGTTTTAACATTGAGAATTGTTAGAATTGATTGTTGTTTTCTCCAGTTGGTTACATGCTTCTTGTTAACGAGATATCAGTCTGTTGATTTTCTTTTTCGTGGGAGGGTTTTGGGACCAAAAATGAAAATCTTTACATGGAGTGTAGTTTGTGCAATCCTTCCAATTTTCTTAGTTCATCGTTACTAATCTAATATGCATTGTTAAAAGTTTCACGATGTTGTACAGGAAAGTTGGTGGCTTCTGGAGGAAGAATGGGCTCTCTTCTTTTGTCTAAAGGGGGTTTTCTACTTCACATTGGTTCCACAATGTCCATTCTTTGTCATTTGTCGTTTATAACTCTGTATGAGGTTGTACCTCTCTATATTAAGAACATCAAATTTATTTAATACCTTTCAGGAGTACCTCATTCCCAAAGACCGACTTTTCCGTGCCTTTCTCATGTACCTGGGGGAAACCGTAGACTGATAAATTTTGTTTTCAGTTTTCAGCGTGCTTTATTTTAAGAATCTTGCTCTATCTTTTCATTCCCTAACATGTCTTGAACTCCTTTTTGGTTTCAAGGATGACAGGTCATAAGGGGAGACATTAATTTGATTTCATATAAGAGATTTTCCTGTTTGGAGTCCAACCTGATTTGCATCTAAAAGTTCCGTCTTTGCTTTTTCAATTTTTGTACTTGTTAGAGATGTGTTTATATTGGAAGGGGTTATCTTATTGAACTTTCTTCTTAGTTTTTTCTTTCTTCACATCTTGAATTGATTTACGTATTTGTTTATGTTCTCTTTCTCATGCATCTATGTGATGGGATCATGGGACGACTAGTCTTATTCTGCCATGTTAATGTCAGAGAGGCGAAGGGATAAAAGCCATTCTAGTTCCTTTCTTTTTACGGTGTTTTCAATAGTTATAAGTACTCATTTGGTTCTTATTTGTTTGCTAGGATGATTGGGGTCAACTTTGTCAAATCACCTGTGTGAAGGGTCATTTTTTGAACTTGCTTCTTTGATTTCTGTACTTGTTAGAGGAACTATAATTAGTGGAAGGAAAATCAATTAATGTTTTCCTGGGATTTGCAACTTGGTCCAACTCCAAGGAGACACGACCTAGTTTTCGCTCGGTCTGGTTACGTTTTCCTCGTCCTAGGGGATTAATAAATCTTGATCTCTTAGTTCATAGGTTATTTATTTGACTATTGAGTACGTGCAATTTCTTTCTTCTTATTCTAGGGTCTGCGTTGGAGGTATTAGCACTCCGTACCTGGTTGCAATTGATTTAGGAAACAATAAGGTTTGATTGAACCCTAAAAACTTAATTTTTCTTTTATTAGTTCACTTTTGTTCTTTTGAACTCCCTTCCTCATTTTCGCACGGTTATTAGGCTTCAACCCTTGAAGAACCGGCATGGTTCTTTTTTGAAGGAAGTTTTCTGTAGCTAAATTTTTGTTTTTAGGTTATGTTCGTTGCGACGACTATAAGATGCAGTTGGATATAACAGTGGTATTTGCGTGATTTTGCTGGTCCAGATTCAGATGATCGCCGACATTTGGTATACTAGGACTTGGATTTAAGCTTACTTGTTCAATCTCAAGGGGGTTTCTACTTTTTATTCTCCTTAAAGCTTTGTTTATAATTTGTCCATTTTCCTGCCGTATTAAAAATTCCTTCACCTCCTAGGATTTAGCACCTGTTGCGGGATGGAAGCTCTCTCATGTTAAAAGCTGTAGTGTTCGAATTCTTCCCTATAATTTGTCTGGAACTTTTGCTTTATTTGGGTTTTTTGTACTATAACATTGAATTTCTTGTATTTCCATGAAGACTATCTTTCTTGATTTCTTTTATGCTGCATGGAATTAGGTTGACATAGTTTGATGGTTTCTTCTTGAAGAAGGTTTTCTACACCCAATTGTAGAAGTTTCTTATCCATTTTAGGCGATATCTTTACGCTATTTGTTTGCAATTGCATTAAATTATTCGGCAAAATGTCAGTGGAAGTTTGCTATCCAGTACTCATCTTGATCTTCCATATTCTAGGACTACGGATTGTGCTGGAAAATCACTTGTTCTTACTTGGGGGAGTCCTTATTTTAAGTTGTTTGTGTAGCAGATTTGCATTACGGTTGTTGGTGCTGCCGACCTTCTGAAGCTATTAAGAAAAACGTTTGGAGTTCTGATGGAGGTCTGTGTTAGGTTTTCCTTCTCATACAGAAACAATGAATCTGCTGATATTTTTTCAGGAACCTGCAGTAGTATTCTCGTGTCGTAGTGGTGTTCTATTTGAGAACTGGGTTCTTTTATTTTCTTTCTAATTGAACTTTACTGTTTCAGTTTCTGTTTATTTCTTCATTAGGTTGTCTACTTGAATTGATAGACATAATTTATTTTTGTTCTCCTCACGAAGGATCTTCATGATGGGTGGTTAGTCATATTCTGTCATAGTGTATTGGTTTAGTAGGAGGATTATGGTCAACATTGTGAAGTTAACTGTGTGAAGGGGGCTTCTGAACTTGCTTCTTTGATTTTTATCCTTGTTTGAGAATAATGATTGACTCATCAAAAACCATTTGATGTTTCCCAGGTATTTGCAACGAGACACGATCTGGTTTTCTCTTCAGGGTGTTGAGGGTATTATTACCTAATTGCTTACCAAATATATTCAGATTGTGATATTAAAAAAAATCTGCTACCTGTCTTTCCCAAGTACCCAAGAGATAAAGTATCATTTAAGTTTCGTTTATCTTTTAGTTTCTAACTTGTATAAATTGAGAATTTTGTTCTATATTCCATTCGCTAACGTGTTGTGGGACCCTTTTCTTAGTTGTTGGTATTTTAGGACAACTGTGGTTTATTAATTTATCATGCTATGTGCACGATATGATCCACATCAGGATCACTTTCAATAGTTGTTACGCTGGTGGTTTAAACAAAGAACAGTTTATTGATTCTATTGCTCTTAAGGGGGAAAACATAGATTCATGTTCTTCAAATTGAGCCCGATCTGTGTGTCTTCCAACCAAGGAAGCTTTCAAGCAACTACTAAGATCAGCTGTGTTCATGAATCAGATATGTCGGTATAGAAACTTAAACATGATCTTGCTATTCAGTTACTGTTTATCTGGAATCTATTCTCAATTGGGTTTTTCTTTACAGAAGCTTAGGTATCCATTCATGTTAATGGGTATGGCTGCTGATATTTACTTTTTAACTGCTTTAGAGATTGTTCTGATGCCGATCTTGACATGTCTATACGCACGAGAAAATCCACATCCGGATGAACTTGCTTGCTTATTAAGCTGGTGGTTTAAACCAGCAACAGTTCATTAATCTGATTTTTCTTCAGGTAAAGCACATTCATAATCATTCTAATTTAGCCTTTGCTATGTGGTCTCCGATGTTGATTTTGGGGAAACCGCAAGGTCACTTTGTTGATGTATTTGGATATGTCAATATAGAAACTTTTGACATTAACTAGTCTTTCTATAACTTTTAATCTAGAATCTGTTCTCGCGTTTGGTTATTCTTCACGGATACGTAGGTATCCTCTCTGGTTTTGTCATGCTAGTCGATATAGTTGCTTTGACATAACTTTAAAACATCATCTTAGTGAGCGGAAGGTTTATCTTTTGGTTTAGTATCTTGATAATGATCTATAACCACCAAATTCTAATTTGGATTGCTTTGTTGGGTATAGTTGCTTTGGCATAACTTTAAGCCATTGCCATGGGAAGGTTTATCGTTTCGATCTGCGAATATCTGTAACACAGTGATTTATTGATACTCCTATTAAGGGTTTATCTTTAAGAAAGGTTTGAATTGATTGTTGTTTTCAACAGTTGGTATCCTGCTTCTTGTCAACAAGATTTTAGTTTGTTGATTTTCTATTTGTGGGAGGGTTTGGGGACCAAAAATTAAAATCTTTCCACAGAGTGAACCTTATGCAATCATTCCAATTTTCTTAGTTCATCTCTTTTTCCTGTGTTTCCATGGTGAAGGCGGTGGCTTTTTAATCTACCCGCATTCTTTGTTTTTGTTGCCTTTATTGTACTTATAAGTATTTATTTACTTTGTTGTTTGGTAGGAGGAAGGGGACAACTATGAGGATTTAACTGGGATGTAGTTGGCACATGCAATTCATTTGTTTTTCTCCAGGGATCTACGAATTGGAGCGACCTCCACTGAGCAATGTGCGATATCCATAGGTAGGTTGTCTGTGTTTTTCTCCTTCCCTAAGGAAACATTGCTGGTTTCAGGTGTGCCATATTTAAAGAATCTTGGTAATATTTTCATTTTCCAATATGTGTAGTCCTAAATTGCGTTAATTGTTGGTTTTCTTAAAAGAGATCTTCCTGTCGATTTTCCATTCCATTTGCCTCTTAAGGTTCTGTCATTTCCAATTATTAATGCATTATTTATTTGGAAGGGGGTTTGCTGTCACTTGCTTTTTCAAACTTTTCCTTGTTAGAGGGGTAGTCATAAAAGCATGAAAAGTTCATTTGTTTTTTCACAGGGATGTGAGAACTGAGAACTGGACTTACTCCAGAGAGGCAGAGAGACATTAAATTGTTTTGTGAAATGGCCGGGTTTTCCTATCCTTTATTGTCCGAAAGAAGCCTCCTTCCTTATTGTTTCTTTATGAAGGTGTTAGTTATGTAAATAGACATAATGAATCTACTTAATCCTTTCCGAAAAGGGTGATCAATTTGAGGGCTAGGCTCTTTTGTTTTGTGGAAAGGGCGTTACCTTATTGAACTTTCTTTATTCAGTTTCTTTTCTTTCTTCATATCTTCTTGAATTGATGTATATATGTGCTTTTCGTTCTCTTTCGCAGGCATCTCTTTGTTGGGGAGGCTATTCTTAATTTGCTATGTAACATGTGAGAGAGGCAACGTGTTAAAAGGCCAATCTACTTCCTTTCTTTTTAGGATGATTGGTGTCCGCTATGTCGAGTTAACTGTGTGGAAGTGCTTTCTGAACTTGCTTCTTTTATTTTGTGAGAATAGGACTTCCTCTAGAGAGTAATAACCTTGTTTTGAGAATTGAGAGGGGGGTTTTCTATCTCCTATTGTTCTGTTGAAGTTCTCCTTCCTTATTGTTTGTTTATGAAGGTGTTAGTCATGCAAATAGAAATGGTGAATTTATTAAATACTTTTCCAGGAACCTGCAGTACCTAAAACATTCTCGTCATCTCTCGTTGTCGCGGTATTCCATTTTTGAGGACTGGGTTCTTTAATTTTCTGTGACAGGCTTTGTTGATTGATCTTTCTGCTTCAGGTTTCCGTTTCTTTTGTCTTTAGCTGTTCTACTTGAATTGATTAGACAATTTGTTTTTGTTCTCTTTCTCAGGGTTCTTCGCGGGGTGATTCCTACTTCTGTTTTGCCATACTTTATCTATGCCTTCAAGTTTTCTCTTCATCCTTATTCCTGCTTATTAGTTGCCGGATCTTTTGCTGATTGAGCGGTGCCTGAAAGTAGTTTGCGTTATACTGGTCTACGGTTTTGTGGTTGATTTACTATAGTTTCTTATTTGCATTTCGAGCATCTAAATTACGTGCTTAATTGTGCCTGATTAGTGGTTGGATTTCGTTCTTAATCGGTTGATTGCTTATGCAGATTTGCTAGTTATTCATTTTGGAAATCTCAATTGTCACTGGATTCAGCTACACATCTAATTCGATCTTATATTTGATAGCGGAAGAATTTATTTGTTCATTGGTTTTCACTTTTCAATTTCTAGCATGATATATTATAAGAATCTTGCTCTATCTTTTAATTACCTAAAATGTGATGAACTCCTTTTTGTTTTGGTTTCCAAGTTGACTGGTGTTTTAAGGAGATGTTAATTTGTTTTCTTAGAAGAGATTTTGCTGTCTGAGGTCCAAGCCGATTTGATCTTAATGTTCTGTTATATTGGAAGGGGGATCTCTCTCTCTCTCTCTCTCTCTCTCTCTCTGTGTTTTCAGTTTTTATACTTGTTAGAGATGTGTTTGCAGAAGCTTGAAAAGTTCTTTTCTTCTTTCCCAGTGATGTGAGACATTCCATTGTTTTCCAATCCTCTGTAGTCCTGTGGATGTCTCTCTCTCTCTCTCTCTCTCTCTCTCTCTGTGTTTTCAGTTTTTATACTTGTTAGAGATGTGTTTGCAGAAGCTTGAAAAGTTCTTTTCTTCTTTCCCAGTGATGTGAGACATTCCATTGTTTTCCAATCCTCTGTAGTCCTGTGGATGTCTTCTTGATTATAGGTATTAGTTATGTAAATATGGAAACAATGAATACTTAATAATTTTTCAGGAGCCTAGAATACTCAAAAGTACTCTTGCAGTCTCGTGTCCTAATGATGATCTATTTGAGGGCTAGGTTCTTTTTGTATGTGAAAAGGGGGTTATCTTATTGAGCATTCTTCTTTCAGTTTCTTTTCTTTCTTCATATCTTTGTTTCTTTTGTATGTGAAAAGGGGGTTATCTTATTGAGCATTCTTCTTTCAGTCTCATTCTGCCATGTTGATGTTAGAGAGGCGATGGGTTAAAAAGCCAGTCTAGATCGTTCCATTCTAGGGTTTTTTCAATAGTTATTAGTATTGATTTGATTCTATTGGTTTGCTAGGATGATTGGTTGAATAACCTTTGAACCCCCTCTTCAAATCATGTTTTTCTTGTTTACTTGGTTGTTGCAATGGAAGTTTATCTTCCTGTGGGGGATATTTGTTCTAAGCTTCCTGTGCTATGACATTCCATTGTTTTTCTTTTCGACTAATCTAGGGTTTCGTAGTTAATTTAGTTTTGTTGTTTTTGTTTTGCGTTTTGATCTATTTTTGGTTCTTTTGTCGTTTCTCTGAATAAATGTAGTTTAATATGGCATGGATTTTCATTCTTGATCGATTGTGATTGCTTCTGCAAATTCGATAGTTGTTAAGTTTCCGAAATTTTGATTGTCGTTTGATTCAATCACAAATAGGGTTCAAGTTTGTATTTGATATTGAAGGGGCTAACTTCATTGATAATGACTTCAGAGAATAATTTCGATGTTGATCTTATTATCTCTTTGTGCATGATAACATCAACATATGGAACGCCTTCAGTACTTGCTGTGCTGGTTGTTTAAAGCAATAACGGTTTATTGATTCGATTGCTCTTCAGGAGGTAAGCACTGCTTCATATTTTTTTCAATTGAGCCCCAACTCTTCGATTTTTATCCTTGTTCGTTTTTTATACGGACAAGGATAATATCATTTGTCCCTAGGGAATTGCAACAAGACGCGATCTAGTTTACATTGTTATGTAAAATTCTTCGCTTAGGGTGTCTATGATGTTTTTAAGTACCTTCAAATAGTTTCAGTAACCTTTCACATCGAAGATCTGTTCATCTAGAACCTGTTCTCGCCTTGGGGTTTTCTTCATGGATACGTAGGTATCCTCTCTGGATTTGTTTGTGGTATAGCTGCTTGACGTAACTTTACAACATCTTTTGGTCAGCAGAAGATTTATCCTTTTGTTTGGTGTCTTTCTAATAATCTATAACCACCATGTTCTGATTAATGGATTGCTTTTATGGGTATAGTTGCTTTGGCATAACTTTGAAACATCAGCTCGGTCATTTGAAGGTTTATCGTTTTAATTTACCAATAAATGTATCAAACAATGATTTATCAATGAGATACTTCAATCAAGGGCTAAACTCTGAGATGGTTTGAATTGATTGTTGTTTTCTCCAGTTGGTATCCTGCTTCTTGTCAACAAGATCCCAGTCTGTTGATTTTCTTTTTCGAGGGAGGGGTTCGAAACCAAAAATGAAAATCTTGACGCGAAGAGAGTGTAGTTTATGCAACACATTAATTATTTAGTTCATTGTTACATATGTAATATGCATTATTAAAAGTTTAATGATGTTATACAGGAAAGTTGGTGTCTTCTGGAGGAAGATTGGGCTTTCTTCTTTCGTCTGAAGGGGGTTGTCTAGTTTCCGTTAACTGTTTCTTTGATTTTCTTTTTTGCTTCCTGTCCAGGGATGATCTGTTCAAACTTCAAATAAAAAAGTTTGTAACCTTGTTTCCAATTTCTTTCTCAGGAATCTTTGTGATGGAATAGCTATTCCTCTTCCTGTATTTTAATGGGGAAGCAGTGGCTTTTAAACCTACTTGCGTTCTTTCTTTTTGTGCTTTTTATAGTACTTATAAGTATTTATTTCACTTCATTGCTTGGTAGGAGGAAGGGGTCAGCTATGTGGATGTAACTGGAATGTAGCAGAAGGGGTCTCTCTTAACTTGCTTCTTTAACTTTTATCCTCGTTAGAGAAGATGTGAAATAACAGTCGACACATGAAAAATTTATTTGTTTTTTTCAAGGGATGTTCGAATTGCACCTACTCCAGTGAGATGCTATTCAGTTTGCTCTGAAGAAGGTTTTCCTATTTTGCGTATATTTCATAAAACTCTTCCTTATCGTTGATTTATTCTTCTCTATGAGGGTTTACGTGTTTATGTCATATTGTCAATAACATTTAATTTATTTTATACTTTGAGGAATGTGCGATATCCATAAATAAGTTGCCTGCGTTTTTCTCCTCCCTAGAGAAACATCATGGTTTCTATTGTGTGATATTTGAAGCGACTTGCAATAAAACATCATTCCCCAACATGTGCACTCCTCCATTGTGTTATGTGTTGGTTCCAAGGGCGAGTGGATATCGAGTTGAGACTTCTTCTTCGGAAAACATTTCTCCCTGACGATCCATTCGAATTTTCCTCCAATCGTTTTCAAGTACTTATTGGAAGGGGTTTTCTCTCTTTGGTTTTTCAATTTTTACACATGTTAGAAATGCGTTTGTAGAAGCATGAAAAGTTCATTTTTTTTCCAGGGATGTGAGAATTGTACTTATTCGAGGGAGACATTGCATGTTGTGAAATGCAGGGTTTTCTTATCCTCTACTGTCCTATAGAAGTCTTCTTCCTTATTGTTGCTTTATGAAGATATTGGTTATGTAATATTGAAACAATGAATCTGCTTAATGTTTTTTCAGGAGCCTGCAGTACTCGAAAGTACTCCCGCGTCCAATGGTGATCTAAGGGCTAAGTTCTTTTTATTTGTGAGAAGGGGATTATCGAATGGAACTTTCTTCTTTCAGTTTCTTTTCTTTATTCATATCTTCTTGAATTGATGTATATATTTGTTTTTGTTCTTTTTCTCAGGCATCTTTGTGACGGGATGATATCCCCTTCCTGTTAATCGTATCTTCTCTGAATCAGTTCGTGTAGGTTATGAAATCTTTCTTCTTTCAGTTGCTTTTCTTTATTCATACCTTAATTGATGTAAATATTGTTTTTTGTTCTTTTTTTCTGAGGCATCTTTGTGACGGACGGTACCTGTTTGCGTTAATGGTATCTTGTCTGAATCTGTTTGTCTAGATTATGAAATCTTGGTCATCCGATTGTTTTTTCTGTAGGTTTGATATCTCTTAAAATGCTTTATAGCGCCAACTTGTGATCATCCGATTGTTTTTTCTGTAGGTTTGATATCTCTTAAAATGCTTTATAGCGCCAACTTGTGATTATGGTCATTCAAAGGTTTAGTTCTTTGGGTAGTAATAAGTTTCACAATGTTCTACATTGAACTCTGTGTATGCATCTAAAGGGGGTTGTCTTGTTTAGTGTTTTCCTCTCAGCCGTTTTATGCTTCATTACTTCAGGGGTATCTTTTCAAATGAAAATAACTTCCGTTTCCATTTTATTTTTCAGGGTCTGTGGCGGAACATTTGTTCATATTCTACATGTATTTTCATGGGAAGACGGTGGCTTATTGTAAAACCTTCCTTTGTTCTTTATCTTTGTGATCGGTTTTTCAGTAGTTCAATTGTTCTTTGCCAGTATTTATTGTTTGGTAGGTGGACTGGGTTCAACTACGATGGGGTCTCTCGTAACTTGCTTCCTTAACTTCTTTTTTTCTTAAATTTTTTTTTTGAGAATCCGACTACGATATACGTTAGTCGTTACAAGGCATTGATACATCATGAAGATGTGATAAACACGATAACCGCCTAAGTTAAACCATTAATGACAGAGGCCTAAAGCCCAACAACATGTATTCCAGACTTAGCCATCAAGGTTCAGAGGATCATTTCTTCCCGGTTGCTAAAGTCATTTGGAATTCTGTGATTCCTCCTAGAGTTAGTTTTGGGGTTTGGGCTGCTGTGCCGGGCAAAATCCCAACCCTCAATAACCTCAGGAGACGTGGGATGATCTTGCCTAGTAGATGTATCTGTTGCAAGGAGCAGGAGGAGTCGTCTGATCACTTGTTCATCCATTATAAGGAGGCAACCAATCTCTGGTTATTTTTCCTAAATCAAGCTGAGATTCATGTATGTTTGCCTTCCTCTCTGCACATGCTGTTGGAGCAATGGAGCAATTTGGCCACTAAGGGTATTAAGAAAGAGTTGTGTAATCTTATTCTTAATGCAATTGTATGGTCTGTTTGGAAGTATAGGAACTCCTGTACCTTTAAGGAGTCTGCTAGGCCCACTAGGATTGAAATCGAAGATGTTCTAGGACTTTTGTTTCACTGGTCTAGGACCCTGCCTTGGGTTAGCGGTTTCACTTGTTTGGATTTCATACTGAATTGGAAGGAGATTGTGTCGTAACTTGTTCCCTCACACAATCTTTTTCCAATTCCTTTGTATTCTTTTTCTCTCTCAATAAATATTTATTCAGACTGTTGAAAGAAAAAACCCAACAACATGAAAGAGGCCTAAAGCCCGACAAATTTATTACATTATTATACCCTTAAGAACCCAAGTTCTATAAACCATAGATTCCACCTCCTCTGGGAATCGAACCTGGGACCTCCAGGGTTTTGGAGTTTATGTCAAGACTTTCAACCACTTGGGCAAGCAAGTGTCGACTCTTTAACTTCTATTCGCGTTAGAGTAATAATAATTGAAGCATGCAAAATTCTTTTGTTTTTTTCAGGGTCTTTGAATTTGACTTACTCCAAGGAGTTGTAATTCGGTTTGCTCTCAAGGGGTTTTCCTGGTTTCCATAGATTGCATAAAACCTTCACATATTATCCTTCTTCATCAGGGTTTACCTATTTAGAGTGTGCAAAAATTCGTTTGGTTTTCCTAGGATCTTCGAATTGGATGTTCGAAGATTAGATAATATTAGCCTTTTCACTTTTCTACAATAATAGAGATTAAAGTGTTAAAGAAATAAGAACTATAAATATTTTTACTTCATGTGTTGCATAAAATTAGATGATGCTTTTAAGTTCTATTCTTTCTATAGATGCGTTCGCCTTGAGGCAAAAACATACTGCCTCGCCTTTAGGCGCGTAGTGTACTCTACCAAATTTTGAAACATTGTTCTGATGTATCAGGCTACATACACTATTACTTTCCCTTCACAGTTTCTAATATGCACTATTAAAAATGTTGTTGTATCTTATGAGTTATGACTCGCTATCGTGTGAATTCATACTTTGTGTTTGTTGGTTTGAAGGATGACTGGCGTCTTGAGTCGACTTTAATTATATTTCCTAGAGAGGATTTCCCTGTTGAATTTCTTAAGATTTTCCTACATGATTTTGTCCTTTATAATCATTAACAATTAGTTGTTTATTTATTTTTATTTTTTTTGAGAAATCGACTATGATTTGCGTTAGTCGCTACAAGGCATTGATACATCATTAAGGTGTGATAAGCACGATAACCGCCTAAGTTAAACCAATAATTACAACATCTACTTTATTTAGTGCCTCAATTACATGGGATAAATCTTGGTGATAAACTGCTTCCACTGAGACTCGATCCCAAGACCTCATGGGCTTAAGAGGGATGTCCTACTACACCAAAGGGTGGTGGACAATTGGTTTTTTATCTTGGAAGGGGGTTCCAGTCTTTTAACTTTCTTCTTTGATTTTTTAACCAGGTTGGTGGAGTAATTATTGAAGCATGGAAAGTCCATCCGTTTTTTGTCCAGGGATTTGAAAACTGGTCTTTCTCTAGGGAGGCATTATCTTGTTTTGTGAATTGAGGTGGGGTTTTTTTTATCTGATGTCGTTCTATAGAGTCTTCTTCCTTACTGGTGGTTTATGAAGGTGTTTGTTATGCAAATGTAGAAAAGGTAAAACCACTGAATACATTTTGAGGAATCTGCCGGACCTCTCATGTCATAGTGGTGTTCTATTTGAAAACTGTGTTCTTATGTCTTCTCATGAACTGGTTCTTTTTCATGCATGTAACTTTCTTCTTTCAGTTTCTTCATTAGGTGGTTTACTTGGATTGACGGACATTATTTGTTTCGTTCTCTTTATGAGGGATCTTCGTGATGGAATGGTTAGTCCTATTGCTTGGAAGATTGTGGTCAACATTGTCAAGTTAACTGTGAGAAGGGGGTTCCGTACTTGCTTCTTTGATTTTGTTGGAGAAGTTACCATTAACACATGCCATATTATTCGACGTTTAGAGGGATTTGCAACGAGACACGATCTTGTTTCCTCTCAAGGGTGTTGTGGGTGTTAGTACCTAATTAACTACCCTTGTATTTTCAGGTACCTGTGACATTTAAAAATCTGGTTCGTGTTCCTCTTATGCTAGGAGAAACACTATCATTTAACTATAGAAGCATCAATGCATGATAGTTTTTATTCCAGGGAGACATTACATTGTTTTGTGAAATGCAGGGTTTTTCTGTCTCGTAGAAGTCTTCATAGCTATCGCTACTTTATGAAGGTCAGTTATGTAAACGTAGAAACAGGGAATCTACTTAATACTTTTTCAGGAGCTTACAATACTCAAAAGTACTCTTGCGTCCCAATCATGATCCACTTGAGGGCCATGTTCATTTTATTGTGAAAAGGGGGTTATCTAATTAAACTTTCTTCTTTCGGTTTCTTTTCTTTCTTCTTATCTGTCGTTGTTCTCTTCTGGGACATCTTTGTGATGGGACGACTAGTCTTATTCTGCCATGTTAATATTAGAGAGGCGATGGGTTAGAAAGTTATTCTAGTATGTTTTATTTGAGGGTGTTTTTAATAGTTATAAGTACTCATTTGATTCTATTGGTTTTCTAGGATAATTGGGGCTTATCTGGAATGCTTTTTACCAGGGACTCGTAGAGCCTGGTGTTCCTCATTAGTGCCATTCGAATTTTCCTCTGATCCTTTTCAAGCACTAATGCGTCCATCTTAGGAAGCGGGTGTTCTAGTTCTTAACTTAATTCTTTGATTTTTATCCATGTTAAAGGTTAAGTGAAATTTGTTTGATTTTCCCAGTGATCTATAGAATGGTCTTACTCCAAGAGATGGTACTTGGCTATCTCCCGGGGGGTTTTCCTATTTTGCATTAGTTCCACAATGTTCATTCTGTCATTTTTCGTTTATAACTCTGTTTGAGGGTGTACCTCTAACATCAAATGTATTTAATACGTTTCAGGAGTATCCCATACCCAAAGACCGGCTTTCCATGCGTTTCTTATGCGCCCGGGGTAAACATTTACATTGTTAAATTTATTTTTTAGTTTCTAGCTTGTTATATTGTGAGAATCTCGCTCTATCTTTTCATTGTCTAACATGTGATGAACTTATTTTTATCCGTTTCGAGGACTGGTGTTATAGGGAGACGTTTATTTGATTTCTCATAAGAGATTTTCCTGTCTAAGGTCTAAGCCCATTTGCCTCTGAAGTTTCGTCCTTTTCTACTTCTAATGAGCTCTTTATATTGGGAGAGGGTCTTCTCGCTCTTTGCTTTTTCAATTTTTATACTCGGGAGAGGTGTGTTTGTAAAAGCATGAAAAGTTAATTTATTTTTTGGCAGGGATGATAGGATTGCACTTATTCCACGAAGAGATTACATTGTTTTGTGAAATGCCCTATCCTCTATCGTCCTATAGAAGTCTTCTTCCTTATTGCTCCTTTATGAAGTTGCTAGTTATGTTTATATAGAAAAAATGTATCCATTCAATACATTTTCAGGAGTCACAATACTCAAAAGTACTCTCGCACCCCAATGGTGATTATTCATTTATTTGAGGGCCAGGTCCTTTTTTTTTGTGAAAAGGGGGTTATCTTATTGAACTTTCCTCTTGAATTGATGTACACATTTGTTTTTTGTTCTCTTTCTCAGGCATCTCTGTGATGGGACTGGTAATCGTATTCTACCTTGTTAATGTATGAGAAGCAATGGGTTAAAAAGGTGTTCTATTTCGTTTCGTTTTAGGGTGTTTTCAATAGTTATGAGTTCTCATTTGATTTATTGGTTTGGTAGAATGATTAGGGTCAGCTTTGTCAAGTTAACTATGTGAGGCTTCCCGTCGCTTCTTTGATTTTTGTCTTTGTTAGAGAAACTATAATTAACTGAAGCAAAATCAATTCTTGTTTTCAGGGATTTGCTACTTGGACCAACTCTAAGGAGAGGCTATCAAATATTATCTGGTTACATTAGTACTCTCTGTACGAGGTTAACTATCCAAATATTTTCAAGATTCTGCGATATTTAAAACTCTTGTTCGGTCTTTCGCTTATGGCCTTCCATGGGAGAACAGTACCATTTAAATTTCTTTTGATCTTTTTTAGCTTGTCGCTAGCATAAATGTTGCGGAATTTTCTCTAACAATTTGTTTCCCTAACATGTCGCTTAACCCTTTCTTTATTGTTTGTAGTCCAGGACGATGCGGGTGTATTGTGGACTTAATTTATCTTCTTAAAAGGGGTTCCGGTCTCAAGTTTAATGAGGATGAAGGTAGTGGTTTTTCTTTTGTTTCGTTTGGAGAATACCTCAATTTTTTTTCTGTCTTTGTAGTTGCTTATTTGTATTTGGTGTGCATGTCTTGGACTCATCGTAGTCGTAGCTTTATATGGTTTGGATATATGTGCAGAAGTCTGGCTTCTCTGAAGCGCGTTTTCATTTTCAAGTTGATTATTTAGAGGGCTGAATTCTTGCGAAGGCTTCTTTCTGGTCCAATCTTTGACCAATTGGGATTTCTTCACTTATCGTCGGAACAGCATTATGGGGTGTTAGCAATTAAAAGTCAGATAATCTACTGGTGGAAACTAGTAACACTTGAACTCGTGAATATGGTTTTCTTGTTAAGTTGGTTGTTTAAATGGAAGTTATCTTCCACTGGGGGATATTTGTTCCATACTTCCTGTACTATGACAGTGCCATTCCACTGTTTTTCTTTCGACTAATCTAGGGTTTCGTAGTTAATATGGTTTTATTGTTTTTGGTTCGCGTTTCGAACATCTAGATTTGATTCTTCAATCGTTTCTCTGATTAGCGTAGTATAACATGGTTTCGATTTTGACATTTTCATTCTTGATCAGTTGATTGCTTCTGCAAATTCGGTAGATATTCAATTAGGGAATTTTCGATTGCTTCTGCAACTACAAATAGTTGTCAAGTTTGTATTTGATATTGAAGGGGTTATTAGTTCATCGATAATTACTTTTTAATGACTTAAGAAAATGAATATGATGCCGAAAACAGTTTATTGGTTCAATTGCTCTTCAGAGGGGAAGCATAGGTTCATATTCTTCCAATTGAGCCCCAGGTGTGGCTTCTAGGGAAGCTTTCGGCGAACTGTAGGATCATATGTGTCGATGTATCAGAAATGTCGGTATAGAAACTTAAACTTAATGTAGTTTTTCAGTTACTCAATCTGAAAGCTATTGTTCATTGGGCGTTTCTTTACAGAAGCTTAGTATCCGTTCGTGGTGTAACAGGTACGGTTGCTTCTGCGTAACTTCAGGATATCTTGGTCATCTGGATATTTCAACCAGGAGGTAAAATTTGAGAATGTCTTTGAAATGATTGTTGTTTCTCTAATCCGTAGCACAGTTCTTGGAACTAAAAACGCAAATGTTTACGTGTTGGGAGTTTAGCATATGCAATGCATTATAGGTTTTCCTAGTTTATTGTTAATACTGAAATATGCAATATAACTTGTTTCACAATCTTCTACAGGGAAGTCAGTGTCTTTGTTACGCCGAATAGTGGGCTTTGTTCTTTCTGATGGAATATTTATTCCTATTCATCCTGCATTCCAATGGGGAAGGCGTTGGTTTTTTATATGCCTTCCTACGGTATTTATAATTGTGGTCGGGTCTTTTAGCTTGTCAATTGTGAGCTGTTGTTGCTGATGTATTTGAAGGAGTGTCTCTTATTAACTTTTATCCTTGTTAGAGGAATAATAATTTAGTCACGCAAAATTCATTTGTTTTTCTCCTGGGATTTTTGAATTGGCTTACTCGAAGGACACGTGATTTGGTTTGCTCTCAAGGGCTTTTCCTGTTATCCGTAGATTGGATAGAACTCTTCCCTGACGTTTTTATCCTTCTGAAGGAGGGTTTGCCGCTTTATCTCGGTAACGTTTAATCTATTTAATACTTTCAGGAATATGCAATATCTGTGGATCAGCTGTACATGTGTGTCTCCAGCCCCTGAGGAAAACAACACTAATAAACTACATTTCTGGTATCTAGTGTGCCATATTGTAGGAATCTTGCTACATCATTTCACTCCCTAACATGTATAATCATGTATTGTGTTATTTTCTTATTTTGAGGATGAGTGAGTATCTAGTGGAGATGTTATCTTGGAAGTGCGCAAAATTCATTTGATATCCCAATGATGTGAGAATTGGACTTTCTCGAGGGAGGCATTACCTTGTTTTGTGATTGTAGAGGTATCTCCTATCTTCTATTGTTCTATAGTCTTCTTCCTTATTGGTGTTTTTCAATGGTGCTAGTTAACTCTGTAAAACAAGATGAGGGTGCAAGCAAGATGTGGAATTTCTTTCTGAACTCTGTAAGAGCTTCATGGTGTCAGCCAAGAAATATTTCTCAAACTTTTGAGCAATGGGGCAGACGACAGAAGCAGCTCTAGGAAAGAGGTCTGAGATCTCATCCTCTTTGCCTTAATATGGTCTATCTGGAAAGATAGAAATGAGAAAACTTTCAAGGGCAATGGTGATTCCAATAGCCTCGAGGTGGTTTTAGCTCTATTGTTTCATTGGAGTAGGAATTTTAGTTGGGCACAAGGGAAGTCGTTCTATGACTTTACCTCTAAATGGGATGAGTTGACGATGTAATCTTTAGCGTCTAGTCTGCTCTCTTCATTGTACTATACCACCTTTTTTCATATATTAATTCAAACTTTTCAAAAAAAAATGTATTAGTTAACTTAAGAAAATAAAACAGTGAATCTACTATAGTACCTAAGTATCAGTATTCTTGTTTCAAGTGGTGTTCTATTTGAGGACTGAGTTCTTTTGTTTCTTGTGAAGGGGGTTTTCTGATTGAACTTACCTCTTTCAGTTTCTTATTTTTTCTTCATGAAGTCTTCTTCAATTGAAAGACATAATTCATGTTCTTTCTCCTTCTCAGGGATTTTCGAGATAAGATGGTCAGTCCTATTCTTCCATAATTTATTGGTTTGCTAGGACAATTGTGGTCATCTTCGTCAAGTTAACTGTGTGAAGAGGCTTCTGAACTGCTAGTTTCTTTGATTGTTATCCTCGGTGGAGAAGTTATAATTAAAGCATGCAAAAATCAATTGATGTCCCCAGAGATTTGCAACTAGACGCCATCTAGTTTCTATTTTAGGGGGTTTTCCTGATTTATATTGTTATATGAAAGTCTTCTCTGAGGGTGTTATTACCTATGCATAAATTGAGGAATTTGCTCTAATACCCATTTGCTAACATTTTTTGAGGACCATTTAATTAATTGCGGCTATTTTAGAACAACTGAGGTTTACTTGACAGAGGGAAGTTGGTTTATCTCAAGCTTCGTTCAGGTTTTGTTGCCCCAGTTTCATTTCGGTATACTTCAGAACTTTTTTGTGCTGTAGTTGTTAGGTGTCTTTTCTTTATGTGTCTTGGACTTGCTTCATCATGGTCGATTGTCTTGTAGGGTTTTTCTATTTGAAGCTGATTATGTAGAGTGGTATTTGTTTCTTGTGTAGGTTTTTATCACGTTCGAATGTTGACCAAATAGGTAGTCCTTCAAGTTTCATACAGGGATAACGTTACGGAGTGTTAGTTTCTAAAATTTGGATGATCTTTTGATGTAGAAAAGGGTGACATTTGAACTCCCACTCTAAAATCTACTTTGTTTTGTTGATTGGCTGTGTTAATATTGTCTCTTCAGTTTCTCTTTTCTTCCGCTTCGTTTGGTTACATTTCCACATTTCGAGGGGATAAACTAATCTTGATTTCTTAGTTGTATTACTTATCTACAGATGATAGGATCTACTCTGAGAAGCGATCTGATTGTTAAGGAGGTTTTATATCCTATCTTGGTTCTTTAGTTCATAGGTTCTCTATTTGACTATTGAGTACATGCAATTTTTTTCTCCTTATTCCAGGGGCTCAGTTGGAGGTTTTAGCACTCCGTACCTGCTCGCAACAGTTCAGGAAACAGTTACGTTTTGATTGACCCCTAAAAACTTAACCCTTTTGTAGTTTCACGTAGTTTCACGTAGTTTCACGTAGTTACACTTTTGGTCTTCCTCTGAACCTCCCTTCCTCATTTTCCCATGGTAATTGAGATTTAACCCTTGAAGAACTGGTGTGGTACTTCTTTTCGAGGGAGATTTCTGTCTTTGTTCCGTGGCAGTATGTTTTTGTGTTTAGGTTATGTTTGTTCTGACGACTACAAGATCTAGTTGGATATAACGATGCTATTTGCATGATTTTGCTGGTCGAAATTCTGATGATCGCTGGCATTTGGTATACTAGGAGTTGGATCTAAGCTGAGCCTTTTAATCTCAAGGGGGTTTTCTACTTCTTGCTCTGCCGAAAGTTTAGTTTACAATGCGTCCGATTTTCCCGCCGTGTTTAAAATTCCTTGGCCTTTTTAGATTTGGCGCCTTTTGTAGTATCGAAGCGCTCTCCTGTCAAAAAGTTTTGTGTTCGAATTTCTTCCTTAAATTGGTGTGGAACTTATGCTTTCTTTGGTTTTCTATCCTACAGGTTAATTGAATTTCTTGTATTGCCGCAAAGAGGATCTTTCTAGATTTGCTTTCGGTATCGTGGAATTAGGTTGACATAGTTTCATGGTTTCTTCTTGAAGCAGGTTTACTACACCCAACATATAGAAGTTTCTTATTTTTGTAAGACGATATCTTTACGGCATTTCATTTGTGATTGCCTTCAAATATTTGAGGAAATTTCAGTGGAAGTTTGCTATCCAGCACTCGTCTTGATCTTCCATTTTCTAGGACTATGCATTTCACTGAAAAATCATTTGGTCTTTCTGAGGATGTCCTTATTTTGAATTGTTTGTGTAGCGGTTTGGTAATTCTCACTTCATTTTTAGGGTTTGCATTACAGTAGTTGCTGCTGTCCATACTTAACCAACTGAAGTGATTGTTCTTACTGCATTCTTTGCTTTCCAGAGGATTTTAGTTGGAGATTTAAGTTTTAACTTGATTCCTCTTTTATTTTATCTTTGTTTGTCTTTTGAAGGTGCTAGAGGGTTTTTTGTTTATTGTGGTTGAGATTCCTTCGGGTTTATAAGGGCCCGTTTGACCTAGTACTGTAATACAACTTATTTGCTCAGAAATTCTTTTTCATCTTATCTGAGACCTACGCTATTTGTCGAATGGTCCTTGCTTTAGATGTACTTCGCTGCCGTTGCAAGGGAAGGCTTCATGGTGGTTAATATTTTTGTGTACTGCGTACCATCAGTTGTAGTTACGCTGCTATGTTTATCTCGTGCTATTTATCTGGCTCCATCTGTGCTTCTTCTCTGGATCAGTTAGTTTTCTCTGATTTCAGTGGTTACTTTATACTGTCAGTAGTGCAGGTCAAACACCAATGGAGCAGGATCAGACAAAAAAAACATAAGAAGGATTTGTGGAAGCTCATTCCAAGTGCAATAGTGTGGTCTGTTTGGAAGTTCGGAAATAACAGGACATTCAAAGAGTGTAATGAGAATAGCTTGCTAGAGGTCGTGGACATTCAAAGCCTCCTATTTGGATTTTATTTTGAACTGGTATGAGCTAATGAAGTAACATATAAACTTCCCAGTAACAGGTAAACTTCCTAGCCAATTCCCAAGTTTTTGTACACACCTTCTTTTTCATTATTAATTCAAATCTTAAAAAAAAATGAGCCTCGGCTGTGTGGTTTCCGACGACGCTTTCGTGGAAAACAGTAAGATTACTATGTTGATTTCAGATATGTATGGCTCTTTTTGCGTAACTTTGTGACACTCTGGTCGTTCTAAGGTTTATCGTGTTGGTTTGATATCTTTATAATGCCTCACAACTCTACATCGTGATTGAAGTGATCGTTGTTTTCTTTTGTTGGTAGCACACTTCGTGTCAATAAGGTCTAAGTCTGTAGATTGTTTTCATGGGAAGCTTTTGAAACCAAAAGCGGAAATCTTTACCTGAAGGGAGTCTAGCTTATGCAATGCACTATAGATTGGACTGACACCGACGAGATTCAGCCGAAGGGGTCTTTCTTACCTTGCTTCTTTAACTTTTATCCTTGTTAGAGGAAATGAGGAGTAATAGTTGACACATGCAAAATTCATTTGTTTTATTCCAGGCATCCTCAAATTCGACTGACTCCAACGAGATGTGATTCAGTTTAGTCTCAATGAGGTTTTCCTATTTTGCATATATATCATTAAACTCTTCCTTATCGTTGATTTATCCTTCTCAATGAGGGCTTTCGTATTCATACCGATCGCATTTAACTTTATTTGCTACTTCAAGGAATATGCAATATCCATACGTCAGTTGTATGCGTTCCTTTCCTCCCTAAGGAAACATTACTGGTTTCTAGTGTGCCATATTTGAAGGATCTTGGTATATACTTTCATTCCCAACATGTGCAGTCCTCCATTCTGTTATTTGTTGGTTTCGAGGACGAGTGTGTAAGTTGAGAGATTCTCTTTGAAGAAATTTGCTGCTAGGAGATCCACTTGAATTTACCTGTAATCTATAAGTATTAATGAGTTTATCTGGAAAGTGGGTGTTGTACCTTTTAACTTGCTTCTGTTATTCTTATTTATGTTAAAGGATGAGTAATTAGATCATGCGGAATACGTATGACTTTCCTAGGAATCTAGAAATTGGACTAACTCCCAGGAGATGTTATTTGGTTCGGTCCCAAGGGGGTTTCCTATTTTTCATCGATCCCACGATGTTCTTCTTTGTCATTGAACGTGTATAACTCTATGTGAGGGTATGCTCTCTAGATACACAACATCAAATGTATTTAATACATTACAAGAGTATCCCCTACCCAAAGACCGACTTTCCATGTTTTTCTGATGTCCCTGGGGAAAACAATACACTATTAAATTTTCTTTTCAGTTTTTAGCATGCTATATTGTAAGGATCTTGCTTTATCTTTTCATTCCTTAACATGTGATGAACTCCATTTTTTGCCTGGTGTTATGAGGAGACGTTAATTTGTTTTATAAGAATATATTTTCCTGTCAGTTTGCTTCTAAAGAACTCTCTTGTTCTACATATCTTCTTGAATTGATGAACTTTTTTTTTTTTTTTTTTTGTTCTTTTTCTCAGGCATCTTTGCGACGGGGCGGCTAGTCTTATTTGGGCCATGTTAAAGTTAGAGAGGCGATGGGTTAAAGTACTCATTTGATTATTTGATTTTCATCCTTGCTAGAAAAAACTATAATTAACGGAAGCAAATCAACTGATGTTTTCCAGAGGTTTGCACCTTGGACCAACTCTTAGAAGACGCGATCTAGTTTAGTCTCAATACCTAATTATGTATCCAAATAGTTCTCAGAAATCTGCGATTTTCAAAAATTAGTTTCTTTCTTTCGCCTGTGTCCTTCTTCGGGAGAATAGTACCATTTAAAGTTCTTTTGTTCTCTAACAATTTGGTCGCTAACCTGTCGCGTGGACCTTTTCTTTGGTGTTGGTATTCTAGGACAACGTTGGTGTATAGAGGAGGCAATTTATCTTTTTAAATGGGGCTCCCATCTCAAGTTCAATGTGCACAAAGCAGTTTTCTGTCTAGATTTCATTTGGAGAATACCTATAAAATTTTTCTTTCTTGTAGTTGTTTTGTTGTATTTGGTGTACATGTGTTGTACTTCATCTTGGTTGGTTGCTTTGTAGGGTTTGGACACTTACTGCAGAGTCAATAATTATTCAAACCAATCACATCAGGATCGCCTTCAATACTTGCTGTGCTGGTTGTTTAAACCGATCAATTTTGACCAATTGGGATTCCTTCACTTATCATTGGGACAGGGTGTTAGCTACTAAACATCGAATCATCTCCTGGTGAAAAATAGTAACACTTGAACTTTCTCTCTAAAATCTGTTTTCTTGTTTAATTGGTTGTTTCACTGGAAGTTATCTTCTAGTGGAGGATATCTCTTCCATGCTTCTTGTAATATGACAGTGCCATTTTTTTTTCTTTTAGACTAATCTAGGGTTTTGTAGTTACTTCGTTTTTTTGTTTTTGGTTTGTGTTTCAAATATCTATATTTGATTCCTTAATCGTTTCTCTGATTAGGCGTAGTATAATATGAGTTTGTTCATTTTTGATCAAGTGATTGCTTTTGCAGAGTCGATGGTTGTTCAAACCAATAACATCAGGGTCGCCTTCAATACTTGCTGTGCTGGTTGTTTAAACCAATCATAGTTTAATGATTGGATTTTCAGGGGGGAGCGTACATTTATATTCTTCTAATTGAGCCCCAGCTGTGTGGCTTCCAAGGAAGCTTTCGAGTGAACAGTAAGATCGGCTGTGTCGATGTATCAGACATGTCGGTATAGAAATTAAACATATTTAGTTTTTCAGTTTGTTTATCTGGAACCTATTCTCGATTCGTTTTTTCTTTACAGACGCTTAGGCGTCGGTTCGTGTTAATGGGTATGGGCGTATGGCTGCTCTCGCGTAACTTCAGGACATCTAGTTTTTCAATCTGTTTTTCTGGAATCTATTCTCGATTGTTTTTTTCTTTACAGATGCTTAGGCATCGGTTCGTGTTAATGGGTATGGGCGTATGGCTGCTCTCGTGTAACTTTTGGACATCTTGGTCATCTGTATATTTCAACCTGGATTTCAACTTTGAGAATGTCTTGGAAGTATTTGTTGTTTCTCTAGTTGGCACCAAACTTATTGGCATTAAAAACAGAAATCTTTACGTGCAGGGAGTCTAGCTCTTGTAATGCATTATATGTATGTTAGTTCATTGTTAATACTGAAATATACAATACGATAATTATAACAATGTTCTAAAGGGAAGTCAATTTCTTTATAATGAGGAAGATTGAGCTTTGTTCATTCCTCTAATGGGGGTTGTCTAGTTTAACGCTTTCCTCTCATTTCTTACTTCTTCAGGGGATCTTTTACATTACAACTTGGTAACTTCTGATGGAATATCTATTCCTATTCCTCCCGCATTCCAAGGTGAAGGCACTGGATTTTGATATGCGTTCATGCGATGTTTATATTTGTGGTTAGGTCTTTTTAGCTGGTCAACTCTGAGGTGTTTATTGTGATATATCTGAAGGGGTCTGTCTAAACTTGCTTTAGCTTTTATTCATATTGGAGGAATAATAGCAGAAGCATGCAAACTTAATTTGTTTTTTTTCCCAGGGATCTATGAATTGGCCTTACTCCAAGGATACGTGATTTGATTTGCTCTCAAGGGGGTTTTCCTGTTTTCCATAGATTGCATAGGACTCTTCCTTGTCGTTTGTATATCCTTCTCTATGAGGGTTTACCTATTTATATCGGTGATGTTTAATCTATGTAATACTCAGGAATACGCAATATCCGTAGATCAGCTGGACATGTGTTTCTCATGGGCCTCGGGAAAACAGTACTAGTAAATTACTTTTCTGGTTTCTAGTGTGCTATATTTCAAGATCTTGCTACATCTTTTTACTCCCTAACATGTGCAATCCTGCATTGTGTTATTTTTTTTGGCTTTTAGGACGAGTGATTTTCTAAAGGAGACCTCTTTGACGAGCTGCCATATTGAATTTGCCTCTAAATTTAATCCTTTTAAATTCCTGATGAGTTCATCTTGGTAGGGGGTGTTCTATTTCTTAACTCGCTTCTTTAAGTTTTATCCATGTTAAAGGAATATGATAGTGTGCAAAATTCATTTGATTTCCCAGGGATGTGAGAATTGGACTCTCTTTAGGGAGGCATTACCTTGTTTTGTGAAACGAGGGGGTTTTCCTTATGTGGTTTATGAAAGGGTTAGTTATGCACTGGTTTCTTCTTCAAGGGGGTATTCTAGACCAACTCGTAGAAGTTACATTTACTATAGGGGATACAAACATTTTGTTTATAGTTGCATCAAATTATTTCCAGAATATGTTAGTGGGACGTCTGCAGTCCATATCCAACATTCTGGCTGGATCCTACTTATTTCTTTAAGAGTCATATGGCGATTGTAGCTCTCCATACTTAGTTCATTACCTGAAGTGGGAAAGTGAAAACCTTTTGAGTTCACATGCTCCTCAGATCTCTGGGTTTGCTTAAAATCTTTTTGGGCTTTCCTACTCATTCCTTTGACAGTTTGAAATACTATTATGGTTGCATTGGTTGTTTTAGAGGATTGTAACTACTATTGTGCATATGCAGGCTTGTTTTTTTCTAGCAGGAAAAGGATCTGTTGTTTTTGAGTTTTCTGTCCTCTTTTTGAAGATGTACTGATTGGTTGTCAGTTTTAGTGGATTTGCGGTTTAATGACTATTGAGTATTTGCAGGCTGGTTTTTGCTCCAGTTTTGGTTGGCTCATTAATAATAACTTGTGTTCTTTACCCTTGTTTCCTTCGTGGTTTCTTTTTGACCTCTTGGAGGTGCTAGTTGATTTGTTATTGAGGCTGTGAGACAATTTGCTTGATGAGGGTTTGCTTTAGGAATTCGTCCTCATCTTATCTTAGTGATGTGCTGTCTCTCTTAAATGCTCCTAGTGTTGGACATATTCTTGTACTTTTTTGCCATGGAATACTTCATGGGACTAGTTTTTGTTTGTATCATAACATGCTTTATTTTCGAGTTTGTTACTCCTGGAGTTAGCTATTACCTTCAGGGACATATGCGTCTTTTCTTTGTGTTGGGATTATATGCCATGCTGGTTCTTCAGTACGAGCTTGGTATAACTAAGCCATTTGATATTACCTCTCTGACAACCAATTTTAACTCTGCAGATACCAAGCAATGAACTTGTGGTTGTTGATCCCAATCCTGGAAGGAGGGAATGATTCAGTTGTTTGCCTGTGTTATTTTATTGGTCCAATCATTTTGAAGGTATATTCTGCTTTTGATTAAGTAGTATCGTTTCTCAATGGTTTCCTGTATATGCACACTTGCTGAGTTTAAGGTGACAGTAGCTATTCTCATCTTATTACGGGTCCTGGGAGTAGTAGTCCTTCGTGCAGTGAGCATTCACCTGGTATGATCAGTATATTGGAGTTTCATCTCTCTGCTTTTCTGCTGATTGTTTGAAGTTGAACTATTGATGTTGGCATTTCTCTTTCTTGATGTTTTATTGCGTTTACTATGGGTTACATCGAGAATTAGTGTACGCCTTGTGCGTGTCGAGGCACACGCCTCAAGGTCACTTTTTGGGAGCAAATCTCCTCGAGGGCCTTGAGGCAGGAGAGGGATTTTTTAAACATCGGCGTTTTCAGATTGTTATTGCTGCGAGCATGTATTTGCAATTCAGATGATTATGTTCTAGTTCAATTGTTGGAGTTTGCCTTTTGGATTCTATATGTTCTCATCTTACTGTTCCTGTTCCTTGATTTTGCGTCAGGCTACTTGGCCCTTGCCTTAGATCCGTTACTGTTGCATGCGAGGAACAGGGGCTGATTGCTGGTTAATATAGAAGATTCCACCAAGACACTCAAATTAAATGTCGAAATGTGGAAACCTAAGGTGGTTAATTTGTATTTGCAAGTACCATCCTCCAACTTCTAATTTCCAATCATCTTTCAAGCAAATATTCTCACATTAAATATTTCTAATTTGTCACTTTTTATATGTTTTTTTTTTGCATCTGTTGTTTTCTTCATTAAGAACAAGTAATGCAATTTCAAAATATTTCGGCCGAAATGACTGGATCTTTTCAATTTCAATGCCTATCGAAATTCCATTCCTTGTTTAGTAATACTTTCTCGTATTTGTGCATGATCCTTATCAGACTATTCGGAGTTTTTGTGAGCAGAGGTCATTGTCGAAGAAGGGGGTGCTGGAATTCTGCATTAAACTGAAGTTACTTCTGGGATAGTTTTGGTAATGTTTTAAATTTTATTTCTCCAATCGTTTTTTCAGTTTTTATATGTCGTTCTTTAAAAGTTAACATTTCCGTTATAAATCATTCCTGCCTCTGTAGTGAAGTGTCATGCTTGAGGCTTCCTGGCGAAGGCTCCACGACCCCCCCCCCCCCCCCCCCCCCCCCCCCCAAA
This sequence comes from Eschscholzia californica, assembly GCF_041429995.1. NCBI lineage: Eukaryota > Viridiplantae > Streptophyta > Magnoliopsida > Ranunculales > Papaveraceae > Eschscholzia > Eschscholzia californica. Next base: position 23,141,566 of record NW_028238309.1, on the reverse strand, counting down.
AAAAAAAAGGCCTCGCCACTTACTAAGCTTGAGCGTACATCCTTTAGCCTAGGCTTCAGACACTCTCGTGAGTGATTTTGGACTATAACAGGAACTATATTTTCATCATCTCACCTTAGGGTTGTTTCAACATGTATAAGATTATCTACTATTTCATCAATCGGACTTCATCTTCTCTACTTCATCCTTAACCTAAAGGGTGAAATTTCTTGGTTTGCTGGGATCTTGATTTGGTTGTACAGATAACATGTACCTTGGCTACCTCGTGATAGTTTCCATCTAAAAAGGTTACTTCTTTATGTGGTATCCCGTGATCTCTCGAACAATGGTTCAACATTGAATGTTCTTTGATGCCCTCGGGTGGAAGATGCAAGGTGACTTTCCAAAGTGGCGATAGTTCACACTGAGGTGGATGCTGGCGTTATGAGTTCAAATATCTGCTTTGTGACAAAAAGAACTCAGACATCATACACCCAATGGCTCTGATTCGGCAAGTTGTAGACTTAAATAATATACTTCCTTTTAACATTACTCAGTTTCCTGTAATAATGGAGCCCCAAAAGTAGATTTTTTTTTGAAACTTTGAATGAATATATCCTGAGTTGTCCATTGAATACTCTTTCAAACAGGCTGAGTTTGGGTTGGTTTCTCTTGTTTATATCCTGAGTCTGGGTTGGTTTCAGTTGTCCATTGATTATTCCTTGCCTGAGTTTGGGTTGGGTTCTCTCGTTTATATCGTCAAGTCCTCCGTTCTTGATATATAGTTGTTTCCCTTGTTACAAGTTTCTCATTCCTTAAAATTCAGGTTTCTTGGTAGAATGATACGTGGGCATATAAGTTCTGTTGTGTATGTCAGGTTAGGATTAAGTGCGTGGCTAGTGCCTCGATGTGATTGTTCATCACCAAGACATGTCTTTAACCGAAAACTAAGCGGAAGTCAAGTTACGTACTTGTAGTTGCCGGTCTTAAGCCTGGATAAGGAGGGAACATGATTAAATGGAGATACTTATCATATTATGTTCAGTGTTTACATGGATAGGACTCTGACTAAGGGTTTTTTTAGCTTCAAATAAGGTAACATTCTGTCTCCACTGACTTCACTTCTACCTTGACTCCTTGAGGGCCAGCCTGTTTGTTAAATAGTTTGTACATTGTGCAGGATCTACATTGGTGTATTCAGAGCTTCATAACCGTGAAAGCATATGGACCGGTCTCACTTACAAGATGATGCACTTCTATTTTGACAGTTTTCAGTATCTTCTGTAATTTTACAGCCTGTAGGGTCCCTCGGAAATCCTGCTTCAAACACAGGCGAATAACCAATTGGCGGTAAGACAACATATTTCCAGTTTACCCCTGAAAGCGTCAATAACATCTTCTCTAAGTTCATTATTTGGTTGTGGAATTGGTGATGTGGGTAGTTCTTGTGGTGGTTGATAAATAATCCCCAAATTTTTGATAATCTCGGTTCCTTAATCAAGATTGACAGTCTAAGACATATTAAAAACCCTGTGCTAGCTTATAGGTCCACAGTCCACTTATGTTCAGTTGTCACACCCTGTTTGAAACTTGATCAAAACATCATCCCCGTTTTACCAGATTCAACGGAAAAGGTTGATTGGCAACTTCTCTCCCTCTAGTGGACAAAATCTCTCGGCACGTTTCTTTTCCTTCTTCGTTACTGAAGGTTTTCGTTTCAACCTCCATTATGACCTTAATTTGGAATTTCCATAGGGGTTTCATTGTTCTTTGAGTAACAGTTTTAGGGATTTTCTTATTTGTCGTTGTTAATTCGTTCTAAACCTGATTCTGATCATGTTAGTGGAAGACAAAGCTACTGTAATATGGAAATTTGGAAGCTATCTGTACCTTTTACAGAGAAGTCTCATTTTGTGTTTTAGTCAAGGAATTTATAGAGAAAACTTGGAAAACCCCAATAACAGTTAAGGGTAGTTTTTCCACTATAATTCAGTTATGAGAAGTCCAGGAAGAAAATGAAAGAAGAAAGAAAGAACAGAGGCAAGAAGCTTCATGTAGCAAACAAGGTGAAAATATTTTACTTCTTCTCATTCTTGAATTTCTTTGGTTCTCTAATGTCGGGGATGTTACCAAGGCGGGAAACGGGAAACGAGTCTATAGGGATTTTGAGTTAGGACTCAACGAAATGGGTTAATGTATTCTTAGGGTATCGATTTGATCTAATTAGGTTTGCAATTGTCTCTTGATGCAGGAAGGTGGTGAGGTTATCCATTGCTCAAATGTTGATCGTGATTTTACAAGAACAAGAAGTTATTCCCTCTTGTTTTTCGACCAAAAAAAAATTAAGGGCATCAGGGACGCCTTGCCAAACGTCAGGTGATTGTTCTATCTTTCTTTTTCTTAACGTGAGGTTATCCATTGCTCAAATGCTGGTTTTGTGTTACTTCTTAGAGTATCAGTTTTGTCTTCAATACAAAATTAGTTATTGATAGTCTAATTCCAGCATGAGATTTACTTTGGATGGTTTGTTGGCCTTGAATAATTTATCTTGAAATTCACCATTAGTGTTCATTAAGACGATTGCTTGCATGGCATTTTCTCGTGTCTAAATGTGGGTAGATGGAAATAGGAAAAATTACTGGTAAAGGAAGTGTTAAGTTGCTTGAAGTAATGGTTGTTCCAATGCCTAACTGGACACTGAGAACTGGTTTAGGTTAATATACGATAGAGTAGATCACATTATTTGAATCAATTAGACACTGAATTTTAGTGAAAGATGTGAAGGTAAATGAGTTAGACAAACAAGCTCATAGATCAGTCAGGATCTCTAAGAACCCAATCTTTGGTGTATTGTAAGGAGGAAATATACATTTTACTTTTGTATCATCAATTAATTTGAGTACGGGACATTTAGTTATGAAGTATTAAAACAATAGGCAGGTAGAAAACCATATATATTACTTGACCTGTTTGGCACCAATATGATCTGTGTTCTTGAAATAGTACGAGCAGATCCCGCTGCTTGTATGTGCGTGTTTGTGTGTGTGTGTCAGCTTGTCGGAGCCAATAGCCAATATTATTGTGACATTGCGCGATAAATTTTGCAGGTATAAGAACTTATAACCAACACCAACGAGGAAATTGAACAGATGTACTTACTTATTTACGTAATAACATGGGGTGATAAATTCCGAACTGATTCATAGGTTCCCTTAGTTGGATCCGAAGAAGCCTCAAAGACCACTAGCCTCCAACTTAAATGGTTTTCAGACAGAATACTGATTTGTGCCAACTAAATACAAATAAATAATAAGACATTACACACTAAATGAACAATAGAGAAGAACTATTTATGATTTTCTCATCAATCACTACAGTTTGATTTGTTCATTTAGCATGTAATATGATCTCCGCCACGAATAATTTGATGTGTCAAGTCTCCTGGTATTAAAAATTACTACAATATTTTGAACATTACTGTGATTCATATCTTTCTGTTTATCTATATAATACGTTTTCATATTTGGAAGCATACATTTCAGTAAAATTTGAAGGGAAGTATATAGACAAACTAAATTTGGTTTTCCTGACAAACAGAATATTGTAATAATGGGGAGATGGGTGAAAGGCCCAGTATAAAAAATACATTGTTTAGTGAAGTTGTAGATATGTGTAGGAATAGATTTATTTTTTACGTAATGCAAATTAAGTTGCATGAAATTAAACAGTAGAAGGCGTAGGGTTATTTACATTTTTTCTAATACATTGTGATGCAAAAATGATTTGTTTGGGGGAATCCAAAATATTTTAAAAGTTCGGATTTTTGCTTATGATGTTATTAAGACCCACATTTTAGGCCTTAGATCCAAAATTTCTAATAGTAAACAAGTTTGTTTTTTTTTAACCAGCTTTCTAGCCTATGTTTCTAGATTGTATGCGTGCGCAGTAATACTCGAATATCTTTTGAACTATCTACTTAATTGTAAATAATAACTATGTTTAACCATCCCATTTACATGTTTCTCCTGTTCGAGTGGTGCTCCAAATTTATGTTCATCTTCTTAGTCGTTATTGGCTTTAGTCATTTTCTTTTTATTTAACTTCATTCTTTCTCATTTACTAATACTCTTGAATTTCTTAGGTTCTCTAATGTCAGGGATGCTAAGGCTGGAAAGGAGAAACGAGTTTGCAGGGATTTCGAGTTAGAACTTCAACCAGATAGGTTAATGTATTCTTAGGGTAGATCTGATCTGGTTAGGTTTTCAGTTGTCTTTTGATGCAGTAAGATGGTGAGATTGTCAATTGCTCAAATACTGATTCTCATTTTACAAGGACAATAAGTTCTTGCCTCTTGTTCCTCGACCAAAAAGGATTAAGGCTACTAGGAGACGCCTTGCCAAAGGTCAGGTAATTGTTCTATCTTTCTTTTCCTTAATGTTTGGTGTTTCTAATAAGCTGGTTTTCTATTACTTCTTAGAGTATCAGTTTCGTCTGCAATACATAATTAGTTATTGATAGTCTAATTCTAACATGAGATTCACTTCGGATGCTTTGTTGGCCTTGAATAATTTATCTTGAAATTCACCATTAGTGTTCTATCCGGTGATTGCTTTAGCGGCTTTGTGTCGTGTCTATGTTTTCAACATGGGCAGATTGGAATAGGAAAAATTACCGCTGAAGGATAGGGCTGGGAAAACCGCAAAACCGAAATCCGTCACGGGTACCCGAGTCCGTTAGAGCCCGCGGGTACCCGAACCCGAAGGCGGGTTTAGCACGACCGACCCGATGAAATCAACAGGTCGGTTACGGTTTTTGAGGTGCTACCCGGCATCCCGCCCGAGCCCGCCCGATAATCTTTACCCGACATAACCCGCTTAATAATGTCATCCATTTATGCGATAATACTTATGCACATTATATGTATGCTTACTTGTATGTATTTATGTATGCATATATAACATATACAAAAATATTTTTAAAGTATTTGAAGTGTATAATATAGATAGATATACATACATATATTGTTGTCCAAGTGCGGAGTGTCCTTGACACAACATTGTTAAGAGAAACTAAATTAAATTTTAGTTTCAATAGAAATTTCGGTACCATCGAAATAGAAATATTTTTGTCATTTCGATCGAGATATTTTGAAACTTTGGTGAAAACTCGATACTCGACCGCTCGATACCAGAGAAATCCGAAAAGTTTGACGGACTTGGACGGGTTTTGGACACTAGGGTTTTTTAAATTACCCGCCCGATCAAACCCGAAAGCCCGAATGGACATAGAGTTTCAAAGCCCGACCGGCCCGACCCGATGAATGACATGAACCCGACCGACCCGACCCGGACCAATTCCCACCCCTACTGAAGGAAGTGTTAAGTTGCTTGATGTAGTGGTTCTTCCAATGCCTAACTTGACACTGAGAACTAGTTTAGGTTAATATACGATAGAGGATCACATCATATGAATCAATTAGACATTGAATTTAAGTGAAATATGCCAAGACAAATGAGTAAGACAAGGAGCTCATAGATCAGTCGGGATCTGTAAGAGCCCAAATCCTTTGTGTATTGTAAGGAGGAAATACAATTTACTTTGGTATCTTCAGATTGTTTGAGTATGGTACATATAGTTATCAAGTATTAAAACAACACGCCGGCAGAAAACCATATTACTTGACTTGTTTGGCACCAATATTACCTATGTTTTTGTTTCGAACAGGGTATTGATTTGTGCCAAATAAATGCAAAAATAAAAAAATTATAACGCATTACACACTAAATGAACAACAGAGAAGAACTATTTATGATTTTCTCATCGATCACTACAACTTGATCTGTTCATTTAGCATGTACTGTGATCTCCATCTCCGAATAAATTGATGTGTTTAGACACAAGGTATGAAAAATTACTACAATGTGTTAAGCAATACTGTGATTCAGATATTTCCCAGCAGAGGTGGAATCCATGGTTTATTGAAGTTGGGTTACTGAAGGTTATTTGATGGGCTTTAAGCCACTAGTTTAGATGCCCGACACTAGTTTAGATGGCCTTTAGGACAGTAGTTTAGAACGGTTTTAGGTCCGGTAGTTTAGAATGTTTAATTTGGCGCGGTTATCGTGCATATCACATCTTAATAATATATAACTTCTTTGTAATGACTTCGTCGAACCGTACTCGACCTTCAAAAAAAAATAACAAGATAAATAATGGGGCGATGGGTGAAATGCCATTTATAAACAGTACATTAGGTTAATACCATTTTCCTACATCCGTGTTGGAGTGAATTTGTAGATATATGTAGAAACATATTTGTTTTTTAGGCAATGAGTTAAATAGTAAAAGGCGTTTGGGTTATGTATGTTTTGTCTAATTGTCTAATAGAGTGAAATAAGGTGTCATGTAAAAATGATTTGTTGGTGAAATTTAAATGGTTTTGGATTTTGTGTTTATATTGGGTTTATGGTTATTAGGGCCCACGCTTTGGGTCTTAGACCCAAACTATCTATAGAAACAAGTTTGGGTTTTCCAACCAGCTTCCTACCTATATTTCTAGATTGCATGCGTCCAAAATTTTAGTCGAATGTTTTCTGAACTATCTACTTAGTTATAATTAGTAACTATCCTTAACAAGCCCGATTAAATGTTTCTCTTGCTCTTGTAATGCTTTACATTTATGTTCATCCTCTTAGTCGTTGCTAGCTTTATTCATTTTCTATTGTGGTTGACAGAATGATGAATCCGCCCTACATTTATGTTCATCTTCTTAGTCGTTGCTAGCTTTATTCATTTTCTATTTATAGTGTTGTTTGGTTGACGGAATCATGAATCTGCGGATTCATGAATTCAAGTAATATTTTTTAGTTTGTTTGACAATTAATAGGAATCCTATGATTTATTATTATTTGAGTATTTTTTAACACTTCTTTAAAAAAAAAATATTGAAGGAACATTGTTCTCGCGACTCGTTTCATTCGAGAACCCTTCGTTTTCTTCATAATTCTTTTTCCCAAAATTATTTTTTTCGGTGACTGAGATTTCATGAAACTTTTTCTTTCACGAAAATTGTTTTTTATTTTTCTTTCTTTCGAAAGCATATTTCTTCGAAAATCGTTTTTCTTGGAAAAAAACAATTTGGGAAAAAAAACTAATTTTCAAGGAAAAATCTGTTTTCAGGAAAATATCGGATTTCAGGAAAAAAAATATTTGGAGAAGAATTGGTTTCTGAGGAAAAAACTGTTGTCGGAAAAATCGGGTTTTGGAGAAAAAACGATTATATTCGATTTTTTGAAGGAAAAAATGATTTTCGGGAGAAAAACTATTTTTGAAGAAAAAAATGGTTTTCGGTAAAAACATTTTTTAAAAAAAAAAACAACTTTTGAAAAAATATATTTTAAAAATAACTGTTTTGTAGAAGCAAATAGATTTTTGTTGATTTTAAGATTGAAATCTAGGTTTATTAATCAAAAATCTTACCAAATCCTAGAGGGTAGAGTGTGTTTTGGTCCAATATAAATTTTGGAATCAGGAATTCTTAGGATTTTAGAGTCCTAGGATTCTTGGTAGCCAAATAGACCAAAGATTCTTGATTCTTATCAAATCCCTCTTATTATATTTTTCTTGGTGACATCTAATCTTTGAAAACAAGCTGAGGGAAGAAAAATGAGATATTTCACATTTTGCTCTTAGGATTAATCCTCTATTATTATTTTCTCAGAGGCAATGTTGTCACGAAATCGGTGTATTGGTCTTCATCCATTGAGATTTTTTCTTTCACCAATAAGGGGTTTATAAAATAAAATGGCAGGTGAATTAGAGAGACTAGAATTGAAATCCTTTTCTTTTATAAAATGGCAGGTTAATTTAAAATGGCAGGTTAATTAGAAAGATTAGAACTTAAATTCTTTTCTATTATAAAATGGCAAATGAATTAGAGAGATTAAAAATTAAATCTTTTTTCTTATATATTTCAGAATGATGTAGGTCTCAGTTTAGTTGAAATAATGATGAAAAAAGAACAAGAAGGTTCTCTTCTGTTAACTGTTTGGGAGTAATGGAGGAAGACAAAGAAGAAAATCTTCTTCATTTATATGTTTGAGAGTGATAGAGGTTTTGAATTGTTCAGCGTGTGCCTCGAACCCTTGACCTTTAAGGTGGAAGATTATACCTCTTACCACTCCAACCAAGGGTTGTTGGCGATAGAGGTTGTAGTTTAGTTCCAGTAATGGTGAGAAGAGTTTTTTTATTCAGGAAAAAACATTTTTTTGAAAAAAAAAATAATAATTTCTGAAAAAATATATTTTAAAAATAACTGTTTTGTAGATGTAAATATATTTTTGTTGAGTTTAAGTTTGAAATCTAGGTTTATTAATCAAAAATCTTAGCAAGTCCTAGAGGGTAGGGTGTGTTATGGTCCAATATAAATTTTGGAATAAGGAATTCTTAAGATTTTAGAGTCATAGGATTTTTGGTAGCCAAATAGACCAAAGACTCTTGATTCTTATCAAATCCCTCTTATTATATTTTTCTTGGTGACATTTAATCTTTAAAAACAAGCTGAGGGAAGAAAAATGAGATATTTCCCATTTTGCTCTTAGGATTAATCCTCTATTATTATTTTCTCTTATCTATAAACGAGAATTTGGTCTATCTCAGAGGACATGTTGTCATGAAATCGGTGTATTGATCTTCATCCATTGAGATTTTTTCTTTCACCAATAAGGGGTTTATAAAATATAGTGGCAGGTGAATTAGAGAGACTAGAATTGAAATCCTTTTCTTTTATAAAATGGCAGGTGAATTAGAAAGATTGGAACTTAAATTATTTTCTTTTATAAAATGGCAAATGAATTAGAGAGATTGAAACTTAAATCTTTTTTCTTATATGTTTCAGAATGATGTAGGTCTCAGTTTAGTTGAAATAATGATGAAAAAAGAACAAGAAGGTTCTCTTCTGTTAACTGTTTGAGAGTAATGGAGGAAGACAAAGAAGAAAATCTTCTTCATTTATATGTTTGAGAGTGATAGAGGTTATAGTTTTTTTTTTTTGAATTGTTCAGCGTGTGCCTCGAGCCCTTGACCTTTAAGGTGGAAGATTATACCTCTTACCACTCCAACCAAGGGTTGTTGGCGATAGAGGTTGTAGTTTAGTTCCAGTAATGGTGAAAAGAGTTTTTTTATTTAATGTACTCCCTCCGTCTCAAATTAAGAGTCCCAGACCTAAATTCCTACAAATTTTTCACATATCTTTTCTTCCACTTATACCCTCATTTGATGCTCACAGTGAGATTCCTCTTTTTGGTTAAATTCAAATTAAATTCCTTTACCAAAAATAAGTGGAAGAAATTTGTATTTTATTTAATGATCAAATTATTTTCGGTAACAATCCAAATTGTTCATGCCTTTTTATGGTATTTTTGCTTCCAAATTGGATGTTATTTTTTCTTCCAAATTAGATTGTTACCAAAAATATATGTTTGAGGAGAAATGTATAATATAGAGATAAAGGACAATGTTGGAAATTTGATGGATTTTATATGATAAAAAAAGAAATGAGTCTTTTATTTTGAGACAAATCAAAAGGGAAAGTGGGTCTCTTAATTTGAGACGGAGGGAGTATTTGTTTTAATCGTAAGATTGATTTTTATTTCAACTAGGTTTCAGATTCCTCTTGGCTAATGCCGTAACATCCTCAACTTCTTCCTACAAATTAAAAACTTTCATAATTTTAGAGAATTGCAGAGAATAGAGAGAGAAATATAATTGCAGAGAATAGAGAGAGAAATATAATCCTATGGATATTGTAACTTATTTCGTGGAAAGATTCCAACATCAGACTAATTTAGTGGGGAGATTTGTTGGAGAAATCGTGAGAGAGAAAAGTAGAATGAGAAGAAAGTGGGGTAGCAGTTATTCCAGGGATATCCTTACCGTACTGAAAAAATTGATTAATTAATGACACTGTTACCCTTCCCTTTTGAGAGACATAAAGAGGGATTTATATCAACTGTCAAATGTGATCTCTATCAAACTCCCAACGAAAATGGACGGTCAGATTTATCCAAAATAACCGACTGACCTGTTTTTATATATTAGATTTTGAGTCCTGTCAGTTGTGTACTAAATATTTGTTAGACGATAGTGGCATATTTGATGTCTAATTCTTTCTTATTTATATAGATTCCTAATATTGTACTTTCTGGTTGTATAGTACCCTAAGATATAATCTTAACTCTGACATATATATATATATATATATATATATATATATATATATATATATTACTGGGGTAGATCCCGTGCCCAAGGCACGGACAGTTGTATTAATTAAATGTGACGAAATTTTAACTCAGTGATTTTAGAGTCGCCTTATAGTGTTGTTTTAGGCGCTCTCTCCAAACGTATCACCCGATTTTCTATATTTAATATTGTTATATTCTCAATATCGTAATTTTCTGTATTATTTTCTTTTGTTTCATTTTCTTAAATTAGTTATTATTTTATTGATAGAGATTTTAATTTTTTTTTTAACACTTGAAATATCTTTTGTTTCCTTTTTTTAATTAGTTATTTTTTTTCTAAAGACACGGTTATTTCCTTCTTGAAATAGGTTATTTTATTTCTACGAAGGACTATAAGTTAAATTTTGAGAAGGGCTTCTAGACAATATCCTTTATTAAAAAAAGGATGTTTGTCCTAATCATCGTTTTCCCTTCTGGTTTATTATATATATCTATATATATATATATATATATATATATATTGCTTGGTAATTAGGAATAAATTTGGAATTCAATCTAACATGGTTCTAGAGCATTAAGGTTTTCTTTTCTTTTCTTCAAACCATCAAAGATTATTTTCAGAAAATTAGGGTTTATTAAATTTTTTTTTTGTTATTTCAGAGTGAGGGTCTTCTTTTAGAACATCAGGTCATATATTTCTACTATTTGTTGTTTTTCGCTGCTGCTTAATCAACGATTTTTCAAGGCTGCGGCTTCAGGAACTAAAGAAAATCTTCCGGGAATAAAAACTTTGTCAATCAAGATTCATTTATGAGGCATACTTCTTTTTTAGTCCAAAAATTTAGGTAGATTGAGTTTTTCCCCCTAATCTTCATCTTCCCTTCATCTCCACCACCACAACCTTCGGCCATACGTCATTTCTAATCGCCACTCATTCACCGTCCTTTTATGTTCTCTATATCTTCTTCTTCTTCTTCTTCTTCAGTTTTTCTCTTCATCTCCCTGTCTTCTTTTGTCTCTAGAAATCCAATAAATCTGAAATCTGCTAGAGTTTTCTATCAATGGAAGAAAAAGACGAAGGGACTTCTTCTATCTGTGTTAACCAAGAAGGGGAAGTCCTTACCCAATCAAGAAATTAAATATCAAATAATTCACTACTACACGCCAGCCAATGGTAGAAACCATATGTCTAAATGAGGGGGAAGGGAGGGAGAGAGAGAGATTGGTTAGTAATGGATTCCCATAACTGTACTGTTAAAAAGTGTGTTCACATGAAAGAAACAAATAGGTTTAATTATTATTAAAAGTATGTGACCTAAAGAGATCATGCATTTAAATGAGAACAGAGGAACATTGGGAGAACATCTACCTGTGGTTATTTTTTATAAAGAGTAACTATGGTCATCTTTAAGTTGAAGTAATTAGCATGACCATGGTCGTGACAAACAATTTAGGGTTGAGATCTGCTGAATTTTGAGATGGATTTTAAAGAGAGGGGGAGACAGGAAGAGGAAGAGTAAGAGTGAATAAGAAGATAGAGAGAACAAAAATGGTGGCAAGTGACGGGTGATTGGAAAAGGCGGTGTGGGTTGTTATGGCGGTAGAGTTGAAGGGAAGATGGAGATTAAGGAGCAAAACTCAATCTACTAAACTGGTGGTAAGTGACGGGTGACAGAAAAAGGAAGAGTGAAGAAGAAGATAGAGAGAACAAAAATGGTGGTAAGTGACGGGAGATTGGAAAAGGCGTTGTGGGTTGTTATGGTGGTGGAAATGAAGGGAAGATTGAGATTCAGGAGCAAAACTCAATCTACTAAACTTTTGGACTAAAAAGAAATATGCCCCATAAGTGAATCTTGATTAACCAATTCTTTATGCCCCAGAGATTTCTTTTTATGCCCCAAAGCTGCGACATTTTTCAATCGCTGACTCGGGGTTTTTCCATATCATCCCCGTCTTTCATTGTTTGTTGTGTTGGTTGTCTTCTCACTTTATTTCACTGTTATTGATATATATTAATGTTTTATTACAATGGATGCGGTCTCGATGTTGTCTAAAATTACAAGCTAAATGGTTCTAACTATATATAGACTGAAATAGAATTGTTCGTCTTTATCTTTGTAGTCTTTGTAGTATATACAGAGATAAGCATTTGATGGATGATTTTCCAAGTGAGGATCGATGGAGAAAGAGAGTTACAGACAAACATGGCTCTGAGAGAATGCTCTTTTGTTCATTCAAATTCAGAATTATAGTGGGGCAAGTGTTAATCAATCATTGCGAACTTGTTAAAGAACTAATGGACTATTTGGAATTTTTGTACCACAGGAATCCGTATGTTTATGAATTAGAGAAACAATATCAACCCCTTGGGAACTATTTTACGACATTCAAGAAGTCATATGAGGAATTTAATAATGTTGCTGCTTTTTAGTCTTGATGTGAAGGTGCAACAAAGACAACTTGAAAAGATGGCTATCATGTGTATTCTTGCTGGTTTTTCTTCTGAATCTGAGTCTGCTAAGTCACAATTTTCTCTGATTCTGAGATGACATCTCGTAAAGCTGTTTTTAGTCGTGTTCTTTGCACGGAAGTACTCCACCTGCTCCGCTTAGTGGTGTTATGGTAAGTAGACATAATAAGTATGCACTCATGAGATAGTGATGAACTTGCCATGTTCACAGAATATTAAGTCACTTAAGTGTTCATCTCCTTCAGTTACTACTAATGCTGATTCAGGTAAAGCTAACACGTGTCTCATTTCTGAATCCTCCAAATGGATCATTGATGTTGGTGCCACAGATAATGTGACAGTTAATCCTAGTCTCTTTTATACTTTTACTCCATCCATTACAGCTATTACTTTAGCTGATGGCTCACTATCTTATGTTTGTGGGTTTAACACCATTACCCTCAACCATTTGCTACCTTTGTCATTTGTCTTACATTACCGCATTTATGGTTTAATCTGACACCAGTCAGCATACTCGTAAAATCAATTGGTGCATCTCATGTTTTCTTGATCATTGTTTGTTTTAGGATCTTACGACAGAGAAGATTACTGGTACATCACATGACTCTGGAGGTCTCTACATTTTAAGTACACCGCTACTAACTTTTGTTACTTGCTCAATTGTAACTTCTCCGTTCGACGGATGACCTAAGTGAGTCCAACTTTTCTTGAGTAAATCAATTGGGTTTATGTTGTTTTTGCGGCATTATTTTCATATCCATCACATGCCATCTTCTGTTCTTAATGATGAGATTGCTTATACGACTCTTTTCCCGCATTGTGGCTTGTTGATTCGCACACATTTGGAAGAACTTGTTATGTTAAGGATGTCGGCTTTCCATCATTAAAAATAGTTAAAGTGTGTCTTTTTTGGTTATTCTCATCTTCAGAAAGGTTACGTTGCTGCTATTTCACCCTCCCCGTTGCAATTGATGTTACCTTTAAGGAAGACACACCGTACTTTACATCTACGTCTACTCACATTCGTCATGGGACGATGATGATTTGGTAGTCCATTCCATTGCATCTTCCACACCTCTTCGAGAACAAGTGCAGGCTAAGCCTCCTATTAAATGAGTTTATGTCAGACGAAAAACCTTCTGATTCTAGTCCTGCACCTGCTCCCTTCATCAACAGATTTCGTCTCAAGCGATGATATCCCTATCGCCTTAAGTAAAGGTAAACACCAATGTACTTATCTCATTTCTTCTTTCTTTCATATAATAATGGGATAATTCCGTTTTGGCCCCCTATTTGTGACAAACTCGCCGTTTTGGCCCCAATAAGTTTCCGGCAGTTCGTTTTGGCCCCAAAAATTTCCTAATTGACCCCAAATTTTTTCCACTCTCCCAATTCTATCCCCATGGTATTTTTGCAATTTTTTTTTCTACCCCCATGGTACGGGCGGGTAGCTCGCGGGCAATATTAGACTCGGTTCGGGCGGGCAGCTAAACACGCTGACCACCAAAATATTCAGGCAGATCGGGCAGGTAGTTCATTCCTATTATTCTACCCGTGCCCGCTTCTACCATGGGGCACATGGAATTTCGGTCAGGCATTAATCGAGGAACCTGATAGTTTCTTCAAGGAAACTGACCCCAATAAGAGGTGCCCTCAAAGAAATAAATCACTTTCATGTTAAAAACCCAGGACTATTTCAGGAAAGAAGAGTGTTTGAGAAATTTATAGAAGCTTGCTTATTTTTATCCAAATAAATAGGCAGACGGGCAGGTAGTCCATCCCTATTATTCTGCCCCTGCCCGCTTGTACAATGGGGCACATGGAATTTCGGGCAGGCATTAATCGAGGAACCCGATAGTTTCTTCAAGGAAACTGACCCCAATTAGAGGTACCCTCAAAGAAATAAACTAATTCACTTTCATGTTAAAAGCCCAAGACTATTTTAAGAAAGAGGAGTGATTGAGAAATCGAGGAACCCCATAGTTTCTTCAAGGAAACTGACCCCAATTAGAGGTGCCCTCAAAGAAATAAACTAATTCACTTTCATGTTAAAAGCCCAAAGCTAGGTCGGCCACCTCTCTCAGGTCCATTGGTATAGCAGTTGTAAACATGCGTTGCTTGTAAGAAGCAATGTGCTCAACGGGGTCAGACGTACCATCGTACATCTTCATATTTGGGAAGGAAAACTTCCTGGGCATCTCAACGAGAGCTACGACATCTACAAAAGGTGAGTCAGCATAACTTTGGGGCAGACTCTTTTTAAATGGAGTCGGAACCCCAGGGATGCGTATAAGTAAGGCCTCTAGATCTGCTAGCCTTTTTGCCAAGCTCTACTCTAGAGAATTATCTCTAAGAAAGTACGAGTATGTGGGGATGTAAGTCCCATTAATAGGCACAAATAAATAAATGAGGAAGAGAAGAGAAGTGAGGAGTAGTCATGGTCTATGTTGTTGGACGTTGGTTGTCACCCGGACCTGGTTGAGTGACTGGTCGGCTTGAAGGGCCGCCCATTTCTGTCCTTTTTTACTGTTCCGGAGTCGTCAAGCAAAGGATTGGTTGGTCAGGTACATCTTTTGCTTCAAATTTCCTTCCAACCCACTCTTCAGGGTTCAACTTTGTCTGCCTAGGACCAACGAGTTCTCGAGGTGGTACGACTACAGAGAATTCTATGATTTTTTCCTGCAATAATTGATTTTCGGCTCTGACTATGATGTCCTCCTCTTCCAAGGCTCTGAATCGTTGTGTGCTCTCTTGCATCTGAGCTGTCAATAGTGCAATTTGGGATGCTACGTCAAGGGGAGTGTTGGTCATCTCTTGTGTCATCTGGGTAAGTTCAGTAATTAGTTGTCGGGGCCTCTCCTTTTAGCGCCAAACTGTGAGAGGTCGAAATCGCGGGTCAAGAAGTTAAGAAAACCGGGCCGTTGACCTGTAATCAGACATTCACATGTTAATATTTTATGGACACCAGTGATGATGCAGGGGCACCCGGCGTGGATACTTTGGCCATGGTCCTACCGACCATATAGGCCGTCCGACCATGAAGAGTAGATTTAGGAAAGTCCAAATTTAGTATGATTCGTATAGAATCTAGGTTTAGGAAATTATATTGTTTTAGTATTTCCAATAATTGGAATAGTCTAAATTTGAGTCTATCTATTTAGGAAGTTGCAGTTATCCAGTCTTTCAATTATTTAGGGAAGTCCAGTTTGAGTCTATCTAGGAAAGTATGTTATCCTATAAAAGAAGGTCCAGTCTTTGTTTATCATTCATGTTGAAGAGAAAATCCCCTTGAATTTAATAAAGTTTTCAGTTTTAGAGTTATTTAATCTTTCTTTATCGTTCTTCGCATTACCGTTATTGTTTAATTTTAATTCCGCTGCGTTCTACATCAACTGGTATTCAGAGCCAAATTTCTTATTACCGTTACAATGGTTAACACTACTATCCCCGCTACACCAACAAAGGAGAAACCTCCAACTTTTGCGTCCGAAGGGGACAACATTAAGGAACGATTGTCATCGGTAACGAAGCTAGAAGAAGAATTCAGTGACTATAAAAAAGACAACGCCACAAAGTTTTAGCATATTGATCGACGCTTTGATCAAATCACTTATTCAATCAACAACTTATCAAAGCAACTCAAAGGTATGTGCATCAATCAATCACCTTCTCACACTTCAAACCCATTGCCCACCGTATCCAATACCCCACCAGTCATCACCACCACTTCAAACCCTAACCGATTTTCACCTCTAGGCTTTCATACCAATACCCATACACCCCTATTCGGCCACACCCTTAGCAACTTGCCCGATTACACCTCCACCCTTCATCACAAACCACCCAGCGACCCCAACAGTAAAACCGATCACATACCCCTCCTACAGCCTTACAAACTCAACCACTTCCAACACCCCAACACCATCATCATTCTCTTTCACCGATTCAGCTATCAACCTATACACTACCCACAACCCGAACCCTATCTCATAACCGATGTCACCCGAACACCGTATCCCAACCAACAACCAACAACAAAACCAACCCGTCGGTCCTTCCCGACCTTTCCCAACTTACCTAGACCCTCGTCCTCAATACCCGTACACCCGATACACCCAAACCGAGACCCATCTTCCTTTCCAGCCACACCCCAACTACCAAAACCAGCAACCCGAGAACCACCAATACTCCCAAGCCCGCGAAACAGCACCATCGCCTACCCATCCCTATCGCCCCCGAGAACACATAAACCCCATCCGAAACCAAGTAACCGAACCAACCTTCCCCTACCATCTCCAAACCGAACACAACCCCAACCAACGCCATCGAGAATCAATCACCCGACCACACAACCGAGATATCAACCTTCCCCATCACATACCCGAGAGTCTGACTTTCCACATCACCAAACCAACACTCGACATTCACGACCACCCACCACAAACTTCAACCCACAAACCGAACTCGAACATCACCCTAACCCCACCGATCGCGAGTATCACCAGCCTACTGCGTCTTATCGTATTCGAATGGATGTACCTTCTTATGACGGTTCGATCAATATCGAGGAATTATTGGATTATGTCTCACGTCTGGAAATTTTCTTTGATGTTATGCAAGTGGAGGGTCCTGAACAGGTTCGTTGTGTAACCGGTTATCTTTCTAAAATTGCTCTTACTTAATGGAAACAAGAGGCTGAACGTAGACATTTATTACAACTACCACCTATTTCTTCTTGGTTGGAACTTAAACCATTGATGTTATCAAGATTTCTTCCTCCGGACTATGAAAATCAGTTATGTGCCGAATATCTTCTTTGCCGACAAGGAAGACGTTCGGTAGAGTATGCTTCGGAATTTCAACGCCTCGTTACAAGACTTAATCTTACAAATTCGGAATCAATGAAATTAGAAAAGTTCAAAGACGGTCTTCGGAATGACATTAAGGATTTGGTCAATTTAAGGTCTTTTACATCAGTTTCCGAATGTATCAGTGTCGCTAAATCGTTCGAATCGGATTCTCGTTCCATTTTTCGAGGACACAACACTCGAAGTCAATCGATTAGAACATTACCGGATGACACGGATACATCGAAACCGACGGATGAAGATTCAAAAGCAGTGGCCGATAACCCGTATAAGAAACCACCACCGGTTAAGTGTTATCGTTGTTATGAAACGGGACACTATTCTAATGTTTGCCCCTCTCGCGGTAAAGCTAATATTGTGGAGAAGAAGTCAGATTCCGATTCCGACGAAGAACAGCTGGAACGTGTTAGCCTTACTCCGGACAACGGTGATCGAGTTATGTTAATTACTCAGAAAGTTCTTTTTAAACCTTTTGAGAAGGATACTTCACATCGAAAGAACTTGTTTGTTACACGGGGGGACAGTCATGGATAAACTTTGTACTATTGTTATTGACAATAGATGTGTAGAGAATCTTATTTCTACCAAACTTGTCAATTTCTTGGGAATTCCGACCATAACTAAACCCAACCCCTATAAAACCGCGTGAATCCAATCCGATTCTACAACACGAGTTGAATGTGTACCATTAATCTTTCTATTGGTTCTTCTTGCTTGTCTGCAGTTACTTGTGATGTTACAGATATGGATTTATGCCACATCATTTTAGGTCGACCATGGCAATCGGATGTGGATGCTACTTACCGTGGACGTTTGAATGTTTATGAGTTTCCCTGGAACAAGAAAATTGTGACGTTGTTGCCTATTGAAGACGGACCGGCAGAACTGAATTCCCTTCAGAACGGTTCGGGACGAACCTCGTGGGAGAAGGGGATGCTGATGCAGGGGCACCCGGCGTGGATACTTTGACCATGCTCCTACCGGCCACATAGGCCGTCCGGCCATGAAGAGTAGATTTAGGATAGTCCAAATTTAGTATGATTCGTATAGAATCTAGGTTTAGGAAATTATATTGTTTTAGTATTTTCAATAATTGGAATAGTCTAAATTTGAGTTTATCTATTTAGGAAGTTGCAGTTTTTCAGTCTTTTAATTATTTAGGAAAGTCCAGTTTGAGTCTATCTAGGAAAGTATGTTATCCTATAAAAGGAGGTCGAGTCTTTGTTTATCATTCATGTTGAAGAGAGAATCCCCTTGAGTTTAATAAAGTTTTCAGTTTTAGAGTTATTTAATCTTTCTTTATCGTTCTTCGCGTCACCGTTATTGTTTAATTTTAATTCCGCTGCATTCTACATCAAGTGATGTCTTTGGGCTTAACTTGTGACAATAAATAAAACACACGTGACCGTGAGGTCTCTGGGGGACACTTGGATGGTTTCGGCCAAAGGGACTCTGACGGTCAAGTCAGTAAACTTGGCAAATAATAAAACGAAATATAAACCAGAGATTGAGCTATGGAGTTATTTATCTGAACAAGACGATCGTCAGGAGAAAAGATGATACAATTAGGTGTACGCTTGCCTAATCCTCTGATCGTCGAGGAAGATAAAATGCTTGCACCCTTTGGTCGTCAGGAGAGAGAAAGATCAGTCGTCTTCCTTGATCAGGTGGTCGTTTGGAGAGAGAGAAAGATCAGTCGTCTTCCTTCATCAGGTGGTCGTCTGGAGAGAGAGAAAGATCAGTTGTCTTCCTTGATCAGGTGGTCGTCTGGAGAGATAAAGGTCAGTCGTCTTCCTTGCTCAGGCGGTCGTCTGGAGAGAGAAAGGTCAGTCGTCTTACTTGGTCAAGCGGTCGTCTGGAGAGAGAAAGATCAGTCGTCTTCCTTGATCAGACGGTCGTCTGGAGAGAGAAAGATCAGTTGTCTTCCTTGATCAGGTGGTCGTCTGGAGAGAGAAAAATCAGTCTTCTTCCTTGATCAGGCGGTCGTCTGAAGAGAGAGAAAGATTAGTCGTCTTCCTTGATCAGGTGGTCGAGGTGAGAGAAAGTAGTCGGTTGATTGCGGAGAATTAGATGTTTTAGGCGGTGATCAGATGCCTTGTATCATCTCATTCTTGATCATTTTTACAATGTTTCGTGGTCCATTGTCTCCTTGGTCAAATGTCACGTTGATCTAATTAGAGAGTTCTTTATATAACTCAGGTTTTAGTCCATGAACGGTCTAAAAACCCGGAAGATTTTATCGTTAAAATGGTAAAAACTTTAATAAATTATCGAGAAAACAATTATTATGACTTCATCTAAAACCCTAGATAAGAAATTTAGTTTCTCATGATGATAGATGGAAGTTTAACTAAATAAATGATGGGAGAAAAGTAGAAAAAGTTGGATTTCTTACTGATTTTGCAGCCAAACAGAACCTTAAGGAATTGATTTCCTTTTGTTTTTCCCGGAAATCTGCCAAACGCACCCTCTGGGAAAACGATTTTCTCGTCTTCCCGGAAATGGATTCCTTCTGGGAAAATAATTTTCTCGCCTATTTTCTCGTCTTCTCCAACTCTGTTTCTCACTCTAACCTCTTGTTTCTCTCTTTCTCTTTAAGTATTCTATTACTCTCTCACCAAGAAAACAGAAAACAAAGAGTAAAAATCAAAAACAAGATGAAAAGTAATGAAATCTGAATCTCTCCATTATTGTTCTCTCTCTCTCTCTACAATCTCTTTCTCTTTCTTTCTCTGTAAAACTCTCTATCTCTCTGTAATCTCTCTATCTCTCACAAATAAAGAAATTACAATTAAAGAGATAAAACAAAAACAAAGAAATCGAAATATGAAGATGGTGATGATCTCGGTTCTCCCTCTTTCTCTCTCTACTGTTCTCCTCTAAAACTCTACAACCCGTGATGATCAACTTTTCTATCAAAAACCGATTCTCTCTCTATTCTCCTCTCTCTCTTTCTCTAATAATTTCTGTTAGGGTTGAGCTCCGGGAAGATGAACCCCCCAGCCGAGAGATGCCTTTACCTCCTGTTCAACCTCTCTTTTTATAGAATTAAAGATCAATCGAATCTCTCCTCTCTATCTCCCGGGTCTATCTCTCTTTCTGTTTTGATTTCCAGAATATCTCCTTCTCTCTCTCGGGTTTCTCCAACAGAATTCCAATCCCTCTCTCTCGGTTCTCTCTCTAAACTGTTTAAATTTCTGAAGAAGCCGGGAGAGAAGATAATTTGAACTCAGTTGGTGGTATATGGACCATCCGATCTAATCTTCCTCTCTTCCTATCCGTTGGATGTCCCGGTCCCATTATAATAAGATGAAACCCATGCACTGGATCACCAAAACGTGAAACCCCTAAGCGCCTTCCTTACGTACCCGAATGTAGCCCGCGTCTCTTCTGGTTCGTGCGATCGTTTCTTGGATGCATGCCATGTGTCCGTCTTGTCATTTAGTCCACCAAGTTTGACCCGAACTTTGACCTTCTCTATTTTATTGATCCGGATTCCAATTTGACTTCCGTTTTCACCTACGGGCTCGTCTTGGGTTCTACTTTCTATCCGAACACTAACCTTGACCAAGAAGTCAGAATCAAAAAATGACCAAAATGCCCCTAGTCTGTATTCTTTCCGACTTTATCCGTTTTGCACGCGTAACTCTGTAAAAAGGTACCTGAACATAAAAGAGAGTAATTCGTGAGAGTAACTGCTCTAGAGAGACTAACTCGTCTAAATTAAGAGACTTAGATGGGACATTTCCATGTCTCATCAAACATCCCCAAACTTAGATTTTGCTAGTCCTCGAGCAAAACAGAAAAATAAAACTAAACCCATTTCACCACTTTCGTAGGGACCCACGATTGCACTTAGCACGTGCAACAAGCCGTTAAACCTCTAGGTTACCCAAGAGGACGAGTTTTGTCTCGTGAGGGTTTGCAGTGAATATACCCATAAAATTCAAATATCAAAAATGCAAAAGGGTCTAAATATGATGTGGACTAAAAAATGTTCATCCGGTAGGTTTTCAAAAGTTAATAGACATGAAATCTAAGTCGACCAAACCATACAAATGCTAAAAATCCCTTCACTAGTAATCAAGACTCGAAGTGCACATGACCAGCCAATATGAGTATCATTTCGGTTCTGAAAAGACAAGACCTCGATTACCGTCTCGATACATTTCGCCTCAACTACTGCCTCACGGTCATACACTCAAAAATCAAAGTCACTCAAGAATGGTTCACTCTATGTGTTGGTATGAATATGAAGGAAAACTCAACACATGAAAAATATGGACTAAAATTTTGTGGACGACTGATCTCAAAGAAAGAAACAACCACTAATATGGAATGGGGAAGCTAACCAACTCTTCTCACCTGATCTACTATCTAACAATGCTTCCTAGAGGTCGATAGACACTAATGAGGATCTAACTAGAACTCCTGAGAACTCGACGTCTTCAAATCTTCAAGAACTTCTTCAAGGGGTAAACACTCAAACAAAACTACATAAACACTTTTTCTTGCATTTTTCATTTTTTTCATTTTTTTTTTTTTTTTTTTTTTTTTTTTTTTTGCTACTGACTCTGGTAATAAAACTCAAAATACATATCATACTTTCTTCACATTATTCTTTCCTTGGGTAAAATTCTATTCACTTTGCTTCATGCCTTATTCTCAGGGTTCTAAATGATGAAGTTCCTATCTTCCTATAGTTGACACTGTTTTCAAGTTTCTCAGACTACAAGAGAAGGTTTGCATTCCTGATGACATCCCTAGTGGTTGTAAAATTTGAACTCAAGAGATCAACTGAGTTCTAAGGAATACTGCGAGGTTGAGTAGCTCTTCATTCTACTCAGAATTAGCTCAGAAGAGATCACTCAAAACAAAAAGAAAGGCTCAGAATCTCACATGGGTTAAGTCTCCACTAATGATCGATTAAGTTCTCTTAGAAAAGTCTACTCTTCACCTATCTAATACTCACATGGCTAGTGCACAGACAACTTCAAGACTCGAAATTCGTGGAAAAACCTTTAACAAAAGCATAGTACAACCAACTAGACTCTATAACTATTAACAAGCAAAAACAACTAGACTCACGTTTCCAATCCAAAAATTAAAAAATTTTGAAAAATTTTTAAACCCTTTTGAATTTTTGAAATAAGGACTAAAAATTCAATCCCCATCCCCAAACTTAAACCGAACATTGTCCTCAATGTTCTGAAGACTATGTAAAAATAACAGGGTGAAGGGAGAGATATTACCCGATTCAGCGTCCTCTGCATGGGTTGCCTCCCAGAAAGCGCTAAGTTTAACGTCTTCAGCCAGATGAAACAGATGGTTCGAAAAATAGAAAAAATTATACCTACTGGGTTACAAATATGTGATTAACTGTAAACCAATAATCGATACATCTGTGTGTCCACCCAAAACACAAAGTTTTCAGTGAACGATAGTCTCACATTTTCGTAACTTAGTGATAGTGTAAGTGAGACTATCAAGAAAGAAGGGCAATCCCCAAACTTAGACGACAATAAGGTCGTTAAGTTTGGCACCGCACTAGAGAGAGTACAGACCGGATATAATGGGTCTTCATATGGATGATCGACAGATGGAGTGAGTGCTTCAAAATCTACACATGGTTTTGAGGGACAAAATACAAAGCAATCTAGAGGACTATCAATAATACCCGGACTTAAACTAGGGTTCTCTAAAACAGGTACTTCGGGTTCCTTCAATGGAGAAACCCTACTATCAGACTCACAATCCCTAGAAGTCGAGTTAGATAGTCCTTCTATAATTTCTTTTATCATGTTATCATCGGTGTCCCTAAAGAATTCTAAATCTTCGCCTAAATCAGGCGAGTCAATCCTCTCATTTAGCAAATTGGTCAACCATGATTCATCATCCTCAGTTGAGTCAAACGACTTCAAATTATCTTCAACTCTAGTGAACTCTTCATTATGGTCTGAATGGATTTCAGGTTCGATACAATGAGAGGATATCTCAATATCGGGCTCCATTGTTTTTGAGATTTTAGTCTCAATAACGATGCTGTCGGGAGAACTATACTCCTCTAAAATTGTATCCTCGTCATCATAGTACACAGGACACTGTGGACCGTACTCTACATTCTCATGGTGATTTTCTTCTATAATACTGGTTGTTATTTCTTGTAGAGGTCTACAGATATTGTCAGTCTTTTCTTCTAAAGTCTGACAAAACTCGAAAGTACTCTTTTGAAGATCACTAACAGTTTGGGTCAATGAAGATGTAACTAAAGATGGAGAGTCAATAGTTTCACCGTTATCCCACTGAAGTTGAGACACGTGTGAAGCATGAGACTCTTCATTAATCCTCCTTAGCGCACTAATAGACTCTTCATGAACCTTCTTTAACATACTCATAGTTTCGACCAACGAAGGTGATGCTAAAGATGAAGGATCAATAGTTTCACCGTTATCCCATTGCGGTTGAGACACGTGTGAAGCATAAAATTCTTCGTGATAATGCATGTAAGAGTCATTAGTTTCAATGTTTTCCCATTGAGGTTGGGACACATTTGGAGCATAAGACTCTCTACTATAATGCATGTAAGATGATCTGTCAGGATATCTATAATATGGTTCATAACCTTCTTGAGGTTGATAATAATCCCTAGGACCATCATTATGCACATTGTATCTAGGATGACTAACACTATTCTGACCATTTGCTAAATACCACCATGGTAGATTTGAAGAACTCTCGTCCCTTCTGCCATTATGTTGGGACCACGATCTATCCATCTCTCATTAATATTTTTTTTTTTTTTTGAGACCGAAAACCGAGGAAGCCCTACGAAGATCCTATAGGAAAGCAAACACAATCAGGCTGACTCCACCAAGCAACCTAGACAAAATCTAGCAATGAGTGGGTTTGTCAGATTCACCTAAAAAGCTAGACAGCTCCTACTTCTCCACAACACTTGAACTTTGACTGTTATAAAGGTTACTCGATCAGAGTAGTCGGTAAACAATTCTCCAGGAAGACAACCAACGATGAACGTTGTGACAGCCGTCTTCCTTCGGCAAACGTTTCCTCTTCTCGAGGCGGCCTTTTTGACAAGAATTGTTTACAAACTTTCCTCTGAGAATGCCTAGATAAAAGTCAATTTCTCGAGTTGTTTTTGAAGGGTCCTATGAGCTCGTTACCTTAGGGGCTGATGTCTAAATAATATTTTAGCTTTTTAAGTGAGGTTTGGGTTCGTGAATGTTGTTACCTATGTGGGCAAGAGAACGGTGATGAAATCCGTTTCTTATCTTGTAACTGGGTTAGTGCCCTTACTAGAATGATTACACTAACAGTTCGATCAAAGCAATTAGGCACACGAATTCACACAAATATCCACTAACAGGAGATTCGTGGGTGTTCAAGAAATTTACCTCCCGTTCAAGACGCGCGATGACCTTTGTAGATGACCCGCGAATGTTCCGACCCGAGGCTTCGTTTTGGTTTTCGGTTACAATTTAATTAAGCCCTCCAATTTAGGGTCAAAACTTAAAAATAAAAAAATAAAACTAGAAAGTCTAAAAGTCTCTCTCTCACCAAAAAAAATAAAATAAAAATAAAAATAACAAAAAATGTAAATTCTTCTTCTTGAGCTCCTCTCCTTGTTGCGCCTTCTCCTTTGCTCCTTAGTGTTTTTTCTACACCAAAAACGGAAAAGCAAGTAAAAGTGTCCAAAAATATAAACTTACCAAAAAATAGAAATAAAATTAGATTAAATTTAAACTAAGTCCCCGGCAGCGGCGCCAAAAACTTGATGGGCCTAAAAGGTTACCCTAAAAGGTCTCCACCCGCAAGTATACGGGCGTCAAGTAATAATTCCAGTAAGACCGGTTCGTTCCTCAGAGACTAATTTAAACTAAATTCTAACCTTAAAACTATTGAGATTTAAAATTGGTTTGATGGTGGTAAAATAAAATAAAATAAAAATAAAATAAATAAATAAATAAGTCGGTATTCAAAAAAAAAGGAACCTAGGGTTTTCGAATCCGTCTTCCTAATAATTCTAACGACAATTTAATGTTGATCTAATTAGAGAGTTCTTTATATAACTCAGGTTTTAGTCCATGAACGGTCTAAAAACCCGGAAGATTTTATCGTTAAAATGGTAAAAACTTTAATAAATTATCGAGAAAACAATTATTATGACTTCATCTAAAACCCTAGATAAGAAATTTAGTTTCTCATGATGATAGATGGAAGTTTAACTAAATAAATGATGGGAGAAAAGTAGAAAAAGTTGGATTTCTTACTGATTTTGCAGCCAAACAGAACCTTAAGGAATTGATTTCCTTCTGTTTTTCCCGGAAATCTGCCAAACGCACCCTCTGGGAAAACGATTTTCTCGTCTTCCCGGAAATGGATTCCTTCTGGGAAAATAATTTTCTCGCCTATTTTCTCGTCTTCTCCAACTCTGTTTCTCACTCTAACCTCTTGTTTCTCTCTTTCTCTTTAAGTATTCTATTACTCTTTCACCAAGAAAACAGAAAACAAAGAGTAAAAATCAAAAACAAGATGAAAAGTAATGAAATCCGAATCTCTCCATTATTGTTCTCTCTCTCTCTCTACAATCTCTTTCTCTTTCTTTCTCTGTAAAACTCTCTATCTCTCTGTAATCTCTCTATCTCTCACAAATAAAGAAATTACAATTAAAGAGATAAAACAAAAACAAAGAAATCGAAATATGAAGATGGTGATGATCTCGGTTCTCCCTCTTTCTCTCTCTACTGTTCTCCTCTACAACTCTACAACCCGTGATGATCAACTTTTCTATCAAAAACCGATTCTCTCTCTATTCTCCTCTCTCTCTTTCTCTAATAATTTCTATAAGGGTTGAGCTCCGGGAAGATGAACCCCCCAGCCGAGAGATGCCTTTACCTCCTGTTCAACCTCTCTTTTTATAGAATTAAAGATCAATCGAATCTCTCCTCTCTATCTCCCGGGTCTATCTCTCTTTCTGTTTTGATTTCCAGAATATCTCCTTCTCTCTCTCGGGTTTCTCCAACAGAATTCCAATCCCTCTCTCTCGGTTCTCTCTCTAAACTGTTTAAATTTCTGAAGAAGCCGGGAGAGAAGATAATTTGAACTCGGTTGGTGGTATATGGACCATCCGATCTAATCTTCCTCTCTTCCTATCCGTTGGATGTCCCGGTCCCATTATAATAAGATGAAACCCATGCACTGGATCACCAAAACGTGAAACCCCTAAGCGCCTTCCTTATGTACCCGAATGTAGCCCGCGTCTCTTCTGGTTCGTGCGATCGTTTCTTGGATGCATGCCATGTGTCCGTCTTGTCATTTAGTCCACCAAGTTTGACCCGAACTTTGACCTTCTCTATTTTATTGATCCGGATTCCAATTTGACTTCCGTTTTCACCTACGGGCTCGTCTTGGGTTCTACTTTCTATCCGAACACTAACCTTGACCAAGAAGTCAGAATCAACAAATGACCAAAATGCCCCTAGTCTGTATTCTTTCCGACTTTATCCGTTTTGCACGCGTAACTCTGTAAAAAGGTACCTGAACATAAAAGAGAGTAATTCGTGAGAGTAACTGCTCTAGAGAGACTAACTCGTCTAAATTAAGAGACTTAGATGGGACATTTCCATGTCTCATCAGTCGTCTGGAGAGAGAAAGGTCAGTCGTCTTCCTTGGTCAAGCGGTCGTCTGGAGAGAGAAAGATCAGTCGTCTTCCTTGATCAGACGGTCGTCTGGAGAGAGAAAGATCAGTCGTCTTCCTTGATCAGGTGGTCGTCTGGAGAGAGAAAAATCAGTCTTCTTCCTTGATCAGGCGGTCGTCTGAAGAGAGAGAAAGATTAGTCGTCTTCCTTGATCAGGTGGTCGAGGTGAGAGAAAGTAGTCGGTTGATTGCGGAGAATTAAATGTTTTAGGTGGTGATCAGATGCCTTGTATCATCTCATTCTTGATCATTTTTACAATGTTTCGTGGTCCATTGTCTTCTTGGTCAAATGTCACGTTGTGGTGAGTTTTTTTTTTTTTTTGTGGTCCATTGTCTCCTTTTGATGAATGTCACGTTGTGGTGAGTTGTCACCTTAAATGTGGTAGCGCACAGAGTTGTTACCATGAATGCGGATATCGTAACTCCCGTCCAACGGATTATTGATGATATCCTTGACCAACTATTATCTTGAATAATAGTAACGCCTCAACGGATATATGGGAAGGAAGTTCGCTTCGAAAATAACGACCAACCTTTTTGTGCGGGGTAACTTCTTTACCTAAGGCTGACTTCTTTTTTTAATGCGAGTGTATTTTTTCATTGCCCCGGGTGCTTGAAGATGAACGGGCCATGCCCATTCATCATTTGGTTCATGGGTTTGGCCCTCCTGTGGCCCCATTAATCGTGAATTTCTAGGGGGGCTCTTGATGACGTGTTTTGGCCCATACACTACCATGCATAAAGCAAGGGATGAATGATTTCTGGAAACCAAAAAAGAAATGTAAAATCCAATAATTTGGAGATGAGAACGTAATGAAGATTCAAATATTCGTTTTGAAAGTGAAATGAAAGTTTAAATACTGTTGTAGAGGCTATGTATTTGAAAATTAGAGATCCATTGGAATGATTGGCTATGCCAGACGAAAAGTTTGAGTTATGGCCGCGTGGCAAGAATCCATCTTGCAACAGTAACATTATGGAATCGTTTGGGTTACTGAGTAGATTTTCGGAAGAATATTTGACCGTAAATTTAAAGTGCCTCCAAAAGTGTCGAAGTGATGTAAGTGGAGGTAGGAAGCGTGTTGACTATGGATGTCCTGCTTTGTTGAGAATCGGAGATAGACCAGCAGACAAACGCCTCTTGCTCTGCCAAAGGTACGACCTACCTCTTTAAATTGGAATTATTGAACAATATGAATCTTGCCTATAAGTAAGCATGACTGGTAAAAGATGTTTAGTTCTTTTACTCCTTAGCATCTCTTTAAGGAGTGGGAGGGGGGCTCGTGTTGAGCCAAATATCTATCAGCCTTAACCAGTCAAGAAATTAATTGATTGACTTGGATGGGACGTGCCGAAATGTTGAATACACATGAGCGAAATTTCACAAGAACCTATAACGAGGATGTCCTGAAAGAGGACTGCTACTTGAGCCCTGGAACCGAAGGTCAGCAAGATTTTTCTAGGCACCTTAAGAAGGCATGCGGAACGGTGGATCTGAGTCAGCTCTGCTACCGGAGCCCTAGAACAAGAGGTCTGCAGAAGTAAGCTACGCACCTTGAGTTTTACTCTGCGTAAGAGAAATGTCGGTTATGTTGAAGGCCATGTAGCATCGAATATCGACTTGTCATATTGAAAAGATACGGTAATACGACCATTATCGGAAAGATTCCATTAACGTTCATGTCACTCGCTTTCATTGAGCGAGTGATTTACCAAACCACACAAGTTTACGAAGATTATCCGATTCTTAACTTTTTGATATTCTATCGACTCTTAGGTGTCGTTTGGTAACACTAAAATAAGTTACTTTTGTACTTATTTAAGTAGAAAAGTCAAAAAGTTGGTTTGGTACGCAAAAATTACCGACTTCATTTAAGTTAAATTTGACTTTCTTTTAAAGTTAAAATTTTTACCTTTTGACTTCAAAGTAAACTTTTTTTGAGACATGCATGAATTTTACTTGACGATTTTTTTTTGTCTATCTCCGCTCCACTATCACAACTAAACTTCTACCTTACCATTCTACCCCCACTACCACCACATTAAGCATTGCACCCCCCCCCCCCCCCCCCCCCACCACCCTACCTCAACTACCACCACCACACTTTAACCACCACCTTCGTACCACCACCGTACACCACCACACCTCGACAACAACCACCTCGTAGCTCCACCACCACCACCACCACTATAACTCCGTCACTATCACTCACGTACGTTATCCTGTTACCCACCACCGTATCCCAACCACCACCTTATTTCCACCATCACCACCACCGTACTTCCACCACCACCATCGCCACCATCATACCTCCACCACCACCCATACCTCCACCACAACCACCAACGCTGCCACCATCATACCTCTACCACCACCACCATCAAACCTCAACCACCACCACACCCCATGACCATAGCTTCATCGCACCACCACTACAACCAATATCACCACTACTTCGTATACGAGAGTAATTGTGGAATCATAAACAAATTCAATTAAAATCAAGTATCTCTGTGAAAAAAAAATTATCAAAAGTAAATTGAGTTACCAAACTAACTTTTTGACTTTTTTCTTATAAGTAACATTTTTGCCAAATATACTTTTGAAACTTTTTTACCTTTTTAAAGCAAACGAACTTCTACTACAAGCAAAAGTACTTCTACTTTTGGTTGTCAAACGACACCTAACATGCAACATTGAACTGACTGAGAGACGGGGTGTCTTTACAAGTACCGGCCTCCCTCCCCTACCTAATCAAGTTATCAGCAACACGAGAGAAGTAATCAAATTGTAGGTAATAAGGGCAATTATTCTAGGATACCATCAGTATAATCTTCACTAATTAGGTTTTATACTTGCATACAATAATGCATGTGGGTGTATCTAATTATTCTTGCTAGTATGAATTGTCTTGATTAAGACTCAAAAACAGCTCATTCCACCATATTTCCACCCATACACCCTATCCTATATAAACAACACCCCTTCTCTATCCCTTTTCTAAATAAAAAAAAAAATCACCACCATCAAAACCACTACGACCACTTCCTTTTCACCTCCATTAATGGCTTCTCCATCCTTATCGCCACTTCTCATTTTCTTATCTCTCACACCATATCTCTTTCTTATTTTTGCTCCTCAAATTCAAGCTCAATCAGCCCAACCTCCATCACCCTCTACAACAAACAATCTCACAGCAATTCTTGAGAAGGGCGGTCAATTTACGACATTTATTCGCCTTTTGAACACTACCCAATCTTTATCTCAAATTCAAAACCAAATCAATTCTACCACAGAAGGATTTACTATTCTTGCACCCACAGATAATGCTTTCAATACCTTGAAACCAGGTACTCTTAATGGGCTTTCAGTTCAAGAACAAGTCCAACTTGTTCTTTACCATATTTTGCCAAAATATTATAGTTTAGTTTCATTTCAAACTGTTAGTAATCCAGTTAGAACTCAATCAACTGGTCAAGATGGTGGTATTTTTGGTCTAAATTTTACCAGTAGTGGTAATAATCAAGTTAATGTGTCTAGTGGAATTGTTGAGACTCAACTCAATAATGCATTACAACAATCTTTTCCTTTAGCAGTTTATCAAGTTGATAAAGTTTTATTGCCACCTGAGCTTTTTGGGCCTAAGAAAACTTCCTCAGGTCTGTCGCCTTCTGGTAGTCCATCAGGTTCTGGTTCGGATAAGAAGTCGCCCGGTGGATCATCGCCTGATAATTCGGGTTCGAATGAGAGGAGACTTGGGTTCATGGGTTTGGTTGCTTGGGTTGCTTTAGCTTCCATTTGTGTTCTTATGTGATATTAAGATGGGTTTTGTGTGATATGTATGTGCTGTTTGTTTTTATTCTTTAATTGAGATTTGAGATTATGAGTGTTGGTTTAAAGTTTGGAAATATTTGTACCCACTTTTTTAACTTAAATTCTAAATATACTCTATTATTGGTTTAGACTGGTTTAATTTTTCTTAACTTACATTATGTTTATAGATAATTTTAGTTGAAAATTTGTATATATGGTCAAGCCTATTTCTGAGATAGTAAGACTCGAACAATAGTTTCCTCAATTGAAAAAGATGTGCAGTTTTTTCAAGAGAAGGTATGTATGTATGTGTATGTGTCTCGAATCCCAGACCTAGTACGTGAAAACAATTTTTTTCTAGAGAAGGTATGCATGTATATGTGTCTCGAATCCCAGACCTAGTACGTGCAAACCAATCTTTAGCTGGATAGTAACCAAATTGGTTTGCACTTTCTAGGTCTGGAATGCGAGACACATATACATACATACCTTTTCTAGAGAAAGAGAAATGTTGGTTGGCCTGATTGGCCGGCCGACTACAGCTCGAAATCTGACGTGGCCGACCAAGTCGGGTCAAAACGTGTTTCTGTGGATAGCCACACGCAAGGGTGGGGCGAACTCTGGCTCCAGCTAGAGGTAAATTTATATGCTAAGTTAAATTTAGGAAGCTTACAAAATGAAATAGAGATAGTCGGGATGGTTAGTCAGGTGGTTGAGCGCACCAAAGGTCTTGGGATCGAAACCACCAGCTAGCATCCAGTTTTATTCTATTGTTTAGCCAGATTCACTTAATACTTTTAGGCTAGCCAGGACTCACATAAAATCCTAGCTCCGCCCTTGGCCACACGAGAGAAATGCTTTATTCAACTTGGGTCTCTATTTTGGTTCCAACCCCTAATTCTTTTCTTCTCTTTCTCTCTCTAACTTCTTCCATGTTCATCAGCAACAACTTAGTTCTCATCACACTAAAATCATGACTGAACTAACAGAAAATCAATCAACTCCAAGTGAAAATCAATGACGCAGCCGACCAATCGGGCCAAGCAGCATTTTTCTTTTTTCTAGAGAAGGTAGGTATGTATATGTGTCTCGAATCCAAGACCTAGACGGTGTAAACCAATTTGGTACCATCCAGGTAAAGATTGTTGACAAAAAAATGTGCAGTTACGGTCCAGCTAATATGGATTTGTAATCCTATTTGTCCTAGTGTATTTTTAACGATTAATATTCAAATATTCTCGCACAACAATCTCATCACAAAAAAAATGAAAATAGGTATTAAATGAATTTATGGATTAATTTGAGGCCTAAGTTCAACTAATCTAGGAGACACAAAAATTGAAGAATAGATTTTCATTTGTACATAGGATTCAGAACTTTGAAGAGTCTACTCCATTATGAGACCAGCTAAGCTACCAACCCATAATTAAGTATGGATTAACTCGATATTCTACCTAATATGGCAGATAGACTATTCTGCCCTAATATGAGACAGTACTCACAGTACTGAAAATTATCCAATCTTTCACAAATCTTTGCCAGGGATTCATTTTAATATAATTTTAGTTAGTATTAACTAACACTGCAAATGTGTATGATTCCACCAAACTACAACTAAGGTTTTGTATTTTACTACGATTCAATATCATAGTGTGTAGCTCAAGTGATTAGCCATGTATTAATCTAATTAATAAAAAGTATGAATTTATTTTCAATTAATTAATTTTAGTTTATACGTTGAGAACTAGGTTTTTCTTTCTCCGCTTGAGTACCGCAACCCATGGGTACATTTTATGTGAAATCATCCTTCATATACGACAACTAAATGTAGAACTTTATGCCAAAGATCATTCAGTGTATGAGAAAAAGTTAATTTGAGTAAAAGAAAAAATTAGTTTGAGTTAAATTAAGATTTCTAACCAAAGTATATAAAAGTGGGTAAGGTAGGTAACATCAAACAAATTACAAGAAAGAAATTAGTTGAGGCATTGCCTTTCTTTGATGCATTGCTTTTGACCATTTTAAGAATTGCCTTTGACCATTTTAAGAATTGCCTTTAGCAATGACTTTAACAAGACTGGGTATTGCCTATGAAACCTCCCTAACAATTTAGTATTTTATTTATTTAGAGCATCTCCAATGCAACACTCAACTAAAATCTCAATACTACCTGGCACCAATAAATATTAAGATACTCAATTGTTTTGTTTTCTTTTGAGTATCTCAACATTTATTGTTGTATCTCAATTGGTCCACATCATCATTTTATATATTAAAATAAGAAACAAGAGTGAAGCTAAAGTGAATGCTGAGTTTTTTGAGTGTTGCATTGGAGAAGTATTTTGAATTGAGGATCTCAATTTTGCCAACAATGAAAGAGACAGGGGCGAGCCCACATAGGGGACCGTGGGGGCATGTGCCCCCACGACCCTAATGTGACTCGTATGTGTTAAATAGCACTTGTCACTATATTATGTATCTATAGTTCCACTTTTTAAATAAAATTCCTCTCTAGCTCAAGTGGTGAAATGCCTGGATTACATTGCGGTGGTCTTGGGATTGACCCACACACACAACACATTTTTTTCTAGAATTTCCAATACTTACAATTTTTTCCTAGAATGTCTACTACTATTTACGTTAATTGAAAGTATTGTTTGGTTTAAGATGACTGCTTATTGAAAATACTTTATAAAGTGCATGTTTGGTCTAAAATTGGTTCTTATTAATTGAACTAATTCAATTTTGGTCTCCTAAAAGTGACTAACTTAATAAAACGACTTCGTAGAGATGATGAATTTTCTAAATAACTCCCTTAATTTTGATTCTGTTTGATTTTTCAGTGACTTGTATTTTGGACTTCAAGATTGTTTTTTTACACATTTGTTATAGTAAACATGTTAGTAGAAATAAAAGTTTATCTTCATTTTTTTTCCCATTACGATCACTTGCTCTTAATCATCTTCATGTTAGTAGAAATAAAAGTTTATCGTATACTATGGAATTCTTTCACTAACTATAACAAAAAAGTGCCCCCACTCATAAAATTTTCTGGCCTCGCCACTAGAAAGAGAATCTCAATTCATACTTGACACATTAGATTAATTGAGTTTTTGTTGAGTGTTGCATTGGAGATGCTCTTAGAAGTTGTAATTGGAGTTTAATTGAGATTAAGAAACTCCAATACAGTATTATATAAAGGATATGTATTTGTTTAACGAACCAGATTTTATTAATACAATTTCAGCTTTCTTTTACTCTTTGTCAGTTTCGAATTTTATAAATTTTGGAGATAGAGCTAAAGCTTTTCTTTAGTTTTCTGCTGTGTTACATTACTTATGTAATATCTGACAAAAGTAAACCAGTTTTGTACAAGAATATTTAGGGTTTTTGTTTCGCGTAAAGATTTACAGTTCCCAATAATAGTTCACCAAGAAAGTTAGTTGAAATTCGGATTGGGTCATGCTTTCTCACCAAAACAAAATCAACACACATCAATTATGATGTTGATAAGCGTCATATTCAATTATGACAACTCAAAAGTAGTGAATTTTTTTTTGAAATGGACTACGCTCTATGTTTGTCATTAGATGGCATTGATACATCATCCAGATGTGATAAACACGATAACCGCCGAAGTAAAACTATAAATGAAAAAAGCCTAAAGCCCAATAACATAATAAAGATGCCTAAAGCCCAACAAGCTAATTATTTAGATCTTTAATAAACCAAGTTCAATAACCATGGATTCCACCTCCTATGGGAATCAAACCTGGAATCTACAGGTTTTTGGAGATTATGTCGACACTTTCAACCACTTGAGCAACAAGTGTTAGACAAAAGTAGTGAAATTTTTAACTTATATTTTAAAAGGTGAATAACCCCTAATTATCTTGTGGTTTTTTCTTCTTGGAAACCCCCTAACTATCTTGCTCACCAATACAATTACACATTAGACTTTGAATATGGTGCAAGGAAATAAATTATACAACTGAGACATGATATAATATTTCCAACATCTACTATATTAAAACAACTCAGTCAGTTATCCAGGGGATAAGTCTGACCGTCCCTTTTATTTTAAGAGATTTGGTTGGAAACATATCCGACGGATGATAAAAAATCTTTTTCTATGTAAATAGATTAAAATTTGGTTGGAAACATAGTCGTGGGGAGAAAAATCTTTTGTAACCACTTTCAAGTGAACATCACTTACTGCTATATATATTTTTTTATCCTAACAAAGTTTTGGTATCTTTTTTTTCAAAGAGTTTCACAATTTTTTATTATTTCCTTCATCAACTCTATATCTCTCGGTCAACTTCAATTTAGTGAACACATGGTTACAAGAAACACAAAGGGATCAGTGAAGTAGAGAAAAAAATGTACAAATATTTTTTGTTTTGGTTTACATTAGTTGTCATCTATGTTTTTAGGGAAATTCGGTAAAAGTTTGGGAGAAACATGTTTGAAAAAATTTGTAAATCGTCCTTCTTGAATACACAATTCGATGATGATTTCGTTCGACAAATTATATAGATAAATATGCAGAATAATATGTAATTGTTTTATGACCGAATCGATTTAAATACTCTCTCCTTAAGACGTTATTCGTCCCACAATGGTGCTTAGTCGGGTTGTTAATACGAATCCTCTCCCAGGATAAAACAGTCTTACCTTCTTGAAGCGTAGCACTTCGATCTTCAAGAAACTTTGCATAATGTAGAGAACTCTCTTCATCAGTTAGACTTCTAATGCAAACTCTAAACTTAGAAAAAACTAATTGATTTTGCTCTTAATCTAAAATGAGAACTCAATTATATAAAAGGAGAATGGTGACTATATGGAGAGACATAATCCTGGAGATGTGTCTCTCCTAATTTTAATTCAACCAATACAATGGTTCACAATTGCCAACAACCCCCCCACATGAATTAAAATTTATTCCCTATGAATGCTATGTCGACTAACAACGCATACAGACAAAACGAGTTTATATGAAAGTTGTTGCATCAGGAAAAGTGGATTTTGGCTTTGTACCTTCCTTAGTGTATGACTACCGGACTTACATATTGTTTAGTGAACATGATGTCTTGAACTATTGAATTTTGTAGTATGTCGATACAATAGTCAACATACAACTTCTTCTGTACATTATTTGATTCTATGTTGTGTCCTTTTCGGCCCTTGACAATTCCTAGATTCAGGAGTGTTTTAGAGAATTCCGCCTAAAGACATTCTCATAGAACCGGCATGAGTTATACACTCACATAGGTAATGTCCTATGAAGAGTACCATGTCGTACCCCACTTGTCTACGCAAGAATATAGGCATCCTTAAAAGCATCACTTATCCTATCTTCTGACAGGCAACACTGATATACTTAGGAATGGGTAAGAGAATGACTCTTTCAGTGTTACTAGCGAGTATTTCACATTTATGTTGTCCCTTTTGAACCTAGATCTTGGGATCTCCAATCAACTAGGTTGGATTTCTATTGTGATCTACTCATTTACTTTAGGCTTTAAGCTCATTCCCCTTGATAACTTGTACATTTGCTCTTTCAATAACCCCTTTGTAAACGGATCCGCTAGGTTATCTTTTGATTTTATATAATCATCAATTGTGATCATTCCACTTCAGAGCAAATGCTTAACGGTATTGTGTCTTCGACGTATGTGTCGAGATTTTCCGTTATACATTTTGTTATGTGTCTTTCCAATTGTCGATTTACCATAGCAACGTGTTTTAATAGCAAGCACCGGTTTTGGCCAAATTGAAATATCCTCCAGAAAGTTACGAGTCATTCGGCTTCTTCTCCTGCTTTGTCTAAAGCAATAAATTCTGACTCAATGGCTAATCTTGCTATGCAAGTTTATTTTGCGGATTTTCATGAAGCTGGTGCACCACCTATAGTAAAAACATTTTGCTTGTGGATTTATAATCGTATGAAATCCAATTTGCATCCGTATACCCTTCAAAAACTGCAGGGTATTTAGTAAAATGTATCCCATACTCCTTAGTATACCTTAAATATCTAAAGACTCTTATTAAAACACTCTAATGGTTTGTATTCGGATTACTCGTAAACCTACTCAATTTACTTATTAAACATGCAATATCGGGTCATGTACAATTCATTAAGTACATCTTATACGAGTGTACTCTAATTAGTTAATACTATGTCCTGTATTTTGAGCTAGATGTAGACTAAGCTCTATTGGAGTTTTAACAACTTGATCATCAATTTTGTTGAACTTCTCTAAAACTTTCTCAATATAATGTGATTGAGATAAAACTATTTCATTAGAAGTTCTACAGATCTTGATTCCAAGAATTAAGTTTGTTTGACCTAAATCTTTCATATCAAATACTTTTGATAGCGTTTTCTTCGTTGATTTGATCATATCTAAATTGCTACCCATTGTTAACATGTCATCTACATACAGACATAGAATTATAAATCCCTTGGTAGTTGATTTAGTGTAAACACATTTATCACATTCATTAATACTAAAACGATTTGATATCATGGCTTTGTCGAATTTTCATGCCACTTTTTGGCACTTGTTTTAGTCCATACAATGACCTTACTAATGTACAAACTTTCTTTCCTTGACCGAGTACTACAAACTCTTCTGGTTGTTCCATACAAATTTCTTCTTCTAATTCACCATTCAAGAAAGTCATTTTGATTTTCTTTTAAAATCCATTTATAACCTAATGGTTTACACCCTGGTGGAAGATCTAGAAATTACCACGTATGGTTATGAAGGATAAACTCTATTTCGCTATTCACAGCCTCAAGTTTGGAGAAGACATAGCTTCTTTGTATGTTTAAGGCTCTTGTTCTAACAAGTGTGAGAAAATCAGGACCGTATGTTTTGACAATTTTTTGTCTCTACAAGGTTCTTCCTAATTTTCTCCTGCTTGTGGTTCTTGAACCACATTTTTTATATCATCTTTATTTTTATTTTCATCGTTGCTAATATTCTCAAATCTCCTCTTTTGAGAACTTTTTTCATCGCATAATTTACATGGAAATATATTTTAAGAAATGTAGTATTTTTTGACTCGATTACCGTATTAACATTTAAATCTTGAATTTTAGATTTATGTATGAGAAATTGGTACGCACTACTATTATGTGCATATCCTATGAAAATACAATCAATTGTTTTTTATCCAATTTTGACCTTCTTAGGTGTAGGAACTTCCGCTTTTGCTAAACACCCCCACACTTTGAGATATTTATAAGAAAGCTTTGTTCCTTTCAGTAACTCATAAGGATTTTTTTTTCTTATGAGGCAATTTATTCGAAATATAATTTGATGAAAGCAATGCTTCCCCCGACCCCCACGAATTTTAGGGTAATGCTGAACTTATAAAACCGAACATCAATGTTATACGAAATTCCTATTTCAATTGTATATACAATGTGTATAAATGGAATCAGTAACATATACAAGGTTGAAGAAAATACAAGAAAATAGCATTTATTAATGAAAAAGTATGTCGCATCCGAGACTGGATTGAGTAATTTGGGTAAACTGGTATGGCAGACCATGAATTAGAGCGATAGGCGTCACAGGTTGGTATAATTAGAGCACTTCTGTGGTGGACAGTGGCGAAGCCAGGAACTTATGTCAATGAGGACACACTTTAGTCCTAGTTCTTCAAAAAGAATCGAACATATTTACTCAAAAATATACGTCCAGTGGTTCATTCAATCCAATACACATTTATAATTGCCCGGGATGTATCTACATCATTATTATAGTTATCAAGCCACTGCATGATTCTCATCATAAGTGCAAATTATCATTTGTCTATACATTTATCATTCATTATTTAATATAATGTTGGATCTATAATTTAAAAATATTAAATACTTAGAGCAACAAATAAACACTTCTATTTATACCATATCAAACGTAGCTGAAGTGCAAATTAAATTTGAAAGAAGGGCGATCGACACAAATATATTTATACAAAAGAATTTGTACAGTAGAAAATTTGAAATAATATTAGCGAAAAAATTTGAGTCTCTGGGTTTCGAACCCGTGATGTATCATTTTAAGATACTGCTAGTCGGACTCCCAAAGTGCCGACAAAGTCACGATATGAGGGACAATCAGTTCTTCAATTCAACCAACTTAGCTTGGGAGAAGATTTGTTTACAAAATGGTGCATGAATGGATATATAGGTTAGTTGCAGTATATATGAGAATGTAAAAGACAAAAGACACAAGTAAAATTTTAGAAAAAATTTAGAAAAATTTGGCCAAAACTCCCTAAAAATTAGAGCTTTGGTTAAAAAGGATCTATCAACTTTTTGTAGGCTTCAGCTCCCCAGGACATATTTGTAAATAATCAAATACATGGAAAAGACTAAAGTAACCTTATTAAAAAAATGTTTAATTCTTAATTTTCTCTTTTTTCTCTATCCTGTCTTTCTCTCTCTAACCAGATTGTAAGAAAAATTAGGGTGTTCGCAGGTGCGAAGGCAACAATCGATTTCTATCTCTAACCTCATCCGATTTCTTCACTAAGTTTAGACCTGGTGAGTGTATGATTTTCTCTAAATTCATCTAGCTTTAGGGTTCATAAATTCTTGCGAGCTTAATTTGTGTTTTCAACTATCAATTTTTTCTTCAGTTTTTATTGATTGAGTGAATTTTATTGCTTTACCTTCATCCAGGTAGTTCATATTTCTGGGCTCTAAGTTTCCAAATCATGTAGTAGTAGTGTAATCATATTCAGTTTTAAATAGGTTAGTGGTTACCCATGTGTTCGAATTTATTCACATCTTGCTCACTATCTGTTTGTAGAAATGCTCCACTCAATTGGTTT
The DNA here is from genome assembly GCF_041429995.1 of Eschscholzia californica. Lineage (NCBI taxonomy): Eukaryota > Viridiplantae > Streptophyta > Magnoliopsida > Ranunculales > Papaveraceae > Eschscholzia > Eschscholzia californica. The sequence goes on along the minus strand of NW_028238309.1, from coordinate 23,101,623 downwards.
TTTAGTTACATGCTAAACCTTTGGTTTTATTAGTTTAGTTTTAGTTTCGATAGAAATCGGTCTTTATCGTTCAGGATTGTAAGGGTTCGTATTGGTTTTATTAGCTCTCAAATTTGGGCTCTAAAGTTTCAACTTTAGAATAAGCTTAATATTTATAGCTGCACATGATACTACAATTATTCATAAAAAAACAGATGAACCATTGATCTTCATATTCTTCATCCAAGAAGCCTGGTGCTGAAGACTCGGTACTTCCTTGTTGCCCAAGGGTTAGCTTTATCAATATGTTCATTAGAGGGACCAAAACTACTATGTAATAAAAGCCTATAAGGATTTACATCGCCGGAAGATAAATTGTTTTTGTAGAATGAACCAAAAAGAAAACAAACTATCTAGTGACTACCTATCGACAAAGTTGAAAGTAGCAGCAAAATTAGTGTTTACCGGTCCTTCCTTCGTATGGTCCTTACACTATGAATTTTGATCAATGGAGGAAGGTTCTTACAACTTGTGAGATTGTTCGCCGGCAAAGTGGACAGGTAGTCAAGGGCGATGAGCATATCGTACAGCAGCATAGATGACCACACCTGAAACTCAAAATATGTAAATGTCAATCATATAATAGATTTTCTAGTACTTATCGGCATAAATAAAATGGAATTATAAACTGGATGCAAATGGCTCATAACCATAAGAAACCATAAGTTGTCAGCTAAATGACTTATATTAAAGGAGAAACGTTAGTACTTACGGAACAAAAACAACACTACACTCATGTTGCTAATCTGTGTACCGATTCTGCAGAAACAACAAGCCTGTAAAAACTACCCACATTTTATCTACTCAAGTATATCTGTTTTACCTTTTCCTATGAGAACTTCAGCAAGAAGTGACTTAAACCGCACCCCTTTGGCATCAATGTTTTTGTTCTACTCATTTTGTGACTACTATGTGCCAATAAACAAAGAAAAGTGGTAGGTCAGTAACAAAATCTGAAATCTACTTGCAAAGAATTAACTAATGAACTAGGTAGTTATTCCAATAAAAAAGATTAACAAGAGAGGTAAACAAGTGTAGAACATTGTAATACTAGGTTGAACAAGCTCTAACTTTTAGGTTGCTAGTGATACTGCTCCATTGTCACTCTTTTACAACACAACTTAAAAACATATAGGGAGGGAGTGTGCGTGCACGCACACACATTCATAAGGGCCGGCAAACCAACAAGAAATGAGAAAAACAAAATCTAGAGGAGTAACTCGAAACAAAATACTAGTTGCGTTCCTTAAGACACGAGTATAGATGGATACTATACTAACATACAGCAGGTTCCTCGTCCTAAAATAGTCTCTCCTAGCAGAAGTCAGCTATAAAGTGGAAAAGCTTGAACGAAAATTATATAGGCAAAATGTGCAGCTAAATCATCTATCTTCAAAGAAGATTTAAAATTATCATATCAATAAAATAAACTCATAATCTATTGTTCAAAGAAAATCAAGCAATTATGAAGTTAGGTTATACCTTGAAATGCTTTCAGATTCTCCTTCCATTAAAAGTATATAAACTTTTTGGAATCCTAGAAAATTATGAAAGGGAATTGCGACTTTCTCTCTCTAGAATTCTTCACCAAAAACTAACTCAAAACCTAAACAACTAAATAGATTTAATCACAAAAACCTAAAATTGATTGATGATCATAAAACCACAAAATTGATTTCAAGCCACTCTCGGCGAAATCGCCCAAATCCTAGGTTCGTTTGGGTTTTTTAGTCGTTAAAGAGGCAAAATCCTGGTTATGTTTTCAAATAGATTTTTTTTGTATTTTTCATTAGATAAGGGGCAATTTTAACCTTGAAAATGCGGGTTTCTTCAAAATTATCCTTGAAGAACATTTTGGAAAGTTATTTGGGCCCTAACTTTATAAAAACTTAAGATGTAGTTGGGGTTATCGTCAGGAGTGCTTCATTCAACCTTGCTTAAAAGATCACACCCACAAAAACACATTTTTGTATGAAAAGTACACCAACTCTAAAATCTCAATTGAGCCACGGAAGAACTGAGTTCATAATCATCACAATTGTTAATCTTGCAATGGTTAGTGATGTTGAAGACAGAATTTGTCAATCCGGTTATCAGACATAGTCTTCAAAACATTGAGGACAATGTTCGGTTTAAGTTTGGGGATAGGGGATTGAATTTTTACTCCTTATTTCAAAAATTCAAAAGGGTTCAAAATTTTTAATTTTTGGATTGGAAAGACGAGTCTAGTTATTTTTGCTTGTTAATAGTTATAGAGTCTAGTTGGTCGTACTATGCTTTTGCTGAAAGTTTTTCCACGAATTTCGAGTCTTGGAGTTGTTGTGCACTAGCCATGTGAGTGTTAGATAGGTGAAGAGTTGACTTTTCTGAGAGAACTTAATCGATCATTAGTGGAGACTTAACCTATGTGAGATTCTGAGCCTTTCCTTTTGTTTTGAGTGATCTCTTCTGTGATAACTCTGAGTACGTAGAATGAAGAGCTACTCAACCTCGCAATATTCATTAGAGCTCAGTTGATCTCTTGAGTTCAAATTTTACAACCACTAGGGATGTCATCAGGAAGTAAACCCTTCTTTTGTAGTCTGAGAAACTTGAAAGCAATGTCAACTAAAGGAAAATAGATCTCATCCATCATTTAGAACCTTGAGAATAAGACATGAACCAAAGTGGAGAAAATTATACCCAAGGAAATTGTTGAAAAAGCAAGTTGTGTATTTTGAGTTGTATTACCAGAAGTAAAAAAAAAAAAAAAAAAAAAAAAAAAAAAAAGAAAAGAAAAGAAAAAAAAGTGTTTGTGTAGCTTTGTTTAAGTGTTTATCCCTTGAAGTAGTTCTTGAAGATTTGAAGACGTCGAGTTCTCAGGAGTTCTAGTCACGTCATCATTATAGTCTATTGACCTCTAGGAAGCATTGTTAGATAGTTGATCAGGTGAGAAGAGTTGGTTAGCTTCCCCATTCCGTATTAGTGGTTGTTTCCTTTCTATGAGATCAGTCGTTTACCAAAAATTTAGTCCGTCTTTTGTAATGTGCTGAGTTTTTCTTCATGCTCATACTCGCACATTGAGTGAAACATTTCTGAGTGACTTGAATCTTTGAGCGTATGACCGTGAGGCAGTAGTCGAGGCGAAATGTATTGAGAAGGTAATCAAGGTTTTGTCTGTTCTGAACCAAAATGATACTCATATTGGCTGGTCACGTGCACTTTGGGTCTTGATTACTAGTGAAAGGAATTTTAGCTTTTGTATGGTTTGGTTGGCTTGGATTTCATTTCTATTAACTTTCGAAAGTTTACCGGATAAACATTTTTAGTCCACATCATATTTAAACCCTTCTGCATTTTTGAAATTCTGGAATTTTGTGGGTATATTGGAAACCCTCACGAGACAAAACTCGTCCTCTAGGGTAACTTAGAGGTTTAACGGCTTGTTGCACGTGCTAAGTGCAATCGTGATTCCCTACGAAAGTGGTGAACTGGGCTTGGTTTCATTTTTCTGTTTTGCTCGAGGACTAGCAAAATCTAAGTTTGGGGATGTTTGATGAGACATGAAAATGTCTCATTTGAATCTCTTAACTCGGGGTAGTTAGTCAAGTTCGAGCGGTTACTCTGATGATTTGGTTGATTTTCTTTCTCAGGTCTCATTTACGGAGTTCGATGCAAAAACATGTGATAAAGACATACTTGAGGGGCATTTTGGTCATTTTAATGACAAGGGTATTCTGGTCAATATAAGTGCTCGGATGAAACTAGAGTCCAAGATGAATCGAACGGCGAAAATAAAAGCGAAATCGGAGCCCGTGTGCGAATATTATACTAGGTCAAAGTTTTGTCCAAAATCAAGTCAAGTTAGTTGACCAGAATCAAACAATGCCACATGGCGGCAGATGGACGGTCGTGACGTGCACGAGGTATGATTCCGAGTTGTGTGAGAAGGCGCTCTGGAGTTTCATTGAAAAATGACCCCGTGCTTTGCGCGTTGAAGCTTCAATAGAATCTAACCGTCACTTTTATTGAAGCAACACATGGCGTGTTCTGGGAAGAGTACTGCACCTTGTTCCGCTACTACGAGATACACCATATCAACCCCTTGTAACAGCCACCAAACGTGGATTGGTTGATTTCAAAGTTTAGGGGAATTCTTTTTTTATCTTTCCCCATCTCTATTACTAATGCACAGAGAGATAAAACTAGAAACAAAAGAAAACAGAGATGGAAGGAGGCGTGAAAATTGAAGGGGATCCGTTGCTGCTCTTTATTTTGGAAAGACTTAGAGAGAATATCCCTTTCTTATCTCTGTTTTCTTTTGTTTCCAGTTTTATCTCTCTGTGCATTAGTAATAGAGATGGGGAAAGATAAAAAAAGAATTCCCCTAAACTTTGAAATCAACCAATCCACGTTTGGTGGCTGTTACAAGAGGTTGATATGGTGTATCTCGTAGTAGCGGAACAAGGTGCAGTACTCGTCCCAGAACACGCCATGTGTTGCTTCAATAAAAGTGACGGTTAGATTCTATTGAAGCTTCAACGCGCAAAGCACGGGGTCATTTTTCAATGAAACTCCATAGCGCCTTCTCACACAACCCGGAATCATACCTCGCGCACGTCACGACCGTCCATCTGCTGCCATGTGGCATTGTTTGATTCTGGTCAACTAACTTGACTTGATTTTGGACAAAACTTTGACCTAGTATAATATTCGCACACGGGCTCCGATTTCTCTTTTATTTTCGCCGTTCGATTCATCTTGGACTCTAGTTTCATCCGAGCACTTACATTGACCAGAATACCCTTGTCATTAAAATGACCAAAATGCCCCTCAAGTATGTCTTTATCACATGTTTTTGCATCGAACTCCGTAAATGAGACCTGAGAAAGAAAATCAACCAAATCATCAGAGTAACCGCTCGAACTGGACTAACTAACCCGAGTTAAGAGATTCAAATGAGACATTTTCATGTCTCATCATTATCAGACAGAATAGTGAATATGTGATGCTAGATCCTGTATGATTGATGAATTGCTACGTTTAATCCCATTCCTACTCCTCTGAACCTAGGGGAAACCCTTCAAGGAGCTCGAAAACCTCTCTGATGCTCAAGACAGCCAGATTTTTTTTGAGTTAAAGAATTGAGTATTGAGTGAACCATGGAGTTTGTACCTTGCTCAAGGTGAGATGATCCCTTTTTATAGGCTGTGTTGACCGACTGTAGTTAGACGATACGATGATGAGGCGGTTGAGATCCACCGTCTGGCATTGAGACTACTATTTTGTAGTTAAGAGATTTAGGAGTTCCTTCTAAAGTTATCTCGTAGCTTTGATATCGAGTAGTTCCTCCACTTTAGGATCCCTGGTAGATATATTTCCAAGTTTGTACATTCTTTACGAGATGTTTCATCTTTGAATGGCTCTGGAAGCCCAAGTTAGTTAAATACTCGAGATCTTCGCCGGGTGAGATCTTTGATTGGATTCGAGATTAAGTCAGTAAGCGTGAGGCACGCTTTTACCTTCCCATGTTTCGGGGTTAAGGTATCGGCCTTGCTTACGTGGACTTCCTTAGCCTTCTTGTAAATCCCATGACATACCTGGTTGTATTTGAGTCAGGGTAGGTGTGACGCCCTGTGTCCCAAAATAGACACGACACACCCTGACAATTCACAGACGAGACATAAATCCGACAGAGTCTCCTTTGTAAATCGTACCGGTCGCCCCTATAAAACCTGTCATGCAAACCATATATTCGCATACGCAAAAATAAACTATCGAGCGGAAGCTAAACAAACTCAACTCAGTTTCGGGTCGAAACCCGAACCACAAAAAAACTACAAAAGCCTCATAAACATCGATACAATCTATAAACAACTCTAAGTGTTAAGTATATACATATTAGAGTTTGGTTTCTGCAATAAATACATAACTTGGAAATAACGAAAAGCCAATGAACAAATAACCAAAGAAAATGATGTAACGCCGCTAGCCTCGTCAGACAAAATCACCGGCTGGAATACACACTCCGCCTCGAGGCTACTACAAGCACCTGCACAGTGACAACTGGTATGGGGTCAGGTAACTCACCGACACGAGTTATTCTGGTAGAAGACCAATCCAAAACCATCACGTTTTCAAAACTTCATTTAATAAGTTGTAAACATCATGACAAAACGGTTTATCAAACCAGTCACTATATATACTATTTACAAAACCATTTTCCTTAATCTAGCAAGCAATAACAATGATTAGCTGACCACCCATGGTGCACTCCCAAATAAGAGAGAGTTCCTCAGGAGAATCTAGAGTGCGTTAGATAGTACCAGCCCATATAGGCACTAGGTAATGCACTAACATCTCCTCAAGAAAGAGACTTATCCCTAGCCGGTAAGCCCCTCTCCCACTAAGGGACTCACCAATAATTGAAGAGTTTACCTCATGATACATATATACCTTAAGTACCTACATACGTTTTTGATCACTGAGTTCGAATATTCGAGTCATCCCTTAATACCCATGGAAGGACCTGAACCTTATTATCTTCGGTACCCTGTCATGCATCTAATGCGATCTTTTAAAATCAGTTTCATTCATATATCAAATCAGTTTTCTTATTCACTTCATTATCTTATCAAACACGGAAATGGAACGACCTAGAGTCATATCGCACAAAGCAGAGGGATTCCCAATCAATCTCACCTCCCAAGCGAGAGGTCAAGGTGTACGACCCTGAGCCTCGAGTTGGAGGCACAAGCACCAATGGCGAGCAAGTGAAGCACTCTACTCCCACAGGTCTCAAGACTAGTGCCGCACCACCTCACTGGTCTCACACGGGCTACACCCATGTCAATATGTCATCCTAACCTCAATGGCTCATGCCCTTAGGTTGACATAATTCGAAGTTGGGTACATACAAAAAAACCCAAGCATTTCACAATCATCATAAAACACAATTCGAAAGAATTTCTCATATCACAGTAAAATCATTCAAGCATATTCCAGTTCATCATTTAAAATCGAGTTTCATGCTACCTAAAATCTAGTTATAATGGTAGATATATAACTATAGAGCCTAGCATATTTCATTATCTATAAAACCATGTTGGATAAAGGATTTAGAACCCCTACCTGGCGGTACTTCTATTCCGCCGAAACCGTAGCATGATCGTCAACGATAAGCTCCGACTTCCCCCTCACCAAAACCATAAAGAACCGATATAAACATTAGATTCTTAGATAAGAACCTTCGTATAATACAAAGAATAGATAAAAGAAAACAAAGAAAACTTCCAACATAAAAACAAATTTGTAACATTTGGAAGACTTCGACTATAACCGAATTTCGATCGATCTCTAACTTTCATAGCCATGTCAAAATAAGATCATTCCTACACCGTTTGAAAGGTATTTATATCCATAAAATTTTATTATTGATTGGCTACGCCAAAATCCAAGTGCATCATCCTCGAAAATTACAAAACATACATGCAACAGTCCTAACAGCACATTGCGCACAAAACAGTCATAACTCTTTCATCCGAACTCCAAATAGCTTGTACTATAGTTTTTCGGTAAGCTAACATCCTAAGCTACCAGTTTCCTGTTTTGGGAAAGTCCGTCCAAGTAATATATCAAGCTCAGAAATACTCGGACAGTAGACTGAATTTCAGTCCCTCGAATCGTCTTTCGATCGATAAACCATATCATATAATCTCTCTAAAGTTGTTTATATACCAAAATTACATAATTCTCAAAAACATAAACCCTAGAATTTCGTGAATCATAAAAACCCCCAATTTATAACCAACCAAACCTAGAATTATATAACAGTCAATTAAATCATCTAATTTGATTTGATTGAATTTGAGTTATGACAACTTTCCTTTAATTAATATCTTACCAACTTCTACAAGTTCGAAGCGAAAAATCCATTAAAACCCAAAATACAGAATTATAGAGTTTTAGAGAGAGAAACCGAAATCTGATATTGTTTTCACTTTTAACATTTCTCACGAAATTCCAGTTTAGTCTCTGATTATTTACCGGATTGCAAAATACCCCCCCAAATTTGTAACGTTTGTTGATTTAACCCCTCTTCTGACTCGAACCAAATGTCAAATAGTCTCCAACCTAACCTTAAGAACATGGGATGTTGGAGTAGGGTTTAAGGCACCTATGACGATCGTGCGGACCTCCCAATTCTAGGCTTGAGTGGGAGACCTCCTTCATATTCAACCTCCCTGTTGACTTGATACAAGTGACATAAAACACTTAAAAACTATTAGCCGCAATAAGAAAAACTCATCTTATGAGAATTTGGTTATACCATGAGAATGCGTCTACGAAACTCAAAAGCTCGTGGCCGGTTGCGGCATTCACAAACCATCGATGTCGGATAGGGGGATGAGTTCTTCGGCCATGCTTTCTTGAGGTGATGAAGCCAATGTACATCCTCCCCTTGCCATTCCTTTTCTTTACCACCACCATGTTAGATAGCCAATCTAGGTAGTGGAGTTCTCAGGCGGATTTGATGTCTAATAACTTCCGTACGTTTGTGTTGATGGCTTTGTTTTGCTACGGGGTGGACGTCCTCCTTTTCTGTCTTACATGAGGATATGCAAGGTAAACTTGGAGCATGTGGACTACAACGGAAGGGTTGGAATCTGTCATGTCAGCGTGGGACAGACGAAACAGTCATGGTTGCGGGTCGGGAAATCCACGAGGTCTTCCTCTAGTGTACTGGGATCTTATTTTCTCTTCGTGGTCGACCATTTCTAAATGAATTTAGACCTAGCTCTTGTATGCACGTGAGGTTCATTGGGAGCACCCAGAAGGGTTTTTTGGTTTGTAATTGTTATAACGAGGTCTCGGGCACCTTAATCGTGTTTTTGTAGAAATTTCAAGAAACTCCTTTGTTTCCCTTGACCTCTTTGACTACCCACGAAGTGATAAGTGGGTGGGACATCCCCTTTTCATGTATCCAAGGGTCACCCAAGGACCATATTATAAGTACTAGGAACGTGGTGTTGAAGTTGATTCCACTTATGGGAATGGGCAGAGCTACCTCTCCACGTGTGTAAATCGTTGCATGGTCTAGCGCCAGGACATTTGAGTTCTAATCTGGTATCCGAGTTGAGTCTCAGTGAAATCCGTTTTTTAGGGGCTAAAAGTGCCCCTTGAAATTGTTATTCGAGCCACAAAAAAGGGATTCACTGTGGTCAATCTCGTTCGACCTCCGACATCTATAGGCCCTCTATTTCGGACATGTGACTCCATGAGAGTAAGCTACTCTTGAACTCGAACCAATCCGAAAAGTCTCAGACTAGGCTAGACCGAGTCCGCTCAAATTTTTAAGATTTAAGGGAACCAAGTCCTACTTAGAAAGGACTCTAAAATCACTCGAGATCAACCTAATATCGATGATACGCATTTTTCATTGATATACCCACTTCAAAATCTTATCAAACACTGGATCAAAAGCTAAAATCATTAAAAAATTAGTTGGATTTCTATAACTGGTGTCTAATAAGAAATAGAGATATTTTGAAGCCTATCTTTATTCTCTTTCTTCTATTAATGTAATATAGATGATATCCATCAAAAGAAAATGAAGAAATCTAAGCGTTTTGATGAAAATTTTAATGAAAATTGAAGAAGAAGAAGAAGAAGAAGAAAAAAAAATGGTTTGGGATGTTTGGACAGTTAGAGAGAGTCAAAGGGTGTAGGGCGCTCGGGTTGCATTTTACAAATCTTTCTGGTGCGCGAATAGCATTTTCACGGAGCACCTATAGTCGGACCCTTCCTCTTTTCCGTTGTGGAAGCTGACAAACTGAGGGTCTGCTTGCTACCTGTGAAATTCGAGTAGGAAAATCGATTTTCGAAAAACCAAAAGCGATTTTCTGCTATCTTTTTTCTTGCAATGGTAAGCGGGATTTAAGGGCCCCCCTCAACAAAACCAAGAACACCTAACCAAGAACACTTACAAGCATTGCAACCAAAAGGAGCAACCGTCTCACAAACAACAGAACAAAACTACAAAGAAATTAAGTAGCCTTAGGCCAATGTCTTCGTAATCTAATCATCCCTTCACGATCCTCCTTCAGAATGATTAGCAACTCTAAAGGCAAGTGCATAACATCAAGGAGCATTGTACCCGTAGTCCTCATCTTGGAGAGATAATCAGCAGCCTGATTAACCTCCCTATAAGTGTGGTTACAACTACACTCTTTAAAACCCAACATAAGAGCCGTAATATCCCCCAACAAGCTCTTGATTCGCCAAGGAACAACACCATTATCATAACTGAACAAATTGGAAGATTTTCTGCTATTTGATTCAACCAAAAAGTGTCAAAATCACTCTCCTGAGCAAAGAGGTGAGAAAAAAACCAGCAAAAGTTTACCACCACACACGTGGTAGAATCATTTTCCGACTCTTAATCTCAAAGTTCGCCGTGTCTCCTCCCTTACCATCGCATCTTTTTTTCTCTCTCTCTCCGTCTCCCTCGAAGCTGTTGTATTTCTTCCTCTCCTCACTCTCTTCACACTCAAAGTCTTTCTCTTCCATGTCTAAACATATATGCTTTACGCAAATTATCACTCCTACTTTATCTTGTAAAACTAAAAGGGGTCAAGAGCTTCGAAAGAAAGAGCTAAATCAAATTCACGGATCGAAGGGAACAACAAGATGACAAAATGAGACATACATGTATTCACCTACATTAATTACTTGCTAAGAAAGGCATAAGAAATCATATAAGTATATAAATCTAAAATCTTGGGAGAAAAAGTAAATCAATTTCCTCCATAGGATGAAATTTTTCCAATTTGTTCCGTTATGATACCTCAAACACACTAAATCTTCCACAAAATACATTCAACCATGATTGAATTCGAGATTACCAATGGAGCGCCCTGCCGTGTTTGAGTAATTACAGATTGTTGTTGATTTCGGGATCACCAAATCTTCCAGTGAATACCTTCAGCCATTACTCGATTTTCGGATCACCAAATCTTCCGAAGAATATCTTTAGGAGAATACATTTCAATTTGTTTCAATTTCTCCATAAATGCAAGATCGAGTAATGACAAATTGTTGTTATAGGGGTGGACTTATATTAGAGGAGTTATAAAAGCGCCAAGTCTAATTGCTATTAGTTCTCTTTTTATCTGTAGAAAGAGTGCAACAGCAATATAGGTGCTTTTAAAATTTCTCAAATTTTCTCACCTAATACGAAACGCTAAAAATGAGTTTCTGACAAGAAAAACTTTTTTTTTTCCATCAGAAAAAGTTGGTTTTCACGTTCAAATACTTCCCCACTTAACAAACACACCTTTAGTATCATTGTAATTTGAGTCTCGTCTCAACAAAATCATCATAAAAGAAAGAACCCTAAACCCTTAAACTCACACTTTCTCTCTCTCTCTAACTTCTCTCTCTCTCTCTCTCTGTGAAAATGAACTTCAAAAATGTCAAAGTTCCGAAAGTACCAGGAGGTGGGGCAGCTTCAGCTTTAGTGAAGATCGGACTTATAGGAGGAGTTGGTCTTTACGCAGCTTTTAACAGTCTTTACAATGTTGAAGGAGGTCATCGTGCCATCGTTTTCAATCGTCTTGTTGGTGTTAAAGATAAGGTATATCATCTTCTTCATCTACCCTTTTCATTTCTCTATCTTATTCAATCTACTATTGAACTTCTCTCAACTTAAATTGAAGAAATTTTTAGGTCTTAATTTAACTTCACTTTTATGGCAAAAGTGATCTCTAGGTTCCTCAAAATGTTTGATATTTTGGTTGATACTTCAATCTCTCTTGTTAAGGATCTGGTTCTTAGGTATTCTGTTGTGAATTGAAGAAAGATGATAACTTGTTGAACAAGATTTTGATAATTTATGGTATTATTTGATGAATATCTTCATATTATGGCCTTACCTGACAGATCTAGGGCTAGAAACAATCTTCATGATCTGTATTTTCAACATTTCGTGGAATGTATGGAATTTTAGTTAGTTTTATCTTCCACCGTTCTCTTGTTAAGACTCTCTCTTGTCCAACTCTAATGAACCCTTGTGAAAATCTTAGAGACTTGTGAGATTAAAACCATGTTTGGCTGGGATGCAATTACAAGGAATGACATTCCTAATTTATGTTTGGCACGCAAGAATGTATCACGAGTCACATTCCAAGAGGAATAGGATTTTCCCTTGAAGGGAGTAGTAGCGAACCCAGGTGGAGGTGGGTTTGTGATTACTGTTCTCTCCGAATGATTTATAATATATGGACTGTGGACAAAATACTCTCTAATATTGCAGTCAGGTTCCTATTCCGATTTCCTTCATCGACATATTCCACCCTCCACATGTAACTCAATGAAAATAAAAAAACATTTATTCTGGAGAAGAAATTGAGTACTAGGCGATCTAAATGATCACAAATATTAGTATGTTATATAATTGTGTTTACCTTATAAATTGATCATATAATTTTAGAAGTTTGGTTGCAAAAAAATATTATATTATAACGAAACTTCAGGTTCTTGCCTTGAAAAATGAACACACTTTTTTAATAAAGTACAATTATATGGTTATAACTTACGAAAATTGTTCAAAGATTTATGTTCTTATGTTGAATAAGGGCATAGAGAAAATTGTGCAAACTTTTTTATTCTTATTCCTGTATGATCCAAACGCAAGGTTTGGAATCTAACAAGAATTGTATTCTATTCCTTTTCCTGGTCATACCAAACGTTAAACTAAAGTAATTTGATTATTAGAGAAGTTATTCGTGGTAATCACATTCCATTCCTATGCAAAAATAGCGCGTAAGGGTTGATTTGCTTTAGGTGTGGAAGAAATTTGGACTGTCATGCTCACATCAAAGTTGAGAATTTTAATAGGGAGTATTGTAAGTAGATAAAGAGGCCAATGGTGATGAATTTACTGTATTTAATTGTAAATTGTTAAACTTCACTATAGACCGAAAAAAAAAACACAAGGAGTTGGTAGCTTATCTAAGTTTTCTATTTGATCATTCTGAGGGAAGTGTGTAAATCGGTGTAGGTGCTTCCATGTCTACATTTGTGTGATTCATGTCTACTATAGGTCTATGATATGTGGTTCTTCACTTGTAAAATATGTATTTCTTCATTTCTCAGTAACTGTGTGGTTTCTTTGCGTTGTTTCTTTTCCTGTTAATACCTGCTGACGAAGATTATATATAGGTTTATCCTGAAGGAACACATCTTATGGTCCCATGGTTTGAGAGGCCAGTTATCTATGATGTCCGCGCACGACCCCATCTCGTTGAGAGTACTTCAGGAAGCCGGGATCTCCAAATGGTAAAACTTTCCTCTACATTCTTCAAAGAGAACAGAAATATATGATTGAAATTATAGAGTTTTGCATGGGATTTTATGTGATTACTTAGTTAAGTATTAATGTTGCAATTCAGCCGATATTCTATTTTCAATGTTCGAAAAAGAAAAGAAAAAGGTATTCACATTGCTTAGTACAGATCATGTCTTTAACCCACCAAGCAGGGTGCGCCAATATGGTTCAAAAGCATTGGTGTCAAAATTGTACTGTTTACGACTCAATCGTAACATTTGGATAGGATCGTGTGCAATTTAATTTGAATCTAAGCCAAATTGCAATTAAAAAAAATCGTGCACTTATTTACTAAATTCAAACTGTGTGATTCATACTGAATCTTGCGATTCAAACTTACACAATTTAGAGTCACTTGAGAATCACATTTAAAGTTGTTGAAAAAGAAATGGAGAAATCAGAGGAAAAAAGAAAGAAATTGAAACTCACAAGCTGTAAATACACAAGTCTCACTATTTTATTGATTTTATTTTACTTCTTCTTTCTTGTATTGGTATAGCTTTTTCTTTTTCTTTACTTTCTTCTTTGAAGAGAGAGAGAGTTTTCTTTTTTCTGATATGGTCCCTCTCTCTCTAAAACTCTCTACCTGTAGTCCGAAATTCAGAAAGATAAGCTGTAAAGGACCCTTTTCGAACAAGATTTGGCATTATTGCAGAGTTCATTATTCAAACTTTTTTTCTTTACCTTCCACCAAAAGTAATGGTAAATACACGAATAAATATCTGAATTAGTTAGCAATTGAGAATCAAAGAAAATGAAAGAAAAATACCCTAAAGCTTTCTACAATAAATAATACTATTTAAGAAAAATAATAAAAACATAGTTATCTTATATGAATAGAAAAATAAATCTTACAATTCACGATTAGGTTTGCAGATTCATTTTTCAAAAAGAAAACAAGACAATATGATTCACGATTTAACAACATTGCTCAAAAGCTTAGTCTGATTTCACTATTACATGTGGGTAACAAAGGGTAGATTATTAAACATCTAACAAACTAGGATATAAGGAGTTGGTACCCAATATCATTGTAAGTGTCTGTCAATGTACACGTGTTGTAGAAAGATATTTTTCAGGGGTTCATAGAATATACTTTATCAGTTTATCCCATACAAGCTAAGTATTTATCCTCAAAAGCTATCTTTTCTTCTTGCCTATAAGAAGCAAAAATACAAACTTGTATGGTGCAGTGAATTGGTGAAGAAGGAGATCGTTTTAGAACTGTACGGCCACTTCAATAAGTTTGTTTTGGGCATATAAATTATGCTGGTTCCAGATTCTTGTGAATTAAAGAGTCCATTGGATTTTGATGTTATTTGATATCCTTTCTTATGTGCGATAATAACTGTTGGAAGATTTTTTGCCTACCAGGTCAGGATTGGGCTTCGAGTTCTCACCCGACCAGTGGCAGATCAGTTACCTAGTATCTATCGAACCCTTGGAGAGAACTATAATGAGAGAGTCTTGCCTTCAATTATCCATGAAACTCTGAAAGCTGTTGTAGCACAATACAATGCAAGCCAGCTTATAACTCAAAGGGAGGTAGGCACTTTTCTTCTTTCTATTGCCTAGATTATCCACCTTAAGGGTGGTCTCGTGGATGATAGTTGCCGTAAAGTAGATGGCCTTCTGGTTTAAATAGAAACTGAATAGCTTTCAAATTTTCATCTGCAGGCCGTGAGTAGGGAAATCCGGAAGATATTGACAGAGAGAGCTGCCAACTTCAACATCGCCCTTGATGATGTTTCAATTACAAGCTTGACATTTGGAAAAGAATTTACAGCTGCTATTGAAGCTAAGCAGATCGCTGCTCAAGAGGCCGAAAGGGCCAAGTTTGTTGTCGAGAAAGCAGAGCAAGATAAGAAAGGTGCTGTTATTAGAGCACAGGTATGTCAAAATCTTACTTAAGCTGTGGTGTTCATTTTGATCTTTATCTAGGTATCGATATTACAGCCTAAGCCATAGCAAATTAGCAATAACTGGTAGTGACCCCCGTTTTGCCACCAAAGCCCAATCCTAATCTGTATGTGGTTTTGTTTCGAAGAATGCACCACGAGCCGATCCAAAAGGCCTCAACGGTTACTAAGCTTGAGCACCCTATAGCCCAGTTTCCGGGTGCTCCCCAAGCAATGTGGGATATTAAACCGATGCTTGTGCTTCTTTAACAACCCAGAAGGCCACTAGAACCTCTAAAAGAACTCAAGTCCCGGCACTTGTTCCATTGAGTATCAAAGTGAGTTGGCCAGAATAGTTTGAGAACTAAAGGTCCTGGTACCAAAATATGTGCAATCAGAAGTTCAGAACTACTTTATAAACCCTAACCCCTGTCTTGTTAACTACTTGACACGTTTCTCTGTTTCTTAATTACTAGGGAGAAGCCAAGAGTGCACAATTGATAGGTCAAGCTATATCAAACAATCCAGCATTTATCACATTAAGAAAGATTGAAGCTGCAAGAGAGATTGCTCAGACTATCTCCTCTTCTGCTAATCGGGTTTACTTGAGTTCGGACGACTTGTTGCTGAATCTTCAGGAGATGAATTTGGAGCCAGCTAGTGGAAAGAAATGAACAACAAAAGTAAGGGGCTCTTGAACCATTTTAGTTCAAGATACTGAACTATGAGAATTTTTCATCAATATCTTCCATAATAGCCACGTTTTATTTGTTTTGGTTTGGACTTCGAAAATAACAGCATGAATCAAGAAAGTTTAATATACATGGTGAACAGTATTTGATACTTTTCCAATATTTAGGGCTTTATGCACTGTTTTACCATGTTCAAGAAAGCCCTTGTCCAACCTTTGCTTTCGGTTTAAGGTACTGTAATCTCTTGTACACTGAGAAATTTTCGAGAAAATATGAACGTACATACGGGCAACCTATGTGTAGATGTGAGTGAGCTGCGCGTGAGTTGAATGGGGCTTTGTCTACCATTTGGAGATCTAAAGTTGACATAACTTCGGGAGTTTTTGTAAATAAATAAGTATTTTTGCGGGACTGAAGAATCAAGCAAACATAACGATGTTAAAGTAGGCGTGGCCGCGTGGCTTTAGGAAAGAAAGATATGTTTCCGGGTATAAATTTTTGAGTGGAAATAGAAAAATTTGGTTGTTTTTAAGCTTCTTTCATTTTCCCAAATAGACCTTCACCTCTTAATACCTTTTCAGCTTCAATTTTCCCCTCTCACCACCATCATCAGTTCCGATGACACCTTATCGACCACTGCTGCACGACTACCACTTTTTATTCCGACTATCACTTCCTCTCTCCTCTCTCCTCTCTCTTTTCTTCTCTTCATTCTCTCCTTTGTTTTGGAAAAGGGGCCCGAACTTAGTTAGATAAAGAAAGGTCTTTATTCTCTCTTCTGCTCCAGCAAAAGGATGCTCCCTTCGCCCGAATTAGTTAGATAAAGAAAGGAGGGAGAGAAAAAGAGAAAAGAACGGTAGAGATAGAGAAAAAGAAATAAGAGAGAGAAGAGAGAAAGAGACGAAGATGAGAAGAGAAAAATAAACATGACGGTTTAAAGTAAAACTTTTCTTGTTTCTCTGAAAACATCAACTTGAAGGTGATGAAGTTTTAAAGTAAAACTAGCAATGTTTTCATTATAGCATGATTGAAGATACTTCCATGAATATCTAAGCATCGTGGTACGAGCTCATTGTCTAATAGGTATTTGTTTTCTAAGTTTTAATGAAATAGACTTCATCGCTCTTAAATACTCTCTCAGTTCCAAGATGAACGACTCAATTTCTTTTTTTGGTTGTCTCATTTTTTAAAATAAAGAAAATAACTTTTGGCTCTTTCTAATAATATCCATTAATATAAATTTAATGACAACTTTATTTAAACATATGTTAAAAATTTTCATTGTATACAAAAAGTTAATGAGGTTATAATTGGAAAAATCATGTTATTTTTTTAAAGTCAAACTCTATTTAAAAATAAGTTAAAATTTTTCATTGTATACAAAAAGTTAATGAGGTTATAATTGGAAAATCATGTTATTTTTTAAAGTCAAACTCTAATCAATGATGTTCTCTTAAAAAAATGGGTTTTTCAAAATATGTAATTCATCTTGGGACGGAGGGAGTATGTTTTAAAAGTACAGGTATAATATAAACTTACAAGTTCTAAAAGTAGTTCAGTGTTGTAACACCCCTATTTTTTTAATATATCAAATTGGGTAGAAATAACAAAACTCCAGGTCAATTAACCCTAATCCTCTTCACTTTTGAAAGAAAAACTAAATGGAAGAGAGAGATGGTACAACCACTCCTTAGTGAAGGAAGGAGGAATAAAGAAGAAAAGAGATAGAGATAGAGTTCTTTAGAGAGAGACAAGACATGGTTGTGGTCTTGAAGTCATCTAAGGCGAAAAGAGGTAGATTTCCTATCTCCTAATTTTTTTGTAGGCTCTTTCAATTTATTCAATGATAGGTTTAGAATTGTTAATCACACTAAAGAACGATTAAATGGTTTAGACATTAGTTTTATCTAGAATCCCATAAAACATCTATAGAGGACAGTATTTCGGTCTAGATTAAACTTAAATCTGATATTGATACATGATGAATCTTGTCGTGATTCTTATATGATTGGAAAGGTTTGTTCGTCTACTTTCTATTAGTTCAAACGGTTTATTAATCCAAGTTTTGAGTGAGGAGTTAATACTGTTTTCGTACAAGGTGTCAGAACAGTCTCTAATGTACGTAGGTCTATATTAAAATTGAATCTAGTATAGATATATGATGAATTTCGTTGTGATTCTTATATAGTTGGAAAGGTATCTTTGTCTACTTTCTATTAGTTTAAACGTTTTACTAATCCGAGTTTCGAGTGAGGAGTTATGACTGTTTTCGTACAAAGTGTCAGAACAGTCTCTACTGTACGTAGGTCTATATTAAAATTGAATCTGGTATTGATATATGATGAATCTCGTCATGATTCTTGTATGGTTGGAAAGTTGTGTTTGTCTATTTCTATTAGTTCAAACGGTTTATTAATCCGAGTTTCAAGTGAGGAGTTATGACTGTTTTCATACAAGGTGTCAGAACAGTCTCTACTGTACGTAGGTCTATATTAAAATTGAATCTGGTATTGATATATGATGAATCTCATCGTGATTATTATATGGTTGGAAAGATGTCTTTGTCTACTTTCTATTAGTTCAAAGGGTTTAATAGTCCGAGTTTCGAGTGAGGAGTTATGACTGTTTTCGTACAAGGTGTCAGAACAGTCTCCAATGGACGAATTTATTGAGATAATTCACATGGTTTCTGTTCTTTAGGCAATGTATCTTCTAGGTAGATACCTTCTAGTGGTGAGTCTATGATTGTTAACTATTATTGTTATTTGCTCGTTTGAGGTTGCGATCCACGTGAGGATCTACTATGCGCATCATCTCTTCTAACTTGTCATGTGTTGTTGGCTTGAATTGTTTGGTGAACTTGTTTGTCATTCTTACATTCTTGATAAGGGTTAATGTTTGTTGTGTATTAGTCTGAGATACCTGAACAAGGGTTTGATGATTGTGTCTTTTGACATAATATGTTTGGCGGCGTATATGTCAAGTTTGGTGCTATAGAGGTTTACCTTCGTTAAAGGCATGATATTTTATATCTGCTGGAAAAAGGAGGAAAGATTGTTGCATTATCAAGGTTAGTATTAGATTAAAATACGAGAACCGGAAAACCTAGTAATTAATCAAAGGACATAAATATTAGTTTCGAGAGGGATTAGATAAATCTGATATATTATGTTAGTATTCATCGTTAAATTTCAGATAATTCCAATAATAAATATGAATGCAATGTTTCCTTGATTGGGGATTGAGCTTGCCTACCCGAGACTTAGGTTTGAGGAAATCTACTGCAGTTGGGTTTCAACCCAGCTATTTTGTTTTGAGGTGCACTCATGGTAGCTTGGGATTTGGGATTTGGGATTTGGAACAAGTGTCTTCTGTATAGATGTAGTAGTACCCCATGTCATTAATATGAGTTAAAAGAACTTGTTCATTACCTAGTAAGGATTTGATTTAGTTCAACAAAAAAAAAAAAAGTAAGGATTTGATTTATGAACGGTTTAAGATTGTTTCAGTTTCAACTTGAGATAATCATTTGTTTTAGATTTATTTTGGGATAAGGGCAAAGATAATTACCCGGAACTAGTTTTGGGACATGATTTTTTTTTTTTTTTTTTTTATTTGGCGAAACTTGAGTATAGACTAACTTTAAAGTTGGAGTTATTTTTGTAACTTTTCTAGTCAAATTTTTCTTTAAAAAAAATTCTCTTCCATTTTTATCAAATATAAAATCACATCCCAATTTTCATAGTACTTATAAGGAACAAGAAAATAACACAATGAAATTTAAATATAACATACAAAAACTAAAAAATACATTAAAATAAAACTTGCAATTTTCTTAGTTGCATAATGCAACTAAGAAAAACTAATTAAAATAAGAAAATATTTCAAAAAGAGATACTAACATAAATCTATATAATAAAACACAATCTTTTGTGCTGACTGGGATAAGCCGAAAGACAAATCCGGCCGTTGGAAGCGATTTTTCTTGAATCTTGATCATTAGATCCAATACCTCCCTTAAAAAAATAAAGTTTGTTTACCCTCTCTACCTCTCATTAAGAGTGGATTAGAATCTATTCACAAATCAAACCGTCCAATAGTCAACCCTTTACATAGTAGCCTTTGGATTTATAATCAGTCCTTCCCAATTGAATGAATTAATTAGGGAATAAATTGCAATAAATCACGTTTAGTGCGTTTCATTCTTCTTTCTCTCTGCCGTTATCTCTTTTTACATTCTCTCCATTACCTCTGGGCGTTGAGAAATTCTCCCCCCAAGTCTTTCTGGCAGAATTTTAATGAAAGCAATCACTCCCAAGATAACCATAACTCTAATTAGTAAAATGAAAACCCCAACTTTAACGGATGTCTCTTCTATTTTAGTCTCGCAATTTTTTTACTACATTAGTTCCTCTTTCTTGAGAATGGAAGAAATTTGTAGAAGTCAAAGATCGGATCCTGAAATCTCCCTTCCTTTGATCGGATAACTCTCTCTCTCTGTCTCTCTCTACGACTTCGCCTTTCTCTTCAATTTCAATCAACTCAGAGTTCTACTAATCCATTGGCAGTGGTTGCATGTGAATCATGGAAGGTTTTTCAACTTTTCTTATTTCAACTAAATCTCTCTGTGGTTTTAATTCGTCTGATTAAAGTTTTCATTTTACTTCACTCTGGTTAATTTATCCATCATATGGGTTTTCTTGTGTTGATAAAATAGTCAATAAGTTAATGGGATATTGAGCTGCTTGGTAGTGCTTAATGTATTTTGCGTAAAATCTTGTATCCTATTAAACATTCGATTTCAGAAATCATTTGTTGTCATGTTGAGTGTTATTGTGGTAGGCTTGATTCTATTTAGAAATCTTCATTTGGGTCTTATCATAGCTGCCATTCATGGCTGTAATTAGTAACGTTGATTACAAGTTGGCTATGTTGGTGGAAGATCTTGCTAGGCAATCTTTAGTTTACTTAATTTATGTGCAATGACGGCAATTGAACTTAATTGTTAAAAGTAGAAAGAGTTTCTAACTTGATGCATATGTTAGGGGAACTCCTGTTATATGACAATATTTATCTTGTTCATTTGGTTTTCGAGTACAATGAAGGTGAACTCTTTGCTTGTCAAAGAAGTAATTTGGTATGAGTTAGCCACTTTTATGAAGCATCTAACAAAAATTAGAATCATAATAGATTAGAGGTCTTATTCTTCATTTGAGTATCCTCTCTTTCGTCATTAATAACATGATCGTTTTCGTTTAGGTATGGGATGCGACAGCTGCAGACCCAAAGGTGTTGGTGTATACGAAGTCTTATCGGGATAGTGTTCCTGTGCCAAGGCATTGGTGTCAGATGAGGAAATTTTTGTAGGTGATTCTTTTATAGTGATTGCTAAAGTTGAGGTTTTTTGCAGATGGGAAAATGTAGTGTTATCATTGAAACTTATAATTTAGTTTGTGGTATCTTTCCTCCTGCATACATTTTCTGGCAAGTTGTTTAGTAACAAAGCGGTAACTTTCAAAAAGCACGTGCAATAAAAACAATTGCACGCTCGTTGGGCAGATAATAAGGGTTCACGCTAGAGGGTGGGAGAACATAAATCGATAAGGTCTCACTCCTCTTATACATATATGTGGTTCTTGCAGGTGCTGTATCTATCAAGGAGTCAAGAGGATGAGAGATACTTGGGTGGGTTTATGTGACTTCTTTTTGTGGTGTCTTAATAATGCACGACCGAACATTAGCTGCCTTAATTAGTTGGTGGTCATACTTTGCATGCCCAATTGGTTTTGGTCCTGCCACCACGCAAATTGATGAAGTTTCTACGCAACTCATATCCATTTGATTATGGAAATACTTGGACTGAACCTATTATATTTATTGCAGATATGTCAGGCCATTATAGTGCATCAGAATTCTTAGGCTCTTTTGTGACATTGTTATAACCTAATAAAGTTCTGTTTATTGCAGATATGTCAGGCCCAATTGGTTAGGATCCTGCCACCAAGCAAATTGATGAAGTTTCTACGCAACCCTTCTTTTTTGTTTTGCGGGGAAAGCGAGGAATTGAGAAACGACTTTTTTCGCTCCTTGGGTTTATTATTGCAACTCGAATTGAGAAAATCAGACAGGTATGACTCACTTCTTTGAATTCTGTAAGGAATTGGTAAGAAGTAACGATGTGATAGAAGCCATTAGCTAATTTGATGCTTTAACTTTGGGAGATGATATCTATATTTTACTCATGTTGTGTCTATTTTACTAAAATCTGAACTATATTGTTTTACTTGTCTAATGTGAGTTGTACAACTTTCTCTCTTTAACATACCATATATTAGAAAAAGTGTTTTTTTAAAATATGGACGTATTATAAACTCACAAGAACACTTTCTTTTACATTTGCCGTGATTATAATGATAACACCTCCCATTCCTTTTGGCACTGTAATGTCAGTGAGGTGGAACCATGGAAAAGTTATTTATGTAGGCATTTATATTTCCTTATAAATTTCTATCATTTCATTATACTAGGCATAACCCGTACCTCGGGTACGGGAAGGTCCAATATATGAAGAAATTTTTACAAATAGAATTTTGAATTGGTTTGAAGTAGTAAAAAAAATTCTACAATGCTAATCATAAGTATCACCAGTCTTTTGAGATCCACCTGTAGGGTTAACTTGATTAATACCTCATTATTTTCTTTTTATTTGCGTGGTGGTTCGGGGATCGGCTTCTTTTGATACCAGTACAACCTTGCCATTTTCAGCATGCACACATTTGAGTATGATTCTATTTAGAGTTTTATGATTTTCAACGTCAAGAACATTGTTGAAGAGAGGTACATTCCTATGATTATATCTACAATCTCTTACCTCTTATGTTGGTCCTAATGTATATCATTGGTGAGAGCTCCTTTCTTGCATTCACAGGGAACAGTTTCTTACAAACTCCATTAGTTTGTTGAACGCGGTCAGACTGCCTAAGCTCCGAAAGAAGAATAGTTTCAACTTATTTGTGATTTTAGCTAACTTCTCTGGACCATAGACGGTTTCTTTACTCAAGTGAAAATTATCACTTAATATAGAGAGAGCAAATTGCGCACTGGAAAAGTGGGAGCGAGGAATTGTAATGAAGAAGAACATCAATATGTTTCGTTCTGTTATTATTTAAATTTGATTGGATTTCTATAATGTCCATGTAATATTTTTTGTCTGCAATCAAATTCTTCAATCAATGAATGAAAGATGGTTTCAATTCCTTTTTCTTCTTTTATTTTGTGCACTTATTTTTTTTAGTGGTTCAAAAAATGAATTTGAGATTTGATCCAACTCATTTTTATGTCTACCACTGGGAGTCTTGACTACTTTCTTCTTATATTTTCAATAATCTATTCAAAAACATCATCAAATGATTGATTATAAAAGCATAAATGTATATCGTTTGTGCTAAGTGAATTGATTTTGATAGCAAAAACTTCATCACTTTATTATCCTCAAAATATTCACAAGAGCATCCGTGCCGAAGGCACGGGTTATACCTAGTCTATATAATAAAACAGAAGGGAAATCGATGACTGGGACAAACATCCTTTTCTAATAAAGGATATTGTCTAGAAGTCCTTCTCAAAATTTAAAATATAGTCCTTCGTAGAAATAAAGTTACCTATTTAAAAAACAATATCCTTTCTTTTTTAGAAATAAAAATTCTAATTTAAGATAAAAAGAAACAAAATAAATTTTAAGGGTTAAAAAAAGAAATTAAAATCTCTCTCTCTCAATAAAATAATAACTAATTTAAGAGAAAATAAACAAAAAAATAATAATTAATAAAAATTTCTCTCTCTCAATAAAATATAACAATAAATTTCTTAACATTTGATTGATACAAGTGTCCGTGCCCTAGGGCACGAGATATACCCTAGTTTATTTAAATAACATAAAAATCTGAAAGTAACTTAAAAGAAATTTGAAAGTAACACAAAAGAAATTTGACACTAATAAAAAGACTATCTAAAACAACTTTAAAATCTACCTACCAATAAAAATTAAAAAATAACATAAAAATGTCCAAAAACCTAAATGTTAGGTAAAGAATATATAATATGAAAAGTAAAAATAATGTAAAATATATTATTTTAAGAAAATCTTTTTTTAACTTTTTATCGATTTTATATTTCATTTAGATCTTTACACATTTTTATGTTATTTTTACATATGTAGAATATCCAGATTTCTAACCAATATGTAATCTCTCTTTACAAAGTGAGATTGAAACCACTTTATTCTCTCTCTACTCTTGAATTGGCGAGCGGGTGAAGTCGGACAAATACTTACAGGTCAGGTTATGTACAGTAGCACTTTAAACCCGAACAAATTCGTTTATTTTATTGGGCAGGTGGAGATTAACATGTCTTTGAGGTTCATGGTGTCTACGAAAGGGTCGTGGCTGGACATTTGGGGGTCCTGTGTCAAACTTTAGGCGAGACCTTCTCATACTAAAGTATAAAGCTAAAAAGAAATTCATGTTAATAAATAAAAATTTAATTGTTTAAATTATATATAAAAAATCTTGAAATCGAAATTCAATATGTGAGGTTTATAAATTACTACCTGAAAGTAAATTTCTCTATTACACAAACAACTAAATTATTAAACTCTCAAACTATGAAACAAAACATAATAAAAATTGGAGAAAATGACCGAAAAATAATATCCAAAAATAAGATATAAGAGGTTGTATAATCTGAAAAGCTTTACAAATTAAAATTCTATTTAACAAAGTGAGCAAAAACCAAACCAATTGGACGAACCGAACCAAGTCGAACCGCACCGAACGGTTTTTAGGCCGAACCGATCACTGTTCGACTCGGTTCGGCCAAAAAACCGAACAACCCAAACTCGTACTGGTTTGGCCACGACTGGAGTTTCTAGAAACCGCCCAAACCGAACCGACCGAACCCTAAGAAAAAATGAAATAATAATTTTGTAAAGTTAGAAATTTTTAAACTAAAAAGGAATTTTTTTTTAGAAAACCCCTAATCAAGTCTTCCATATTATTATCCGTCTTCCTTTCTAGTTGTTGTTGTCGGCTTCATCAACCACCTATTCAACTTGATTGAAAGGTTTTAAAGGTAAGTCTTAAACTCATTTTCTATTTACCACAACCTATTCTTAGTTAGTAACTTAAAATTATAGATTTTGTATTCGGACTTCTACTTTTTTTCTTTTGTGATGGTGAAAAATTAAGATGAATTTTGAATTTTTATTATCGGCATATGTAATGGCGGAAAAGTACGGTAGGTTCTTAATTATTATTTTCGGTATATGCAATGTTATGAATATCATTAGTTTAATATTTTCTCTAAATTGTGTTCGGTCAAACCGATCAATCAAACTCAAAGCCGAACCAAACCGAGTCGAACCATGTCGGCCGGTCGAATGATCGGCTCGACTTCGGCCGACGATTTAGTCAAACCGTCACTTATTGGTTCTGCTTTGGCTCGAGCCAAAACCGAAAAAAATCGACTGTTGCTCACCCTTAGTGCTTGCTAAATATGAATTTGTTTAGAGATTGCGTCAAGTTGAAGAAAAAGGTTGGCTCAACTATGATTTGGTTTACACTTCAATAAGAATTAGAACTATTTTAGAATAAAAATAAAATAGGTAGATCACAAGCTCAATACAAATTTTTTATTTTGCTACCACCTAATGGACCAACTAAACTACCCTAATTTGTATATCTCAATATATATATATATATATATATATATATATATATATATATATATATATATATCAATCCAATAGCCCAAACATTCTTCAACTTAAATGGATGTCTCATATAATTGAAAGTAAAATTGTTGGAAGAGAAAAAGTTCAATGAAGACGTCACCCGCTCATTACACAACCAAAACACCAAACTAGCTACAGATTCTTTTCCGAAGAAATGTGCAACATTTGGTAACATATGAACTAAAGCGTCAGATTTAAATAAGGTCTTATTGTAGTGGTGGCCAATGCAGACGTGCAGCCCGAACTGATCCATCTGCAACCAGTTCTATGAATTCTCATATTTTTTTTAGCCCTATCTGTTAAAATTTTCTTTTGACATATAAGACCCACCAACCTCCTAAAAAGGATCCCAATGAAAAATTGAATAAATAATTAATTTGTTATCAACTTGGTCCTTGGGGAAGAAAAACGTGATAAGACGAGGAAGGAGACCAAAATTCCAAAATGATAAAGCGTGTGGACGTCATTAGACGTCAGTGTATGACCCACACATGACGAGAAAGGTATTGTTTTCGTTAAAGATGACGTGGGAATTGGCCCTACCCACGTCATGTTTGTTCCTTAATTACGCGGTGCACCGTCCTAACACGGTTTTCGTCTCAACCTCTTACCCATGGGTTGTTCTTGTTGAGTTTTTTCTAAAAAAATAATACTAATATTTCCATGTGAGATTCACATAGTATCTCACATCCTCTCAACCTAAAAGTAAATTTCATCCAATCCCTAACAAATAAAATCAAACTTATGTAAAGAAATTGTAATTTTTATGGGGTGCATCTACAATTCTACAAGTGCAATCCAAAATTATTTTTGGGATTTCTGTTTATATGCATTCGTGTACGTAACCAAAATTATATTTGAGGCTTCAGAGCGCACCCCGCCCTCTCGATTTTTTTTTCTTATTTGTTTGTTTTTCTTTCTCTTCTATTAACCTCACACACGTTTGCATTTAATTAACTAAAAAAATCATTTGTCACTTAATCATTATTTCCTGAAACGAACCCACCTCCATGAAAAATACCCTCTATAAACTCCACCCAGGTAGCAGTTCTGGGGTATATTGATTAAGGGGCACAACCGTTACGTCGAAAAGAATGATCGAATTCAGAAGACGAAGATCTTGAGTTAGGATTGTATGACAAGATCTTGAAGGGTCAGAGACCCTCGGACGGGCCCGATCTAAGGCCCTTGGACTGAGTAGTTCGAGGCCCAAAACATTGCCTCAGACTAGACAAATCAGACTAGTCCAATCTGAGGCAATGCTTTGGTCCTCGGACGGTAAAGTCCGAGAAGAACATCTATGGATATTGTGAGGCAATGAAGATGGACCAACCGAAGGCTCTAAGAGTAATTTTGGGCCACTTTTATGTATCCAACCTCAATATCATTGACTATAGACGTCCCCACTTTTATGTATCCGACCACATTCAATATCATTGACACAACAGTACCAGGACGTCCATGTCCATTAAAATGAAATCAAATCTAGTCAAAACTCAAGGTACACAAGCAGATTCAACTGCCTCGAGGAAAGAGAGTAGCACGTGAAATTCGTGACTTTTTTAAGAACATATACTTCAAAGATCCAGGTCCGAGCGTTATACCCGACCCGGTTATAGTATTGGGTTTGAGGGTCAATCAACTACAATCATCACTAGGAAAGAATTAAAAAGGAAAAGGTAAAAAACATGACGGTATCACTCAACGTCACTTTACATCATGATTGGGCGTATTAGTCATTGATGTGTGAGTGTGACTTTCCCATCCTCTCTCTCCCATTTCTCTCCCTAAAACTAGGCCACTTGATATGGTTGGAAGGTGGGGAAATGGAGGTGAAATAAAATGAAGATCAAGAATTGAAATGCTATCAAATTTATGTTTGGGCCAAAATCGGAGATGCTCCCTAAATCAATTTAATTGTTACATTTTTAAGAAATCACATTTAAGTTAGTCGTTACAAGACATTGATACATCATGAGGATGTGATAAGCACAATAGCTATTTAAGTTAAAATAATAATAAAATAGGTAAAAAATGCAACAACATGAAAGATGCCTAAAACTTCAGAAACTTGTTAAATTACTTATACAAATTCAATAAATGTGAATTCCACTTCCTTTAAGGATCGAATCTGAAACTTTTAGGATTTTGAAGTTAGTGTCAACACCAGTTGGGCAACAAGTGATGACACAATTTGTTAGTCAGAGAAGTGTGAAAAACAAATTCTTTTAGCTCCATTAATATCCCAAGCTGCTTTGCAAATACCAGCTGCCTAGTGCCTACTATCTCTCTACTTCTCTCTCCCTTTCTTTCCTTCCTCCCATTTAAATTCTCCCCTCCACTCTCTACCATCACACCTCTCTCTCTCTCTCTCTCTCTCTCTCTCTCTCTCTCTCTCTCTCTCTCTCTCTCTCTCTCTCTCTCTCTCTCTCTCTCTCTCTCTCTGTTCTCTCTAGAAGATCACCAGAATCATGCATAAAGTAATCCAATATAGAAATTGGCTACCCATTCAATCTGATCAACCCAAATCAGTTAATCAGAATTTGGAGGACTCCATTAAGATTAAAGGGTTACCAGGAATTAGGATTTTGGTATCAGAAAAGGCAATACTACTATTTGGGAGAAAAGGGTGTTGTATGTGTCTTGTTATGAAACGTTTGCTTGTCGGTCTTGGAGTAAATCCGACAGTTTATGAAATGATTGATGAAGCTGATGAAATAACTGTTGGAAATATGTTATCAACAATTGATAATACCCACAAAATTAAAAGTGAAATTAAGCAGTTACCACCTCAATTTCCATGTGTTTATATAGGTGGGAGTTTTTTTGGTGGATTGGAGAAACTTATGAATGCTCATATAACTGGTGAGTTAATACCCATATTGAAACAAGCTGGAGCTTTATGGCTTTAATTTACTAGTTTTAGTCTTTAATTTCCTTTTGTTTTGAATTTTTCTTGGAAAAATTTGTCCAAAGAGAGTGTGTATTAATGGAATCCTTTAGAGGGTGAGAGAGAGAGAGAGGTGATCATAGTTTAGATCAAATATGACACTAGGTTTTGTGAACTTTGTAATTTTCATCTTAATTTGGGTAGATAAATATGTTTAATCTGTTTGAAGTTCTAGAAAAATAATTGTATAGTTGATCCATTGTCCTCAAGAGGAAATATTTTTTGATCAATTCTAGAAGAGGCTAAAAGTGAAACCCTACTCCAAACTTACACAAAATCAACTATTTTCATTTCGAGTCAACTCTCTTTCTTTCTCTTCATTTCTTGGTAGATTTTTTTCATTCATAATATACCATTGATTTCTATTTAAATTTGGAGTAAGTCTACTTCTGTAATCTCTTGTATCATTTTTCATGTTCTCTTGGAGTACTTTGGACAAAACGTAAGCAAAAATGAACTAAGTTTTGCTTTGAGATGATTTATCTCTTATTTGGAGATGGTCAACTTTTTCTTTGTGGAAATTCAAAACAATGTAGTGGGGTTGATGATGACTGTGGAGAATAATGCCTATATCACAAACAATACAATATAATTTCTAAAAAGAATAGGGAAAGAAAAAGTTTCCCTTAGAATAACTTTCTTCAAAGTGGTTTCTAAATTTTTCGGAGATCTCAAATTCAATCTCATAGACGTGCAAATCAAAATTATTGAATTTGGATATGAATAAAGTAGTTAGATAGACTTTAGACCAGTACTTTCGTTGCACTTTAGACAAGTAGTAATTCGGCAGTTATCGTATTTATCACATCGTATCGAAGCATTAATTCTTTTGTAATGACTATTGTAGTCAATATTAAAAAGAAAAACGGTTGAAATATTTGCAAACAACAAAGACCTCAGACCAAGGTGAGTACAAGCTCATTTGGATCTATAATATATATGATTCCTACGTATGTTTTTGAACAACTCAGTCATGTTGGAATCTGACCCACAAAAACAAAGGACGTTTTCTGCATATTTGAGTGGGGTACACTCGTCGAAATAACTCGAAAGAGGTACCGTTGCGTTCGTTTCGTTGAGGGCTTGAATTTCGACTAAAGATTTTCATAAAACAGATTTCATATGAATAAGATATTAAATTTGAAGTCGGAGTTATTACATGGGAGCTAATTATAGTAAGTCCCACATCTAGTACCAAAACAAAATCATAAAGGCTTACAAGCAATTACTCACTCATACTTGTGTATTACGTGAGACGTGCTATAGTGCTTTGCGTGGTTTCCACCACGCAAACCGCGCACTTCGCACGCGCGTGGGCATTTAGGGCGGATTAGAGGCGTCCGCATGCAACTTTGCACTTCGCACGTGCGCATCGTCGCTAGTAACGTGGGAGCCTTTCTCTTTTTAGGTACATTAAATGTAATCCGAAGGACGAGATCTTTTATGGTAGAGATCACATAGATCACCATCTAACGGACCAGAACAGTCTCGTTGACTCACCAAAGTCGGTTAGACTTTACAATCATTATGACTGTTAACCCAACAACCATGGTGAATGTTCTTAGTCTATAAAAGATTTATAACTCAGACTGAAAATCTCACTTCGAAGTAAAAGAAATGCATCGAAAGATTTAAGAAAAGTTCGTATTGCTTACAAGAATTCGCCCGATTTCTGATAAAAAAGAACCTTCAGATCAGAAAGGTAAGACAGTTGTATCCTAGGAGGCAAATCGATTTACTGTCGATTCAAAATACAGTGTGACTATTGTGTTAAGGAAAGAGCGGCCAACTCGCTTGTGTCCTCCATTAATTTTTATTGTTTGTAAATTTTAATTTGTTAGATTACAAGTTTATCATTGTTCTAAAATTCTATACATTACGAGTAATAGTCAGAACCCTGACTTTTTATAATCAATATACCAAGACTAACAAGTCATTCCTAAAAGACCCACACACAATGGAAATTATGAGTAACTCACAATAAAAGTTTGAATGGGTACTGACTTTATCGTCCTCAAGCCTTAATTACTGGGGCACTTAAAAGAACTCTTTTAAATCTAAGAAGTTGTGAGAATTTGTTGGGGCAAAGTACCGCTCAAAAGTCAAAGTGATGCCCCGAGGAGAAGAGGTGCCTTTTCCCCAAGTCAGAATTATGGAGGGACAACCCCAAAGATTATTATTATTTAAAAAAAAGAAAAACAAAGACTATTCATTATAATTTATAAATGCACAAGCACAACATCACAGGTGGGAATCTAGCTTGGCCACCTATTATTACTAGGAAAATAAGCAAACAAGAGGTTTCTAACCAAATTCAATGGTCTCCGCTTATTTCGCCTCTTGTTAAAATTAATGTAGATGCTTCCTTCATATCTGTCACTGAGGTAGCAGGTATTGGGTGCATCATGTATGACGACTAGGCAAACTTCATTGCAGCCGCGGCAGACAATACTAGGGATCAGAACTCGGAAGAATGTGAATGTTGGGCTATATTCAAAGCGTTACAGTGGGCAAAAACAATGTCAAATTCAACATCTTCATATTGAGAGTGATAATCATAATATTATTCGAAGACTTTCGAATGAAGTTTCAACGATTCAATGGCAATCCGAAAAGCATATGACGCTCATCAACCAACTGGAGGTGATTTACTCGTACATCCCAAGACAAGGTAACAACCAAGCAGATCAATTAGCTAAATGGAGCCGAAGGAATATGGGTAACTGGAAGTGGCACTCAGTTAATGATCTCCTGGAAGGTGTTTGTATTAGTAGTAGTTAGTTCTGTTCTCTTTGCTCGTTTCTCAACAAAAATCTAGCCTGGCCACCTGATATCTGACCCAGAACGTTGGGTTCGATGGTCTAATATTGAGCCCGAAATCCGTAGTAGGTAGTACCTGCCTAGACAGCTCGAGTTGGCCTCCTTTTAAAAATTGTTAACCCGAGTGCAAAGCGCACCCATATAACCAGACTCATAAGAGTTGTCAGACTGTGCAGCGATGACTATGTCGTTGGATTAAGGAGCTAGTTTTAGGGATTCTTAAAAATTTCAACCGTCAATTTCAACTCTCATTGCCTACAAAGTAACAGAGAGAAAAAAAAATCAGAGGAACAAATGTGGGCTAGATAGAGATAAAAAGAAGAACTACGAGATGAAATCTAAAATTTTTGCTCTTTAGTGCTGGTTGTGGTAACATGCTTTCTTTTTGGCTTATTACAACAACTGAGAGCATCTCCAATGACACTGGAGATCACCAGTGCCATGAATAAATATGGTCGGTCACTGTTCATGCCACCAAAATGGTGGGATGGTAGGCCCCTCATTATTTTTAGTTTATATTCCATCATTTTTAAGTTATTTTTTATTCCCTTAACTCATTTTCACGTTTGTATTTGGTCCCCATTAAATATTTATATTTGGTCCATATAAAACAATAAAATGGGTTAATTCCGTTTTGGCCCCCGATTTGTGACCAACTGGCCGTTTTGGCCCCCATAAGTGTCCGGCAGTTCGTTTTGGCCCCAAAAAATTCCTAAATGGCCCCAAATTTTTTCAACCTCCCAATTTTACCCCCATGGCATTTCTGTAATTATCTTTTTTTTTCTTTTTCTTTGTCCACCTCATCTAACAATCACCACATCACCTGTCCACCTCACCCTTCTTCTCCGGCGAAAGGTTGCCGGCCGGAATAAAAAATTCCGGCCGGCCACCTTTACCCAAAAAAAAAAAAAAAATTTTTTTCTTCATCTTCTTCATTTCTCTCTCTTCTTCTTCTTTATCTCTCTTCTTCTTCTTTATCTCTCTTCTTCTTCTTTCTCTCTTCTTCCTCTTTCTCTCTAAGAGAGATAAAGAAGAAGAGAGAGAAAGAAGGAGATGAAGAAGAGAGAGAAATGAAGAAGATGAAGAAAAATTTTTTTTTTTTTTTTTTTTGGGTAAAGGTGGCCGGCCGGAATTTTTTATTCCGGCCGGCAACCTTTTGCCGGAGAAGAAGGGTGAGGTGGACAGGTGATGTGGTGATTGTTAGATGAGGTGGACAAAGAAAAAGAAAAAAAAGATAATTACAGAAATGCCATGGGGGTAAAATTGGGAGGTTGAAAAAATTTGGGGCCATTTAGGAATTTTTTGGGGCCAAAACGAACTGCCGGACACTTATGGGGGCCAAAACGGCCAGTTGGTCACAAATCGGGGGCCAAAACGGAATTAACCCCAATAAAATGTCGTAATGGTCTTAATTTGTAACTTAAGTCTAATAACTCTAATTATTATTTTAATAAATTCATTGTTATATTATTTTATTTAAAAAAAATGAGTATTAAAAATGATAAAAATGAAATTTGGTGTGATGAATAATTGAATAGTGGTTTGGTGAGACGTTTAGAGTTTTGTCCTTGGGTTCAAAAATCTGAAACACCAAATAATTTGGTGAAGATTCTTTTTTGATGCAACCATTGGGGATGCTCTAAGAAATGAAAGTAGCAGCGGCTTTGGGAATAAAGAAAAATCTCTGGAAAATAAAGACTTAAGAAACATATTCATTTTCAGTCCAAAAATTAGTTCTTTTGATTTCTGCCCCTAAATCTTCATCTCCTTCTCTCATCCTCTCTCTCCTACTCGTCCTCTCTATCTCTCTCTTTTTATTCTTTCTCTCTCTCACTGTTCCTATCTCAATGAAACAATGAAAAATCATTACATTCAAAATCCTCCTCCAAATCAGAGATGCCATAAGAAACAATGAATAACTCAAATCTAGGGTTTCATCTAAGAGATTCATACTCTCTTCGTAACTTTGATTCAAAGACAATAATTGTTCCTTCAAGATCAAAATATACATTAACATCAGAAATTAGTTTCTAGAGAGAGAGGGAGACCTTGGTTGCTTGTCGACCTAAAGATGTACCGGCAAAGGAAGCAACATAATCAGATACCCAGGGGCGGATCAATGTGTAAACTAAATATAATCACTTAAGGTAAGTAGCCCAGATGGTAAAGGCTACAACTCCCGCTCCTTTGTGCACGGGTTCGAATCTCCCAAAGAGCATTTTTTCCTCTTTTATGAACTGGCTTTTGAAACGATAATTGCTATTTGGTCCCCAACTTATAAGGAGGTCAGGATTTTAGTCCTGATTTGTAACCAACTACCGTTTTGCTACTCAATTTCGTCCAAACTTCTTTTTGACCCCCATTAATTTTTTTCTCCCATTTTGGTTGTATTATAATTGTTTTGTTATTCTTACATTTTTTTCTCCATCATATACTTCACCTATCTTTCTTCATCTCCCTCTTCCTCCACTTCCCTCGTTTCATGTTTCTCTCTTCCTCTTAGTCTTTTTTCACTTTTCTTTTTTCTCTCAGTCGTTGTAGCGAAAAGGAGAGTCTTGTTTGACGGTACATTTCTTCTTTGCAGACAACTAGTTTAGAATGTTTAAACATATGAAACAATTGTAATTGAATAAACAAAAGTGTATTTATCTTTTACAAACACCAATACCTTCAACATACAAATTAGTACGCAAATTTTATTTAAGTCAACCCTGCCTAGAACAAATCCTGGCTCCGCCCTGCACATACCTTATCCCATTCAAGTACTCTAAAGCTATTTTCAACAACGGATGATCTTTGAGAGATTTCATTTGAATTTGATTGAATAGGTTTTAGAAATGGTCTAATTTCGAATTTCAATCGATTAGAACAATCATAAATACATGAGATCATAATCGTTCTCTGTAATCTAGGAACATTAGGTTTCTTGCTATTAGTAAGAACTTCATATTTGGGTCGATTCCTAAATCACTTTCAGACATCCCTAATCTTCAAACCCTAGATTTGAGTTATTCATTGTTTCTTATCCCTAATCTTCAATACCTAAATCTTCAAACCAAGAGATAGGAACAGCGAGAGAGAAAAAGTGAGAGAGAGAGAGAGAAAGAATAAAAAAGAGAGAGATAGAGAGGACGAGCAGGAGAGAGTGGATGAGAGAAGGAGACGAAGATTTAGGGGCAAAAATCAAAAGAACTAATTTTTGGACTGATAATGAATATGTTCCTTAAGTCTTTATTCCCTGGAGATTTTTCTTTATTCCTCAAAGTCGCGGCCGTTAAAGTTTAAGATCACGACAAGGTCCAAGAACATCTCATATTTTGAAAACAAAAGAAGAAGTTAATTTTGAAGTAAATCAAAATAAGGAACATACTCTTTTAACTTCTATCTTTTATTTTCTAGAAAATAATTTCTTTTCATGTACATTCGTAAAAAGAATTCGTGTGCATCTAGAGAAGAAATAATTTGTATTCTTTTTGTTTTGATAGTGGTTTGCTCTCAAGTTCTTTTCTTCTTATTATGTCATATATATATATACGAGGGTGTAACGGGGCACAAATAGTTCTTCCGATTGCATAACAGATCGAGCAAAATATGTGAATGAGCATAAGTTACAATAGAATGACTCACTTGGCACTTATTCGTTATGTTGGTTAACTATTAACCTTCTTCAACAACACATTCTTATAAGAAGCACTTACAATGTAATTTTCAATATAAAAATAGTCTTAAACTAATAAGTTCAAACATTTAAACATTCATAATCAGAATACTCTAACACCTGGACGTGAATGTAACATTAGCATCCAAAATGTAAAAAAACATAACGAAGAACAAATCACAAAATTTACAGAAGATTCTTTTGAGAAAATGAAAAGAAAAAGGGGAGAAAACCTGGAACCTAGTGAGAATCAGAGCCAAAATTCAGTCAGACATTTCTTGAAATACCTTACTCAATGTGAATGTAAGGTACAAAAATTACTATTCAAATCTTGTTATGGTGAAACGGAACTTATAAATAATAAAACTGTTTTGGTAGTTATCCGCAAAGTTGAAAACAATTACCTCACCAAAAATATAGAAATCCCAATGCCTCAAAGAGGTAAATGGTAGAATTTGGGTGAATAAGATTTCTTCAAATGTGAAGGCGAGACTGCTAATTTATATGGCATAAATTCCTGCACAACAAATGTCTGGTTGTTCTTAAACTTCAACCTGCAAATGAGACCAACAAAACGATGGATTAGAACTGTAAATTTGGGGTGATACACTGAATCAAAGATAACTAAAGTTTGTGTTTAATCTAGACCACATGTGGTTCCGCTACGTTGCGACGATATTATAAAGGCTTAATGTCACTGAAATTAAGATTGATATGTAGAGAAGTTATTTTAAGATTTTTTTTTCGAGTAAAAAAACAAACATGTGAAAAGTGAAAAATACACAAAGAATGGGATGAATACATGTTTTACAGAAAATTATGTTTCTTCTCTTGAGATGGTAGGATTACAAAGAGACGAAAAATATAAGATCCACTAAACATTTACTGTTACTTGGCATATTTCTTCCTTTCTTGCACAAAACTACCTTCAACTATGAGCTCGATTGTCTGAATGGTGTAACTTAATTCATTTGTCTTCCATAACATATTTATCAAGAAACTATAGAAAATTGCAATCTATAAAGAAAACTGTTTGCTAAATGCAAAACACATCTACCAAGTTGGTTTTGCACTATTTCAGGAAGCCTTAAGAAACTCGAAGAGCAAATGGTACAAAATCTATATAGATAAATGACAGATGGAAGAGTTCTATAAGAGGTCTCATCATTAATCCTCAAGGCATAAAAATAGATTGAAACTGCATGAAGAGTTTTATAGAAAAAAAAAAGAATTGAAACTAAATATTGGTAATAGGATAGTTTCAATCATACGGAGTTCTTTAAAGATGACCTAAAACAAAAGAAACATATTGAAACTAAATTATGCCTCAATCACCATTAACATCGACCATTATATCAACTAAACACATGCTCAATGTTGACATTAGGTTAGTACCAAACTAATCTCTATTAATCACTAAAAAGCATGTGAAATGGTTTGGATGATTAATAAGATAGATGCCTAGATGGTCTGGACATCCACTTCAGTTAATTTCTCAGTCTGGCTTGAAGTACAGGGCAACAAAGGATTAGGGCTGAACATCCCATGAATCTAAAAAACCCTAATTATAATACCAGAGAAGGCAAATGAGTAGCATAACTATGAAGCCCTAATTAAGTCAACAAAATTAGTAGCATCGTCAATAATCAACCAAACACACACCGACCTACCTCGAGAGAGAGAAAGAGGATTTCAAGCCCTAACGGAACGTCAGACGCTTGAATCGCTACAATGGCACGATCAATTCCATCTCTTTAAAAAAAAAAACAATGGATTAATAACAAATTAGGTAACAAATGATAGCTACAAATTCAAAAGTAAAAAAACAAAAGACTGATAAATCGAATACTCACGTAGTACGATACCGAACCTAAGTACTGTTCTGGTCTATTGGATTTGTACAAAGCTGGGTTTTGAACAAACAGATGAGATACTCTCTTGAACCAATTGTTATACTGAGCGCTTGCCTCCCACGGAGCCAAAGATACCTCCTTCGGTCTATCACTCATGTTTAGTAGGTGATCTTCCCAACGCCCCCAATAAGAAGCCACATGACCAAAGTTTTTAGAATCTCCATCCTTCGACACCTTTTTTGGTCGAATCGATTCTTTAGGGATGACTTAAACCAACCCAAGTTGCCTTAACACCCTATCAGGGTGATAGGGCTCGGCAATATCGTTAACCGCGAAGCAACCAGTGTAAAAAGAGTATTCAGGAAGTGGTAGTGCAACATCAGACAATAAGGGACGAAATGGGTCCCAAATGACCTACATGATACAGACGTTTAACGAGTGATTCCTATAGCATACGTCAGGTATTATTGAACACAGGAAAAAAAATTAATTAATAAAATACATACATCTCTCTCGATCAGACCGTCCAATTGCTCACGAGTGCTTCCTAGAGCACATGCCTTGTTGCCTTTCAAAATGTGTTCCTCCCATCTATACATCCGGGGCACGTTAGATGTAGGATTATATTTTGGGTTGGAAACAGACACCCCAAGGTTGAAGTGTTCATCGATCCACGCCTACAAATGTAATGTTAAATACACATTTATTATTCGTTACTCTAACATAATAAAGAAATAATTGAGAGACAAAAATAAATATGAAATTACCTGAAATAAAGTAAGATAACCAACCAATTTATTTCCTCCCCTCGAAGCAAAACCAATCTGCCGATAAAGATAGACAAGCACCGCTGTTTCCCACGAGTAAGTCGAAATATCATCTAAGTTCTTCAGATAATGTAGATAGACAATAGGAACCTTAGTTGCACTCTTATCAGCAAGAAGAGTACAACCAAAAAGATGCAAGAGGTATGCCCGTGCAACAACGTCTTTGACAAGGTCGGTGTCATCCTCTTTCGACCCACTGCATTGCTTCCTCAACCACTTAAGCTCCACAGACTTAGATTTACCTAAGTGCAGTTTTACACCTTCGTGATCTAATTGTAAATAATGAGAGACTAGTAATGCATCTGGATCTTTTGTATCGTCGTCATCGACATCGTCATCGTTCACATCTTCATCATCCGTCCTGGACAGAACAACGGGTTTACCTTCAATTGGAAGACCACATATGCGATGCACATCCTCTAACGTGATCGTCATCTCCCCGAACGGCATGTGGGAAGTATTTGTGTCCTCGTACCACCGCTCTGTAAATGCCGAGAGTAGAACACGATCTAGCTTGTTGTACGAATATTTGGCGATGTGGGCCAATCCCGTGTTCCGGACTCTCTCTCGAACACTTTGACACTCAGTTTCCAGGTCCCACCCATTCGTCTTCTTCAAAACAGTACCCACAACTACGGCAGACGCATGGTTGTGTAACTTCAGCACCGGCCTCTCCTGAAAATAAAAAAGATATTGTTTTAGATTGATGATTAACAATTTTTTTTATAACTACTAAAATTAGAAAATAATATTTGCTTACCGGTTTGTTCCAAATCGTATAAGCAACATGATTCTTGAAACAAGGTAGAAGCGCACGATCTATCGGACCTCCAGAGTACGGGTCTGAAAATGAAGATGACCCCCCTACTTCTGTTTCTGCTGTCGAAATAGGAGGCTCTGTTTCGTTCTCATCTCCTTGCGTTCGTCGTTGCTTACGTGGTGCCATAATAACTTTTGAATAATACGCGGATACGTGATGCACAAACAATAAATAATCAAAATATGTTTTCCTACTGTAAATTAATGAAGGCAAAATTGGACGTATCGCTACAAAAAAGGTCATTCAAATAATAACTTTTTATAGGCACGTATCACCAGAAAAAAGGTCATTCAAATAATGAAGGAAAAAATGATGAGAAAAATAAAGAAAGAAAAATATGAAAGATTAAAAAAAAAATAACACCAGGTCCCGGATCAGGTAATCTGGGGCCTTTCAGTCGGAAACAGATTACCAGTCCGTCAAGGACTAGAAGCTGAGTCCGTTTCTTTGTACTAACTCACGGATTAGCTGATCCGTGACTAGGAAGACACGGACGGACTGGACCAGTCCGTCCGAGTCGTTCCAGCAGCTTAGGTATAGATCCAGGGCAGTTCGTTTGGACATCAAACACTCACACAAATGGCTCTAAATATGTTCGAAATGATATAATTCAACAATCAAAACATGTTACAACACAGTATTAACAGGGCCCGTTATTCTAAGGCCCAAAATATGAGGGATAATAGAAAAGAGGCCCGATCTTAAATATTAATGAGAAAAAAACCCACTCTGTAAAATTACCACATTACCCTTTGTTACACAAAATCGTCCCCATAAAATCCCACTCACTTTCTCATCCAATTTAATTTGGTCTTTAATTTGGTCAGTCTTCTTTTTACAAAAATCAAGATTTCTTTTTTACTTTCTCTTTGTTCATTTTCTTTACTTTCCCAAAAATTAAAAGACCAAAATCGTCCCCATATAACCCAAGTTTTTTTTACTTTCTCTCTCTTCATTCCTTTCCAAAATAAACCTACATCTTCTTCTTATCTTTCTACATTTTAATACTAGACTCTTGCATCTTCTTCTTCTCTTTCTACATTTCTTGAGTAACCCTCTTCATAAAGAGATTAATTAGCATTGTTTCATTCATAGTCTTCAAGAAGCTAGGTTTTCTAATATATAGAATTTTTGTTCTTAAGAGTTGGGTTTCGATCTTAACAATAGGTTTGTTGTTGAATCATGAAATATTTTGGAAAAAAAATAGTTGTTCATGTTCTTCTTTATTGTTAAAAAAATTTGGCGTTTGAGAAATATTGAAGAGATCTTCCGAAAAATATAAGTGTTTTCACAATTTTTTTTGAAGAATTCACCATGAAAGTTTGTCTCCTTTTTCAACTTTTCGGTTCGATTTGTTTACATGTCAAAATTTGTTTTGATTCTTAAAGATATGTCTTTAACATTTCTTCGTTTGCAGACGATTCAGAAAGATGGTGACACTTTTCTATCTGTTAGTTGCAAAGACATTGGTTTAATGAACATATTCATAAATATTTTAGTACAAAGGGTGGATTTTTGACGTGGGTGTTTACAACATGGATAATTATGGTTCTTTCGAAATTTGAGTGCTTGTGAACATTTATGAAAATATTTCGAAAAAACTTTTGCATTTTATGTGAGATGTGTTTTCAACATTTAGCATTATTTGTTTACATATTTGTGATTGCTCTAATTTGGTGTTTAGTAGTAAACATTTTTTCATATGTTTTAGACTAACCTGGTCTTTTTTTGTTGGTATTAGTCTTTTTACATTTTGTTGTCAACATATTTAAAAATGTTTAAGTATTTCATAATGGCTTTTAATGTTAATAACTTTTCACAACATTTATGAGTACTCTGTGTCATTCTATATATGATGTGAACATTTTAGTAAATGTTTAGACTTTTAATATAATTGTGTTTGCATGTCAAAAATTGGTTGAAAATGATTTCATTGCTTTCACAAATTAATATATGTATGGAATAGATATTAGAATGTCGATGTCCTTTTTGATTGTGATGCTAACATAATTTTAAATGTCCTATGCAAAGGTGTGTATACTGTGAACAATGGAAAAGGAAAGTCAGATGATAAGGAGATTGAAGTCTGAGAAAGAAATTATAAAAGAAAGAAGGTGGGGAGTTGAAATCATAAAAGAAAGAAGTGACCCAGAAAAAAAGACAGAAATGACATTCTTGATCCTTGAAGATAATAGGATTTAAAGGAGATTGGAGAACTTTGTAAACATTTTTGTTACAAATTTTTTGTTATTAATACTTGAAATTTTGTTGTTTACTCATCTCATAATGGTTTCAACATTATCGAAGTTCTACAAAACATTAAATAAAATGCTATGAGAAACATCGTTTTTGTATTCATATATTCAAATTCTTCCAAAAGTTGTAAATAATGATTATATACAACACATACCGGATTAATTCCGACAAATATCACATTGCTCTAAGCAACATATAAATTGCTCTTTTGTATTCTAGTTTGTAAGAAACATAAAAAATCCTATCTTAGAACAATTTTGTATTTGCTTAAGCATAATTAAATCTCTTATTACATTGAGCATACTACTAGTATTTTTAACTAAGTGTTCATAACAAATACCAAATAACTTAGAGCAATCACAAATATGCGAACAAATAATAACAAGTGATGAAAACAACTCAAAATATGCAACCAAATAAGCCTCAATGTTGTCAAAAGTTAACAACATTAAGAGCCACCATGAAATACTGAACATTTTTAATTATGTTCACAACATCTGAAAATTTATACAACGAGCAAAATATGCACTCGAATATCCATCAATGTTGTGAAAATTTATAAACATTAAAAGCCACCAAGAAATACTAAAACATTTTAAAATATGTCGTTAGTACGATTTATACAACGAGCAAACTTAAAAATATTTTATTTATATTTATAGATGTTACCACCAAAATCCAGATTTTATGCCTCAAAAAAAATTGATTGATGTTTTAAACATTTTAAATTTGTTTTAGAAACAATGTTCATGCAACGAGCAAACTCGAAAATGTTTGATTTATTTAGTCAGTTTTATCGACATTTCCGATTTTGTTCGAAAATAACATCCATTTTTTTGCAAACAAAAAAAATAAAATAAAATAGAACACTATTATCGAACAAATCATATTGACAAATACAACACATCAAAATACTTCTGACACATCTCAGTTTGTTCAAAGCGATAACAAATTTGCTCTTGTTTTTTCGGTTTTGCAATAAACAAAAGAAGCTTATTGCAAAAGCATCTGCAAATTTCCTCACAACAAAATCCAACCTATATAAACATGTAGTTACAGCAGAAATCCCACTCTAAGAATCCAAAACATTTTGATTTTTGTTGACACGAAAACAATTATTTTCATTAATTTTCCAATCTTCGTTAAAGTTGTCAATTCTGCCCGTTTTCTTTGTGCAAGTTTCTTCTAGCCCGACTTTAAGGTACATTTAATCTGGACAACTTTTTTATCCCAAGGATGTTTTTCCCCACTCCTTCAACCACCTTTGTTTCCTTCTCATTTTTCCCTTTTCTTTCCGCTTTATGGCAGCAAATGGTTCCTTGCATAGGACAATTATAACATTGTTATCAGCTTCAGAAATTTTCCAAAAACATATAGCATGCAAACTTGGACACAAACATAAATGTTGTCAACATTTCACAATTTGATTATTATTCTGAAAACGCGCAGTAACATTTTAAAATATGTCCCAAACAAATAAAAGCTATCAGAGAGCAACTTAATAAAAGAAACCAAACCCTTGGTATAACTAAAACATATTTGAAATTGTTTGGAACATTAATGTACTTGCAGAGAGAAGGATGACAAATGAAGTAATTAAATCTTTATTGCTAATAATAGTTTCGTGCTCAAAGCATAATTGCAAAAACATAAACATCTAAGAAGATGTTGATAGCAAGTTAGAAATTGCAAACATCAACCAAGGAACTGCAACCAAAAAATCATCATTGCCGAAAATATTTATACAAGTTAAAAAACACAATCACTAACTGAATATGTAGAAAAAAAAACATAGGAGAGAGAAACATGTACGGAAGATCAAAATGTGAGCGAGTTTTTTTGGAGCAAGCATTTTCGAGTTTGGTCCCTGAATCAACATTGTTTCTACAACATATTTAAAATGCTTAAAACACCAATCAATTTTTGTAAGACACAAAATCTGGATTTTGATGGTAACAACTATAAAAATACAGAAAACATTTTTCAGTTTGCTCGTTGTATTAACATCGTGCTAACAACATATTCTAAAATGCTTACAATACTTGTCAATTTGTCTGTTAAACATCAATATCTACTAAAACGTAATTTCTAGAGAGAGAAACCGAAAAATAGATCTAAGTTTGTACTTTTTCAGTTCTTAAACAAAAAAATCTGTAAAAGTTGTTCACCATGTTAAGAAATTAATTAATGAGGAAGTAATACTCAGATATGATATTTCTAGAAACATCAAGAAAAACCTCATTAATGGTGTTTAAAATCTTTAGATCTGAATTTTTTCTCTAAAACATCAAGAAAAACCTCATTAAATGTAGATGAACAGAGAGAGGGAGATTCTTAATATGAAATGAAGATGCAATGAAGATGAATAGAGAGAGAAAGTTTAAAGAAAACAAGAAGTGAAGATGAAATTGAGAAAATATGTTTTAGTTTGAAGAAATGAGGAAGATGAAACAACAAGTAATCATTCATTAAGTTGCAATAAAAGATTAAAGATGGAGATGAACATACCTTGACTGTTATTGCAAATGAGTTGAAGACGAAGGAAGAAGAAAATAATCAAAATGTGATGAAGATGAAGATGAAAACAAGGTTGTTGAAGATGATGACGATTTTGTTGAAGAAGATGATGATTTTGTTGAAGAAGATGAAGCTTGAAGATGACCAAAATCTTTCCCAAATCAAACAACATTTTCGGCTAATATTTCGTTGCTGTTAAGGAGAGAGAGAGAGCAGAGAGAGGAGAGAGGGAATAATGGAGGAAAGTTTTTTTGTTGTGAAAGAGGAGAGAGCAGAGGAAGGAAAGTTTTGGAGAAGGAAAGAAAAACTGAGTTTATAATGGAAATAATGAGGGGGAAAAAATCTCTAATCTGGGAGTTATATATAAAGGGTAGAATAGGGATTACCTAAAGTAATGGGTTCCTAGAGATCGGAAAATGTACCTAGGGATCCGTAATTGGGTTTGATATTGGTTTATTTTTTAAAAAATGGGTTTTGTAGGCATTATTAATCTATGGTGGGCCTAATTTAGTATTTGACCTCATTTTTTGGGCTTTTCAATATAAAATTCCTATTAACATCCCCAATCAATCAAACAACAAATTTATTCAAAAAAATTAAAAGAGTTAGGCTTTTTGAACCAACCTTGAAGGAGCAATTATAGCTTGATTTCAACTTCGTCTTACCGGGTTTTACTACTTGACACTCGTATACTTACGGGTGGTGACCTTTTAGTGAAACTTTCTAGGCCCATCAAACACCATTATTTCAAGATTAAAACTTTAAATAACTAAAACGATAGTTACATTTACTTATAAACTTTAAATATTAAAACGAAAGTTATATTATTATGAAATAAAACTTTAAATATCAAAACTTTTAAGATTAAAACATTAAATAATTAAAACGAAAGTTACATTTTGCTTAAAAACTTTAAATATTAAAACAAAAGTTTGTATTATTTTAAGATTAAAATTTTAAATATTTAAAATTTGAATATTAAAACTTTTAAGATTAAAACTTTAAACAAATAAAACCAAAGTTATATTTACTTAAAGGCTTTACATATTAAAACGAAAATTATATTATTTTAAGATTAAAACTTTATATAATTGTACAGGTAATCAAGGTTTAATAGAGTATATCGTACGCTTTTATCGTTACATTGCTCAGTTAGTACTTCTAACGAAATAGGTTAACAATAATAATACTCTTGGCGTTGATGATATCTCCGTATTATTGATTATAAATCGTTTACCTTTATGTCATCGGTAACCCATAAATTTAAATTTAATAAGATTATA
Source organism: Eschscholzia californica (assembly GCF_041429995.1). Taxonomy (NCBI): domain Eukaryota; kingdom Viridiplantae; phylum Streptophyta; class Magnoliopsida; order Ranunculales; family Papaveraceae; genus Eschscholzia; species Eschscholzia californica. The sequence goes on along the minus strand of NW_028238309.1, from coordinate 23,056,854 downwards.
TTATTTTAAGAGTTAAACTTTAAATATTAGTTGTTTACTCCTCTTCTTTATCTTCACCACAACACCACCGTTATTTTAAGATTAAAAATTTAAATAAATAAAACGAAAGTTACATTTACTTACAAACTTTAAATATTAAAACGAAGGTTATATTATTTTGAGATTAAAACTTTAAATATTAACACTTTTAAGATTAAAACTTTAAATATTACAATTTTAAATAATTAAAACGAAGTTATATTTACTTAAAATGTTAATATTAAAAATAAAGTTATATTATTTTAAGATTAAAACTTTAAATATTAAAACTTTTAAGATTAAAACTTTAAACAATTTAAATCAAAGTTAAATTAACTTAAAAACTTCAAATATGAAAACGAAAATTATATTATTTTAATATTGAAAATTTAAATAATTGTATAGATAATAAAAGTTTAACAGATTAATATTATAGGCTTTCACAGTTACATTGCTTAGTTAAGTATAGTTGAATTAAGAAATAAAATGAACTAATTAAGTAGAATGCTGGAGAATTTGACATACACCCCCACTATTATATGAATATTAGGACTACACCCCAACTTTTTGAAACGTTTGATATATACCCCCACCTGAACGAAAACCGTCAACTCAGAGTTAAGTTGGGCGTGTACGAAACACACGCGCCAACCATGACGATTTTACCCTTTTGTAGTTGTTGAAATATTTTGCGAGATTTTGATATACACCCCCATTATTATATGAATTTTTGGACTACACCCTCTTTTTTGAAAAAACAAAATTTTTCAATTTGCCCTCCAACGATCATCTTTTACCTTTTGTCTTATAAAATTATTTATCTTATACAAGCTAAAAGATCAAAACGAAAGAAATATTTGGGTTATCAAACTATAGAAAAGATGGGAGGAACTATTTGGGATATCAAGCGAAAGAACTTATTTATCTTATATGTCAAATTCTTCATTTCTCATTGCTCCTAGAAAATTGTTCTTTCTTCTCTCTAAAGACAAGAACAACTGAAACTCCTTTTGTGATTGTCTGTTTCTCTCTCTAAAGGCACGAACATCAGAAACTCCTTCGGTGATTTAAAAATTCTGGTTTTCTTGTAAAGAATACCATCAATGGCAGAAGAAGGAAGGTATGTCAGTCATCGGTAAGTTTTTTTTTGTTGTTGAGTATTTCATCAATGGCAGAAGAAGGAAGGTATGTCAGTCATCAGTAAGTTAATTCCTAACTTTTTTAATTGTTCTAATTAGAATTTTCATGAAACCCATTCTAGTACAATCCACCAAACAATTAAAACCACCACCAAGAAATGGTGCTACCTCCCATCATTTCTATAGTTTGATATCCCAAATAGTGCTTTCGCTTTGATCTTTCAGCTCGTCCAAGATAAATAAGTTTACAAGACAAGAGGGAAAAGATGACAGTTGAAGGGCAAATTGAGGAATTTTGTTTTTTCAAAAAATGGGGGTGTAGTCCCAGAAATCATTTAATATTGGGGGTGTATGTCAAAATCTCTGAAAATATTTTAATAACTACAAAAGGGTAAAATCGTCATGGTTGGCACGTGTGTTTCGCACACACCCAACTTAACTCTAAGTTGACGGTTTCCGTCCACGTGGGGGTGTATATCAAACGTTTTCAAAGAGTGGGGGTGTAGTCTAATATTCATATAATAGTGGGGGTGTATGTCAAATTCTCCCATAGAACACATTATACGTAGTTGAATTTTTTTTTTTTTTAAGTTCATAATAATGGTATCTAACCAATAATTTTTCACATCAAGAGAGAATGTCCAAGTATGATATCTTGAAACGAAATGCCTAACAAATAGTTTAACTTAAGCAACCAACAATTTCAACAACAAAAAACCAAAACCCAGGAAAAGATAATCAAGCAATTACATGGTATCCAGGGAGAAATTTATACCCAAGTAAGTCTTAGAGATTAAACACAAATATCAATTTTATTCCAATCAAAACTAACACTTAAAAAATATCATCTATAATTAATTATATGCTAAACTTCTGAACGATTTCTTTTTCGATGTACAAGATCAAAGAATCTGTGAGAAAATACGATTTCTTTAATAAATGTACCTACTTCTGAAACTTGAATTGGTTTTGTACGTTAATACAGCAATTGAACTTGAATTGAATTTGGATGACTTAAATTGATTCTCTTTACAACTGAAATCAATATAAATTAACATTTAGAAAAGCAATTGAAACTTGAAATAACAACAACTTGAAATAATATGGAAATAATAGAAACTTTGAAGGACATAAATCTAGTTATCTGGGCGATGGAACTTGGAAGTTATGAAGTAAGAATAGGGCATGCAAAATGTTATATACACTCACTAATTCTACTTGTCACACTCAGCATCTCTTTTGACTTCAACAAAAATTGTCTTACATGAAATTGTATGTAACAAAAATGGTGAGTGCTTTTAAAGATTCACTTATGTCATTGTTTATTTAAGTTGGGCCTAAGTGGTGGTTGGGTTTGGGATGGGAGCATTGGGTTAAAGCATAAGGGAGGGGCAATAGAATTTAATAACCTATTAGGAGTATGAGACAAGGATGTGTTATGTGACACCTGTTGGGAATGGTGAAAAGCTAGGAGGGGCCATGGCCCCTCCTGGCCTATACATATATACGTCCCTGGGTATCTAACCATCCAATCTTCTAGGTGTCATTTGATTGCCTTTGAATCCATTCTATTTAGGCTTGGATGTCTTGTTCAGTAATCTTTTCATAAGATATCTTTCCAAGATTCAGATTATCTGGATCTTCTTTGACCGCTATGAAATCTTTGGTTTTCAAAACCTTAACTTTCTTAATGTCACAAAGAGGCATCCAATCTTCTCAATGCAAATGGTAAACATAAAAATAAAAGAAAGTTTCATGTTTAAGTTTCAACAGGGGAGAATAAAGTTACTATCTCTTCTTTATCTTCACCAAACACCACCATTATTTTAAGATTAAAACTTTAAATAACTAAAACGAAAGTTATATTATTTTAAAAATAAAATTATAAATATTAAAACTTTTAATATTAAAATTTTAAATATTAAAACTTTAAATAATTGTAGAGATAATAAAAGTTTAAAAAGACCTATTCGTATTATTTTTCACCACTGTTTGTTTATCTATAAAAGAAGTAAAAAAAATTGGAACTGAACAATCACTTCCTATATAATTATCAGACCAAAAAGAAAATATCATACCTTGTGTTTGAGCTCCTTTTTTGGCAACTCCCATATATTTGGCCTATAGACTATTGTTTTGACCATTGGAATATTCAACAATACCTATTATACATGTTTGAGTTTGTTTTTTTTTTTTTTTTTTGTTGAAAAGAAACATAAAGCACCGAACTAGGCATTTAGCTCGAAAAACAGGTTCTCCTTCGACTGCCAAGTACGACTGATCCCTCGAGTTCTCGCCCACTTCGCTAGTGCGTCCGCAAGCGTATTGGTTTGGCGCGGGCAGTGTTGAAATTGAATGTTCTCGAAGTGGGGAAAGCATGCTTTGATATTCTTCATGTGATGAGTTGATTGCCAGTTGAGAGAGTGCTTTTCATCCTTGAGGTGTTGAATGAGGTTGTTGTTGTCACTCACTATGAGAAGGTGTTGGAGCTGGAGATCGGTCGCCCATTGAATTGCCTTCAGGATCGCCAAACATTCACATTCCTCTGCCGTCTGTCCTCTCACAGGCTCTGCTTTTGCCATCATGAAATCTCCGTTTGTGTCGTGAATAATGCAACCTACTCCCGCCAGCTCTGATAGTTTGATGAAGGAAGCATCCACATGAATTTTGACGAAATGATTGGATTGATGTTCCCAAGCCGCGGTGATTACTCCGCCGGTGGAGATTTGCTCCTCCTGGAGGCTGGTTGAGTAACATAGAATCTGCCTGATCACCTGCTGTGGTGTGTGAGCCTTCCGACCAAAACTTTTATCACATCTCGCCTTCCAGATGAACCACATGATTTTGGCGAGGATCGCTTTTGTGGAGTCATCCCAATGTTGCCATGTCATAATCCACTCATAAGCCGAGGTCACTATATCCGAGCGTATGTTGAAATAGAACCAAATAGATCGCGCAAAGGTGCAGTGGAGAAGCAAGTGAGACAAGGATTCCCGCTCCTCACAGAACTCACATTGAAAGCTGTTGCCGATATATTTGCCGATTTTGTCTTTTACTGGCAAACTGTTGGTGCAGCACTTCCAGAGGAAAAGTTTGATTCTCGGAATCGTTTTGATGGTCCAGATGAACGACCAGTCAATCGTGTCGTTATCTCCATTATCGTTGCTCAGAAAATTGTACATGGATTTGACCGTGAAATTTCCAGAGTTGGTGAGAGTCCATACCATAGTATCCTCTGCCCCGACGTGCAGATTGATACTAAGGATGGCTTTACTTATATCGTCGTTAAAATATTGTTGTAACAAGGTCGCATCCCACTTGTTATCTGTTATCAGCTGGTTCACCGTATGGAAAGGACAGTTGTTAAGGTTTGGGGTAGGTGGTTTGTGATTGGGGATCCAGAAGTCCTCCCAAATGTTGATATTGGTACCATGGTTGACATCCCAGAAGATAAGGTTGGTAGTTTTGCTAAGAGGGACAGCTAGAGATTTCCAAACCCAGGAATGGTGTAGCTTCGGGGTAGAAGGTTTGGGAGACTTGGAAAAATATTTGGCTTTCAGGAGTTGGGCCCAGGGCCCCTGTGGAAATTTGAGTAGACGCCATCCCAATTTACAGAGAAAAGCTTCGTTATCAATGAGGGGTTTTCGAAGGCCAAGGCCGCCCAACTTCCGCGACCGGCAGATGGCAGCCCACTTGATGGTGTGAATGGATTTGGATTTTCCCCACCAGAATGACCGTTGAATGGTCTCTATGCGAGAGCTTATGCCTTTTGGGATGGCAAAGCATTGCATCTGATATCGGGGAACCGCCGCAGAGATAGTCGAAATGACCACAGTGCGACCAGCTTGAGAGAGGAGATTAGTTTGCCACTTCGAGAGTTTATGGTTAATTTGATCAATGAGGGACTCGAAGGCCTTTTGTTTCTGGGCTCCAATGAACAATTTGGTGCCTAAATACTTGTCAAGGGAGGAGGCTTGGTGCACTTTGAGGGACTTGGTGAGCATTCGCTTGAACTTGGGGTGAGTGTTTTTCGAAAAGAAGATGGTGGATTTATTCACTACAAAAAATAGGGCCATTAGGGACGGGAAATAACTGTCCCAAAAACATAAAAACCGTCCCTAATGGAGTACTAGGGACAGATTTTGTCTGTCCCAGAAAGTGGCGTCCCAAATAGTATTTGGGACAGTTGTAGCGACAGATAGCTTCAGTCCCCAATGTTCTATTCGGGACGATCTTTAACGTCCCTATAGAAACGACTATTCGGGACAACAGTTAACTGTCCCTAAAATTTTGGCTAGAATTTCCTCTTATTTGCATTTGGGACAACTAAAATCTGTCCCTAAAAGTTCGGCTGAAATTTGCAATTGGACCATTTAATTGTGATTCCAACAAATTAGTAGAAATTTTTTCTGGCTTGCATTTGAGAAAGCTAATAACTATTCCTAAAAATATTACAGGAATTTCTTTTGAATTTTTTAAATTGATTTATCTCTAATCAAAAAAATTTGACGCCTCTACTTAAAATGTGTTCAAACATCGATAATCAACATATTATGTTCATATGAAAAAAAAAAAATTGTATGCCCGTTGTAACTATTGTCAATCATAACCTTCACCAACTAGTGTATTTAACAAAAATCAACAAAAAACATCCAAGATGTATGTTACTAAATCGACCAGACATACCAAATGACATTTGTTAATTACTAGCTAACAAGAAACGTGAACACACTATCATTTGCATATCTTCGATCTCATTGAAGCACTAGTCGACAGAGTTGCCACTCTCTTCCGAAGTAATATCGTAGACAATCTGCAAAATCTCTAATGTCAGTCTATGTCCGATAATAATAAAAATCGAAATAAATATAATGCAAGTAGAGTAGCATGTGAACTTGCAACTCTAACATCATATAAAAACTAAACCCAAACTTAAATGCACTGAATGTTGTAGAACAAGAAAAGAAATTACTTTGAGTTCTAAGTAGTCCAGTAAAATAAAACATTATTTCAAATACTACTATATCTTCTTCAAAGAGACAAAATCATCTTTCTTTCATTTAGTCTAATGGGATCTTAAACGTAATATAACGGCAAGTTAGTATAATCTTTTTGTAAAATAAATAACTAAGCTGCAGAATACCGTCTTAGTTAGGCCTTAGTCCCACATTGGTAAGCAAAGAAAGAAAGCCACAGAGAGAGGCTAGCAACATTGTGACACAGCAGCTGCCCTTGGGCTGCTCCGACGGAGCAGCTACTCTTGGACATCTACATAGTCGACAATGAAAAAGTAGAGGAGTTGAAGTATTGGTACGTACCGAGACAGGTTTGTTTCTTGTCAACAAGTAATTCGAAAAGGCCTTGACACAGTCAATTATGTTAATAGGAGCTTTCCTAAAACAAAATAGAGCTGGCAAGGTAGATGTTCTGCACACAAGAACAAAATTATACGCATTAGTATAAAGCTTAAAGCCCTCACCTAAATAAATTTTCGTAAATTGTGTTCTCGATATATAAAGTTTCTGGAGCATAAATATCTCCCGACAAAAAAGTGGTCCAAACATGAACTAGTTAAAAAATCAAGGTTAAGTAGAAAAAAGCACTGCCCACGATAAACGCACAAAAGATATGAGTGTAGATATAGAAAAAAAAAATAGACATGGCCGGAAATATGAACAAAAGATAAAAGCCATAACCTTTGGCTTGAAAAGTTGACAGGATTAGGGCCCCTTATGGATGCCAATAACAATCCTTTCGATTTGATTTGGACTTCGAGTAATAATAACCACCTAGTAAAAGAAAAGTTACGAGATTTATGTGACATACAAGTAAACCTTGTTTTTCTGATCCAGGAACATGACAAAAGAATGCTTCTGGTGATTGTGAGTGATGATGCCCACCATGGCCCACAACACCATAAAGAGATTTTATAGTTAAACTTGATGTCAGTCATATGTAAGTACACACATCTATGAATGAAATAAAGACATGAAGTTTGAAGAAAGTGGAGAACTATACCTCGGCAAGTTAATTAATCCCCACTGAGGTATCTGAATTTGACAGTTTCACAACCTACATAATAACAATTTTTTCAATAAAATAAAAAAGTTTTGTAGTTATAATAGTGACAACGATACAAGAAATACAAACCTAATTGAAACAAGGAAGGTATAACCTGTGAACTGCATTTCAGCAATACCCGAAATGCCTATAACATCAATTAAACGACAACAGTTAAAACTAGCATAAAATGAAGGCACGAATTATAAAAGATATAAAAGCTTGGGCTTTCGTACGTACAGTTGCTGCCAGACCAATACCAAATCCAACAATACCCTGCATAAGTTGTCATAATCTTGAATTATGGGGTGCCTTTTGCTTCATGTTATTGAATAAGGAAAAAAGAGCTGATAGCCAAATTGGAAGCTAACAAGGTAACAAATAACCTGCTCGCATGGAGGGGTGTTGAAGAGACTATTGCTACCAACCTATCAGCCAATCTTGTTGTGCACCGAGTAACCCCACGAAAACCCACATCTTCGCCAAACATGTATTAAAACCCCAAATCATTTTAAGAACTCTTTTGTGAAAGAGTTACCTCTTTTTTTATGAGATTGAAAGAGTTACCTCTTAGAAATAGATATATACATCTACCAAAATAAATTTTTATGGGTTCTTTAGAAGAACTTCACCAAAGAAAATAAAATAAATTCAGCTCCAAGAACGTTAAAAAAATCCAACCTTTTCTCTCTATCATTCTTCAAAAACATAAGGATTTTAATGGGTTATTGTCTTTCAAATCTATTCTAAAGAAAAATCTGTAAACCTAAGTTCAGCTAAGTCAAAATTCACTAGTACTTTAAAATCGATGCATTCTATCTCTAATTCCTCAAAAAGAAAAATTTAGATACTTACAGGCTTAAGCAAATGTGAGTGTGTGACCATAATGTACAACGCAGGCAACATCAACTTGTGAAGCTCCAACTTCATCCACGCAACAAATTCCGTATCTAGTATCCGCCATTACATACAATTCAACATTTCTGGTACCATCTCCACAGACTGTTTCTCTACTGATAGAATGAAGTTCTTTTCTCAATCACTCACTACACTGAAGAGAGAGACGAACAGAGGGAGAGATAAAATAGTTGTTGTTGTTCATTGAGGTTAAAAAAGAATCAATTGAATAAAAAAAATCTAGGGTTTTTACAAATAAATGATTTTTGAAGGGTTTTAGGGTATTACATAACCAAAGAAGAATATGATGATGATTAATCCACTCTAGTAAAATTTCTATTGTGTATGAAATCATCTGTGCAGATCAATTCGTAATTAGGTACAAAATCCATGGTTGTTAAGATATATCCCAACCGCAGAACAAGAAGAAAAAGAACAACAATAAGCCTGGTAAAATTGGAGTTAACGTAAACTCTAAAACTACAAAGATTTGCTGCAAATTGGATTAGGTCATGTTATAAACTCCTACTTGATTAATTTGAAGAAGAAGAAGAATAAGAGGAGGAGAAGAACAACAAACCTGGTGGTGCAGGATATGCAAACGAACTGTGATGCCGCCAGAAAACCCTAGATGAAGACGAACAAATTGGTGAGGACAAAACACATGCACATGAGAGAGATCGAAGAAGAGGAAGAGAAACAAACCCTAGGACAAGAAGTAATCGTTCTCTAAAACGAGAAGGAAGTCGTGTTGTGTAGAGGGAAAAATGGGAGGGAGAAAATAGAGGGAAAAAGGAAAATAAGGGGGAATTGAGGTATTTGTTTTGCGCCACTTTTTTGGCCCAAATTTTGCGCTTTTTTCTTTGCCCATTAATTCCGAAACACTGCCCCCGGAATCAATATATTTGTCCCTGTTGTAATTTTACTAGGGACAAATATCACAAAATTGTCCCTATTTTAAATATATTAGGGACATACGTAAAAATGGATGTTCCTATTGACCACTTTTTTTGTAGTGATTGTAGTTGATGATCTGGCCCGATTCTGACCCGAACAGAGTAAGGATGTTGATGAGATTGGTAATATTATCAAGGGTGTTCCGCCCAAAAATGATGCAGTCATCAGCAAAAAGAAGATGTTTAATTGTGAAAGAGGAGCGAGGGATAGTGAAACCAGTGAACTTGTGGGGGGAGTCCGAGGAGTCTAACAATCTACTAAGGCCTTCCATGGCCAGGGCAAAAAGGAAGGGGGAGAGCGGGTCACCTTGTCTTAATCCTCTAGAGACGTTGAAGGAGGGACCGGGCCTACCATTGATGAGCACAGCTAAAGACGAGGAAGAAATGCAAGAGTGAATCATTCTGATCCAATGGTTGTCGAAACCCAAACTAACCATGATCTCCTCAAGATACTGCCATTCAACCCGATCAAATGCTTTAGACATATCCAGTTTTAGGCCAAAAAAACTTTTTGAACCTTTCTTGTTTTTGAAAGAGTGGGCTATCTCCTGGCTTATGATTATATTGTCAGTGATTTGGCGACCTGGGACGTAGGCCGCTTGAAAGGGGGAGATGATATCTGGTAGAGTGGATTTTAGTCGGTTTGCCAGGATTTTGGTGATTATTTTGTAGGTGGTGTTAAGAAGGCTGATGGGGCGATAATCGGTCGTGGATTGCGGATTCTTGGTTTTAGGGATAAGGCAGATATGGGTGTGATTCGTGGACGGAGGGATGAGGCCTGTATGGAAGAATGACCTCACCATCTGGCCTATATCCCTGTTCACCGTGTCCCAATTGGACTGGATAAGTACTATATTGTAATAGACATATATACCAACCACTCCTTCTCCTTCCAGCGGACCAAAATCAATGGAGTGGATCTCAAGATTGTTTGGTACGGGAAAACTTGAACGACTGAGATTAGATGATAGAAATCACATTAATGAGTAACAATCTATTATTGTATTAAAAATAAACAAATCCAAAGGTTGATATTAATGCTTATTTGGATGGACGACTAGATTTATCTTTGGGTTTGTCCTTGAATTTGTCTTTGGGTTTGTCCTATTTTATATAATGGATAAGTACTATTTTATACTTAGATACTAGAAACTGAAGGAGAGAAAAAAAGGGAATTGAAGAATTGAAAATCGAAAGACTTTTCCAGTAAAGTAGGGGAAGGATGTGCATTCAATCTGCACCGTTCAAATCCATCCACACAAAAAATTAGACCGGATTTTCTAACGGAAATAAATACCAATTAATAACAACCAGTCAAAAAGAAACTCCAACGTCTAAGATTTGTTTCGTTGACACGGACGACCATGATAAAATTTGTGCTATATATTGTTTTATCTTGAGTGGGTAAACATTATTATTTTTTCTTAGGTGGGTAAGCGATCTAATGGTCGAGATTGAAGATAAAACACAATGAACGATTGGATTTCTCTTTCGGTTTGTCACAGTCAGCACAATACATTGTGTTTTATAATAGATTAGAGAGGACAGAAAAAATCTGCTCTGCATAAGTCGTCTAGATTTGAGAGAACTTCCATCGGGGATCAAGTCTTCTCCGAAAAAGGGCCGTCCGTTTGTTTGTCCATCCAATTTCCATCTTTTGCAGTAGATAAAAGAAAGAAAATTCGGGAAGTGGAAAGAAGAACATTCTTTTATTCTTAGTCATCATCAGATCTGATCGCTTTAATTAGTTAAAGTAATTGTTTGATTTGGTGGTTTTCTTCAAGTACTTTATTTGAAGATTTTGAAAGTTTGTCAATCACACTATTTAATTTAGGTTTTGTTTTTTATGATGGTGAAATGGAGTTCAACATTCCTTCTAGGTACATTTATCCCCTATTATTTAACTATGTTGGTCTTTGTTGGTTCATCTACATCTTCCAATTCACATCACCAATGAAGATTAGACAACATCTATTAAATCAAAAGGACTACAACTTATTGAATCAAGAGGACACCATCTTACTCAATCAACAACTTCTACTTGGTTCATCATTCCTACATGTGTTTAAGTATAACAAAGTTTAACTTTTATAGGATATTCTCACTTGTGATCTTTAGGATCTTTTCGTTTTGTGACGTTAATTGTCTTTTGATTTTGTTATTGTAATTTTGTATTCTTTTAGCTTCATGTTGTACTTTACTTTTGTAAGTTTCATGTATAATTTACTTTTGTAAATCTCATGTTGTACTCAAAGGAGTCAAAAGTCTCAAAACTATGTAATGCATTGGATGTATTCCTACATATGAATCAAAATTTTGGTTTAAATAAAAAAAGAACTAATTAAAACTCATATACATAAGGACGGATCCAGGATTTTCACTTAGGGGGTGCAGATTTATATACCTAAATAGTTTTTTTTTCCAAACACAGTAATTAACAAAGTACTTATATTCATTAATTATTAATACATCAACGATTACAAACGCAGTTGACCTCTACGAGAGTTCATATTTGAAATGTTCGCTTAATTGACTCATTGTCAATTGCACTAAAAACTTCGTTTTCAATAAAGACTACTAAACTATCATTCAGCCACGGATCACTCATCTTGTTGCTTAAGCCTGTTTTGACTAGCTTCATAGTTGAAAAAGCTCTTTCAACAGAGGCAGTTGCAACCGGCAAAGTTTGTGCTAAAGTGATAAACAAATAAACTAAATGATATGCTTTATCTCTCTTAGTTTCCCCTAATGTTCTCGCAAGAGCTCCAATCCCATCTATATTTGAGCAAGTGTCAAGTCTACTGAAATCTGACGGATAAAATTCTACAAGACGCATCAACTTACTTTTGTCGAAAATGGCAAAACCTCTTGATGGGCTCGAACATGTCATAAAATTTAGGATAGTTAAATTTGTAAGTTTTAGGTCTTAAGATAGTTGAATTGATTTTATAGGTTTTAGGGTAGTTGAATTGATTTTATATGAATTTAAGAAAGTTAAATTTAATAATGTCAAAACACAAAACTGAAACACTTGAGAATGTATGAAGTGGGAATCGAACCCATAACCTTAGGTTCACTCGTCCACAACGCAAGTACAAATGCGCCAGGCTGTGGCTCATGACATCTTTACACATGCACAATTAGACATTCTACCATATTTGTATTCTCTCTCACCATCATCGGAGAAGGGTTGCCGACGATAGTCGAACAATACTTCACCAGCGACCCATCCCTAAAAATTAAAAAACACTATTTTCCACCACCATCCCTGGAAATCTGCTCCCACCACCATCATTATCACTTCTTCATCTTTCTTTTTTTCTCCTTGTCTCTTCTTCCTTCTGTCTCCCTCTTTTTCCTTTACTCTCTATTTCTTCTTCATTATCTCTCTTCTTCCTTTACCCTCCCTTTCTTCTTTATTATCTATTTTCTTCCTTTACTATCTCTTTCTTCTTCATTATCTCCCTTCTTTGTAGTTCCGGCGAAGGGCAGCAACCCAAATTCCAGTTCCTTATTTTCTTCCTTAAGCCTTTCGCCCTTTTTCCTTCCCAAATCTTAGTACTTTGGCAATTTCATTTTTTTTCTACAGTCGGGCTACTTAGGTAAGCAGATTATCTATTTACTGTTGTTTCTTCATACGGCCATCGCCCTGCCGATTCTCGATTTGATATCATTATTCTCTTAATCTATCATCATGAACGACCTACCTCAAGTGCTGATTTTTTATATCAATAATGAAGATCTCTTACTCATGACTTTGGCTTCAAAATTAAATTTTTAAAGAGGGGTATTAAGCAAAAAAGGTGTGACGCCCCAAGCCTTAGCAGTTGCCGATATTGTCTCCGCTTTAACCACCTCACAAAGGTACGGGGTTTTGTTCTTGGCGAAGGCACCACAAGCCTACCCAAAAGGCCTCGGTAGTTACTAAGCTTGAGCATACACCTATAGCCCAGGCTCCGGACACTCTCGTGAGCAATGTGGGACTATCATGGGCAGCGTGATGGCAAGAGGCCTCGTACAGATCGAGATGATAGAGTAGTGGTAGCAACTGGTGGACAACCAGAACCACTGAATGGCAACTTGGGAAGACAGAGGGCCTTCCAAGGGACTTGCTACAATTGTTATGAGCAGGGTCATAGAGCAACTGACTGTCCTAAGAAAAATGTGGTTCGGACTAGTAATCAAGGGCGACAACAGGATCATAATCAACAAGGAAGGTTACATGGACGTGGTCAGCAGCTGCAGCTGAATGTCGTAGTTCCTAGAGATGCTGGAGCACATGCTGAGGTGGTTGAAAGTAGTTTCCTCATTCATAGCAATTTGGGAAGAGTATTATTTGATCCTGGTGCGATGGATACCTTTATTTCTACTTCTTTTGTTCGTACTTTGCCTATAGTGTTAGATCGATGTGTGGACCCTTTGGTTGTGTCATCACCTTGGGGTGGGTCTATAGTGATATACCATATTTGTCAGGGGTGCGCCATCAAGTTAGGTGAACGAGAGTTTGCTTCAGATCTCTTTGTACTTCAGTTAGTATGGTATGATGTCATCTTGGGGATGGATTGGCTTGCTTCATATCATGCATTTGTGGACTGTTTTGCGAAGACCGTCACATTTTCTCTTCCGGGTGAAGAGGTGTTGGTTGTGTCTGGACTGACGAGACAAATGAGGCTGATGCACTTGGGAAACGTAGAATTGATAGAGCATCCGGTAGTGGGTAAGACGCTAGAGATGATTGATGTGGTATGTCAGTACGACGGGGTGTTCAGCGATATACCAGGGTTGCCACCACGCAGAGAGGTTGACTTTTGCATAGAGTTGGAACCGGGTACTGCACCGATAGCTCGAACTCGCTACTGAATGGCTCCAGTTGAACTACGTGAGCTCAAGGATCAGATTCAACAGTTACTTGACCAGGGTTTTTGATGGGCCTAGAAAGTTTCCTAAATAGGTCTACACCCGCAAGTGCACGGGTGTCAAGTTGTAAAATTCCGGTAAGACCGGTTCGTTCCTCAGAGACTAAGTCAAATTTCAAGTCTAATCTTAAAACTATTATGTCTTCAAAATAGTGGTTTGATTGGTAATATTTTTTTTCAAATAATAAAAAGATAAATAGCAATTAAAAATTAAATAATAGTACTAAAGTTGATATTCAGATAAAGGGAACCTAGGGTTTTCGAATCCATCCTTATAATAATTCTAACAATGATTCATTATGATTTAATTAACAAGTTCTTTATATAACTCATATTTTTGGTCCATGAATGGTCTAAAAATCCGGGAGATTTCATCATGAAAAACAATAAAAATGATTAACAAATCATATCGTTAAAATTATTTATGAAGAACTTCATCTAAGACCCTGGATAACAGATTAGTTACTCGTAGACATTATATAAAAAATATTGGAAAATAAAGTAAAGAGAGGGAGAAGAAAACTTAACTTTTTCGCTATTTTAGAACCAAACAGGGCCTTAGGGAAAGGATTTCCTTCTGTTTCCCCAGATTTCTGCCAAACGCACCCCTAGGGAAAACGATTTTCTCGTCTTCCCAGAAATGGATTCCCTGTGGGAAAATTACTTTCTCACCTTCTCCATTTCTCTTTCTCTCTCTAACTTTCTGTTTCTTTTCTCTTAACCTTTTTCTCTCACTATAATCTCTGTTAATCTCTCTCTCTCTCTCTCACCAAAAGAGATACACAAAAAGAATAAAAAAGATTAAGATAACTTTTTGTTTTTGTTTTAACTCGAAAAGTGATGAAAATCACTCACACTCAATACATTAATCTCTCTTGCTTTCTGTAATTTCTCTCTCTCTCACTAAGAAGTAATTTCAGAACAATAGATGATGATGATTGAGTGGATGATGATCTCGGTTTCTCTCTCTAACCCCTTTTCTTATTCTTTAGCCGTGTGTCTATGATGATCTCTGCTCCCAAAACTGAGTGTCCCCTCTTGTAAGCCGTGAGTCTCTGATATATAGAAGCCGAGAAGATATCTCAATCTCACCCAAATACTCCCTAAATCTTTCTCTATCAACTTCGATTTCCTTCTTGGTTCAGCCGAGTCCATCTTTCTCTCTCTACTATTTCTATAAAGAGAGAAAATCCTCTCTGTTATCTTCCAACCGAGCTCTCTTTCCTTCTTGGTTTCTATCCTTCCCACAACTCCTTTCTTTCCTTCTCTTATTAAACAAAATCTCCAGCTACCTTACCCAAAACTTCCCATCTCTGTCTCGGTTTCTAAAACTAGTTTCCATCTCTTAGCCGTGGGAAGATTTGAGAGGATAGGAGAGAAAGAGGAAGGTAACTCTCGGGTTGGTTTGTTGGCAATTATTGGGGGCGATTCAGTGTATCTCGGAGTAGTTTGAGAAGCAGCAACCACACTCGGAGGACGCCACGTGCATGAAAGCAGCAATAACCGTTAAATCTGTTTTGGTCGACCGAGCAAAGCCCGATACACACCCGTGTGTCCCGAAACAGTACCGCACGCTCCTACCATCGTCCATCTGATGTGCTGTTACTCACAACGTGTCATCCTCGAGTTCTGGTCAACTATTTCTTACCGCAAGTTTGACCTGAGCTAACTTTCTCGTTCGAACTCCGATTCGACTCCCGTTTTTTCCGTTGGACTCGTCTTGGACCCTACCTTCACATAAGCACTAATATTGACCAGAATACCCTTTTCATTAAAATGACCAAAATGCCCCTCAAGTATGTCTTTATCACGATATTTTTGCATCGAACTCCGTAAATGAGACCTGAGAAAGAAAATCAAATAAATCATCAGAGTAACCGCTCGAATTGGACTAACTAACCCGAGTTAAGAGATTCAGATGGGACATTTTCATGTCTCATCAGTTTTATACGCCGGAGTAGCTCCCTGTGGGGTGTGCCTGTTCTTTTTGTTAAAAAGAAAGACGGGTCGATGCGGTTGTGCATAGATTATAGGGAGTTGAATAAGGTTACGGTGAGGAACAAGTACCCTTTACCGAGGATCGATGATTTATTCGATCAACTGAATGGATCCAAGTGGTTCTTGAAGATTGACTTGAGATCAGGGTATCACCAGTTACGGGTTAGAGAGGAGGATATTCCTAAAATTGCATACCTGACACGCTACGGTTCTTATGAGTTTGGCAAGAAGAAGTAAAATTCTTGGGTCATGTTATTTCTAGCGTTGGAGCATCAGTTGACCATTCTATGGTCGAAGCAGTGCTTAATTGGGAACAACCCACATCGGCGACGGAGGTTCGCAGTTTTCTAGGTCTGGCTGGATATTACAGACGGTTTATTAAGAGGTTTTCGAGTATTGCAGGGCCATTGACGAACCTAACTAAGAAGGAAGTTCCATTTCGATGGTCTACCGAGTGTGGCCAGGCATTTCAAGAAATGAAGACGAGGTTGACTACTGCACCAGTTTTGACCATTCCTGAGAGTGGTGTTCGGTTGGTGATCTACACTGATGCATCTATTCAGGGGTTAGGTTGTGTTCTTATGCAGAGCGATAGGGTGGTTGCCTATGCCTCGAGGCAATTGAGACCGCATGAGCGGAATTACCCGACTCATGACTTGGAGTTGGCAGCTATAGTGTTTGCTTTGAAGATTTGGAGGCATTATTTGTACGGTGAAAAGTTTGATCTCTTTACCGACCACAAGAGCCTCAAATATCTATTTTCTCAGAAGGAGTTGAATATGCGCCAACGTCGGTGGTTGGAGTTGATGAAAGACTATGAGTTTACGCTGCAATACCACCTGGGTAAGGCTAATGTGGTAGCTGATGCCCTTAGCCGAAACCGAGGGGTATCATAGCAACATTGATGATGAATCAGTGGAAGATGTTAGAAGATGTGGCGACATATGATATTGATGTTGTTGGGGCGGGAGTTGACTCAATATTTCTGGGTAGTATGGTTGTTAGACCATCTTTGTTGGGTCGTATAGTGAATGCACAGATGGGTGATGAGAGGTGTGTCAGAAACAGATATCTTTAATGCAAGAGACGGATACTGAGTTCAGCATGGGTCAACACGGCGGATTCAGATTTCGAGGGAGATTATTTGTACCAGCAGACCCAGTGTTGAGACGAGATATACTAGATGAGGCACACCGGAGCAAGTACTATGTTCATCCTGGGGGTAACAAGATGTACAAAGACTTGAAGAGGCAGTATTGGTGGTCCGGAATCAAGAAAGATGTTGCTGAGCATGTGAGGAAGTGTGAAGTATGTCAGATGGTGAAAGAAGAAAATCGACATCCGTTGGGACTTCTAGAACCGTTGCCAAATCCAGAGTGGAAATGGGAGAACATATCGATGGACTTCATCACCGGTTTACCACGTTCGAGTCGAGGATTTGACGCCATTTGGGTGATAGTTGATAGGCTAACTAAGTCAGCTCACTTCCTATCAGTGAAGACGACCGATAGTGGAGATCGACTGACACAACTATATATCAAAGAGATAGTCAGGCTGCACGGAGTTCCAGTGTCTATTGTGTCAGATAGAGATTCGTCCTTTACTTATTGAAAGAGCTTCTATGGGAACATTTCTACACTTTAGTACGGTTTTTCATCCTCAGACCGATGGACAGACAGAGAGAGTCAATCGAGTACTCGAGGATATGTTGCGGTGTTCGATACTAGATCTTGGTGGTAGTTGGCAAGACCACTTGCCTTTGGTAGAGTTTGCTTAAAATAATAGTTAACAATCTAGTATTGGCATGGCCCCTTTCGAGGCATTATATGGGAGACCTTGTCGATCACCATTGTGTTGGACAGAGGTCGGAGACGCTAAACTGGAAGGACCAGAGGTGATTCAGGACACTTCTGAGAAGATTTCATTGATTCGCAGTAGGCTCCAAGCAGCACAAAGTCGTCAGAAGAGTTATGCTGACAAGCGTCGTAGGAATTTGGAGTTTACCGTCGGAGATGAGGTCTCATTGAAGGTGTCACCTATGAAAGGTGTTTTACGTTTCGGTAAGAAAGGAAAGTTGGCTCCCAGTTACATTGGACCTTTCCGGATAGTCGAGAAGGTGGGCAAAGTAGCCTATCGTCTCGACTTGCCTGCAGGCTTGGCAGGAGTGCACAATGTATTCCATGTATCGATGCTTCGGAAGCATGTAAGAGATGAAGATCAACATTCAGTGATCGACTACAACGATTTGGAGCTCCAGCCAGATGCATCATATGAAAAGACACCAGTTTGCATCATTGACCGTAGAGAACATGTTCTTCGTAGAAAGACTATTCCTATGGTCAAGGTTCAGTGGCGTAACCACGATGACAAGGAAGTTACTTGGGAGCGCGAGGATGATATGCAGCTTCGGTAGGCCCATCTTTTCGTCTCGTTAGGTACGTTCAATTTCGAGGACGGAATTTCCTTGTAGGAGGGGTGATTGTAGTGCCCTTACCGATATAGTGAGGTGCCTATAGCACGACCCTTATAACCCCTCAAAACCCTAACACTAACCCATATTCTTTTCTGTTTCTTCCTGCCGTGGGATTCTTAGAGAGAGAAAGTGTGAGGAAGATTTAAATAGTGAAAGCCAAGAAGAAGAAGAAGAAAGGATTGGAACTTGGTGATTTTCTACGTTGGTTCTTCGTGTGGGGATCATTTTACTTCGAATTCAAGGTAGGTTTCTTCTTCCCCATGATTTTAATAGCCTCTTTCATAGGAAATCAAGGGATTAGATAGTATTCATGAACACTAAACTATACACCAACCAAATTAGAGTTAGGGTTATAACATAGACATCAAATAAGTGAAATCCAAGTAATACCTTATAAAAATCAGTAGGTATGATCACTTTAGATCATAGTTAGAGGTTTATTCATGTTAGAAAATAGCCTTAATGTATAATATATTGAACTACCAAACTTTAGATGATAGATGTTACATACTATACTCATACGGCTTCATATCCACATGATGATTAGAGAATTCAGCAACTATAGATATTGGTAAATCACTATTTAGTATGCCTAAGATGTATGACTTTCATAACTAGACCCATCTTGCTAGTTAACATGGTTTAGGGTATAAATATAAGTGTTTTGGTGATTTAAAATTCAGCAATAACATGAGGGTTATTCGAGGATATTTTGATTACATAAAGCATGATTTATTTGTCAATTCTTGATAAATTAATGAATTCTTTATATATTATTGTTGAACATGTAAGTATACCGTATGCTATGATGATTGATTTGTGTATACGTGTGATGTGGTGAGTTGGTCAGTACTTGATGAGTTTGGTGGTTGGCTCGACCCTCTCTACCGAGTATTTATGCGATGACCGACGGGTTCGCATGGGAAGCGTACTGAGGTACGACCTAGGTATGGAGCGTATAGGGTCGGCGCTAACACAAGGGAAATCTTGTGGACCACACTCTCATGCAACATGGGTTATGGGAGGGTTCGGATGATGGATCTGATTTCGTTGGATGGACATTAACTTACCATATCACTTATGTTATTTGTGGAATGTCACTTGCCTATTGCTCTCTTGCCTCAAAGATTATGTTTCTCAAATTATTCTCAAAATCAATTGTCCAATTTCCTAGTTTGTTAGTTAATTTTAGGTTTAGATTTAATTCCAAACAAATCTCCGTGGGATCGACCTCGTAATACTTGCCATATTCACATACGGTTCGTGCACTTGCGAGTTTTAATTTAATCTAATTAGCCTAGTATTTAGGTTCACTAGATTTCACATCAGTAGGCACACGATTTATTCATTTTTCTTTGGAGAAATTGGCTTCAATATACGTTAGTCATTACAAGACAATGATACATCATCAAGATGTGATAAACATGATAATTGCCTAACTTAAAACAATAATTAAAGGGGCCTACAACCGAACTATGTAAGAGCCTAAATCTAATGTATAACAACCAGCCGACCTATATAAATCTAATATTAAGCTATATCAGATTTTCTTGTGTTTGTTCTTGATTTGTAACTCGTGATGAGACTGTTGGCTTGGATTTATATTTAAAGCTGGTTTGAGTCAGAATTAGATCGAGTTTCTTTTATAAATTGAATGGCAAACCGTTATTCGGAATGCAGAGCGCCACGGTAGGTATCAGAGCATCTTTAATAACCCAAATTTAATAACCATAGAATTCACTTCCTCTGGAAATTGAACGTTGGACTTCCAGGATTTTAGAGTTTATGTCTAACACTATTAACCACTCGGACGACCAAGTATTGCGAGGGACACAGTTTATTGATCAAAAGGACTGCATCTAAAAAGATAATGCTTTATCGAAACTTCTTTTTTCGTGGCCCCCAAATTTTTTTCTACCCTAGATTTCTACAAAACCAATTTTTAGTCACTTTTTTTATGAAACTAGGCATTGGCGTATCTTTATTAACTTTCAATCTCTAGGTTTAAGTGTGCTTTATCAATAGCTACTTGCCCCATAATACAGATAGGAGTTTCGATCAATTCATCGTTGGGTACTGAATTCGAATTAAAGACTGACTGCGCTAACAGGTGCGCTACTTGATTCGCTTCTCTGACACAATATGAAAAAGTACAATTATGAAGTTTTGATGTTTCATTCTCGATCTCCATTAAAATAGCTCGAATCTTCCACGGTATTTTGTCATCCATTGTTTGGCAAGCTTCAATAACACATAGAGCATCTCCCTCCAATAAACGCTGATATTGGTGTAAATCTGACGCTATCTTTGTAGCTAGTCTTGCTACTTTTGCTTCTACTTCCATAGCCGATGAAGTTATTGTTTGATTTGTTAGTGCCATTACAAATTCCCCATTGCATTCCTACATACCGCTGCAAGAGCTGCCTTCCCATCTTTATACGCCGCATCAAAATTAATTTTCAAAGTCTCACTCGATGGTGGAGTCCATGTCCGAGGATTGTCCCTTCTAACTTCTTCTTCCTTTAGCTTTGATTCCTTCCTAGCTTTCAAGTAATCTTGTGAAATAGATGAGCATATCGTTGAAGCTTGATAGTTGAAACGAAGTGTTTTCTTCTTTGTAGGAAGAGCATCCTGTAATAACCTCCATATGAACATTTTCACTCTTAGGACAAGATCTACTTTGGTCCATATTTTCCTCCAAGAGATTCCATTGGGCAGCTCCATACTTTTTGATGAAGATGGTACCTCTCTCACTAAGGAATTGTAAAGAGATTTTCTGAGGAGGCAATTTCTGAGGAGTTTTTCTCCTCGCCGGAATCTACTACAAGGGAGTAGCCGATCGGTACTTCAATTTAGTTAGTTTTTTTGAAAGTTTTAATTTAGTTTAGTTAGTTTGGATGATTGTTAATTAAGAATAGGAATTATGGAAGAAGATTATGAAGGTATGGTGACTCTCATGGGAAAGTTAATGTGGAAGGAAGATGATAAGATTTTAAAACTCTTAGAAGATTATGCAAAACCTGAAAATGAGGGTAGGAAAAGCTTGGCAATTAAATTAATCTCAGGAAAATCCATGAATCTGAACATATTGAAAGAGATATTACTAGCTGCTTGGAAACCAATAGGAAAACTTTGGCTGAAGGAATTCTTTGATAATTCATACATTGTTAGCTTTGACCTAACAACTGATAGAGAAAAAGTTGAAGAGGGATCACCATGGTACATCCAAGATGATCTGCTAATATGGGAAAGGTGTGAGAAAAATAAATTACCAATGGATTACTTATTCAGCAGAGTTGAATTCAATGTTCTAATACATGGGCTACCAATTGAATATCTAACAGAAGAAACAATATCAAAAATGGGGAAAGTATGCACGAACCAGGATTGGTTTAGACACTAAGAAAGCATTGACAACGGAGATCATGATCGAATTACCTAACAAACGACAAAGCTCATTAAAAATTATATATGAGAAGTTGATTAAATGTTGTTATTTATACGGAAAGCTAGGTCATCTAATGGCCGATTGTGCTACTAGAGCTGAAATTAGAGAAGTTATCTCTGAGAAGTGGTCAGTAGGAACTCAAGAAAAAACAAAAAAAAATTTTACTTCCACGTTTCAGTGATGAGATGAAAGTATATGTTTAAGAGAAACTTTAAAAGTGAAATCAAATAAAAAACCATCGGAGAAGGAGGCTCCAGCCGGAATCCGGCAAGGAAAATCTTTGAGAATCTTGGTTCAAATCCTAGTAAATCGGACGAGTCGAGTAAATCAAGCCACTTACCAATTCTCAGTCAAGATATTTCCTATAATCAAGATGTGGTTGATTGGATTAGGGAAAATCTAGGAAGTAAAAATATTATTACCTACCATACAATTGTGGACAAAGATACTCAAACGCAGAAAGTTATACCAACAACTACCAAACTCCAAGGCAATTCCGTACAAAGAGAAATCGATGATGAGTGAAGAAGTTTGAGGGCACCATCTCCTATGGAAGAGGATATGGGCCAAAATAAAGTACTAGACCAGCACAATGAAAATTTGAATGAAACAATTGCTCCCATTGAAACACAAAATGAAGAAATAGAGAAGATTTCTATGAAAGTGTTACCCAGAAAGGGTTATTCCAGGATCCAATCAAAGACTGTGAAGTTGTCAGAAACTAAATGGAACAATCAAGAAGTACTCCCCAATGTGGAGGTATCACATGATAAGAGGGGGAAGAAGACCCAATTCTCCACAGATGAGCTGAATTTGCACAAGAAAAATCAAAGGTTTGAAAAACCTTTGGCGGAGGGACAAGAAAGGGCTATTGAAGATGATAGTATGAGGACGAATACTCTCCAATTTGATCGAATAGTGATTACACAAGGTAATGGCTCATGGAGGAAACTTGCCAGAGACGTAAAGAGCAAAAAACAAAACTTAGCCCGAAGAATATAGAAAAAAACGGCATCGAACATCAAGTCGTATGGATGAAGATGTAGAAGATGGTGAAGAAAAAAAACATAAAATTAATTCTACAACTTCAGGTGAAGTTATGGCAATGGCGGCCAGCCCTACAAGGCCGCAAACTCGATGATAATAAAAAGTTGGAATTGTCGGGGAATGCTCCGACGATTCTGTCCTTGAATACATTCCTCGGACAATTAAACCTTCCATTCTTTTTCTGTCTGAAACAAAATTATCTCTAAATTCGTCAGAAATATGGATTCGTAATTTGATATATAAAAATTATTTCATTGTGTCGGCAAATGGGTTGAGTGGGGGGTTATGGTTGTTATGGGGTGATGAAGTGAAACTTTATATTATATAATCTTCACTAAATCATATTCACTCAAGCATTACAGAAGTAGGAAAACTAGATAAGTGGAGTCTTCTCTCAGTGTATGGGCCACCATGTATGAATGAAAGAGAAGTGTTTTGGGAATTCAAAAGAAATTTTAGTGCCCAAACTCAGGAACCATGGTGTGCTATGGGGGACTTCAATGCTATTATTTCCATTTCGGAAAAATGGGGAGCTGCGAGAATCAATAATAAAGCGGCAGATAACTTCAAAAATATGATCACAGACTGTAATGTTATTGATATAGGGTACTCAGGACCTGCTTATACGTGGGTAAACGGCAGAGGGATCCAACATCATATAAGAGAGAGATTAGACAGAGTACTTGTTAATCCAGAATGGAGAATCCGATTTCCAGATGCATCAGTTAAACACCTACCTAGATTTAATAGCGACCATGCGCCAATTATCATGAATCTATCGTAAACAAGAATGCAAGGAGCAATACCATTTAGGTTTGAATCTCACTGGACTCTCCATGAGAAATTTAATAGTATTATGAAGGAAAGTTGGGATAAGTTGAGTGGTGGTTTTATTCAAAAATTCCCACAATTGGCAAAAAAGTTAAAAGGATGGAGTAAGGTTAGAGTAGGACAGATTTTCTCACAGATTAAAGAGGCCGAACAGGAATTTCTAAATATCCAAAACCATTCTCCACCGTTGGCATCGTTAGAAGATGAATACTGAGCAAAATTAAAATTAGAGAAGTTAAGAAGAATGGAGGAAGAGTTCTGGAAACAACGAGCAAAAAAATATTGGGCACAAGATCACGATAGAAATACAAAATTTTCATCTCTCTGTACTTAATCGAAGAAGGAAAAATAACATTCATGTGATCAAACTTCCTGATCAGAGTTGGACTGCAGAACCGGAAAAAATTACGGATGTGTTTATTGACCATTTTTACAGGGCTTCTAGATCGGATCGAGTGGGGGAATTTCCAGAGGCAATGGAGCTTTCTAACGGTCCCCTCTTGAATACTGAGAATATGATGCTTAGCTCGACTGACACTGTCGAAGGGGGAAATTTGGCTCACAATAAAGAAGATGGATTAAATCGCCCGGACCAGATGGGTTTTCAGCGGTATTCTATAAGAAATGTTGGTCAATTATCGGGGAGATGAGGTAACAAGACTAATCCAAAAAATCTTCTCAACAGGTCGATTACCAGGTAATTTGAATCACACCTTCCTTGCGTTGATCCCTAAGGTTCAGGATCCTAAAAGTCCAGTTGACTACAGATCAATATCCCTTTGTAACGTACTTTATCGTGTTGCTACAAAGATTCTAACCAACAGATTCAAACCTATTTTAGAGAGGTTAATCAGTCCAGTCCAAAATGCCTTTGTGTCCGGACGTCAGATTGTTGACAATATAATAGTGGCCCAAGAGATTTTTCATTCAATTGGCCAGATAGTAGCAAAGGATGGAGCATTTGCATTGAAAGTTGACATGGCTAAGGCCTATGATAGGGTGGAATGGAAATTCTTGAGTGAAGTTATTAAACGGTATGGTATTATTGGAAATACTCACTTGCTAATTATGAGTTGTGTTCAAACAACATCGTTCTCTATTTTACTTAATGGTCGTCCGAAGGGGTTCTTCTATAGTGAAAGGGGATTAAGACAAGGGTGTCCACTTAGCCCGTATTTGTTTATACTCTGTTCGGAAACGCTCACAAAATTGGTAATTCAGGCAGAAAATAATGGTTTATATAGTGGGTTGGAGATAAATCAATATGCTCCGTGTATAAGTCATCTTATGTTTGTCGGTGACCTATTTTTCTTCGGAAAAGCCAGTGAGGAAAATATCTTGCAATTGAAGGCTATTCTAGACACATATGCAAACTGTTCGGGACAACTTATCAATTACAAGAAATCAACAATTCATTTCAGTGCCAATAATGTGAATGCTAGAAAGGAGAATGTCTTACAAATTCTTGGAGTGAGGGAGATGAGAAAAGAAGATGTATACCTTGGAAACCATCTGTTGCAGCCAAAACATAAAAAGTCCTCATATGATTTCTTAATTCACAAGATAGAAAAGAAATTGATGGGATGGAAAAGAAGTACCTTATCACATGCGGGTAGAACGACACTTCTCAAAAGTGAACTATCATCGATTCCTATATTTTTCCTCTCGACCCATATAGCACCTAAAGGGGTTATCGAGAAGATGAAAAGAAGCCAGCGAAATTTTTGGTGGGGTCATAATACCGATAAACCTAAGATGCATTATTTGAATTGAAGGAAAGTACAATCAAGTCTAAAAGATGTCGGCTTAGGCATTCGAAATATGGAGATTTATCTCGGAACTGGAGGCAATGTGGGTGAAGTTGTTGAGAGCTAAGTATCTTACGAGCAATAATTTTTGAAATCACGATCAGAAAGCGTCAAGTACCGCAACTTGGAGAAGTATGTTGGAGATTAGAGGAACCGTCAAAAAAGGTATGTGTT
Source organism: Eschscholzia californica (assembly GCF_041429995.1). Taxonomy (NCBI): domain Eukaryota; kingdom Viridiplantae; phylum Streptophyta; class Magnoliopsida; order Ranunculales; family Papaveraceae; genus Eschscholzia; species Eschscholzia californica. Next base: position 23,031,089 of record NW_028238309.1, on the reverse strand, counting down.
ATTCGGTTGGTAATGGAGCAACTATCAAATTATGGGATGACCTATGGATACCAACACTTCATGGTTTTAAACCAGGAAAAAAGACAGCGAATACAGAAATAAATAACCTCTTCTTGGTTCGGGACTTATTTGATATTAATGGCAAGTGGAACAAGAATCTTATTGAGAAAACTTTTGACTCACTATCGGCTCGAGCTATCATGCAAATTTCATTAGTAGACAGGAACATTGAAGATAAACTTACGTGGGTATACACAGAAAAGGGAGAATTCTTAGTCACTAATCATATAATCTATATAGCCACCAATAGCTTTTGGGCGGTCCAAAATGGGTGGATCTCTGATGTAAGTTGAAATACTCCTCACTACCACTACTGGTGAAGATTAGTGAAGAACTTTTATTCTTTCTGCAATACTGAAGAAGTTTTTTTTTTTGAATTGTTAAGTATGTGCCTCGAACCCTTGACCTCTAAGGTGGAAGATAATACCTCTTACCACTCCAACCAAGGGTTGTTGGCATACTGAAGAAGTTATGTGATAAAAATCGGTAAAGATTGTTTTAAATCTGAAAATAACATTTATAACAAATATTCGGCAAAATAATAAAACTAATCAAAATAACGGAAAACGTAGTACTCTAGCAGAAAGTTTTTGAGAATGTTCTAATGACCATTTTCTCGATTTTGGAAGTAACATAAAATCTTCAATATACCAGAAACAAAATTTTGGAAAAAATTTCAAATCAAAAATTTCAAAGAAAATAAAGGCGTTTAGAAAAAAGTTTTAAATTGGGTTAATTCCACTTTAGCCCCCTAAAGATGATCAACTCACTAAAATGACCCCCTAAAGATGACCAACTTTTCCATCCACATTAATGACTTCATAATGTAAATCTCAGCTTTGCCCTTTTGCTTTTCTAGTTTCCCCCACCAATTAATTTCTTTTCTCTTTCTTATTAATTTGTTTTCTATCATCATCATCTTAATCAATTTTTACGACTACTTTCATCTTTACCACTACCATTTTCAATATTTCTTTATTTAATTAATTTCTTTTTTATTCTCCAACATTTTCAAAAATAGTTACCTCCATCATCATCTTCAAAATTTCTGTTTTGCTTGAAGATGTTTTATTGAAAAAAAAAAATCAATCTTACTTTTGAGAAAAAAAAAACTCACATTTCTCTTCTTCCTCTTATTTTCTCTTAGGTTCTCTTCATTATTCATTTTTCTCTCTATTAGGAAAAATCATTTTGAAATTTCTTCTCTTCAATGAGGATTTTGAATCAACCCAAAATGGAATAAATTCATCTTGAGAGAGGGTTTTGAGTTGGTTTAGGATTTGAACTTGTATGACATATTGAGTCAGTTTTGGAGAAATTTAATGTTTTAAGGGAGGATTTTTTTTTTCCTGAAATTTAAGGGAGGAATTCTAGAAAGTGAAAAGTTAATTCTTCCTATCTTAAGAGAAGAAATTTCAAGATGATTTCTTAATAGAGTGAAAAATGAACAGAAGATAATCAAAGAAGAGAAATCTTGGTTTTTTTTCCTAAAAAATAATTTATAATAAAATATCTTCTAGAAAAATCTCAGTAGGAAATTTTAAAGATAATGATGGAGGTAATTTTTTTTTTGAAAATGTTGGAGAATGAAGAAGAAATTATTTAGAGAAAGAAATATTGGAATGATGGTGATGAAAATTGTACAAAATGATGAAGATGATGAAGAGAGAAAATAAATTGATAAGAGAGAGAAGATAAATTACTGGGTGGGAAAAACTAGGAAAAGCAAAGGGGCAAAGCTGGGATTTACATTATAAAGTCATTAATGTGGATGGAAAAGTTGACGTCAATAGAGTTTAGGGGGCCAATTGGAAAGCTGGTCATCTTTAGGGGGACATTTTGGTGAGCTGGTCATCTTTAGGGGGCTAAAATGAAATTAACCCTTTTGAATTTGATAAATTCTAGGCAGGGCCTCTTAGGGGTTAGACTTGGTGAGCGCCTTTGAGGGTTTGGACGAGTAAGTTTCCATGGAAGAGATAAGAAGTGTACCCTGCCGTTGTGGGTGGTGGATGCCCCTTTGGCCCAATGGTGCTTCACCCCTGCTTGGAAACAGTGGTTTGGACGAGTAAGTTTCCAGAGACTAGTATGTTAAGGCCGCCCCTTTGGCGAAACTTTGTTGAGTCCAAACATTGAGTTATTTGTTTTTACTCCGTGATTTCATCTCCTACCTCCAACCACCACCCACACCTCCGAACTCCTATCACCATTTCTCTCTCTCTCTCTCTCTCTCTCTCTCTCTCTCTCTCTCTCTCTCTCTCTCTCTCTCTTCCTGTGAAAGGAAGGATTTCCTTCTCTAGAACCCCTTCATATGAGGCGAAAGGACCTCGATGATAATTTCCAACAAAACACTCTTCGAGGGTTCTGTGACCGAAACAAGGTTTTGTGACCTTCAGTCGAGGCCTTCTTTCGTCTCAGACGAAGGGTGCCCCGACGAAGGAAACCTTTCCATTTTGTCAGAACAATAAAAGAGAGAGATAGAAAGAGCAGGAGAAAGAAAGAGAAAGAGCGCAAAAGATAGGAAAAAGCGAAATGGTGGTGGTGGTCAGAGGTGGTGGTAGTGAGCAGAGGGAAATGAAGAATAAAGGGCAAGAACAAACAAGTTTAATTTGAACTCAAAATAAGGTTGCTGCCTGCATCAAATCTTATTGATCGAAATGTTGATCAACTCCATGTGTATCTTTATGTACTCCCTCCGTCCCAAATTAGGAGTCCTGTATTCCTTTTTGGTCTGTCCCAAATTAAGAGTCCCATTTCTTTTTATATCATATAAAATCTCTACCTTTTCCAAGTATACCCTTGTATTGGATTTTAGAGTTATCATTAGCTAATTAGAATTTTTTTTAGTTGAATAACACCAAAATCTAACTCATTCCATAATAAAGTATCCCGCTTTCCATAATGGCTTAAAATCAACATTATTTGGGTATGAGATTAATTAAGAAAGAAAACACCAAAACATAAAATACGACCAACATTTGTTTCCATAAAACTCGAGGAATGATTAATTTGAATAATTTTGTGCTTATGGAAATTAGTCTTATATAGTGCTACTAATCTATTTTGGAAATCAAGAATTAAAATTTGACAAAACAACACTTTCGGTAAATTCAATTTTTTGTTCACAATTGAATTCTAATTTGAAAACTCAAATTTAGTTAAAATGAAAATAAAAAGCGCCAAATTTCAGAATAGTGAAAATTAACTAATTTTGAATTTTAAGATTATCACGTTTTATTGTGTTTCTAATTTAGTGTTTAATTTTATTTTCAATAGTTGGACACTTATGGTAAGTGAAGTGAGAGAAATAATACCCTACCATAATTCTTAAAATTCCAAAAAAGATATACTACTAAATTAATATGGGTAAAAATGAAAAAACAAAACTTGTGAAAAAAAATTGACTTTTCAAAGTGGGACTCTTAATTTGGGACGGAGGGAGTATACAAACCCCGTTTGGTCCATATTTCCCCTACTGCCTCTACACATTCAACTTAAGACTTAACACGAGCATTATTAATGCAGCACTTAATCTTAGAAATTCTTACGATATCATTTGGCAAGGCAGGCTGCCACTTAATGTGGTCAGCAGATGTGATCAGAGAAGTTATATTCCACTGCTGACCCAGTAGTACTTAATCTGTTGCATAGTTACCGGAAACGGTCATTTGGAGAGCGAACTCCTATCTGGTTCGATCGTACCCTTTTAGAGTGGGTACGCGAATCAGATCGCTAAATCTGGCGAACCCATTTGCAAGAAGAAAAAAAAAGATGAAAACATGATATTTAGGGTTTACAAAGTGTGAATATTGCTTTAACTTTAAGTTCTGCAGTTGTTACTGAATTTGGGGATAGTGGATTTAGGAAACATTATTTAATTTAAGAAATTGTTGTTCAGGAAAGATAAATTAGTTATTTGATTTGAGTTATTAGAGATTGAGATCTATATTTCATGGGTTAAAAGTTTAATTTAGCGAATAATTATACCCCCTAGCGAATCAGAAACGACTGATTAGCGTACCCCGTATCCGTACCCCGTTTTCGTACCGGAGCGTATCCCGTTTCCGATAACTATGATCTGTTGCATAAGTTAAAAATATTGTCCATAATCTCAGTAATACTGTATTCACCTTTTGAGAATTATGCAAAATATTAACTGGGTTAAAAGATATCATTCCTTGTTTCTCCTGTCAAAAAGAGCTGAGGTTCATAAACTTTTGAAGTTACAAGAATTCAAATTGTATCTAACCATGAATCAAACTCATCCAATACTTTAGAACCAGAATGTGAAGAAGATGGAGCAAGAGAGGGAAAATCTGAAGTAACGGGTTTTGTTTCTACAGATGAAGGTTTTGAATCCTTTTGATTAGTCGGAGTCCTTGTTTCGCCGAGTAACTCATCGAGTGTATCTTCAAGGTCAATGGTTGTGGTATTACTTGTGATAGATCTATCCATGTATGAGGTAGAACCAACCCGATCTGAAACTGGAAAAGGGAAAGTGTGTTTTCGGTTCATGGTAGAGGAATCAAGATGAGTACCATCACTAAATGAGTTTAGGAGCATGTCAAGCTCTGCTTCTGCTGCTGATGCTTCGAATTTTGAATTCTTCGGCTCTGATATTGGTACCGAATTAACTTTGAGTTGTTCCATGCAGTCTAGAATTCCACTCAAATCAGTATTTCCTAGTTGATTTGATTCATCATTTACTGAGTTTAATAGTTCATCTACTTCATCAACCCCTTGATATGGATCTTTTTGAAATGAAAGATTGCTTCTTGTTGCAGTAGAATATACAACTTTGGGCATGTGATCGGCACTTCTATCGGCTTCTGCTTCCACAGAGTCCTGACTGATTGTCTCGTCCGAACCACCTGCAGGCTGTTGACTAAAACATCAAGAAAACTACGATGAATTGCACGCTTTAGCTATATATTCTGAGACCTAGTTTCGGTTAAGACAAGATAAAGTTCATATTACTATATCAGTATATAACTGATGCACGATCTGGGGGTGACGAGGAATCGTGTAAAACCTTGATCATTAATGTCACCAACTAACAATCATGTCTAGTTGATGACTTTTTCTAACTCATTCCAAGCATTAAGTATTATTGCAAGTTATTTTGGATATTGATGCTCACTCCTCTCAATTCATCTTTGCCATTAAAAAAGGTGTGAAACCATAAACCCCTCGCAAAAAATAAGTAAACTAGAGATTTCTTGAAGATGGGCCCGTCAATGGGTCGTGTTAGACAATATAGCATCCAATGCCCGGTTGGAGCTGTAGACTGTATCAGTAAAAGAAAGAAAAAGAAATATATTGTGCAAGAGAGCTAGGTTTGTTTTTGTATGTTTTCCATCGTTTCTGCCAAATATATGTATTACACTACCGCATAATTCAGAGTGGAATTTATAAGCTATGTGCCATAGGAGATAGATATACCAGCTCAGTAGGTAGCAGATCTGGTTTGATGAATAGCCTCTGGGATACATCTAACTTTTCAAGTTGTGAAGCAAGGGCATTAAGATCCATGGAAAGAAATGGTGCCTGAACATATAATACAACAAGAGCAATACTTGAGAAATTAAGATAGTTACAACTAAGAATCGAGCCAACAAAGAATGGCTATTTGAATAAACAACATAAGATATTAGGTCCATGTGCAAATGATTCAAGGTATGGCTTTTGTTCATTGAGTCAAAATTGTCATGGAACAGATCACATATCGAATATCAGATATCATATCTAGTGACATAATAGATGATTTAGAAAAGTTGAAATTGTCTTTGCAGGAACCAAGCAGTACCAGACATGAGATAGATCTTCCGAACAAGCGTTTTTTGAAAAAAATCATTTCATTGGGGACCCTGAGATCCATTATTTTTCCTATTAAGAGAGCAGCCCTTTGACATCGAGAATTCTTTGCAGATCAAGAGATGTCAAAGCGTATTCTTACTTTCCAAACAAATCCTCTTACATCTATATGTAAAGTTGTAAACACCGGTTCATCTAGAATATGTGAGAAGCAATTCTAATTGTTGATTCAGCAATTTAGAAACGTCAAACAAACAATTACTTTATGAAGTTGAACCTTCATGGAGGACATAGAAAACAAGAGGATTCAATTAACTTGGAATGAAAGAAATGATCAAATCTTCTAGTTAGTTGTAACTTGCAAGTGTCATAACTCAATAGAGCAAAGCAACCTAATAACCATGATATGCGCTGCTCTCCAAAGCTAGAATGACTACCCAAGGCCTTTGACAGGATAACAGTAACAGGGAAAGGCAAAAAAGATGCCACAACCCTACACTTAATTGAGCTGATCCTTATTATGGATAAAAACTCTTTCACACCTATAAGTAAAGGATAACCAAATAAACAAGAAAGCCTATACCTCATAATCTGTAGCATTATTGTCATCCACAATGAAATTATCATCCCCAATCCATGACAAAATGCTCTTTCCCCTAACTGAAAGCATAGAGCTCATTGCCTTGTCATAATCTAGAAAAGAAAATGCAGAACTCAATTAGCATGTGTCCTCCAATTATTTCACTGTCGATGAATTTACTTAACACTATTCCCCAAAGTGTACTTCCAAGTTTCAAACCATGCAACTTATCTCTGTGCAACCAGATATACAACAGAAATATTAGCAATTGGTAGAAGAGAATGAGTTCGATCATACTGAAAGTCAATTCGGGAAAGGTTGTTTTAGAGGTTAATTAAATCCAGGACAACATTTTTGAAATAACTGAAGAATCTGTGTCATCGACCCCTGTTCTTGTAGCTACATTTCATTACGCAACTGTGAGTCCAGTACTCCAACTACCCATGTTCCTAATATCAAGCAATAAGCACAACGATTCTCGAATTCACTGAAGAATCACATACAAGATGAACTCGAGTTGTGTCATTTATACTTAACATACCAAGATCTAGTGAGATACTGAGATTCATTACTTCCATTTCAGATACAAAATAACCTACTAGTTGTAATGCATGAACGTCATAATAACGAACAAAGAGTAACTTGCTAAATCATCTTTGAGAGAACCAAAGAAGCTGGGACAAAATAAAGACAAGACGGAGATCTTTAATCTTCGCAGATTGAACTCATCTAATTGAATGAAGTCCTAACTTCAAGCCAAGTAGCAGAATAATAGTCTATCAATACAGTCTCTATGACAAAACCATGTTATTAAAATTCAAAATATTTTGGTCATTTGGACGGAAATGTTTAGATATCCATGTTAAACTTCATTACTGACTATTGCGGTGGAAATCACTATTCAAATTGCCAGAAATAGTTTATCTCAATCCAAAATGTAAGGAAAACAAAACCTACAACAGCAAAAATATTTCATTGAAAATCAGTGTTCGTTACGGCTGAGATATTTCAATAATAAGAAAGTTTTACCTTATGAAGTTGCTTTGAATGTTTTTATTGGTTTAACAAAATGCTATGAATCTTGTGAGCAATGAGAATAAATGACTTATGATCTTTCCTAAGTCTTACATTCTTACACGGGTATCTACGATCAACCAAAATCCCATTAATTTTCATTTCTGCGCACCAACATTATAATAGAGCTTGCTGGCATGCTTTTTACGCTCCTATTATTTGCTAACTTTATAATGAACTTTCCGTAGTGCTTCCAAATTCCATTATTTACACAACGTTTCCATCGTTCAAACAAAGTTCCATGAAAACCCAAAATATTTCACTTTCCAAATGGACCAAATGTTATACAGAATTGAAATTTAGTAACTTGAGTAGAACAAATTAATTAATAGAAGAAAAGAGATTACCAGGTAGAGAATCATGAAAGGAACTGAAGTTATCCAAAGTGGAGCTAGATTGAGCTTCAGAAATCAAGTAAGCAAAATCAGCTCCTTTACTTTTTGGCATCACAATATCAGTAGGCTGGCTAGGGTTACCGACTGAGGGGTCTTCTGATCCCGATTCAAACTCGTCTTCATACCGATCCCAATTGGATGGAAGCTTACTTGAAGATCCACGAATTTGGCGGGAATTTGGTTTCCCAGATGGCTTCTTTTGAGTTCCGTCAGTTGGACTAGTGATTACAGAAGCTTTTGCCTTTTGATTTGGATGAGGTTTTTTACTTTGATGTTGTTGAGAGTGGGCTCTCTTGGATTTAGCAAGAGATTTCGAATCCATTCTAGCAAATTTTGAAGCTTTACCAGCAAGATCAAAGCATGATAAGTTAAAAAGAGAGAGAGAGAGAGAACTTAACAATTAGTACATGAGAAGATCAGGTGAAACCCTAGACAAGTTGTGAGAGAATTTGATTGGTGTTTCCTTATGTTATTCAACTCGAAGAGTGTGTGAAGAAATGGGGAGGGAATTGAAACCCTAATGAGATTTTAGGATTTAAACAGGAAATTCGTAAGTGGATTTGATTTCATTCCAGTTTTGTTGTTGAACTCCAACTCCGAAGTCACTTTTCCAGAAAACGTTCTTAACTATTCTCGGTTATCCTGGAGCTCGGAACCGTTAATTTGGGTTCTGGTTTTACATTTCAAAATCAAGCAGTAGGGGTGGGAAATGTACTCCCCCAGTTCGGGTGCAACCGACCCGTTTTAAATTTGTCCGCTCGGACTGCCGAACAAAATGGGCTTGCACTTGACAAAATCAAGTTGTCCATTGCTCGTACAGGCCCGCCTAAAATGGTGGGCAATCCAGGCACCGCCTATTCGGGCTCGGGCACAACAAATTCTTTTTCTTTTTTAAGTGCTCATAAAGATTCTCATAAAATTTTACCTGAGAGCAAAGCACACTTTGAAATCCAATAAAGAGAGTTCGATTTCTCAACTCTTATAAGTAATTCCGATCATTTTTTCCTTTACCACTAGTGATATAGGACAAAATTGTAGAGAAGAAAACTTATCTATGTTATAATATCTTAGTCATTGTAAACTCTTTAAGATAAAAGAGATCCAAAGCTTTATAAATAACAGAAATGTAAATGTTAGTCTGGTAATGTACATAGGTTTTAGTGAGCAACCTAAATGCTAACCCTATTAGTTAAATCATTACTACTTGTATACAATCAAAAATTTCAAAGTGAGTTATATATCAACCGGTCAGGCTATGCTCGTGCTTTATCCGTCGAAATCGCGCGTTAGGCCGGTTAGAGCTTATTGTCCTTGTCCATTCAACTAAAGTTGGCAGTCCGGACGGGTAGTGCATGTCTCGAACATCAGACGCCCGTGGACACATCGGTCTCGGGCGGTTCGTGGGCGGATCCGGGCCGAGGGCCCTCTTTCCACCCCTAATCCAGCTTGAGCCGCTTATATAAAGTGGTAACACTGGGTTCACAAAGCATTTCGAAAAAAAAAAATTGCCGAAATGAAGTGGTAATTATTAAGAAAAGATTGATTAAATCTGGATCCCTAAAAGACGAATGGTCCAGATTCGAATGTCTTTACCATACCACGTCATCTTTTGTCATTCTTTCATCGCCAATTTTGAGAGAAAGAGAGTGTCGTATGGAAAAAACCCCTCTTCATCGGCCAGAGGCTAAGCCCTTCTTCCTCTTAACCGTTTTCTGTTATTCGATCGAAGAGTACGAAAAGAAAGTAAATTTTGGCCCAGACCTTCTTCTTCTTTCTCCCTATTTAATCCCTACTTTTGAGAGAGGGAGAGTCCTCGAGAAAAAATCGAAAATAAACTTTTTTGGGAAAGCTACTACCTTCATTTTTGGTCTATCAATATTCTCACTGACTGCAATGGTGAAAATCATATTCAATTATTTTTTTTAATTCAAAGTTCATAATAACTAGATATTCCGAGAACGATTTTGTTCTTAATATCATAGTCTTCTTAATAGGTTGGGATTCAAAATTCACATGTGTCGATGACACACAAATGTGGCATACTTATAATTCCCTTATAAATCTTTTTTAAAAGATCTTCTCCTAACAGAAAATTCCCTTTGTAGATTCGGATTTTTCGGGGGATCTTGATAGGAAGAGGTCGCTGACGGGCTATACGTTCACACTCTGCGGGAGTGCCATTAGTTGGAGAGCAGTGCTACAGTCGGTAGTAGCTCTGTCTACAACGGAAGATGAATACATGGCAGCAACAGAGGCGGTGAAGGAGGCAATATGGCTGAGTGGTTTAGTTGGTGATTTGGGCCTGAAGCATTAGGTGACAGAGGTCTACTGCGACAACCAGAGTGCGATTCATTTGACAAAAAATCAAATGTATCACGAGAGAACTAAACACATTGATGTCAGGCATAACTTTATCAAGGACGTGATTGAACAAGGGAAGATCTCGATGAAGAAGGTTTTTACGGCAAATAATCCAGCGGATATGTTGACCAAGGCAGTTACAACTTTCAAATTTAAGCATTGCTTAGACTTGATTGTGATTTCCAAATGTTGAGCCATAGCAGGGCTGGAGCGACGATGGCTCAGAGGCGCTGAGCTATGATGGTGGCAGATTTAAGTCAAGAGGAGCATATTCAAGTCAAGGTGGAGAATTGTTGAAAGTGTCTTGAATATGGATTGTTATCGAACCTGGTATACGACCCGCTAACCCGCTTACAAGATAATGGTAATTGCCTGTTGAGACCGAAGATCTCGGCGTCGAATTTTTGACCCGTTAGCGGAGCTGATTACTGAGACATGGCTGGTATGCAAAGCAGGGCTCTGAGGCAAAGCTAGACTCCGAGGACAGAACTGGTATGCGGAAGCAGGGCTTATGTCAGTTATTAGTGTTAGCGTATCCATGTGTAATTCGGATTTATAGAGAGAGTCGGTGAGGCGATGGGATTAGGGTTTTAGTGGCTATATAAACTAATATCAGCAGTCTCAGACTCACGAATATCTTGTTTAACTTGATTGCTTATCATAGTGGAAATCATCGCGTCGTTGTCATCATGGAGTAGGTCTCACCAACCGAACCACGTAAATCTCTGTGTTCTGTTTTTTATTGTTCTTTATTTCCAATTGTTTCTGTTTGATTACTCCTTATTGATCACATTAAACCCAATTGTCATAACAAATACATCGAGTCGTTTGAAGAGTATCGCAAAACCCATAGTATTCGACATGATAACAGACAGTTCCGAAAACTCCACAACAAAATGGTGTAGCAGAACGCATGAATCGCACTATGATGGAGATGATCAGATGTATGCTCTCAGAAGCTAAGCTGCTTAAAAGCTTCTGGGGTGAGGCAATGCGTACTGCATGTTATCTGATCAATTTATCACCTCAAGCACCATTAGATGGAGATGTAGCTGAGAGAGTGTGGGTTGGGAAAGAAGTCAGTTATGAACACCTAAGGGTGTTTGGTTGTAGGTTTTTTTTGCATATACCTAAAGATCAAAGAGCAAAGCTTGATGATTAAGCTTCGAAGCGGTGGACTCTCAAAAAGCGAAGCGGTGCATCAAAGCGTATGCCTCGATGCTTAAAATACGTAGTTTTATATATGTATAGAAAAATAACTTCAAAGAGTGTAAAAACATAACATGACATAATTTCACTACCAATTTACCATTATATAAAGTCTCAAGGGCTTCATAAAAAAAAACAAGAGTTTCATCGTCATAAACTCGTAGCTCATACCACTTAAGCAAACCAAAAAACGAAAAATAAAGTCATGTTGTCCAACATCTCAAACAAAAACAAAAGAGTTTTTCTTTTAAAAATTCAATGCAATGCATCAACTCCTAACGAGACCATCGTCCAAGGATGTTTTCATCTTCGTCATCACTAGTTCCATCACCATCTTCGTTGCTTCTAACAACTTAATCATTTTCTTCATCAGACAAAAAATCTCCCTACTCATCTTCTTCCTCATCTACCAACTCCATGGGTGCTTTTCCGTTCTTTTTTCCTATTTCAAAGAATAAAAAACATGAACTCAAAATAAAATAAAAAACTCAATAATAACAACTGAGATACTATTACTAAGTTATATAATTACCTCCATCTTTTCTTCCCTTTTTACTCGATCCTCCCTTCTTTCTAATTGGTTGGCTGGGTTCCTTTCTTTTCTCTACTACTTGTGGCATTTCTTCAGAGGATTCTCCAATCGCCTTTTGAAGATTATTGATATCCAACTCATCAAGATTTTTCTCCCAATTACTAGTAATAATACTAGTATCCTCATTTTCATGGACATGCCATTCATCATCACTATCTATCTCATCAACAACTAACACATCTTCTTCTTTTCGATTCCTCTTTCTTAATTGTTTGGCCCTTAGTCTCTTGTTGTACATGACGAAAGCTAAAGCATTTAACTTTGTTGTGCCCAATCTGTTTCTATTCTTTGTATGAATCTACAAATTCCATTGAATCCCATGCCAATTATTAATTATACGATTCTTGTGAATGTCTAATAATTTGAATTTAGCTTAACTTAAGTATTATATAGCATTTTACCTGATTAAAGGTTGACCAATTTCTTTCGCACGCTGACGAGGTACTTGTCAAACTTAATATTCTAACGACAAACTTCATCAGTATAGGTGTCTCCACGCCATAAGTTGCCCACCAACGTGCTACCAAAAGACAATTATGAAGTAGTTTAATAAACATAAGATATGGACATTACGAGGTGTTCTCCTCAGCCTAGTTGCCTCTGCCTCTGGACGACCAAATAATCCTTCTCTTGCTACATATTTGTCAAGTTCTACATGAGCCTCAATTCTATCATCTTTATTTGGAATTAGTTTGTCCATACAATTATAAAGTCCTTTTGAGACTTCTAAATGTCTCGAGAAATTAGGCTCATATCGAAATTGAGGGTTCAAGTAATATGTTGCAGCATGAAGATCTCGATGCATTTGGAAGTCCCACTTTTCATCTATAATATCCCATATTTCTTTGTACTTCGAGAGATCATTGCTAAAATTTGTTGCAATTTCTTCCTTAGCCTTGTCCATTGCTCCATATAAAAATCCCATAGACGCCTTATCTTCTAAATCAACAAGTCTGAGAACACCAACTAAAGGTTTTGTAGCTTTCAACGAATACACTAAACTTTGCCAAAAATTGTTATCTCTCAAAATTATTTTCTTTATGGCTTTCCCATCATCTTTCTTTGCCCATGAACAAGTGTTCCACTTATTGGAACTAAACATAGCCTCTAAACCCCGTTTGCTTTGTAACATACTTTGTAGAGTTAGATTTGTCGTAGCAAATCGTGTTGCGGTCGGCCGAATCAACTCTCTCTTTGTGAAATCCCTCATCAAAGCGAGCATCCAACCATGATTATATATGAAATTACTCACCTGTTTCGCTTTTCAATAAGCATTTGCAAGTTGAGGTAATTTGTAGATCTTCTCAAGCATCAAGTCAATACAATACACATGGAGTCCAATACAAACACTTCCTCTTATCCATTAGTTTCTCTCCCGCCTTTTCATAAGCAGCTGCATTGTCAGTTACGACTTGGACAACATTTTCTTCTCCCACCTCCTCAACAATCTCGTCTAAAAACTTCATTATCGTATTAGCATCTTTAACTACATTAGATGCATCAACGCTTCTCAAGAAGACAGTTCCTTCTGGAGAATTAACAAAAAAATTAAGCAATTGCCTACCCCTAATGTCTGTCCAACCATCAGACATTATGGTAACATCGGTAGCTGGCCACGTCTTCTTAATCTCGGCAACCATATTGGTCGTAGTTTTAACCTCTTCTTTGAGTATCCAAGTACTCAACTCATAACTTGACGGTCTTTGAAGCCCACGGCCAAAATCACCAACTGATTTTAGCATATTAGCAAAAGAGGGGCTATTTGATACATTGAAAGGTATTCCATTCTCATAGAAGAATCGACCAATATCCATGCACACTTGGTTACTTTTTTCCTTCATATTTGACGGTGGAATTACCCGTGGTTCACCCCCATCTTCCACGAAATCATCAACTGAAATGACATACCGATCAATCGGACCTCTAACCCCACGACTAGATGCTCCGGGTCCACTACTAGTATTAGTAGGAGTAGGATGTGAACCTTGATCAGTGGCTATAGAGTCAAAGTTCTCTTGATCGGTATGCTTTTGTCTAACCCCTTTAGCCATATGTAGTTTGATTTCTTCTTTTACCTCGGGAGGCACCTGATCACATGGTTTACTATCTTGATGGTTACCGACAAGGTGATTCTTCAATCTTGTCAGTCCTTCCGTTTCGCACAAAACTTACATTTAAAATAAGTGTAAGCTTTACCATTAACACTCGGTCCTTCAATTTGAATTCCATACTTACGACCAGGATCAATACTCTTTGAAGTCTTCGACCTACCCATTCTAACGCCCTACGTAACAAATCAAACAACAATATACAATTCAAACAACAATATACACAAATCAAACAATTAACACATATACACATACTAACAAATACAAAAATACATAACAATTACTAACAAATAAGTAAATAACACTTACTAACAGTAACAATTACTCAATTTAACAAATAAGTAAATAACAATTACTAAAACTTAGTCACTTACTAACAATAACAAACTAACAGTTACTAACACATCACAGCAAAAAAAAAACAAATACTAATTACTCAGTAGATAAGTAATAAAGTAAATAACAATTACAAACAAATAAGTAAATAAGTAATAAAGTAAATAACAATTAGTATTACTAACAAATACTAATTACTAAGTACTAACACATTACTAGAGAGAGAGAAACCGAGAGAAAGATAATGAAAACCTAGAGAGAGAGAAGGAAATGGAGAGTGAGAGAGGCAGAAGAAAACCGAGAGAGAGAGAGAGATGAAAATCTCGAGAGAGAGAAAGAGAAGAAAGACATACCTGCTGGTGTTGGCTGCTGCTCGTGACTTGGTGGAGTCGTAGAGAGAGAAAGAAGGAAAGAAAAAACCCTAACAGTTGGTATTTTCGATTTTGACCCAAATTCTAAATACACACCTCTATTTTGACCCAAATTTCAACTCCTACGCCTTGTACGCTTTGATGCGTACCCTCCCGACTCGTACGCTTCGTTTCAAGAATACGTACGAGTTGAAATTGACGAAAAAAGCGTATGATTCGAATCGGTCGGGCTACGCATCGAAGCGAAGTGCGCCTCGATGCGTCCGCTTCAATCGCTTTTTCAAACACTAGGTACACGTTGTGGGATCCAGTCGATAAGAAGATTATTAGAAGTAGAGATGTGGTCTTTCTTGAAGATCAAACTATTGATGACTTTGGGAAAGTTGAGAAACATGAGAATCATAGTAATGATCTCATTGATCTAGATTCACATATCTCTTCTAGGGTTATGCATGATAATGCAGGAGAATAACAAAATCATGAAGATGAAGTTCATGAAGATGTTCCTATAGTGATGATGTTGAGTAAGGAATGAAAGTTCAACATGAATTACCAACTGAATTGAGAAGATAGACTAGAGAGAGCACCATCTACCAACTATCCTCCACACGAGTATGTGATGGTTACAGATAGTGGAGAAGCACAGTGTTATGAAGAAGCCCTAGATGATGTACACAAGAAGGAGTTGTTGAAAGCTATGCAAGATGAGGTTGAATCCTTGCATACGAACAACACTTTTAAGTTGGTTGAAAAACCTAAGAACAAAAAATTTCTTAAAATAAGTGGGTGTTCAAAATCAAAACCGAAGAAAGAAATCCACACCCACGGTACAAGGCACACCTAGTGGTGAAAGGATTTGGGCAGAAGAAGGGTATTGATTTTGATGAGATTTTCTCCTCGGTGGTGATGATGTCCTCTATACGGTTAGTATTGGGATTGACTGCAAGTATGAACCTAGAAATTGAACAACTAGATGTCAATACCACTTTCCTTCATGATGACTTGGAGGAAGATGTGTATATGTAACAATCAACAGGGTTTGAAGTTAAAGGTAAGGAACACTTGGTTTGTAAGTTAGATAAGAGTTTATATGGGCTGAAACAAGCACCAAGACAGTGGTACGAAAAGTTTGAATCATTCATGAAGGATCAAGGGTATCACAAGACGGCTTCAGATCATTGTGTTCTCGTTCATAAATTTTCTGATGGAGATTTAATTATACTTTTGTGTTATGTCGATGATATGTTGATTGTTGGTCAGGATGCTAATAAAGTTAGCAAGTTAAAGAAGGAACTAAACAAGTATTTCGATATAAAAGACTTGGGTCCAGCAAAACAAATTCTTGACATGCATATCTCTCGTGATAGAAAAGCTGGAAAACTTTGGCTATCACAAGAAAGATATATTGAGAAGCTTCTAGAAAGGTTCAATATGGACAAGACAAAACCAGTGAGTTGTCGATTAGTCAGTCACTTCAAGTTGACTCGTGATCAGTGTCCATCAACTGGAAGTGAGAAAGAAGAAATTGAGAAAAGTCCTTATGCTTCAGCAGTAGGAAGCTTGATGTATGCAATGGTGTGTACGAGACCGGACATTGCATTTGCAGTTGGAGTAGTAAGAAGATTTCTTGCCAATCCAGGCAAAGAGCATTGGTTAGCAGTGAAGTAGATTCAGAAGTATCTTAGAGGTACGTCTAAAGCTCGTATATGTTTTTGTAATTATAAGCCAGTATTAGTCGGTTACACAGATGCAAACATGGCAGGAGACGTAGACTCCAAAAGGTCCAACATCATGCTACCTATTTACATTTTCAGGGGGAGCAGTGTCATGGAAATCTAAATTACAAATAGTGTGTAGCTTTATCTACTACAGAGGCAGAATATATTGCCATTACAGAATGTTGCAAGGAGATGTTATGGATGAAGAGACTCTTAGAATAACTTGGTATGAAACAGGATAATTATGTTATTCATTGCGACAATCAAAGTGCCATCCACCTCTGTAAGAATTCTAGTTTTCCATTCCAAGTCCAAGCATATAAATGTGAGATACCAGTGGATCCAATATCTTGAAGAAAATGTGTTGAAGATCGAGAAAATCCATACTGACGACAATGGTTCAGATATGATGACAAAACCATTACCCAAAGGCAAGCATTAGGTATGTAACAGTGTTGCAGGTTTGGGTGTGGTAGGCCCCTCTTCATAAGTTGGTAGGGGGAGTTTGTCGGGTCCCTCCTTATAATAAAAGGACTCCTAGTTGAAATAGGATTTCCCTTATTCCTTATTTGGGAAAAAATAGAAACTTCTATTTTTTTCAAGCCTAAAAAAACCTATTTATTTATTTATCATTATAAAAGGAATGAAAGGGAAGAGATTATTCACAACTTTTAGAACAAAGAGAAGTCAGAGAAAGAGAGATTTCTGAAGTGGTTCTTTCAAAAGAGATTGAAAGAGAAGAATATTGGTTTGAAGAAAAGAAGATTATTAATCTTGTAAAGCAATTTAGTTTGTGGTTATCTTCTTCAGCCTTTGGTAATATAGAATTGTTCAAATCCTAAGGAGTAAAGATTTCTATTTCTTCGTTTCTTTGTTCAGTTTATCCACCATAGTTTTGGTGAAGAGTTGTTATCCAAGAGTGTTTCTACACATCTTGAAGAATTGGTTATTCCCCTATTGCTTTTGGAAGAATTGTGTAACACATTATTTAATTATAGTGGAAGATTTCTGGACTAGGTCCCGTGGTTTTTTACCTTCTATCTTGGAGGGATTTTTTGCCACGTTAAATATCTTGGTGTCTCTTATTTTACATTCGTATCGTTTATCTTCATATTTCTGAACAAGTTAATTAGGTTATTTTTCGTAACAAGAAGGACCTTGATAGACTGACTACTGACTACTGAAGGGGGTGTTTCCTGTTAAAACTTACAATGAATGACTTGAGGGCATTCTCGTCATAAGAAAGACACATTTCTAACACGCCTTTTACTTGACGGGGTTTTTACGGAAAACTAGAAAATGGGGGTTAACGCCATACACATTATCATTTTGGGGTATTAAATAACTTTTTACTTTTTCTCTGCGAATAAAAATTTGGTAATTACATAACATTTTAGGGACTATAATGTTAAGATCAAAATAAAAGCAATATAGATTTAAAAAAACATCTATCTTCTTCTTCTCCAAACTCTACCACTAGTATTCTACTACCACTCCTACAATTATCCCCACAACCACCAGAAACAACCCTGCACAAACACTACCAAAATTTAAGATACTATTTTAGGAAATTTATTTTTATTACATTAACGGCGGAAGTTGACATTGATGAAACTCGACTAATGGAGAAGTTGGTGATAGGCCTAAAATAGGTCTATTCCCGCAAGTATACGGGGTCAAGTTATAGTATTGAAAATAAGATCGAATATCGTCCCAAGAGATAGGTAGGTAACTTCAGATATTGAATGCGGATTTAACCCAATAATCAAAATGTCAATAGCTAACTTAGACTAACACACACACACACCCCACTTCATAAATTTGATAATTGATTTGCAAAAAATAAGAAAACGAATAAAACTAACTAAACTATCTATAAGAAAGAGGTGAGAAGATATCTAAGATTATGAAATCCACCACATAATTTCACTTTATAAAACAAGCACTTAATTACTTAAATCTCTTTTGTATTTACTCAGGATCCAATATAATGAACTATTTGGATTCCGGATGATATTCTAGATAAAACAATTTATAATTACTAATTCTAATTGTCTACCTTATAGAGATTCGGATTGCTTAACTATTATTCATCATCTAAAAAGCATACTCCATCTAACAACTTAACGAAAGTATGAAATATCTAATTATGAGGCATGAGTAATGGAAAGAAAATCCAATCCATATAGATAAACAATCAATAGACATTAAAACACATCAAAGGATTTAATTAATCAAGAACAAGTATTATAAAGATCCAAAATGGGTTTCATTCACAACCTTATATTGCTAAATTAACTATACATGGAATCTAGAATAACATTCATTGACATTGTAAAATAAATGAAAATACTAAGAAATTAATAGAAAGAAATCACCAAGAATGTTCAAATTCCATATCCCCATGTATCTCCAATATATCCAAGATTTGCTCCATTTATGCTCAAGAATTTTACTCCAAGAAATCCAAGTAATAGCTATTTTATTGCCACCCAAATAAGAAAAAGAAAGAGAAGGAAGAAATTAGATCTAGAAAGAAGTTGGAAAGAAAAGATGAAGAGGGTAAGGATGATGGAAGAATATGGAAGGAAGAAGGAGAAGACTATTAATGGAAGAAAGAATAGTGGTAGAAAAGTAGTAGTAGAGAAAGATGGAAAAATCATGGAGAAAATGAATTTAGTAGTAGAGAAGAAAGAAAGAAATAGGTAAGAGGGGATTGAAAGAGGAGAAGGAGATATAGAGAAGAGGGATTAGAGAAGAAGGTGTATTGAGAGGGTTTGCAAGTCTAGGTTCTAATGGAGGAGAAAGGGATTTATTTATAGGGTTAGGGTTTTGGTTGGGTTAAAGTGGTAAAAAAGATAAAAGGAAGGGTTAAAATTGGAAAATGGGGGTTTAAAGGACAAAAGCTGGCGGCTAGGGTTTAAAGGGTGAAATCTGGATGTTATCGTGTACCCGGTTATAAGATAATTAGGGTGAGATGATTCAGCAGCCGTCGGATGGAAAAGAGCGCGGGATCTGGAGGGACGGGAGAGTGACACGCGTCCGGGAGCATAGAAGTTAAGCAACTTCGGGTGCACGGAATAAGTGTAAAACACGGGACTTACGGAAGCCGTCGGATCTGGGACACGCGGAAGGGAACGGCTAAGATTAAAACGTGAGATCGGGGCTACCGATTTTAAGTTGCTTCGGGTAACACGGGAATGGAATAAAGGACGGACGCACAGCAGCCGTAGATCTTGAAAACGCGGAACCCAACGGTCAAGATTAAAACGTTTGAACGGGACCATCAAGTTAAGTTGCTGCGCGCTCCACCGGATTAGGCCTATAGGGTCCACTTCGCTGCTTAGCGGAAACACGGGATTTAGATGCACCAGCCTCCATAGCGCGCCACGTGTCCCGAAGAATCCCGCGTGCCCGAATGTGTACCGAATTGTCCCACCTAGTCAACAAAATTTGACCCACCTTTGACTTTGATTTATTCCTTCGTCCGGACTCCGATTTGACTTCCGTTTTCTCCTACGAACTCGTCTCGACCTCTACTTTTCAACCACGCACTGACCTTGGCCAAATTACCAGATTGTCCTTGACTCCAAATGACCAAAATATCCTTCATGCATCTTTTCCTTGTTTTTAACCGTTTTCACACCTAACTCCGCAAAAGACACCTAATCAAGAAAACCAACCATTTTATTATAATAAAGACTCGAAACCGACTAACTTGGCTAAATTAAACGACTAAGATGGGGTATTTTCACGACCCATCAGTTGGATATTGAAAAAATCTATATAATAAAATAGGTGGATGTGTGCTGACTGGGACAAACCCCTGGATAAATCCGGTCGTCCGTCCCACGTCAGCACTAGCATCCACCGTTGGATTGAGTTACCCGGGTGCTTGTGGGTATGTATCTTTTCGGAGGCTTGTGACGGAGAGACACATCCCTCCTCACGGACATGCCTCTTCTAAACTCCCTCCATAAAAACCATCACAGTCATAAATACTCCATAGAAAAGGATTGGCTTTGGATTTTGTTTTGCTTAAGTCGTTTGGTGGTTGGTGTCGGCAAGGTACGATATTGTTATTTTCTTAGAATTTATTTTTGCTGTTCTGTTCTCTTAATTTTTTTGTCTGAATTATCTCCATAAAAACCATCCCGTTCAGAAATTCTCCATTACAAAGGATCGGCTTCAGATTTTGCTTTCCTTAATTCGTTTGGTGGTTGTGGTTGATGCCGTCAAGGTCTGTGTTTTTCACAAAAATTGTTATGTTCTTTGAATTTTATATTGAATGTTCTGTTCTCTGAATTTTTTGGGTAGAATTCATTCGATCACTTCTCAAAAACTGTTTCTGCTCTTCTTTTGTAAAACTTGCACATCTTCTTTTGTTTATGTTCAATAGAGAAACCTTGAAATAAAACTTGCACATCTTCTGTTTGATGAAATGCCTGAAAGAGTTTTTGTTGTGTAAAAACTGATTGCTTGCTTTATGTTCAATATAGAAATCTTTATCATCCTTATATGCTCTTTATCATCTTCTTTTGTTTATGTTTAATAGTGTCGTAAAAGAAATATTGGGTTAGTGTTTCATTTTATTATATAGATTTCTTTTTGTTTCTTTCAAATTTGTTTCATGACAATAGTTATCTTCAAACACAAAAACCCCATTTTAAAAACAGAGAGAGAGAGAGAAGGAAAGAGAAGAGAGAGAACACAGACCTCCTTGACATTTAAATGATGTAACCCATGAAGTTTTGCAAAGAGAAGCATCGTAACCTTCTTTTTTTAAATTCATCACTAGGCTTTTCTTGAGAGTACTATTGTAATTCAATAGAGAAATCTTCATTATCCTTTCATGCTCTTAATGACTCACTGATTGCTGTTTTTTTTTTTAATGTCAAAACTGAGCTCAAAGTTGTGGCTTATTCCTTTACATTAATAGTGTCCTAAAAGAAATATTGGGTTAGTGTTTCATTTTATTCTAAATCGTGTTGTTCTTCTTTGCATTATGTTATCTTCTTTGAATTTTCTAATTTCCTACTGCCCTCCATAAAACCATGAACTATCCGGTTCAGAATTTTTTTTTGCTTCATTCGTGTGCGAATTCGGTCGGCGTCGACACGGTTAGTACTGTGTTCTTATAAATTTCTTTTTGTTTCTTTCGAATTTGTTTCATGACAATGTGAAATCATGATGTTTGCGGGATTTACAGAGATTAGACACGTCATATATGTTAAGTTTAACTTTAGATCCTCTACACAAAATTGATTGCGTACTATGAAGAAGAATTGAATTTAATGTTATCAAAATCAACTCTTCTCATAGTACTTATTTCTAGAAAGGGGATTTTGTTGAGTTTTAAATTCAAAATTTTCTAATTTAGAATGATGTGAATAGTAGCTTTAGTGAACTCTATAGTTCACTTTTGGGTTCTTGGGGAGGTGGGTCTTCTGACTTTATTGTGCAAATGGAGGTAAAGTTGTGCATCAAGTGGGGATCAACAATTTTTCCCTGCAAAATATTAGTACATTTTTCAGACTTAAGATTGGACAATATATACACACACCAATTGAGCACAAAGTTGTGGCTTATTCCTTTACATTAATAGTGTCCTAAAGGAAATATTGGTATTACATGGAGAAAAGATTTACCGCGAAAGCTTCAAATGGACGGAAATCAGTGTCATCACAACCCTACCCACAAACAAGTAAAAAGTACTATTAGAATTGATTACCTTAAGTCATCATTAGAAATCATGAACTTCTCCATCGGGTTCGTCTCTGAGTTTTTTGGGTTTAGGAAAAGTTTTTATCTTGAATCTCCACTTTCTTTCTGAACTCTCATGGACTTATGGTTATAATGAAGGAGTTGAGCGGCAACTAGGTTTCATGATTTTTTCTTAAATCTCCACCTTCTCTGTCAAGAGTTCCATTGAACTTACACTTTTGGAGTACTCCAACGTTGGGGATTTCCGGTGAGTAATCAATACTCCTCACTGAATGCTTAGTTGCTACTCAATTTTAGAATACTCCTGTCTCAATTTTGGAACACTCCCAACACGTGGTCTGTATTCTTAGTACTATATGTTCTGTATCCTTAAGGTCCTGACTAAATTTCAGTATGTATATGTTCTGTTTTCTTATTACTATGCTGTATTCTTAAGGTCTTTGACTGAATTTCTGTTTACTGTTAAGAAATTTTGGAATACTTTCAAATTTGAAATCTCCATGTGTTTGTCTTTTTCAAATATTAATTTATGTACAGGTCTATTGATCAGTGTATTAATGTTTCATTGTTGGCTTGTGACATGAACGATATTTTTTGATTCCCCCAGCTATTCACCGGTCAAGACTGCAAGAATGAAATTACAATTTAAATACTTTATCAGGGAATGTTGACATAGCTGCTTAGATTAAGTGTCAAAATCACTCTTTGATATGTTTAGCTGGATTGTTTGTTCTGATTTACAGTTATAGGAAAATTTGCTATGACCTTTGTTCTATGAAAACTTGACATAAATATCAGATGTAGAGGAAACTCGAAAACAGACTATAACTAAATTGAAAATGATGAAACAAAAACGCAAAGGTGAGTTCAATTCTTCTTCTTCTTCTTTGGATTTCGCTAAATTTGGAATTTCGCCCGGAAAGAGATTCATTGTAGTAGTTACAAGTAAAATGGCTAACAAATATGTGTTTCATGCAAGCGTTGTGGTCTTCGTTTGAATTAGGGTTCTGTGTTGCTCTTGTATAATATCAACTCCCACTTTTCCTATTATTTTGATGAAACTTATTTTTTCCTATGATACTCTTCGTTTTGATTAGAGTTCAGAAATACTATTCGTTGTGAAAGTATGAACAATGCATCGACACAGGACTTGCTCGGATGTCATCAGTCGATTTGAGAAACACTTGGGGCTCTATACTGAAGAGTATGAACAATGCATCGAGAATGTTTTTCCAAGTGACATATGATAGTTAAATCGCAGTTATAGCCACAACAACACAAATTTTACCCAGGTTTCTTTTGACTCGGCCATACTCATGCTTTTATGTACTTCATTTGTGTTTACAGTTGAGAAATTTAATTATGAATACCTACTCAGAGCACTTGAGCAACTATCGCAGTTTGAGAAACGGGCATATGTAAGAGTAATTGATTCAGTTGTACTAAAAGGTATAAACTTCGAAGACATAAAGCGAGCGGGCGAACATATGATCCTCCAAAATGGTTGTAAAGACTTATTTAAGAGAGTTATCAAGAATGAAAAAGCTAAATGCAGCTATCCATGTACTCTCATATTGTTGGTGTGTTGATCTCATGAGATCAGCTTTTGCATCAGGTACATTTCTGAAGTCCCGTCTGTGTTTCTATATTATATGCCGCAACTAAGGTTTATGAATAATTGAAGATTGTTTTGTTTCTCTTAACAGGAGGTCTGGAGGAATTAACCATTCACGCAAACGAGTTTGTATATGAAGATGGGGTTTCGACATGCAAAATTCTTAGGTAAGTGGAGTCTCTGTGAGAGAAAGCTGAAGCTTGCAAGGACATATCAAAGACGAACGAAAACAACAAGAGGCCCGTAACAGTTTATATAGGTAATTATGTGCGTGACTTTCTTTGCCTCCTAGAAGCAGATATAGGAATTGTAATCGAGTTAAGTGGAAGTCTTAGGAGATTAGCCACACAATTTGGTGTTAGTCTTGTCCCCCTGTTCACGGGTTTGGTGAAGAAACAGAAGGAATTCAGACAAATTGGTGAGTCTGCTGGTTGGAAGGGGCTATCTGGTACTCTCTGCACATCGGATAGTTGGGATGAAACACATGCCCTCATTCTAGGTCATTATAGAATTTGATAATATCTAAGCTCTCCCAACAATTTCCATGCCTTCATATATAGTAAAAAGTTCTAACACTTTATACTTAATTTGGGATAAAAGGGTACGACGTTTGTCCCCTATTCGAGAAGTTGTAGAAATCGAGATTGCAGAGGTTTTTTATATTGTCGAATTAAACCAGTCCCTTAATTCGCGAGACTTTTACTTATTTCATGCCTTGCGAGTGAAGAATAAGCGCCTTAGTATACTATATTCTGACTTTATTTCTTTGATTTTTTTATTCAACATTTACAGCTTTGTGGATACCAACTGATCTTTGACTTTCAGTCTTTTTTATAAATCACATATCCGAATTTTATCTTTTTCTCTTTTGTATATTGTAAAGGTGAGTTGGGTATTGGAATTTTGGTCGGAGCACATATGCTTCTCTGTCTCGGCTTTCGACAACATGTTTGGTGAGTTTGCTTTAACATTTCTATCTTGGCCCCAATAAAGTACGTTTAAAATTTCATTGTAAATATTCATCTTTATGTGGGCTACTTTGTCTTTTGTTTCATGTTTGACATAGTAAATGTTCTAAAAATTTTTGACGTGTGGGAATTTGGTAACATTGAGTCTCCGATGTAAGGCTTTGAAATTCTTAGCTTTGCTCTTCAAGATAGATACCTGTCCAAATACCCAATATCTTAAGGTTTATACAATTTTCTTGTGGTTCCTGTAAAGAAAATTCAAAAGATAGATAGGAATCCGTAAGTTGATAGGAATGGTAGAGATATATTTAATTATTCTCTTGCCAGGGAGTTGAGTCAGAGAATCATGTAATAGCACTACATATTTGTCGAAATTGTGAGAAATTGCTTCTCTCTGTAATTTGTACGTTATTGAGTGATCTTTACACTTTCAAGCCCTAAAATCTTCCAATTCTTTAACTTATAATCGATTAGTTTTCGCACTTGCAAAGTTGTTGGAGAGTTAGTGACTTCCGTAAGGAAATCGGAACTTACAAGTTTAAGCCCTAAAATCTGCCAATTCTTTCAGATTCAGTAATCTTCTTAGTATAAACATGGGGTATTAATAATTAAATTTTGTTGGGTGCAGCTATGTGCATATAGGATTGGACCCCCTGACTTGCCATCGAGATACCCACTGATATTTTTTTTCAGGCGAGGAGGATTTGGTGTCATTCATTGAGAGATTGAAATTCTAGGACAGAAACAAGACGAAAGGTTCAAGCGTTTTGGGCAGATTTTAGCGAGACATAGTTCAGTCTAATGCATTCTGCAAGGTCTTTCATTGTCAGAGACAACTATTAGAGAGCATTAGGCAAGAAAAAAAATCTTATTCTTCGAATGGACAATGTGTTGCCTCACTGATGATATAAAAACACGATTTGAAGTCGTCGGGAGAAAATGAAGTAAGAATGATAAATCAGGGGAGAAAAAATAAATAAATGAGTCTGAAGATTTCACGTAGGGTTATTCTAAAGGGCCTTATGGCCAAGTTGTCGACTACGAGCACAAAGACATCCTCTAAAGTATAATGAGTTTGTCGGCTGAAGCAAAGTTAGCCTTTGCCCCTTACTTTCTCTATTTACTTTTTTTATCTTCAGGTTGATTGTTCCCAATGGTTGATGTTTGGTATACATGCAAGTACAAGGTAGTGATGGACAAAGACGAGTAGGCGGAGAATCACGCGTGAGTGTTACCTTTTTTTTCCTTTGAAGACATTTGGTGTTTGAGTTTTGAGGTCTTCAATGGAAGAAAACCAGCTAGAGGAGAAGAGGGGTTGATGTCATCTGAGTTCAATGTGGAGCTACAGAGAATAATAGATAAAAACAGGCAGGGGTTATAATAATAAGAGTTAACCCATGATGTATGCAATTATGCTTTTGTTTTCTCATACTTGCAACAAAGTTGTTATTATTGTAGGAACTCTTTGTTTAGGGGGTTGGATTAAAGTCTGTTTTGGGAGTTTCGTTCGTCTTGGTAGACTTGTGTGCTTTTGTAAATCCTTATACTTTTGATGGGTTTGTGGCTAATGATTTTTGTACGAATAATTATTCATTACCATCAAAGATACTTTCTGTTCCAATAAAAGAAAATAAAGATCGTGGCTAATGAAAATTCGATAGTAGTTTATAGTTTTTGTGATGGATAATGGTTGTATGGATATTGAATAACAAAATTAGGAAGTTTGGCTACTCCTATTGAAATAAATTCGTACCTCATTTTTCCACGTTCACCGATTATATATATTCAAACTAGGTAAGTTTATCAAAATAGTTCCGTGCCGGAGGCACGGGCTATAGCCTAGTTCATTGATAAAAGAAGTTGGCATTAATTAATATAGCTAGCTACCAATAATCATTAGACACATGTAACAACTTTAGATGTAAAATAAATATTTTTTAAGTCACATCCTCACAAAGAAACTTAGATTTCAAAGTCAAATGGTTTTTAAAATTTTACAAACGATCCAAAATTTCAACCAATACATCAATTAAAAAAACCACTATATGCAATGGAGGGGTAAAAATATAATTATATAATAAAGATAGGGCTGGGTAAATATTGTGTGTCACTCCCGAATTGATGACCCAAGGTAAAGATGAATCTCAACAAAAAAGAAAAAAAGAAAAGAAAAAAAGAAAAGATGATAGAACATATGCCCATAAAATAATGGTTGGGTCGGTAGTGCCTGTAGCAGAGGTGTTTGTAGAAGTCCCTTGTTGTTGTAGTCAATTGAAAAAATAGGTGTATCGGTCCTAGGTCATAGATTTACTAAAGATACCCCTTGTTGGGTTTGATCACCGATTACTTGTGGCAACTAGCGGGGAAGTGTAGGCAGCCATGTAATTCGTAACAATTGGACTGAAGATGGCCATTTACACAACAATGATCAGAAAATGGTCGTACCCGTTTCTGACGAGGTCTGTCCCAGTGATCAGACAGGTTCGACCGAAGTGGGTTTGTGGAATCATGTTGGCCGACAGCTAGAGTAGCAACTTCGGTGCCCACCGAGGTGTCATTCATGATGTTTGTGGGATCTCTCCTTGTTTGACAAGACTATGGATTTGGGGTAACGATGAAAAATGATCCATGAGAAAATTTTGATTTTGAATACTTGAGAATCGACCATGGAGTCCTGGAAGGAACTCGACCGCTCTTTCTTAGAACGATGGATAACTGACTTAATGTATCCATACATACAGAAGTAAATTGACATTGAGGATTGAAGTTCTTTCTGAAGAGATTTGAGGTGAGTGAAATAGCTCGAGACATGTAATTCGTAACAATTGGACTGAAGATGGCCATGTACACAACAATGATCAGAAAATGGTCGTGCCCGTTTCTAACGAGGTCTGTCCTAGTGATTAGACCAATTCGACCGAAGTGGGTTTGTGGAATCATGTTGGCCGACAGCTAAAGTAGCAACTTCGGTGCCCACCGAGGTGTCATTCATGATGTTTGTGGGATCTCTCCTTGTTTGACAAGACTATGGATTCGGGGTAACGATGAAAAATGATCCATGAGAAAAATTTGGTTTTGAATACCTGAGAATCGACCATGGAGTCCTGGAAGGAACTCCACCGCTCGTTCTTAGAACGATGGATAAGTGACTTAATGTATCCATACATACACAAGTCAATTGACATTGAGGATTGAAGTTCTTTCCGAAGAGATTTGAGGTGAGTGAAATAGGTCGAGACATCATACCTTTTTTGCTTCATAGAGGAATGACACGTTTTAGTTGGAAAACTTTAGGTGCATTTGTTTGAAAATAACGATCATACAGATTACGCCAAATATCAACGGCATTGTAAAAGAGAATAGAAGACCGAATATCTGGAGTAAAGACTTGATAATCCAACTTGCTACTTAATCATTGCACCGTTCCCAATATATAAGTTAGTAGGATAGGTTGGTTTTGGAATCGTTTCATCGGCGAAATCGAGTTTTTTCTTGGCTCGTAGAGGCATCTTCATCCGAAGAGACCTAGAAGCATAGTTATCTTCGGTGAGAATTGGTGTAATTAACACCATAGTGGGAGAATCTGAATGATGAACATCAAACAAAGGTGAGAATTGTAGTTGATTGATGCGGTATTTTAAGATGAAAGACCACCAATGCATGTCATGATGAAATGCAATCGTCGAGATAAAAAACAGTTAAATTAAATGGCTCTTATACCATGTGAAACTTTAACACCCTCAGCTTGATTGATCCAGTGAAAGATAGATAGAGAGATTCTGAGACCGAGAGTTAGAATAGAGAGATGGAGAAGATAAGTTTTTTCATTAACAAATGTGATTTACAAGTAATTCTAAGGAAAACTAGGGTAAATCTTTACATAACTAACATTGATATTTATAAAGATCAAGATTAATCTTAAGCTAATGTTATGTTAAACCAGCCTATAAAATAATTTGTGCCATCTATCTTGTAATATGTGTTTGTTTAATAGCATATGAAGTTCTTTCCATTCAATTTGTGTAAATCTTCAACCACAATTAATACTGATATAGAAACATGCATTGACTTCAAATTATAATTTTCCATTTCTTTTGAACTCTTATGTATTTGCAACCAGTATCTAAAATGGCTGAAAACTCTTCCATAATGTTATCTGTGGCTCTATGATTGTTCATTTCCATTGAAGTTCCTGAAAATTATTGTTCTTATTTGAGTTGATTGCCTTATTTTTCAATAGGAAAGAGGAAACGACAGAAGGGTTGAAATAGGTCTACAAGGACTCACAATTTTGGGCTTCCATATGATAACAATTGAAGATTCAGTTGCTTCATTTACTCAAAATCAACAAATTGAAGATAACATTTAGAAAAATGATCCTCTCCCTCTAGATCACAGCCCGACACGTCACCTCGCCTGGTATCGACCGAGTTTCGTGCCGGGATGTTTATTACGGTTGTAACATTTATCCCTTTAACAAATAAAAAAAACTGAAATAAGCCCTTGAGCACTCCTAGTTCTTTAGAATTCATTTATCTACCATTAATTCTTTCTATAACAGAAATAAGACCTTGAGTACCCATATTTCCATCACCATTAGCAACCATCCCTAAAAACAATTGCTTTGACAATGCAGCACCAGGCAAAACCACAACTTCCTTCTTCTCTTCCTCTCCACCTCCATTAACACCCATCCCTAAATCTTTAACCATATATTCTGCAAACCCACCAGCCTTAAAATCTCTTTCTATCATTCTCTCTCCAAATAACTCCATCACCATTGATCCTGCACCACCACCTCTTATGGCATCAATAAACTTTCTCAAATCAAGTCCAACTTTTTCTGCAAAAATCAATCCTTCACTTAATCCAACCAAATTTGCCCCAACTGTAATTTGATTAGCAATTTTACAACTCTGTCCACACCCTGATTCTCCTACATATGTAACTTTCCCTAAATGTTCATAAATTGGGGATAACCATTTCACTACATCAGAATTTCCTCCTGCTAAAATTGCTAATTTCCCATCTCTTGCTCCAATATCTCCACCAGAAACTGGAGAATCAATTGCCCAACAACCCTTTAATTTAGCTTTTTCAGAAATTTCTCTAGCTAAAACTGGATCACTACTAGTTGTATCAATTAAAACTCCACCTTTATTTAAGCCTGATAAAATACCATTCTCACCAAGAACAACAGATCTAACATCTGATGGATGACCTACCATTGTAAATACTATGTCACTTACACGAGCAAGATCTGCTGGAGATTTTTCAATTAGGGCACCTTTTTCTTGCAAAAATTGAGCTTTTTGTGGTGATCTTGAGTATACAGTGACAGAATATCCAGCTGAGATTAATCGGGAAGCCATGGCAGCACCCATAACGCCAATTCCGATCCAACCCACTCGAGTTTTGTTTGGGTTTATGAGTTTAGGGTATGGAGTCTCCATGATTCAACAAGAGAGAGAGAGAGAGAGAGAGAGAGAGATGAAAGGAAACCCTAGAAATTAGAAGTTGCAACCACAGCACAAACAGAAGAAACAGAGAGCAGAAGATCCAGGCAGAAACAGATCTTTAATTTTTAAGCAGAAACAGATAATCTTTCGTTTGTCTGTTTGCTACTGATGCTCCATCAAAAAAACCACCCTCTGAATTGGTGGGGCAGCAGAAGATCCAGACAGAGCAATTTTGTTCATCTGGCACCTGGATAGGGGTGGGAATGGTTCGGGTCGGGCCTGTCGGGTTTATATCATTAGTTGGCAATCGGGCTTTGCGACTCTTTGTGTATTTGGGTTCTTGGGCTTAGTCGAGCGAGTTATTTTAAAAATCTTAGTGTCTAAATCCTATCAAAATCCGTCAGACGTTTTAATATTCGCGGCAGGGGCGAACCCACATAGAACGCATGCTCCCGTGACCTAAATGTGAACTCTTGGGTCAAAGTGCATTAAACTCCCTGACTTTAATAAGCCATTAATTTTAGCTCAACCCTAGTTCGATCACAACACCCA
The DNA here is from genome assembly GCF_041429995.1 of Eschscholzia californica. NCBI lineage: Eukaryota > Viridiplantae > Streptophyta > Magnoliopsida > Ranunculales > Papaveraceae > Eschscholzia > Eschscholzia californica. The sequence goes on along the minus strand of NW_028238309.1, from coordinate 23,000,156 downwards.
TCTAATTCCGAATATGAAATCATACCTAAAAGTGCCTTTAAACAACCGATAACTTAAGTCTTAAGCCATTAATTTAAGCTCAACACTCATTTAACCCCACCCCATCATTCCTTCAAATCAATTTTTTCACTTATTACTCCTCCAAATTACTTTATTTACATTTTATAGTCAAGAAAAGATATACCAAAAACCCATTTTATCCATTGTTTGAAGGCACTTTTACGCATGATTTCATTTTCGGGATTAAATGGGTGTTGTGATCGAAGTTGAGCCAAAATTAATGGCTTAAAACTTAAAGTTGGGAATTTAATGGACTTTGACCCAAGAGTTCACATTTGGGTGGCGGGAGCATGTGCTTCTACGTGGGTTCTTGGGCTTAGTCGAGCGGGTTATTTTAAAAATCTTAGTGTCTAAATCCTATCAAAATCCGCCAGACGTTTTAATATTCGCGGCAGGGGCGAACCCACATAGAAGCGCATGCTCCCGCGACCCAAATGTGAACTCTTGGGTCAAAGTGCATTAAACTCCCGAACTTTAATAAGCCATTAATTTTAGCTCAACCCTAGTTCGATCACAACACCCATTTAATTCCGAATATGAAATCATGCGTAAAAGTGCCTTTAAACCACCGATAATTTAAGTCTTAAGCCATTAATTTAAGCTCAACACTCATTTAACACCACCCCATCATTCGTTCAAATCAATTTTTTCACTTATTACTCCTCCAAATTACTTTTTGTATCCTCTAACCCCAGAACCACTACCAACTTAAATACAAGCACAAAACCTAGAATCCAAACTAGTATTAGACTTAGATATGTAGCTCTTGGTAAGGGTTTTTGGTATATTTTTTTTTTGTTGAACTATGGTATATTTTTTTCTTCACTATAAAATGCTTATAAAAACATTACAATTTGAGAGAGAGAGAGAGTTTACATTGTTATTTTACTCTATGTAAGTTGCATAATCCATTTTTTTTGTAATCCAAATTATGCATGCTTGTAAAATTGAGAAACATTACTTTTTGGTTTATGTTCTTCTCTTCATGTATTTAAATAAATGTTTAAATGTATTTAAAGCTTCTTTATCAATAAACTCCATCACCATTGATCCTGCAGCTCCACCTCTTATGGCATCAATAAACTTTCTCAAATCAAGTCCAACTTTCTGTGCAAAAATCAATCCTTCACTTAATCCAACCAAATTTGCCCCAACTGTAATTTGATTAGCAATTTTACAACTCTGTCCACACCCTGATTCTCCTACATATGTAACTTTCCCTAAATGTTCATAAATTGGGGATAACCATTTCACTACATCAGAATTTCCTCCTGCTAAAATTGCTAATTTCCCATCTCTTGCTCCAATATCTCCACCAGAAACTGGAGAATCAATTGCCCAACAACCCTTTAATTTAGCTTTTTCAGAAATTTCTCTAGCTAAAACTGGATCACTACTAGTTGTATCAATTAAAACTCCACCTTTATTTAAGCCTGATAAAATACCATTCTCACCAAGAACAACAGATCTAACATCTGATGGATGACCTACCATTGTAAATACTATATCACTTACACGAGCAAGATCTTCTGGAGATTTTGCAATTAGGGCACCTTTTTCTTGCAAAAATTGAGCTTTTTGTGGTGATCTAGAGTATACAGTGACCGAATATCCAGCTGAGATTAATCGGGAAGCCATGGCAGCACCCATAACGCCAATTCCGATCCAACCCACTCGAGTTTTGTTTGTGTTTATGAGTTTAGGGTATGGAGTCTCCATGATTCAACAAGAGAGAGAGAGAGAGATGAAAGGAAACCCTAGAAATTAGAAGTTGCAACCACAGCAGAAATAGAAAACCAGAGACCAGAAACAAATCTTTAATTTTTAAGCACAGAGATAATTTATCATATCCATGAATTTCGTTTGTTTGTTTGCTACTGATGCTCCATCAAAAAAACCACCCTCTGAATTGGTGGGGGAGATCGACAATGATGGGGCAGCAGAAGATCCAGGCAGAGCAGTTTTGTTCATCTGGCACCTGGGTCTTCAACTGATAATAGGGGTGGGAATGGTTCGGGTCGGGCCTGTCGGGTTTATATCATTCGTCGGCAATCGGGCTTTGCAACTCTTTGTCTATTTGGGTGTTTGGGCTTAGTCGAACGGGTTATTTTAAAAATCTTAGTGTCTAAATCCTATCAAAATCCGTCAGACGTTTTAATATTCGCGGCAGGGGGCGAACCCACATGGAAGCGCATGCTCCCGCCACCCAAATGTGAACTCTTGGGTCAAAGTGCATTAAACTCCCGTGGCGTTTCCGTTGCGTTTCTGTGGTCGTTCCGTGGCGTTTCCGTAGTCGTTTCCGTGGCGTTCCAGTAATCGCTCCCGTGGCTCCGACCCATTCATAAATATTTTTTTACTTGTAAAAAAAAAGTAATAAAAGAAATATTACATTTTTTTCAAGTAAAAAATTGTGATGTACAAAAACTTTAGAGTCTATGTCATATCTTTGTTTATTTTATTGGAAAAGAGTTGTATAAAGACTCTCCACATTTACTTTATATTTTGTGCTTTAAATGTGGAACTATCTTTACCACTTTATTTGTTTATTTTTTTGAAAAAAGTTTTAGTTTGTTTCAACAAAAAAAAAAAATCTAAGTAAAAATAAATAAAGTAAAACCTCCTTCGTTAAATTCAAGTATTACTTTTTTTTTTTAAGTATTACTTATTTTTTAATTCAAGTATTACGTTTTTTTTAATGTTTTTTCTTTTTGTAATATAAAGTAGTTGTCATGAAAATCTAACAATTTGTAAACACATTAGAATATTATATGAATGAAGTAGAACTATAAACAAATTAAAAGTGTTTTGAGGATGTTAGTACACCCTAGGTAATGCTTAAAAATTCAAATAACTAAATTGGGTCGTTGCTAACGTGTCGTTGTTGTTGTTTCTGTGTCGTTCCGTGCCCAGGGGTCGTGCCGTGTACGATCCGTTCCGTGTCGTTCCCGCGTGTCTAATGGGCGTGTTTAACGGGTCTGGGGCTCTAAAATCCCAGCCCCGACACGACACGCCAGACCCGTGACGGGTCGGCACGGCACGGAACGGACCGTTCCGTGCCGGTCCGTTTCCGTGTCGGCACGGCCCGTTGGCCACCACTACAAATTACTTTATTTACATTTTATAGTCAAGAAAAAAAATATACCAAAAACCCATTTTATCCATTGTTTGAAGGCACTTTTACGCATGATTTCATATTCGGGATTAAATGGGTGTTGTGATGGAAGTTGAGCCAAAAGTAATGGCTTAAAACTTAAAGTTGGGAATTTAATGGACTTTGACCCAAGAGTTCACATTTGGGTGGCGGGAGCATGTGCTTCTACGTGGGTTCTTGGGCTTAGCCAAGCGGGTTATTTTAAAAATCTTAGTGTCTAAATCCTATCAAAATCCGCCAGACGTTTTAATATTCGCGGCAGGGGCGAACCCACATAGAAGCGCATGCTCCCGCGACCCAAATGTGAACTCTTGGGTCAAAGTGCATTAAAATCCCGGACTTTAATAAGCCATTAATTTTAGCTCAACCCTAGTTCGATCACAACACCCATTTAATTCCGAATATGAAATCATGGGTAAAAGTGCCTTTAAACAACCGATAATTTAAGTCTTAAGCCATTAATTTAAGCTCAACACTCATTTAATCCCACCCCATCATTCGTTGAACAGGAAATTGGGCCGGAGGCCCAATTTCTTATATTTTTTTGTTAAAAAGACAACACATCTTTTTAACTAGCTAGGCCCCATGTAAGTTATAAAAATAGGCTTGAAGGACATTTTTAAAAGCACCAACTTTTTAAGAGTCAAAAATACCCTTCATTCAATTAGAAATACCTAGTAATAATCTAACTAATAAATCAGGGACTTTAGTTTTTCTCATGAACGAACCGAGTTGGATTGTCGATGCCGATTAGAATTTCTGGGGTTTGAATCAATTTTGGCTATAAGATAGGTTGATGTTTTTAGGTTTTGGTGAGTTAATCTAATTGCTTGTTGTTTGAAGAGGCTTTTAAGGGGTTTGATTTAGTTTTTGGTTTTAAATTCAAGAGAGATAAAGTTTTATATACTTTCAATGGAAGGAGAATTTGATAGTGTTTCAAGGTATAATCCAACTTCTTCATTGCCTTATTTTCATTGAGTTATGAATGATGGATGACAATTTGTTAGTTTTGATGTTTATGTTCAAACTTATTTGTTGGATTTATATGGAAGTTGTGAAAGTATAGTTGATGCAAGCAATGTGTTTGATAAAATGCTTGAAAGAGATGTTGTTGCTTGGAATGCAACGTTAGTTGGTTATACAAGACTTAGGTTGGTTGAAATAGCTATAAAGTTGTTAAATGAAATGCTTGTGAGAAATATTTTTTCTTGGACAATCATGATTGGTATTTATGTTCAAATTGAGAATTTCATGAAAGCTTTGGAAGTTTTTCGAAGAAATGTAAAATGATGGTGCTAGAACTTATAAAATGACTATTGTGAATTTGTAGGGGTTTTAGCTAGTTTTTCGATACAACATTCTATTAGACAATACATAATAATTTGTAACAAATTTCATGTTAAATCAATTCAAAAACTAATTTGCAAACCATTTGCATGACATTGCAAGGTGTTTGCAAGGCTCTGCAAGGTAATTGCAAAGTTTTGCAAGGCTCTGCAAGGTGTTCGCAAGGTTGTGCAAGGTATTTGCAAAAGTCATGCAAGGTGTTCGCAAGGCTCTGCAAAGTTTTTGCAAGGCTCTGCAAGATGTTCGCAAGGCTCTGCAAATTGCTTGCAAGACTATCCAAGGTGTTTGCAAAAACCATGCAAGGTGTTTGCAAGGCTCTGCAAGGTGTTTGCAAGGCTTTGCAAGGCAGTGCAAAGTGTTTGCAAGGCAGTGCAAGGTGTTTGCAAGGTATTTTCTTAGACTAGGGTTAGGTTGGTCTTTTTACTGAAATTGAAAATTACATAATTGCCATCAGGGAGGTGAAGCCTAAAAAACTTTGATGAATCCTTTTTAACCAAAGTCATAATTTCTTAGGGAGTTTTGACCAAATTCCCCTTCGTTGAAATCAATTTTTTCACTTATTACTCCTCCAAATTACTTTTTGTATCCTTTAACCCCAGAACCACTACCAACTTAAATACAAGCACAAAACCTAGAATCCAAACTAGTATTAGACTTAGATATGTAGCTCTTTGGTAAGGGTTTTTGGTATACTTTTTTCTTGACTATAAAATGTATATAAACATTACAATTTGAGAGAGAGAGAGAGCGAGAGTTTAAGTTGTTATTTTACCTATGTAAGTTGCATAATCCATTTTTTTGTAATCCAAATTATGTATACTTTATGATTTATATTCTTCTCTTCATGTATTTAAATAAATGTTTAAATGTATTTAAAGCTTCTTTATCAATAAAAAATACATTGTAATAGCTCATTTAACTACTCAACAATTAAATAAAAATAAACATTGTATTATAATTTTATAACAGTATAGATTTATTAGGTAATGTTGCTTTAGATAACAGATTTTTTCGTAGAAAAATTTTATACAAGAAGGTACAATCATTTACAGATGCAATTTAAGAAATCCTATAGTAGTTTAAAAAATGCCAAAGACAACAAATTAGAAATATTTAAAAAAAAATTATGACGATAGTTAATTGCGATGACTAAAACTAAGTAACTTTCTTATATAATATGAATTTTTATTTACTCACACTAAAATGTGACCCCATGAAGATAAAAGTCTGGCCTCGCTACTGTTTCTCAGGGGCTGTTAGGTACCGGATTTTCACTAAAATTCTGAAATATTTGGTACAAACGATCGATATAATTCTATTTCCACGCTGATGGGTCATGAAAATGCCCCATCTGAGTCGTTTAATTTAGCCAAGTTAGTCGGTTTCGAGTCTTTATTATAATAAAATGGTTGGTTTTCCTGATTAGGTGTCTTTTGCAGAGTTAGGTGTGAAAAACGGTTAAAAACGAGGAAAAGATGCATGAAGGGTATTTTGGTCATTTTGAGTCAAGGGCATTCTGGTAATTTGGTCAAGGTCAGTGCGTGATTGAAAAGTAGAGGTCGAGACGAGTCCGTAGGAGAAAACGGAAGTCAAATCGGAGTCCGGACGAAGGAATAAATCAAAGTCAAAGTTGAGTCAAAGGATGTTGACTGGAGGGACACCTTCGGGCAAGTTTCTGGCCGCGGTATGCTTGCGGAACACGTGGCGCGCAATGGAGGACGGTATATCTAATTCCCGTGTTTCCGCTTAACATTGAAATGGCCCCTATAGGCCTGATCTGGTGTAGCCGGGTGCAAGTTAGTACGCTGGTCCCAATCCCACGTTTTAATCGTGGCCGTTACCCTCCGCGTCTTCAAAATCCAACGGCTCCTGTGCATCTGCACCTTTAGGCTTGATAACTTGTTACCCATAGCAACTTAGAATCCGTAGCCCCTTCCCACGTTTTAATCTTGACCGCTCTTCTCTACGTGTCCCAGATCTGACGGCTGCTGACCGTCCCGTCTTTTATTAATTATCCCGTGTCGCCCGAAGCAGCTAACTTCCGTAGTCCAGTGCACGTGTCTTTCATCCGAACCATCCATTTCCGTGCCTTCTCAGATCTAACGGATGCTGGTGCTGCTGGGCGTTTCTTCGTTAGCCGCGAAGCACCGGATCGCGTGCATTTCAACCCCAACAGCCAGATTCTTCACCTCCTTCTCCAGCCGACAAGTGTCCTCACTTTACCCATTAGCAAACCCTAGCCGTCGGGGTCATGTGTGCTTTAGCTTCTTTTTATCATTTAAACCCTCCCATTTCCAAATGTGACCCTATCTTTTCATTTTTTTTACCATTTAACCCAACCAAAACCAAAACCCTATATAATAACACTTACTCCCCCATTAAAACCTAGACTTGCAAACCCTCTCAATATCCTTCTTCTCTATTCCCTTACCTTCTCTTCTCTACTTTTCTTCCTCTAACTTATTATCTATTTTCCCAACCTAATCCATCTTTTCCATTCTTTTTCTATCTTTCTCTACTACTACTACTACTACTACTACTACTACTACTACTACTACTACTACTACTACTACTACTACTACTACTTCTCTACCACTATTATCCTTCCATTAATAGTCTTCTCCTTCTTTCTTCCATGTTCTTCTATCATCTTTACCCTCTTCATCTCTTCTTTCCAACTTCTTTCTAGATCTAATTTCTTCCTCCTCTTTCTTTTTCTTATTTGGGTTGCAATAAAATAGCTATTACTTAGATTTCTTGGAGTACAATTCTTGAACACAAATGGAGCAAATCTTGGATAAAATGAAGATATATGGGAATATGGATTTTGAACATTCTTGGTGATCTCTTTCCATTAATTTCTTAGTATTTTCATTTATTTTACAATGTCAATGAATGTTACTCTAAATTCCATGTATAGTTAACTTAGCAATCTAAGGTTGTGAATGAAACCCATTTTGGATCTTTATAATACTTGTTCTTGATTAATTAAATCCTTTGATGTGGTTTAATGTCTATTGATTGTTTATCTATATGGATTGGATTTTCTTTCCATTACTCATGCCTCATAATTAGATATTTCATACTTTCGTTAAGTTGTTAGATGGAGTATGCTTTTTAGATGATGAATAATAGTTTAGCAATCCGAATCTCTATAAGGTAGACAATTAGAATTAGTAATTATAAAATTGTTTTAACTAGAACATCATCCGGAATCCAAATAGTTCATTATATTGGATCCCGAGTAAATACAAAAGAGATTTAAGTAATTAAGTGTTTGTTTTATAAAGTGAAATTGTGCGGTGGATTTCATAATCTTAGATATCTTCTCACCTCTTTCTTATAGATAGTTTAGTTAGTTTTATTTATTTTCTTAGTTTTTCCAAATCAATCATCAAATTTATGAGTGGGGTGTGTGTGTGTTTTAGTCTAAGTTAGATATTGACATTTTGATTATTAGGCTAAACTTACCGTCAATATCCGAAATTGCCTACTTATCCCTTGGGACGATACTCGATCTTATTATAAATACTATAACTTGACCCCGTATACTTGCGGGAATAGACCATTTGAGCCTGACCGATCTCGTATGATTCCCCGCACTAACCGACCTGATATGACCTTAGGTGAATACCAAAGGATGTGTAGGGATGCTTCGATTAGTGAGGGGAATAGACCATTTGAGCCTGACCGATCTCGTATGACCCTAGGAGAATACCGATGGATGTGTAGAGACGATCAGATTAGTGATAGATATGGTCCGACATCAAATATGTATGAGAGACCTTACATTTCACACTTTTCTGAGACCAATGATTTTAGAGGCAGGTATGATCCTAGTATGTACGGTAGGAGTTATTATCAAGAGTCTTCATTTAATTACACTTGTGAGCCTTATCATGAAGAGACTCTTGAAGATAAATCTTAATTAGAGTCTGTGAGTCGTCTGACTGAAATGATGTTACAACTTGAAGAGACACAAGATCGATTTGAACAGACGCAGATTCAAATGCAACAAGAGTTACATCAGAGGTTTGAGTCTCTAAATCATCAATTAGAATCTCTAAATCATCCATTACAGATGATGATGTCACAGTTATTAGCCGACGAGGAAGGGGTTTTACCACCCCAAACTCAAGAGGGTACTAGGTCCGATGGCGAGGGTAATACGTCTAACCCTAGTACTAAGTTAAATGTCGACGAATCAACTGAGAGGACCCAAGAGCTTGAACAAACTGATAACCTTGTTGTCTCGTTTCCTCACCATGTGTCATCTCATCATGATAGGACTACATTAGACTTTGAGATTCAGGATGGTGGCTCTATGAACAAGTTTGGGGATGACACTATTTTGAACTTTCCGATTTTCAACACTTGTAAGGAGTCAGTCTTAGATGCCGTATATGATGCTATAATTGATTATGAAGCTTTAGATGCCTTTGAGGACATCGATGACATAGTACCTAGAGACATGTTGGATAGTTTGTCGGACCATTTACCTAAGGAAACCATGGACCTTGACTTGGTCCCTGAGCCTATTGCCTTACCCTTAGAGTCCAGTTCAACCTTTCACGTGATTTCAGACTCGGTCGTTGATCCCTTTTGGGACATTTCAGACCTCTTTCCTAGAGTGTCTATGGACATAGTGGATGTTCTATCCACTAAGCTTCGAGATGACTTTTTGCCTTCGACTGACCTCTTAGCCCTTCACTTGTATGTCGATCCTTTTGACGACTTCTTAGTCGTCGCCCCTAGCATTTATGCTTACTTAGTGGACCGTGCATCCACTAAGTTTGGGGATGGCATATTTTCTTTAATCGTCTTGCTTGCACTTTATATTTTTTACATAGTTGTGAGACGATTATCATTTGTATATAGCTTTCTTTGGGTTGACCCCCAAATCTTCCGTCTTTTGCTTTATGATCGTTAGGCCGATTAATGGGTCTTGATGTTTGTGGGTATCATCTCTGTAAACCCTCCACGAGACATAACTCGTGTTCTTGTAAGAAATCAAGAGAATCAAAGGCTAATTGCATAGCTCAATGCAATCGTGTATACCCACGTTAGTGGTAGATTTTGTATGTGGTCATGTCTTTTATGTGATTCATTCTCATGATATTTGTTGATATTTTAGGAGAAATTCTTATATGTATTAATTCTAAGGCGTGGTTTGTTCCAAGTTTGGGGATGGCGCGAGCTTGGCATCAACTTGGAACCTTTTTATACATGAGCCTTGGTAGTATCATCTTTTATCTCCTTCGGTTATGGTAATATCTCTCCACTCTTCTCTTTAGATTGACGTGCCTCTTTATCTTTTGGTGAGTGTATGCTTAGAACATTGAGGACAATGTTAATTTTAAGTTTGGGGATGCGGGATATGACCATAACCAATGCATGACCATGGGTTTCAAAGACAAAAGGGTTCAAATTAGCCGAAATTTGAAAATTTTGAACATTTTAAGTTGATTTGCATGTGATTCTAGTGATAGTTTTAAGAATTTTGATGCATATGTGTCGAGTTGATGAGTTTTGTGATTGCTAATGGCCTTTGCATGAAAGTCGAGTCTTTTAGTGTTTGTGTTGTGCCATGTGAGTTACATCTTAGTGAAGAAGAAACATTTCTAAGAGACCTAAAGTAGTCATTAGTGGAGACTTAACCCATGTGAGAGCTCAAAGCCTAAATTGCCATTCGAGTGTACTCTTTCGCGCTAACTCCGAGTAGAATGAAGAGCTACTCAACCTCGTAACTTATAAAAGAGCTCATTTGATCTCGTGTGCTCAATTTCCTTAGCCACTAGGAGTGACATTAGGATAGCGAATTAACCTTGCCCTTGTAGTCCATGAAACCCAATGAGAATGCCAACTATAGGAAAGCGGATACTCCATCACCATCCATCATCTTATATCCCGAGAATGAAGACATGAGATAAAAGAATGAAGAATGTCAAAAGCAAGTATGAAATGAAAGTTGATTGCAAGAATAGAGTTGTGTGTGTTGTATTTTTTTTTTGGATTGTTTGTATTTGTGTTATGAAAGAAAAAGAAAAAAAAAAAAAGATGAAAAAAAAAATGAAAAAAAGTGATATGAAAAAAAGAAAAAAAGAAGAAGAAAAAGAGTGAAATAAAGTGATTTTTGTGTATGTTTGAGCATGTGTTAGCTCTTTTGTGTGAGTGATGTGATTGTATATATGTGTTGGTGTTTTTGTTCATGAATAAGTATTCGAAGCAAGAAACGAATGTCGAAATGCTTAAGAGGTTCTATCATGAAGAGTTCGACATTCTCGAGAATCCACCATCATCATCCATATCTAGTATCCGCTAAACTTTAGAAGGCATCTTAATAGGGTAGAATGGGTGAGAAGGGTGAGTGAGCTTCCCCACTCTATTAGTGGCTAATTCCTTTTCGAAGATCATTCGTTCCAAAATGTTGTCCTCACCCCTTTTTATGTGTTGAGTCCTAGTTAAGTGATCACACTCACACATACGAGCGAACCATTCTTGAGTGATTTCATTTTTGGAGTGTATGTCCGTGAGGCCGAAGTCGAGGCGAAATGTACTAACTTGGGAATCAAGGTTTTGTGACTTCGGAACATAGATGTACTCATTATGGTATGACACTTGCATTTTAGGGTAAGACCATTAGTGAAGAGATCTTTAGCTTTTACAAGAGCTTATTTACTTGATTCATTATGTGTTGACATGCTTAAACCCTTTACTATATCAATTATGCTTATCTACGATTTGGATTTTGGACCCTTGTGTATTTGAAACCATGATGTTTGTGGGTATCATCTATGGAAACCCTCACGAGACCACACTCGTCCACTAGGGAAACCCTAGACTTAGTCAACCTTGACTTAGTCAACCTTGACTTTGACTCAAACCCTAGACATAGTCAACCTTGACTTTGACTCAAACTTGAGTCCATTGGGTGCCTCCAAAATCTCTTCCTTCTTTCATCTTCTTTGGGCTTGGGTTTTAGACTTGGGTTTTAATCTTCACTTGGAAATCAAGAGGGTGTCTTCTAGAATTATAACCAAAGGAAAGTGCCTTTATAGCATCTTTGTTTTAAGACCGAACCTCGACTTCTTTCTTTCACAACTTCCCCGTCCGAACTCGGAATTGACTTCCGTTTTCACCGTTGGACTCGTCTTTGACTCCTCTTCTCATTTGATTTGTTTGAAGTCTTTTTCTCTCGTTTTGGGTACATGAAATGATAGTGATAATTCGCTCCCTTTATTCCGAATTAAGTTCTTTATTCCAAATATGATACCTAAACAAGAAAAACACATAAAATGTTATTGAAAACACTCGAAAAGGACTAATTAGTCTATGTTAGGCTCCTTAAATGTGACATTTTCGTGTCACATCACACCTTTAGGCTTGATAACTTGTTACTCGTAGCAACTTAGAATCCGTAGCCCCTTCCCACGTTTTAATCTTGACCGTTCTTCTCCGCGTGTCCCAGATCTGACGGCTGCTGACCGTCCCGTCTTTTATTAATTATCCCGTGTCGCCCGAAGCAGCTAACTTCCATAGTCCAGTGCACGTGTCTTTCATCCGAACCATCCATTTCCGTGCCTTCTCAGATCTAACGGATGTTGGTGCTGCCGGGCGTTTCTTCGTTAGCCGCAAAGCACCGGATCGCGTGCATTTCAACCCCAACGACCAGATTCTTCACCTCCTTCTCCAGCCGACAAGTGTCCTCACTTTACCCATTAGCAAACCCTAGCCGCCGGGGTCATGTGTGCTTTAGCTTCTTTTTATCATTTAAACCCTCCCATTTCCAAATGTGACCCTATCTTTTCATTCTTTTTACCATTTAACCCAACCAAAACCAAAACCCTATATAATAACACTTACTCCCCCATTAAAACCTAGACTTGCAAACCCTCTCAATATCCTTCTTCTCTATTCCCTTACCTTCTCTTCTCTACTTTTCTTCCTCTAACCTATTATCTATTTTCCCAACCTAATCCATCTTTTCCATTCTTTTTCCCTTACCCTCTTCTCTATTCCCTACTACTACTACTACTACTACTACTACTTCTCTACCACTATTATCCTTCCATTAATAGTCTTCTCCTTCTTTCTTCCATGTTCTTCTATCATCTTTACCCTCTTCATCTCTTCTTTCCAACTTCTTTCTAGATCTAATTTCTTCCTCCTCTTTCTTTTTCTTATTTGGGTTGCAATAAAATAGCTATTACTTAGATTTCTTGGAGTACAATTCTTGAACACAAATGGAGCAAATCTTGGATAAAATGAAGATATATGGGAATATGGATTTTGAACATTCTTGGTGATCTCTTTCCATTAATTTCTTAGTATTTTCATTTATTTTACAATGTCAATGAATGTTACTCTAAATTCCATGTATAGTTAACTTAGCAATCTAAGGTTGTGAATGAAACCCATTTTGGATCTTTATAATACTTGTTCTTGATTAATTAAATCCTTTGATGTGGTTTAATGTCTATTGATTGTTTATCTATATGGATTGGATTTTCTTTCCATTACTCATGCCTCATAATTAGATATTTCATACTTTCGTTAAGTTGTTAGATGGAGTATGCTTTTTAGATGATGAATAATAGTTTAGCAATCCGAATCTCTATAAGGTAGACAATTAGAATTAGTAATTATAAAATTGTTTTAACTAGAACATCATCCGGAATCCAAATAGTTCATTATATTGGATCCCGAGTAAATACAAAAGAGATTTAAGTAATTAAGTGTTTGTTTTATAAAGTGAAATTGTGCGGTGGATTTCATAATCTTAGATATCTTCTCACCTCTTTCTTATAGATAGTTTAGTTAGTTTTATTTATTTTCTTAGTTTTTCCAAATCAATCATCAAATTTATGAGTGGGGTGTGTGTGTGTTTTAGTCTAAGTTAGATATTGACATTTTGATTATTGGGCTAAACTTACCGTCAATATCCGAAATTGCCTACTTATCCCTTGGGACGATACTCGATCTTATTATAAATACTATAACTTGACCCCGTATACTTGCGGGAATAGACCTATTTTAGGCCTATCACACGCCTACCGAAATTTCTATTGAAATAGAAATTTACTTAACTTTCTCCTAACAAATGTCTTATGAGAGGGAACCTATATCCTAAAAATATTTTAACAAAATATCAAAGTACATTTCACATCTAAGAATTTGTTAATCTATTTCATGCATCTTTCAAATTTTAGCGATATTAGGACTATACCCCAGAATGAAGATATGTATGGCGTTGACCCACAGTCTTGATTTTTCCGTTAAATATCAGTTAAGTGGTTCGCGTGCCAACCACATGAATGCCTTATGACAAAAATACCCTTCACAAAATATTAAAGTTTATTTAGACATTGACTCCCAATGACTTCACAATTTTAGGATTGCACCCCCACGATAAGAATATGTATAGGGTTGACTCTCATTCTCGATTTTCAGTCAAACATTAGTAAAGTGGGTCGCATGCCAAGCACATGCATGAGTTTGTTTTTGTATTATAAGTTACAAGTCTACAGCTAACTAAGGCAATCACACTCATACCTGTCTCTCACCTAAAACCAAGGCCACTCAGACTCCTGCTGACTTCCGGCCCATCAACCTTCTTAACACTACCTACAAAATTGTCACCAAAATTTTAGCTAATAGGCTGAAGCAGCACCTCCGGGAACTTATATCCCCTTTCCAAGCTGCTTATGTTTCGGGCAGGCAAATCACGGATAACATCATCATTAGTCAGGAATTGGTACATTCCTTCAAAAAGGCTAGAGGCGGTAAAAGCTACTTTGGACTCAAGCTTGACATGTCTAAAGCTTTTGATCGCATCGAATGGTCTTACATCGAGAAACTCATGTCTCAAATGGGTTTTTATACCAATTGGATCCATCCTATTTACTTCTGCCTCTCTTCCTCTTCGATGGTTGTCTTTATCAACAGTCGTCCGGGCCCCACTTTTCAGATCAGCTGAGGCATCAGACAAGGAAACCCTTTATCTCCATTGATGTTCACCATTGCTATGGAAGGACTCAGTAGACTTTTAGAGAATACCCACGAGCAGAACCAATTCATTGGCTTTCCCATAGCCAACTCTAATCTCAACATTAAACATCTTCTCTTCACAGATGACTGCATCATATTTGGGCAGAATACGCTTGAAATGTTTACAACCTCGAGCAAATTCTTAAGAAATTCTGTGATGCTTCTGGCCAAATGATCAACTATGCCAAATCCAATATCTTCTTCTCTAAAAACTCCCACCCCAAGTTCAAACGTATGCTTATCCGCAATCTAAAAGTCAGCCAATCCTCATCTCTTGACCCTGCAAAGGCATTAACAACCGCATTGAAGCCCTGCAAAGGGCATTCTGGTGGGGAAAATCCAAAACCATTCATACCATCAACTGGTCCACCATCTGCCTCCCTCGCAAAATGGGTGGACTGAGTTTCCGCCTCCCTCACCTTAACAATCAAGTTTTCTTAGTAAATTAGCATGGTGTATGCTAAAGGACCCTCAAACTCTTTGGGCTCGTATTCTTAAAGCAAAATATTTCCCGAAATCCCCTAAACCCATTAATGCCAAACGCTCTCATTCTTAGACTTGGAAATCCATCTGTAAACATTTTGACCAGATTACGAACCTCATTTTCTGGGATATTAACAAAGGATCCCATATAAACATCTGGGAGGATTTCTAGATTCCCAACCATCCCCCTCCTATACCTAACTCTATAAACCTCTATCTTACTTGGGTGACACAACTCATTAATAATAACGAATGGAATATGAATATTATTACTGAATGATTTGATCGTGATATAAGCAACACTATTCTTAGTATTCATTTGCAGGATGATAATGAAGATCAAGTCAAATGGTCATTGCCAAAATCAGGTAATTACACAATCAATTTCATGCACCAACACCTCAGAACAAGCATGTATGAGAATCAAAATATCACAATCAAATGGGGATTTATCTGGAACATAAATACGACACCCTGAATCAAACTTTTTATGTGAAAATGTTGTACTAGTGCCTACCAGTGCGTGACAAAATTGGCAAATTTATAGGCAACTACTTTGCTAGTCCATACTGCGACACCAATAAAACGATAGACCATGCTCTTGTTCATTGTCACTTTGTGCGTACTATTTGGTTTGCTTTACAGGTAAGAACTGGCAATATAACTTCGGCGAAACAATGGATACTACAATGGAAAGATCTTGACGAGGAGTTACAAAATTTATATGCTACTATCCTTTGGACCTAATGGAAGGCTAGATGCGACAAAAGCTTCACAAAGCAAGAATACACCCCGATACAGGTAATTAACAAAATTAAAGTTGCAATGACAACCCCTTTGAAATGCATAAAGGAAGTTCAACAACAGTATCCACCTACGTGGAAACCATGAATAGCTCCTCACCTTAAAATCAACGTCGACGCCTCCTTTATTAAGATCTCTGAACCAGCAGGTATAGGTTGTGTCATCCATGATGAACACGGTAACTTCGTAGCAGCTTTATCCGACACGGTTAGAGGACAAAACCCTGAAAAATGTGAAAGCATAGGTATCCTTCATGTCGTCTTATGGGCTACAGATTTGTGTGTTAACCATCTCCATATTGAAAGCAATAACAGCAACATCATCACCATCTTAACAGCAAAACAAAAGACATCCAATGGCAAGCCGTCAATCATATCAAGAAGATTCGGCGATTAAAAGATCGCTTCTCTAGCATCATCTTCACTCATATCTCTAGGAATTTCAACCAGCAAGAAGACCTTCTAGCCAAATGGGACAGGACCCATAATCAGAAGCGCATATGAAATTCCACCTCCCTTCTTTTTTTCTTGTATTAGTTTGTAATAGTCTAGTTACAATCTCAACAAAAAAAAGTTGGTGCGTTCTTTGGCACCATGATGTAGCTATATTTTGCTATTTGTAACATTCTCACGAAATTTTGGCCTTTAAAAATGAGGGATTGGGCAAAAGGCCCAAAATGGGCCCATTAATAAGAACCCAGCCCGCGTCAGAAAAAGAATGTGAGGCAGGTCCATGGCGTCAGGTTTAAAAGACGAAACCCACCTTGTTTATTTTGGTATTTACTGAAACGCCACTCAGTTTTGAAAAAACCCATTAAGGCAACCATCCATATCCAGCTTTCATTTACTGAGAAATTTCATTCAGTCTCTCTCTACAAATCACTTGAAAACAAGATCTTTTCATTCATCTTCTTCATTTCGACTCCAACAAAGCTCCATTGAAAAGTTTTGAATCTCTTCAACAAAGCAATTTACAACAAACAATGTGCTTCGAAATAGTAAGCTTTTCCTACTCTCTCACCAATATTGTTATGACAATTGGGGTTTAATGTGATCAATAACGAGTAATCCAAGAAAAGAAATAAGAAATAAAGAACAATAAATAACAGAACACAAGAGATTTACGTTGTTCGGTTGGTGAGACCTATTCCACGGAGACAACGGCGCGATAATTTCCACTATGATAGCAAACAAGTTACACAAGAGATTTCGTGAGATTTTGCTGCTGATATCTCCTTAGGGGTTTAGTTTCTATAGCCACTAAAACCCTAATCCCACCGCCTCACCGACTCTCTCTCTAAATCTGAATTACACATGGATACGCTAACACTAATAACCGACATAAGCCTAGCTTCGCATTCCAACTCTGTCTTGGAGATCAACTTTGCTCAGAACCCCGCGTCGCATATCAACACTGTCTCAGCAATAAGCTCCGCTTACGGGTCTAAAATTCGACGCAGAGACCCTTGTAAGCGGATTGGCGGGTCGTAAACCGGGTTCGATATCAACCCATATTGAAGACACTTTCAACAATTCTCAACCTTGACTTGAATATGCTCCTCGTGACTTAAATCAGCCACCATCATAGGTCAGTGCCTTTGAGTCGTCGTCGTTCCAGCCTTGTTAGGGCTCAACATCTGAAAATCCCAATCAAGTCTAAGCAGTGCTTAAACTTGAAAGTTATAACTGCCTTGGTCAACATATCTGCTGGATTATCTGCCGTAGAAACCTTCTTCATCGTGATCTCCCGTTCTTCAATCACGTCTTTGATAAAGTGATACCTGACATCAATGTGTTTAGTTTTCTCGTGATACATTTGATTTTTAGTCAAATGAATCGCACTCTGGTTGTCGCAGTAGACCTCTCTCACCTCCTGCTTCAGGCCCAAATCACCAACTAAACCACTCAGCTATATTGCCTCCTTCACCGCCTCTGTTGCTGCCATGTACTCAATTTCCGTTGTAGATAGAGCTACTACCGACTGCATCACTGCTCTCCAACTAATGACACTCCCGCAGAGTGTGAACGTATGGCCTGTCAGCGACCTCTTCCTATCAAGATCCCCCGAAAAATTCGAATCTACAAATCCAACTACCGAACCAGAAGTGTCAGCTTTTCTGTCGTAAACTAGGCCAACGTCCGCAGTTCCTCCCAAATACAGCAGTATCCATTTCACAACCTACCAATGACCTCTTCCAGGGTTGCCCACGTATCTTCTTACTACACTAACAACATTTGAAATATCAGGCCTTGTGCACACCATAGCATACATAATGCTACCTACTGCACTTTCATAAGGCACCCGAGACATGTACTCCGTCTCGTCATCAGTTGTCGTTGACAGTTCACCCGGAATCTTGAAGTGTGCTGTCAATGGAGTACCGACAGGTTTTGTCTCAATCATACCAAAACGTTCCAACACCTTCTCGATGTACGTTTTTTGAGACAAGAACAGTTTCCTAGCAGATCTGTCTCTTTTTATCTCCGTACCTAATATCTTCCTTGAGGCACCCAAGTCTTTCATCTCAAACTCACCCTCTAACTGATCCTTTAATATGTGAATTTCCAATATGATACGCAAACAAGTTACACAAGAGATTTCGTGAGATTGTGTTGCTGATATCTCCTTAGGTGTTTAGTTTATATAGCCACTAAAACTCCAGCAAATCTGTCTCTCTTTATCTCCATACCTAACATCTTCCTTGAGGCACCCAAGTCTTTCATCTTAAACTCAGATTCCTTCTTCGCATACCAGCACTATCTCAGCAATCAGCTCCGCTAACGGGTCCAAAATTCGACACCGAGACCCTTGTAAGCGGGTTGGCGGGTCGTAAACCGGGTTCGATATCAACCCATATTCAAGACACTTTCAACAAATATTACACAAAAAAATCCTGAATCTGAACATCTTTCATCTTTCTCTCTCCAAAAATGTTTCTTCTTCCCACATCTGTTTTTAACTTTCTCGTTTGATTTGAGAATCTTTTCCGGATGATTTTTATTTTAAAACCCTAAATCGAAGAAACTTTGTGTTTGAATATTATTTAAGAACCCTAAAACTAAAAAAAATTCAGTTTGGTTTTTTTTAGGGACCCTAAATCTGAAAAAGCTTTCCTTCTTCATTTTATTTAAGAACCCTAAACGTCACAAAAAAATTTGTTTCATTTTTATTGGAGTAACCTAAATCTGACAAAAAAATTTCGGTATGATCTTTTCGAGACCTAGTTTTCTGTCTTGTAAATAATTTTTTTTCGCGGTAAATAGTTTCCTATACATATACCCATTGACTAAGACTATATTTCGATTACAGTACATAATATTGTGTACCTCTAGTAAATGAATGTACAAGGACATTCTGGCATCTGATTTCTTTAGTAGTTTATCATTGATTTTTCTATCCACCCTACTGTTCGGAGAACATTACAAGATGTACTAAATGTGCTATTTGGTTCCATGTACATTGTTCACTTGAAAATGTTATATTGTTTACATATTATGTTCCATGTTCATTGGTTCATGAACTTAGTATGTTATAATGTTTACACAATTTTGGTCCCTGTACAAATGTTTGTTCCTGATCACCAATTTGTTCCCTATACGCATATTTGTTCCCGGGTTTAATTCTGAATATGCTATTGTGATCTAGGCAATTTCTGCATAACTATTGTTTTCTAGGCAGTTTCCTTTACATATTTTTGTTCACCGTACATAGTTTGTTCACTGAACAAGATTTAGTTCCCTGCACACATGTTTGTTCGTGGGAAATATTTCGGTGTATGCTATATTTGAAATGCAAATGAAAGTTTTTTAGTCTTTGTTGTATTCCATGTACATAATTCATTGAATGGTGTTATTAGAGATGTACTTATTACTAAATGTTCCTCTTTTACAATAAGCAGATGTGGAGTCCACTACCTTTTTTATGACTAAGCCCAAAAACACGATAACAATATGACTAACATGGTATGAATGAGTCTCAAGAGTTATGGAGAAAGAGAATTGAAGATGAAGTGTCTTAAATGTTGTTTTTGTACTAAGTTTATACATTCGTTTAGTACCACTTTTTGTAACATTTACTGTACTTTTGCTCATGCACTAACACACCTGTAATGTACTACTATAAACGAATGTATGTTTTGGAACAATTATGTTTTGCTGAAACTTCAACAGTAGGTTCTTGTGCAAAATTTGAAATAAGATACATCTCCTGACTTAGTTTAGAAAGCGTTTAAAGTGTACATTCGCAAATGTACAATACATTAGGTAATGTGTAGTGTGTTTTGATATTCACATTACATTTTCTTATGTGCTCCAATTAAAAGTTTTCACCCTACATTGTAACGTACTGTACATAAAACGATCCACCCCACATTTGGACGAAAAGGTGTATCAATCACAATGAATAGAACAAAAAAATGGTACAATATTAGAAGAGAACTTTAAGATGTTAGGGAACTTTCAGATGTGTAGTGAAAAATGATATCGGAAACTTATGAATGTATAATAAATATTTTTATACACATTACATTTTAATATTCCCCAAGAAAGAATGTAGTGTGTACAGTGCACATGCACAGGTAACACGAATTCAGTAATGTAGCGGCAACTGAAGTACACTACACTTCAACATGTAAACGTATATATATGACGCTAAATATAACAAAAACTGAAGAGATTACATGTAGTGGCCCTATTAAATTTTTCGGGTTGCCTATAGTAGTAACCCTTGTAACCAACTAAAACCCTACTCCCTTCTCTTGGTTTATTTATTTCTTCTTTTCCTTCGAGTGTAGGAGCCAAATAGTGCTAGAGAGAGAGAGGGATTTTAGTTCTAGAGAGAGAAAGTTAGGGCAAAGGAAGGAGAGGAGAAGGAGAAGGGATCCAACTTGGTGGCTTTTCTTTGTTGTTCTTGGTGTGGGGGCTTGCATTGCTTTGTTTAAGGTAGATTTTTCTCTCTAGGGCTTGAATAGCCATTTTTATAGAAAACCTAGACAAATTAGATAACACTACAAACCCTACATTTTAGTATTACTTGAACATAATTTAGGGTTCTTGACACAAATGTATATATTAGAAGTAGTAGATCCTTCATTTCTAGAAACTCATTTGTAGGTCACTTTGAAATCCCATCTACGTGTGTTAGGTTTTGTAGGATATTTTGCCCTAATGACATACTTGATGAAGCATACAATCTCTATTAAGATTTTCATGCTACATTCATGTATTACAATGATATTTAGGGCTAGACCTCTTTATTTGCCATGATTTTAGTATATAACTCTTATAATTAGATGCCTCTCACTATTGAACAATACCCTTTATGTAGATACATGGACATGTGCTAGTACTCAACATGATATGAGAATTTTAGGCTATTGTTATACATCAATTCATTACTTGCAAAACGTTATAGATATGAAACTCTTATGTCGTAATATACTAACGAATATGATTTTGATTTATGTATGTTGTGGTGTGATGCTATTATATGTGTGTGATGTGATGGAGTTGGTGGAGGTTTGTGAGAGTTTTGTGGTTGGTTCGACCCTCTCTACCGGATGTGATATAGGTATGGAGCGTATGGGGTCGGCGCTAACACAAGGTTAACCTTGTGGACCATACACTTATACAACGTGGATACCAACTTGTCATATCGCTTTTGATTGTTTATTACAAATGGTGTGATGTTATTATGTATGTGTGACGTGATGGAGTTGGTGAAGGGTTGTAGGAGTTTTGATGTTGGTTCGACTCTCTCTACCGGATGCGATATAGGTATGGAGCGTATGGGGTCGGCGCTAACACAAGGTAGCCTTGTGGACCACACTCTTACATAAGGCGGAAATCAACTCGTCATGTTGTTTTTGGTTGTTTGTTACATATGTGGTTTACTTTATTTTTAATGGTCACAACTCGGATACTATTCTTTGACATCTTTATATGTTATGCGGTTGTCTATTTGTTTTCGTAGCTCTTGAAACTGTCTATTGAAGCTTTAGAGGTTTCGAGATCTGCTTGTTGGGGTCTGATCCAACCTTTTATTTTTCAGGGCAAGGAAATCGGGAAGTGCCACCTGCTTGAGTCATAGTTAGCCTTGGAGGAGTTTCTTTTGTGGTTTTCTTTCTTTCTTTAGGTAGTTTTTGGAGTTGTATCACTTAAATACTTGGTGTTGTTTTTGTATGATCTTGTCCGACATATGTGTCGATGATTTAGAGACATCATGTGAGCTTTGAGAAACTTGGTAAAGTTTCATTATATTAGTTGATTTATTGTTACTTTTTGAGCTTCATGTTCGATACTATTTGTCTCCTTGATGAGTATATCGTATATGTTTACTGTTCTGTGAAGAAATGCTTTAAGTTTAGGTTTTTATGGCGACCGACGTGGAAATCTGGATTTGGGGTGTTACATTACAAAATATTTTGTAATATACTATACACATAATATTTTACTGAACATCTAACAACTTACTGTACAATCCTTTCCTAATATCGTCATCATCATCCTCATACTCACAAAAAGAGACAAAATAATTCCATCTTCAACCTTTTAAGTTTTTTTTACAGATTTTAAGAAGACTATAATCTAATTTGTTAACATCAACAAATAAATTACATAGTCATCCTCATTTATCATCATCAAAAACAACATTGTACATGAAAAACATAATCCTTCTCAATATCATAATCAAATGTATCAGAATATTTCATTTACATATATGAAACAAATTTTGGTTCACATATCTAAAGAATTTCGATCCTACAAATCACTTAATAAGAACAAAATTAGGGTCTTGGTAATGTACAGGTAACAGGAACTTGGTAATATAGTGGGAACCGAGGAATGTACATTACACTTCAACACGCGAACGTATATCTATAATGCTAAATATAACAAAAACTGGTACAATATCCGAGAGAACTGGGAGATGTTCAGTACTACATTCTATGCACTCGAGATTTGAATATTCCCAGAACAAATATGTGAAGTGAAAAAAGTAAAAATAGTTAAACTAGATCAAGTTAAGGATAACTCTAGATCTGATTTCTTCACCATTAAATATTTATCAAAGCTTCATTCTTCACTATATTAACTACAAGCTCTGTTTTTTAACTCAAATCTAAAATTTCTCCAAAATCCAAATCTAAAATTTCTAGATCTGGATTTAGGATTCACAAATAGGGAGAAGAAAAGCAAATTGACAACTTCCTTAATCTGCGTCATAAAACATCTTGAGTCTTTGTTATAGAAAAATCTTTTCAACCATGAATCTCTATTTGCAAAAAAATTTGTTCATCAATTTCTCTAAATCAAAAACGCCATAAAAGAAAAAATGGTTCGCCTCTCCTAACTCTTCACCAAAATTCACCCATCTAACCCTTCTCCATTAAATCATTGATTTAACTCTTCACCAAAAACCATTACTGATCTGGTTTTTTAAAGGTAAGTCTTTTAGAGAGAAAAAGAAGAGAAAGCTGTAATTTTGTTAGAGAGATATAGATGGGAAGTGATATAACGGAATAAAAAGGGTAGTAGGGGAATTAAGAAAGTTGGACACATTTATTGTTGTACCTTTTTAATTTAGGGCCCACCAATACTGACGATTTGGACCCCCAACTCATTTATAAATTAAGGTGGATCTTATCCACAATAGGATGGATATTTTTGGACGGTTTACCCATTTTGTCTTTAAAGATGCGCTAAATATTGGCTCCAACACTTGGCAGCGACCAATTTTAGTTGTAACGTCTTAGTCCGTTACAAGTGTTGGTAGTTGTAATGGTCATTTTAGATTATGAGCCGTTACAAATGTTCTCTGCTACAAAAATGCCTTAATCTCTCTAACTAAACCTTTTGAATCGGTGATACTGGTAATCTCTCCCTCATTCTCTCTCTTGAATTTTCTCTCTTTCACTCTATCTTCTTATGTAACGCTTAGGTTCATTAAAATTTTGTAAACAGAGTTTGCCATATCAAAGAAGAACGCTACGAAGGTTCATTAGGGTTTCAGGTGTATTTGAAAGAAAATGTCTCAAGACTTCTTTCCAAGGCATCAAAGTCTTTGTTTTAATGTTTCGATTACCTCTCTTGTATAAACCAGTTTAGACTAGCTAAACCTTGAAAATATAGACTCTCTGTGGAAGGATCTTAGTAGCGATAATACTTCACTGTCAATCCTGCTACGCCAAAAATTTTCGGATGGCGTTCAAATGCCAATACCCTGTTCAAGGCAAGAGGTTTTCCTTCATGTTACATTGGGGGTTTTCCTTCGTGAACCCCCAATGGTTGGCACCAAATTTTTTTAGTGTTTTAAAATTTTTGATTCCAAAGACAAAACTCTAAAACTCCCACCATATCACTATTCATTACACCGAGTTCCATTCCTAACTCTCATTTTTTAAATAAAATAATATTGCAATCAATTTATTAACTACTAATTGAAATTAAAAGACTGTAAATTACAAATTAAAGCTAATAGGACATTTTACTAAAACTACAATTTGAAACTAATACGACATTTTACTAAAACTATTACATTTTACTAAAACTACAACATTTTGCGAAAACTAAAAATTGAAACTACTTCGTTAATACGAGGGTAGATCATCATCTCCATAGTCACCTCCGCACCCACCGCTGTAGCCATTTCCATAAGCACCTCCGAACGAGCTACCACTTACTCCACTATTTCGTTTCCTAAATAAAATTTTTTCTTGTTCTCCTCGAAAGTACTTTTGTCATACGGATCTGTAATTCAATTGACATTTATTTGCATAACGTTATACTCCATCTCTTTGCGTTCTTTATCGATTTTTTTTCATTTATTAATAACTCTCACCATATCAAGTTTATGGTCATTTTCAACATTTTTATCTTTCCAAACGTTCCTTTCAAATATTGCTAGCTGTTCTGGTCATCCTCATAAAGCGGATCATCCGCGTAATACGGATAGAGATCGGCGACGTTGAAGGTGTTGGAAATATTGAACTCTGGGGGAAGTTCAACAACAAACGCATTGTCGTTAATTTTGGTGAGGATCTTGATAGGACCAAACTTCTTCTGAACAAGTTTCTTGAAATGCCGACTGGGGTTCGTTGCTTCGATATA
Organism: Eschscholzia californica; assembly: GCF_041429995.1. Classification (NCBI taxonomy): domain Eukaryota; kingdom Viridiplantae; phylum Streptophyta; class Magnoliopsida; order Ranunculales; family Papaveraceae; genus Eschscholzia; species Eschscholzia californica. The sequence goes on along the minus strand of NW_028238309.1, from coordinate 22,975,157 downwards.
TAGATCATAACCAAGTCGCCCACCGCGAAATCTTAATAAACCCGATGGGGGCCTGCCGAAGCTTTGTACGAGGAATTAGCCTTTGAAATCTCAGTTTGTACCTCTTCGTGTAAGCGTAGGATCTTAGTAGACAATGTCTCGGCGTTTTGATCAAAATCTGGTATTGACGGGAGTGGAACAAGGTCGAGGACATGCTTTGGCCGGGACGTGTAAACAACATCGAAAGGAGCCATTTTTGTGGTTCGATTAATAATACTTTTGTAGACGAATTCCGCATGTGGAAGTACCGTTTCCCAATTGATACCCTTGTCCTTAGTAATACATTGAAGTAGATTGTCGAGGGAGCTGTTGACTACCTCGGTGTGACCATCAGTTTGAGGGTGGCAAGTGCTGCTAAAATTTAGTTTAGTATCGAGTCGCTTCTACAAGAAGCGCCAAAAGTGACTCTAAAACTTCACATCTTGATCAGACACTATACTCTTAGATAACTCATGTAAACGAACGATCTCCCAAAAGAACAAATTTGCAATATTAGAAACATTGTCCGTCTTCTTACCGGCGACAAAATGTGCCATCTTACTGAATCGGTTGACTACTAGTAGTATCGAATCATGACCCTTTTGTGAGCGAGGAAGGCTGAGTATAAAATCCTTCTACAGATCTTCCCAGATGGTAACGGGGATCGGTAACGGTGTGTATAGCCCTGTATGTTGAGTCTTTCCTTTACTAGTCTGACAAGTGAAACCTTGTTCAACAAGACGAGATACATCCCGTCGTAATTTAGGCCATTAGAAACGTTCGGAAATCAAAACGAACGTTTTATCACGCCCTACATGGCCTTCGTTGTGTAGTTCACGGATGATGAGTTCTCGGAGAGACGAAATCAGTATGCAAAGTTGCTGCCCACAAAACAAGTAACCATTAGAGATGAAGAACTCACCTGACGAGGAGTTTTCGGTGCAATCGGTCCAAATGGTTGCAAAGTCTGGATCATCCTTATATTGGTTGATGATGATGTCGAACACGGGGACATGAACAACCATCGTTGTGAGGAGACTGGCTCGTCTACTAAGTGCGTCGGCCACCGTGTTTGAGGTTCCTGATTATTGTTTGATCAAACAATTGAACCGTTGGATATAAGAGATCCATCGCATATGCATCGGGTCGGTTGCACGTTGATCATTGAGCGTTTGTAACGCCTTGTGGTCTGTAAATAGAACGAATTCCACCCCTTTCAGAAAACTGGGCCAATGTCTATGATGAAGTCGCTGACTTTGGTGTTAATAATGAGACGTGATTTGAAAACCTTATGTCGTTCCGGGTGTTCTGGAGGTTTAGGAAGAATGGAAGAAGAACGTTGTAGTGGTGGAGAAAAAAATTACCATTTCTTATGAGGATTTTGCGGGCTCATGATACCAGCTATTGTAGACTTTGGCGGAAGTGTAAAATTAATAGAATTATTTACTAAAAGTAAGACTAAACTGAAATAAACAAAACGAGAAGATGCAATCAAGGTAGATTTTTGCATTAGATGATTCAATTCAATGCTTAACAAAACAGACTGGACTTCTCTTATATAGAGATTAGACTTTCCTAGATAGACTCAAGCAAAGAAAGAAGATAACTATTACGCATACTTTCCTTGATTGCTCGAATAAGTAAATACTAAAACATGAAAACCCTAAATACTCGAACTTGGTAGTTATATTAACGTAGACTCACGTGACTTGGCCGTCAGGACTAGTACTACTCTGGCCTAGAGGCCTACTAAGACGATGGTCGCCATAAAAAAACAAAAGGAAACTAGAAATGAAAAACATAAAGGAGAGGGATGAACAGTTTGGCAGGTCACTTTTGACGTGTTTTCAATCCCGTTGGAGTGACTAGGCACTGGAAAACACCAAAATTTGATGTTAGGTTTTATCTTCTAGTCCCAGTCAAATCAATCAAATCAATCAAATCAATCAACAATAATTATACTACCAACGTTCTCATAATATATGCAGTTGATGCCAACAATTGAATTCCATTTGAGTTACTTTATATCTAGTCATTTTGAGTTATGACAAAAAGCTTATTCTTTTACTCTTTAGTGGGCATTTCAGAGTCCACTCCCTCTCTTTCTCTCTACATTTTCTCTCCCTCTCTCTAGTCTCAATGGTTGCGGTGTCTTTGTGGACCCAACGCATTCGTCTCTAAAGGCAATAATGAAACCCTATGGTTCCCTTTCCATGAGAAATACGATAGAGAGATTGGCTTTATCTCTTTATTTGGTAGAGCTTTTTTTTTTTTCTAACCTTTATTTGATAGTTCAATCTTTAATTTTATTTCTTGTATGAACATACTCTACAAACATATATAAATTATATGATGGGTTACATGGTGCTCTCTATTATTATTAGTACTATTACTATTATAACAATAATAATTATTATTACTATTATAACAATAATAATTATTATTATTATTATCATTTGTGTACACAAATAGCTTATATTATGAGTTTTTTATAAGTCCATAAATATAAAGCTCTTTTTGATTATCTGTCTGAGTCGTTTGGTACGCTACATAAAGTGTTTTTACATCTTAAAAAGTTAGGATATGACATTTAGTAAAAATGTAATCTTCGTATTGTAGTTATTAAACAATATGCGTATATCATTATATTAATAAAAAAATATATAAATATTAAAAACTAAAATAAAATGTGGTGGTGCTTAATAGTGGCGGAGTTATGGTAGTGATGGTGGTGGTAGAATGGAGGGGGTGTTGGTGGTCAGGGGGTAAAGTTGCAACGACGGTAGTGAAATGGTGTTGGTGGAGGTGGTATAGTGTGGTGGTGGAGTGGTTGATTTGTGGCGGTGGTGGTGAAGCGGTCGTGTAATAGTTCTGGTGGTGGTGGAGTTGGGGCGAAACTGGAGTGGTGGTGATGGAATTGCGCCGAAGGTGAAGGTACGTCGCAGGTTGCGGAGTTGCGGGGGAGTTGTAAAAAAACATTTGATGGTTGTACAATGGTTGTAGTGGTGGTGGAGTTGCTGCGAAAGTGGTGGAGTGGTGGTGATAGAGTTGCGTCGGAGGTGGTATGAAAGTGGTGAAGTGTTGGTGGTTGTGGTGAAATGGTGCCAGAGGTGGTGGGGTGATGGTCAGAGGTGATGGAGTGATTGTGGTGGCAGAGGTGGTGGGGTGGTTGTGAAGGTGGTGGATATTTATTGATGGTGACAAAAAAGATAAATATTTTATTTTGTTTTAATAGCTAGCTTTTAAAAAGCATCTATAAAAAAGCCATAAAATCGTGGCTTCTTGTTTTTGGAGAAAATGGACTTTTCTAGTTTAAAATAAGCTAGTTTTTTTTAACCAAACGCGCAAAATTTTCAATAAGCGCTTAAAATATGCTAAAAGTTAGCTTTTAGCTTTTTTTTTTAAGGGGAACCAAACGGGTTACTGTTATTATTATTATTATTATTATTATTAGAGTTAATTCCTATATGGCCCCCTACTTTGTGACCAGCTTCCTTTATGGCCCCCTTTTTTTAGTAAATTCAAATATGGCCCCCTATTTTCAAGTAAATGTCATTACTACCCTTCTTAATTCTAAATTTAAAACATTTAAAAAAAGTTATTTCCACCTCACCCCCCTCTCTCTCTCCACCTCATCTCTCTCTACAACTCACCCCTCTCTCTCTCTCCAATTCACCTCTTTCTCTTTCCAACTCACCTCTCTCTCTTTCCAACTCACCTCTCTCTCTCTCTCCAACTCAGTCCTCTCTCTCTCCAACTCACCTTCATCTTCTCCGATTAAAGTTGCCGGTCGGAAAATTTTCCGACCGGCGACCTCCAAAAAAATAAATATTTCCTCTCATCTCTCTCTCTCTAAAAACTCCGGCGAAGGGGGTTTCCCTTCGCCGGAGCCGTGATCTCTGTATTGCCTCCAGCTTCAGCAACCTGCAAATATATAATCATTCACTATGTAATGTTTCTGAATTGATGATAAGTAGTTCTAAATTTCCGTTTAGTTGAAGTAGCAGTAATTTAAATTTTCTGTTTAGAGAGAGAGAAAGAGAGGTTACTCACATGCGGAGAGCTTTGCTAGTGTCAGGGCTATCACCGAGTATTTGACGAATCCTAACCTCCGATAATGAACCATCGGAGAGCAATTTCAAAATTGCTTCAGCTCTCCTTCTCAAGCTAGGTGAAGAAGATGACGATGTTGATGAAGATGATGAGGAAGAGTTGGCTTTTTTTTTGTGTTCTCTTCCTCATAGTCGTCATTTGGCTCCAAATCGGCGACTCATAAACTAAACTCGATTCTGTAACAGTATTATTAGATAATGTAGATGATAAAGAAATCTCTCTACTGCTATCAATTTCCTTTATCACCGGAGTCATCTTCTGAATCATAATCATCGGTTTTCTCCAATCATCTGAGAGATTCTTCCGACGATCACAGTTCCGATAATGCTTAGAACGACTTCTTCTCACAACTTAACCAGAGATACAACATTAAGAATCACAAATAATTAATCGTCGGAAGTAATCGAACTGCCAATCGAATTTCAGAAAGTTTAATAACATTAACTTTGATAAATTGATGTTAATTGATTTGAATTGAAATAAGAAATGAGTTACAGAAAAATTTGAAGTTCATAAGATTGTATGAAGATTCAGAGAATTTTCGCTGAAAGTTTTTCAAATTTTGTGTTTGAACAAAATTTGATGAACTGAATTTGAACAAAAGTGAAATTAGATTCAGATCTGGAAATTGAAATGCACTTTTAAATTCTAATAGGTGTTCATCTGATCGATATTCTGGGGGTTTCCATTTTATCCTTTCAAGGTCTGCTCGTGAACAGACCGATCTGGTCTGTTCACGGCTCCGGCGAAGGGAAACCCCCTTCGCCGGAGTTTTTAGAGAGAGAGAGATGAGAGGAAAATATTTTTTTTTTTGAGGTGCCGGAAAATTTTCCGACCGGCGACTTTAATCGGAGAAGATGAAGATGAGTTGGAGAGAGAGAGGGGTGAGTTGTAGAGAGAGAGGGGTGAGTTGTAGAGAGTTATGAGGTGGAAATAATTTTTTTTAAATGTTTTAAATTTAGAATTAAGAAGGGTAGTAATGACATTTACTTGAAAATAGGGGGCCATATTTGAATTTACGAAAAAAAGGGGGCCATAAAGGAAGCTGGTCACAAAATAGGGGGCCATATAGGAATTAACTCTTATTATTATTATTATTATTATTATTATTATTACGAAAAATTGTCTACTTTCCATGTATTGCTGATTCTAAATGTACTGTTAGAGATAAAACCATATGTGTTAAGTCTTTCGAAAGATAAAACCGTCACCAATAAGATAAAAACCGTACTCTTACTTTTTTTTGTTACAAAACTAATACATTAACCAACAAAAGAGTTATTACAATAGTTATGTCTAATAAAGTAGGGAACAACCTCCCAAGTCTTCCTAGCCCATTTTTAGCTAGAGAGTATGCTATTACATTGCCTTTAGGAGGAAGGCGAGAGAAATCAATACAACACAATAGTATGCAAATAGAGGAAGATTGGAAACGACACAATCCTTAAATGGAGGCTAAGTTTTTTCATTAGTTGTAGTTAGGTTTACAAGATGACAAAGAGATAAATATATAATAAAGACAAAAGACTAAAAAGTCCTTAAGAGGTAAATGGCTAAATTACCCTAACTATTATATATTATTTTAATACCGTCCCTCAAACTCAAGATGCGGTATTGACAAACATCGAGAGTTTGCCAGCTAAAAAACAAAAGCATGGAACCGAGTGTGACTTGGTGAACAAGTCAACAATTTGCATAGTTGATGAGACGAATGAAAAACTGATGGTGCCTTGAGCGAAATGATGCCGAGTAAAATCAATCTCAATGTGTTTCGTACGTTCGTGAGAGACTGTATTATGAGCAATATGGGTAGCACTTTGATTGTCACAATACATAGGAGTAGGCTCTAAAATCGAAACACCCATGTCTTCAAGTGTAATGCCCCGAGTCCAGATTTCCACGTCGGCTGCCATGGAACCTAAATTTATAACATTTCTCCGCAGAACGGTAAACATATTTGATATATTTATCAAAGAGACAAATAGCATCACATATGAGTCTCATAAGAAACAATAAATCATCTAAAAGAAACTTTATTGAGTTCAACAATACTAGATAGAAGTCTCTAAACCATCGACACGTGATCGGAAAGAAGCGAATAAAATAAATTACTACTTAGGAGATGTAACTCCAAGTAACTACCTAAAAAAGAAATAAAATCGCTACGAAAGCTCCTCTAAGGCTAACTACGACTTAAGCAGGTGGCACTTCCTGATTTCCTTGACCTGAAAAATAATAGGCTGGGTAAGAACCCAGCAAGTAGATTTCTAAATCCCTAGAACCTTGATAGACAATCTCAAGATATATCAAGTCAACTAGACTTCTTCATGTATATAAGAAATGGTGACAATTAGATGCATAGGCAAGTAACAGTTAACAAACAAACACAAGTGTTTTGGTAAGTTGGTGTCCATCCAGGGAAATCAGATCCTTTACCCGAACCTTTCCATAACACACGTTGCTTGAGAGTGAGGTCCACAGGACTATCCTCGTGTTAGCGTAGACCCCATACACTCCATACCTAAGTCATACCTCAGTACGCCTTACTATGCAGACCCTCGGTCATCGCACTAAACATTCAGGAGAGAGGGTCGAACCAACCATCAATCTTATCAACTTCCCACTAACTCACCATAACCCAACATCACAAACGCAAATCAATAATCATGTCATGCACAATACTTTCATGTTCAACAATAGCATATAATGAGTTCTTCAAATTTAACAAGAATTCACAAATAACTTATCCATATTGTAATCACAATATCAACGCATAATTTCATGTTATTGCTGAATTTTAATCACTAAATTATATGTACTTATACCCTAATCATGTTAAATAGAAAGATGAAGTCTAGTTATGAAAGTCGTACCCATTAAACGTAATAAGAAAGTGATTTATGTCACTATTATCAATGTATGTAGTTGCTGAAAAATAGTTATATACCATGTAAATACAAGTTTAGGTGTATATAATGTATAACAACTATAATTAAAGTTTGGGTGATTCACATCCTAACTATAAGGCTAATATCTACCCTAAATAGACATCAAATTGTGGTCCAAAGTGATCATGCTTCTTGATTTTATAAGATATCTAATTGAACTTGACCTATCGGATATCTATGTTATAAACCCTAACCCTAATTTGGATTATGAGAAGTTTAGGGTTCATGAATACCGTTTAATCCCTTAATTTTTCCATGAAAAAGACTATTAAAGCCACGGGGAAATGGAAACCTACTTGATTTGTAGAACAAACAAGGAGAAACTCAACCACCATAGATGCCTATTTGATGCTTCTTCTTCTTCTTCTTCAATTTCTCTCTCTATTCCTTTCTTATCCTTCACTTTCTCTCTCTAGGTTTGCCTATTTGTTGCTGAAGAATAATAAGGGAATGAAGAAAGTGGAGGATTTTAGTTTATAAAGACTTAAGAGGTTTTCATTTCTCTAGGGTTTACTATTATGATGAAATTCTAAAGGCGCCCCCTTATATATGGGTTGTTACAATCTCCACCCCTTAAAGAAAATTTTTTCCTCGAAATTGAACATACCTGACGAAAGGAAAAGATGGGGATAACGAAGCTGCATATCATCCTCGCGCTCTCAAGTAACTTCTTTACCATTGTGATGACGCCATTTGACCTTGACCATATGACTAGTCTTTCTGCGAAGAACATGTTCTCTATGGTCAACGATGCGAGCTGGTGTCTTTTCATATGATGCATCAGGTTGGAGCTCCAAATCGTGGTAGTCGATAACTGAATGTTGATCTTCATCTCTCACATGCCTCCGTAGCATCGATATATGGAATACGTTTTGCACTCCTGCCAATCTTGCAGGCAAGTCGAGACGATAGGCTACTTTGCCCACCTACTCGACTATCTGGACAAGTCCAATTTATCTAGGAGTCTACTTTCCTTTCTTACCGAAACGTACAACTCCTTTCACGAGTGACACCTTCAACAAAACCTCCTCTCCGACAGTAAACTCTAAACCCTTACGTCATTTGTCAGCATAACTCTTCTGACGACTTTGAGTTGCTTAGAGCCTACTCCGAATCAACGTAATCTTCTCAGAAGTCTCCTGAATCACATCTGGTCCTTCTAGTTTAGCATCTCCTGCCTCTATCCAACACAATGGTGATCGACAAGGTCTCCCATATAACACCTCGAAAGGAGCCATGCCAATACTAGATTGGTAACTATTATTATAAGCGAATTCTACCAAAGACAACTTATCTTCGCAACTACCACCAAGATCTAGTATCGAGCACCGTAACATATCCTCGAATACTCGGTTGACTCTCTCTGTTTGTCCATCGGCCTGAGGATGAAAAGTCGTACTAAAAGTGTAGAGATTTTCCCATAGAAGCCTGGAAGCTCTTCCAAAACCTAGAAGTAAAGGACAAATCTCCATCTGACACAATAGACACTGGAACTCCGTGCAGCCTGACTATCTCTTTGATATATAGTTGTGTCAGTCGATTTCAACTATCTGTCGTCTTCACTGGTAGGAAGTGAGCTGACTTAGTTAGCCTATCAACTATCACCCAAATGGCGTCAAATCTCGACTCGAACGCGGTAAACCAGTGATGAAGTCTAATGACATGTTATCCCATTTCCACTATAGAATTGACAACGGTTCTAGAAGTCCCAACGGATGTTGATTTTCTGCTTTCACCATCTGACATACCTCACACTTCCTCACATGTTCAGCAACATCTTTCTTCATTCCAGACCACCAATACTGCCTCTTCAACTCTTTGTACATATTGTTACCCCCAGGATGAACAGTGCACTTGCTCTGGTGTGCCTCATCTAGTATATATCGTCTAACACTGGGTCGGCTGGTACAAATAATCTCCCTCAAAATCTGAATCCGCTGTCTTGCCCCATGCTGAACTCAATATCCGTCTCTCGCATTAAAGATTTCTATTTCTGACACCACTCATCACCCATCTGTGCATTCATTATACGACCCAGCAAAGATGGCCTAACGACCATACTCCCTAGAAATATTGAGTCAACTCCTGACCCAACAATATCGATATCATATACTGCCACCACTTCTAACATCTTCTACTGATTCAACATCAATGTTGCTACGATACCCCTCCATTGTCGACTTAGAGCATCAACTACCACATTAGCCTTACCCGGGTGTTATTGCAACGTGAAGTCATAGTCTTTCATGAACTCCAACCACCAACTTTGGCGCATATTCAATTCTTTCTAAGAAAATAGATACTGAGGCTCTTATGGTCGGTAAAGAGATCATATTTTTCACCGTACAAATAATGTCTCTAAATCTTTAAACCAAACACTTTAGTCGCCAACTCTAAGTCGTGAGTTGAGTAATTCCGCTCAGTCTCAACTTCCTCGAAGCATAGGCAACCACCCTATCACTCTGCATTAAAACACGACCCAGACCCTGAATAGATGCATCAGTGTAAATCACCAACTGAGCACCGCTCTTAGGAATGGTCAAAACAAGTGCAGTGTAAGTCAGCTTAAAGGAATACAACAGAGTCCATCTATCACCCAGTTCAATAATGATTGAACACAGATAGCTAAGACCTTAGATGAGTCACTTAGATTGTTATGAACAACTGAGTAGAACATACGTGAACATCGAATCTAAGAAAGAGTTCTTGAGATTCAGAGCAAGGAATCTAAGAAAGAGTTCTTGAGATTTTAAAGAGAAAAGGGTCAGTCAAGAGAGACAAACACTTGATTAAGGAAAGCAAATCGTTTGTCGAGTCCATGATCAAGATTGTTCCTCATTACTGTAAATGTTTCTAAGATTGGCTAGAATAGTTAAAAAGAAACTACTCTTAGTACCTGGAGGACAAAAGGAATTGAATTATGAATTTCGCTTCCAATATCCTTGTTAACAAAGTTAAACAAGTAAAATCCCTTCATCAGGTGTTTAAGACCGGATGTGCGGCTCAGTGGGAGCTTAAGGGAACTTATTACTTGACTAAAAGAGAGTTGAACTCTTTAATAGCTAATAAAGAAAACATTCCCGAAATAGCTATAAAGTCCTATAGTCTTCTTTTTAGTTTAGAACTTGATAGTAATTATTATGTTCTCCTAGAAACATTAAATGTTTTAAACTAGTGGTAAATTGACTGAAGGTTCTTGGAGAACTGAAATTGTTAACATTGATAATGGCTGAAATCAAAAGATTTCAAATTCGAGTAATTGTCCACTTGTTCAAGCTCGGTTCGTATAAGTTTGAAAGAGCTCGAGCTCGAGCTCACATTCTTTTAAACTCGTTTATCAAAATACTTCAAATTAAAACTTTCTAAATTATCAAAGTACTTCAATGATCATTTGTCACATACGATAATAATGATTAATGATTAATATTCCGATAAATTTTTAATGGTTGATATTTCATGTACAAGTTTCAATACTAATATGTAATTATGTACTACAATATTATAAGAATATGTTAAACGAGCTGTTCACGAGTAGCTCATGATACAGTAAAGAATGATCAAGCTCGGCTCGTTTACATAAACGAGCATGATTTTTGGCTCGTGTTAAGCTCGCGCTCGTTAATATTCGAGTCGAGTACGAGCAATAGTCGAGCCGAGCTCGAGCAACTCGTTAAGAGCTCGACTCGTGTACACCCCTAAGTATGGCCATAGAAAGTGTTTCTTTATTCTTGTTTTAAGCACGGATGGGTGCAAATTTGTAATAAATTTTAATTTTAAGTTTATACGATCTGCGAATCGTTAAGAGTCTTGTAATTAGAGTTTAGGGTCTATGAGTCCATTGGAGAAGCTCGAGGATGAGATCCAAAGGCGAGGGGGAGAAATCAATGGAGGTTCAAAGATGGCGATCTAAGGCGAACCAAAGATGAAACAAGAAGAAACCAAAGGAGATTAGATCTTCTAGGTTAGGGGCCATACTAGGATCCATGTCTGCTTGATTTACTTTCTTGCGCGCATTTACTTACTTATTTACGCTTTACGTCGTGGATGTTAGTTAGGCTAAGTAGTTCACTATAACACGTGCCAGACTAGCGTAAAAGTCCCCAAAAGTATAATATTGAGTGTAGTGCCTATCCAGATTAAGACACTCGTTGCGCCCTTGTTCGTGATGGTGGGTCGGCCTTCGCAAAGTACCATCTCTACCTCGGGACAATGCGAGTAGGCCTATGGCAGAGGCCTACACGTCTAAATGGTTCCACAAAACGAGATTAGCAAAAGAGTTTTGGATACTCGAGGCAAAAGGATAGATTATTCATTCATTAATGAAATCTATCAACCAAGAGTCATAAGGGTATGATCAGTGAAGTAGTTAACTCACCTGGAACGACGGAGTCAAAGGGCAGGGTCCTAGTCCGCTTTACTCCGAAGAACTGGGATCTTGGAATCACGTTATTCAATCAGGGACGGTTTTCTGTTGAATAATGTGGGGAAAAGTGAATTTTTCCAGAAACGATAACGAGTTTAAAACTTTGTTATTCTTTTATGAAGAATTAAGACGACGAAAGAGATTTTCAACTTCCGCTCACTTCTCAAAAAGGAGAAGCTGAATGAGCATAACTTCCTCGAATGGAAGAATGAATCCGAGAATAGTTCTCAGACTCAAATGGAAAGCATACTAGAATACCCAATCCCAATGTTGAATTATACCGGAAAAGGTCAAAAACCTTTTGCAAGCAATCGTATAACATTCTCTTTGAAAGAGTAATAGATGTTAGCACGACCATTAAGACAAACTGAGGAAGAAGTTCCTACAGGAGTCATAAATGGAGAGGTACGAGGCCTCAAAGGAAATCTGAAAGTCATCCTAATGGAAGACAACAGAATTCATCTATCGCCTAATTAAATTTTGATTGAACAAAGATAGATAAGACCTTAGATGAATCACTCAGATTGTTACGAACAACTGAGAAGAACACACGGGAATATCAAATCTAAGAAAAGTTCTTGAGATTTGGTAAAAAAAAAAAATCTAAGAAAGAGTTATAGAGATTCAAAAGGGCAAAGGGTTAGTCAAGTGAGAAAAACATTTGATCGAAGAAAAGGCAAGCAGTGGTCGAGTACATGATCAAGAGTATTCCTCATTACTGTGAATGTTTCCAAACAATGGCTAGACCATTTAAGAGGAAACTACCCTTAGCACTTGGAGGACAAAAGGAATGGAATGATGAATTCTGGTTCCAATATCCTTGTTAACAAAGTTAAAAACAAGTATCGTAAAATTCCTTCATCAGGTATTTTAAGACCGGATGTGCGGCTCAGTAAAGCTCAAGGCAATCACATACTTGACCAAAAGGAGTAAAGATCCAAGAGGGAGCAGAAGCAGTAATGCTAGGGATGCTGAAAGGGATCGAAGTCTTCTTTAGACAATGATCTAGCTTAAAACTTAATAATGATTATTTTGTTCTTCTAGAAACATCTAATGTTTTAAACAAATGATAAATTAACTAAAGGTTAACATTGATAATGGTTGAAATCAAGAGATTCAAGCTCGTTAACTTCCGTATTATCACTTGACAAAGTCACCCTTTTTAAAAGGCATAGAGACTAGTAATCTATTAGGACTCATATGTGGTTATGCAGACCTATAAGTTTACTTGCAGAAGCTAACGAGAGAAACTTCAATACGTACTCTGACAACTTTATGAAGTATGGAAACGTACAAATCATAAAGTATAAGTCGGAATGTTTGAAGTGTTCAAACAAAGTACACACCGAAGTAAAGAATCACCTTACAAGAAGAAATTTGAGTCAAGAATTTGATAACCATCAAAGGAGTTGAGAAACAATTTCCCAACTTTGCTCCGTGGAACACATCGACGGATGGTGGTTTCAGTGGGAGTAATCAAACACTGCTATGCATGATTCGACCAACGATGAGTTTAAGCTAGTCTTCCGAATATTTTGGGATTTATTCTAGAATCGATTGTTTTCGCACTTAACCTACTCCGTCTAAAGCTAAGTCTGTGTAAAAGTGTTTTACGAGGATACAAAAATTAGCTGAAAGGCTGACGCACTTTCTTTAGAAGAAATTTGGGCTTTTTCCACAAACGATCAAGAGAACAAAGTGTTTGTTACTCATGATAGTATTCTTATTGTAATTAGCATAACCAGTGTTTTGGGAGAAAAGTACTAATTATTACAAGAAAAGTGGGAGAAAAGTACAAGTCGATTTAATTCGACCATGAAAAAGTCATAAGAATTCATGAGGAACAATCATGTAAATTGTACAGGCCGATTAAGTTCGACCAAGAGCAACAAAACTGTTAGAAATGGTTAACCGCGGTTCCTCAGAAAAGGAAGAGGTAAAGATGGGATCTTAAAACCTACTGCAAAAAAGCGAATGTGATTCGCAGGAAAACTCTCAAGTAGTTGAAAGTGTCTCAAAAGGAAAATCTTAAGTAGTTGAGAATATTCCAAATTGTTGTTTGAAAGCCCTTAAGGTCAACGGTAATCTCAAAGACTCAGAAGATTAAATTCTTTTCGAAGAGATAAAAGACCTACGCAAAGAGGGAAACTGACTCTAATTTTTGGCATCAAGCCAAACAATATGGAATCCATATCTCATCAAGACATGCAACTTAATAATTTAAGTCAACGGAAGACCTAAATTAGTTTTCCATAGTAGAAAACTGAGAAGGATGGAAACATTCGTGTTTCCTGAAACTAGACAAGATGAATGAGATTCTTCTAGTCCAGTTATGTCCACAAGCATACTTCATGAATCCATCAACGGATTGAAGCACGCAAGAGTTGTAATCTTCGATTCATAGAGGAAATCAAAGTAGTTTGATTTCTGAGGAATGAAGAAATTCTTGAATCACGGTATTTCAAGAAGGTAAGTGGGAGTAACAAGCTTTCCAGGTCCGTATGCAGAGTACATACAAGATATTGAGTACAACATAGAGATGTTCGTAAAACAATTGGAAACTGACTCAATAAAGGACCACACACAAAAGGATAAAATGTCATTTTGGGCATTAAAGGTCTATAAGCATAGATCGATTAGATGATAGGATTAAGAATCCTTGGTACGCCAAAGATTCTTGAAGTCCAAATTCGAAAGGTCCATGACTCGGAAAAGTCTATGAGAACTTCGACCCGAAAACTCGTGACAGAGAGCGTTGCAAGACTCGGAGTCTAAAAGACACCAATGAGCAAACACAGATGAGAGAGACATTTATGTATAAAACATAAAGTCGGTCATGTATGACATGATTAGCATTTAGACATCTAGAACACTGATGTCGACATCCAAATTTGGATTGGAGTATCCGAAACACTACTTAGAGCATCCTAGAAAGCCGAAGGATGAAGTAGTACAAAAGTTGAACATGTCATCGTAGCAAACTTCCAGACATTGAAGGAAAGTAGGCTGAAAGTATTTCAAGCCGGGAACTGTACGTTGCAAATTCTACATAAAGAAATAAAACCTTAATACTAGTAAAGAGTTACTAGCAATTATCAAAGTTGAAGGAACCAACCTTCAAATTAATTGATAATTAGCAAAGTTTAAAACAGACTACATCCGTAGTCAAACTAAACCGTCACCTAAGACAAAGTATGAGAGTCATACATAAGTCTAAGTCATGAGGTAAACCTCGACATGTAAATTGAGTTGGTAAAAAAGTTTTACAGAAGAAGCTCAAATTTACCAACTCTCGTTATCGGAAATAAGTTAGTTATTTCATTGTCGTCTAAATTTTGTTTAGTATTTAAACGACAGTCCACATATAATAAAGCATTCCGAATAGGTTTGTCAGATACGTGATCTGATGAATGAAACCCTATTAAGTGAACTTGGAATACTTATTATCATCTCCTTAGTCCAGGTCATTGCATGGACAACAACGACTAAGGAAGACTAGCACGGGAAGTTGATGAGATAACGCAGTTTCATGGGCTATAGAATAGGAGTATTCGATTCGACCACGTGGGTGTGTAAAAGGTTTATACACTGGATAACCCTCAAATGAGAAGTACATCACTATTCACTCATGATGAACGTCAAACTCTTCTCATAAGACAAAATTGGAGAGGTTCCTCAAAACATGAGTGCTCCGCTCATCTTATGTAAGGAACGTCCGACTCTGGTTCCGTTAAACGTCGTGCCATAAAAGGAGGTTATAAAGGTGGGTAATGGGAAGGACATGATAGACATGAAGTTAAGTGGGAGTGCAAGAATGGATTGTATCATCCTAATCACATTAGGTAAAACTGTCTCAAAGGTCACTTGATGAGTAACAACTGAAAATGTTTGCCTGCGCTCAAATAGATTAAAAGTTAATCGTTTGTCTTTGACAGTTGTGCTCGGTATCAAGAAAGTCTGAATGACGTGACGTATCAGATGAGATACAAATTAACACGGGAATCGAGCATTGCTCGGGTTTGACTGATTTTTGGAGGGTCAGTTCCTCTAATAAGGAAAATAAAATCTTCCAATTGTGGCTGGGTTTGGACGTCACCTCCTCAAGGAAATGAGAAAATATCAACTAGTCGCTATTTTCGGCAATTTCCTTAATCTTATTCTAAAGAGTCTTTTAGGAAACCAAATTAGAGGTGAAATCTCATTAGGGTTCTACATAAAAAAATCTTAGGGCAGAGAATAAGGTGTGGAATTTCTTATATAGCTTTCTTACTCTACCACATCAAGTAGAGAGGAGAAAGTGAGCTAATTCCCAAAAGCTATCAACTAGTCAAGAAGAAGTGTTCTTCGTATCAGACTACCATTGAAGTTCTAGCTAGCTTTCAAGGTGGGAGATTAAGTAGTCCATTCGGTGTCCTAAGTAGAGGAGCAACAATTGGAGCTATTGGTCTTCTAAAGCGATTGGAAAGGTTCGAGGGAAAACTAGCGATTAAGGTAATCATCAAACTAGTTTTTACTTAATTACTTAGTTAATCATTAGTTTATGCACCTGATCCTGAGATACTAATGTTAGACATGAGATGTCTGAGATTCCACTATAAACATTAGTAGGGACGACAAATCCCAACATCAACCTCCATGTCTGATGATGACACCGCTGCAGATCCGGTAACTATGTTGATCTGAATAGTACCAAGTCCAACCACCTTACAAGGAGCGTCGTTTGTCATTAACACCTTACCGCCATTAATAGGCGTGTAAGTGGAAAACCAATCCCTATGAGGACATACATGGAACGTACAACCAGTGTCCAAAATCCACCTATCTTTAGCGAAACAGTCATTGATAGCTAGAACCATAGCTTCATCACATTCTTCAACGATTGCCAAGACAATACCATCGTTGTTTTCTTCTTCGATGGATGCTGCCTGACCTAGTTTCTTTTTAAACTCAGGGCAATTCTTCTTGAAGTGTCCTTACTTCTTACAATTAATGCACCTGTACTTCCTAGGTTTTGATTTAGACCTAGACAGACCCTTCTCATCGCCTAGATGTTGCGTCCCCCTCCCCCCTCACAACCAAACTATCTCCTGACGTGCTCTCTTCCGTTGACGTTCGTCTCAACTCCTTGGAATTCAGTGTTGCTTTGACATCCTCCAATGGCGTAGTTGTTTTACCAGACATAAAAGAGTCAACAAAGCTTTTATAAGATGGTGGCAGGGATGCAAGCAATAGTACTGCCTTATCTTCATCTTCGAATTTGATATCGATATTTACGAAATCCAAGAATACTCGATTGATTTCATCCATATGGTCTTTCAAACGATTAGTTAGAGATTTCGTCATATACCTTGCCTCTAGCTTACTCCATAACCCATCGGTTGTAGTTTTCGTCGCTACTTCCCGCAAGACCTCATTGCTCAAACACAACAGACTATGTCCATGAGCTTTCTCCATGAGATCTTTCTTCTCTGTTTCAGATAATGATTTAGTGAGTGCAGCCTTCCCATTCAATGTTTTCAGCAAACCCTGTTGCACTAATACTGCTCGTATCTTAATCTTACAAAGATTAAAATCATTACTTCTATTGAACTTTGCCAGTTTGTAATGACAAAAGCAAGTTATCGAAGCAAAGCAATAGGAAATAAAGAACATTCACACAAAACAAAAGAGATTTACGTGGTTCGGTTGGTGAGACCTACTCCACAACGACAACGGCGTGATGATTTCCACTGTGATAAGCAAACAAGTTACACCAGAGATTCGTGAGAAATTGACACAGATATCTCCTAAGGTTTTAGTTTATATGGCAACTAAAACCCTAATCCCACCGCCTCACCTACTCTCTTTCTAACTCTGAAATACACATAGATACGCTAACACTAATAAACGACATAAGCCTTGCTCCGCATTACCGCTTTGTCTTGGAGATCAGCTCTGCCTCAGAGCCCTACTTAGCATACCAGCCTTGTCTCAGTAATCAGCTCTGCTAGCAGGTCAAAAATTCCACGTCAGGACCGAACTTGTAAGCGAGTTGGCGGGTCGTAAACCGTGTTAGATATCAACCCATATTCAAGACACTTTCAACATGGAGACACCCGTAGAATCTGGGAAACAGTGGCCTTCGTTGGGTACATTAGGGACGCCAACTGGCCGAATCCCAGGTGTGCTTGGAAGAGCATCACTGAGAGGTGGAGTATATAGATCGGGAAGGACAACGGGAAACAAAGAGGAACTTGTCAGAGTAGCGGTGTTGCGTGGCAAAGGAGACGGCAGTTGGTCAGTGTCATGAGTGACGGGATGAGGAAAATTAAAAGACCTATCATCGGAGATTGAGATAAACGGGGAGTGCGTATTAATTAACAGTCGGTATAGGAGAGTGGAGACCAGCCATTAGGAAAATGTCCTCTTGGTACACAACATCACGAGAAGTGATGATACGATAGGTAGAAAGATTAAGAACCTTGTACCCTTTTTTGCCATGAGGATAACCAAGAAATATGTTGGAAAAGGCCCTAGGGTCAAGATTTGTTTTAGTGGATGTGAGTGTAGCATAACATAAACATCCGAAAACTGGAAGGTAAGACAAATTTGGTGGGGAACCAAGTATTTTCTCATGAGAAGATAAGCCATCTAAAATCAGTGTCAGGAGTTTGTTAATTAAATAAATGGCAGTAAGGACACATTATCCCCAAAAAGAGAGAGGTAGATGTGCCTGAAAACGATGCGAACGTGCCACTTCAAGTATGTGGCGATGTTTCCTTTCAACAACTCCATTTTGTTGAGGAGTATGGGTACAACTTCGTTGATGAAGGACCCCATTGTTAGAAAAAAAAAACGTGTGAAAATTGAATTAGAAATTATGTTCCATTATCAGAACGAAATATCTTAATCGAAGTCTAAAAATCTGTTTTAACGTAGTTAAAAAATTTGGAAACAAAAGAAAAAAGAAAAAAGAAAAAACATCAGACTTTAATGGCATAAGAAAAATCTATGTACATCGACCAAAATCGACGACTAACGTAAGGAAGTATCGGCTTCTAGAAGTGGAGGGGACTGGAAAAGGTCGCCATAAATCGGCATGAACCAACTCAACAGAATGGGAAGTAGTTGAGGTACTGATTGGAAAAGGTAAACGTGAAGCTCTAGAAAGCGGACAATTATTGCACGGAACTTTAATTATTTTATTAATAGTAGAAAAATTCATACAAGGAAGACGACTAGCTAAGTAATTGAAAAGGGAAATAGATGGGTCGCCTAGGCGCCAATCCATATACTGAAAGAAGAAAAATTGCAAGAAGGTGATGAAGAAGCTAAGGTAAGAGGTTCCGTGCATAGAAAATATTAGTCATCGCATTGATCACCAAGTCCAATCATCCTTGTCGTTTCTTGGTCCTCAAAGACACAAGACGAAGAAGAAAAGTTAACATTACAAGAAAGAGATTCAGTAATTTGAGAGACCTAAATCAAATTAGAATGGAAAGAAGGTATATGAAGAACTGCTTCAAGAGGAAAAGTTGAATTGAAAGAAATGGAACCAATATGGTGAACCCTTGATCGGGTACCATCCGGTAAACAAACATAGAAGTTCGGCGGGGTAAGAGTATAAGAAGAGAATAAAGAAAAAAGTGAACAAATATTCCTAGCAGCGGCGGAGTCAACGACCCAAGGTTTGGAATAAAAAGCGTACCTGTCAAGTTGATGGAGGGTGCGGTAGGGTCACCCGGGGACTACCTGTCAAGTTGTGTAATAACATGAGCAGAGTTAACATCATCAGTAAAAGACATCGTTTTGAAAAAAAAATTCCAAGCTCTTATACCATGTGAAGTCCTAGAACTTGAATGTTCTAGGATCAATGTATGCGACTGAGAGCCAGAGAGATTGAGATCGAGAGAAAGACAGAGAGTTTTGCGGAGAGGAGAAGATAAATAAAACTCTTGTATATTAATTAAGTTACAATATGGGGTATATATAGATGTACATGATTAGAGTAAATCCTATTAGAGATACAATACAATGGGAAAAGTATAATGTTTGTTGAAGGTTATCTCTTTGGCCCTTCAGTCTTGACGTGGGAGATCTCGGTTTGCATGGGGCTTTCTCGGTTTGCATGGGAATGCATGGCCGAACCCTAACGGACGGGTCCATGATCTCTATTAAATAGTTCTTTACAAATTCATGCTAACCATTTATCAACAGAGTCCTTTATATCCAAAGGAGGTTGGAACCATCTATTTTTAAGTCACACCTACCAACTGGGCATTGGAAAGTTAGTAATTACTTTGTTTACCAGGTCAGTAGATAATTTGTCAATTTAAGGAGTATAGTTATTCGGGACTTAGTTAGTCAGGTGTTCTAAATTATCTTCTCAATAACCAAGAGTGTTTCAGTAAAGAATTTCTTGTCTAACTATATTTCTTTAGTCAACATTGTGGTGTCAGAGTCAGGTTCAGCAAAATGAGCGATTCAAGATATTGGTGGGATTAAAAAACTAAACTATCAAAACTTCAACAATTAGTCTACATGCATGTAGATGTTTTATATGTCGGGTCGAGATTTATCGGAGGTTGTGAAGGGCACCGAAACCAAACAACCAGATGCCTAAGACACAAAATGGTACATTAAGCCAATGGAAGATAAGACTAGGCAAAATGATGTTCGCTTTGAAGACAACGATCGAAGATATGTTCTAGAGCGTATCACAGATGTCCAAACTCCCTTAGAAGCTTGGGATACGTTTATCAAATTATTTTCAAAGAAGAATGACATTGTGGTGCAACTACTTGAGAGTGATTTGTTATCAATAGCTCAGCGAGACATGCCAAACACTCAATACTTTAACAAACTGAAGTCATTATGTCGTGAAGTCTCAAATTTAGACCCACAATGCCCTATCCATGAAACTAGGATGAAGAGAATAATTATTTATGGTTTGAGATCTAAATAAAGGAGTTTCAGCACTACAGTATAAGGATGACATAATCCGAAATCACTTGTTGAGTTTGAAAATTTGCTTGTTGGTTAAGAAGTCTTAGCTAATAAAATGGGAGGAATATCCCTGAAGAGTGAAGAGGAAGCACTTTATGCCAATAAAGATAGTAGAAATCCCAAGAAATATGGTAGTGGTTTCTGATGATGCACAAAATGTCCCGACATTGACTAACGTCAAGAAGTCAAGAATAGACCAGAAGTCCAACGAGTCAACCCGGCTTAAGGCAGCAGGACCGTTGGACCTTCAAGGTTCCGCCACTTATTCCGAAATATGGGAGGTCGGCTAGGATCATCTACGGGGTTCCACCCCTGTTTCGTCCACGGCACGGTGAGATCAGCCCTGGGATTCTCTAAAGAAGTAAGGGGGTGCACGTAAGCAAGGTCGGTGCCTTACGCCCTAAACTGGGAAGGCAAAAGCGCGCCGCACGCTTACCGACTTAATCCCGAATCTTCCTAAAGATCTTAGTCGGTTACGGATCTTAAGTGTTTAAGCAAGTTCAGATTCGAGGAGGAAACAACTCCTTGAAGGTCTATCACCTCGGCAAGATATCTACGAAGTATCCTTGAACTTAGGAACTTCTATTTATTCTAGATACGAGATAAACCTAAAGGGAAACCCTAATTAAGAATAGGGGAAAACTTTCCTAACCGGTGGATCACAACTGCCTCATCTACACCGTCTATCACATTCTGTCTAATTCAGCCTATAAAAAGGGCCCCCCATCGTCTTCCACAGGACAAAGCAATCACAAAATCACTTCCATTGAGTAATCACAACTCTCCCCCGAAAGGTTTAATCAATATTCAACCTTTTACTACAAAGAACAATCTGAGTGTCTCGAGCGTCGGAGCGATTTCTGAACCCTTTGCAGATGTTCCCCCCAGGTTTCCAAGGAGCAAGGAGCTAGAAGTAGGGAACAAGGAGCTAGGAGCAGGAATCTCAATCAACCTAACAGAACATCCTTTCATAACGGACGTTGTCATGCATCAAGTCCCTATTTCTTGACTGATTAACGGAAAGCCATTTTTCGACATCAGCCGTTTCTACAAAAGGAACAATGATAGATTGAAGAATAAACAAGACAAACGGACTAGCCATGCTGGAGGAGGTTTGAAAAAATGAAGTCATGTCCACAAATTTGAAGGGAAATGTTTCAATTACAGGAAGAAGGGTCTCATGGAAAATGTTTATAAGAGCCGAAAAAAATACCTAGAGAGTAATGATGTTACATCGACAATTGAAGAATAATAGAATGTCGAGGCACTCTTTGTCACAGAAATAGATGAGTTTGCTCGAACAACAACAACACTTGAACAAATTAATTATGAAAAAGACTGGATTGTTGATTCAGCTCACTCAAATCATATATCTGGTGATAAGGAGAAGCTCCAAAATTTATCTGAATACAGAGGTAATCGTACGGTGGTGACAGCCGACAACTCGATGTTGTCGATAACTCGCATTTGTAATACGATTTTTTCTACTCAATACAGTGACAATGATGTGCCACTTCAAAATGTCTATCATGATCCATGTATGTAGAAAACTCTTCTTTTAGTAACACAATTAACATCTTCTGGCCTTTTTTTTGTTTGGTTCTGAAAATGTGAAGGTGTACCTCAATCTTGAGGAAGAACCACTTATGATGGGAAAAGACTTGAGTCAGTCCATGTTATGCATGTGGAAACTGCATATGAAGAGATAACAAGAAGGAATCTATTGCACATGCGCTTGAGTCATGTTAGCAACTCTAAGTTGGATATGATGATGAAGAAATCTATGTTGAAGGATTCCCTCAACTTGAAGTAAAAACATATAGTGTTTGTGCAAGACACCAGTATGGTAAAGCACATCAACTTCCTTTTGTTAGTTCACTCATATGTATTTGGACCTGTCAAAGAAGCTTCTATTGGTGGGACGAAGCATATGGTAACTTTTGTCGACTATTTTTCGAGTGGCTAACAGGGGAGAGTATACCTCAGCGCAAAGGAAGCATTAGAGTTCATTCAAAGAGCTTAAACTTGTAGCTGAATTAGAAGTTAATATGAAGATTTGTTGTCTACGAACGGCTAACGGGGGAGAGTATACTTCATATGAGTTCTCTGATTTCTTACGAGAACAACGAATAAATTATCATGCAAATGTACTAAAACTCCACACCTGGACGGTATAGGGGAAATAGAAAATAAAATCCTTAGAGAACTTTGTCGAAATATGCTTCACACAAAGAATGTCCTAGTGAAGAAATTGAACCAAAAAGGTCAACAAAAATCAGTAAGCCAAATCCGAAATATGCAAATGTTGTTATGACATAAGAAGAAGAATAAGAGGATAAAAGAGAACCATAAACTTTTGAAAAAGCATCTCAGATTTCATATTTGAATAGGGCTACGAAAGAAAAATTGCTACTTAAGAAGAAAATCATACATGGGAACTTGTTCCAAAACTAGCAAATGTGAAGTCAATTTCATGCAAATTGGTTTACAAAATAAAGTGTCGCACCGATGGACCAATTAAGAGAGACAAAGCTTGTCTAGTAGCTTGAGTGTTCCCCCGAAAATATGGATTAGACTATGAATCAAGAAGGGTTTAGTCCAGCTACAAAGATTACAACAGTAATAGTTTTACTTGTAGCTCACAAAAATTGGAAATTGATGTTAAGAATGCGTTATTGCAGGAAAAGTTAGACCGAGAAATTTACACGAATCAATTGTGATTTCAAAGTCAAGATTGTCCAAAATATGTATGTAAGTTACATAAAACACTCTACGGATTAAAGCAATCACTAAGAGCATGGTATGTGACTCCCCGTGTTCCGAATCACGGTTTGCCAGACAGTTTATAAAACAAACTCAGTCTAATACTAACTCAAACCAGTTTCAAATAAAAACCCAAGCCAAAACTCTCATCACGGGTTACAAATCAAAAACAAACTCAGCGGAAAAAACAATATAGTTTAAACCTTTCGAAATAGCTCGAAAAATGTGTAACCCAAAATAGTATTCATAAAGATAAAAAGAACTTGAATTCATGTATATGAACAATTCACGGAAGGGACTAAATTTGGACAGAGTCTCCTCTATAAATTAGACATATCAAACCTAAAAAAACTATCAAACATTCATACATGTTTTCATAAACTTTAACATATAAATAACATCAAATTCATTGTGATAGTGTGCATACTATTTACACGTGTACAATCACAAAAAAGTGAGAGAACGATCTTAGCTATTCTAGATGATACATATTTAACGTTGTGATAAAATCGTGAGTTGAAAATATGATAAAAATTATATTCTTACATAATATGTGCCAACGTAGTAAACTATGTCACTCTGGGCCACCAGTACCAGCAACTGAACAAAAACAAACAGGAATGAGATAACCCGAAGGTCAACTCAGTAGGATACCTAGACATCCTACCCGGACCACACACATCAACAGTTTAATATATCAATAGTTATAAGTGTTACATATATACAGAGATATCAATATGCACTCAAGCAAGGCAATATAGCAAGATAATTCTTTTAGCTTACCAAGATCATGACTGAATACGCCCTCAGTCGGGGTCACCTACTATACGCCCTCAGTCGGGGATCATGACGTAATACCCCAGTAAGGGCTTCCGTAACTCTCCCTTTGTCATCATCACCCATCGGGCTGGCTTGTGATCTCAATAGCATCGAATAGTAAATCTCACACAAACAATGATACGCTTAGAATATGTCATGACTTACCCAGATGACTATAAGAGCATCGTCGTGTAGAAGAGCCATATACCCACGGCAATACAATTATCTCATCTTGAGGCGCGTCCTACCTCCGGTCAGATATGACGCTTCCTCGCAAGGTAATTCATTGACCATTCGAAGAATACCCAAACATATGCATGAACCTATAATAATATTAAATGATTTGATAGACTCCCAAAGCTACAAGAATAGAGCCTCCTAAAGGTCCCATCAACCCAAAGGAGAAGAGCGTTCTTGTGTCTTAAGGTAGGGTAAACCCTGTTTAAAGCCAAGCTTTTACAGGTTTCCACTTTCATGGATTAAGTATTTTTTTATTAAGAAAACTCGGATAAACACCCTCTTTCAGTTCGTTGAAAACATTGTAAGTATCAACCACAACAAAATTCAAACCACACACCGGTGGCTTAGCAAAATAAATAAACAAGCATGGCATTAGGCCAGTCCCCTAATCACTCCAAGGGTCGGAATACCCCAACTCCCATAATCTCTGGACTCCATTCTGGGTAAATCGGAATGGTCGTTACCAAATGGCTGCACACGCACCGAGTGTAACCCTTGACATAATCCATGGCTAATCATTACACGTAACACCCAGCTCAAGCGATTCTAACACCACGTTTTTACAATTCACACAAAACGATCACACAACTCAAGCGATTCCGCCAGCGTGTGATTATTTTTCAGAAAATATAATTTATTTTGAAAAGATAAACATCCATAACATAGAGCACACCACATACGTTCATGTTATACCATATCATATCATAATTTGATTTAGAGAAAGATAAAAACAAGATAATAACTGAATATATATATATATATATATATATATATATATATATATAATGGTGAAACGGGGAATACCTGTGCTCCAAATAAGATTCATAGGATCCTACCTCAACTTGCGCCTCCGATGATGCTTCTGGCTAAGCTCCATCTCTCCTCGAGCTCCCTACTGCAGTACATTAGTCCTACTGAAATATAAAAGGGCAAAACTGTCATTTGACAGTCATATAACTGCCATGAGTTTTCTTGCAAAGCAAAAATGCATAAAATGAATGAAACTATACTAAGAATGTCATATCGGTACTAAAGAGGTAACTGAGACGTTCCATCGAACAACTGGTACACCTTATGAACTAACCCACAAACCATGAATTTTTTTTACATTCCCTAGTCTTCATAAGTTGACAAATTGTATAACGAACCCAATACTATGAATTTAGAACTGTCATATCATAAAATGAACCCAATATTACGAATCCATAACTCAAACTGTCCATTCAAATGAAATATGACAAAGTTCGGTAACTATCTTTATTCCAATTCATTCTCAAATTAGTCCAAATATGAAATTCGAGCAGTAAAATAATTTGACAGCAACCGGTCTATATAAAGACACCCCAAAATAGTCCATAATATCCTAAACATGTTCGTGAACATAAATCATTCGAAGGATCTAAAGAATAACTGCTTCAAATTATGAACTCAAAAGAAATTAGACCCAACTATACAGTTATCGATATAACTATCAAATAATCACCAAATTGAAACGAAATAGAAAATTTTAAACCGCTACATATGTAGAACAAGTCGAATAGGATTACCTAAAAGAAATTTCATAGAATTCTGACAACCGAATGCGAAGAAATGGACGAGAGAAATTCAGACAATTTCACGGCTAAAAATCCAATTTCATTCTCAAGTCTGTTTTGCTTGTTTACAAAATGAAATTCAAAACTTTTTTTTTTTTTGAAACTTTGAATTAATATATAAAAGAAAATGAACTATACAATCGGGGTGGAGGCTAGTGGATCTCTCGCGACATCCACGCCTCCCAGTTACAAACTATATCTATGTAAGAAGAGTTAAGATACTTGGGTAGGCCTTTAGCCCACCCAAAGATTACAGCTTTTATATCGTCCTCATCTAAACTCGTGTTAGCATTAGCATCTTTGAAAATTTTGTTATTACAGTCCTTCCAAATGCTCCACACTATCGCTGCGGATCAAGTCCCAAATAACTTTCCTATTTTTTGGCTACGAAATACCTTCCCATTGCTCTAACAGCTGAGGAACCGAGCCAGGCATGCACCACTTGATATTGAGAGTTGTTAAGAATTATGACCATATATTACTCGCGACCTTACAGTGGATGAATATGTGATCACTAGACTCTTCCTCAGCTTTACAAAGGATACACCGGTTTATGATCTGAAATCCTCTGCGCCTTAATGAATCCACTGTCGGAATCCTCTCTCTAGCATAGTGGCCAAAGCATAAATCCAACTCTTGGAGGGATTGCCTGCCTCCTGATTGATTTAATGAGGGTTGGACGCATGATTTGGTCACCTAAATCCAGAAGGTTATAACAGTACCTAACCGACAGCTTCTCTTTCACATCTAACCTCCATATTCTTCTATCATTACTGCTGCCCAACGTAACTTCCTGAAGCAAAGCCAACAAGTCCACGTTAAACATCTGCCTTACTGTCGCCTCCTTATCCCGAGCTATCGCGAAAACCTGGGGGAATAGGTCCTTTAGCGGATCAGAGCCTATCCAGACTTCGGACCAAAAATGAATCTTGTCTCCGTTACCCAGCTCCCACTTAGTTAAGCTACGGTACTTGCTCAGCAAACCTTGGATGCCTTTCCAAACTCCACATCTGTACGATGAGTTCCTAACCTTTCGAGCCCAAAGTTCCGGCTTACTCCCATACTTATCCCCAATAATCTCCCTCCATAACTTATCTGTCTCTAGATCGAATCTCCAAAGCCACTTTGTCAACAGGGCTTGGTTCATGGTCTTCAGCTTCTTAACCCCAAAGACCTCCACTCACCCTAGAGGAACTGACATATTTCCAAGCACATTTTTTTGCACATTTTTTTGTACATTTCCTTCAGCACACTCATAGGGATTGCGAACAATGATAGATAGTATGTTGAAAGAGCTTGTACCACTGATCTCAAGAGGGTTACCTTCCCGCCCTTGGACAGGACATGGCCTGTCCAAGCAGCCAGCTTCTTATTGATTCTCTCTATAACCGGGTCCCAAAGAGCCTTAGCTTTGTATCTTTGCCCCAATGGAAGCCCCAAATATGTCGTTGGAAGGCTTCTCAAAGGGCATCCGAAACTTTTGAGAAGTTCATGGTTTCTATTGTCTGCCCCCACCTTAGTCGCCTCATAAATATAAGATTTATTTAGGTTTACTTTCAATCCTGAACATAGCTCATACCAGATTAGAATGTCCCGCAGCTTGGTGACCTGATCCACATTTTCATCGAGGAAGAAAAGAGTGTCGTCCGCAAATTGAAGATGGTTGATGCGCCTGCTAGATGTTGCCACTTGAAACCCTTTAATCCACTCCTTCTCTTCTTCTACCTGTATACAATGACTTAGCACCTCTCCGACAAGAAGGAATAAGAGCAGGGAGATTGGGTCTCCTTGCCTAATTCCTCTCGAGCTCTGGAATACCACAGATGGTCTGCCATTAATCAGAACCAAAAAGGTAGCCGAAGATACACACGCAAAAATCCAGGAACGCCATTTATATCGAAAGCCCATTCTCTCCAAAATATGATAAAGGAAGTCACAATTTATCCGGTCCTACGCTTTTTCTAAGTCCGCTTTGATAATGAGCCCCCTCCTACCTTCTTTTCTTCTAGAATGAATCAACTCATTGGCTATCATAACGCCGTCCAGAATCTGCCTACCTCCAACGAACGCCCCTTGGAACGGGGAAATAAGCTTATCCATAACTGATGCTAGGCGCGAGGCTAAGACCTTCGACAGAATTTTATACATACCTCCGACTAAGCTTATTGGCCTGAAGTCAACAAAAGAAGAGCTATTCTGTTTCTTAGGGATTAGGACAATAAAAGTCTGGTTTAGCCTCCAATCCATTGATGCCGTCTCCGAGAACTCCATCACTACCTCCATTAGCGCGACCTTAATAATCTTCCAACACCTGCTATAGAAAGAAATTGGAAACCCATCCGGCCCAGGGGCCTTATCCTTTGCCAGGTCCGCAATAGCCTTACGAACCTCCTCTTCAGTTAAGTCACCCTCAATACGACCAGCCTGCTCCTGGGATAACCGAGGGAGACTCATCTCCACAATACCCGACCTCTAGAACTTAGGTTCGCAATACAGATTACTAAAATACTGCACCGCTTCCTTCATAGTATCCTCTTCCGAAGTAATCGACCCATTCTCTTGAATAATAATGCTAATTCTGTTTTGACGCGCTCTGCACTTCACAATCCTATGGAAATATGCCGTGTTCTTATCACTCGCCTTTAGCCAAGTAGCCCTCAACTTCTGCCTAAGGCTGACTTCCTCGACCCCCATTAGCTTCTCCAACTTAACCTTCATTTCCTTTCGAGCCAAGAATTCTTCATCAGATAAGGTGTGGGCCTCCTCCTTCGTGTCTAAAGTATGAATTTCGACTTGCAACTTAGAGAACTCTCTTTGGAACTTGTTGAACTTCTCCCTAGACCAGACTTTGAGCTTGTTCTTGACATAATGCAGCTTCCTCCAAAAGGAGTTGCTAGGAGAACTCCCTAGGGGAGCCTCGTTCCACCACAACTCCACCTTAACCAAGAACTCCGAATCACGCATCCATCGTTCTTCCAACCGAAAGGGCGGGGGATTCGAAGAGTCGAAATCCGTACGCAAAATAATTGGAGCATGATCAGAAATAGGTCTCGGTAAGATAATTTGCTCGACTTTAGGGTACTTTATCTCCCAACCACAATTAATAAGGAACCTATCCAGCACATTTAGATCCGGGTTCGCTTGATTATTGAACCAAGAAAATTCCATGCCTTGTTTCGGAAGGTCCATAAGACTGTTACGATCCACCCATTCCCCGAAATCTTTCATACTCGATGTGATATTTTTTCCATTTTTCTTCTCATGAAGGAAACGGATAACATTGAAGTCGCTGCCTATGCACCAAGGACGCAGCCACCTCGATGCCACCGCATCCAGTTCCTTCCAAAACTCATTTCTCTGGTTCTTCTTACAGGGACCATAGACCCCTGTGAATTGAAGGGGTTTATACTAGGGTATCTCATACACCTAATTGTCTAGTGTTGGTAGCAGAATCTCAAACATCTCTATGTTTAACACTAGTTTCCAGGATCTATACATGAACATACCAATGAACTAGATTGGAAAGATGATTACCTCTTAATCGCTTTCCCACGAACTAAATCCCGACCAGTATTCGGAAGATAAGAGCTCCAAGTGTAGCTCCTCTACTTGAGACACCGAGTAATGACTTGAACTCCCTCCTTTCAGTCAGCTAGGACCTTCTTGAAGGTTGAGATGAAGAACTCCTTCTTCTTGACTAGATACTTGAGAAAACTCCTTTTCTCTCTCTCTCTCTGAGATATATATTCTGAAACTCTTTCAGGCTCTCAGAAAAGATCTCACAAGTTGGCTTTTGAGAACTCTTCTCCTTTCTCCCTCTTTAGGTTGTATAATTAGGTATATATAGAAATCCCTAGAAGAGGTATTAGACTCAAACTAGGATTCCTAAAACCTAATTATAAGGCAACACCCAAAATACCCTCCTTTGGGTCACTTGAAGTGGCCGGCCAACATAGCCCTTTATGGGCTTCCTTGGCCGGCCCACTTAGGGCCTAACCGGCCATCACATGGCCGGCCCTATTGCCTAGGTGGGCCATCACATGGCCGGCCTACCTAAAGCCTTTCCGGGCCTCCCTTTTGGGCCCGGACATGTTTGTATCTCTTCGGACTTCTCTGAATCTCTCTAGACTTACCAATAACGGATCCAATCCATTTATTTTCCATTCTCCTTCTAGTCAATTCTCTCCGTTCAAATCATTACTCTGATGTGTAACCCTTGTAGGATCCGGTCTATGTTAGCCGCGAATCAACTCCTTGATTCGACGATCGTAGTTGGCTTCTAGCTAAGCATTACGACCCCTAATTGGACCGGACTAATGATCTTCCGAGTAAGGTCATTAAGATCCTATTCGCCAAATTGTACGCATTGCAACCTTGGTCGAAGGACACTCCTTCGGAAGGATACCATTCCTTCAGACCGAGGCAATATATCCTTGAGTCTCCCACTTGTACTTAGAACAAGTGCAATGCTCGATTCCCATGTTTTTTCGTATCTCATCTGATATGTCATATTCATCAGACTCTCTTGATCCCGAGAACAACTTCCTATCCAAACTATTAACTCTTAATCCGTTTGAGCACGGCCATGCATTTTTCAGTTGTTTCTCATCAAGTGGCCCGGAGATACTTTATCCTTATTTTACTCAGGAAAACATATTCCATTCTTGTACTCCCACTCAATTTCATGTCTATCCTGTCTCCCCCAGTATCCCGCTTTTATAACCACTTTTTACGGATGGCGTTTGACGGTACCAAAGTTCGACATTCCTTCCATAAACTGAGTGAGTACTCATGTTTTGAAGAATCTCTCCAATTTGCTTAAATGAGAGTTATGACATCTTATAACTTCAACTCTTGAAGTACTCTCATTCAGCGGGCTTCCAGTGTATCAACTATACACCCATGAAGTTGACCTTTGAATACTCCTATTCCCATAGGCCAAGAAACAGCGCTATCTTATCAATCACTAATGCTAGTCTTCTTAAGTCATTATTGTCCAATTAATGATCTGGACCAGGGATGGTAAGATGGTGTGCTTGCATGTTCACTTAGTAGGGTTTCTTTTATTAGATCACGTATCTAATAAACCTACTTGGAACACTCCATCCTTTTGGACTGTCGTCTAAATTCTAAACCACAATTTAGATGACGAAATAAACCCAGTTTATTTCGGATAACAAGAGTCTGTAAAATTTGAGCACCCGCGTGAACTCCTTCACGTTCTCAATTTTACAAGTCTTCTTAGGATACTCCTTCCTTGATCCTAATTCCTTAGATTCGAGCATCTCCATGATCGTTCTAAGGTGACAGTTTAGTTTCCTTTTCACTTCGCATTGTTATTATCTTGCTTTCGAACCCTTCGTAAGCTTTTATGATAATATCAGTTTCTCCCACTGAAATTAGTACTTCCCAAGTTTTAATTTTACTTTCTTATCTAGTAGAGTTAGAAACGACTCCCAGCATGAAAAACTCTTTTCCACCTGTTTGCCCTTCCTAAAAGATTCCTATCTTTATTTTCGAAAGATTACTTTTATGACTTTCTTCAATCTTCTGACTTATATGGGTGACGATATCCTTTCGTACTCCAAGTACTTCTCAGATGTTCGGGTAAACAACAATCATCTCATGATCGTTCTTATGTTTTCAAACATAAGTGTCTCTCCCATGTTCATCGCGGGAGCTGGGTAGAATTTCTCTCAAAGAGATCTTCTTATTCAGACCTCTTCAAAACTCCTTTTGAACGAGTCTTTATCATCCTTTGGTCTATCTCCATAGACTTTGATGCCCATAGTTAATCTACCCTCGTCTTCTGTCCTTTCGTGTATGTCTCCTACATACAGGACATGAAACTAGCTTGTTTCACTCCCACTTACCTTCTTGTCGCACAAGATTTAACCATTCTTACTCTTATCTCTTTGGATTTTCAGTCCAATTTCAGAGTGGTTTCTGCTATAGTCCGTTTGAATCTTCTCAAGACTCATTGGGGTTTTTGAGCAACCTTCTTAACTCCTTAAGAAGTTTCTAGGCGATTGTCCCTTATTTTCAAGGTGACATCCCTCGTCTTGTAAGGCGAGTAACTCCTTACTCCCTTTCGTTTTAAGGCAAGTAACTCCTTACTCCCTTTGTTGCTCTTTATCGAATCCTATTCGATTTTTCCTCCCACTTGTCTTCTTAGAAGGACCCTCCTTATAATGAAGACACCATCGAGAGCAACAATCTCATTGTGTTTCGATGATTTGTGAGAAAACCCCGTTCTTCTTTTCGAAGAACTTATGTCTAACACGCTTTAGACATTTAGAATAATTGACTGGTTTTTAGAACTCCTTCTAAAAAGAATATCCATATCTCTATGGACTCAATTATTCACTATAGCTTTTCTAGGTTTTTAGTGGGTTGGCAGATACGTATTAGACTTTTGTATTTTCGGAAGATCGATGACTATTGAACTTACGATCTCATCATATTCTTTAGTCAACTAGACCCATTTCTCGATTTAGGATTTGTTTCCAAAACTTTTCCAAAATCTAGTCTTAAGTCCATTCTAATCACATTAATCGTAGACTTTTATGTCTAACATGAGTTTCTACGATTAACTGAACTCTTGTACTCTTACGAGAATTCTTGTCAAACTTCTTCGTCCAAACCATAATTGACTATTGTTGAGAGATACGTGACCAAACAACTTTAGTTTCATGTTCTTTCAAGCTTATTTGACAAGATTAGAATGACTAAGTCGGATCATTCGATATAATTCCTTAAAAGTTTAAATAGGCTCTTTTAAGAACATCATAAAATATTAGATATTTTATTCACTCCCATAATCTCATTACAGAGTCAATGTTCTGAAAAGAAAAAGAATATAAAAACTGCCTTAAAGTATTGCCTATCGAGTCTATGATCCTTCTTGAGCTTTTCCAGCAACTCTTGCCTTCTTAGCTTTTGACAGGTTCATCTCCTCTTCAATAAATACTCAACTCCCCCTTGCTCCTGTCATTCATAATGATAAGAGTCTTTTAGGTATCACATACCTTGAGGAATTAGTATTTAATTGAATATCTTTTAATAATTTTTACCTTGACCGGAACTCCCAGTTCCGTTGTTTAATTCTTCCAAAAACCGCGGGCAATCTCTTAACCGAATATGAGATGTACTACCGCATACTAGACATCTCTTGTTAGGAAGGAGAGTTCTGGGTTTCGGTACTTTCTTGCCCATTCTCTTGCCAGATTGCTTCCTTCTCCTAACGTCTTCCGTTCCCGTATTTGCAGTCTCCTGAACACTCAGAATTTCTTCTAGAGTTTCAGGTGTGCTGAACCTACTTTCAGCAACTTCCAGAATTGCTAGCAGACTTTCGAAGGAAACTCGGCCAAACTTATCTTCAAAGTTTGTTACTACATCCTGAAACCTTTCATCTAATGAATTCAGGATGATGTCAACCGCCATCTCGACTGGTATAGGAGACCCCATCCATTCCATGTCTTTGAAGTGATCAATCATCTCCAAAACATGGTAACGAACGGATTTCCCTTTCTCTAGTCGCATTCCTAGTGTCACCATTGTGATTCTAAATCTCTCCATTCGACATTGTGTTCCAAACACGTCTCTTAGTCGTCGAATGATGGTGTATGCTTCCATGTCAATGAACATATCTATATATTTTCTTTCCATGGCCATTAGCATTAAACCGGTTACTGGCGCTGACTTCCTTCGAATATCGTCTACTTGCTTACGCTCTTCATCAGAAGAGGTTTCTGAAAGCACGAGGATCGGAGTGTCCAATACTTCTGCGCTTTCTCCTAGAACCTTTCTCAGGTTCCTCTCCCATTGAACGAAGTTGGTATCGTTCAATTTCTCAAGTATGGTATAGAGGTTGAAGATGTTCTTTGTCATAATTAAACTACATGTAAGAAATGCGAAAGTGATTAAACTTGTTATCCTGGCAATTTTTCTCAATTTGCCTATATTATTCTATTTTGTTGTCCCTTTAGAATAATATAATTCCAAGATCCCATTCCTTCGAAATTAAGCGTACTTTGGCACTGCCCTTAATTCGTCGTCCTGGGTGAGTAACTCCTTACTGATCATACTCCTATGACTCTTGATTAACGATTTAAACATTAAATTGTCCTTTAGCCCCGAAATCCAAAACCCTTTTGTCGACTCGTTGAAAATAACCATTTAGACATGTAGACCTCTTCATAGATCTACCCGTATTGTCCCGAGGTAAAAGATGGCACTCTGCTTTGGCATGACCCACCAACAATGAACAAGGGCTCAACAGGTGTCTTAATCTGGGTAGGCTTTACTCAAAATTCTTTTTGGGACTTATTACGTAATTTATCAAGTTGCGTTACTGTGAACTCTTGCATAACCATTCATGATTTATTACGTAAAAGTTTATGTGGGTTTGCGTAATGATTTGTTAAATCTTAGTATTACCCCTTAAAAGATCTCATCTTTTAAGTTTATTTTTTGTTCGCCTATGGTTCGTTTGGATTCATATCCAAGAACCTCTATTGACTACTCCCACTTGAACCATGATCTCATCATTCAGTTCGTCAATAGATTCTAAGTATTATTCGGGCACAACTTCTTGCGCTTAGAACAAGAAACGATAATCTTATCTAAAGGTATACTATTCTACGCAATCACATACATCCATACATACAATAATATGACAATCATAATAAACAAAGTATGTATCCTAGATCCGTTTCTAGGTTTTGCTATGTCTCGTATAGCTATTTGTGGGAATAAGTGACATCTCTATGTCTAATGGGCTCTAAAGTTTCGTATTCTCAATACTTAAACTAGAAGCACATTATGTTTCTTCCTTAATTGTTTCCTAAATCAATATAAGGAAAAACTCCGTTCGGGTTCTTCTCTAACCCGGGTCATGTCGGAAAAAATATGCTCGAAACCGGGAGAAAAAGTCTGAAAAAACTCCCTTTCAGGTCGAGGCCTAAAAGCCCTTGAGTCACACTAAAAAAGACCTAAGTCAACCCTGGTCAAAGTCCTTTGACTGGCCTCTGGTCAATCCTTGACTTTACTTGGTCAAGGTCCGGACCATGAGACAGCACCTTCCTGTCGTGCTCAGTCTCTCGGGCAGACGCGTCCTAGCCTAGCTAGACGCTTCTGTCCTAGGACAGACCATAGACATCTTGGGTGAGATGTCTAGGATGCGTCCTGGTCGCGTCCTAGACGCGTCCAGACCATCAGGTCCCCCCTTTCACTCCTCTCGGATGCTCAGCCTGAGAGGTGTTGGAACATCCAGACGCGTCCCGTATGTGTCTTGGGCTGGGACAGCACATGTGCCATCTCGGATGTTCGGTCCGAGATGCACTCGTGCTCCACAGTCGCGTCCCGGACGCTTCTGTGCACTGACGGCAAGACCATCCTACTTGGGATGCCTCCTGGACGCGTCCAGACGCGTCCTAGACGCTTCTGGATGCTCCGGTCGCATCCCAGTCGCGTCTGGAAGCTTCCAGTCACATCTTAGATGCGCTCTGGTTGCTCCAGACACAATCTGAATGCGTCCGGACCACTGTCCAGTGTCTCGGTCCTAGACCGAGACTTAATAGGTTCCCTCGAGCGCGTCCAAACCGCGTCAGGGATGTCCGAGACGCTCCTGTCTCGGACTTCCTATTCCGTCTCGGACTGGGATATCCCAGACGCGTCTTCCACGCGCTGGGACGTCCGAGACCCGAGAGTCTCGGACTCCTAGTCCGTGTTGGACTGGGATATCCCAGACGCGTCCAAGACGCTCTGGGATGTCCGAGACCCGAGAGTCTCGGACTCCTAGTCCAGCTCGGACTAGGATTCCCGGTCCTTCACGGACTGGGATTTCCAGTCCGCGTCCCTTTCTGTCTCGGATTGTCTGTCCGAGACGTGCTGGCCCGGCCCGGACGCGTCCTGTCCGGTCCGGCCAGCTTGGTTTCCAAACTTTTTGGAAATCCAACCGTTCCAACTCAATTCTTTTCTGTTTTTCTTTGTTCCATCTGCTGTTAGGTACTGTTTTTGACAAATTCATCAACCAATCTTCATGGTTTTGATGATTTTTATCAAAATTCTTAAAATCTAAAGCTTGTTTATGAAAACTCTTTTCATAAAACTATGTTTTTAATGTTTCTAGGTCAAGAATCTCATTCAAACCCTAATTTGATCTCATCAAACTATGCTTGAATCTCCATTCAAACATCATAAACACTAGTATCTAGTTGTTCAAGTTTGAATCTAATTCGTCTAGTCAAAGATAGTTCATGCAAACATCTCTATGTTTGCATGAACTAATTGTCATACACCTAATTGTCTAGTGTTGGTAGCGGAATCTCAAACATCTCTATGTTGAACACTAGTTTCCAGGATCTATACATGAACATACCAATGAACTAGATTGGAAAGATGATTACCTCTTAATCGCTTTCCCACGAACTAAATCCCGACCAGTATTCGGAAGATAAGATCGCTCCAAGTGTAGCTCCTCTACTTGAGACACCGAGTAATGACTTGAACTCCCTCCTTTCAGTCAGCTAGGACCTTCTTGAAGGTTGAGATAAAGAACTCCTTCTTCTTGACTAGATACTTGAGAAAACTCCTTTTCTCTCTCTCTCTCTCTGAGATGCATATTCTGAAACTCTTTCAGGCTCTCAGAAAAGATCTCACAAGTTGGCTCTTGAGAACTCTTCTCCTTTCTCCCTCTTTAGGTTGTATAATTAGGTATATATAGAAATCCCTAGAAGAGGTATTAGACTCAAACTAGGATTCCTAAAACCTAATTATAAGGCAACACCCAAAATACCCTCCTTTGGGTCACTTGAAGTGGCCGGCCAACATAGCCCTTTATGGGCTTCCTTGGCCGGCCCACTTAGGGCCTAACCAGCCATCACATGGCCGGCCCTATTGCCTAGGTCGGCCATCACATGGCCGGCCTACCTAAAGCCTTTCCGGGCCTCCCTTTTGGGCCCGGACATGTTTTTATCTCTTCGGACTTCTCCGAATCTCTCTGGACTTACCAATAACGGATCCAATCCATTTATTTGCCATTCTCCTTCTAGTCAATTCTCTCCGTTCAAATCATTACTCTGATTTACTCTGATGTGTAACCCTTGTAGGATCCGGTCTATGTTAGCCGCGAATCAATTCCTTGATTCGACGATCGTAGTTGGCTTCTAGCTAAGCATTACGACCCCTAATTGGACTGGACTAATGATCTTCCGAGTAAGGTCATTAAGATCCTATTCGCCAAATTGTACGGATTGCAACCTTGGTCGAAGGACACTCCTTCGGAAGGATACCAATCCTACAGACCGAGGCAATATATCCTTCATGAATACCCATTCAAAATCATCACCCTTGTTCTTGAATAAAACCGAAAGGCAAAAATTAGATTTAAAGACTTCCTTAGCTTCCAAAATATTAGAGTCCCATACACACAAAATACCCCCAGACGATTCTATTGCTGGGATGGCATCCCATCCACAGAGCCCTTTCCCCCAAACACTCCTAACAATAGCCTCCGTACACTCCATACATTTAGTTTCTTGGACACACAAAACAGACACTTTGAATTCTTTAACAACTTTCCTAACAGCTAGCTTCTTTGCTGGGTTTCCAAGGCCCCTTATGTTCCAGCTGAGAAGGTTCACTGACATTTAGATGCCATCTCCCCCATATTAGGTGCCGAGCGAGACTTCTTCGATGACGAGGGTGGGTCGGACAATCCCCACACCAAGTTCTTCAGTACTCTGCTGACCTTGTCTTCACTAGACTTCTTACTAACATTCAATGCCCCTTCTTCCACTTCCTGGATTGCAATAGCCATTCCCACTTTACCTGACGAGCCTGATTTGAACTCTTTACTCCTGCCTGACTGTTGTTTTTTGCTCCCTTCTGGACGCATGATAGCAAGAGGAGTTGTGTTGAGAACCTCCTCTTCCTCTTCAGCCTTCTTATGTCTCTTGTTCTTAGGACCAACTCCTTCCGCCTTCATGATCTCGATCACCTTCTCGTACTCGTCCTAGCCTGAGAAACCTAACTCTTTCCCTGTCTTCATGAACTGGGCCATCCTCTCGTCCTCATCTTTGCCAACATCACTCATACATACCTCTGGGCTTTGATCAACCTGCTGCTTAGTGGACTCCTTAGTAGTGGGCCTGGATGTACTGGACTTCCTGTAGCTCTTAGAAATGGTTTTCTTAACTGAGGGGACCCTACCCAAAGACCACAACTTCTTTTTTGAAAAGTCATGGTGTTTGTTGACCCGCTTGTACGAAATCGACTTGGCCCATTTGTTAGTATCATTCACCATCTTAGTCAAAGCCTTCACCATCTCTGGCCTGATCTCGATTCCTTCCATCTCTGGCATAGTGTTCAGCTTTTTGGTGATCTCCTCTGACCTAATCTCCTTACCTAACACGCCTTTTTCTTTTCCTTTCCTTGAATCCGTACTTGGTGTCATGTCAGCCATGCCTTGGGTAGTCTTGTCCACCATCACCTTTTCAGTGGGCAGGTCTACTACGGAATTACTAGCATTACAATTTCCAGCCTGTTCCTCGGGATGCGCATCACCGGTTTGAGACTTCATCTTCTCCAGTTGACCTGACTGGTTTTCCGGCGATTGTAGTACCTGAACACTTTGTCTTCTTTCCGCGATGACCTCAGTAGTGATCCAAATATGATAGCACTCTCCCTCAACCATCAGAGTCTTCCTTTCCGTGATAGACCCGTTCGGTTTCACATCCACTGAGACACATGCATATCTCAAGTTCAGAAGATGCGTCGTGTCATAGCTTATCTCCACTATCTCCCCCAAATCCTCCACAAGATTGGCGAAAGTCCTATCGTTCCAGAGGTGGAACGGGATCCCATACATCTTAACTTCCATCAACATGGGTGTAATAATCACAGAGTTGCAGTGAGGGTTCCATTTTCTGATGTAAAGCTTTTTGCCCGTGATGTCTTCTTCTAGGAACTCCAAAGCTCGCAATCCGTTCGTCGGTGCTTGCGTCTTTACCAAAGCTGCTCCATTCTTGTAAGGGAGAACTTCAACTGCATCTATTCCCATGATCCTTTTTACTGCTGCTTCAACCAGGTGCCAGTGGTCTGAAGACGATTCTCTCTCTAGAATAATCGCTGTCGACCAGTTCATATTGTAGATGTCTGCCATCGCCGAACTAGGGTTAGAAGAGGAAGGGATGGAAGGAGAAGATGAGTGTTTAAAGAATGAAGGAAGAGGATAGTGGTTCGGCTTCTCCACTGACTTGGGGTTTTTATAGCCAGAAAAGGTAGGTTTTCCTAATTTATTAGCCTTGCCATGCATTGGGCCATTAAACGGTTGTGGTTGAGAATTAAAGCCTTTAAACCCAACGTGGGTATTACCTTCCCATGGTTGCTTGTAAGATCTTTTACCCTCTTCCCAAAATATACTACCCAGGTTCTTATCCTTATCCGATTTCCCATTCAACTTTATAGCACTCTCCTTATCTAGAATCTGGAATCTATTAGACGTTGAAATACCTAGGCTCTTGAGAGTTTTGGGAGGGAAGTTACTGTTACCGATAAGAAATTCCTTCAAGGTTTTGGCCATGGACAACCACCCCTCTGCCTTGATACCCATGGGGATACACACTAATCTCTTTCTATTATCTCCCTCCCCCATCCGATGAGCCCAAATATACTCCCCTCTACCATTTACCATTGTTTCCCATAACCACAAACTGCTCCCATTTTTGAACCTGCTTATCTTTTTGGATATGGTGTTCTTATTGCTGTCAGCCGCCATGTCCTTGAGAAAGTTACTCAGGTGATCCACTCCTTGCTCCGCTAGGTTGATGCTCCACTCCCTAAAGTAACCTAGTTCTGTCAAGTTTATCCTACCCCCCCTCAATCTCGAGATCAAGAGTCTTTTGTTCTCGATTTTAACGTTAAGGTTATTCATTGCGTCCTCACTGCTAATGCCGGTGGCCTGGGCGAAAGTCCGGTGGACAGAAAACCTTCCCCTTCGACCGCCTGAAAGTTACCAACCGGCGCTATACCGGAAAACCGATTCCGTGCAATGGCAGTAGCGAGGGGCTGGTAACCTGGGGTTTAAAGGAATGTTTTGAGTTTGTCGGAAAGTCGTCGGAACCCAACCGGTGTCAGAGCTTCTCTCACCTAGTTAAAGTGAGTTCGAAATTCAAAACTTATAAAGTTGCACTTAGTTGAATACGTAGGCACACATGCAAGGATTTGATTTTTGTATTTATACAATTTGGGTGCCAAGTGGCCATGAATTTTATTTGCAACCCTCAAATTATACATGTCTCATAAATAAGTTTCGTCATCTTTATATCTTACTAAGTCAACTCCCATTATCTAATAAAAAAAAGTCAACTCCTATTAAATATCCTGTGCCCCCAAATTTAATCTGGTCATTTATTCTTCCTCCCACAACTAACCATGAAAAAAATATATGGCTCTTATGAATCCGACAACGAAGAAAATTATCGAAAACAAAACGATACTCAAACCATGTTCGTTCTTTACGTGTGACCAATCAAAATCTATTATTTCTCGAGATCTATCTAACGGGTCGTTTGAATCAACTGAAATAAATACTCGAAACCAACTCCTCAAAAATTGCAAGCTTTGTTCGATGATCCAACTCGACCGATTCTCCGACTTGAAGGTCTGGGCGCTACATGGTATGTCAAGATCGTTGGATTTCGAACTCATTATGGTTTCTAGTGACAAGTGTCGATCGTAGTTTATTTGTTAAATTAGATGGAATGGAGTTAGCTATCGTTTTAGTATATGTGGATGATTTAATCATCACGGGATACTGTGAAGAAGAAATTCTCCAAACAAAGGAGAATTTATCAGTTCATTTTCAAATTAAAGAACTTGAGCAACTTATACATCTTCCTTGGGTTAGAGGCTGACCACACCAATGAAGGAATATTTTTTCTAGTGAAAAAATATTTCAAATATTTATTAAATAATTTGGTTTGCTTGAATGCAAACCCATTGAAGGAAGAGACTAGGAAGATGCAACGATGTATTGACAATTGCTGGGCAACCTGATTTACGTGACTCTAAGTAGACTTGATATTTCTTATGTAGTTGGTGTGATGAGTCGATATATGGAGCAACCAAAGAAACATCATGTGGAAGCAGTTCGACAAATTTTAAGATATGTGAAAACCTTCTTCGATTATGACACTTTTAAAAGAAATAAGGAGATTGCAAACTAGTTGGTTTTTGTGATTTTGATTATGCAGGTGACGGTGATACTCGACGCTCAACTATTTGGTATGTTTTTATGGTTGGATTTGGAGCAGTTTTTTGGTGTAGTAAAAGGCAACCAAATGTATCAGTATCATCAATTGAAGCAGATATGAGTTGCAACTATGCAGTAAAAGTGAGCACTTGACTTATACGTCTGTTAACTGATTTGTGTCAACCAATTAATGAATCAATTTTCTTGCACTATGATAACCAATCAACGATACGTTTAGCTGAAAATATTGTTTCTCATGGAAAAACTAAGCACGTGGAGGCGCAATATCTTTTCCCAATGGAGAAAATGTTGCAAGAAGAGATAAAACTAAAATATATTGACAAAAATAGACAAGTGGCAGATTTGTTTACTAAAGATTTGAGCACAAGATGTTTGAAAACTTCTGTCACCACCTCATGCTGGTGAAAGAATAAATGTTGTTGTTGTGGGGGAATGTTAAAGTCACACCACCAACTATGTTTGACTTAGCATTAGAAAGTTAAAGGTTACTATTTTGACTAAGTTAGTAGATAAATTATATTCTATATTCCAAAAATGCATTAGTCTTTAGGAGTTAGTTTCTTGTCATGCATTCCTAGTCTTCACGAGTTGATTAGTTAGTTAAGAGTTCATCCTAGTTTTATGTTAGTAATTAGTGTATTTAAGGAGCAGAACTCTGCAGATGTAAATTATCTTCCAATAAGAAAAACTAAGAGTGTTACAGTAAAGTATTTATTGTGTATCATTTATTTAGTAAACATCTATTACGTGTCTGTCTACTCAGAAAAGCTTTGTGTTTTGGTCAACCAACATCTCATAAAATTGAAAAATTTTGAACAAATTAGTTTTAGAAACTATTTGATTTAGATAAGCTCGTAGAAGTAAATATGTATTACATCATATTACTATTAGCCCATAATGAGAATATACTCCAAGGCAAACAACCAAATTAGTATTGATTTATAGAGGAAGACAAGAATTACGTTCTTCTCTACCCATGGCTCAAGTGATAATTCACCCGCAATACCATTTGCCATAGAACTAATACAACTACAGATTGGGAACCACCTCTTAATGAATTTATGAAAGATAACTCTGATCTACATTTTTCAAAATCAACAAAGTTAGCTACTTTGACATGTGTAATCTGTCATTCGCATTCCAATTACATTGCAAGGAAAAATAAATGAACAAGTCAGGAATACCTCTGAAAAAGTTCAGCTCAGTCGGAGAAGATCTCACCGCCAGATTTCCCGTACACCGAAGACTGTACGTGCTGAAAATACTCAGCCCCTGCTGAAGACCTCCCCTCTTCTCTTGTGTGTTTCTAATTGTGGTATCTTCTTCTAAATTATATTAAAGGTAGGAGTTATAGACTCCCCCTTAACCCTAATTCCAACGACGCATAGAAAACTAATTTGGGTCCAAATTTGGTTTACTAGACCAAACCCAACTAGGTTTACTAGACCAAACCCAACTAGGTTTTCCCACTAGGAGGAAAACCCAACAAACTCCCCCACTGACTAGGTGGGAGAAACAACCAACCTTGTTGTCCCTCGGCAACCCTGAACAACCAGCCCTGCTATGACTTGGCAGCCCTGAACGACCAGCCCCGCTATCCTTCGGCAGACCTCCAGCTTCCCTTTCGACAGGGCTTTTGTCATCATATCAGCTATGTTATCGTCTGTACGAAATTTAACCATCTCTAAGTCCTTGGAAGCACCCCCATCACATATCCAGTGATACCTCACATCGATGTGCTTCCAACGTGAATGAAACGTCGAATTCTTGCCGAGATGTATTGCACTTTGACTGTCACAAAGCAATACATAGTTATCTTGATTGAATCTGATTTCCTCTAGATAATTCTTCA
This sequence comes from Eschscholzia californica, assembly GCF_041429995.1. Classification (NCBI taxonomy): domain Eukaryota; kingdom Viridiplantae; phylum Streptophyta; class Magnoliopsida; order Ranunculales; family Papaveraceae; genus Eschscholzia; species Eschscholzia californica. The sequence goes on along the minus strand of NW_028238309.1, from coordinate 22,932,124 downwards.
TCCACAACAACTCTTTACAAGCTTCAGTTGCTGCTATAAATTCAACTTCAGTGGTAGAAAGTGCAACGCACTTTTACAGCCTTGACTGCCATGCTACAGCTCCCCCTGCAAATGTTACCAAGTAACCCGAAGTAGACTTTCTTGAATCAATGTCCCCAGCCATATCAGCGTCAGTATAATTGAAAAGTAATGACTGGTCACCTCCAATAATAAGCTTCAAATCAGAAGTCCCTCGAAGATATATCAAAATCCACTTCACTGCAGCACAATGTTCCTTCCCCGGATTAGAAAGAAACCTACTAACAGTACCAACCGCATGAGCTATGTCTGCTCTGGTACACACCATAGCATACATCAAACTACCAACTAGAGAAGCATATGGGACCTTCTCCATATCTTTTCTCTCTGAATCTGTACTCATACTCTGTTGTCTACTCAATCTTAAGTGTCCAGCAAGAGGCGTGCTGACAACCTTAGATTGTCCATGTGAAACCTTTGAAGTATCTTCTTAATGTACTTCTCTTGAGATAAGTGAATCAACCCGTTATCTTTATCTCGAACAATTCTTATACCAAGAATCTGCTTCGCTGGGCCCAAGTCTTTCATGGCAAGGAGCTTGCTAAGTTGGTTCTTCAACACCTGGATTCACCCAGAGTTCCTGCCCACAATCAATATACCGTCAACATATAGCAACAAGATCATAAAATCATCTTCACTAAATCTCTGAACAAACACACAATGATTAGAAGTAGTCTTGTTATAACCATGTTCCCCCATAACTGACTCCAACTTCTTATACCACTATCTCGGTGCCCGTTTCAATCCATAAAGGCTTTTCTTCAAGTGGCAAATGTAGTCCTCTTTTCCCATCTTCACAAAGCGTTCCGGCTGCATCATGTAAATCTCTTCCTCCAAATCACCGTGGAGAAAAGCAGTCTTTACATCCATTTGCTTAACCTCTAGATCAAGGCTTACTACCAATCCAACTGCAACCCGAATGGATGACATCTTCACAACAGAAGAGAATATTTCATCGAAATCATTTCCCTTCCTTTGGCTGAATCCTTTCACAACCAACCTAGCCTTGTTTCGAGGTAGCAACCTAGTATCTTCATGCTTAACTCTATACACCCACCTGTTAAGAAATGCCTTCTTACCTTAGGTAACTCCACCAGCTCAAACGTATGGTTTCACTCCAGAGAATCCATCTCGTCTCACATGGCATTCCACCATTCATGTTTATATTCATCTTCCAAAGCTTCATCAAAGCTTTCAGGTTCTCCCCCATCAGTAACACATACTCACTAGGATCATAACTAGTCGAACGTCTCAAACCTCTCTTAGATCTTCTAACAGTAGGGAGGTTCTCGGTAGTTGGTGTTCCATCATGATCGTCACCATGACCACCAATACAATCTTCTTGTGCGGGAACATCTGCATCGGGCGTATCAACTTGAACCTCAACCTCGACATGACCATCGACGGATGTAGAAGGAACAACCTCTAAATCAATCAAACCTTCATAACCTTGAGCTGGATTTCCGGATTTGTCAATGTCCTTAATCGTTTGATCTTTCAGGAATAGAACATATCTTCGGCTATCGAGCTTCTTCTCCACTAGGTCATAGAATCTATACCCAAAATCATCCTGATCATAACCGATGAACACACATTGTCGCAACTTCATCTCCAGCTTTGACCTTTCATCTTTGAGAATGTGCACAAACGCCTTACACCCAAAGACCTTCAAATGACCATAAGAAATATCCTTACCGGTCCATACCCTCTCTGGACTATCACCCTCTAATGAAGCACTTGGTGATAAGTTCAATACATGAACAACCGAGCTCAAAGCCTCTGCCTAGAAAGTTTGCCCTCAAACCTGACTGTGAAATCAAACATCTAACTCTCTCGACAATCGTCTTGTTCATCCTCTCAGCCAACCCATTCAATTGTGGAGTCTTGGGGTTGCGTCTTCTGACGCAAATACTGTGTTCCCTACAGTTAGCATCAAATGGTCCAGAATACTCTTCACCATTATCACTGCGAATGCACTTCAGCTTCTTACTTGTCTGCCTCTCAACCAATGCCACAAAATGCTTGAAATATCCAAAAACCTGATCTTTGGACTTCATAAGATAAACCCACAACTTTCTAGAGTCATCGTCGATGAACGTGACAACATATGATGCACCACCAAGAGATTTTGTCATCATTGGACCACACACATCTGAATGCACCAGATCAAGTAACTCGGGTTTTCTAGAAGATCCAAAAGACTTGAACGAGACCCTGTGTTGTTTCCCTGCAAAATAATGTTCACACTTTTGTAATTGCAAACCAGAAATACCTGTAATGACATTCCTCTTGGATAACATAGACAATCCCTTCTCACTGATGTGATTGAGTCTCTTATGCCAAAACTCCATGACATCATCATTCTCTACTGCATTAACAGCATCCATGGAGACCTTAGCTTTCACCCAATAGAAAGATGAAAGCTTATCACCTCGATCCACAACCATAGAACCCCGTAAAAGTTTCCACTTACCCCCTTCGAATAAGCTATAGAAACCCTCATCATCAAGTCTCCCTGTAGAAATCAAATTCCATCGAATATCTGGGACATGTTGATGCAACGGAAAACTAATAATAGCCTTAGAACTTCGTCTAAAGACTGTAGAATCAAAACTGTACGATGTAATACTAAAACACTGAATTTTTATTGATTGAATTGAATGACTGAAACAACTACTAGACCCTTTTTATATAGGCATAGGGTTTCCTAATCTTGGTCAAACTCAAATAACAACTCCTAAAAACATAAAACACTAGATTAGTAGAAATCCTAAACTGAAAACAATTCCCAACACATAGAAAAACTACCAAAAGTACGTTTTGAGGCCCGTCCCTCAAAATTTCCTTCAATTCCGACACCTGTAGCTTCGGTTTTGGCCGTTTTAGTCTGTCACCTTTATACTTGGCTGCATCTATTTCTTCCATGTATTGTTCGGCCAATTACTCTACATCAGTCTACTCTACTTGAAAAGCACTCGACCTCGAGTCATGGTTAGGATAAAGTGGGGTATCTAGGATAGAAAGTATAGATATCAGTTACATTAAAAGTATTTGAAATTCCCATGTCTTCAGGAAGATCCACCACATACGCATTGTCATTGATTTTCTTTAGAATCTTGAATGAACCATACTTTTTGGGTTTCCACTTACTATACGTGCTTGCAGGAACACGCTCTTTTCGTAGGAAAAACATCACTTCATCACCCTCCTCATATACCTTCTTCCGACGATGTTTATCGGCAGCTGCTTTGTTCTTAGCTTTAGTCTCCTCGAGAAGAAGTTGCACTTCGTCGTGCGTTGTCTGAATTTTCTCGGCCATGTTTTCTGCTGCTATACTAACTCTCATTCCTTTAGCTAAATTCGCTAGATCCATAGCGTGATTAGGAGCTTTCATGTAAATGACAGAAAAGGGAGTTCTTCGAGTAGCACTATGCACTGCATTGTTGTAGGCAAATTCTGCTAGAGGTAATGCATGATCCTATTGCTTGGGTTTATCTCCACAGATACATCGAATCATGTTACCTAAAGTTCGGTTTGCCAGCTCCGTCTGTCCATTGGTTTGGGGATGAGCTGTAGTACTTCTATGTAAGGAAGTGCCAAACATCTTCCGAAAGGTGACCCAAAAATGGTTAAGAAACTTTAAGTCCCGATCTGAAGTAATTGATTTAGGTACTCCATGTAGCTTGACAACTTCGCGAAAAAACAATTTTCCTATATGACTAGCATCCGAAGTCTTCCTACACAGAATAAAGTGAACCATCTTCGAACACCTGTCGAAGACCACAAAAACTGAGTCTACTCCCCTTTGTGTCTGAGGAAGTCCTAACACAAAGTCTATGGATAATCCTCCCAAATAGTTGCTGGCATGGGGAGGGGCATGTAAAGACCCGTATTTTGCGTCTGACCCTTTCAAACTTGACAAACATAGCACTTCTGAACGTAATTCCTCACATCTCTCTTCAACTTTGCTAAAAAAAATATCGACTGGATAAACTAAGAACTGTTTTATCTCTTCCGAGATGTGCGTTTAATCCACTAGCGTGTAACTCGCGGATCAAACTTTCCCGTAGGGATGTTTTGGGAATGCATAAGTTGTTGTCCTTAAATAGGTAACCATCTGAAATAAGATAATCTGCCAATGGTTGACCTTCCTTACACTTAGCCCAAATTTATTTGAAGTCATCATCGTCTTCGTACAACTCTTTTAATACTTCAAAGCCCACAACTTCCTGTGTTAACGTTACCAACAGTGTGACACGCCTACTAAGTGCATGAGCGACTCTATTCGTTGCTCCCGATTTGTGTCGAATAAAAAAGTTCAATTTCTGAATAAAAGTGGCCCACCTGATGTGCATCTTGTCTACTTGCTTTCGACTGTTGATGAATTTTAGGGTCTGATGGTCTGAGTACAGGACAAACTCGTTCTGATACAAATATACCTCCCAACGTTGTAAAGCTCGAACTACTGCATAAAACTCCAGGTCATAAGTACTCCACTTTTGTTGGGCTTCATTCAATTTCTCACTAAAGAAGGCTACAGGTCGCCTCTCTTGTGATAAAACTACTCTGATTCCCACCCCACTAGCACCACACTCAACTTTGAAAGGTTTATCAAAGTTGGGTAAAGCTAAGACCGGTGCATTACATGATTTCTCCTTAATAAGGGAAAAAGCTTCGTCAGCTTCGATACCCGATTCAAACTTTCCCTTCTTCATGCACTTAGTGATAGGTGCCATTATAGTGTTGAAATCCTGAATAAATCGTCGGTATAATCCATGAAAACTACGAACTTCAGTGACTGTTTTAGGAGTCGACCACTCTTGGATAGCTTATACCTTCTCGTTATCAACAAGAATTCCTTCTGAACTTATTACACAGCCCAGAAATATGAGACTATGTGTGAGGAAAGTACACTTCTTCAGATTTAGGTGTAATTCATTCTCCTGTAGGACCATCAATACCTTCCGGAGGTGTACTAGGTGTTCCGCCTCAGCTTTACTGAAAATAAGGATATCATCGAAATAAACAACAACGAATTTTCCAGTAGTACAAGGTTCAAGTACCTGATTCATCGCTCGCATGAAGGTGGTGGGAGTATTGCTGAGACCGAAGGGCGTGACCAACCATTCATACAGTTCATCTTTACTTTTGAACGCCGTTTTCCATTCATCTCTTGGTCGGATGCTGATCTGATGATATCCACTCCTCAAATCAGTTTTGAAAAAAAGATTTGGGAGCCCTCTAATTTATCCAACATATATTCTAGTCGCGGGATTGGGAAACAGTATTTCACAGTTATTTTGTTGATAGCTCGATTGTCCACACACATTCTCCAACTCCCATTTTCTTTGGAATCATTAAAGCGGGTACAGCACAAGGACTCATACTTGGGCGGATGAATCTTTTACTGAGTGATTCTTCAATCTTCTCCTTTAAAATCTCATATTCCTTCGGACTCATACGATAATGGCTCATATTAGGTAAGCTTGCTCCTGGAATGAAATCGATATGATGTTGCACGTTCCTAAGAGGAGGTAGCTTTTAAAGTAAATCTTCAACAATGATTTCCTGAAACTCTCCTAATATTACCTCCACCGGTTCTGAGATTTGATTGGTGGCTTATGGACTCCTTCTTCCACTGCTGCCTTAACGACTATGGCATAGACTCCTTGCGCTTCCTTCACATCAGCAAAGACTTCGTCTTCTGGCATGCTCAAGGTAAGAAAAGTTTCTTTAGATGAGGGTGTAGGTGAAATACTTTTAATCTTACTTCCTTGGGGCACGATAAGAATCTTATGTCCCTCCTAGTCGAATGTATAAGTGTTGGCTCGGCCTCTGAAGGTACAATCGGTGTCCCATTGCCATGGTTGTACAAGAAGAATATGACTAACATCCATATCAGCCACATCAGACACGACTTCTTATTTTTAGTACTTTCCGATAGAGATGGGAACTCGACACATTTTGACAATCTATCCAACAAATGGTGTATTGTGACGGATTATCTTCAACGGGTAACTGTAGATGCTCAACAAGTTTTCTAGAAATAAAATTCTCAAAACTCACGGAGTCAATAATTAAAGAACAGACTTTTCCTTTGATAGTACATTCAGATCGGAAGATCTTTTTCGTTTGCTACGATCTTCCTTCATTGGTGTGAGTAATACGGGATGAATCATGCAAGCTACTCGTCCATCTTCCTCTTCGCCACATTCATAACCCTCATAATCTTCACCACCATGTCCGTATTCTTTAGGGAAATTATCTTCTCTATTCTCGTCCACGACATTCACTGACCTTCTATTCCTTCCTTGGGCACAATTGCTTGATGTGTGACCGATTTCTTGACAAGAGTAGCACTTAGTTCCACGAAATTTTGCTTACGGATTTAGGTTGGCTCCCGTGTTAGCTGGGGGTCTCTGGTTAACAGTACTGGAACTGCTCCTTTGTCAAGTTTCGTGGGGGTTCAGTATTTTTCCCGAGAGTTCTTTGCTCTTTCCAGAAGTCAATCGAGGTTGTTCGTCTCTTCGGAATCATGAATTTCGACGATCTTTCTCCCAAGTTTCAGCCTTTAGTGCTAAATTGTACGCGTCCTGAATAGTCTAAACCGTAACCAATCTAATCTTTTCTCTTAGATTAAACTTTAAACCATTCATAAAACGATCCACCAACACGTTATTTGATTCTGTCACTCCATCCTATTTCTCTGGGCCAATCTTGAAAACTCCTCATAGTATTCTCCAACTGAATGTAACCCTTGTCTACTGTGAGGGTAAGAAATCGCGGGTCAAGAAGTCGGTTGGACCGAGTCATTGACCGGAAGTCAAACCTCCGCCTGTTAATGATTTTGCAAGCACCGACGACGTCTTTGGGCTTAAACTGTGACAAAAGAGACAAAACACACGTGACCGTAAGGTCTTAGGGGACACCGGGATGGTGTTGACCTAAGGGGGCTCCGACGTTCAAGTCAGTAAACTTGGCAAAAAGTAAATAAGAAGTGTAAACCAGGGTTTGAGGTATGGAGTTAAATATGTTGCTTGAGCGAGTCGGTCGTTGGGAGAAAATGTGATACAGCTAAGTGCATGCATGCCTTAGTTCTCTGGTCGTCGAGTGAAGTAAAACGCTTGCACCCCTTAGTCGTGTGGAGAGAGAAAACGGTCAGTCGCGTTCCTTGAGCAGGTGATCGTCAAGAGAGAGAATGATCACTCGTCTTCCTTGAGTAGGTGATCGTCAGAAGAGATAATGATCACTCGTCTTCCTTGAGCAGGTGATCGTCAGGAGAGAAAATGATCACCTGACCTCCTTTAGCAGGTAAGCGTCAGGAGAGAGAAAGATCACTCGACCTCCTTGAGCAGGTGTTAGTTGACTGCCAGTGGTTTGGATGATCGATGTGAGAGAGAAAATAGGTGGTTAGCTGATTGCAAGTGAATTTGGATGTCGGGTGTTGTTATCCATAGTTGGATGATCGAGTCGATTATCAGTTGATTCGTATATAGAGTTTTGTGGTCAACTGTTCGTTTTGATCAAACGTCACCTGGTGGTGAGTTGATGCCTTGAATGTGGTAATGCATGGAGCTATTACCATGAATGGGGATATCGTAACTCCCATCCAATGGATATATTGGGGATATTATCATATTGAATAACAGTAACGCCTCCCCAACGGATATACGAAGGGAGGTCAGTTGAGGAGGAGAGGACGGACCTCTTCTATCCAAAGTTGGATGTACTTCTGTATTTTTGTCTGCTGAGGGGGTGAGGACGGAACTCTTTATCCAGAGTTGGATGTACCTCTGTACTTTAACGTTGCTTCAGGGTTCCTGAAGATAAATGGGTCGGGCTCATTGGCCATTAATTCATGGGCTTGGTCACCGTGTAAGCCCATTGATCGTGGATTTCTAGGTGTGTTCCTGATGACGGATTTTGGCCCAGACATCTACAATTCTAGTAGATCCTGAAAAAGTGTTGTTGGTAAGCAGGGGGTAAGAACCTCTCCCTCAGGTTTTCTTTCATAGACGGCCAATTCTGGATTGGAGCATTTCCTTGCCCCAATCTTTGACGTTGTAACTCATCCCACCAAACAGCAACACTTCCTTTGAGTCTACAAGCAATAATTTTTACCATCTGTTCGTCGGGAACAGTATATGACATATCCACTTATCGCTCAACCTCATGTAGCCAATCAATGAACTCTTTGATCGACAAATAGCCATTGAAGAATGGTATTTCTGCCTTGATTTTGTATTCATCATAATCTCTACGAGGGTAAAATTTATTAGGATAATAGTTACCATCGCGTTCTTGGTTGCCAACATATTGTTGAAGTGTTTGTGCTCTACCTTGATTTCCATTAACAGCTTGGTTGTGGGCGAATCCCTCAACACATTCTCTGTTAATAGGTTGCCTAGGATTTGACATTCAGGTTGTTAATCATCTCCATCACTTGGGATAATTGATGACTCAAACCGTCAATTTTTACCCACATAGCATTGTTACCTCGTTCATCGTCTAGGTTTGTGTTTCTAGCTTCGTCTTCTGCCATTAAGCCAGGAGAAACCTCGTTCTTGATGCCAACTGACGTAGCGGAAAACTAATAATAGCCTTAGAACTTCATCTAACGACTATAGAACCGAAACTGTACGATGTAATACTAAAATACTGAATTTTTATTGATTGAATTGGATGACTGAAACAACTACTAGACCCTCATTATATAGACCTAGGGTTTCCTAATCTTAGTCAAACTCAAATAACAACTCCTAAAAAAAATAAAACACTAGAATAGCAGAAATTCTAAACTGAAAATAATTCCCAAAACATAGAAAACTACTAAAAGTCCGTTTGAGGCCCTAAACGATGGAATTTGGCCCTCAAAGTGGCCTATTTCGCACCATCCTTCAAGTTTTCGTGGCGAAGCAACAATGAATGACCGGAAGGCTATTTCGCACCATCCCTCAAAATTTCGTTCAATTCCGACACCCGTAGCTTTTGTTTTGGCCGTTTTAGTTTGTCACCTTTATACTTGGCTGCATCTATTTCTTTCATGTATTTTTCGGCGAATTCCTCTACATCACATGCTTAACTCCTTTAAGAAACAACCTAGTACCAGTACTAGTCTCCAAGCAAATATCGTTAATGGCAACACCCTGAGTCAAACCATCATTACCCATCTTCACAGAACCATAACTACCCGAAGTATAAGAATTGAACAAATTCCACTGCGATGTACCATGAGTAGTCGCTCCACTATCAATAACCCAACTGGATTCATGGCATGCAACATTAATATCATCAATTCTCAGCTTCCCCTTCGCGAGAGAAACAACTAGCCCTACTATCCCTCGGCAGACCTCCAGCTTCCCCTTCGTGGGAGCTTTCGTCATCATATCAGCTCCGTTATCATCTGCATGAACTTTAACCAACTCTACTTCTTTGAAGGCAACCACATCACGTAACCAATGATACCTCACATCGATATGCTTCCAACGTGAATAAAACGTTGAATTCTTGCCGAGATGTATTGCACTTTGACTGTCTCAAAGTAATACATACTTATCTTGATTGAATCAGATATCCTCAAGATAATTCTTCATCCACAACAACTCCATACAAGCTTTAGTTGCGGTTATGAACTCAACTTCAGTGGTAGAAAGTGCAACGCACTTTTGTAACCTTGATTGCCATGCTACAACTCCAACTACAAATGTTACCAAGTAACCCGAAGTAGACTTTCTTAAATCAATATTCCCAACCATATCAGCGTCAGTATAACTAACCAGTAATGTCTGGTCACCTCTAAAAGTAAGCTTCAGGTCAAAAGTCCCTCGAAGATATCTCAAAATCTGCTTCACTGCATTCCATTGTTCCTTCCCAGATTTGAAAAAAACCGACTCACTGTACCAACCGCATGAGCTATGTCTGGTCTGGCGCACACCATGGCATTTATCATACTACCAACTGTAGAAGCATATGGAGCCTTTTCTATATCTTCCTTCTCTGATCTGTACTCGGACTCTATTGACTGCTCAATCTAAAGTGTCCAGCAAGCTAGAGGCGTACTTTGTCCATATGAAACTTTTGAAGTATCTTCTCAATGTACTTCTCTTGAGATAAGGAAATCAACTTCTCCTCCCTTCCTCTCGAACAATTCTTATACCAAGAATCTGCTTCACTGGATCCAAATATTTCTTGGCAAAGAATTGCTAAGTTGTTTCTTCAACTCCTGAATTCTACCAGAGTTCCTGCCTACAATCAACATATCGTCAACATACATCAACAAGATGATAAAATCATCTTGACCAAACACACAATAATCAGAAGTAATCTTCTTATAACCACGTTCCCATTACCGACTCAAACTTCTTATACGGCTGTCTCGGTACTTGTTTCAATCCATATAGGCTTTTCCTCAAGTGGCAAACGTATTCTTCTTTTCCCTTCTTCACAAAGTCTTTTGACTGCATCATGTAAATCTCTTCCTGCAAATCACCATGAAGGAAAACAGTTCTTACATCCATTTGTTCAACCTCTAGATTAAGGTTTGCTGTCAATCCAATTGCAATGGATGACATCTTCACAACATGAGAGAATATCTCATCGAAATCAATTCCCTTCCTTTGGTTGAATCCTTTCACAACCAACCTAGCCTTGTATCAAGGTAGCAAACTGGTTTCTTCATGCTTAACTCTATACACCTACTTGTTAAGCAACGCCTTTTAACCCTTAGGTAATTTCATTTATAAGACGTACAAGTATTTATAAACGTTTACAATGGGAGAAACTAACATAATTGAAAATACAGAATATGGTAACTCTAATTACAAAGATAAAAAATAATGATGTTAAATACAAAACTATTCTAATTAGATACGAAGGCAATATATTTGTCAATCTTCCTTTGTTCTTGCCATATTTCTTCAATAAATTAAAAAAGAATTCGTCTTTGTTAAAGGATATAAAAACACTCATTCCAATATAGTATAAAAAATATGTTACAATGTAATAGTTGTAGACAGCAGGAAAGAGGAATGTATATTTCCAACTTAACCACCCACTTGTGCTGTAATGTATACAAATTTTTGGAAAAAAAAATATTTGAAATCTGATCTTCCACGGGAAAGTCGTACATCTTACCACTCAAAAAAAGTGGGTTGGACTATAGGACTACTCTAACGTATATGTTTTACGAGAGAGGCAAACCTCTGAGTGGTCGTTTGTGTAACATCCCAAGATTTTAAGTTAGATAAGGGACCCTTTTGAAGTCAGGCCAAGTTAAACACAGGGACTAAATCTGCAATCATGTCAGAATTAGAGGTATTTTGCAATCAGTACAAGGACAGGGACTAAAGATGAAATTCGGTTGTTTAACGGAAAATCAGAACCGAGTACCTTCTTTCAGCCGAGTTCAGGAGCAGGGTTGGAGTTTCGTGGGTGAAGAAAAAATTCGATCACGAGGGATTAGGGTAAAATTTTGGTGGGATTGATCTTCAAGTTTAAATTTGTGAAATCAAAAAAATAGGTTGATGGGATTGTTGGGTTTTGGTTTTCGTTTCTCTCTCTAGACTTTTCAGGAGATTTCTTTTGAGTTAGCTTTAATGGAGATTGATCCTTGCATGTGTAGGAATTGGTGAAATTGGGGGTGAGAACCAACAAGAATAGAGTAATTAAGACTATCATCGATCAATTCAAGGGTGTCGGAAGGAAAGCCGAAATGAGTTGAGGGCGAGATGCTCGAAGCAAAGCGGATGAGGACGGAGTCTTGAATCGCTAGGTAGGGGATACCTCTTGTTTTCTTTTATACTATTGTCTAGATTCATGCTAGAAGTAGGATATATGCATGCATCATTATATGTAGATGGTAGGTGATCATATATGCATGATTTAAACCCTTGATTTCAATGAAAACAGTATCGTTGGTTTGGATTATTGATTATTGATGGGTTAACGATTTAGACTCTGATTTCAATGGAACCTTTATCGTGAACTTTCCTTATTGATGTGATGGTTTATATATGAAAAATATCTTACGAATGATTTCTAGAGAAATGGCTTTCTAAACGGATTGTATATCGATGTTTTGAAAACGTAACTATTTCGTATGTTGTATGTGATTGGTGAAGTGGACTGAGACGAGTCATGAGGGTCTTGGCAGTTGTAGTGCTCCACTCTCTGGCCAGGATTCTCGTTGAGGTTGGACTCTCGGGGCTCAGGAATTTGCTACCCTTGACCGCTCAATTGGACTGTAAGCTTTTTTTTGTTCTTACCCTCGGGGCTCAGAGGCTGTACACCTCTGACCGCCCGACTGGTCTGGTGATTGGGATCCCTCTGCACGTTATGATATGACTATTGGTTGTGCCACTTCTGTGTGTGATAAGATAAGTAATGTTTTAAAAAGCCTATCTCAGTCGAGGGCGTAATGGGTGAGTTCCGAATCTGCTGAGATTGTGGGTGAAGGATGTTTTCACAAGAAAAGAGTATTATTCCGGTTGTTGACACAATAAATGTTTTTCCAAAACCAGAAGAAATAGTTGCATGCTAGGGTACCGATGAGAATATGCTTTTCGTCCCAACACGAATACTGGGACGACCTGACTATTCGACTACGGTGAAGCTAAAACTGATCTAGTTAGGCTAGGTGTATATATTTATCACGAGGTTAGCTTTTCAATGATTGTGGAATCGCCTAGAGGGAGAGGGGCTTACCTACCTAGGGGTAAGCCACTTTCTCGAGAGAATTTGAGTACCTTGGTTAGTACCGGTATGGGACGGTACTAGCCAAAGTACTATAGAATTCTCTGGGTAACTCCCTGTTAATTGAGAGGCATACCAAGGGTGGGCAGTTAAGTCTGCTATTGTATGTTAGTATTAGGATTCATATATATTTATATGTGTGCATGTTTTACTCGAGAAAAGGTTTATCGCAGTTTTGTTTTGGGACTCCTCTACCAGTTTAACTCGTGTCGGTGAGTTACTGACCCCCTACCATTTCTTAGTGTGCATGTTCTTAGTTAGAATCATCTGCAGTGGCAGGGTTAGCAGATAGATTGCAGTGGTTGTGGCGGGGTGCCACTTTAGTTTTCTTTAGCTTCAAGTTATATTTTATTTCACGAAGAACCATATAACATATATATGTACCACATAAGTTGTATAAGGATGTATGGATTTGTGCAGGATGAGTTAAGCGAGTTCTGGTTGTTCGGTTTTGAACCAGAGTCTGTTAGTTTCATTTTAGCTTTCGTTGTGTTTGTGTATGCTAATGTATGGTTTGCATGACAGGTTTTACAGGTGTGACCGGTTCGATTTACAGAGGAAATGCTGCCGAATTTTCGGTTCGTCTGTGAATTGTCGGGGCGTGCTCGTGCCTATTTATGGGGCACGGGGCGTCACAGTTTGTTACGTGGGAAATGGTAAGATGTGAAAACAACCTTTTCTGATGGGAAAAAAATAAACCTTTTCTCCTGTTAAATCAAGCTTTTAACCGTTTGGTACGTTATAGAAAAGTTTGTAGGTGTCTTTAGGAAATAATATATATTGGACTTAATGAGACTTGCCAAAACAATCATTTTCATCGATTTAATTTCAAATTAATTAACGTTAACGGTGCGGATAAATGAGGTTATAGATTTTAAATTATAAGCAAATAGAAAATTCGCTAATTAATTAAGGCCGCGGCTTTGGGGAATAAAGAAAATTCTCCGAGGAATAAATTTTCGAGGGAATCCAGATTTTTTTGAAAATTCTCCGGGGAATAAATTTTTATGGGGAATACAGAATACATTTTTTTGAAAGTTCTCCTCCATCTCATCTGTTCTCTCTGCCACTTCATTTTCTCGACACCTCTTCATCTTCTCCGGCGAAAGTCGCCGGCTGACCAATTTTCCGGTCGGCGACTTTCAAACATAAAAAAAAAATTTAAAAAAATTTTCTCTCTCTAATTTTTTTTTTCTTTTCTCTCTCTCTCTCTAGAACAGATCTAGAGAGAGAAGGTTTGTTCGTGAATTTTAGGTTTTGTATATTTTTTTTGGTGATTTTTCAGATAAGAACGAGTTTATTGATGATATTTCCACACGAGTAAGTAAATTTTGTTCCGAAGTTTGAATTTCACCAGTGATTTTGGATGTTAATCTTCTTTTGTTTTGCTATGATTTTGCTTTTTATCAGAGTTTTGGAGTTGAAATTAGGAAATTAAATTTACTACCAGAGGTAATCTCTTTAATCAATTTCTTTATCATTTGAAGTTTCTAATTTAGGTTTAGGAATTAGGTTTAGATCTGATTTTGTTCTTTTCTTTGGTTTAGGAATTACCAAAGACATTGAAAGAACCAATTGGAATCATTTCTACCGACAGTTCAAGCAATCTGGTTTGAATTCTGGCGAAATTAGGGAATCTGTTGATAGTAAGTGACATTTCTTCAATTGAAAGAAACCCTATTTCTAGAAGATTAAATTTGGAAAAGTGGTGGTTGAGTATGGAAATGATAAAATTGTTTCTTTTGTTTTCAGAATTTGAATCTGTGAAGTCAACCGAGCTTAAAACAAGAGCACTATCTGCCACAGATACTGAAAATGAATCAGAAAAGGAAAATCCCATCAAGCAAGTGACTGAGGAATTATTTTGGATAACAAGAAGAAATCCACATACAACAAGAGAATTAGAAGAAACCCACAACAACAACAACAACAACAACAACAACAGAAGATGAACAAGATAAGATTTGCGGCAGAATTGGATGGATTGAATTTTTATGAAACTATTGTTTCTAATTAATTACAAATCTGTGGTAGTATTATGATCAAACAGTTATTGTTTTTAATTTTCTCTCTCCTCTCTCTCTCTCTCTCTCAAATTTTTTTTTCTGTTATAGAGAGAGAGAAAAAAAGAATTAGAGAGAGAGGAGAGAGGAAATTTAAAAAAAAAAAAAAAAATTTATGTTTGAAGGTTTTTGCCGGACAAGATGATGAGGTGTCGAGAAGATGGAGTGGCAGAGAGGTAATAAGATGGAGGAACCTTTTTTATGCATCTTCTAAAATTAGAAGTCCCTTAGCAATAAAAAGAAACATAAAAAGATTATTTTTTTTTGAATTGTTTAGCGTGTCTCGAACCCTTGACCTCTAGGATGGAAGACTATACCTCTTACAACTCCAACCAAGGGTTGTTGACACAAAAAGTTAATCTTATTTGACTAGTTGTAACAAAAATCTTTATTCCCCAAAGAATTTTCTTTATTCCCCAAAGCCGCCGCCTTAATTAATTGTTATAATCATCCACGGTTTCTTACCTATTTTGGATTTATTCAATCTAGCTAAATTATACGAGTTTGATAAGAATTTGTGGGTGCAAATTAATTAAATTATAATCATTCAAATTCTCTCAGTTGAAGTTTAACGGTTTCTCTCAACTTTCAAGTTAATTTAAAAAGCAAGTTGCTTAGTTAATCTAATTAATTGGTTTTTAGATCAAAATCTACCTTGCTTACTTTTTGGATATAAACTGAATTTCCTCCACTCTTAAAAGATAACTTTTGTTACACTTTCTCTAAACTTTGTAGTAGAAGGCTATTTATTAATGTGCCCAACTGTTAGAAACATTTGAATGAAACCATGCCAAAGCTCAAATTTCAGCGAAATAGAATAAATGTCTTATTTTTTATTGAAGTGTAGACTCTACTTTAAATAATTGCTACAATAACTGAAACCTCAAATCAAGCTCATGGTCTCATATTCTCAGCTACACGATTTAACAGAATGTGAGAAAAAATAAATAACTGCATCCCTAAAATGAGGACCGCTTATTCAACATACAAGAAAATGGACTGGTGTTTGATTTTTTAGCACTTGTAAGTGCTACCACTTAGTAAGTGATAATCACTTAGTAAGTGATATCACTTGTAAGTGCTGTGGCGTTTGTTTTCCATTACTTCTAAGTGCTTGATTTTTGTTTTTATATTAATTCTAAATATCATAAAAATGAGAAATTGACTATTTTGACCGTAAAGTATTTACATATTAGTATTTCATATTAATTCATTGTGCTCCCGAGTTTAGGTACAAGAGAATTACGGTTTATGAATACTTTGTGTTGAAAATATTAACCTCAAATAATTAAAAAGTATGAAGAAGAAAGAACTTACGTTGCATCATGGAGTTTGGGTGGTTTCATGACTAATGAAGGAAGAGACGTGAAAAAAATTTAAGAGAAAAGCTTAGGTGAAGGATGAGTGAGAAGGAAAAGTGTCATCGCTAAAGTCATAAAAAGATTTTTTTTACTTATCAATTGTTTGAGATTTTCTTTTGGGTTATAATCATATTGGTAATTATTATATTCGGAGAAGGATAAAAATGTCTTTTTTAGCACTTAGAAAGTAAGTGAAAAAAATAAGCTCCAAGTTGGAGCTTACTTTTTTGCACTTACTTTGACCTCACTTACAACTGATATTCACTTATTAAGTGAAAAAACAAACGACCTAAAATTGCCGGCCCACACTTATTAAGTGAAAATCACTTAGTAAACACTTGACTCTATACGTCATACTTTCTCATTCCTCCCTTAGATTAAGGCCAGCGCTTTGGGGAAAACTAAATAGTTTCCGGGGTGTGAAGACTTGGTCAAAAATTGGTCAATTTTGTTTGACAATTTTATTTTGTAAATTGTTAGAGGAAAATAAAAACATCTACCTCACCTCTCTCTCCACCTCTTCACCGGCAAAGGTCGCCAGCCGGTCAATTTCCGGCCGGCGACCTTCAAACAAAAAAATAAAAAAGTTTTTTTTTATGTTGGGTGCTTTACTTGTTCTTACAAGAAGATTAACAAGAAGATAATTGCTAAACTTAAATTGTATTGAAATAGATGCTATTGTTGAATGTTGTTTTTGTTTTTGCTTGATATCTTCTCATTACAAAGACATCTATTTATATGGATCATAGATGATAGACATAACTATTACAATAACTCCTAGACTCTTAGACTTACAAACTCCCAACTTTTGATTTTCTAAACTCTCAAGTCTTGATTGACATAACTCTTGACTCTTGAGTAACATAACTCTTATGTAATTAAAAACATACTTAAAACATAGATAATTATTTTTCTAGAAATTACTAATTACCTTTCAACATTTTATTTCATCTCTCCTCTCTCTAAAAAAAAATAATTAAATTTTCTTTTTTCATCTCCTCTCTCTCTCTCTCTAAACTCCGGAGAAGGGGTTTCCCTTCGCCGGAGTTTAGAGAGAGAGAGAGAGGAGATGAAAAAATTTTAGAGAGAGAGAAAAGATGAAATTAAAAAAAAAACTTTTTAAATTTTTATGTTTGAAGGTCGCCTGTCGGAAAGTTTGCCGGGCGGCGACCTTTGTCGGTGAAGATGATGAAGTAGCAAGAAGATGAGGTGGCAGAGAGAAGAGATGAGATGGAGGAGAGAGAGAAGAGGTGAGGTGGTGAGAGAGAGGTGAGGTAGAAAATTTCCCCATAAAATATATTTCCCTAGAAAATTTTCAAAATTTTACATATTCCCTTTAAAATTTTACACCCCGGAAACTATTTAGCTTTCCCCAAAGCGCTGGCCTAGATTAACTGCACAAAGCAATTTTACATTGGTATCTTTACATACTACCATAATCTGTCTAAGTTTTTCAAATGATTCTAACTTCAAAGTTTTTGTCATCAAATCAAAAACTTCGTGTTGAGTTCCATAAGGAATCATCAACTATACCATCCTTAGTAAGATCTCTCAAGAAATGAAATCGTACATCCATATGCTCACTCCTTTCGTGTATGACTGAATTTTTGAAAGCTTAATAGTTGAGTATTTGTCACATATAATGGTAGTGCAACTTCTTGTGCATGACTCAGTCTCTTGAACACCTTCCTCATCCATAAAGCCCCACATGCACAATTAGCTAGTTCCACAAATTCAGCTTCTGTGGTTGACAATTTAACTGTGGTGTGTTTTTTCATAGCCATGAGATGCTCCCGAACTCAAAATAAGAACATACCTAGATGTGCTTTTCAGATCAGCTACATCACCTCCATAATCACTATCTGTAAAACCAAGTAGTTTTTTCATCTTCCACTCCCTTCTTATACATAATCCTATATTAATACTCTCTTTCAAATATCTTAAGATCCTTTTGGTAGCTTCCAAGTGAAGTTCAATAGGTTTAGCCATGTATCTACTGATTACAGTAACACTAAATATTATGGTTGGACGAGTTATATAGTAAGATACATTAGACTTCCCACCATTTGATTGAAATAAATCGTATCAACAACAGCTGTCATCTCCATTTGTCTTGAATCTTGACACTTGGATTGTATTGACTTACACTCAACCTTATCAAAAAACTTTAAAACTTTAGTTACATTTTTCCTTTGACAACGAAAATTGCCATTAGATTTTTGCAACATTTCAATGCTAAGGAAAAACCTCATATCTCCTAAGTCAGTCATGTCAAAAACTGTCATCATAGATTTCTTAAAATCGGGCATCATATTTTCATCATAATTGGTGTAAATTAAATCTTCCACATACATACTAACTATCAACACTATACCTCCATTGTTCCTTTCAGTGAGTAATGTTTGTTAATTTGCCATTTCTGAAATCCATCATTGATGAAATGAGTTGCAATACAACTAAACCAATTAAGCCTGTGGGCTTGTTTTAGACCGTATAAAACTTTATGAAGCTTATATACCTTATGCTCACTCACCTTCTTTTCACAACCCTTTGGTTGCTCCACGTAAACATCCTCATTAACCTCACAATGGAGAAACATTGGCTTGACTTCCAATTGATAAATCTTCCAACTCTTTCATGTTATAATTGCCACTATCATCCTTACTGTGTCCATCAAGTCACTTCAGCAAATAATTCACTGAAATTTACTCCTTGCGGTTGATAATACCTTTTCGCCACCAAGCGAGCTTTATACTTGTCAACTTCTCCTAACTTATTCAACATTGTTTTATAAATCCTAACTTATTCAACATTGTTTTATAACTTCCGCTTCAAAAGTCTTTTAAGGAAGAAACATCCTTAAAGAATCTAAAAATCGAAAACATAATATATCGAGAATCCTTCAACGAGAGAACTCCTAAATATCAAAGATACAGGATATACCAAAGAGGAATCTTAATATTTTCAGACTAAGAAATAACAGTTTCAATCTAACACGGTGGATCTCAACCGCCCCATCATAACTGCCTCCTTGTAGTCAGTCAAAACAGCCTATTAAGGGTGATCAAATCATCACAAAGCAGACATGTTGAAGAACACATTCAACAGATATCGAGTAAGTCTCAAAAGTTTCCCTCAATATTGAATTCTTTAACTATAAGGGCCCCCTGTCTGTCTTAAGCACTGGAGAGGTTTCCGAGTTCCTTGCAGGTGTCGCCCTCCGATTCGTGAGAAGCAGATCGAGATTCAAAGCAACAATCTCATCATTCTAACTGATTCCAGAAAGAAAATTTTGACATCAATAACTCTCATCAAGACCGGTGCTGTACAACTGCATCATCTTAGTCGAGCACCAATACAGATCATTCAAACCTATATAAGCGTATCAAGTTTGTCGTAAAAGGGGAGAGGGGCCAAATTCTAAATTTAGACTTTGATTTCATTCCTTAAACAACAAAAAACACCTCACTGGTGACCCAAGGAGGAAAACCTCG
The DNA here is from genome assembly GCF_041429995.1 of Eschscholzia californica. Classification (NCBI taxonomy): domain Eukaryota; kingdom Viridiplantae; phylum Streptophyta; class Magnoliopsida; order Ranunculales; family Papaveraceae; genus Eschscholzia; species Eschscholzia californica. Next base: position 22,912,378 of record NW_028238309.1, on the reverse strand, counting down.
GGGAATATGTCTTTCACAATTCAAAAAAGGAGTCAATGGTTCTCCCCAAAGCCAATACAGAGCGGACCATTGGACATAAAATAGAGAAAGTTGGAGATAGTCATTCAGAAGAAGGCTATCTATTCGCGTAAATGGGAGGAATAAGAAGAAAAAGTATTTATAGAAGAATAAAAATCAATTGCAATGATGAGTACAGATATCGATTGGCGTACCAACGACTACTATAATGTTACATTGTAGAATTACAACACGCCAGTAGAGATATGAGAGGATTAGCGACGACCATTATCCCAACAATTCTGCTATGGGATCAAGGACGAGAAATTAGGGCAGAGCAAAGCCCATTGTTATGTCCAAGGTACGGTTCATAGCATAGAGAAATTGATGCTCTGTTAATGTGATGATTATATGACTAACCCTGACAGGTGGCAATGGATGTTTCAAGTTCTTTTACTCCTACGTTTCTCTTCTTTAAGTTAAGTAATGAAGAAACTCGTGCTAAGCCATTGTCAGCTTTGACGGTAAAAAAGTCAACATATTGAGCTAAGCTACATGTATCGACACCTAGGTACACAACAAACAAACCCTCGATAGAGCCATCAAGGGGGTGGATTCGACAGAGTTCTACCACCTTAACCCAACTGATGCAGGCGCATACGGGTCAAGGCCGCAAACCCACGCGCCCTTGCCCTAGTTGGCTACGTTAGTGGTCCTAGTTAGTTTAGGATTTGGATATTACCTTATGTTAGTATTTCTATTATCTAGGAGTTTCTATGTTTTAAGTATCTTTAATATTTAGGAATCCTAGTTTGAGTCTATCTAGGAAAGTCTGTTATCCTATAAAAGGAGGTCTAGTCTATTTTAATATAGACATTGAAGAGAAAAACCACTTGAAGTTTAATAAAGTTTAGTTTATTTCCAGTTATTTACCGTTCTTCGTTTATTTACATCGTTCTTCTTTTAATTCCGCCGCGTCTACATCAAGTGGTATCAGAGCCATCAAAATTCTGGAATTTTTTTTATTTCTAAAAAAAAATATATATATATCTATGGATACATCTCCTCTTGAATGTTGGAAAAATTTTCCACGTTTATGTTGGGATCCTATTAGAGATACAACTCAATTTTATATTGATCGGAAAGATGAAAGAAAAATTCACCAAGTTTCTAAAATTCCACTCTTCGAAGGTCAATTCCATATAAATTTCTGGATTCAACACATGGAAGATTGGTTCAGAAATCAAGAAGTTCATGACAATGATAAAGTTTTTTTGGTTGAACAACATATGTCCGAAAGAATTTATGAACAATTCAATGCAATGCAATGGAGACTCATTGACGAAGGAAAACAAATCATAGACGATTGGACGACGTTGAAAAGCATCCTCAGGTATGGTTTTCTTCCTCTCGATGAGTATTTGTCATGTGTCAAAACGAAAATTGAACCGAGAAGTCAGTTATCCAAAGTTACTTCAATCACTAAGATCTATGATATTGAAGGAGAAGTTCTGGAAAAAAGAACAAAATTCAGTCAATGGCGGAGGAGGAAGAAGGTAGTAAATTTCCTTCCTCAGACCTAAACCCTAGCCATGATAGGAAACATCCATGTCTGACCAAATTTTTTGACTCATATGAAATTCTGGGAGAAGACATCCTCGTTTCGAATCATAAAATTTTCCCTCATCAATTATTTCCCACATGGTCTTTTTCTCTATCACCTCTCCGTCAACAATATTCTCTTCAGGCAATGAAAACAGAAGTTAATGAATCTTCCTTAGAAGAAGAAGAAGAAGAAGAAGAAGAAGAAGAAATTCATAGACAAATCAAATTCTATGAATTTGCTGTCAATGAACTATACTCCGTTGATATTAAAGAAAAAGTTCACGATGAAACCAATTCTCTTACACTGTCGGAGAAAGAAAAAGAAATTTATATGGAACCTCCGCCACTATCTGACGATTACGAAGATTGTGATAAAGATGATTTCAAAAGACTAAAAAAGAAGAAGAACCTCGTCCGTGAAGTGGATACTTATGTTGCAGCAATTGAAAAGTTCGTCGAAAGGGACTTCTTCCCTCATATTCCAGCACTCCGTGACGACGTCGACCTTCCACCATCCGGTGAAGATGACGATTATCTAGCTGCAGAAGGTACACACGTTGAACTCAAGAATACTAGTACGAAGTCCAATTGTCGTTCTGATTTTAAGCCCCTTGCGATTTCTATACCTGAAACGGAGTTGAAACCGAGAAAAGAAGGGTACGCTCACTGCTCAAACAACTGAGTTAGCTAGGAAAGAGGCCCTGAAGTATAACGAGGTCATGAAGTATGATTATGATGCCTTCACTGTTGTTAGTGGTACTAGGGATTTTGTTCATCAAGGAGAAGATGATATTAATGTTCCAAATACCATTCAAAAACTTATTACTCCAACAAAATACCTAGAAGACAACCTTCAAACTGTCAAACAACTTGCTGCCGACATTGAATGCTCATCTCCGGCAGACTCATTAAACATTCATCGTGACCTTCTCCAATCTTATTTGGAAACCCTAGCTATCATGGCATGTTGGCATCTGATTTCGTCTGATAGGGATCATGGTTATTCTGTTTGGTGTGATGACTTTATACAACAATAACAGGCTTCTCAACACAATATTCCTTTAGAAAAAGCTATGGTTTTGTTTAATATTCGTGTTGTGTATAGTCAGGTAGCTCTATATACGTTTATGGCTGCTCCTGGTGATTTTTCTTTTCTACAAAATAATGTTTTAATGGAAGCAATAAACAAAGACAAGCTGATCTGGATGATGAATCAAGAGAAGAAGAACACAGAAGAATATGTGATCCTCGAGCATCTGAGTTCTGTTATGGATACCGTTGATTCTAAGGACCGACCCCTCAAAATCTCTCATGGGTTACTTCAACAGAACGAGATCTTGAAAATTATCCATACGAACTTGGTGAAGAAGTGGGTTGAGTTGTTCTTTGAAATTTTAGACGATGGCAGAGAATCTTCTCCGTCAATGGCTTCATCACATGGCTCTAATATGTTCGATACAATGCTCCTTAGAAAGATCAATGAGATGGGTATTTTTACTACATTGTCATCTACAAATAGAATCACTTTGACCAAAACGATTATATTTGCTGCTATGTTGGTTCGGAAAGTGTTTGAATTTCCGAGTATGGGTCGAGTTAAGGTATATAAACTTCACGAGGATGAACGTGGGAAGACCGTTTTTGAGTGTCATATCGATGCTACGTGTTTCAATATCGTTAACTTTTTGGGAGTTGGTTATGCTTCCACTTTGGATCTTAACGAGGAATTTTGGAAATTAGCTACAATTACTCTTACTTCAGATTTGCTCGTATTACACATCACTTTCTTGCAAATTATTAAATGGTTACGTCTACCGTGGGAAGATGGCGAGATGATTGTTTTTAATTCCCTAAAGTCAATATTGAGAGAATCAGTGACATATGAGATTGGAATTGAAGTTGGCGATTTCTGGCAAATTGGTATCCTTCAGATTTAATGCAAAATTCGTTCAAAGTGGGAATTACGAATCCCCATGACAGATTTCATCATATGCGGGTGTATCAACTTCTTTTCTTCATCGAAATCGGTTCGGGGCGAACCTTCTGGGGAAAGGGGAGCTGATGCAGGCGCATACGGGTCAAGGCCGCAAACCCACGCGCCTTGCCTTAATCGGCTACGTTAGTGGTCCTAGTTAGTTTAGGATTACGAAATTACCTTATGTTAGTATTTCTATTATTTAGGAGTTTCTAAGTTTTAAGTATCTTTAATATTTAGGAATCCTAGTTTGAGTCTATCTAGGAAAGTCTATTATCCTATAAAAGGAGGTCTAGGTTATTTTGATATAGACATTGAAGAGAAAAACCCCTTGAAGTTTAATAAAGTTTAGTTTATTTACAGTTATTTACCATTCTTCATTTATTTACATCGTTCTTCTTTTAATTCCGCTGCGTCTACATCACCAACTCTAACCAAAGAGATTGTTTAGAGGTTGACATGAGTCTCTTTAGGCACCTTGAACTCTGCGTTGGCCCAAAGGCAAACAAAGAGGTGGATTTAAGTCATCTCTTCTTATAGCCCTGCTTAAGTCATGAAATATAGTGTGAAGTCTGCATGGGTCATTTGGGCCCTTGAGCTTGCTTTTCGAGGCAGGCAGAGAAGTGGATTTGAGTCAACTCTTGTCCCTGAGACCATCTCTGATTAGAGAAACGAAGCAATGAGTTCACCTCAGCACCTCAAGCTCTACCCTGCCCGAAGAGAACGAGATTTAGGCAGTAGGTCAGACAGCGCCAAGATCCATTTTTCATACATTAAATGTTATTGTTAGAATACTTGTCAGTGTAAGAAGATACACACTCGATCAAATATTATCTTCCAAATGTCGTAACACGTGGCTCCCACCAAGACGGTGTCTTATCACCGCTTCATCTCTGTTGGTGTTTTTGCCACTGCCTTCTAAACCTATATAAGCATATCAGATTTGACCTAAAAGGGGACGATTATTTCAAAGCCTCACTGGATTACTTCATTAACTGCAACACTTGACTGACCGTAGGAGTGTCTTTTTTGCTTGCCCCCACCCCCCAACCCCCAGATCATATTCAGTAAAGTAAAAGCATTCAATGTAGTTCAGCCGGATCAATTTTCTAGCAGATATAGGAAAATCACTTTCCGACATCATCAAGCTTAAACAAATTTTTTTTACCGTGAAGATCGAGATTTGACTTTTACTCTATCAAGAAAATCCTAACGACATTGCATCATGCCCTTTAACAAGTACAACAACTGATCAAATCTAATCTAATCTTTGCGCAAATTATTTCACTAAAGTTTAATTTATGTTATTTTTTCTTCGAATTCCATTATATTGAAGTTTCATACTAATATTTTTCGTGTGCATGGAAATCTTAATATAGATCTCAACAAAGTAAGAAATTTCTTTTAAAAGTACTCACTAAAGCACAACCTAGAACTAGACTAAAGTTCTGTGGAGGAATATCTCATGAACTTTGTATGGTTCTTTACGAAAGTTAATTTTGATTCTTGAAGAGTTGGAGACACCTCAATCCTTTTGAATCAGGGAAATCCTTTTGGGGTTTTGCATTCATTATAAAAAAAAACCTAATTTTCCTATTATTTGACCTAAATTTACTAAACCCTATAACCCTACCAAAGAAAAAAACATACCCTCCATGACAACACTTTACTTTCCCAACTAGTGTCTCTTAAATTTTACTATCTCTCTAACCCAGAACCTACACAAGATTTGTTATTATTTTATGCTCTTTGAAGAAACACATAGTTCTAGAGAGAGAAGAGAGAGAGAGGTGGGGGATCTTACTAAGGAAGGTCACTTAGCTTTTCTCTTTCTCCTTTTAAGGCCACTTAAGTAATGTGGGGGTATGTGATAAGGAATAGTATTAAATCTTGAAAGTTGAATACCTTGAGATAGAGGGTATTGGGGGATGTAGAGAATATTCTTTAGCTCACAATAGTTCAACAAGATAAATCCAAACTTATATACTAAAAAAACCTAGAAAAAGCAAAAGATGTCTTAAAAAACATCATTAGATTATGATTAAGGGATATTATAATTAGGAAAGTCAGCCCACAAGGAGACGACTGCTCATATTTCTAAAAATTCACTGCCTTTGTCAGCTCATTGTCTTTTACCCCCTTACTTTTAATTAACACAATTATTACTTAATAATGAAACTAAATCCTACTTGCAACCCACCTCTCTAGGTATTGAAATTTGAATCTTAATTTTGAGTTGTTGTGTCGGATCGGTCTCTCAAGATTTTTGGTGTCTATCCGGACCCGAAGAAAAGAATTCTAAAATGAAACCGTATCGGGTTGATATTTTGTAAAGATTTTACTTCAGTCTAATAGAAAAAATCAATTGGATTAGTTCTGATTAGTTGAGTGTACTAGACTTAGAATATTTAAGTGTGTTTTCCAATTTCGAACCCCATCTTGATTATGTAGTGCTTTCTCTTCTGGTTCGGTTTAACGTGGTTTTTTGTTCTCTTTTAAACGTTATACATACTATCATTAAATTTTAAGTTTTGATTAGTATGAAATCATAGGTCCAAAGGCGGTATTGAAGGTTAATTTGTAGTTTGATCAAATTAAATTAATAATTAATTATTTGATGAATCATGAAATTCACCCAATGAATTTGAATCCATGTGAAAGTAGTACTTTTCTTGAACTGCAGGTTGTTAAACCTGACGCATCCCTCCTCCATCCAGCCTGTGACTTGAAACCTATAGATAAATTAGTAATGTAATTACTTTAGATTTTGTTAATCTTTTGAATTTCTTTCATGTTAATATGGATGATAATTATTTAATTTTACTCTATTTTTCTCTTTGATTCTTCCTGCAGTTGTCACACTTAATTTCAAGGACAAATGATTTATTTTATTTCTACTTTTTCGAATTATACTTGTAATGAATAAGTAATAAATCGATATTATACTGTTAGAGTTGGCGAATGTGGTTAATTAAGCTACAGATAACCTTCCATTACCACTAATTACAAAATTAAAGTGACGTTTGTTTTTTTTTTCAAATTTAAATCTAAAATTTGAATTGTTTTTTTTTTTCAAAGATTCTTCATACATTTAGCATTTCCCATTGTTTTATGTGTAATTTAGTTGTTTTGCGTTTTATTATCTTAAAATCTTGAGACAAGTATGTGTATCCAATGCATATCTTTTCAGCTTCTAAAATAAGTCTTAATTTGATGAAAATGAATTGTTTTAAGGTCTGAATTTATTATAAAAGTAAGCAGATGCAGGTACTCAAACTATACATGTAAATTTACATGTAGTTTGGTTCGGATTTCAGATTCAGACTTGGGAAAAAGCAAACAACACCTAAATTAGAATCTTTATTGTTGAACTACCAATCATTCGTTTCAAATATGTAGAGTTGCTCATATTTGCTCCAAATTGTTTTTGTGGATGTATACCCAACCAATGGATTTTTTTTTGGTACAAGTGAAATATTAGACACCTTTTGTATGTTTGGCCACATCTAAAAACACAATTTACAAGAATGGAACTATATACCATTGTATAATGTTGCGGTTTTTTTTTTAATTTACCTAAAATGACACATTGGTTTAAATGAGAACCATAAACCTCTGTGACCAAGGCTGCATTCCACAAGAGATGACTTTTATTTATTCCACGGGAGATAACTTGTTACGACGAAGAAGAAGCAAACCAAGAAAATTTATAATGGAAGTAAACAATCACACGTGCAAAAGAGATTTAAGTGGTTTTGTTGAGGAGACTACTCCACGCCTAATAATGACGCAATTTCACTATGAAAGGAAAGCAAGAGTATGTAGATTTCTCGAGGATCTTAGTATTTGAAGCGAATTAAAATCCTAGCACTCAACCGCCTCTAACTCTCTCCTCAAAACCGACTTTGCACTACACCATTTACATTGATAACAATTCCTTATAAGATTAGGACGAATATAAAAGAAAAAGGTCTGGCCAAATTGTAGGTCTTAAATGGTTTTTTGAGTCGCCAGTCAAATTATTAGACTTCGACCAATATTCAAGGCGCTTTCAACAAAGATCTTATACGTCACCACTTGATTAAAGCAGAGTGCCATGTGTTTGTATATGTTCTGAATGATTATGAACAATATTGGCACCATTTACGTATTTTCCTATATTTGATGATTGATCTTTTATTACTCTTATCTGGTAATATCTCTCCGTATCAATTACAGTCTCTGTTATTATTAGATATTGGTTTTCTAATGTCAAGAAAGTAAATCTTGTTGTCTGTAAAGCATTTATAATTGGAAAATAAATAAAGGAAAAGAACTTCCAATACCACTACTTTTCTTAGACAAATAAAGGGTGGGCACTCTCTAATGTATTTTAATTCTAGAGTTGTTAGAATACATAGAAGATGCAAGAATATGTTGATAGTATCAAATTTAGAATGAAGGTAAACTAGGTAGCTAGGGAAAAAAGATCTCTTTACAAATTTTGGATGAATATGATGCTTTATGAATATGTTAATTATGTACAAAAACAAATTTAGGGGTCTATAATAATAAACATAAAATATGGGTGGAAAACAAAAGAAAAAAGGTAAAACCAAATTATGGGATAATCATTCCAAATAGGAAAGTTATGGAGACTCCCTTTCTTCAGACCTCATCATATGTGTCATCATGCACCTTTGGAAGCTCTTTTGCTAATATCTTCCCTTCTCTCCTCTCTCTCTCTCTCTCTATCTATATATAATATTTGTGTGGAGAAGCTCTTTGACAAACAAAAAATTAACAAATAAGTAAATAATTATTATCATACAATAATTATATAAATATGAATAACGCTTCGATAGCGATAATCAAAATAATTTTAGGAATTCAGATCTGGAACGCTCATTTTTCATATTATCGTACTTATTGTCATTTTAAGCCGATAATACAATTATTATCATACAATATAATATAGCATTATATATTGATCACCATCTCTTTCTTCTCTAGTGAGTATATCTATCCCCTTTGAACCTCCTCTTCAAAGGTTCAACTTTAACTTTTTCACCGCCATTCATCATAAAACTAATCTTTTCTTTTTTCAAATTTTTCTCCAGACCAAAAGCAGCCCTACTACAAAGTGTGCACAAAAACACACAAAGAGAGAGAGAGAGAAAGAAAGAGAGGTAGCTAGTGAGAAAAAGAAGAGAGAGAGATAGAGAGAGAAAGAAAGCTAGAGAGAGAGAAAGAGAATCATTAATTTATGAGATTATGTTAATAGCATTATCAAAGCCATAAAAGAGGTGCCCATACCCTTGGGTTTGTTCTTGATCATATCCTTATTGATTATCATATCTTCATCAATATCATTCTTGATCTTATCTCTCTTTCTCTCTCTTTTGTTCTTTCACTTCCTTCTGGTTTTTATCAATTATTATCAACTAAGAGGAAACTTGTCATATATGTTAATGATGAATAAGATGGCAATAGGAGAACCACCAATTCTCATAAATACTTTCAGTAGCAGTAATACTCAAAACCCTAGTTTTGTTGCACCAATTAATCCTCCAATCATAAAGAAAAAGAGAAACCTACCAGGAACCCCAGGTGATCATCTTTCTCTCTCTCTTTACTAACCCTAGCTTTAATTTTTATTGTCATGGGTATATTCATATTGATCTTTATTTCCTTTATGTTCTTTAGTTAATTGATTGCATGTAATTTAAAGTATATATACTATATTACAGATCCTGAAGCTCAAGTCATTGCTTTATCACCCAAGACTCTAATGGCAACAAACAGATTCTTATGTGAAATTTGTGGGAAAGGATTTCAAAGAGATCAAAATCTACAACTACATAGAAGAGGACATAATCTTCCATGGAAGCTTAGGCAAAGAAGTAGTAACGAACCGAAAAAACGTGTTTATGTTTGCCCGGAGAAGGGTTGTGTTCATAATCATCCTTCTAGGGCTCTCGGTGATCTTACCGGTATAAAGAAACACTTTTGTAGAAAACATGGAGAGAAGAAATGGAAGTGCGATAAGTGTTCGAAACAATATGCTGTTCAATCTGATTGGAAGGCTCATTTAAAAACTTGTGGAACTAGGGAGTACAAATGTGATTGTGGGACTCTATTTTCGCGGTAAGTAATTCATTCGATTACATATAGTTTCTTTTTTCTAGTTTCTATTCTTATGTGATTTGAAGATTAGACTTAATTTGAGTCATAAAAATATCAACCTAGATATATAGATATCAATTAAGAGTAAAAGAAGATCCTATTAGGAGTCAGAGTGTTGCATATGAAAGTGATATATGCGGTTGTAATCGTATGTGCTTTTGTCTGTAAGTTGTGTGCATGTGACAGATTATCTATCTATCTCTCTAGCAACCATGAGTCTCTTTCTTTCTCTCTCTCTATCTCAATCTCGATCTCCGTGTGTGTCGTTTATGTTCATTTCTAGATATCCATTCAATAATTCAAGCATATGTTTGTGTATATATAATTTGAAGATCTCTCATTTGATTGAGTGGTAGCATATATGACCATCTTACCATTTAAAAAAAAACTCATATTTGATGATAAGATTTGGTTGAGTTATGATTTTCTTTGCTATTTTTTGTTATTGTAATATATAAATTTTTAAATTATACATAAGATATTAAGTAATTTAATTTTTGTTTGTATGGGCAGGAGAGATAGCTTCCTCACTCATAGAGCATTCTGTGATGCCCTAGCAGAAGAAACTGCAAGAGTCACTGCAGCATCTAGCATCAACCACTCTATCACACCCAATTATCATTTCATGGGAACTTCTCTAGGACCTAATATGGTACAACATTTCTCTTCTATTTTCAAACCGATCTCGAACAACAACGAAGAAACGAGAAATCATTGTACACCAGGACTCTCTCTATGGTTAGGTGGTCAAGGATCACAAGTTAACCCAAATACTAGTAGTATTTCTGAGTTGCATCCATTTGGATCTATGAATTCAGGAACACTATATGGTGATCCATTTGGTTCTTGTTCTAATCCTCAACAATCTGATTATAATCAATTAAGTTGGGTGCTTGGAAGCAAGCTTTCATCGACGAACTCTAGTGAATTAACATCCGTTAAAGATGTTGATAGTCCTCAACTTGTAAGTGCTCCTTCTCTTTATAGTACTCAACAACAGCAACAACAATCTTCGACGAACATGTCGGCCACGGCTTTGCTACAAAAAGCTGCCCAAATAGGAGCAACTTGCTCAAACACATCTCTTCTCATGAGCTTTGGAGCTACCAAGTGCAATGAAAATCAAGCACAAAATGTAAGCAACTATAGTGGGTTATTTGGTTCAATGTCATCAACTACAAATCTAGGAACCTGTTTAGAAAACCCATTAACAGAATTTTCGACATCAAACCAACTGCCTTCATACCCGGCAAAACGCCGAAAGTTGGATGATAGTAGTATTGATCAAGCAGGAGGACAAACAAGAGATTTTTTAGGGGTAGGTGCTCCTCAACCTCTCTTGCCATCGTCAATCAATGGATGGACTTGATCATCAACAAATGAAGATCTCATGAATCATATATTTCTCAATTGGATAGCAAAAAAGGCAAGTTAAGTTGATGATAAGAAAGTGATAAGTAGGTATTATCAGAGGGCAATATTATTACTTTATATTAAATATTATGGAAAACTTTCTTGAAGGAAAAAGGTGCTATGATGAGTGCTAAATTGATGGAATACTTAAACATTGGGGTTTTAGAAAACTATTCAAGCATTGAAAGGAAGGAAGTTGTACATGCATATTCTCTTGGGACCCTATAACTTGCTTCCTTTTAAAAATGTCTAGCCTTTTGTTTTAGAGAAAGGAGAGAGGGTTGAGAAGTGGGGATAAAGTAAGAATCCCTTTTGAGCTCTATTATTGCAATCTTGTTTCATCCATGTTAAATGTGGTTTTCCAACTTGGACTTCAAAGGAGTATTTGAGTAGGCTTAATTTTTACAATTGTGATACAACCACCAAAAGGTGAGACTTACTCTACGGCAGAAAATGATATTAACGGCCAGGATAATCTCGCGATTTGATACAAGAATCTAGAGAAAGTTAATCCTCAAATCTTGACTGTTGATTTCATTTTCTGCCCAGAATCAATTTGATTCTCAGTAGTCCAATCGTTTTCCTAGTTTTTATGTTAAGTGTCATTCAATAATTAGTACGGGAAACTCTTCAAACTCCAATTATCTTTTTATCCAAGATAATTTAGGTGAAAGATATAGAAGTGATTAACAATGGTTGTTGTATATCAACAAATTTAACTAAAGAACTGATCACGTATTGTTGGTCTTGGTTAAAGACACACGTCAATATTTTTAGTACTGGCATTTTTCAACAAACGTGCCAACTATATATAGGTAAATTTGTGCAAAGCTCACTCATGAAAACTAGGACAAAACTTCCCATTAAGCTTTGGGAGAGTCTAAAAAAAAGTTGATAAATCATTTTTGACAAAGAAATTTGGGCTAGGGAGTTCCCATTCCCTTGTTATGTTAGGTCTGCCATGCTTATATACCGTATCTATAAATAAGTATGGAAGCTTATGTATAAAACCCTAGTTTTTTTTGTTGAAATTATAAAACCCTAGTTAGTTTCTATTGATTGATGCAACCTTAACTTCACAATTAACATAAAGTATAGATCCATGAGTACTTTATAATTGAGTAGTGTGTAAATTAAATACAGGAGGACATTCAGGGACAAAAGTCATTAGTCATTTTCAAGACATTTCACTGGATATTTCAAATGTCCCTAACCAGTGTCTCATATATTGAGAGACATTGCAATATCTCAGATATTAGGGGACATAACAAATGTTCCCACCGATAGAATGTCCCTTAATGTCCCTACCCACACCCTCCGCTAGGTACTCGGCTAGGGAATATATACCAAGGCAGAGAATGATTTAATGATTTGTCGCGTAACTGAGTACTAACTCGAAAAATGATTCCTATATACGAAGTAAAAAATAAAAACTGGAAAAATACTTCTCCTAAAATTGTGTATAAAGGGGAAGAAAAAAAAAACAAGAGAATGCATGGGAGCTAGCTCTAGCTTGAAGAGATAAGAACATAATTGTGAGAATATCTCACATGAAAAAAAAAAAAGCAATGTAGCAACCGATAATATAAGATCTAAGTCCTCTCCACTCATTGCAATTGGATTTGAGTTGGATAGCCACAAACTTAACTAAAATGTGAACAAAAAGAAAGAAAATAAATGTTAGAAGGGTTTAAGTTCCTAACAGATTGTTGATGTTTGAGGAGAAACAAATAGAAGAAAAAGAGAATAATGGAGAAGAGATTAAATTAGAAAGAATTGAAAATATACCAGTTTTACTCTCACAGCTTGGAGCTTTCAAAAACTAATCAACAAATCCTAACCCTTTTTTTAAAGGAAACCCCTAACTCATGACACCTACCCATAACCTATTTATTTCAATCTTCTACTTTTTATGGAGCAAAGCACTAGCCGTGTCACTTTACACTCGGATTAGGTTGGATTGGTCATGACTTATTTGGGAGTTATTTGGGAGTTTACTACATCTATGGCTCTAAGATCATAGACTTCGGATTAACCTCAAGACCCTCCTCGCTATTGTCACTGCAAAATTGGAGAATCGTGTTAAGAAAAAAAATGGTGGTTTGGACCAAAGCATAGCGAAAAAAGCTACACTATTGTCTATTTTTTTTTGGATTGTTCAGCGTGTCTCGAACCCTTTGTTGGAATTTTGGACAAGTTATTAAGTAATCTATTTTATGAAATCAGAAATTAATTTTTATAATATTTGAATTTGAAATTTATGTCTAATAGTTATATCTTTTGATAAATTATATGGAGAGATATCTCTTTTTGTGAAAAGATTTTCTACTTGGAAAATGTCTCTTTGTTTTCTATAAATAAGGTTTTCTCTAAACAAACTAGATGTTGATAAAAAACAACATGTAGAAACAATGTCGGAAAACCTTTGCCATCTTCATTATGTTCTAATGCTCCTTTAGTGAAATCTCCACAAGTTACTTGGTGTAGTTTCACAAAGGTTTGTCATATCTTAGGAAGCAATTTACCTTGTAACCTGCAAGTAATCTCGATCGAGAGGGGGCAAATAATGCTTTAAGGTAAGTGTACCTAGTACACGTTTCAAGCCTCTAATCTTTATCCCTCTTATTGTTTACCGAAGACTATTTTTCTAACACCCTTGACCCCTAGGAAGGAAGACTATATCTCTTACCACTCCAACCAAGGGTTGTTGACAAGCTACAATATAGTCTAATGGCAGTATAGGCTATACAGAGTTATGATGATGTTTTTTATTTGTTAGGTTGTGGTTTAATTAATTTTGTTTGAGGATGTTTTCTTTTATCCATTTTGATATATTTTTAATGTTTGTGATGGTTTGGAAATCAGATATGTTTTTGAACCATCTAATTTTTCGGTAAAATTGTTTTTTGCAAACTGGTGTTTGTCTGTGCAAATTTTTGTTTGCGAGATGCATACTGTTGTTTGCTCGATACAAAAATCAGTTGATTGTTCGTCGGAAACTATTGTTTACTCAACGCAAACTATCGTTCGCTTGATACAAAAGTTTTGCCAGTGGGACAAGCATGTTACCTAGGGAAAAAGTGAAAAGTGAAAAAGAAAAAAAAAAAACAATTTGTTCAAGAAAAATAATAGTTTGTTCAAGACAAACAACAAATTTTTCAAGAAAAAAATCAGTTTATCAAGATAAACAACAGCATGTTCAACAAAACAACTGTTTATTCAAGACAAATTAGCAATTTTCCAGAAAAAGAAAATCTAATAGTAACCACCAATATATTTAACACACTAATGAAAACAAATAGTTGTTTGTTCGCCGGAACTAAAATCTAGAGAGAGATAAAATCACGTTACTTGGGTTGAAGATGAACCAACTGTGATTTATAGGTAGGACTCACATTCACTTTTAAATTTCTTATTTCCTTCTTCGTAATTTCCTTTCAAGTGGTATTTTTCGCCATTACCAATCATATTTTTTTGCCTAATCTGCCTCGGCCACTTTTTTTTAATGGTACACTAAGAAAGAATATAAACCCAGAACCAGGGACGGAACTAGAAGTAGAGGTTAAGGGGGGCCCAACCAAAAACCTTGCAAAAATTTTAAACCTAAGCCTACTAGTGCTCGAACCCTAGTCTCTTAGAACCACAACTCCCTCCTCTACCATCTCACCCACGCTACAAATATGTTATGAGTATGACTTTGAACTTTACTTATGGTAAAAACTAGAGAGCAAACAACATTTCTAAATCAATCTCCAGCAAGTCAAGGGGGGCCATGGCCCCCTTTGGCCTGCATGTAGATCCGTCCCTGCCCAGAACGAAATCAATTAATATCAAGCAAATAAACTAACGACCCATCTTATCCTCTAGTAAGATACATAGTAATTATTTCATTGTGATAGTAGGGTAGCAGATCTTAAGATATGCATAGTTGGTGCTCCATTAAGACAGTTGATCGTGTTCTGTCCTTTTTTTTGTACATTTTCTTTTTTGAAGAAATAGAGTAGTTTCATAGATTTAAAAGGTTACAGAGGTCAGATGATAAGAATAACTTCACAAAACATAATAACAATTTTAGTAAGGAAGATTACAAATCGCTCAAAGTCTAGTTAAAGCATCCAAGTTTGTAATTAGGTTCGAAAAAACCAAGTGTCTCCATGGGTGGTTGTTGTTCTAGTAGAAAACAGAAGCTTTTGCTACAATTGTTTCCTCCATTGTAGCTTCTTTGTTATACAAAACATCCATCATTCTTTTATTTCTTTCAAGACATATGTTCCATAAGATTGCAACTAAAATGCATAACCTGAAGAACCTTTTTCTATCAGTTCCTTTCTTTGTTTTCCATTATTTGATTACTTAGATGATACCCAAAGGAGTTAAATCATTCCATTCTTGTGGGAGTAACCCTTTCCAAATTTGAGAGGCAAAAGCGCAATGTAAAAGCAGGTGGTTTGAGGATTCTTCATCACGTTTATACATAGAGCATCTATTGGGATTGAAGGATCCATCTTTGGTGAGTCTATCATTAGTGGATAGGGATTTGTGCAGGATCGACCAAAGAAGGAAGGATACTTTAGATGGTATCGTCTTGTTCAAGAAATATGTCGGGAAGGGATCGTATCATTTGCACTTGATTGTTCCTCTAGGATTTGGTATAGAGAATTACAGACAAACCTTTATTGGAAGGAGACCAATTTCTCGAATCATGAGGGGGTGCCAGAATGCTTGTGGCCATAACTGTTGCAGTAAGAAGTTCTATTAGCTCTTGTACTTCAGAGTTTCTTATGTGTCTAGAAAGGTGGAGGTTCCATCTATCTTCCCTGAATTCACCTCCCATACATTATTGCACAGAGGATTTTATCTCTCAATTTCTAACTCTATGGATCAAATATACTGACAGAATGAAAAGCTAATGAATGAAAAAGTATAAGATAAGAATTGAGAGAAGATACGTCTAGTCGCGGAGGTCATTACTTTGTAATGCTCGTACTGGGGAGGCCAATCATGGGGTTTTGGTCAACAACCTGATGATCATTTTGCCAATGTGGCGCTAATAGGAACTTATTGATGGGTCGCTTTGGCAAATACATACGTGTCAGCGTACATCTAAAAACGACTCAGAGAGAATAAAAATCTAATTAATGAAGAAGTATAAGATAAGAATTGAGAAAAGAGGCATCTAGTCTGTGACACCCCAAGCCTGGCAGTTAGCGATATTGTCCTCCCTTTCAGCACCACCCTCACACGAATGGTAGGAGGTTTTGTTCGTGGCGAGAACACTCCCAGCTCCCCAAAAGGCCTCGCTACTTACCAAGCATGAGCGTACACCTATTGCCCAGGCTCCGGAAACTCTCGTGAGAGATGTGGGACTATCACATCAAATTGTGACGCCCCAAGCCCGACATTTAACGATATTGTCCTCCCTTTCAGCACCACCCTCACACGGATGGTAGGAGGTTGTGTTCGTGGCGATAGCACTCTCAGCTCCCCCAAAAGGCCTTGCTACTTACCAAGCATGAGCGTACACCTATTGCCCAGGCTCCGGACACTCTCGTGAGCGATGTGGGACTATCACATCAACTTGTGACGCCCCAAGCCCGGCAGTTAACGATATTGTCCTCCTTTCAGCACCACCCTCATGTTGAAATAAAGAAAGAATATGGATCACCAAGATTGTCTCTTATCCTCATCATATTTAAAGAACCAAATATATGGTTTCCTTTACCAAATATATGGTTTCCTTTCATCCAAGAATTACAACTAGTGACAACTTGCCTTCTTTATATAGATCCATTGTACAATAGCATAAACAGAGGTTATTATTCCCTTGTAAAATCATCAAGCAATACAATTTCCTTTCATTACAATTTCATTTTCTTAATTCTCTCTTGATAACATGGTATCCGAGCATGGTTTTTTATCTGCTCATCATCTACCCAAATCACAACCAGTTATTACGAGTCACCATGTCAAATGAAGATAACTCGGGTAATGACCTCACCTTACAACTTGCCAATCTGCTAAAAAATTCCCAACCAAAATGCCCAAAACTATCTGATAGTTTACAAATCAATCTGAAACTTACCAGTCAAAACTATGCGCTATGGACCCGGATGATTCGGGCCCCCATAGGCGGAAGGTCAAAAAACTTGCTGAAACATTTAACTTCGAACCCACCAGATCGAAATCATGAAGCTTACGAACAATGGGAACAAGACGACTTAGTCGTTTTTTCATGGTTGATACAGAATATTGAACCAGTACTTGCGGGCAATTCAACCGAGTTTCCCACAGCAAAATCGTTGTGGGATGCTCTGTTGGTCACATATAGTAGTGGTAGAGACAAGTTGCAGACGTTCGACCTTCACGTTAAAGCAAATGACATCAAACAGAATGAAAGTTCCCTTGAAGATGTCTGGATTATACTACAAGGTATATGGGGTGAGATTGACCGAATCGATCCGAATCCCATGAAGTGTCCAGAAGACATCCAAACCTACTAAAAAATCAGGTCAGAACAGAAACTTTTTCAATTTCTAAATGCCCTAAATAAAAAATATGACCCCATTAAAAGGGAAATTCTTCGGTTGGAACCTCTCCCAACTGCAGAGGCACCGTATGCGGCTGTCTGTAAAGAGGTTTCTCACCAGAACATTCTAGGAGCAACGTCTATTGATGCAGGTAACATAGCAGCCGATTTGAGTGCCTCCGAAACAGGAATATGGCTCATAACAAAGGGTCACCGTCGATCCGAGGGAAAAAAACCCGGACCATCAACCAAAGAGGACAAGTCTCACCTTAAGTTTACTCACTGTGGTATGACAAAACATACCAAAGAGCAATGTTTTAAGCTTGTCGGATATCCCGAGTGGTGGTCTGACAGTCACAAAAAAGGAATAAAAAATAATGGTCAAGAAACAAGGAAAGCTTCTTCTGTAGTGGGCAACAATGAAGCCGCCAACACCTATAATAGTGATCGGAACAGTAGTGGATTTGGGGGAATGGCTATGATGCATGATGAAGAAGAGCATGGGGGTTCTCAATGTCTACAGGTATTGGGTTTGAGAGAGACATCTCAAAAACCCATTCTTACTCTCTATTTAATTACAATTTACCTCCTAAAAGTTATATTAGAAGAAGACAAAAACAATCATGGATATTTGATTGCGGAGCCACTGACACCATGAGTTACGAGTTATCAGATTTTTGTCACATCAACCAAGCCTACAAAATCATAGATACAAGCAGCGAATGGAGAAACAATGAATGTGAAAAACGGGGGAACAATTGAAATTTCTCCAACGCTTAAACTTTCTAATTGTCTCTATGTTCCCTCCTTGTCACATAAACTCTTATCAATAAGTCATGTAACAAAAGAGTTAAATTGCTCTGTCCTCATGCAACATACTTTTTGTATTTTTTACAGGATATCAGGACGGGAGCGATTATGGGGCGTGGCACTGAAAGACAAGGGTTGTATTACATGGATGAGGTGGCTCAAAGTGGTACTACAATGCTTTCTCATGGGACAGCAGAACGTGAAGCCCTGTTATGGCATAAAAGATTGGGGCATCCATCCACGGGTTATTTGCATATTTTATTTCCTAATTTACTTCCTTCCAGTTTTAAGACACATTGTGAGACTTGTGTTTTAGCTAAAAGTCATTGAAAAACCTTTAAACCAAGTAATATAAGGGTTGATATACCTTTTTCATTAATCCACTCGGACGTATGGGGTCCAGCTCCAGTTATTGGGGGACAAAACCTTCGTTTTTTTGTGATATTTGTGGATGATTATACACAAATGACCTGGGTGTATCTATTAAAAAATAAGTCTGAAGTTCTTGAGAAATTCAAGATTTTTTAAACCATGATCCAAACCCAATTTCAGAAAAACATTCAAATTTTCCGATCAGATAATGGAGGGGAATTTGTTAACACTAATTTGAAACAATTTTTCCAAACCAATGGCGTAATTCATCAAACCACCTGCACCCATACTCCAGAACAAAATGGTGTGGCGGAACGAAAAAATCGCATACTGTTAAAAATAACTAGGGCCCTTCTAATTGAATCATAGGTTCCCAAACTTTACTGGCCAGAAGCCCTTGCTACGACCACTTATCTTATTAATAGGCTGCCCACTCAAATCCTAAAAACAAAAACCCCATTACAAGTTTTTTCAGAAACCACAAAACTGCCCCCCGTTCTTACTCTTGAACCCCGAATTTTTGGATGCACTGTTTTCGCCCATATACCTGAGTCAAACAAAACTAAACTCGATCCATGTGCTGAAAAATGTGTCTTTGTTGGATATGGAGTAGATCAAAAGGGATATCGATGCTACAACCCAAAAACCAGACATATGTTTACCACTATGAACTGTGATTTTCTTGAAACCGAGTATTATTTTGCCTCCCAACATAATAGTCAAGGGGAGAGTGAATCTCTTGGCACACTGAGTTGGTTGAGATATGTGACATGTGAAGAAGGGAGAAGCCACGGTATCCAAAATGAGTCTCCTCCTTCCACACATACAGAAGTTCTGAATGTCAATGTCACCCAAGAAACTGTTCCCAACCTGATATCTGAGGTAAGTAATATACTACTCCACCTGATCCTAATATTCTACCTGATCCTTTTGAAACTGCTGAGAATATTACTAATGAAACAACAGAAGAAGATGACAATATACAGGAACAGGAAAATTCTCCAACACAAGATACAAGGGGAAGATATGAGTTGGCTCCTAGGGAAAATCGGGGAGTCCCGCCTAAAAGATATTCTCCAGAAAAGGAGGCTCGGGGATGTAGATACCCTATCTCTAACATAGCCAAAGGAAATCTTTCCAGTGAAGCCAAAGCGTTCTCCTCATCTCTGTATGCTGAAGAAATTCCTCACAACACAGAACAAGCCTTAAAATCAAAGCACTGGGAAGATGCAATGGAAGAAGAGATGAGAGCCTTGAGAAAAAACAACACGTGGGAAAAATGTGTCTTGCCATCAGGGAAGAAAACAGTTGGATGTCGTTGGGTCGTCTATAAAATTAAGTACAAACCCGACGGTACAATCGAAAGATATAAAGCTAGGTTGGTAGCTAAAGGCTACACTCAAACGTACGGGATTGATTACTCGAAACTTTCTCTCCAATCGCAAAGATTAATAGAATCAGAGTTCTCATTTCCATAGCAGCAAATAAAGATTGGCCACTTCACCAGTTGGATGTAAAAAATGCTTTCCTACATGGAGAGCTTAAAGAAGAAGTTTATATGGAAGCTCCACATGGGTTCACAAATAACTTTAGAGAAAGGGAAGTATGCCTTCTAAAAAATCTCTGTACGGTTTGAAGCAGTCTCCCAGAGCATGGTTTGGCAGATTCACCTTAGCCATGAAGAACTATGGGTTTAAGCAAAGTAACTCTGATCATACATTGTTCTTGAAACAGAGAAACAACCTCATAACCTGTCTAATAATCTATGTTGATGACATGATTATTACAGGTAATGATCATGAAGAAATAGCCAGACTAAAGAAAAACTTGTTTACAGAGTTTGAAATGAAAGACCTAGGGAGACTTAAATACTTTCTTGGAATTGAAGTTCTAAGATCCAAACAGGGAATTTTCATGTCTCAAAAGAAATATGTTCTTGATTTACTAGTAGAAGTTGGAATGGTCGATTGCAAACCAGTAGATACTCCTATGATTGTGAACCAAAAGCTCTATATGGAGGAAAAAAGCAGAGCTAGCTGACAAAGAAAGATACCAACGAATGGTAGGAAAACTGATATAACTCTCACACACTCAACCTGATATAGCATATGTTGTAGGAGTGGTAAGTCAATTTATGCATCAGCCCGAGAGTGCTCATATGGATGCAGTCTTAAGACTTCTACGATGTTATGGAGTCTTGTTCAGACCTAATGGGCATCTAGAAACTCAATTATACACTGATGCAAATTGGGCAGGAGATAAAGGCAATCGAAGGTCAACGTCAGGATACTTTACCCTGGTTGGTGGAAATCTCGTGACTTAGAGAAGCAAAAAACAAAAGGTAGTGGCTCTTTCAAGTGTTGAAGCTGAATTCAGAGGGATAGCAAGGGGGTTAACTGAAGTAATATGGGTGCGAAATCTCTTAACTGATATAGGATATCCACCGCAAGAAACTAGCAAGAATATAAGTGATAATGAAGCAGCCATCCAAATTTCAGAGAACCTAGTACAACACGATCGAACGAAGCACATAGAGGTAGATCGACACTTCATCAAAGAGAAGCTGGAAGCAAAGATCATTACCCTACCCTTTGTGCGATCAGAAAACCAACTTACTGATATTTTAACAAAATCAGTTAACGAAAGAATCCTTCACAAGTGTCTGGAGAAGTTGAATTTTGGAAATCCCACAATTCAACTTGAGGGGGAGTGTTGAAATAAAGAAAGAATATGGATCACCAAGATTGTCTCTTATCCTCATCATATTTAAAGAACCAAATATATGGTTCCTTTACCAAATATATGGTTTCCTTTATCAAATATATGGTTTCCTTTCATCCAAGAATTACAACTAGTGACAACTTGCCTTCTTTATATAGATCCATTGTACAATAGCATAAATAGAGGTTATTATTCCCTTGTAAAATCATCAAGCAATACAATTTTCTTTCAATACAATTTCATTTTCTTAATTCTCTCTTGATAACATCACAAGGATGGTAGGAGGTTTTGTTCGTGGCGAGAGCACTCCCATCTTCCCCAAAAGGCCTCGTTACATACCAAGCATGAGCGTACACCTATTGCCTAGGCTCCAAACACTCTCGTGAGCGATGTGGGACTATCACATAGTCGCGGAGGCCATTACTTTGTAACGCTCGTGCGGAGACGCAACCATGGGGTTTTGCTCAACAACCTGATCATTTTGTCGATCTGGCGATCATTTTGTCGATCTGGCGATCATTTTGTCGATCTGGCGATCATTTTTCCAATGTGACGCTCATTGGAACTTGTTGATGGGTCGCTTCTGTAAATACATGTCAACATTCATCTAAAAACGGCTCATATACAATCGTGTGAGGACCAACGTGTAAGGGGCAGCGTATAGATAGTTGCCAACCTATGGCTTATAATCTACTGACCACTAATGCAAATCTTTACGGCGCTGGTAGCTAGGTTACATGTTTAGTTGTGGCGATCTTTAGATAGATGTTAGACACGAAGTCAACATATAATCCAAAATGGTACTCACACGTGTTCATAGTTGCTAGATTACACGTGTCGAGCATGGTGTCCCTCTTATGCGCGTAAGGTATGACGTTAGCTCATATAAACACGATAATGGCCACGCGGATAGATAGTTGTTCTATTGGAATTAGTGAGCGTGTTAACCCTTTGATGTGTGTAAGACATAGAGTTAGTATCTAACGGTTGGTGAGTTTTCCATGGGGTGTAGCTCCTTCCTACCAGCACAACGTTAGATAATCCGTCGGTGTTAGTGGGTGCTTGTGGAATGAAGCCCACTGGTAGTTGATGAGGCTCTTCATAAATGAGGTACTATAGCCTTACAATCTATGTTGTTTGAGGCGCAAGGTGATGCGAGACGATGAAACTCTCGCATGCGCCTTGGCGATCGCCTCATGATTCTAAAAATGGCGATGAAGAGCGTTGTTGAAGAAGAATAAGAACAGAAAATAATGAAGAAGAAACGAAAGAAAACAGGTAGATATCCTCTTGTTGCTGAAGAAGATGAAAGGATATGAAACCTTAAAAGGGTTTAAGTCGTGACCCTTAGTTTAGATCACAAAGGGTTCAAATTTGGTCAAAAGTTTTCTACTTTTTTGGTCTTTAAAATGCTTTGACCAAATCCAGACCAATATAATCTTTGACTACTAAATTTTTCTAATCTAATCGTGACACTTATATTAGAAATAAACCCTAAAATCCCTTCTTTTCTCTTTCTCTCCTCTTTATTCAACCTGAACATCATCTTCTTCTCCTCCAAACCTAAAGCGAAGATCTGCCTCGTGTCGCCTCTTCTCGCCTCCCTATTTTCTCAGGCGAGGCGACCCTTCTTCCAACATTGCGCCTTGGTCGACTAAGCGTCGCCAAGGTGCACCTTTGACAACATAGCTTACGATGAACATTGCCCGCTTGACGAGCTATCACCTATCAACGGATCTCACAGACATTCTCCTTATAAAGCAGGTAGACTTGAGTGGATACACAACCTTTGCCTTGTTCCTATGTCGACTAGAGATGAAGTAGTCTCTAGGATTTGTGGTCTCTTTGGCCCCGTATTTTATGGGTTTGCCTGCATTCGGATCAAGCATGTTGGGTTCTAAGACATCCGACCTAAATGGTCTTTCCCTTAGGTTGATATCATTATACACCAAACAAAGTAAGGTCAATTTCTATGCAAGAGTTTGTCACACAACTTCTTAAATTTTAAATCTAAGTCGTACCTTTGGTGCGTTGGACTTTTGAACTGTCAGGTAACATTTTCAATGCTTTCGATGTGACAATGATGTTTTGCTCTGACTAATCAATAACTTCATGCTAATTGTTAGATTGAAATGTTCATGATAATTGTACAGTTTCTCTAATGATATAGTTGATTGGTCTACTGAAATCTATTATATCATAAAACATTGAAACCCAACATGTCAATTAATGTGGGTTCCGCCCTCTTATGTAAGGTAAAAATGTCAGAGAGGAAAATAAAAATTTGAAGGAAAAAAACACAAAGTAGAGAAGAGATGAACAAAAAGAAGGCTAGCACTTTAAAGAAATAAGAATATTTTCTGAGGTGCAAGGACTTTGTCAACAATTGGTACGATAAAATGGTAAACTTTAGTTGACCAATTTATGACTTTTCGTGGAAGCTAATTCTTGAGGAGGAGCAAGGAATTAAAATTCAAGAGCTAGGCCCCAAATAACTTTTCAAAATGGTATTGGAGAACAATCTTGTAGGCGCTCACATTTTTAAGGTCAAAAATACCCTATTGTCTAATGAAAAATACCAAAAAAATAAATTTCTAATAAACTAGGAAGTTGTTTTCTACCAATGAAAAAAATCAAACGAGCGTGGTGGATTGGACGATTTTGCCGAGTTGATTTTATAAGGTCGAAAACGATTTCCTGATTTTTTTTATTATCAACATATTTTAGGTTTTTGTAATTGGATCTCTTTAATTGTTGTTTGAAGATGATTTTGAAGGTCTTGAGTTAGTTTTTTGTGAAGAATTCTAGAGAGAGAAAGTTGCAATTTTCAAGTTTTCAATCTTTAGGATTGAAGTAATTTTTTGCTATGTTAGTTATAATGTTTTGATGTTTATGTTCAAACTTATTTGTTAGATTTATATAGAAGTTGTGGAAGTATAGTTGATGCAAGGAATGTGTTTGATAAAAATGCTTGAAAGAGATCTTGTTGCTTGGAATGCAATGTTAGTTAGTTATACAAGATTTGGGTTGGTTGAAATAGCTATAAAGTTGTTTGATGAAATGCCCGTGAGAATGTTTGTTCTTAGACAATCATGATAAGTGCTTATGTTCAAATTGAAAATTTCATGAAAGCTATGGAAGTTTTTCGAAGAAATATAAAAAGATGGTGCTAGAGCTTATAAAATGACTTTTATGATTTTGTAGGGGTTTTAGCTAGTTTTTTGATACAACATTCTATTAGACAAAATATAATGATTTGTAACAAAGTCAACGTTAAATCAATTCAAAAATTAATTTGCATACTATTTGCAAGGTGTTTGCAAGATTGTGGAAGTTGTTTGCAAGACACTGCAAGCTCATTGCAAGGTTGTGCAAGTTGTTTGCAAGACACTGCAAGCTCATTGCAAGGCTCTGCAAGGTGTTTGCAAGGCTATCCAAGGTGTTTGCAAAAATCATGCAAGGTGTTTGCAAGGCTCTGCAAGGTGTTTGCAAGGTTATGCAAGGTGTTTGCAAAAGTCATGCAAGGTGTTCGCAAGGCTCTGCAAAGTGTATGCAAGGCTCTGCAAGGTGTTTGTAAGGTTATCCAAGGTGTTTGCAAAAATCATGCAAGGTGTTTGCAAGGCTCTGCAAGGTATTTGCAAGGTATTTTCTTAGACTAGGGTTAGGTTGGTCTTTTCACTGAAATAGAAAATTACATAATTGCCACCAGGGAGGTGAAGCCTAAAAAACTCTGATGTATCTTTTTTAACCAAAGTCATAATTTCTTAGGGAGTTTTGGCCAAATTCCCCCTAAGTGTCCGTACCAGTGACGAAAAATCTCCGAGAGAAATTAGAGAGAGTGTAGATCTAAACCCTAGAGAGAGATGAAATTCACAGAGTCACCAGTAATCGAACTCAAAGTTCGCGATTCAATCCTATCAATTCAACAAGACAATGGATCAATGCACGTTGGAACTTCAGTTTGGCCTTGTTCTCTAGTCCTTGTCAAATTCCTGGAGAAATGGTCATCAACTTTCTCCACTTCTCCAACGACCCCAAATCCCTATACCCATCTCTTCAATTTCTCTGGCAAGAAAGCAATTGAATTAGGTTGTGGTTGTGGACCAGCAGGAATGGGTCTTTCCTTATTAGGTCTTGATATCATCCTCACTGATATCTCCCCTGTTATGCCAGCACTGAAGCATAATCTCAAAAGGAACAAACCTGTTCTTGGTAAAACCCTAAAAATTTCTCAACTTTATTGGAACAATAGTAATCAGATAAGTTCATTAAACCCTCCTTTTGATTTTGTTATTGCTGCTGATGTTGTTTATATTGAAGAAAATGTTGGCTCTCTTGTTTCTGCTATGGAAGCTTTAGTTTCTGATAATGGATTTATTTTGCTTGGTTATCAATTGAGATCACCTGAAGCTCATAAACTCTTTTGGGAATTGTGTGAAAATGTTTTTTTGATTGAGAAAGTTCCTCATGAAGATTTACATCCTGAGTATGCTTATGAAGAAGCTGATGTTTTTGTAATGAAGAAGAAGAATTGATAAGTGAAGAGTTAAGGTGAATGAGAATTTTCATAGTTTGAATCTTAAATTTGATAGCTTTGATGTGTTGTTGGTTATGATGGATAGAAACCCTTTTGATTTCAATATAATTGCAGACTTCCAGTTTTTGTTATGAATTTTGAATTATATGTCTTGTGTTAAAGTTTTGAAACTTGTTTCTAGATTGTGTTAGTTGATCTGCTTATCAAGAAATGTCTCAATGGAAACTATTCAGGAGTAGTGAACTTGCTCTTAGGTCAGGTTTATAGAGGATGACATCTCCTTTCTTATTAGTAATTGCATCACTATGTCGCAAGGTGGTTTTTTCTAATAATCATATCTGGTGCACCTGTACGCGATACGCTACCATGGATGATATAACTCTTCTTCGATACGCAATTTTCTGTTGTTACATTTTTGGACTAATTTCCTAAACAATATATGAATATACTCTATTTTCTGTCGTGTTAACTAAAAGATCTTGTAGTTAATACCTAACTAGTTGAGCTTGTAGACTTTTACAATGAAAGGGTTACTAAGAGTAAATACCGAAGATTCCGGTACGCATATTTGGTGTACTAGATTGAGCAGCATTCAAAAAGCGAATAGGAAATCGGGTACGCGGTTCGCAAGGGATAGAATATTTGGTAACATTGGTTTCGACAATTGTGTTATCCTTATTAGGACCACAAAATACTACTTTAGGTTAATATCTCTTTTGTATAATACTATAATCTATCAAATGGTTGATCTAATTGTAAAACATGAAAGAAGGATCTAATAACAAAAACAACAAATTATATGTATGAATCGTCATATTCCTCTTTTGGGCAACTTAGCTCAATAAATTTGGCACCTTATGCAGTTGGGATTGCTCGATCAACCTGAGTAAATCGTGGATTGGATTTGGATCGCGGGTAGACCGAGTCGATCCTCTGAGTCAAGGACTTAGCATTTAAGAGAGAGAGAGAGAGAGAGAGAGGTTGGTCGCGGCCATTTTGTACAATAGATGTCGTAATAGTTTTACAGATCCTATTATAATTTTATATATAATCTATGGTCCCGAGACATCCTCTTACGGGGCTTGGGATCGTAGCCACCTAGCCGGTCCTGTTCCCAAATGCTTAGCTCGTACCTTGTGAAGTTGTAAAAATGTCGGTTACTAATGCCTACAATTGTAAATGTTCATAGTATTATTGTGGAGATTTCCTCTCATATGAGGTATGCAAATTTTATCATTGTCATACCCTTGATTTTGTTTTCCGGAGGTTGACAAAATCAATGGCATCTTGTTATTAAGCTATAACTGAGACATTGTTGATTTGGTCATTTTACTGCCTCATTTCACATCCCTCTTGCGAGTTAAGAACTTCGGTCATTTCTTGGACAACTTCTTTTTGATCCTAGACAAGCCATTTTCGGAGATACAAGAGTTCTCAATACTTAAGCTTCTTATCTGATACAATAGTTTTAGTACAATTATCTTCTTTATTTATGTTGTTTCCGGGCCTATTCTTCTGTTGGGTTACGACGTTTAACATCATACTTTTGTCGGTAATTTTGCAAATGAATTGTTAGCAACCGAAGCTTTTACTGCTCCTAAATATTAGCAGGTAATCTTCATTAGAAATAGTTTCAAGCAACATACACAGACTCTGATTATATTTACAGTCTGTTTTTCGTCATTTTATCAAGGAATTTGGTTAATTAACATCTAAGTTTTGCAGTCTGACTTTCTGCCCCAATCACACAGAGCAAAGGTACCTGAAATGGCTCAATATTCTCCCAGAATCAGTTTCCTGTGCAGAGTTGAAGTTCCATCCATACTGCCGTTAGTGCTCCTACGTTAGATAACCATGTCGGTTTAAACCGATATAGCATTTCCTGTGCCTTCTATAACTCGATCCAAAGCCTTCCTACTTCACTCTCAACCCACTTTATTTGCTAAAACATCATCTGTTCAATTCAATAGCCTGGTTCTTCCACTGTGCTCGCTTGTTCTGATACCAAACTGCTACGTGTCTTAGCTGCGACCTGAGTTCATAAGCAAGCTGGTTCGTTCAGTCTGGCTCGAGCTTAATATCATGATTGAAGTTTGATTCTAAAATCCTCACCTGAGTTTTCAGTGAGTCGTTTCTTTAGACTTTTAGGTCTTCAAAAAGCCATTTCTGTTTGATTTTTCATTAGGAAAGAACGAACTGAGTGATCGGATGGTCTTATAATTCCTATGTGAATTCTGGTTCTCTGGTAATTGATCAGGATCTTGGCTAACCTCTTTCATGCTTGCAGTTGGTATTCACAAGCTTGCAAGTTGCAATCCCACAAATAGGAAGGAAAATAATCTCTTCAAAGTCCATGGATGCGGTCTGGTTATTATATGTAAGTCCCACGTTCTTAGAGATACGTTTTCATTTTTTAGCATAATTAGAGACAATGATTAGGAAATCTGGATATTCGTGGATCTGTTGGTGTACCTCGTTAGCTGCTTTCATACAAACTTTTGAGGGTCGAAATCGATATGCAGAAACAGGTGGTTTTTTATATGACCATATCGTTCTTCCGGATGATCTTAGACTCTACAAGAAGTGATGGTTCTGCTAATTAAGATTCTGCATTTCCACTCTTATCAGTTGTGCCCTTCTCTTGGATGACTTGTGTTTTTCTTTTGCTCCCATTTTTTTGTTTGTCGAAGGTTTGTTAATCTTACACTACCATCTTTAGTTGTAATGTTATAAAAGTTAAAGAAAATGTTTTTCGTCTATTGGTTTCGGTCGTCTTGTTTGTTGCTATCCTATAATGCCCGGTCTAACGTTTTCTTTGTCTTGTTTGTTGCTATCCTATAATGCCCGGTCTAACGTTTTCTTTGTCTTGTTTGTTGCTATCATATAACGCCAGGCCTGATGTTTTCTTTGTCTTGTTTGTTGCTATCGTATAATGCCAGGCCTGATGTTTTCTTTGTCTCGTTTGTTGCTATCCTATATGCCCGGTCTAATGTTTTCTTTTGTCCTGTTTGTTGCTCTCCTATAATGCGGAATCCTAACAGAGGAGTTTGATGAGATTTAGTCAACTTTTAATGCCTACCTTTCCGTTCACATCTAAAATCTTTTAATTAATAATTCATAGTCCAACGTGTGTGTGTGTTTGTATATAGAAGAATCACTTCGGGCAAGGAAAATGATTGAATGGTACTTTGAATCATTAGTATTGAAAAGTTGTGAGCTTGAATACCATATGATGAGTTTAGTTGATGAAATCATGTGGGTTGGAGGATCATTAGCACGTCCCCAACCCCACAACTTATTTTTATGTACGCTTTGAATAGTAGTTGGACTTTGAGTTCATATAAACTTCCATTTCAAAACCTTTCAACTAAATGGTTGAACATTGATGATGAATCAAACGACAATTTATCTGTAACTTGATTTACTCCACATTAACTGGATTTTTCCCGTTTCTACTTTCCACTTCAACAATAACTCTGCGTTCATGCTAAAACTTATGTCGTCAATGGCGGCTTTACTGCTTGAGTTTGCTTGAGTTTGGTTGAACTTGTAAAATCTACGTTAGATTATTGTGTGTAGAGTCCACAGGAAATGCTTCATTGGGCTCAACTTGAACTAAATGAGGCTGAATAAGCTTGGGACTACCATTTGAATGATAGTTGGCTCTGGAGGGCCATCCTTGATAGAGGCTGGATTGAGCTTTGGACTACCAATTGAATGATAGTTGGTTCTCAAGGGCCATTTATCAATAGTATAGCTTGAAAAAGTAATTAGGACAAAAACTAGACAAAGGAAAAAGAGTACAACGTGTATATATGTGGTATCTTTGTTGCAGAAGAAACTTCACTATATAATATTCTCCCTGTGATAAAGATCTCTCCCTGGAAAATATTATCTCTTTATTGTCTGATTACTCATACGTTACATTCTGATGTCCTGAACAAATTTTCTGAAAATTGTAGTTCGTAGTGGCTTGGTGAACAAGTTTACATAATGTTCGCATTATCTTCTGAGTATTAATTTCGCCAATAACAATTTTTTGTTGAAGATTTCGCCAATAACTTAGGCGAGATGTGTCTAGTTATGTCCCTTTAAATATATCATTCCTTGATTTGTGCAATAGCTGCATCCTCTTTATATATGACAAAGGATAGTATATGACATGAGCTCCTAATGTTGCTGACATATGTTGTTTACTCGATCGCAATGAGAAAGTTGTGGCACCACTTGTAAAAATATAACCATTATGTGAAATGTTTTGTGGATTAGGAGATATCTAGCATCTGTGTATCCTACTATTTGAGGATCATTAGATGGATCCCTAAGATCATTCATCTCAAATTCTTTTGTTAAATATTCCACAGCTTTGCAAACATCTTCAACTATTCCAATAATGTTGATGTCATCAACATATATTGCAATTATAGCATATCCAATATATGACTTCTTAATAAAAACACATGGGAAAATAAGATCATTTACAGATTTTTCTTTGATTTAATATTATTGAGATGATTGTATCATATTCGTCCAGATTGCTTTAGTCCATATAAACTCTTATTTAATTTAAGTAAAAACATAGTACGTTGTTTTTCTGAAGGTAATTTAAAGCCATCAAGGACTTTTATGTAAATAACAATATCTAGATTTCCATATAGAGACACAGTAACTCCGCCATTAGGTGCATGTCAAGGTCTTCTAGAACAATCAGACTTATCAAATACCTAAATGTAATGCATCCATAATAGGAGAATATATTTTCTCGTAGTCGATTTCAGGTTTCTACAAGAAATCTTGTGCCATAAGTCTCGCTTTATGACGAATGTCCTTCATTGTTTTTATTGCGTTACAAGGTCGCCTTCAACAAGGCACAATATCAAAAGCTAATACCATCAATCGAAGGTTCAATTCCTAAACTTTATACGTTCTATACTCATTAATTTAATCGCAAGGACACCTTTACTGACTTGAGTGTCATAGAGGTTTCGAAGTTCTTTGCAAGTTTCGCATCCTAGTTCTTGAGGAGCAGTTTGAGATTCAACGAAGCAATCTTTTATCCTGAATGATAACCAAAGCCAAATTTCGACGTCACCACAACCGACTGTATAAGAGGTTAACCTTTTGTTTTAATAAAGGACTTTTAATGATGGAGGTTGTAAAAGCAGAAAAATTGGAGAAAGAAGAAAAGTCGAAGAGAAAAAAAAGAGAAATTAGATCACAGGCCATGTCTTAGCTTTCTTCAGGGTTTTGCAGAATTGTTCGACAGATTCTCACGCGTTACGCACCCGTTTGCCACTTTGTTCTCAACTGTTCCCGCCTCCTGAGCGAGACAAGCTACCTTTATCTAGGAACCTCTTTTCCTTCAACCCAGCTCCCTGAAAACAACGTTCAACTTGCATGTGTTAAGCATATAGCTAGCGTTCGTTCTGAGCCAGGATCAAACTCTTCTTTTAAGTATCATTAGGCCCTGCAGTGGTAGAACATGGTGAACCGGGCGTACTCCTGAACGTTTCTTCTCTTATGATTTTTGATACTTTGTTTAGTTTAGTGATTGATATCAAAGTTTAAGTCTAGTCACTCAACTAATCCACTCGTGGAGTGCTAGTGGTATAGTAGGATTCATCTCACTGCCAGGTCCTCTTCTCCTCCAAATGGAAGATTCCAAGCAGCATGTCGGATCCGGGGAGGCGGTAGCAGCTATCAAGGAACCAATCTCTATTTCCCTTCCAACCGGTCTTACATAGAGCGTTTGACCCCATCTCCTCACTCTAAGCAACCAACAAGCAACTTCAATACTGGGGCGTGTTGGCCCCTATGTCTATGTCTTCAAAAAAGTCTTCTTTTCTTGATGCCATTGCAGGGGTTGTAACTTTCCAAAGTGCTTTAAGGCGAATGGTCAGAGAAATTCTTCCTGCTCAACTCCTTTAGTTTCTTTTTCAATGCCTTGAGATTAGCAATCAACCTATACATAGATTTACCCTATCTTGGGTGTTTCGCCTAGCCTATTGGGCTAGATAAACCTATATTTCTCTGCCCTACTTGTTGAATACTTGAACACCAACGAGCTCACTTTTCTCCAGTGTGAAAATCTCAAATACGACATAACATAAAAGTCAGAGTCAGACTTGGTGGACGTTTCCTTCTGGGGAAGGACCCCCTACTTGGTCCAACCCCGGAACGGAAGCTCAGCAATTGGCATATCAAATTCATAAGCGGACAGCTGAGAAATGATATGTGAACGCCTCTATGCCAGAAGGGAAGATGACTAAGCCCTTGGATAGCCATTCCCGTTGGCAAGTTGGTCAACTCACACCCGCCCTTCGCTCGTCAGTATTAGGGCGATATGGCAGTTCGCGAGCTTGATGTTCAAGAGTGTAGTAACACTTGGATGGATGAATCGGCAAATGTAGGGGAGATAAGGATTTAGGGCATTCATTTTTCAGAAATAGCAAAACAAGACACTACAAATTTTAAAATAGCGGAAAAACCAGTACGAATAAAATTATCCAAAAAAGACAATACAAATCTAAAATGGCGTTGGTATCTTACTCCTTATTTTCTTCAAATTTTTTACTCTTATCAGTCTAGTCATTGTTTTTTCCCTAAAAACTTTTTACTTTTGTTTGCGTTTTCTTACTTTTCCTGAAGTCTCATTTTGCTTACAATTATTCGCGCCATGTTTTTATTTCTAAGTCGTTTTTCTGTTTTTCTAACCATTCTTTTACCAAATGTTGTGTTTGTTATTATTTGGTGTTTATTCTTGTTTTTTTTACTGCCATTCTCGCTGTTTTATGAATCAATTTTTTTTTTTAATATTTTCTGATGCTTTTCTTGTCTCTAACTTTTGTTTACTGAAGTGTTGTGAATAATTTCTTTTCACATAAACAAACTCAAACAAGAGTTTGTATTGAACAAACACCTTTCTTAATTAACCACGAGTTAAACATAAGGGAATCTAAACTAGATATTTATCGAACACACATCGTTGCATCGAACAAACAATTGTTTGAGTCGATCAAATATTAACTTGTATGGATCATTTCGATCGTCTTTTTAATCTACAAGTCGAACATAAATGAATTTAAACCAGATATTTATCGAACAAACACTTGTTTGCATTGAAGAAAAAGTTATTGTATCGATCAAGTATCAGTTTGTATCGATCATTTTGGCCATTTTAAATAACAATGAGAGAACCACAAACACCACAAAAACTGTGACGTTCTAAGTCTTAGATTCTAATAATTTTTGTCTCCGCTTTTGACACTCAGGGTCAAGCCACAGGTACGTGATTTTGTTTTGGGTGAGGACTTTATAAGCCACCCAAAAGGCCTTATCATGGCGAAGACACACGATTCGCTTTATCCATCTGACTAAGCAGCAACACTATGAACCCACCACGTGTACCATATTGTCCTCACTTAGCCACCACCCACATTGATGTGAGGTTTTGTTCCGCACAGGAAGACCTCCCCACTTAAAAAGCTTGTGCGTGCACCTATAGCTCTTACTAATGTTACGATCTTTTTAATTTCACTCGTTTTTTATCCATGAAACAGGTAAAAGAGGTGATATGAAGCCTCCAAGACGGTGAACACCAACTCGACAGTTATAAAATAGATCCAGATGAGAATAATCTCGAAGCCATTAATGTAGATGATCTCAGTCAATTCATCTTCTTCAGTTCATCTTCGTTGATTCAATGCAGAATGAAGAAGATAAAAAACAGAATAAAGAGAACGGAGGAGAAAGAGGGGGTAGAGTCGACTACTCGTCTTGGAAAGAATACGAGGGGTTTAACTTAGTTTTAATATTTTATATAAATAAGGGTGATTCTGTCGTTATGATAAAAGTGTTTTGTTCGCCTATGTGGATGAACAAAATAATTCATTAAACTGCCATTTTGTCACTTTAATTTAGTTGAACTGTCATTTGATAATATAATTTTGACCCAAAAAAATATATTGGTGTTTTTTTTTAATTATTCAGCGTGTGCCTCGGACCCTTCACTTCTAGGTGGAAGATTATACCTCTTACCACTCCAACCAAAGGTTATTGGCTATATTGGTGTTTTACTTGTGTACCGGACATTAGACCAAGTTTTTTTTTTTGCCTAAATACCGATTTTTTCCAAGAGAAAAGTGTAAATCTTGAAAAGAGAAATTAAGGCAATGTTTGGCGCGCGGGAATGGCGTGGGAATAGAATGTGATTACCGGGAATCACATTCCAGATCATTGTTTGACTTGCGGGAATGGTGTGGGCCCAGAAATGTGATTCCCTCAAAAAGGGGTAATAGCAAACCAAGGGGGAGGTGGGTTTGTGATTTCCCTTCCACCGGAATCACATATATTAATATTTATTGACAAATATATCCTTAACAAAATATTGAATTACCAATTTTATTTATTTTTGTATGATTTGGTATTAATAAGTACTATTTATGTTTATGAACAAAATTTAATTTTTGATAAATTTCTATTTAGGTTTACGAACAAAATTTTATTTTAGATAAATTTTTATTAAGATATTTATTTATTATCCTTAAATTCTAACCCTTTGATGTATCGTGTTATTATTTCATATCTACGAATTTGAAAAAATAATACTGATTTTAATATATAACAAAGTTGATGTGTATATTTTATGCTAAAAAAAAGAGTTGATGTGTATTTTATGTAGTTTAAGTAAGGGTAAAAGTGCACTTTTACAAATATTCACATTCATATTCCTATACGAACCAAACGCCTAATTAGGAATATGTCAGGAATCAAATTCCCATTCCTGGTCAAACCAAACATCAAACTACAGTAATCTCATTCTCAGGAATCACGTTACGGGAATGTGATTCACAGGAATCACATTCCATTCACACGCGCCAACACATGGCCTAAAGACCGTTACCTTACCAAAAGCATGTAAATAGGGGGTCGAGATAGTGTACTAACAACATTCGGAGGGCCAAACAAATGAGTTGGTTCTACTTGGAGGGCCAAATAAATAAGTTGGTTCTACTTGGAGGGTCAGACATGGATTAACCTAGACTCGACCTTTCACGCTTGGAAATAGGTGCTAACGGCTAACCGTTGTCATTATTAATCCAACAACCTTTAAATTGACTAAAAAACCCCTAGTCGCTTCCCCAATTGAACCATCATTTTGGGGCTAATTTAGTATATTCATAAAGCAACACTTTTTCACTTTCTTGACAGAACCCCTTCACCTTCTCTCTCAAGTTTCATCATCAGTCATTCAGTCATCTCTGTTTCTCCCAACTTTCTCTCTCTACTCTCTAGTCTATAAATGTGAAAGTGACATCAAAATCAAGAAGAAGAAGAAGAAGAAGAAGAAGAAGAAGATGCAGAAATTCTTCAGCAAAGGATCGACCTCTAATGATCATACCCATGAAACCATTGAAACTTCTCCGTCTCAATTTCAATTTCAGAGTCAAAATTCTCATGTTTTTGCTTCTGGTACAGGTCCAGCAAGACCCCTCCGTCTTGTTTACTGTGATGAAAATGGGAAGTTCATGATCGACCCTGAAGCTCTTTCTGTTCTTCACATCATTAAAGGACCTGTTGCTGTTGTCTCTGTTTGTGGTCGTTCTCGCCAGGGCAAGAGTTACATTTTGAATCAGGTTAGTATTTCTCTCTCTCTCTCTTCATCCTTACTTATCACTTCAAATTTCTTTCTCATTCATGTTAGGGTTTCATTTATCTCTCTTATGTATAATGAATTATGTATAAAATTGTCGTGCCTTTGTTTTTGTGGGTTGCCTAATGTTGAAGACTGAGTTTTTCTTCATTAATGCATAAATTAGTTGGTTTATTTGTTTTAATGGAAGATTAGGGGTAGGTTCTTAATCAGCTTCTTTAGCATGCACTTACTTTTAAAGCTTGACCTGTTAAAAGAGGTATAATCCATAGAAGAATGTTGCTGCTACAAGCACGAAAGTTAAGACGTTTGTCGAGAACTAGTCAATTCAGAGATATGAGGAAGAGTTGAAAGAGATGGTGGTGACTGTGGTGGTTGGTGGCGGTAGTGGGGAAGAAGATGAAGGGGGTGGGGCGGGGAGGTGATTTTCGGAATAGGGGAAAAATTAAGCAACAGAAGGTCCTCCTCAGTCCTCTTAAAATTACCGTGCCCATAGTAAAGCTTTCTGAGCCCGTAGCAATCACTTAGCAGAAGTGTGTGATAATCACATATTGTAGATTAATTTGTTAATGTATTAGTAAAAATTCGTATGATGATTGACTAGGGTTTGTCATCTAATGATTGGTCTTATCATGAAGTATCTTGCAAGATAATGCACATTTACTTTAACTGCCATGAATGTTGTTTTTGTATTTGAAAGTTGTAACATTATAGCTTGTTGTTTCTTATTTGGGTATGTTGCAGATTCTTGGGCGGAGTAGTGGATTTCAAGTTGCGTCAACCCACCGGCCTTGCACAAAAGGGCTTTGGATGTGGAGTGCACCGTTGAAGAGAATTGCTCTTGATGGAAGTGAATACAATCTTATTCTTGTGGATAGCGAAGGAGTCGATGCCTATGATCAAACGGTTAGATATTTTCCTTTCTTATATGAATTTGTATATAATGATTTGGAATTTTTGAGTGATGGTCAAGCGAGCAACTCTAAAATTCATTATTTGCTAAAATAGTTGATTAGAAGTGGTTCATTTTCCAGGCAGAAAGTTAGCTACGGGATAATGTGAATGCCAAAATGGCAATTTTCCGAAGAATAAAATTTTGTTCCGTACCATAAAAATGCACTTCGTTGCAGAATCACATACTTTCCTTTATGACTGAGTTCAATAAGTTAATGAATATGTTTGTTGTAAAAGAAAGTGAGTGAATAATAAAAACTACTCTCTATTCCATAAGAAGAAATGTTAATTAGAAGTTGCAGATATATATTTCTTTGTGCTTCACGAAGAGAGAACATGTAGAAGGAAAAATAACTTAACCTAGCTTCCCTTTATTCTCGTAATTATGCTCGATTTTTCTCATTTATCTGGAGCAATTGTCATTTATCTAGAATGAATATTGACTTTTCTAGTTATTGTTATTATTCTTTTGTTGTATTATCATCTTTTTATTAGCAGCTTTGTCTTTTTCACTACCATATTAAGATTCACCGAGTATTCTATCTCCTTTGTTTCAATTCACGTCTTTAAATCTTTCCTGCTATCTCTTGTTCATTGACAGGGCACATATAGCATACAAATATTCTCGTTGGCCGTTCTTCTATCTAGCATGTTTATCTACAACCAGGTCCAGAAATCTTATGCTGACACTGTATTTACAGTCCTTGCGATATTAAACTTTTGATTACCCAATTTTTCTTAAAATGAATTGTACATGCTTTTATCTGCCAATTATTTGTTGTTTCACCTATTTAGATGGGTGGTATTGATGAAGCTGCACTAGACCATTTGTCTCTTGTCACTCAAATTACTAAACATGTTCGTGTTAGAGCATCTGGAGGAAGTAGCACGCCGTCTGAGCTTGGGCCTTATTCCCCAGTCTTTGTTTGGCTTTTGCGGGTGAGTTCTTTGCATTTTCTGAACTCTTTTACATATTGTCTAATTTATATATAATTCATTCATTGACATTTGCTTGGTAACTTTGGTTATGCTCCCATTACATTACAACGATGTTGATATTGGGACGACAGTCGTTTACCTATTGAAGGATTTCTAATTGGGAATTCTTTACTTGATAATTTATCTGTTCAGGATTTTTATTTGGGAATTCATTACTTGATAATTTATCTGTTGAGGATTTCTATTTGGTAATTCTTTACTTGATAATTATCTGTTCAGGATTTCTATTTGGAATTGGAAGAAGGGAATAGGAAGATAACACCGCGTGATTACCTAGAACTTGCCCTGAGCTCGGTGCAAGGTGGTGGCAAGGAATTATCTGCCAAAAATGAGGTATGGAGGGTAGCATTCATTTGTGTTTTGGAGACTTGCAACTTTTTATAAATGTTATTCTGCGCTTGTTTCAAATTCTTGAGTGTCTTTTGACAGCTTTTGCTTCTTCAATTTGATCTCAAGGGTTGGCTAATGAAAGTTCTTTCTGAAATTTCATTTCATATTCTAGATTCAATATTTTTTTGGTAGAGCAATATGGTGTCACTGACCCTATTGTCACTATATTTGTCTAAGTGGACGTGTTTACATGTGTTGGGAAATGTTTATCAGATCAGGGAGTGCATTCGTGCTCTTTTTCCAGAGCGTGAATGTTTCACTCTTGTGCGGCCTATGAACGATGAAAACGAGCTTCACCGACTTGATCAAATATCTGTAAGATAACTGACTGTTTACTACCTTGTTATTTGTTACATTTATTTGTGTGCAAATCATGAACTTAATTTTGGATCTGTTTTGACTTTTGGTTTCTATATACAGTTCGACAAATTACGCCCAGAGTTTAGATCTGGCCTGGATTCACTGACAAGTTTTGTCTTTGAGAAAACAAGGCCAAAGCAAGTCGGGGATGCTACAATGACAGGCCCAGTTCTTGCTGGTATCATACAATCGTATCTCGATGCTCTTAATACGGGTGCAGTACCCACAATCGCATCTTCTTGGCAGGTTAGTTGTGCCGAGTACCTCAATTTGTTACTGCAACTTCCATATTAGTTTTTTCATGTAAAAGGTTTAATGTGAGAAAAGAAACATATGCAGTTCCATCTATGTTGGGGGTATTTAGATATCGGGTCCTATCGAACTACCTATCTTAGGGTAATTTTTGACGTCCATTAAAAGATTTAATCAATCCATGAATTGAAGAATGAATTAGAAGACCGTACTTACTAGTTACCGAAGTCACGTTACCTGTTATGTGTAATCATATTATCCTAGTTGTATAGTAATTCTCTAAGTTTTCTGACATTGAGGATCTGAGCATGTTATGGAAGTAGAATAGTAGTTCTCTGGATTTCGTTCTTAGTGTATAACTATTATTCGACTTAGGTATAAAGCTGAGAAGCATTATACTTTTCTTGTATTGTATCTTTCTCTTACAAGATGGAGATTCTGATAATTGAAAGTAAGGAGTAAGGGCTCTTGACCTCTTTTCCCAAAGTTGGAATTGCAATTACTCTTTTTTAATATTTTCAGGTTAACTTCAAAGTTCGAACTAGTTGAGTGATTGAGCAACTTTTATGTTGCAGAGTGTTGAAGAAGGAGAATGTCGAAAGGCATACGATTCGGCTGCTGATGTTTATAAATCTGCTTTTGACCGGTCAAAGCCCGCTGAGGAAGTGAGTGAAAACCATGTAATTTGGCATTGCTGTTGATTATGATTGTTCTCTCATTTGCAATATTGTAGGATGCGTTAAGGGAGGCCCATGAAGAAGCAGTCCGGAAATCACTTTTTGCATTTAATACAAGTGCTGTTGGGGCTGGTTTAGTAAGACAGAAGTACGAAAAATTTATTCGGGGTTTCTTCACAAAGGAGTTCGAGGTGATTCCTCTCTCCCCTTCATCAGTCTAAGTTCTACTTTTCTTGTGTATGTAGAAGTCAATTTGAACCACAATATGAATGCAGGATTACAGGAGAAATGCTTATATGGAAGCAGACTTCAGATGCTCAAGTGCTATACAGAATATGGAAAAGAAATTACGAGCAGCTTGTCATGCTCGTGATGCGAAAATAGATCACGCTGTTAGAGTAAGCTGCTTAATTTTGAGATCACCGTTGTTAACTTGTTATTTTTCAAGTCTTAAAAAACCTAGATAGCCCCCATTTAGGATAGGTAACAGGCCAAAATAAATGTTCAATTTTTTGCTAAAACTGGAGCTAATTAATTGCACACTTGTCATTCCATCTCGTCCAACTACGTTTTTTCTCGACATATAACATCTGTTTTTAATGCAGGTTCTCGAGGATATGCTATCCGATTATGAGAAATCATCTCATGGTCCGGGAAAATGGCAGAAACTTGCTACCTTTTTACAACAGAGGTTTGTGTATTATCCTTTTCTGGTTTACAACTTCAGTGTCTTGTGTTTCTAGTAAACTGTCATATTTCAGTGTGGGAGGTTTGATAATTGACCTTGCTAAGAAAGAACTAAATCAAGCTCGATCTGAGAAGAATGCACTCTCTCTAAGATGCCGCTCAATCGAGGACAAGATGGGATTACTTAACAAGCAACTCGAAGCAAGTGAGGAAAACAAAGCCATATATCTAAGGCGGTTTGAGGATGCTACCAATGATAAGAGAAGTCTTGCCGAAGATTACACACGCGCGATAACTAATTTGCGGAGTCGGTGTAGCTCGTTAGAAGAACGGTGTTCGAGCTTAACGAAAGCTACTGAGTCTACCAAGAGGGAAT
Source organism: Eschscholzia californica (assembly GCF_041429995.1). Classification (NCBI taxonomy): domain Eukaryota; kingdom Viridiplantae; phylum Streptophyta; class Magnoliopsida; order Ranunculales; family Papaveraceae; genus Eschscholzia; species Eschscholzia californica. The sequence continues at coordinate 22,871,910 of NW_028238309.1, read as the reverse complement.
CATTGGAATGGAAACGACTATGTGAACAAGAGTCTTCAAAGCAAAAAGCAGAAGAAGATCAGGTCAATGCCGAAGTTTCAGCCCTCTATTCCCGAATTAGTGTTGCTGAGGCAATCTTAGGCGCTGCCCGTGAACGTGCACAATCTGCAGAGGAGGAGGCAATAGAGTGGAAAAGAAAATTTGTTCTTGCTGATCAAGAAACGAAGGTAGCTCTTGCGAAGGCAGCAACAGTGCAAGAATGTCTAAATAGGCAGATACAACAAAGAGAAAATGTTCTAAGGGAAGAGTTTTCTGCCACTTTTGCCGAAAAGGTGAATCATTCTCTCTAGTGCTCTCTGTCTCTGTCTCTGTCTGCTCTCTGTCTGTCTCTCTCTGTCTCTCTCTCTCTCTCTCTCTCTCTCTCTCTCTCTCTCTCTCTCTCTCTCTCTCTCTCTGTCTCTCTCTCTCTCTCTCTCTCTCTCTCTCTCTCTCTAGTGCTCTCTGTCTCTCTCTCTCTCTCTCTCTCTCTCTCTCTCTGTGTTCATTAATTACTTCTGTAATTTTCTCCTGTTGTCGAATGAAGGATGAAGAACTTAGGGATAAGGTCGCTAAGCTTGACTCTGTGGACCAGCGATTGGTAACCGCTATTTTAGAGTTGAAGGTAAGCTTTTTAAAGCTTGTGTAATCTCTCAGTTTATTTCTTTTATATTTTGTTCTTCGGCGAAGAAAGCTCCTTCCATTAACATAAACTGGTCTAAAAAGGGTTGACACAGTTATCAATCAAATTTCGAGACGGTTATAACTTGCTGTAAAATTTCAACCTTGAAAGTCCCCATGGCTGAGAGTGATTTTCACTCCATATCACAGCTCTATAAAGGTCCAACCCATTAACCGTTCTATAACCAATATAGGAAACATTCTTCATAGCAAAATCTGGCGAGACTAACTCTTGACTGTTTACATTGATGGTATGTGTTTTCATATGTTTAAAGGCTGCCGAGGCGAAAATGGAGAGCTATGAAGTTGATTGTTCTACCCAGAAACTAGATATCAAAAAGTTGCGTGAGAAGTTGGATGCTACCAAAATTGCAGCTCAATCTTTTGAGAGAGAAGCCCTAAAATTGAAACAAGAAAAGACTCATTTGGAGCAGAAGTACCTGCCTGATTTGCAAAGATTCGAGGAAGCACAAGAAAGGTGTAGAATCTCTGTAAAGGAAGCCAAAAGAGCAACTGAGATGGCAGATAAAGCTCAAGCAGAAGCAGTAACTGCTCAAAGGGAGAAGAATGACGTCGAGCGAATTGCAATGCAAAACCTTGCTCATCTTCAAAAGGCAGAAAGACTGATTGAAGGTCTAGAAAGACAGAAATCTAACTTGATTGATGAAATAAACAGCCTTCATGTTTCAGAAATGGATGCTCTCTCAAAAGTCACTCTATTGGAATCTAGGGTTGAAGAGAGGGAACAAGAGATTGAGTCCTTGTTGAAATCGAATAATGTAGATAGGTCAAACACTGTCAAAGTCCTGGAGAACCTTCTTCAGGCAGAGAGAGCGGCAAGAGGAGAAGCAAATTGTAGGGCAGAAACTCTATCATTGCAACTGCAATCTACTCAAGGTAAGCTAGATATACTCCAACAAGAGTTCACTTCTGCTCGTCTTACAGTAACTGCACTGGATAGTAAACTTAAGATCACTTCTCATGCAAAACGTTCAAGGCCTAATGAATGCGAGTGGGAATTTGTCCATGATATGGATATTGACGAGGACATAACCCGAGTAACAAAAAAATCCAAGTACACAACTACCCCTCACAAAAGTTCATCAGACTTCGACCATAACAAGGATAATCAAAGTCGACAAACTGGGTCGGAAGATTATACGAAGTTTACTGTATTGAAACTTAGACAGGAGCTCTTGAGACGTGGTTTTGGTACCGAGTTACTTCAATTGAAGAATCCCATCAAGAAGGATGTTCTGTCACTCTATGAAAAACATGTCAATCAGCACAAGTAGTAACTCTGTATCTCTTTATCTCTGTTTGTCTCTCTCTCTCTCTCTGAGCTTCTCTAGCTTGTGCATATGAAGTTGTCGTTCTGCCGTACATGAATATATAAGTCGTTCTGCTTCTCAACTTATGTGTATAGTGTCATTGATCGTAGACGTTGAAGTACTAGTTTACTTGGTCATATAGTTCTGTAACAGAGTTCTGCAATGTTTTGAAGAACCATATATAACAATTTGTAATATAAAGTCTGTTTGTGATTTCATATATTTCTTTTTTCTGTTTGTGATTTCATATATAACAATTTGTAATATAAAGTCTGTTCTCGATCATTATGACTATTCTTGGAACCTTTTCTTTTTGAATTATTAGCACGACAAGCTTAATAAACACTGTATAAGAGTGAATTGGGGTAATGTAATGAAGGTGTAAGTCTGAGGACCAGTTAGTTGTTGACTTTTCTGCTAATTCTGTTAAGACTCGCTCCTATATAAAGTGAGATTAGGTCTAGTAATAGTTTAACTTTTCTCATTCAATAAACAACTCTTATAAAAAATTTCATAGGATCATAGCCATTTTCTGTGAAAGGAACAAAATCAAGAAAGATAAACATCAAAAGAGACAATTCATTCTTCCTAGTTTTCGATTCTAGAAGAATTTTAAGAGGAGACACCACTTTCAACAAAAAATAAAAGTCACAAGTTCTTGCTCGTTTCAAGGGAAAATAATCGTTTCCTCTCATTTCTCTATCTGTTAAACTACTTTTCATATCTTGGAGTTTTCTGGGGGAGGGATCCCTCCTCCGGATTTTCTTCTTTGTTGTTTATATTATATCTATAATAAGATCTTGGAGTGTAAGTTTTAGAGAGAGATTCTATGAAATCAAATCTTATTCCACACAGTTCTTCTTATTGATTCTTCCTCTTCTCCTTGTTCTTCTCTCTCTAACATGGATCACATATTCATTTCCTAAAGTTACAAAAATTAAATTCGATGAAGGATATAATCCTTTTGTTGATGATTTTATATGTTTAAGGAATGGGAGTATGGATAAAGATGTCAGTAGAGAAAAGAAGATTCAATATCGCGGAATTCTACCACGAACAATTCAAGAAAATTGAAGATGAATTTACGAGTCAAGAAAAAAAAACTATCAAGAATCACTTTTATTAGTTTAATATTATTGTTGTAATTTTCTTTTTGTCGACCTTTAGGGTCTTTAATTCTCACTCTATAGGATCTTTTGTCGACCTTTAGGGTCTTTAATTATCGATCTATAGGATCTTTGTGTCTGTGTCTAGTCAATTCTTTTCCCTTCATGAGCCACTTTACATTTGAATGTATGTAACTCTCATGAAGTTTTCAGAGGAGAGGAATAAGGATTCTACCATGTACTTTGTGATGTTCACTGATGAATGAAAGTATGGTTTTGATTAAAAAAAAACATCAAAAGAGACCTTGCAAACTGCCATTAATGGCAATCGCTAGCTCACCTTCTTCTTTCCATATGTATTCACCTAATTCAAACTCTTCACATGACTTCAAATGAAGTTAGTTGCCATTTTCAAACGTCAGTTTGTTTTTGAGTAATTAGATGAAACGGATTTCCTAATACAGAAATATCAGATTGAGAGAATGCTTATTAGCATAGATTTTATCGGTTATATTGAAATACATAGTCATACTATGCACGACAGAGGTAAGCATAGGAGTGGAAAACATCAAAGTGGATATGGAAGAATTGCTCGGTCGGGAAGCGCTGCATGATAAGGACTTTTAGAAAAATCTTAAGACTGTACCCTAGTATCTTTGTCTCTGTTGTTCGATCCATTTCCAACTCTTTAAGGGAGCTTTACCGTGCTTCATCTTTTAAACCGCTGTACTTACTAAGAGTTATCATTTTTGTAGCGTGTCAAATATCTCTCCGATCTAAAGACCTGTAAGGCTGATTTAGAGTTTCGCAAAGCTGAACTGGAAGCTTGCAGGAATGACTTGTAGAGATGATCTCAAAATCTCTAGACCTGACTAGGTGATGACGAAGACCAAGGCAGCGAAGCTTACCTCGATACAACTTTCTTTGCAGGAAGAGCTTGGGGCAGTAAAGTCAGAAAAGGAATCTTTCGAGAATTCCTTAGCTGCTGAGCGAGCTAGAACTGAAGAGTTAATAGCTAAGATGAAGGCGGTGAAAGAGAATCGGTACGATCAACTCCTAGAGCTAAGGGGAAATTTTGTGGGAGTTGAAGGTGCAAACCGAATCTGTCAAAGTTTTCAAGGCTTCACGAGAACAGCAAGGCATTCGGAATCAGTTGTTTGAGGATGGGTTTAGTATGGGCAGGGAATGTACTTGACATTACTATGAGATTCCACAAGTAGCTCTTCTATCTTAAATCCCTCAGGGAGATGTATCCAAGCTGGTAAATCAACTTCAAATCGAGCTTGGAACTAAGGAAAAAGTGATTTCCAGCTCTAACAAAGAGGAGAATGTTGAAGACATCGAGCTCTGAGCCCTCTTATCAAAGTCTGTACTATCACATTTAATTCCAAATATAGGTTAGCCAAAAATTTGTCATGAGATCCGCTGATGACTTTATTTTGGCACATTCATCGCTTTTTTTTCGATGCAAAATTTAACGATGCCTTTATTTTGGCACATTCATCGCTTTAAGCATTTGCTTACACATTAAGACCTTTTATCCAGTTGATTCCTCTTGGACCATCCTTTTTATCCCCTAAACCTTTGGTTCCCCTATCCTTATTGCTCATCACTCCATGTTATGCATTTCCTCAACAGTAGAGTTATAGCCTACAACTTCTACTCAATGAAATGACCATGGTAGAATTATATCTTCCTTGAGGCACCCAAGTATTTCATCTCAAACTCACCCTTTAACTGATCTTTTAACATGTGGATTTCTGACACATCCTTGCAAGCTATCAGTATGTCATCCGTATATAGAGGTAGATATAAATAAGAACAATCACATAGTTTCATGTGATACACACAACTATCATATTTGCTTCTATCATAATCGTTTCTGACCATAAAGGTATCAAAACGCTTATATCACTGCCTAGGAGACTGTTTCAATCTATACAAGGATTTCTTCAGCAAACATACCTGGTCTTCTTTCTTAAGAATCTCAAACTCCTCTGATTGATGCATATAGATTTCTTCCTCCAACTCCCTCCAGGTAAGAACGCGGTCTTAACTTTAAGTTGCTCCAATTCCGTATCTTACAAAGAAACCATAACAAGTAATACTCTAATAGAGCTATGTTTAACAACAAGAAAAAATACCTCATTGAAGCCCATTCATTCTCGTTGTGTAAACCCCTTAGCTACAACCGTGCTTTGTATTGTGCATCTTCCACTTCAAGGGTTCCTTCTTCTTGAAAACTCATTTGCTACCAACAATCTTCTAACCCTTAGGCTTCTCGGCTAATTCCTAAGCTCGGTTCTTATTAAGAGATTCAATCTCTTCATTCATGGCAAAAGCCCATTGCCTTGATTCATCACTCCTCGTAGCTTCTTCATGGGTGCATGACTCACCCCCATCAATGCTTTCCCACACACTAAGTGCAGATGCAACCATATATGCTATTTCATACCTTTCCGGTGCCCGAATGTCTCTCATTCCCCTATTTCTCGCAACACTGTAATGAACTTCTTCTTGTTCATCTTCCTCAGCTTGCCCATCTATCTGAGGTCTTACCTCTTCCCGAGTGTCTATCTCAAACTCCACCTGTTCTCCGTGATTTTTCTGCTCCACCTGTTTACCAACACTCTCGTGAGCGGCTACATGCATTACTTATGAGTTACTATGGCTAACTCATCAAAATGAACATCTCTACTAATAAGAAATTGATTGATTTTCCATCCGAATTCCACAACTGATAACCTTTCACGCCGGGATCCTACCCAAGAAATACACATTACTAAGCCCTCAACTCCAGCTTACCTTCGTTAACATGTGCATAAGCCACGCAATAAAAAATCCTCAAGTTCTCATACTTTGCAGGATAACCTGATCGTACCTCATTAGGAGTTTTACATTCAATAGATGTACACGGAGAAATATTTAGCAGATACGCTGCCGTATTCACTACTTCAACCCAGAATACTTCCGGCAACCCTGCATTCGAAAGCATACAATGAGCTCGTTCCTATAGAGTTTTGTTCATACGTTCTGCCACACCATTCTGTTGTGATGTCTTTTTGACTGTATGGTGTCTCACAATCCCTTAGTCTTCAAAACCTATTAAACTCGTTTTTGCAAAATTTCATCTCATTATCAGTCCTCAAGCGTTTGATCGATTTTTCAGTCTGCTTCTTAATCAAGGTCTCCACTACTTGAACTTGACGAATGCTTCATCTTTGCATTTCAGTATGTACACCCAAACTTTCACGTAAAAATCATCTATTAAGGTTAACATGTATCTACCCCACCATATGAGCTAACCCGGGAGGGACTCCAAAGATCTGAATGGTTGTAGTCCGGAGTTCCTTTGGTATTATGAATTGTCGTACTGAACTTTACACGACATTTGTAACATCCCATGTTTATAAGGTTACTTGAGGGACTATTTGACATTTGATTCAAGTCAAAAAAGGGCTAAGTCGGCAAACAATGCAAATTTGAGGGATATTTTGCAATCAGGCCAAAACCAGAGACCTACTGCAATTTTGTGAGCATGTATAAGAGAAGAAAAATCAAATTTCTTACTTATCTTCTATGACCGGCTGAAGCTAGGGTTTTCATTTTGGGGAAAAAATTCGATCAAGAGAGGATTGGGAAAAAGCCCAAAGGGGATTACTTGGTTTAGCCGAATTTAAGCTTCAAGGAGTGATTCAAACTAAGTTTTGTTGATTTTGGTAAGAATTTTCAGTTTCTCTCTCTAAAACTCTATGTTTGGAGTCTTTGGTTTCAAATTGATAAAAATTAGAATGAGTTTCATTAAAGGAGAAGCTAATCAACTGAATTAAGGTAACCTCTAACACTATCATGATGCTATCGCTTAAGTGTGGATTTTAGGGTTTTCAAGATTAGGATATTGGGATTTTTTTTTATAATTCATGGAATTATAGGGTTGGAATTTAAGTAATTTTGAAGTTTATACAATGTTAGTTAAGTTGATTGTGTTTGATTATCGACCGAACGACAAATTCAAAGGACTGCACAGTGCAGTCTATTGTCAGAAAATTTGGGCCTTGTAAAGTGTCCGAACAAGCTTTCTCCAAACATGAAAGTTGTATCTTAAGATGTTAGCTTTTCGAAATGTTATGGTAAAAGTCATTTGGATCCCTGACGAGAAAGTTATGACTGTTTTAGCAAGCAGTGCGCTGTTAGGAACATTCTGTTTTGCTGCTGTTCGTGTTTTGCTAATTTCGAAGATGATTCAATCTGAATTTGGGGAAGACGTTTAATAACCAAATGTTAAGGACATAAATTTCTTCTAAATGGAGTATGATTGACTTTAATTGTATATGGGTATGGAAGTTAGAGATCGATCTAAATTCGATTATCCGAAGTCTTCCAAACGTTACGGATTTCTTTTATGTTTTAAGTTTTCATTATTTTATTTTAATTGTTCTTTTTGTTGTACGAAGTTTCTTACTATAATACCCTAATGTTTCAATTCGGTATTTTTTGTTATTCTTCCTTATCCCGGAGTATGTGAATGAGGAGGAATAAACTCGTCTAGTAGGCGGGAGGTCTTTGGTGATGCAATGACTGAGGTAAGGGTTCTGAATCCTTTTTCCAGCATGGTTTTATAGATAATGAAATATGTTAGATCTTATTGTTTTATGCGCCATTACGTCTAGAGTTTATGGATATGGAAATCGATTTTGTAATGTTGAATTGGAATATGCTTGAATGGTTTACTGCGATAAGAGAAATGCTTTCGAACTGTTTTTACTATGATTGTGAACTACTTGGGATTTTTTTGTATGTACACGATTACAGATTATGTCAACCTTCGGACATGTAGCCATTGAGGTTAGGATGACATGTGGGTATGGGTGTGACCCGTGTGAGAATCCCTCTACTTTGTGTGCAATATGACTCTTGGTCGTTTCATTTTCGTGTTTGATATGATAATAAAATAAATTAGAATACTGGTTTTGATATATGAATGAAACTGATTTTGAAAGCTCACATTAGATGCATGACAAGGTAACGAAGAAAATAAGGTTCAGGTCCTTCCATGGGTATTGGGGGACGACTCTCTTATTCGAACTCAGTGATAAAAACGTATTCAGGTACTTAAGGTATATATGTATCATGAGGTAAACTCTTCAATGAATGGTGAGTCCCTTGGTGGGAGGGACTCACCGGCTAGGGGTAAGTCTCTTTCTCGAGGAGATGCTAGTGCATTAGTTATTGCCAAATGGGACGGTACTATCTAACGCATTATAGATTCTCCTGGGATACTCTCTCTTAATTGGGAGCGCACCATGGGTGTGCAGCTAATCACTGCTATTGCTTGGTAGATGTAAGAAAAATGTTTTGTAATAGTACATGTGATAACTGGTTTGATAAATCGTTTTGTCATGATGTTTAACACTTATTAAATGAACTTTTAAAAATGTGATGAGTTTTGGATTGGTCTTCTACCATAATAACTCGTGTCGGCGAGTATTGTGACCCCCCTACCAGTTGTTAGTGTGCAGATGCTTTGTCGTAGCCTCGAGGCGGAGTGTGTATTCCAGCCAGTGATCTTGTCTGACGATGCTTTAGATGTTAAGTCGTTTTCTTTGGTTTTTTGCCTATTAGCTTTTCGTTATTTCAAAGTTCCGCAGAAACCAAACTCGAATATGTATATATATATATATATATATATATATATATATAACACCTAGATTTGTTTATAAGTCGTGAATTACCCCCAGAGTTTTCTTTCTATGTTTATGAGGCTTTTATAGTTTTTTCGTGGTTCGTGTTTCGACCACAGAGTAATGTTGAGTTTGTTTAGCTTCCGTTCTATAGTATATTTCTGTGTATGAGAATGTATGGTTTCCATGACGGGTTTTAGAAGTGCAATCGGTTCGATTTACAGAGGAGACTCTGTCAGATTTTTGTCTCGGTTGTGAATTGCCGGGGCGTGGTCATGTCTATTTTTGGGACACGCAGCATCACAACATTGCTTCCCGAAGATGCAATGTTCACAGAATTCTAGTTTTCCAACCTTCTGTCCACAGAGTAAACCATGTTTGCTCAGTATAGATATCCCCCTTTCGTTCATATGCCCTAACTACATATGCCATAGCTTAGTAGTCTCAACTTATTCCTTATCTGATGATGATACCGCTACAAATCTGGTAACAGTGTTACCCTGTAGCACACATAGACCATTCTTCTTCGACCCCTTTATAACAGTAAGACTCCCCTTAGAAATCCGAAGAACACCACCTTCACTATTAAACTTACAACATTTATCATCCACAGTTCCCAAAGAAATTAGATTCCTTTTCAAATCCAGAACATGTTTGATGTCTGTTATAGTCGGCACAACACCACCGTGCATCTTGATCTGAATTGTATCCATTTCAACCACCTTACAGGGAGCGTCGTTTCCCATTAAAAACCTTATCGCCATTAATGGCCTTGTAAGAAGAAAACAAATCCCTAAGAGGACATACATGGAACGTACACCCAGTATCCAAAATCCACGTATCTTCTAAAAAACAGGCATTGATAGCTAGAACCATAGCTTTATCACATTCTTCAATGATTGCCAAGACAGTACCATCGTCGTTTTCTTCTTCGATGACTTCTGCCTCACCTGGTTTCTTTCTAATTAAGCTCAGGACAATTCTTCTTCAAGTGCCCCTCCTTTATACAATTAAAGCATCTGTACGTCCTAGGTTTCGATTTAGACCTAGACCATCCCTTCCCATCGCCTAGATGCTGCGACCTTCCCCTTACATCCAAACCATCTCCTGACGTGCTGTCTTCCATTGACCTTGATCTCAACTCCTTGGAGCTCAATGCTGCTTTAACATCCTCCAAAGTTGTAGTTATTTTACTAGACAGAAAAGACTCAATAAAGCTTTCATATGATGGTGGCAGGGACGCAAACAATAGTACTTCCTTATCTTCATCTTCAAATTTGACATCGATATTTGCCAAAATCTAAGAATACTCGGTTGATTTCATCCATATGGTCTTTCAACGATTCCCCTTCTAACATCTGTAAACTAAATAATTTATTCTTTAGATACAAACGATTAGTTAGAGATTTTGTCATATACCTTGCCTCCAATTTATTGCATAACTCATCGGCTGGAGTTTCTGTCGCTACTTTCCGCAAGAGCTCATTGCTCAAACACAACAGATTCTGTCTACGAGATCTTCCTTCTCTACTTCTGATAACGATTCAGCGAGTGCATCCTCCCCGTTCATTATTTTTAACAAACCCTGTTGAACTAATACGGCTCACATCTTAATCTTCCAAAGATTAAAATCTCGTATTTCGCCATTACATAAACCTCAAAATGAGAGCTCTGATACCAGTTTGTTATAACGAAAGCAAGCAATCCAAGAAAAACAATGGGAAATAAATAACTATCATACATAACACAAGAGATACGTGGTTCGGTTGGTAAGATCTACTCCACGGGGACAACAGCGTGATGATTTCCACTTTGATAAGCAAACAAGTTACACACGAATTTCGTGAGAATTCGACACAGATATCTCCTAGGGTTTTAGTTTATATAGCCACTAAAATCCTAATCCCATCGAGGCACCACCTCACCGAGTCTCTCTTTCTAAATTCAGAATACACATGGATGCACTAACGCTAATAACCGACATAAGCCCAGCTCCGTATTCTAGCTCTGTCTCGGAGTCCAGCTCTGCCTCGAAGCCCTGCTTCACATTTTAGCTATGTTTGGGTTAGCAACCTTGCTAATGGGTCTAAAATTCTGCGCAAGACTTTCGATCTCGGCAGGCTATTACCATTGCCTTGTAAGCTGGTTGGCAAGTCGAAAACCGCGTTAGATATCAATCCATATTCAAGACACTTTAAACAAATAGCTCTTTGGAAGCTTTGTAAGTACCAACGACCTAAATATGGTATGTCTCTACTAGTACTTTCTTTTGCTCTGCATGTGATGGAGGACGAATTAGACAAATCCATCCATCAAATCAACAACCTTATTCAACAAGAACCTCTTTTTCGTTGTCTACTAACTTTTGCTTTTATGGGATGACTTCGTCTCTTTTTATTGTATTTCGAAGTATTTCAACTCTGTACTTAGTACTTTTTAGAGAGAGAGAAAGAAAAGTCATCGTAAGGTGTGTATTTAATACAAAGTTTTTTTTTTATGATCACTACATGCAACAAAGTAGATGGTGTAGAAAAAGTACAAAAGAAAAGAGTAAGAAGAACTTACTTGTTTTGGAGAAAGAAATATTTGTATATTTTCTTTGCTTCTTTAGGGCAAACAATAGCTAAGGAAGATGAAGGGGAAGTTAAAAAGTTTGTTTATATATGAATAAAAGTGACGAAAATATAAAAATAAATAGAGTTTTCCTTTTTGACGATTTTTTAAAAATAAATATAGGTTACAAGTTTCCAAATATATTGAAACTCTATTTATGTAGTTTTCATGGAATCCAATTCCTAAAGGGGGAACAAAGAATTAAAAATGGAATATTTTACGAAAATAAATTCCGGGAAGTTGAATCTGTGGAAATACACTTTGTATAAAACGGTGGAAATATCAAACACAAACCTGAGAGAATTTAGGGAGATTGGAGAGAGAAAAAAAATTTTAGGAGGGGCTAAAGAATGTATAGAGAGATAAAGGTTACACTAAAAGGGGAATTGGGATAATTTTGGTTGTCTAGAGATCTATATTCACACACAGAGATAAAGAATTGGACTAGATGTGAGTTTAGAGAGTTACTTTAAAATTGGGTTGAATTTTAATTTGGAAGTGATTCCAAAATTGTGTTTGCCCCACATTTTCGAGTAAAGAACCCAAATTTTTTTTAGAATAAAGATTGTACCATCAATGATAGGAAGATTATAAGTAGAACTTCTAAAAAAGGTCGTGACTTTAGGGCATCCAAACAATCACCAGGGAATAGAGACTTTGGTCAATTAGATTTGGAAAACCTTGGTTTGGATCCATAAATCGACTTGTTTATCTTTTTGCTCCCTAATCATCATATCCAACCTTATCTCCAACCACCACCATCACTTCCGACCACCAACACCACCATCATTTTTTTACCATTAACACCACCACCACCACTTCGAACCACAAACATCACCACAGTCACTTCTCCATCTCCTCTTTTTGTCACTCATTCTCTATCTCTTTCTCCTTATCCTCTTTCTTTCTCTCCCTCCCTTTATGTCTCTTTATTTCAGGGAAGGAGATCTTTCTCTGGAACAACTTATCTAGTTTGGAGAAATCCTCCAGCCAAACAAGAGTAATCCGATCTGATTTGGGATTTTCCGTAAACCATATCGGTTGTTCGTGTGAAGGCTCTCTTTCGCCTGAACAAATAGAAGAGGGAGGTAGGTGGTGAGATAGAGGTATTGGAAAGAAAGAGGAGAGAGAAAAAGGAAAATAAAAAGTAAAGGAGAGAAAAATAGTGTTGGTGGTTGTCGAAAATGACAATAGTCGAAGTTAGTGGTGGTGGTGAAGTGGGAGAAGATTAGGATGTAAAAAAAAAAAAAAGTCTATTTTTTTATCCGAATAAAATTGTCGTCTAAATTAAAACTAATTCTTTCAAAAAAAAAAAAGAAAAATCAAAACTAATTTATCCAAGTCTTTCTTCTCCCCCAAAATGCTTTCTTGCACCCCACTCCCACCTTTGAAAATTGCATTATCCCTCGTTAGGGTAGATTAGGAAGATTAGACTAGACAACCCATTTTTTCTAGGCCATCCATTCTAGATAAGAGGATTATATGATTATCTACCCTCTCTCCCTCCCCACATTTGGTTTCATTGTTCTCTCTCTTTAGAGCCAACTCATACATTCTTGTACCTCTCTCTCTCTCTCCATACAATAAAAATCTTCACAAAATATCCAAATAATCCAAGGGTACACCAATAACCCAAGCACACGTTAGTCTTTCCGGTTCAGGATAAATCATCCTCAAACCACCCCTTCTGGTCTCCACTCTCAATTATCCGAAGTACTCATCAATGGAGTCCAGAGTTTTATCAATCGGAACCACCGCCGGCGGCCTCATACGACTGAGAAAACCAACAAGGGGGACCACAATAACAGCGACAACAGCTTCATTTACAAAATCAATCGGAGATGTCAGTGGTGGTGGAAATCTTATTTGGGGAAGACAACTCACATCAACTTTACTTCTTGAAAAATCCCCAATTTCACTCAAAATTTCATCAGGGAAAAGATGTAATTTTGTCAAACCCATTTCTGCTACTGCTTCTTCTCCCGCCGGAGGGAGCGATTCCGCTGGGTGAGGTCCGTTTCCTCCTGTTTTTTTATCTGTATTGCCGGAATGTGTCAGAATTCAGGCTAAAATTTCTGACCCACATTTTGTGTTTTTGATTAAATCAGGGAAGCTAAAGTTGGGTTTCTTGAGAAGTATCCAGCTCTTGTCACTGGGTTCTTTTTCTTCATGTGGTAAGTGATCACTGTTCTTGATTGGTCTCTATAGGCACCACCAAACTGCTAAACTCCAACCTCTTATAGCTTACTAAAAGAACTTGTTGAATTCATTGAGAAACCTACATATTACCAGTTTACCACCAATTAAAAATGGTTATTAGAATAAGAGCATCTCCAATTCAAAACTCTAATTGACTTATGTGTCTATTCAAAAACTTGACTGGGTCCAGTAGTCTATTGTGGTTAAGCCAATATGGGAGGAGCAGATTGGTTTCAATTTCAATATACTATTATTGGTTTGAGTCTTGTTGTTTCCTATGCTTTGCTACGAGTGTTGGGTGGTCTTTTACTTTTCTCACCCTAAATTTAGCTTAAGAGGTGAGATAAACTGATTAAATGCTTCTCTCGCAACCAATGTTGAATTATCCCACGACAGACCACTTCTCCACTATAAAAAGATAGAGAATTATAGCACTGGGTAGTGTCCTAAACAAGTTAGGAGTTTTCGGGAAAATGATTGTTTAGTGAATAAATATCATATAAGTTCGATTCTTGTATATATATATGTGCATTGTGGAGGTGAATTACGAAATTATCCTTTGGTTGCAGGTACTTCCTGAATGTGATTTTCAACATATTGAACAAGAAGATCTACAATTACTTTCCTTACCCTTAGTAAGTATTCTATGTTTTACTTATCCTGTACATATTCAACAAGAAGATCTACGGTTACTCTCCTTATTTTACTAAGTGTTTATTATTTTAGTGTAAGAATGGATAATTAACTTTTGTGTGTGCCGGGGTGCACAGTTTTGTATCAGTGGTGCATTTGTTTGTTGGAGTCGTTTATTGTCTGGCTAGCTGGTCTGTTGGTCTACCTAAACGCGCTGTAAGTAAAACGGTTAACCCTTTCTCCATGGTTTAAGAAATCGGTTAAAAGTGAACTTGAAAATCAGAATGCATCCCTGCTTCAACTGTCTTGTTACTAGTTTATTACACGGATTGTCAACTCTAACCGTTGTTTGTTTGAATTCCTCATGAACGTTAAATGTGGCCTTTTTCACTGTTATTGTTCTTCTTTATGTAGCCCATGGACTCTAACCAGCTAAAACTACTCATCCCTGTCGCTGTATGCCATGCTCTGGGTCATGTGACCAGTAACGTATCATTCGCTGCAGTTGCTGTCTCATTTACCCACACTATCAAAGGTAATTTTCGCTTTTATTCTAATATTGTTTGTGAAGAGACTATTTGATCCTAACTTTATTTTTTGTTTCAGCTCTTGAACCATTCTTCAATGCTTCCGCTTCTCAATTCATACTTGGACAATCAATACCCTTTACACTATGGCTATCTTTAGCCCCTGTTGTCCTTGGTAAGTTATGAGTTTCTCAATCATGTTGCGTACAGTATACCATTTTCACTAAGAAGCATATGAAATCAGTAATACACCAAACCCCGTACTTCGTGAACTTCATACATTAGGTGAAAACAATCCCGTCCCAAAATTCTGTCCTGATAAATGATTGGGACAGGTTGCCTTGGACCTGTATATTAGCCGGACACGTGTAGAGGGTGACCCATCTGCAACCTGCTCCATTAACATCCTTGCCAGTAGCTCCAACAATCTTAAATACGTCTTACAACTTGTGTGTCCCTTTGTATAGTTCCCATTTTGTTGATGTCTCTTGCTATATATCGTTGAGAAATGCAGGTGTGGCGATGGCATCCTTGACCGAGCTCTCGTTCAACTGGTTGGGCTTCATTAGTGCCATGATCTCCAATATCTCCTTCACATACCGCAGTATCTATTCAAAGAAAGCCATGGTTATGTTCTATATATACTAGTCTTGGTCATTTTGTCACTCTAATGAATTCCTTTTAATAGCCTACTAATGTCTATGATGCTTGGTTACACTTGTTCGTTGCAGACTGACATGGATAGTACAAACCTATACGCCTATATCTCGATCATTGCTCTTATTGTTTGTATTCCACCAGCTATCATCGTGAGTAGCTTCAATCAACTTTGAGATGTACGAATATTTCTATTCAAACGAAATAGATTTGAAGATTACACTATGATTATTTGTTTATAGATCGAAGGACCCCAGCTTTTGAAGCATGGATTCACTGACGCGATTGCTCAAGTAGGGATGTTCAAGTTTGTAACAGATCTTTTCTGGGTTGGTATGTTTTACCATCTATACAATCAGGTAATCTTCTGCATGTCTTCACTAGCTATTCATTGCTACTCGTTATCGCTTATTTAGGAAGAATACGTAGGGATTTATCATTGTTTCTTATGGGCCTTTTTCAGTTAGCAACCAACACCCTTGAGAGAGTGGCACCACTTACACATGCAGTTGGCAACGTGTTGAAACGTGTTTTCGTGATTGGGTTCTCAATCATCATCTTCGGTATGTGCTACCTTCTCCAGACCAGTTTACCTGAACCATCTTCGTTTGCTTGTACGCTTTATGTAAGAATAGTCCCACACGGACTAAGAGAATACCAGATTTGTGGCATGTCCACTAACTGCCAATTGTTTTGAATTGGTTATGCACAAGCATAGTACCTTCAAAGAGAAGTTATAACGTTGTTTCTTATGCAGGCAACAAGATATCGATGCAAACAGGAATTGGCACTGGGATAGCGATTGCCGGAGTAGCAATGTACTCTTTCATCAAAGCCAAAATCGAAGAAGAGAAGCGAGTATGTCCCGTGTAAAATTGTACAGCTTTATTTAAAAGTTATGTTGAAAAGTATCGAAAGGCAGAGACTAATAAGTTTCATGTTTTCACCTCTATTCTTCCTGAACTCTGTCTAACGAAGGTTTCTATTTTACTTTGTTGACAGCAAGCAAAAGCTGCTTGAGAGGAAAAGAGAATGGATTTGATGGGAGAACTTGTTCAAATGGATGTCTGGCCAAGTTTGTACATCTCTGAGGCTCCTTTATTTGTTTGTGAATCAGGTTTGTAAGTCTTTTTTATGTGTTTTTCTTTCTCTCACTTCTCTCTGTGAGTCCATAAGGATTGATTTATCAGATTTAGTCGAAGAAATCTGTTGTATTTGTTGGAAACAAGAAACTTGGGTTCAATCTCACCATCATCTCTCCAGTTAAACTATTTCTTGAAATTGTAGTCAATCCTATTTCACATAGGAGCAGTTGACAATTGAATTCAATATTTCCCATTATTTGAATTGAATTGGTTGACAAAAGCTTTAGGCACTTCATCACAGCGAAAGCGATGCTTTCCGTGGAAAGCTTTGTTGGAGAAACTAAAAAGAAGAGGAATTAAGCAAAAGTGTCCTCGAAAAACCCTTGGTCAGGGGGTGAGGGCTGGTATGGTTGACGGGACACTTTTTTGCATGAAATGGTTCTGTCCATGGTTAACTCAAAGTAGGCCCAAACTTGTAACAGTTTAGGGTAAGAGATTGGAAATAATTTGCAACAAAAAAAAAGATTTTAACTTTTGAAGAGTGGTTTTATACATCGACATTTGTGCTTTTTTTATCTTTTATCACTTTCCCGAGAAGAAGACTGATGAAAGAGCATATACCACAAATCTGCTTCTTCTCTTTCATCAGTCTTCTTCTCGGGAAGGGTATTAATTAGCCTGACGAAAGAGAAGAAGCAGAAAAAGAATAACATCTGAATAGGGGGTTAAATCTCATAAGTAACTGCTTCAGGAAGGGAAGAAGTAGGTTGAGGCGTTTGGGTTTATAGGGCATTAATTAGCCTGTTGGATTTGATAGCTAGGGATTCGGCGTGGGAAAGAGAAAGATTTAGTCAGAGGGGTATTTCGAGTATAGGAAAGTATTGCTTATGCCTTGATGATGTCCGCACTGCCCGAAAAATGGATCTTGGGACCAAAACGAACTGCAGGACATAATTGGGGGCCAAAACGGTGAGTTGGTCAACAATTGGGGGCCAAAACGGAATTAACCAAATATTTAATTGCACTTTAATACCAAATTAAATGGAAAGATACAACCCTTGTAATAATCAAAGGTGGAATTGTGTACATGTATATAAGGTTTACAATATGGTTTGTAGAGATTTGTTAAACATGAAAATAATTACAAATTAGGAAACTACTACCTATACTTGCTACTCCTTGAATATACTTCAGTAGGCAAGCTCTGCCATGGCTTCTCTCTCTCTATCTTTGGGTGGCAAGCTCGGCCATGGATACTCTCCCTATATCTTTGGGTGGCAAGATCGGCTATGGCTTATCTCTCTCATTATTTTACTACTGATGATGAACTTGATGAGTGTTCACGTTTAGTTAGGGTTTCTTTTACGCAATCTTCTGATAACGCAGCAAAAACACCAAAATATTCCAAACATCTAAAACCAATTTGGTAGTTTTTTTTGACGAAATATTATCCAGTTGTCTATCAGGAATGTGGTTCAACCAAGGAAATTCAGAATTACTCATAGTCTGAGATTACAGGGAGATGAAGCCAGCTAGTTTTAGGAAGCAGGAAATTGGGCAGGAGGCCCAATTTCTTGTATTTTTTTTGTTAAAAAGACAACCCATCTTTTTAACTAGCTAGGCCCCAAGTAAGTTATAAAAATAGGTTTCAAGGACATTTTTAAAGGCACCAACTTTTTAAGAGTAAAAAATACCCTTCATTCAATTAGAAATACCTAGTAATAATCTAACTAATAAATCAAGAACTTGAGTTTTTCTCATGAACGAACCGAGTTGGATTGTGGACGCCGATTAAAATTTCTGGGGTTTGAATCGATTTTGGCTATAAGATAGGTTAATGTTTTTAGGTTTTGGTGATTTAATCTATTTGCTTGTTGTTTGAAGAGGCTTTTAAGGGGTTTGATTTAGTTTTTGGTTCTAAATTCTAGAGAGAGAAAATTTTATATACTTTCAATGGAAGGAGAATTTGATAGTGTTTCAAGGTATAATTCAACTTCTTCATTGCTTTATTTTCATTAAGTTATGAATGATGGATAACAATTTGTTAGTTTTGATGTTTATGTTCAAACTTATTTGTTGGATTTATATGAAAGTTGTGAAAGTATAGTTGATGCAAGCAATGTGTTTGATAAAATGCTTGAAAGAGATGTTGTTGCTTGGAATGCAACGTTAGTTGGTTATACAAGACGTAGGTTGGTTGAAATAGCTATAAAGTTGTTAGATGAAATGCTTGTGAGAAATATTTTTTTCTTGGACAATCATGATTGGTATTTATGTTCAAATTGAGAATTTCATGAAAGCTTTGGAAGTTTTTCGAAGAAAAGTAAAATGATGGTGCTAGAGCTTATAAAATGACTATTATGAATTTGTAGGGGTTTTAGCTAGTTTTTCGATACAACATTCTATTAGACAAAATATAATAATTTGTAACAAATTTCATGTTAAATCAATTCAAAACTAATTTGCAAACCATTTGCATGGCATTGCAAGGTGTTTGCAAGGCTTTGCAAGGCTCTGCAAGGTGTTTGCAAGGCTCTGCAAGGTATTTGCAAAGCTTTGCAAGGCTCTGCAAGGTGTTCGCAAGGTTGTGCAAGGTATTTGCAAAAGTCCTGCAAGGTGTTCGCAAGGCTCTGCAAAGTTTTTGCAAGGCTCTGCAAGGTGTTCGCAAGGCTCTGCAATTTGTTTGCAAGGCTATCCAAGGTGTTTACAAAAACCATGCAAGGTGTTTGCAAGGCTCTGCAAGGTGTTTGCAAGGCTTTGCAAGGCAGTGCAAAGTGTTTGCAAGGCAGTGCAAGGTGTTTGCAAGGTATTTTCTTAGACTAGGGTTAGGTTGGTCTTTTTACTGAAATTGAAAATTACATAATTGCCATCAGGGAGGTGAAGCCTAAAAACTTTGATGAATCTTTTTTAACCAAAAACATAATTTCTTAGGGAGTTTTGGCCAAATTCCCCTTTAGGAAGAGAAAGAGAAATTAAGAAGGCGTGGAATGTTTAAGAATGATAATTTAGTCCACCACTCTTTGGTGCAGCGGTTGTACATCCCTCTTAAATGTATGAGGTCGTGGGATCAAGTGTCGGGAAAAGCAGTTTGTCATCAAGATCTATCCCACGTAATTTAGGCAACATATAAAGTAAATAATGTAATAAATTTATCAGGCTTTAGACCTCTTTCATGTTGTCGAGCTTTAAGCTTCTTTCTTTATGGTTTAAATTAGGCGGTTATCGTGCTCATGACATCTTCATGATGTAACAATGTCTTGCAACGACTAACGTAGATCGTAGTCGATTTGTCAAAAAAGAATGATTAATTTAAAAGGAGATGGAGATTGGGGCCGCCTGCTAATAGCCCCGCCTGCTTATAACATTTCAGACTATTTAGAAAGAGATGAGGATTGGAGCGCCTTCTAATGGCACCGCCACCATAAAAAAGATATCCATTTACAACTAATAACCATGATCATTGTATTTCTATAGGGTTCACTAAAGCACTATCCTGAATTTATCAAGCCAATAACAAAATCCATAAACACAGCCACTCTTTCTATAGGGTTCACCAAATACCAGACACATGCAATTCACAAAAATGGCAACCATCACAGATCAAAGTAAGAGAGAACAACTACAAAATTTCAGCCATTTTAAATCTATTAACTCAAGATAAACTTATTCTACACTGAATAAATATTTCTTATCAATTATAAACTACATTTTGAAGTTATTTAACTAAAAACAAATGTATCCAAACATTCTCACTCAAATCGAGATGATCACTTAGTCGGGTTTTTTTTTTTTTTTTGATGAAAGAACTTAGTCGGGTTTGAGTTCAAGAAGAAAATAACCTCTTGATTCCAGTTTTCTGCTCTCCCGTCAACCTTGTCGGAAACCTGATATTAAACTTGATTTTCAAGTTTCCTTTCCTTGAAGGGTCTTTAGGAAGCGGCATACCTTCTCTTGGAACAATTTCTTCATGGTTTGGTTGAATCACACTTGTTATCGGAATGGTTAAGTTTCTTCCATCAAGAGTAGTGAGATGAACCGTGTACCCTGTCAATGCTTCAACCAAAGATATTTTCTGAGTCACGATTAAATCGTTTCCGTCCCTTGTGAAAGTACTATGTGGTTTTTCGTCAATGACGAAAACCAAATCTGCAGGAGTTACATTAGGCATTTCGTTGCCTTTCTCTGGGAATGTTATCTTTGTTCCTTTCTTCCATCCCGGTTTTATGTTAATAGTTAGTATCTCCTCAACCGTCGTTGTTCTCCTGGTTAACCATGCATTTTAAGAAGTAAATATGATAGCACAAATATAAACAAAAACGAACTACATATACAAAAGTCGGAGCCAAAAGTCTTGGCCGAAATCATATGTTGAACCATGTCATTGTTAGAGTGAAATATATATATATATATATATATATATATATGTGTGTGTACCAATGGATTTGATACTCATAGAAAATAGCCATCCGACAGAAGGAGACTCGAATGCAAATCATAGGATGCATGAAATATCAAACACGATTGACGATTTCACACAATAATATCCGTTTTAATCGACGCAAACAAAACCATCCATTTCAAGAGTAGAAGTACATATAGTAAGCATTAGCATATAGAGATAAAGATTGGGGTTTATTAGCAAGCAAATACAGAGTTACCTCGGCCTCAGCAATATGTGTAATGAGATAATCTAGTAATAGAATTTGAAAAGAAGTAATAAAACTTACCCACTAGCATCAACGATCTCCCG
The DNA here is from genome assembly GCF_041429995.1 of Eschscholzia californica. Taxonomy (NCBI): domain Eukaryota; kingdom Viridiplantae; phylum Streptophyta; class Magnoliopsida; order Ranunculales; family Papaveraceae; genus Eschscholzia; species Eschscholzia californica. The sequence goes on along the minus strand of NW_028238309.1, from coordinate 22,850,632 downwards.
AGAAATTTTCATCTTCTTGGAGGCCCCTTTATAAAGATCTTCCAAGCTACAAGGCAATGTATTCTCTATTGCAGAAGCCTTACGAGGTTGATTCATCGATCCCCCTCCGAATGAAGCGAATGCATCATCCCCAAACATTCCACCAAACCTTGAAGCTCCCCTACCACCACCACCTCCCATTCCCCCAAATGGGTTTCCACCACCACCCATTCCTCCAAATGGGTTTCCACCACCTCCCATCCCTCCAAAAGGACTCGAATTCCCGAAAAATTCTGCAAAGATATCATCAGCATTTCTTGGGTTGAATCTAAAAACTGTTGGGCCATCTCCACCAGGGTAAAAGGAAGCTCCACCAGGACCTCCAGCACCTGGTGGAGGTACTTGACCTTTTAACCCCTCTTCACCATATTGATCATACACAGCCCTCTTTTGAGGATCACTAAGAACCTGCAAAAAAATATATGTTTATAGCACATGCCAAATGAATATAGAAAGAAAGATGTGGTGATGAAATAAAGTTACATGACTATGGGTAGCATTAAAAGGCCACCCAAAGAAACAAAACAAACCCTAAATTCCTTAGGTTATGGCTAATTTTCAATAGCATAAACAGAGAAATTATGAATCAATTAGAAAGTAAAATTTATGAATTAGGTTAAACAAGTACTCTAAGGAATAATACAAAACAGATAACATTGAATATCAAAAGATCCAATGCGAATATCAACAAAACTTAACATGAACTAGTTGAAACAATAAAGATTACAAAATCATCTGTTTTAATACTTAATCAGTAAAAAACTCATCACAGAAAAGCAAGCAAATAGAAAAACCCATCACTGAATCATGTGATACTCAATTAGAGAAAGAAAGAAAGAAAGAAAGAGAGAGAGAGAGGGGATTGAATACTTACTTCATAGGCTTCAGAAATCTCTTTGAATTTAGCTTCAGCTTCTTTCTTGTTATTAGGGTTTTTATCAGGATGCCATTTCATAGCAAGTTTTCTATAAGCTTTCTTAAGATCATCATCATTAGCATTCTTATCAACTTGTAAGATCTTATAATAATCAACTCCCATTATTTAACTCTCCTTCTTACCTTCTCTTTCTCCTAATAACTATCTCGGAGAAACTGTACTGAATCTTTTCGAATTGCCCTTGCTTCGAAATCGTAGTTGTTGTTGATCAGAAATCGGTGGGTTGGCGTTCGATTAAAGGAATTTAAAGAGAGAGAAATAGAAATTTGTATAGAAGGAAGAGAAAGGTGTAGAAGGTTCCAGAAAGTGAATACTCTCCAGAGCCTACTCGTCATCTTTGGGGATTTTCACATTATTTAAAGAAAGTGGCCTTTTTTTTAGGTCGCGGCTTCGGGGCATAAAGAATAATCTCCGGGGAATAAATTCTCGAGGGAATATGTGTTCTTTTGGGGATTTTCACATTATTTAAAGAAACTGGCCTTTTTTTAGGTCGCGGTTTCGGGGCATAAAGAATAATCTCCGGGGAATAAATTCTCGAGGGAATATGTGTTCTTTTGTATATTCTCGGGTGCATATTTTATTTTAGTCCGTAAACTCATTTGATCAAACATTGCCCCCTAATCTTCATCTTCTTTATCACCTTCACCACAACAACTTCCCACTACTACCATTCCGACCACCATGGACACCTCTTCTCTCTCCTCTCTCACGCATTGCGATCCTCTCTATTGGTCTCTCCCTCTCAAAACTTACCTCTTTGGACATTAGAGTTATGATAATGATCCTTATCACAAGTGAGAAAAGAAGTTAAGAAACAAAAATGGAGTCGAAAAGTTCATTTGTTAGGGTATAGAGATAGGAGAAGCATATATACTACAGGAGTATAGAAATGGCTGCACCAACTTGACCTCCATCTTGATGAACAGTCTGAGAGACTAAACCCATCGAGCCAATACTTCCACCACCATAAACAAGATTCAACTTTCCTTACACCTAAAACTCAATAACCCTAATAAAACACAAACAAGTTAGTAAAAAGGGAAAGGCCAGGTGGGATAGATTGACGATGGAAGTTAGAAATGGGTTTAACAAATCTTTCTTTCCAGAACTAATACCACAAAAAACACACACTTAAATCTTGATGACTTCTTCCCAAGTTTATCTTCCATCCTATTCTCTCTCTATGTCCCAGATCACTGTTACTTGTAGTTCAAGACTTAAAATTGGTATTACTAAGTCAATACCCATAACACACATCCATGACTTTATAGGAAGATTAACAGTAGTAACAAACATCCATGATTTTATAGGAAGATTAGGAGAAGATGAAGATTAAGGGGCAATGTTTGATCAAATAAATTTTTGGGTTAAAAGAAGAATATGGCCACTAAGTCAATATTTATTGACTGAGTCTTTACGCCCCGGAGATTTTTCTTTATTCCCCAAAGCCGCGACCTTTTTTTACCACATCTTTCTATTACCGCTCTGCAGAGCTTACTTGAATCTGTCCGGCCCAATCGGACCTAATAGCGGGTTAGGGCATTGTACTGTCCGATCCGTCCGAATCCGACTCTATTAGGTCTGAGTCCGATCAAACCCGCCCAATTCCCACTCCTAGGTGTGGGAATGGGTCGGATGACGGCCTTCAAAACACTCTTAATTCGGGCTCTGAGGATTTAATCAGGTAGGTTATATTACCTTAGTTTTCAAAATTTGTCCAAGCTTGAAAAATATTTGAATTTGTCGAGTATCAGACAGTCGAATCTCGGATTTTCAATATCAAAATACATTTAATATCTAAGAAATTATTAATCGATTTCATACATCTTTTTATCGGGTCACCACTATATTTTGTCGCTTTGGTCACCACCACTATACAACCATCACGTCCAGTGGCGTATCCAGAATTTAGTTTTAGGGGTTAAAAACTTACTACATCACTTCCGTTCAGGGTCGGCCCTGAGGGGTACGCAGGCGAAGCCTCGCTTCGGACCCCCAGGGCCAAAGGGCCTCAGAGGAAGATTATATAGAAAGAATTAGGGGGCTCCCGATTTATTTCATATTTATAAACACTTATTACTAAAAATAACAAGTAGTCTATTGTAGCTCAATTGGTAGAAAGCATGTCAAAGAGTCCAAACAACCAAGGTTCAATTTCATGCATAAACATTTTTTCCTTCTTACATTTTATTTTTTTAAATTACTTTACTTGATACTTTTTTTTTTGAGTAAACCTTACATCAACCAATAAAGTTACATAGTTCAGACCCAAAAGAAAAAGAAAGACCAATACAGTTACTTAGGGGTTTATACATAACATAGTTAACAGTAGAAGGTACTAAAGAAGTAAACATTAAACTTGAGGGGGGTAAATCGAAGCCGCCAGTAAATGAACGTCCTCATTCTGGAATTTGGGGCAATAGTAGAGAGACAGCTGTTGTCTATTCACCCTCACTCGTAAGCCATGGATTTCCCTAATAAGTCTCCACGGGGCATCAATCTCGACCGATGAGATTAGGTCAATTAAGACCCTGCAATCTCCTTCAAGTATAAAATCTTGTAACCCTAGTTCCTGTGCTAGATTCAAGCCGCATTCTAATCCCTTCATTTCAGCATGAAGAGCTGAACTAGGTTCCAAGCTCCATATTTTCGTTCCAATGATCGTCTCTTCGTGATTTCTTGCTAGAGAAGCACATGATGCTTGATTTCCTCTATATGATCCATCAAAGTTTACCTTGTATTTTCCCATGGGAAGAGGAAACCAGCTATTTATCTGCATAACGGAGTTAGTAGTGGAGGGAATATTAAGATCAGTGACATACCTTAGTTGTTCTTTTGCCAACCACCAACATCTGTTTAAATCGGGCGTAATGTTTCTAAAATGACAATTGTTTCGAATTTTCCACCACTCCCACATAAGATACGTGAGTTTATACCAACTTTCTGTTCCATTCTCTTTTAGTTCTAATAATCTATTCAAGGTACTAACCGGATCTTCATGTATATGTTGTAGGTGTTGGAGATCTGCTATTTGAACCAATTCCTTGTATTTCGGGCAGTGGGCAAAAAGATGTACTGTGGTTTCCAATTCACCTTCATTACACTAAGACAGAACTGAGGTATGTATTGTACTCTTTTGCCAATATTGTTTAGAGTTGGTAGACCCTCTTGAATGATTCTCCAAATAAACAACTGTATGTTGGGGTTCATCTCTGGGATGTTCCAAAATCTTTTCCACTGAAATGTTTGTACTTGAATTGGCATTATAGGCATATTTTTTATCTCAGTATAATACGATTGTGGGGAAATTTTACCATTCTCTTTAGGGCACCAAATGGGAGTGTCTTTTTGAACTCCATTACCTATTGCTGTATTTCTAATGGCATTGATAGACTCTGTAGTAAAGTACCATTCGATTAATTCCATATTCCATTATCCTGAATCTTGAAGAATCAAATCAGAAACCCAGCATATATTAGTAGGAAGATCATGTAATAATGTCGGACTATTATCGATTAAATTAGGGACCCAAGGGTCCGAAATAATATTAATCGATCTGCCATCACCGATTAGCCAAATAATGTTCTTTCTCATGGTGGAGTTCGAATTAATGATGGCCTTCCAAAAAGGGGAAGAACCTTGTGTTGAATCTAACATCCAGAAGTAGTTCCTTTAAGATACTTAGCCTCTAATAGCTTTACCCATGTTGCTTGTGGATTTGTTAGTATTCTCCAAGTCATTTTGGCTATTAATGATTGATTAACTTCTCTGATCGATCGAATGCCAAGGCCTCCTTTATGCTTAGAAGTAGTTATTATCTCCCAATTTGTAAAATGAATTTTCCTTTCTTGTTGATTGTGCTCACACCAGAATTCTCTTTCAATTCTTTCCAACTTATCAACTACTTGAATTGGTAACAATTGATAACTGCATGGATAGGTATAGAATGATCATAGTATAGATTTAATGAGTACAATTTTTCCTGCTTGTGAAATAAAGTTTTGTTTCCAACCAGCTAGGGCATTTTCAAATTTTCGATCAACCATTTATGACTCTGTACTTTGTTTCCTGGTTTGAGAAGTAATGCTCCCAGATATTTTTCTCGATCATTCATAAGTGGAGCTTGGAGTCTAGTAGTGAATTGTTGTTTCATTCCTTCTGGTACACCTCGGCTGAAATATAATGAAGACTTGGAGTAGTTTACCTGCTGTCCTGAAAAGCTCGAATGTTCATTCATTATTTGTATTATTGCATTTAAATTATCAGTATTAGCTTTCCCGAATATAATCAGGTCATCAGCAAAGAGTAAATGTGTAATACTCGGGCTGGTCTGATTAATTTTGTATCCTGTAAACACTTTTTGGTTTTCATAATGATTAATCAGGAGGGAGAGAGACTGTGAGGATAGGATGAAGAGATAGGGTGATAGAGGACAACCCTGTCTCAGGCCTCTCGAAGTCGAAAAATTTCCCACCCTTTTCCCATTGATCTGGATATTAAAGGTTGCAGTCGAAATACAAGACATAATAAGATTCAGAATGACGCCATTAAAATCCGAGACCTTAAGAACCAATTCAAGATAAGTCCAGCTAACTCTATCGTATGCTTTGGTCATGTCCATTTTGAGAGAAAAAGTCCCATTTTTAGCCCTAGAGTTGTGCATCGAATGTAATAATTCTTTGGTGATAATAATGTTGTCCATAATCTGTCGAATTGGGACAAAAGCATTCTGAGTCCACTCTATGTTGTTTTCTAGATATGGTCGGATACGGTTAGCAATTAATTTAGTGATGAACTTATAAACCGAATTACATAAGGAGATCGGCCGGAATTGAGAGGCCATACTCGGGTTTCTAATCTTCGGAATCAAGGCTAGAGTAGTATTATTAAGAGAAGGATGGATGCAACCTGTTTGAAAAACCTCCTGAATGTATTGAATAAGCTCGGGTCCAATAGTCTCCCAGTGTTGTGTTGGAAGAAAAAACAGGGGAGTCCATCTGGACCTGGACTCCTAATCGACCCCATTTCCATGACTACTGCCTTGATTTCGTCAGCAGAAGGGACCCTAGGCCATCTGTTCCATCGAGAACACCTTGTATGCATTGATAATATCGGTTGGTGGTTGATTAACCTGTTCCGCTGCAAATAAGTTCTGAAAATAATCAAAAAGTTCACTAGAATTCTCCTCTTCGTTTCTGAATATTTGACCATTAGTGAGTGTAAGTTGGTGGATTTGGTTTTTCTGTCTCCTGGTAGACACTGCCACATGAAAAGCCCTTGTATTTCTATCCCCGTTTTTTACCCATTTCGTCCTTGCTCTTTGCTGTTGTTTAGTACATTGAAGGTTCTCCAAGTAAATGATTTCTTCTTGTACTTTACTCTCGATATTGAGTAAATTTTTGTTAGTAGTTAACTTTTTAATATCCAAAAGGCGTTTTCTCAGAAAAATGAGTCGGTTTTTAATAAGTCCAAGCGCTCTTTTACTCCATCCTCTTAATGAGTCTTTAACATTTTGAATTTTATCAAGAAAAGGACATGTTTCTGCTTCCCATGTAGTTTGAAAAGTAGCCGAGTAGTGTTCGTGTTTAGTCTAGAAAATCTCAAATTTCGCAATAGTTTGAAGGGGTTGACCTTGGACTTGTAATTTCAACAAAATAGGGGCGTGATTGCTGTTGTAACACGGAAGGTGAAATACTCCGGCCTCAGGGAAATGCATTAACCACGTTGCGTCACATAATACTTTGTCTAGTCTTTCTTTAGTTAGATGGTGCAAAGCCTTTCTGTTGGTCCACGTAAAAGCTGGTCCTTAAATCCCAAATCCAATAGATGAGAGTCACGAATAAATCTCGGAAAAGAATTTAAAAAAGGAATGTTAGAAGAACCCCCCCCCCCCCCTCCCCACTTCTCTGATGGGTCAGCAATAACAATCAGATCCCCAATACAAAAATAAGGTGTATTTAGATTTTCTATTTTGGTCTGAAGTTGGTCCCAAAATTGTTTTCTGTTTTGGATCCTGGGAGGCTCATAAATACAAAAGAGGTTCCAAATGTCCATACCATGATGATAGTCTATAGTAATATGGATAAGATTTTGAGAATAAGATATAACATTAACATCAAGAGAGGTAGACCAGTGAAGGATCAACCCTCCACTTCTACCCTCAGAAGGTACATAAAAAAACTTAGATAAATTATTATTAATATAACATGACAACGAACTATATGTAGATAATTTAGTTTCGGAAAGAAAAACCAGAGATGGTTTAGTCGCTCCTAGGAACTGGTTGAGAGTGGCTTTTGTCGGAGTGTTCCCTAGACCCCGACAATTCCACGCAAGGATATTCACTGCTTCTCCGACATTTGGCTTTGCCGGTACCCTTTCTTCAGTATCCATGGGTGTCTGTTGTCTGACTGTCCTCTTATAATGCTTCTTAATTCTGTCCTCCATCAGATTTGTTTCGTCTCCTCTAACCATGACGGTAGGCACAGTTCTGTTATACGGGATTCCCAGTTCCTGTTCATCGACGATCAGACTGGACGTTCCAATAGCCTTTATTCCTGATTGAGTTTGAACCTTACTTTTTTTTGTCTGACAAAGAGCAGTTAGCATATCACCAGAGTTAGAAATAATAGAGATATCTTTGCCGGCTAAAGTTTCCCCTTCAGAGGCCAATAAATTGTCCGGGGAGAAGGAACCCATCTCACGAGGTAAAGGTCGAGTACTAAATGGCACTCTAAAATTCTCATTGTACCTCGGAGTCATAGCTTTAGTGAGTAATCTAGTCTGTTCGTCAGAGAGATTGTGTTTTAACAGATCTCCAAACGCAAGAGTAGTAGGACAGAACTTAATAGTATGGCCCAAAAAACCACAAAAAGTACAAAATCGGGGTAATTTTTCAACCCTAAGTTCAATTAATATCAGTTTAGTAGCAGATAATTTCAGATAAACATTCGGGCAGAGAGCTTTAGTGATATCGAGTGCAATACGAACACGCCCAAATGTACTCCATTTTAAAGTATCCTCCACAGTAGTTGGCTGGAAGTTCCCAATGACCCCTGCAAGTCGGTTGACAGTAGCACTGTTTAGACTTCCCAAAGGAATTCCATGCATTTGGAACCAGAACCAAACTAGTTCAAACTTATGATCTGCCAGAGATATATCAGGATGACAACGTTAGAGAACTATAAGTTCATCCTGGATCACCCAAGGGGTACTTTCCAGCGCGATTTCTAGTTCTGTAGCCGTTATAAACTTGATTAGGAAGAGATTATCTCTAATTTCAGTAAGATTAAACTTATTTGGATCATGTATCACCCTTCCCAAACGCATCATCGCTTGAACAATATCTGTTTTTTCGAACTTTGTATCCAGATAACTCCATTCCTTATTAGGTCTGTCGTGCCTGAACCAAGGTCCCCTCCCTCCACAATAATTGGTTGATATTCTTCTGTTGTCAGCGCTGCAAACTTCTGAATAAATGAGTTGTCTGTTGAATCCATTATGAAGTAGATAGAAAAGCTTGAAAACAAATTAAAAAAACTCAGACGATTGTCTCCTATAGGGCGACTAAGAAGGATTCCCGACTTAAAGCCTGAATCCGAGAAATTAGTTATAATCTATTTTGACCAAGAGGCTTCGGAACTGACGGAAACCGTCAATAACTGCCCATGATCACCCCAAGTAACCGTTGTAACCTTCCCTGCTAACTGAAAAATGAAGGCCAAGAGGTAGCGCCACTAATAAATTAAATCTCTCGGTTGCAGAGCAAACATTTTTCCACTAAATGTTATTGTTGCATTATCACCTACTTGATACTTTTACCACCACCACGATTACTGTTCTAGCATTGTACATCTACTACCACCCTAATTACTAAATTTCTATCACTGTACGTACCTCCACTACCACCATCACCACCACCATTACTAAACCTCTACACTACAATCACCATCAAACCACAACCAACACTATCACCATAAACACCAAAAAAAACTAGGTTGAATTTTTTGAACTATTTTCTCTAAGAATTATTTTCTAATATTTTTTCGGTAAAAAAAGAAGAAGAAGCGGAACAAGCTACTGACTCGCAGAGTTTCGAATTTGCCGAACCACTTGACCGGGAGGTCGATTAAGGACCGATGAGGGCTCTTCCCAAACCTGAGTCGATACCTCACATTACGTGCAAAGAAAATGTCTAAAGTTTCAATATACAACTTTTTTCATGTGAACCACGTGTGGGCCACATTTTTAAAACTCGTTTCGGGCATCCGAAATCTCAGGACCGACCTTGATACCGTTTACTAGCTACGGTACCTAAATTAATATGTATGATCTCCACCAAACATACATAAGAGTTTAGCTAGTACACGAAAGTGTGTACCATGATTCTTCTGTCTATCAATAGATGCATTGTGCAGGGGGTGTGAAGAAGCAGGTTATTATCTCGACAATAATGAGCAAAGCTAGTATTTACATTGAATCCCCCCATTATACACAAACTTAAGAAAATAATAATGTTTTATTATAAAATTGAAATAATTGATACAAAGAGATTCAAACACTTAATATTTTAGACAGATTTCATACTTTCATAATTCATATATTCATAGTTGACCTTTGCAAATTTTCATAACTTGATAGTTCTTCATAATTATCTCACTTTCAATCTGCATAGATATCTCATTATCAATCTCCATAGTCTATACCAATTTCAAAAAAATTGAAGAATATTATAAGATTGAATTGTTGGCGTCTTAGTTCCTGAAGTCTCTTAGTTTTGTTAGGTACTTTTATATCGAGAGAAAGAGAAAATAATTTATAGAATAAAGATCTGGTCTTTTTAGGATTTTAAAAATTCTTAATAAGTGATTACAGATTTATAGAAAAAATGTATTATAAGAAAAAGAAATCATGAGATTTGAGGATTAGTTGGGATATATTTATGCAGTAGTCTTTCTATAGTAAAAATTTCAGTTGAAAATATACTGGAAAATCCTAAAATCTGTTAGGAAAATTCGGCCAAAATATTTAAGAAAACCTGAAAACTAACACAAAAAAATGATTGGGGGATTGAGTATGTGACTTCCTAATCCATCCCAAAACTAACTAAGAGCTCTAACAAATCTCCAAAGATCAAGTTACGTTACTTGGTCTAAGAATATCTTATATGGTCCACCACCTTTTGGTGCAACGGTTGGACACCCCTCTTCAGCCCATGAGGTCGTGGGATCGAGTCTTGCTGGAAGCAGTTGCCATCAAGATTTATACTATGTAATTTAGGCTATAGATAATGTAATAATTTGTCGGGCTTTAAGATTCTTTGTTGTCGGACTTTAGGCCTCTTTCATTCTCGGTTTCACTTAGGCGGTTATCGTGCTTATTACATCTTCATGATGCATGAGTGCCTTGTAACAACTCACGTGGATCGTAGTCGAATTCTCAAAAAAAAAATATCTTATATGAGTTCCAACACAATTAAGATAAAAATGTAAAACAATGGACTCAAACTCATAACCATAAGGGAAATTATGCAAGTTACGTTACAACTAGTGTTCAAAGTAGTAAGCAACATTTTTTTTTTGATGAAAGTAGCAAGCAACATAGGCACACTTGCTTATACTGTTAAAAAATATATGTTCCCTTTATTTTTATTAAATATTGTATAATTAGTTGTAGAAGTTAAGGGGGGGGGGGGGGGGGGGGGGGGAATACACCCCCCAATCCCCACATAAATTCACCACTGATCGCAACAACAGTCCCCCACTACAACTACATGTAGTAATTCATATGTTATATATCTATCTATCTATATATATGTGTGTGTTTATGAGTATAATATATGTATAATATATATATATATATATATATATTTATATGGTATACATACATGCAAATATACACATAATGTAGATATGTACTGTTGGGTAAATGGGTAACATTATTAAGCAGGTTATGTGGGGCAAATATTCGAGTTCGGGGCTCGGGCAGGATGCCTGGTAGCACATTAAAACCTGAACCCAAGCCGTTTAAATCATCGGGTCTGTCGGACTGAACCCGACTTTGGGTTTCGAATACCATAAGCTCTAACGGACTCGGGTATCTATGACGGGTTTCGAGTTCTCGGACTTTTTCCCCAACCCTACTTCAAATTAGTAATCCTTCTTGAGCATGGTATCATGTCCATATATTTCTAGCTAAAGAATGGGTAGGGCCACAAATATATATGACGTTATCTTATTAGGTTGAGGTCTTTGGAGATAGATTCTTAATACAGGGTTATTTGAAACTATCTAAAGAATTCAAGAGCATGGCCGAAAATTCTGAAAAATTCTAGAAAACTAAGGAAACCTTAAGAAATACCTGGAACCTTCTAGAGTACGTAGGATGTGTGTAGAATTCCAGAGGATGTTCTCTAACATTCCATAACTCAGGAGGAGCCTTCATCATTTGTAAAGCGTCCAAGAAGAGATTCAAGCATAAGAGAGTCAAAGTCTGAGTGACTTTGGAAGCGTGCTTGCATAGTTGTACTTTAGAGTTCCTTTGGCAATAGAAGAGTTCCTTTCAACCCAAGTGAGAGTGTGGAGTACAACACGCTTGCTAATTTTCTTGAGCATTTAATTGCTTTAAATTCTTGTGTGATTCCGCCGTTAAGGGATACCATTTCCCTATAGTCATTGTTTGGTGAACTTAAGAACGCTTGAGACTTGTGCTCGACTTGCGCCATCGGAGACATAAGTGTTGCACGAGTAATAGTTGACAGTACTGAGTCGTACTTTACTCCCTCACAATGGGCTTTGGGGTACAAATTCTAGTAAGATCATATTTGACATGCCAAAATGGATGAGAAAATCTTATACAGTTTATTGGCATACATACACATTTCAAGTACGCACTTCGAAGTCCTACAAGATCTTAATGTTTACCCTTACCACATCTGACCACTAGTACCAGCTTTTTTTCCTTTCTCCTCACCTTCATCTTCACTATCACCTTCTTCATCAACTTTACTTTCCTAAAACAAGTTAAAAATTTTTTTCCCAAAATCTCCCAAAACTCTTTTCTCATCCCCTTCATCTCCATCATCACCGATTATTCTCTCTCTTGCTTTCTTTTTTCTCTTTATTCATTTATGAAGACCTCTACTTAATGAGGCCTTAAACAAAATTTATATGTCCCTTAGTTCTTCACAAACAAAGTTTCTTTTGAGGATAAATAGAGAGAGAAGAAGAAAAGGGAGTGTTAGTGTGTCTTTGGCGTAATGGTGGTGGTGGTGGTTGGAGTGGGTGTGACTAAAATTTAGCTCGGTCAAAGTAAATTGACCAAGTCAAGTGATATGTGATATGTGAGATATGATATGTGACATGTGATATGTGAGATGTGAGTGTCGAAAGGAGAATGTTGTTTGGTTCAAAACAATTTAGACTAAAATATTATGCTTATACCAAAGTAATACAACCGGATGGCAGTTATGTTCAAAATATTTGTCCACCCACGTGGGTGACATTATATTTTTCTCGTAATACCAAAATTACCCCTCCATACCTATTTTTCTTAAAACAAATATAATATAAAGCCAAAATGATCTGGATTGCACTAACTTGTAGGTTCAATTCTTAAGAATACATCAAAATATGTAAATGTAGACAGAGAGATTGAGGGATGAAGAACTACATACGTAACGCTTGCTTCAGAATGTTCTCCAAAGAACTGGCTACAATATCCAACTATTCACGTATAACCCAAACCCCATGACCCTTCTCTCGGATTAGAGAAGTGCAACATGTACAACTGAAGTGTATGAAACGGTTCAGAATAGGTTAAACATTTCGAATTTGTGGAAGTTAGAACACAATCTAGGATTAGAGTAGCGCGACATGTACGACTAAAGTGTACGATTCAGAACGGTTAAACTTTTTGAATTTTTAGAAGTTGGGCGATTTGGATATTGGTTGGTGCTTTTCACATAACCAGCATCAAACTGTTGTACACCCGTGGTAAACTATTTGGTTGTAGAAATAGACTTTCCCCTAAGACGAACCTAGGAATTTGGTTGTGGAAATAGAGTTTCTCCTAACATGAACTTAAGAAATTTGGTTGTAGAAATAGTCTTTCTCCTTAGATGAACTTAGAGATATGGTTGCAGAAATAGACTTTCTCCTGAGATGAACTTAGGAAGCGCAAACAAAAATGACATTCCTATGAATTTATTGATTCTTTCGATGATTAAAAGGCCACAACATACAGTACTTCTGCAACTGCATCTTCACCAATTCTACGCAGTGAAGTGAGATTTTCCTTATAGAACCTAATATACACTTTCGGTACGTGAAATCTTCGACTGTCCATCTTCTATTAACAAGTGAAAGCAACAAGATTTCTTATGCTTTAGATGATAGCCGACCTTTATGTTTATTGATGTATCTCCATTTTTCTCAAGTCCTTGAGGGTGATGTAGTAAAGCTTTCATTAAGAGAGCCATATCAAAATCACTTAAGCATTAATCAATTTGGTACTTCTTTAAGATGCTCTGCAAAGAAGTACACATGTCTAAAATTTCATTTTTTGAGGGAAGACTTCTGCCTGATTTCGGTGTTGAACTGAACTTTGTATTCCCTCCCACAACAATACCTTTGGCTGATTTAGGAATGGAGTTGGATTTTGTGTCCTTTCATGGGATATGCATAACGAGTCTTGTCCTCCCATTTGCCTTTCTTCCAAACGTTATTCACAATAAGAAAGCTTTTATCTATAGTATCTCCTTGATAATTGGATGAAACTCATGATACATTAAATATATCCATTGGTGTATCAAGTTCATGGGCCGTTCTGGTGTATAAAATATCAAAACATCCTCAAGTTCCAATAGGGGAACATTTTCCTCATACCAAAGAATGTAAAGTTCCAAAAAAACTATTCATTACCTCTACGTTGAGAAGTTTGATAAAGGACTTAACATGATTAGAAAAGCATTTTTGTATGAAGGAGATGGATGTCTAGTCCCTTTGCTATGTTAATCCTTTTGCATTTAAACTAATAAATTCTCCTGAAGGAGAAAGACGATATGCGACGAACAACAATGTTCTGCAAGTATAGCGTTCCCAATATTGGATGTTGTAGACTTCAATTTTGAAGAAAGTAATTCGTCGTAGTATTTATACCATATGCTTGATCAAATACTTCAGTCTTTTCAGGCTGACTGCGCTGCTAATTAATCTGATTCATCAATGGAAGACATAAGTTCTAAAGGGAACCCCGTTAATCAACTTTTTTTTTGCATTTGATGGACATTGAAACTCTAAGATACAGTTCACCAGGAGAACTCATACTAGGCCTTGATGTCTGTGGAAAATCATTCCGTAATATCCACACTTTCTCGAGCTCCCAAGAGTCGGTATCACCAGATTACTAACTAAGTTCTATGGCACATCAAAAGCCTTGCGACTTCAACTTCCATAGTGATGTAAAATGGGTCAGCATCAATCTCAAAACTCAGGCTTAGAATCCACAAGCTTGGAAGTTTCACCTTTTTATCCTCGAGAAATCTATATTTTTTATTTAGGGTATCTATAAGGCCATGTTTGGTGTGCGGGAACGGAATGTGATTCCTGGGAATCACATTTTTTTAGTTTGATGTTTGGTTTGACTAGGAATGGGAATTCGATTCTTGACATATTTCTAACTAGGTGTTTGGTCCGTATAGGAATAGGGTTGTAAACTTTTGTAAAAGTTCACTTATACCCTTAATCAAACTACATGAATTACACATCAACTTTGTCATATTATTACTTATTCAAATTCGTAGATATGAAATAGTAACACGATACACCCAAGGAGTAGTATTTAAAGATATACTTTAAATAAGACTTATTTCCCAAATAGCCCCCAACTTTATGACCAGCTTCCTGCCTAGCCCCCTACTTTATCGAAAATACCCAGATGGCCCCCTTTTTTCTGTTACCGCTATAAGTCTGTTAAGTAGTCATCACCTCTCTCTCCTCCATCTCATTACCTCTCTCTGCCACCTTATCATCTTTACTGGCGAAGGTCGCCGACCAGCCAATTTTCCGGCCGGCGACCTTCAAACATAAAAAAAATCTTTTTTTTCTCTCTTCTTCTTCTTTCTCTTTCTCCCTCCTCCTCTGTTTTCTCTCTCTTCAATCTCGAAATAGATTTCTCTCACTAAGAGAAGATGTAATTGCACCGGAAATTCTTAACAACCTCTTCCCTAAATAGTTATTCAAAAAAAACTCTTCCCCAAACTCTTATCACAAACCTAACCCTAATATTAAGGTAAAAATCTGACCAATTTGGCCTCTCAAAATCCAAAGTAACAGGCTTTTGCTTATCCTTCAAAGGTTTGAAACGTGAGAGATGGCTAAGAACTCCACCTTTAACATTTGGATCGGCATCCTCAAGCCAAGGATAATCATGTTTCTTCCATTTCTTAATCACATCAACAATAGTTAAATCCTTCTTAATTGAATCAACTCGAGACTTCTTCCTTAATGTCTTCAAAGGAACACCACTAACACCATTACCCGATCTCTGTAGAAGATCGGAATCGGAAGTACCAGAAAACTTCAATACAGAATGAGGTAAAGTTGTCGCCATTATAGAAATCCAGAAATGACGGAGAACTAATCCTTTTTCTTCAAGATTGATAAATAGATTTTAGAAAACTGTATTTGCATGGAAAAATCAATTGAGCACGAAGATTATAACCTAGGTGAGTAACAATCAGGAAAACAATCAGAAGCCGAATGAATGAGTTGAAGAAGAAGTACCTTGAAAATCACTGCGAGAGAGAGGAAATGAAACCCATTTCAGAAAGTTTTCAACAACATGAAGTGAAAAGAACAATACTTACGAAGTAATGAAGATTCAAGAAACAGATAATTGCAAAAATGACAAAAATACAAATGAAAGAACCACGAAATACCTAATTTCACCAAACACGGAAGTGAGATGTCTGCATTTCTTGAAATTAAAGCTGGAAGTAAGCTTTTGATTTGATTAAAAGGGAAGATTAGGGTAAAAATAGTACTTGATCTTGTTTGGTGCTTCTCTAGGCTCTCTGATAGGCCTAAAAGGTTTCCCTAAAAGGTATATACTGCAAGTGCACGGGTGGTCAAGTAGTAAAACCCGGTAAGACCGGGGTCGATCCGCAGAGACTAGTCAAACCCGTTCTTAAACTTAGAACTAGCACGTTTTCTTTGAAAATTTGGTTTTGATAAAAAATATCAAAAATACTAAAACAGATAACGGAAATGAACTCAAATGGGGGAGAGGACTTAGGATTTTAGAATCCACCACAAAAAATCATCTTTATCACAAATAGTTAACTAACTAATTCTTTTTTCTATAACTCAAAATTCTAGATAATAAACTATCCCAATTTCGGAAGATGTTTTCGATAAAATCGGTTCTTAGATCATAAAATTGTAGTTGTCTTGTTTTGAAAAATAAATCTCTAAACTATTGTCTATCAATCAATAAGCATATATCATCTAAGAATTTAACCTAAGCATGATATATCAAATTTAAAAGTATAGACAATGAAAAGAAAATCAATTTAACAAACTAAAAGAAATTTAGACATTGAATCACAACCAAAAGAAATTTAATTAATCAAAACAAATGTTTTTAGAAGATTGAATATGGTTTCATCATCAATCCTAATTAAGAGATTTAGTTATTCATGTTGATTAAGAAGAACATAAAGAATTATATTACATGAATCAAAATCAGAAAGAAAAATGAGAGAGAGAGATAACCAAATAAATGTTATCTTGATGATGAAGATGAATACTGAAGATGAATCGATGAAGAAGATTTCTTCTCTATAGTTTTCTCTCTCTCTTACAGTATTCTCTGTTCTCTCTGACTCACTCTTTCTCTCTCTAAACAGTAAACTCTCAAATAAGAAGAAGCTCTATCTCTTAATCTTTCTCTGTTTCTCTCTAAACAATAGCACTAAACCCTCTCTCTCTCTCTCTCTAAGACACTCAATGTTTCTTTATTTGTTTCTCTCTAAACAATAGCACCAATCTCAGTAAACTCTCAAAGAAAAGAGCTGCTTTCGAAGAATCACTATTGAGGATATCAGTTGCTTCAAGCATTTGTTCGTAGTCCAATCCTGCCGGTAACTTGGATTGCTTGGCTACCACTTTGGTTGCAGTTTCATTTTTCTATTTTGGATAAGAGCTACAACCATCTTCTCCATAAGAAATTACATGTGGGTTTGACTAAACTACATAAGTAACCATTGCCATATGCATGTTTGTCATGAAACAAAATACAAAGGAAAAAAAGATGAGGTTATGACACCACCTACTAAACAGTGAGGAAACTAGAAAGTGATTTTTTTGTTGAAAGTAAAATTGCTTTGTATAAAGAGTAAACTAGAAAGTTGATGATGTTACGCCACCACCCCCTATACACTAATGGTTACTCATCCATTATCACCAACCAATCCTTTCTTTGGATTTGACCATAGTTTTAAATAGTTTCAACGTACTTTATATGTAAGTGAATGATTGATATGAAAAAACTAAAAAGAGAGAGACATAGACCTTACTTTTGTTAGAGCTCTGACCGGAAGAGAGAGGGTAGGAGAGAATTCGTGTGGTGGTTTGGGTTTAAAACCCTAGTTTAATCATGATTTTATATCACACGGTAATTTAAAAATTGGTAACTCAATATTTTGTTAAGGGCATATTTATCAATAAATATTAATACATGTGATTTCGGGGAATGATAATCACAAACCCACCTCCCCCTGGGTTTGCTATTAACCCTTTTCCGGGAATCACACTCCCAGGCGAATAGGATTCCCACGCCATTCCCTAAGCAAAGCAATGATCTGGAATGTGATTCCCGGGAATCACATTCCATTCCCACACAATTTCTACACGCCAAACATGGCCGAATAGATTGCAAATTTTAGCCCTAATTTCAACATGCTTTCCTCGTTAATGTAAAAAAGCACAACCTATAGACTGTAACGCATTGACGGCTGACTAAAACTGATTATAATTATGTTAGAAACAACATCAGGGAGGAAAACTATCTCCAATTGATTATTGACTTCCATAGGTCCATGCTCAACGCCGTAATTCCACCGTTCAAGTTTCTTTGACAAAAAGAGTTATATTCTTTAACCCGCAGTTGCATTTTTCGTACAAAACGTCAATCCTTTCCTTAGATTCAGCAGTGCAGAATGTTCTACTATAAATACCGGTGTATCCAAAGCACTAAATACAAATTCAGGGAGAGAACACACAGCCAATGAGCCAACTAGATGACTAGCAACTCCATAAAAACCACAGTCACTGCCAGAAAGACCAGAATCAGCATTGCCCACAACAAAAGAGGGCACATGACTATAAGAAAACTGCACTAGTTGATTTCTATATGCATTTCTCACTGTTCCATGATAGACAACGAGAAGGTCGCGCATAAAATGGTAACGTTACAGGTCAATATTCCTAGAAGATCAATATTGTCGTTGAAAGATGTAGACCGACTTAATATAGAGTAAACAAAATACTCTAAATGGTCCAAACCACAAGAAAAGAGTTGTTATACCCACAACTATCATCATATCATTCAATGAAACACAAAATAGTATCCTAGGGACTTTGACCTTTTTACCTCGAGAGATCCGCATTTCTGATTAAGGTGTGTATAGTAGATTGCAAATTTTATCCCAAATCTCATCATGTTTTCCTCGTTAATGTCAAACTTCACTACCTATGGACTGTTACACGTTGAAGGCTGACTAGAAAAGATCATCATTACGTTAGAAACAACATCCGAAAGGAAAACTATCTCCAAATGATTATTGACTTCCATAGCTCCATGCTCAAAGGCGTTATTCCATTGTTCAAGTTTCATTGACAAAAAACGTGATATTGTTTAACCCACAGATGCATTTTTGTACCAAACTTCAATACCTTCTTTAGATTCAGCAGTGCAAAATCTTCCATTGTGGACATTGATGAATACAAGGCACTCTATGCAACTTCAGAGAGAGAACATGCAGCCGATGAACCAACTGGATGACTAGCAACTCCAAAAACATCAATTATTGTCAGAAAGACCAAATTAACATTGCCCACAACAAATGAGGGCACATGACCATAAAAAACGGCAATAGTTGATTTTTATATTCATGTCTCACTGCTCCATGATAGGCAACGTAAAGGTCGCACATAAAAAAAAGATTTTAAGTAAAAGTTTCTAGAAGATCAGTGGTCTCCGAACAATGTATACCGTCTTACTATGTAGTGAACAAAACACTCCTATCTCCACCATAACATAAGATTGTTAGACACACAAGTATCGACATCCCTATCATTCCATGAAACACAAAACATACTCACATGGAGTTTGACCTTTTTACCTCGAGAAATTTACATTTTTGATTTAGGGTGTGTATAATACTCCCTCCGTCTCATATTCATAGTCCATTATCGAAACTCACCCGATTTATTTTCGTTTTGTGTGTTCCGATATTGTCCTTATTAAATAAGAAAGCTAGCATTTATTATAATTCAATTTAGTGAATTTTATTGGACAAAAGTAATGCATGCATCATCTTTCCTAATAAAAGCACTTGATATTGATAGAATTAAGGAGGGGTTTATTTGCCAAAATATTGAATATTATAGGCTATATATGGTATGCGACTTTCATTTTGAGACAACCCAAAAAGGAATAATGGACTTTCATTTTGAGACGGAGGAAGTAGAAATTTTTTCCCTAATTTCATCATGCTTTCCTCGTTAATGTAAAAATGAACAACCTATAGATTGTAACGCATTGATGGCTGACTAAAAGTGATTAAAATTACGTTAGAACAACATCAGGGAGGAAAACTATCTCCAATTGATTATTGACTTCCATAGGTCCATGCTCAACGCCGTAATTCCACCGTTCAAGTTTCTTTGACAAAAAGAGTTATATTCTTTAACCCGCAGTTGCATTTTTCGTACAAAACGTCAATACTTTCTTTAGATTCAGCAGTGCAGAATGTTCTACTATAAATACCGGTGTATCCAAAGCACTAAATACAGATTCAGGGAGAGAGCACACAGCCAATGAGCCAACTAGATGACTAGCAACTCCATAAAAACCACAGTCACTGCCAGAAAGACCAGAATCAGCATTGCCCACAACAAAAGAGGGCACATGACTATAAGAAAACTGCACTAGTTGATTTCTATATGCATTTCTCACTGTTCCATGATAGACAACGAGAAGGTCGCGCATAAAATGGTAACGTTACAGGTCAAAGTTCCTAGAAGATCAATATTGCCGTTGAAAGATGTAGACCGACTTAATATAGAGTAAACAAAATACTCTAAATGGTCCAAACCACAAGGAAAGAGTTGTTATACCCACAACTATCATCATATCATTCAATGAAACACAAAATAGTATCCTAGGGACTTTGACCTTTTTACCTCGAGAGATCCGCATTTCTGATTAAGGTGTGTATAGTAGATTGCAAATTTTATCCCAAATCTCATCATGTTTTCCTCGTTAATGTCAAACTTCACTACCTATGGACTGTTACACGTTGAAGGCTGACTAGAAAAGATCATCATTACGTTAGAATCAGCATCCGAAAGGAAAACTATCTCCAAATGATTATTGACTTCCATAGCTCCATGCTCAAAGGCGTTATTCCATTGTTCAAGTTTCATTGACGAAAAACGTGATATTGTTTAACCCACAGATGCATTTTTGTACCAAACTTCAATACCTTCTTTAGATTCAGCAGTGCCGAATCTTCCATTGTGGACATTGGTGAATACAAGGCACTCTATGCAACTTCAGAGAGAGAACATGCAGCCGATGAACCAACTGGATGACTAGCAACTCAAAAAACATCAATTATTGTCAGAAAGACCGAATTAACATTGCCCACAACAAATGAGGGCACATGACCATAAAAAACGGCAATAGTTGATTTTTATATTCATGTCTCACTGCTCCATGATAAGCAACGTAAAGGTCGCACATAAAAAAAAGATTTTAAGTAAAAGTTTCTAGAAGATCAGTGGTCTCCGAACAATGTATACCGTCTTACTATGTAGTGAACAAAACACTCCTATCTCCACCATAACATAAGATTGTTAGACACACAAGTATCGACATCCCTATCATTCCATGAAACACAAAACAGACTCACATGGAGTTTGACCTTTTTACCTCGAGAAATTTACATTTCTGATTTAGGGTGTGTATAATACGAAGTAGAAATTTTTTCCCTAATTTCATCATGCTTTCCTCGTTAATGTAAAAATGCACAACCTATAGATTGTAACGCATTGATGGCTGACTAAAAGTGATTAAAATTACGTTAGAACAACATCAGGGAGGAAAACTATCTCCAATTGATTATTGACTTCCATAGGTCCATGCTCAACGCCGTAATTCCACCGTTCAAGTTTCTTTGACAAAAAGAGTGATATTCTTTAACCCGCAGTTGCATTTTTCGTACAAAACGTCAATACTTTCTTTAGATTCAGCAGTGCAGAATGTTCTACTATAAACACCGGTGTATCCAAGGCACAATAAGCAGCTTCAGGGAGGGAACATGCAACTAATGAGCCAACTAGATAAATAGATACTCCATAACAACCACAGTCATTGCCAATAAGACTGGGATCAACATTACCGACAACAAATGAGGGCACATGACCATAAGAAAATTGCACTAGTTGATTTCCACATGCATTTCTCATTGATCCTTGTAGGAAACGAAAAGGTCTTGTATAAAAAAATAAAGTTCTAGAGCAAAGTTACTAGAAGATCAGTGTTGTCGCCAAAAGATTTAGACCGACTTAATATAGAGTGAACAAAACACTCCAAATGGTCCAAAAGAGTAAGGAAAGAATTCTTCACCATAACAAAAGGAATGTTAGACCGACAAGTATCATCATCCCTATCATTCCATGAAAGAGAAAACAGTTTCTCAGGGAATTTGACCTTTTCATCCACGGGAAATCTACATTTCTTACTTAGGTTGTGTATAATAGATTTCAAATTCTAGTCCTAATCTCATCATGCTTTCATTCTTAATGTGAAAATGCACTACCTATAAACAGTAACGCGTCGACGACTGACTAAAAAAGATAAATATTACGTTAGAAACAACATACGAAAGGAAAACTATATCTAAATGACTATTGACTTCCATTGCTCCATATTCAAAGGCGTAATTCCACCGTTCAAGTTTCTTTGACAAAAAGAGAGATATTATTTAACCCGCAGTTGTCTTTTTTGTACCAAGCAACAATACTTTCTTTAGATTAAATAGTGCAAAATCTTCCACTGTAGATATCGTTGTACGGAAAGGCAATGTATGCCGCTTCAGAGAGCGAACATGCAACCAATAAGCCAACTGGAAGCTAGCAACTCCATAAAAACCACAGTCATTACCAGAAAGATCAGAATTAGCATTGTCCACAACAAATGAGGGCACACGACCATAAGAAAACTGCACTAGTGGATTTTATATTCATTTCTCATTGTTCCATAATAGGCAACGTAAAGGTCGCGCATAAAAAAATAAGGTTCTAGTAAAAGTTCCTAGAAGATCAGTATTGTCTCCGAAAGATGTAGACCGTCTTACTATAGAGTGGACAAAACAATCCTAATGGTCCAAACCACTAAGGAAAAAATTCTCCACCATAACATAAGGATTGTTTGACCCACAAGTATCAACATCCCTATCATTTCATGAAACACAAAATAATTTTCCAGGGAGTTTGACCTTTTTATCATCGAGAGATATACATTTATGATTTAGGGTATGTATGACAGATTGCAATTTTAGCCATAATCTCAACATGCTTTCCTCGTCAATGTGAAAATGCACAAACTATGGACTATCACCTGTTGACGGATGACTAGAAAAGATCATCATTACGTTAGAAACAATATCTGAAAGGAAAACTATCTCAAAAAGATTATTGACTTCTATAGCTCCATGCTCAAAGCCATAATTCCACCGTTCAAGTTTTCTAAACAAAAAACGAGTGATATAGTTTAACCCGCGGTTGTATCTTTTTACCAAACGTCAATACTTTCTTTCGATTCAGCAAACAGAATCTTCCACTGTAGATTTCATTGTATCTAAAGATACTGTATGCAGCTTCAGAGAGGGAACATGCAACCAATAAGCCAACTGGATGCTCGCAACTCCACAAAAAACATAGTCATTGCTAGAATGACCAGAATTAGCTTTGCTCACAACAAATGAGGGCAAGTTACCATAAGAAGTCTGCACTAGTTGATTTCCATATGCATTTCTCACAGTTCCATGCTAGGTAACGTAAAGGTTGCACATAAAAAAAATATGGTTCTAGATCAAAGTTTCTAGAAGATCAGTATTGTCGCCGAAAGATTTAGACCGCCTTACTATAGAGTGAACAGAACACTACAAATAGTCCAAACCACTAAGGAACGAATTCTCCACCACAACATAAGGAATGTTAAACCCACAAGTATCAACATGCAAATCACTCCCTGGAACACAATAGTTTTCCAGGGAGTTTGACCTTTTTATCCTCGAAAAATCTATATTTCAGATTTAACGTGTGCATAATAAATTGCAAATTTTAGCTATAATCTCATCATGCTTTTCTTATTAATGTGAAAATGCACTACCTATGGACTGTAACATGTTGATTAGAAAATATCATCATTACGTTAGAAACAACATTTGAAAGAAAAACTATCTCAACAGGATTATTGACTTTCACAACTCTACGCTTAAACCTGAAAGTGTCACCTTTCATGTTTTTTTTGACAAAAATAGTGCTATTTTGTAACTAGCTTTTTATACCAAACGTCAATGCTTTCTTTATATTTAACAGTATAGAATGTTCACTGTAGACACCTGTGTATTCAAGGCCCAACATGCAGCTTAAGAGGGGAACATTTAGCCAATGAGCCAACTCGATGACTAACAACTCCATAAAAACCACAATCATTGTAAAAAGGCAAGAATTAACATTGCCTACAACAAATGAGGGCACATGATGACGCAGCGAAAGACTCCGAAAAATCCTTAAATCTTCGTCTAAAGACTATAGAATCGAAACTAAAAAGATTTAAACTAAAGTACTGAACTTTATTGATACTATTGAATGAATAAAACGACTCCTAGATCCCCCCGTATATAGACTTAGGGTTTCCTTAACCTAATCAAACTCAAAAAACAACTTTTAAGAAAATAAAACACTAGACTCCCAAAAATAAGAAAATACCTAAACTAAAAAGACTTACTAAAAATAGTAAAAACTGCTAATTAAATGTCCGTTTTTTAGGACCTAAACGATAGAATTTGACCCTTAAAGTGGGCCGCGTGTGGCCAGGCCACACTGAATGAGCGGAAGACTATTTCGCACCATCCCTCAAACTTTCGTTCAATTCCGACACCCGTAGCTTCGGATTTGCCCGTTTTAGTCTGTCACCTTTATACTTGGCTACATCAATTTCTTCCATGTATTTTTCGGCCAATTCCTCTATATCACATGACCATAAGAAAACTGCATTAGTTGATTTTCATATGCATTTCTCACTGTTCCATGATAGCCAACGAAAAAGTCGCACATAAAAAAATAAGGGTCTAGGTCAAAGTTCCTCGAATATCAATAGTGTCTCCGAAAGATGTAGACTGACTTAATATAGAGTAAACAAAACACTCCAAATGGTCCAAATCATTAAGGAAAGAATTCTCCACCACAACATAAGGAATGTTAGACCCACAAGTATCATCATCCCTATCATTCAATGAAACAAAAAACAATCACACATGGAGTTTGACCTTTTTGCCTCAAGAATTTTTCATTTCTCATTTAGGGTGTGTATAATAGATTGCAAATTTTAATCCTAATCTCATCATGCTCTCCTCGTTAATGTGAAAATACCATACCTATTTACTGTAACACGTTGTCGGCTGACTTTAAAAGATCATCATTACGTTAAAAACAACATCCAAAAGGAAAACTATCCCCAAATGATTATTGACTTCTATAACTCCATGCTCAAAGACGTAACTCCACCGTTCAAGTTTCTTTTACAAAAAGAGTGACATTGTTTAACCCGTAGTTG
Organism: Eschscholzia californica; assembly: GCF_041429995.1. NCBI lineage: Eukaryota > Viridiplantae > Streptophyta > Magnoliopsida > Ranunculales > Papaveraceae > Eschscholzia > Eschscholzia californica. The sequence continues at coordinate 22,825,527 of NW_028238309.1, read as the reverse complement.
TCTTTTTTGTACCAAACGTCAATACTTTCTTTAGATTCAGCAGTGTATAATCTTCAACCATAGATATCGTTGCACCGAAAGGCATTGTATATAGCTTCAAAGAAGGAACATGTAATCAATGAGCCAACAGGATGCTAACAACTCCATAAAAACCACACTCATTGCCAGAAAGACTGGAATTAGCATTGCACACAACAAATGAGGGCACATGACCATAAGAAAAACTGCACGAGTACATTTCTATATGCATTTTTCACTATTCCATGATAGGCAACGTAAAGGTCGTGCATAAAAAAAAAAATATTCTAGGTCAAAGTTCCTAGAAGATCAGTATTGTCGCCGAAAGATGTAGCCTTACTATAGACTTAACAGAACACTCCAAATGGTCCAAACTACTAAGGAAAGGGTTCTCCACCACAACATAAGAAATGTTAGACCCACAAGTATCAACATTCCTATCACTCTACAAAACACAAAATAGTTTCCCAGGGAGTCCATATACCAATGTGGGTCTTGAGAAAAATTCTCAAGACCAAGCGTAGCAAATGATTAAGCAAAGGTGGGTGATTTAGGGAAATAAGAAAGTATCTGAGGTGCACAGACTTTCTCAAAAATTGGTTAGCTTTAGTTGATTCATTTTTTTAATTTGGTAGAGGGAAAGCATTTTGAGTTGAAGTATTTTTGCTTTCGTTTTTATTCTCCACCACTCTACCAACCGATTTTAAAAATCGCCGGAAGACGACACTTGTATGGGATTCCCAACCTTTTTCATACTATTGAGATGTGTATTGGAATAAACCATATCAACAGCTAGGATGAAACCATAGTTCTAATCAAGCATGATAAGCCAATTCTTTTGATAAACCCCCTTACCCCTATTAAACCCATCCATATTTTAGGAAGATCAAAACTACCCAGATCAAATGATTATCAAATAAATCATATTGAAACAAGTTTAAATCTAAAACGTATTGTAGGTTCATCACTCATATTGGTTTAATTCATTGATGCAACATTATTTGCAATTGTATTAAAGAGAAGTATGAATCACATAAATGGATAGAATCTGAACAATTCAAACCACTAAGAGAAAACTAACCTTGGTAAAGATCCAACGCCACATTCCATTCCAACTTTGGCTAAAAAGAGATCGTCAGCTAACAGTCGTTCCTTAAATCCCCCAAATTGAAGTAACCATCTAAAGACTGCAGATTTTTCCAAGTTCAAGTACCAATGTACAATAGATGCAGGTATTCTTCCATCTGTGATCGTCGATGCAAGATCAGACGGTATACTATCCAATGATCTCCGAATCTCGGCCAGTGCTAGAACAACTTCGACCTTGGTCATATCATGACCATCTTTTTCTCCTCCATTGAAACCACCACCATTACTATTGGAGCCACCGTTGGAAGCACCACCACTGTTGGACCATCACCACCACTGGAACCACCACCAATCAAGAAAGAAATGATGATGGGGTTTAGATTTTTCTTAGGGGGCGATTTGAGGTTGAAGAAAGAAGAGAAGAAAGAGTTGGTCAGGGAGAGGCGGCGAAAGGGGGAAGGAGAGTGAAGAAATGAGCGGTGGGGATTGAATTGGGGAGGGACAGTGAGAGAAGAGCGAGTGGATGGAGTGAAAAAGGCGAAGATCGCCATCAAGGAAGAAGAGATTGACTTGTTTCCGTTTAAAATTTTGTACTCCGGAAAATTCGTCCAAATTCACATCTTCCCTTTAAAATTTTCTGCCCCAGATAATTTTCTTATTTCCCCAAATCACTCCACCTTAAGCAAATTCTGATGGACGGGTGAGATTGAAACACGGACGAGCTGAGTAACCACTCCTTCCACGGTATTGACAGATGACTATCTGTTTCTCTAGAGGAGGTCCTAAAACAGAGGAGAATCCTTGACTGTTTGCACTATGACAACCACTGCGTTAATGTCCTCTACCATTCCCTCTATTGTTTGACCGACCTCTGTTAGAACGAGGTTGAGTAGAAGGAGGTTGAGAAGGTGTTGGAGAATGAGTGAACAAAGCAGTTATTTGAGTGGATTGTGTGTTAAGAAGCTCAAGCCGAAACTCTTGTGAGAAAAGAAGTGAGTAAAGTTCATTATAAGAAGGTGGAGTGAGTCTTATAGTAATTGAGGTTACAAAGATTCAAGTTCAGGGCCTAAACTCGATAGAACAATAAGAACAAGTTCTTGGTCTGAAACATAATGATAAACAGAAGCAAGTGAATCAAATAGATTTTTGATGCGCTGAAGGTAGTCTGAAATATTTTGTGTATCCTTTTTTGAGATCGGGAATTTAAGCGTAAGGTTCATCAGTCAAGTTGGATTTACTGAAGAAAATTTCGTTTCAGATCTTCCCATACAACTTGAGAGGTTGTTAGACCAAGAACCTTGTTTTGTTAGAGTAGCATTGATCCACGACAACAACAATGCGAGACCAAAAACTGTAATTAGGATTGACAGAAGAAGTAGATCATGTTGAAGAAGAAAGAAACTCGGGAAGAGAAGGCACGACCCATTAACAAATTTGAAGAGATCTTGACTGTGAGGAAGGGTGTTTAGTTGATTCAATCAGGAAAAGAAAGCAAGACAAAAGACAAGACGACAAGAAGAAGACACTAAATTCAAGGAGAATTTGAGTAACCCTAGACGGCTCTTGATATGAGATGGTCAAGATACCCTAATGCAGTGCAACAACTTCTGTTATATAGACTGAGAACACGACATAAAAAGGGTAGAAATACTCTTCAAGAAACAATAAAATTACAAAATGTTATATACACTTATATCTATATAACAAATGACATAGGTTTTGGTGCCATTCATAACTTTCGTTTATAAATCTCGGTCGTACAATTTTCTTTTGTAAATCATGGCCCTTCATTTTAAAAGATAAAGACATAAAATCAAAATAAACTACCCACTTCCTATAAAATCTCACACTATCTCTCTCTCCCTATTTCCTCTCTTTCTAAATTTTCACGAGTCTCACGTAAAATACTTATAAAAAACTTGTTATACCCTAGTGTTTAACAGTTGACATGGTCAGATTGTGTTAGCACCACTGGATTGGGGACTAAGTTCGTTAAAGAAAAAGGAGAAGGAGAAGGAGAAAAACTTATGCACCAGCCGGGAATCGAACCCGGGTCTGTACCGTGGCAGGGTACTATTCTACCACTAGACCACTGGTGCTTTCCTTTGTTGTCTCGTTTTTACTTTTCGTATTTATCCCGAACTGATGTTTTATGCCCCAGATGAAATTAGTTATGACCCACCCTTGGTTTTGAATTAATTTTTGATGCATTCCTCATAGCAGTTACCATTATGGAATGTGATTCCTAGTGACCTAAAAACACATTTGAAGAACTACAGATTCAGTACAAAAAAAGACATTTTCGTATTCTATTCAATCACCATATTACAGAGTATTTAACACAACTCATATACATAAAAAAAAATGAAGATAAAAAAAGATCATTGAATAATTCTTGGGAAGGAACTTCCAAGATTATTTGAATGATCAGAAGCTTGGAAGACACTAATCTTAATAGTAGTCTGAGTCTGATGAGATAATTTAAAGATATTCAAACACTCTTCAAGATCATCATCACATGTTAATAAAACCCACTCAAAATCATCATCTAAGTACTTAAGATCAATTTTGTTCATATCATCTATGTAAAACCTCTTTGCAATCTCTTGTTGTAGATATTTAAATCCTAAAGTTAACTTCATACTAAACCGAACTTTCACTTTCCCATGAGTCACTTTCACTCTAAGAACATCTCTACCATGAGTACTATTAGGCAAGAGGTTCGGGTACTCGTCAAGACTAGGATGCTCAAAATGGCGTAGTTTTTCGGTTTGGGTGTTTTCTTGAAGGCCTATATCGTCTTGACGGGTAGTAGTTTGTTCCATTAAAGTAGTTTCTTCATTACCTGCAATATTGAAAATTGAAGGAATCTTTTGTTGTTTTTTACTAGAATGAGAACTCTGACTCCAGGAAGAAGAAGGTGATTTCGGTGCAGTAGCTTGAGGACTAGTTGAGACAACGTCGAGTTGGACATTAGGCAGGCGGTTTAATGATATTTGATCATTTGTCTGTGATACAGAAAATGGGTTGGTTCTATACAGAATTGGAGAGCAACAATCGGGTAAGTTTGGGTAAATGGATTCAATTTCGAAAGCACCTTCAATACCTTGAACTGAATCAATAACTCCTTGGAGTCTCTTTAACGAATGTCCTACTTTCTTGATCTTTCTTGCAGGCCATCGATTTATTCCGTGTTGTCTGCATATCCTCTTTAGAGTAGTTGGGCAAACTAGAAGAGAAATAAACATGTAAACAACACGATAAACAACCATTTTTTAGCATAAATGCATGTTTGTTTAATGTATCATCATTGAAAAAAATGACATATATATATATATGTATATATTTGTATATTTGGACTTACCACCGGTACTCTTTGCTGCATCTTTTAGGCTACCGGCGAAGTATTGTCGAAGAACTTGAAAACTAATAGTTTTCTCCTGTCTATTCCGTCTTTTTTCTCCTTTTCCATTCACACTCAAAAACTTACTCTCACCCAAAGAAGAATCACCACCACTATCAGCATTCTCTTTGGGACCAGAATCTTGGTGATGAGGCGTAAACTCTCTGAATGGTTGCCCTTTTGGTAAGACCACCCTAGGGTTATCCCAATGCGATGGTACTTTGAACCCACTTGTCGGTTCCTCTTTGAGGACACTTTTACCCTTCAGTTGGACCTCCCTAAATTGAGTGACCGACGATGATTCTTTCTTCAAAGATTCATTTAATGGAGTTGAACTAATCTTTGGCACTTGTTCCCTGTTTGGTCCATATGAAGGGCGAGTAATCACAAAACTATTACTCAAAACGTTGTCTTCTAGTACCTCATTGTCTGAGATAACTCTTAAGCTTTGGCAAGAGCTTTGTACGATAGTGGATAAGGAACTTAAAATCATCTTTTGTTCTTCAGGGTCAATGCAGTCATCCGGTAAGAAAAACTCGAGAACATAGTCAACCGTCCCAGTGTAGATGCTGCGTAAACGGATAGCGACGGCCGCTCTCAACCCAAACATTCTTGCGTAATGAGAAAGAGGATAGTCCTTCTTGCTAAAAGTGGTTATGTCACTAGAGAAACAAGCTTGATTAGTAGTGAATGCCCTTCCGGTAATACCTTGTCCTCTAAAGAGATGGTGCTCGGAGCAAGCCTCGTGGAAACCCTGAATTTTAGCATCGTTTATAAGACATGCATCATCAACTGTTGAAATACAACAGGTATAATTTTCGTCTGAGTGGCGTAGCCCTTCCTTGCCTTGTAGGATGCATTGGACCCAAGTTTGAGCTAAGGGTAACCTAAGTGCTTCACAAGCAGCTCTTAAGACCTCCCGAATTTCGGGCAAAATGGCTTGGTAGGAGACATTAGGGGCCTAACATGAAAAGATAAATAAACCAATGAATTTAAGAAGAAAAATAGTTTGTTTATTTGATTCATTAGGCTTAAGACTTGTTTACCTTTACAGTATTAGTAGGACTTCCACTTTCAGAACCCCTTAGATTAACAGCCTGCAAATGCACAAAGAAGTAAATTGGATTCAGATAAGTTAAACTCAGACGAATCATATGAAACAGAAAAGAAAAATACAATACCTCTAGAGCCCGACAAACATTTTCTAGCTCAGGACGATAATTAATCTTCCGAGTATTCATAACAATCTCCACAATACCCAAACACGATCTACTAACTTGTTCGAAAATTGGAAGAGCAATAGTCCCACGAACATCATATCGTTGAGCAAAATGAATTCGTTTATATTCATCACTACTAAAGAATCTAACATCAGGTGTCCACTCAGGAACTTTTCCTAAGAAAACTCGACCTCGTAAACCTACTGATTCATTCAAATCCCCATCAGATGGGAATTGATATTCCATTGATGCATTTCTATAACTTTCAAGCTTCCAACTACTAGGACTAACTATGAATAGTTGATCATTAGTAATAAGAAATTGTTTTTCTTCTCTTTTTACATGAACCCATATTTGAATAAGAACATCTTCATTTTTTATAGTATCTCTTATGTGTCTAAGAGCAAGAACCATCCTATCTTTGACAGAAGGAAGTGAACTTGATAAATTAAAACTACCCTCAACCGAATTCGGTTCCGTTCGATCATAGAACTCCGAATGAGTTCGAATAGAGTTTGAATTTGGATATTGAGCTTCAAAAAAGGTTAATGGTTGATGAGCTTGAAGGGAATAACTGGTAGGAACTCTAGGAAGAAGTATTGGTGTTTGTCTCTCTTCTTGGTTGTTATTTTGAGATGAGTTTGGATTCAAAGTTTCTGAAATAGTTGGCAAGAAATCTAAAGGATTAAAGAAAGTAGCTGAATTTGAAGAACCAAGTTGGAGAAACTCTGATCCTGATTCAGTTGTTTCTGACCAGCTTGATAAGAGTTCATCCATGAGACTAAAATCAACTTTGTTATCTTGTCCACCTTCCATGATTTCTGTCAAAATCCACTAAAAGAATCACAATCTGCAAAAAGAAAAAATTATTATGAAAAAAGAAACAAGAACATCTAGAATAAATTAATCCAAAAAACTTGTTTGGAAAAGAATCTTGAATTTATAGGAGATGGGTAGTTTTAGTTTTACTCAAATTTACCCAAAATAGGTCTTAAGAAACTTAATCATTATCAGAAAGAAAAGATTTTATACCCTTTTAAAGCATGTCCATATTTCAAAAAAAGAAAATGAAAAAGCAGTTGACACTCTAATTATGAGATGGTATCCTCTCTCTCTCTCTTTCACTTTCTCTCTCTAACTTCCTCAAAACATCTTCTATTGTTGGATGAGGATTCCCTTGGTACAATTCTGTGAAAGACCCAGTATGAAGCAATAGTAAAATGGAAGAGGAAGAGATAGGGGAAGAGAGAGAAACCATGGAAAACAAAATAGATATTTTTAGAGAGAGAAGATAGATGAGGAGAAAAGTTAGAGGATGGGTATATTGTTTTTTGTAAGTTAAGATTCTCTACTATCTTGCCACTATATTTATTAGTGGTGTTTTGGGGTATTGACATATGAGTTCCAGCTAATGGATTGGTGGGGCTAGGAGGATTAACTAGGAATATTTCTTGATTCATTTTTACATATTCTTCTATCTTTCTCTGATCACAGTATTGGTATCCAATGAATCATGTCACTAATTCTGTTTAGATTCCTTGGAAATGGACATGGGTTTCACTTTTGATTGGTCTACTATATGCAAGAATGAAATTTTGGTTTAGTGGGAATATCGCAAACGGAAATATTTCGATCATTTCAGCTGAAAATTTTCAATAGTTATTTCTTTCGTCACACATTGTGAAAAAGTAGTTAAAGTTTAATTTCGATAAAAATTTCGGTAAGAATGAAAGAAGAAATATTTCGGCCGAAATATTATGAAATTTAACTCCTTAGAATATAGGATTGGTAGAGGTTTCAGAATTATAAATGAAAGCGAATTGTGAATTCGCCCACCCTTGCTTTCGAATTTTCGTTCTTGGAGTGAATAATATTATGTCGAGAATGGGATTCCAGATGTATACCTGTCCCCAATACCATTATGGAGAATTTTCTCTCTTGGAGGGAATCCTTTATGCCCAAAATGCGATTTCTAATGTATACTCCGTACCAATACCATTATGAAATGCGATCTTTGGCAGTCGTGTTTGATTTCCGCCAAATATAGTCATATGTCATGTTAGTATTAGTGTTGGATACTGATGACAAATAAAATGGTCACTTGTTAACTGACGTCAAGAAGTCAAGAAAATACCAAAAGCTCAATGGGTCAATCCTTCTCAAGAAAACATGACCGCTGAGCTCGAAGAGGTTTGTCACCTAAGCCCAGAAATATCAGGAGGTCGGCAAGATCATCTACAGAACTCCAACCATGTCCTGCCTCAAACACAACCAAGTTTATTCTGGGATCCGCAAAAAGTATAGGGGGTCCACTTAAGCTATGTGGATGCCTTACACCCAAACACATGGGAAGGCAGAACCACGCCGCACGCTTACCGACTTAATCCTGAATCTTCCTAAAGATCTCAGTCGGTTACGATCTTAAGTGTTTGATTAACTTGGACTTCAAGAGTCTCAAAGGAAGAAACATCTCCTAGAAGATCTATCAACTCAGCAGTATATCTAGCATGGATCCTTGAACAAAGGAACTTCTAAATATCTGACGATAAACTCAAAAGAAATCCTAACTACGAAATAGTAGTTCCAATAAACATGGTGGATCTCAACAGCGCCGCAATCTCACTGTCTATCACAGTCGGTCCAAAGAATTCTATAAAAGGGCATCGCATCACCTCAACAAGGTATGTTCCCCAAGGATCAATCGATATTCAATCTTTAAACTGCAAAGGGCAATCTGACATGTCTTAAGCGTCGAAGAGATTTCCGAACTCTTTGCAGGTTTTCCCCCCAGGTTTCTAGGAGCGGGAATTGAAGCAGCAGTATGATTCACTCAGACGCGATTCAACATTGAGTCTTTATTTTCGGTCTGATAACCAAATTGCCTTTTTTTTTACATCAACAGATACACTAGATCATATCTTTCTGATGGTTTGGTCGTTAACTAGGACTATTTTTACATCAGAGAGCAAAATTTCTAATTCATCTAGTTATTTATTGTTGTCGTGGTTGGCCATCCTTGTGACTAAACTTTATTGGGAACGGCTATAGGCGCCTTCGAAAAGTGTTGTAGGGGCCTCACTCTGTAGACGCCTCCGAAAATTGCTTAGGCGCCTCCGTGAGCGCCTCCCTCTTCTTTTCTACTTTTACGTTAGTTTCTTTCTCTCTCACTTTTTACTCTAAAATCAATCAAAGATTAAACCTTACAAAATCCATTAAGCTCTCAACAAAAACTCATTAATGAATCAAAGATTAAACATCGTGAAGGATATCAAAAACCTAAATTTCTGTTAAGATCCTCAAGTTTAATTAAATAAAAAAACCAATTAATTTTCAAGCTTAATGTTTGAGGTTTTGTTGTGATGAAGAAACCCTAGATAGGGGATGAAGAAACCAACCCTAGATTTGGGATGAAGAAGCCCTAGCTGAAGCATAAAGGAATCGAGTTTTGTGAAATTTGGTATGAAAAACCCTCGACCATGTCCCTCGTCAGTCCGAGACCCAAAGCATGGTCTCGAATTGGCCCAGTCCGAAACCTATCGGGCTGGATAGTCCGACTCCTTTCGTACTGGGCCAGTCCGAGACAATGGTTTGGGCCTCGGACTGGTCAGTCCGAGAGGAGGCGCCTACAGCTATCGGGGTTTGACCACGGTCAACCCCTCTTGGTCGGTGCTTACAACAATTTGGGAGGCCCCTTTAGACGCTGCCAACTTTATTTCTTCCATTTTAGTTTAAGGGTTTTTTGAGTTTACCCCCTCAATACTAATTGGTAATTGAGTTTACCCCCTCAATAGTTGATAATTGAGTTTACCCCCTTTAACTTACTATTTTAGGCAAAATACTAGGGTCATGTTTGGCATAAAGGAAATGAATCACATGTTAAATAGTGTACGGACAAAATAAGTCTTTATGGATCATTTTCTTGGCTAAATCTAACATATTAAGGTAGTACAATTACTAAAATCACATTACACAATCATTACTTTTGATAGACATATTTTTTTTTCCACACACTATCAAACATTGTCTTAGTGTTTTTAATAAAAATAGTAAGTTGAGAGGGGTAAACTCAATTATCAATTGTCTTAGTGGTCATTTGTTGGATCACACCACAATCATTTGTAAGAATTTATAGGTAAGAAAGATTTATTGATGGAAGTTGGTAAATCTAACATTACTTTTTAATAAGACTGGTGATGGAATAATTGCGGCTTAGTCTACTAGGGATAAACCATACAGGAAAAAACGAGAGTATTTATCTATAAATTAACATGTCATTGGCTTTGACATTACTGCGATTATATTCGGCCCACGGATAAATCTCGATCTATGTATCTGTCTTCTAACAACATCAGTCGTGGAGGTGTCAAGTGGCATGTCGCTCTACCAGCTTCGAAGTCTCTCGTGGATATGATGAGGTGGGCAAAACCAAATCTTCATTTTACCATTTCATCCAGCAGCGTCTCCCCGATTCTAGGGAAGTAGTTTTGTTTGATATTGAAGGATACATGTTGAAGCCTATAGGGGAGTTATAGAGTACAAAGTTAAACAAAATCAGTTCGGCTAGAGTGGACTGTTTTAACTTCTAGAATCTAAGAACTTGTATTTCTTAAACAAAAATTGTTTTTGCAACCTGTATAAGGGAGACAAATTTTTTTTTTAATAGTTTTAGGTTGTTGATATTTATTGTAGGAATTGTTAAATATAATGAGAAGACATGAAGAGTATAAGCGCAACATGTTCTTCATTATGAAACAGCTTCTATTGACTTAGCATTTTTGAGTTCGGTATAAGCAAAAATCGTCCATATCAATCACCATCACTATGGTTTCTCTTTAGATATATGGAAAGCATATGAAAACTTGTTAGAAGAATTCAAATACTTATAATAAAAGCCGATTTCAGCGTGAGTCAAAATATGTAGGCTAATCACAAAGAGAGGTTACACACAAAGAGACTAGTATTCAAATCTTATCGAATCTAAAAAACATTCAAATGCTTGTTTTTGGAGTTTGAATAGTAAAAATATAGTTGGAGAACATCTGAAAGCTTAGCATAAATGATGGTGAGGAAATACAATTTTAAATTCAAGAAGCTTTTGTGAATTAAGTCAATAGTTAATGGTTCTAATTTGTGTTGCGTTTTACATTGTGTGACTGAAAATCCACAATATCTGTTGAAAGCGATAAGGGACGTGAGGGAAACTTGGTCCTTGGTACAGGAAGAGCATCAGTTGGTATAGGCAGTGCATTAAAGAGGTTCAATTCATGTACTTACTCTTCCTATACCAAATTGTTTCAAGGAGAGCACTAAATAGATTATTTAGTAAATAACTCTAAAATAAAAAAAACTTGAATAAAAAGAAAAAATAAATTTTATATTTATTCTTTGTAGTTTTTTCTGACATAAACAATTCTACCCTAATATCGATCAGTACTATCAACATCATCATCAACATAATAAAAACAACAAAATATAGAAGTTTACTATCATTATTGTCTTAGTTACAAGTTCTTAATAATGATATAAGATCTCATGAATGAGGAACCACTATTAATGAAGGAGGAAACCAACGTCAAGAGTTTTTCGAATTAAAAGAAGAGATCGACTTAAACGGAGCCATTGACTTAAACGAAACATATATAATGGAGACAATATGTCTCAGGTAAAGAAAAGTTCTTATTTTGTCTTTCTCTATGGTTAACATTTTTAGGGTTTTAGGTCGTTTTTTTGTTCCAGCCTTTCAAGGATTTTCGATTTATAATGAAAAATGCCACAAATTTCAACCAAAGCCAATGTAATTGATTTTTTTTCGACCAATTTTTACAAAAGATAAGTCATATTTCATCTGTTGTGGACTAAATTTGTGTACATTCACTACAAAAACACGTCCCATTTGTAACGGCCAAAACCGTTACAAGTGACAACAAAGACGTTACAAATAACAACTTGTGACGGCTAAAAATAGTTAAAAAAAAAGTAAGCCGTTATAAAAATCACGTTGCAAATACATTTTTAATGACCGGAAGCCGTTCTAAAAGGACATTTATAACGGTTGTGTGGTTACAGGTTGTTATAAAAAAAAAGTTTATCAAAGTGGCGCGGACTACATTGGAGCGAAATATTTTGTAACACTTTGGAGAGATATAGCCGTTATAAATGTAACTTATTGTAACGGCTTATTTTTGTTGGCTGTTACAAATGTCTAATTCGAAAAAAAAAAACTCAAAATATGTCGAATCCAACTGCAATATTTTACAGCTTTTACCGTAGTCCCCGTTTGGAAATCAGAAAATCAAAACAAAAGAGATAACTCAAACTAACACGACAAATCAAACAAAACATACATTGACTGATTACTCTAAACACAAGTTTCGAGTTCATCGCTTCCAACCCAAACATATATACATATATATAATCAAAATTTCACACTTGTGCCCCTTCACATAGTATATTCAGATCATGAACATGAGTTGGACCAACAACACCTCCAGGAGATGTACTCTTTCAATAGGATTGCATCATCTTTAACTCCTATAGCTGTTAACTAAGAGTTACGATACAAACACAAACTTATTTAGAATCAGAATTACATACAGCATATGCTAAGACAACTATCAAGCTGAAACTAAAATGTACAACAAACAAACATCAAAACATATTTAAACAGTAAAAACAAGTTGCTGCAAAGTGATAACTTGTTTAATCTATCTAAAAACATGTTAATGAAGTAGTAGTTTAGAAAACAAGTTACATATCAAGTGAACCCGGCCGGAGCTTTTAAGATTGTTACTGATGCTTCTAAGATTGCTAGAAATCCACTCATCCGTACAACCACTCCATGCTACCCGATGTTTCTAAGCTTGCTACAAATCCAATTACAGTTATATGTATATTAAGATTCAACCACCCAAAAAAAAATTCCTTTACTTGAGACATTATCATCTCCAAGAACACAGAAGTATAAATAAGTAGATAATTAAGTATGACATTTCCACAACTTAGAAGTAGTGTTCTTCCTATACCAATACTAAAATCATTGCTCTCCCTTTCTAATGCACTGCCTCTACTAAGCAGTGTTCTTCCTATACCAATACTAAAATCATTGCTCTCCCTTTCTAATGCACTGCCTCTACTAAGTAGTTTTCTTCCTATACCAAAGACCGGAAACTTTTATGTGTTAGGATTCACCTGGATCCAACACTCGCCCCGGTTTTACTCGATCATCCGAGAGTTAGGTCCACTTGGATCACCGATCCAATTAAATTGTATAAACATAGTTTAGATATCGTATATTAGATAAACATATTCAGTTTTCTTTATATGTGTCTATATATACTCATATATTAGACAAACACTTTTTTTTTTCTCTATAATGAGTTTTGTTGTTATTTCACCTTGCCTTGTTAATCTCGCTGGTTCTTTCGATGTGCATCATTCAGATACACCTACTAATATTTTAATCACACCTCTTCCCAGTGGTGATAATAATTCATGATCCCGAGGAATGGCAGAAGCTCTTCGAGCTAAAGACAAACTCGACTTCGTTTATGGGATAATCTCAAAATCCACCAGTCCCAATGAGTTGCATTTGTTGGAACAATGCAATGATTTAGTATCCAGTTGGTTTTATTCCTACCCATGATTTTAATGACTTACTTGATGAACAAACTAATGAAAATCCAACTAATATTTATGATCCGAGAATCTGGGAAAATCTGAATGGGATAGGGAGAGAACTGTTAGATTAAAAAGTTCTAATTAAAGACCTATCAATAAAGAAAAGTCCTAACGATAAGACAAATAGACGTTTTTCTTTAGAATTTTCCACAAGACAATTATCAAATGGATCAGAAAACCATGATAGGGTTTGGCTTGTGTACTCCCAAGATGTTGATAAAATGTTTCGCTTTTGTTGCAAATTGTTCAAGAAAAAATGGTCAAAAATCAGTTAGCAAATGATGGTTATGGAGACTAGAGACTGGAGACATCTTAGCTAGTGAGAGGCTTAAAGAACATGAACTTGGCAGTGATCAAATAGCTAACATGCCACATAGATTGGATTACAACTTAGTTTTCAGAAGACTCATACTATTGATCAAGTTGTACAAGACTCAATTCAAAAAGAGAAAGAACATTGAAGATTATTGTTGTAAAAGTTTATTTCAACAATAAAATAGTTTTCAAAGTATAATCTTGCATTTCGTGGAATCTACCACACAATTGGTCAAGAGTGCAACGAATTTTTGTAGGTCTTGTTAAGATGTTGGAATAACATGATCTTCTGATTAAAGAACATCTTCTTCGAATTCAAAACAGTGAAATTTGAAATCACTATCTGAGTAATGTTATTCAAAATGAGGTTATACAACTATTATCTTCTAAAGTTAGAGGTGTTATCCTTAAAAGGATTGGAGAAGCTAAGTATTTTTCCGTTTTACCTGGCTGCACTTCTGATATCAATCACCAAGAACAAATGAATTTGATTTTGAGGTGCGTGGATATGTCTGCTAGACCAGTAAAAATAGAAGAATATTGTGTACAACTTTTAATTGTTAATGATACATCTGGATTTGGTTTCTTCAAAGGATTACAATCAGCGTTCAAAGTTTTGATCTTTAGACGATGATGTACGAGGTCGAAGATACGACAATAGATCGAATATGAAAAGGTGCAAGCAAGAAGACTTTTAGATATAAATCCTCGACCATCTCGTTGTCATAGTTTGAACTTAATTATGTGTGATATAGCTAGTTGTCATGGTGACAAAAAAGACTTTTAGATATAAACTTTCGACCATTTAACACTGCATGTGGTTGTATAGTTTGAACTCAGTTCTGTGTGATATAGCTAGTAGTCATGGTAAAGATAAAAATTTATTTGGAATAGTGCAATGAATTTATTATTTGTTCGCAAATTCCACAAAACGTTGGCAAATTTTAAAACATAGTTTAAAAGAAGTTACTTTAAAATCGTTATCAACTACACGGTGAGGGAGTCGTGTTGATGGTATTAAGAAAATCATAACACAACCTCCACAAATCATATAGGAGCATTATTTCAACTGGCTGAGAGTGACAATAACTTAAAAACAAGAAGTGGAGCAAAATCAATACCAAGATCTGAACTCGGTAATTTCAAATTTTTACTAAGTCTTAACATTTGTGTACAAGTTATTTGAAACAGTTAACTAGGTTAGCAAGCGTTGAAGGACATATATTATTGATGTTTCTATAAAATTAATAAAAGATTTGATTGTCAATCTGAAGATGTACAGAGAAACTGGATTTGAAGAGGCTATGGTTGATGGTAAGATAATGGCGATTGAAAGGTAAATTAACCCTGTTTTTTTTTAGAGGCATGAAATTCATCGAAATAGACATTTTGATGATACAAGTGATGGATCATCATAATTGGTTCCACAATCAGGTAGGAAAATTTTTAGAATTCATTATTTCATTTTATTAATAGAGCAAGCTATTGGTTCATTGGAGTGGTATTTCAGAAAGAAGAACATTTTGACGTTGAAGCAAACGATTTCATTGTGGAGTCAAAACTCTTACAAATAATTTTGCCACGAAAAATTACAAAATGTAATGAAGTATTAAATTTTTAGAAGAAGATGAATTGTTTCCCAGATAGTAGCATTGCTTATAGAATTTTATTAACTATACCAGTTACAGTTGGATCAGTAAAAGGAGCTTCTCAAAGTTAAAGCTTTTAAATTCATACTTGAGATCAAACATGCTGCAAGACATACTGAATGAAAAAGGGTTGGTTAGCATTGAAAGTGGGTCCTTAGACAAAATTGATTACGAAGGTTTAATTGATGACATTGGTTCAAAAGTGGAAGGAAAAATTTTCGAGTCAAAATTGTCATTTCAAATGCTTGTAAAAAATATATTAATTGTTATTTGATTAATAAATAATTTATCCTTCTATAGTCAGATTATTTTAGATTGTGTGTGTTAGTTTGCTTTTAAAATACTTTTTTAACGTTTGATTACACAAGGGACCCCAACTAAAATTTTGCATCAGACCCTTAAATTCTCAGCCACGTCCCTATTTGAGTGGTTATGCTCTCTTTTTACTGCCACGAACCTCTGAATCCGTCATGATAATGTTCATTAAGTGTAATCTTATTGTTGTGGTGGGTCTTTGAACCCAAAGTGCTTATGCCTACTCAGTGCAATTTTATGGATCAAATCACAACTCGGGGATATCAAGGACTAAATGAAGTTTGTTGTGTTTTTAAAATTTAGACTGCTGAAAATCTTATACTAGTTTAAATTCATTCTACTGAGATTCGCATCCTAGTTTTACTAATGACTCGTTTGATTGATGAGGTTAAGCAAATTCATAATAAACAAATAGAAATTATTGTGCGTCAAATAATGTAACGTCCCAAGCCTTAGCAATTATCGATATTGTCCCCGCTTTGACCACCTCACACAGGTACGGAGTTTTGTTCTTGGCGGAGTCACCACAAGCCCACCCAAAAAGCCTCGGTATGGGCGATGAGCCGATGACACACGATTCGCCTGACCATCAGACTACACAGCGACACTGTGGACCTCCCACAACGATATTGTCCTCACTTTTAGCCACCACCCACCGTGGTATGAGGTTTTGTTCCCCACAGAAGGCTTTGGTACTTACTAAGTTTGAGCGTACACTTATAACCCAGTCTCTGGACACTCTTGCAAGCAATGTGGGACTATTACAATCCCCTACCCTCAACGAAGAGCTTGGGGCATTACAAAGTGGTATTAGAGCCGAGGACGGCTCAGCCCACCAATGATTCCGACTCTGACATACACTACCAACTGAACTATCAACTGTTTGCGATTATAATGACTTAAACATTTATTAATATTTTCAAAACTCTCGCTAATTTACTTCTATGAAAATGGTCTAAACCATAAATACTAAATTTGGGTAAGCTCCGGAAAAGTTTACCATATTTAATTTTTAGTTTATTATAGGAGTTAGAGTTTATATTTTCTTAATGCAATTTTAAAGTAGTAAAAGTCAAATTAACTACTATTCTAATGGAATATATCACATCTCGTGGTCTTCTTGTACTCACCCTATTATGAGACTAGATACATTTTAGGGTAGAAGTTTGGGTACATTAAGTATTGGAGCTGATGAATTGGATAGCACCCTGGACTAGGATTATTATAAGAAATAAATACGACAGGGCAACCAGTTAAGTACATATGTCGTCTTAAACCTTCTTTAAATACTAATTAAGTAATATTATCTCATCTAGGTCTTCTATATGTATATTTGCTTGTTAAGTGACTAGGTACATTAGGATTTGGAGGTGAGAAATTGACAAGTACCACCAGATCTTTTTTTTTTGGGTAAGTACCAATAGATTAAGATTGTTATAATATGAATAAATAAGTTTGTACCATGTAGGGGTGGCAATGGGTACCCGTTTACCCGAGAACCGAACCGACCCCGAGTCTTAATGGGTAGGTACTGGGTATAGGTTTTAGATCCATTAAGGAAATCGGGTCTTAAATGGGTATACCCGAAAGGACCCGACTAGGAGGCGGGTCCTTATCGGGTATATCCGTCGGGTACCCGACAGGTAATGGGTACCCGAGATAATACGAAAAAATACCCTAGATTATATAGTATTCTTATACGTCAGGATTTTTCTCACCAAGTTACCAACTCACCAAGTTATGAAATTTCTCAAATCCTCTTTTCCTTGGTTGAAAACTAATTTATAAAACACAAAAGTGAGCGAGTTAATATAACATAAAGGTTCATTTCTTCTTTCTTGATTCCCCTAATCTCTAATCTCTTATACTCATCAACTATTGTACCCGAGATATTTGCTTATTTAAGGATCTATGTCGTTTATGATATTTCTTTTCACTAGATTCATGCAAATTCTTCTACTTTAAGAAATATTTGATATACTTTTGTGAATACCCAAAGTGTACCCGATACCCGATGGGTACCCGAGAATTTTAAAGGTTCCGGTTATGGATCCTTTGATTGAGGTACCGGTACCGGAACCGTCAAGAACCGAAACCGTTACGATTTATAGGTTCCGGTTCTGGATAGTCAAATACCCGAACCGGAACCGACCCGTTGACACCCCTAGTACCATGGAAAGGTTATTTTTATAAGAAAAAGTTTAAATCAAGAAATTTAATTAAGTGAAGTAAAGTGAGATAAAATAAATATGGAAGTATTAAAGGCACCAATGGGTTGAGTTTGTTGTTCAATATGGTTTTAGGTGGTTAGTTTATGTTTACCGAGTTTTTTTTTTTGGAAGTCGATACGATCTACGTGAGTCGTTACATTTGGCATTGATACATCATAGACGTGATAAGCTCGATAACCGCCTACTCAAACTCAAACAAGACCGGGACTATAGCCCAACTAGACAATGGCCTAAATAATCCCAATTCAAATAGCCAAAGATTCCACCTTCTCTGGGATTGGAACCTGGGACCTCCAGGGCTTTTTGGAGTTTATGTCAACACCTTGAACCACTTGGGCTACCAACTGTTGACCGAGTTATGTTTACCGAGTTATTGTTAGGTATAACAACATTTTTTTCCATACTACTATTCTGTGTTAAAAAAATTACTTTAAACAATCAATTTCTGTAGACACAGTTTTTGCATACTATTTCCTCTCAACAAAAAAACAAGGTTCTATTTCTATAAACACAGTTTCCTCCACATAAATTTGTTGATAGATTTTACACCAAATTGGAAAAGGATGGATTTTATTAGTAGTTTTAGGTTTATGTGTAGTGCCTATAGTAGAGGTGAGTTTGTTAAATGATGCCCATAATTTCCTACACATCAAAAGATAAGAAAATTTTTATAAGCATTCCTAATTTATCTATAGGCACTCCCATAAGCATTGCCATAATGTACACCTACAAAAGAGTAGTTCAGCGCCGTGGCTGATAAGTTAGGGGCCTAATTGCGAAACTTCGATCAGGACCTTTTTTTACGAAAAATATTAGGCCTTACTTTTTTTTACATCGAAGTAATAAACAAAATGATTGAATTTTTTTAAATAAAGAGATGATATAAATGAATCCAAGTTTAATGTGTTTATCAAGTTGCTGTACAATTGACTTAACGTTTTCCATAGTATAAAACTTCTTAGAGGGAGATTAATAGGTTAATCGGGAATAAAGACGATGATCAACTGTCTCCATCTCTCTCTCTTTCTCTCTCTCTTTTTCTCTCTCTATAACCGTCTCCTAAAAACCCCAAGGAAGATCTAAATTTCTCCGGTAAAGGGAGGATTCCCTTTGCCGGCATCTCCTTTTCGAAGGGGATGTTGTTTGTTTTAATTTTTATTTATTTCCTTAACAATTTGGAGTAACAAAGGTGGAAGATTAGAGGGACAATGAAGTTGTTTCATCATGAAGAAAGAGATATTGAAGTTTGTTAGTGTGTAATGACGATTCTTTCGCTCAAACTCGACATCAAGAAGACTCAAAGCATAGTTGACACTAAGAAGAAAATTTCATATCCAATCAACAACCTCAATCCACAGACTCATCAATTCTCTAACTTCTCCACTATTTGTTGTGTTAGATGTTCAGTACTCTGAAATCTAAGAGATCATGGATTTGATGCATAAGGGTGGTCTTCATTACTCATATGTAAAAAGTTTGTTATTATATGGTATAAAATAAAGTATAGATCTTCTCTAGGTCTTTGTAATGGCCTTTAAGGGTCTTGGTATAGCCTTTTAGGGTTTTGCTATGACCTTTAAAGGTCCAAGTATGTGTAATTATGGCAGTAAAAGTGCTCTCTCAAATCATCGTGATGTTATTTACTTTTGTATCCACATGATGTAATCAAAGCTATGTAAGATGTTCGGATTTTACTCCATCACGAATTGGTTATTTCTTCCTTAAACAAAAAAAACTTCTTAGAGGGGGTAGTGGATTGTGACTCTCGTAGACTTTTGTAGACTTCATGACTGTAGACATTTTTCAAGATTTTTGTTGACATTAGAGAGTCCATAGACATTTTATGGATTTTGAGTACATGGACAAATGTCTATTGACATTTTGAGAAGTATTTCTAGCGACATTTTGAGGTAAATTTTTATTAATTCTCATAAAATATTTTTGATACATATTTCGACATTTCATTGATATTTGGATAATTCGTTATAATTATCCGTTGCATATTTTCGGTAAAGGTCTATTCAAAATAAAATATTGATTCGAAAAAGTCCTCAAAAAAAAAAATTTGTTCACATAAAGTTAAAATATTCATTCGGATAATTTACAAAAAAAAAATTAAACTAACTATGCTAAAGTGGTTATTGAACATCTTCCCACATACTATTCGATAGGTTATCGCGCCATTTATTAACTTCTTGACGTTGTTGTTGTGATCGAAAAATTAGTTCTTTATCAATTTCATCATTTGTAAGTGGTACGGGTACAATATATGATTGATCATTATCATCTTCTACAAGAAATTGATCATTATGAGATTCTTTGCAAAGAAATTTGTGCAATCTTGCACACGTCAACACTACTTCCGCCTGGGTCGTGAATGGAAATGGAGTTGCAGACTTAAATATTGCATACCGAGACTTAAACACGCCAAACATTCACTCAACCACATTTCTTAAGGAAGCATGTCGAAGATTAAACAACTCAGCTGCAGTTTCTGGATCACGACCTTGACTAGCAAAATCTTAGAGATGATAACGAACACCGCGATATGGAGCTAAGAATTGTCATCGATTTGGAAACCCACAATCTACTAGATAATATTTACCTAACAAAATTATAATTTAGAATTGCATTATATAAATTGCTATATCAAATTAAATAATACTCCCTCCGTCCCATTTTGTGTGGGTGTTATTCCTTTTAAGGAAGTCCCAAAATATTTTTACACTTACTTTAAATAAGACTCATTTATTACTAGTTTTATTGATGTTTTCCAATCTACCCTTACTTTTAATACTAATTAAAAATTTCTATTGGTTCTACACTAGTTCCAATGTAGTTTTCATTGTAATACTTTAAAGTAAATATGGGTGATACAAGAAAATACATTTAGTTAGGAAGCAATAAATGAAAATCCTTAATAAGTTGGATCTCCTAAAAGGTCAAACAAAATGGGACGAAGGGAGTATATAATTTATTATTTTGTGGAACTTTTAGCCTATTTCTTCTCGTAAGAGCATCATTTAATACCTTTGAATCATGAGCCGATCATTCCCATCCACTAAGAACATGTATGAATTCTAAGTCAAAATTAGAAACAACTAACACATTTTGTGAAACTACTCCATGATGATTACGATAAACACTATTATCACATCCTGATATCATAACTGGGATATGTGTGTCATCCATAGCTCCAATGAAGTCCTGAATAAAGTTAACATATAATTACACTTGTATGTGTTAAGTTTGTGGTCATCCAACTCAAAACCAATTGGAAATGAGTGGAGAAGACCTATATATTATATTTTTAGTTGCTAGTTACTCCTTCTCCCATGTGGGACTATTCTCACACACCCCCTCACGCGTGGCGTGGTTATCCTAACACGTGTTTTTTTTTGTTTCGAGTGAGTTGGACCACGTGTGCCTTTTAAGCCTATCAAGCATGGGCCTAGCTCTGATACCATGTTAAGTTTGTGGTCATTCAACTCAAAATCAATTGGCAATGAGTGAAGATGGCTTATACATTATATTCTTGGTTGCTAGTTACCCCTTCTCCCATCTGGAAATATTCTCACAGTATAAAACATATGTAAAGATGAAATGTAAATAAAAAAAAACTAAATAAATCTCTTATCGAAACACACCTTAAAATATGGGAAATATTTAGTGTTGTCTTTTATTTTAGGAGGAATTGTTGTTGCAGGTTTTGCCATCATTTGTGGTGCAATTGTGTTTAAGGCCTTTAATATTCGATGATAACAACCCAACAAGATCGATCAAATGTCTCACGAATTGTACAATATCATGAATTTTGACCTACAACAAGTAAGAATGTCGCAAACATTTCTTCAGCACAAATATATCTTGTATCTTCAAGTGGTGTTTTCTCTCTAATGATAATACAAAGCTTTCAAAATGCATCAGGATACATCTAGATACATCGTGTACATCTGTCGGAAATTTTCTGGATCATCATTTAGTACTTTATGTATAAACTCATACCCAAATCTGGTAATTGGGCGACGAGATAACGGATATTTAATCTGCTCAGAATTTACGATATCTATTATCTTTTTCATGACAAATATTACTGAATAAGCTCCTGCAAGTATGATTTCAATGCTTGTATTAAATTCTCCTTCTCCTATATCACTATTATCGTTGTCATCATCATCAAGACTATCATTAGCAATTTCATTTTCATCATCATGCACATTTTCATACATATTTTCATCTCGATTGCTGACAAATTCTTCACTACTTGTGCCCATTTTAAAGTGGCCAAGTGAACCTGAACAACTAGACACAAGCATATATGAATATGTGCAATTTTAATAAGGGTTAATTCCGTTTTGGTCCCCGATTTGTGACCAACTGGTCGTTTTGGCCCCCAATTGTGTCCGGCAGTTCGTTTTGGCCCCAAGGGCCAAATTTTTTACCAAATTATCCTCGGGGGCCAAAATAGAAATATTTCTGAAAAAAATAATAAACATACAAAAGCCACATCACCTATCTCTTTCTCCTCCACTTCACCTTATCTCTCCTCCATCACACCACCTCCTCTCCACCTCACCTTTCTTCTCCGGCGGATGGTGACCGGCCGGAATAAAAATTCCGGCCGGTCACCTTCAACATAAAAAAAAAAGTTTGTATCTCCTTCTTCTTTCTCTCTCCTCTTCTTCTTCTTCTTCTTTCTCTCTCCTCTTCTTCTTCTTCTTCTTTCTCTCTCTTCTTCTTCCTCTTTCTTCTCTTCTTCTTCTTTCTTCTCTTCTTCTTTCTCTCTCTTCCTCTTCCTCTTCTTCTTCTCTCTCTCTACCTACTGTCCGGCGAAGGGGATCCTCCCCTTCGCCAGACAGTAGTAGAGAGAGAGAAGAAGAAGAGGAAGAGAGAGCAAGAAGAAGAGAGAGAAAGGGTTTTTTTTTGGTAAAGTTGACCGGCCGGAATAAAAAATTCCGGCCGGCAAGTTTTCGCCGGAGAAGACGGGTGAGGTGGACAGAGGTGATGTTGTAATTGTTTGATGAGGTGGACAAGGAAAAAATAAATAAATAAATTATAGAAAAGCCATGGGGTTAGAATTGGTAGATTGAAAAAAATTTAGGGCCAATTAGGAAATTTTTGGGGCCAAAACGAACTGCCGGACACAATTGGGGGCCAAAACGGCCAGTTGGTCACAAATCGGGGGGCAAAACGGAATTAACCCTTTTAATAATGACATTAACAAAAATATGTCTAAAGCAATAACAAAGTTTTAATATTATTAACATAAGTTTAAGAAGTTTCAACAAGTATTCCCATTTAATTAGTTACAAAATATTCATATGAGATGTCTATACTTTCTAGTAACTGTAGTTACAAAACGACCTACATAAAAAGGTATATGCATCACACACAAAAGCTTCAAATCGAAAAATTCACAAAATATGACACTACAAAAAATAATATGTAAGAACCATTTTCTAAAGGGACAACTTTCAAAAAACCCAGCTCTTTCTCTCTTCGGGGCTTAGGAGTTTGAACATTTGTTTTTTACCTTTGGTGTCAAGCAACTCCACCACCTTAAATTTTTCATTTATAGTTAAGTCTGGCATTTCCATGATAGCAAAGAAACAAGTTTTTTTTTTTTTTTTTTTTTTCTCTTTTTCCCTCTCTTCCATGAGACCTAGAATTGCTTCCAAATTAGTTGCAACCGAGACAACTCCACTTCACATATTTTTCAAAACATCTTTGTCTTTAGGACCACTTTCATCAACACCTTCCCTAGGTCTTTTTCGTGTGGGTGTAATAGGAATATCCGGACTTGTACGCCCACAAGAAGCATGTCGACCTTCATGATCTACTTGGGTTGGAGAATCGTCTTTGTCATACAATGTAAAATTTCCTCCATCATCAAAGTTGGAGTCATACGGCATTGAACTCGCACGAGCGTCTTGACTATTCACATCTTGATAAACTCTTGCAACATTTTTTTTCAAAGTTCAAACCAATCAAACTTTTTCCAATGGCGCCTTTATTTCCTACCACGATGAGCAAATCTTCATAATCATCAGGCGAGTCATATTTCCTGCATATTGATTTGGATGAAACTAACAAAACTACCAATAAAGATACTTGTCAGTGTTGATACTAAACATAAATATAATTATTCAAACCTTGAAGTAGCTATTCCATACTTCTTCACTAATCACAAATGTTTTAGTTGTTGAGTCAAACCCAATCCGGAGCTAAACTTCATAAGTTTCTCATATTTTCAATATCCCCTGTGAAGAATTTCCAACGACTCGAATATTCGGAATATGATATTGTGCAATTATGTTTCTTGTTCAATGCCGGTAAGATACTAGTTTGCACCAACTTTTTACTAAACGATCCACTCTTATCCCTCCAACCGTATCCTAACGCATCTACTAAGAGTTTCAACAAAAAGTTGGACTCTTCCGCAGTCCAAACTCTATATGTTGTTTTTCCTTTCTTTGTACCCTCTTCATTCGAAGAATCTAATGTTGTTTTTCTTTTCTTTGCACCCTCTTCATTCGAAGTATCCATAGTTGTCATAGTCACGGTCTCACCAACTCAATAAAATTGTAATGATATTCACACAACCAAAATATACAAGAATAGACATAAAGGATAATGAAAATAATCAAATGTGAATGATAATACATGAATAGACACAAAGATTTCGGATTAAGGCTATGTATAAGAAACTGGCATTCGTCAATAGAGCATGAAAAGCAGACGAGGCTGCTCCTGGAAACTCATGGGATATTTTGGTGGTAAATGCGAATAAGATCTAAGCATGGTTTAGATTTTGATATATTTCAACTGAAATTGACTAAATATTTTGGTTTCAATGGATCACCAAAACTAATTTCAACCTAGTGT
This sequence comes from Eschscholzia californica, assembly GCF_041429995.1. Taxonomy (NCBI): domain Eukaryota; kingdom Viridiplantae; phylum Streptophyta; class Magnoliopsida; order Ranunculales; family Papaveraceae; genus Eschscholzia; species Eschscholzia californica. The sequence continues at coordinate 22,800,725 of NW_028238309.1, read as the reverse complement.
CATTTTGTGATTATCTAGGTGGAAAGAACTATCCTATCAACAAGAATAGTTTTTTTTTTTGTAAATGTCAGCATACTTTAAGGGGTATGACTCTGTGTCTCGAACCCTTGACCTATAGGGTGGAAACCAACTTGGTAACCGCTTCAACCAAAGGTTGTTGACATCAACAAGAGTAGTTGATCTCGACTAAAATTGGTTGAAAACGACCATCACGTAACTAGTCCTTTGGAGATCAATGTTCAATTCCACTTACCTATTTCCATCCTGTGAAATGCCAAAAGTATCTTGCCCTACTGTCTTGATTTTGACTTTTTTTTAATAGGGTTAACAAAATGTTATTATTTGCTAGTAAATAAAACTTGGTAAGATGATCTTTATGACTTCAAATATTTTTCAAAACGCATCCTACAGTCTTATACACCATTAATTTTTCATTTTTACAGACCACAATTATGATTAGAACTTGGTAAGATGATCTTTATGCTTCCTTTATTAATTGTTAAGAAAACAAATGAATAGTAGGATAAACAAAATCAATCTGGTTTTAGAGTTTCTTCACCCATGAACCCAAAACTTAAACCCCTACATAAGGCTAAGAGTAACAAAACAAATGAAGTTTTAACCATCAAAGCAATTGGTTTCTTCAGAAAAAGTTATACAAGAGAGATGGTACAATCCCAACAAGAAATGTATGTGAACCCAAAGATTTTCTCTTTCTAGAACATAGTAAATCCAAACAAGAAATGAAAGAATAAAATCACAGTCAACAATCCTACCTCATATTAAGATAAACCCAAAATTCATGCTAGAACAAGAAAAGTTACAACCTAAATTTGAAGAGCTAACCTCAATGCGACACCCTCTCGGTTTGGACGGGATGAGCTGATCCTTTCCTTCTTCCTTGTTAACCGTAAAAAGAAGATGGAGCAAATGTCAAGTGAAAATGTCTCTTGTTTTTGTAAAGACAAATTGGTCTCCAGAGTTGTTCCAAATCCTTCATAAAATCCACCAAAACATGGATTCTACCAAAGTCCACGGATATTTTGTCTATAACTAAATGCCACTGACATTCGGGGATTTGCAAATATCCAGATTTGAATGCCTCAGACATTTATAGACTCTCAAATGTCTGGATTTGAATGCTTCGGACATTGGGAGACTCTCAAATGTCTGGATTTGAATGCCGGAGATAATCATAGACTTCCAAAAAACATAATTTCAGAGTTTAAGAAAAGTAAAATCTTGGATAAAGTCTAGCTAGTTTCGATCCCATATCAGATAGAAAAATAAGCTGTTCCATGAAAACGAAACAAAACTTTTGATGGGATAGTCAAATATTAATATTTGGTAAAGTAGCTGGAAAATAAAACGTTTGATTTTGCAAACAAGAGAGGGGGAAGAAGGATTTTCAAATACCAAAATTTTTAGAACATTGACGTTTGTCTTGCAAACAAGAGAGGGAGAAGAAGGATTTGCAAATAGCATAATAAGAGTTATTAGACAAACAAAATACTACTCGTATTTTAATTGAACAATTAGATTATAAAATAAACATAATAGAGAGGATAATTTAAGCAACTTAGGAAGAGAAGTGAGTGGTTTTTAACCAGTAACCCAAAAAATTGCCATGTAGGGATTCGGACCCTGTTCCTTTTGTACGCAACGTCTACAACCTTCCAACTAAACCACACAAGTGTAGATAATATTCAGAACTTTCTTAGACTTGATTCAAAAACCTATAGCATTTATAACATCAATACGTAGGGCGAACATTGGTTGGATAACCGATTGTTTGAATCCATAGTCTAACCCAAAGGGTTCAGTTATTGCAAATTTCAATCCGAACCAAACTATGCATGAACGGCTTTGTTCGATTAGATAACCGAACCAAAAGTTAAAATTGTGTCAATAACAAAATTTCGAGTTTTCAACTTTAAAACTAGCTACAATTATACACCTATCTTCATCTCACTTCATAATTGTTATGTATAAACACTTGATAATTGTTATGTATAGGCTTTTGGTATAGGGACACGGTTATATAGTATTGGGACTTTTTCCGAATGCAACTTTTTTATGATTTATGTCCCTTTTCTAATTTGGTAGAAGGACATTAATTTTAAGGATTAAAATAAACAAATAAATATTTATAGGGATTCAAAGCTAATTAAAAAAATAACAATAAAATATTTTATGTCTTTGTTCATCTTTTAGGTATCTGTTAAACCCTAAAAACTCCACCACAAAACCCTACTTTTACCTTTTATACAACAAATAATCAACACTAATAACCACCATAGCCTTGTTTATTCTTTATTTCAAGTGTTTAATATGTCTCAAGACATAGATGATGTTTTATTAATAAAATATGATATTTCATGGAAGGAAGATGATGATTCATTAATAGAAGACTAGGTTCCCACCGCGCCCTACGGGCGCGGTAGTTCCCTCTTGGCTAACGCCGTTGTGGTTCATTACGTCCCGATTTTACGAGTAAAGTGTTTTCGAGCATTCTCCGAGTATGCTTATACTGTGGGATCTATGATCATGCCGTTGACATCACGTTGGGTCGAGCTTACCCAAGAAGTGTATGTACAATGATGTCCATTTTCACACAATGTGGTGTCTATGATCATGCCGTTGACATCACGTTGACATCATGTCGGCTCTCGGTTTTACGGCTAAGGTGTTTTCAGCATTTTTCCCGTGCGTATACCATGGTGTGTCTACACTCCCGTCTTCTAACGTCACGTTGGATCGAGTTTACACGCGTGCGTGCATATACAGTGTTGCTTATTTTCACATCTTTTGGCGTCATGTGGTTACCTCCCATTTAAAATCAGTACGTGATTTCATTCGAAATTAGTACATGATTTCAAATGACAGATACTCGCGTGACTCCACATGGTGTGAAAATGAGCAACACTGTATATGCACGCACGCGTGTAAACTCGATCAAACGTGACGTTAGACGACGGGAGTGTAGACACACCATGGTATACGCACGGGAAAAATGCTGAAAACACCTTAGCCTTAAAACCGAGAGCCAACCTACCACAACGGCGTTAGCCAAGAGGGATCTACCGCGCCCGTAGGGCGCGGTGGGAACCTAGTTTTTATGTATTTCATTGTAAAAAAGAACAATAAGGAATAATGAAGTTGAAAAGAAAAACCAAAGTCATTAAGACATTTCTTCAAACTGAAAATAATAATCTGGAAAGTGAAGTAAGTAGATTACCTTTTTTGTTGAAATAATAAGAGATTATTTGAAGCCGTGTTTCGTTTTTATGAGAGAAGAGTATGGGTGAGAGACTGAATTTAGATTTAGTATAATTTGAAGGTAGTTCCCATTGTGGAGACTTCTCGTACATACACATACAAAGTTCACGTTGAAATACATAGTGCATTGCTACATAAAATTTTTGTATTCTCATTGTCACATGGAAACAATTCGAAATCTTATTGCTACCAAAATATTACAAATAGGAAAAACAAAGATTTTTTAATATATACACCAATAAGAATTTTCTTATTGGCCTACAAAGATTGAAGTCAATATCTATATCATATATCAGTGCGGCAAAACAAAAGAATATTTGGGCAAGGGTAAACTCTTAATTTCATCAAACTCATTACCTTTAACCTTTGCAACTGAACAACAAAACATGACACATTATGGATAACAAATAAATAATTTATCATCAATAGAACTTCCATTAAAACCAGCTTCACGTTGTGATTTTCTCCTTCGCTTATTGTGACCTGCTAAACGTCTACGACAACTTCTTTTTTCTTCATCAAACTCTTGAAGAAGATGAAATCTGCACTCAATTAAGAAATTCCTTTAATCTATGCATACTTTGGTTATGAGGGGATTTAAGGTAAACTGATAATAGCTCAAAAAAATCAACTTTGTGAAAGACTAATTTTAGTAGGTATGCAATCTTAATTTGTAGATTCCCTGAAACTGAGGAGAAGCCGCACCAATGATAGTGTGATACATAACAAAAGATGGGAGAATAGACAGTTCGAATGCAAGCACTTCATAATCTATTACTTGTTTTGAATTGACAGTTGAATAAGCAACAACAAAGCAATTGTAAGATAACCCACCCACATTTACCAAAGAAGTCAAATGATCTATTACTTGTTTTGAATTGACAGTTGAATAAGCAACAACAAAGCAATTGTAAGATAACCCACCCACATTTACCAAAGAAGTCAAATGACAAAGGACAATAAGAAAAAAAAATTAGTTAGTAGTTACTCTATCTACCACCAAAAAAAATCTGGAACCCCTTAAGCTGCTTGGATAATTATGTTAGCAACTTGTGTTTGATACCGCCTACAAATGGAACGTATCACAATGATAGAGTCAGCTGAATCGAGAGAGAAGATTCAACAGGCCTGTAACGATCAAGATAAAGACGAATGAGCCGACTTGAGATTTTGGCATTATCATCACAAAGAAGTACTTTAGGGTACTAAATGATTCAATTTTATTATCATGAAATAGGCTAGTTTTCACTGTTTGGTTGCAATTTTATTTTCATGAAACTATGAAAGTGTAGCCCGTATGAGCTCATTATCTCAAACCCGTTTCAAAATGCGTGGTTTTGGAGTATATTTATTATTTGCCTCCCCCAACAATGGAATCAGTTTCATGAAACTCGTGAAATGAATACACTTCATAGAACACATTTCCTTGTTATCACGTCTTTGTAATCCCACTTTCATACTAAACAACAACACATAAAAATATTGAACTTTGTAGAGAATCCGCAATGAATATGACATAATTGTGCAGGTGTAACAAATTTAACCACATTTATTTGAAAAATTAATACTCACCTACTGCATTGCTGACAGAATCTCTGCATGACATTGCCTACAACAGCCTGAGTAGATTTCAAATGCGTGTCACAAACCGTATGTCGTCTATGGTAATCCCTAGCATTGCTCAAATCAGCTCCACAATCCTCCACTTGACAAACAACTCGATTCCTGCAAAGAGAAGATTAGCATAAAGTAAATCTTGGGACAGAGGCTGCAATCTTCAAATCTCTTAAAAACATTCACTCAAACAACCGGTCCACAACAAAAGTAGAGTTTAAACGGTTGCATCCCTTCTCTAGATACTTCGAGAATTACCATAAATCGTATAAAGTAATTTATCTTCTCTGCAATTAGCAAATTAGTTTTAGAATGACATTACCAAGATCTCTTTCGACTACTAATGACAGGTCGCTACAGGCCTGATGCCAAACTTAAATCCCCTCTCTCCGGCCTCTGTGCACATTTTTTCAACCCTTCCTACAGCCCTCTGCTAGAGGACTGAGGACTTACCACACAATCCACCTCCATAATGCACAACACTTGGGATTCCGAGACAATACCACTGTGAAAATACAACTCCTAATGCATGTAATCACTTTCAACTTTCTGAAGGAATCGCCAAATTAACATATAACACACACATTCATAACTAAAGTATATACACATAAAAAAACCAATTCAGTCAATGGTACTCAAAGTGGTGCTAGAATTAAGAGAAAAAAAAAAACAAAAAGTTGGTTACCTTACAAATCCACACACAACCAAAAAATATTTAACACCATAAGCTACAAAACAAAAAGAGATAGTACCATTATCAATGAGTCAGAAGAGGATTAAGAAGGAAAAACATGTAATTGTTGAATTCGCTACGAAAAATAAACCAAAGTTACAAACACTTTCCTGCAATTCAAAAAACTTATGAAGAAAAGAAACAACTACAAATATATGAGAAGAATATAAGCAAGTTTGAAGACATTAACAACGTCAAATTATTTTATCCAAATATGTACAGATATTGTACAAATCAATATGACAATGATTTCAACAAATTCCGGTATGATATCAACCAAAACTGTAAACAATCTACCAAAACACTAAATTTGAAAGATCAATTGGTTTACAGATATTCAAATATAGTAGTACATTGTCAAAGTTATAGCACACTCATGATGATTTGTAATGTTTGAAGGATTATGGTATGCTTTGTCAAAGTCACATTCATACTAATGATTTTTCAAATGCAATGATGAGGTTGGTATGATAATCTTTAGAAGATTAATGTAATCCTAAGTACCTTCTCTGGTACCCTTTTAGAAGTATAAAAGTTCTGAATTTACAACTTACCGAAGGTTTCGACGACTTTGGACGGCATTAAGATCCGGTGTAGCATTTCTTCAAAGTTACAAACACTTTCCTGCAATTTAATAGACTGTCCTGCAATTCATAGGAGATAAGTCAAAGACAAAGATATCAATAATCTAAATTTATAGCACCAACTTCTTACAAAATCGAGAGGTCCAGCTTGAAAGAGCTCTTAGGCACGAAATACAAATATCTCTGCAATTTTCATGAATCAAAAGACGAAATACGAATTAGGGCTTTCAATTGAAGAATAAAAAATGAACAAAAAAACCCAAATCTGAAATACGAAAGGTTAATCCTATGAAAACTACTACGAACTCCAGAGAGCTCGTAGGCACGAAATACGAATTTCTCTGCAACTTTCACGAATCAAAAGACGTAATACGAATTAGAGCTTTCAATTGAAAAATAAAAAACGAACAAAGACCCCAAATTTGAGATACGATTCCTATAAATACTACGAAATTATTACCATTACATAAAGAGAAATTTAGTTGTCCTAATAGTATGATCTAACTCGGTTATTTATGTTTGTGAGAGTGTATTGTGTAGCATAAAAATTTACTTTCTCAGCTCCTTCTCAGGAAGAGAATTGTGTAGCATAAAATCACAGTTCACAACCATACAAAATTAGCCTATGAGATGGTTCACAACCAAACAATAACACCATAAACTACAAAACTAAAAGAGATTGCCATTACTCATGGGTAGTCAGTCATGAAGAAGTTTAGTGTACATGAAAAATTTACCTGGAAGAAGGAGACAAATTCACTTGTGAATCAGTGTACATGAAAAAATATTAGTTGAAACTAAGAAAACAAAATTCCTAAAAATACAAAATTCGCCTCACAGACATTTCGTCGAACACCTTATTTGAAGAAACTAAAACTACAAAATTAAGAAGTAGCAACTCAAATTCAAGAAATTCTTCAAAGGTTAATTCTTCAAACAAAAATTTGCAGAAACTAAAACCATGTGAATATTGCAGAACTAAAACTACAAAATTAAGAAGTATCAACTCAAACTCAAATTCAAATTCAAGAAATTCTAGCCAGATTACTAATTACTGACTCTCAGTTCGGATTATGATCGCTACTTCACTTTTCGCCCAACTATTCAGAAGATTTATAGCCTAGAAAACTAAGATTTTGGATAGACTTCGATGAAAGAAAACTAAGATTTTGGATAGACTTCGATGAAAGAAAACTAAGATTTTGGATCGACTTAGATGGAGAAGTTAGATGGAGTCATGGAGAGGTTGGAGAGGTTTCAGAATTGCGGGGAGTTTGAGAAAATCGTGGGGAGTTTTTTTTTTGTTCGGTTGAAACAAATCGTGGGGGCGTTGGAGTGATGTAAAAAATGACTTTAATACCCTTTTCTTTATATTCTATTTACTTAAACGTATTTTTTATGGACCGTTGGATGCAATCAAAAATAAATCTTGTAAAAGAAATGGACGGCCAGACTTATATCTTGAGTAACCGACCGAGCTGTTTACTCAAGATATAATAGATGATGTATCATTAATACAAGATTGTTTTTCTCAATCTAGTAAAATAACACAATCAAGTAGTAATAATGGTAGTGAAGGCTTGTTGCAAGAGGTAAGAAGAATACTTATTTGACATTTAATTAAAGAAAATCGAATTTTAGGTTTTCTTTTCGTTGCCAAATTTCGAGCATTTTTTTAATTGGTGAAGATGACCTTTTTCGACTACAATGATCGAAATTACTGACTATGTTTGTTAGCAAAAAGATTTCAAAATTTCGGCGGCGAAATAGTTTATAAATTTCGTCCACAATGGTCGAAATTCTGCTAGATTGGTCAAATTTTTTTCTTCTACGAATGTTGTTTGTACTAATTCTATTTTACTTTATGTATCCAATTATCTGCGATGAAGGTGAAAGGTTTGAAGAAGTTAAACCTTCCCTTTTAGGACCTGATATGACCAAGTTTTTCGATACGGATAAGGTATACTGACACTCTAAATGTATATTTAATATTTATGCAAGTTTTGTTCTTCATACTAACGATTAACTTTTGTTAAATTCTTAGTATTTTGGATCAAAAGAAGAAGTTGTTAAGTGGTGCACAAATGTTGGAAAACTTCATCAAACCGTATTAGTCACTCGATCTTCACAGACAAAGTTATATAATGGAGGAGTTGGTTCCTTTGTCGTGTTAATTTGCGAGAGAGGTCGTGCTTATGTTAGTCATCAGAAGAAAGGTTACACGCCTAAGGCTAACGTGAAAAAAAGAAGATCAGGGTCAATGAAATGTAATTGTCCTTTTAAATTAACAGGAAAATGTGTAGCCGAGGGGAAATGGTTGGTTAAAGTAAATAATGGTTTTCACAATCATGTTCTTCCTGAAGATCTTACTGGACATGCGTATGTTGCTCGGTTAACCAAAGAAGAAAAAGAAATTGTTGAATCCTTAACAAAGAGCGGATCCCGACCAAAACAAATTCTTTTGAACCTTAAGCAGAGCAACAAAGGTCCTTATTGCACTGATGCGACAATATACAACGAAGTAAAACGAATCAAACTTGAATTTAGTGAGGGAAGGACTGTTATGCAACAATTCTACAAGTTATGCAATGATCACCAATATATGGTGAAACATCGGTGTCATGAATACTCTGATGAGGTAGCTGATTTATTCTTTGCACATCCAAAGAGTGTAAGTCTTGCTTTATGTTTTCCCCAAGTTGTCATTATTGATTGCACATACAAGAAGAACAAGTTTAAGCACCCCCTTTTTCATGCGATATCTTGTACTTCAACTGGAAAAACGTTCACTATTGCATGTGCATTCGTGTCTCGAGAGACGGAAGATCATCATAAGTGGGGGTTGGAATGTCTCAAACAACTATATATGTCGGGTGAACTTCCTTCTGTTATTGTAACTGATAGAGAACTTGCTCTAATGAAGGCAATTGGCTTGGTATTTCCGGAAGCTCATCATCTTCTTTGTACATGGCATATAAATAGAAACATTCAATCCCGTGTAGCAACTACATATGAAGGGAATGCCCTAGATTGTGAAGATTTCATTGCCGACTGGCATCTAGTTACATGGGCAGAAACCGAAAAGGATTTTGAAACACAGTTGTCGGAGTTCAAGGTTAAGTGGTCTAAAACTGACAAGGATAAGGAAATAGTAAGGTCTTGTATGGAGACTTGGATTACACCTTTTAAGGAGAAATTTGTGCATTTTTGGACTAATAAGGTAAAACACTTCGGCACTACATCAACGAGTAGAGGAGAGGGTGAACATGCTAGACTTAAAGGGTTTTTAGCTAATTCAAAAGGAAATTTTGTCACGTGTTGGGAGTCTGTACATCTGATGTTAGAGCATGAGTTTATCGGCATTACAAACTCATTTGAAAAAAGTCTAAAAACCGTTATGCGCCAATATAACAGAAGGTTGTTTGATAAGCTACGTAATATGGTGGCACATCGGGCCTTGGATTTGATAGTGGACGAGATTGAGAAGATTGAGAAATTGTACGCCGACAAAGAAAATTGTTTATGCAACGTTCGGAGTGCTTATGGATTGCCTTGCGTACATGAACTTTTAGTATTTAAAGAAAAGGATTCTATCATACCACTTGACGTTATTGATCTTTATTGGAAACAACTTTCATACACAGTAAAAAAGGACTATACTAAAGTATCGCTTTTTGACTTGCCTATTTTAGGGAAGATCCAACAAAGGTGGGATGAGGCACCAGTTTCTGTAAGAGATCAAATGTTAGTTGAGCTAGAGTTGATAGGTAACCCGAAAAGCACAAATATAAAAGAGCCATGTGAACCAATTGTAGGAAAAGGACGGAAATCTAAGAAGCAAATTGCATTTGAGAATTCGACAAAGAGACAACTATCAAAATATGAAGTTGTTTTAAGTAAGGTAGCTGCTAAGCAAGCCGCTAGAAAAGGAGGGCCAAATTTTGCTGAAAGAATTCTCGAACAAGAAAAACGGTGTGCTGCATTGACCGAACAAAAGAAGGAATTAGAAAAAATGGTGCGACTCAAGAGTTCAAACCCAATTTATCCTCTCGATAGCAACCTTAGCGTACGTTCTTCATACTTGCACGAATTTCCTCATACTTTACAAAAATATATAAGTTCAATTGATAATGTTCCCGGAGACGGACATTGTGGATATCATGCAGTGTCAAAGCAACTCAATTTTGATAACACGTATGGGTGGAAGCAAGTTAGAGCGTCAATTTTGAGGAATATGAATACAAATTCCACATTATACCTAAGAATGTGGCCTGTTGAAATAGTGGAAGAGTTGAAGCAACGACTACATTGTTATATTACTCCTGCTCCATTTGCAAATTGGATGTTACTGCCAGAACTTGGACACGTAATTGCAGAGACTTTCGATACAACAGTTGTCTCCCTTTCCAAACACTTGTGTCTCACATATGTATCTACTCTGAAACCACCATCACCGGAGACAAAAGATAACATGGTTGTATTAGGATATGTGTCGGATAATCACTATGTTTCCGTAAACCTTGAAAGAGGATCTCCTCTGCCGTGTTTGCCACGTAATCCATATTGGGATAGAGTTTTCAATGATAATGGAGCAAAGTGGTGTGCGTTGTATGAAGATCGAATGGACAAATTTAAAGAAGAAATGGGATATGGAAGGTCTCAATGATTGGTTTGATGTCACAGGGTAGTTCATGGGTATAAGTTTTTTCTGTCAGATATCTTTGGTGTTTGTATATTTCAAGTCTAAAGAAAATATTTAGTTACTATTATGTTATAGATTTGAAATTTGCAAATACAAGGAATTTTAATAATAAAAGTTATGAATTAACACTCTGTTTATTATGTATCTTTATAAAATTTCGTTTCGTATTAACGAAATTTCATAAAAGGCTTGTCACAATATTTAAGAGTTTGGCCGAAATAACACTGTTTGATAAAAATGATATGAAATTTCGTCAACTGTAGCCGTAATTACATTCATATTTCGTCCATTGTAGCCGTAGTTCGCTTATAATTTCTTCTAGTATGCACGAAATTTTACCAAAATTATTGAAAGACTCGAAATTTGACCGAAATTCTACTGTTTTGTAAATTTGTTATACAATTTCGTCAACTGTAGCCGAAATTATCTTACAATTTCGGCTCCTCTAGCCAAAATTTTGTACGAATTTCTCCAAACATTAGCATTTCTGGATGAAAAACTTTGCGTATTCACATTCATGAAAAAACTACCTGCTTATTCAAACACATCATATTCAATCAGACATAAAAGAATCACTAAACATAACAAAAATATTTGCAAGAAATGTACTATATATCATAAAACAAAAAATCTCCAAAAGATATACCATGATTTTACTTGAACAAAAGTATTCATTAGAAGTTTAATATATCCCTTCGCAGAAAAAATTCATCATTTTCAGAATAATAGATCTACAAAATCACTATAAAGAAACATCAAGTCAGTCTTCCTCATCATCTCCTTGTTCCTCATCGTATTCTGAATCGCTAGAATTAGACTCTTCATCTGCTTCTTTTTCTCTTTTGGATTCCTCGTACAACAGCTCAAGACTTTCATGAAGTTTTTGTGTATCTTCTAAATTTAACTGTTTTTTCATGCCTCCACTATAAGTCTTCAATGGAAAAACATGTTGCCTCTCCGTTCCGTATCTTTGTAGCAATGTGATATTTAAAAGAATGAAGAAGTGAAGGGTTTACTGGACCCACACTACGGGATATAGAAAATTTAGGAGCTGCAGAAGAACCTCGTACATTAGAAGCATTTGGCGCCTTGGAGGAACCTGGAGCTGAACTAGGTGTCTTAGGCGATTTACTTAAATTACGTGACATGGTTTCCTTAGCCGCACTAGGTCCTCTAGTTAAACTCCTGGGCATAGAGGAATCTGGCTCGCCGACATCATTGTTGAGAGGTAATGACTCAAGACTAGGTGTTGAAGATGATATATGCGTCCCTTTGTCAACTATCTTCCGAGCTTTACGAGGTTTCTCACCATGAAGCCGTTCATATTCCTTGGCATTTTGCATACGAACAGATACATGTGGCCGCTTTCTCGCTTTAACTTGTGTTACTTGAGCTACAAGATCATTTTTCTTTTTAGTGGGCCTGTAAAAAGAATAAAAAATTTCAAAGAAAGTTACAACCCAAAATCATATAATGTAATAGCTAAAGCAGGAATATAAACTCTATAGTTTGAAATAACTAATGCTTAATGAAACAACAAAGAAAAGATTAAAATGACACGGCGAGCCTAAACTTTTATAAAGGAAATCTGTACTTGCGATAAATATATACGCGCAAAACTAACATGTAGAGGTAATTTTTTTGTGTCAAATTAAGGTTTTACATCATAATTGTCACAAACACATAAATGACACTACTTGTTTATAAGTTGCTATTATAATTTTTTAGGATGGAACGCAGGAATTCCAACACAGTTGCTTATTGATGTAAAACCCACACAACTATGATAACTAAAGGAAGAAAAGAAGAATATAATAGTTGTAACAGATTGCTCTTGAGAAGTTAACCATTTGACGGGAAAATAGAAACAATTTTCTGATAGACATTAAATCAAACACCTTATGTGTGTACTTGATGACTATACAAGACCTTAATACTACGAGAAAAAAGAAGGTATGTAATCTTGGAGGTTGATGAATTTTCTGGCTGTGAGTTATAAAATAACTGCAAATTATTGAATCACCCTTACGCCTTAACCAATTTCAGTGAAATCATAAGAGATTATGTTCAGATTTTTGGGGGAAAACTTACCTTTCTCTTAGATTTGGCATATTTGTTGAAGATGATCCACTCAAACTTGATGACTAACTAAATATGATGGAAATGTGATAGATGATTATGAGAACTTGGCTTCCAAGAGAGACTGGAGGGAAGATACAGAGAAAGAGGGACGAGCAAAAGTAAGAGAAACGAGCAAAAGAAGCTAGGGTTTTTTTTTTTCTTTTCAAAATGATTTTAGGGTTTTAAGTTATTGCTGAATTGTTAATATTTGACAAGGCTTTGTAAATAAATAAAAGATGTTTTGATGGACTTGTTTATAAATTAATGTCTACTTACTAAAAGTGCCAATGTCCCTTTAAAATTAATGTCCCAATACATGTAAGCAGGGTCCCTATACCAAAAGCCTATGTATAAACACCTCTATCTTCTTCTCACTTCATAATTGTTATGTATAAACACCTCACTACCGATGACAGATCAAACAAGAATAAATGGTTGGAGAATTTGAGATAAAAGTTTTAATGCAAAAGATGTCTCAAATACATTGGGGTATGATTCTTGAAGAGGGTTTAAGACATTTGAGTGAGTCAAAGTTAGGGAGATTTAATTGTATCTGGAGAACGCAACAAATTTGATCCAAAATATTTCATCACATCTGAAAGGATTTTGATAGTTAGTCCTCATTTATTTCTTTGTTCTTTTAAATTTCCGCTTTCTTTTTTGCAATTTAAGGATTTAAATCATGGTAATCAAAGAACAACAAGAGATGAAATTGAACACCAACACTTTAATCGCATGTCAATCAGTAACTTCACCTTCCAAGTCGTCATCATGAACCACCCTCGCATGTAAATCAATTACTACCTCAATAATTTTGACATGCAAACAAGGAAGGAGCTTTAAAAGGAACCAAAATTCTTGAAAAACGATGACAGTGTTTGGTTAAGATGCTTCCAACCTATTAGAATAGTTATATAGTCCCACATAGTACAATTGTTAAAACTTCTTTCTTATAAAACACTTTATAAAGATCTTATGTAATTTCTAGGATATCAAGTCATTCAATACAATTTTATTTTCTTTAATGGTATAAGAGCTTAGGTTTTTGGGATACTTAGTCAATCATAGTCTTCCCTTTAGCCGGCGGCGGTAGTCTCATTAATGGCAACCTTCTGCCGGACTTTCGCCGGATTTTAGCTTGTGTTTCAAGTTTAGTTTTTTCTTTGAATAAGAGTAGTACTCTCTTCTATTATTCAAATTTATTCATTATACAATATTTTTCTCAATAGTACTTGATAATGATGAAGATTAACAAGAAAAAGAAAGATCAAAACAAGAGTACTTTGTTGAAGAAATCAAGAAATAAACTCTTAAATGATCTCAAGTATTTCAAATACCTCAAATCCTCCACGACATAAAACATATGTGCATCAACGGTCATTTAAATGAAGCTCTATTTGAGATGTCCAAATCAAGAGAAATTTGAAAGCCATTAGAGAGGGGGAAAGAATTCATGGTTTTTTTTAATCAAACTAGTTAAAAATCAAAATCAAGATTAGGTTTTACATAATATGTTATGAATGTTTTCATGTTTGGCCCCCTACGTATAGTTTCCATTTTGGCCCCCTGTTCGTGTAGCGTCAATACGTTGTCAGAGCACCTCTACTCTCGGAGCAAGTTGACAGACCGTGAAAAAAGAAGGGACAAGTCTCAGAAAGGACATTGACAGAGAAGAAATATATGCAGCACTTGTCGTAATGTTGCCCATAACAAGAAGACCTGTGGAGGAGCTCCCCCTCCAACTGGCGCATCTTCAAGTATTGCATTGCCTCCCCAAACTAGTGCATCTTCAAGTATTACGATGCCTCCCCAAAGTGGTCCATCTTCTAATACTATTAGAGGTGGAAAAAGAAGGGGTGCAGGAAGGGGTGCGGAGGCAGGAGAGGTGGATTTAGGAGTGGTGTACAAGATCAAAATCAGTAAAAAAAACAACAAGAGCAACATCAGAAACAAAGAGGTGGAGGGAAAAGTGGTGTTCAACAACGAAAACAACAAAAACAATAATAACAAGAGCAACAACAACAACAAAGAGGTGGAGGAAAAAAGGGTGGAGGTAGCAGAGGTGGAGGAAGGAAGGGTGGGGGCAGGTGTGGTGTTCAACAACAGCCACAACACCAGAACCATCAACCTCAACCTCAACAACAACAACAACGACAACGACAATCGAAACTAGGATTGGTTATTCCAGAGATCCCAGAAGCCCAACCTATATTCACGAGAAGAAGGAATAAAAGATGTGGCATATCGAGCTGGTTCAATATAAGCCAAGATTGGTTGCTACTTCTTGTTTTCCTATTTGGTATGTTTTGTGTTAATTGATGATACATGGAGTTAAATTTTGGGATATTTTGTGACATTTTTTAGATGTTTTTGGATGGTTCGGAGTCGTGTATCAACTTTTGGTTCTAAATGACATATTTGTGATGTTTCCATATACTTGGGCTTTGGATTTTTTTTCTTTTGGGGTGTTTTATGTTTTGGCCCCCTCACAATTTGGACTGGAATTTGGGAATTTTTTTCTCCCCTTAATATGTCTTTTGACATTGGAAAATTTCCTTTGTTGCCTTCTTAATAAATCGAATGTAATTGACAAAATTCCTTTTGACCCCTTTTATAAATTGACAAAAACCCCTTTTTGACCCCCTTAATACTTAGACTTAATTGGGGAACTTTAATCTCGTTAGTCTTACTGAAAATTTTCACAACTTCAACAAAAGCTTGCAAAAAAGGTCACTTATTAACCTCTAATTTGTTACCTAATCCTTAATTACATGACATTCTTGTTAAAAAAAAAACCTACAGAACTGATCATACGGTATTTGGATTGACACAATTTGATCTTTTGCTTCAGTTTTTTCTACACTTTCAACCCAGTCAGACAACCATTCGAATATGTTGTAGCGAACTCAATAGATGAACTTCCTCTGATAGTTTTTGGTTGTCAAAGACGTTCGGATCTTCCTCCTACCTATGTATTGTAGCAATGGACGTGAAGTGTCAAACTATGGGCATCCTTTAACCAAGTGATCCAAAAGGTTGCAATGAGAACAGGATTCCCCCACCACCCGCCTTAGAGGCGCTTGATCCGTCAACTAAAACCTCACTTGAGGGAGCGCTTAAAGTATGCCTTTCATCCTTCACCTCGTTCTTCGCTATCAAGCCACTAAAAATCTAGGACATTGTGCTAAACCGACAAGCAAGGTATTTTCACACTTTACCTTCTTTGTTCTTCGAGGTAGCCGCACATCGAATACCAATGCATTTTGAGGTTCTGTAAGGACTGTAAGTCCAAGGATAATCGAACACAGAATATGATTTTTTATCACGGATTTGATGACAAATGTAGAGAGAGAACCTATAAACTAGAGACGTAAAAGGGATAACGAAAGGAAAAATTCAGTCTTAAACTTACCATTATATTTTTTATGAATCACCGCCACCCGTGAATCTGGAGGAAAGCTTTCCGCGTCAGGGTTTAATATAGATAAACGAGTGAATAAAGGAAATGAAGAGTTGTGAGCGAAGATGAACTTTAAAATTGGGTTGTACTTCTTGAAAATAAAAAAGAAATATAGGTAGTTGATTTGACAACCTAGAAAAGGAGCAACACACGCAGACACATGCATGTGTATTCTTAGAAAAGAAATATTGACTCTAATGGTATGTCGACCACGTTAGAAAAGAGGGGGCAAATTTTGAATTTACGGAAAGCATAGGACCAAAAAAGAAGCTGGTTATAAAGTAAGGGGCTAAAAATGAAATATTCCTTCCAATGATGAGTGGGACAAATTCTATATCAGATCTGAATTCTTTCTTCTTGGACCGTTGGAATATACTGGCCCACCATCTTGACCGTCCAATTTAAAAAGTAAAAGAAGACACGAAAGTCCTTTTCCTACACTCTTTTCCCAAACGGCTATATTTAGTGCCTCTTCAGCAAAACTATAAAAATGCAAATATCTCATAACCAAAACAGAGTGCTTTCTATCTGATTCTCTTTCACTAATTAATCAAACAATGAATTCTACTCCTTCATCTCACCGATCCAATTCTTCTTTGAGACTTAATTCTTCTTCTCGCATTTCTAGAAACAACAAAGAAGATGATCAAAACAATTCTTCACCTCTTTCTCTACAAACTTCGAATTTAGTCCCACTCAAAGAACTTCTTCTTCTTTCTCCTTCACCTCTTCGAAAATCAAGAACCCGTCTTCCCGAGAAAACTGAAAGCTTAGAAGAACCCATTGATCTTATGGGTTCTCGAAGCAGAAGGTGCAAAAGCAGAGGCTCCCCAATGGGTGGTTTACTAAGCTGTGGATCACCAAGAAATAGTCGAAGAACACGAAGACGATTCGACCAAGAGATTCGAGAAGAGCGAGAGTTTGGCTTAGGAGAAGATAATGGAAAGACAAAGAAAAGGAGACAGAGTAATCGGTTTCGTAAAGAGAAATTGAGTTTAGTTCTTTCCACTACAAGCTTACCTTCACCTAGTAAGTTCACTCTTAGAACCTTTGAACTCTTGATTAATTTTCTTTTGTGGGTTTTGAGTTGAGCTTCTTATGATTATGATGGTAGAAACAGATATTGAAATTGATGATCAGAATCGACTAAATCACATCTGGCAGCTTCTGATTGATTTGATAATGTGGAAGGATGTTTCGAAATCAATTTTTTGGTTTGGATTAGGCTCTCTGTTTTTCTTATCTTCTTGTTTGGCTAGAAGTTTCAGATTTAGGTACTCCATCTCTCTCTCTCTCTCTCTCCATACCCATTTCCTTTTGAATATTTAACCACTCAATTTGGGTGTTTGCAGTGTTATCTCAGCAATTTCCCAACTGGGTTTGTTGTTTTTGGCTGCAACTTTCTTCCACAATTCCTTCTCCAAGAGGTAATAATCTTTGTCTTTTTGTAGTTTTTTTATTTCCCCCTCTCTCTTTATCTCTCTGCTCAGTTGCTAAATTCATGGTTCTACAGGCAGGAATCGGATGAACAACTCGATTTTAACTTAAAAGAAGACGATATTATTCGATTAGCTAGCTTAATTCTTCCATTTGCTAACCTTGTTACAAATAATATGAGAAAGATCTTCTCTGGGAAACCATCAATGACTCTAAAAGTAGCACCTATCCTCCTTGTGGGAGCCGAATATGGTGACTCTATAACACTGTGGAGGATGTGTGTAACAGGTAAGACAAACGGGGCAATGTTCTATTTTTGTAAAGCCAAATCGACTCTAGTCAGATTTCAGATTGTTTGTTTTTGTTTGACTTGTAATGTCCGACTCTTGAAGTTTGACTTATGATGTATGAATCGTCTGAATATATGATGTGGATTGATTTTGGGTCCATTTGATTTTAACAATTAAGATTCAGACAAGTCTGACCGAGAACAAATGAATATCATTGTAGCTACAATCTCTTGCTTCCATTACTTTAATGATTGAATTTGAGTCCTTTGATATATTTCAGAATTTGTGCAGGTTTCTTTGTCAGCTTCACTGTCCCCAAAATATATAGTTCCTACTCTGAGCAAATAAAAAAACAAGGTATGAATATAGGGACAAGGTTGATGCTCATAATGATGAACTAGCTTAAGGTGAAGTAATTGTTCTTTCTTTTCCATGAACCAGTTGAGCACATAAGAGATTGGTTGCTGGAAGCATGGAGAGCTTCTTCTCACAAGAAGATAGTAGCAGCGTCGGCAGTCACAGTGTTTTGGAACTTGTCGACCGTTAAGGCTCGCATTTTCAGTGGTACATTTTCATTCATATCATTCCAATCATACGTTTAATGAGAAATTCTAAATGTACAGACTATCACGTCTGTGTGCCTATACCAGCCAAGTGGAGTCCCATGTCCATAAGTGTAGTAACTTTAAGTGGAGTCCCATGTCCATAAGTGTTGGGAGCTCAAGCTTAGTAAATATTAAAGCCTCCTAGGTGAGCTCATAGAGCATTCGCCAAAAGCCTGTATCGATTAGGCTTGGGCTTGGGTGGGAAAACGATGACAAATTGATCATTGTTGGGGGTTAGGCCGTCATAACAACTTCTCGACAGAACTACATAGGTCCCACTCGCATGTTCCGACACGCGAAGTGAGACTTGATTCTGAGTCTGTAGTAAAATTCTCATCCACCAAAGTATTTCACAATTTCATTTTGTGCTAATATTGTGTAATTTATTTGTGCAGCATTCATTTCTGTTGTAATATTAAGGTATTATAGACAACAAGTAGCAGAACAAGAGGTCATAGAAGTTGAACAACAGCAGCATCAGGCATTGGTTTTAGTAACAGAAATATCACAATAATGGCATTCTTAGTTTCGAATAACATTGCATCTTTCGTATTTTCTACTAGAAAGAGGATCAGTATCTAATATCATATGTATAAAGTTTGTAACTTGATCCTAATAAAATCATTTCATATAATTGGTTTATGATTTTTGTTACTTCTCGAGAACGAAAAGGATCTGACATACCATTTTGGGTAGGTTCTCGCTGTTGTCTAGGACAATTGAAATAATCTTCGAAAGCTTTTAGGACCATACAAGTGAAACTCTCAAATGAGAGATCAAAACAGATATAACTTCAAGCAACCATAAATTAAATTAGGAATTAACGATCTGATAAGAACTTCTATTATTGCATTTTATGTCCAATATATACAAAGTATCGCTCTTATTGGTCTACAACAGGCTTGAGCTAGATCAATCCAGTCCGGAATCTCAAACTATTAACTCATCGGAGATTGTCAACTAGTAACTACCGACTTCTTCAGAACAAATATTTAGGTCAAATACCTCAGGAATGTAATTAGTTAAGCCATCTCTGAAAAAATGTACTATGATGACCCCAAGCCTTTTTGTTTGAGTAGATCATTTTTCGAACATTAGTGGGTCATTCTGCTTCTCTTAATCACCAACCAGAGTAGACAAAAGTAGATCTTGCATAAATCCAGCTCTCGCTGTAGCTCGAGTAATCCTCTGTTCCTTCTCTTCACGACTCAAAGAAGACCCAGTGCTGCAAATTAACGAGGAAAATGGATTTGAAGACACAGTGAAGATCTTTGTCACCAATAACTTTTAATACAATCGAACTTGATATAGAAAAGTGGCAAAAGGATAAACAAGGCATAGAACGAACTATACTTGATAAAGCTATTAACAATGGTATTTCGAGCATGACGAAAACTTATATATGGGCTTCTATAGAAATGCATATGACGAAAAGTCATTATCATGAAGTGATGTGAAAGTAAACGCGGAGATTCTTCAACAAAAAAAAAAAAAGCACTTCAAATTCATACCTCAATTTCCAAGGGTTTATCGAGGTCACGTTCTTCGTATAAGTATCCTCAGCAATGGAGACTATTGATTCTGAATCTTCTTCTTCGGACGAAGGAGAGCTCAACATAAGTGATGACAGGAGTGGATCTGTAGCAGCATCAGATGCACTAGAATTGCTTGATAAAGCTCCACTACTTAAAAGCACCTGTGACTGGGCCTCGCGAGGATCACGACCCAACAGAGAGAGAGCCTGAGTGTCACGAACTCCAACTCTCCGTAATCTTCTATATTTCTGGAAGTGTTCATTCGTTACCAGGAACATTTGCAGGAATTTGGTTTACTTAATAAACTATCAGATAATTCATCGTTCTTAACTAGCTAACGAAAAGGATATTTTAAGAAGGTGCCCATGTTGAACTGTAATATGATTTAGTATATCTCGTGTAACCTTGATGCAGCAAATGGAACAACCCTGTAAGCAAAAAAAAGTAGAGAACAGTTATTAGGCCTACATGCGAAGTATCAAAGTTCTAATTTGCATATTGGAATTAGACTATGTGAAAGAACGAAGAACGAAAATCGACATAGAGATTTATCTCTATATACACAGACACACACACGAAATCGATTCATTCGAAGAAAAAAAAATTGGCAACACCCACATGAGCATAATGTGTAAAGATGATTCTTCCCCCTTGTTAACCTTCTCCAATTAAAAGTGACAAAAACTATTCACTAGGGTAATTTGGATTGAAAGAAAAACATGAAATAGAGATGCTTCAGCAAAAACAAGAAAAAAAGAAAGAAAGCTGAAAACAGAAACTAGAATAAGATTACAAGAATTCAAAACTTACAGTACTTCTTGATTCAAATAGGTGCTCTTCTTCAAGATGAATACAAACAGAGTCAATATCATAACCTTCATAGCAATAAGGGCATGGAAGATCAGACCAAACCTCCTCATTACCATCTAAGATCATTCAACCAGAAAAGGAAAAAGAAAAATTAAAACCCTAATTCTTGAACAACCCAAAAACAGTATTAAACAAAATCAAATTGATGAAGAAAGAATGAAGAAAATAATTAAACTAAAACACACCTAACTGAGAGTTCTGTTGACGTTTGGCAGTACCTAAACGAGATGCCCAGCGATCAGGATTCATATTCAGAAGAAATCCCCTGAATCGATTGATATGAAATTGAACAAAATTAAAAACAGAGAGTTCACTCGAACTTAAATATAAAGGGAGTTCTTGCACTTTTCTCCTTGTTCTTTTTTTTTTTTTTGTTGGAAGGACAATATATAGAGGATTACTGTTACAATATAATTGAGACAAAGTATTAGGGGGGGTAGTGGTTCAGGACATTGGAGGACACTCAGAGACAAAATGTTCCAGAGACATTTCAAGACATTTCGGGACATTTGTCCGTAGACAAAATGTCTTTATGGACATTTCAGGACATTTGATTCATAGACAAAATGTCTCAGAGACATTTCAAGACATTTGGTTCATGGACAAAATGTCCTGGGGACATTTCAACATATTGAATCCATGGACAAAATGTGTAGTGGATATTATTATTATTATTATTATTATTATTATCTCATCATTGAAGGATAATTGATAGACATTTATTATTTTAATATTATCATTATTGTCAAACCATATGAAATAATATATTTGTACTCATGTTTCAATAATATATTTTTCGACTTTTGTGGACATCTGTAGATATCTGAGGACATTGATGGCAGTTGGTAGACATTTATTATTTTAATGTAATCATTATTGTCTAATCATACGAAATAAATTTGCCCTACTACTTTGAAAATATATTTTTCGACTTTCGTAGACATCCGTGAATATCTGTGGACATTGATAGATATTCAGTTGATATTTATTATTTTTAATATTATTACTGTCTTACCATATGAAATAAAAAAAATTAAAATATTTCCAAATATATATTTTTCGACTTTCGTAGACATCTGTAGATATCTGTGGACATTGATGGACAATTGGTAAATATTTATTATTTAATATAGTTAAATATTAATATAATAATAATAATATAATATATATAATATATATAATAATAATAATATAATATAATATAATAATAATAATATAATATAATATAATATAATATAATATAATATAATATAATAATAATACAATAATATAGTAATATAATAATAAGATAATATTATAATAATATGATTTGATAATAATAATTATTTTTATTACCTTCCTTACTCAAATATATAATAATAATAATAATAATAATAATAATAGTAATAATAATAATAATACAATAATGTAGTAATATAATAATAAGATAATATTATTATAATATGATTTGGTAATAATAATTATTTTTATTATCTTCCTTACTCAAATGTCCCCAAGTGTCTTCCATATTTTGAGAGACATTTTCTCTCCAAAAGCTCTCCAAATTTACACTAAAATGTCTCCAAATGTCCCCAAAAACAATTTGTCTTGAAATGTCCCTAATTTCGTGTCCCGAACGAATAACACAGACATTTGGAGACATTTGAAATGTCTCCAACCAATAACACGGACATTTGGGGACATTTGGAGACATTTGAAATGTCCCCAACCAATAACACAGACATTTGGGGACATTTCAAATGTCCCCAACCAATAACACGGACATTCGGGGACATGAAAATGTCCCCCAATGTCCCCAACCACTACCCCCCCCCTTAGTAACACTTTAAAATATCCGAGTGCATTTGTTATTTCTCACTCATTTTCATTTTGCTAGTTCATCGGCTGGAGTATCTTTTTGTCTAGGAATGTGAGAGAATTTGATGATGTGAAAGTGATGCAATGGTTTCTTGATTATTTTATGTATGTTGAACACTACCGTTGGATTGTCTTTCTCGCATCTTGTAAATGGTTAATCAGCCTAATATTGTCACTCTCTACTTTTGTTTTTTGGATCCATGGGTATATAGACAAAAATAATGTTCAAAAAGGATTTAGGGTCTAATCTTGTCAAAAAATGGATTTTTAGTCTTTTTGTTCTTGGGTCTAAAAACCCTTACTATTTATACAACAATTTCATCCGTGTCCCAAACTATTTTTGCGGGATTTTAAATTGTGGGGCTGGACCGAAAATTCCAACGGCTTAATTAACCATAAATTTGGGATAAATTTTAGGAAACAAAATCGAAACTTTTCCAAACCGAAACGTTCCAAAAACCCTAACCTAAATCTTCGAAATGCCATTACCAGAAACTAATCAAACGCTGAAAAGAAGAAAATCAAATTTGGGCGTGATTTGGGGAATTTATTAGCAAAAAACGGATAGAAACAAATCATAATTTCTCTCTCCTCTAAACAGATTAAAAAATCAAATTTTCTCTCTCTTCTTTACAGATTTGGACCAAATCAATTTTCTCTCACTAAACTTTCATATTTGGAAAGAGTATATTTTCTGGAATCAATTTAGCCTGATTTAGGGGTTAATATACAAAACATATATATCACTTTCTCTCACTTAAATTTCACATTTGGAAATAGTATATTTTTTGGGAACATTACAACAACATTTGTTTTCGTTTTTACTCGTACATAAATAAACATCGGATACAAATTATGAAACAAATACGTAAATTATGTGTTATTTATGACGAGGAAACCAACATTTGTCATGTATACAACGTAATTTATCAACTGTATGTGTGTCATGTTCAATAAATTACACAAAATTTCTTTTACATTACACATCGTTTACATTCTTTTACAAAAAAATCGTTTACACTATATTGTCGAAGAGCATATGTAGTCTTGACCAGGACAAACAACATTTACACTATATTGTCGAAGAACATATCCAAATGCTTTTGCACCACCAGGAAACAAATGACCAACTTCAGTAAATATTTTATCCCAGCCATCAGATTTTAGTTTTGTGGTCTTACTTAGATTGGATGATTCTGTAGGAAATTCCATAAGTAACAGCAAAACTACAAAAAGAAAACATATACATTTTGTCAACAAAACATATAATTTACTAGAAACGACATGTATAATGGAATAAATTATGCATACTGTTTGTTAAACTTCATAGTGTGTTAGGAGACAAACATAACTTTAGTTTGAATCACAAGGTCACTGTTATGTGAAAAAATATGTATAATGTGCGATAAATTACATATAATTTTTGGAACATTTATTGTACTATAAACGACAATTGTTTTGGGGAAAAAATGGGCGTAATGTTGAATAAATTATATATAATTTATGCAGATTTATAAGATGTTTTTGATATTATTTATAAAGTATGTATAATTTATAACAAAATACATATATTTTACATTCTGTTATTAAAATATCGTACAGAAGATGTTTGCGTTATGTATGTGTTATGTTCAGTAAACATCATGTAGTGTCGTGTAAATTATATATCGTTTACATTCTGTTACAACCAAATCGTACTAGATCTTCTCTGGATAAAAAATGATATGTAATTTATTGTAAACGATCCGTAATTTATTTTAAATTATATATCATTTGCATTCAGTTATAACAAATCGTACGAGATCTTCTCTGCATCAGAAATTGTACGGAAACTTTGATGAAGATTTGAAAAAATGATCTAAAAATCAAAATCTGTAACCTAAAACTACTAAAAAGTAACAAAATACATGGAAACAAACACTTCTTAATCGAATAAAATGAATTGTAAAGACGGATTTAACATTAACATCATAAAATCGGTTATGAATCTTAGAGAGAGAAAATACTAAATAATGATGAAGATTTAATTAGATGATACAGAGAGAAATTTGATTATAATGAAATCCATGAACAAAGTTAAAGATGAAGATGAAAAAAATTAAACAGAAAAGAAGAAACCAAAACCTTTAACATTACCTGAAAAGCAATATTAAATCTGATTTAATGGAGGTGTTTACAACTGCTCTAATGAAGATGAAACAAGCTTTCTGAGTTTAATGGAGGATTATCAGATGATTCGGATTTAGAGAGAGAGAGAGAGAATAAACAGGTTTCGGTTACTGAAGATAATGAAGATATATGTTACTTTAATTAGAAACGTGATTGGAGAGAGAAGGTGGGAGATAAAAATGGAAAAAGATATTTAGGGATTTTGAAGGTAAATATGTTTTTATATATAAGGAAGGTTAGTTTAGGTATTAAGATTTATTATTTATTCTAGGGATTTGTGTCTTCTCTTGAAATGGATACAAATGGACTAGATATCCATTTACATTAATATTTTGGTCTTGAAACTCTGTATAGGATTAGAGAGGACTAAATGTTTTATTAGGGCCCGTTTTTTGGTCTATAAGCCCAAAAATTTTTGTTTTTTTTTGTTGACAGAACGAAAAAAAAAGAAAAAACAACAAAAAGAGTAAACAACTGAAACTATCTAATATCCACGTTCATCGCTTCCTTCGAGTGCCAGATTCGCTTGACCTCTTTAGTCCTTCCCCATTTGGCTAATTTATCTGCTGTAGTGTTGGTGGCTCGCGGACCATAGGTGAATTAAATCTTACTAAAATTCGCTTTGAGAGATAAAATGCTTTCCATGTGCTGCAAAGATTGCCAGTTAAGCTCGTGTTTTCTGTCGTTCACGTGATTGATCAGGTTAAGGTTGTCGCTTTCTATCTGGAGATGTGGAATCTTAAGATCGTTGGCCCATTGAACAACCCGAAGGATTGCAATGCATTCACATTCTTCCGCTGTTTGTCCACGGACTGTATCTGCCAGAGCAATAATAAAATCTCCATTCTCATCATGTATGATACATCCAATCCCCGCCGGTTCGGAATACTTTAAGAATGAAGCATCGACATTAATTTTCAGAAATGATGTTTCCGGGGGCTTCCATATAGGAGTAGTTGGTTTAGGATTGGGACACTTAATGTCGCTGATGTTCGTCGAATAACCTTGGATCATCTTTATAACTTGGAAAGGTGTTTGATCTTGCTTACCAAAACATTTACTACATCTAGCTTCCAAATAAACCACATCACCTTGGCCATAAGCGCCATTTGATCTTCATCCCATGTCTGCCAGTATTTGATCCATTCCTGAATAGTTGAGAAGTACTCTGTCCGGGTATCAAAAGCAAACCAAATGGCTCTAGCAAAGTGGCAATGAAGAAGAACATGCGCCAGGGTTTCCCTGGCTGTGCAGAACACACAGTTGTAATAGTTCCCTATATATTTTCCAATTTTGTCCCTGACCGGGAGGCTATTAGTACAACACTTCCATAGAAATAGTTTGATACGAGGGATGGTTTGAATTTTCCATATGAAGTGCCATTCCGGCACTTCGTGGTTGGACGGCTCAGAGAGCAGATGAGAGTACATAGATTTAATCGTGAATTTACCGGACTTAGTGAGAGTCCATATCATGGAGTCATCCGCCTCAGGTTGAATGTGTATGCTAAGAATAGCATTTCCAATATCATTGTCAAAGTAAGAATGTATCAGGCTAAAATTCCAGTTGTTACCAATGATCAATTGAGCCACTTGATTAAAGGAGCAATTGTATATATTTTGTATCGGTGGTGGGTGATTTGGAATCCAAAAGTCCTCCCAAATGTTAATATTAGTACTTTTGTTAACGTCCCAGAAAAGGAGACTGTTGACTTTGCCAAGATGAGCAGCCATCGATTTCCACACCCAGGAATGGGACTGTTTAGGTTGAGTTGGTTTGGAATTCTTAGGAAAGTATTTGGCTTTAAGGAGTTTAGCCCAAAGGGACTGCGGAAATTTGAGAAGGCGCCAGATGAGTTTGCTAAGGAAGGCTATATTATCATTAATCGAATCTCGGATGCCAAGGCCTCCATATTTACGTGGCCGACAAATCGCCGCCCATTGAATTGTGTGGATAGATTTATTTTTTCCCCACCAGAAAGACTGTTGAATGGTCTCAATGCGATGACTAATGCCCTTGGGAATGGCAAAGCACTGCATCTGGTATAGGGGAACGACCGCCGGAATAGTCGAAATGACCACGGAGCGTCCAGCTTGGGAAAGAAGATTAGTTTGCCATTTAGAAAGTTTATGCTGAATCTGATCAACCAGAGAGGAGAAAGCTTGTTTCTTATTGGGACCAATGAAAAGTTTGGTGCGAAGGTACTTCTCAATGGACGATCATTGTTGAACTTTGAGAGATTTAATGATCATACGTTTAAACTTTGGATGAGTGTTTTTAGAGAAGAAGATGGTGAATTTGTTATAGTTAATGATCTGGCCGGATTCATCTCCGAAGGTTTTGAGAATATTTAAAAGATGAGTAATATTGTCAAGGGAGTTACGCCCAAAAATAATACAGTCATCCGGGAAAAGAAGGTGATTGATGGTAAAATTCGATCGAGGAATGGAAAAACCAGTGAACTTGTGGGGACTGTCCGGCGCTTCCAACAACCTGCTCAGACCTTCCATTGCCAGAGCGAAAAGAAAAGGGAATAGCAGGTCACCTTGTCTGATGCCTCTAGAGACGTTAAAAGAAGGACCTGGACGACCGTTGATTAACACCGCCATCGATGAGGTGGAAATGCACGTGTAGATAAGACGAATCCAGTGGTTATCGTAACCCAGATTGAACATAATATTCTCAAGATAGGACCATTCCACGCGATCGAAAGCTTTAGACATGTCTAGTTTCAGGCCAAAGAAGTTTTTCGAACAGCGTTTCATCTTGAAAGAGTGGGAAAGTTCTTCACTGATGATGATATTATCCGTAATTTGACAACCAATAAAGGAGTTCTCACATCATATAAGAAGTGAACTCGTATCACTTTGTTATTCACAAAACCTAAACTCCTTGGTTTGACCTCAATGATTTTTCCCATTCTCTAAAAAACTGTATCCAGGTCCTCTTTATTTTGGATAGATAACGGTAGTTTGTAGAGAGTGCACCACATGCTTCAAAACCAACAACATCCCCCTCATGATCCAGGGCCGGCCGAAATTCAGGGCATTGAGGATGAACAAACTTTTAGGTCTGATCAGGAAAGTGTTAACAGGACCATCAACTGGCGAGTAGTAGCAATCTCTAAAGAAGTTAGTAAGAGGATACAACATACGTTTGATTTGAGCCAGCGTAACTTCCTCAGGACAGCACCACCGAGCTACAAAACCTTGGGAGATAGATTGGAGTTCGAGGTTAGTGGAAGGTTTTTGGTAACGAAGAGAAAGGTGACCTCTAGGAGAAACAGCGAAATGAGTAGCCATACTATAGAGGTTGAGATGTGGCAACGGGGAGAGGTAAATTGAGGGAGAAGGAGGAGATGTAAGAGGACTTGAGTGATTGAAGAAGCGCAGTGGAGACCAACGTAATTTATAGTAGCAGGCGAGAAGAGTCCAGAAGTTGAACCACCAAGCCATAATCGACATGCAAGCCCAGGGATTGGGTGGAGCCGACCACCCGACTTGTCTACTCGCCGGACAAAACGATTGACATGCTAGAGAGAGAAGATAAAATCGAAAACCAGAGAGAGAGAAGAAGCAAAACCGGAACCCAAAAGAAGAGAAAAAACAGAAATGAAAGAGAGAAAAGGATAGTTAAGACGATAAGTAATCTCAGAGAGGGGACATACAATTAATGGGGTCTCTGCTATTGGTTAGTCTAACCTCGGGAGAACTTCTCGTCACTCTTGAATGAACCTCGATCTGATGCTTCCACCAATAAATTTGTTGCCTTCTGATAGTTGGATATGTCGCGTGCAGGCGTGGTGATCTTTCTGGGAGTTGTGCTGATCTGGATTGGGGGCTGAGTTAAAACCCAATATGGAGTATCGGAGTTGTTGTTAGAAGTAATGTCCGAAGGTTGGCTGTGATGATTACCGAGGGAAGATGAGGAGATTTTGGTGTAAACGAGGGGAGCTATAGTTGTATTAATGGCGTTGTGAGCTGATGCACATGGAATTAGGGTTAGATTTGAAGGTGGTTGCGGCTGGGAGAATGTGAAAAGGAGAGAAAGGGCTGACGTCACCCGAGAGCTTCTCTCTCCTCAAAAAACCTTTCACTCTCTACTTGAATGTATCTAAATTTGCTTTTGACCACCCATTGAATGCTATATAAAATTGTTTTTACTTTGCTTCCTGCAACATTTCAAACTCTAACCGTGGTAATTCTGACTGTAACTAAGTGTGTCCTATGATCATGAATAATACAACTGATGCCAACTATCTCATTAATACTTGTAAAGGAAGCATCTGTGATAATCTTAACATAAGGAACCATTGGGGGTGACCAATTAATTCTCTTGGTTAATGGTCGCAACCTGTTATGGGTGTTCTTAAACGCCGAGAAGGTTATTATTTGATCACTAACTTGTTTCGGGGATACCTTTGTTTGTTGAAAGCAGAACTCACATCGGGCTTTCCAAAAGAACCAGAATATAGTTGTATGCAGATTGATTTGATCTAAGTTACCTACAGTGAAATCTATGTTCCAAGATGATGTTAATAGAAAGGATATTGAAATAAAACCACATACTTTTAGCAAAATAGCAATGTAGTAGAGTGTGATTTGTAAACTCAGGATAACTACATGATGGACTATCTAGGCTGTTAGAACAACATTTCCAATGAAATAGACTAATACGAGGAGTGGTTTTGATTTTCCAGATGAAATTCCATTCAGTTTACACACATAGGTTCTCATCCCCGTTAATTGCCATCTGATGGTAGATAGAACCTAAAGAAATTTACCTGACTCTGAGTAACCAACGCATGTTATCATGTCCTTCAATCTGGATATCAATAGCTCTAATATAATTGCAGATGTTAGGCATTGTTTGGGATTGCTTAAAATAAGTTAAAAGTCAGCGTTTAGCTTAGTGTAAGTGTTAATGAAAAAAGTGCAAGTTTAGTTAGAAAAAATTATAGCTTATTTTAAGTCCAAAACTCATTTTCACTAAAAAGCAAAAGCCAGATTTTCTTAGCTTTTGCTTGTGGCTTTTCCGGGAAGCCAATGATTTTTTTTTTTGAATATTAACCAAATTGTTGTTACAAAGACATACATCGATAAGA
This sequence comes from Eschscholzia californica, assembly GCF_041429995.1. Classification (NCBI taxonomy): domain Eukaryota; kingdom Viridiplantae; phylum Streptophyta; class Magnoliopsida; order Ranunculales; family Papaveraceae; genus Eschscholzia; species Eschscholzia californica. Next base: position 22,770,365 of record NW_028238309.1, on the reverse strand, counting down.
TGTGATTTTTTTTTGTTAAGGATGTATATATTAAAACGAAGAAATTAGGGTAGCATTACAATACATATTTAACAGAAAATACAGAATACAGGACCACTCCTTAGATCTTTCCTTTCTGCGCGCCCATTTAGCTAACTTATCAGCTTGAGAATTCTCTGTTCTTTTGATATAACTGAATTTCACCTGCTGAAGCTCATGCTTTAAGTTTCTTATTTGACGAATATGTACTAATGATTGCCATTGAACTTGATGCCTTATTTAGGTGTTTTATCAGATTGATATAGTCGCTTTCAATGATGACCTGCATATGATTGTTATCTTTTGCCCAAATGAGACTGTTAAGAATGGCTATAGTCTCGCTTTCCTCGCTGTTTCTTGCTCTAGCAATTTTCACGGTCGCTGAGACAAAATTGGATCGAGCATCATGAACAATAAAATTTGTGCCTATTACCTGTTCCACATTGACAAAAGATGCATCAACATTAATTTTCATGAAAGGATGGATTGGAGGTTGGCACTTGGCACTGGCTGTAGCAGCAGGTTTCACTTGAGCATTACTAGTCTTTGGAAATGTTTTAATGAGATCTAAAATAGTATTAACATTGTATAATGTTTGCTGAAAGCAGTGATCACATCTGGTTTTCCATATATGCCATAAAATTGTGACGAAATGAATATTATCAGCAGTACAACTAGTTTGATCTAGATTTTGCCACGACATGATCCATTCAGATAGAGAAGGGATATTTGTCGCAATGACATTAAAGTGAAACCATATACTTCTCGCTATGGGGCAATGCAAAAGAGCATGTTCTATAGATTCTATTTCAGAACAGTTAGGACAGTTAAGTATGTTACCAATGTATTTCCCTATGCGTTGTCTAACTGGTAGTGCTTTAGTGCAGATTTTCCATATAAAAAGCTGAATGCGAGGAATGGTGGGTATAGACCATATAAAATTCCAATTTACTTCCTCAGGAGGAGTAGATAGGGTGAATGAACTTAGGTGCTGATACATGGATTTAACCGAATGGTTACCTGATTGTGTTAGATTCCATTTCATCTTATCAGTACCCTCAGATTGAATGAGGATAGGTTTAATAAGATTACAAATATTTTCAGTGCAGGTGTGACTAAGAATGTTGTCATCCCATCTGTTATCAATTATAAGTTCAGACACTTTAGTCAGCTTTGAATTATTTGTATTCTGTAGATGTTGAATTCCCCCTGGGATCCAAATGTCTTTCCATATATTTATGTTTTCTCCTGAGTGAGCTTCCCATGTAATGTGATTTTCAATGAGATCATAGTGTTTTCTGATTACTTTCCAATTCCATGAATGATGAGATTTGGCTGAACTTGGGTATTCAATCTGCGCAAAATACTTAGCTTTAAGAAACTTAACCCATATGGCGTTTGGGTCAGACTTCAGGCGCCAAGCCAGCTTACTAAGGAGGGCCTTATTGTCAAGGTGAGGGTGATGAATACCTAACCCTCCTAGCTTTTTAGGAAGACATATGTAAGACCATGCTTTGATACATATGCCTTTCGATTTTCCCCACCAGAAGGACTTTTGTAAAGTCTCTATGCGTTTGCTTATGTTTTTGGGAATAGCAAAGCATTGCATCTGATATCGGGGAATGGCTGCCGCTACAGCTGAAACAACTACTGTCCGGCCAGCTTGAGAGAGGAAGGAGTGATTCCATTTATATAATTTATTTTTGATTTGATCTAAGATAGAATTAAAAACTTTCATCTTCTGAGGACCAATGAAAAGTTGGGTTCCGAGGTATTTTTCTGAAGTAGACGCGTATTTTACCTTAAGGGGTTTTCATGATAATTTGCTTAAATTTTGGATGTGAATTTTTGGAGTAAAAGATGTTAGATTTTTTATAATTTATTGTTTGACCTGAAGCTGAACAGAATAAGGTCAACATGGCTTTAAGATTATGCACGTTTTCAATTGAATTTTATCCAAAAATGATACAGTCATCTGCAAAGAGGAGATGAGAGATTGTAAGATTCCGATCTTTAGTAGGAAAACCTAAGAATTTACCTTCATCAGGATTAGAAGTTAAAAGACGGTTAAGACCTTCCATGACTAGAGTGAACAGGAAAGGGGAGAGAGAGTCTCCTTGCCTAATTCCTCTCGAAGGATGAAATTTTGATCCTGGATGACCATTTATGAGCACTGCCATAGAGGCAGAGGATATACAATTTTGGATGTGAATGTTGCCATAACTGCCAAAGTATTATTGGCTTACAGCCCAATGACATTAAATGGCCTAAAGCCCGACGAATTAAATAGCCTAAAGCCTATAGAAACTATTTTATTTATACCCAAGTTCAATATTCCTGGATTTACACTTTTATGAGATCAAACCTGAGACCTCCGCATTGCGGAGTAGATGCACTAACCAACTGAGTTTGGGCTACCAGTTGTTGGAGGGAAGTCAATGTTCTTGACGCACTAAGGTCTCCGATCTACGAGGTTTTCTTTAAGCTGGGTTTATTTTTTCCTTTTCCTACTTTCCTAGTGGAGTTGTTAAATCATTACGGCCTTCAGCTCTTTCCCAAGACAGGTACACATGATTATGAATTTTATTTCTGATTCTTGAAATATATTGAGTAAGATACATTACTTCTATAAAGAGAGAAGATCCCTCAAACGAAACAAATTTTTATAAGAGGTCTCGGTGGAGTTCTTTCAACCTGCAAACCCCTAGAAAAGTTCAATGAATTTGGCATGCAGTAATTACAACTCCTCTCTAACAAAGAACAAAAACAAGCAAGCGAGTTCAGAATCCCAGTCACGGTTAGCTTTCAAAGTTGATCCCAAGTTCCCAACCATCCTAGGAAACTAATATACTCGAGTACTTAGAACTACTTTAACACCCTAAAGAAAGAAGAATAGAAGGTCTTTAAGAAAGACTAGGCTTCCTATCACAAAGATGCATGTGAAAAAGACGAAAATAAAATATGTTCAAGAAGATCCGGAAGAAAGAAACAAAACTAAAAGAGGAAAGTACCCAATAAGAAAAAAAAAATCCTCAGTTCACAAAGAAAGAAGCTAAAATTCCTAGAGAAAGTCCAAATCCCACATCCCTGAGAAAAAAATGAATTTTGCATGCTTTAGTAATTCCTCGGAGGATAAGATTCAAGCAGCAAGCACGTTAGAAGGAAGAAAACCCCTTCTCAACACAAACAACTCATTAGTTATTGAAACAGTCAGAATTTTAGAGCACAAATGGAACTCGATATGACAATACCATCCTAAAACACGAATTAACATCTCCTTAAAACCCCAGTAATCCTCGAAACAGGCAAATAACACAAACAAGGACGCGGAACTGAATAGAGAATAACAATATGGTGCAACTCCTCGTAATACGTCACAACTCCTTGGTCTTTGGGAACCCCTTGACGACAAGCCAAGTCGCAACTCCTTGTAGCAAGTACATTTTAAAGACCCCTGGAAATATCAAAAGAAATTTCCAACTTAAATTGTTATTCCTTTAACAAGAATAAAAATCAAATAAGCAAGTTAAGAAAATAGAACACCTCGTTTAGAGGGAACTTTTGAGGCAAATGCGAAAGGAACCCCAGATAGAGAATCCCCTCCCAAGAAACCGTGTCCATTAGACACTCCTCGTCCTTGAAACCAACAAATAACACAAGAGGTCTGTCGACTACATATGTTAGGTAATGAAACGACATAGCATGATTCTTAAAATATGGCAAGCTAGAGACCAAAAAGGAAATTTAATAGCACTCTTTTTCACAAACAACAATCCATTGATATTTACATATTGATAAATCAAATTTTGTATATTCTTTTTCTTCTCTTTAATTCATTCAAAGTTTCAAAAAAAAAAGTATTTGATAAAGTTTTATCAATCAAGATAGGTAAACCCTCATAGAAAAAGATAAACTTACGGCAATTACAATCCATGGATATTTACACATTATTCAAATCGCTGGATTTAAAAATGGTTGCTGCAGAGGTAGTACCTAATGCCTTGGCGGTGCCAGGCTCATGTGGAGGCACTATCACAACAATCATTCCAACTCCTACTTCGAAATAAAACACTACATACCCACATCTGAAACACATAATTCATGTCAAGTCTTTCACCAGATAACATCTAACAAAAATAGTTCTCACTTGCAATTTAAAGTAGCCAATTGTAGCACAAACTGATGCAAAAAAAGCACAGCTGAACCCAAAATCGATATATAATAAAAAATTAACAACCTAACTAGACAACAAGAAAATCAAGCACGCGAGGCTTTGTGCTAACAAATAAATTACCACTAGACAGCATACAATTTCAAACCGGGAACGAAAACTTAAGAAAGTCATCTAACCTTATCTTCCGGAATCAATAGCTTAACTTACCATACACAATTACAAGGCACATACGAATGGCGATCGAGAAGTGACGTCCGATTGGTTTTTTCCCCTCGGGACATGAGCCAGAACAATCAATTCCAACCCATCAAATTGGTAGATATATTTTTGTTGAAGAAGTTGTAGATTTTATATGGACACTGAAATGAAGGCAGCCATCCCCATATCATCAATCCTTTAATCACAATGTGGAATTCTAAAGCATTATAAAGATATCTAAGGAAAACGATAAACCTTCCGAACCTTCCACAACCAAAATGATGTTCTAAAATTATGCAAGCAGCAATACCCAGTTATCTCACTAAATTCCATATTAACAATGAAAATCACGAGGGGGCGACAGATTCTAATTGACAGTAACAAAAAGACTAGATCATGTTGAAGTTACAAAACTGGTATGGACCTAACTAGTTAACTAGACATCGGCAATTACAAAACATTAGAAAACATCAATTCCCTAGAGTCAAAAATGGTTTCTGTGAAGGTAGTATCGAATGCCTTGGCGGCAGGCTCATGTGGAGGAACTACCACAACAATCATTCCAGTTCCTACTTCGACATAAAACACTGCATACACCACATCTAAAACAAATAATTCATGTTAAGTCACTTACCAGATGCAACTTAAAGTAGCTACATATAGAACAAACTAACAGACGCAGAAAAGAAGCACGGATGAAGCCAAAATAGACGAAGAACAAAAAATAACAACCTAACTAGATAACATCAAGCACGTGACGAGGACCTCAAGATACAAAAAAGTAAATTACCATAACGTCATCCATTGCAGTGACACGACATGAAATCAAATCTGGGCACCAGGAGAAGACCAAAATGAAACCAAGAAGGAAACAAGAGTGAAGAACCTGGGCACAAGCTATTATCCGGCTAATAATGGAAACAACCCCGCAAATACTCATCGTAAGATTAACACGATCCCTCTTATATGTACTTACACACTTATCATTTTTTGTGTGGATTCCAAAAAAGAAACACCAACGATACGGCTGAGTCATGGTTGTAGGGTTTCAACACATGCTTCTCCTGAAAAATAAAAAATTGTGTTAGACTTGAGATTAACACGATCCCTCTTATATATACTGACATTCATAAAGCTACCGAGTTATTCCATATTAGGAAAACATGTTTCTTGAAACATTTCAACAATCTACAATCAGATAGACCTCCAGTATGAGAGTTCGACCCATTTGCATGAGAAGACGTTTCCGGATCTTTTGTTTGTGTTACTGCAGCGCTTCTACAAGTCGAAGGATTATGTAACATTATCTTCCTAACTCACGCCTTCAATTCCTCTATATTCCGGCAGGAGTTCCAAAGATAGTGTCAAAATAAAAACTTATTCGTTTCAGGTCGGATTATCATCACTTGCGTGTTCTCTGTCGTTGCTTATGAGCCCTTTCACTTGCATTAGGAGGAATACGTGATGCCATAGTCACCTATTCCAATAAAAGTTAACAGTTGGAGACGAAAAAAAAATGACAAAAAGCATCAACTACCCAGTTTAACGACCACAGACTAACAAATTCGAGTGTCTCGGACCAGAAAGTCCTACCATTTGCCTAGGTTCTCAGACTGTTAAGTTCATTTGCAAAGCAACCAAGACGGACCGTCCTATTCGTGAGATTGGATCCAGGGAAAGTGTTCCCTCTCACGAACAACAAAGTTCGAGAACTTAAATCTACATCCTCAATTCATCTTAGTGGTGGCCAACGTGTCGTGTTGTGGCGACATAGCACGCTAGACAGTCGTGGCGTGGTAGACACACCACATCTAGAGCAGGCATGACTACGACAAGCAAGACCCATTGACTGACAGATGAGTTTAATCTCACGAACAGGTTAACCCGTGACCATTAGCCACGGCCAAGATAGTCCGTGTGTTAGAAGTATTGAATGGACTGGTTCAGTCCAAATGATAGATTTTTAGGGCAGATTCATTTTGTCATCTATAATCACTCTAATATGCTCCAATCTTACTTGAAATCACAGAAAAAAAGTATGTTTAACACTTTATAATATGTTATTAACTTCCTAAAGCGTTCCCTACAAAGACTTTTTGAACCAACCTCCACAAGCAAACGAAAGTTATACATCAATGTTTTTCTTGGTATATTTCTTCAAGTAAATATGACTTTGGACCGCCTACTAATAGTCCCACCAGCTAATAGCCCTTGGTGGGTGTATTTTTAGTATCGCTCAAGATTGAACCTGATGTCTCCTGCCCTAGGTTATTGCGTCGTGTAGTTTACCATTTTCTCTTAGTGGGTTCATTATCCGTTACCATACTTCTTTCAGTGGGTTCATTATCCACTACCCTAGACTTGGCATACCAGAATAATCCGCCTTAATTGTGTCCAGCTCAAGACATACTTTTAGTCAACTACTAAATATGTAAAAAATTTAGAATTAGGATACTAGAGATTAGGTATATGTACTATAATGTGTCGTAAACAATATATTATATGTGGCGAAACCATAAATAGTGTAACGAAGTATGCCCCTAGCTCTAGACACTTCGATGATGGCGAACCCCAGCTCTAGATACTTTCACGATATCATATCACTTACTGATAACCGTACCACATACGAAAAAAAAAATATCCACTTAACATTGGTGACCCTTACCCATCCTACACAATGATAAGATGATTAGTAACTTGACAGATTTAGTCGACCTAAACACAGTATTTGAGAACTGACAAAAGAAGAAAAAGCCTTATACCAGGATGAATTAGTAGCAGTATCCAGCAAGTTGCAGAAAAATTCTAACAAGATCAATGTTTTGATTTACCTCGAGACAATTTAATAGTTACGACCGAAACGCGGTAACCAGTCGAATTTTGTAAGAGGCAATATATCCTAGCCTGCACAACAATCAAGACAGTAAAAAACCCTGTACTGAAGTCATTACCCTGATGAAAGATGAAACATATGAAGTGAAATAAGAAACAGATTGCAGAAGACTCTCCATCGACTCCCATATCGATTTTGTTCAACCGAAAAGATAATAAAGGCACCAAAAGAACAGTTGTTTACTTTGGTAAACAAAACCAAGAATATTTACTTCAATGAAGGAAATAATACAAACTGAAAATGCTCGAGTGGTCAACAAACACTCGCATGGAAAAACAATTAATATTAAATTTAATTGGGAGACTCTCCATTTGGAATCAAATCCATGGAAAGAGTCTAGCATTGTAAGATGCCCATAAGACTCTGAAGATGTTGCACTTGTATAAATAAAGTTCAGACTGAACATTACCATAAGCTTTTGTTTATTAACATGTCATATTCTCGATTAGGAACGCCGTTATGTCAGTCCGCGCTGATCCTCTCCCACCCGATCAGCTGTTACTCTTTTGACGTGTATAGAGCAATCAGACGGCTGCAAACAATATTTTGAATTTCAATAATAGAACTACTGAATATGGATCAAAAATTCTAAAGAGGGAAAACACGGGAGAGGGTGAGATGTGAAGCTTCAAACTAAGAAAGATCTAACTGGTCACTAAAGTTGTTTGCAATTGAGCTACAAACACAAGATCAACAATTGTCCAATGTCATCATATATCTACTAAATCAGCCAACTTCTAGCGAGAAAAACTTAGTATGCACACAGAACTTACAATTTCTACAGCCTGGCCCCAAACGATACACAAACAAGAAGAGAATGGAACCCCAACATAGTGACCACTGGATCACATTCTGAAGTTACTACTTAGCGTAAAAGTAAAAATAATACAATATAACGATTGCATTAATTAAACAAAATTCAGCAGACAAGTTGTAACAAACACTACTGTGGATCATCTCCCCTCCTCCTTTCTTCCAGCTTGGGACCAGCAAATACAAATAGAAAACTCGAAACTGGCGGAGGTATAATGATTGTTAAAGAGAAAGTATAAAACTAAACAGTAATCAACATATAAATTGGAAACGAAGTGCAGCTGATAAGGTAATGTCAATACACTATTGTGAGAAAACATACGAACTGCAAACTAAGAAAAGTATATATATCCCAAAAAGGAAGAGAATATAGAATTAGAACAGAAAACCCCCTTAAGAGAAAACTGAATCAAAGCACCAACAAAATACAGAATCCCCTGGAAAACAAACAACCCAGCCAGAATAACGAACAGGATTTTGAGTAAACCCGGAACTAGATGGAAAAGGGAACTCCATATGTTCCTCATTTTAACTTCAGGAGATGAACTATGGACAGCAACGACCACTTCAATATATATTCCTAAAAATGAAGTGAAAAACAGTGGCTTTTAACCCTTAGAATTAATCTAGAAAGAACCAACAAACTTCAACTTAAGGAACTCAAAATAGAAAACTCCCTCAAGATAGACCCAGTAAGCAAAAGTTTTTGCATAGATATCCCCAACGGGAAAAGGTAACCACTACTAGTTGGTGAAGAAAGCCGCTCCAAGAACAAACAAAAGTACTCCCCATGTAAACCCAAACCCCAAGTCAAAAAACATAATACAAAACGATAGTCCTCACACCATTTGAAGAAATGTACTCACAATTCAAGACGAATACTCAAATATAGCTGAAATTCCTGCTTTTATAGCTGAAATTCCTGCCTCCTGCTTGCATACCCTGGAAAGAATCGAATTTTCACTGTCCACATAATCCAAGCCTGAAAAGAGTTTCTGGCGGAAAGATAAGTTCAATATAAAACAACCAAATAGCTTGACACTAACATTAGATGAAATCAAACCTGGACACCAAGAAAAGACAAAAACAAAAGCAAGAAGAAAACAAGGGTAACGAACCTTGGCACAAGCCATTATCCTCTGCAAAAATGGAGACAAGCCTGCAAATACTCATGACATCAGAAATCCACTAAATCTAGACTACTTGACACGATATAACTTCCAAATGGAGACATAAACTCACGAAAGTCAGAGGCTTTATCCTTCCGAAACCAATAACGTAATCTTAAGACACATACAAGCAGCAGATCGAAAAGAGGTCCCTTTCCCCTCAGCATCCCGCACCCTAGGCTCCATAACGTTCACTCTTCCATCCTTCCCAAATAGCATTTCCCCGGACATGAGCAAAATATAGATGGTTGCCCAAATTGGGTGCCCTGAAAGTAGAACAAAATTGTATGCTTCATGCTGAAAATAGATATGCCACAAAAGCAGAAAATTCGAAGTTATAGCATTTCCAATCTTAAACTTAAATCTTCTAGAAACACAAACTCTCTAAATGTTGCTTAAGGTGATAATGGGAACTCCAAATGCCATAAATAGGAAGCCATAAATAGGAAACCATAAATAAGAAGCCATGGGAACTCCAAATGTTTCTCTTTCTAGCTTAAGGTGGTAATGTGGAAAACAACAACCACTTCGATGAAAATCCCTAAAAATGAAGTGAGAATTTTGTATATTCAGCTTGAGTAAGCATAAACAAAAAAGAACTAACAAATTTTCACACGAGCAACTTAACACTCCGGATATACCGAATCATTTTTCAGAGCAATTTCTAATCCTAGAATATGAAGGATCAAAGGAGTGTTTGGATACCAGGTATCCCACTAACATTTCTTTAATATAATTTAATCATGTTTTACGTGCTGGTGTAGAAAACCCCCTCCAAGAAGCAAGCAAAACACCATGTAAACCTAACCCACTGGTGAAAAAAGGAGATCCAGATAGATGGTCTTCACACCCAAAAGAAAATTTGACGGAATAAGCTAATATGATTCAGCAAAAGAACCCTAATAATTCCAAAAATGTGTTCAAGAAGAAACATGAAAGCTACTCTTTCTATCAAGAGTGCTCTCTTCCATTCCCAACAGGCTCACATCCTAAAAATAAGGTGAGGGGATTTTTATGAATAGAACTAAAAAGGTGGACAGAGTAAACAAATCTTTCAGAAAACGCCCTAGGAAAAATTGAGTTGCACTGTTGTGTTAGAAGCCTAGAACACATTTCAACACGTAAAGATATCTTCCACTTGAACCAATTAAAAAGAAAACAAACTTAGGGTTGAATTCAAAGCGTTACTCTTTGCACATCAGAGGATCACCCGACTTTAGTAACCAACACTCCACAACGCTGGCCCAATAAAGTGAAGGAATCCCAATTGGTCAACATTTGAACCAGACAAAAACCCTGTACCAAAAACAAACACCCCTCTACATAATTAACTTGAAATAGGAAAACTCATAGACTGTGTCTGGTAGGAGTTAGTAAAAGTTAGAAATCCCTAACAAAGACAAAAATGAAAGAAGCGTGTTCAGAAAACCCCTTACCATGGCAGAATAAGACTCTCCCGTCACAGAAAGATCTCTAAGAAAAACGTAAAAATATCTTCCAACTCAAGATCACCAAAAAGAACCCCACCCTCTAAAAGAACACCACTAGGCCACAAGAGAGTTCTTTTGAGTATTGCGGTTCCTGAAACAGAATTAAATAGATTCACCATTTCTGTGTTTGCATAACTAACACCTTTCATAGATCAACAATAAGGGAGAAGACTTCTATGAAACAATAGAGGATGGGAAACAGACCCTCGACTCACAAGATAAGGTAATGCCTCTCTAAAGCAAGTCCAATTCTCACGCTCCTGAGAAACAAATGAGCTTCGCATGGTTTAAAAATCCCTTGGAGGGTAAAAAGCAAAGAAACACGTTAAAAGGCAGAAAACCACTTTTCAAAGTAAACAGCTCATAAGTTATTGAAACCGATAAAATTTTAGAGACCAAATGGAACTCGACAGAACAATACCTTCCAAAAATACAAACAAATGTCTTCTCAGAACACCAGTCATCCTTGAAACCAATAAGTAACTCAAAGGAGGACCCCGCATGTTAGGGAATGAGACGATGGAGCAAGATTCTTCAAACATTATTTGCAAGGAAGTATGAATTGTAAAGGATATTTAATAGTGCATTGTTCCCCGAGGACATGCAAGTGCGAGATAGCTGAGAAAACAGAAAAATTTTGGAGCTATAACCGAAGTCAACTTGAGACTGAAAACCCTTTAGCCCAACTGAAATTTGACACGAAAACAATAATGAACTTCTCACTTTAAAGGTTAGTTGTCCTAGAGTGCAAACAATAAAAGAAGGGTGCAAGCGAATGGAAATAGAGCAAATATCTCAATTTGATGTTAGTTAAAAACTGAAGTGGACTAGAAATGAAGATGGTACTGCTCCACAGAAAAAGACTAGCCTTTCTATAACAAAGATGCATGTGAAAAAAACAAAAAAATCTGTTCAAGAAGATCCTGAAGAGAGAAATGAAACTGAAAGAAAAATGTAGCCCCAGGCCCCATCCACAGAAACCAAATGTCCAGTCCTCAAATTGATCACCACCAGGATAAAAGAGAATATGTTTGAGTACTGCAAGTAGTCAATCGATTCACTTTCTCATTGCAAATCCCTGAGGAAGATAACATGATTTTGATGCGTTAACTATAACTTGTCTAACAAGGAAAAAAATCAAATAAGAAAATATAGACAACCCTCTTCATACAGTCAACTCGACGAAGTTGACTACAATCCTTCTAGCAAACCAATAAACTATGGCCGAACAAGACAGCCACCCATCACAAGATCCCTGGGAATGAAAACGAAAATAAATTATGTCTTGCAATTGAAGCAGAGCACCTCATAAAGAAAGGAAAAGAAACTGACTAGGACACGAAAATACTTTAGGTACTGCAGGTTCCTGAAAAAATATTCACAAAACCCCTTCTATATTTGCATAACTGACATTTCTCTAAACATGAGTAAGGAAGGGATCCTCGAGGAACAATAGGAGAAGATTCTGCGGAATCGATGTAAAATGGCAAAACCCCTTAAGAGAAAACCAAATGTAATCTCTTCGAAGATCCCTGGGAAAGCAAATCCTGCTCAACTTATCGTGCATTTTGGAGAATGAAAATAATCCAGAAAGGATCTTAGAATATGGAAAACTAGAAAATAAAATACATTTTTGTTGTACTACCTTTTTGAGGGACATGAGAGGAACACATACAGTTTGTTATCGATATCACAATTCCTGAAATAGAAAAAAATGTCATTCACAAGCTTTAATTTTTAGGGAAATGCTAAGTGTACAAAGAATCTTTGACAAGATTCTTGACAAAATTCTAAAAGAGCGGCCCGGGTCAAAGTCAAACTTTGAAAAACTTTGATCAACTTTTGTCTTTTAATGAAAATGAGTCATTAAGTCGAGAATTTTGTCAAAGATTTTGTACATGTAGTACTCCCGTAATTGTTATTCCTCTAGCAAGAACAAACAAGAAAGTCAAAAGACTGAAAAACACCTTCTAAATGGAAAACTCATTAGTCAGTCAAAAGAACAGAATTTTATAGGTGAATGCGGAATTCCAAGCAGAAAATAAGACAATAGTTGTCGTTGTTACCAACAACTAACATAGCGAAAGACAAAACATGCTATAACTTTGTTAAGGAACAAAAAGGTGTAGCAAAAATACTAAAAGTTAGCACTGCAAGAAACAAACATTAACAGATGAAGCAAGTCAGAGTGCGACAATACCTAAGAAAACGCAAAGACATATTGCTATAACCAAATTTAACTTAAGACAGAGAAGCCGTTCGCCAAACTGAAACTTGACACAAAAATCTCCTTCCTTCCATGAAGAATAATGGACTTCTCTCTGTACAGCTCAGTTGTGCTAGAGTGCCAACAATAAAGAAAATGGTGCAAAAGAATAAATAATAAAGAGCATACCTCAATTTATACTAGTTAAAACAGAAGTGGACAAAAGAAATTAAGAAAGTATTGCTCCGCAGAAGGTTCAACACTTCTGTGGTATTGATCACTACACCAGAGAGATACACGAGAATCCAATTTTCAGATGTCACAGATTCCTGTAAAATATTAAATAAGATTCAATACTTTTTATTGGGACAGAACCCCATAGTGAAAAGAGTGTTTAAACAACGTCATAATTAGGAAAACCCCTTTGAAACTAAACCGTATCACATCTCATTCAAATTCGTCCAAGCTGCAAACCCCTTGGAAAATCCAATGGATTTCGGGTGATTTCACTCCTACAAAACAAAAATGAGAAATAAACACTGACAAGTAATAAAAGAAAGACCACAAAAATGAAAATGTAGGAAGCTTTAATAACCAGCCCATTCCCCATGACCGCACCGGACTACAGGAAGAATGTGAGAGGCATTTCCATTACAAAGATCTTCGAGAAAAGAGAAACCTTGAGAAAGAATTAAAACCTTTTACATCTCGTAAGCAAAAAGCCCTTCAAGTTGGGATTTACCTTTTTATATTCAAAAGCTTCCCGTTTATAAAAGAGTAATCAATTCAAACCCATCCTCGAATTGGTTGAAATCTTCTGTTAAAGATGTTGGTAGACTTCAGATTTACACAGAAATGAAGACAACCATCTACATATCAGCAACCCATTAATCAGTGTGGTATTCTGAAGGATTTTAAGATATCTAAGCAAAACGATAAACCTTTCAAACTTTCCAAATTCCAACAACCAAAATGATATTCTAAAGAAATGCAAGCAGCTATACCTAAATATGTGAACAAATTCCATACTAACTGTGAATAAAACCAAGGAGACGACAAATTGTAATTAGCAGTTCAAAAAGACTAGATCATGTTGAAATTAACAGAGGTAGAATCGAATGCTTTGGGGCTTTGGGTGGCAGGCTCATGTGGAGGCACTACCACAACATTCAGTCCAACCTCGACATAACATACTGCATACACCACATCTGAACACAAATAATACATGTTAAGTCTCTGACTAAATAATATCCAACCAAAATAGTTTTTACTTACAGTTTGAAGTAGCCCATTATATAACAAACTAACTGATGCAGTGAAAAAGCACAAGTGAACCGAAAATAGATGGATAATAAAAAATAACTAAAACATCAAGCACGCGAGGACTTTATGATTCTAACGAATAATAAAGTCTTCCATCGCAGTGGCACTACATGAAATCAAACCTGGACACAAGAAGACCAAAAAGAAACCAAGAAGGAACAAGGGGCACAAGCTATTTTCGTGCTAAAAATGGAAACAAGCTGCAAGTACTCATCACATCAGAAATCCACTAAAGGTTGGGTCCACTAGACAGCATATAACTTCGGAACGGAGAGCAGAACTTAATAAAGTCATCTAGCCTTACCTTCCTGAACCAATAACTTAACTCCACACACAATTACCAGAGACGTACAAACAGCGAATCGATATGAAATGTATAAACAGCGAATCGATATGAGACGTCAAATTGTTCTTTCCCCCTCGGGACATGAACCAAATATAAATTGCGGTTGTTCAAGTTCTGTGTCGTGAAAGTAGAAGGAAATTCTATGCTTCATGCTGAAAATAGATATGCCCACACAAAAGAAAAAAATTCGAAGTTATAACGTTTTAAATCTCAAACTAAAATATACTGGAAGCACACAATTTCTCAAAAAATTGAGAACAAAAACTCAATGTAATTCAGCAAAACCCATAACTGGATGCCATGAGAACTACAAATGTTTCTTTTCTGGCTTAAGGTGGTAATAGGGACAGCAACATCCACCGTAACGCAAATCCCTAAAAATTAAGTGAAATCATGTACATTCAACTTGAATAAGCATAAACAAAGAAGAATTAACAAATTTCAACAAAAACAACTTCATATAGAAAACTCCCTCCAGAGAGACAGAGTCCTTTTTCAGAGCTATTTCTTGTCCTAGGTTATAAAGGATCAAGATGACTGGTTAGAAAAGAAGATCTAGAAAGATGGTCATCGTGCCACAAGAAAAATTCAATGGAACAAGCTAACGGGATTCAAAAACATGGTGTACAAAAAGAAATGTGAACGCTGTTCTTTCCGCCGGAGAGCTCTTCCATACCCAACAGGCGCACATCCTAAGATAAGGTGAAAGAACTTTTATTATGAATAGGAAAAAATGTGGACACAGAGTTAACTAAGCTTTCAGAAAACTCCCTACAAACAATTAATAAGCATCGATGTGTGCCGGAAGCCCGGGACACATTTCACCACCTAAAGATATATCTTTCACATGAACCAACTTCGTGAAGCAATCCCTGTAATAAAGTAAAGGAATACCAACTGGTCAACATTTGAACCTGATAAGAACCTATACTAAAACCTAACTTCCCTCTACGTAATTAACTTAAAATAAAAAACCCCCTCAAAGAACCAAGACTTGTCCAGATGAATCAATGCCCTCTAAAACAACCAACTAAGATGAATGAAGTCCAAAACATGTATACAAAAGAAAACTAAATACAACACCGAATATTTTATATCCACATAAAACTTGGGCACAAAACCCCCTTCATCAAATTGAAACTTTAGACAGATTCCCCTCTCAAATGAGACACATTAACTTCTCTGCATAAACCACATATACCATAAAATACGAGTCTAGGGAACATGTTAGGGGCTGAAGATGCAACGCAATTTTCTCAGTTTATGCTAATTGAAAAGTGTAAGAGAATAAAGGATATTTGAGGTACTCTTGCTCCCGAAGGCCATGAAGGAAGAGGAGAATCAATTTTTATTGCATATTCCTGAAAAATATTTAGATAGATTTTAGGATCTAGGAATTAACACCCCCATGAAGAACAACTTGTATATATAAATCAGGAAAACCGACTTTAAGGGAAAATAGATCATGTCCAGTAACAAGAGATAACCTAACTAGATAACTAGAACATCAAGCAGGTGAGGACTTTACGATACAAACAAATAAATAACCATAAAGTCTCTCATTACAGTTTAGCTAAGCAAGGTCCGTTGAACAGAAACAGCTTGACACTAAAATGAGATGAAATCGAACCTCGGCACCTTCAAAAGATAAAAAGGACAAAATGAAAGAAACAAGGATAAAGAACCCGGGCACAAGTTATTATCCCGCTAAAAAGAAAACAAACCTACAATTACTCAACACATCAGAAATCCGCTAAAAGACTCGAGCACTAGACAGCATACAACTTCAAAATGGAAATAGAAACTCAAGAAAGACACGGAACCTGTTCAAGAAGATCCCGAAGAAAGAAACGAAACTGAAAGGGAAAGTACCACATTCACGGAAACCAAATGAACCCAGTCCTCAAATTGATCACCACTTGGATACAAGAGAATATGTTTGATTACTGCCAGTTGTTTCAGAAGTACTCAAGTCTCAATACATTCACTGTCACATCGTAAATACCTGGGACATCACATTGTTTGGATGCGTTAACTATGACTCTCTAACAAGGATAAGAATCAAAGAAGCGAGTTCAGAAGCCCCCTGGACACAGTTAACTTGGCGAAGTTGATCACAATCTTCCTAGCAAAGCAACTAACTATGGCCGAACAAGACTGATCACCCCATCACGAGATCCCTAAGAAGGAGAACAGAAATATATTACGTCTTTCAATTGAAGAAGACAACCCTGTGAAGAAAGAAAGCAAAAGAAACTAATCGAGGAGAATATGTTTAGGGAAATAACCCAATACAAATTTCGGTCCCCGATGCTTAACGTTGAAATTAGATATACCCCCAAAAGGAAGAGAATAATCAATTAGACCAGAAACCAGGATAAAGCTCCAACCAAATAGTATTTCAAGTCCTCCAACAAATAAAAAGGAAAAAAGGGGATTTTGAGCGAACCCAGAACTGGATGGCGAAGGGAACTACAAATGCTCCTCATTCCGGCCTCGGGTGATGGAGTATGGTCACCAGCAACCACTTCAGTACATAATTCCTAACAATAAAGCGAAAGAACATTGTTGTTCAGTGCTAACTAATAATCCAGAAAGAACCAATAGACTAAGCAACGAAAGATGGAAACTCCCACGAGATTGACCAAGTAACAAAAAATAGAAAACTCACTCACCGAATAAAAGAATTTTAAGGTACTGAAAAGATGTAAAGAAAATTTCTCAATTTATACTAGCACGGAAATGTAAGAGAACAAAAGAATTTTAAGGTACTGTTTCTCCCGAAGGACATGAAGGAAGAAGATAACCAGATTATGAATGTTATAAATTCAGTATTGCAAATTTCTCAATTTATGCTAGCTAGGAAATGCAAGTAGGTCTATCAAAAGCCACCACCTTTCCTGTGATAATACAGGAAGAACAAGAATAGATACTCCTACTCCATATCGACCATCCTCCCTGAGAAAGATAATGGCAGAGAAGTTACCAATTTTTCATTGAAGGAGATCATCTTGAGAAAGTAAAACAAACTAAAGATGAAAATCTGAACAAGACAACCCCTTTTCGAGAAAAGAAGAAAGCTTCACAAAGGCGCTGACTTTCCTGTAGAACATCGTAGACCTTTTTACATTGCATATTTCAGTATTAAGAAAGAATTTTAAAATAAAATCTAGAACACATTGCATAAGCGAGACTGCACTCACATATATATTTCAACTTTTGGTTCCATCCCATGAACGTAATCTACACGGCTGAGATCCTATTAACAAGAAATGCATCTCCAAGAGGGGAAAACAACAATCAAGGCAAAGACATTTTCAAATACTCACACCTGGTTGAAATGTCTTATCAACAAATAGATAACTACTACGAATGAGCCACATTTTTGTTACAGATATTAGTAGTTACCTTAAAAGAAGGCAAGTGTCCCCCATAACAGCATTTCATCAATTACAGTGTGTACGACTTAATAAACCTTACAGTTTATCAAAGCATATCTGAGTATCTGACATCCCCAGACTGATCTTACAGTTTGCCGAAGCTTCCTTGGATGCCACACAACAAGTCTGAAAAGGAAGAACATAAAAGGAAGGCGACCGACCACCCCTGAGCAACTGAACCTCTTGGTGTTTTAAGGAATTTCAAAGGTAATGATTTCTCGCAAGATGGTCAACTAAAGTTGTGCTACAACAACTAAACCCACTAACACAAACTAAAGTTGTGTTTCTATCTGAAATCCATAGCGATAACCCATACCAGATTAATAATAACAGAAAAAAATTGTGCTTAAGTTACTATACCAGACAGATCTAATTCAGCAACATGTTGATCTTACAAGTTGCAAATTCCCTCAATGCTTCGTCTGACAAACAATTTGTGAATTTCCTGAATAGCAATCAGATCAACAATAATTTGATTAAGTCATCGGTCGACTGACTATTGACGATGATCCTGATGTGGATCGTATTGTGCACACAAAACTGATCGACATCAAAATCATCTCTGAACACACTCAGAGTAATCGTCAAAGAACAATCAATTCCAACCGACCAAATTGGTTAATATATTTTTGTTGAAGATGTTGTAGATTTTTGATGGACACTGAAATGAAGTCTGCCATCCCCATACCGTCAATCTGTTAATCACAGTGTGGTATTCTAAAGCATTATAAAGATATCTAAGCAAAACGATAAACCTTCCGAACTTTCCACCAACCAAAGTGATGTTCTAAAGTTATGCAAGCAGCAATACCCTTTATCTAAACAAATTCCATATTAACCGTGAAAGCCCCGAGGGGGCGACAGATTCTAATTAACAGTAAAAAAAATACTAGATCATGTAGAAGTTTCAAAACTGGTATGGACCAAGCTAGATAACTAGACATCGGCAATTACAGAACTTCAAATCCCCGGAGTAAAAAATGGTTGTTGCGAAGGTATTATAGAACGCCTTGGCGGTAGGCTAATGAGGAGGCACTACCACAACAATCACTCCGTTTCCTACTTCGACATGAAGCACTGCATACACCACATCTGAAACAAATAATTCATGTTCAGCCTGTAACCAGATGACAATCCAACGAAAATATTTCTCACATGCAATTTAAAGTAGCCATATATAGAACAAACTAACAGAAGCAGAAAAGCACGTATGAAGCCAAAATAGACAAAGAACAAAAGATAACAACCTAACTAGATAACTATAACATCATCCATTGCAGTGGCACTACATGAATTGAAACCCAGGCTCCAGGAGAAGACCAAAATGAAACCAAGAAGGAAACAAGAGTTAAGAACCTGGGCACAAACTATTTTCGTGCTAATAATGGAAACAACCCTGCAAATACTCATTGCATCAGAAATTCAGAATCCCACTAAAACTGGTCCATGTAACTTCGATACAGAGACAAAAACTTAAAAAAGCTCATGCAACATTATCTTCCAGTACCAATAACATAACTTAACATACACAGTTACAAGACACGCATATCTATTTTGAGCATAAAGCATACAGTTTCCTATTACTTTTCAGGTCACACAATTTGGACGACCACCATCTATATTTGGCTGAGGTCTTGAGAGGAAAAGAACAATTGGACGTCTCTTATCAAATCATTGTTTGTCAGAAAAGAAGAAAATTTGAAGTTGTGACATTTCCAATCTCAAACTAAAATCTACTAGAAGTAGAAACATACAAAGCCTCTAACTAATGAAAACAAAAACTCAACGAGATTAATAGGAGGTCATGGAACTCCAAATGTTTCTCTTTCTAGTTTAAGGTAATGTAATAGTATGGACAACAGCTTTCGACCGAAATGCAGGAAGATAGTTCCCAAACCACTTGAAGAAACGTAAAAGAACAAGCTTACATGATTATGGACAAGAAATTGAAAAAGAATTACGGTCTCAAATTTAGCTGGCATTCCTACTTGCATAAAACAATTGAATGTCACTCTCCATGTAATTCAAGCATAAAAAGGAGTTCCCAACAAAAAGATGACTTCCTTATAAACTACCAAATAAAAAGAACAACAAATATCCAGGAGTTCAAGTGTTACTTTTTTCCCCAATAGAAGATGATCCAATTTTTAGTAGCTAACACCATAATGTTGTCCCTGTAATAAAGTGAAAGAATACCAATTAATAAAACATTTGAACCCGATGAAAACCTACAAAAAATACAAATATCTAAACAATTGACTCAATCGACTTGAAATAGAAACCCCCTTCAAAGATCCACATGATCCAAGCGCTATAAAAGATAACTTCTACATAAACAACAAAAGATAAAAAAATCAAGTTTCCAGGAGTTCAAGAATTACTCTTTTCCGCAATAAGAGACTACCCTTTTTTAGTAACTAACACCATGATGCTGTCCGCGAGTGAAGGATTATCAGTTGAAGAAACATTTGAACCAGATGAAAATCTACAGAAGACAAATATCATACAATCGACTTGAAATAGAAGCCCCCTTCAAAGATCCACATGTATCCAAGCACACTATAAAATGAACGATCAAGCTAGAAACCAAGAAGAAATTTAATAGTACTATCTTCAGGAGGGGAATGAGAGGAACACAATCAGTTGATTATGGATATCACAATTCTGAAAGTACAAATGTATAAAATAGATAAAATGTCATTGATCAAAATTGATAAAGTGCTCGTAGAGAAGGATACACAAACAATACGAAAGAAAAATGTAGTACAACCTACGTGAAATAGGAAAAATCCTCTTGACTGCAAACAAGTTCATATCTCCTTGGAGTAAGGCTAGTCCAAAGCCAGCTATGAAAATCAAAGGAGTATGCAAGCAGAAAATAAGATAGCAGTTGTCCTTCGTACCAATAACTAACACACCAGAAGACCAAACATGTTAGCCTTGGTAAGGAACAACATGTCATAGTAAAAGTTCACACACAAGATACAAAAATTAATAGCACAATTTACCTCGTGAAAACACAGGATTACAAGAAGAATAGGAGTGGCTACTGCGTCATAAAGATACCTGCCAAAGAAAATGCATAAACCTTTACCAATCTTTCATTAAAAAAAATCATCCTCACGCAAAGCAAGAATAAAATGAAAGAGGAAAGCTAGATAGCTACCCCCTCTAAGCAAAACGAGAGAGCCCACTTTTCCAAATAGACAAAAACTTCCTTGAAGATCATCGAGGAACTTTTACATATTGCATATTCCAATAGTACCAAAGAACTTAAAACACTAATACTGCACTGAGAATGACCAGGGTATATTTTAGACAAAAATCATCAACAGACAGCACAACACCATCAAGTCAAATTTCTAAATGCGAACTCCGTTAGTAAGTTTTCTTACTGAACCCAAGCTGAAACAGCCAATTATCAATCCAGTTCACGACTTCATAATATGATCTTCGCTTCCATGAAAAAACAGATCCTCTAGTACCTTCAAAAGCCAGAAAAATAAACAAGGAAACTGAGGTATAGAATCTGGGCATGAATTTTACTCTGCCATTAAAACTGGAAAAGGAACAAGACTGCAAATACTGATAACATAACCAATATACACATCCACTAAAACTAGACCATTCATCAGGATACAACATAGAAACAGAGTGCAACAAATAAGGTAACTTCAATACATAGTTGTAAGAACACATACAAACAGCAAACGCAGGAAAGCTATCCAATGAATTATTTCCCTTTGGAACATGAACTGAATACAAATTTTGGTCCTCCCATACTCTCTGTGCCCTGAAGCTGGTTGAAGAACTCT
Organism: Eschscholzia californica; assembly: GCF_041429995.1. Taxonomy (NCBI): domain Eukaryota; kingdom Viridiplantae; phylum Streptophyta; class Magnoliopsida; order Ranunculales; family Papaveraceae; genus Eschscholzia; species Eschscholzia californica. The sequence goes on along the minus strand of NW_028238309.1, from coordinate 22,748,480 downwards.
ATGCTTAACGCCAACTTAGATAAACCCCCAAAAAGAAGAAAACAATCAATTAGACTTGAAAACCACCTCCCAAGAAAACCGAATCAAAGCCCCAACCAAATAAAAAATACTTTGGAAACAAACGAACCAGCCAGAATAGTACTTCAGATCCCCCAAGAAATGAAAAGGAAAAAAAGGGACTTTGAGCAAACCCCAGACTAGATGGCGAAGGGAACTCCAAATGTTCCTCATTCCGGCCTCAGGTGGTGGACTTTGAGCAAACCAACAACCGCTTCAATAGATATTCTTAACAATAAAGTGAAAATACTGTTGTTCAACGCTAAGTAATAATCCAGAAAAAAACCAACAGACTAGACAAGTCAACATAGAAATTCTCTCAACATAGACCAAGTAACAAAAAAAAAAATAACCACTCAAGATAGACCAAATACTTTTCGGCATGACAGTACTAAAACACCAACGATAAAAGAGGCACATGATATGATAAGCAGATGTCTTTTGACATGTCCTCAAAAAATTTAAGAAGTAAAAAAATGATGGCATAGATATCCCAAACAGAAAACAAAACTTCATGAGTCGGTGTAGGAACCCCCCTCCAGGAACAAATCGAAGCACCCTCTTTGTAAATCTAATCCCCTAGTAAAAATGATAACATAGAAAGATAGTCCTCGCACCACTTGAAGAAATGTAAAGGAACAAGCGTACAGAATTATGCACGAGAAATCCAAAGAAAATACTCCTATTTAGCTGACATTCCAACTTGCGCACCCTGCCAACAATTGAATGTCATTGTCCACGTAATCCAAGCCTGAAAATGAGTTCCGGACAGAAAAATAACTTCCACAAACTACCAAATAGAAATTAAATTAAGTTTTCTAACGGCTCAAGTGTTACTTTTTTCCATTGTAAGAGATGACCCGATTTTTAGTAGCTAACACACCATAATGCTGTCCCTGTAATAAAATGAAGAACTACCAGTTGATTAAACATTGGAAGCATTTGAAAATATACAGAAATGACAAATATCTATATGATCAACTAAATCGGCTTGAAATAGAAAGTCCCCTTCAAAGACAAGTAACTGGTAGTTACCTGAGAACACACAGAGAACTTTTGGAGCTATAACAAAATGTAACTTGAGACAGAAAACCCCCTTCACCGAACTAAAATTTGACAAAAAGACCCGCTTCCGTTCAAATAATGAACTTTTCTCAGTAGAGCTCAGTTGTCCTAGAGTGCCAACAATAAAAAGAAGGGTGCAAAGGGATAAATAATAGAGCAAACATTTCAATTTATGCTAGTTAAAAACTCAAGGGACAAAAGAAATTAACATGATACTGGTCTACAGATGCGTCAGTATTGTTTATGGTACTGCTCGCTCCACCAGAGGGATCAAGAGAATCATTTCGAATATTGCAGATTCCTGAAAATACCATAAATAGAGAGAGTGCCGGTAGCTTTAATAGCCACCGTGTTCCCCTTGATCACACAAAATAAAAAATGAACGGGAATGGCTATTCCATCACAAAGATCTCCAGGAAAGATAGTGTACACGAAAATTAACATTTTTTCATTCAAAAAACACCCTCAAGCAAATCAATGAAAAAATGGAAGAGACAGCTCAAAAAGGATCTAACACCTTTTACATCTGCTAAGCGAATAGTTGGTCTTTGGGTGTTAGATACTCCTGAAAAATGTATTGTTTTTTTTTCTGTTGAGAGAAAAAAAATGTATTGTTGGAAAATATAGAATAAATTTTATATTACTAATCTAAAATGGTGTTAGATCAAATGGCATCTCCTTGGAGTATGAAATCCATTTGAAATAGGTAAACGCCATCTGGTTGAGAAGACCAAATGGCATCTCCTTGGAGTACGTCCAGTTCGAATACTCCTGAGAAAATGAAATGAGTTCTTGCATGCTTCAGAATTATGGTTCCTCTAACAAAATAAAAATCCACAAATAAGCCAAGTCAGAAGACAGGAACCCCCCTTCCAAGTTCAACAACTCATAAGTAATTGAAAAGGACTTACATTCGAAGGCAAATCCAAATGGAACTCCCTCCTCAGAAAATGTCTCCACTAACACCTGTCATCCTCGATACCAACCAATATTAAAAACGAAGGCATATCTTACGTAATAAAAAGAAACCCAAAAGATATATGACACGCAAGATACCCAAATGATATATGACACGGAAGATACCCAAGATATAATTTTAAGAGTACTGTTTTCCTAAGGGACATAAGAAGAATACGGTCAGTCAATGTATGGATTCGCATATTCCTAAAAATTGTGACATATATAGAGATAGAGCGTTCTTGTTTTTAGATAGGTAAACCTTCATAGAGAAGACACAACCAACGAAATTGTGGAATCTATTTAAATAGGAAACTATACCACTTAAACACAAGTCAAGTCACAACTCCTTGAAGTAAGTCCATTTTGAAGACCCCTGGGAATATCAAAAGAAATTTCCACGCTTCAATTGTTATTCCTTTAACAACGATGAAAATCAAATAAGCAAGTGAAGAAAATAGAACACCCCCTTCCGAGAGAACTTCAGAGGCGATCACCAAAGGAACTCCAGACAGAAAAGATCCTCCTAATAAACCATCTGCATTAGACACTTCTCGTCCTCGAAACCAACGAATAACACAAAAGAAGACTGCATATGTTAGGTAATGAAAATATATACTAGGTTTCATGAAATATGGCACGCTAGAGACCAATAAAGAAATTTAGTAGTACTCTTTTCCACGAACGAACTATCCATGGATATTTGCATATGATTGAATAGTATTAAATAGGTTAAATTGTATCCATAAAGAGAGGCAAAGCCTTGCAGAAAAGGATAAACCTACTATAGAGATGAGTTTAGGTAATCTATACAAAAATAAGTAAAACCGCTCGCGAGAAAATCAGATTATATCCTCCTAAGATAGGTCTAGTTTAAAGGAGGAGGAAAAACTAAATAAATATCACGCGGTTCAATTATTATTCCTCTAACAAGGATAAGAAAGCAAGTTAAGAAATACCCACTCAGATACAACACAATTAGCTCCTCATAGTTGATTCCAGCTCTCCTAACAACAAAGCGGAATAAATACATAGAACTACTAAAAAGACCACAAAAAAATAATGTAAGTAGATTTATTAAGCGCGACCGCCTTCCCCAATACAGGGCACATGAATAGCTACTCCTAGTCCGCATCAAAGATCCTCCCTGAGAAAGAAAATGGCACAGAAGTTACCAAATTTTCATTTAAATCGTTCATCGTGAGCAAAGTAAAGGAGAAAACCTGAACTAGACAACCCCCTTTTGATAAGAGAAGAAAGTCCAATCTGTCTCACAAAGAACCTGCCTTTCCTATAGAACATCAAACTTTTTACATTGCATATTTCAGTATTAAGAAAGAACTAAACAAATCCTTTCCTATAGAACATCATAGAACTTTTTACATTGAATATAATTTGAGATCATGTTAACAGGAAATGCCTTACCAAAAGGAGAAAACAAAGACATACTCAAATATTCACTTCTGATAAAAATATCTTATTAACAACATTTCGTCAATTACACAGTGGTGTTACAGATATTGTAGATAGCTCAAAAGAAGGCAACTATCCCCCATAATAACATTTCATTAATTACAGAGTGGTGTTACGGATAGAAAAGTCCCTCCTGAGAAACCGTGTCCATTAGACACTCCTCCTTGAAACCAACAGATAACACAAGAGGACTACAAATGTTAGGTAACGAAAAGATATAGCAAGATTCTTAAAATATAGCACGCTAGAGGCCAAAAAGAAAATTTAGTAGTACTCTTTTCCACAAACAGACAATCCATGGATATTTACATATTATTGAAAACTATTAGATAAACCAAATTTTATTAATCAAGATAGGTAAATTCCCTCGTAGAAAAGGATAAACCTACGGTAGATATAAGTTTTAGGTAATCGACGTAAAATAAGAACAACCCCTCCGGAGATAATCGAGTTATATCTAGGGTAAGTCTAGGTTACCGTTAAATGAATATTGAATAAATATCGCATACTTCAATTACTGTTCCTCTAAGAAGGATAAGAAATTAAAGACTTATTCAGATAGAACACAGTTGGCTCCTCATAGTTGTGTCCAGTCCTCCCAGCAAACAATGTAATAGAATAAATACATAAAACTACTAAAAAGACCACAAAAAAGTAATGCAAGTAGGTTTATCAAAAACCACCACCTTTGCCGTGATAATACAGGAAGAACAAGAATAGCTACTCCTACTCCATATCGAAGATCCTCCCTGAGAAACAAAATGGCACAGAAGTTACCAATTTTTTATTTAAAGAGATCATCTTGAGCAAAGTAAAACAAACCAAAGATGAAATTCTGAAAAGAAGGAAGCGTCACAAAGACGCTGACTTTCCTGTAGAACAACGTAGAACTTTTTACATTGCATCTTTCAGTGTTAAGAAAGAATTAAAAAAAATCTACAGCGCATTGCATAAGTGAGACTCCACTCACGTAAATATTTAAATTTTTTTGTTCCATCCCATGAATATAGGGCTGAGATCCTGTTAACAAGAAATGCATTACCAACAGGAGAAAACAACAATAAAGTCAAAGACATTTTCAAATACTCACACCTGGTTGAAATATCTTTTTAATAAACAGATAACTACTACAAAGGAGCCACATTTTTGTTACAGATACTAGTAGATAGCTCAAAAGAAGGCGTTTGCCCCCATAACAGCATTTCATCAATTACACAGTGGTGTAGGACTTAATAAACCTTACACTTTGCCAAAGCATACCTGACACATCCCCAGAGTGATCTTAAGATTTGCCGAATCTTCCTTGGATGCCACACCACAAGTCGAAATTGGAAGAACATAAACAGAAGGCAGTCACCCCTGCGCAACTGAAATTTCAAAGGTAATGATTGCTCTGTGCAAGATGGTCAACTGACGTTGTGCTAAAACAACCAAGCCCACTAACACAACAAATCCAGAATGAAACCTGCGCAAGATGGTCAACTAAAGTTGTGCTAAAACAACCAATCCCACTAACACAACAAATCCAGAATGAAACCTGTGCTATAAGCAAGGAATAAATTTTCGGTTTCGATGGAAATTTCGGTCGGTCGTCTGTGTGGAGATCTTGCAAATTTGCCGAAATTTATTATCTTTATTAACGTTTGTTTAATATGAAAGGTTAGTATCTTAGAGGCCTAATATGCAATAAAATAGAAGTTAGAGAGCTAATATGACTCATTACCCAAAAATAGTTAGTTTAGGGGGTAAATGTTATTAAATCTTAACCATTCTGTTAATTTGAGGGGTTATATTCACCTAGAAATTTTTTAGGGGTTAAATAATAATTAGTTTGAAGGTTCTCAAGCACCCCTCCAAAGTGTTAATGGCACCCTCGCAGGCGGAAGGGGTACCAGTAACACTTTCTATTAGGGTTTTTAGCGTTATACTCTTAAAAACCCTAATCTTTTTATCCTCCTCCTTCTCCAGCCCTTTCTTCTCCTTCTTCCCCATCTGAAACCCTAACCCATTTTTCTTCTTCTTTCACCTCTAAAATCACCTTAAAATTTGAAATCATAGAAATCAAGAAGATAAGAAGAAGAAATCAAGATCATACGATGAAGAAAAGAAGAAAAAAACGATGAATGAACCAGGTTTTTCTTTAATCTTTGAAAACCTCTGAACTATCTCGAAATTTCTATAGATTTCGGTCGAAATCACGATTTTCTGGACGAAATTTTGCCCGAAACATTTGTAAGCTCCATTTCGTGCACCTAATTTCAAAAAACGAAATATTTCGGATTTTTCGTCCGACATATTTCGATTTTTCATTCCTTGGCTATAAGCCATACCAGATTAATAATAAAAGAAAAATAAATCGTGCATTAGTTACTATACCAGACAGACCTGATTCACCAACATGTTGATCTTATAGACTTATAGTTTCCCTCAATGCTTCATCTGACAAACAATTTGCGAAGTCCCTGAATAGCAATCAGATTAACGATAATTTGGTTAAGTCATCAGTCGAATAACTATTGAAGATGATCCATTGATCCCGATGTAGATCCTATCATGCATAAAGAAAGAAGAATTAACAACACTAGCAACTTAATACAAAAAACTCCCTCCATATATACCGAATCATTTTTCAGAGCAATTTCTAGTCCTAGAATATGAAGGATCAAGATGAGTGTTGGATAGCAGACATCGCATTAACATTTCCTGAAGTAACTTGAGGCATATTTTATGTATTGGTGTAGAAAACCCCCCTTCAAGAAGATAAAAAGACACCACGTAAACCTAATACACTTGTGCAAAAAGGATATCTAGAAAGATGGTCTTCGCTCCACAAAAATAATTCAATGGAACAAGCTAACAGGATTCAGAAAGATGGTGGACAAGAAATACGAAAGCTGCACTTTCTGTGAGGAGAGCTCTTCCAGACCCAACAGGCGCACACCCTGCAAGTAAGGCGAAGGAATTTTAATATCATTCGGAAAAAAGGTGCACACATTTCCCCATATAAAGATATCTTCCACATGAACCGTCTCAATTAGACACTTCTCGTCCTCGAAACCAACGAATAACACAAAAGAAGACTGCATATGTGAGGTAATGAAAAGATATAGCAGGATTATTAAAATATGGCACACTAGAAACCAAAAAGGAAATTTAGTAGTACTCTTTTCCACGAACAGACTATCTATGGATATTTGCATATTAATGAAAAGTATTAAATGGATTAAATATTATCAATGAAAAGTATTAAATGACACAGAAGTTACCAGTTTTTCATTTGAGTCGATCATCTTGAGGCAAAGTAAATAAACTGAAGAAGAAACTCTGAACTAGACAACCTCCTTTTGACAAGAGAAGAAAGCCCAATCTGCCTCACGAAGGTGCTTGCCTTTCCTATAATAACATCAAACTTTTACATTGCATATTTCAGTGTTAAGGAAGAAATAAAAAAAATCATTTCTTATAGAACATCATAGAACTTTTTGTATCGCATATAATTTGAGACGATCATGTTAACAAGAAATTCATTACCAAAAGGAGGAAACAACAATCATATCAAGGACATTTGCAAATATTCACTCCCGGTTGATATATCTTATTAACGTTATTAATAAATAAATAACTACTACAAAGGAATCACATTTGCGTTACAGATATTGGTAGACAGCTCAAAAGAAGTTAACTATCCTCCCATAACAGCATTTCATCAATTACACAGTGGTGAGTGGTGTTCACTTAATAAACCTTACAGTTGGCCAAACCATATCTAATACATCCCCAGAGTGATCTTACAGTTCGCCAAAGCATCCTTGGATGCCACACAGCAAGTCTCAATAGGAAGTAGATAAACAGAAGGGAGTCACTCCTGAGCAACTAAACCTCTTGGTGTGCTAAACCAACTAAACCTCTTGGTGTGCTAAACCTCTTGGGAGTCTCAATAGGAAGTAGTTGTGCTAAACCAACTAAGCCCACTAACACAACAAATCCAGACAGGAACCTGAAGCTTCTATATACAATCCACAGCGATAACCCATACCAGATTAATAATGACAGAAAAAATCAGACAGCTCTGATTCACCAACAAGGTGACGTATAATTTCCCTCACTGCTTTATCTGACAAATAATTTGTGCATTCCCTGAATAGCAACCAGATCAACCATAATTTAGTTCAGCAGTCGACCAACTATTGACGGTGATCCTAATGTGGATTGTATCATGTACACAGCACCGATCGACATCAAATCATCTCTAAACACAGTGAGAGTAATCACTAAAGAATAATCAATTCCAACCCATCCTCAAATTGGTTGAAATACTTTTTGTTACAAATGTTGGTAAATTTTAGATGGACACTGAAACAAAGGGAGACATCCCCATATCAACAATCCGTTAATCACAGTGTGGTATTACAAAGCATTATAAAGATATCTAAGCAAAACGATAAACATTCTGAACTTTCCAACAACCAAGATGATGTTCTAAATTTATGAAAGAAGCAATACCCAGTTATCTCAACATATTCTATATTAACCGTGAAAACTTCAAGGGGACAACAGATTCTAATTAACAGTAACAAAAAGACTAGATCATGTTGAAGTTTCAAAACTGATATGGACCTAACTAGATACTAGATACTGGCAATTACAAGAACAAAACTTCAAATCGCTGGATTTAAAAATGGTTGCTGCAGAGGTAATACCGAATGCCTTGGCGGTGCCAGGCTCATGTAGAGGCACTATCACAACAATCATTCCAACTCCTACTTCGAAATAAAACACTACATACACCACATCTGAAACACATAATTCATGTCACGTCTCTCAACAGAAAACATCTAACTAGACAACAGAAAATCAAGCACGTGAGGCATTTGTGCTACGAACAAATAAATCACCACTAGACAGCATACAACTTCAAAACGGGGGCGAAAACTTAAGAAAGTCATCTAACCTTATCTTCCAGAACCAATAACTTAACTTACCATACACAATTACAAGGTACATATGAACGGCGATCGAGAAGTGACATCCGATTTTTCTTTTCCCCTCGGGACATGAGCCAGAACAATCAATTCCAACAAATCAAATTGGTAGATATATTTTTGTTGAAGATGTTGTAGCTTTTAGATGGACACTGAAATGAAGGCAACCATCCCCATGTCATCAATCCTTTAATCACAGTGTGGAATTCTAAAGAAAAACGATAAACCTTCCGAACTTTCCAACAACCAAGATATGTTCTAAAGTTATGCAAGCAGCAATACCCAGTTATTGACCGTGAAAACGAGGGACATATTCTAAATGACAGTAACAAAAAGACTAGATCATGTTGAAGTTACAAAACTGGTATGGACCTAACTAGATAACTAGACATCGGCAATTACAAAACATCAATTCCCTAGAGTCAAAAATGGTTGTTGTGAAGGTAGTATCGAATGCCTCGGTGGTAGGCTCATGTGGAGGCACTACTTCAACAATCATTCCAGACTTCCAGTTCCTAGTTCGACATAAAACACTGCATACACCACATCTGAAAGAAATAATTCATGTTAAGTCGCTCACTAGATAACATCCAACAATAATATTATTCACATGCAATTTAAAGTAGCCATATATAGAACAAACTAACAGATGCAGAAACGAAGCACGGATGAAGCCAAAATAGACGAAGAACAAAAAATAACCTAACTAGATAACTATAACATCAACCACGTGAGGACCTCAAGATACAAAAAAGTAAATCACCATAACGTCATCCACTGCAGTGGCAGGACATGAAATCAAATCTGGGCACCAGGGGAAGACCAAAAAGAAACCAAGAAGGAAACAAGAGTGAAGAACCTGAGCACAAGCTATTATCCCGCTAATAATGGAAATTACCCCGCAAATACTCATCGCATCAGAATCCCACTAAAACTGGTCCATATAACTTCAATACAGAGAGAAAAATTAAAGAAAGTCATGCAACATTATCTTCCAGAACCAATAACGTAACTTAACATACACAGTTACAAGAAAGAAGAATTAACAAATTTCCACGCTAGCAACTTAATACAGAAAACTCCCTCCATATATACCGAGTCGTTTTTCAGAGCAATTTCTAGTTCTGGAATATCAAGGATCAAGATGAGTGTTGGATAGCAGACATCCCATTAACATTTCCTGAAATAATTTGAGGCATCTTTTACGTGTTGGTGTAGAAAACCCCCTTCAAGAAGAAAACAAGACACCGTGTAAACCTAATACACTTGTGAAAAAAGGAGATCTAGAAAGATGGTCTTCACTCCACACAAAAAGAAATTCAGCGCGGAACAACCTAACAGAATTCAGAAAGATGGTGTACAAGAAATACGAAAGCTCCACTTTCTGTGAGGAGAGCTCTTCCAGACCCAACAGGCGCACACCCTGCAAGTATTGAGGCACTGTTGTATGTAAGATGTTGAGAAAAATAACCACTCCTTATAGGTGATCAGTCTACTTAGAGTTTTTCTCTAATGCGGAAAACCAGGATCTTGGATGAAATGGTGAATAAATCAAACATAACCACGAAGCAAATAAAGAATAATGACACACAAGATTTATAGAGGTTCGGAGCAAGTCCTACGTCCTCTTTCAGCCGCACCAAGCAAATCCACTATGAATATGAAGTTACAACTTACCCGAGTTACCGTACACAAAGTCTAGTGTACTCCCCGGTTACAATTCTCACTACAACTCCCACCCTTACACTTACTCAACTCTCTTGATCTCACACTCTCTCATTCTCTTTCAATTACACAGAAGAGAAACTCTCTGGAGATGGGATGAATATATTGTGAATGAAGAAGCCAATTTATAGGCCTTCGTTCACCCGTAAGAGTCAAGAGAACAATTAATGCTTGGCCCAAATTTTCTCCTTCCATCAATACCAAGCTTCCTTTTTTTCTTCCTTGAAACAAGGATGGCAGGACATAGGGTATGCTAACAATGCAAAGGAGTTGCATTTGTTGACTTTTATGGCCACATCAATTTTACCCTATTTGGCCCCACCATATGACATAAGAGGCTTGGAATACATTTCCACATTTCCCCATACAGAGATATCTTCCACATGAACCATCTCCATTAGACACTTCTTGTCCTCGAAACAAACGAACAACACAACAGAAGACTGCATATGTTAGGTAATGAAAAGATATAGCAGGATTCTTACAATATGGCACGCTAGAAACCAAAAAGGAAATTTAGTAGTACTCTTTTCTACGAAGAAACTATCTATAATATTTGCAATTTTGCATATGAATGAAAAGTATTAAATGGATTAAATTTTATCAATAGAGATATGTAAATACTCACAGAAAAGGATAAACCTACTGTAGAGATGAGTTTAGGTAATCTATGTAAACTAGGAAAAAACCCTCGCCAGAAAATCAAGTTGTATTTTCCTAGAACAAGTCTAGTTTAAAAGAAGAAGGAAAAAATTAAATAATATCACATGCTTCAATTATTATTCCTCTAACAAGGATAAAAAGCAGAATAAATACATAGAATTACAAATAAAACCACAAAAGATATAATGTTAGTAGATTTATCAAACGCGACCGCCTTCCCATGATAGTAGAGGAAGAACAGGAATAGCTACTCAAAGTCCGTGTCAAAGATCCTCCCTGAGAAAGAAAATGGCACAGAAGTTACCAATTTTTCGTTTCAATAGATCATCGTGAGCAAAGTAAAGGAGAAAATCTGAACTAGACAACCCCCTTTTGAAAAGAGAAGAAAGCCCAAGCTGTCTCACAAAGAAGCTGCCTTTCCTATAGAATAATCAAACTTTTTACATTGCATATTTTAGTATTAAAAAAGAACTAAACAAATACTTTCCTATAGAACATCATAGAACTTTTTACATTGAATATAATTTGAGATCATGTTAACAGGAAATGCTTTACCAAAAGGAGAAAACAAAGACATACTCAAATAGATAAATAACGAAGCATAGATGAAGCCAGTTATCAAACAAACTTAGGCAATTATAAAACAAACTTAAGCAGAAACGAAGCATAGATGAAGCCAAAATAGATAAATAACGAAAGATAACAACCTAACTAGATAATTAAAACATCAAGCAGGTGAGGACTTTATGACAAACAAATAAATCACCATGAAGTCTCCCACTGCAGTAGCACTACAGTTTAGCTAAGCAAGGTCCATTCAACATAAACAGTTTGACACTAATATGCGATGATATTGAACCTCGGCACCTTGAAAAGATAAAATGGAACCAAGAACGAAACAATGATAAAGAACCTGGGAACAAGTTAATATCCCGCTAAAAACGGGAAACAAACCTGCAATTATTCATCACATCAGAAATCCACTCATAACATGAGCGATATATAGATTTTGGTTGTCCAAATTGTGCGCCCTGAAAGTAGAAGGAAACTGTATGCTTCATGCTGAAAATAGAAGAAAACTGTATGCTTCATGCTGAAAGTTGGTATGCCAAACAAAAGATGAAACCCACAAACTAAAATGGGAATAAGCACCCTCAAACTAAAACCCATAAATAGGTCGCCATGGGAACTTCAAAGTTCAAATGTTCCTTTTTTCAGCTTAAGGTGGTTGACTATGGACAGCAGCATCCACCATAATGCAAATCCTAGAAATGAAGTGAAAAAATTTTGTTCGTTCAGCGTCAATAAGAATAAATCAAGAAGATCTAACACATTCCCACACAAGCAACTTAATACAGAAACTCCCGGTAAAAGTTGAAAAGGAACAAGACTGCAAATACTGATAACATCAACGATGTACACATCCACTAAAACTAGACCAGTAACTAGCAAAGATCTTAGAAACAGAGTGCAACCAATAAGGTAACTTCAGTACGCAATTGTAAAAACACTTACGAAGTTATAAACAGCAAACTGAGGAAAGCTATCCAATGATTCTTTTCCCCTTCGAAAATGAGCTGGATAAAATTTTTGGTCCTCCCGTACTCTGTACTCAGAAGGAAGTGGAAGGAAACTGAATGCTTAACGTTGAAATCAGATATACCCCTAAAAGGGAGAGAATTAAGAATTAGAACAGAAAACCCCTTACGAGAAAACCAAACCAAAGCTCCAACTAACTGCAGAATCTTCTGCCAAACAAACAAACAAGCCAGAATAATATTTCAAATTTTCAACCAAATGAGAAGGAAAAAAGTAATAATTTTGAGCAAACCTAGAACTAGATGGTAAAGAGAAATCCCAATGTTCCTCATTCTGACCTCAGGTGACGAACTATGGTCACCAATAACAGGTTCAATACATATTCCTAATAATAAAGTGAAAAAACATTGTTGTTCAACGCGCATCATATGATAAGCAGATGCCTTTTGACAAGTCCTTTAAGTAAAAAAATTGCATAGATACCCCAACAGAAAAATGTAACTTCGACGAGTCGGTCTAGAAAGCCCCCTTCAAGAAAATCAAGCATTCCCAATGTAAACCTAATCCAATAGTCAAAAAAGATAATAAAGAAAGATACTCCTCAAACCACGTGGAGAAACGTAAAAGAACAAGCTTACATGATTATGGACAAGAAATTCAAAGAAAACTATGGCCTCAGAAAAATATTTAAAGACCCAGAGTTGAAGAAAAAAACTCAATTTGATAAGGTCTCAGTGGAGTTCGCCAAGCTGCAAACCCCTAGAAAAATTCAATGAATCTCGTGCCAGTAACTCCTCTCTAACAAAGAAAAAAAAAGCGGGTTCCGAAAGTCCCCTTCACACAGTCACAGTTAACTTTCAAAGTTGACCCCAAGTTCCCAAGCATCCTAGCAAACGAGTATTAGAACTACTGAAACACCCTAAAGAAAGAGGAAATAGAACGCTTTTTAACCCATCGCCTCCCAACATCAAGTGGCCGAAAAAGACAGCCTTCCTATCACAAAATGCATGTGAAAAAGACAAAAACAAATACGTTCAAGAAGATCCGGAAGAAAGAAACAAAACTGAAGAGGCAAGTACCTCATTCACAGAAACCAAATGGAACCCAGTCCTCAAATTGATCACCACCAGGATACGAGAGAGTATGTGAGTACTGCAAGTTCCTCCAGAAGTGCTCAATACATTGATTGTGACGTCCCAAATCCCTGGGAACATCACATAATTTTGATGCGTTAACTATAACTTCTCTAACAAGGATAAAAATGAAAGAAGCACATTCAGGAACCCCCTTGACACAGGTAACTTGACGAAGTTGACCACAATCCTCCTAGCAAAACAATGAACTACGGCAGAACAAGACTAACCACCCCATCATGAGATCCCTGAGAAGAACAAAAATAAATTACGTCTTTTTTTTTTTGAAACGTTTGAATTAATATATGGGGAAAAGAATTACAAAGCGAAAAGAGACAAAAAACAAAATAAGGACACCGATATAGGACAGTGTTACTTTATGATATCCTCCCAATTGGATAGGAAATCACAATATGACAAGTTCCGATACTTCCCTATATTTCTAGACCAATGAAAGAGAAGACCAAGAACATCTTCCACTTCCACCCTAAGACTCTTAAGGGAGTCTTTGAAAATGCCCTCATTTCTGGCCTTCCAAATAGACCAGCAGATGGCGTGAGGGATTAGGCTCCATATATCCCTCCTGCCTTTGCATACATTAGCTCTTCTCCAACCTTCCAAAACCCGAGTCAACGACCTGGGGCAGCACCAATGTTCCCCCTCCGAGCCAATGAAGAAATACCACAGCTTCGAAGCCTCTCTACAGTGGATGCATAAGTGGCTAACTGACTCTTCAATAGTCTTCATCCAATTTGCATCTCGCACGCTAATTAGTTAAAATCATCCCTCTTCTTTTGAGATCATCCCTCTCTACAGTGGATGAATAAATTACGTCTTTCAATTGAAGAAGACCACCCTGTAAAGAAAGGAAAAGAAACACTTAGAGGGAAGTTCAATCAGAAAATCCCCTTCACCCCTTCTATATTTGCACAACTAACACATCCATAAATAAGGAAGAGAACCAAATATGATTTCCTTGGAGTCATTCCAGTTCGAAGGTCCTTGGGAAAATCAAAGGACTTTTGCCTACTCCACTTTTTGCACATTTTGAGGACTGAAAAGATAAATAGCGAGGATCTTAGAATATGGAAAGCTTGAAAGCAAAAAATAAAATAAAAACTAATAGTACTATCTTTCCGGGGGACATGAGAAGAACACATATAATTGGTTATGGATAACACAATTCCTGAAATTATAAAATAGAAAAAATAGCATCGATCAAAATAAATAAAAAGATAAGGCCTAAACCCTGGTAGAAAAGGATAAACCTACAATATGGAAGAGGAATGTAGTAAACCCTATGTAAAATAGGAGATCCTCTTGAGGGCAAACTAGACCAGATCTCCTTAGAGTGAGGCCATTTCAAATCTGCCTACGAAAAAATAATGAATTTCACATGCTTCAATTGGTGTTCTTCTAGCAAGAACAAAGAAGAAAGTCGAAAAACAGAAAAACGTCTTCTAAATGGAAAATTCTCATTTGTCGAAAAGAACAGAATCTTAAAGGCCGACTAGGAATTGGAAGCAGAAAATAAGACAACAGTTTTTCCTTCCTACCAACAACTAACACAGCGGAAAACCAACATGTAGGCCTTGTTAAGGGACAAAAAGGTATAGAAAGCTCACTAAAAATTGCCACTTAAGAACCAAAAATCAACAGTACTATATTCCTGAGGACATGAGCAATACAAGGACAACTGGAAGTCAAAGACGCATAAACGGGAGATACCTGGGAACATGCAAAGAAAAAAGTAGGAGTTGCAACCAAATTTAAGTTGAGACAGAAATGCCCCTTCGTCCAACTGAAATTGCAGGCAAACCCCCTTCCGTCCAAGAATAATAATGAACTTTTCTCTGCAGAGCTCAAATGTGTAAAGTGCCAAGAATAAAGAAAATGACGCAAGAGAACAAAAAAGTATAGCAAATGCCTCAATTTATGCTAGTTAAAAGCAGAACTGGACAAAAGAAATTAAGAAGGTATTGCTCCGCCGAAGGTTCAATATTTTTATGGTATTGCTGACTCCACCATACTGATTTTTGAGCGCGTTACTTATCATTCCGATGTATTGAAGGAAAAAAACAGAAGCAAGTTAACAAAGCCCCCTTCACACAGTTAAGTTTCGAAGTCCCTACCATCCTAGCCAACGAATATACTCAAATGACTACTTAGAACGACTGAAAACACCCTAATGAAAGAAGAAATAGAACACTTTGTAACGCATTACATCTCCAAATCAAGTGCAGAATAATACTAGCATTCCCATAACAAAGATGCCAGTGAAAAAGACGAAAACGAATATGTTCAAGAAGATCCTGAAAAAGAAATGAAACTGACTGAAGAAAGTTCAATGAGAATAACCCCATTCACAGAAAAAGAAATGAACCCGGTCCCCAAACTGATCACCACCAAGACAGGAGAATATATTGAGTATTGCAAGCAAGTTCCTGAGGAAGTATTAAATAGATTCACTGTCTCGTTGCAAATCCCAGGAGAACCCCCACAGGATTTAAGATCTAAACTATAACTTCTTTAACAAGGATAAACAATTTAAAATCAAGTTTAGAAGTCCCTTCACCCGGTTAACTTGACGAAGTTGTCCACAATCCTCCTCGAAAACCAATGAACATGGAAGAATAGGCCTCACCATCGAAATCCCTGAAAAGGAGAAACGAAAATAAATTATAGCTTTCAATTGAAATAAGACCACCTTGTGAAGAATGAAAAACAAACTGAAAGAGAGAAGTTCAATCAGAAAACCCCCTTCACAAAAAACAAAAGAACCCACGCCTCGAAGAACACCACAAGTGCAGGTTCCTGAAAATGTAATCAATGTACTCAGCCTTTATATATATGCATAACTAACAGTCTCATAAACAAAAATAGGGAAGTAGACTTACATAGAACAATAGAAGAAAAATTCTGCGAGGTTGATGAAAAATCGGAAACCCCCAACGGGAAAACCAAATGAAATCTCCTTGGAGTAAGTCAAATTCGAAGATTCCTGGGAAATCAATTGAATTTTGCATGCTTCAGTTTAAGTTTCTCTAACAAAAGGATAGAACTTTTTAGTCATCCAGAAGGAAAGAATTTTAGAGGATGAAACTCGGTAGACAAAACTTTCTTCAAAGAAAATTTCTCCTCTGAGGGCTTAAATAAACCAACAAATAACAAAAAAAAGAAAAAGGCGAAGGGAATCAACGATCTTAAAATACGGCAAGCTATAAACCAAAAGAAATTTAATGGTACTATCTTCCCAGGGGAAATGAGAGGAACACAAACAGTTGGTTATGGATATCACAATTCTGAAAGTATTACATGGATAAAAATGTCATTGATCAAAATAGATAAAGTGATAAACCCTTGTATAGAAGGATAGCCAAACAATAGGGAAGAAGAATGTAGTACAACCTATGTGAATTGGAAAACCCTCTTGACCGCAAAGTCAGATCTCCTTGGAGTAAGGCCAGTTGAAAGTTGGCTACGAAAATCAAAGGAGCGTGTTATTCCTCTAGCAAGAAGAAAGAAGAAAGTCGAGAGACAGAAAAATATTTTTAAATGGAAAACTTATCAATTACTGGAGAAAACAAAAGTTAAGAGGCGAAGTCGACACCCCCAGCAGAAAATAAGACAGCAGTTGTCCTGCGTACCAATACCTAACACACCGCAAGACAAAACATGTTAGCCTTGGTAAGGAACAAGATGGCATAGAACGATCACTAAAAGTTCACATGCAAGACACAAAAGTTAATAGCACAATTTACCTCGTGAAAAGCACAGGATTAGAAGAAGAATAGGAGTGGCTATTCCATCACAAAGATACCTCACAAAGAAAATGCATAAACCTTTACCAATGTTTCATTAAAAAGGATCATCCTCATCCAAAGCAAGAACAAAATGAAAGAGAAGAGCTATTAGATTAGAGAACCCCCTTTTTGATCAAAACAGAGAAAGCCCAATCTTTCAAATAGACACCGACTTCCCGAGGAACTTTTTTATAATATATATTGCATATTCCTATAGCAACAAAGAATTAAAACCAGAAATGATGCACTGAAAATGACCAGGATATATTTTAGAGAAAGAGCATTCAACAGATAGCACGAGTGCACGACACCATCAAGTCGAATTTCTAAATTCCACCTCTGTTAGTAAGTTGTCTTACTCTACCCACGCTGAAATGGCCAATTACCAATCCAATTCAAATCGTATCCCAGAAAAAACAGATCCAGTAGAACCTTCGGAAGGCAGAAAAGTGAACAAGGAAACAAGGTTATAGAATCCGGGCACAAATTATGCACTGCCGCTAAAACTGGAAAAGGAACAAGACTGCAAATACTGATAACATCACTGATGTACACATCCTCTAAAACTAGACCATTAATAAGCATACAACTTAATTAGAAACAGAGTGCAACCCATAAGGTAACCTCAATACACGATTGTAAGAACACATACAAACTGCAAACTAAGCAACTCAACATGGAAACTCCCTCAACATAGACCAAGTAACAAAAAATAAAAAACGCACTCAAGATAGACCAAGTAACTTTTCAACATGACAGTCTTAAAACACTAACGATAAAAAATGCTATGATAAGCAGATTCATTCTGACATGTCCTTAAAGTAAAAAATGATAGCATAGACACCCCAAACAGAAAAATATAACTTCGATGAGTCGGTGTAGAAGCCCCCTTCAAGAACAAATCGAAGAACTCCCTATGTAAAGCTAATCCCCTACAGAAAGAAAGTCTCAGAAAATACTTAGAAACCCAATGATCAAGACAAATACTCATATTTAGCTGGCATTCCAACTGGAGCACCCTGGAAACAGTTGAATGTCATTGTCCTCCAAGCCTGAAAAAGAGTTCCGCATGGAAAGATTACTTCCATACGAACTACCAAATGAACAAATTAAACTAAATTAAACTTCTCATGGGTTCAAGTTTTACATTTTTCCATGATAGGAGATGATCCGATTTTTAGTAGCTAACAAGCCATAATGCTGTGCCTGTAATAAAGTGAAGAATTAGCGGTTGATTAAACATTGGAACCATATAAAAATATACATACCAGACAAATATCTAAACAATCAACTAAATCAACTCGAAATAAAAAAAAAAATCCACTTCAAAGATCCACATGTATCCAATCGCTATAAAACAATCAATCAAGATGAAGCAAGTCCATGACACGTAATGGTAGACACCTGAGAACACAGAAAGAAAACTTTTGGAGCTATAACAAAACTTAACTTGAGACAGAAAACCCCCTTCACCCCACTGAATTTGACTCAAAAACCTCTTTCAGTTCAAATAATGAACGTCTCTCTAGAGCTCAGTTGTCCTAGAGTGCCAACAATAAAAAGAAGGGTGCAAAAGGAATAAATAATAGAGTAAAATTCTCAATTTATGCTAGTTGAAAACTCAAGTGGACAAAAGAAATTAACATGGTAGAAACTTTAATACTTTTTATGGTTCTGCTCGCTCCACCAGAGGGATGCACGGGAATCATTTCAATTGTTTCTGATTCCTGAAAAATACTAAGTAAGAACCATTATTTTTGGGGAGAAAAGATCTCTTAAACAACTTCATAAACTAGAAAAACCCCTTGAAACGAAATCATATTCATTTCCCAACATCAATGTGGCAGAAAAATGCTAGCGGGGATAAAGAAGATGGCAGTGAAAAAGATGAAATAAATCTGCAGAAGCGGAAAACAAACTCAATGCGGTGTACAGTTGAATTCAATGTATAGATGATTCGAATGACAATTGAAATTTCAAAATTGCATAGATATCAAATCTGCAGAAGCAACCAACCGATCAAGAATGAAAATCTAGCCCCATATTATACTAAGACAATCTGTACAGTACACCACATCTGAAACAAATCGTTTATGTTAAATCTCTTTCAAATAAACTTTCATCCAGAATAGTTTTTTCACTCAGGATTTGAAGCAGTCAATGACAAGAGTAAGAAATTAGAATATCCAGCATGTGAACGTACCTTATGATACACACAAGTACTAATCACAATAAAGGATCCGAAAGGTATAGTAGCTATAGCACCAAGGTATATCTTAGACAAGGACCATTGAACAGACCCACCAAGATAAGGTCAAGTTCACTATATCCGAACCCCGTCAGTAAGTTGTATTATTGTACCGAGCTGAAATGATCAATGTCAATCCAGTTCACATCTCCATTAAGATCTTCATTCCCCAGAAAACATATCGTCTGACACTTCCAGATGGCAGAAACTTAAAAGGAAACAAGTGTGAAGGACCTGGGCACGAATTACACTCCGGCTAAAACTGGATAAGCAACAAGCCTGCAAATACTGATACAATAACCGATATACCAATCCACTAAAACTAGACCATTAACTAGCATTAAACTTAGAAACAAGGTGCAATCAATCAGGTAACTTATATACACATATGTCTGAACAAATACGATTGCAATCTGATAAAAGCTACCCAAGATTCTTGACCCCTTGAAACATGAGCTAGAATAAATTGTGGTCCTCCTATCTTGTACCCTGAAAGTAGTGGAAAGAAATCGTACGCTTAACGTCGAAAGTAGATACACTCAAAAAAGGAAGACAAAAATGAATTAGAACAAAAACCTCTTGGTCTTGGAAGTAGGAAAAACACCTGGGGGGAACCTAATCATATCTTCTTGGAATAAGTCCAATTCAAAAATCTCTTGGAAAATCAATAAATTTCGGCACGCTTCAATTATTCAAAGAAGCAAGGTAAGAAAGACCCTGCAAATACAGCACAATTAACTCACATTTCATTTCACTTCTACCAAACAATAATGCGACATAAACACTACATTAAAAAATACCACAAATAGAGAAAGTGCAGGTAGCTTTAATAGCAAATTAGTAACGGCGTTCCTATGACCACACAGAACTAAAAATGAATGGGAGTGACTATTCCATCACAAAGATCTCGAGGAAAGATAATGCACACGAAAATCAACATTTTCATTCAAGAAAACACCCTCAAGCAAATCAATTAGAAAAATGATGGAGAAAGCTTGAGAAGGAACTAAAACCTTTTACATCTCATAAGCAAAAGTCCCTCCATGTTGGGATTTACCAATAGCTTCCCGCTTATAAAAGAACAATCAATTCAAACCCATCTCAACTTGGCAAAAATATACTTGTTAAAGATGTCAGGTAGATTTTGGAAAGACACTTAAATGAAGGCAACCATATTAGCCATCCATTAATCACAATGTGATATTCTATAGCATTTTAAAGATAAACCTTCCAAACCTTCCAACAACAAAGACGATGTTCTGATGTTAAAAAAGCAGCTATGCACAATTATGTCAACAAATTCCATACTAACAGTGAAAACCCCAAGGGCACGGCGGATTCCAATTAACAGCAACAAAAAGACAAGATCATGATGAAGTTTCAAACCTGATATGGACCTAAGTAAATAACTAGACATCGGCTACTACAAGCACAAAACTTCACATTGCTGGAGTCAAAACTGGTTGCTGCAGAGGCAATACCGAATGCCTTGGCGGTGCCAAGCACATGTGGAGACACTACCACAACATTCATTCCAACTCCTACCTGGCACAAGCTATTATCCCGATAAAAATGGAAACAAGCCTGCAAATACTCATCAAATCAGAAATCTACTAAAAATGGTCCATTAGACAGCATACAACTTCGAAACAGAGATAAAAACTTAGGAAAGCCATCGAGCCTTATCTTCCCCAACCAATAACATAACTCAACATACAAAATTACAGAACACATAAGAAGAGCAAATCGAGAAGAGACATCCAATTGTTCTTCTCCCCTCGGGACATGACCCAAATCTATATTCTGGTTGTCCAAATTGTGTGCCCTGAAAGTATAAGGAAACTGTATGATTCATGCTGAAAATAGATATGCGGCCCAAAAGAAAAAGATTCTAAGTTACAGGGTTTCCAATCTATGAGTAAAATCTACAGGAAACATACAAATTCTCCATGAAATGAGAACAAAAATCAAGAAGATTCAGCAGAGCTTAAGGTTAGTATGGACAGCAGCAACCACTGTAATGCAAATCACACAATGAAGTGAAAATATTGTACACTCAACTCTAGTATTGCAGGTTCCTGAAGAAGGATTAAGTAGATTTACCATTTCTGTATTTGCATTACTACACATTCCCTAAATCAACAGTAAGGAACAAAATTTCTATGGAACAATAGAAGATAAGAAAAAAAAGACCTCGGTTCACAAAGCAAGAAACGGATATCCTAAAGCAAGTCCAATTCACACATCCCTGAGAAAAAAAAAAAGCAATCCGTTTATCACAGTTTGGTATCCCAAAGCTTTATAAAGATATCTAAGCAAAACGATAAACATTCCGAACTTTCCACCGACTAAGATGATGTTCTAAAGTTATGCAAGCAGCAATACCCAGTTATCTCAACAAATTCTATATTAACCGTAAAAAACCCAAGGGAACGACAGATTCTTTAACAGTAACAAGAAGACGTGATCATGTTGAAGTTTCAAATCTGATATGGACCTAACTAGATAACTAGACGTCGGCAATTACAAGAACAAAACTTCAAATTGCTGGAGTAAAAAATGGTTGCTGTAGAGGTAGTACCGAATGCCTTGGCGGTGCCAGGCTCATGTGCAGGCAGTATCACAACAATCATTCCAACTCCTACTTCGAAATAAAATACTACGTGCTGAAGCAAATAAGTCATGTCAAGTCTCTCACCAGATAACATCCAACGAAAATAGTTCTCACTTACAATTTAAACTAGTCAATTAAGAACAAACGGATGCAAAAGATAAGCATAGATGAAGCAAAACCAGATAAATAACAAAAGAGAACCTAACTAGAAAACTAGAACATCCAGCATGTGAGGACAGAGGACTTAAAGATACAAAAAATAAATCACCATAACGTCATCCATTGCAGTGGCACTACGTGAAATCAAACCTGGGCACCAGGAGAAGACCAAAATGAAACCAAGAAGGAAAACAACAGTAAACAACATGGGCACAAGCTAATAATGTAAACAAACCTGCAAATACTTATCGCATCAGAAACCCACTAAATCTAGTTCAAATCCAAATAACTTCGATTAGAGACAAAAACTTAAGAAAGCGCCCTTCACACAACTAACTTTTAAAACTGATCCAGCCGTCCTACGAAACCAATACACTAAAATGAGTACTTAAAACTATTGAAAACGAAGAAGAAATAGAACACTTTGTAACATATCGCCTCCCAAAATCAACATGGAAAAAAAAGGCAAGCCTTCCCATAACAAAGATGCATAAGAAAAAGACGAAAAACCCTGGTTTTGCATATCACAATTCCAGAAAGTATAAAATAGATAAAATGTCACTGATCAAAATAGATAAAGTGAAAAACCCTGGTAGAAAAGGATAAACAAACAATAGGGAAGAAGAATGCAGTAAAACCTATGTAAAATAGGAAAACCCTCTTGACCGCAAACCAGATTAGATCTCCTAGGAGTAAGGCACTGCAAAGCTGCCAGTAAAAAATCGAACGAACTTCACATGCTCCAATTGCTATTACTCTAGCAGGAACAAAGAAGAAAGCCAAAAGACAAAAAACGCCTTCTAAATGGGAAACGCCTTCATAAAGCAACAATATGCAACTATTTAAGGCGTAACTTAGAGTGGGACTTGAGAAGAGAAAAACTTACAAATATCACTAAAGAGAATCTCACACGTTAGGGAATGAAGAGATAGAGAAAGATATTAAATAAAACACTGAAAAGGAAATGTAACAGTGTACTTTTCCCCAAGGGACATGATCCGGAGAAGTAATAAATATATTTAATGTTAGTTACCTACGGAGAAAATTAAGAACTAGCCATAAAGAAGAATTTTGTGGAACTTATGTAGAATAAGAAAACCCCGAAAAGCATCAAACAAATCCAATGTTTTTGTATTTCGAATATGTAATTAGGAATAAAATCCCTTACAAAAGGATCTCTTTTTGAACGTCACAATTAAGGAAACCACCCTTGAGAGGAAACCAGATCGCGTCCCATTGGAGTTCGTTGAAGTTGCAAATACCTACTAAAATGTAGGAATTTCAAACGCGTTACTTGTAACTCTTCATTAACGAAGTACGAAAAACAAAGAAGCAAGTTCAAAAGCCCCCTTCACTCGCTTACTTTATTGATCCCAAGTGGTCTTAGCAAACAAAGGAACTCAAGTGAGTACTTAGAAATTAGAACTATCCAAAACAGCCTTAAGAAAGAAGAGACAAAATATTTTGTGACCATTGCCTCCCAACATCAACGTGGCAGAAAAGACTGGCCTTCCCAAAAAGAAATTTAATAATACTATCTTTCTGAGTGACATGGGAGAAACACGAACAATATGTATACGGATATCACTATTCCTGAGAAGTACTAGAGAGATAAAATGGTAAAAGAAGGATAAACCAACAATTGTAAAATGTACTGGAATCTGTATTATCTAGATGCAGTGGAATATATATTTATCATGTGAAATAGATAACCCACTTGAGAACAAACGAAATCACATATCCTCAGAGTAAGTCCAATTCAAAGATGCCTGTGCAAATCAAATAAATTTTACGCTATTCCTCTTGCAAAGATAAAATCAGAGAAGCAAGACAAAGAACAGAAACAAACTTTTAAGATGAAAGACCCATCAGTAATTGAAAATAACAAGCTGTACAGGCGAACTCTTGAGCTCCAGCCAGTTAACATACCCCAACTCTCCTTGATACTACTAAATAACAGAAAAGATGACCAAACATGTTAGCCTTGTTTGATAACGAAAAGGTATAGCATAAGATTTAGCGCTAGAAAGAAAAAAAAAATCAATAGCACAACTTACCTGAGGAACGTGAGGAAAACACGGTCAACTGGTCTTCCAAGATATAGATAAAGAAGAACAGATGTGATCGGTACAGATAGTTACACCATCCTAGAGAAGGACCAACCTAGAGAAAACTTTTATGGAATCCATGGAAGTAGGAAAAACGCCTGGTGAAAACTTAATCATATCATCTTGGAGTAAGTCCAATTCAAATATCCCTTAGAAAATCGAATAAGTATCAGCATGATTCCAATATTAAAGAAGCAAGTTAAGAAAGACCCGTCGGATACAACAAAATTAACTCGCAGTTGATTTTACACCTACCAAACTATAATGTGAAATAAACACTTACAAGTACAAAAAAGACCACAAAAAGAAAAAGCGCAGGAAGCTTGAACAGCCACAGCTTTCTCCCTGATCACACTGGACTACAGGAAGAATAAGAGTGGCAACTCCATCACAAAATCTGCGGGAAGAAAATGTACATGAAAATTACCCTCTTTTAAGAATGCATCTTTCTTCTGTCTTAGACGTTGTTGTTAACTGGGAGGCCTGGATATCGTGAGAGATCCAGTCGCCTAAACTCCCACTCTTGTAAATAGTATTTTTCTTTAATAGAAAGACTAGATCATGTTGAAATCTCAAAACTGATCGTGTTGGCAATTACAAGCACAAAAATTCACATTGCCAGAGTCAAATATGGTTACTGCAGAGCAGCAGAGGTTGAATCAAATACCTTCGGCGTGGCAGGCTCATGAGGAGGTACTACCACAACATTGAGTCCAACTCCTACCTCGACATAACAGTATAACACACTGGATACACCACATCTGAAACAAATATTGCATGGTTTCTGTCATCAAATAATATCCAACCAAAATAGTTATCACTTAAAGTTTAAAGTAGCCAAATAGAACAAACTAAGTGATGCAGAAAAAAAAGCATAGCTGAACGAAAAATAGATAACTAACAAAACATAACAACCTAACTAGACAACTAGAACATCAAGCTAGTGAGGACTTCATGATACAAATGAACGAATCACCACAAATTCTTCCACTGCAGTGGCATTACATGAAATCAAACCTGTGCACCAGGAGAAGACCCCTGAAGCCAAGAAGAGAACAAGAGTAAAGAACCTGGGTGCAAGCTATTATCCCTCTAATAACGGAAACAAGCATGCAAATACTCATCACTTCAGAAACCCACTAAAACTGGTCCACTAGACAGCATATAACTTCGCAATGGAGACAATAACTCAGAAAGTCATCTAGCCTTATCTTCCGGAACCAATAACTTAACTTACCACACAATTACAGGACATATACAGACAACGAATCGAGAAGAGATGTCCAATTGTGGTTGTCCTGGTTCTGTGCCCTGAAAGTAGAAGGAAACTGTACGCTAGATATGCAGCACAAAAGAAAAAAAAATTGAAGTTACAACATTTCGAGTCCCAAACTCAAATCTACTGGAAACATACAACTCTCATAGAAAGGAGAAGAGAAACTTAACAAGATTGAGCAGAACCCATATATAGGATGCAAAGGGAACTCCAAAAGTTTTCTTCTAGCGTAAGGTGGTTGTATGACCAGCAACATCCCCCTTAACGCAATTCCCTAAAAATACAATGAAAATTGTGTAAATTCACCTTGAATGGGAATAAACAAAGAAGAAGTAACAAATTTCCAAAAAAACAACTTAATATAGAGAACTCCCTCCATAGAGACTGGGTCATTTTCCAGGACAATTTCTAGTCCTAGAAAACGAAGGATCAAGATGACTGCTAAATACCAGGCACCGCCCTAACATTTCTTGAAATAATTTTATGCATCCTTTACGTGTTCGTGTAGAAACCCCCCTTCAAAAAGAAAGCAAGACACCGTGAAAACCTAATCCGCCGGTTGAAAAAGGAGATCTAGAAAGATGGTCTTCACGCCACAAAAAAAAGAATTCAATGGAACAAGCTAACGGGACTCAGAAAGATGGTGTACAATAAGAAATGTAAACGCTGCTCTTTCCATCAGGTGAGCTCTTCCATACCCAACAGTGCATATTCTAAGACAAGGTGAAAGAATTTTTAATATGAATAGGAAAAGAAGTGGAAAGAGTAAACTTAACTTTCAGAAAACCCCCTAAAAACAATTAAGAGGCATTGTGTAGTGTGCTGGAAGCCTGGAATACATTTCCACAATTTCCCACATAAAGATATCTTCGACATGATTACACTCGGGAATCATACACACTGTCTAAGAAATGAGAACAAAACTCAACGAGATTGAGCAGAATCCATAAATAGGAGGCCATAGGAGCTCCAAATGTTTCTCTTTCTAGCTTAAGGTTAGTATGGACGACAGCAACCACTGTAATGCAAATCCCAAAAAGAAGTGAAAATTTTGTACCTTCAACTGAATAAGCATAAACAAAGACGAATTAACAAATTTCCACACCCAACTTAATATAGAAAACTCCCTCCTGATAGGCTGACTCATTTTTCGGAGCAATTTCTACTCCAAAAAAATATGAAGGATAAGATGAGTGCTGGAATTGACTCCCTAGAGTATGATCAGCTTGAAATAGAAAACCCCCTTCAAATAACCAAGAGTCCTCCACATGTGTCAAAGCCCTATAAAACAACCGACAAGATGAACAAAGTCCAAAAAATGTAAACAAAAGAAACCTAAACAACAACGACGAATATTTTATACCCACGTGAAACTTTGGCACAAAACCCCCTTCATCGAGTTGAAACTTTGGACAGGTTCCCCTCTCGAAGAAAACACATTAAGGTTTCTGCATAAACCTGATATACCATAAAATACCAACTATTAAAAAACAAGTCCAGACAACATGTTAGGGACTGAAAAGATGTAAAGCAAATTTCTCAATTTATGCTAGCTGTGTAAGAGAACAAAGAAATTTGAGGTACTGTTTCTCCCCAAGGGCACGAGGGAAGACGAGAATCAGATTGTGAATAATATGAATTCCTGAAAAATATTTAGATAGGTAATAGGATTAGGAATTAACTCATTACTTGTCGAAACAGACAGAATTTTAGAACCCAAAGGAAACTCGGTGGGACAAATATCTTTCAAGAAAACAAATAAACGTCTCCTTTAAACACCAATCATCCTCGAAACCGACAAATAACGCGGAGGACCTCACATGTTAAGGGAATGAAAAGATAAAGCAAGATTCTTAGGACATGATCTGTTAGAAAGTAGAAGTTGTGAAGGATATTGAATAGTGCACTGTTCCCTGAGGACACGAAAACGCGAACATCCTCATCGAGAATGATAAAACCAAAGATGAAGTAAGAAATCCATTTAAAATAGGTAAACCCCAGTTGGTTGACATAACATCTCTTTGGAGCAAGTTCAATTCAAACCTTCATGAGAAAATCAAGTGAGCTTTTACATGCTTCAAAATTATGGTTCCTCTAACAAGTATATAAATTAAAGAAGCGAAGTCAAACTTCAGTATACCCCCTTCCAAGATGAACACCTCATAATTAATTTAAAGGACTCAAGTTTAGAGGCATATCCAAATGGAACTTTCTCCAAAGAAAATGTCTTCACTAACACTTGTCATCCCCAACACCAACCAATAACACAAACAACAAAATGTCTTATGTAATAAAAAGAAACCCAAATATTACACACGAAACCCAAAAATAATTTTAAGAGTACTGTTTTCCTGAGGGATATTAGAGGAATACTGTCAGTTGATCTATGGATTTTGTACGTTCCAGAGAAGTGTGAAGTAGGACAAACCCCTCGAGACAACTAACTCTTATCTACTTGGAGTAAGTCCAACTCAAATATCCCTTTGAAAATCAAATAAACTGTGCATGCTTCAATTATTATTCATCTAACAAGAACAAAAGTTTAAAAATCAAGTTAGGAAAGACAGAGAATACAGCATAATTAACTCACTGTTGATTTAACTCCTACCAAACAATAAAGCGAAATAAATATATATAAGTTCTAATAACGCGACAAGAAGAAAGAATGCAGTTAGGTTTAAAGCCACCGCCTTCCCCATGATAACACAGGAATACAGGAAAAGTAGGAATGGCTCTTTTTTTAAAATATATATTCATATTAGAAGTATCTAATTGTTGTATCTTTAGGTTAGAAACAATATATCTTGATTAGGAAACCCTATATTCTTTGTGTATCCCTATATATACTACTTGTGTACACTAAAGTTAATCATCAATACAAAGAGAATTAACTGTCAATTACAATCTCTTTGTACTTGATCATCTCACTCTCCATCTCTCGTTCTCACTCGACCTCTATCTCTTTAGGTTAGAGCCAATATCTCTTTATTAGGAAACCCTATATTCTTTGTATCCCTACATATACTTGTGTACACTAAAGTTAATCATCAATACAAAGAGAATTAACTGTCAACTGTCTTTACAATCTCTATGTACTTCATCATCTCACTCTCCATCTCTCGGTCTCAGTCGACCTCTCTCTCTATCTCGGTCTCAATCGACCTCTCTCTCTCTCTCTCTCGTTTATTATCAGGAGGGTCATCCCTCTTCACAAGAATACGTATCCTCAAACTAAAACCCATAAATAGGTGGCAATGGGAATTTCACCTGTTTCTCTTTTTAGCTTAAGGTGGTTGAGTATGGACAGCAGCATCCACCACAATGCAAATCCCTAGAAATGACGTGAAAAAATTAGCAAAAATAGGTGGCAATGGGAACTTCATTCAGCTTGAATAAGAATAAATCAAGAAGAATGAACGTTTTTCTACACAAGCAACTTAATCTAGATAACTCCGGCTAAAAGTTGAAAAGGAACAAGATTAATTAGAAAAAGACTTAGAAACAGAGTGCAACCAATAAGGTAACTTCAGTGCACAATTGTAAAAACAGATAGGCAGAAAATAACAATGAGGAAGGTACATTAATGGAGTAGCTTGGTGGTCAAGAAGCTTCATTAATGGAAGAGTTTGATATAGAAGAACGCAACTACAACTCTTCATTGAACTCATATAAACAACATTCTAAGTGAAGACATAACTTTAGAGGTAAGATAAACTAATTTGTGGTGATTATTCCAAAACAGAACTTAGATTTCTAGGTCAACATTTTTTTCCGAACTTTTATGAAGACCCAAATTTTCGGTGAAATAATGCCCTTAGAACGAAGAGCATTTTCGGTGACGTTTTTACCAAAAAAAAAATTCGTTGAAAAACAACAAAAACTATAAGATAAATATGGCAACAAAAATAAATATGGATTTTCGGCAGGAACCACCGAATTTAAATCGAAATTTTTCAGCCAGAACCAACAAAAAAGATGGCAACAAAATCTCATCTTCTTCTATGACAAGATTTCTTTGAAAACAACCTAAAGAGCTAAAGAGAAGTCTACTTCCATGAGTATATATGATTCAAGAGAAATCTATAACAAGATTTCTAAGAAAACTACCTAAAGAAGCCTTGAAACCCTAACACATCAAGATAAAAGTTGAAAGAATGGCTTTAAGAATTTTTGGAGGGAAGATATTAAGGGTTTTAGATGGAGGGAAGGACCTATCTGTAAAATAGGGGTATAATTCTAAATACCTCATAAGTTGTGATGAAGTTGAACTCTCTGATATAAATAGCAAAAAGTGTATCTACAAATAGCCAGCTCTCTAAATAGCTCTTAGTAGCTATGTAAATAGCAGCAGCCAAACACATATGAAGTTACAAACAGCAAATTGAGGAAAGTTATCCAATGATTCTTTTCCCCTTGGAACATGAGCTGGATAAAACTTTTGGGCCTTCCATACCCTGTACCCTGAAGGAAGTGGAAGGAAACTGTATGCTTAACGTTGAAATCAGATATACACCAAAAACGGAGAAAATAAAAAATCCTCAGCCAAACAAACCAGCTAGAATAATATTTCACATTTTCCAACAAATGAGAAGGAAAAGTAAAGGGAACTCCAAGTATTCCTCATTCTGACCTCAGGTGATGGTCACCAACAACAGCTTCAATACATATTCCTAAAAATAAAGTAAAAAAATATTGCTGTTCAACGTGCATGATATGATAAGCAGATGCCTTTTGACAAGTCCCTCAAAATAGAACCTACAGACTAAGTACCTGAAAATAGAAAACTCCCCCAGCTAACTTTTCTGCATTAGAGTCCTAAGTCACCAAGTACAAAAAATAAGCAGGATATGATAAGCAGATGCCTTTTGACAAGTCCTTCAAGTAATTTAATATGTAAACCTATTGCATAGATATCACCAACAGATAAATGTAACTTCAACGAGTTGGTGTAGAAAGCCTCAAAGTCCCCTTCAAGAGTTCAAGTGTTACTCTTTTCCTCGATAGGAGATGATCCGGTTTTTAGTAGCTAACACCATAATATTGTCCCTCGAATAAAGTGAAGGAACCATTTAATAAAACATTTTAACCCAATGAAAACCTACATAAAATACATATATCTAAACAATTGGCTTAATCGACTTGAAATAGAAACCCCCCCGTCAAAGATCCACATGTATCCAAGCGCTATAAAAGATAATTTCGATATAAACAACTAAATATAAAAAAAACAAATTCTCCAGGAGTTCAAGAATTACTCTTTTCCGCAACAAGAGACGATCATTTTTTTAGTAGCTAACACAACAATGTTGTCCGTGGGTGAAGGATTACCAGTTGAACAAACATTTGAACCAGATGAAAATCTACACAAGACAAATATCTAAACAATCGAGATGATATGAAAGCCCCCTTTAAAGATCCACATGTATCCAAGCAAACTAATAAACTGAACGATCAAGATGAAACAAGTGCAACATGCGTAAAAGGAAGATACCTGAGAAAGAAGAAAGAAATTCAAACCGAAAACCCCCTTCGCCCAACTGAAATTTGACACGAAAACCCCTTTCCGTGCAAGAAGAATAATGAACTTCTCACTGTAAAGTTCAGTTCTCCTAGAGTGCCAACAACAAAAAGAAGGGTGCGGAAGAATAAGAAATAGAGCAAATATCTCAATTTGTAATTGTTAAAAACTGAAATGCACAAAAGAAATTAAGATGGTACTGCTCCACAAAAGGTTCAATATTGTTTATGGTACTGCTCGCTCCCCAAGAGAGATACAGGTGAATCTGAATTTCGAATATTGCTGATTCCTGAAATATATTAAGTAAGATTCAGTATTTTGGAATAGAGAAAATGTCCTTCAAACGAGGTCATAAATTAGGAAAACCCCCTTGACAAGAAACCAATTTTTATAAGGTCTCAGTGGAGTTCGTCCAAGCTGCAAACCCCTAGAAAAATTCAATGAACTTCGCGCGCAGCTATTACAACTCCTCTCTAACAAAGAACAAAAAACAAAAAAGCGAGTTCAGAAAGTCCCCTTCAGACAGTCACGGACGTCACGGTTAACTTTCAAATTTGACCCCAACTTCCCAACCATCCTAGCAAACTAATATACTCAAATGAGTACTTAGAACTACTGAAAACACCCTAAAGAAAGAAGAAATAGAACGCTTTTTAACCCATCGCCTCCCAACATCAACGTGGCTGAAAAACACTGGCCTTCCTATCACAAAGATGCATGTGAAATAGAAGAAAACAAATATGTTCCCGTAAATCTGGAAGAAAGAAACAAACTGAAGAGGAAAGTGCCCCCCATTCACAGAAACCAAATGGACCCCAGTCCTCAAATTGATCACCACCAGCATAGGAGAGAACATGTTTGAGTACAGCAAGTTCCTCCAGAAGTACTCAATACATTCATTAAGACGTCGCAAATCCCTGGGAACATCACATAATTTTTATGAGTTAACTTGACGAAGTTGACCACAACCCTCCTAGCAAACCAATGAACTATGGCGGAGCAAGACTAAACACCCCATTACGAGATCCCTAAGAACAAAAATGAATTACGTCTTTCAATTGAAAAAGACCACCCAATAAAGAAAGAAAAAGAAACAAATAGAGGGAAGTTCAATCAGAAAATCGCCTTCACCCCCTCTATATTTTTACAAAACACATCCATGAATAAGGAAGAGAACAAAATATAATCTCCTTGGAGAAGGATAAACCAATGACTTCTGCATACTCCACTTATTGCACATTTTGAGGACTGAAAAGATATATAGCAAAGATCTTAGAATAAGGATATCACAATTCCTGAAATTTTAAAATAGAAAAAATACCATTAATCAAAATAGATAAAATGATAAACCCTGGTAGAGAAGGATAAACCAACAATATGGACGAGGAATGTAGTAAAACCTATGTAAAATAGGAAACCCTCTTGAGGGAAAACTAGACCAGATCCCTTAGAGTGAGGCCATTTCAAATCTGCCTACGAAAAAAAATGAATTTCACGTGCTTCAATTGTTGTTCCTCTAACAAGAACAAAGAAGAAAGTCAAAAGATCGAATAACGTCTTCTAAATGGAAAACTCATCATTTGTTGAAAAGAACAGTATCTTAAAGGCCAACTCGGAATTCGAAGCAGAAAATAAGACAACCGTTATCCTTGGTACCAACAACTAACATGGCGCAAAACCAACATGTTATAGCCTTGTTAAGGCACAAAAAGGTAGAGCAAGTTTACTAAAAATTGGCATGGAAGAACCAAAATTTAACAGTACTATTTTCCTGAGGGACACGAGCAGAACAAGGACAACTAGTCTTTGCAGGTGAAGCAAGTCAGAGCAGTATAAATGGAAGATACCTGAGAACACGCAAAGAAAAATGTAGGAGTTGCAACCAAATTTAAGTTGAGACAGAATGCCACTTCGCCCAACTGAAGTTTGACACAAACCCCTTCCCTCCAAGAAGAATAATGAACTTCTCTCTGCAGAGCCCAGATGTGTAAAGTGCCAAGAATAAATAAAATGGTGCAAGGGAATAAAAAGTAGAGCAAATACCTCAATTTGTGCTAGCTAAAAGCAGAAGTGGACAAAAGAAATTGAGAAGGTATTTCTCCGCAGAAGGTTCAATATTTTTATGGTATTGCTCACTCCACCATAGAGATACACGGGAATCTGATTTTCGGATATTGCAGATTCCTGTGAAATATTAAATAAGATTCAATATTTTTTATTTGGAATGAAAATTAGAAATTAAATACCCCCTAGAAAATGCAATGAATTTTGGGCGCGTTAATTATCATTCCAGTCTACCGAAAACAAAGACGCGAGTTCAGAAAGCCCCCTTCACATAGTTAACTTTTGAAGCTGATCCCGACCGTTCTAGCCAACCAATAATCCAATATACTCAAATGATTACTTAGAACAACTGAAAACACCCTAAAGAAAGAAGAAATAGAACACTTTGTAACCCATCACCTCCCCACATCACGTGGCAGAAAAATACTTGCCTTCCCATAACAAAGATGCCTGTGAAAGGACGAAAACAAATATGTTCAAGAAGATCCGGAAAAAAGAAATGAAAGTGAATAAAGAAAGTTCAATGAGAATAACCCCCATTCACAGAAAACAAATGAACGGGGTCCTCAAACTGATCACCACCAAGTCACAAGAATAATTTTGAATATTGCAAGGACCTGAGGAAGTATTAAATAGATGCACTGTCTCGTTTGCAAATCCCAGGAGAACACCACAGGATTTGACATCTAACTTATAAATTCTTTAATAAGGATAAATAGTTGAAAATCAAGTTCAGAAATCCTTTTACCCGGTTAACTTGACGAAGTTGTCCACAATCCTCCTCGAAAACCAATGAACTACAGCAGAGTAGGCCTAACCATCGAGATCCCTGGAAAGGAGAAACGAAATAAATTATATCTTTCAATTGAAATAAGACCACCTTGTGAAGAATGAAAAACAAACTGAAAGAGAGAAGTTCAATCAGAAAACCCCTTCACAGAAAACAAAAGAACCCACGCCTCGAAGAACACCACAAGTGCAGGTTCCTGAAAATGTAATCAATGTACTCAGCCTTTATATATATGCATAACTAACAGTCTCATAAACAAAAATAGGGAAGTAGACTTACATGGAACAATAGAAGAAAAATTCTGCGAGGTTGATGAAATATCGGAAACCCCCAACGGGAAAACCAAATGAAATCTCCTTAGTCAATTGAATTTTGCATGCTTCCTTTTTTGTTTCTGTAACAAAAGGATAGAACTCTTTAGTCATCGAGAAGGAAAGAAGTTTTGAGGCTAGTTAGGATGGAACTCCGTAGAGAAAACTCTCTTCAAAGAAAATGCCTCCTCTGAACTCCAGTGTCCTTAAATAAACCATCAAATAACACAAAAAAGACGTGTAGAGTGATTTTTTATCGTCTATATTTGGTTACTGCTTTATTGGTGGCGAAGTAAGGAAATCAAGGATTTTAAAATATGGCAAGCTAGAAACCAAAAGAATTTTAATGGTAATATCTTCCCAAGGGAAATGAGATGAAGGATATCACAATTCTGATAGTATAACATGGACAAAATGTTGTGTGGACTGCTCCAGCTCTTATTTCGGATCAGATTATGGCTTGGTCGAACATTAAAGGAAAGAAGCAACTTATCAATCTTATTCCGAAAGCTATTATCTGGGCAACGTAGAAGGTGAGAAACGAAATAGTCTTTCTAGACAAAATTAGAACAGCAGAACATATCGTTTTCTCTTCTAAATGTCTCATCTTCCATTGGAGCAGAACTATCCCAGGGGTGAACCTTAGATCTTTTGTCGACTTAGTCGAAAATTGGGAGGCTTTTATGTTCTCTATGTAATTTCTAGCTGTTTTTGTTGTCTTTTTTGCCCCTTGGGGCTCTTGTATCTCCTTTTCCCCTCGGTTCTAATTCAATCAAACTATTCAAAAAAAAAACATGGGCAAAGTGTCATTGGTCAAAATAGATAAAGTGATAAACCATCGTAGAGAAGGATAAACAAACAATAGGGAAGAAGAATGTAGTAAAAGCTATGTGAAATTGAAAACCCCTCTTGAGTGCAAACCAAATCAGATCTCCTTGAGTAAGGCCAGTTCAAAGTTGGCTATGAAAATCAAAGGAGCATGTTATTCCTCTGGCAAGAAGAAAGAAGAAAGTCAAAAGACAGAAAAAAAAAAAAAAATTTCAATGGCGAACTTATCAATTACTGGAAAAAAAGAAAGTTTTGTGGCAAACTCGAACAATATTCCAAGCAGAAACTAAGACAGCAGTTGTCCTTCGTACCAATAACTAACACACCGGAAGACTAAACATTAGCCTTGGTAAGGAACAAGATGGCATAGAAAGATCACTACAAGTTCACATGCAAGATGCAAAAGATAATAGCATAATTTACCTTGTGAAAACAAAGGATTACAAGAAGAATGGGAGTGGTGTTCCATCAGAAAGATACCTGGCAAAGAAAATGCATAAACCTTTAGCAATTTTTGATTAAAAACGACCATCCTCATCCAAAGCAAGAACAAAATGGAAGAGGAAATCTAGACTAGATAACCTCCTTTTTAAGCAAAACGAGAAAGCCTAGTCTTTCAAATAGACACCGACTTCCCTGAAAAACATCGAGGAACTTTTTTATAACCTTTATTGCACATTCCAATAGTAACGAAGAATGAAAAACACTTATAATGCACTGAAAATGACCAGGGTAGACAGCACGACACCATCAAGTCAAATTTCTAAATGCAATAGTAAATTGTCTAACTCCACCAAGCTGAAATGGTCAATTATCAATCCAGTTCACAACTTCATAAGTTCATGATCTGATCTTTGTTTCCCAGAAAAAATAGATCCTCTAGTATCTTCGAAAAAGCAGAAAAATAAACAAGGAGACTAGGGTATAGAATTCGGGCACGAATTATACAGTGCCACTAAAACTGGAAAAGGAACAAGACTGCAAATACTGATAACATCACCGATATACACATCCACTAAAACTAGACCATTAATCAGTATACAGCTTAGAATCAAACAGCGTGCAACCCATAAGGTAACTTCAATACACAATTGTAAGAACACATACAAACTGCAAACTCAGGAAAGCTATCTAGTGATTCTTTTATCCCCGGAACATGAACTGAATACAAATTTTGGTCCTCTCATACTGTGCCCTGAAACTAGTTAAGGAAACTCTATGCTTAACGTAGAAATTAGATATACCACCAAAAGGAAGAAAATAATCAATTAGACCAGAAAACACCTTCCAAGAAAACCAAATCAAAGCTCCAACCAAATATAGAATCCTCTGGCAAACAAACAAACCAGCCAAAATAGTATTTCAGATCCTCCAAGAAATAAAAAGGAAAAAAAAGGGATTTAGAGCGAACCAAGAACTAGATGGCGAAGGGAACCTTAAATG
Organism: Eschscholzia californica; assembly: GCF_041429995.1. Classification (NCBI taxonomy): domain Eukaryota; kingdom Viridiplantae; phylum Streptophyta; class Magnoliopsida; order Ranunculales; family Papaveraceae; genus Eschscholzia; species Eschscholzia californica. The sequence goes on along the minus strand of NW_028238309.1, from coordinate 22,711,724 downwards.
TTCCTCTTCCGCCTCAGGTAATGGACTATGGTTACCAACAACCGCTTCAATACATATTCCTACCAATAAAGTGAAAAAACATTATCGTTCAACGCTAAGTAATATTCCAGAAATAACCAACAGACTAAGCAACTCAACATGGAAACTCCCTCAAGATAGACCAAGTAACAAAAAATAACAAATTCACTCAAGATAGACCAAGTAACTTTTCAGCATGTCAGTCCTAAAACACCAACGATAAAAATGCGCAGGATATGATAATAGATGCCTTTCGAGATGTCCGTAAAGTAAAAAAGGGATTGCTTAGATACCCCTAACAGAAAACTACTTCGATGAGTCGGTGTAGAAAGCCCCCTTCCAGAACAAATAGAAGCACTTCCTATGTAAACCTAATCCCCTAGTCAAAAAGATAATACAGAAAGATAGTCCTTGCACCAATTGAAGACATGTAAAGGAACAGTCGTAACGGATTATGCACAAGAAATCTGAAGAAAATACTCATATTTAGCAGATATTCCAACTGGCGCACCCTGGAAACAATTGAATATCACTGTACCTGTAATCCAAGCCTGAAAAAGAGTTCCCGACGGAAAAATAACTTCCATACAAAGTACCAAATAAAAATTAAATTAAGTTTCTCAAGGGTTCAAGTATTACTTTTTTCCGTCACAGGAGATGATCCAATTTTTAGTAGCTAACACACCACAATGCAGTTCCTGTAATAAAGTGAAGAATTACAGGTTGATTAAACATTGGAACCATACGAAAACATATACAAATGACGAATATCTAAACAATCAACTAAATCGACTTCAAATAGAAAGTCCCCTTCAAAGATCTACATGTATCCAAGCGCTATGAACAACAAATCAAGACGAAGCAATTCCAAGACACGTAAATGGTAGTACCCCAGAACATAAAAAGAAAACTTTTGGAGCTATAACAAAACTTAACTTGAGACAGAAAACCCCCTTCACCCCACTGAAATTTGACACAAAAACCCGCTTTCGTTCAAATAATGAACTTCTCTCTGTATAGCTGATGTAGGACAGAAATGGGAAGTTGGAAATAAGGAAGAAACTAACTTGATTATATTATAGATATAAGAAATAACGCACTAGTATCACACCAGTACAAACTAGGAATCACTCCTAGAGCCCTTAGGCATCACACCTTTGGGGTATTTGCATCACACAAACACATAAAGCTTAACTAGCTGCTGGAATACTCTCTGTCTGTCCTCCAAACAGCAGAATTACATGCCTTATATAGGCCTAAAACCCACCTTTGCTATCTTTACTTGTAGACTATTGAACTTCTAAACTCCTATAGCACTAAAAAACATTATAAAGGACATTTAAGACATTAAAGAGACACTATAAGACATTAAAGACATTAAAGAGACACTAAATGACATTAAAGACACTTAACCATCCTAATACTTAGAAACTAGTAGAATCTCCACAAAGACATGTGGATCAGGCCCGCATTATTCAAGGTTCTAAGTGGGCCATTCATGCAAGACACGCCAAATCAGAATTTGGGTCTGGCAATCCTTCTTTTGACGTCTCTCATATGCCTTAAACAGTTGCTGCCATTCATCTCTATCAATAGCACTATAGCTCAGCTGTCCTGGAGTGCCAACAACAAAAAGATGATTGCAAGGTAACAAATAATAGAGCAAAAAATCTCAATTTGTGCTAGTTAAAAACTCGCGGACAAAAACAATTAGCATGGTAATGCTCTTCAATATGTTTATGGTACTGCTTGCTCTATGCCTCCACCAGAGGGATACACGAGAATCATTTCGAATATTGCAGATTTCTAAAAAATATTGAGTAAGAAAGAACCATTATTTTTGTGGAGAAAAGATCTTTTAAACAACGTCATAAACTAGGAAAAACCCTTGAAACGATATTATATTCACGTCTCATTGGTGTTCTTCCTACTAAACCAATGAATTTCGCATGCATTAATTACTACTGCTCTGTAACAAAGGGAAAAAAACAAAGGACAAAAAACAAAGAAGCAAGTTCAGAAAATCCCCTTCACAATCAATGCTGATCCCAACCGTCCTAGTAAAGCAATATACTTAGATAGTACTCAGAATTATTGAAAACACCCCAAAGAAAGAGGAAATAAAACGCTTTATAGCCCTTAACTTCCCAGCATCAACGTGGCAGAAAAACACAAGCCATCCCGTAAAGAAGATGCCAGTGAAAACGACGAAACAAATCTGCAGAAGCGGAAAACAAACTCAATTCCGTGTACATTAGAATTCAATTTATAGATGAATAAAACGACAATTGAAATTTCAAAATTGCATATATATCAAATCTGCAGAAGCAACCAACAAATCAAGAACGAAAATTCAGCCCCATATTATACTAAGACAATCTGTACAGTACACCACATCTGAAACAAATTGTTTATGTTAAATCTCTTTTGAAATAAACATTCATCCAAAACAGTTTTTCGCTCGGGATTTTAAGCAGTCAATGACAAGAGTAACAAATTTAAAGGAAACAAGTTTGAAGGACCTGAGCATGAATTACACTCCTGCTAAAACTGGACAAGCAACAAGCCTGCAAATACTAGTACAATCACCGGTGTACCAATCCACTAAAACTAGACAATTAATTAGCATAAAACTTAGAAACAAGGTGCAATCAATCAGGCAACTTAAATACACATATGTCTGAACTCTGAACAAATACGATTACAAGCTGATAAAAGCTATCCAAGATTCTTGACCCCTTCAAAGATGAGCTAGAATAAATTGTGGTCCTCTTACCTTGTACCATCAAAGTAGTGGAAGGAAATCGTTGAAAGTAGATACACTCAAAAAAGGAAGAGAAAAATGAATTAGAACAGAAAACCTCTTTCCAAGAAAACTGAACCAAGCTCCAACTAAATGCAGAATCCTCAGGAAAACAAAAAAAACAGCTAGAACAATCTCTCGAGTTCCCAACAAATGAGAAACTAACAGGAGTTATAGCAAACCAGGTAGATGGCAAAGGGAACTCCATATGTTCCTCATTCCAGCTTCAGGTGATGAACTACGGACAGCACCAATCGCGTCAATACATATTCCTAAAATTAAAGTCAAAAGACACTGTTGTCCAACGCTTAAAATCAATCTAGGAAGAACAAAAGACTTGCACTTAAGCAAGTAAGAACTTCAGTGGACGGAGAAATTTACATGGCACTGCTCGACAGAAGGTTCATTATTTTTTATGATACTGCTCCACAAGAAGTATACAGGGAATCTGAATATCGAATATTCAGATTCTTAAGAAAAATTAAATAAGATTAAATATTATTGTATTTGACAGAAAATTAGGAATTATATCCTGCATAAAGAAACAACTTTCATAAATTATGAGAAGTTGAAAACTCCCTCAGACAGGCAACCCCGATCACATCTCATTGGAACTTGTCCAAGCGGCAATTCCCTAGAAAATGAATTCTGCATGCTTTAAATATTACTCCAACAAAGCTCATCCCAACCAATTGTCCTAGCAAACCAATATACTCAAATGACTATTTAGAACTATTAAAAACACCATAAAGAAAGAGGAAATAAAACACTTCGTAACTCATCACCTCCCAACATTAACGTGCCAGAAAAAAAAAGACTAGCCTTCCACAACATAGAAGCCTGAGAGAAAGATAAGAAAATATGTACATCAATCCAAGAAGACCACCTGAAAAGAAACTGATAGAGGGAAGTTCAATCAGATAACCCCTCCAAAAAACAAAAGAACTCAGGCCTCAAATGAAACACCACTAGGTCACATGTAAATACTATGTAATGCAACTATGTGCAAGTTCCTTAAAAAACACTAAATAGATTCACTATTTCTATATTTGAATAACTAACACCTCTTTAAAGCAACAACGAAAGATAGGAAAACCCCCTCCATTCACAAAACAAGGTAATGCATCTCTGGAGTAGGACCATTTCTCATAACCCTGGGAGAAAAAATATGAAACTTTGCATGCTTCAAAGATTATTCCCAACACGGTTAAAAGACAAAAAAACCCCTTCCGAGAAACAACTTGTTAATATTTGAAAGGACAGAATTATAGACGCAAATTTGAACTTCAAAGGAACTTCAGAAGATAAAACCAACAACTGACAAAAAAGAGAACCTCCATTAGGGTATGGAGAGATAAAGAAAGATTTTTAAACAACTTGTTTCCCTGAGGAATATGATGAAAGCACAAACAGCGAATCTTTGGGGATTAGTTCTTCTTGATGAAATAACTATATTTAATGTTAGTTACCAACAGAGAAAATTCAAACCCAGCCATAAAAAAAGAATTCTGTGGAACTTATGTAGAAGAGGAAAACCCCGAAAAGCATAAAATATGCTGCAATGTTTCTGTATGTTGATATGTAATTATGAATTAAATCCCTTACAGAAGGAATCTTTTTAAACGTCACAACTTAGGCCAGATCGCGTCTCATTGAAGTTCGTCAAAATTATAAGTTTAAAATGTAAAATGTAAAATCTGTATTATCTAAATGCAGTGGAATATATATTTATCATGTGTAATAGATAACCCCCTCGAGAACAAACAAATCACATCTCCTCAGAGTATGTCCAATGCAAAGATGCCTGTGAAAATCAAATGAATTTTGCGCTGTTACTCTTGGAAGTTGCAAGGATAAAACCAGAGAAGCAAGAAAAAGGACACAAACAGACTTTAGAGGCGAACTCTTGAGTTCCAGCCAGAAAATAAAAGCCTAGGCCTCCTTGATACTACTAAGAAACACAAAAGATGACCATACTTGTTAGCTTACATTTTGGTGCTACAAAGAACAAGAGATTTAATGGCACAACTTACCTGAGGGGCATGAGGAGAACATGACCAACTAGTCCTTCGAAATCAAATTCTCCTTGTAGGTATTAAAAAGATCAAATGTTAACGATACAGATAGGTAGACCATCATAGAGAAAGACAATCCAACGCTAACGAAAAAATTTATATAATCCATGGAAGTAGGAAAAGCACCTGGAGGGGACCTAATTATATCTTTGTGGAGTAGGTCCAATTCAAAGATCCCTTGGAAAATCAAATAAATTTCGGCATGCTTCAATTATTATTGATCTAAGAAGAACAACCAAACTGTGGCTGTCCAAACTGTGTGCACTGAAAGTAGAAGAAAACTGTATGCATCATGCTGAAATTACATATACGGCACAAAAGAAAAAATTCTAAGTTATAAGGTTTCAAATCTAAGACTAAAATCTACTGGAAATGTTCAAACCCTCTAACAAGGAATGAAATGTCGGTTTCGATGGAAATTTCGGTCGGTCCAAAAGTGGACACGTTTCGTGGAAACGTTTCGCTCTGTGTGGAAATTTTACAAATTTCCGGAATGATAAAACAGTTTTAAAACAATTAAGTTCAGTACTAATCTACAATAAAACAATTAGTTTAGGGGGTAAATTGAGTTATTTAACTCTATTAGTACTAAAACAGTTAAGTTAGGTGCTTATCTGCAATTAAACAGTTAGTTTAGGGGGTACATTGAATTATTTTTCAGAGGTAAACCTAAAACAGTTAGCTTAGGATCCAATCTGCTATAATAGTAATAGTTAGGGGGCTAACAAAAAATAAAACATAACATACTTGTTTTGTAGTAAAAATTGTTTCCCCCTTAAATACAACCCTTAATCCCTATTTCTAAGACTTCTCAGTCGGTTTCGACTGTTCCCTCTTCCTCTCTCTTTAGATTTTCTTTCAAATCCCAAACTAAATTCCTAAAATCGAAATCTAAAGTTAAAGATCACCTAAAGAAGAGAAGAATCTCTTGAAGAACAAAATATTTGAGAAGTAGTCAAGAAAGATGAAACAAATTAACAGATAGGTAAAAGATAAACGACTAAGGTATTATATGAGTTTCTGATTTTAGAATCTTTCGAAACCCTAAACCTAAATCTCAGTTTCGAAATTTCGTATCAGATTTCGGTGGAAATTTCGTTTCGATGATGTGAATTTAGGACATGTTTCGGTCATTTCGACCGAAATATGTCGACATTTTATTCCTTGCCCTCTAAGAATTGAGAACATAACTCGGCGGGATTGAGCAGAACCCATAAATAGGAGGCAACAGGAACTCCAAATGTTTCTCTTTCTACCTTACCATTAATATGGGCAGCAGCAACCACTGTAATGCAAACCCCAAAATGAAGTGAAAATTTTGTACATTCAACTTGAATAAGCATAAACAAAGACAAATTAACAAATTTCCACAACAAACTTAATATAGAAAACTCCCTCCTTATAGGCTGGGTCATTTTTCGGAGCAATTTCTACTCCTAATATATGAAGGATCAAGATGAGTGCTGGAAATCACTCCCTAGAGTATGAAGGTTCAGCTTGAAATAGAAAACGCCCTTCAAGAACCAAGACACCTACACATGTATCAAAGCCCTATTAAACGACCAACCAAGATGAACAAAGTCCAAAACATGTAAACAAAAGAGACCTAAATTACAACAACGAATGTTTTATATTCAAATAAAACTTGGGCAAAAGACCCCCTTCATCGAATTGAAACTTGAGACAGATTCCCCTTTCGAAAAAGACACAGTAGTTCTCTGCATAAACATGATTTGCCATAAAATTACAACAATTAGAAACGGGTCAAGGCAACATGTTAGAAAAAAGATGTAAAGCAAATCTCTCAATTTATGCTAGCTACAAATTTCTCAAGGCAATATGTTAGAAGAAAGTTAGATCAAACAATTGAGGCATTGTTGTGTGCTAGAGGCGTCAAACACATTTCCCATATAAAGATATCTTCCACATAAACCAACAGTCCGCAAAGCTGTCCGTATAATACCAATTGGTCAACATTTGAACCACATAAAGACCTACACTAAAAACAAACACCCCTATAAATAGATAACTTGAAATAGGAAACCCCCTTCAAAGACTCAAGACTTCTCCGCGTGTATCAAAGCCCTATAAAACAACCGACCAAGATGAACAAAGTCCAAAACATGTAAAGAAAAGAAACCTAAACTACAACACTGAATTGTTTTTTCCTAATGGAACTTACGCAGAAAACCCCAATCATCGAATTGAAACTTGAGACAGATACCTCTCCGAAGAGGACCCATCAACTTCTCTGCGTAGACCTGATATGCCAGAAAACATCAACAATTAAAAACGGGTTCAGACAAAATATTGAAGACTAAAAAGATGTAAAGCAAATTTCTCTATTTATGCAAGCTAGAAATGTAAGAGAAGAAAAGAAATTTAGTTCTCCCGAAGGGCATGAGAGAAGAAGGGAATCAAATTTTGAAATATTAAAGATTACCGAAAAGTATTTGGATGCGTAATTAGGATTTAGGAATTATAACTCCCATGAAAGAAGAATTATGTAACATAAATCAGGAAAACCGCCTTTGAAGTTTAAAGCGAAGTAGATCTTGTTCAGTTGGAGTTTGTAAAAGTGAAAAATCTCAAGTAGACATCACATGGGAAGCGTTAATTACTTCTCTAACAAGGACAAAAATGAAAATTACCACCATCCCCCGGGCAAACTAATGAACTCAAACGAGAACTTGGCAATTGAATGCTTTGTTACCCAATGCCTCCCCAAAATTAGCATGGCAGAATAGGACTTTGCCGTCACAAGACCCCTGAGAAGAACTAAAACACATTATGTCTTCCGATTCAAGATAAGGAATTCTCGAGCAAACAAAAGAACCTCACCCTCTGAAAAAATACCACTAGCACACAAGAGAATAGTTTTATGTGTTACGGGTTCCTGAAAAAGGATGAAACAGATTCACCATATCTTTATTTGCATAACCAACACCCTCCCTAAATCAACAGTAATGTAGAATACTTTTATGGGATAATTGAGGATAGGAAACAACCCTCGATTCCCAAAACAACGTAATGACTCCCTAGATCAAGTCCAATTCTCACATCCCTGAAAAAAAATTGAACTTTGCATGCTTCAACAATTCCTCGAAGAAAAAAACAACCGAAGAAGTGTGTTAAAAGGAAGAAACCCGCTTTTCAAGATAAACAACTCATTAGTTATTGAAACAGACAATATTTTATAGCCCAAATGGAACTTGACATGACAATACCTATCAACAACACAAATAAACGTCTCCGTAAACACCATTCATCCTCGAAAACGACAAATAACTCGAAAGAGGACCTCACTTGTTAAGGGAATGAAAAGATAAAACAAATTCTTAAAACATGACTTGTTAGAAAGTGAAGTTGTGAAGGATATTTCATAATGCATTGTTCCCTGAGGAAACGAGAAAAACACGAATAGTTGGTCTGTGGGTGTTAGGTACACCTCAAAAAAATATAAAGTAAGTTTAACTCTGGGTATTAATAAAAAATAATTTTATATTACTTACCTAAAGAGGCGAACCCTCATCCAGAATGATAAAAGCAAAGATGAAGTATGAAATCTATTTGAAATAGGTAACCCAGTCTGGTTAACAACCAAATGAAATCTCCTTGGAGTACGTCCAATTCAAATACCCATGAGCAAATGAAATGAGGTTTTGCATGCTTTAGATTATTGTTCCTCTAACAAAAATAAAAATCAAAAAATAAGCCAAGTCAGAAGACAAGAAACCCCCTTACAAGATGAACAACTCATAAATAATTGAAAAGGACTTAAGTTCAAAGGCAAATCCAAATGGAACTCCCTCCTAAGAAAATTTCTCCATTGACACCTGTCATATTCCTCGATACCAACCAATAACACAAACGAAGGCATATCTTATGAAATAAAAAGAAACCCAAAACACATATGACACTCAAGATACCCAAAAAATCAGTCAGTCAATGTATGGATTTCGCATATTCCTGAGAAGTGTGACATATATAGAACGTTCTTGTTTTAGATAGGTAAACCTTCATACAAAAGATAAAACCAACAAAATTGTGGAATCTATGTTAAATAGGAAACCATACCCCTAGACGACAAGCCAAGTCACAACTCCTTAAAGTAAGTCAATTTTGAAGAACCTAGGAATATCAAATGAAATTTCCACGCTTCATTTATTATTCCTTAGTGAACCTTAGAGGCGAACTAGAGAGCAACTCCAGGCAGAAAAGCCTCCCTAATAAACCATTTCCCTTGGACACCTCTCATTCTTAAAACCAGGAAATAACACAAAAGAAGACTGCATATGTTAGGTAATGAAAAGATTTACAGTTGAAAAGTATTAAATAGATAAAATTTAGTAGTACTCTTTTCCACGAACAAACTATCCATGGATATTTGTTTATCGATAAAGATAGGTAAACCATCGCAGAAAAGGATAAACCTTCTGTAAAGATGAGTTTAGGTAATCTATGTAAAATAAGAAAAACCCCTCGCGAGAAAATCAAATTATATCTTCCTAGGCTAGGACAAGTCTAGTTTAAAGGAGAAGGAAATAAATATAGCACGCTTCAATTACTATTCCTCTAACAAGGGTAAGAAAGCAAGTTAAGAAAGACTCATTCAGATACAACACAATTAGCTCCTCGTAGTTGGTTCCAGTCCTCCTGCCAAATAACAAAGCAGAATAAATACATAGAACTACCAAAAAGACCACAAAAAAAATAATGCAAGTAGATTTATCAAATGCGACCGCCTTCCCCATGATAATACAGGAATAGCTACTTCTAGTCCGTATCAAACATCCTCCCTGAGAAAAAAAAATGGCACAGAAATTACCAATTTTTCATTTAAATCGATCATCTTGAGCAAAGTAAAGAAACTAAAGGAAAAATCTGAACTAGACAACCCCCTTTTGATAAGAGAAGAAAGCCCAATCTGCCTCACAAAGACGCCTTTCCTATAGAACATCAAACTTTTTGCATATTTCAGTTTTAAGAAAGAACTTTTTCATCGCATATAATTTAGGGAGAAAACAACAATCAAATCAAGGACATCTTCAAGTTGAAATATATTATTAATAACTTGTCATCAATTACACAGTGGTGTTACACAATATTTCAATAGAAGGATACTATCCCCCATGATAACATTTCATTGAATACAAAAGGTAAAGATTTAAGGAATTTCAAACCTTAATAAACCTTACAGTTTGCCAAAGCTTTCAAAAGGTAAAGATTTCTCTGCCCAAGATGATTAACTGAAGTTGTGCTAAAGAAACTTGAAGCTTCCATATTAGCGATAACACATACCATGCATAAGTTACTATACCTGAGAAATCTGATTCAGCAACAAATTCATCTGACAAACAATTTGTGCATTTCCCGATTAGCAAACCATAATTTACAATTGGTGCATTCCCCGATTAACAATGCGACCAAGCTACCTTCAAAAAATTATTGACCTAATTTATTTCTTCTCCAATCTTTAAACCCCAGAGCCGCTATTTCTCTGAAAATTTCACTCTTTTTCTTGAATGATTAAAGAATACAGGTGAGAAAACAATAACCCCATTTGGTATCAAATATAAACTCAAATCCAATGTGAAGTTGAATCGAATAACGATACAAATTTCCAAAATTGCATAGGTATCAAATTTGTTGAAGCAATCAACAGATCAAGAACGAAAATCGAACCCATACTATCTGAGAATAATCAGAGAACACAACTAAGAACCATGTCGAAATCAAAACCTTTAGAGGGTCGAAACTTTACCCAAAATCAAACAAATCAACCCCGAAACCCTCATTACTAGACATGCAAACCGATTTTAGGTTGAAGGATCTCGAACCGGCCTCCAACGAATACAGAAAATAAGGAAGACAAGAGAGAGATCGAAGGGCAAGAAAGAATGAGAGGATACGGTCAGAAGGAAAGAAAGGATGTATGTAGGGATTTAATCCAACAAACAGGATAAAGCGGTGGAATACCGATCTAACGGTCTTGATGGCAAATTTCTTATAAAGTAGACAAACGGCTTAAAATTTAAATTTGGTGGAGTGGGGGACCTGGCAATTCGACCGTTTGTAATTCTTCTTCTTTTTTAAGGGTCTGTTTGATTGGTGGGAATGGGATCGGGAAAAGGGAAATTTGGCCAAAACTCCCTATAAACTTTGGCCTTTGGTTAAAAAGGATTGGACAATTTTTTATGGGCTTCAGCTCCCTGTGGCATTTTTGTAAATTATCTAATATAGGGAAAAGACAAAACTGACCTTATTGCAAACTAGTTTGCAAACCAGTTTGCAAACCAATTTGCAAAGCAGTGCAAACTAGTTTGCAAGGCAAACCAGTTTGCAAAGCTTTGCAAGGCAAACCAGATTGCAAACCAGATTGCAAACTAGTGCAAACCAGTTTGCAAACCAGTTTGCAAATCAGTTTGCAAAGCTTTGCAAGGCAAACCAGATTGCAAACCAGTTTGCAAATCAGTTTGCAAAGCTCTGCAAGGCAAACCAGATTGCAAACCAATTTGCAAAGTAGTGCAAACCAGTTTGCAAATCAGTTTGCAAACTAGTTTGCAAAGCTTCGCAAAATCAAACCCTAACAAAATAAGTAACTATGAAGTAAGATTATATAAAATGTGAAGGTTTTTGGAAAATCTGAGGGTGTTTCTAAAATTTTCCTTTATACAAAGGTCAATTCAGGTATACAAAATTAAGGGATTTTTAGAATTGTCCTTCAAGCCTATTTCCAAACTTTTCATGGTGCCTAGAAGGAAAAAAAGATAACTTGTCTTTTTGACAAAAAAAACAAAAAATTGGGTCTCCAGCCCAATTTCCTGTTGGGAAAATGGTTTTCACGGGAAAGTCGATTTTTTAGTGTTTGATTGCGCCACAAGAGTGTGAAATCTGATTTCTCATCGTAAAAAATAGTGGGAAAAGAACCCAAAATAATTTACCACCAAAAAGGTGGTAAAATGGAATTCCCACACTCTGGTTATTTCTTCATCTCGTTCTCTTATGTCTCGAGACTCCCGACTCCCTCTCTTCTCGTTCTTAAACGACTACCTCTTCCTCTTTCTGACTTTTCATCTTAGATCTCTCTCTCTCTCTATTTCTTTGCAAGTTTCCCTTTCTCTCTCAATCGGCCTCTTGAAAAATCTTGCATGAGCCTCATCACTGTCGTAGACCGATTAACTAAATCCTCATCATCAATATCAAATATATATAGTTTTTTCACCATCACCTCCTTCAGAATTTTCATCACCATGAAATCCAGGTTAAGATAGCTTTCATGTATGAACCCTAATATGAAATTGGGAAAAAATTGAAACCCTAATTAGAAATTTGGTAGCAAACTCGAACTTAATATGAAATTCACATCAAAGACCATCACGAATTTAAACAAGATCAAAACTTAATTCACATACAAAAGTTTTGGAGAAGATCAGGTTAAGATTGCTTCCAATTAAAATTGCTTCCAATTAAAATTACTTCCAATTAAAATTGCTTTCAGGTTCAGATTATTACTACTTACCAATTGCTTCCTACTACACTGTTAATAAGTTTTGGGAGCAATCTTCTTCCTCCACACTGTTAATAAATTCTAGAGAGAGAAAATGCAAGTTCTAAAGGGGGATTAAAAGAATTGAAATAGGATATGGAGATGAAGAAGTAGCTGATCGATTTGGTCTTGAAACCGGTATGATTTATGTTACCTGATTGAACCAGAAATGTATTTTGATTATTGAAACCCTAATTGGAGGGATACCCAGAGTTGTTCTTGATCTAATATCTTCTCTCAATCGATTACTCTCTAGTCTCCACTCATATTTGGGTGAGATGAAGCTAGTGCAACCAAGAAGTCCAAATTGTATTGTTTTTTTAAGGCACTCCCTGATTTTCCTATGGACCAACCAAACAGTTAAATTTCAGTCCCTTTTTTTTCCCATCAGAAAAAAATGGTTTTCTTTCCCATCAGAAAACAAATGATTTTGACACGTATCAAACGGACCCTAAGGGATAATTTGCTCAAATGCCCGATTTGCAATTTTTCCCCACTCTAAAAAAAATTTATAAAAATGTCTATTTTCCAAGTTTTTCTTTAATTCCCTCTTTAATTCTTTATATAAAAGGTGATTCCTTTTCATTTCATAAGTGATAAAATCACAAAGTTACATGGATGATAATTCATTCTTATTTCTCTCCTCTGAAAACTTCATGAGAGTTACATACCTTTAAATGTAAAGTGCCTCATGAAGAGAAAGAAATTGACTCGATACTGACTCAAATAAAAGACCCTAAAGGCCGACAAAAGATCCTAAAGATCGAGAATGAAAAGACCCTAAAGGTCGAGCATGAAAAGACCCTAAAGGTCGAGAATAAAAAGACCCTGAAGGTCGACAAAAATATTAAAAGAACCACCATATCCAACACCGAAAAACGGTCGTCGTCGCCGGAAAACCGCCACGATAGCCGGAAAACCGCCACGATAGCCGGAAAACCGCCAATGTTATTATACAACGAGAACACCATAGCCCCCAACCGAGAACACAATAGTCGCCATTGAAAGGAAATCGCCGCCACCACCGAAGAGTTGCCGCGACTACAAGGAAACCACCTTCGCTTCCGTTCAAACTCTCCATCACCACCATCTCCACCTTCATCAAGTGAACCAGTCTCGATCTCTTTCATACTGTATAAACTTATATTATAAACCCACAAAAACAGTTCCTGCCATTGTCTTAACAACAATAGGTTCATGTCCTCGTGTAACACGATCCAAAACCATGATGATCAATTTTCTCAAAGGGGGTTTGAACAAAAGGAAGAAAATCAAAGCCATTTTCAAAAATATGAGAGTAAACATAAGATGCATCATCTCTTCACTTTTTTGTTTAACCCTCAAAATTTCTTCGAATTGGAACGCTAGAAATCAGATCTTGATAGTTTCAAGTAAGAAAAGCTTGTTAGGGTTTACCATCCTCATCCCTGTCTCTTTTTTCTACTCCAATATGGTAATAATAAAACTAAAAAAATTAAAGGAAGATATACAAACACAGAGGAAAGCCCGGCGAAGGGATCGCTCCCTTCGCCGGAAAAAACTAATGATTTCGAACTCGCAGACAAAGAGGGTATTTTCTTGAGAGAGAAAGTAGTTATTTTCTTCCCTGCCCCTCTTTACCCTTATGTAAAAGGAAATCTAGAATTCATGGGTTTACCCCAAAACTCAGCCTAACCTCTACCCTCTTATTCTTCGTTCCCCTCTTCTTCTTCTTCTTCTTCTCTGTTCCACTCTTCTTCTTCCTCTCTTGATCTCAACTCCCTCCCTCTCTCGATCTCAACGACTTTAATTTTCGTCTTCCACTTCTCTTCTTCACTCGAAAAGATAAGATTTTACAAGTCTCAATTTACCTATCTTCTCTCTCGCTCTATTCATTATTTGTTTACGAACTTTTTATACTTCGAATCTACTGAAACATCAAATCCGAGTATTCGAATTTCAGTGATTGTTTATAAGATCCGAGTTGAATCTGTATTATGCTTATGATTTATGAGGAATTTCAGATTCGTTGGTTTTGATTTTCAAATCTGTCGAAGTCCTCGCTTTGTGATTTTGGGAGGAAAATGTAGAGACAAACTTCATTGATTGTCTATAAAATATGGTTTAATCTATGATGTCTTTGTGGGTTGTAGTGCTTTTGATATGTATTGTAAAACTGCTCTTAGAGAAGATGCTAATAAAATGTTCGATGAAATGCCTGAAAGAAACTTAGCTACTTGGAATGCTTATATTCTCAATTTTGTGTTTGATGGAAAAACCCATGATGCGATTTGAGCTTATATTGAGTTTGGTAGTGTGTGTAGGGACCCGAATTTGATAACATTGTTTGTTTTTCTTAATGCTTGTTCTGATACATTTGATCTATTACTTGGGAACCAATTACATGGTTTTGTTGTGAAGGCATGTGTTGATGGACATCTTCATCTTATTTAAACCATTTCATATTTATGGAATTACCTATTCTTATAAGGCCAGGAATGAGTGCATGGTCTGGTGCATGGACTAGCTTCCTGGCTCCGGCCAGGACGAGATCAGGCCTATTGGCCTCGGCCCGGACATGCAGGCCCTATGGTTGTGCCATCTCCGGACCTTGTCCGAGCCCTTTTTGAAGGGAATTATACCCTTATACTAGTATTTATAGCGGATAACGACATCTAATGTCTAACACTAGTATCCCCAAGATCATCATGCAAAACTAGTAATTAACTAATAAGAAGATAGTAGATTACCTTAATCGTTATTTCCTTCGAGCTACTTAAATAAATTAAAGAAGACCAAGAGCTTCAAACGTAGCTCCTCTACTTGGGACACCGAATAGTGTATTTAATCTCCCTCCTTGAAAGCTCGCTAGCACTCCAATGGTGGTTTGATAATAAGAAGACCTTCTTCTTGCTTGACTAGAAGATAGCTTGGGAATTATCTCACTTTTTCCTCTCTACTTGATGTGGTAGAGTAAGAAAGCTTAGAGAGAAATTCCACACCTTATTCTCTGCCCTAAGAGTGTTTATATAGAATCCAAATAAGAACCCACCTCCTTTTAGGTTTCCTAAAACACCCTTTAGAATAAGATTTAGGGAAATTGTCGAAAATAGCAACTATTGATATTTTCTCAATTCCCTAAGGAGGAGGTGTCCAAACACCACGAAAATTGGCATATATAATTATTATTATATCAGAAACTAACCTTCCAAAATTCAGCCTAATCCGAGTCCTAGAAGTACCCGAATCGGTCTAGGCCCAAAACCCTTATTTCGGGCCTTTTTGCTATCTTTTGCCCAAATTCTATTTAGGCATGTGAGATATGTTTATGGGACATTCCCAATGTTATATCACACTCCCATTAGTCATATCATCCGATTAAATACCCATTCTTATGTGTAACCCGATGTAGGATCCGATCGAAGTTAGCCGCGAATTACTTCGTAATTCGACGATCGTAGTTGGTTTCTAGCAAAACACTACGACCCCTAAATCAATCGGCTTGATTATCTTCTTCATCAATTGTCCTAGACGACATATTGCTCGCATTGCCATCTTGGTCGAAGGACATCTCCTTCAACTCCTTCAGACTCCCACTTGGACTTAAAACAAATGCAATGCCTCGATTCCCGTGTCAATTTAGTATCCCATCTGATACGTCACGTCATTCAGACTTTCTTGATCTCCGAGTACAATTGTAAAAGACAAACGATAGATTTCATTAATGAATTTAGTATCCCATCTGATACGTCACGTCACGTCATTCAATTTAGTATCCCATCTGATACGTCGTTCCGGGTGAGTGAACTACTTCACTGATCATACCTTATGACTCTTGGTTGATAGATTTCATTAATGAATGACTAATCGATCCTTTTGCCTCGAGTATCCAAGACTCTCTTGCTGATCTCGTTGAGTAGAACCATTTTGACGTGTATGCCTCTTTTATACACCTACCCGCATTGTCCCAAGGTAGAGGAGGTACTCTGCGAAGGCCGACCCACCTTCCTCGAACTAGGGCGCAACGAGTGTCTTAATCTGGATAGGCGATTACTCAAGATTACATTTTTGAGGACTTTTACGCTAGTCTGGCGTTTGTTATAGTGAATTCAGCCTAACTAACATCCACGACATAAAGCGTAAATAAGTAAGTAAATGCGCGCGAGAAAATAAATCAAGCAGACATGGATCCTAGTATGGCCCCTAACCTAGAAGATCTAATCTCCTTTGGTTTGCTTCTTGTTTCGCCTTTTGGTTCGTCTAGATCTCCATCTTCGAACCTCCATTGATTTCTCCCACTCGCCTTTGGATTCCTTCCTTGAGTTTCTTCAATGGACTCATAGACCCTAAACTCTAATTACAAGACTTTAACGATTCGCAGATCGTATAAACTTGAAATTAAAATTAATTACAAATATGCACCCATCCGTGCTTAAAACAAGAATATAGAAACAAATCTATGGCCATACTAGTTTCCCGCATTCACATCACATGCATTCATATAACATATTAAGGCTAAGAATTATATATGCATGATTATCTTGGGAGACACTTTTGTCGACATCACATGTCACATTACGGACCTTAAGTCTAAATTCGAAGAATTCGATTAATACTCCGTTCCGATTTTATCTTTTATGATTTCTAAAATCAACTTTAAGAAAAACTCCGTTTCGGGTTTTGAAAGCCCGGGTCAATTTCAGAAAAATATTGGTTCGATTCTTAATGATTTCATAAATCAGTTTAAAGAGAAATCCGTTTTGGCCTTCTGGATGGCCCGGATTAATTTTGGAATTATTTAGTTGGAATCGGAAGAAATTTTGGCAAAAACTCCCACTCGAATGATGGTCCCTTTTCGTGGTCCGAAAAGCCTCGAAAAAGCCCGGGACAAGTCCCGGCCCTAGCCCACAAAAGGACTCGGACAAAGTCCGGACATAGCACGGCCCATAGGGCCGGCATGTCCTGGCCGAGGCCTATCAAGGCCTGGTCTCGTCCTGGCCGGAGCCAGGACGCTAGTCCATGTACCTAATCTTCAAAAGAGATTCGGGAAAATGGATGCACACACAATCATCCGTCGATTAAGGGACATGTCCCGAAACAAATCACGGTTGAGGAAGTACGAGACTTCCAAGGCAATCCGGAATGGCATTGGATTGTCTGAATCAAAGAAAGAACTTCAACTGATTCAGAAGAACAAAGGGAAGAAGGAAAGAACTCACGGTTCCAACCAAGGTATCTATGTTATCGAAGTTAACTTAGCAAATACATTTGAGTCTCAATCCTGGGTATTTGATACCGGATGTGGTTCTCGTATCATTTCTGATGTGCAGGGCCTTAAGGGAATCAAGTATTTATCTGCGAGAGAGCTTGTTCTACGAGTAGCAAATAGAGCAACGGTTGCTGCGAAAGCTGTAGGAACATTCAGTCTACCTTTAGAAACTGGTCTAGTTTTAGAACTTCATAATTGCTATTATGTACCCTCTATTTCTAGAAACATTATCTCTATCTTAGAGTTAGACAAAGAGGGATATCACCTATTAATAAAAAAACCAGCGTTGTTCCTTATATAAAGGTGAAATGTTTTATACCAGTGCTAAGTTATACAACGGTCTCTATATTACGAATATTGAGAACGAAGTCTTTAACAAAGAAACCAAAAGGCTACGGTCAGATGATTCGAATCCAAGTTACCTTTGGCATTGTCGTTTGGGTCACATTAACATGACACGCGTGAAGAAGCTCCATAAGCATGGCATTGTCGTTTGGGTCACCTATTTAGAATCGTATGACACGTGTGAATCATGTTTAATGGGTAAAATGACGAGGTCTTCTTTTAAAGGAAAGGAGACCAAGCCAAAGAACCTTTGGAACTCATACATACGGATGTATGCGGACCAATGGCTACTCCGGCGAGAGGTAACTATTTCAGAACGAAGTAGAGAATCAACTTGGCAAGAAAATAAAAGCCATTCGATCCGATCGAGGTGGGGAATATTTGAGTCAAGAATTTGACGCTCATCTTAGGAGTTGTGGTATAGTATCTCAACTCACTCCGCCAGGAACACCTCAGATGAATGGTGTATCTGAAAGGAGAAATCGCACCTTGTTAGACATGGTTCGATCTATGATGAATTTAGCAAATCTTCCGAACACGTTTTGGGGGTATGCTCTAGAAACGGCTACTTTCACACTTAACCGAGCTCCGTCAAAAGCTGTAGAAAAGACGTCATATGAATTATGGTTTGGAAAGGTTCCAAAGTTGTCTTTTCTCAAAGTCTGGGGATGCGAAGTTTATGTAAAACGTTTACAAGGAAATAAACTCGCACCCAAATCAGACAAATGTCTCTTTGTGGGCTATCCAAAAGAGACAAGGGGTTACTACTTCTACCACGAATCTGGGAACAAAGTGTTTGTTGCTCGAGATGGTGTCTTCCTTGAAAAGGAATTCCTTTCCAAACAGACAAGTGGGAGAAATGTAGATATCGATGAAATTCGATATGAGCAACAAATAAACACGGATATAGAGATATCAACAGGTTTAGCGGCTCCTATTTATCCACAATGTATGGAAGAGGGTAATGAGGTCGAGATAGAGAAACTCGTGGAACCTCCTGCACAAGTCGAATTAAATTCGCAGGAGACATCTCAAATAGTTGAGAACACTCCAAAAGTTGCTCAGGCCCTTTATAAGTCTCAAAGGCTCCAGGAATTATCTCAGAAAACAGATGTCCTACTGTTAAAAGATAATGAGCCGAGTACCTACAACCTAGCTATGACGAACCCCGACTCCGAAAAAGGGCTAAAGGCCATGAGATCGGAAATGGATTCCATGTCAGAAAATCAAGGGTGGGACTTGATCGATTCCCGATGGAGCAAAACCAATCGAATGCAAATGGGTTTTTAAAGTGAAAACTGACAAGGATGAAAACGTTAGCGTTTTCAAAGCTAGACTCGTGGCAAAAGGATACAAACAGATTCATGGTATAGACTATGATGAAACCTTTTCACCTGTCGCAATGCTTAAATTCATTCGAATCATTCTAGCAATTGTAGCTCATTACGATTATGAGATTTGGCAAATGGATGTCAAAACCGCCTTCCTAAACGGAAACCTGGAAGAGGATGTGTACATGACACAACCCGAAGGTTTTGTAGATTCCAAAAATGCTGGAAAAGTTTACAAGCTTAAGAAATCCATTTATGGACTCAAGCAAGCAAGCTGGAGTTGGAATCTTCGATTCGACGAGAAAATGAAAGAATTTGGATTTCTAAAGAATGCAGAAGAATATTGTGTTTACAAGAAGGTTAGTGGGAGCGACCTAGTTTTTTTTATCCTTTATGTCGGCGACATATTAATCATAGGAAACAATATTCCGATGCTTGAATCAGTTAAAAACCATGAAGGACTTAGGAGAGGTAGAGTACATACTAGGAATCAAGATCTATAGGGATAGATCAAAGAGGATGATTGGACTTAGTCAAGAAACTTATATAGATAAGATTCTCTAACGGTTCGAGATGAAAAACTCCAAAAGAGGATTCCTTCCCATGTCACATGGTATGGTGCTTAGCAAAGATCAGTGTCCTAAGAGTCCTTATGAGCTAGCACACATGATGAAAGTACCCTATGCTTTGGCAATAGGATCAATCATGTACGCCATGATCTGCACTCGCCCAGACGTCTCATATGCTTTAAGCATGTGTAGCCGTTACCAATCAAATCCAGGCGAAAGGCACGGGTACGCCGCCAAGAACATTCTAAAGTACCTGAAAAGGACTAAGGATCATTTCCTGGTATATGGCGGGGAAGATACACTAAAGGTTGTAGGCCATGTGGATGCAAGCTTTCAAACGGATAGTGACGACTTCAAATCACAGTCCGGTTACGTCTTCTGTCTGAATGGAGCAGCGGTGTGTTGGAAAAGTTCCAAGCAGAGCACAGTTGCAGACTCTACCACTGAAGTAGAATACCTAGCGGCCTCGGAAGCTGCAAAGGAAGGAGTTTGAATCAAGAAGTTCATAATAGAACTCAGTCGTACCTGGCATGGAAGAGGGTGTAACTCTCTATTGTGACAACAATGGAGCAATAACCCAAGCCAAGGAACCAAGAGCACACCAAAAGTCCAAACATATCCAAAGGAAGTACCACTTGATAAGGGAAATCATAGAAAGAAAAGATGTGGTCATTTGCAAGGTTCACACGGATGACAATGTTGTAGATCCGTTAACTAAACCGTTACCTCAGCTCAAACACGACTCACACTTGAGGGGAATTGATATAAAGCGCATTGGGGAATGGCAACAAATGTAATTTGGATTCATAAAAGAGTTTATGTACCTAATTACTTACATTCGATAAATAAAATAAAAGGAATTTTATTTTGTCCTTAAAATTTGGTTTGTTATTTTAAGAGACAGTCCACACGATAAAGAAAGCACTCCGAGTGGGCTTGTCAGATACGTGATCTGATGAATGAAACCCTACTAAGTGAACTTTGAGAAATTCATTATCAATTCCCTAGTTCAGGTCATTGTATGGACAACAATGACTAACGTAGACTAGTACGGGAGTCGATGGGATAACGCAGTTTCATGGGCTATAGGAATAGTGTATTCTATTCGACTACGTGGGTGCATAATAGGGATTATACACTGGAATAATGATGGGCCTAAAAGGTTACCCTAAAAGGTCTCCACCCGCAAGTATACGGGCGTCAAGTAATAGTTCCGGTAAGACCGGTTCGTTCCTTAGAGACTAAGTTAAACTAAATTCTAACCTTAAAATTATTGAGATTTTCAAAAGTGGTTTGATGAAGGTAAAATAAAAATAAAATATAAAACTCAAAAAATAAATAAATAAAGAAATAAGTCGGTATTCAGAAAAAGGGAACCTAGGGTTTTCGAATCCGTCTTCCTAATAATTCTAACGACAATTTAATTTTGATCTAATTAGAGAGTTCTTTATATAACTCAGGTTTTAGTCCATGAACGGTCTAAAAACCCGGAAGATTTTATCGTTAAAATGGTAAAAACTTTAATAAATTATCGAGAAAATAATTATTATGACTTCATCTAAAACCCTAGATAGAAAAGATTTAGCTACTCATGCTAGAATCGATAAGTATTTGAATTACTATAAGAAAAAGAAGAAAGAAACTTAACTTTTCTGCGATTTTCCCACCAAACAGAGCCTAAGGAAGTGATTTCCTTCTGATTTTCCCGGAAATCTGCCAAACGCACCCTCTGGGAAAACGATTTTCTCGTCTTCCCGGAATTGAATTCTCTGAGAGAAAATTATTTTCTCGTCTTCTTGAAAGTACTTTCTTTCTGTTTCTTTTTCAATCTTTCTGTAATCTCTTTCTCTGTAATCTCCCTCTCTCTCACTAAGAAGTGGAAAATAACAAAAGAAATAAAAAAAACACGAAAAATCAAATTAATTTCTTAAAACCGAGAATCTATTTCTCTCTCTCTCTCCACAATAATTCTCTGCCTCTCTCTCTAACTTTCTCTCTTCCTCTATAATCTCTCTCTCTCTTTCTCACTAAGAAACAGAGTTTAACAAAGAAAAAGAAAACGAAAATCAAAAGTTAAGATAGCTCTCGGTTCTATCTCTCTCTCTCTACTGTTCTTCTTTACTTTCAAAACCTCCTTCTCTGTTTTTGTTCTCCAAAACCGATCCTCTCTCCCTCTGCTTTTATAGACCAACAAACAAGAATCGAATCCTCCCAAATCTCCTCCATCTCTCTCTCAGTTTTCTCTCTCTCTCTAAAACCGTGATGATCCTCCCTCAGCCGATAAGATTTCCTTCTTTTCCAATCCGTTCTGTTTCCACCAAATCCTCGATCGAGTCTGTTTTCCTCTTGTATAGACCCGGCAAGAACCCCAAATCCAATCCGAGTCATCCTCCATCTCTCTCTCGAATTTGAATTTGAGAGAAGATAATGGAGGGAGAGGGAATCACGTACTCGGTTTTGGCTGATAAGAAGGGTCGACTCAGTGCTTCACGAAGTATTATAATATGGTGCAACAGCCCAGATCGCGTGAGCAAGAAGAATCCCATCCGTTTGATGCACTCGGGCTCACGGAATTACACTGCTTCAGGAACACGGTATCGAAGACGTTAGAATTCCTGTAAACCGTCCCATCGTGACAGAATATGTCCCGCTAGCAATTTGGACCGCTAGATCTTCTTCGCGTCTGCCTGCCACGTGTTCTATTTGATCTGGTCAGCTGTCTTTGACTCAAACTTTGACCTTGAATATTTTATTGATCCGGACTCCGATTTGACTTCCGTTTTCGCCTACGGGCTCGTCTTGGACTCTACTTTCCATCCGAACACTAATCTTGACCAAGAAGTCAGAATCAACAAATGACCAAAATGCCCCTAGTCTGTATTCTTTCCGACTTTATCCGTTTTGCACGCGTAACTCTGTAAAAAGGTACCTGAACATAAAAGAGAGTAATTCGTGAGAGTAACTGCTCTAGAGAGACTAACTCGTCTAAATTAAGAGACTCAGATGGGACATTTCCATGTCTCATCAAATAACCCTCAACATGAGAAGTTCATCCACAAAATGATGAATCGTCAAAACTTCTCATAAAGACAAGATTGGGAGATTCCTCAAAACATGAGTGCTCAACTCATCTTATGTAAGGAATGTCCGACTTTGGTTCCGATGTCGCGCCGTAAAAGGAGGTTATAAAGGCGGATACTGGGAAGGACATGATAGACATGAAGTTGAGTGGGAGCGCAAGAATGGATTATGTCCTCCTAACTATGTTAGGATACAGTGTCCTCGGGCCACTTGACGAGCAACAACTGAAAATGCATGGCGGTGCTCAAATGGATTAAAAGTTAATCATTTGTTTTGACAATTGTACTCGAGATCAAGAAAGTCTGTGTGACGCCCCGTGTCCCAAAATAGACACCACCACGCCCCGGCAATTCACAGACGAGACATAAATCCGACAGAGTCTCCTCTGTAAATCGAACCGGTCGCACTTGTAAAACCTGTCATGCAAACCATACATTCGCATACGCAAAAAAATAAACTATCGAGCGGAAGCTAAACAAACCCAACTTAGTTTCGAGTCGAAACCCGAACCACAAAACTACAAACACCTCATAAAACACCGATACAACTTATAAATAACTCTAAGTTTTTACGTATATACATATTAGAGTTTGGTTTCTACAATAAATACATAACTTGGAAATAACGGAAAACCATATAAAATGACATCACTCCACCAGCCTCGTCAGACAAGATCACCGGCTGGAATACACACTCCGCCTCGAGGCTACGACAAGCACCTGCACACTGACAACTGGTAGGGGGTCAGAATACTCACCGACACGAATTATTCTGGTAAAAGACCAATCCAAAACCCATCACGTTTTCAAAAGTTCCTTTAATAAGTCATAAACATCATGACAAAACGAGTTATCAAACCAGTTAATGTATATACTATATACAAAACATTTTCCTTAATCTAGCAAGCAATAGCAGTGATTAGCTGCCCACCCATGATGCGCTCCCAATAAGAGGAGAGTTCCTCAGGAGAGCCTACAGTGCGTTAGATAGTACCATCCCATTTAGGCACTAGCTAATGCACTACGTCTCCTCGAGAAAGAGACTTACCCCTAGCCGGTAAGCCCCTCTCCCACTAAGGGACTCCGCAATCATCAGACCCGTGCATAGGCCAGTGCGGGCAGGGCGCCCGCACTGGGCCTCCCACTACAAGTGTCCATTTCTTGTAACACACTAGAATTACCTTATGTAGAACTTGGTAGCAAGGAATAATACAATATGCCTATCTGCCCGAGTGGGAGACTTCTTAAGCTTCCACCATGGAGACACAGGTTCGAATCCCTCTCCACTCAAATCTTTTGGTTTTTTTTTCAAACTTTGTACGTTGAGGGTAAAAGTGTTAAATATACCTTTAATTCTACTACATTATACTTTTTCTTCACTATCTTGTTATTTTGGATGAATTTTCAATTTCTGAAGTGTTTTTAAAAATGAAAATTTAAGAAAATTCTATCAATATGTAAATATATATGCGAAATTATTACATGAAAGACATCATATTCAAAAAATTACTTAGATTCTAACTTGTTGTAAAGATGATTTTTTTTTTCCAACAACCCTTTTTGAAACTGTAAGAGGTATAATCTTCCACCTCAGAGGTCAAGGGTTAGACACACGCTGAACAATTAAAAAAAAGATAAATTATTATTTTTTCAATTATTTTAAACTAGTCATGCTCACTAAAAGTCTTTGTTCTCCTCCTGGTCATATTTGATAAGTAGCGAACAATCTATATTGTTTATATTAAGATCTAAACATTTCATAAAACCTTACTATTTTATTAGAAGAAACAAAAAAATGGGTTTAAGTTATCGTGGATTTTTAGACTAGATTTTTTTATAAAATGAAATTTTAAAACGGAAAAATTTTCTTACGACTGTTTTTGCCAAAATACATTTGGATTCATCTATACTATGCACTAACATATTACCTTGCATTTTTTCAATTTTCACTTGTAATTTTTTATTATACAAAAGGCCTACAAAAAAAATTCGCACAGGGCCCCTGAATTCTCAGGCACGACCCTGGCAATCATTGAAGAGTTTACCTCATGATACATATATACCTTAAGTATCTAAATACGTTTTTGATCACCGAGTTCGAATTAGAGAGTCGTCCCCCAATTACCATGGAAGGACCTGAACCTCATTTTTTTCGGTACCCTATCATGCATCTAATGCGATCTTTCAAAATTAGTTTCATTCGCATATCAAAACCAATATTCTCATTCGATTCATTATCTTATCAAACACGGAAGTGGAACAACATAGAACCATATCACCCCAAAGAAGAGGGATCCCAATCAATGTCATCTCCCAGGCGAGCGGTCAGGGTGTACGGCCCTGAGCCTCGAGCTGGAGGCACGAGCACCAATTGCCAGCAAGTGAAGCACTCTACTCCCACGGGTCTCATGACTAGTGTTGTGCACCTCACCGGTCTCACACGAGTCACACCCGTGTCCACATGTCACCTACCCTCAATGGCTATGTGCCTGTAGGTTGACATAATCCGCAGTTGGGTACATACAAGAAAATCCCCAGTAGTTTACAATCATCGTAAAATCAGTTCAAAAACATTTCTCATATCGCATCAAAACATTTCAAGCATATTTCAGTTCATCACATAAATCGAGTTTCATGCTACCTAAACTCTAGTTATAATGGCGCATATATAACTATAGAATCTAGCATATTCATTATCTATAAAACCATGTTGGATAAAAGGATTCAGAACCCCTACCTCAGTCCGTGCATCACCAAAGACTCCCGCCTACCAGACGACCTTATTATTCCTCATTCGCATACTCTGGGATAAGGAAGAATAACCAAAAAGACCGAATAGAAACATTAGGTTCTTATACTAAGAACCTTCGTAAATAAAAAGAATCAATAAAACTTAAAAGCAAATTTGCTAACTTCGAAAGACTTCAAGTATCTATCGAATCGATCTTTAATTTCGTACCTACATCTCCTGAATATCGAAAATGCCTACGAACCAATCAACCAACTTCCCATAAACTCTATTTTACATTTCAGAGTCTTCATAGGCTGACAAATCATATAATGAACTCCATACTATAAATCTATAGCTGAAACTGTCCATTCACGTGAAATATGACAAAATTGGGTAACTATCTCTATTCCAATTCATTTCCAAACTATTCCAAATATGAAATTCGAACACTAAAATAATTAGGCAGCACTCCGTCTATATTTGGACACCCCAAATTAGTCTATAATCCCCTAAACATGTTTCTGAACACAAATCATTCGAAGAAACTGAGTAATAATCGTCTAAATAGCTCCAAATTTTGATCCCAAATGAAATTAGTATAACTATACAGTTATTGATATAACCATCCATAAAATCATCAAATTCGGACGAAATTTAAAATTTTGAACAGATAGAGATGTATAACAAGTTGAATATAATTACCTGGAAGAAGTTTCATTAAATTCCGACTAATATTCGCGAAGAAATCGACGATAAAAGTTCGACTATAGACCACCCATTTTCTCTCATCTCTCGGCTCCATGTGTGTTTCCAAATTGAAATGAAATAAGTGACCTTACTGTTAAAGAATGAGTTATAAAAGGGAAGATGGGTTTTGAGTTTAAATGAGAAGTGGGTTCTAAATTTAATACTCCCTCCGTCCCATTTTGTTTGGGTGTTATTCCTTTTGAGGAAGTCCCAAAATGTTTGTCCACTTACTTTAAATAAGACTCATTTATTACTAGTTTTAGTGAGGTTTCCTAAGCTACCCTTACTTTTAATACTAATAAAAAAAATTTATTGGTTCTACACTAGTTCCAATGTAGTTTTCAATGTAATACTCTAAAGTAAACATGGGTAATTTAGGAAAATACTTTTAGTTAGGAAGCAATAAATGGCAATCCTTAATAAGTTGGATCTCCCAAAAGGTCAAACAAAATGGGACGGAGGGAGTATAAAAGAACTATAAACTATGTCCCCTTCCAACACGTCTCCCAACTGCATGCACGGTAAAAGTGGTTG
This sequence comes from Eschscholzia californica, assembly GCF_041429995.1. Lineage (NCBI taxonomy): Eukaryota > Viridiplantae > Streptophyta > Magnoliopsida > Ranunculales > Papaveraceae > Eschscholzia > Eschscholzia californica. The sequence continues at coordinate 22,684,694 of NW_028238309.1, read as the reverse complement.
GGATTCATTTTAAGCCCATGCCACTTGTCGCTATATAAGGTAGGCAGAATTACTTAGTTCTTTTTAAGTCCCTGAGTTATATATCTCTCATAAAAACCCCACTAAATTGTCCTCTTTGTTGATTTAGCCCCTCTTTGACTTGACCCAAATGTCAAACAGTCCCCCATCTAACCTTACAAACATGGGATCTTACAGTCTGAATGACGTGACGTATCAGATGGGATACTAAGTGACATGGGAATCGAGCATTGTACTTGTTCTAAGTCCAAGTGGGAGTCGGCGAAGAGCACCCTGACTGTCTTGAGCGTCGGAGAGGTTTTCGAACCCTTTGCAAGTTTTCTCCTCTCGAGAATTGACGAATATGAGCTAGAAACAAGGAGTTGGAACAAGGAGGAGCTAGGAGCAGAAGCTGGAACAAGAAGAAGAAGAAGCTGGAGCAAGGATCGAGGAGATGGAGTAAAAAATCAGGAAAGCAGAGCTGGAAACAGGAGCATCTTATATTCACTTAACCGAATATAGCCGCATAACGGAGGCTGTCATGCATCAACTCCCTTTTTCATGTTGATATAACGGAAGGCCATTTTTTGAGATCACACATTCCAATCACAGATTTTGTTGAGTTCATAGTTGATTTAGAATCAAGTGATACAATAAAGATTGATTTTTTTTTTCGGGTTTGGGATGAGAAAGAAGATGGTTATGGTGGATGAAATTGTGAGATGTATTTATTGTTTGGATTTGAGAAGAAAGAAGATGGCGATGGTGAATGAAGATGGGAGAAAGAAGATGGTTGTGGCGGCCGAGAGAAGTTAGATAAAGAATTCGTAAGTGAAGAGAGATAATTAAGTAAGAAAGAAAAAAATTGAAAAAAAACAAATGGAATTTACATAATTGCCATGGGGGTAAAATTGGTAAGTTGATTTAAAATTGGGGGTCAATACGATCTGTCGGACACAATTGGGGACCAAAACAAAGTGTAAGACACAAGGCAAAATGACCAGTTGGTCACAAATTGCGGGCCAAAACAGAATTAACCCAAAAAAATCTAAGTTTTTTTTTGAAACCCCGAAACCATATTTCATTAATAAGTGATACAATCGCAAATTTACAGGGATAAAATGTTATTCCTCTCGGCCAGATACTGGAGAGTTACGTAAGTAAGTTCGCAGAACTGCGAATGTAAAGTGCCTCATGTATTGAGAGAAATTGGTTAGACACTGACGAAAATAAGAAAGAAGAAAGATGAAAGGATCCTAAAGATCACATATTAAAAGACCCTATAGGTCAACAAAATAACAGGAAAAAAACTAAAAGAACCACCGCCGTTGTCGCCGGAAAACCGTCGTCGTCACTGGAAAACCGTCTCCGTCATCGGAAAACCGTCACCGAAAAATCGTCGCCACCATAGAAAACCGCCAACACATATATGAGAACTTCTGCTTCTTCTTTTTCTCTACTACATTTTCATTGTTATTATTATTATTATCTTTTTCTTCCTCTGGGTCCGCCATTAAAATGTATCCATGAAAACTTCCAGTTACCCATGAAAAAGAGATGGAAGTTTTCTTCTTTGATAACTTTCAAGAAAAAGAAAATTAAAAATTGAGAAACTAATTAGCATCAAGTGAGACACCACTTCCGCCCAATGAGATCAGTTAACTCATGCTTTCTCCTAAAATAGAGAGACAGAAGGATTCTCTCTCTTAAAGATCCGCCGGTAACTGCTCTTCAAATTGAATGGATCGAACGTCCTGAAAATCTTGTCTAGACGAGGATGATAAAAGTAGTACCGTTGAACTGTTGTTCGGATGGGTAGATAAGCAGGGTGGGAATGAAATTTCTCAGATCTTCCAAGAATCAAAGAATGGGAGGGAAAATCTCTTTCTCTCTCTATCTCCAAAACCGTGCAAGAATACATTGCTTCACTCCGATGATTCAGTAATTACCCCAGAAACTAATAAAGAAGGGAAAACTAATTACAAACAAAAGAAAATATCTAAGTTGTACCTCAGAATATCTCTACTAAAAAATTGCTTAAAAGTGAATGAATCTTTAGAGGTGAAGAATCAAATGTCAAGCCTTTTACAATTGGTAGAATAATTGGTGAAAAGAATCAAATCTCCAACCTTTTAGTGAGAGAGAGTCAAGGCGACACTATTCCAACAACATCCCTCAAAAATAAAGAGAGTGCGAGATGTTGCTTGGGCGCGAGGTCATGTGATGTTTGGATAGGATCTGGACGTTGGCATCCTCAACCGTCCAGATCACATTTTAGTTGAAAAACCTAAAACTAAACACGCTTAAATGTTGGACCTAACTATGATTGTCTCTAAAATTCAAGAGATTCACGTGATTTCAACTATTCTAGGTCAGGTAGCGTTTTCTTTGGTTCACTTTTTCAATGGTTTCCAAACACCATTGTTGTTGTGCAAATATTTCTAATTTTACGCATCCCAAAAGCCTAGTATCATTTGCAACAAAAAAAACAAATCATAGTGTCTATTATGTTCGGGATTGAGAGGAAAATTGTAAGGCCCAAAATTCGGGTCAAGCTATTCGTGCTCATGGATATTTGAGGTCGTTCTGGTTCTCACGGGTGCATCAAGTCACTTGTTCCAAGTGGCATTTGCCTAAGTGAGTCAACCCGGGTAGAAGTCAACCGGGGGAGGGGAGGAGAGGAAGAGTAAAAATCTGCGAGAGAACATCATTTTAAGTTGTTGTTAGGGTTTTAGTTTTCATTCGATAAGGATTTTAGGGTTAGGGTTTAGGAAAACCAAATCTATTTCGGTAATGGCGGATCAGAAAACAACATCAGCAGCAGTGACAAAACCAGAAATGAGGAAGCCAGTGTTCAAAAAAGTTGAACAATTGAAACCAGGCACAACAGGTCACAATATCATCGTCAAAGTCGTCAGCTCGTCATTGGTGTTGCAGAAAAATCGTCCTTCTTCCCAACAGCAACAGCAGCAACCTCGTCCAACTAGCATTGCTGAATGCCTTATCGGAGATGAAACTGGTACTATTCTATTCACTGCTCGCAATGAACAAGGTAGAATCCATAATCCTTCTCTCTCTCTCTCTCTACACCCTTTTCTCTTTCTCACTCAGAGTCTTTACATTATTGCTCAAATCCTTAGTTCATGAATAATATCTCTAAAGTTTGATTCAATATTGGTAATGAAAACCCTAATTTACTCCCCTTGTTAGGTGGTTTGATTAGCATATTTAGCTAATTTTTAATTGAAATGCCAGTTAATTTTGTAAATTCCTTTAAACTGTTTTATGTTCAGATGTGACCATTATTTTTGGTCTTTTTTGTTTTTTTGAGAAATCGATTACGATCTACATTACTCGGTACAAGACATTGATACATCATGAAGATGTGATAAGCACGATAACCGCCTAAGTTAAACCATTAATGAAAGATGTCTAAAGCCGGACAACATGAAAGAGGCCTAAAGCCCGACAACATGAAAGAGGCCTAAAGCCCGACAAATTTATTATATTATTTATACCTCTAATAACCCAAGTTCAATAAACCATGGAATCCACCTCCTATAAGTGAAATCTGATATCTGACTCAAGGTCTGAAATGAATAATGTCAGATTTCAGAATGTTTGTTCTGTTTGGCTGGTAGAAAACTAGAAATGGTTGATTTTTGGTTCATTTGATTCATACAATTCAGAGTCAGTAGTCGAATTCAGACAGTGGGGGAAAAACCTACACCCACATGAGTTAATTAAAAAACGTACACCCACATGATTTTTGGTCCGTTTAGATTCTATCTCCACCTATGTAGTTGGAATCGCCCGATCCACTTGAGTAACTCATGGATCTGAATTGGGAATTGACCGAGACGGTCCCATGCCAATACCCCAGAGTCAAGGACTTTCCACTTAAGGGAGCGACCTCGAGAAAAGGTTGATCCCATGCAGAGGCAGTGGCGAGGCTAATAAGGAGCATGTGCCCCCAAAACCCAAAAATGGTTTCCCTTTAATATTCTTATATTTGTCTGGTGCCTATTTATTAGAAGTTTAAGTTGAGCCCAAAAGGGATAGTTGTTTGCATTTAAGCCTAATTACTAAAGTGACCCATCTCTCATAGAAAATTTGATAAACCCAAAAAGCTCCCAAGCACACGAGTGGATACGCGTAAAAGTGGGCCAATCTCTATCCTCCAAAGCATCCAATAATCTCTTATGCCCACATGTCACTTGAAAGTTGAAACAATACTAAGGATTAGAATTAGAAGACCTAATTTCTTTTTTTGCTCACTTGCTCTTGGTCGACTCTGTCCCTTAGTTCGTACTTTTTCTTTTGCTACTTGGATAAGACTGTAGGATTACAAAAGAAATTGGAGCAATTAAACAACCACTGATTTGGACTTTAATATTTATTTTTTTTTAAAGATTTTGAATTAATTTAAAGGGAAAAAGAATAAAGGGACTTACAAAGAAGACAAGAACAAAAGGGACAAAGCGACTACATGCTCAAGACGCTTCCCCAATTAGACACAAAATCTAAATACGAGTAAGCCCTAGTCCAACCTAGGGACCTACTCCAATGAAACAGAACAACCAAAACATTTTCCTCCTCCACTTTGAACGCCCGAGGGGAGTCCTTAAAAATACCGTCATTCCTAGATTTCCAAACCTATGTTGAAAAAGGCGGCAACGGGGACTAGTCGCCATACCCGGGACTAGGAGTAGTCGTTAATAGTCGTATTTAGGCGGGACTAGTCGTATAATATTAATATATAATGTTTTTTTTATATGTAATTATATATATGCATAAATATAAACATTTGAGATCAATATGATGAGAAATCTTACCTTGATAGAGGTGAATAGAGGTTCTTCCAAATTTTCCAAGTGTAGACACAACTTTTCCTGAAAAAAAAAGAAGACTTCATTTAATATTCATTTCAGTAGCTCAATATTTACTTCACCATTGCAAATTCATCTAAAGAAAAAATACTACCAAACGCCATCACCAATTACTAATACAATAATATCATTTAAATAACATAAACTTAAGTGGTCCATAGTTAAAGCAAATTCAAAATAAAAGTGGTTCATAGAGGTCTTAACAACTAGTAAGCTAAAAACAAACTACAAACGATAACAAGTGATTAGTAGCATTGATCGAATACACTTGGCGGTTCAATCTCATCAAGTAAATCCATATATCTTGCCCCTTCAACTTCAATATCTTCATCTTCAGACTCATCCTCGTCTACAAGTTCCATTTGAGTGCCCGATCCAGAAGGAGTAGAAGAAGTAGACCCCCTCATTGACTTGCTCCTCGTTCTTGGCCCTATATCAGTCACCCCTTGAACCGCTCGAACTTGTTCCCATGTGAGGGTGTCGCCTGCATGAACAAAATCTTGAAGTTCTTCCTCATTAGGAATTATCCATTCATCATTATCGTCAACATCCCTTAGAATAATAGGATCAATTCTAACATCTCTCTTTGGCCCAATAGCATTGTCCCTAGCTAAATTTCGAACGAGCAACTTTCTATTGTATTGTATGAATACAATATCATTCAACTTTTGTTGGGACAAGCGATTCCTTTTCTTTGAATGTACCTTAATAAATAAGATTATAAATTGAAATATGAATAAGACTAGAAATTGAAATACTACTTACATTATCAAATGCAGCCCAATTTCGCTCACATGGTGAAGCACTACATGTTTGATTCAAGACCTTCTTTGCAAAATCATACAAAATAGGCAACCCCCCCTACCATATTGCCTCCACCATTGATCTGCGCCAAAAGAAGAAAACTTATAGCTACATAAGTACAAAAAAGTATAGCGTAAAGAAGAAAACTTACATGGTTCCATCTTGTCGACTAACTTCAGTGCCAGTGGGTTTGATAGGCCACTTCCATCTCTATAATGGAGCATTTCAATTTTAATTTCCTCAAGCTTATCAGCATCTATTAATTTATGACTGGCAAGATATACACTGTTCATGACTTGATTAGTCTCAACTTTTTCCCAACCTTGACCATAATAAATTGCCGGATTCAGATAATACGCAGCTCCATGCAGTGGATGATGAAGTTGATCAACCCATCTTTCATCAATAATACCCCAAACTTTCGCACATGCGATGTGGTCATCTCCAAGGTTCTTTTTGATCTGCTCCTTTGCTCTAGACATCGCCTCGTATATGTAGCCCATACTCGGTTTTATCTCAGTGTCCACCAACCTGACAACATCAACAAGTGGTGCCAACACTCGACATGCAAAATATACATTTGCCCAAAATGTACTTTTACCCACTATCCTTGCACATTTCAGTCCATCCGCTTTTTTTGCAAAATCTGATTTTTTGAATTGTTCGCTTACAAACAATGTTTGTATAGCACACCTATTCATATGAACACTCTTCAGAGTATAAAAAGCAGTGGCGAATCTAGTAATACATGATCTATGCAACTCTTTCCCGAGAGTAAGTTTCCTCATCATGTTTAATACTCTACCATGGTTATATATAAACCCCACAACAGTTTTGGAATCAGCTAAAGCACTCTTTATCTTCGGTAAATCATCATCAATATTCTGAAGCATTAAGTTCACACAATGTGCAGCACATGGAGTCCAAAACATATGAGGATGTTCTTCCACTAACTTCTTGCCTGCTAATTTGTAATTCGCAGCATTATCGGTAATAAACTACAAAAGAAAAGCATAGTTAGATTGTATAAGCAAGATTAATTAAAGATGATATCAAATAAAGTAATAAAAATCCAAAAACATACCTGAACAATGTTTTTCTCTCCTACAAATTTAATCACATCATTAATCATGCCCACAATGAGATTCGAATCCTTAACATACTCAGATGCATCAATGGAGTTCAAAAAAACTGTTCCTTTCGGACAACTCACTAAAAAATTAATCAAACACCTACGTTTTCCATCAGTCCAAAAATCTGACATTATAGTACATCCAAAGCTCTCCCAATGTGTTCGAAAAGACTCAACATAGGCGTTTGTTTCCTTTAACATCTCCTTGACCATGGTTGTTCTAATATGGTAGACAGAGGGAGCTGCATGAATCTTCCATATTCTCCAACTGAATCTGTGAAGTCTTTGTAGCTATCCAATTTTACAGCATTGAAAGAAATCCCAGCCTCATTTGCCCAAATGGCATATTTCTTCCAAGACTTGTGCATCAACTCTATTTTATGAGGATTGTTTCTATCTAGAGTGTCTTGTTTCATTTTCTTAGCATCAGCCTTAAAATAAGCATCCATAGAACCTCTAATATTGCTTGCTCTCTTCTGACTTTTTCCTTTCGCATTAACAGTATTTGATTCCTTCACCAATACTTCACCCTCATCTTCGACATCTTCATCATATCCCTCATCATCATTATCATCACCCAAAACATCATGGTTTCAAATGATATTACTAATTCTAGCCTTTTCAATTTTTTTTCTTTCCATAGTTATCCATTTGTTCTTGGATTTTCTTCTTTATCTCAATAGTAACTTTACCACATGGTAAAGTATTTCCTTTCTTGCCAATAAGATGTTCCTTAAGTCTATAGATTCCCCCTGACAACTTCTCACATAACTTACACCATACCAAATTTTTGTCATTAACATTCCTACATTCTCCCCATTCCCATGCTATGTCGTTGGAATTTCTTTTCACCGGAGCAACACTACTAGCACCAGCAGATCCAGTACTCGCAGAATTCATCGCTTAAGGACTTTACCGTTTCAAATTAACCAAAAAAGGAACAAAATCAATTCATTAAGAGTGCAATATCACCAAAAATCAGATTATGAACCATAAAATAAGTTAATTATGAGTATAATATCAACAAAAATCATACAATAAACCATAAAATCAGTCCATTACGAGTATAATATCAACCTTAAACCCTAAAATAACCTCATTATGAGGTATAAAACAGTACAAATCATTACCCTAATCCCTAAAATATCAACCTTAAACCCTAAAATAACCCCATTATAAGTATAAAACACAAAAAAACAAACCCTAAACCCTAAAATCAGTCCATATTATCCATATAAATCACTATAAAGTAACCATAACAAGTCAAACCTAATTGTTATAAACATTAATGAAGTATAACAACTCAAACTTAACATTAAAATCAGTTTATATAGAAAAAAACTCAACTAATGATTTCTAGAGAGAGAAAGAGTTGTAAAAAGAAAAAATGGAGAAGATAGAGAGAGAAACTTACTTGGAATCAAGTTTGGAGAAGAAGATAACTTGAAAAAGTGCTTCAATGATGGTTGATTGGTGTTTGGAGAAGAGGGAAGAAGATAGATGGAAGAACACTAGGTTTTCTCTCGGTTTGAGAATGAACAGAAAAAAAAAAAAAACAGGCTGCTACTATAAAGCCCGACTGGCCCGACTAGTCGACCCGACCCTAGTCGGGCCGAGTCGGGGCTTTATGCTTAATAAGTCGAGGCGCCACAATGGCGACTGGGGACTAGTCTGGGACTAGTCTAGGACTAGTCTAGGACTAGTCCCGACTTTTTCAACATAGTTCCAAACACACCAGCAAATAGCAAAAGGGACAAGGTTCCATAAACCTCTCTTCGACTTCTTCACTGGGATCTTACTCCATTGAGACAGCAGCTGATTTAGACTATTCGGACTACACCAGCTAACTCCAGCAGACTTAATGAAATAGTTCCTTAACTTCCCGGCCTCCGAGCAATGGATCATCATATGAGAGACCGTCCCCTCTTCCACCCTGCATCTCCCGCACCTATTGGGTATAACCCAACCTCGTTTCTTTAGAGAGTCAATCGTTGGGAACTTACCCAGGGCTGCTGCCCACATCATAAAACTCACCCTAGGTGGGTTATGGCTCGACCACAAAGAACTGTAGTCAAAGTGCTCTGCCTGAGGATCTATACTATGGCTTAGTCTAGAATAGCAGTTCCTAACAGATAGGATCTCATCTCCCTTATCCACCCAAACCCTAGCATCTTCCTTGCCTATAATGGGCTTGCTCTGGCCAATAGTCCCCAACAGATGACTTTAATATGTTATAATAGTATTTATTTTCTCTTTCGCTAAATAAAGGTATTTCTTTTATCCTATCTTCATCTTTTGCAAGATGTATAATAATATCTATAGACTATATCCTACAATATATTTTATGTATACTTAATTTGTTCTACACAAGATTGACTAGTTTAAGTGATTCATGCTTGATAGTTACCTTGAAGTATAATAATAGCTAAGACCTCTGGAACCTTATCCCTTTCGCCAAAGTTTGGGCGATTTGGAAGGATAGAAACGAGCAACCTTTTAAAGTTTCTAATGGGGTCAGTAGGTTAGAGATTGAGGATATCTTAGATATCCTGTTCCACTGGAGTAGGCACTTAGCCAAGGATAGGTCGTTTTATGACTTCATCTTTAAGTGGGAAGATATCATGGTGCAACTTTTCCTTGTTTTTCTTGCCTTTTTTTCTTTCCCCTAAGTTTTTCTTCCTTCAAGATTAATTCAAATTATTCAAAAAAATAAATAAATAGTTACCTTGAAGTAGCCAATGACAATATGAGGTTGTATTACTTTTTTTTATATTGTATAAATAAGAATGGTGAATGATAATTTGCTAGCATATATAGAGAAAGATATATTTGATATAATTGATAAAGAGATTATTTTGCAACGGTTTCAGAAGATGAAAACTCGTCAAAGACAACTATAAATATGAGTATTTGAAACTACTACAATCAAAGAATATCATTTTATTTCGCTATTTTTTTTTATTAAAATGTGCCCCATAGAGTATAATTCTGGCCGTGCCACTGCAGAGGCTTGTTTAAGACTAATGTTTTAGTAATTTTGGGGCTATTGTTACAATTTTATATATAGTGTATGTATGTATATATGACTTTATAAATATGTATACCACTATAGATACGTAGCTTGAAGGGTGACCATTCCCATCTTGGAATGTAAAAGGGCGGCCCTGTGACGGGTCACCCCCTCCCCTATTCCGCCCATTAATAACCGGGTTGGGTTACCCGTCCTGATTAATAATCAGCAAGGGGTTTGATTTCCCAAACCCACTCCACCCCGTTTAATAACCCAAATTTCTTAATTAAGTTTATATACTTTAAAATTCAAATAAAATATTTAAGTATTTATGTAGAGATTATATGTAACTGATTATGTAAGACGACTAATTTTAATTTATTCATGAGCATCTTGTACTTTTATAATATATTAGATATTTGATACATATTTTTTTCAGTAAATTGGATAATATATATATATATATATATATATTATCCAATTTACTGAAAAAAATATGTATCAAATATCGCTAATCAGACCCTGGCGGTGTGCTTCATTAACGGATACCGTTCCGGTCCCATACCCTGCCGGGTTTTGATATTGCATCCCATTCCTGTCCTATTTATTAGTCGAGTCTCCCTAGACCTGCCCCACCGCAAACTGGGTGAGTACCCTTCGGGTTGACCTGAATTTCGATCCCTTATCCCAAGACACTCGTGAATGATCCCGGGCTGATCCCATTATGCGGGGCTGGGATTGTGTGTTAGCTGATTCCACCCTCAACAGCGTAGATCTCTATCATAAGAGCAAGCATGTTTTGTGTATTTGTTCTATGGAAGAAGAAAATCCGTGCCACTGTTCTGTGTAATGATGAGATTTTGAATGTTCGTCTTAGACACTTGAGCAACTGCCTTGGAATTTTTTATTTAACCCTGTTCCCTACTTCCATTATAAAATCTAATAGATAACTTGCGCTATGATTCTGCACTGCAATTCACAGTTTTTGGAACCCCAATTCCTAACTCTCTTGGTGTTTTTGTGTGACTTATTGCCGATTGAACTATGTTATGTTCTGTAAGTGGGTTTTTCGTTTCATTCTTGGATCTTGTTAGCCTTTTGAATACAGTGTATCATTTAAGAGTTAGGAGATGCAATAAGTAATATCTAGGCAAGTGATTAGTTTATATACTGAGCACAATCTAGGATCTCGTCTCGGTCTTTCATGAAGATTAGAAGATGTTTGACCCAAGTTGCACATCTGCAGCACTACTCACTTATTCAGTTTTGCTCTCACGACAACCTCTATTTATAACTTGTCGATGGTGGTAATCAGTGATGATTTTTCTCTTTTGCAGTTGACTTGATGAAGCCAAATTCGACTGTAATAATCCGTAATGCAAAGATTGACATGTTCAAAGGGTCCATGAGGCTAGCAGTAGATAAATGGGGTCGTGTAGAAGTTACTGAACCTGCTGATTTTGTAGTTAAAGAAGATAATAATCTCTCTCTCATTGAGTATGAATTGGTAAATGTGGCAGCAAATTAAGCGTCTCATTAGAATGATATTCTTTTATCAGGATTCAAAAATTGAAGAAGACTTCAAAATTCCTAGGGTTGGTCTGTTAGTTTATTTCAAATTCCTATATTGTAGATCTGCTATTTAAGTTGAAGTTTTGAAGGTTTAGTTATTTGTGTACTAAAATAATTGAAGCTATTGATCTTTTTTTCCTTCAATATTCATTGTCATGATCTAGGGTTTAGTTTTAGTTTGATATTTTGTTGTTGAGTGGATGTGAAAGATAAGGATTTTACCTTTTGTTACTAGTGCATTCAGTCAATCTCAAATAGTAATAACATCCAATTTTCGGTTTGTGCTCTTTGCATAACTCAAGAGTTTCTTTTTGGTTTTTTTTTTTTGCCAAGGGTTATTTCCAAATGGTTATGATCAGTTTCCTGCCAAATCCCTAGTTTACTAGAAATACCCAAATGATATTTGTTTCCATGCATTGACTGTTAAACGTTTGGCTTTAAGTATCCCTCACTAGTTATAAGTTCTTTCTACTGTTTTCTGACCCACTGTCATTCTTGATTACTATTATCTTCACCAAATGTTATTTTTGAATCATTCTTTTCCGAAATTTCATTATTTAATAGCAAAAGATTTTTTTTCCTCTCACTTGTTCTTCCCCTTCTCTCTCTATTGTTGGGTGCGATAGAAAGTCTAGTCTCTCATGGTATCATCATCATTTTGTTATCACCATCAAGCCATGAAATATTCTCCTGAAGGGAACACCTCTTCATCACATATCAACCACCAAAAAAGTATGAGTTATTTTTTTTTGCCCCCTGTTTTATGACCTGCTTCCTTTTTAGTCTTCTATTTTTCGTAAATTCAAAATTAACTCCATTTTTTATAACTCCGTCTACATACTGTTAAAGTTAATAAATTTCCTCCAAATATACCCATATGTGTCAGCATGCATCAATTCTTCCCTTTTTTTTCTTTCTCTCACTACTTAAGTGCACGCCACTTTAAATTGAATGTGATCAGTGAATGAAAAAAATAAAAATAAAACTCAAAACTTCAACACATTCAATTAATTTAACTTTCTCTCTCTAAAAAATTATTCTCTTTCTCTACAAAACTATTATCTTTCTCTGAGTAACTTCTACAAGTATATTTTATCTCAACAATTAAAATAAAATGGTTCATTCAACTCTTCAAGAAGTTTTTTAGAGCATCTCCAATGCAAGACTCAATCTTAAAATCTTAAGTGCCACCTAAGACTTTAGAGTTTTTTTTGAGAAAAAACTTCTCCAATGCAAAACTCAATTGACGTCTTAAGATGATGTGGAAGCATTAAGTTTTAAGATGTCTCAACTAGAAACTCTATTTTTAAGATCTCTTTTGAGAGTCTTAAGTGTCTTAGTCATCAAATTTAATTTTTGGACCAATAGAAATCTTTTCTTTCTCAATCACTTTTTCCTATTACATGTATGTGTGACATGTGTATCTATTAGAATTTTTTGGAGTGTTGCATTGGAGAAGGACTTGAATTAGATACACTCAAGTTAACCACATAGGAAAGAGAATCTCAATTGAGACTCAACAGATAAGCTAATTAGAGTTTTTTTTGAGTTTTGCATTGGAGATGCTCTTAGAGAGAGAATTTCCATCATATGGTTGAAGTAAATATTTATCCCTCTACTTTCCTAATTTCGGTGTGTTTTTTTTTCTTTCACGCATTCTTGGGACCAATTTTGAGCTGACAAGGTAGTTCGAAAATTTGTGTTCTTCCATCATGTACAAATATTGAAGCAAAACAAGTTTCTCACTATATTTTCCCGTTCTAGCTAAGGTGCCTTTCAAACTTCCCAATCTGTTTCCACTCAATCACCGAACCAGAAAATGTTCCTCGGAGGAGAAGCATGACTATAATCGCAGAGAAGAGAACACGAAGGTCGTTGTTCATGTTAGTTTTGTTTGAATAAAATATGATCTGTGGTTTTTATTTTGGAATAAAATAAGTTCACCTTTTTGGAGGGAACTCTTTTTATCCATAAACAAACAAAAACAATTTTGTACTAACAACACTAATAGAAGAAAGTGTAAAACCTTTTCATCCTCTTTACTAAAATAGAAATGGAAACCTTAAACAAAAGTGTTTTGTCCCACATCTTTCAAAGAGAAAAACTAGTTCGAGTTTATATGGAAAAAGTTGTGTGTAAGGGGATGTGGCCCCTTGGGGTTACAATAATGCTCTCCGGAGGAGAGACCCGACACTTTTCAGAGGCACACCTTACCTTAGGCACACCCCCATTTCTTCCATTTCTCACTTGTGCACACCCGCGGGTCACCGACCATCGACCCGACCCCACCCAACTCTGATTCTGGTTCTGGTCTTGGTCTTGGTCTACCAGAGAAGTGCCTTATTTTCCTCTGACTTTTTCCTCCCACTACTGGCTAGTGGAAACAGTCCAAGTACGTGTATACTGGCTAGTTATTTTCCACCGTTGGATCAAAACGAACTAAAGTCGTCTGATCAAGTTTCCCACTCTATAAATAGGGAAACCTCCCAGAAGGAAAATCACACAGAAAAACAAAATCGTCTTCTCTCTCTCTCTTCTCTGCTCTGTTATAGTTCTGTCAAGATCGGAAGATCAGAATTGAAGTTTGCTTCTTCAGTTTTTGATAAGGAACAGTTGAATCCTAGGGGGTTTCTCTCTCATACTGCAAAAGTAATACCAAATTCGACGGTAGCAGGGGCATTTTAAGTCTTCAGGACAGTGAGTCTAACTCGTGCCTCTGTTTCACCATTAGTGTTCTATTGTCTACCTACAGGTTCATTCTCTTAGTTGGTTCACTTACTGTTTATTTAGAGCTCTGCAAAAAGATAAGTTACCTTCTTTAACTTCTGTTTTATTGCTAAAATTAATTTTCGATTTTGTTTAATTGGTTTTAATACTACTTTAATAACAATCTGAAGACTCAAAAACTCTTTTTAAAATCGACCAAAACCATTTACTGTTTTACTGAAAATGGATTTTAAGATGAGCAATGAAAAACCAGAAAATTTCGATGGTCAGAATTTCAAAAGATGGCAACAAAAGATGTTATTTTTCTGACAACCTTAAATATCATTTTGTTTTAACCAAACCAGTGACCACAGTATTGGGAGAAAATGAACCTGGTAGATCTAGAGTAGTAGATACTTGGAATAAGGCTGACTATCTATGCAGAAACTATATTCTTAACTACTTAGATAACAACTTATACTATATCTATTGCTAGACTAAGACTGTCAAAGAATTATGGGACTCCCTACAGGAGAAATATATTTCTGAAGATGCAGGTATTAAGAAATTCGTAGTATGACGATTTCTGGATTACAAGATGGAACATGAAAAGTCTGTAGTGAGCCAATTTCAGAAACTCAGGCTCGTTCTAAATGAAATCAGAACTGAGGAAATGGTTATAGATGAAGTTTTCCAGGTTTGCTGCAGTCATTGAAAAGCTACCTCCCAGCTGGAATGAGTATAAAAAGAAATCAGACACAAAAGGAAGGACATTGACATGCAGTACTTGATTCTTCAAATCAGGGTAACATCTGAAAAGAGAAAACTGAGGTAGCTGCTTCACTTGTATCCAAAGGTGACATGGTGGAAGAGGTAAAGAAGAAAAAAATTACCAACCCCAAACCTTCTAACCAGCGGAAGAAAGGTAATTCTAAATTCAAAAGGACTGGCTCTAAGCCTAACAAACCATGTTATGTATGTGGTAAGTCTGGTCACCTAGCTAAGGGCTGCAGACATAGAAAAGCAAACCCTAACCCTAACCCCACTACTTAACATCCTAGACCTAATTTTGTTCACGTAGTCAAAAAAAAGAACTTTGTGCAATGGTCACTAAAACCAACTTAGTGACTAACACTAAACATTGGTGGTTCGATACAGGAGCCACTAAACACAACTGCTCAGAGAAGTCTTAGTTTTCCTCATATAACCCAATAAAAACAGGAGAACAACTATACATGGGTAACAACTCTTCATCCACAATTGAAAGAAAAAGGAAGATTGTTCTGAAAATGACTTCTGAAAAGACCATGACTCTGAATGATGTACTTCACGTTCTTGAAATTAGGAAGAATTTAATATCTGTTTCGGTTCTGAACAAGAAAGGGTTCAAGATTGAAGTTGAAGGTCACGAAGTTATTTTGTCCCAAGGGGGGGACAGGGGCGGAGGCATGTGTAGACTAACCCAGGGCCCTACTTAATTTAAGGGTAGTACTGAGAGCCTATTTAATTTAAGGGTAGTACTGAGAGCCTATTTAATTTAACGGTTATTTTTCTAATAGCCCCCAACTTTGTGATTGGTTTCCTGCCTAGCCCCCTACTTTATCAAAAATACCCATATGACCCCTTTTTTCAGATTCCTTTATAATAACGTTAACTAGTCATCACCTCTCTCTGCCACCTCATCTTCTCGTCGCTTCATCATCTTCACCGGTGAAGGTCGCCGGCCGGCCAATTTTCCGGACGGCGACCTTCGAACATTAAAATTTATTTTCTTTTAAAACTCTCCTCTCTTTCTCTCTAAAAAAATATTCTCTTTCCTATCTCCCTCTCTAAATACTCCGGCGAAGGGGTTTCCGTTCGCCGGAGCTACATCTGTTCGGGAACAGACCTAGCAATTTAAATGTTTGGCATAATACTTCTAGCAATTTAAATGTTTGGCATGGTAGGTTAGGACACCTTAGTTCGTCTACTCTATAACGTCTTATGAAACAAGGTTACATTCCAACCACTAAACACGAAAAAGAAGGCAAATGTGAAATTTTTGTAGAGACAAAAATTAAGAAGAAACCCTTTAAAACCGTAAAAAGAACAACTAATGAACCTTTAGAATTACTTCACTCTGATCTAGGAGACCTAAAAGCAACTCCTTCGAGAGGAGGCAAACGCTTATACATAACTTTTATAGACGATCACACTAGATTTTATCACATCTACCTACTATATAGCAAAGATGAAGCCTTAGAAAGCTTTAAAACCTACAAACTAGAAGTAGAAAAATAAACTAAATAAAAGATAAGAATCCTTAGATTAGATAGAGGGGGAGAATACGTAGGAGATCTTTTCACTCAATTATGTAGGAATCACGGCATAATACATCAAACAACTGCTCCTTACTCACCTCAATCCAATGGGGGTAGCAGAAAGGAAAAACAGAACAGTAAAATAAATGATGAACTCTATGCTACTTAGCTCAGAATTGCCTTTTAACTTGTGGAGGACGGGGGTGCATTTTGTCTGCTTGTTATGTGCTTAACCGAGTACCCTCTAAAACACAAGATAAAACTCCATATGAACTATGGAAGGGTAGAAAGCCTAGCTTTAAACACTTAAAGGTGTGGGGGTGTGATGTGGCGTGAAAATGCCACATTTAGGTCACTTAACTTTGATTAGTTAGTTTTTTTCGGGTTTTATTTCTAATTATTTATGTGTTTTTATTGCTAGGTAATTTATTTGGGGTTTGGTGTGTAATTCGGAATAAAGAGAGCGAATTATCACATTTTCATCTTATGCGGCAAAAGGGAAGAAAAGAGCACCAAGGGTATTTTGGTCATTTTGGTCAAAATCAGGGATCAAACGACAAGGGGAGTCAATGGCGAGTCCGACGGTGAAAATAGAAGTAAATTTGGAGTTCGGACGGAGAGAAAGAAGCCAAGGTATTGTGTGAAACTAAAGAGGTGGAAACAAGGATGAAGGCACCCCTTGGTTCTAATTGGAAGCCCAAAGTCAAGGCCAAACCCAAAGAAGAGAAAACAAGGAAGACTTTTATGAGCACAACCCTTTGAGAAAACAAAGTCAAGTCTTATAGACTAAGTCTTAGTCTAGGGTTTGGGTAAGAGAAAAGACCAAGTCTTGTTGGAGGGGGGAGGTTATTCTAGGTCTGATTTTGGAGAGAGGGAGTCATATTCTTCACCAAGGGTTTTCTAGGGTTTTCATTTGTTCTTGAGGGTTGGTATTTTGAAGGTTTAGAGAGAGAGAGAGAGAGCTTGTAGGAGAGAAGGGGTAGTGCTGGCCCACTTGGCCGGCACCATAGAGGGCTCGGGCTGGAGCACGGGAATATCTTGAGCACCTTCATCCAACCGAGTACAGCAGCTTGCACGATTCGAACTGGAGCAGCTCGGGTTGCGGTTTCGAGCACGGGACGAGACTTTCCAGTTTGGGACAAGGCAGCAGCAGCTCGGGTTGATGTTTACTCGGCCGGAACAGCAAGGAGCAACTCAGATTTTGGTGTATTCCGACCAGATCTCCTCGATTGTTGTCTTGGCCGAAATCTTCATCATTCTTGCCGGGAAACTCATGGGTTTCACTTAACATTATTTTGCCTTGGTTTCTTTGTGTTTGGTATGAGATTTGGTGTTGATCTCTAGAGAGAGAAATCTTGGATGAAGCTTTAATGGTGGATGGAGTTTGGGAGGAAGAAGATGATTAAGGATATGGGGCACTCTGTTTTTGCTTGGGAACACCCAATTTGCAACACTAAAGGGAACTTTATATTCTGCTAAGGGGAGTTCGGCTGCATTTAAAGACTCATCTTTCCAACGATCTTAGCCTCACGCCTCATCGAAAAAGGGGGGATTCTCGCTTTAACTCATGTCGTTATTTATATTATTTCCATTCAAAACTTGATTCACCATTTTTAGCTAATTCTCGCGTGTCGAATATGAAATGAAATGTGATGAATATGTGATCATCTATGTGATGATTTAATGATTTGATAATAAATTGATGTTATCTTATTTCGATTACTTGTTTCAATTGCTTTCATGTGTCTTATCCAGTACTTCACATAGTTATCGATTAGGCAATGTGATCGACGATTCGGTTTTATTCGTTTAGGAAGTTTGTTTGACTAAGTATTATCTCCGGACATACGAGTGCTTATGAACATCCACCTTAGGAATCAAGACTAGGTTTGTGTCATGCCATTCGATTGGACCGTACATAGTTGGAGGTTCCCGGACCTCGACACTTCTCTCACTTGTGTGTTCCCGACTCTTGTTCCTCTGAACTCTTCTCTCAAATCTCTCTCGTCCGTTTACTTTAATCATATAGTTTAGTTTTACTTGTGTTTCTTCTTTTGTTGCTTTATCTTGAAACCCCCCATTTATCCTTCTTCCTTTCCGTCTTAGTCTAAGTTAGCCAGTAACACTTGAACCGACAAATAAGACCCTTCGATATCCAAACTACCTTCCTATCCTTGGATCGATCCCGGCTTTGCCGGATTACTACTTGATACCTCCGCTTGGGTGTGCAACCTTTTCGGGTGCATCAGGGTGCTTGGCAAAGGTTGCTGATGAGTCATGAAAATGCCTCATCTGAATCTCTTAATTTGGACTAGTTAGTCTATTTCGAGCATTTACTCTGATGATTTGTGTGTTTCTTTTGTCTAAGTATCTTTTACGGGATTGAGCTCGAAAAATGGATAAAATTGAGAGAAAGACACTCTTGAGGGCATTTTGGTCATTTGAAAATTATGGTAGTATGGCTATGTGGTCAATATTGATGATCGGGAGAAAAGTATGGTCCAAGATGAGCCCGTGGATGAAAACGGAGGTCAAATCGGAATCCGTATGCGAAAACTAGGATAGGTCAAAGTTTGGTTCAAATCTCATTCACCAAGTCAGCAGGAGGACACGTGGCGTCATATGGAACGTGTCTCATCTCTTCCCAGCTGCTCCGCTAGTCACCATATTGTCCCTTAATTGACACGTGAGCCATGAATTGGCAATATTTCACGGATTTTTGAGTCAACAGTCCAAAATCTGGGGGGTAAACCCAAAAAAAATCCACTCTTGCCCAAAAATTAGTTGCAGGTCCAAATGTCAGTTTTTTTTTTTTATTCTCCTCTTGCCCTTGGACGGAACATGCTGACGTTTTCCTGAAAAAAAAAATGTCTGGTAAATAAAATAATTTACCAGTACACGAAAAATTCAAAGTTTCAAAATTTTTTGAAAATTTGAAATTTTCAAACGAAATTTCAAATTCCCGCCCCGCAAACCATCTCTTCCCGGTAAATAAAATAATTTCCCGTACAAAAAAAATTCCAATTTTCAATTTTTTTTGAAATTTTCAAACGAAATCTTTTTTTCGAAATTTTCAAACAAAATTTCAAATTCCCGGCCAAATTTTGAAATTTTTTTGAAAATTTTAAATTCCCGGGCAAATTTTCCCAGTAAAAGTGTCTAGTACAGAAAAAAATTTCCAGTAAATAAAATAATTTCCCGGTCAGAAATATTTTTTTTCGAAGTTTTGAAATTTTCAAACGAAATTTCAAATTCCCGCCCAGCAAAAATGTCTAGTACAGAAAAAAATTTCCAGTAAATAAAATAATTTCCCGAAAAAATTTCGTTACCCGGGAAATTTTCGGTGGCTGTTCCGTAATTTTCTGAACAGTACAGATTCTGATGGACGGGTTGTCAGATTATTTTTCAGAAAAAATCGTTTCCCGAGAATTTTCGATGGCAATTTTGTAATTTTCGATGGCATGAACGGTAAATACTTTATTTTCTAAGGGCCCTTTACGTAATTTTGACCCCCAAACTGACACATTGGACCTCCCTTTCATTTTTAGGCAACTTTGGGTGAAATTTTCATTTTGGCCCCTTTTTGGACCAATGGCCCAACCCCTCAATATTTCACACTTCCTGATTGGGTAGATTTTTCCCACTATTCTCTTTATCTCTTTCTCATTTTATTATCTATATTTCTATAAGAACAGCAGAGAGAGAAACTGACTTGAAAAAAATGGAAAGAAGATTTCAAACAATACAAACCGATAGAGAGATGAAGATTGGGGGTGTTTGATTCTTTCCATAACGGTTGGAAGTTGGATTAAAAGATTATTTAGAAGGAAAGATGGAGATTTCTCCATTGATATTTAGAGAATGAAAAAATGGAAAAAAGATAATACTCTAGAGAGGATAGATTGAGAAGCTTTTCAAATCAGGAAGTTTGGAGAAGATTAGAAATCCCACATTGATTGAAGGTCCAATATCTTTATTACTATCTCTTTTTGACTCATTTATAGAATCACAGAGATGATGGAGGCGTTAGCTGGAGAGATAATTTCATATTCTAGAGAGAGAGAGAGAGAGAGAATTCTAATTTGATCTCTTTCTTATCAAAGAAAGATCGGGTTATAGAAGATTTTACAGAGAGAAGGATGAGATGATTTTTTGGATTTCCCTTTTTTGAGTTTTATTTCCTTCCTTTCTTCTCTCTACTGTTGGCAATGACTAAAGAAGAATATTGGAGAGAGAAGATGAGATTGGGTTGAGATATATTTTAGAAAGAAAGCATTGGTTGGAGCAAGAATTAACTTCTCTGGAGAATCGATTTATAGAGAAAGAGATATTCAGAGGGATTGAAGATTTTAAAGAAAGCTGGAAACTCTGAGATTATGCAAGATTATAGGGATTGGATTGAGCTGCTATTAGTTTGGTTCTCTTTTGATATAAAAGGAGGATTGGGAGAACAGAAAGGATCATCTTAGCTGGGGCAGAAATTACCAGAGACCTTGGACAGGAACAAGGTTATGTTCTTCTTCTTCTCAGATCATAAAAGATAGATTTTTAGAGAGAAGAGAAGAACAGTAACTACATTTTACAGAAAGAGGGTATTGAAACAAAACAGAGGTGCAAGGGCATGAAAAAAGGGATGTTCCTCATCAACTAACCATCATCTTCTATCTTCTTTTCTTTCTTTTCTTTGTGAGAGAGTTGGGAGAGTAAACAGAGAGAAAGAGTGGTGGTTGTTGTAGAGAGAGAGAGAGAGAGAGAGAGAGAGAGAGAGAGAGAGAGAGAGTTCAGAGGAGTATTCAAAGAACAACTTTTATTATTCATTATAAATTTATCATATTTTTTCCTCCATTCCCTTCACTGTATCAAAAACAGTTTCAGCAAAAGTGTTGCTAAAAGAAAGAGAGAGAATAAGAAAGAAAACAGAGAAGTGCTTCATCTTCAAATACTTGGTGATCTCTTATTTACTTTATTTTTAATTTTGATTCATGTGATGGAACTCTTTATGATATCCTTGATGATCATGATTAGTTAACATTCTTTTTCTAGGGTTTTAGGATGAAACTCATACTTGAAACTTTAGAGACATTTTTATTTTGTTAATTCTCTTGATTGTGATTCAAAGTTGAAATTGTTTTAATTTGTAGAAATTGATTTTCTTTTCATTGTTTATACTTTTAAATTTGATATATCATGCTTAGGTTAGATTCTTTGATGATATATACTTATTGATTGATAAACAATAGTTCAGAGATTTATTTTTCGAATTAAACAATTACATTGTGATAAATTATTAGTTTTAAACGAAAATATCTTCCGGAATTAAGGTAGTTCATTATCTAAAATTCCGAGTTATAAAAAGGGAGAATTGACTAGTTAACTACTTGTTCTAAAGATGATTTTATGTGGTAGATTCCGAAACCCCTAGACTTCTCCCCCCCATTTGAGTTCATCTTTTTATTTGTTTTAATATTTTTTATATTTTATTTTATCACCAAAACAAATTTTCAAAAACAAAAACCGTCTTACTTCCAAGTCTTAGAATAGGTTTCACTTAGTCTCTGAAGAACGAACCGGTCTTACCGGAAATTATTACAACTTGACACCCGTGCACTTGCGGGTGTAGACCTATTTAGGGTAACCTTTCTAGGCCCATGAGTTGCAATACCTTTACCCAAAAGATCTAAGATAGGACCTAAAACAATAGACTGTGTATTCATAGGATGTGCCCAGAACAGTAGTGTTTATCGCTTTCTAGTAATAATTTCTACATTAATAGAATAAATTCAAACACGATTCTAGAATTAAGAGATGATGAGTTTTTTGACCACTCTTTCCTTAAGAAGAGGGAGACCCTAAAAAAGAAAGAACCGCAGTCTAGTCAAGCTTCTACTAGTTCCGAAACTCCAGTATCAGATGATGAACCTAAAAGGAGTAAGAGAGTTAGGATTAAAAATAGTTTCGGTCCTGACTTCCTCTCTTTCTTGACTGTAGATGAACCCATAACATATAGTCAGGCAATGACTTCTCCAGATGCACCATTCTGGAAGGAAGTTGTAGTAAGTGAGATGGACTCCATAACACAAAGCAACACTTGGAAACTCGTTGATTTACCTCCAAATTCTAAAACTATAGTAAGAAAACGAATTTTTAAAGGAAACGAAAACCATATGGCAAAGTAGAAAATTACAAAGCTAGGTTAGTAGCTAAAGGGTTTAAACAGAAAGAAGGACGTGACTTTTTTGACACTTACTCTCCTGTCACTAGGATCACTTCGATTAGAATTCTACTAGCGATTGCGGCCATCTACAACCTATAGATACATCAAATGGATGTAAAAACTGCCTTTCTAAATGGTGAACTAGAAGAAGAAATTTACATGGACCAACCTGAGGGGTTTGTGGTCTAGGGACTAGAGAACAAAGTCTGCAGACTCGTGAAATCCCTATATGGTCTTAAACAAGAACCGAAACAATTGCATGAAAAATTTGATCAAATAGTATTAGAAAATGAGTTCAAGATTAATGAGTCAGGTAAATGTGTGTACACTAAATATGTAAATGGGTGTTATGTGATTATATGTCTATATGTAGATGACATGTTAATTCTAGGCACTTCTTTAGAAATAATAAACCAAACTAAGGAACTCCTAATTAACAACTTTGAAGTGAAAGACCTAGGACAAGCAGATGTCATCTTAGGGATAAAATTCATCAGAAACCCTGAAGGGATTACCTTGAGTCAAACACACTATATCGAGTTTGTACTCAGGAAATTTAACCAATTTGACTCCTCACCTGCGAGAGTATCCCTTGACCATTTTTTAATCTTAAAGAAAAACAAGGGTGATGCAGTATCCCAACTTGAGTACTCTAGGGTGATAGGAAGTCTTATGTACATAATGAACTGCACGAGGCCAGACATAGCTCACGCGGTAAGAATACTGAGCAGGTACATATGTAATCCTGGGCACACCCATTGGGATGCACTAATTAAGGTACTGAGATACCTTAAATACAGATTATCACACAGTTTACATTACTCACGGTATCTGCGGTTCTAGAAGGATATACAGATGCAAACTGGATTTCAGACTCAGAAGAATCCAAATCCACGAGTGGGTTTGTTTTTACATTAGCAGGAGCTATAGTTGCTTGGAAGTCATCTAAGAAAACTTGCATCGCTAGATCAACTATGGAACCAGAATTCATCGCACTTGATAAAGCCACTGAAGAAGCTGAATAGTTACGAAACCTTTTGGATGATACTCCAATTTGGCCTAAACCAATGCCTTCAATTCTGATTCATTGTGATTCCACAGCTGCAATAACTAAAGCTAAAAACAACATCTACAACGGAAAGTCTAGACATATTTGCCGAAGGCATAACTCAATTAAGCAATGGTTGGCTAATGGAGTAATTTCTATAGATTTTGTGAGATCTAAAGAAAACCTGGCAGATCCTTTGATGAAAGGATTATTGGGAGATGTTGTAAATGTAACGTCGAGGGGATGGGGCTAAAGCCCATATCAGAGTAAATCATCTATGACGGACACCCAACATTGCAATTGGAGATCCATGACCTTGGTTCAATGGGACAACTAAGTTGTAGATGATAGATTGTGAACACTCAAAGGAGGAAACTCTTACCCATCCCTATGGCAAAGTGAGTGTACCTATTCAATGTGGGGGATGAGATCTATAGCTTGGGTATACCAAGTAGGGTGGAACAGGACACCCTTGATGGACTCACCTATATGTGTATGGAAGTGGAGCTGCTTGTATGAGATTTGAGTTATTCTCTAGAGCAGTCATTAATACTAGGATATGCTCATGGCCGATAACGAGCACAACCAAATGATATTGACCGAAATTAGAGGATATGTGTGTGAGGTTTGTTGATCGAGTCTATAAAACAGAAGTTCAGTTCAAGAATATCATGTTCACTGAACGACTAGTAGTCCCAACAAACCATCACAAAGCAAAGGTTCAAGTCATAACGACACCTTTGCTTATACACAATGCCTCGTACTCTTCTATTCTATTCAGCACTTCTAATTTTATTCATGCGAGGGATTGTTAGTTTTGTTTGGATAAAATATGATCTTTAGTTTTTATTTTGGAATAAAATGAGCTAAAGTGAGCTCACCTTTTTGGAGGGAACTCTTTTATCCATAAATAAACAAAATACAATTTTGTATTAACAACACTTGTAGAATAAAGTGTAAAACCTTTTCATCCTCTTTACTAAAATAGAAATGAAAACCTCAAACAAAAGTGTTTTGTCCCACATCTTTCAAAGAGAAAAACTAGTTTGAGTTTATATGGAAAAAGTTGGGTGTAAGGGGTGTGGCCCTTGGGTTACAACAGTGCTCTCCGGATGAGAGACCCATCACTTTTTAGAGGCACACCTTATCTTAGGCGCACCACCATTTCTTCCATTTCTCGCACACCCGAGGATCACCGACCCGACCCCACCCGGCTCTGGCTCTAGTTCTGGTCCACGTTCTGGTTCTAGTTCTGGTCCCGGTCTACCAAAGAAGTGCCTTATTTTTCTCTGACTTTTGCCTCCCACTACTGACGAGTGGAAACAGTCCAAGTACGTGTGTACTGGCTAGTTATTTTCCACCGTTGGATCAAAACGACTTAAAGTCGTCTGATCAAGTTTCCCACTCTATAAATAGGGAAACCTACCAGGATGAAAATCACACAGAAAAACAAAATCGTCTTCTCTCTCTCTCTTCTCTGCTCTGTTATAGTTTTGTGAAGATCAGAATTAAAGTTTGCTTCTTCAGTTTTGGATAAGGAAAAGTTGAATCCTAGGGGGCTTCGCTCACATACTGCAAAAGCAATACCAAATTCCACAATAGCAGGGGCGTTTTAAGTCTTCAGGACAGTGAGTCTAACTCGTGCCTCTGTTCCACCATTACGGTTCTATTGTCTACTTGCAGGTTCATTATCTCAATTGGTTCACTTACTGTTTATTTAAAGCTCTGCAAAACGATAAGTTACCATCTTTACCTTACTGTTTTATTGCTAAATTTTAAATTCTGATTTTGTTTAATTGTGTTTAATACTATTTTAATAACAGTTCATACTCGTCTCCTTGTATCATTCAAATTTGTATGTGGAGGAAGAAGATGAAAAATAATCGATTCATCTTCATTTTCTCAATTATCTCTAGCAATCTCTAACCCTAATTGTAGTGAACCTTTGCGCTTTTCATGTTAATCTTCTCATCTATCTTATTGTTCAATAGGGGCGGCCATACATAGGGGCCCGTGGGGACAGTTGCCCCCACGGACTCGGAGTTACGCGTATTCTCTTCTAGAGTGCACAAAGTTAAAGCGTTCGTGATGATGTATTGTTGTCAAATACAGTCAAACACATGAAATTGATATGAAATAGAGCTTGGCCACTTGGTTGAAGGATGGTATGCTAAACTTGGTTGATAGGGGTTCGAAACCCCTCACTAGTTAATTTTATTTTATTTTTATAAGTACTTCGCTTTAATTTTTTGCTCTTAATTTTTTCGGCTTATACTTTTTTAATCAACATTCCATCTTGTGAGTTATTTCTTTGTCTCCATATACTTTTATGTCCTATTTTTGTCTTTGACTTTCTTAAAGTATCTTTTATCTCTAACACTTATCTCTCCTTATTAACTAACATAAATTACGAGACTTCTTTAACTAGCGAAGGGACTCTCATCTTTTTATACATAATTTTTTTATGTAATTTAAATAGTATGACTAATTATCTACATTGAGATTATTATTAAAATAATTCAAATTTTAGTCCCATGCACTTTGTTGAGAATGTCCTCATAACATATAAGGGTTACTAATTTGAACACCACATAAATTTTGGACAATTTACCTATAACTCAATAACTTATGTAATCTTGTCTAAGGTTGGTAACGTAATTTGACAACCAACCATCAACCATGATATTTTCTTTTTCATCATTTCGTATAACTAAAGTGTGTCCCTATAACCAAAAGTTTCTGGGTCCGCCACTAGTTCAACTTCTTTCAGAGTTTGATGATGAACCAGTTGTTCTTCAAACAATTAATCTGATTTAGTATCTCTCTCACTCTTACGATCAATCTGTTTTCATGAGATTTTTGCAAGGATTGTTGATAAGATTTCTTCTAGTTTTCTTCCTATTCGAGCCTCCGCAATGTGAATACTCTTTAAAATATAACAAATTCGTGTATATTCTTCACTACTGTTCAAGACGAGATTTAGGCTTTTACCGTCTTCGGATGTTGTTGTTAGGATTCAACAAACTGCCATTGATGAATCTGCTATGAAACTCGGAAGCTTTACCGTACTCTCCGCAATGTGAAGACTCTTCAAAATATAACAATATTTGTAGATTGGGATAAGTGAAGTAACTTCCAAACCCTTTCTCCATAACCATGGTCTGTCCCACAAATCAACCACCTTCCTCGACCTGGTCTTCTAGTAGTAGTAATTGTTGGGTTTATACAATGGTTGGGCCCATTTGGGTGATTCCATAATTGGGCCCATTACCATCTAATAATTAATTGAGAGTGAGCCTCACCCACTCACTACTAGTCAAGACTATTTGTCTTCTAGTTAGCACATGGGTGGGCTCCACCTCTAGAAGGAAGATGGCATTCAAAGCTTTCTTTCTCTAGACAATTAATGTCCCACATCTCTCAACTAGTGAAACTAAAGGTGTCTTATAATAAGTTGCTTGACAACTCATTGTAAAGCACATGGTGGTGTAGAGAAGGCTCCCACACGCGCGCGCACACATGTGAGGCATTTGGGCTTTTAACCAATTTGGACTCTTTGGCTATTTGGGCTATTTAGGCTATTTGGGCTAATTGGGCTATTTGGGCTAATTGGGCTAATTGGGCTTATGGGCCTTTGGGCCCTGGCCCGTGAGCCCGCGTGCCCCGTGTGCCCGCGTGCCCGGGAGCTTGTAGTGAAAAGACTCTTTTGCCACGAAGAGTAGTTTTACTCAAACTCGGATTTTGACTAAGTCGGCGGGATTAACCTAATCAGTATTTGAGTATATCTCTAACTGATTTCGTAGGGTTAATCAGTTTTCGAGTTTATCTCCCACTTCCTTAACTTCTCTACCACGTTTCCTAGGCGGTTAGGGTTTTCTCAGAGGCTATATATACCGGCCGAAATCAAGAGAGAAAACACAACTCATTATCGGCTATCTTCCTCTTTCTGATTGTTCAAGTTTTCGAGTTCTGTTATCTCCATTACTGTCTCTGTTAGTGCAGACAGAGGAAGTAAGTTGTGGTCAATCCTTGGGGAGTGATCGGAATCAAGTAATTAGCACCCCGGTTACTCCGAAATCACTTTCAAGGCAGTGGCCTCCATACCACGACACAGTGAATTAGTTCTTTTCTACCCAACAGTTCCATTGATCTACCCCATATTTCCAACAATTTGAAAGTGAATTTCTGATCAATGGCTGCTGTTAATCTCAAAACCCTACCTGATATGTCAAAGATGATCCCTCTTGATGGAACTAACTACAAGAGGTGGTCACAAAAGCTGCTTATCTTCTTCGAACAACTCGAAGTCGATTATATTCTGTTCGAAGATTTATCTACTAGTTCTTCAATCGACATCGATATTACCCCTGTTAAGGATAGGTCTTCTACTTCGAATAGTGATGTTGTCAAACAACAGAAAGACAACAAAATCGTTCGAGGATATCTGTTGAATCATATGGATAACAAGTTATTCGACTTGTTTGTCAACTACAAATCTGCTAAGGATATCTGGGATACCCTTTAGAAGAAATATGGAGCTGACGATGCTGGAAGGAAGAAGTACATCGTGGGAAAGTGGTTACAGTTCCAAATCAACGATGACTCTTCAATCATGGAGCAGGTTCATGTCTATGAGAACCTGGTTGCTGAAATACATGCTGAAGGCATGAAGATGTGTGAAATCCTTCAAGCCAATGTTCTGCTGGAAAAGTTTCCTCAATCCTAGAGTGACTACCGAAACCATCTGAAGCACAAGAAGAAGGACATGTCTCTTCAGGAGCTGATCAATCACATGAGGACTGAAGAGGCAAATTGCCTCAAGGATAAGTTTGCTAACCTCTCTTTGAATTCCCCTTCTGCTAACTTGGTTGAATCTGTTCCCTCTGGAAACAAAGACAGGTCAAAAAATAATAAGAAGAAGAAGTCTGGAAAGAGTAAGACTGGAGGAGTCAAGTCCAACTCGAAGATCCAGAAATCGAAAGGTCTCTGCTATGTCTGTGGAAAATCAGGACACAAGGCATACCAGTGCAACCAGAGGAAGGACCAACGCTCAAACGTTGCTGTACTGAATATCGCTGAACCTGAAGAAATCATTTCTGCAGTAGCCGAGACTTGTTTGGTGGAAAGCAAACATGAATGGGTGCTAGACACAGGAGCTTCCAAGCATATGTGTGCAAACAGAGAGATGTTTCAGACCTTCGAGGAGATGAACGATGGATCCAGCGTTTACATGGGCAACTCTGCAAAAGCTGGAATCATGGGCAAAGGAAAGGTTCTTCTGAAACTCAGCTCTGGAAAGAATCTGTCTCTGAACGATGTTCTCTATGTGCCCACCCTAAGGAGGAATCTGATCTCGGGATCTCTTCTCAACAAAGCTGGTTTAAAATTAGTTTTTGAGTCTGATAAAATTGTAATTTCTAAAAATGGGGTCTTTGTTGGGAAGGGATATCTGAGTGGGGGCCTTTTTGTAGTGAACGTCGATTCAGAAATTAATAATACTTCTAGTTCTGCTTATATCGTTGAGTCTTCTAATTTATGGCATGGTAGACTAGGACACGTTAATTACGCTTCTATTAAGAAACTTAAAGAGAATGGAATCATCAGTGTAGACGATCTTGATGATCACACTAGATGTCCCATATGTGTAGAAGCTAAACATGCGAAACTGTCCTTTAAGAATGTCACAATTAGAACGACAGAACTTTTAGAACTAGTATACTCAGACTTAGCTGACTTCAGAAACCTAGCTAGCAGAGGAGGTAAGAGATACTACATTACCTTCATAGATGACTACTCAAGGTACACGAAAGTTTACCTCCTGAGGTCTAAGGATGAAGCTGAAGAAGCTTTTCTGAATTATAAGGCTGAAGTAGAAAACCAACTAGACAGAAAAATAAAGAGGTTTAGGTCTGACAGGGGAGGAGAGTATAACTCTAACACCCTTAAATCCTTCTGTGAAAAACATGGAATCATCCATGAATTTAGTGCTCCTTATACGCCACAACAGAATGGTGTTGCGGAGAGGAAAAATAGGACACTCAAAAACATGATGAATGCCATGCTTCTAAGCTCAGGATTACCCGATAAACTGTGGGGGGGGGGGCGATCTTATCTGCCTGCCACATACTCAACAGAGTACCTCACAAAGGGCTAGACAAAACACCTTATGAATTATGGAAAGGTTATGCACCTAATCTGAAATTTCTAAGAGTGTGGGGGTGTCTGGCCAAAGTGGGTATACCTGACTTTAGGAAAGTCAGTGTCGGACCAAAGACAGTTGATTCTGTATTTATTGGTTATGCTCAAAACAGTGCATCATATAAATTCATGTTATTGGAAGATGAAACCATAACAGAATCTAGAGATGCTGAATTCTTTGAACATGAGTTTCCTTTGAAACTACCTGTTGAAAATATTCCCATGAATGATTCGTCGCTTACTAACTTACCCACACATGAAGAAGTGCCTAACAGTATGCTTCCATCTAGCTCTTCCACTGATGATGTAGAAGATGGAACAGAACTTAGGAAAAGTAAGAGACGTAGGATAGAGAAAACTTTTGGTCCCGATTTCATTCTTGCTTTTCTGTCTGAAGGTGTAGACTGGCTTAACGATCAATTTGTATCTAGTTTCTTAATTGAGACTGATCCAAAGACTTATCATGAAGCCATAACTTCAGTAGATGCAAGCTTATGGAAAGAGGCCATAAAAAGTGAGTTTGACTTTATCCTAGTCAATCATACGTGGGAGCTGGCTGACTTACCTAAAGGGTGTAAACCCATTAGCAGTAAGTGGATCTTTAAGAAAAAGATTAGGCCAGATGGGACCATAGATAAGTATAAAGCCAGACTGGTGATCAGAGGCTTTACACAGAGAGAGGGACTTGACTACTTTGACACCTACTCCCCAGTGACTAAAATCACCACAATTAGGTCTCTTATCGCGTTGGCTGCCATGCATGACCTGGTAATACATCAAATGGATGTTAAAACGGCCTTCCTGAATGGAGATCTAGATGAGGAGATTTATATGTCTCAACCAGAGGGATTTGTAGTCCCTGGTCAGGAGAGCAAGGTATGTAGACTGAAGAAGTCTCTCTATGGTCTAAAACATGCACCCAAGAAATGGTATGAGAAATTCGATGATACCATGTTGAGCAATGACTTCACTGTGAATAACTCAGACTCATGTGTATATTCTAAACAGTGTACGTCTGGATATGTCATCATATGTCTGTATGTTGATGACATGCTCATCTTTGGTGCCAATGAAGATGATGTGAATGAGGTAAAAACCTTTCTGTCATCTAAGTTTGAAATGAAGGACTTAGGAGAGGCAGATGTCATACTAGGGGTCAAAATCAAGAGAACCCGAGATGGCATCTCTCTAAGTCAACCTCATTATGTTGAACAGATACTGAGAAAGTTCAACTCCTATGATGTGAATCCTGTGAGAACCCCCTATGACCCTAGCACAACTCTGGTGAAGAATGGAGGACCAGGTGTTTCACAATCTGAGTATGCTAAGATCATAGGAAGTGTGATGTTTCTGATGAATCACATCAGACCTGACATTGCGTTCGCAGTAAATAGACTCAGTAGATACACACATAACCCTAGTGAGGAACACTGGAGAGCTCTTCATCGCCTGCTTAAGTATTTAAGAGGCACAATTGATCTAGGCCTGCATTATGGAAAGTTCCCAGCAATGCTGGAAGGCTACTGTGATGCTAACTGGGTCACTGACAATGACGAAGTCAGTTCAACCAGTGGTTATGTTTTTGTGTTAGGTGGAGGTGATGTATCATGGAAGTCTTCCAAACAGACATGCATAGCACGTTCCACTATGGAGTCTGAGTTTATCGCTCTTGAACTGGCAAGTCAGGAAGCAGAGTGGTTGAGGAGTCTCTTGGGAGACATACCACAATGGGGAAGGGAAACTACACCAATTTCCCTTCATTGCGACTCACAGGCTGCCATTGCAGTTGCAAAGAACAATGTGTTCAATGGCAAGAAGAGACACATCAGGATAAGGCATGTTGCAGTTAAGCATATGCTGAAAAATGGTGTAATAGCCTTGGATTATGTGAGGTCAGAGCAGAATCTAGCAGACCCACTTACTAAAGGCTTAACGAGGAGACTAGTTCCCGAGACGTCTAAGGGAATGGGATTGAAGCCTCTGTGCTGATTTTCCATTCTTGTGACGTGGAGCGGAGTCAGCTAGAATAAAACTAGTAGAGCTCCATTGAGGGGTCAGAGTTTGACCTAAGGATGAGCCTAAGGCTCTTAATGTATTCATAGCCCTTTGTGGTGGTTCTAATGAGACGGACTTGATGAATACACCGATAGCTAATATATCCATTACCGTAATGGTGGTCCTTTTGAGACAGATTATATGGTGTTTAGCTGCTGATGATGATGAGGATGAACTTCCCAAACTTTTTAATGATTTGAGACCCGAGTAAGGGGTCAGAGCCTACGACGAGGTAGACTCACCGAGATCACCTACGTGAGCCCGAGGGTGTAAGCCCGCCCTCTATGGAAGACAGACAGCAGTCTTCTCAAAACCTCACCAGTCCCAAGGTATGTTCAGGGCCTACTTAATGAACATGAACGAATCGCGGAGAACGTAGAACTCACCGGGTATCGTATGTGTTGTGGGGGTCTCAGCCAGAAATCTCCAAGTTCAAGAGTAATTTCACTTGGTTGCTTTATTTTTGGTTGTTGCCTCACTCCACTATGTGTCAATTCAAATCGAAAGATATTGAACACTTAAGTACATGTCCCACTTCCAGCTTAGCAGTCAGAAGTCTTTGATAGCCATCTTGTGGGGGATTGTTGGGTTTATACAATGGTTGGGCCCATTTGGGTGATTCCATGATTGGGCCCATTACCATCTAATAATTAATTGAGAGTGAGCCTCACCCACTCACTACTAGTCAAGACTATTTGTCTTCTAGTTAGCACATGGGTGGGCTCCACCTCTAGAAGGAAGATGGCATTCAAAGCTTTCTTTCTCTAGACAATTAATGTCCCACATCTCTCAACTAGTGAAACTAAAGGTGTCTTATAATAACTTGCTTGACAACTCATTGTAAAGCACATGGTGGTGTAGAGAAGGCTCCCACACGCGCGCGCACACATGTGAGGCATTTAGGCTTTTAACCAATTTGGACTCTTTGGCTATTTGGGCTATTTGGGCTATTTAGGCTATTTGGGCTATTTGGACTAATTGGGCTATTTGGGCTAATTGGGCTTATGGGCCGTGGCCCGTGAGCCCGTGTGCCCGTGTGCCCGCGTGCCCGTGTGCCCGGGTGCTCGGGTGCTTGTGCTTGGGAGCTTGGGAGCTTATAGTGAAAAGACTTTTTTGCCACGAAGAGTAGTTTTACTCAAACTCGGATTTTGACTAAGTCGGCGGGATTAACCTAATCAGTATTTGAGTATATCTCTAACTGATTTCGTAGGGTTAATCAGTTTCCGAGTTTATCTCCCACTTCCTTAACTTCTCTACCACGTTTCCTATGCGGTTAGGGTTTTCTCAGAGGCTATATATACCGGCCGAAATCAAGAGAGAAAACACAACTCATTATCGGCTATCTTCCTCTTTCTGATTGTTCAAGTTTTCGAGTTCTCTTATCTCCATTACTGTCTCTGTTAGTGCAGACAGAGGAAGTAAGCTGTGGTCATCCTTGGGGAGTGATCGGAATCAAGTAATTAGCACCCCGGTTACTCCGAAATCACTTTCAAGGCAGTGGCCTCCATACCACGACACAGTGAATTAGTTTTTTTCTACCCGACCGTTCCATTGATCTACCCCATATTTCCAACAGTAATTATAGGAAAGGAAGAAGGAAAATTTAAAATCAACCAATTCCAGTAATGATGATAACTCAAAGAGACACGGTTGATTTTTCTCTTCTCATTTCCGACCATGCGACGAAAAATCAAGAAGAACTTCTAGATAGAGAAAGACAGTAGTTTTCAGAGAGAGAGAGAGAGAGAGAGAGAAACATGGTAGCTTTTTAGAGTGAGAGAGATTGGAGATTAATTGAATGGTGTGGGTTTTTGGGGTTTTTTTGTAAAACAATTTCTTTCATTTCTGAGATTCAATTTCTGAGTCTTGTGCACGTTTGTCAGTGAGAGAAATAGAAAAAGGGAAGGAGTGATGCAACATGACACGTAAGAGTATTTTTGGAAGAGGCATATTGACTCTAACAGTAAATGGTGCGAGTTATAAAAACTGGGGGCTAATTTTGATTTTACAAAAAACAGGGGCCAAAAAGGAAGCTGGTCATAAAATAGGGGGCCACAAAGAAAATAACTCAAAAAATATTTAGTGGTTCGACCGAAGTGATTGTAATGAATTCCCTAAAAGTAACTTTTAGGGATGGCTAAGGAGATGCATTGCGAAGGAAATCCCCTCGTCTCAAATCTGGGACAATACAGACGAACTTCAACGTCTGTTTAAAAATCTTAGTTACTAACGAGAATCGACTTATACGTTTTATTGTGAAGGGCTTCAAAATTCAAGGTGCAAGCTAAATAGGGAATGCTAGAGAATCCAGCAAGTTCAACCCGCTTGGTTGACAAGTACAGTTAGACAACAAAATGAACGACCTGGATTTTATCTAAGTTTTGGTTTTCTTTATTAAACTGTGGTCCAGCTGTACTTGTCAGCCAAGTGGATTGAAATTGTCGGGTTATCTAGTATTCCTGAAATAAAAAAGATTCAGATTTCAGAACAACAACCAATTCTTTTTTGGACTTTATTGGGCTCGAAGGCAACATGAATTTTTAGATGGAAGCATGAATATTTAATCAACGAGGATTAATCAAATCCTTGATTTCTAGTTTGGGATTCAAGGGATGGATCCTCCTTGGAAGTTTCTGTTGGCATTCATGGGGAATCAAATGCCTAATCTCAAGTATTGTCCTTTATCCCGTGGGATTTTCAAGGATTCATCCATTAAACCCCTGATCAAACTTTCAGAGACTTGAATCCCTGAAAGGATTCATCATTTAAGTTGAATCCTTGATAAAACACAAAGACGAGAGGGTAAAAACTATTTTAGGGGTTGAGATAGAAGAAATAGAGATGAGAAAGAGAAAAAATAGACAATTTTTTTTGTTAAAAGATGGAAAAATCTAAAGAAATTTATTTTTTGGAATTTTGTCATGGGAGATGATGAATGAAAGTGGTGACGATCAAGGGAATGTAAAAAGGAAAAAATAGATAGGACAAGGGAAAGGTAAAGAAAAAGAAGCGTAATTTTGAGAAGTCAAAATCTGACTTAACAAACCTGGAATGGAAAAAATGAACCGGAGTCATCTGAGTATTTCTCTTAAATTAGGGGGCCACATCGTAACCTAGGGGCCAAACAGGTAATAACCCTTTTATAAAATCGACAAACAAAGGTTTTAGTTGATGACTCTAGAGCACAATCTGATAATATTTCGAGTCAGGGACACGACTAACGTTACATTGTGATGACTGTTATGAAGTAACAACAAACTAACCACTATTATTCTTTATTCATAATCCCAACTCTTATGCAGTTAAAGGTTTAAATTTAAGAGTTATTTCTCGAAAGGCCCCTAGTTTGTGACCAACTTTCCGCGAAGCCCCATACTTTATCAAAAATACCCATAAGACCCCCTTTTTTCCGTTACCATTAAATGTATTTTACTCTCTCTCTCCTCCATCTCATCACCTCTCAGCCCCATCATATCTCTTGCTACCTCATCATCTTCTCCGATAGGGTCGTCAGCCGGTCAAAAATTCCGGCGATCTTCAAGCATTAAATAAAAAACAAAAATTTCTCTCCTCTCTCTTTAAACACCCCTTCGCCGGAGTGTTTAGAGAGAGAGAGAGAGGAGAGATTTTTTGTTTTATGTTTGAAGGTCGCCGGCCGGCAACTTTCGCCGGAGAAGTGAGAGAAATTCTTTTTTTAAAATATGAAGGTCGTCGGGATTTTGACCAGCCGACGGTCCTATCGGAGAAGATGATGAGGTGGCGAGAGATATGACATGGCAGAGAGAGGTGATGAGATGGATGGGAGAGAGTAACGAATTCTTTAAAGCATTTCTTTTGGCCTACCTTGCATGTCACCATATAGAAATTTATATCACAAAGAAAGGGATAGGATATAGATGGGTCATTTTAACGTCTCAAATCTTAGCTTATGAATAATTGATTCTTGACATGTATACTCCCAACTCCAACTATACATTCCCATTTCTCTCATCAAAGAAAAAAACTATACATTCCCATACTTTTTTTTTAATTATTTCGTATAGTGAGTAGTTAGCACTTATGATAGTATTTTGGTACCTGCAAATATACATTCAAATTAAAGAAAATCTAAACCCGAAAGCATTTTATATTACAGAATGTAAGGAGATCAACTACCATTTCGTCGGTAGATTACAGAATGCAAGGATACCAACTACATTTTGTCGGTAGAGATGAGCTAAAGATAATTACAAAATGAAACTGAAATCAACGGTATTGTTTCTCTATATAACAAATTTGATTTTTCAGGTGCTTGGGATACTTTTACTCAATTATTGCACAAGATCGACAATGGAATGACAAATCTCTTTCATATAATCATGTAGTCAAGCTCTATGCAGACAAGTTACTCCAAATAGCTGAGTGCATTTAAGCACACAGTTATATATGGATCGTAATCGATGGTTGTGCATAAGTTGATGCCTACGATTCTGTTTGAAATAAGAGGGAAGAAAGACGATCTATATTGAGTAGCTTGTTATGTTAATGGAGTGGTATTGCAGTGTTGTGGTGTGAGTGTAGTAAAATTATTGTCAAATCTTTTCTGCAGTCATTTAAGGGTTAATAAGGGTTGGGCAAACCTAACATCAGTAGGTGAAAATAACCATATGACCAGGGCCGGCCCTGACTTTCTAGTGGCCCGAAGCGAATTACGGAAATGTGGCCCCTATATTATATGCAAAAAAGAAAGTCTGTAGGCGCCTCCTATTTCCACTAAAAGAGCCACCTATGATCCTTTGACCACGATGAATATGGTTTGCCTTATAAATTCTAGCGAAATTATACACACTTTCCATCAACAAGTCAAGTGTTTTACGCTCACTATCTTCCTCCCTAATTTTGCAGGAATATCTTTGTCGCCGTAAAGTTTTTCTCTTGTCCTCTCTCTATCTCTTCTTTCTTTCTCTCACCTCCGTCTTTTTACCTCTCTCGTAACTCTATGCGTTCCTTTTTCTCTCTCTCTCTCTCTCTCTCTCTCTCTCACACACATTTATTCTCCCTACACATTTCTCTCTTGCTCAATCTATGTCTTTGTCTTACCAAGTTTGTCTTTGTTTCTCGCTCAATTTCTCCTTTATTGGAAATGGTTGTTAGAGCACATTCATCTATAGTTTCCGACCTGTGCAACCATTAGGAATCTCTAACGGACATTAAGTCCTAAAATTTTTAGGGCCCCTTTGGATTTTGTAGAGTTTTTGCTAAAAACAACATCAACTCCAATGAAACTTTATTAGAAATTCTTTGATGACGCGGAGGAAATTAGTTTAGAGATCCTTGTTCATGTCAGTTGAGACAAAGGTCGAGATGAGAGAAATTTTTGTCAACTTCTTTTTCCATTTGCCATATGATCTCGATTTCTCGCTCTGCCAGTCTTGGTCTCTCTCTGGATCCCTCTCAAAGCCAAGAAATAATATTTCACAACACAGAGATTAAATTAGTAGTGAAAGCACCCATTTACATGGCCATGGATTGATCCAAGCAAGTTTGTAAATGGGTAATACCTAGTGAGATGAAGAAAAGTTCATGATGTAAGAATTAAGAGAAACATGTTTCAACAAAAAAAAAAGAATGAAGAGAAATAAAAAGTGGCCTACTTGTGTGTTGCTGTAAAGTGGAGAAAGAAAGAACATCTTAGGTTAGGGATAGGTGGAGGTGGGCCCAAGATTTGTTTGTTTAGCTTATTATCTACTTTGCATTTGCACGGGCCCTTTTAATGAAACGGGTGCCTTTATAACTTATTTTTGACGGGTTGGGTCAGAATTTTTTCTTGCATAAACTAATAGTTGGGAGGCCCTCAAAGTTGGTGGTCCAAAGCAATTTTGTAAGTTATGAAAACAATTTTCTCATAAAAAAAAAGTTATGAAAACAATTTTTAGTTTTTCTTTTGTGTTGAACTAAAACAAATTTTAGTTTTTTTTTTTTTTTTTTGTTGAACTAGAAACAATTTTTAGTTGGAAGGGAAAAGCAACCTACTGGCATACTGAAAACTGAGAAATGAACAAAAACTGAACTATCAAAGGAGACGAAAACCATTTTTGGCTCCTCTGTTCTCTACAATGTTTATTGGTGTTGGGAAATTTGCAAATTTTGGGCAGCCAGAAGTATCCATTTTAGAGACCAAATTGACTTTTTTTTTTCTTTGTCTCAATTTGACTCATCCGAGTGTGACACTTGTGACTCAAATAGCCCAAAAATCAATCCCATGTAGGTCTTTAGATGAATTATAAATCAAATATTTTTGGACATTAGAAAAAAAAGTTCTTAAATGAGCTCAAAAATTGGATTAGATTTTTTTTTTTGTTGAAAGAGAAATATATTAATTAACTAGAAATAAGAATTCGATTACAATACAACTTACAAAGAAAATATGGTACATGTTTCCAAACCTTCGATCTATTTACCTTTCTTGCCCATTTAGCCAACTTATCTGCTACTTTATTGAAAGTCCTGCTAGTATGTGAGAATTTTACTATGTCCAACCTCCTTTTTATTTCTTGGATTCTATTAATATGAAATTTTGATTGCCATTGAATATTATTGTTTCCTTTCTGAAGATATTTTTTGATATTAATATTATCACTTTCGATAATGATTCTTTTATATTCATGAGATTCTGTCCATTGCATTCCTTTGAGAATCGCAATGGCTTCACCTTCCTCCGACTTTCTGCTTCTAGAAGTGTAGGAGACAGCTTCGACGAACTTAGAGTCATTGTCATGGATGATTAAACTAATACCTGTAATAGTGTGTGTCTCTAAGAATGAAATATCCACGTTTATTTTTAAAAAGGACGATTCAGGGGGGTTCCATTTGTCTCGTTCTCTTTTGGTTTTTGTATGATTCATGTTTTGGTTTTGTGGGAATACAGTAATGATAGAAATAATTTTGTCTAACGTATTGATTTCATGTTGAAAGCAATGGTCACATCGCGTTTTCCATATGTTCCACATAATAGTAGCATAATGAATATTGGTAGCTGTGTAAGCGATTTGGGATGTATGTTCCCAAGAAAAAATCTATTCTCTAACCGATTTAATTTTTTCAGATAAAATATTAAAGTAGAACCATATATTTTTTGCCAACGGACAGTGGAGTATGGCGTGCTCAATGGATTCAATCTCATTACAATTCGGACAGTTTCGGTTATTATCAATATATTTACCTTTCCTTGACTGGGAGGGCTTTAACACAAATTTTTCATAAAAACATTTTTACTCTGGGGACAACCGGGATAGACCAAAGAAAATTCCAATTAGGAGAATATGGTTGGGGTGAATTCATGCTGATGCATAGGTGTTGATACATGGATTTGACACTAAATTTACCTGTCTTAGTAAGGGTCCATTTTCTTTGGTCTTCACTCTCTATCGATATCGGGATCGTTAAAATTAGATTCTTAGTGGCAGTATCAAACTCATTATTAAGAAGAGTCTCATTCCAGTTATCTTGGTCAATCAGCTGGGAAACCTTAGTTAGATTAGAATTCTGGTTATAGGGAAGAATTGGGAGAGTGGGAATCCATTTATCGGTCCAAATATTTATACTTTTTCCGTTTGAACCTCCCACATAGTATAATTCTCAATGGTATTAAGATATTTGTTAATGTTTTTCCAA
Source organism: Eschscholzia californica (assembly GCF_041429995.1). Classification (NCBI taxonomy): domain Eukaryota; kingdom Viridiplantae; phylum Streptophyta; class Magnoliopsida; order Ranunculales; family Papaveraceae; genus Eschscholzia; species Eschscholzia californica. The sequence continues at coordinate 22,645,116 of NW_028238309.1, read as the reverse complement.
ATCCAGGAGTGATGAGATTTAGCCGGGCCTGGGTTCTCAGCGTTATTGAAGTACTTGGCTTTCAAAAGCTGCACCCACTTGGATTCCGGTTCCGATTTAATCCTCCAAGCTAATTTGCTCAACATAGCATGATTATCCAGCTCCGGGAATGTAATCCAAGACCACCAAGAAATTTAGGAAGGCATATAAAAGACCAAGATTTGGTACATATGCCTTTGGACTTACCCCACCAGAACGACTTTTGCAAAGTCGAAATGCTCTTGCATATGCCTTTGGGAAGGGCAAAACATTGCATTTGGTATCGGGGTACGGCAGCCGCTATAGTCGAGATGACTATAGTGCGACCAGCTTGAGAGAAGAAGTTGTGATTCCATTTGTCTAATTTCATTTTAATTTTATGGAGAATATCGTTAAAGATCTTCTTTTTATTAGCACCAATAAATAATTGTGCTCCTAGATATTTCTCCGACGTGGAAGCATATTTGACTTTGAGAGAACGCATAATTAGACGTTTGAATTTTGGGTGGAAATTTTTAGAGTAGAAAATATTAGATTTAGCGTAATTGATCATCTGCCCAGAAGCATTGCAAAAAGTATTAAGAGTAGTTTTGAGGGTATGGATATTGTCCAAAGAGTTGCGTCAAAAAATAATGCAGTCATCTGCAAAAAGGAGATGAGAGATAGTGAGATTAGGATTATTAGTTGGGAATCCCTTGAAGTTATCTCTATCTTGTTCCTCTTTGAGGAGACGACTTAGGCCCTCCATTGCGAGTGTAAAAAAAAAAAAAAAAGGGGGTCTCTTTGTCTGATACCTCTAGTGGGGTAGAATGTGGGTCCCGGACGCCCATTGACCAAAACTGCCATTGAGGATGTAGACATGCAGTGGGCGATCATTTTGATCCAATGATCCGAATAACTTAGCTTAGCCATGATATCTGTCAGGAATTTCTATCCTATCTTATCGAACGCTTTGGACATATCAAGCTTGAGTCCAAAGTAGCCCGTGGCACCTTTCATGGTTTTGAGAGAGTGAATGATTTCCTGACCCATGATAATGTTATCTGAAATTTGTCTGTCTGGAATATAGGCAGCTTGGAAGGGGGAGATGATATTATGAAGAGAGGATTTGAATCTATTTGCCAGGATTTTTGTTATGATCTTATAGGTGGTATTTAGAAGGCTAATAGGTCTGTAGTCTGCTGGTGTTTGAGGGGCTGTTGTTTTAGGGATAAGACAAATGTGTGTGTGATTAGTATCTTGTGGGAGCTCTGCCGAGAAGAAAAATTCTTGGACAAGACTATAAATGTTGGGGCTAACTGTTTCCCAGTTAGATTGAAAGAAGAAGGGGGGTATCCGTCAGGACCAGGTGCCGCTTCTTTCTTAAGACTATTAATGGCGCTGTTAATCTCTTCCTGATAAGGGATTCTAGTGAGCTCTAGATTTTGTTCCAGCGTAATAGTGTGATGGAAAAGATTGAGAATATTAGGTTCAGGATTGATGCCATTGGAAGAACTAATATTGAGTAGATGCGACGTGAAAACTGCTTGGATGTCCTCTAATCCTTCATGCCAATCGCCATTGGTGTCTTTTATCGCTATAATTTTATTGGTCCTGTTGCGCTGAATGGGTTGAGAGTGAAAAAATTTGGTGTTTTTATCTCCCACCGAAAGAAAATTGTTTCTAGACTTTTCTTTCCATAAAGTTTCTTGATATCTATAACAATCATCCAGTTGATTATTTATTAGGTTAAATTCCTTTTTATTAGTAGTGTTGTTGAGTTTAGTGATTAATTCTTCGATGTTGTTTTCTTTGTTGCCGAAGACAGTTTTATTCCATTCGTAAGGTGTCTACTAGGGTTTTTAAGGTTTACTTGAATATTGCTATAATTAGTCCATTTGTCCAAGATAAACTTGTGGCATTCGGAGTGGGACATCCAGGTACGGATAAACTTAAAGGGTTTAGGTTTGTTGAAACTCAAATCTGTGTCTGCCAGAAGAATGGGTAGGTAATCAGAACCTACCGATTCCAGATGAGAAATACTAGAAAGTTGGAAATTTTGAAACCAGGGGAGGTTGGCTAAGGCTCGATCTAGTCTTTCTTGTATGAAATTTTCTCCAAATTGTCTATTATTCCACGTATAAGGGTAACCTTTATAGCCCATATCTGTTAGTTGAAGGTTATTAATATAGGAATTAATTTTGGATGTATTAGAATTCGATGTCATCATACCTCTCCTTCTTTATCCTGATTGTCAAGGATAACATTAAGGTCACCTATGACTATCCAAGGGACCTCTTCATTCACTTGAAGAGTATCTAAAGTTTTCCAAGGTTTAAATTTATTTTTGTGGTATGGGCAACCATAAAATCATGTTATAACGTAGTTAGAGTTATCATTGGTATTATGGTTTTCCACATGAATCATGTTATTATCCGAGTAGAGGATTTTAAGGGTAAGGTTGTGTTTCCAGTACATCGCTAGTCCCCCAGATTTATTGGTCGGCTCCACAAAGAAATGATCATAGTGTTTGTTAATCTTAATATATTTATTAATATTGTAGGATTTGGTCTTAGTTTCGGCTAAGAAAATAATATCAGGATTGTACTTGTTAATAAGATTCATCAGGTGTTTTCTAGTACTAAAAGAAGTGATACCTCTAACGTTCCAACTTAGGACCGAGGGTCCGAACTTCTTTGTCATATTTGACTACCTAAGTTATAGGCACCTATCTGGGCAGGAAGGGAGGGCTCAAAGCTAATATATTAGAATAATCCCGGCTATATATATGAGGATTAGACCGAACTCTAAAGGCACTCTCCGAAGACTTCTACCACTCTGATGCTAAAGGCACCTAATTAAGGAACGGCCCTAGACTAAAGTATAACTTCTGCTACTATCTAAGTTCTAATGAATTGCCTGGGGATCTAAATACACCTTCGAGAGAACCTCTCAAAGATAAGAAATAGAAGTCTGAGGCCTAACTATCAGTTTTAGAAGGGAGATAAGATTATCTGTAATACAGATGAACTAGCTTAACATTCTAGCTAAAATGAAACTAATAATCTAAAGATAAAAGACAAATAAATACTAATTAAAACCAAACAGAACACTAATTTAACATATAACATATGATTGTTATATAATACTATCTTAAATTAAAATTAACACCTAAACAGTTCATGGTAATACCAAATTATCTACCATAACCCTTACATCAAAAAAGTTTAGATAAAACTAACAAGATAATAACTTAACATGATCTCTATCATTGTATTTTGATAGAGAATAACCAAAACAAGTAAAGATAACCACCTTAACAGAGCTAATTATAAGCAAAATAAAAACCAAACAAGCTTAATATCCGAGCCAAGAACAGACTACTCATTGTCCCCTTCACTTCTGTTCTCCATTAGTTGCCTCGAGGATTCTAAGAGTGAGTCAGCAAAGATGTGCCTCCGACGCTCTTTCTGGCTATCGACCGACTCAGGGGGGGAGTGTACCAGCTAGAAGGACCATATCCAGTAAAGGAAGAAGACCCTGAAGAGTGACCCGAATGCCAACCATGATGATAACCCGAAAAAGATGAGCTCCGACCCAAACTGTGTTCCTTAAACTTCTTACTCATAAACTGATGATGTTCATCAACTTCAATTTTAATATCAATCAGCTTATCTAAGTCCTTCCTTTTCCCTTTTTGCTTAAAAATTTCATGGGGAGGAATAGGGTTGGAAGGAGCTATAGAGAGAGGAACCACAGTGAGAGCCCAATTCTCTGCTGGACCATAGGCGACAAAATTAACCTCCATAGGGACATTGTCTAGATGATCTTGAGGTTGGATACAGGGGTTAATGGGGTGTTCTACCACCCTACACTTATGACAGATAGCCTTAGGAAACTTAAGATGGTATATTTGATTTAAAGTAAAACAAACGCCACTTGAATCTACGACTAGTCTAACTATACCTTTTCGAAAAACTAAATGATTTTTTTCTTTTTAAATTTGTTACACTGGTATATAAGATCATAGTTACACATTTTCGAGTTTGCCAGGAAAATCGAATTTGTTCACTGATGTAATGAAATCTTTAGATGTCTAAAATCTAGAAAAGAAACAAATATGCCCGTCGAAGAGAATCAACACAAATGTATGCAATAATTTCGGAAAGGACAAACAAATTGATGGTTAAGTAAAGACTTTATAAGCTATAAATATCATTTTTAAGCGGCATCGTAATTTTTTTTTCTTCAATACTAATTTTATGGTGTGTATACGTACAAATAACTTCGCCTATGATGTTAACAGAACTTCCCGTGCCGTAAGGGCACGGGTTATACCTAGTCAGTTATATAAAACACAAAATTTTGTGCTGACTGGGACAAATCCTGTCGTTCGTTATGTTTTTTTCTCAAATCTTAACCTTCAAATTTCTTATCTACCTCAAAAAACCAAAATTTGATCACCCACTCGATTCAATAAAGTAAATAAAACCTTTATTTTGAGCCGTCAAATATGATATACCTTCATCGTCTGTTCGGGTTAATGTTTGCACGCTCCTTCATTGAATGTCAACACCCTTTGTACTCCCTTCAAGCGTTACAGGCTTGATCTCCTCTTCCTCTTTCATGAAACCCTAACATCTTCATTTTCAATTATCTTCAAAACCAAGATAGAGATAAAATGGAAGAACGAAAATTTATGTCCTCTAACAGAAACCCAGGCAGAAATAAATAAAACCCGAGATCAGGAAATTCACATTAGGACTTTACGAGAATATTATTTGAAGAACCAAATCTAATCGAAGCAAGCAAGCACTCTTATCTGATAATAAAAAAAGAAGGCAACAGTCAAACTTCCAGAGTATGAGTTTTCAATATTTTAAGCTCCATTCTAGATTTTGTTTTGCTTAAGAGAAAATTTTCATATTCTTTATTGTTTTTTTTTTTTGTTTTTTTGAGTTATTCAAAAGTACGATAACTTGCTTCAATTGAAAGAAGAAATGACTTCTTTTACTAACAGTTCCCTCAAAATTGATAGATGAAATTTGGGGTTTGATTTTTATAAAGTCACCTAATTTTGATTTTGTTTTCGGGTTTGTAGGAGGGAATCTTTTACCCATTGAGTGAATTAAATTACCTGAGCAAATTGTATTAGAGAAGGGTTTGTTACAAGATGAACACACACTTTGTATGAAACCAGATCTTCAAATTACTCTCAAATTCATTTAAGAGATAAATGGAAATACCTATGTGACCAACAAGGTCGAAAAGATCGGTTGGCTCCTTATACTCAAAGAGTAAGGTGCTGTTTCTTTTTTAATTTTTGCAGATCTGAAATCTGAATTGGAACCCAATTCAGATCTCATATGTTTGTTTTTTAATTTAAGAAAATCATAACTTTTATCAGAATTGGGTCAAGATCTGAATTGACTGAAAAAGAGCCCACATATTTCAGACTTCAAAACAAGTCTGAAATGGAAGCCTACAATCAGATAATAAGTCAAAATGACAAATATACCCTCGCGAAATCAATGAAATAATTTTCAATCTCCATCTTCACTTAATCGACCACCATTACACCAACAACTGCCACCATTACACCACATTGTCGACCACCACCACCACGCTGTCGACCGCCGACCACGCTGTCGACCGCCAACCACCACCACACTGTCGATCTCCGGCCACCACCACCCAGAAACAAAATAAAACAAATTAAACCCTAATTCCATTGAAAATCAAACATGCTAGAAGGTAATGGAGGAAGACCTCCTGAACCAACCCCTCGTCGAGCTTGAAAATACCTATTTCTCTCTCTTCAACACCATAAATTTCATAATACCCACGACACCATTTGTTGTAGATCCTCTTCGAAGGACAATCAATGAATTAAAAGGCCCGATCTCCTACTCTTTTGCTTCTAATACGACAAAACCCTAGATTCATATCCTCCTGAACCAACTCCTCATCAAGGCGATCTTTTCCTCCGGCTAGCTTCTATGTGTAGATTGTGAAGGATTTTTTATTTCTTCAACAAATACTCCATTGAATCAAGACCAAGACTGGCTAGTTCTTTGTGGGAGGTGAAGAGGTTGCAGAGAGAAAGAAGAAAGAGGGTTTGTGTGAACTGAGGGAGTAGAGGGCCAGAGGCGGCATATAGAAGGGAGATAAAAGAAATGAGTTAGGATTTCTAGAGGTCTTTTTCATGGGAAAAGTTTAGTTATATATAAAAGGGTATAATTGTGAAAGATTAATTTTCGGACCTAATAATTCAGATTGAAAAACAAACATGCTAACTAGCAAATTCAGATTCAACAAGTTCAGTTCAGCAAATTCAGATTCAGACATAATAAAAAAAAGAAACAACACCTAAGTTGGCTATTCCCCTTAGGTCAACCCGGTATTTATTCCGAGCAGGGGTTGAGCCTCTATTCTGGGCCCGACGGGCTAGGCCTGGCCCGGCAAAAACCCAGCTTCAGCCCGGCAGATTGTTTTTTGTTATTTTTTTTTCTTTATAGTTTTCTTTTTTTTCCTTCATTGCTTTAAACATTTATTTTCCTATTAAGTACTTATATCTTATTTAGAAAATATAAAATAACTTACGTTCAAGAATAAATTTTGGTTAGCTTTACAAAATCTTATCTAACAATAAATTTTGGGAAGTTGTAAGTTAGAGAAGAAATATCTAGTTTCTTACTAAAGATTTATATATTATGTAAATTTAGAAATCTGTTCTTTTTAAGTTAGAGAATATAAAACAATTTAGGTAAGTTTTAAGTTAGAGAAGAAATATCTAGATTCTTACTAAAGATTTATATTTTATGTTAGTTTAGAAAATCTTTTCTTTTTAAGTTAAAGAATGTAAAAAATTTAGGTACTTTTAAATTAGAGAAGAAATATCTAGATTCTTACTAAATATTTATATCTTATGTAAGTTTAGAAAATCTTTTCTTTTTAAGTTAAAGAACGTAAAAAATTTAGGTAATTTTAAGTTAGAGAAGAAATATCGTTCATAAACTATTGATTTTTATATTTCAAAATAAACTATATCTTCAAATATTGTTTTTTTTTAAATGCCCAAAAACACGGGTTGATCCGGCCCGGCCAGGGCTGGGTATATACCCGGTCCCGGGCTGGGCCCTGTATAGCCAACCAGGGTTGAGGCCCGACCCGGGACTACTCCAACTCGGGTTGGCTAGGCCCGACCCGGGACTACTCCAACTCGGGTTGGCTAGGCCCGACCGGGTAAAAGGCCTGGCCTGTACAGACCCGGCCTTTTAGACAACACTACAACCCATATATCAGGGGGTGCCTTTAGAATTTCGTCATAATAGAAACCCCTAGAAAAAGGAAACCCTCTTAAGTCCTTATAACCTAAAATCCTTCACTTTCTTCATTCCCTTATTATTTTTCAGCAACAAAGAGGCAAACCTAGAGACAAAAAGTGAAGGAGAAGAAGGGAATAGAGAGAGAAAGTGAAGAAGAAGAATGAGCATCAAATAAGCATCCTTGGTGGTTGAATTTCTCCTTGTTTGTGCTACAAATCAAGTAGGTTTCTACTTCCTCATTTAATAGCTTTTATAGGAAAATTAAGAGATTAGATGGTATTCATGAACCTAAATCTTATCATGATCCAAATTAAAATTAGGGTTTATGACAGAGATATCCGATAGGTCAAATTTGATTAGAGATCTTATAAAATCAGGAAGTATGACCACTTTGAACTATGATTAAATGTTTATTTTTTTGTAGGAAATAGCTTGATGTTTAATATATTGAACCACCCTAAATTTGATGATAGTTGCTATACATTATATACACATAGGCCTATATTTGCATGGTATATAGCTATTTTCAGCAACTATACATTTTGATAAATAGTGATATAAGTCTCTTTCTTACTATGTCTAAAGAATATGACTTTCATAACTAGGCATCTTTTGCTTGTTAACATGAGTAGGGTATAAATACACATAATTTGATGATAAAAATTCATCAATAACATGAATATTATTCGATGATATTTTGATTACATAAAGCATGATTTATTTGTCAATTCTTGATAAATTAATGAATTCATTATATATTACTTTTGAACATGAAAGTATACCGTATGCTATGATGATTGATTTGTGTATGCGTGTGATGTGGTGAGTTGGTGAGAAGTTGATGAGTTTGGTGGTTGGTTCGACCCTCTCTACCGAGTATTTATGCGATGAGCGACGGGTTCGCATGGGAAGCGTACTGAGGTACGACCTAGGTATGGAGCGTATGGGGTCGGCGCTAACATAAGGGAAATCTTATGGACCACACTCTCATGCAACATGGGTTACGGGAGGGTTCGGATGATGGATCTGATTCCCTGGATGGACACTAACTTACCATATCACTCATGTTGTTTGTGGAATGTTACTTGCCTATTTCTCTCTTACCTCAAAGCTTATACATATGTATATACTGACACCTTTATATGTAATGAAGAAATCTAGTGTACTTGATGGATCTTGAGATTGTCTATTAAGGTTCTAGGGATTTAGAAATCTACTTGTTGGATTCTGACCGAGTCTATTATTTTTCAGGTCAAGGAAATCAGGAGGTGCCACTTGCTTGAGTCATAGTTAGCCTTTGGAGGAACTTTCTTAGTAGTTTGCTTTTGTTCTTAGGTAGTTATTTCTTTTACATTTTTTTCGACTCACGTGTCGAAGATGTAGAGACATCGTTTTGGTTTTAAAAACTTAATAAAGTTTTTTTAGTTGATTTATCGTTACTTAAGAGCTTCATACTTGGTGTTGTTTATCTCTTTTGGTGAATACATCGATTTTGTTTACTGTTCTGCCGAGGAATGCTTTAAATTTAGGTTTTCATGGATGCCGACGTGGAAATCTAGACTTAGGGCGTTACAATGTTCGTGTATGTGTTGGTTTGTGTTGTCTACTACTAAATTTGACGATGTTGTTGTTTCAGATAGGTTCAACAGAAAGGGTTGTAAAAAATAGAAAAATTTTAGCATCTAAAGTTGCTGCATATTTGAACATGAACTGTGCAGTCTTTGGAGCTGATTTTTATGCTTCTGCAACTCCACAGCTTGATGGGAAAATTTTAGCATCTAGAGTTGTTGCATATTTGAGCATAGACTGTGCAGCCTTTGGAGTTGATTTTTATGCTTCTGCAACTCCACAACTTGATGAACTTCTCATACAAGTTACTCAACAGGTATCTCTGAAGTTTTTATCAGAATACCGAGTACTACTTGTTAATTTTATATACCATGAAACCATAAAACTAAACGAAGGAACCTGCAAGTATTATGCTCACAAAGAGCAATAGTAATGATGCAACCTTTTTTATTCTATGTTTAATGAGTTTCCATTTCTAATTTTTGTAGGGCTACTTAGTTTGCCTGGTTTGTCAATCAGTCAATGTAACAATATTTTGAACCTCATTTGAAGGTTTGAGACCCGGATAACTCGTCACAAACTGTTTTATCAATGTAGCAATATGTTGTACCTCATTTGAAGGTTCGAGACCCGGATAAGTCGTCACAAACTGTATATGAATCACAGGTTGGATCTAAAGAATTCCCCATTGTAAGATTACAAGTCATTAAGTCTCGCATCTTCAAGGATCATGGCACGAAAATCTTTATCTTTTGAAGATTATGAGGTGGAGGTTCTGCATCCTTTGTATAACATGACAGAGTTTTAGCCGTTTACATGTTATTTAATGGAGGTATATATATATATATATATATTATGGTATCCATTTACATGTTATTATGTTGTCATTAGAAGAAATCGAATACGATTATTTAGGTGTCTTTGATGGAGTCTGAGTTATGAAAGTCGGTCATTGTATGTTGATGATTACCAAAATGTCGATAACTTGTTTACTTTTGTAGGAGCTTCAATGTCATTTAATCGGAATTAAACTAAGTTTGAACAAAAAAAAGTGATATTTATGACGATTATTTCGGTGTTTTGGATGGAGTTGAGTTATGAAAGTCGGTCATTATATGTTGATGATGAGAAAAATGTCGATATTAATGTAAGATAGATATTTATTTTTCATATCTCTATCTCATTTTGTTCTTATCATTTCTTCATGTATGTTTTTAGGTACACCGATACAGAAAAAACTATGTTTCAAACAACTTGAGACAAAGAATGCTAGAGAAAGGAACATATAGACCCAGAAAAGGTAGTAAACGTAGAGTTCTCCGAACAAGATTCTTTTTTTCCCATATTTTGTTCTTGAAACTCCTATAATAATCGTGTTACATAATATTCAGAATTTCAATGTTACAAACAACTTTTCTCATAGGTTTACAACAATCAAATACTTCATAGAATTGCGAATGAGTTGAAATTTTGGTTACTTGATTTTGGCTTAGGACTTTCTTCTATCTCACCTGGCCACATTGCCAAACTACATATTGTGATCCAATGTCATATGACAAGGTATAGTTCTCTTATTTCTTTTATGTCGGACAAACTAGAAAGAAAAAGTAACTTGTTGCTAATATCAGTCTTTGTATTTTTGTTCATTCTGCTTATACACACGAGAAGATGTGGTTGTCAGTAGCTACAAGTTACGATTATAAAAGATTCTTCTCTGAAATATCTCAAGAAGCAACAAAAGAAGGAAATTACACCATTGACTAACAAGTTAAAGGATGCTAGAACAGTGAAAAAAAATTAGTCACTAGGTTCTTTCGATCGCCTATATCCTTTTTTTGTCGTTACTTCTTCGAAGTTCATAGTATTACAACTCGGTTAGAGTTTGATTATTTACATCTTCCCCTTCATTTATTTTTCAGTAAAAAATCCACTATTTGAGTCATGTATAAACTATAAATCTGAGAAGAAAAAGTGCGGGTTTGTTAAGCTTTTACATGGGGCTTCTAAGCCACCCCTTCCTTGTAATTTAGACATGTGAGTTTTAAATATATTTTTTCTGGCAAAAAGATTCACATAATTGTTTATTCAGTTTATTTACTTGGTAAATCTTTAAGGTGATGTTTGTTTTTATAAAAGATGAATGTGACTCAGAATGACATAAATTGTCCTACTGAAATAGAAAAAAATCAGGCACTCAACCCTCAAGTTATACTAAATAAACATTTTGAAATCAAATTCGAGTCAATTCATATTGCAAAATGAGATTTGCGGCGACTCCATAAAACGCGAACACTACCTACATGTTGATTCAATATGTAACCTATAACTATATGAATTTTTTTTAATTGTGACTTAAAAATAGCATCCAAACTTCAAATCATATAGGAGAGTATGCTCGGGACCTCCCTAATTGCTAACTATCTATAGTTATATGAAACATTTTCAAAATTAGGACTTGAAAAGAGCATTCAGACTTCAAATTGTATTGGACAGTATACTTCACCTCCCTATTTCTAAACTACATAACGCACTCGACAAATTTCTGTGTCAAAGGCATGGGTGATACCTTGTAGTTTTTCAAAACGGGTATTTTGTAGGAGTGACCTACTGAACTTTTACGAGAAAAAAATAAAATCGCTCGAGGTAATTGTGCAATCCCATTAATATATGGATTTTTATGATAAAAAAAACCTACTCTGCAAAGAAATTAAAAATATACGATATCATACGGGTTTATCATCATGGTTCTGAGAACTAAACTTCATTCAGAAAACAAAACATTCCGAAAATAAAGTTGAGTCAGTATTGATCGTAAGTTAAGAATTCGAAAAACAAACAACCGATATGTCTATAAAGACAATTGGTTGATGATTTTGTTGAACTTTTTATGTGTCAAATAAACATAAAGAAAATTCGTGAACGTATGAAAGAGAAAGATTGAAAAACAATAGGAAAGAATGAAAAAAATATGTAGACCAAATGACTATCAAATAATTAGTTATAGTAAATTTTATAAATTAAGATATTAATATAGTAAATGGTTATATGTATAAATAATATTAACCTAATGACTACGAAATAAATCTATGGATAACTTTTTTTTATAACATATGAAATAATAAATATTGTAATAAAAAATATTTTTTAAATTAGGTAATATTAATATTTGTATATAACAAGTATAATTGATTTTTAAAGAAATAAGATATGGCACATTTTACAAATTACTATATTAACAAATTGTGCAATCTAATATATAAATCATATATTTGAAACACTAACAAACAAATTTATTAGCATTTTGAAATAAGACAATAAACCTACTCAAATAAACTTGCTTTAATAAATCTTATTAGAAAAAATATAATATACGATATTAAATAAATCTATTAACCAATATATTAATATCTTGTTACTTATATACATGGTTCCATCATTATTAGAGCTAAATGAAACAGTGGGTTGTTTCTTGCAGCGGATGTATCGTCTGTGAACTAACAAAGAAACTAACATCCTAACCGAATTATGAGATGTTTCTTGTTGCATATTGAATTTTATTGAACTATTCCTTGTTGCGAATGGAATAGTGAGGGAACTATACAAAGAAATTGACATCCCAATTAGTTATTCCTTCTCTGCAAATTATTTAAATGTTTATACTGTATTCAAATCTTAAATGAAATTTGGTTCTCGAAGGTGTAGAGAGTCTGTCATAATTGAAATGTTGGGGAAACGTATATATATAAAAGTAAATTTAATAAATTAAGAAACTAATAAAATAAATAGTTATATAAATAATTATTGACTACATGACTACAAAATAAATCTATTTATAGTTTCTTTGTGTAAAACTCTAATTAAAAATAACTATTTTAACTAATTTTTTATAATATTATAATAATATTTTAATATAACAAGCATGGTTTTTCTATTAAAAAAGAAATTAAGAAATAGCATATTTCACAAATAACAATATTAACAAATTTAGCGACCATATATATATATATATATATATATATGACATATATCAAATGTTATTAGACAAACCTATTAACATTTTTTATTATTAAATAAATATTTATTATTTTTCTGAAAAATCTTTATTAAACCTAAATTTTTTCTTATTAAATAGATGTATTACTTTGACGCCAAAACGTTAGGTAAAATTAGTAATATTAGCATTTTATCTCTCAATCTATAAGAAGTGTTTTAATTTAATCCGTTCAAAGGAAGCTCAATTTGAATCTGACCCGTTCAATGAAATCTCAAAGTTAGTAAGATTAAGTTCGTTTTAATCGGAGCCCTTTAATCATCTTAATAGGTTTATACCTAAAACTCTTCTTCTTCCACATCGGATGAGTCTTCCTCGTTCCCCTTCAATTTTTTTCCAACTTCTCAACCTTTCATCGCCCTCTTCCTCTCTCTTTCCCGCCAAACTTTTCATTCTCAATTTCGGCACTCTTCTAGTTTGGCTTCAAAACAACATCCTCCAAGATGTACATGGGAGTAGTTTCCTTTTAAGTTAAGAACCATGTTATCAAATTGTTCATATTTATAGAAATTCAACCTTTAATATTTATACATCTTTTGGTAAGTATATACCAAAAGGTGTTTGATGAAATGCCTTTGTAGATTTGTGGCCATTGCTAATTGATTGGCAATAATATAAAGTTGCCAATTTGATGGAGATTTGTTTGTTGTTGAACTTATGCTAATTCAAGGGTGGAACGGTTGAACCTAACCAATCAACAACTTTATTTAGGTTTATCTCATTTTGGGCATTTTGATATTCATGGTTGTTCAATTTAGCTTGCGCACATTTCATCCTGTTTCCTAACTTTAATGTGTTGGGTGGATTAATAGGACCTCAAACACCAACAGTCATCTTTACAAGTCAATTCGATCAACATCTTGCGGTTAACTCAATCTCTTATGGTTGAATACTTATTTATCTTCCTCTTTTAGCTGTGAAAATGCTGCACAGGTAATATTTCAATATAGGGATATTTTGTCTATCTATATACATAACATGAACAATCATGGAAACATATCAAACAATATTTGGAAAAGGATAAAAAGAAAATACTACCACTGACAGCCATCCTTGTACGGGTTCAAGTGCATAGAAATCAACTTCTAATCTTTTAGCTTTAGGATGCTAACACATGAACAGTAACAAGGCTCATCTTTCTCAAATTCTTATTTTCCTTCCTATTTTGAACAGAAGTTCAATACTCGCACAGTTACAGATATTTATGATTCTTTTAGATGCACGAATCCCATTATAACCAGGACATGAGGATGAAATAGTTCTTCATTTCTTTAATTCTTAAAGTCCTTTTATGTACCTCAATAACGAAGTTCAGTCGATGTGATTGTTTCTCTTATACAAGCCACCCATGTATTATAAACCAAACTTCTAAAGGAAATAACATATCTAGACCAATCCCGTACAGGATCCTTCAAACATGATAGATCTGGACATTTTCCTTGCATCGATAGTTTTCTCCAATATCGTCTCCTCCATATCAGGCTAAAATTGAATTAATATTTTATTCTTTTACTACTATTTGAAAATCAATGGGAAAACAATCTTCTCTGTTGCCAACGGCAAACCACTTCTAAAGCAATTGTTTTTGTTACAACATGTGGAGTTACAAATTGATGCATAACAAGTATTTTCTGCGTCAGGAACACTATTGGTTTATTTTCAGCATTTAACGATTACAAATAACTTTACATTCTATTGAAAAATGAACCGATGTTCATGCTTCATACATTATTAAAAATTCTTTTCACCTTACTTTCCTCCTTTGTTTTGCAGGTTCTTGGAATTGCATTATACAGACCCTAATCAAGCTAGGTGTGTGTCAAATCATTGATAATTTTTAATACAATTATTTTTCATTTCCTTTCTTTATTTCTAACCACTTCATTAGACCCTCTCCTTGCACGTCTTGCCTCTCTTTCCTCTCTGCCCCCTCCCTCTTTCTCCATCTCGCTTCAGCTCTTCCTTCACCAGTTATTTCTTATTATATCACCAGTTATTTCTTATTATATCACCAGTTATTTCTTATTCTTTTACCATTTCATCAATAGGGTTGTATGTAGTATATTTCCTTCACAAATTATCATCACAGAAAGGTAGAAATACGCTTTTCAGGGTTTGTTATCTCTTCTTTTTATGGGTTTCTATAAAAAATTAGTAATATTTACCTAATCGGATCTGCTTACTTTCGATTTTGCTTTTAGGGTTCTTTCTCCTGTGATCTCTGTATTCATGGGTAATAGGCATCACGGATTGATGGTGACGATCTTTTCAAAATTGTAAAAGGGGAGAAGAAGCCACACTGACTGCAGCATTACTCTGTTTCATCTTGCGAAACTATCTTCTAAGTAAGAATTTTTCATTAGGTTTAGTTGTTGTTCATGTAGATCATACTTGTCTAATGTATTATATGCGTTGTAGATTGTGAAGTACGAACATGAAATATTCTATAGGTAAATCTTTACTTTGTTTTAGGGATGAAGTCTAATAAATGATTGAAATCAAGTCTATATAGGATTGTACATTTATATTAGTATAAATTACTTCAAGTAAGTTTTTTTCCGTGTCTTGTTGGTGATGCATTAGGATAACTTGAAGAAAAAGGAGTGTCGTGTGTTTTGTAATTGGTCGAAGGTTATTGTTGAGTCTTCAAACTATGGGTCCTTATCCCCTGTTAGATTCTTACATTAAAATTAGCTTCTAAATGCACTATTCTTATGGAAATTAAGTAAACTCGTTCTTAACTTATTTGGATTTTGTAGTGTTAAAATGAGTGATATTCTTCAATCAAGCACTTCTGGATTTTTGCAAGTTATTGACTGCGGTTGTGGTGCATATTTGAATGTTTGGTAACGAATGGTTAAGATATCATTGTCTTTGCCTGTTTTGTAACGAATGGTTAGGATATCATATTAAAGGCTTTGCAAATAACTTTATACATTGTTTGTCAGCATTTTCCACTTGTGAATGTTACATTTGATTGAAAAATGTGATTACACTCTTGATTTCATCGAAATACCCTCATTAAATTCTAATGATACATTAAATCTCTTGTTACAGGAAAAGTTGGAGAAGTGAACCATCGAACGAGATTCTTTTTGTTAATATATAGTACGTTGAACTCTTAGATATATATGTGTTAGTTAGTTTGGATTGTCTACTCGATATATTCATATTTCGGTAAAGTCAATTTGATAGATTACTTTGATATATGTACGAAGAATTTTTAATGAATGAATGGATGAAACATATGATTGACATGTTGTTGTATGTCTTTTTGTTAAATATATGTGAATGCGAACAAGTATGAGCATTTTTAATGAATTAATGGATGAAACAGGTATAGGATCTTAAAATGGCCAACTGTTTGCTACGGATAATTCTGTAACTTCTGGACATTCAATAGTATTTTTTTTCAAAATACGTAACTTTTTGCTACGACCAATTCCATCACAAATAATAACCGAACGATTAAATATTTTGAACATTTAGTTACGCCGAAAGCCATAACAAAAGGTTTAAACTAGTAGTTACGGAAGCATATCGTAGCAAACCATTCGTAGCTTAAACCTTTTGTGACGGCAATATCAGTTACGAGGAAAAGTTCATAACAAAACACTTTATGCTACGGAAATTGGGGTAATAGCTACGAGCACAGTCCGTAACTAAAGGCCGTCTAATTTTTAGTGCAAATCTTAATTCTAATTACTCCTTCCACATCAATATGACCAGGACAAAATAAATAATCTTAGATGATTAGGATAACCCCATAGACATTATATAAAATACTTAAATTTCTATTATATAAGATACTTCAATTTCTGCCTGATTAGGATGAAATAAATCTTGCACTTTCATATTTCTATCCAAATATTGAAATTGATATAACATTTCACCTTCCCCTCATTCCTTATGACATTTCAACTCGATTCTCAAATTTTTACTGCCACCTTTAGAAACGTCCATCTCTTAAACTGATTTTTCTAATATATTCTTATATAGCGACATAAAACCAAATATTATAACCAAGAACTCCAAGTTGTAGATGTATATTTCATCAAATCTTAAGTTTTAGTCAAACCTTCGAGTGGGAGAATAAGAACAGGAAGACCATTGCAATCATAAGGTATTACTCTATCGTTCTTATGAACGACCTCAAAATTGAACATTATAACCAACTTATCTAGAGTTCAAGATGTATATTCATCATCCTTTTGACACACAAAAATACGTATTTTCATCATCTTGTAAATTGGTATAAACGTGTATCGAATAATTTTTGTCTCCGTCAAATATTTATTACTTTTATAGTTCAAATTTATGATTTTGAAAGCATATCAAAACAATGTTGTTTGGAAAAAGGCGGAGAACTGAAAATTGAAACTTCTCAAAGGAGCATGTTTTAAATTAGTCCCTTAAGACTGTGAGGAAGTAATAACGAGAAAGTAAAGAGAGGATTTAATAATGAAAGTAAGGTACTATTGTTGATCCAGTTACAAGTAGTAAAGCATGTTTGTTTAGTAATGGCGTCGGGAAACCAGGATCAATTATTGAGTCGAATGAGAATGGTAGTAGAGAGGCTAATCAACGATGGGACACCAATAGTCTTCAAGGGTTGGTGTTAAAGTTAGTATAAATTAAGTGATAAGAATGTCAAAAATTGATACAGAAAGATAATTTATTACTTTAATATCGGAAATGCTACTCAACCCAGTCCTTTGTCCCAGTTGGTAGACCACTACACGTAGAAAGATGGATGTAGGTCTAATCTGGACCGTTTGTTTTAAACGGTCCGGATTAGACCCAAACTTTTATAGTATATCAATTCATACCGTTTCTCTCTCTCTCTAAACTCTCCCCCATTCACTTTCCGTTTCTCTATTCTTTTGAAACAGAGATGAAGTCAAACTTGATCATTTTCTCTCACCCGTTCTTCAATTTTATTCATTTCTGTCATCCTTACCTCCTTCTTCTACCTTTATTAAAGAGCTAGCTCTGTCTTAACACAGATTACCTTGATCAATATATATGAAGTACATTTGAAAAAATCATTAACATTCTAAAACACCATGATATATTAAAACTATGTAAATCATATTTTTTTGTTTTGCAAATCATTACACATCAAATTGTTAGGGAAATAAAACCCCAAAATTGTTTTGCAGCTAAACTTAGGATTTCCATGGATACTAATCTCACCTTCACAATCTACAAACGTTTCTTTTAGAGAAGAAGAAGGGCCCTCTTCCATTGAAGTTTCCATGTTATGAAACTTGCAATCCATAGAAACCCTAAAATATTTTTGTATAGGCAAAAAAGAAGGAGCGATGGACTGTTCTTTGGGAGCTCTTGCATTAATTTGGCAACTGATGTGACACTAAAATGTCACATTTGGAGAGCCTAACTTAGACTAATTATTCCTTTTCGAGTGTTATCAATAATATTTTATGTGTTTTTCATGTTAGGTACCTATTTTGGAGTTAGACATGAAAATCGGAATAAAGGGAGCGAATCATCACTATCATTTCATGTGCCAAAAATGAGAGAAAAAGACTTCAAGCAAATCAAATGACAAGTATAGTCAATGACGAGTCCGACGGTGAAAACGGTATTCAATTCGGAGTCCGGACGGGGAATATGTGGAAGAAAGAAGTCCGAGGGTATTCTAGTCCGTTGTAAGAATTTGAAGATGTAGAGACAAGGATGGAGGCACTCTCTTGGTTTCTAAATCAAAGCCCAAAATCAAGTCCAAGCCCAAGAAATATTAAGAGAAGAAGAATTGGGTAGAGATTTTATTGGCACCCATTTGTGGTCTAAAGACTTAGTCAAGTTTGACTAAGTTTAGGGTTTGACTCAAGTTAGAGTAAGGGGTCAAAGGCTACTATTCATCTTCTTCTTCAATCATCATTCAACAACCAAGAAGGAAGGGAGAGAAGAAGAGGCTAGGGTTCTTGTAATCTTGTATATTGAGTTAGAGAGCTTGAAGGTTTTGAAAGAGGGAAAGAGAGAAGGAAGGAGGAGGGCCGGCCAAGCATAGGCCGGCCGGCACACTAGGCCGGCCTAGCTTTGGCCGGCCGAGCAGCAGCTCGAGCTCGGGATGACGCGGGAGCTTCTGCTGCTCGGGAAGTTACTGCAAGCACGGCAGGAGCAGTCCTCAAGCTCGGGACGTTGCTGCAGGCGCGACCTGCACTGCTGTGCGCGAACAGCAGCTACCGGAGCATGAGGAAGCTTCCACAGCAGCTACCGGAGCATGACGAAGCTTCCACAGCAGCAAGGACGCGTCCACGGGAAGCTTCACATGCTCTGGGACGCATCTGCACGCGAGCACAAGGCCGGACAGCACCTCATTTGCCCGGATCTCACCATTTGGCCGGATTTCTTCTTGTCTTTGGCCGGAGTTTTCTAGGGTTTCCGGCCATCTTCTTGGCCGGAAACCTTAGGGCTTTTGCTCCCCATCATCTTGGCTAGCTTCCCATGTAGTTTGATTTGATTTTGAGCTAGAAATTTCTAGAGAGAGAAAGCTAGGGTTAGCTTTAATGGAGGTTGTGTTCTAAATGGAGAAGATGA
Organism: Eschscholzia californica; assembly: GCF_041429995.1. NCBI lineage: Eukaryota > Viridiplantae > Streptophyta > Magnoliopsida > Ranunculales > Papaveraceae > Eschscholzia > Eschscholzia californica. The sequence goes on along the minus strand of NW_028238309.1, from coordinate 22,625,607 downwards.
TGGTGGTCGCTATGGGGAACCCAGAATTTGCTCAGGGGAGATCGGCTGAACCTTAAAGACTCATATTTTCCGACGATCTTAGCCTCGAACCACATCGAAAAAGGGGGATTCTCTCACCATTTCCTTTCCATTTCTTATTAAATCGCCATGTTAGCTAACTTTAGTGTGTCGATGAAATGTGATGAATTCGTGATTATGTTTAATATGATTTGATGTTTTGATTATGAATTGATGTTCATTTAATTCGATTATCATTTTGATCGTATTTTCATGTGTCTTGTCAAGCATTTCGCATAGTTAATAAACGAAACGAAGTATTCGATATCGATCGTAGTCTAAGTCATATTTTCATGTGTCTTGTCATGCACTTCACATAGTTAGGCGACTAGACAACACTTTCGTTGACTCGGGATTAACCGATTTAGACGTTTGTTTGACTAAGTATGATCTCCGGATATACGTAGTACTTAGAGACATCTACTTTAGGAGTCGAATGTCGATTTTACCTTGACACATTAAATCGGACTACACATAGTCGTAGGTTTATCATTATGGATTCCCGGACTTCGACACCTCTCTCACTTATTTGTTGCCCGAATCGAGTCTTACCGTCTCCCGACTCTTGTTCCTCCGACACTTCTCTCGGATCTCTCTCGCCCGTTTACATTGATAATTTAGTTTTTCTTACTTGCTTTCTTCTTTGTTGCTTATTTCATTATAAAAAACCCCGTTATCTGTGTTTCCTTTCCTTTTTAGTCTAAGTTAGCTTGAAATATCTAGACCGAGGGACAAGACCCTTCGATATCCAAACTACCTTCCTATCCTTGGATCGATCCCGGCTTTGCCGGATTACTACTTGATACCTCCGCTTGGGTGTGTAACCTTTTCGGGTGCATCAAGTTTTTGGCGCCGCTGCCGGGGAATCAAGTAATGATGCACCCGAAAAGGTTACACACCCAAGCGGAGGTATTAAGTAGTAATCCGGCAAAGCCGGGATCGATCCAAGGATAGGAAGGTAGTTTGGATATCGAAGGGTCTTGTCCCTCGGTCTAGATATTTCAAGCTAACTTAGACTAAAAAGGAAAGGAAACACAGATAACGGGGTTTTTTATAATGAAATAAGCAACAAAGAAGAAAGCAAGTAAGACAAACTAAATTATCAATGTAAACGGGCGAGAGAGATCCGAGAGAAGTGTCGGAGGAACAAGAGTCGGGAGACGGTAAGACTCGATTCGGGCAACAAATAAGTGAGAGAGGTGTCGATGTCCGGGAATCCATAATGATAAACCTACGACTATGTGTAGTCCGATTTAATGTGTCAAGGTAAAATCGATATTCGACTCCTAAAGTAGATGTCTCTAAGTACTACGTATATCCGGAGATCATACTTAGTCAAACAAACGTCTAAATCGGTTAATCCCGAGTCAACGAAAGTGTTGTCTAGTCGCCTAACTATGTGAAGTGCATGACAAGACACATGAAAATATGACTTGGACTACGATCGATATCGAATACTTCGTTTCGTCTATTAACTATGCGAAATGCTTGACAAGACACATGAAAATACGATCAAAACGATAATCGAATTAAATGAACATCAATTCATAATCAAAACATCAAATCATATTAAAACATAATCACGAATTCATCACATTTCATCGACACACTAAAGTTAGCTAACATGGCGATTTAATAAGAAATGGAAAGGAAATGGTGAGAGAATCCCCCTTTTTCGATGTGGTTCGAGGCTAAGATCGTCGGAAAATATGAGTCTTTAAGGTTCAGTCGATCTCCCCTTAGCAAATTCTGGGTTCCCCATAGCGACCACCATCATCCTCTCCATTTAGAACACAACCTCCATTAAAGCTAACCCTAGCTTTCTCTCTCTAGAAATTTCTAGCTCAAAATCAAATCAAACTACATGGGAAGCTAGCCAAGATGATGGGGAGCAAAAGCCCTAAGGTTTCCGGCCAAGAAGATGGCCGGAAACCCTAGAAAACTCCGGCCAAAGACAAGAAGAAATCCGGCCAAATGGTGAGATCCGGGCAAATGAGGTGTTGTGCGGCCTTGTGCGCGCCTGCAGATGCGTCCCGGAGCATGTGAAGCTTCCCGTGGACGCGTCCTTGCTGCTGTGGAAGCTTCCTCATGCTCCGGTAGCTGCTGTTCGCGCACAGCAGTGCAGGTCGTGCCTGCAGCAGCGTCCCGAGCTTGAGGGCTGCTCCTGTCGTGCTTGCAGTAGCTTCCCGAGCAGCAGCAGCTCCCGCGTCATCCCGAGCTCGAGCTGCTGCTCGGCCGGCCAAAGCTAGGCCGGCCTAGTGTGCCGGCCGGCCTATGCTTGGCCGACCCTCATCCTTCCTTCTCTCTTTCCCTCTTTCAAAACCTTCAAGCTCTCTAACTCAAAGAACAAGATTACAAGAACCCTAGCCTCTTCTTCTCTCCCTTCCTTCTTGGTTGTTTAATGATGATTGAAGAAGAAGATGAATAGTAGCCTTTGACCCCTTACTCTAACTTGAGTCAAACCCTAGACTTAGTCAAACTTGACTAAGTCTTTAGACCACAAATGGGTGCCTATAAAATCTCTACCCAATTCTTCTTCTCTTAATATTTCTTGGGCTTGGACTTGGTTTTGGGCTTTGATTTAGAAACCAAGAGAGTGCCTCCATCCTTGTCTCTACATCTTCAAAATCTTACAACGGACTAGAATACCCTCGGACTTCTTTCTTCCACATCTTCCCCGTCCGGACTCCGAATTGAATACCGTTTTCACCGTCGGACTCGTCATTGACTATACTTGTCATTTGATTTGCTTGAAGTCTTTTTCTCTCATTTTCGGCACATGAAATGATAGTGATGATTCGCTCCCTTTATTCCGATTTTCATGTCTAACTCCAAAATAGATACCTAACATGAAAAACACATAAAATATTATTGATAACACTCGAAAAGGAATAATTAGTCTAAGTTAGGCTCTCCAAATGTGACATTTTAGTGTCACATCAGCAACTGAACAAACATAATCTGGACCGTTCGTTCCAGATTAGTGTTAATCCCATCTTTTCTTTCCCGTTCTCAAACTCTCTTTCTCTCTCTCTTGCCACGTGTAGTGGGCTGCCAACCGGGTTAAAAACTGGGTTGTGTATTGACTCTCAGTTTTCAGGTTCATGATATTCGGTAGTTGCTTTTCAAAGTTGTTTTTTTGTTATTCTATCTTAAGCATGTCTATTTTTCGAATGTTATTGCAGCTAGAACTTGCCTAAAAAACTTGAGTTGGAAGACCCAAAAATAAAGACCAGTTAAAGGCACTTATATACTTTGCTCTATACGTAAAGAGTTGCACATTTTTTCATTATCAAACTTTCTTTTCGATCAGTTGTTTCAGACCCTAAAAGTTTGTCAATTTGTATTTTCACAGCAGTTGATAAATTGTTGTGCTGAGATTGTGAATATCATATTTTGTGAACTTGAAATAATTTCCAACAGGAAAGATCAACCACCTCGGGTTTTTTATTTTCGTCTTTATGCGTTTTTTTATTACATCTTATTGTTTTCGGCATTGTCAAATTTTATAATAAACGTGTATCTTTTTTTATCCGTTATTTTTTTTTATCTGTTTGCTTTTCTATAAGGTTGGAGTTCATTTTCTATGTGCATGTACATTACGCAAATTGATGAGTTGATGATGATATATTAGGCAATTTATAGACTAAATGCTTTCGTCCGTACAGGGCACCTAATTTGGACTTCAAAATATTCAATTATAAAATTTTGACTAATTAATTTAGATGTTTATATATTAAAAAATGGCTTGAAATATTTTACTGAAATTTTTAATTCGTGCACACTAATATAAATTGATTTATTAAAATAAAGATCCAAATTATATTTTAACCGAAGACTATTTGTAGACCAATTTTCAGTCAAAGTTTGAGATGATCTCGAGCAATTTTAGAAAATTTCTTGTGGTGAATATTTGCAAACAAAAAAAATCGTCATACCTTCAACTAATGAAGCATTTTAGTACATTTAGAAACCATTTTGTTTCAAGCGATTTTTTCTTTGCAATGGTGATAACGAAAGTTGGGATTCCTTGCAATGGGGATGACGACCCGGGATGCCAATTTGGGTCGCACCATCGAAGGGAGATGATTCCCGATGTTGAATGGCGTCCACCCTTCTAGAGGAGGATGATTTGAGTGGTGGGGAATCGTTTCTTCATCTCTTCATGAAGTCGGTGCTGGTGGATTCGGCTTTGGCGAATCCGTCTTCCTTTTCTTCTGCATAGTGGCTCCTTGGAAGAACGATCTGTTCTTTTTCTTCTTGCAATTTCTTCTGTAACAGACCCGAACACCCACAATCGTCTTGGTATCCTAGATTGTAATTTCTTTTGTAATATATGTAACTTTGAAATAAATGAATTATTTCTGCCTTGAATGTATTTTTATTTCGCCGATTTTTCTTGAATGAATTTCTTCTTGCGGTTACCGAAGGCCGGCGCCGGTATTGTTATGTTGTGCCACGTGCTCCTTTTTTTACTCGTGGCTCGAATTTTCACGGATCTGGGTCGTCTTCTGGATGATTTTGCCTTATAAATACCCCGATCTTAGAGATATATTATTACCCTTTATTTCTCAAACTTCTTTTTTCTGTTGTTCTTGCGAGCTACTTTTCTTCCTTACTTTTTGAGAGAAATGGCAGCTCTTACTCCCGATCTCTCCTTCTCTGATCCAATGCGCTATCAGAGCTTGATTACCCAGGAGGACCTTACTTCGCTTCTGACGAGCATTTGATCCCCGATGATGTCGAACTTCTACTTCCTGCTCCTGAGGAACGAATCTGCCTCACTTCTGAACGTCGAGTCGAGGTTTATGAGGTTTTCTTCGAGCTAGGTTTGTTTTTACCTTTCCCTGCTTTCCTTTCGGAGGTGCAAAATTTCTATGGTCTTCTGCTCTTCCAACTGAGCCCTAATGTTGTGCTGACTGTCATGGCCTTCTTCTTGATCTGCAGTCATCTGAACCAGAAGCTCAGTCTTTATGCTTTTGATCAAATTTTTGTTGCAAAGACCAATGACCATTTTTTGTATTATTATGCTTCTCGATCTGGAACTTTCATTCTTGCTCCCCCTACCCCTATAGATTATAAGGGAAGATTTTCTTTATCCGTCCTCTATATTCGACCAAGGATTTCGGCTTTATTCTTCGTTCTCCTGATTTTCCAACTGAACTCCTCAAGATTCCTTTTGGCCCTCGAGACATTGAATGCTTGAAGGCCCTCCATGCTTTGGACAAAGGGGGGGCAGGGGTTGTTCTTGACAAAATTGTTGATTACCACGCTCTTCTTTGTGACAGAGTAATTTCTGCTTTTCCAGGTAAATCATTTGATTCGTCCTTGATCTTATAACATCTTGATCTTCTTCTTATTTATTGCTTTTGTTTCTTGTTTTCCAGTTTCTCTTCGGAAACGGGTCAGATCTGGTCCCTAGCCGTCTTCCTCGGGACTGGTGCCAGTGGTAATTCCAGGGCTGATAAAGGGAAGGCGCCTTGTGCCCCCGAATTGAAGTCTCAAATGACCAAGTGTCCCAGGGACTTCCGTCGTTTGATGACCATCATAGCGGATTATCATGAGCATCATCTTCAGGGCGAGGTATGTGCTGTGAATTTGTCTTCTGTTTCTTTTATTTGGATTTAGCTTTTCCTTTTTTACTCTTCTTTTCTGCAGGGCTCTCGGGTTAGCCAGGATGTTGCTACTTACTTGAATCGTATTGAAGATCTGGAAAAGCAGAAGCAATAGTTCGAGCTGGAAGCTTCGAACCCTCAAGGCCGAGGCTGAGGTTTTAGACTCTGATTTAAAGATCGTATCTATTGACGAAGACAGTTGGAAGCTTCAAACCGAGCACTGGAGTCTATTTCAGAGTTGCAATCTGAGCAACTAAATTCACGTATATCTATTCTTGGTAAACAGCTCGAGGCATATAAGGGGAAGGATGCTAGTCTTCTGGCCCAAAGGGACAAGGACAAGCTCTCAGTCCAGACCTCTCGACGCAATATCTTCGAGCTGACTAATCTGAATCGGGAGAAGGTGCTTGGAGATTTTAAAAGTGGAGATGTTTTTTTTGGTGTCTTGAGGAAGCAACGTAAACTGGGCTTTAAGGTCGCCTGGGAATGTGCTCACCGTTTCAATGCTCCTAATGGGTTCCCTCTTTGTCAGATCAGCAAGGACAAGGTGGTTGAGCTTGCTACCACTCTTGCCGTTAAAAGGGGAATTAAGGAGAGTTTATCCTTAAGTGACGACGAGTGGGATTATGAGGTTGTTTTTTCGGTAGTTCAAGTGGACGATGACTCTGAAGAGGGTTCTACTTTCTCCGTTCATCAGCATCATTCTGGTGGTCCTCAAGACCCTTCTCCACCCGAAGAGGGACTCTGAGATTCTTGAGTGCCCGTTGTTTTTTGTATTGCTTTTTTCATCGAATGAACTTTACATCTCCTTTTGCTTGTACCCTTGAGTTGTTCCACAAAAAAAAAAAAAAAAAACACTTGTTATTTTGTTAGAATGACCCTAGGTTTACTAATGCAATTTTCATATCTTACTACGCTTTGCCCCGAGTGTATTATCCTGCACATAAAGTTTAATTCAGAGCTATTTTAATATGCATGTTTTAACTTACTAATTCTCTCTGCAAAATAAAAGCTTAGTTAGACCTGTAGATCGATTTGTAATTTGATGCACCCGAAAAGGTTGCAAACCCAAGCGGAGGTATCAAGTAGTAATCCGGCAAAACCGGGATCGATCCAAGGATAGGAATGTAGCTTGGATATCGAATGGTCTTATTCGTCAGTTGAGATATCAAAGCCTTACTTAGATAAAAGCGGTAATAAACGAAGATAATGTGAGGTTTATGATCAAATAAGCAATAAGAAAATAAAGTAAGTAAAACAAACTAAAATATCAATGTAAGAGGACGAGAGAGATTTGAGAGAAGAGTTTGGAGGAACAAGAGTCGGGAACAACAAGTAAGAGAAGTGTCGAGGTCCGGGAATCCGATGTGGTGAACCTACAACTATGTACGGTCTAATCGAATGGATTGATAAAAACCTAGTCTCGATTCCTAAAGTGGATGTTCATAAGCACTACGTATGTCCGGAGATAATACTTAGTCAAATAAACTTCCTAAACGAACAAAACCGAATCATCGATCACATTGCCTAATTGATTAACTATGCGAAATACTTGATAAGACACATGAAAAACGATTGAAACAAGTAATCAAAATAAGAAAACATCAATTTATTATCAAACTCATTAAATCATCTCAAACATAGTCATAAAATTCATCACATTTCATCCCATAATCGACACACTTGATTTAGCTAAAAATGGTTAATGAGTAATAAATGAAAAGAAGATGATGAGAGGATCTCCCTTTTCCGATAAGGCGCATGGCTAAGATCGTCGGAAAATATGAGTAACTAGGTGCAGCCGATCTTCCCTTAATAAAATTCTGGATTTCCCTTTAACAGGGCATAATGGGTGTCCCCAAACAAAATTCAGAGTTCCCCATAGCAACATAGTCATCTTCTTCATTTAGAAATCACCACCATTAAAGCTTCACCCAAGCTTTCTCTCTCTAGGAAATCAACACCAAACAACAATCAAACACAAGAGATATAAAGGCAAGAAGGACCCCACTAAAACCCCTAAGATTTCCGGCCAAAAGAGTGGCCGGAAAAACCTAGAAAACCCGGCCAAGGTTGAAGAAGGTTGCTGTCCCATGAAGTCCGGCCATGGTAATGCTCTTCCCGAGCCTAGTCGCGACCTTCCCGATCATCCATGGTGCTGTCCCGTGCGGCTGAAGACCGAGCAGCTGCTGCCGGCGTGAGATCCGAGCTGCTCTAATGGCAGCTCGTGTTGCAGCAAGAAGGGCCAGCTGCTGCTGCTCCTTCTTTGTCCCGAGCTCTTTGTGGTGCCGGCCAACTTGGCCGGCACTCCTCCTTCTCTCCTTCAAGCTCTCTTCCTCTCTCTAACTTTCCAACCAAGAACACTCCAAACCCCCCAAACCCTAGCTCCCTCTCTCTCCTTTTCCCTGGTTGTGTCTTCAAGAAGATGAATAGTAGTCCCGCCCCCACTTTTCTTTCCTTCCACAACTAAAAGCCCTAAAGGTGGGTGCCTCTAAAATTCCTTCCTTTCTTTCATCTTCTTTGGGTTTAGGACTTGGTTCCTTCTTCTATTAGCTATTGGGCTTTGGACTTGGACTTTGGTCTTCACTTAGAATTCAAGGGGGTGCCTCCATCCTTCTTTCTACTTCTCGAATTTCCATAAAAGACTGAAATACCCCCGGACTTCTTTCTTTAATAACTTTCCCGTCCGAACTCCGATTCGACTTTCGTTTTCACCGTCGGACTCGTCATTGACTCTATTTGTTGTTTGACTTCTGATTTGACCAAAATGACCAAAATACCCCTGGTGCTCTTTTCTTCCCTTTTGTCGCATAAGATGAAAATATGATAATTCGCTCTCTTTATTCCGAATTACACGCCAAATCCCAAATAAGCTACCTAGCAATAAAAACACATAAATAATTAGAAATAGAACCCGAAAGGAACTAACTAATCAAAGTTAAGTGACCTAAATGTGGCATTTTCACGCCACATCAACATCCCCAAACTTAGAATTTGCTAGTCCTCGAGCAACAAACAAAACAAGACAATAAAGTAAACCTAACTCACTTTCGGAGGCATCCCGGTTGCATTTAGCGTATGCAACAAGCCGTTAAACCCCTAGGTTACCCCTAGTGGACGAGTCTCGTCTCGTGAGGGTTTCCAGTGAATACACCCACAAAGTTCTAGATTTTCACAAGACATAAGAGTCGAACTATCGATGCAAATAAGGTAACGATCAACAAGTGAGAGACTTAAGTGTGCCAAACACATGAATCAAACCAATAAACACAAAAGCATGCTAAGAGTCTCCTCACTAATAGTTTCATACTTAAGTGCAAGTGTCCCATCATCATGAGCATCATCCAAGTCTAAAGTAACAAAACTTTGTTTCCTATCATAGCACATTTCGCCTCGACTTTGGCTTCACGGTCATACGCTCTTAAACATGAAATCACTCAAAATGGAATCTAATGGTTCACTCTCATGTGTGAGCATGGAATAAAGTAAACTCAACACATACAAAAATTAAATGAGGATATCAAGTTCTAAAACGAAATGATCTCTTAGGAATGGAAATAACCACTAACGGAATGGGGAAGCTCACTCACCCTTCTCACCCACTCTACCCTCTAATAATGTCTCCTAAAGGTAAACGGATACAAGTGATGGAATGGAAGATGATGAAATCCCGAGAATGTCGACGCCTTCAACGATAAAAGAACACTCAAACAACCTTTAAACTTAACTTCTTGCATTGAATACTTTATTTTCATAACACTTACACAAACACAAAATAACACATATAACCAAACTTTTTTTTTTTTTTTTTTCTTTCTTTTCTCTTCTTTTCACTTTTCTCTTTTTCCTTTTTTCGTTTTTTCCTTTTTTTTTCATTTTTTTATTTTCTTTCCCTTTCTTTTCTTTTTTTTACACACATACCTAAACACCAAAACAAAAATACAACTAGTATTCTCAACAAATCACCTTTACTTTCACATTTTGCTTTCACATCCTTTCTTCTTTACTTTTCATGCCTTCATTCTCGAGAGTAGTATGATGAATGGATGGTGGAGTATCCGTTTCCCTAAAGTTGACACCATTATCGGGTTTCATGGACTACAAGAGTAAGGTTTATTCGCTATCCTAATGTCACTCCTAGTGGCTAAGGAAGTTGAGCTCATGAGATCGTCTAAGCTCTTTTGAAAGTTGCGAAGTTGAGTAGCTCTTCATTCTACTCGGAGTTAGCGCGGAAGAGTACACTCAAAAGCAATAAAAAGGCTCAGATATCTCACATGGGTTTAAGTCTCCACTAATGACTATTTTAGGTCACTTAGAAGTGTTCCTTCTTCCTTAAGATGCTACTCACATGATAACACACCAACACCAAAGGGCTAAACATTCATGAAAAGACTAAGAGCATGCATAAGATTTATCAAGAAAGAACCACATGCATCAACATACTTAAGAAAACCACTAGAATCATACCAAATCTATCCAAAAATTTTCAAATTTGGTCAATTTGTTGAACTCTCTTGTCTTTTGAAATCTAAGGTCATGATGTCATGCGACTAAATGGTCGTATCCCCATCCCCAAACTTAAAACTAACATTGTCCTCAATGTACTAAGCATATACTCACCAAAAGATAAGAGGTACAATAAGTTAAAGAGAATAGTGGACGGATATTACCATAGCCGAAGGAGATAAAAAGTGATACTACCAAGACTTAAGTATTCGAGTTCCAAGTTGATGATAAGTCCATCGCCATCCCCAAACTTGGAACGAACCACGTCCCAAAAGTATACAAATTGAGAAACGCTCCTAACACATCAATAAATAGAATAAGAATGAAACATAAGCATGACCATATAAAAATGACCACTCACGCGGGATCACTCGATTGCATCAAGCTATGCAACTAGCCTTTGAGTCTCTCATACGAACGAGAGCACGAGTTTTGTCTCGTGGAGGGTTTCCAGAGATGATACCCCCAAACATCAAAACCTATCTTAATCGGTTCAACGATCATAAAGCAAAAGACGAAAGATTTGGGGATCGACCCAAATAAAAATATATACAGGTGCTAATCGTCTCACAATAATATCAACGTAAAGAAGTGCACTTGAGACGACAAAAGAAAAGAAGCCATCCCCAAACTTAGTGGGTGCACAATCCACTAAGTAGGCATATATACAAGGAGTGAAGATTAAGAAATCATCAAAAGGATCAACATCCAAGTGTAGGGTCAAGAGGTCAGTCGAAGGCATAAAATCATCTGCAAGCTTAGTGGATAAAACATCCACTATGTCTATAGATGTCTTCGGGAAGACATCTGAAATGTCCCAAAAGGGATCAACGATCGAGTCTGAGATTGTATGGAAGGTCAGACGAGGCTCTAAGGATAATGCAGTAGGCTCGGGGACCAAGTTAAGGTCCATGATTTCCTTAGGTAAATGGTCTGAAAATCTATCCAACATGTCTCTAACTACTACGTCATCAATATCCTCAAAGGCATCTAGAGCCTCGCAGTCAGTTATAATATCAGGCCTTCCTAACATGGCATCTAAGACTGACTCCTTACAAGTGTCAAAATTCGGAAAGTTTAGAATAGTGTCATTCCCAAACCTGCTCATATAGCCATCATTTTGAACATCGAAGTCTAGTGTAATCCTATCATGGTGAGACGATAATGGTCCAGGTAGCGAGCAATAAGGGTCATCGATCAATTCATGCTCAAAGGGTCTACCAGGAGCATCTTCGACATTTAAATTAAGACTAGGGTTAGGTGTATTACCCTCACCATCATTCCTAGTCTCTTCTTGAGTTTGGGGTGGGAAAACCCCTTCCTCGTCGACGATAAGCTCCGACTCAATTCTATCAACAATTTTGAGCATCCATTCCGTGATCTCAGTTACATCTCGATTAAATCTAGTCTGGTACTCTAAAAATGCTTGGAGACTATCTTGAGAAGTCTCCTCGTAATAAGACATATGAGTATAACTAGATGAAGACTCTCGCGGAACACGGGGCATGGGACAATACTCGGTCAAATGGCTTAAGCTCGCACAAATAGCACAAACCGGGTTAATGGTCTCCATGGTCCTTTCTTCACTACCCTCATGTAGATACATAGGCTCGACTCTTTGAGTGGAATCATCAAGTCGGCTATTTTCATCACTAAATGAGCCATTCATATATGCTTGTCGATAGTCACGAAGACTTCGACATGGTCGATCACTGGTAATACAACTACGGGCATCATCAAATGACAAATTCATACATGAAGGTGTGGTCATCCCAAATGCTTGTTGATAGTCTCGAAGACTCCTACGGGGTTGGTTACCCTCATGCTCATAATCCCTAAGACCATATTCATTACTAGTCTGACCGACTCCATACATTTGTCGATATTCGCCCATGGTCATCCTAGGTCGGTCAGACTCAACTCGCCTATTCCTATTACTAGTCGGACCATGCCTATATGCATGTCTATTATCTTGGAGACTTCTAGGTGGTCGACTAGTATTAATGGCATGTGGATCACCGATGTAGTCACCATCCTCATCGTAAGGCCAATCATTATAATAATTTGCCATTTGTACCAATGAGACGATATTATGCAACTATGTTCAATGATGATAACACACAAACTATGAATGGAAACTAAGAGTTTTCCAACCAATTGAACACAACTAAGAAAGAGAGAATAGAATACGATACTAGCGAAGGCCTCTTGCTTTGTTCCGCTTCTCACTTTCCTACCCTTCTTGATTCCTTTCTTTTCCTCCACTCCAATGTCTGTTTTTAGCTCTTTTCGAAGTACAGGTACCTACAAAAAAAAACAAGAGAGAAAGTAAGAAACTAAGAAAATAAAAGAAAACAAAAACGCCTAAGTAAGCAACGAACCCTAAACTAATGAACAAAACAAACAACCTATATCCAACTCCTAAACCTATCCCCGGCAGCGGCGCCAAAAACTTGATGCACCCGAAAAGGTTGCAAACCCAAGCGGAGGTATCAAGTAGTAATCCGGCAAAGCCGGGATCGATCCAAGGATAGGAATGTAGCTTGGATATCGAATGGTCTTATTCGTCAGTTGAGATATCAAAGCCTTACTTAGATAAAAGCGGTAATAAACGAAGATAATGTGAGGTTTATGATCAAATAAGCAATAAGAAAATAAAGTAAGTAAAACAAACTAAAATATCAATGTAAGAGGACGAGAGAGATTTGAGAGAAGAGTTTGGAGGAACAAGAGTCGGGAACAACAAGTAAGAGAAGTGTCGAGGTCCGGGAATCCGATGTGGTGAACCTACAACTATGTACGGTCTAATCGAATGGATTGATAAAAACCTAGTCTCGATTCCTAAAGTGGATGTTCATAAGCACTACGTATGTCCGGAGATAATACTTAGTCAAATAAACTTCCTAAACGAACAAAACCGAACCATCGATCACATTGCCTAATTGATTAACTATGCGAAATACTTGATAAGACACATGAAAAACGATTGAAACAAGTAATCAAAATAAGAAAACATCAATTTATTATCAAACTCATTAAATCATCTCAAACATAGTCATAAAATTCATCACATTTCATCCCATAATCGACACACTTGATTTAGCTAAAAATGGTTAATGAGTAATAAATGAAAAGAAGATGATGAGAGGATCTCCCTTTTCCGATAAGGCGCATGGCTAAGATCGTCGGAAAATATGAGTAACTAGGTGCAGCCGATCTTCCCTTAATAAAATTCTGGATTTCCCTTTAACAGGGCATAATGGGTGTCCCCAAACAAAATTCAGAGTTCCCCATAGCAACATAGTCATCTTCTTCATTTAGAAATCACCACCATTAAAGCTTCACCCAAGCTTTCTCTCTCTAGGAAATCAACACCAAACAACAATCAAACACAAGAGATATAAAGGCAAGAAGGACCCCACTAAAACCCCTAAGATTTCCGGCCAAAAGAGTGGCCGGAAAAACCTAGAAAACCCGGCCAAGGTTGAAGAAGGTTGCTGTCCCATGAAGTCCGGCCATGGTAATGCTCTTCCCGAGCCTAGTCGCGACCTTCCCGATCATCCATGGTGCTGTCCCGTGCGGCTGAAGACCGAGCAGCTGCTGCCGGCGTGAGATCCGAGCTGCTCTAATGGCAGCTCGTGTTGCAGCAAGAAGGGCCAGCTGCTGCTGCTCCTTCTTTGTCCCGAGCTCTTTGTGGTGCCGGCCAACTTGGCCGGCACTCCTCCTTCTCTCCTTCAAGCTCTCTTCCTCTCTCTAACTTTCCAACCAAGAACACTCCAAACCCCCCAAACCCTAGCTCCCTCTCTCTCCTTTTCCCTGGTTGTGTCTTCAAGAAGATGAATAGTAGTCCCGCCCCCACTTTTCTTTCCTTCCACAACTAAAAGCCCTAAAGGTGGGTGCCTCTAAAATTCCTTCCTTTCTTTCATCTTCTTTGGGTTTAGGACTTGGTTCCTTCTTCTATTAGCTATTGGGCTTTGGACTTGGACTTTGGTCTTCACTTAGAATTCAAGGGGGTGCCTCCATCCTTCTTTCTACTTCTCGAATTTCCATAAAAGACTGAAATACCCCCGGACTTCTTTCTTTAATAACTTTCCCGTCCGAACTCCGATTCGACTTTCGTTTTCACCGTCGGACTCGTCATTGACTCTATTTGTTGTTTGACTTCTGATTTGACCAAAATGACCAAAATACCCCTGGTGCTCTTTTCTTCCCTTTTGTCGCATAAGATGAAAATATGATAATTCGCTCTCTTTATTCCGAATTACACGCCAAATCCCAAATAAGCTACCTAGCAATAAAAACACATAAATAATTAGAAATAGAACCCGAAAGGAACTAACTAATCAAAGTTAAGTGACCTAAATGTGGCATTTTCACGCCACATCATAATTTCTTCGTCGTTTCACTACATGTGTGAAGTTTATTTAGGGCTTCTCCTTGACCCCTGGTCCTAGCTCTCACTATCAGGGTGATTTCCTCAAATCTTGATCATTAGATCTATTACATACCTCAAAAAACTAAAATTTGTTCACCTACTCAGTAAATCTATTTAACAAACCCTATGACCATCGTGATGGTCTATTTTGTTTTAGATAAAGTTTGAGCAGTTAGATGCATCAGACTCATTTATCCTTAAATACAGTAAATGTACATGTCCTCCCACATTCTTCTCTCTTAATGTCATTGAACTGGATACTTAATTTCTTTTAATTAATAGACACTTTAGTCTTCTTTTTCCAGTCGTTTCATTCCATTAGAACAAGAGACTTAAGTGCATCGGCCATTACATTCCCTACTACTAATCTTTCCTCCATCTCTCCCAGAGCCCTGCAATTACAATCATACATCAATTCTTTCTCTCTTTCCGCTATGAGGTATATTCTCCTTATTCCATTTTTGTTCATCGATATGTTTAACAATATGTTGAAAATAACCCATAGGTTGATTCACCTAATCATTGAAATGATCATGGATTAACATTCTCTAAAATTATTGACATTCTCTCTTTCTAAAATTCTCCTAATCTTTGAAGGAACAATCATAGCTTAGAACCCTAGTCTCCATCGAAGAAATTTGAAGACCCAGATCAACTTAAACTCAGATTGAAAATCGGATTTGGGAGTTAGATAAAATTTCGGTTAAATCGAATCTGGAAGCTAGATGAAATCTTGGTGAAATCGGATTTGGAAGCTTGAAGAAACCTTGATGAAATCGAATCTGGAAGCTTGAAGAAGTTTGGTGAAATCGGATCTTCTTCTTCCCTTGGCATCAACAACAACCTGATAAAACCGTAATTGAGATAAGGAACACATACAATCGATAGATTAGAGAGTGTTGGAGATTAAGTAGTATATAATCACAATAACACAAGTAATAAAACCAATACTTAAATCAACTCAATCTTTTTCATTCAATAAGCTTCAATCAACACACATTCAACTAAATCAACAAAAACTTAGTTCTTCAACAAATTAATTTTGATATTGGTACTTACCTTGGATACAAGCATCTTCAACCCAATCTCTTGTCTAAACCACAACTCTTTAAACATTCACTTGTTTTTCTCACTAGAAACCCTATTTTTCTTCTTAAGAACTGATGTGACACGAAAATGTCACATTTGGAGAGCCTAACTTAGACTAATTAGTCATTTTCGAGTGTTATCAATAATATTTTATGTGTTTTTCATGTTAGGTACTTATTTTGGAGTTAAGCGTGTAAACCGGAATAAAGGGAACGAATTGTTACTATCATTTCATGTGCCGAAAACGAGAGAAAAATATTTCAAGCAAATCATATGACAAGAGGAGTCAAAGACGAGTCTAACGATGAAAACGGAAGTCAATTCCGAGTTCGGATGGAGAAGTTGTGGAAGAAAGAAGTCGAGGTTCGGTCTTAAAACAAAGATTCTATGAAGGCACCCCCCTTGATTTCCAAGTGAAGATTAAAGCCCAAGTCTAAAACCCAAGAGCCTAGATATGAAGGAACAAAACCCAAGCCCAAAGAAGATGAAAGAAGGAAGAGATTTTGGAGGCACCCTCTTTATGGACTCAAGTTTGAGTCAAAGTCAAGTCTTGACTAAGTCTAGGGTTTGAGTAAAAAGGGAGGGTCAAGACACTATTCATCTTCTTCTTCATTCTAACAATACACAAGTTTTGGGAGGAAGAGAGAAAGTTAGGGTTTTCTTGGTTCTTCATCACCAAAAGCAAGGGTTGAAAGAGGGTTTGGTAAAGAAAGAGAGAGCAAGAGAAGGAGGGGTGCCGGCCAAGTTGGCCGGCACCATAGCCGGCACGGGACTCGGCCGGACAGCAGCTTCGTCGGCAGCACGCAGCAGCAGCGCAAGGAGCATAGCAACAGCACGCGAAGGAAGCTGCTGCGGGAAGCTTCCTTGGGCGCTCTGCAGCTCGGTCGTCGGCTGCTGTGCACGAGCAGCACAAGCAGCTTCACGGCCAGGCAGCTTAGGACAAGCATGCGCACAGCTCGGTTTAGCATAGGGTTGCTCGGTTTGGCACGGGACAGCATCTATGGGCCGGATCTAAGCTTCCTTTGGTCGGAAATCTTGATTTTGGCCAGAAACCTAACTTTCTTTAATCGGATTTTCGTGGTGTTCCGGCAACTTTCTTGATTCAAAACCTTAGGGCTTTTACTCCCCATGTCTTGATCTATCTTCCCATGTAGTTTGATTTGATTTTGGATGAAAAATCTTTAGAGAGAGAAAGCTTGGTGAAGCTTTAATGGTGGATGTTCTTGAGATGGAGAAGATGATGATGGGTGCTATGGGGTAATCTGATTTTTACTCGGGGACACCCAAAGTTCACTATTAAAGGGAAATCCAGAAAATTGCTACGGGAGATCGACTATACTTAGAGACTCATTTTTCTCGACAAACCTAGCCTCGAGCCACATCGAAAAAGGGGGATTTCTCATCATCTTCTTTTCATTTATTACTTATTCACCATGTTAGCTAAATCAAGTGTGTCGATTATATGAGATGAAATGTGATGAATTTGTGATTATGTTTAATATGATTTGATGTTTTGATTATGAATTGATGTTCATTTGATTCGATTATCGTTTTGATCGTATTTTCATGTGTCTTGTCAAGCACTTCGCATAGTTAATAGACGAAACGAGGTATTCGATATCGATAGTAGTCTAAGTCATAATTTCATGTGTCTTGTCATGCACTTCACATAGTTAGGCGACTAGGCGACACTTTCGTTGACTCGGGATTAACCGATTTAGACGTTTGTTTGACTAAGTATGATCTTCGGATATACGTAGTACTTATAGACATCACCTTAGGAGTCGAACATCGATTATATTTTGACACATTAGATCGGACAATACGTAGTTGTAGGTTTATCATTATAGATTCTGGGATTTCGATACATGAACTCTCGTATTCGGATACTCTTGAAGCATGATTTGAATGTGATGATTGACTTATTATTTGTTTACATGTGAGTTTAATTGACTTCGTCTAGTTGTATAAACTAGAAGCCTCGATCGTAATCGTCCATTGACACAAAGTTTGATAATGCGTACTTAGTTTGATAATCGATACTTAGTGACGTTTGATCGGTTATACTTAGTTTGACGTATTATACTTATCAGTGTCATACTTGTTCATTTTCAATTCATTAGATAGTGTGTGTAAGTTTGATAGCCGATGCTTAGTGACGTTTGATCGACTATGCTTAGTTAGACACATGATGCTTAGGATTGTCAATGTGGGTGAAGTTAGTTACATTTTTATGCGAATAGATACTTAGTATTTGTCATTATCGATCTTGTGGATCGAAGTATCCGTCTCAATTAACCTTTGCCCGAATCAACTCTTACCGTCTCCCGACTCTTGTTCCTCCGACTCTTCTCTCGAATCTCTCTCACCCATTTAATTTGATTGTTTAATAGTTTTAGTTGCTTTCTTTTATTTCTTAAATCAATCAAACCCCCCCATCTTTATCTTTATTTCTTTCCGTTTTAGTCTAAGTTAGCTAATAATACTAAAACCGACGGACAAGACCTTCGATATCCGGATTACCTTCCTATCCTTGGATCGACCCTGGCTTTGCCGGGTTACTACTTGATACCTCCGCTTGGGTGTGCAATCTTTTCGGGTGCATCAAGAACCAAATGCCCAAATCTAATACTACTTCTTGAACCCTCTTTTTGTTTTCTACCTTCACTTAATTTAATAAAGAGGCCAAGCCCTATTTTGGTTTAAAGTCCAATTTGGTTTAAAGCAAGCCCAATTTGGTGTAAATCCAATTTTCAACATCCCCCCTTAAACCAAATTTCCACAACTCTTCATATCTAAACATCCACTTCAATCATTCAAAGATATTATACTTCAAAAGTTGTTCATCAAATTTTTCTCCTTCAAGCACACCATTCAAGATTGTCGATTCACATCATATTGATAACTTTTCCATGAATATTTACCTACTATATAGATTCATATTTTCATATGAACAAAATGAATAAATACCTTGTTAAGATCAATGTCGACTCTTTGCTTGTAACTTTTATCTACAAGCCTTGCTTTGTATTTTTGGACTTCACCACTTGCATTCTTCTTTGCTTTGTATGCACAATTTACATCAATAGGCTTGTATCTTTTTGTCAACTCATATGCATCATTCTTTTCAATTGTATTAATTTCTTCATCCATTATTTTTTTTCATTTTTTCTCCTTGAATGACTACTTCATGACTAATAGGATCACAATCCATGAGAAAGCAACATAAATTCACTTCTTCTTCATTATCAATAACTTCATAAATCTCTCTCAAGCTTCTTGTTTTCATTGGTCTTTCACTAGAACTTCCTCCCGATGGGGAAGATGATGGAGATGAAGATGATGGTCTACACATTGGTGTTTGTTGCTCTCTTTGAATTTCTTTTGGTGCCTCTTCTTCTTTTTCACCTTCAAGTTCAAGTTCAACTTGAATAGTTTCTTTTCCTTTCCATCCCCATGTCATTTCTTCTTCAAATACAAAATCTCTACTAAGGGGAACTTTATTGGTAGCTGGATTAAATAACTTGTAACACTTTGTTTGCTCACTATAACCAAGGAAGATGCATTTTTCACCTTTGTCATCAAGTTTTGTTCTTCTTGCTTCCGGTATCTTTGCATAAGCAATACATCTAAATATCTTTAAATGAGATACACTAGGCTTGTAGTAGCCCCATGCCTCTTGCGTTGTCTTCGTATAAACACTTTTAGTGGGACATCTATTTAACAAGTATACAGCACATGCAACGGCTTCACCCCAAAATTCTATAGGCAAACTTTTTTCTTTTAACATGCTTCTTGCCATGTTTAATATGGTGCGATTTTTCCTTTTGGCTAATCCATTTAGTTGTTGTGTGTGTGATGGGGTAAGCTCGTGAACAATTCCATGTTCTTTATAAAACATATCAAAGTCTCGTGAAGTAAATTCTCCACCTCTATCCGATCTTAGTTTCTTGATAACATACCCACTTTGTTTCTCAACCATATTCTTGAATTCCTTAAACACTTCAAATACTTCAGATTTATTCTTCAAGAAGTATACCTATGGTTTTCTACTATAATCATCAATAAAAGTGAGAAAGTAATTGTTACCTCCATCTGTCATTGGCTTCAATGGACCACAAACATCGGTATGCACAAGCTTTAGAGGATTGTAAGCTCTCCACCTTCCTTCTTTAGACAAAGTTGTTCTATCAAGGAAGTGGAAGACCAGATTTCAATCCGGGAGGTCGTGACATTACGTCCAAATATGTGGGAGAAAAAATGAAGTGCTACAAGTGTGGGAAAGAAGGGCATAAGTCTGCTGAATGTCGAAAGAAGAGTGCCAAATTATTAGTGAGTTAAGAAGTTTAGGGCTTTGGAGTTGCTTATGACGATGGTGGTAGCATTAATGAGGAAAATATTGTTATGCCCAATCGGGGTTAATGTGAACAATATGAGTAATCCAAGACAAGCTATAGGAATAGTAAAGAACAATCAAGAACAGAACACAGAGATTTACGTGGTTCGGTTGGTGAGACCTACTCCATGGCGACAACGGCGCGATGATTTCATAAGCAAACAAGTTTACACAAGAGATTCGTGAGATTGAGTCTTATTGATATCTCTTTAGGGTTTAGTTTATATAGCCACTAAACCCTAACCCCATCGCCTCACCGACTCTCTCTCTACAACCGACATTATACACGAATAAACACTAATCACCGACATAAGCCTAGCTTCGCATTCCAGCTCTGTCTCGGAGTCCAGCTTTGCCTCAGAGCACTGCTTCACATACCAGCTCTATCTCAGTAATCAGCTCCGCTAGTGGGTCCAAGCTTCGGTAAGTTGTCCCGGGTTTGATATCACTCCATATTCGAGTCACTTCTAACAATTCTCCACCTTGACTTGAATATGCTCCTCTTGACTTAGATCTGCCACCATCATAGCTCATCGCCTCTGAGCCATCATCGCTCCAGCCCTGCTAGGGCTAACATCTGGAAAACCCAATCAAGCCTAAGCAATGCTTAAACTTGAAAGTTATAACTGCCTTAGTCAGCATATCCGCTGGATTCTCTGCCGTAGAAACCTTCTTCATCGTGATCTTCCCTTGTTCAATCACGTCCTTGATAAAGTGATATGACGTCAATGTGTTTAGTTCTCCCGTGATACATTTGATTTTTGGTCAAATGAATAGCACTATGGTTGCCGCAGTAGACCTCTGTCACCTCCTGCTTCAAGCCCAAATCCCGAACTAAACCACTCAGCCATATTGGCTCCTTCACCGCCTCTGTTGCTGCCATGTACTCAGCTTCCGTTGTAGACAGCGCTACCACCGATTGCAGCACTGCTCTCCAACTAATGACACTCCCGCAGAGTGTGAACGTATAGCCCGTCAGCGACCTCTTCCTATCAAGATCCCCTGGAAAATCCGAATCTACAAATCCAATTACCGAACCAGAAGTGTCAGCCCTTCTGTCGTAAACCAGACCAAACTCCGCAGTATCCATTTCACAGTCTGCCAATGACCTTTCCCAGGTCTGCCCACGTATCTGCTTACTACACTAACAGCATGTGAAATATCAGGCCTTCTGCACACCATAGCATACATAATGTTACTTACTGCATTTGCATAAGGCACTCGAGACATGTACTCCGTCTCGTCATCAGTTGTTGGTGACAGTTCCCCCGAAAGCTTGAAGTGTGCTGTCAATGGAGTACTGACAGGTTTTGCCTCAGTCATACCAAAACGTTCCAACACCTTCTCGATGTACGTTTTCTGAGACAAAAACAGTTTCCCAGCAGATCTGTCTCTCCGTGTCTCCATACCCAATATCTTCCTTGAGGCACCCAAGTCTTTCATCTCAAACTCACCCTTTAACTGATCCTTTAACATGTGGATTTTCGACATATCCTTGCAAGCTATCAGCATGTCATTCACATACAGGAGTGGATACACATAAGAACCATCCGATAGTTTCTTGTGGTACACACAACTATCATGCCTGCTTCTGTCATAGCCGTTTTTAACCATAAACGTGTCAAAACGTTTATACCACTGCCTAGGAGACTGTTTCAGTCCATACAAAGACTTCTTCAGCAAACAGACCTGGTCTTCTTTCCCGAGAATTTCAAACCCCTCTGGCTGACGCATATAGATTTGTTCCTCCAGCTCTCCATGTAAGAAAGCAGTCTTAACATCAAGCTTCTCCAATTCCATATCATACAAAGCAGCCATAGCAAGTATCACTCTAATAGAGTTATGTTTAACAACAGGAGAACATACCTCATTGAAGTTTATCCCTTCTCGCTGTGTAAACCCCTTAGCTACTAACCGTGCTTTGTAACGTGCATCTTCAACCCCTGGGATTCCTTCCTTCTTCTTGAAAACCCATTTGCTACCAACAATCTTCTGACCCTTAGGCAGCTCGGCTCATTTCCAGACCTGGTTCTTCCGAAGAGGCTCAATCTCTTCATTCATGGCAAGAGACCACTGTCGTGAATCATCGCTCCTCATAACTTCTTCATAGGTGCATGGCTCACCTCCATCAATGCTTTCTCCCACACTAAGTACGAATGTAACCATATCTGCCATCCCATACCTTTCCGGTGCCCGGATGTCTCTCCTTCCCCTGTTCCTCGCAACACTGTATTGAACCATCTCTGGTTCAGCTTGCTCATCTATCTGAGGCCGAACCTCTTCCGGAGTGTCTATCTCAAGCTCCACCTGCTCTCCATGATCTTCCTGCTCCACCTGTTTACCAACACCCTTCCGAGCTCTCTCCATGAGATCTTCCTTCTCTGCTTCTGAAAGTGATTCAGCGAGTGCAGCCTTCTCATTCAACGTCTTCAACAGACCCTGTTGAACTAATACTGCTCGCATCTTAATCTTCCAAAGATTAAAATCTTTACTTCCATCGAACTTCTCTATCTCGTATTTAGCCATCACATAAACCTCAAAACCACAACTCTGATACCAGTTTGTTATGCCCAATCGGGGTTAATGTGAACAATACGAGTAAGCCAAGACAAGCTATAGGAATAGTAAAGAACAATCAAGAACAGAACACAGAGATTTACGTGGTTCGGTTGGTGAGACCTACTCCACGGCGACAACGGCGCGATGATTTCCATTATGATAAGCAAACAAGTTTACACAAGAGATTCGTGAGATTGTGTCTTACTGATATCTCCTTAGGGTTTAGTTTATATAGCCACTAAACCCTAACCCCACCGCCTCACCGACTCTCTCTCTACAACCGACATTATACACGAATAAATACTAATCACCGACATAAGCCTAGCTTTGCATTCCAGCTCTGTCTCGGAGTCCAGCTTTGCCTCAGAGCATTGCTTCGCATACCAGCTTTGTCTCAGTAATCAGCTATGCTAATGGGTCCAAGCTTCGGTAGGTTGTATCGGGTTCGATATCAATCCATATTCGAGTCACTTCTAACAAATATGTTGGAGTTTACAGAAGATGAAGTCTTATATGATGACAAAGATTTGCCAGCTCTAGTTGTTCGACGAGCCATGCTAGCACCTAAAGTTATCGAAGTTAAACCCCAACATACTAACATCTTCAGAACAAGGTGTTCGCACATGGACGACTTTGCAATGTTATCATTGATGGTGGTAGCTGTGAGAATTTTGTTTCTAAAGAAATGGTAACAAAAATGAACCTTGCTATGCAACCATATCCAAACCCATACGAAGTAATCTGGTTCAAGAAAGGAGGTGAAGTAAAGGTAACACATCAATCTCGTGTCCCCTTTTCTATCGGTAAAAGTTATTAGAATGATGTTTTATGTGATGTCATTGAGATGGAAGCTTGTCATCTATTGTTGGGTAGACCATGGCAACACGATAACAAAACAATTCATCTCGAAGAAAAGAATATTTATGTTTTTTACAAGAATAGAGTTAAAGTGTTTTGGCGCCAATGCAAGACGGAGACTTCCCCAAAGTTAAAAAGGAAGAACGGCGTGCTTCTTTGAGTATTCAACCATTTCTACAAGAGTGTGAGGCAGATTCGACAACATATGCTCTTATTTTGAAAGAGGTGAAGGAACGGCGACGACAAACACATTCTACTGAAATTGAAGAACTACTAAAAGAATTTGCTGAAGTATTCCCAAGTGATCTATCTGCCAGATTACCACCTACGAGAAGTATCCATCATCATATTGATTTGGTCCCAGGAGCTAGCCTTTCGAATATGCCACATCATCGCATTAGTCCGAAAGGACATGAGAAATTCATTTTACTTTTAATGTTTCTGATTTATATGCATATCATGGAGACGGAACATCAACAACTAACTCGAGGACGAGTTTTCTTCAAGAATGAGGGATTGATGCAAATGATTCTAGAAGATGGCAGAAATTCTCTAGGGTCTGGAGCAGTCAATAGTCTAATTAGTCAAAGATTATTAAATTCATTCTAAATATTAATGAAGTGTCTAGGTAATGTAAGAGTTTAGTCTTAAGAAGTGTCTAGTAATTGCCTAGGGAATGTAATAGTGTGGCCTATAAAAGGAGATCTCTCTAATCCGGAAAAATCAGTGAAGAATTTTCATATAACCAAGTAATATCAAATCTACTTTTTCCTAGCAAAGAATTTCCAAAGTCTTTTCCTTGGTTTTATCTCAAGAAATCAAGGCTCTGATGGTGTTTGGAATATACTCCTTCTGATTTTAGGAAGCAAGTACGAATCTGTTTGCTCAACCCAAAAGATCGAAACAGGACCTGCATTTACACAGAGTTCTGGACCAGCACCTTACTCCCAAGGGCGTGGACAGAATCAAGGAAGTGGAACACCAGATTTCAATCTGGGAGGTCGTGACATTACATCTAAATATGTGGGAGAAAAAATGAAGTGCTACAAGTGTGGGAAAAATGGGCATAAGTCTGCTGAATGTCGAAAGAAGGAGAATACCTACCCAACTACCCGACTACCAGAACCGACCCTCTGCCTGTTTGCCCGTCTATTTGAAGGCCAGAAGCCTAGTTGTTAGTGCCCACCTGACGATCCCTCTGACCGTGTGACTTTCTACCCGTCTACAGCTATTACGGAGCCGACAAAACATACTTCTTCCGTAATAAGTGAAAGAAGTCAAGAACTAAAGTTTGTTTTGATTTGATAACAATATTAGAAACCATCATATTGTTATATACTGAACTATTTCCGCTTGATAGTTCTTTAACAATTCGTTTTTGTTGAGTAACTCTTGCAGGACCTGTAAAATGAACATGACATACACTTATCCATATATGTTCTCGTTATTTATTTTATCTTACATTTATTTAGGGCCGCGCTTTGGGGCATAAAGTTAAATCTCTGGGGAATAAAGACTTAGTCAACCAATATTGACTTAGAATACATATTTATTTCCTAGTACAAAAATAAATCTAACTGTCTTTTAGTCCTTAGTCTTCATCTTCACCCACTTTGACCACAAATTCCGATCACCACCACCCTTCCCGCCATCGCCACCACCCTCCTTTTGTCATCATCTCTATCTTTCTCATCTTTTCCCTATCTTTCTCTAAAAAAAACCCCGATCTAGAATGTGATGGGATAGTAATAATGTATCATTTCCTGAGAGATCTAGGGAAAGGCAACCAATTACAAATTTGAGAAGTAATATTAGAAGAGATCTTATTATCAGATAGATCCAAAGTTTGAAGGCTTGGAAAATACTGAAAAGAATCAGGAACTTCACCAAAAAGTTCCAAACCTTTAAGTTCAAGACTGATCAAAAGATTCTCCTAATCATTCCAACAAGTAACACCAAGAAATTTCCAACTGAAACCCATATTAGGCTTGCCAAAACCCATGAATTAAGTATACCCTCAGGATCTTTGAGTGAGGTTTTCACTCCTTGAAGGCAGCAAATATCTTCTTCTTTAGGGCTAGTGTGAGAATAGTCCCACATGGGAGAATGGGTAACTAGCAACCAAGAATATAAAGTATAGGTCCTCTCCACTCATTGCCAATTGGTTTTGAGTTGGATGGCCACAAACTTAACATGGTATCAGAGCTAGGCCCACACGTGATAGGCTTAAAAGCCACACGTGCTCCACGTCACCCGTAAAGAAAAAAACACACGTGTTAGGCTCAAAAAACGCCTCACGTGAGGGGGCGTGTGAGAATAGTCCCACATGGGAGAATGGGTAACTAGCAACCAAGAATATAAAGTATAGGTCCTCTCCACTCATTGCCAATTGGTTTTGAGTTGGATGGTCACAAACTTAACAGCTAGCAACATTAGAAGATGAAGAAAGGGACTAACAATAAGAAAATTAGATGAAGAACAAGAAGAAGTAAATTGGGTTTCTTGAGTAACCCTTTCACGATGGGAGAAGAAGAATACGAATTTCGTGGTCAGAAGACTATAGAAATGTAATTTAGGATTAGGGTTTTAGTAATTAGAATTTAGGGTGTTGAAGGTGGGGAATTGACTTGAAGAACAGTAAGATGGGGGGTAGACCTTTGAAATTAAGAGAGAGAGAGAGAGAGAGAGAGAGAGAGATTAGTTAGTTGTTGCTCCCCTTGGTCGTCTTCATCAACTCGGTGAGTGAGAGAAAAGATGAGATAGAGAGAAGAGAAAGGAGGGAAAGAGAGATAAGAAGGATAGAGAATAAAATGGTGGTGGCGGTAATTGTGTTAGGGGTGGTGATTTTGTCGGGAAGGTAAAGTGAAGATGCAGAATAATGCTAAAAAAGCCATTAGATTTATTATCGGGTTAAAAAGTAATTATGTTCCCAAAGTCGATCTTAATAGAATGAAATTTTATTCTCCGGAGATTTTAACTTTATTCCCCAAAGCCGCGGCCTTATTTAGTTATGGTAGTGCCCATATAAGTCCAGTGACTTGAGTAGGAAGGTGTAGGTCTCCAAGTGTTGTCTGCCTTCATGGAGCTAGTGCTTGATAATTGTGATAATTGCATTTCTATATGTTTTCTTACTTGATTTAATATTATGTGTAGTTGACACGCTACGAGCATGGGCAATGTTTTCGAGTACAAGTTTTTCCATGTTCACATAATATTGTAGTACCTTTACAGACTATTTACCATCAAAAATCTAGGCGGTCGAGAAAATTGATAAAAGAAAATGTCACTTATTGCAAATTTATTTTCCCCTCGAGCATATATATATATATATATATATATATATGTCCTTAACTGTATATCAAACTGTGCGTGTTTGAAGATGCCAAAGACTAGAGCATGGCTCAGTGGTACTAACGGTGTGTCTTGTGGACAAGTTACCTTGAGCCTTGAGGTAGTGAGTCCAAATCCAATTTCCCACATTTTTAGATTTATTTTTGAAATTATTACTTTTAATGATCCTAAATTCATATAAAATCAATTCTACTACCCAAAAACCTATCAAATCAATTCAACTACCTTAAATCCCTGCAAACTACAATGATCTAACATAAATCTCTGCATACTTCAATTCATCTACTATAAATCCTATAAAACTCAATTTATCTACCCTAAACCTTATAAACTTTAATTCATCTACCATAAGAGCATCTCCAATGGGTCACTCTAACAAACTCTCTAAAAGTCCTAGTTGTCATGTGTCGATGGAAATTCTCTTTCGTAAATGTCAATATAGAGGCACTCTAATTCTTATTAGTCTCCGATGGAGATCTCTAAATAATACACATGTCCATCTTCAATTTAATAGATAAAACAAAGTAGCTGAAAAACAAGTGTTTCTATTAGTCACATTTTTAAAGTGACACTTAAAGAGTCTCAACATAGAGTGTCTAGTAGAGTGTCTCGCTTGAGAGTCCTTATTAATAAATGTTCCACATCAACATAGAGTGTCTAGTAGAGTGTCCCATTGGAGAAGATTTTTTAACAAAAACTCTATATGTCTTAAGTGACACTTTAAGTGTTAGGGTATGAGTGCCCCCATTGGAGATGCTCTAAACCCCTACAAATTTCAATTCGTCAAAATATGAACTCTCGTAGAGGTCAATTACGTTTGTAATCGTTGATGCATTAATATAATTAATAAATATAAGTATTTTATTAATTATTACGTTTGCAAAAAAAAAAAATTATTTAGGTATATAAATCCGCACCCCCTAAGTGAAAATCCTAGATCCGCCCCTGGATTTCAGCCCTCATCAAACAAAAAATCAGACACAATAGAACAAACAAATTGAGTGTACAATCAAAGTATATATGAGAGAAAAAAGTTTATGCTTAAATCTTCACATTTATTAATCTAGGGTTTTACTAGTATGCATATCCGAAGTAACATCTTAATACCAGCCATATTGCCCTTGATGTAGGCACTTCCCAGGACCACCAGACTAGTTCCGCAGGTACAAAGGTTTTCCTTCGCATGGACCTGTCCGAGACCACTCCAAGTTTCTCCATGTAACCCAACCTAGCTACCAAACCCGCCCAAAAGGCCTAGGACAATGTTACTTGGAATGAGAATCGTTCCTTCACATGGCACAGCTACTGTAACACGATACTCTACCATATGAGTATCCAGTACGCAAGGGTATACTTCTATACGATAATTCAGTTGTGGTATGTTTTGGACTATTTTCTCAGACAACATATGTGTATATGTAATAGAAACATCTACTCTTAGACATTAAAATGTTAACTAGTTGACAAAACTCTTACGTAGTACTGGATTGTGAATCCACCTGAGAATCCTTAAGGGACTACTTGCCTTGTACATGAAACTTCCGTTCCACATCAGCATCAAAGAACTAATAAAGAAAGTTTACTTACCAGACTTAAAGATTGAATTACTAGTTCTTCAAGAACAAAAATAAGCAATATTGCAGATCATTCATATAGCAATCAGAGCCAATGTCTTACAATGCAGAGACCCCTTTGTACATAAAACTTTGCTCGAATCCACTAGACATTCATCACACGTCATCATTGCAAGCTGATCGAATAGAACAAATCAGTACACTTCGTAATACAAAAATCAATAGCGAAGAAGTATTAAGTGAAAATTGATCAAACATTTGCACTAAAAATGTATTGTCTGACGTCTCTAGACTGAAGACCGAACGCAAAAGACAACAAATTGTGGAGATCAGATTTATCTCTCGCATTAATATCAAACACAGACACGACAGGGAAATGTCACCACATGATTAACAGGACAGTGAAAAAATATAAGAAGTTATCTATCTATTTAGTTGAAATAGCTCAAAAACCCAACTTAGCTGCCTTGACTTATGAATACTTCTAACTTAGCAACCATTACTGTTTTGGGATGCAGGAATTTTGTGTATTAAACTCTGGTAGATTCCACAGCACATTCATCACGCATCATCATTGCAAGCTGGTCAAATGCAGCAGATCAGTATGTTACTATTTTAATTTTTTTTGTGATCATCAACAAAGAAAATATTATGATTATAATACTAGTTCGAGCTAAATCAGTTATAGTCGTTGCTCTTATTGTGCTTGAAGGCTAAATTTGCATTACCCAGAGTATCGAATAAAGTTGTGATTCCTCAGGGATCCATGAAAGTATTTCTAATATCAAGAGACTAGTTCTGTCTATCATGACAAGAGTTCTTAGAAAAGACCATGAGAACTATTAGTCGAAAATATTCTTATGGAAAGATCTATAAGACGTAATCATCAAAACCCAATCAGAGAAAAATGATAGAAAACTTCATGGGATATTGATGGTTTCTTCCAAAATATGTTTCAGTCTCTCAAGGCATTGCAAGTGATACACCATATATATAGTATTCATTCATCTCTCCCTCTCGTTAAATAGAGGGAAGTTTTAAAGGCACCCCCTATAAGTGTAATAGGCGCCTCCTTCCTTCACAAACTCCCTCCCGAATTTGCCTTGAGAGAGCCACCTATAACACTTATAGGGAGTTTCTCACCTAATCTATTGAAGAGATCCCCTACTACTACTACTACTACTACTACTACTAAAAAGTTTGATAAACAAAACAAATTCCACATTTGCTTGTTCTTCCTCTAGTCTCGTCTTGGTCTTTAGGAGGAAATAGAGTATCGACTCTTCTATCAAAAAAGGAAAAGAAAAACGAAAGAGGAAGTGGAGAAAACCATATTGATCCACAAAAAAAGAGAGCAGATACTAAAGGACACAATATTACGACGTCACTCTAAATTGATTTTAGAAACCAAAATCTTCTATTCCGTAAGATTGTCATACTGAAAAATAGCATTTCAGTATTCTTCCAGCGCTTAAATGAAGTTTTTCCCACATAGCAATAAAAATTGTATAGAACACACCATTTAGAACATTAGAAGACAGATGCCCTTAAACTACCTCCATCCTCATAAAATTTTAGTCACTGCATATTCTTGTCATGTTTGAAGAAATATACGCGAAAATTGCAGAGATCAACGAACGGCTCAATTCAACGATTTTCATAAACGGGCATCAGGAACACCAAAAGGTTGAATTCAAACTAAAACAATCTTAATTCATGAGGGTCTACCTTATTATCTATGGGGATTGCTATAAGAAACTTTTCTTATTATCAATCAAACACATTAAGATAACAAATCAAAGAATTAGCAAATAATCGTTTAAATTCACCAGAATTACCAAATTATAACCAAGAACAATTGATTCTTGATAAAATTATGAAAGATCAAACTAGTACCAGAAATGAAGATGAAGTACCTTGAGGAAATCGACCGTAACGGTGAGATAAAGATAGCATTGAAGTTAACAATGCAGAAGAAGTTGCAGTATGAAATGGCATCAACGATTCAACACAACAACTCAATTCAACAGGTGACCTTTAATTAAGAACAGATCAACCAAAACAAAGTTAAATCTTACTGGTTGTGGGGAAAAAACCTAAAGAGAGAATGAGTAGAAACTAGAAAGAGAAACACATAGAGAGAGAGAGAGAGAGAGGTGTGAATGATTACTGAACCTGGAAATGAGAGTAGACTGAGGTTTTTGAGTGGAGATACGAAATGGAGAACGAGTTGATTTAGATTTAGAAGCGATTTTAGAAGCTGAGTTTCGAAGTGAGTTGGATCGGAGGATGGACCTTGTGAAGGAAGCAGCTAATATAGCCATGGCTTTCTTCTTCCAATGGAGTAGGGTTTTGGGGGATTTCTTCAAACTTCATTCTCCGTGGTAAAACAAAATTTTGATTTTATATAGGGGGAATTACTGAAACCCCCACCTTTTCGTAATGCAGATTACTGAAACCCCCACCTTTCATTTATAATTACAAAAACCCCCATCTTTTTGAATTTTTCCGTCACATTTAACGGGGTAGGGCCGTTAGTGAGGTGGAATGACCGAAAAGCCCATTTGTTAAACAAGCCCACCTTTTATGAATGAAAAAAAAACTGGGCGCCTTCGAGAAAACACTTGGGGGCAAATAATCTAATCTATCTCTCCCACCAAGCCCCCACGGGAAATAGCCAAGACGAGCAGGCGAGCAGCTTAACCGAAGGTTCTCTCTCTCTATCCCTCTCTTGTAATCCTCCATTGAAGGTTCTCTCTATCTCTCTCCCTTAACCGAAGGTTCTCTCTCTCTCTCTAGGGTTTAATTTTTAGTTTGGGTTATATTAATTGTTAGTTTTATGGTTTAATTTTTAGTTTGGGTTATGTTAATTTTCTCCTCAGAGTCTTTAATCATGACTTGAGAAGTAGAAGGAAGAGGTAATTTCATGTTGCTTACTGGAACTGGTTTTGATTCTGGTGTTCGACCTAGTTTTTGGGTTAGGGTTGGAACTGGTTCTTCAATTGGTCTGGGTTTTGGTGTATAATTGAAGGATAAATCCTTGTTTCCAGCTAAAGCAATGAGTTCTGATTCTTCAGTTCATATTCAACCACCAAAAGTTCACAAATATGTGATATAGTTGTGATTAGTGATGAAGAATAAGCTAGGTTTAGTGATCCTTCTTAAGGTTAATGGCATCCAAGAACTCGTTCTTGCCCTTACTTGGAGAAGAATGACCACCACCAACCTTCATAAAGTTACCACCATATTGCCTCAATTTCTCTCTCACAAATCTCTCATATATGAAAGCTGCCCCTCTGAATTGTGGTAACACCAACCAAGCCACCAATGCTAGTTTTATGTCATCTTGTTTTACTTGAAGTTCCATATAAGAATGACCACCACCAATCAAGCCACCAAGTCACAAATCTCTCATATAAGAATGACCACCACCAACCTTCATAAAGTTTCTAAGGCACCTATTTATGAAGTTCCATATAAACTTTTTTTACTTGTAGTAGCATGGATTTTTCTTTTTGATAATACACATGATGGTTGTAAGCATGTAATCTTGATAAGTCATGTATTAAAGATCTCAACAAGAAGATGTTTACAATTAAGTCGACATTTCAACACAAGGTCGGTAATATTGTGCATAAAAAGGAGCAAAAAATTGCATAAAAAAATTTCAACACAGGGTGAAGTTTATATTGTGGTCTCAAACTTGGGTTTAAATAGAAAAAAATTGCATAAAAAGGAGCAAAAAGCAGTCAAAAAGTGGTCAAAAGGTGGGGGTTTTTGTAATTATAAATGAAAGGTGGGGGTTTCAGTAATGTGCATATTGAAAAGGTGGGGGGTTTCAGTAAGAGTCCAAGTCTGTTTAGAAAAGGTGGGGGTTTCAGTATGTGTATTAGAAAAGGTGGGGGTTTTAGTAAGTTTATTATGAAAAGGTGGGGGTTTTAGTAAGAGGGGTAACAAAGTAATATTTAAAAGTATAAAGTTAAATCTAACAGAATTTTCAAAAAGGTGGGGGTTTTTGTAATTATAAATGAAAGGTGGGGGTTTCAGTAATCTGCATTATGAAAAGGTGGGGGTTTCAGTAATTGCCCCTTTTTGTATACAAACAATCCTTTGCTAAATTATAAAATATCACAGGAAGTTTTAAAGGCGCTCCCTAGTGTTAAGGACGTCCCCTTTAACTTCCCAAATATCACTATTCACTATGCTGACGGTGGCCCTTATAAATTAGTGTAAGTTAAAAATAAGAATCTCAATATCTAAGATAGAATTTAACAATAAAATACATTGTGTGGGCTTGGCTCACTTTATTAGTTATGTGTTCGCCACTACAATACCCCTTGGGTAGGCAATGCCCAATATTGTTAAAGGCAATCTCCTTAAAAGCAATCTCAATTTTGGTTAAACGCAATGTGTGTTTCAGAGGTAATGTATCAACAAAATGTTTGACTCGTCTCCGCCGATAGGCTTCGGCCGACGACTTTGACTGAATTTTTTTCATTCTCTCACTTCTTCATCTTCTTTCTTCCTTCGTGATCTTCTCCTTCTTCACTCTCATTTTCTCTCTAATTCTCTTCTATTTATTCGAATAACTGTATATTTTAGTCAAGAGTTCAAATGTAAGTCTGAAAACAAGTTAAGAAAAAGAAAGAATTTTCATCCACATAATTGCAACAACTATATCACATAAATATATCAATTATGCATTAATTCCTACTTCTGTTGTTCTTTTTTGGGTTTAAAGACTTAGGTTTCAACATTTAGGCCCAAATACAACTTAAGATCCACCCATAAATCAAAACTTAACCGAAGTCCAAAAACATTAGCTAAACTCACATCTACACATCTACCCCCATTCAACATCTTTATGTGACATTAAAGATCTCATAGGCAACCAAATTTTTACCCTTTCAACAAAAAAAAAAAAAAAAAACTTTTACCTCTTCAACAGAAAAAAAAACATTTTTTTACTAAGCACCTAACTTAACCTTCCTCAGTCAAAAGAAAAACTTAACCTTCCATATTAACATTCTCCTATTAGAACTTAAAGGTTTATTATTCCTTTTGGGCTTTGTTAAATTCACGATTATATGATAATCGGAGATATGAACATAAAATAATGACGCGATGATTTAACATGGTTCGGTCGAATACTCAAGACCTACATCCACGGAGAAATAACTCTTTATTAATAATCACCACATACAATTGTATGTGGGTTTGATCAGTTACATTGATCAGACATAACTCGATGAGTTTGATTCCTAGAACCCTCTCTTATTTATAAATAACTTAGGATTAGGGTGTCCTAGTTTCTGATTACTAAACTAGGAAGTAATATAAAATCTATCTAATATTACCATTAGATAGTTACA
The DNA here is from genome assembly GCF_041429995.1 of Eschscholzia californica. NCBI lineage: Eukaryota > Viridiplantae > Streptophyta > Magnoliopsida > Ranunculales > Papaveraceae > Eschscholzia > Eschscholzia californica. Next base: position 22,591,795 of record NW_028238309.1, on the reverse strand, counting down.
AGAGATATTCGGAATATAAGAAACTAAATCTTCACATATCTTCAATATTCTGAATTCTTCTTGATCGTCGGATCTCGTCTTCTCGATCCGTTACGTACATACACGTGTTACACACGTATATTACTCTGGAACTCATCTTGACCGTTGGATCCCTTATTTATGATCTGTCTTTATATCACGTATCCTATTAGGCTTCACAAAATCAGTAAAACTCTCCTACAACCAACGGGCGCCCAATAACTTGTTGGAACACCACCTTCATCTCAACTAAATTAGGGTAAATTATTTAAGCCTTCATCTTCCTTCGTGATTGTTTAAATGGGTTAAGTCATCATCAACAAGCCGTGGTGTGTTTGAAGGCTTCATCTTCAATCAAATCGAGCTAAGTTTAATCTTATTATCATTATAAAGTGTTTTCAGATCCAAAACAAGCTTTGAAAATCATTTTCACTTGATTGCATCTTCAAGCTATTTTGAAGCCTGCATCTTCAAGTTTGGTTTATATTGAACCAAATATCCCGAGTACGCAACAGAGAAATTGACTTAAAATAACTCTCTCACTGAAGTTATGACATAAGAAGTTGTCAAGTTGGTACGAGTCTGTTAAACATCTTGAGCTCTATTATAACTTAAAAGGCCTAGATTAGACCACCAATTAGACTCAGAGGTTATCCTAACTTTAGTTCCAACTCTTTTCATGAATTATATCACTCAAAAGAATTGTCTATGTCAAGATGATCAAGCATGAAAATAAGTTGGAGAAAAGGGTAGAAGACTCGTATAAAGATAAAACTAGACAAAAACCAAAAATCAATGGTCAATTTTGTTGGACCCTTTGGTTTGTAAAGTGACCTATTCTACTCAGATTACCTAATAAAGGAATCTGACTAAACACATTTGAAAAGAAAGAATAAAAGTTCTAATTAAACCATCCCACTTAAAGGAATCTATAAAAATTTTCAACAAAAAAAAAGAAATCTATAATTAGCAAAAATAAAGAAGAGAAATATTTAGGCGCCGAATTTAAAACAGTAACCATATATTTCGGGTGAGTCGGAAAAGAAAAAAAACAGGGGGGAGAAATGCGAGAAATACAAACGATTAGACAAGATGATTTGATGTAAAGGTAGTAGTCTGCAAGAGTAGAGACATATCATATTTAGAGAGAGAAAGTGGGTATGAGAGAAGATGTGTATTGATGTTGAAGATGGTGATGGAGATTAGAGAGAGAGAGAGAAGGAGATATTGATGGATGGGAGAAGGTGGGAAGAAAAGATTGATGGATGGATGGATGGAATAGATGGAGTAGAGAGAGAGAAACAGAGAAATAAATCAGTTTTATGCTCGAAAGATCATCATAACTTAACTAATTTTGATCAATTTCTCTTTCATCTCTCTAACCCTCTTTTTTTTTCTTCTTCTCTCTTGTCTCTTCTGTCCTGTAAAACTTCAATAATTTCTAGCCGACAACTCTCTGTTCCTCACTCACCATCTACCAGTTGCCCCACACTTTTTCTATTTCAAAATAAATAAATTCTTATAGTGAAATATCAATTTATTTCACACCAAAATTTGGGTTTAAAAGTTCGTTACATTTTTCTCCTATAAAAATAAACTTTACATTAGAGGCTTATAGATGTCTTGACATCCATTTGTTAAGGTAAAAAACTTAGCCAATTTTTTAAGATAGTCTAATCCAATAGGTCAGTGGAAAAATTATTCGAGAAAGGGTAAAGTAATTATGTGTCAAGTTCTAATTAAGATTCTCACTCCAAGGTGGCGTTGATAGAGATCTTCAAATTTTTTGTGTATCCAATACAAAACTCTAAACTTATCTTATTTACTTACTAGCCATGACCCGTGCCTCCGGCACGGTCAATTTTGTGCGTCATAAAAATGGAGGAAGATCATAAAGTAGACTCTCAACTCATTGGAGATGCTCTAAGTGAGGCAAATGAAGAACAAAAGTATATCTCCAACTCATGACGTGTAATCAAGTATAAGTACTAACACATTAAATGAAGTTTAAGGTAATTGGTCGGTTAAGAGCCTACCAAGTCACCGTGGTATACTACTCCCGTTCTTCGAATCGGCCCCTCATCTTTTAGTTGTCACAGAGTTGGTAGCTTAACAGGAATAACTAAATCTGGTCTCATCTATAGTTAACATATTTAGGTTCTTTTAGGTTTTAAATCTCTATAAGGATCTTTTTATTTGATTTAATAGGATCACCGTTAAAAAAATAAAGTTCAGTTAATGTTTGATGACCTTTGTTAACATGGCTAGTCATGAATTATTTTCATGGATATTAGAGTGCTAATATGATTCTTGTTGGTTTTGTGTAAGTTCCATCTTTTGATGCATCTATATCTTATAAGCATGAGAATATCAACATCAATTCCAAATAATGGTTGTGGTGACAGAATGATGAAGAAAGAAACTTTGCACGACTTTAAATTTTGGCATCCAATCTGTAATGCAATTCTTCAACCATGGATTCAGCTTAATCCATATGTGGTCACATTTCAAAATTGGGCTCCAAAGGTTTTCCTTCGAAAATATACATGAAGCAGTAACTACATCCCTGAATGATCAAACTATAGGTTGCCTCTAAGAAGGATGTTGAATAACCGAAACTCGTCCAGTCTCATCATTGTTCTTCTTCTTTTCCAAGACACCACAAAATTTGAATTGCCAACTTTTTTATATTACTTTTTGCTAATTTAGTACTACTTGAAGATAATTTCTTCACCAAGGTTGTCATTGTTTTGTAAATTGTATAGACGCTAGTGATTGACGATTTTATTTCCTGTTGCACTTCCACGAATAAAAAATGTTGCCTTCGTTTCTTATTCTTGCTTCTAAATATATTACGGATTGATTGCTTCTTAATGCCTCTCATTTAGAGCAAAACACTCAGCACACAGAAACATGTTTTAGATGTGAACTTAACCTCCAAATTGTTTTTCATGTCAATTGATGAAGATTTAGTGTTTTCAGCCATCAATTGTTCTCTCATCTATAAATTAAAAACATCATGGGAAGAGAAAGTCATCAATGATCTATCAAAAAAATTAAGTTGAGGTAAATTGAATAATTTATCTTTGAGATTTCTTAACAAGAAACGCAAACGTATCCTTTGACAATGCTATAACCCAAACTGTTTTGGATTTGCCTTCAAGAAAAAAAAAAACTATTTTGAACCCCATTGGTTGATTCAAAAATCACGCAACCTACAACGTAAACCAAACTGAAAATTCATTAAAAAAAATTAAGACGACAATTATCTAACTACAACGTAAACCAACTTTCTAAGCATATAACTCAAATAATAAAATTATATTGTATATAGAATATCACCATTTTCCTGAAGATGTGCTTACCTTCTAATGCTATTTATATAACGATCTTGGTAAGTTCCGAAGATTGGGACCTGCATACAAGTTCAAGAATTAACATGTGTTGTATACATCTCCCTTTGACTACAGAGCAAAGATTGAAACATAAAGTGATCAATGAAAATATAAAGTTTCTTGTCTATTGTCTGTGTAATGGATGGTTAGCCATCTAGGCTTCTACCATTGCATTGTTTTTTTTTTTTTTTTATTAATGATACTATTTTATCTTCTCAAAAAAAATATATACAAATATTTTTTATCCGTAATCAAAACTTACAAATCCACAACGACAATATATATTGGACGAACCCGTATCACTTCTTCCACAGATCCATCGACTAAAATTTCAAATACAAAACAGATTAGAAAAGAGAGGTGTAACAAAACCATCATAAAAAACATTTGTATTGAAAAAACAAAAATAGCTGAGAGTGAATAAAGCAATTGTCGTGAAAGGAAAATCAGACTGAGAAGGCAATATTAAGGGTTTAGGAAAACATTCATCGAAAGCCTAATTATCTCTAAACCAATTGCATAGAATATGATCGAAATGGAGCGAATTTTCATTCAAGTTGGAACAAAGAAAACAAAAAGAATACATGCATGCAAGAAATGAAGACCAACATGAAGAAAATTGAAATTTAATCCTATACCTCTTTGTATAATTTTGTAATGATTTTCTCTCTCGAAATTTTCATTAAGAATGAAAATTTGGACAGCCATGAAATTGAAGAAGAAGAAGCGATTTAGGATATGTCCCTTGAAGATGGAGGATGTTAAAGTAAAAGGGAGGAGATGAATGGTCTGTAACACATTTACGATCATTAATTTTGGTTTAATGGGTTGGACTTTTGGAAAATGACCATTGGATTTTGATATAGCATTGTCCAATTCAGCACTAGTCCAGTCAGCTTTCATTTATTTTATCCTAGTTGGCGCTTTCATTTATTTTGTCCCAGTCACTATAAACCCTTTCTGTTTTGTTATATAGACTAGGTATAGCCCGTGCCTCCGGCACGGGAGCTTCCGCTAAGTATTTTATACATTATAAAGTCGTCGATCACCAATTATCAAAATGAATGACCTTTTGCCTGCAAAAATAAACCTTTCGTAATCACAAATATTTCATCTCCACTTAACAGGAACAAATCAAACCATATATTTGAGAATGTAAATCTCTAAAAGTAAACTATAGAAAAACACCAAATTAAAATTTACTGAAAACTTATAATTGGTTGCAACCGTTATACATTTTGCAAAAAGTAATTTATAATAAAGTCCTTACCAACCAACTCTTTTAACTTCTACGGATTTCTTTCTTTAACATTTTTTTTTTGACATTGACAATGATTTTCACATGGGCGCCTCTATAGGCGCCTCTCAAAAATGCTATAGGGGTCTCCCCTCTGTAGGGGCCTCCCTAAATTGCTTAGGCGCCTCCACGAGCGCCTCCCTCTTCTCTCCCACTTTTCCGTCAATTTCTTTCTCTCTTTACCTTCTCAATTCTCAACCTAAAAATCAATCAAAGATCAAACCTAACAAAATCCATTAATCTATCAACAAAAACTCGTTACTAATCAAAGATTAAACATCATGAAGGACAAAAAAACCTAGGTTTCTTTTTAACTCTTCAAGCTTAAAGGAAATACAAAAACCATTAATTATCAAGCTTAAGATTCTAGGTTTTGTTAAGATGAATAAACAGTAGATAGTGGATGAAGAAACCAACCTAAATTTGGGGACGAAATATCAACTTCCTCCATTTTTTTCGGATTGGTGATATTTCATCTCTCGTCAGTCCGAGACCTAATGCATGGTTTCGGACTGGTCAAGTCCGAGACCCAATGCATGGTTCAAGACTGGCCCTAGTCCGAACACAATCCGGACTGGACCGTCCGTCTCTTTTCGGACTGTCCAGACCGTAACGAGGCTTTGGGCCTCGGAGTAATCAGTCCGAGAAGAGGCGCCTACAGTTGTCGGGGGTTTGACCACGGTCAACCCTTATGAGGAGGCGCCTACAGCAATTTGGGGAGGCCCCTTTAGACGCGCCCTTTTCACATTTTTAATAAGACGTAGATGATACGACTTCACTTTTTTTCAATTTGATCTCCTGTTGTCTAAAACATTTTTGACAATGACACGATTTTCATCTTTTCGAACATAAAGAAAATAACAAATTTGAGTACTTTGGTAAATACGTATAGATTAATTGAGGATTTTTTTTCGAAGAATTAGAGCTCACACAACAAAAATTTTCTGAAATGCAAAACAAAATCAACGACATTATAATCAATTTAGGTTAAACTAACTTCGACAGAAATATCAAGGGATCAAGTAATCTTTGAACCAAAGAGAATTAACTTGAACATACACATGACCTTTGTGATGGATGAAAAAGTAATAACAAAGAGAATTTCCATACAGTGTCAGCAAAAGTAATTTAATTGGGTTTTGTTAGAATCACCATGGATCTCCGAAAATTGAAAAAACTGGATCAACCTGAAAATCAAGAAAAAATAAAAACAATTAGAACAAATTTAATTAAGAAATTAAACAAAAGTTTAGAAAACTCAGACTTTCTTACCAAAGCCCCTATCTTTTGTTGTTGAGAACCAATCACTAACCCTAGATAAAATGAAAAAGAGAAATACTAAAAAAGTCTTTGATTCTTTATAACCAAAAAGAAATACAAAAAGAAAAAGATGAATAAAACAATTAGAGAACTAAGTCATGAATTTTTTTATAAAGAGAAAAAGGAGTAGAAACATCAAGAGAATAGCAGAAATTACCAACAATGAACAATTTGTATCCACGAAATCAAAAGGTTGGAATCAAAGTGAATTAACTTGAACATATGGATGACCTTTGTGATGGATTAAACAGTAATAGCAAAGAGAATTTCCATACAATACCAGCAAAAGTAATTGAATTGGGTTTTGCTAGAATCACCATGGAATCTCCAAAAATTGAAATAATTGGGTCAACCTGAAAATCAAGCAAAAATGAAAAATTATAACACATTCAATTAAGTAATTAAAAAAAGTCAAGAAAACCCAGACTTTCTTATCAAAATCTCAATCTTTTGTTGATGAGAACCAATCACAAACCTTAGATTAAGTGAAAAAGAATAGATAACTGAAAAGTTTTTGATTCTTTATAACAAAAAAACAATAAAAAAAAGAAAAAGATGAATAAAACAATTAGAGAAATAAGTCATGAAAATTTTTAGAAAGAGAGAAAGGAGTGGAAATGGCAAGAGAATAGCAAAAATTACCAACAATGAACAATCTGTATCCACGAAATGAAACTGGTTGGAACCAAGGAGATTTAACTTGAACATAGGGATGACCTTTGTGATGGATGAAACAATAATAACAAAGAAAATTTACATACAATACCAGCAAAAGTAATTGAATTCGGTTTTGCTAGAATCACCATGAAATAATGGGACCAACCTGAAAGTCAAGCAAAAATGAAAAATTAGAACACATTCAATTAAAAAATTAAACAAAACCCAAACTTTCTTATCAAAACACCAATCTTTTGTTGATGAGAACCAATCACAAACCCTAGATTAAGTGAATAAGAAAGATACCCGAAAAATTTATTATTCTTTATAATCAAAAAGCAATACAAAAAAAACATGAATAAAACAATTAGAGAATAAGCCATGAAAAAATTTAGAAAGAGAAAAATGATTAGAAACGACAATAGATTTTAATGGAAGAAATGAAAAGTTGCAGGCATAAAAGAACAATGAACATAAACGTTATGGGAGAGTGAGTTATAAAGAGAGGGTATTAATTCTTTAATTGGTGTGAAATTAATTTGGGGGGTTTCTTTTAATCATAAATATTGGATTAACGTTTTAGTGAAGGGGAGATAGATCCAAAGGTCAATGTTAGAGCTGAATCTAGATGTGAACCCGTCAAAACAAATTAGAGTTATGCACGTATTATTTGCTTTGTTAATCTTAAATAAATAGACGGCCAAGATTTATTATGGGGTAACGGACGGCTAGATTTATCTTTGGTTTGTCTTTGGTTTTATCTTTAGTTTGTCCTAGTCAGCACTCACCATCCTATTTTATATAATAGATGTGACGTAGTTATTTTTGTAAATAAATAATTAATTATTTTAAAAAAATATAAAAGATCGATTTATATTAGTTAAAAAGTAAATGTTGATGAGTTAGACAATTTGAGTTATCTCAAGAAAACACTCTATTTCTAGAGTGTCCTTTTGAGATATCTCTATTCCACCCTCGACACATCATCTTAGAGATCCAGACAGAGTGTTGCATTGGAGAAGATTTTAAGAAAAAACTCAAAAATCCCAAGTGACACTCGGAGTTTCTAAGTTGAGTATTGCATTGGAGATGCTCTAAACCTTTTTGTACTCACTTGTGCCCCACTTGTCTTACTTGGCTAATAGGACAAAAGGCAAATTTATTTTCTAATAACCAATTTGGCTCTTCATCTATACTTATCATGTGTACTTCCTTACCTTTTTTTTTTTTTTTTGTTGAACTATGTACTTCTTTACTTGTGATATGCCTATGTGATTGATTTGGAGTGACCAAAAAAATTGGGAGTATAAAATTAATCTACCCGCCCTTCGGGCTCATGTCTATATCCTAAATCACAATTTAAATATTTGATAATTTTTTTTTGTTGAAAGCCAGGATTTTTTTAAAATATCAATACAAGTGGAAAATTAAAGTAGGTACATAGTTCAAAATTTTATTTTCAACTTGAGTTCCAATCCATTTTGCTAATTTGTCTGCTGGAGTGTTATACAATCGGTTGATATATGCAAAAGTTATGTGATGAAGCTGAGGAAGTAAATTTCTTATCTCCTTAATGTGGTAGATGGACTGCTACTAGACTTTTTTTTTTTTGTTGAAAGGGATGCTACTAGACTTTGCTTTTCACATCTTTAAGGTGATAGTGAGTTTTTCATTGTCACTTTCAATATTGATATTCTTTCAGTGAGTTTCTGTCGCCCATCCTTTCTCTCTCTTCACTCTCTACCCGACGAAGAAGAGGGAAATGGTTTTCCCAAAACACTTTTCGTGTAGTTTGACCAAACGAAACACCCTTGATAGGGATCTGTAAGTTTCAAATCCAGACGAACTTATTTGGATCTAGACTTACAAATGCAGGCGATTCTTCATCTTATACAACCAGAAAAATTTCGGTGAAAGATTTCCTTTTTCTTTGCTAGAAAGAGCACAGAGAAAGAGGTAAAAAAAAAGGTGGTGGTCACCGTAAGAAGTGGTGGTGGTGATAAGATGTGGGAGGAAAATAAGAAGAAAAAGAAGAGGTAGTATAATTTTTCTACCATTTCCCCCAAACATCAACTTTATTATATAGCCATATATTCATGCATATTTACTTCTCATCTTCTGTTGATATAATAAATTCCATAAAGTAAGTTGAGGTAATAAATTACATATCCTATCTTAATATGAATAATAGTGATGTAGATGGTTAGAAGCTTAAAAGTAATGGAATCCATTATTAAAATTATGATTAACTAATTGAATAAACCAATAAAATAATAATAAACGACGAAACGATAAACTTAATAATAAACTTGATTGATTATTCTTTAAAGATCTAAATAACAACGACAGACTGGACTTCTTTTTATAGGAACTTAGCCACTTCAAGATAAACTCAAATTAGGATTACTAAATATAAAAGGTACTCAAACATAGAAACTTCTAAACCTAGACTTAGTAGGAAATACTAAAACATAGAAATTCTCAACTCTAACCCTAATGAACTCGGCCATGAGGCCCAATGGCTAAGCCGTGAGGCCCATGTTGATGGTCTCCATCATACTCCCCTTTCGAGAACAAACTTGCCCTCAAGTGAGACTCTACAATGCGATCCTTAATTCCCACTTTGCACGAAAGTTGTCGAAAATTCGAAGAAGACAAATATTGACCATATCACCAACTATAATCTGAATCATATATTGCCAAGATACTCGCAAAAGCAATACCAACGTATAAACGTCCAATAAATTGCGACATCACCCGTCGTCTTTTAGTTTGATGAAGGAAACCACTTATACTACCTTTTTGGCTCTTGGAAAAACAATGAATGTCGTCCACCCATCCAAAACGTATAAGATGGAGTTGTAAAGATCTTGAAAATACCATATTCCACCATCTTTCAACAAAATGAGTGAAAATACATCCTTCTTGATGGGAAAATCAACTCTGAACATCTACAACCACTTCATCACTCTTTTTGTATCTTCCTTTCCACTAACAGCTTGCATCATCTTCTCACGTTCATCTTGGTGAAGTTTATAAATCGAAACTCTGTCATTAGTTGCCAATGTAGTTACTTCCCAAGCCAATATATAAAAATAAATGATGTTGGTGGATAGAAGGTGACGTGTAAATGTTTGACTAGACATTGGATCAATGTCACATATAACTGATCCGGGTTTCCTCAAGCTCAACAAGCTATGTTTTTTCGTTGCAGTAAGGATGAGTATATCTGCTTCTTTAATAATATCCTCGTAGTTATCCATTTTGGAAACTCTTACATTGATGACGCTAGCACGTTCTCTCTCAAGAAAGTGCAATCCATGTTTGCAAAGATGTTTCTAAGTCCAATTACAACTACTCTTTTTTCCTCTTATGTCGAGTGTAATTTTGTTTTCAATGCTTTTATACGTCTTGTCATGACATCTATTGAGATACGTGTGTAAACACGTGATATAAGAGACGGGTCAAGATGAAGAGATCCCACGATCAAGCCTATTTGAAGATATATTGAAGATTCAAATTATTTACTTTAATATATTGAGGATATTTCTTGTAATATATTTAATATTATTATGTCATCTATTTTATATTCATTTATTTCCGATTTATAATCGTGATTTTAACATGGTATCCTGAGCGGGTTTTCAATCCTGTTTCATCGAAATTTTTCTAGGTTCATCAACCTTGATTCAAACTTCCGCAAAAATTTTCGACATCTTTATTGTTCTTTGGGATGTAATAATCGTTCAATTATGTTGACGATTTTTTTTTCAATTCCCAGCTTATTCTTGCGACTATCAAATTCCAACATCATTTTTATTGGTTGTGATTATCTATTGTTTCATAAATTCTTGAAATTATGATAAGGTTATTGAAATGACTTTTTTTTAAAAAAAAAAAAAAATCTATTTATTGGTCAAGATAGTGAAAACCAACCAAAGCTTCATCAATCCAACATGAGATCTTGTCGTCGCAGTTATTCTGTCCAACATAACCGATTCAAGTACGACGCAATTGTTTTTAGATGTGATTATTTCACTCTTTTCTCCAAGTCGGCCACTTCAAAAGTTCTGTGTTCCGACTTGCGGGAGGGTATTGAGATACGTGTGTAAACACGTGATATAAGAGACGGGTCAAGATGAAGAGATCCGACGATCAAGACTATTTGAAGATATATTGAAGATTCAGGATATTTACTTTAATATATTGAGAATATTTCTTGTAATATATTTAATATTATTATTAGATAGATTATATATAGTTTCCTAGTTTAGTTAGGAGAAACTAGGAAACCCTAAATCCTAACTTCTCTATGAATAAGAGTAGGGTCTTAGAATTTAATTATCGAGTTATTGAGTTATGTAACCGATCAACCCCACATACAATTGTATGTGGTAATTATTAATAAAGAAATCATTTCTATTTTCGTGGATGTAGGTCTTGAGTATTCAACCGAACCACGTTAAATTATCTTGTTTCCATTTATGTTTATATATCTGATTCTTATATAATCGTGACTTTATCAATTATCATATAATCGTGCATTTAACAACATCTCCAGATGAAGGGTTTTGAACTTGAATATTAAGACGTTGAAGTCGTTGAGGAATACCACCTAGGACTAGGGGAAGGCGTAAAGCATGCAATATCTTCTCTTTATCCTTATGATGAGGAAGAGGGAATGGAATAAGGGTGTAATGAACAGAAGGGTGGTCACGGGATCGATTGACGCACTCGAGTACTTGTTCTTCTCTGGAATCATCTGGTAAAGGAATTTCATAAAGTTTGATCCAAAAATTTCACAAGTTTCCTTCATTGTCAGGTAAGTTTGAGACTCTTTTATATTCCCAACAGGAATAGTAGCTAATCATGGAACTACACCAAATTCATCCCTCATAATTGAAAATTTTAATTTAAGGTTTTCTCTTACTTTCTCAACAGCAGCTTCTAGGCGACTTTTCTTCCACAACGATTCTGCATCGTCAGGTGAAGAGTAGGAACTTTGACGACGAAGAGTATTAATGGTGGCGATTCTTGGGGTGGTGCTAAAACTTTTAGTTTTGGATTGAAGCGAAGACGAAGGTGATCGTTGTTGTTGTAACTGAAGAAATCCAGTTCCGATGATGTTGAACTGTTGAAGTAACGCAGAGAAGTCATCCCGCATGATTTTTGTTTATTTAGACGACCTTCATTATGCAATTCAATTTCTTCGAGAATAGAGGAGTTTATCTTTTTTTTTCACCATTGTTTGAAGAGGATTTTGCAGATAGAGATTTGATAGAGAAAGAGGCGAAGTGGAAAATAGTTGCGGCGGAAGAATTTTATGATTGGATGCGAGGATGTCTACTCCAGGAATTGCATACGAATTAAATAATTGGTTTGGGCTTGGGTGTTCCGTACCACGGCTAAAGTAGAGGTGTGATGAAGGGAAGTACTTACTTCTTCTTCCCCCTTCTATTGAAAAATTATGTTTCTTTCGTCAAGAACTTATCCTTTAATATCCTTGATCACAGAGATAGAATTAACTTTAGAGTATTGTCTTCTCGATCCAATCTTTGTTTTTACATAAGATAAATATTCAGCGAAAGGAAGAAAAACATACCTGAAAATATTTTTCAATGTAGTCCAATCGTCTATGTATTTTTCCCTTGATTAATGAGTCTCTATTGCATTGCATTGCATTGCAATGAATTGTTCATAGATTCTTTCGGACATATGTTGCTCAACTAAAAAAAAACCTTATCTTTGGCATTAACATCGTGATTTCGGAACCAATCTTCCATGTGTTGAATCCAGAAATTTATATGAAATTGACCATCGAAGAGTGAAATTATAGAAACTTTATGAATTTTTCTTTCATCTTCTCGATCAATATAGATTTAAGATACATAAACGTGGAAATTTTTTCCAACAATCAAGAAGAGACGTATCTATAAAAAAAAGTTCATTTGTTCCCAGTTTCTTCAAGCTCTAATACCAACTGATGTAGGTTGTTGCGGAAGCGTAAAAGTAATAGAATCCACCATTAAAACTATGATCAACTAATTAAATAAATCGATAAAATAATAATAAACGACGAAACGATAAACTTAATAATAAATTTAATAATAAACTTGATTGAATATTCTTTAAAGATCTGAATAACAAAGACAGATGAGACTTCCTTTATAGGAACTTAGACACTTCTAGATAGACTTAGTAGGAAATACTAAAACATAGAAACTCTCAAATCTAACCCTAATGGACTCGACCGTGAGCTCAATGACTTGGTCGTGAGGCCCATGTTGATGGTCTACATCGAATAGGACAAGTTCCACATATAGCAAGTATAAGAGCACGAGTCCAACACTCTTGCATATATCACTAAAATACATAAATGGCCGCGTTAACTGCAGAGAAAGAAAAAATTATTTTGTAAAAGTAAGAAATATTAAACTTAATATTTGTAAGACAAGAGAAGAAACTATTATTAGTTACAAATCTCTTAGTACATCATTATCAATTTACTAGTGCTAAGAAATAAGAAATTAGATGAATTTTAGAAAAAAATCGATGTGGCTTCTTATGATTAAAGCTTCTGATAATTTGTATCTATTTTTGTGAAAGAGGAGAGAAAGTCACAGTCTTAACGAATTTTCGTATTTCCTGACATTTTTCTTAAGGTATGTAGGTGGCCCAAATTACTATTCTGACCCCCACCCCACATTATCTTTTTGGACATTGACTAGGAAGGTCATTACAAAGAAATTGATATATATATCAATACGATGTGATAAAAAACATAACCGCCAAATTTAAATTTTACAGAAACTAATAGTCTAATTCTCAATAAAATTATTGGCCTACAAACTTTCCAACAACTTTATTTATACCAAAGTTCAACAATCCACCTAAAACTTCCTTATTATGAAGTGAATGCAGTACCAATTGAACTACCTGTTATTGGTTTCGACCCCATATAGACATGAATGGGTCCTAAATTTTGATTTAGAGAACGCATAGAGGGATAATAATATGGACACCATAGAGCCACCATCTTTCTTATCCTATCAAGTAGAAACCGTTGGAACTCATGTTTTAAGGACAAGGTCAATAGAGTTACACTTACCCCCATTAATGGACGGTGCAGATCTACCAATTAAATTGAGGTAGCTTGTTCATTTATGATAATTTGGTTGTTCTGTTCTTATAACTTTACAGTTCTAAACCTCCTTTTATGGACTTAAGAAAAGAAATAAGGACAAGACAAAGAAGAAACAAAACAGTGAAGAACAATAACACATGAAAACGAAGTAAGGGAATTTTAGAGAGAGAGAGAGAGAGAGATGGGGGATTTAACCTATCTCTGTCGATACGATTATTTAATTATGGTACGGTGCTGACAGAAGAGATATGTAACAGCTTTATCGATCCATGATCATATCTTCTCATCCTCGTCTATAGGGCCACCCACATTGTGTAAGGGAAACCAATTTTGTAGGGATTCCTTTTCTCTAAGGGACGTTTGGTTCGGGGTGAAATCCAATAAGATTCAGAATGAACCGCGCAAATTGTAAAAACATTTCCGATGCAAAACTCGAAAAATTGAATTTTTTGATCTTCTTACTGTGAAGTTTCAATTGAATTTGTCATTTCAGATGACACTATTAAGGTCTTCAAATAAAAAATATTTTCAATGTAACAGCGTAAAAAAACTTAAAAATTACTTAGGTAACATTGCCTGAATAAGAATTTTTCGTACTTAATATAAAAAATGTTTACGTGGATAATTGAAGTTTTCAAGAGGAATTCCAAATATTGATCTTGAGACATCTTAGAATTAAATGTTACCAAATCATCTTAAGACTCTAATTGAGATTGTATTGGAGATTTTTTTTTTAGTTTATAAATAGTTGGAGGCGCTTGAAGTTTTTAAAATTGAGCCTTGCACTTGAGATACTCTAAATTTCGACTTGTCATTTGTCAATCGTGGAGATTTGAACTACCACGACATCCTATTCTAACATCAAGCCGGTGAAATACGATTTTACTCCCACTTGGTTATCGAAAGTCTCACATTATTCTTTGTTGAACCACCTTCTCGATGTCCAATCTATCATTTTATCTCTAAAATATGCGAAGAACCCTCCAATTTCTGCTTCATCATCCACCTGATTTTCATTATCAATCCAATCATCGCCATCTTGATGATGCCTCCAATTTCTTTTCATCTCTCAAATCCTTCATCACGATCTTCGTCATCCCTACACTTTCTACACTATCGACAACTTTTGTGCCTGGAAGCTTCATCTACATTATTATTGTCATCAGAAATCGTCTCATTTTTACGCCCTTTCGATCCTTTTCTCTCTCACAGATCTTTTATTCTTGATCTAAATATGTGAAGAACCCTAATTAGGTTTTAGAACATAAATGAAGCAACAAATATAAAAAATATCCTTTGATCGTGTTAGTCCAAATATTTTTCAGCTTCGACCACGTCAAGAAGTCATCATTATAACCAAAGAATTACATAAGCAGACCCTCGTCGCCACGAGTCTAACAAATCTTTGCCACTTGAGGTGGATTTAACAAAGTTTTGCCACCTGAGCCCTGAAATGGGAGGTCGCCACGAGTCTCCTAAGCACATCGGACCCTCATCGAGAGACAACCATGAAAAAAAATCGAATCGGCTGTGATACGGGCTCTGTCTTGGTAGAATTTCACAATCTAACCAAACAACATATTTTTTTTTTTCTTTTCTTCTTTCTTGGAAAAGAATGGTTTCTCGTTCAAATTTTTCACACGAACCAAAGGGGCCGAAGGGTTTATCTTAAAGGTTTCTTTTTAAATCTTCATATATTACCCACTGACTCTGTTGAACCCCTAAAATCAGATTATCTCATATCTTTGCTCCCTTATTCTTTACCAAAAGAAGAAGAGTCCTCTGCGTCTTCCTACCTTCATTGGAGAGTTGAAGATGACGAAGGTGGTAAAGGAGAGAGTTGTGAAAGGTAAAAGTTTTCTCTTCTCCCAGAAAAAAGAAAATGACGGAGACATAGGAGATAATATGGTGAAGAAAAAAATGGAGATGAAGGTGAGGGAGACAGGAGATGTGATATTGACGGAGAACATGAAAATCATGAGTATTTGGTGGAAGAGGACATAATGAGGGGGTGATATTGAAGATATCCCCCTACAAATCAGTTATAGGGGCAGCTGGATCCAAAAAAAGGTTAATATCTTGGGAACCCCTATACATCAACCAGGGGTCCCTATACTTGTCACCCTCTAAAATCTTTTTTTTTTTCTCTCTCTAACTCCTATTTAATAAATGCTTTCTGTTCTCTTCTTCTTCCCCAACCCAAACCCCTTCACTTTCTTCACTGACAGGGAAATACCTGCACACTTCCTCACACACGCACGCATACTCTAAAACAGAACCCCTCTCTGTCTCAGAGTCATCCACTCCACTCTGTTTCTCTCTCTCTCTCTCTACCCTCTTTCCTCTCTCCTTCTCTAAACCCATATGATAAGTTCTGTATTTGAGCAGAAGAAAACTACTGAGTAAAAAACAAAACAAAAATCAGAGAGGGTAGAAACCCAGATTTCCTTACAAAATCATACTTTACAAAATAGTACTCCTTATAAAACACCTTACCCCATTTCTCAAAACCCTCACTCAAATCAATTGAGAAGGTAAACGTTTATCATCTAACTTTATAGTCTTGATTTCTGTGATTTTATAACTTTTTTTCATCTGGGTAATCTTCAATTTTTGAAGTTCTTTTCCATACTCTTCTCTCTATTTAATCAGTGCATTAAAGAAGAAATACCCTTTTTTGTGATTGATTTGTTCATGATATCATCATATGTTTCTATATCTAGCTAGGGTTTTCATGATATTATGATAAGAAGTTAACTTTTTTTTTTTCAGGTTTATTTGAAGTTTCAGAAATGGAGAATTTGTTTCATTTGAACAACAATGAAACTCAAAATCTTCCACCTGGTTTTCGTTTCCATCCAACTGATGAAGAACTCATAACTTATTACCTCATCAAGAAAGTATTTGATAGTAGTTTCACAGTTAGAGCCATTGCTGAAGTTGATCTCAACAAGTGTGAACCTTGGGATCTTCCAGGTATATATATGTTCATCCATCCTTAAACCCTAACCCTAAATTTTATTTTGAAGTTTCTAATCATGGGGTGTTGTTAAAAATTGTATAATTATAGGAAAAGCAAAGATGGGAGAAAAAGAATGGTATTTTTATAGTCTCAGAGATAGGAAATATCCGACGGGTCTAAGAACAAACCGGGCAACCGGATCTGGGTATTGGAAAGCAACCGGAAAAGATAGAGAGATTTACAGCTCAAAAACTTCAGCCCTAGTTGGGATGAAGAAGACTTTGGTTTTCTATAAAGGGAGAGCTCCTAAGGGTGAGAAAAGTAATTGGGTCATGCATGAATATCGTCTTGAAGGCAAACTTTCTTATCATTTTCTCTCTAACTGCTCCAAGGTATTCTCTATCATCTCTCTCTCTCTCTCTCTCTCTCTATCTATCTTGTTGCCTCTTTGGATTTTCCTAAATTTTCATCATTTTGCC
This sequence comes from Eschscholzia californica, assembly GCF_041429995.1. Lineage (NCBI taxonomy): Eukaryota > Viridiplantae > Streptophyta > Magnoliopsida > Ranunculales > Papaveraceae > Eschscholzia > Eschscholzia californica. Next base: position 22,574,523 of record NW_028238309.1, on the reverse strand, counting down.
ACTTTTATCCCCATTTTACCATCAATCTAGCTCAGCAAAACCTACTAGCCAAGGGTAAAATTGTCATTTGCTTACTTTTCACATTTATGTATTATTATTGAAGTGTTAGTTATTTTAGTTAACAAGTTTTATGTAAAACCCTAAAACTCCATGATTGTAGGATGAGTGGGTGATATCAAGGGTATTTCAAAAAGGTGGTGGTGGAGGTGGAGGATGTGGTAGCGGTGGTGGAGGTTATGGTGGAAGGAGAATCCGACAAGGTGGCGGTGGTGGTGGTGGAGGGAACTATCAAGAGAACATGGGATCACCACCGTCTTCATCGACGCTTCCGCCTTTACTAGATTCTTCACCTTATGCTATAAACCCTAAAACTGATCACCTGACTGATAGTTGCTCTTATGAGAACGAAGAGCATTACCAGCCGCACGTGTCCTGTTTCTCCACTATTACTAGTACTTCAGCTGGTTATATTAATCCCAACCATCAATCTGGGTTCGGATCATCTCAACCTTTGATCAACAATACTAATTCAACTACTAATATAGTTGATCCATCATCATCGATGCAACAATTAGGTTGGCATGGAGCTGGTTTATCAGCATTTCAAACCCTAAGATCATTACAAGAGAAACTCCAGATGCCATTTTTTTATTCACATTTGCCACATACTGCTTCTGCTCCTGCTCCTGCTCCAATGGCAGTAACAGATGATCATCATCAGACTAACTGGATGGAAGAATCGTCATCGGATAACCATCAGACGGCGGAGAAGATGAGGATGCCTGTTGGGAGTACTGAGTTTGATTATCTCTGGTCTTACTGAATCTTGATTAGGGTTTCATTATCGTCATCATTTGCTTGTGTGTTTGTTTATGTTGTTTAGTGTTGTGGTTAAGTACTATTAGGGTTTATGATTCTAGAAGAAAGTATTAGGGTTTGATTCTGATGCATTTATGTTTAAAGTTGCTAGAACTACAATAGTAGTAATTAGTAAGTGTGTGCTTGTTGGTTTAAAATGTTATGAACTTGAGTTTATTAAGTAATTTGGTTTGTTAACCTATAAGCAAGTGTTTTACTTTTAAATATGGAGAAAAATATTTGGTATAAGTAATGAGGGCGAATAAGAAGTACGAGACAATTAGGTTATGCATTATGGAAAGACCAGATATACAAGAAATACAAAAATATCACTAAATATATCGAGCTCAAAACTCAAGCATCCATAAAATGATTGTATAAATCAATTCATTAGATTCCAATGATATCAAAAGTAAGCTTACACAATGTAGATCTTGAAGGTGAAAGACTAAGATTGTGTTTTCTCTTTTAAACTAGATCTAATTTGTCTAAATCGCCTGGTTCAGATTGATTTAATATTTATTTCTTGTTTGATTCTTGCATTCGACTTGTCAAAGTTGATTTGGACTAGTTTAATGTTTACTTGTATATATAAGTTTTATTAAAAATTTCATTACCTCAAATATCAAATATTAGTATTGTAACTATAACCAAAACAAGTCACAAGATTCAAATTTTAGTAAGTTTATATTTGATAATATATTAAATTAATTTACATTAGATTTTTATCTTTTGCAAAATAAATTAATATTGGAGATATATATAAAGGATAAAAGAAAATAAATAATGGGGATGTCACTTCATCATATTCAGGGCAGGTATGGATGGAGTTGAATTAATAACAATGTACTATCAAGTTCTACATTGCCTTAGCAAATCACATGACAAGCCACCTAACTTGGCTGAAAAGTAATGCCTATTTCAGAATGCATTTTTTTTTTCAATTTTAGTGTGTCCTTGAATCAGTGCATCCCTAACCCAGAACCAGTGGTAAGCTATTGCAGGCAAGGGTTAGTAGCAGGAACCAATGGTAGGCTAACTCGGGCTACACGACCATAATGGACTGTGGGCTTTCTTGGACCAGCTACGCTAAATGGCGCGAAAAAAATGGTCCGACCACAACCCGAAAGTGGACGTGGTCAATTCCCACTGAACTGACCGTTTCTTTCTCCAGACGACCCATCCATTGGGAGCCGACCACGTTGGCTTTCAGCCCGTGGTAGGCCTATTTCCGAAGCCGTTTAGCATTAATCGTCTTGGCCTACCTCCGGGCAATAACAATCATATAGTACTATTATCTCCAACCACTGATAGCCGACGACCGAACCAAAAGTGGGCTATCTGGGGCTATTGATTGGTGGCATAATGGGAACCAACAGTGGGCTAACTCGGGCTACAACAACCATAATCATATATCCATGGGCTATCTTGGACTACCTCAAGCAGTTCTAGTCATGGAGTGCTCTCTAGAGCAACTAATAGACCAGCAGGAGAACCAAAAGTGGGCTATCTCTGACTATTGACCTGTGGCGCATAGGGAACCAATGGTGGGATGTCTTCAAGCATTTACAATATTTTTAATACTAAACTGAGCTTAACAACTAACAAAAATGCTATAAGTACATAAATCTTTTACTTAATCTTTGACACTCTGATTCATCCAGTAAAAGAACGGTCCAGATAGTAGTTAAACTTTGATAAAACGTTGTCTTTTAGTGAATGTGAGTCACCTCCATGTCAAAGACTAAGTTAAAATTATATTTAATTATAGCATTCCCCATAAAATTAATACCTTCAAAATGTATATTTATACACGTAAAAAAACACAGACACACACACACAAGAATTTCACAAGGAACAACTATATATCATCATCAATTAAGTAAAGATAAATAGAAAATAAGTAAATAACCCTAGACATATAACAATTGAACTTATAATATTGTCAAACATCTTTATAGAAGTTCAAATACCCATTACCTAAAATAGTAATTGGTATAATCAATAAAATTCTGAACATCAAAATATGAATCAGTGAACATTCCTGCCAACATATTGTGTTTGATGATGAATTTTTATTTTCTTTGGCTTATTATGTGACGATTGATCATCATGAATATGGTTCTTATTACTCACTGCTGGTTCTCTCATTAAGAAAGAGAGAGAAGAGAGAGAGAAGAGAGAGAGAAGAGAGAGAGAGAGAGGGTATGATATCTGGCTGGGTATGGACCATACAAGGTGTATATGTCACCATGTTATGATTAAGATGAAGATAGTTGCATACTTGCATGAATATAAACAGTTTGGACAGGGTTAGCCTTTGATCTGAGATATACCTTTTGACATATATTAAGTAATAGCAATGATGAAGATGCTGCTGGATGAGTATAGAAAAGTACAATAAACTGAAACTTCTGTGGTAGCTAGACATCAGCATGCCTGCATGCAGAACTGGACCATTTTGATCATCTACCTTTAACAGTAACATTCCATATTTTAACTTGCTACTTAATAGTGGTAGGACTCCAAACGGGGAGTCCTACAAATCCTTAGTAAGGAGACCTACACAAACTTGGTTTTCCAATCTAGCAGAGGGGACCTAAGAATTTTATTTTGTGGGAGTACATTTAATGATACTAAATAATAAAAAACGAATACCACCATACCATCATTTAACCACGAATTGCCGAGCTTCATTACGAAGCTCTACGAGAATTTGTTACAAGTGTGAATTGCTAAAAGAAAAAAATAATGTATCATTCAAACCAATGACTTTTATATGTCATCGTCACACAGTATACACAGTTAAATAATGTAAATGTAAATAATTAGTATACACAGTTAAATAATGTACAAACAGAGAAGTACAAATTATATGTTAAAAAGAACAAGAGGACCTTTTATCTTGAAACAAGATCCTCATTCGAACGGAAGAGAGATAAGAGCCATTTTAAAAGAATATTTTTGAAAAATATACAAAAAAAATGAATAATGGGGATGCAAATAACTCTACCATAGGATAGATGAATTTTACCAGACGGAGATGTCAAACTCCAACTTACAAAAGAATAGGTACAAAGGAAAACGTGATCAGTAAATATGAGTTAAAAAGAAATTATGAGGTTCCAAAAAGACAAACGAAATAAGGGCGAACACAAATGTGGAGTTTTAAAAGGACCTCTTGTAAGTACACTGGAGAAGTTTGTGAACGTAGGAGGCGCCTTTGGCATTAGAAAAGAGCTGCCTTCAAAACTTCCCACGACACATTACCTTAAAAATTCCTAAAGATGGAAGATGGATTTGAATTTGTGACCAATCTGCAAATATTAGTTCATTACTCGTTTCGACCTAGGTACTATTTTCATAAAAAAAAAGGTACTAGTTTCATCTCGCTTTATGATCTCTCTTTTATCTCCTTCTATTCTTGTTGTAAGAAGAGGCCAGTATTACAAAGTATACAGACAAAACGTCTCATCGGGTAAGCCTACTTCAACAAAAATTTAACATTGTCTCCAATTTAAAAGGCAGCTAGAGCACGGAATCGTGCTGTGGAGAAGGATCAAATTCTGGAAGCTCTAAATGTGCTAGATGACCAGATTAATGTAGCTTTGGCGGAATATGAGAAGAGGGTTGAGAATTGGCTGATCTCTTTACCAAGCTAAGCATGGTGGCCTCGACCCTCGTTTTGAGCTTTTTATTGATGCGCGCGCGCACCTCGAATTCTAATCCATTAAGAATCTCAAACTTGGCCAACGCCACCTGTGTACAGAAACTTTTCCATCGCTGTTAGATTGTCCACCACCTGTCACTGAAGGCTCCATGTTGACATTGAGTTAAGCAAGTTTGACCCCAACTTTGACTTAGCCTAACTTTATCATCTGGACTCCGATTTGACTTATGTTTTCGCCTACGGGTTGATCTTGGACTCTAGTCTTCATCAGATCATCAGTGTTTACCATATTTACTAGAATAGCTTCATCACCAAATGACTGAAATACCCCTTTTGTGTATTTCTTCAATTTGTATCTGTTTTTCGTGCTCAATTCTGTAGAAGAAATCTGGCTAAGAGAACAAGCAATTAATCAGAATTATGTCTCGAAATAGACTAACTAGCGAAAGTTAAAAGAATTAGATGGGAAATATTTATGTCTCATCAGTGCCTGAATCTAGTGTCGGAGGATTGTCCTCATCAGAGTTAATTAATGTACACATGATCGAGAATATTACAGTGGAGTTGATCCGGTGAAGAGTATTTCATAGGAAACATAATTTCATAAAATACAACATGTCTAGAAGTGATGATCTTCTTCGTAGAGATGTCATATATTCGTTATCTTTTTTTATTATGTGGATATCTCACAAATATGTCGGGTTTTGTACGTGGAACCATATTTGTTTTGATATAAGTATTGTGGGAATAACAAAGACAACCAAATGCTCGAAGGTGGTGAAGAGATGGTGGGGGATCCTACTAACATCTCATGAGGAAAAAGCCCTTTAAAAATCAGATAAGGAAGTTTATTAATCAAATAGATGGCGGTGAGAACACATTTACCTCGAAAAATCTAATGGCAGAGGAGCTTAGATTTGTAAAGCTCTTGCTACATCAAGGATATGCCGATGTTTGCGTTCAACAACTTCATTTTGTTGGGGTGTGTAAAAGCAACTCCTTTGATGGATGATGCCTTTCGATTTGAACCAATTTTGAAGAGTGTTGGAAAGAAATTTGGTTCCATTAGCATAACAGAAGGTTTGAATGGTTGGAAATATAATTGGACCATTTCTCGAGTTAAGTTTCTCAATCCTAAAATTAAAATAGGTAATCATTAAATAATTAAATATAATGATGTATTTAAATGTGTCAGATTTGGACATCATTAAGAAAATCCAAGTACATGGTGAAAAATCAACAACTAATGTTAGGAAGTATCGACATCCCGAATGGGAAGGGGTTGAGAATGGTCCCCATACATCCACATGTACTAATTGGACCATTTCTCGAATTAAGTTCCTCAATCCTAAAATTGAATTGGCTAATCGTTATATTATTAAAATTAACGATGTATTTAAATGTGTCAGATTGGGACATCATTAAGAAAATTCAAGTACATCGTGAAAAATAAACAACTAATGTTAAGAAGTATCGACATCCCGAATGGAAAGGGGTCGAGAATGGTCCCCATACATCCGCATGTACTAATTGAAACGGTCTAGAAGACCTAGATGTACTATGCGGGAAACATGGGCGTGGTTGTTTAGATTTGGAGCATACATCACATGGAGTTTTTGATTTTGAAATAGACTTAACGAAAGGTACTTTATTTATAATAAATTTGAATCTATCAAAACAAGGGTTGCCTAATTTATAATGCCAAATACGAAAAAAATATTAAAATTAACATAATTTAAAAAACTATCTCCTAAGTGAAGGAAGTAAACCCAGCTTGAATTCTACCACTCGCTATTATCCTTGAATGCTCCCCGCTCTGAAAAAAGACGTAACAGGATGAATTAAAGTTTACATTGCATGAAAGCTTCGTAGTAAGTTCAGGAATCTAAATTAAATTAAAATTAAAAGATGGGATGTGGAATACATCCTTGATATAAAAGTCTTTACTAAAATATATGGATCCAATATGAATTACTTTAGATCTAGATTAGTCGGGTAGATGTACATAAAGATTTAGTGGAGCGAATGATATGAGTGAAGATAAATGGGCACAAATATGTTTTGCAGCGCCCGGAACTACAACCTATGAATGATATGTAAGAGACATACCTATGAAGTTGATATAAGGGGTAAAATCATCCATCTATGTATCGGTATATATGTTGATTTTGGTGATGCTTCATGAGAAGCTATATTGCTCTTTAGTCACAGAATACGCTCTAATGTCGTCATTGTTAATTAAATTGTTTTGACGATATTGAGTATGTCCCTTCGGAAATCGATGAAGGAAGTAACAAATTTCAACAAGATGCCCTAATTGATGGCGATGATCATATTGAGGTTTGGACCTTTTTCCTTTGGAATTTTGATTTTGAGCCAGTCGACCACTTGAGAATTCCTCTCGGTTGGGTGGTGGGTGCGGTTTCTGGGGAGTGCCCAGAATATTGTGACAGTCCACCAAACCTTGACTTAGAGGTGGTGTTCTTTGTTGCTAAAGCAACTGATTCATGGTAAGAAGCATAATCAAAGGTTAGCATTTGTTCAACCTCTTCTTGTTTAGCAAGGTTATGAATTTTAGTCAATGGAGAGAATGGTTCCATTGTGAGAATTTGGCTCCAAACAGCGGAAAAACTATCATTAAAACCTTGGAGGAATTTCGTAGATCGGCCTTGAATTTCTCTTTCAATAAGTGACTCTCATTTTGTACATGTGCATGGAGAGATTTTGGTGTAGGAGTTGAGTTATTCTTGTAGTGTAGTAAGTTTTGTAAAGTAATCGGGGACGGATAATCCTTGTTGTTTGCAATTAGTAATCGCTCTCTTCACTTGATATATTGCGGGAGCGTTAGTTTGAAAAAAAAAGACTCTCATTAAGATCATTCCATATATCGGAAGCATTATCGTTGCAAAGTGAATCCTTTATTTCAAGAGATATGGGGTTTGTAAGCCAAGAATGTACCAATGCATTAGACTTGTCCCATTGAATAAAATCTATCAGATTATTGAGTTGTGGAAGTGATCCATCCACAAAACCAAACTTACCTTTTGCTTTAAGAGCTTTCTTCATAGCACGAGCCCATGATGGAAAGTTGCTTCCATTTAATGGTGGAGTAATAATAATGTTAGTGGGTGATTTCGAAGGATGAAGCTCATAGAGGGGGTTGATAATCATCTTAGTAGTAACTTAACAAGATCCGCTAGTCATGATTGATAAAAAAATTATGACTCTTATACCATGTAAAATCTCTAGAGTTGAATAGTCTATAAAAGAATAATTTAATAACAAGAATAGAGGGAGAAGAAGAAATAATTGTAATACTTTGTCATAATTTATTATACAAGTTTACATCATATATATATAATGGATTTTAGATGACCATTATAGCAATTTACAAAATAAAAAAAAAGACTACAATGTGGTAACAATATTTAACTTGATTCTCAAGATACCTAAACTTGATGTCCAAGATACCTAAATCCTAGATTGTAGCTGATGTAGACGAATTAGCCAAAAAAATACATAGAAGAAATCGATGAGGCCCAATATAAAGGTGACAAACTAAGGTGTCGGAATTTGACAAAATTTTGAGAGATGGTGTGAAATAAACTTCCGCTCATTTGTAGTCGCTTCGCCACAATCGACCCCACTTTGAGGGTCAAACTCCAACGTTTAAGTCCTCAAAACAGACTTTTAGTAGTTTTTTTTTACCATTTTTAGTAAGTATTTTTTAGTTTAGGTAGTTGCTTATTTTCTTAAGATTTTGGTGTTTTATTTTCTTAAAAGTTGTTATTTGAATTTGATTAGATTTAGGAAATCCTGAGGATATACAAAGGGGATCTAGTAGTTGTTTTATTCATTCAGTTTAACCAATAAAATTCAGTGTTTTAGTTTAATCTTGTTAATTTCAGTTCTATAATTCTTTAGATGAAGATCTAAGGCTTTTTTGAGTTTTTCGATGCGTCAGTAGCCGTCGATCATGCCAAGTTGAAGCCGCCGAGTTGGGCTGACCTTGTCCTCTAATAGTAATGTTCATGAGAGAAACTAGTAATTCAAATTATCTCATAAACACATAAGAATCTAGGGACTCATGTTTGTCACAAAATCAATATGGAAAGAAATAACTTAATACGTAAAGTATTTAATAACTTCAAATAATATCATACCTTTCTTTATTGTAGAAATTAGTAATTCGAACATATTGGTGAAATATGTGCTTGGAAAAGTAAAATCCATTAGAGACAGACGTATATATGTAGAGAAACGGAGATTACGATAAATGTATTTTATGGAAGAGCGTGTGTTCATGAGAACAATTAGTGATTCAAATTATCTCATAAACACATAAGAATCCAGAGACTCATGTTTGTCACATAATCAATATGGAAACAAATAAATACGTAAAGTAATTAGTAAATTAATATAATATCTTACTTTTCTCCATTGTAAAAATTAGAATCAACTTCTTACTCTAACAAAGATAATCTCCTTAATTTAATAAAGATTAACTTCTTCTTCCAAGAAGATGAACTTGTACACTCTTTTCTCTTCTCTTCTTCAAACATTAGTGATGGAGAAACTTGCTCAAGTTAATGAGGAAGATCATAACTTTCATCTTATTCCCCATCTACATTTATACTAGTATAAATCTCCAATCCATCATAAAGTTTATACTTGTCACCACAAGTTAATAAGTTATAAGACAAACCTTTAACAAGTGTGTAGTACTTGTCTTGCTTACAATACATACAATAGCTTAGGCAACACACACTTAAGGAGTTGTCTTGTTGATAACAAACAGGTATAGTAATATAGCTTATACAACCCATGCATATAGACTAATCTTGTTGTCACACATATAATACAACCTTGACTACACATTATGTAGATTTGTATTCTTGACAAGAAATGCATATAATCTATACACAACATGCTTATTGATTCATCTTGTTGTCAACACATGCAAGTAGCTAGAGTCCATACTAGATTTAGTACATAAATGAGTTTTATGAGCCCAAAAAACCTTTAGCACCAGGGGCGGAACTATGTGGAGACCAGGCTGGGCAACTGTCCGGCCTGATCTCCCGTATTTTAGTTAAGCTACCAATAATTACAATAGTTCCCTATATCTCAAGTGGTGGATCCTTTGCGATTCCAACCGCAAGACAGTGGTTCAAATCTCTTTGCCAGCATCATTCTCTATTTAATTTTCATTTTGCTTTCAAACACTAAGGCCTAAGGGTTTGTTTGGTTACACTTTTGGCTATGTAATCTTTTTTACTTGAAGTGTCATTGAGTGATTATAATATGAATACCCTAAATTAATGATTGATAAAATTATGCGATTTTTTTCTTTAAGAAGTATAATTGATAAAGAATCTATCGATATTTTGGTACTTGGTTGAGTTGTTCAATGTTACGCTAATTTGTAAATCTGAGTCAAAAAATTACTTCTATTGTTTTAGTTAAATTATTACGATAAATGTAAAAATCATGATACGAAAGGATGTTCTTGAAAATTTGTCTTGTGTTGTATCTTTGTAAGGCCATACACATTTTAAGTAGAAGTTTACTTTATAGAGACTTTAGGCTTGCCCTGTCTAGCATGAAATCCTGGTTCCGCCCCCTGTTTAGCACAACAAGTTTTCACATGGTCTTATTGAAGGAGATGTCCTTTGACCAAAGATGCAATGCTAGCAATTTGTCGGATAGGACAATTTATGAAGAAGATCATCAAGTCCAGACGATTTAGGAGTCATAGTGTTTAGCTAAAAACCAACTACGATCGTCGAATTACGAAGTAATTCACGGCTAACTTCTACCCGATCCTACATCGTGTTACACAAAAGAAAGCCTATTTGATCGGATGATATGACTAGTGGGATGAGACTTATAATCATGGGTGAGTCCCATAAAAATGTTTGATAGGCCTAAAAGAAGTTTACGCAAAGATAACACGAAATGCTCGAAAGAAGGAATTTTGGGCCGGGGCATAAAAGTGAAGATACAAGGCCCGAATGGGATCGGCCTTGGCTAGCCGGTTTCCCTAATGGGTCCGGCCAGATCTGACCAGTTGGGCTTGATTTGGTCGGCCACAACTTAGGGAAATAGGAAAATAAAAAATAATTTCTCCATTTTCGACTATTTCCTTAATCTTATTCAAAATGAACTTTTTGGGAAACCTAATTAGGGTGAGACTCTAACTTAGGGTTCTATATAATGTCTCTTTGGGACTTGAATAAGGTGTGAAATTTCTCAAGAAGATTTCAACTTCTACAACATCAAGTAGAGAGAGAAAGAGAGATAATTCTCAAGCTATCTAACTAGTCTTAAAGAAGAAGTGTTTTTCTAATCAAACCACCATTGGTGTTCTAGCTAGAAACAAGGTGGGAGATCAAATTGATCATTCGGGTGTCTTGAGTAGAGGAGCAACATTTGGATCTCTTGGTCTTCACATTCGATTGGCAAGGTTCGTGGGAAAATTTAGCGATTAAGGTAATCTCTAACTTGTAGTTAATTATTAGCTTATGCATGTGATCCTGAGAATACTAGTGTTAGACATTAAATTTCTGAGATTTCGAAGTTGACCTAGGTCCACAAGCCGAAGTTTTACGGGTCTTGACCCGAGTGTTTTTCTGACGAAAGTCTAACTTTTCTCCCGGTCCCACCCAAATATTACCGAAATTGTCTCGGGCCTTCCAAAGGTCCGAAACGGGTTTTTCTTAAAATTGATTTTGGAAATCATTAAGAATCAAACCAATTTTTCCGAAATTGAGTCGGGTTCTTCAAAAGCCCAAACGGAGTTTTCCTCGAATTTGATTTTAGAAATCATGAAAGATAAAACCGGAACGCGCCATTAGTCGAATTCTTCGAATATAGACTTAAGGATCGTAATGTGGCATAGAGATGTCGACAAAAGTATCTCCCGGATTATCATGCATATATAATTGTTAGCCTTGAATATTATATGAATGCATGTGATGTGAATGCGGAAACTAGTACGACCATAGAAAGTTATTTCTCTCATTCTTGTTTTAAGCACGGATGGGTGCAATTTGTAATAATTTTAATTTCAAGTTTATACGATCTGTGTATCGTTGAGTCTTGTAATTAGAGTTTAAGGTCTATGAATCCATTGAGAAAGCTCAAGGATGGGATCCTAATTCGAGTGAAAGAAATCAATGCAGGTTCAAATATGACGATCTAGGCGAACCAAAAGGCGAAAAAAGAAGAAAACTAAAGGATATTAGATCTTCTAGATTAGGGGCCATACTAGGATCCGTGTCTGCTTGATTTATTTTCTCGTGCGCATTTACTTATTTATTTACGCTTTATGTCGTGGATGTTAATTAGTTAGGCTAAATAGTTCACTATAACGCATACCAGACTAAACGTAAAAGTCCTTCAAAGTAATTTTGAGAAAAATGCCTACCCAGACTAAGACATCCTTTGAGCCCTTGTTCGTGTTGGTGGGTCTGCCTCAGCAGGGTGCCATCTCTACCTTAGGACAATGTGGATAGACCTATGGCAGAGGTCCACGCGTCTAAATGGTTTTTCTCAACGAGACCAACAAAAGAGTTTTGGATACTCGAGGCAAAAGGATGGATTAAACATTCATCAATGCAATCTGTCAACCAAGAGTCATAGGAGTATGATCAGTGAAGTAGTTCACTCACTTAGGTAGACGGAGTTGAGGGCAGGTCCCTAGTCCGCTTAACTTCGGAGAACTGGGATCTTGGAATCACTTTATTCAATTAGGGACGATTTTATTGAATAATGTGGGAAAAACGAATTTTTCCAAAAACGATAACGAGTTTCAAACTTTGCAATCTTTCATGTAGTTTTAAGATGACAAAAGAGAACTTCAACTTTCTCTCACTTCTCGACAAGGAGAAACTGAATGAGTACAACTTCCTCGAATGGGAGAGGAACCTGGGAATAGTTCTCAGGATGGAAGGCAAGCTGAATGTGCTAGAAACTCCAATTCTTATATTGGATGCTAGTTCGATTCCTGAATAAAAGGTGCATGAGAAGAATATTCAGAGAAGGGCATAACCGGTAACGTGCCTGATGTTGGCAACCATGAAATCCACTCTTCAAGAGCAGTTCATAGACTGTGTACTCCATGATTCGAAAACTTAGGGAAATATTCCAAAAACACTCGAGATTGGAGAGGTTTGAGACCTCCAGGAGGTTACTAGACATGCGCCTCGAGAGAGGAAAACCAGTAGGGCTTATGTTTGTCAGATGATCGGCTCATTGGTGAGATATTTAAGCTTGGTTTCCCTTATAGCCAACAGGCGACTATCGATACTATCCTTCACTCCCTCCATAGTCGGTTCAATCAATTCAAGATGAACTACAACATGAATGGATGAGACAAGACACTGGAGGAACTTCATGTGATGCTTCAGACGACCGAACAAGATGTAGCCATAGTGGATCATAAGAATGATGTTCTTATGATTCAAAAGGACAAAGAGTTTAAGAAGAGTGGAAAACATAATAAGAAAACTGTGTCCAAAGGAAATGGCAAACAAACTGCCAAACCCAAGGACAAATATCCACCTTCTAATACAAAATGTTTCTACTGTGACCGCAAGGGTCATTAGAAGAGAAACTATCCTAAGTTCTTGGAGGGCAAGAAGAACGTAACAATAGCTTCCACTTCAGGTATTGGCGGTTAATTTATCAAATACTGAAAATTTCCCAACTTGGTATGAGATACCTAATGCCCTATCATTGTGAATGTACAGGAGAAGCTGGGAACTAAGTATTTGGCTAAAGGAGAAAAGATCCAAGAGGGAGCAGAAGCCAAGACTGCTAAGGATGCTGAAAGGGATCATAATCTTCTTTAGACACTAGTCTAGATTAATTTGTTTTTCTAGTTAGACATCATCTCTATACTAAGTATTATGGAGAATCAATAAAAGAGTTTAGTTCTAAAATTGAGATGTCTTAAAAGTGCTAAATTAACGATTTATACTGAAATATTCTAAACTTGGTTACCCCTAAAAAGAGAAGCATTAAGATGTGACTCGTACAACGGGGTCATCCCAATGACGAAGGGATTAGAACAAAACGTTCAACATAACCAAGAAAGCTTGAGAAGCGAATAATCGAATTGACAAGGATAAAATTGGTGTGTCAAAAAGAATAAAATTGGTGTGTCAAAAAGGATAAAATTGAAGGATACGAATCAAGCCTTGTCCTCCGATAAACACTATGTCTAGACACAACTTCCCACATATAACCAAAATCTGTCTTAAAAGGCTAAAAGGGCCATGTATTAGAATCACAAGGCATAAATTAGCAAATCTGACACAATTCTTTAAAAAGAAATCTGGGCTTCACACAACAAATCAGAGAACGAAGTGTTTGTTGCTCGTGATGGTATCCTCCTAATATCCGAAAGGAATAATTAGTTACGTAGGATAAGTGGGAGGAAAAGTCGAATGCTTCAACCAAGAGCAACAAAATTATTAAAAGAACAATACGAGGAAAAGATCTAAGTAACTACCTCGCTAGACGAATAAAGATTCATCACTATCAAGAAATTGGAAGTTACTAAAACCGGAGATATCTCAAATGTTGAGAGTATCATGTTGCTCATAAGCCCTGAAGGTCATTACTACTTATCTAAACAAGCTCAGAAGATTGAAATCTTACTGATAAAAGATAAGAGCATAGACCTGCGCAGAGACGGAAACCAACTCTACTATTGGCTAGGAGTCAATAGATTATGGAATCCTTTCTCATCAAGATCAGAAAATTGATAATTTGGTCAATGGAGCGAAACCATTGGACGGAAATTAGTCTTTAAGGAAGAAATCTGAGAAGGATGCCTAAAACTAGACAAAGAAGATTAAGATCGTGAATTCATACCAAGAGGCTATGAACGAGATCTTACATCGGTCTAAGTTTAAAGTCCATGACTAACACAAGGAAGTCAAAAAATATAACGCTCGCCGACTTTAGTGTTTAGTAAATAAGCATGTTTCAGAGATCCGTCAAGGGAGTGAAGCAGGCAAGAGTTGGAATCTTCAATTCAAAGAGGAAATACCGAATCTAAGGATTTCAAGAAGGTTGGTGGGAGTAACGCTTTTCAGATCCGGTGTGCAGTGTACACACCATAATTGACAACATAGGGATGTTGGAATCAGTTGATGAAGGACCACAATATGATGAAATTCTATTGGGCATCAAAGGTCTATGATTATAGATCAAAGATGATAAGACTAAAACAAGAAACTTGGGATTCTTAAAAGTCCAAAGAAATACATATAATCTATACACCACATGCCTATTGATTCATCTTGTTGTCAACACATACAAGTAGCTAGAGTCCATACTAGATTTAGTACATAAATGAGTTTTATTAGCCCAAAAAACCTTTAGCACAACAAGTTTTCACATGGTCTTATTGAAGGAGATGCCCTTCGACCAAAGATGCAATGCGAGCAATTTGTCGGTTAGGACAATTGATGAAGAAGATCAACAAGTCCAAACGATTTAGGGGTCGTAGTGTTTAGCTACAAACCAGCTACGATCGTCGAATTACGAAGTAATTCGCGGCTAACTTCGACCGGATCCTACATCGGGTTACACAAAAGAATGTCTATTTGATCCGATGATATGACTAGTGGGATGAGACATATAATCATGAGAGAGTCCAAGACACATGTTTCATAGGCCTAAAAGAAGTTTAAGCAAAGATAGCATGAAAGGCCCGAAAGAAGGGATTTTGGGCCGGGGCATAAAAGTGAAGATTTAAGGCCCGGATTGGGGTCGGTCTTGGCTGGCCGGTTGCCCTAATGGGGCCGGCCAGATCTCCCCAAATCCAGCCGTTGTCGATATTGTCCTCCGTTTCACCACCACCCTCGCACAGATGGTAGGAGGTTTTATTCGTGGCGAGAGCACTCCCATCTCCCCCACAAGGCCTCGGTACTTACCAAGCTTGAGCATACACTTATTGCCCAGGCTCAGGACACTATCGTGAGCGATGTGGGACTATCACAATTCCCTCACCCTTAATGAAGAGCCGTCCTCGACTCTGATGCCACTTGTGACGGCCCAAGCCCAGCAGTTGCCGATATTGTCCTTCACCACCACTCTTGCACGGATGGTAGAAGGTTTTGTTCTTGGAAAGAGCACCACAGACTCCCCCAAAAGGCCTCGGTATGGGCGACGACACACAATTCGTCCGACCATCAAAGTACGCAGCGACAACGTGGACCCCCCACAACGATATGAACTCCAAATAACTCGTACTATACCTTTTCTGAATCGTAACAAGATGAGCTACAATATTCAAGAAGACTCAAACAACATTCGATATCTCGATGACCAGCTAAAACAGTAAAACAGGAAGCAGATTTCATGAACTACAATTACTTAATTCCCTCAACTAACCTTAAAAACATGGGATGTTACAAAATCTGCCCAGTTGGGCTTGATTTGGACGACCACAACTTAGGGAAATTGGAAAATAGAAAGTAGTTTCTATTTTCGACTATTTCCTTAATCTTATTCAAAAGGGACTTTTGGGAAACCTAATTAGGGTGAGAATCTAACTTAGGGTTCTATATAATGTCTCTTTGAGACTTGAATAAGAAGTGAAATTTATCAAGAAGCTTCCAACCTCTACAACATCAAGTAGAGAGAGAAAGAGAGATAATTCTCAAGCTATCTAACTAGTCTTAAAGAAGAAGTGTTCTTCTATGCAAATGATGCACCCGAAAAGGTTGCACACCCAAGCGGAGGTATCAAGTAGTAACCGGTAAAACCGGAGTCGATCCAAGGATAGGAAGGTAGTTTGGATGTCGAAGGGTCTTATCCTCCGGTCTAGATATCAAATGCCAACTTAGACTAAAAAGGAAATGGAACAAAGATAAATGAGGGTTTTATAATGAATGAATAACAAAACAAGATAACAAATGAAACTAGACTAAACAATAAAAGTAAACGGGCGAGAGAGATTCGAGAGAAGAGTCGAAGGAACAAGAGTCGGGAGACGGTAAGACTCGATTCGGGCAACAAATAAGTGAGAGAGGTGTCGAAGTCCGGGAATCCATAATGATAAACCTACGACTATGTGTAGTCTGATTTGATGTGTCGAGGTACAATCGATATTCGACTCCTAAGGTAGATGTCTCTAAGTACTATGTATATCCGGAGATCATACTTAGTCAAACAAACGTCTAAATCGGTTAATCCCGAGTCATCGAACGTGTCGTCTAGTCGCCTAACTATGTGAAGTGCATGACAAAACACATGCAATTATGACTTAGACTACGATCGATATCGAATACTTCGTTTCGTCTATTAACTATGCGAAGTGCTTGACAAGACACATGAAAATACGATCGAAACGATAATCGAAATAAATGAACATCAATTTGTAATCAAAACATCAAATCATATTAAACATAATCACGAATTCATCACATTTCATCTCATATAATCGACACACTAAAGTTAGCTAACATGGTGTTTGAATAAGAAATGGAAAGAAAATGATGAGAGAATCCCCCTTTTTCGGTGTGGTTCGAGGCTAAGATCGTCAGAAAATATGAGTCTTTAAGGTTCAGCCGATCTCCCCTTAGCAAATTCTGGGTTCCCCATAGCGACCACCATCATCTTCTCCATTTATCACAAACCTCCATTAAAGCTAAACCTAGCTTTCTCTCTCTAGAAATTTCTTGTCCAAAATCAAATCAAACTACATGGGAAGCAAGCCAAAGACATGAGAAGTGAAAGCCCCATGGTTTCGGATCAAGAAGGTTGCCGGAACACCATGAAAATTCCGGCCAAAGAGTTGATGAAATCCGGCCAAAATCATGGAGTTCCCAGCCAAAATAGCTAGATCCGGGCCAAAGGGAAGCTTTCCCGAGCCGTACGCTGCTGTTCCGAGCAAGTGGAGGCCGTCCGAGCTGCAGGCCGCGTCCCGAGCTTGCATCCCTTGCTGCTGGTCGCGTCCATGAAAGTGGCATCCCGAGCTGGTGAGCAACCGGAGCAGCTGCTGTGTGTTTGCTCCCGTTCCGGCCTGCTGCTCCAGCCCGAGCATGCTGCTGCTCTTGCTGTTTCCCGAGATGCTCCATGCAGCCCGAGCTGCTGCCGGCCAAGCTTGGCCGGCCTTGAGCTTGGCCGGCCTTGCTTGGCCGGCACTCCTCCTTCTCCTTCCTCTCTTTTTCTCTCTCTCAAGCTCTTCTTAACTCTCTAAGCCCTTGAACTTCCAAACTTGAAACCCTCTCTCTCTCTTGCCTCTTGCCCAAGCTAGAAGATGATTGAAGAAGAAGATGAATAGTAGCCTTTGACCCCTTACTCTAACTTGAGTCAAACCCTAGACTTAGTCAAACTTGACTAAGTCTTTAGACCACAAATGGGTGCCTATAAAATCTCTACCCAATTCTTCTTCTCTTAATATTTCTTGAGCTTGGACTTGGTTTTGGGCTTTGATTTAGAAACAAAGAGAGTGCCTCCATCCTTGTCTCTACATCTTCAAATTCTTACAACGGACTAGAATACCCTCGGACTTCTTTTTTCCACATCTTCCCCGTCCGGACTCCGAATTGAATACCGTTTTCACCGTCGGACTCGTCATTGACTATACTTGTCATTTGATTTGCTTGAAGTCTTTTTCTCTCATTTTCGGCACATGAAATGATAGTGATGATTCGCTCCCTTTATTCCGATTTTCATGTCTAACTCCAAAATAGGTACCTAACATGAAAAACACATAAAATATTATTGATAACACTCGAAAAGGAATAATTAGTCTAAGTTAGGCTCTCCAAATGTGACATTTTAGTGTCACATCAGCAAACAACCATTAGTGTTCTAGATAGCAACAAGGTGGGAGATCAAATTGATAATTCGGGTGTCTTGATTAGAGGAACAACAATTGGAGCTCTTGGTCTTCACATTCTATTGGAAAGGTTCGAGGGAAAATTTAGCGATTAAGGTAATCTTTAACTCTTAGTTAATTATTAGCTTATGCATGTGATCCTGAAATACTAGTTTTAGACATTAGATGTCTGAAATTCCACTTAGAACACTAGAAGTCACAATAACCCAACACTTATTGTATGGGACATGCTAATGTGCCTTACATGAACAAAACCCATGTTTACAAATAACGGTTAAGTTGGTGTAGATTTTGTTGTTAAGAAACATACAATGCAAGAAAATGATGAGAATGAGAATCAATTAAAAGTAAATAAGGGAGAGACGTGCAAACAACCGTTTAGTTAAAGAGAGAGGGTAGAGGAAGGGTTTCGATGGAGAATTTAAGAGAGTTGGGCTAGGATGCAATTGAGACTTAAAAGTTGAGATTCGAATGAGTTGTATTAATTTTATCGTAGTCGTTATGTTTTATTGTATAGGTTATTTTTGTTAATCTATAACAAATTAACGAGATTGTCAATGTTTCTTCAGGATACTTATAACCAATGCCCAAACTTGTTATAAGCAGTCTCGCTAAAGGCAAGCCCTAGTTTAATTAGAGGCAATGTGTGGGTAAGAGGTAATGCCTTTGGCCATGTTTGACGTAACAACATAATTGACGCCGTTAGGTCAACAGTTAAGTCAAAAAACTTGACTTAACGCCTCCCTCCAAAATTCGAGAAGAATAAACCGAGACCTCTTCTTCGTCAATTTCCTCTGCTTCTTCAGATCTTCCTTTCTCTTTAAATCGACCATACTTACCTGGCCATACCTACACGGGATCCCTACATACTTTCCTCTCTATTTCTCTCACATTTTCTTCTATCCATAAACTCCT
This sequence comes from Eschscholzia californica, assembly GCF_041429995.1. Taxonomy (NCBI): domain Eukaryota; kingdom Viridiplantae; phylum Streptophyta; class Magnoliopsida; order Ranunculales; family Papaveraceae; genus Eschscholzia; species Eschscholzia californica. The sequence goes on along the minus strand of NW_028238309.1, from coordinate 22,555,216 downwards.
AGATTATCCATTAAACCATAAAATTTGGGGGTTTCGATGTATTTAAAATCTTGGTTCTAAAGCTCAATTTCTCGGTGTGGGGTTGCTTGGAGTCTTAATTTAAGTGTTGTTACCAACCAATTTAGTCCGGAGTTGAGCCAATGATGCTTTTCGAGTTGTTTGATGGTTGAATTTTTTGTTGTTTTTAGTTCCTTAATTGATCTTCAACAATTGAATTGAATTTATATTATATATAGTTCCTTGTTTATTTTGTTCAGCTTTGAATTTTGTAGTTAATGTGTTTGAAGAGATGAAACAAATAGAAGGTAAAACAGAATGTCCTTTGAAGAAATTCACAAACTTTGTTTTTTAGCTCATTAACATAATCATGCTGGTTATATATGTTTTATTGGTATTTGTTATGCCAATCGGGATTAATGTGAACAATACGAGTAATCCAAGACAAGCAATAGGAATAGTAAAGAACAATCAAGAACAGAACACAGAGATTTACGTGGTTCGGTTGGTGAGACCTACTCCACGGCGACAACGACGCGATGATTTCCACTATGATAAGCAAACAAGTTTACACAAGAGATTCGTGAGATTGTGCTACTGATATGTCCTTAGAGTTTAGTTTATATAACCACTAAACCCTAATCCCACCGCCTCACCGAATCTCTCTTTCCAACCGACATTATACATGGATACGCTAATATTAATAACCGACATAAGCCTAGCTTCGCATTCCAGCTCTGTCTCGGAGTCCAGCTTTGCCTCAGAGCACTGCTTCGCATACCAGCTCTGTCTCAGTAATCAGCTTCGCTAATGGGTCCAAGCTTCGGTAGGTTGTACCGGGTTCGATACCAATCCATATTCGAGTCACTTCTAACAGTATTGGATTATTTAGATTCATTAGTCCCTTAAATTCAAAATCTAATTGATGAAATGATTCAATAATGGTCTAAAACAAGTTCGGAAACAGAGGAATATGAAACTATAGAGGGGACATTAGAACTCCATGCTCCATAATTCAATCTAACAGTTTTATGTTGTTAAGGCATTGTAGCATCAATATATATATATATATTATATATATATATATATATATATATATGTGGGAAACTAACTGGTCTGAGTTACTATCCACCATTAGAAGTAACAATACTAACAAAGATATGGGAATAAGTAACTACTACAATCATGAATCACCCACTAAATAACAAAACGCTTATAGAATTAGATCAAATAGTCAGATGATAAAGAGAACACAATGTTCTTGTTCTTTCGTATTGAAAGTGCATGATTAAATTTACTACTCCCTCCATCCTAAATTAAGAGTCACAGTTTGCAAATATATTTTTTTCACAACTTTTGCTTTTCCATTTTTACCCATATTAATTCTTAGTATCTTTTTGGAATTTAAGAAATTATAGTAGGATATTATTTCTCTCACTTCACTTACCATAAGTAAACAACTATTGACAATAAAATGTAGCACCAAATTAGAGACACAACAAAATATGATAATCTTAAAATTTAAAAATGGTTAGTTTTAGGTATGAAATTTGGCGCTTTCTATTTTTCACTTAAAATAAATTTGAGTTTTCAAATGGGAATTCAATTGTGAAAAATTTGAATTTAGTGATTTTTTTTGACAAATTTTCATTCTTGACTACCAAAATGGATTAGTAGCACTATATAAGACTAGTTTCCACAAGCATAAATTTATTCTTACCTCTATCTAAAAGAGAACCAAAATCCAACTCTATTTCTTCTAACATCAAATATGAGCTCACAACAATTAAATTGTGGTTCTAAAAAAAATTGTCTAACCAGGAACGCCAAACAATCCTTTATCACCTCTTGAAAAGAAAGTGATAATGGAGAATTAGTAAGAGGTACAATTGGTCGTAAAACCGAAATATTTTATGTGAGTAGAAAAACTATGTATCAAGTTGGAACGTTCTCAAGAATCTCTTGCTAATGGAGAAATCATTAATGTATCCAACAATTTTGGAAACTCCTCCACGACGTCAAAAAAATATTTTATTAATGTCCAACGCTTTGAATGTTTCAAAATCACACTTCATAGAAGAATTAAATAAGGTATGCTCAGACCACATTCAAATGCTTTGAAGCCATCTTTGGACAACAAAAATGGAAAAGCAAGACTTCGATTTTTTTTTTTATCAATGCTTGATCAAAATAGTCCCATGACAATCCTATTTTTTGATGAAAAATATTTTATATGACCAAAGATTTGATTATGCAAGTAATGAAGAGTTTTGAGGAAAAATTGAAATCTTTCCTTTCACATGTAAAGTGACAGCTAAGAAAAACAGTAAGAATCGAATTGCGGGTACTTTAGAAACAAAAACATTGCTATCCGTAAATAAAGACACAATTCAATCTTACTTGATTGAAAATGTTTTGCTCGCAATCAAAGAAAAGTGACCACTTGATATTGTGACAGATACAATTTTTATCCAACAAGACAATGCTAAACCCGCCATCAACCCCGGATGATGTTGACTTTCTTCAAGCAGTCTCAAATACTGAACTTGATATCCGATTGTGTTGCCAATTGCCAAATAATCCAGATTTAAACGTTTTGGATCTTGGATTTTTTAGAGCAATTCAGTCATTGCAACATCAAGAAGCACAAAATACAATCTATGATCTACTTCAAGCAGTAGAAAATGCCTTTTACGAATTACCCATAAAATTTCTTAATCGTAATATTCTAACAATGCAACAATGTATGATTAAGATAATGAAAGTCGCGGAGAGAATGTGAGGAGCGGAATGTGAGGAGAGACAACGTGCTTTGGGATTGAGAGGGAGAAGACAAGTATACCACCATTTTTGTGGTAAAATATTTTAGGTTTTTTGCCTATTTTTTTTACCATAAGATATCGATTTTACCAGCTTTTTGATCCAATCAAACATTGCAAAATCGATATTTCTGTGAAAATCAGTTTGTCATTCTATTTTCTTATGTATCAAAGTGACCCTTGGTAAACGAATAACATCCAATTTTTCTAATCTTCAACTTCTAAACTATTTCCTAATGTTGCAAAAGAGTTGCTTGGAAAAAAATATATAAATAATCTTTTAACCCAACAAAATACTGGAGTATATGTTTATCTTCATAACTTACATAAAGAAAAATTGGTAATTCAACAAAGAAAAAACATCAAAGAAAGGGTTAAGGAGCGATGTTAAATTGAGAGGGGTTTTTTGAGGAGAGAGAGAGTCTATGCTGACGTCAGCGGGCGATTTCTCAATCTCTCCTTTCCTGTAACCCTAATTCCTATTCATCATCAATATCAAACTCATCGGAAATCTAACCAAGTTTAATCCAAAGCAATAAAGACTATCAACAACCTCTCTAGCTTCAACAAGAATCTAAACCCACTCACAAATACCTGGTTTCATTAATGCAATCTCGTCTAGGTTAAAGAAAACAAAAAAGGAATAATCAAGAGAAACTAAAAGCCGACAGAAGAATCTCAAGGAAGGATATCTGGTGAACCTGCGAGTCTAGCCGAATTCCCTCGGGAAGAAACAAAAAGGAAGATCAAGCAAAACAGATAAATTTTCTCTAAATACTCGTTTATTTACATCTATCTCGTTTTAATTAGCTAAATTAATATGGGGAATAACTAATCCGAATACCAAGACGGGCTACTCATAAGAACCTCACGCATGCGCCGGATTCCAAGGATTTGAAGATGCTCGACCTTCCCTCTCTGGTTTGCCTTCCCATGTTCTTCCAAGTGGTTAATTTCAGGTCGGTTTTTCGAGAAGAATAGCCTTCAAAGCTTACACGTGGGTAACATTCAAATGAAAGATCATTTATTAGGCTTCATCCTCGACATGCAGAAGCCTAATGGTATTCTTTCTCAACCCCTTTAATAGAAGTAATGAACTGCCTTCACAAACAGAGAAGACAACTCCTCACCCTCTTGATTCTCTTCCTTTCTCTGATGTCTTCAAACCCCCAAGTGAACCCAGAAGAGCTCTCTCAGTTGATGTCGATCCAACTTAGTTTATCCGACTATGGCAAGTTAACAATCAATTACCCCAAACCTGCAGAGATTAAGCAACTTCTAGTTATATCGACTGGCTTTCTTGCTCGATTATGTTGTCAATATGATTATGGTATTGGCTTCATAAGAAAGCACCTCTCGGCACAATCTAGATTCTTTAGAGAAAGTCGGATCACACCCTCAGCTACAGGCCCTAACCACTTCATGATCAAACCTAGAAACCTAATAGCTCTTAATGAAATTAACCAAGGTCGGCCATGGGTTATTCGAGGTTACTTAGTGGTTATGCAAGAAGTTAACTTTCCTTTTCAAGGAGACGTCCCAGATTTGATGCTTGAACCGATGTGGTGTAGTCTATCAGGTTTGCCTTCGTCCATTCAGAATCGTCATGACTTAGATATAATCTTTTCTTGTATGGGTTTCATATTACAAATCCAACCTCGTAACTTCAGCAAGGTAACGAACACCTCTCTTCGAATTCAATTTATGTATGATGTTCGTACATCTTTGCTAGCCACTCTTAATTCGGTCTTTTCTGATGGAGGTAAGCCTATCAACTTTAGCTATCTTAAGTTTCCAAAGGCAATTTGTCACAAATGCAGGATAGTTGAGCATCCCATTAATCCTTGTCTTCCTCCCCAAGATCATATTAACAGTGTCCCTATGGAAGTTAACTTCGTCGCCCATGGTCCAGCAGAGAACTGGGCCCTCACTGTCGTTCCTCCTAATATAGCTCCATCCAACCCTATTCCTCCACATAAAATATTTAAACAGAAAGGGAAAAGGAAGGACCTAGATAAACTTATTGATGTTAAAATTGAAATCGATGAACATCATCAGTTTATGAGCAAGAAATTCAAGGAGCACAGTCTGGGTAGGAGCTCATCTTTCTCGGGTTATCTTCATGGTTGGAATTCAGGTCAATCTTCAGGGTCGTCCTCCTTTACTGGTTATGGTCCTCCAAGCTGGTACACTCCCCCTCCAGAGTCGATCGATAGTCAGGAAGAGCGTCGCAGGCATATCTTTGCAGATTAACTCTTGGAATCCTCAAGGCAATTCATGGAAAATAGAAGTGAAGGGGATAATGAGTAGCCTGCTTTCTTGGTTCGGTTATTAAGTTTCTTGGGTGATTAAGTAGTTTTTTAGTTTTATGTTTTAAATGATGAACATTACTATGTTTTTTTGTTATCTTAATATCTTGTTTGAAAGTTTATCTCTCTGTCGATATGCTAGGATAGAGACTTGGATTTAACTTATCTGTGTTAAGATAATTTACTTCATTTTGAGGGTTTGATAGTTGATATATACTAGAGTAAAATCCTAGTATGTAAAGATATGATTAGTAGTTATATTAATGTTAAAGCAATATTATGATATAGCTTTATTTCTTCTCAAGTTTATACATAGAATTGAAGTTGTTAGTGATTCCTAAGTAGATTGCATTGTCTGCTATCTTTAGTTTTATTATAACATTAGATTATCTGGGAGAGAGATCTGAAATTACTAGGTTCTTCAGAGTTAACCTCTCATCATCTCTACTGGTGGTGCCTTTAGAATCCATAGTATTAATTAGCCCTAAACAAAAGTAGAACTCCACCATTAGACCTAATAGGGAGAAGTTAGTATCCAATTCTAATTAGTTCTAAGGATAGAAGGGACCACTATAATCATACCTTTCCTCCTTCTATCCTAGAGATCCCTTTTATATTTCTTCTACTTAAGCCTCTTCCTTTAGTACTTTGTTCGACGAATTAGACTATTGGGCTTTTTTAGTGTTCGTCTATCTTAAGAGTGCCTATATAATTTCTCTCGGTTTCCACTTATTCCTGGTTGACCCCCACGAGGGGCCTTTAGCTGCTCTTAGTTCTAGAGCCGGGTGAGTTATTTAACCGTACATCTATTAGGCAGACTAAGATGAACAAAAATTTAGGGCCTAAAGTCCTTAGTTGGAACATTAGAGGAATCTCTTCTTTTAGCACTCGTAAACATCTTATGAGCCTGATAAACAGGCACAACCCGGACATCATATTCATAGCTGAAACCAAGACAAAATCTTATAACATCAAAAAATATATTAAGATTAACAAACACTATGATCACTTCTTTGTTGAGCCGACCAATAAAGCTGGGGGCCTAGCATTATATTGGGAACACAACCTTACCCTTAAAATCCTATACTCGGATAATAATATGATTCACATGGAAATCTATAACAACAATAATAAACCGGAATATGCTATTACAGGATTTTACGGTAGCCCATACAATAAAAACAAACTTAAACCATGGAAAATTTTAAATAATCTCAATGTTCAGGATGAGACTCCTTGGATGGTAATAGGGGACCTAAATGTAATCCTGGACAACAAGGATAAAGAAGGAGGCAAGTCGATTTCGAATTCTAACACTCACAAGATTCAAACCTATATTAACACCCTTAATTTAACAGATATGGTTTTTAAGGGTTATCCTTACACGTGGAATAACAGACAATTTGGAGAAAACTTTATCCAGGAAAGATTAGATAGAGCCCTAGCCAACCTCCCCTGGCTCCAAAAATTTCAACTGTCGAGTATATATCACTTGGAAACTGTAGGTTCAGATCACCTACCAATTCTCCTAGAAGACACAGACTTAAGCTGCAACAAACCTAAACCCTTTAAATTTATTCGTACCTGGATGTCCCACCCTGATTGCCACAAGTTTATTTCAGACAAATGGACTAATCATAATAATATTCAAGTAAACCTGAAAAACCTCAGTAGACACCTAACGAGATGGAACAAAACGGTTTTTGGAAACATAGATAATAACATCAAAGAATTAATTACAAAGCTTAATAACATTAATACAAAAAAAGAATTCAACGCAATACACAATCAACTGGAAGAATTGTACAAGATCCAAGAATCCTTATGGAAAGAAAAATCTAGGAACAACTTTCTCTCAGTAGGAGATAGAAACACCAAATTTTTCCACTCTCAAGCCATACAGCTGAATAGGACTAATAAAGTAACAGCCATAAAAGATACAAATGGGGAGTGGCAGGAAGGATTAGAAGACATCCAAGCTATATTTACCACACATCTTCTCAACATTAGTACTTCTCAGGGTCTTAGCGATAACCAATCCATTCTCGATCTCTTCCACAATACCATTACCCTAGAACAAAACATAGAGCTTTCTAAAATCCCTGACCAGGAAGAAATAAACAGTGCTATCAGTAGTCTTAAAAAAGAAGCGGCCCCGGGGCCCGACGGATACCCCCTACTTCTATCAATCAAACTGGGATACTGTAAGTCCCAATATTTACATTTTAGTACAAGATTTCTTTGAGTCGGCCGAGCTTCCACAAGACACTAATCATACTCATATTTGCCTCATCCCGAAAACCACAACTCCCCAAACGCCAGCCGACTATAGACCCATTAGCCTTTTAAATACCACCTATAAGATTATTATGAAGATATTGGCTAATAGATTCAAATACTCGCTTCAAAATATCATCTCCCCCTTCCAGGCTGCTTATGTCCCAGGCAGACAAATCTCTGATAATATTATCATGGGGCAGGAAATCATTCACTCTCTCAAAACCATGAAAGGTGCTACGGGTTATTTTGGTCTTAAGCTGGACATGTCCAAAGCTTTTGATAGGATTGAATGGAGTTTCCTAACAGATATCTTGGCAAAATTGGGTTATTCGGATCATTGGATCAAAATGATTGCCAAATGCATTACAACCTCCTCAATGGCGGTTTTAGTCAATGGGCGTCCTGGCCCCATTTTCTACCCATCTAGAGGTATCAGACAAGGAGACCCCCTCTCCCCATTTTTGTTTACTCTAGCAATGGAGGGGCTTAGTAGACTACTTAAAGAGGAACAGGATAGAGATAATTTCAAGGGTTTCCCTACAAAAAACCCTAATCTCTCCATTTCTCATCTTCTCTTCGCAGATGACTGTATTATTTTTTGTCGCAACTCTCTAGATAATATCCATTCCCTTAAGTCTATTCTTAAGGCCTTTTGCAACGCGTCTGGTCAAATGATCAACTACGCAAAATCAAACATCTTTTACTCTAAAAACTCTCACCCTAAATTTAAACGGATGATTATGCGATCTCTTAAAGTTAAATATGCCTCCACGTCGGAAAAATATCTAGGATCACAACTATTCATTGGTGCTAATAAAAAGCAAATCTTTAATGACATTCTTCACAAAATAAAAATGAAATTAGACAAATGGAATCACAGTTTTCTCTCTCTAGCGGGTCGCACGATAGTCATCTCGACTATAGCTGCGGCCGTACCCCGATACCAAATGCAATGCTTCGCCCTTCCCAAGGGAATATGCAAGAACATTACGACTTTACAAAAGTCGTTCTGGTGAGGTAAGTCCAAAGGCATATGCACCAAATCTTGGTCTTCGATATGGCTTCCTAAATATCTGGGTGGCCTTGGAATCCACTCCACGGAGCTGGATAACCAAGCTATGTTGAGTAAATTAGCATGGAGAATTAAATCTGAGCCGGAATCCATGTGGGTTCAGCTCTTGAAAGCCAAGTACTTTGATAGAACAGAGAATCAAGGGCCGAAGAAACCATATCATTCATGGATTTGGAAGAATATCAATAAATATCTCAAGACAATAGAAAATTATACGATGTGGGAAGTTCACAACGGTAAAAGTATAAATATTTGGACCGATAATTGGATTCCCACTATCCCGTCTATCCCGTATAACCAAAATTCTAACCTTACTAAGGTATCTCAGCTCATTGACCAAGGTACCTGGAACGAAAACTTACTTAACAATGAATTCGATTCCGAGACTAAGAATCTTATTCTAACGATCCCGATTTCGATAGATAGTGAAGATCAAAGGAAATGGACTCTTACCAAAAATGGTAAATTTAGTGTCAAATCTATGTATCAACATCTGAGTCTTAGTATGAATTCACCCCAACCCCGGTCTCCTAATTGGAACTTTCTTTGGTCCCTACCAGTAGTTCCTAGAGTAAAAATTTTTTTATGGAAAATTTGTGCAAATGCACTCCCTGTTAAGGATAGAATAGGAAAGTACATCGATAACAACAGAATCTGCCTGAACTGTAATGAGATAGAATCCATAGAACATGCCATTCTACACTGTCCTCTTGCAAAAAATATATGGTTCTATTTCAATATAATTTCAGAAAATATTATATCAGTAAGAGACTGGATCTTCTCCTAGGAAACTAAAGACAAAACGGCTTACACAACTAACAACATTCATTACGCTACCATCATGTGGAACATATGGAAAATCAGATGTGACCATTGCTTTCAACATGAAATCAACAAGTTAGACACAATGATTACTATCATTACGACCTTCCCTCAAATACAAAAAGTGAACGAAACAAAAACCAAAACAGAACAAGGTAAATGGATCCCCCTGAATCGTCCTTTTTAAAGATCAATGTAGATGCATCCTTCATAGACACACAAAGTATTACTGGCATCAGTCTTATTATCCATGACAATGAATCTAAATTGGTCGAAGCTGCAACATTCACCTCTAGAAGCAGAAACTCGGAGGAAGGTGAGGCGATTGCGATCCTTAAAGGAATGCAATGGGCAGAATCTCATGAATATAAAAGAATCATTATCGAAAGTGACAACATTAATATCATAAAATATCTTCAGAAAGGAAAGAATAATATTCAATGGCAATCCCTAGTACATATCAATAAGATCCAAGAAATAAAAAAGAGTTTGGAAATAGTTAAATTCTCTCATACAAGCAGGAAATTCAATGAAGTAGCAGATAAGCTGGCAAAATTGGCACGAAAGAAAAACAGATCGAAGGTTTGGAAACAAGTACCTTATTTTCTTTGTAAGTTGTATTGTAATAGAACTCTAATTTCTATCTAATATATATTATCTTTCAAAAAAAAAAAAAAAAGTGGAAGTGAGCCTTCACCTAAATTTCATGTTTTAGTTTTAGGTTCTTCTCAAAGTGGATAAAATAGGCAAGGGTCCTCCTGGCTAATAAGCCGTAAAAGAAAGATAGAGATAGAAAGTAGAGAGAAAAACAAGAAATGGCTACATTTCAGTGCCTTCCGTCTTGCTTGCCATTTCCCAAGCAGTTCAAAATTGTTAGTTTTAGCAACAATTCCTCCTCTATTGTCATAACAAACCCTAAAACTAGTTTCAGGTCTCTTGGTTTCTCCATGAATCTTTCAGACACTCCATTTCCAAAAGGTAATTACTAGAACCCATTCTCCCTCTTTCTCTCTCTACAATTACATAATCCTGTGTTCTGGTTTCGAATTTTCAGGTAGTTTTGGTTTGAAGGTAGTAGAGAGAGAATCACGACGTCGATCAGTTGTTTGTGAAGCGGCCCCAACTAAAAAAGCTGATTCAGCAGCTAAGAGAGCTCGACAAGCAGAAAAAAGACGCATTTACAATAAAGCTAAGAAATCTGAAATGAAAACCAGGATGAAAAAGGTACCCACTTCCCCAATTCATTTCTTTTTCAATTTTAACTTGATAATTTCTTCATTCTAAGAAACTTTTTATAAGATTTCACCATTTTGTTTATTGAATCTCCTTGTTCTTTATAAAACTGTTGTGAAATTGTGTATTTCATTAGTTAGATTAGTATGAGATAATGTAGGATTTGTCATTTGGGGATGCTACATTCTACAATGAAGATAGAAATGTCATTGCAAGTTGCATTGGGTTTTCTTGGAGTCTTCCCATCCTTCTATTTGTACTTAAAGATCTATCCAAAAAGTTTCTTTTAGGGCGATTCGTAGAGACGAGCTTTATACGTAAATTTACGACCTTCTTAGATGTAATTAGGGTGAATTAGATGCATTAAGATTTACCACTCTCAAAGGATCCTTGAAAGAAAGATCATTTTACTTGGATAGTATTGGTTGATATATTGCAAAATTTGTCACTCGAGGAATAGAAGCTTTGGTTGCAGTCGATTCAGTGTGAGGCGGGAGGGGTGCTATAAAACCCTCACCTCACTTAATAAAACCCTATAGGAAATCCGGATTTAGCCCCTCTGAGTAAGCATAAGAATTTGTAGTTACAATTTGATTGGTTATTGGTACAACTGCGAATATAAAGCTTGACCATATTTTTCTTGTGGTCACTCTTGTTCCAAGCAAGTTGTGTTGAATTCTTTTACTAATTTACAATAACAGTGAAACAAGTTTACACTAAAAATAAGAAGTGCTAGTAGAGATTTTTAGGTTTTGACCACTAGTGCCCTGCTCAAGCTCAAACATATTCCGATCAGCCATAACAATTAACAACCACAATTGACAAATCCAAGAATGTTAAACATTTCTGTAGCCAACACAACAACTAAATGTTAGGAACGCCATTAACATTGAAATTCCATATAAACTTTTGGCAATTGAACTAGTAAAGATTTGAATTGTGGTTGAAATAAAAAAATTTAAGTTCTTTACTTTGATTTTTTTTCTTTTTTTTGGAAATCTTTATAAAACTTTATGGTGGAATTTTGTTTGTCTAAACAAACAAAAATATAGACATATTTGGTTCATGCACGTAAAAAATATAGTATGTAGCATTTAGAATTCCGAATAATTTCTATTGAAATTTTATCTTAGTTTATTTCAATCTAGCACCTTTGAAATCTAATTCCTCAATCTGCGACTAAGCTTTTGGGGTTCCAGATATTTAGAGGGTAGGTGATCTGCAACGCTCATGTGGGAACAATGATCCTTTGATTACGATGCATTATTTCTGGGTTGTTCATGCCTTCACAGTGTTTGATGAATAGAAACTAGATTTTCCTTCTGTGGTATTTTGTTTATTTGTATGCTTCTCCTCATTTCCATGATAGTATAATTCCGAAGGAAACAAATTAGGAAGTTGAGAAAGATAAGGTAAGCATTGGAAATATGTTCGGTTGTTTGTATTTGCAACCTCAACAACACTGAATTACTTTAGAAACTCTTTAACCGAAACTTCAACTTGAAACATCCAACATATGTGGGGTTCACTTTAAGAGATATTCCCCTAGTGTCTACAAATATTATTAGTCAAAAAGTTAAGCAACATAAATGGCGTATTTGAGTCCGAGAAATTGTACAACCAAAAATAACTGACGAATTTCTTAGTTCTAGGCTTCTAGTCATTTATTTTATAACACTGATTACGGGTTTGAAAAATCCCTATTGTAACTTGTGTTCTTTATTTTGCTCTTTGCATATAGAGTATTTTGTAGTAGTTAAGCAGTTCTTCATTCCTTAAGGTTTTCTTATCATAGCATCCCAAGATAACCTCGAGAAAGATTTAATAGAGCAACACCATGTGCATCTAATCAATTCATGTATATCCGAATATAAAGTCATATCTGAATTACTTCAAATCTTTTCCTTGTTTCTGCTTAAGTCGAAGTTGTTAAAGCTTACAAGTAATAGATATTGAACCGGAGTGTCATAATTGTAGAGAGATGTGAAATATCATTAGAAACAACCTTCACTTAGAATACGAGAGAAGCAGAACGCTTTAAAACTGGAGTTTGAAGACACTTCAAAAGTTCTAGCTAAAACAAACTAAAGAATCCATGTTGGGGAAATAAGTTCTGTCATTATATTAGTAAAGACAATCTAATTATGTTTTTCGTGGACTATTAAGTAACTGTAGCCATTGTTTTATAAAAAATCTCTGCAAGCCTTCTTTTTTAGTTAAATATAAATTTTACGAGTATCTGTGGTAGAAGAGTGATATTCTCATCAAAATGTTCTGTCGTTATGTGAAAAGGAATTCATTCCTTTTGAAGAATGCGTACTCTATTGTGAATCTGTGACAGTACATGGAGATTCAGCATGTACTCCAATATACTGGCGCTCACGATTCAAATGTAATTTTCAAGCTAAAGATTTAAGGTTCACGGAACATATAGGGTATATGACTGTTCATACTCAGGAATCATCACAAGTGCTTTCCCGCAAATTCATTAAACGGCCTATAGAAAAATGCATTTCATTTCAGTTCTCAGTTTTAAAGAAACACATCCAAGATCAGTAGTTGGGCTCATCTATAACTATAAGAACAGTGTAGGTGGTTCACCATGAAGTGACTAAAATTATATATATATATATATATATATATATATATATATATATGACGTGTAAAGGAAGTTTTACGTAGGAGGCACTCAAATCTCACATTTTTTAGGAAGACTTTCTAGATTCGGGTTAGAACATAACCCATGGTATCACATATAGGTGTGTCTTTTTGATGGGTCTATCTCATCGATTGGTCAAGTACAGGATTCTGGGGTGATTTAAGGTATACCCATGGCCAGGAAAAACCTTGTACCATGTCGAATCAGGCGAGGTGAGCCTAGTTGGTGCCTAAAATCAAGGACAATGTGGCTAGTATTTAGACAGGATACATTAATGTATCTCACGATTGTGCTGCTCAGTTATGTTGAATTGGCAAACACGCCTAACAGATGTGACTAATATTTTCATGTACTGAACTATTTGTTTTTCTTTTAACTTCCTCATTATCAGTTGTTTCTTCCAAGTTATGGGTTTTTCCTTGGTTCATGTATATCAATAAACATTCGAGCCTAAATCATAGTAATGAAATTATATAACTTCTGCAAATTCCGTATTCTTCTTGGGGTTAGCATGATGATTACGATAGATATCGATGATGTAGAACTTATATAATAGATTAAGTGATGGATGGTGTTCTTTTGAATCCTTTCCCTTGTAGGTATTTGAAGCATTAGAAGGACTAAAAAAGAAAACAGATGCAAAATCTGAAGAAATCGTCGATGTTGAGAAACTAATAGCTGAAGCGTATTCAGCCATCGACAAAGCAGTGAAAGCAGGATCACTACACAGGAATACCGGTGCAAACAGGAAATCTCGACTTGCCAGAAGAAAGAAAGCTGTAGAAATTCATCATGGTTGGTATTCACCCTCTGCCGTTTTAACTGCTTAAATTTTACGCTCAATTAATGGATTTTTTCTGTTCTTAAGAGTAAGAGCAGTATAAAAAAGACAGCTGGTTTCATTTTGTGTTTCTGTTTGTGAAGGAAACCATATCGTATTTTGAAGTTTTCATATCTAGATTTTGATGTCTCTGTTCCATTCCAAAACTTAGTAACCCAAGAAAGGACTAAAGTGCCACCATTGCTTCTTACTGTTTAAAGTCCCACATCGCTCACGAGAGTGTCTGGAGCCTGGGTTATAGGTGTACGCTCAAACTTGGTAAGTGTCGAGGCTTTTTGGGGGGTTCGTGGAGCCTTCGCCAAGAACAAACCTCGTACATGTGTGAGGTGTCTAAAGCGGGAACAATATCGACAACTGCTAAGGCTTGGGGCATCACAAGTGGTATCAGAGCTGAGGACGCCTGGGATATAGGTGTACGCTCAAGCTTGGTAAGTGTCGAGGCCTTTGGGGGGCTCGTCTTCATCACGAACAAAATTGCGTACCTGTGTGAGGTTCTTAAAGCGGGGACAATATCGACAGTTGCTGAGGCATGGGGCATCACATTTATACTTTTAATAACCTTGGAGGGTGTTTGATTTTTGCACTTATTAAGTGATTTTCGCTTATTAAGTGCGGGCCGATAATTTTAGGCCGTTTGTTTTTCGCTTAATAAGTTCACTGTTAAGTGATGGCAAAGTAAGTGCCAAAATGTAAGCTCTAATAATTTGGAAGCTTATTTTGTAAGTGCTAAAAATGACTATTATTCTTCTCCTAATATAATACGGTCTTGGCTTTGGGGAATAAAAAAATCTCTCTCTCTCTCCCCGCTCTAGATGTCGATAAGTTATGTGTTCATGTATTTTGGGAAAAGATTCATTGGGTAGGATGGGTTTGATTGTTCAGTTGGGTTTAGTTTATGACATGTACTGAAAAACTAATTTTGTGATATTAAAAACCAGTCAATTGTGGAACCACCGTCAACCCTGCTTCTTCTCTCCTACCTCGGGGCCGCCAGATTTTCAAAACTTTCAACAACATCAAAATCACAATTCTCTGTGATTTCGTCATTGTTCTTGTTCTTTGTGGTACAATCAGTGTTGGCAACCTAGATGGAAATTCCGCCGAAGCTGAAAACCAATACTTAATTGAAGAAACTGATTGAATCATTGCGAAAATCAGATTTGATGCCTGATGGAGATCCTAATAATCCATCTGAATCTGATACCAATTCGACTATATCATATACTCTAGGCCCTAAAATCTCGAATTAGAATGAAGAACGTAATATCTGGCTTGATTCTCATCCTGAATTCTCCAATTTTGTTAATGGTAAAGCTCCTATCTTACTTGTTACTGGTTCTCCTCCTAGTCCATGTGATAATGCAATTGTAAAGAGAGGGAGCAGGGAGAGATAGCAATAGGAGAGAGAGATAGAGACAAATGGCAATGGTGGTCGGAATGGTGATGGTGGGAAGTTTGTGGTGGTGAAAGTGATAGAGAAGATGAAGATTAAGGGGGCAATGTTTGATCGGGATAGTTTTTGGACTAAAATAAAATATTTTCCCGAGAATGTTAAAAAAAAACATGGATTCTCTAGAGAATTTATTTCCTGGAACTATTCTTTATGCCCCAAAGCCGCGGCCTATAATAATGACAATGGATAAGTGCAAAACTTTTTTTTTACGACTTTGGTGACAACTCTTCCCTTTCTTTGCTTGTCCTTGACCTAAGTTTTTCTCGTAAAAAATTTTCAGCTCTCTTCCTTCACTAATCAGGGAACCACTCAAATTCCATGATGAAATATGAGTTTTTTTTTTGGAAATTGACTACGATCAATGATAGTCATTACATTTGGCATTGATACATCAAAGATGTGATAAGCTCGATAACCGTCCATTCAAACTCTTACAAGAGAGGGCCTATAGTCCAACTAAACTATGACCTAAAGCCCAACTACATTATTTATACCCTAAAAATCCCAATTCAAATAACCAAAGATTCCACCTTCTCTGGAATTCGAACCTGGGACTTTCAGGGCTTTCTGGAATTTATGTCAACACCTTGAAATGTGAGTTCTTTGTCATTCATAATTCCTAATTGTTTGCGGTTAATGTTATCGATACAAAGTATTCTTAAACCTTAGTTCTTTTGATCTAAACTCGTGAACTTAATGAACCAACATGAAATGCTAATATTTAAATGCTTTAATGCCAAAATAAACAATTACTCACTTTAACAACATTTAGAGTTAATATAAAAATAAAAATCAAGCACTTTGAAGTGATAGAAAACAAACGACATATCTTCTTCCACAACTCAACACAAATTCTTGTAATTAAGAAAGTTGAGCGGACAACCATAACTCCCAAGATCCATAACTGTTTCTCTCTCTACAAACTTCTCAGATCTGCGTTTTGTTTCCTCCGGCGAATGGTCATCCCTTCGCCAGATCCCCTTTTTCTTTCGTTTGTTGTTAGTTTTTCCCTCCATTAATAGTTTCTAGGGTAGACTAATTCAAATTCCCCCAATTTCGCTCATGGAACTCCAAAATAATCAATTCATCTTATTCACCACCTTCATTGTCACCATCTACACAACTTTCATCTTCCCAACAAGTGCAAACCCAGATAAATTATCTCCTTTGCCTAACTTTGCTTTTAGTTGGTTAGATGGTAAAGATTCATTTGAAGCAGGTGATATAGCAACCATTAAGATCAAAGTTCTTGGAATTTCGATAATCAATCGAATCTTCATACTTCTAATCTTACACTTACTGTGAATGAGAAACAGGGGAATAGTTCTTATATATCTGGTGTTTCATCTGTTCTTAACGGAGATCTGAATAATTGGAGTATTTCATTCTTACCCATTTTAGGTGGTTTGTTTTATTTGTTTATTGATGATCCTATTTTTTGAATTGTTGATTCTTCACTTCATTTCTAAGTTTCACCAGGATTGATTCTAGTAGTGATGGTATGGTTCTGGTAGTGATGGTGTTTTGAGGTTTCGGATCTGGTGGTGGTTTAGGGGAGATGTTGGTGACCGGTTTTCCGGTGACGGAGGTGGTTTTCCGATGACGGATGTGGATTTCCGGCGACGGCGACGGTTTTCGGCGACGATTTTTCGGTGACAACGACAGGTGTTCTTTTAGTTTATTTCCAGTTATTTTGTCGACCTTTAGGGTCCTTTCATTCTCGATCTTTAGGGTCTTTTCATCCACGATCTTTAGGATCTTTTTATCTTTCGACCTTTCGGGTCATTTTATTGTGTCGGTGTCCAGTCAATTTCTTTCTCTTTATGAAGCACTTTACATTTAAAGGTATGTAACTTTCATGAAGTTATCAGAAGACAGAAATAACAATTATCTTCCATATAACATTGTGATTTAATCACTTACAATTACTATCACTTTGTAAGTGATAGCACTTATAAGTGCTAAAAAATGAAGAGGGTGATTTAATGAGCTTAGTAACTATTGATAAGGTATCAACCGTTAAAAGGCCTTCCTACCATTGGTCTTTATTTTGTGGTCAATTAGAGCTCACAAATCTTTAGACATGAAAACCAATTTAATTACATGATTGCCACCCAAATTAAATCTAATATATCCCTCGCCATTAAAATCAATTTGATTACCTATGCCCAACCTATTACACATACTGTTTCTCCAAAAAAAAAAAACCTATTGCATACTCAGATGTTAAAATTTTTGTGATCTCGTTGGATGTTTCATCCAAAATAACTTTTTCTTTTTTCTCTATCGGTTAATTTACTGGATAAAAACAAGTAACCTTTATATTATGGACAACTAATTCTTTAAAAATTAAAGCATTAAATAACGAAAAGAAAAAAGACAAGACAAATTGGCGATAGAAAAATTTAGGAATGTCATATCACAATCAAATAGTTCATAAACGAAAGTTAATCGAAGAATGATCATATAGAGTATTTAATAAAAGTTGTGGGAAAAATATCAAAAGTACTTTTTTTGTTGAAAGAATATCAAAAATATTTTTTTTATGAAATAAACTAGCATTAAAAACCAAACCATCCATACAAAAGAAACTAATTTAAAACAGAAATAAAAGATGGTGCAACATTCCAGATTCTTTTCTGACAATTGTTTCTGCCCCATTTAGGTACAGCGTCTGCTTTGGTGTTGCATTCACTGGGAGCATAAGAGAATATAATATATGTGAACTGATCCTTGAGCGTAAGAAACTGAGAGATGACTTGTTTGGATTGCCAGTGTAAGCCATTATTTTGGCCGTTAATCTACTGGATTATGTTTTGATTGTCGCTCTCTATGTGAACATGTTGGATTCGCAGTTGAATGGCCCATAGTATGCTAAAGTGAATCGCCAGACTTTCACATTTTTCCGTATTTTGAGCCCGAACTGTGTCTACTGCCGCTATTATGAAATTTGCTTCTTCATCATGTATGATGCACTCAATTCCTACTGGTTCTGTGAGTTGCGTGAAGGAAGCGTCTACATTGACTTTAAGATATGGTGTCGATGGAGGTCTCTATTTCTGTTGTTGTGGTTTATCCCTGCATTTGTTAGTAATAATAGCTTCAATTTTGAGTGGCGTGGTTGAGGTGTTGTTGATACGAGTGATCATTTGTAGAGGGGTTTGTTTCTTGACAGTAAAGCAGTTTTCGCACCTCACTTTCCATATAAACCATAGTATTTTGGCATATAAAGTAGTTGTATCCTCATCCAAATTTTTCCGTTGTTGGATCCAAAGGCTTACCGTGCTTAATTGTTCAGATCTGACCTGAAAAGTGAACCATATCGCTCTAGCGTAGTGGCATTGTAATATCACATGGTCTAGAGTTTCATTTTCATTACAGTTTACACAAGAGTAAGAGTTACCAATATACCTACCGATTTTGTCCTTTACTGGTAGACTATTCGTGCAACATTTCCATAGGAATAGTTTTATACGAGGTATCGTGTTCATGTTCCAAATGAATAACCAGTCATTTTGATCATGCATCGGTCCAGCGCTACCTGTTCTAAGATAATTATACATAGTCTTAATCGAGAAATTTCCGGATTTTGTGAGCGTCCATTTTGCTGTGTCCTCTTTGTCTGTCTGCAAATTAATACTTACAATCGCTCTGCAAATATCACTGTTAAAAAAATTGTTAATCAAATTAATATTCCAGGTATCATTGGTAATGAGTTGGGCAACCCATTCGAGATTAGTGCCGCTCTGATTAGTGGGGGGGATGATCAGGTATCCAATAATCATGCCAGATATTGATGTGACTGCCATTGTTGACATCCCAGAGGACTAGACCATCAATTGACTAAACTGTTTACTAGTAGATTTTCAAAGCCAGGAGTGGTTAGTTTTAGGAGGGGTGGGTTTTTGCGATTTAGGAAATATTTACCTTTAAGAACTTGGACCCAAATCGCCTGGGGGTTGTTGAGCAAACGCCAATTAAACTTGTTGAGGAAAGCTTGATTATCAAGAAGGGGGAGACGAAGCCCTAGTCAACCTAATTTGCGTGGCTTGCAGATGGCGGACTAGTTGATGGTGTGAGAAGTTTTGAATTTTCCCCACCAGAAAGTCCTTTGAAGAGACTCGATGTTGTTACAAATGCCTTTAGGAATGGCAAAGCACTGCATTTGGTATCGGGGAACGGCTGCTGCAACAGTCGAGATAACTATCGAGCGACCAGCTTGAGGGAGAAGGTTAGTTTGCCACTTGGAGAGTTTGTTTTTTATTTGAGTAAGAAGGGATTTGAAGGCTTGATTTTTGTTTCTGTTGATGAAAAGAGTTGTTCCAAGGTATTTGTCACCAGACGAGGATTGATGGACTTTAAGGTTTCGGATGGTCATTCTCTTGAATTTGGGGTGCGAGTTTTTTTAGAAGAAGATGTTTAATTTCGCATAATTTATCATTTGACCAGAGGCCTCACTGAATTCTTTCAAGATTTGTTTGAGGTTGTGCACATTCTCGAGGGAATTGTGGCCGAAGATAATGCAGTCGTCTGCAAATAATAGATGCTTGATAATGAGATTTGAGTTGGGGATAGGTAAGCCGACAAAAGGATTTTAGGTATTGTTTTTTTCTAATAAGTGACTGAGGCCTTCCATGGCAATGACAAATAAGGAGTGAGAGAGAGGGTCACCCTGCCTAATCCCACGACTAACGTCGAAAGCTGAGCCAGAACGACCATTAATCAGAATTGCCATGGTGCTGGTGTTAAGACAAGTTTTGATAAGATTAATCCAATGAGATGAGAAACCCATGAGATTCATGATTTTCTCCAGATAGTTTCGTTCGATCCAGTCAAAAGCTTTAGACATGTCCAGTTTGAGACCAAAGTAGCTTTTAGGCCCTCTGATTTTCTTAAAAGAATGAACAAGCTCTTGACTGATGAGGATGTTATCGATGATCTGCCTGCCTGACACATAAGCTGCCTGAAAAGGGAAAATGAGATCTGGTAGAATGAGTTTGAGACGATTAGCCTGATTTTAATGATGATTTTATAGGTAGTGTTGAGAAGGCTTATCGGTCTGTAATTCGCCGGGATTTGAGGGGTTTTAGATTTCGGGAGCAGACAGATGTGAGTGTGATTGGACTGAGGCGGGAGGATTGCAGTGCTAAAAAAGTGATTGACCATGTCCTTTATGTCTTCCTGCACTATGTCCCAGTTGGCTTGATAGAAAAAAGGGGGATAACCATCTGGCCACGGGGCTGCCCCTGATTTGAGGGAGAAAGTGGCCTTTCGAATCTCCTCCATACTGGGGGTAGAAATAAGAGAATCATTTTGAGGGTAAGTAAGTTGTGAAGAGAAGCACCCTAGCAGATTAGGGGAGAAGCTGGAGCCTACCGACGTGGAGATGTTAAGAAGATGATTGGAAAAGATGGAGGAGATCTCTGCCTCGTCGTTGGTCTACGAGTTGTCCTCTTTCTTGATTGAGTGAATTTGATTCTTACGATTCCGAGTTGCCGCTTTAGCATGAAAGTACTTAGTGTTTCTGTCGCCCAGGTTGATATTGGCTATTCTGGATTTTTCTTTCTAGAGACTTTCTTGCTGAAGCAGCAGGGTTTCAATCTGAGAGTACGTCTCTTTGAAGGCCTCTGGGTCCTGGATAGATTGAATTTTGTCGGTGAGTTGTTTGATGTTTGTTTCCAGATGACCGAAGACATCTTTGTTCCATTTCAGCAGCCGAATGGCCAGAGAGTTGAGTTTGGATTGAATATGATTAGGGAGAGAGGTCCAGTTAGTTTTGATAAAATGGGTACATTTAGGGTGAGACATCCATGTTTGAATGAATTTGAAAGGTTTACGCCCCAAAGAAGAGTTTTGTTTGGTGGTGAGGAGAATGTGATTGTGGTCAGAACCAAGGGTGGGAAGGTGAGTGAGTTTAGAATTAGGAAAATTTGTGAGCCAATTATGTTTGACCAGAGCACGGTCTAGTCTCTCCTGAATAAGGTTGCCCTTAAATTGTTCATTGGTCCAAGTGTAGGGATAACCCGAGTAGCCAATATCATGGAGGCCCAGCCGATTAATGGCTTGCTTACAATTGAACATGTTAGAACTGTGGGCCTCCTTTCCACCTAATTTTTTCGACGGATGCAGAATATATTTAAGGTCTCCAATGACTAACCAAGGATACTGATTGTCCGGGGTATGACTCGTCAGGGTCTCCCAGGGTTTCATTTTGTTGTTGTTATAAGGGCACCCATAAAAGCCTGTGACAAAGAATTGACTGTTATTATCAATTTGGGTGCCTTTAGCATGGATCATGTTTTGGTCTGTGTATAGGATGGTAATAGTGTAGTTGGGCGACTAGTACAGAGCAAGCCCACCGGCTTTGCTAATGGGGTTAACAACATGGTTTTTGTAAATATTGTTAAGATTAAGGATCTTATCTAGGTTGGTGTTAATGTATTTCGTCTCAGACAAGAAAATGAACTCAGGGTTATTTTCCTTGATGAGTCGCCACAAATGTTTTCTATTGGTAAATTCCCACAACCCCTAACGATCCAGGCCAAGACGACCAAGTCCGTTGGGGTGTGATTGTCGGTTGGGGAATGGGCGTCCAGGATAGAGATGTCATTAGGAGGAGTATTATGCTGCATGATGACACGAGCAGAAGCAACCAAAATCCAAAGACAAGAAACCAACCCAAGGCAAAGAAGAGGGATAACAGAGAACAGTAAAAAGATTCACCAGAACAGAACACTGAATAAAACTAAAAATGACCAACCAACATTAACAAACAAAAGATGAACCTATAACAGAGGCTAATCGGATGATCCCAGCAACAAAGAAGCAAATAAGAGAGAAAATAAGATAAAACCCCTGCACAAAAACCAACTAAACAGACTAGACAAAAGGACAACTAGTGAGAGGACAACTAAACAATGATAACCTAAAAAATAGCAAACCAAGAAACAAGAACTAACCAACCATGGCACAAAATAGAGTTAGATACAGAGAGAAAACAGAAAGAGAGAAACTAGAAGGGTGAAAGAGAGAAACTAAAACCAAATCAGTAACAAAGTAGATAACATCAAACCAAAGACACAGCCACAAGTCCGAATGAAGAACTAGTAAAAACCAAAAAACTTGTAACTAATAGAGAGAAAGGGGAGAAAGAAGACACTAATGTTATTCTAGTACCATCAAGCATAAATAACCCGCTAGAAAATGCACAAAAGAAAGCCCCTAATAAGCCTAACAACGCTGAAAGCAAACTAAAACCAACCTAAATAAAAGATAAGCTTAACCTCATGAGCAGACTAAGCATACACAGGGCAAAAGACAACCTAACAAGAGACTATAAATGACACTGGAGGAGAACTAGCCAAAGACTAGGAACAACTGATAATGGTCAAGAACATGCAAAAAAAATTGAGTGGGCTAGTTGGGAGTACCAAATGAAGATTAAACTAGGGATAGATTTATTCCCTTGTACCTTGTAAGAAGCGAAAAGACTAACAATTACCACATGCAATTGGGTATAGGGAAAACAACAGAGCACCAAGGGTAAATAGAAACATGCACTAAGATTCTCCCATGGCCATTGAAATTAAATCAAAAGATTTATGTTTACCTGGCTGGTAGGATATGAGAAAGTCAAATCAATGGAAAGAGTTATGGTGTGTGACTTCTCTGGTTGTTGAAATATGTCGTATTGGTAAGGGTTCCTCAATGATTTTGCTTCCTCCTTTAGTGATAACAAGGTGCCAACTCCTTTGAAGGTTAGTGATTTAGGGAGATCTGTATGTTGAGGTTCTTGCACGATTTGAACTAGCTGCTAGGTGATGATCCGTGATGTGACTATCCTTCCGATTAATGTCGATGAACAGGTTGTATCTAGGTCTTTTGATGCATCCCGAGTTGTTGTGGATTCATTGACGGATTTATTTTGCAGTCGGCTAGGGTTTGAGAGGAAAAGGAGAGAGGGAAAACATCTCTCTCGATATATGATTAGTCAAAAGTCAAAACATTTTTTTTAGCAAAACCATACTTTCATTCATTAGTGATAACAATCACAAAGTTACATGGTAGATAATTGTTATTCCTCTCCCCTGAAAACTTCATGAGAGTTGCATAAGATAAGTTCATAGGAGTTTCGAATGCAAAGTGCCTCATGAAGGGAAAGAAACTGACACGACACTAACTCAAGGAAAGATCCTAAAGGCCGACAAAAGGAGATCCTGAAGATCTGAGAATTAAAGACCCTAAAGGTCGACAAAATATAATTCATAATACTAATAAAATTGAAAATTATAAGTAGTACTATGATGATACTAGTATTAGTAGCAATCCGATGAAGAGATAACTTAGTCAATTCCCGTCGTTTGATTTAATTCTTGTAATCCAAATCTTCGTTGTTGTTCATGTACGAACCATATCCGAAATCCATCTTCTCTTCTCCACGAATCACAACCATGTATAGATCGACTATGGAAACTTCAAAAACCGTCCTTCAATCCGTTTTTAGAGTGAGAAACTCTCATCAAATCCGTCTTTGAATCTTCTTCAAAACCGTCTTTCTGTCGTGACGAAACCACTCGATGATGAAATTGTTGTTAATGGAGTCTTCTTCTCTATCTACTTCATATTTTCTTATTATAGATCTAAAAGATAATACAAACTAAAAAAGAGGAAAATCCGGAGAAGGAGGAATCCCTCCTCCGGAAAACAACAAAATCTAGTTTTCTCTCCTTGGTGGAAAAAACGGTTATTCTCTCTCTCTCTACTTTCTCCCTAGGGTTCCCCCACTCACTAAAAGTTTTTTTTTTTTTAACACTAAAAGTGAAAACATTTATTCATGTTGAATTGCAATGGAAAATGATGTAATAAAGTATGTAGAGCATGACTTGTTATGTCTAGATGGAAATTATGTAAATATATTGATTGTAAAGGTTTAATGAATATTGAGTTTAATGAATATTGGGTTTAATGAATATTGGGTTTAATTGCCCATAATTTAAGGAGAATTGATGGGAAGTCTTCTTAAACTTTGGACGAGAGTTTGAATCTAACCGTCACAAGAGCTCGAGCTCAAACCCGAATGTATGAGCTCAAACTCGAATATATGAGCTCCAGCTCATTAAATCAGCACTAAAAAATGGAACACCCTCCAAGTGTTGACTCTGTGTAAATCCTTTACACACTACACTAATGTGTGGATTTAATACCTTTTATAAGCAAGAAAAGGTTTGAATTAAGGGCTCCAAATTTATGTTACCAAATCTGGTACCATTTGTAAATTTGAAACGGTCCTCCTGACGTCTTTGTTAGTGGTTGTACTAACTCTAGTGCCTATAACATTCCGTCTTTTATAACTAAACCAGCTTAACACCTTAACCAAATGGGCTTCCCCTCATGAAGCTCTTGGCTCAGGCTCAAGGCCAAACTAAAACTCTTTTATAAATTTGGACCGACCTAAACGGATCATGGATAAACTCCACTAAATGTCCATAATTCAATAATCCCCATAAAGCAAAATTACATGATTACTCTTCATTCATAGGTTATCGCATAACTTCCTACTCGCTAATCAGACGTTTATAATTTATCTAAACTAATCATCAGGCTTACTCCATTTTAACGAATATAATTACTTCTTCTTGGACCAGTTGTGGTATGTGTCAAATGATGTAGCATTGTCACAAATGATATTTTGATCGAATCGAGGCATCACTGTGCAGTTTAGAAAACAACTTATGACTATAAGGGGAGGGGAGCCTTAGTGGAGTACCTTATTGAGCATATTTAATCTGATTATGTTGACAAGCAGGGGCGGAGCCAGGATTTTGTTCTAGGCAGGGCTGACCTAAGTAAATTTTTTATATAAAACTTTTATACATAAAGTTGCTTGCGTAAGATGAGAACATTTTTGTTAATTACAATTGCTTCATACTTTTATCATTTTATGTAATAAAAAAAATTATTTTTCTACCATCAAACATAACTATTTGAGAAGTCAATAAGAAAAATGTTGAGATTGGAAACTCAGTCGACAACCTTTACAAACGATTAGTGACATAGGTAAATAATAACGAGCTCATGAAATAGAGAAAAGATAAACAATAAGAAATAAAAGAAAAAAAATTGTGACTTACAAAAATAATTAAAGTACAACATAAGAAAATTATAGTTGGAAAACAAAACTCAATTTGGGGTCTAAATGGAAGCTTGGACGCACTTGGGTGTGAAAATGGAAGTAGTTAAGAATTGGAGGCCTCATAAGAGTTTACACTTAAAAGGCCACACTATGGGTGTTAAAGGCGCTTCCTAGGAGGTTAAAACTTCCCTTATCAAAGGTTAAATACAAACAAAAATGGTCTGTTCTGAGGACTCGAACTCCTGTCCTTCAGGACGCAAGCCAGAGCTCTAACCAACCGGGCTAATACCTCATATTGATTATTTTTTGTTCCAGAACTATCTGAAGCTATCCCAGGCTATAGCCTGGAGTGGTTTCCCAAACAATCAATGGGAATAGTAACCTTCTTAACCCTTGATTAATATCTTCTTCTTGCTTCTGTGATGAAGGCTTGATAGGGGAAATACCTGTGAAGGCACTCTGACGCTCAAGTCACAGGGTTGGATTCTAACCTTCTTTTTAGGGCAAACCCAGGTGATACTTATAGGTTTATGAGGCGTCAATCAACTGTCGTCAATGGATAGCCACGTCACATGGTCGTACAAGGCAAGAATCACTGAACGTGGTCGTATATTTTGTCAGAAACTACTTCAATTAGTAACGCAAATCTTTGGCGTTATCTGACCTTTTGCATAACCATTATTCTCTCAGGCAGAGTGGAGCTTAAGGTGCGAGCTTACTTCTTCAAACCTGTTTACTTTGTGTCCTTAGTAAAAGCAAAGTTCAGAGGTAGGGTTTAACCGGATGCACCTCTCTGGTTGCCTCTACGCTATAACGAAGTTCAAGGTGCCTAGGACTTGTATCAAACTGCAATCTCTCTGGTTAGAGTAGGACTCAGGTGGTAAAGCTCGTTCGGGTCCACCTCTCTGTTAGCTCTATTAAAGACTTGTTCTTATACTTAAGGATGAAGATGACATATGCCTCATGGGTCAATTTATTGACGCCTTGACTTGGTTAAAGCTGACCAGTTATTGGCCCAACATGAGTTCGCCCCATTTCTTAACAAAGTGAAAAGATGTTAAGGAGTAGAAAGCTAAAAACGATCCTCTAACTTGCCAGGGTTAGTCGTAGGTAGAGGCAGAGTATTAGTGGGTTGACCCGAGCTGCAACACGGGTCAGCTGACCACTAATAATTACAAGGGAACCTTCTTTACCACTAATTGTTACAAGAGAACCTGCTTTATTATTTGAGGTGTGATGATTTGGCCGAGTGGTAGAACTCCCATTACTGCGGTAGCGGGATGGTGCATGGCTACGATTTCAGACTCCTCTCCTCTTTGTTTTTCTAATGAGAATAGTTTATTGAATTCAATGGAGTGTTTGATTTTGTATGTTCATAAATATATATATATATATATATATATATATATATATATATATTCTCTTCCAAAACAAATTTCATTTTAATGCAAATGTTTTCTTAGTTAATTCTTCTTTTCATGCATATCAAACACAATTCATATGAAATTTTATTTACACTAAAACGTGTTTTTCGAAAAAAAATTCTTTATTTCAATTTTTTGTACCAAATTTAAGAAGTTCTCTTACTATAGATATATTTGGATCACGATATCTTCATCTTTCTTGTACAACTATGCTTTGCATGTAATATTTTTCTTTCTTGTACAACTGTGCTTTGCATGTAATATTTTTTTTTTTTTGATATTGGACTCCAGGAGTCATTACATTTGAATGGCATTGATACATCATGAATTTGGATGAGTATTATAACCGCCATATTAAGACATCCCCTAAAGGCCTTAGGTTTGGATGGCATCTATCCTAAATCTACTTTATTTATTGCCTAAATTAAATGGGATAAATCGTGGTGATAAATTGCTTTCACCGAGACTCGATCCCAAGACCTCATGGGCTTAAGAGGGATGTCTAACCACTACACCAAATGGTGGTCGATTGCATGTAATTTCTTATATAATAAAACTCTCCTTCCTTTTCAACTATAATGTGATATGTAATTTCTACACATTTTAGTCTTTTTGTAATTTTTGACCTAAATAATAATTATGAAATAATTTTTGTCTTTTTGTAATTTTTGACCTAAATAATAATTATGAAATAATAATTATGAAATATTTTTTGTTTTTATTGTCTAAATAATAATTATGTAATTTCTTATATAATAAAACTCTCCTTCCTTTTCAACTATAATGTGATATGTAATTTCTACACATTTTAGTCTTTTTGTAATTTTTGACCTAAATAATAATTATGAAATATTTTTTAGAGTGTTGCAATGAAAACTACATTAGAAGTAGTGTAGAACCAATAGAAAATTTTTATTAGTATTAAAAGTAAGGCTAGATTGGGAAACATAAATTAAACTAACAATAACTGAGTCTTATTTAAAGTAAGTGGACAAACATTTTGAGACTTTCTGAAAAGGAATAACACCCAAACAAAATGGATGGAGTGTGAGGGAGTATTATTTTGACCAATTTGATTAAAACCCCGTTTTTACTAACGGCCTATATAATGAAGTGGATCCCGCCATAATATAGTCCCCTACTTACACAACATTTCGAATCCCGCCGCCCATGGGGCTTTATCTATTGTCGTGTTTGTAGCGAATTTCAACGTTTCACATCACTTTTACATGCCGCTCTTACTGTTTGGTGTTCACTCTATCTAATGGCCCCACTCACCTTCAATAACACGGTATGAATGTGTATGAACAAGTTTCCATCCAGCCGGATGGGGCTGCATGTATGGGGACCCCTCCATGGTGCAAACGGGCAGCTACGACATGTTCTTTTCATTTGGCTAAAGCTACAAAATCCTCAAAGTTATGCTAGGGGGACATTAATTGTGAGAAGATGTAGTGTAATTTCTACAATTCAGAAGAATTTGTGGGCTTTTTGTCGGAAACGAAAGACTTGCTGATAGAATAGATAAGGAAGTGGAAAAGTGGGCACAAGACAAAAAAGTAGTGGTTGACAATAATCATTGGTGGGTCATGACAAAGAAAGAGTTAGGAAGCTATAGAGAAAAAAAGTTGTTTGTTATGTAATAGAAGGCGGCCCTCTAGTTGGGAAAATGAGATTTAAAAGAACTTAGAAAAGTTGTGGGTAATTTTAATTTGACTACTTAAAAATGACAAACATCAATTTATGGTTGTCTTTTTTTTGGTTATTTTCTAAATGGCCCGCAACTTTGTGACCAACTTCCTGTGTAGGCCACTACTTTAGCAAATATTTTTATATGGCTCCCTTTTTCCGTTATCTTTAACTTTTCGTTACTCTCACTCCTCCATCTCACTTCTTCTCTCTGCCAAGTCACCTAACACGCCACATCATCATCTTCTCCGGCATGGGTCGCAGGCCGGCCAAATTTCCGGCCGGCGACCTTCAAACCTAAAAAAAAAAAAACAAATTTCTCTTATTCATCGTCTCTCTCCTGATTTCTCTCTCTTCTTCCTCTCTCTCTTTTTCTTTTCTCTCTCTCTCTCTCTTCCCCTCTCTTCTCACTGTCTCTCTAAAAAATTTGTTTTTTTTTTTTTTTAATTTCATCTTTCCTCTCTCTCTAAACTCCGGCGAAGGGGGTTTTCCTTCGCCGGAGGTCGGGCAGACCTAGAAGGTCTGTTCCGGCAGACCTAGAAGGTCTGTTCCGGCAGATCAGGAAGGTCTGCCCGACCTCCGGCGAAGGGAAACCCCCTTCGCCGGAATTTAAAGAAAGCGAGAGAGTGAGAAGAGAGGGGAAGAGAGAGAGGAAGAAGAAGAGAGAGAAAGCAGGAGAGAGAGAGGAAGAAGAAGAGGAAAAAAATTAAGTTTGAAGGTCGCCGGCGACCCATGCCGGAGAATATGATGATGTGGCGTGTTTAGGTGACTTGGCAGAGAGAGGAAATGAAATGGAGGAGTGAGAGTGACGGAAAGTTAAAGATAACGGAAAAAGGGGGCTATATGGAAATATTTGCTAAAGTAGGGGGCTAGACAGGAAGTTGGTCACAAAATTGGGGGCCATTTGAAAAATAACCCTTTTTTTCCAGAATCCAACATTTTCTTATAGATGTTCAATTGTTTAGTCATGTGGAAAATGCATTTCGTCAGTTTTTAATTATTTTATTATTTTTTCGTACGCGTTTATCCACCTAAAAATTAGTTTATCTTTTCGCATCTTCTTTCTCCTTCTCATGTTTTCTCTTAGCTCAAGTAAGAATTATTCACAGCAACTAAGGGGGGGGGGTAGTGGATCAAGACATCGGGGGACATTAGGGGACAATTAGAGACAAAATGTTCCGTGGACATTTCAAGACATTTCGGGACATTTGTCTGTAGACAAAATGTCTTTATGGACATTTAAAGACATTTGATTCGTAGACAAAATGTCTTTATGGACATTTCAAGACATTTGATTCATAGACAAAATGTCTTGGAGACATTTCAAGAATTTGGTTCACGGACAAATTGTTCCGGGGACATTTCAACATACTGAATCTATGGACAAAATGTGTAGTGGACATTATTATTATTATTATTATTATTATTATTATTATTATTATTATTATTATTATTATTATTATTATTATTATTATTATTATTATTATTATTATTACTATTATTATTATTATTATTGTTATTACTATTATTATTATTATTATTATTGTTATTATTATTATTATTATTATTATTATTATTACTATTATTATTATTATTATTATTGTTATTATTATTGTTATTATTATTATTATTATTATCTCATCAGATATTTATTATTTTAATATTGTCTAACCATATGAAATATATGATAATATATTTGTACTCATATTTCAAAAATATATTTTTCGATATTTGTGGACATCTGTGGATATCCGAGGACATTGAAGGACAATTGGTAGACATTTATTATTTTAATATTGTCATATGGAATAATATATTTGTACTCATATTTCAAAAATATATTTTTAGACTTTTGTAGACATCCGTGGACATCTGAGGACATTGATGGACAATTGGTGGACATTTATTATTTTAATATTATCATTATTGTATAATCATATGAAATAATATATTTGTACCACTAATCTGAAATATATTTTTTGACTTTCGTAGACATCCGTAGATATCTATGGACATTGATAGACATCCGTAGATATCTGTGGACATTAATATAATAATTATATAATAAAATAACATAATATAATAATAATATAATAATAATATAATAATAATATAATAATAATATAATAATATAATGTATTACAATAATAATACAACGATATAGTAATATAATAATAAGATAATATTATAATAATATAATAATAGCACAATATAGTAATGATAATAATATCATTTTTACTATAATAGAATAATAATATTATAACATAATATAATATAATATAATAATATAGTAATATAATAAGTGAATATAATAATAATATAATATAGTAATATAATAATAAGATAATATTATAATAATATAATAATAGTATGTTATTTATTATTTTTAATCTAATTTGATAATAATAATTATTTTTATTATCTTCCTCACTGAAATGTCCCCAAGTTTCCTCAATGTCTTCCATATTTTGAGAGACATTTTCTCTCCAAAAGTTCTCCAAATTTACACTAAATGTCTCCAAATGTCCCCAAAACTAATTTGTCTAGAAATGTCCCCAAATTCGTGTCCCAAACGAATAACACGGACATTTCGGGACATTTAAAATGTCCCCAACCAATAACACGGACATTTGGAGACATTTCGGGACATTTGAAATGTCCCCAACCAATAACACGGACATTTGGAGACATTTCGGGACATTTAAAATGTCCCCAACCAATAACACGGACATTTGGGGACATTTCAAATGTCCCCAACGAATAACACGGACATTGGGGGACATTTTCATGTCCCCCAATGTCTTGATCCACTACCCCCCCCCCCCCCCTAAAAATCAGTCATAGTAACATTATTTGGATCTCTTATGTCCAAGTCCCATATAATACACAATTCTATTTTGCTCATAAAATTATTTGACAAAAATAACTAAATAAAACTAATTAAATATTGTCCTAAATTGATAAACCAACACCACCAACAAAAAAAAAAAAACACCACCAACAAAAATCAAATACGAAGTATATAACATAATTTTTTCTCTAAAAATCTTAGGGTTCAAATTTCTATTACCATAGTTAATTGTTTATAAATAAAATTTAATCGAACATTACGCGAAAAAGTTAATCAAATTATAACAAATAACCAAAAAAATATTATGTTCCAATCAGAGCATCCCATGTTGTAACTCGAGGTAGAACCCAATAATCTCATCTGAATGCACAAGGTTGACAATACCGATTCCACCCTATATATAATCGTGGAACTAGAGCAGATTCTTTCAAAATTACCTTGACAAAGTGATTTCCCTTCTCAGATGTAGCAAGTGCTACAATTTTTTGTTGTACTGGGCACCCCCTCTTAGCGGTAGATAAGTTATAGAAAAGAAAAAATAGATTGTGTTGTAGTCAAATTAGTATTCTTTAAAAAAAAAATGGAGTTTGTTAGAGTGAAATTAGTAACCCATTTTAAAAAATATTTCTAAAATAGAGTGTGTTAGAGTCAAATTAGTAATCATTTTAAAAAAAAAATTATAAAAAATTGTATTAGAGTCAAATTAGGAATCCTCTTTAAAAGAACTTCTAACTATTTTATATTTATTATTTTCCGGGTTTAATTTGGAGTAATGTTTTTTTTTAGATTCTCAATATAATATTTGATAGATAAACCAATCAAACAAATTTTATTTCTGTTTAATAATTTAACAAAAGAAAAAGTTGTGTCTATGAAGTCATTTTGTAGAGTTAAAACATAGTTGTATACTTGTATTTAGCAATTTAAGATTCAACAAAATATTTGCTAGATAAAACCAATAAACCAACTCTTGGTGTTGTTTAACAATTTAATAAAGAAAAAGACTGTTGTGTCTAGCAAATAGCTTTGTGAAGCAATTATGCAGCTTTGTTTTGCATTTGCCAAAAAGAATCAAATGTCCTTTTGTCATAAACCCAAATTCACCACCAGTCTTGATAATGTTTTAAGAAGTATCAATCTCCAACATCACTACTTCATCTTTTTCAGTATCACCATCACTACCTCCGCCAATTAAACCATGACACGAGTGTTGCGACCACCACCACCATTTTTTCTTTGTCATTTCTCTCTTCCTTGTCTTTCATTCACTCGTTTATCCCCATCTTTTTCTCACTGCTCTTTTATTGTTAACAACACCTATATCACAAGGTGGATCCATTTCAAACTGTCTCTATTTTTTTTCTCTCTCTATAACCGTCTCCTAGAAACTCCTAGACAAATCTAAATTTCTCCGCTATTAAAGGGAGGATTCTCTTTGCCGACATCTTCTTTTCGAAGCGGATGTTGTTTGTTTTAATTTTTATTTCTTTCCTTAGCAATTTGGAGTAACAAAGGTGGAAGACTATAGGGAGGATGAAGTTGTTTCATCATGAAGAAAGAGATACTGCAGTTTGTTAGTGTGTAATGATGATTTTTTAGCTCAAACTCGACATCAAGAAGACTCAAAACAAAGTCGACATTATGAAGAAAATCTCATCTCCGATCAACAACCTCAATCCACAGACTCATCAATTCTCCAACTTCTCCACTATTTGCTATGTTAGATGTGCAGTACTCTGAAATCCAAGAGATCATGGATTCGATTCATAAGGGTGGTCTTCATTAGTCATATGTAAAAAGTATGTGATTATATGGTATATAATAAAGTATAGATCTTCTCTTGGTATTTGTAATGGCCTTTAAGGGTCTTGGAATAGCTTTTTAGGGTTTTGCTATGACCTTTAAAGGTCCAAATATCTGTAATTATGGCAGTAAAAGTGCTCTCTCAAATCATGATGTTATTTACTTTTGTATACACATGATGTAATCAAAGCCATGTAAGATGTTTGGGTTTTACTCCATCATTAATGAAATGAATATTTCTTTCTAAAAAAAACACCTGTATCACGACCAAAAAAACTTTTTCATCTCGGATGAAGGATTGTCTATAGCAGAAGACTTCCTATGTGGCACGAAGAGATGAGAAAAGAGAACATTTAGGATTTAACTGAGTTGTAAGTTATATTATGGTCGCTGGTATTTACAGAGCAAGAAAAACTATTTAGGGAGCAAATCTTTTCCATTATTTATTCTTTCTCTCTATATAACTTTTCGCTAATTACAAATCACTTAAGGATTCAAGTGTAAATTTTTAAGAAACCAAATTGATATTAAGTGATACATTTTCTTATTATTCAGGTGGATATCTTTTTCTTCTTCATCTTCAAGATCCTCCACCAATACATGGAGAATAGTCCCACATGAGGGAAAGACTATCTAGCAGTTAAAGAATATAATGTTGAGGTCCTCTCCACCTATTGCCAATTAATTTTGAGTTGGATGACCACAAACTTAACATGGTATCAGAGCTAGACCCACACATGATAGGCTTAAAAGCAACACATGCTCCACGTCACCCGAAAGAAAACACGTGTTAGCCTAACCACGCCACACGAATTGAATGACTACAAACTTAACATGGTATCAGAGCTAGGACCACACGTGATAGGCTTAAAAGCCACACGTGGTCCATGTCACTCGAATAAAAAAAACACGTGTTAGGTTAACCACGCCACACGTGAGGTGGAGTGTGACAATAGACATGGGAGAAAGGCCACCTAGCAACCGAGAATATAATGTCGAGGTCATCTCCCCTCATTGTCAATAGGTTTTGAGTTAGATGACCACATGTGATAGGTTTAAAAGCCACACGTGGTCCACGTCACTCGAATGAAAAAAACACGTGTTAGGCTAACCACGCCACACGTGAGGTGGAGTGTGAGAATAGACATGGGAGAAAGGCTATCTAGCTACCGAGAATATAATATCGAGGTCATCTCCACTAATTGACAATAGGTTTTGAGTTGGATGGGCACAAACTTAACAAATACCCTACCACCACCACCACCAACAACACTACCAACCACCCACCACCATCAATCACCAAAGCTAAAGCATCACTTAGGAAGTTTATTTTTATTATATTAATGGATGAACTTGGTCGGGATGAAGTTACATTAATGGAGGAGATTGATGTTGAAGATGTTTCATTAATGGGATGTTAACATTCATGAATCAACATACCAAAAATATTTTGACTCATTACAACATTGGAAATATATTTCTAGAGGAAAGGTAATTATTTTCAAAAGAAAAAAAACAGATTTCTAGGCCAAGGACATGGTGCTTCTAAAGGCACCGCGCCAGAAGGCTGTTAGCATCCAACTCTGTTAGCACCAGACCCAACTGCTCCCTTCTCTTTTAGCACCGCCCAACTATGTAGGCACCTGTCAAAATGGAGAGTTAACCCTAACCCCTCTATCTTTCTTTCTTATAACTCACATTGGAAAATATTGCAAACATTACACCATTTATTAATCTTAAAAACAATGTTAGAATTTTTTTTTTCTATAATTTGTTGTATTCTATTTGCATTGATCTAAAATAGAATTTAATCGAAACAACTAAAGAGATAAAGAAGTATCGGATATTCAGATCCAAATGATGTATAAATCGAAAGGTCAGATAGAGAAACAAACAGTAAACATGGGTGAAGATCTCAATGAAAATGAGAATGCACAGGAACGACAACTCTAGAGAGAGTTTCACCACCAAGTCCAGCATCTTCAAGTGTTTTCTTACCAGCTACAAGACAATAACGAAGACAATCATGAAGACGACGATAATTTTGGCCATCAATATAACCTTGAGATTCAAATCCACGGATTTGACCACAAAATCGAGTAGGAAATTTAGAAGCATGAAAACGATCAATAAGAGAAATTCCACTTTCTCCAGAGAGTAGACGTTCATAATAAGTATCAACATCATTCTAAAGACAGAAACAAGTCCCGTTCCAGTAATTACAACTTGTTTCCTAGGATCTTTCTCTCTTAGGTGTTGATGTTGTTACATTATTTGTTGGTGAAGATGAAGCACATATCACAAGAGATGATGGATTCTTCTTCTTAGATCTGTTGTTGTTGGTGGTGGAGATGACATTGTTGTTGGTATTGAGAAGAGGAGATTGCTTACGAAGAGATTCTAATGGTGAAACTCGGAGAAAAGATGAAGATTGAAGAGTTTGCATTTTGTCTGCAAATTCTAGAGAGAGAAAGAAGAGAGATGGTGGTGGTGGACTGGTGGTTGTGCGTGGATTTGGAGATGATGAAGATGAGTTTTTATGAGAAGGGTTTTTGAACCAACCTTCTAAACATGGAAGAAGCAAACGAAAGTGACCGTTACCCACATTAAAAACAGGTGCTCATAGAGAATTCGGATCAATGATCATTGACCTGAGTCATTAAAATTTTCGGATGCTAATATCCTTTTAGCCAGGTGCCTTTAGAAGCACCCTCTCTTTTATCAGCTAACTAAATTTTCTATGCAGTCACATGATATGTTTGCCTATATTCTACAAGACACTTAATTAGCTCGTACATCTTCTAGTACCACATTAGACTCACATTCAAATCGGTTTCAGTTTGCGTTATCCTAGTGACATGTCAATGTTTATAACCAAACTCCTTCTAGGCACTACGAAAGATACTCAAGCAAAGTGCGATAAGCGAGAGGACAAATTCTTCGACTAGGGTCTATTAACTTTGACCACTAAACTGTAAGGGCCCTAATATCTTCCTTTCCTCGGACTGTCATGCCCAAGAGCATGCTTACCCTCTCGGACTGCTTAATTAACCTAAGAGGTTGCTTAAGCTATCAGACTGTCCAACCGAAACGTTGCTTACTCTCTCGAATTGGCTGAGTAAACACAGTTAAAAAACAGATCACACTCATTATAGTCTACCGCTACCTACAATTCACTTCAAAATCGCCTAAAATCAACCTTTAATAACTATAAACATTTTTCAAGGATTATCACTTCAATTCCATTCAAAAACTAAATCCAAATAAATAATAAAATATGTTAGGAGTTCAGAATGAATCTTTAACAAAGATCAATAGAAGTCTTTTAAATCTTATGTCTCTTTCTTTAAGTAGCGAACTGTACATCTATATTATAATACGAAAAAAAATGTAAGGGTCTGGTGAAAATTTTAAAATGGAAGTAAATATTAAGGTAGAAGAAAAGAAGTCCGAGAGCAGTGGGCGCTTGGACCGTCCGAGAGCAATTTGTTGGTACACCTTTAGCAGAACCAGCCACATAATGACAGAAATAAATAAACAACAAAACGGACGGCAGGACATCCACGTGCCTGCAATGGACCGCCAAAAAGAGACTACTAACTATGGTCTACACGTAAAATCAGCTCGCGGGGACCTTGACAACGGTTTGTGGTCAACGGTTTGTGGTCGGTGTGTCTTGGTAGATAAAATATAACAGTAACCAGATGTAGATAAGGTTTATTACAACCATCCTCTGGTTTATCTTGAAAGCCAGATGTAATAGATGTTTCTAATATGTGAACTTAAGTTATAAATCAGATTTTCACCTTCCCGACGTATATTAGTAGGCATCACATTTCAACGAACATTCCGAACAATACTCTCCGGACTCCATCTAATTGCATTTTAAAAATAAATAGGTGCATCCTTCATTAAGATTAATATGAATATTGGCATAAGTTTCATTTGTCATGATCATTTGACTCGTTTTATCGTAGCAGAAACCTCTTCTCCAGAACTCAAACTAGTGAAGAAAGTGAAGCAATGGTTGTTCTTATGGGCATTCAATGAGCGGTAGACAATCAATACAAGAATATTAATGTTGAAGGTGACAAAAGCTCATCCATCACCTTAAAGATGTACAGAGAAAAGTCTAGTGGCAATCCCTCTACCACATCAAAGAGACAAGGAATTTACTTTCTCAGTTCCATCACATAATTTTTGCATATATCAACTGATCGCAGAACACTCCAGTAGACAAGTTAACAAAATGAACTAAAACTCATGTTGAAAATAAATTTTGGTATTACCAACTTTTTTTTCCCACTTTTGTTGTAATAAAGCTTTGATATATTAATATTATTTCTAGCTTTTCAACAAAAAAAACTATTACATCCACACTTATTTCAGAATCATCTTAACTCGGTCAGAATTTACTTTACCTATAGCATGAAGTACTAAGTGTCATACTATCAACTTCATAGTTAAAAAAATGCGTTACCCCATTAGTCAATGAGGCGTTCATTTGTTCGTTTTTTTTAAGTGACTGTGATAGTCATTACAAAAACATTGATACATTAATATGATCTGATAAACACAATGACGGTCAAATTTAAACTCTTAGAGACACAAACCGAACCCATCCAACTGCTATTTTTATATTCAAGTTCAATAACTCTTAGATTTACACTTCCATGATATCGAACCTAAAGCCATTGCAAAGCAGTTGCACTACCAACTAAGCTACATTTTTTTCATTTTTTCGGATTCAACTAAAACGGATTGACAAATAGTCTAAATGAAATATATAAATAAGTCAGACTTATAGTACAACAGAAAAAAAACAATCATCACAAAATTTAACAGACATGATTCAAAATTCAATACAGATTTTAAAATATGACTTCAGTGAAGTTTATGTTTTTTGCTCCATGTCCCATTCAAATGAGCTTAAATTTGACAACTCAAGTGGAATCTAACATTGCCAATGAAACTCTAGATCATACGTTGTTACATTGTGACTATACCAGAGCAATTTAGTTTCATTTTCAGGTTAGGTCGGAACAACTAACCACGCTCACGCTATGGATCCAACAATGGAAACTATTAGGTGAGGAACTTACTACATTATATGTTAAAATTCTATGGTTTATTTGGAAAGTCAGATGCGAGAATTGCTTTACCTCTCATAAACTAACTCCAGTACAGATGATCAAATCAAGCAAACATCAACCACACCACTAAAGTCAGCGATCACACCAACAATTAAATGCAGGGAAAAACCACAGCAACACCAATGGAGACCTCCATCGACACCATTTTTAAAGATTAATATAGATGCCTCTTTTACGAAGCTTACGGAACCAGCTATAATCGAATGCATTATCCATGATGATGAAGCAAATTTTGTTATAGCGGTAGCAGATACAGTAAGAGGCCAAAATGTTGAAGAATGTGAAAGTTCAGCTCTACACTACAACATCCTGTAGGCAATACAACTACAAATCAAGTATGTTCATATCGAAAGTGATGATCTTAATTTAATCAATTTCCTCAACCACCAGATAGACGGACTTCAATGGCAATCTCGAAGAATCATTTCGTCAACTTTGGACCTCAGAAATCAATTCAAAGAAAATTTGGAATGTTGCTCCGTCTTTTATTTCTGTTTGTTAGTTGTTTGCTTTGTATGGATAGTTTAGTTTTATTTCTATATATTTCTCACAAAAAAAAAGTGGAATCTAACATCACAAATTAAAAAAAATAAAAATGAAAAAGGAAACCCAACACAAAAAAAAAATAAGGTTTTGTACCCACAATGAAGTTACCACTGACTCAAATCTAATGGTTGCGAATATATGGACAAACAAAGTTCGTAAATGGACAACAATTTTGGGTGTAAAACTAATTACATATTTATAAGGGACAAAAGAAATTTTATTGTCTATTAATCTTCACCATCACCACCCATCGTTTTCTCCAAATAATCACCTTCTGCGACCATCACCATTTGAAATTTCAAACTTGGAAAAAGAAGAAAAAAATAAGAAAAAAATAAGAAAAAAACATTTTTTTTTTTTCTAGTGAAGAATCTGATATGATTTCTTGATCAATTAAGTTGTCATGGTGATTTAATAATTTTTTACTTTAGTTAGGGTTTCTTATGTGAATCATCTAAAGAAATTCCTTAGTTTTGAAAGAGATTTGATGAAATTTTAGCTTTACAGTTCTTCCCAACTCTTGTTCATGTTTTAGGGTTTCTTTTGGCAAAAGTGATCAAATCTTCAAAATTTCAGATTCTACGTCTTTAACTTTAGTATTTTTTTTTTGCTTTATCTTCTATTACTTCAGGCTTAATATAAATAAACAATCACCCCCAAATTTCATTTGAATATCACCATTTCTTGGCAACTTAATTAGAGAGAGAAGAACAGACAGAGAGAAAAACAAACAGAAGAGAGGAAGAAAGACGAAAGTGAGGGGCGGGTGAGATATAGAGAGAGAAACTATGAGAAGTTTTTGGTTAATATTTTTCCACCTTCATACCCAGTTGTCCACATAAAAAAAATCAGTTGTCCACCTATTGGCTACCAATCGAATTGACCAAAATTTTTTTTATTTTCCAGAATTTTTTTCGGAGCTAAAGCTAGGACCAGAGCCGTGAGTAAAAAGGTGCGAACCGTGCAGTCGAACATGACCCATGTTTACCCTGGGGCCAATCTTATTAACCAGTGGTCAAATACAAAGAAGTGGGAACATTTGAAATGTCAAATTTAGGAAACGACATGCCTATTAAGTAGGTTTTTTGACTTGCTCTTATTTAACTCACTCTTTCACCCCTCCAATTTCCAACTTCCACACCTTTATAAAGGCCAGCGCTTTGGGGAAAGCTAAATAGTTTCCGGGGTGTGAAGACTCGGTCAAAATTTGGCCAATATAGTTTGACAAATTTATTTTGTAAAATGTTAGAAGAAAAATAGAAAATCCTCCACCTTAACTTCCTCCACCTCTCTCTCTCTCTCCACCTCACCTCTCTGTCTTCTCCGACAGGACGTCGATCGGAAAATTCCGGCCAGCGACCATAACAAAAAAATATTTTCACTCTCTCTCTCTCTCTCTAGAAACTCCGGCGAAGGGAAATCCCTTCGCTGGAGTTTCTAGAGAGAGTGAATTTTTTTTCATGGTCGTCGCCCGGAAAATTTTTTGGCCGGCGTCCTGTCGCAGAAGACAGAGAGGTGAGGTGGAGAGAGAGAGAGAGAGGTGAGGTGGAGAGAGAGAGGAGAGGTGGAGGTTTTCTTTTATTTCCCTTAAAATTTATTTCTCCGGAAAATTTTTAAAATTTCACATATTCCCTTTAAAATTTCTCAACCCAGAAAATATTTAACTTTCCCCATAGCGCTTGCCTTATAAAACTAAAAAAGAATTTCTATCTTCCAACAAAAAAAAAAGTTTTTGTCGCTCTCCATTTCAATCAAATCTCTGGCTTCTTTATCTCCATTCCTTTTTTTTCTTTCTCTACTAGCATACTACCTATTACGGTATTACCTAATTTCATTCTTAACAAAAAAAAAAGACATTACAGTTTTTTCATACTTATTCCATTACTATATTTATATTGACTAAATCCAGATTGTAGTACAATCTATAACAATTTTAAATTTACAAAATTCAATATAAAGAAGGAAATTAGAATAAAACAACACCATCTTCGACATTAAACACCCTGTAATGTTTTCCACTCAAATTTTACCTAATTTTATTACGAATATTTAAAATTGTTCCGTGAAATCACATAAACGGCAAAGGTTGTAGTGTTTTTTGTCTATTTTTCTATCAAATTTTGTTATTTGGTTCAATAATTCACAATTTAATATCATTTTGTCTATTATTTAATGAGATTCCTCAATTCTCATGTGTCGTATAAAATCCATCCATACTATTAACTGGTCTGCCATATGTCTTCCAAAAAAATTAGGAGGTCTTGGTTTTCGTTACCCGATTCTGGATAATCAGGCTTTCTTGTGTAAACTTGTCTGGCGTCTCATTAAGAATCCTCATTCCCCATGGGCTTCTATCCTAAAAGCTAAGTATTTCACCAAAGATCATAAACCTAAAGAGGCTAAAAATCATCACTCTTGGCTTTGGAAATCCATATCCAATCATGTTGATAAAGTGTCCAACCTGACCTTTTGGGATATTAATAGAGGTACGAATATTAATATTTGGCAGGACTTCTGGATTCCCAATTACCCTCCTGCCCTAACCAATATGAATAATAGCAATCTCACGAAAGTTTCTCAACTTATTAAGAATAATCAATGGGATACGAATACTTTATATCAATGCTTCAATCGTAATATATGCAATGCTATTTTAAGTATTAATATACAGGATCAGCAGGATGACATAGCCAGATGGTCTCTAACCAAATCGGGTAAGTTCACTATAAAATCAATGTACTACTATTTACGTACTGAACACTACCCTTATGATATGAAAGATT
The DNA here is from genome assembly GCF_041429995.1 of Eschscholzia californica. NCBI lineage: Eukaryota > Viridiplantae > Streptophyta > Magnoliopsida > Ranunculales > Papaveraceae > Eschscholzia > Eschscholzia californica. Next base: position 22,513,350 of record NW_028238309.1, on the reverse strand, counting down.
GGACTTTTATTTGGCATTTACCAATTCTGCCCAAAATCAAACTATTCCTTTGGAAATGTTGTACCAACAGTCTACCGGTAAGAGATAGAATTGGAAAATATATCGGTAATGTTTATAATTATGATTTCTGTCAAGAACAAGAAACTATGATTCATGTACTATTACATTGTGATTTGGCTAAGGTAATTTGGCTGCACTTCAACGTTATTTCTATTAATATCCGAAACATTATAGACTGGATTACCTCATGGAAGGATATAGAAGAACACATTAGTTGTCTTTTTGCGACTATTCTTTGGCATATATGGAAAGCAAGATGTGATAAATGTTTTGGGGCTATTGATCCTGTCCCGATGATGATCATAGACACTATCAAATGTATTACTAATCTTCAGAATACTCATAGTACTCCTCAGCAGATTAATAAGGTTATTGGTTGGTCTCCACCGGTATCTCCTTTTGTTAAAATTAATGTAGATGCTTCCTTTAGCAGTTCAGGATGAGGCGGGATTAGGGTGTATTATACACGATGACCAGGCAAATTTCCTGGCGGCAGCAACTTTCACTTTTCGGGGTCAAAATGCTGAAGAATGTGAATGCGCCGCTATCTTCAAAGCTCTTGAATGGTCTGTTAAAAAGAAGATTGTTTACCTCCACATTGAAAGTGACAACCTAAATATAGTTCAAAAACTCAACAAGGAACAAACAGACATTACATGGCAGACTGAAAAGATTATAGATAAAGTGCAACAGTTGGAAACCAATTTCACCAAAGTGATTTATACTCATATCCCCAGAGAAGGCAACTATAAAGCGGACCACTTGGCAAAATGGAGTAGAAGAAACAAAGGAACATGGTTGTGGCTTTCTTTATTAGATCTTCCGCAGGAATTGTATAAAAAAAAATGTGTCGTATAAAAACATTTGCACAAGACCCTCGTAATCTCTGCCACGCCCCTGGCCACGACATTATTTAATCCTAGAAACATAAAATTCTTATAAACAAAGAGATAAATAATATAGAAAAAAATAAATATGTTTGAAATGATCAAACAAGATCATCATTCATTAACTTAAAAATTACTAACTTAAAGATTACAAGTAAAAGCACTGGTGGAAAAACAACAACAACAACATGAGAATATCAAGTGATTTCTCAGTTGCAAAAAGGGTAGTTGTACATAATATTCACTACAACATCAAGGCTTATTACTTTCTCTCTCTCTCTGCTTCTATGCCTTTTCCTCATTTTTCTCCTCTATGTTTTTAATTTGAGCAAACAAAAATTACGATCTGACGGCTACCAATGATCCGAAAATCAATGGATATTAAACTAGTTCTAGTTCTGGTGGAGGAGGTGAGTTAAGATCAAAATCAAGAGAAATCTTTTGATGATTTTGATCATAATTAATGATAGTAGATGAATCTGAATCACTTTGAACACTTGATCTTTCTTGATGACCTAGAAATTTATAATCATTCTTCATCATCTTCTCCGATTTCATAATCCCATCAAAATAAAAGAGTGGCATATTTGTCTCTGAAACATTTTCAACTTGCCCAAATTTATTCTGATTCTGATTCTGATTCTGATCCCCAAATGGAATAAAGGGGGTTTCTGATCCTTCAGCCCCACCACCACCACCACTAACCCTCCCACCGCCGCCGCTGCTGCTGCATCGGCTGTGATGGAACAGATCTAGATTTGGAGAAAATCTTTCTATAGATGAAGATTCAACAGTACTAGTCGGACTAGGGCTTTGATTCTTGTTCTTTATATTAGTATTATTAATATTATCATCAAGAAAAGGGAAATTAGTTTTAGCTTTAGCACCACGATATTCTATAGCAGCTTTATCATAAGCTTTAGCAGCTTCTTCAGCGGTATCAAACGTACCTAACCATACACGACTTTTTTTAGCTGGATCTCTAATTTCAGCAGCGTATCTTCCCCATGGTCTCTTTCTCACTCCTCTGTAATGCACTTCTTTTTGTTTTAAGCTGCCATTATTTCTCTCTCTAGGAGCCATTTTGATGATCAGGAGAGGAGGAGATATAGAGATGGTAATTAGGGGGGTGAGGTTTGGTGTGTTTATGGTTAGGAGAAGAGATTTGTTTATATAGAGAGAGAAACAAAAGGGAGAAGAGATAGATTGTATTAGCTTACAGTCAACGGTTTGGTCTGACTCTTCCTAAGCCGCCGCCCAAGCGTTGGAGACATGTTTATTTCATCTTCTTACTTATTTTTATTGTAGATCATTCCGGGTTGGCTCCCTAGGTAAGGAGATTAATGTCTAACATTGTCTTAGAGAGAGGATAAGGTGACACGTTATGAGTTAGAGGGCGGTTTTTTTTTTTTTTTTTTGTTGTTGAAACCAAACGAACTATTTTCAATAGTAAGTGATTAAATCACAATGTTACATGAATGATATTGTTTATTTCTCTCCTCTGAAAACAAGAGAAAGAAATTGACTAGACACAGAGTCAATAAAATTGACAAGATACAATCACAAACAAAAGACCCTAAAGACCGAGCATGAAAAAACCCTAAAGGGCAAGAATGAAAAGACCCTAAAGGTCAACAATAGCATAATTAAGATGAAGTACCCTAGCCGAGCGAGCCGCCGCCGCCATTACAGGAAGTCGCCGCCAATTATTGCACTAAGTATATGGAGATACTAAATAATCTCTCTTGTATATGACTTTGTACCACCACCACTGCCACGGACCACACGTCCAAAACACCACCATTGCAAACCACTGGAGACCACACCTCCACCACAAACCGCCAAAAACTCACCACCACCACCTATAACCACAACCCTCTTTGTCACCACCGCACCACCACCCCTTTCATCATTAAACATCACCACGGAACCCTCCACTACACCACCATCCAGAAGCCCTAAAATCCTGGTCGCACCACCAACACCACCACCATCATACCATCACCATCACCTAACACCACCACAGAACCTACACCACCACCACTCCACCATCACGAAACGTCGAAACCCACCACCAGATCCTGTCGCACGCCATCAAACCTACAAATCCAATGCCTCACCCGATCTGCGACTTATCGCCGGATTCTAACCCTAACTGGAAAAATCTACAAACCCTTGTTTGGTTCAAATTTGTAATGGATCTATGGACCCTCGATAGAATCAAGCATCTGTCCGAAGCCTCACCGTATCTGTTGATCTTCAAACCTTCTACCAAGAGTTCTACAAAATCCAAGAAAAGGAAGAAAATCGAAGCATATAACAGAGATTGAAGGAGAAGAGAATGAAAATGGGAGCGATAATGATGATGGAGAAGAATCAGTGGAGGACGATTGATCCTAATCTGAAAATACTATGAAATTACCCAAGAACCCGTCTAGAACCGCTTCCCTAAGACGGAAAACCGCCACCAGTAGGCGGCGCCACCCAGGATGGAAATCGCTCCGCCCCACTGCTTCTCTCTCGAGTGTTTTTAGAGGGCGGCTTTCACAAGAGCAAAGTTATTATATGTTGTTTTTTATTAATGGAAAGTGTAACACCCCTATTTTTTTAAGAGCAAATTGGGTGAAAGTAAGAAAACTTTAAGTCACTGATGAGTTTCAAAATCCTAACCCTCTTCACTTGTGAAGAAAAACATATAGAAAAGAGAGATGGTAGTCGAATGAAGAAAAACATTAAAAAAAAAAGGTAAGAACGAATACCTGCAAAACTACTCTAACTCATCTTTAGATCATGACTGCATGGAGGATATTTCTTCCCTCCCAATCATCCCAATCATCATCAACATTACCCTCTTCATGCTTATCGAATGGTGTAAGCATTTACTTGTATTTGTCTGCAATCTTTATTGATGTATGACCTGTCAAAGAAAGCTTGAATAGTGCAACCCTGTTGTTTGCAGTTGATGCCTCCTTTTCCTTCCGTCTATCCATCTACATCACAACTCAATATAAGCTTCTAAAACATACTTTGGCCACCAAGATGTACCTCTAAAGAGTAAAAGAGCAGACAAAGAACAAAAATAATATGCATATTTATCTACCAGAAACTTAATTATGGTAAGCAACACGAAATTCCTGTTATGTAAAAATATTCAGATATTGCGGTGGGTCAATATTTCCAATAAGGATATGTTCGTAGATATGCATTTTTTTTTTAGTAGAGATGGGTTGTTTGGTGCTTAAAACACCCTTCTCATGACGCCATAAAGGTGTTAATCAAACAAACACCAAAGTTAAGCCATAATATTATTTGAAAATCAAATTACTGATCCATTCCTACAATAACCATGAAACTAATGAATATCTTTCACATATCGATGACTTCATCTGGATGCAATCAAACTAAAAATATCGCAACAACTTCTACATTTCTCAATCTCAGTAACCTAGTCACCATCAACAACCATAACGAAGACAAAGATTAGGTTTGTTCTTTAACAATCTGTGTCGAAGACAAAGATTAGGTTTGTTCTTCAATCTAATGACAATTAAGGAACAATGATGGTAGTCGAAAGATATCTTACTAGTTTCTAATATTTGATATTTCCTAATATTATATGAGATATATTAACATATAGAAAGATATTTCAACACTCCCCCTCAAGTTGGTGCATAGATATCGCACATGCCCAACTTGTCTGCCAATTGCAAAAATATTCGACTTGAAACTGTCATCGTGGTCCGACTTAGACTTCAAAACATAAATTTCTTCACTGAGCTTGTCATTCTCTTGCTCCAATGATTTTAGCCTTTGTGCTTCGTTGTTTAGCCGTTCATTGAGCAGGTTTATCTCGTTATGCTGGTGAGCCATGACCTCCTTTTGTTCTGATAATTTACTTTGCAGTTTTTTGATGGAGGATTCCTTTCTATCAAGTGATGCCTCCAATTCCTGAATAAGAGTTCCTTGCTTTGTTGTTCTCTCTATTTTCACATCCTTGTGCATCTTCAATTCAATAGCCTCCTTTTTTAATCTTTCTGTTTCTTCAGTAAGACAATTGATCATCAATTCACACCGTTTAACTTTAGATTCCGAATTTTCTGCCTTCTGGTTGGCTAATGAGGTCACAAATTCTACATGTTGTCTACCAAGTTCAGCTGCTTTCAGAGTTACCTCCATTTGCTTCATACATGCGATTACTTGACCAACTGTCGTCATATTTTCAATCACCTCTTTCTGCAAGCTTGTGAACTTAATACGTATGTCACTTGGACATGAAACACCAGGAATATCATTGGTTAATGACTTACATGCCATTAGTTCATTCTCCAACTTTCTCACATCAAATTGAGTCTCTTGTTGTTTAAGTAACTCGAGTTCAGCACGCTCTCTTCGGTCTTTTTCTTCCAATAATTTTCCTTTTAATAACTCATTATTTTGATGAGATGATTTCAACTTCCTTGCTTCTTCGACTTCAGACTCATAGCTCCTTAACTTTTCTTGCAACTGCTTCACCAAAATACTTGTATCTGCAGAAGTACCTTTTTGAGATAGAGAGCTAAGACTTGATAGTCTCTTCTCCACTTCGCACTTTTGGTGCAGACACTCATTCAGTTGATTTCTGAGATTCTCTAACTGCTCCACGTAGCATGGTTTATCTCTAAAGTTATCCATCTTCGTTTCTACGGTACCTGTAGTGACTACCATTGCCGAAGCTTGCCTAACAGTTGGATTTTCTTCCTCTGTCTCAACAAGTGCAGCTACATGGGGTTTCTTAGAGTTTTTCTTTCGATTATGATCCCACCATTCTGGATAACCTACTAATTCATAACAATGATTTTTGGTATGACCAGTTTTGTTGCAGTGGGTACACTTATAAGAAGATTTGTCGGATTGACAAATAGCTTTAACAATATTATTTTTTGTCTTATTTCGAATCATCATTGCGGAAGCATCAGTTGTTTCAGATTCACTGTTCATCGTTGTGCGTAGAACAAGCTCACGACGAACCAATGCATAACATTCTTCTAAATCGGGAATGGGATCCTTTCTCAAAATTTCACCACGAATCTAACCCTGCAAGAAAAATATGCACACGTTGTCGTTGAATTGATTTACGATAAGGTACAGTATCGTTTTCGTTTTCCATGATCACTTTATCACGGTGATCTAATTCACTAAAGATCTCAACCAGTTCACCGTAATAAACCGAGAGTATCCTCCCATTCTGTTTGGCAGAAAATGCCCTCTGATTCAAAGAGAAGACTTGCAATTCATTAGATCCATCATAAAAAGTTTTAGATAAAGCTTTCCATATATCACGAGCTGTAGGTAAACGAATGTATCTCTTCATAATTTCTGGATAGACATCAACAACCATCTCTTGACTTTTTGGTTTTCTGCATACCACTTCTCATATTTAACGTCATCTTCAGCAGGTGGTAATGAATTACCTCGAATAAACGAAAGTTTTTCTTTTTCAGCAATATGCATCTCCATGATTTGAGACCACATATCATAATTTTTTGAGTTAATTCCTATATGGCCCCCTACTTTGTGACCAGCTTCCTTTATGGCCCCCAAATTTCTGTAAATTCAAATATGACCCCCTATTTTCATGGAAATGTCATAACTACCCTTCCCAATTAATATATTTTCAAAATAAAATTAAAAACAAAATCCTAAATTCCACCTCACTTCCCTCTCCACCACTCATCTCTCTCCACTTCACCTATCTCTCCAACTCACCTCTCTCTCTCCAAGTCAGCACTCTCATGAAGGTCGCCGGCCGGAAAATTTTCCGGCCGGCGACCTTCAAACTTAAAAAAAAAAAAAAAAAAAAAATTTCACTCACCTCTCTCTCTCTCCAAGTCAGCACTCACTTTGAAGGTCGCCGGCCGGAAAATTTTCCGGCCGGCGACCTTCAAACTTAAAAAAAAAAAAAAAAAAAATTTTTTTCACTCATCTCTCTCTCTCTAAAAATTCCGGTGAAGGGGGTTTCCCTTCGCCGGAATCTGGTCTGTTGAAGAACAGACCGATTTGGTTTGTTCTTCAACAGCCTAGAAGTTGATGGGGCCGATCGAGTGATAGTCTGCCCGGGCCAAATAGCATCTGCCGCTTACTTGCAACTTCTAAGCTCAATTAAGAAAAAATCGAGCTTCTGCCCAACAAATCAAAAATTAACTCAATAGATCATAAAATAAACATAAAGAAACATAGAAATCAAACTAAGAAATTTCTATTGATGATAATAGCATTTACAGTGATGATAAAGAGATGTTGAATCAATTGATGAGTGTAAAAATATTGATCATCAATTAGGTCCCCAACAGCTCAAGTACATAACTTTTCTGAGTGATTCTTCTGCTGATTTCTTCAATTTCTCTTCTTCTTTCTCACTCATCATCTTCTTCTTATTTGAAATAACAGAGGAAGAAGAAGAAGAAGAAGAGAGTTTCTTGGCCTGAGTATAAGATCTGATGTTGTTCTTGGTGTGTTGATGAATTGATCTTAGAGCATAATTCCATCTACATATTCCAACTTCATCTTTTAATGCTTCAACAACACCCACACTAGCTGCAACCATCCAAGCTTTGCTTGTTGAACTCATCTTTGTTTTTATAGAGGATTTTAGAACTTGTTGAATTTTGATTGAAGTTTGGTAATGAAAAAAGTAAGTAGTAATTTACAGCGATTTACTCTAACCCATCAAGAGATTCAATTGAACTCTACATCAAAATTGTTCAAGAATCTTCCAACACCTAATCGTCAAACAAAGAGTTTTTGGAATAAATTGAATCCATCGATTCATCAGAAGTCTCTTTGTCTGTTCTTCAACAGAACAGACCGGATCTGTTGAAGAACAGACCAAATCGGTCTGTTCTTCAACAGACCAGATTCCGGCGAAGGGAAACCCCCTTCGCCGGAATTTTTAGAGAGAGAGAGATGAGTGAAAAAAAAATAAAAATTTTTTTTTTTTTGAAGTTTGAAGGTCGCCGGCCGGAAAATTTTCTGGCCGGCGACCTTCATGTGAGTGCTGACTTGGAGAGAGAGAGAGGTGAGTGAAAATTTTTTTTTTTTTTTTTTTTTTTTAAGTTTGAAGGTCGCCGGCCGGGAAATTTTCCGGCCGGCGACCTTCATGAGAGTGCTGACTTGGAGAGAGAGAGGTGAAGTGGAGAGAGATGAGTGGTGGAGAGGGAAGTGAGGTGGAATTTAGGATTTTGTTTTTAATTTTATTTTGAAAATATATTAATTAGGAAGGGTAGTTATGACATTTCCATGAAAATAGGGGGTCATATTTGAATTTACAGAAATTTTGGGGCCATAAAGGAAGCTGGTCACAAAGTAGGGGGCCATATAGGAATTAACTCTAATTTTTTCATTCAACATAATCACTGAATTAAAGGATCCTCCTGACTGAAAAATTGTACCAATTATCTGATCCATATTTTCTACTTTATTAATTATGAAGAAAAATTTATATCAGAAAATTTTAGAAACTGAATCCTTGAGAAGATGTGTTTTACCAACTCAAAGTTTTATAAATTGTGAGACAATATAGATGACACAATAACAATTAAAGTTATTGTTTTGTCTTTTTGCCTTCTTTTTAATACCAAAACTGATGAAGGATTTTTTTTCCTTCGTTGAAATTAAGATAGAAAAAGAAGATGAAGGTTCTTTCTCCTTCAATCGACAAAAAAATTCAGAAAACAGATTTAAGACCGTTGGCTATGGTACCAAGTTGAAATTGATCAAAGAACTTGTTTTATTTTTTTGATGGTTTACAAAAGAAATATAAGACTCTATTTATAGAGTTACAATACTAGTAGTTTCTAATAGTTTTATGCTAATATATATACTAGCTCCTAATATCTTACTAGTTTCTAATATTTGATATTTCTTAATATTATATGAGATATCTTAACATATAGAAAGATATTTCAACAAATTGAACCCTAATGAGATCTCTGTCATACCTTATCTCTCACCTGACTCATGGGTTTTGAAGCTTTGAAGATTTAAAATATGCTCATGAACTGTTTGATCAAATGTCAGAGAGAAAGTTAATTTCATGGAATGCTTTAAACCCTTGGGGATTTAACATATCATTCGTTTTGTAAAAACATCAAATTGAGTTTCTGTTTTTAACATGTTTTAAGAGCAGTCTTAATTTATATGCAAACTTGGGAAGTCGATGATGCTAGAGAGGTCTTCGCATATATTTTCGAGAAAGATCTCGTTACATGGAACACTATAATTGTTGGGTTCATACTCACATTGAGAAGAATGGCATTGGAGTAGATGATTTAATGATTTCATGACAAGTGCACTCATTGACATAGTTGTGTCGTTGATCTTCTTAAATTGCATAACCGTTTGAGTAGTATTAATGAACTTAAGAGTTCCGATATTGATGAGGATGATTTGGGGACAAGAAGGAAAAAGAAGACATTGAAACGAAATTCTGAAAGCACACCCCTTCAAAGCCCAATTTGTATATTAGGTTATAAAACTATCCTTTAAAAGTTCAATTTATACATTATTTTCTAAAGGCACTCCGATTTCTCAAAACTCTATAAAACAACTAAAAGCATCATTTCATACGAGAGAATTTGACTTTATTTCCCATTAAAAAAAATCTGATTTTCTTACTCAGACTTTCCTACGTAACGACCCTTAATACAAAATGTTACATGTTTTTTAGTTATTAGCCAATAATATATTCACCTAAACAACCATTTTCTCACTTGTTATAGATATATGCAAAAAAAAAAAAAAAAAATTTGTGAAAGAAGAATACCCCTTTCACCGACCAGGCGGCCATTACCAAAACTCCCGGCGAGGAGGATACGGTAATTCACCTCTTCAAATGGTGAATGTTAATTAAATCTAGCAGATCTTCTACTACTACTATTAGAAAACATTGCATCTCCCATCTTCCTAAATGCCCAAGGATCAAACGAGATAAAAAATAACATAGAATTAAGTACTAGCTAATCAGTACATTGATAGATCAAGATATCTACAAAGCATTTGAGAATTTAATTATGACAAAATCAAGAACCCCCAAAAACCCTAGAGAGAGAAGAAAAAAGAACATTAGGCTAAAGACTAGTTAGTAGAGCGATGGTTGTTCATTCAAATCAACAGGTTATAAGGTATTGTTCATCAACAGGTAATCAAAGAGACCATAAAGTTGCTGGAGGTGGTGGTTCATTTAAATCAAAAGACAACCCACGCCTCATAACTCTTAAAAACGTTGGCGGCAATAACTGATGAGTCGTCGGAGCTACCGGTTCCTCCACCACATTGGGCACCGGAGATGTCGAAATATGACGACTAAACTGACGTTGATAATGATCAGAAACAAATGCACCACCACCACCACCACCAGCAGCTGGATTTGTAGTGAAGTGGTGGTCGGAAGAGAGATTAAGATCAAGGAAAAGACGACCAGAGGGTGGTGGTGGTAGTGGAAAGTTGGTTTTAGCTTTAGACCCTCGTAAAGATCTAGCAGCTCCGTCGTATGCCATAGCAGCTTCTTCAGGAGTATCAAACGTACCTAACCAAACCCTAGTTTTTTTCCATGGATCTCTGATTTCAGCTGCATATCTTCCCCATGGTCTCTTTCTTACTCCTCTGAAGTGTCCTCTTGATGAGGATGATGATGATGAAGAAGATGAAGCCATTAATGCTGAAGAAAGAGGTCTTAAGTGAAAGTTTAGAATAAGTAAACTGCTAGGATTGAAAGGACACGACAGGAACGATGTAAAAATGGACGTGATCGTGGTCTTTTATACAAGAGATAGAGGCCCATTAAGATGACTTGTAATAGGGAGATTAGATCTTTGCTACAGAGACAGAAATTTGGCACCCTCTATTAGATTTAACATTTAGGTGCTCCTAAGCCTTAAGGCAAAATCACGTGGGGTTCGGGCTCTCAATTTTGAGAGACCTTGAATTTTAAGAGTTCAGAGGTTTTTTTCAATTTCAACGCCGGGTTCCTAACAGAGACTCCCAAATATTAAATGTACGTGTATAGTGTACGTGTGCAGACTTTTAATTTCAATTTTCAACTATAAATTATTAATTTCAAACATAAAATTGAAATTTAATATCATGCTACAGGGAGAGAATTTTGAAAAGATAAAAAATTAAAAAATTAGGAAAACAACTGGAAAAACAAATTTAAAACATTTTAGTTTTTTTTTTAAAAAGAACAGTTTAAAAAAAGAATAATAAGTGAGGTGGATCCCCTTTTTAGGAGATCCACTCCAAATATGGTCGTTGGGAATGGGGACTCCCACCGACCATATTTGGGGGTTGGGATCCCCCCAGCCCGGGCTCCGGAGTTGGAAGTCAGGAGTTGGGGCTCCCAAATTTAAATTGGGAGTCCAGCCCCACCCCACATTGGGATTGCTCTTAAGGGTGTGTTGCTTCTCGTTTATCTGAATTTGTTTGAAATTTGGTAAGTCTGATAGATAGTAAGACACTAAGACCTATACTTAATTTGATGTGCCTAGGCAGATTATAAACACTTCACAGTTAAGGTACGACGTTCCAGTTTCATCCGAAAAAACCCTAATTGGACATAGAAATTTTGAGTCTCATAGGCCCAACCTGGTGGCAGTGCCTCAGTGGTGAGGGTTACCACCGGGTCACACCGATTCCCACTTCTAAAATGAAGTACAACAGGTTCAAGTTTTATCTCTCTATACAGAATTTTATCTCCCTATACAAGTCACCCCCACTAAATCAAAATAACTCAAATTTTCTCTCCGTACTCGCCCTTCGGCAGTCGTCCCCACAAAATTTTCAATTTCTTGTTTCCCACTACAAAAATTAAATCTCCCTATACAAGTCCCCCCTCTAAATAACCGAAATTTTATCTCCTTAATCGTGCTTCGGTAATCATCTGTTGTTAAGCGGCAGGAGGCAGAAGAGAGCTACACTATTAATTTCTCTCTCTTAACTGACTCTAACTTACACTTTTTTTTTTGAAGTCTCTCACTTACAGTTTCTCTCTCTAGTCTTTATTTCTAGTTTCTAGTTTGGTTGTTTGGTGTATTATTAACTAGTGAAAGTAGATTTTTAAAATTGAGATCTGGATGGCGTAAGATTCGGAAAAAGGAGAGACAGAGAGAGGGGTACAGGTAGAGAGAGAGATGGGGTAGAGTGGTGCAGCTGCCGCTGGGTGGTGGCAGGAGCCGCCGCATGATTTGACGTGTCACAGGTGTTCTCATGTGACCACATTTTCTTTGAGTTGATGACATCAGCTCTTTTTGTACGGTTCTGACACACTGCCATAGTAATCTGTTTGAACGGGAAAACAGGATTTTTTTGACGAGGGGTTGGGCCATTGGTCCAAAAAGGGGGCCAAAATGAAAATCCCACCTAAAGATGTCTAAAAATGTAAAGGAGGACCAATGTGTTAGTTTGGGGGGTCAAAATTACGTAAAGGGCCCTTAGAAAATAAAGTATTTACCGTTCATGCCATCGAAAATTCTCGAGAAACGATTTTTTTTCTGAAAAATAATCTGACAACCCGTCCATCAGAATGTGTACTGTTCAGAAAATTACGGAACAACCACCGAAAAATTCCCGGGAAACGCAAATTTTTTTGGTAAATTATTTTATTTACTGGAAATTTTTTTCTGTACTAGACATTTTTGCTGGGCGGGAATTTGAAATTTCGTAAAAAAATTTGAAAATTTGGGCGGGAATTTGAATTTTCGTTTGAAAATTTCAAAACTTTGAAAAAAAAATTTGTGACCGGGAAATTATTTTATTTACTGGAAATTTTTTTCTGTACTAGACACTTTTGCTGGGCGGGAATTTAAAATTTCAAAATTTGCCCGGGAATTTAAAATTTTAAAAAAAATTTGAAATTTTGGCCGGGAATTTGAAATTTCGTTTGAAAATTTCGAAAATTTTAAAATTTCGAAAAAAAGATTTCGTTTGAAAATTTGAAAATTGGAATTTTTTGTGTACAGAAAATTATCTTATTTACCGGGAAGAGATGGTTTGCTGGGCGGGAATTTGAAATTTCGTTTGAAACTTTGAATTTTTCGTGTACTGGTAAATTATTTTATTTACCAGACATTTTTTTTTCAGGAAAACGTCAGCATGTCCCGTCCAAGGGCAAGAGGGGAATAAAAAAAAAACTGACATTTGGACCTGCAACTAATTTTTGGGCAAGAGTAGATTTTTTTTGGGTTTACCCCCCAGATTTTGGACTGTTGACTCAAAAATCCTTTTTTTGACATACTTGAACGGGTGTGTAGTTCGAATTTTATAGTCAAAAAACCTAATTTAGACGACTGATAGAAGTCGGTTTTTTCAGTTTAAACATAATTTAAAGTTTATTTAACAAAATTTTATCAATAAATATTATTTTGAGACTAATATGCGTAAACGATCAGATGAATATGATCCAAAAATGGCAACAATCTGTGTTAATATTTATTTCACTCAATATTGTAACGAAACAAGAAAAGGAACAAGAGCAATGGATTTCAATAAAAAAAATAACAGCTACATCATTTGATCTAGCATTATGAATAGTAATCTTTGAACTAGAATTAATTCCGATTAATATGTAATTCAATTATAAGATATAATACTTACTATCCATTATCATTTTGGCATTAATTGTATGAATAATATATATAGCATTTAATTTGGTCAAATTCGAGCTCGCAGGCTTGTCGGTGAAAGGACCAAACCGGACCAAAAGACCAATTCAAAAAAAGACCGATCATTCCAAACTGGATTTTTCTGGTCCAGTTTTCTTTGATCCGGTCTGGTTCAATTTTCTTCGGTTTTCGCGGTCTTTAGTTTTACCCCTAGTTTCGAGTAAGGTTCTGCCTATTGGCACTCTTGTGAAGAGTGAGATTAAATATCATTTTGTGAGTTTTGTTGACTCATATTTCTTCTTATCTACTCCTCCTTTATCTATCCAAAATCTAGGGATCCTAAGAATCCACCCAAAGTTTCATCCTTTCCCATAGATCTCATTGACCACTATCGAAATCCTCCGGTACTGATGACCGTCGTTAGATCATCTTTAAACTATAGTAAACCATGGGTGAAAGAAACTCCAACAAAATTCGGTATATATGTAGCGGGACTTCCCCCCGAATTCTGAACATGGATTTATCGACAAAGATGTATATAAGCCTTTCATGACACATTTATCAATTTCTTTTGAGTTATGTACAACAATTTGCATTTTTGAAAAAAATTCAGACTGGACCAATCTGATTTATGTTAAAAGGAAAGAATCGATCCCTCCGAACCTAAACCGAAATATTAATCTGTATGCTTTCAGTTTGGTAGATTTGTTGGTTTATCTTTATTATCGGGCCAACCCTTCTGAACCATATCATGTTTTATTTTTCCCCTATTTTTGGTAGATCTTTGATATAAAAGTGATGATAAAAAAATTGGTCATCATATGACACAGGTTAGTGAGTCAAGAAAAGACCAAAACTCCAGCATGTCAACCCGCATCAAATCAACAAAGAGGTCGAATCTGAAGGAGGTCAGCCACCCAAACCCAAAACTGGGGGTCGGTACGATTATCCTAGGCCCCTTAAGTCCTGCCCCGACTCAAATGCTATCAGGTCTGCCTTAGATTTATGGGAAGACTATGGGGTCAACGTCAGCATGGTTGATACCTTAATCCCGAAACATAGGGGGTAAAAGCGTACCTAATGCATATCGACTTAATCCCGAATCTAATCAAAGATCCCAACCGGCAAGGATCTTAAGTATTTAATGAACTTGAACTTCAAAAGTCTTTGAAGAAGGAAACATCTGCTAAAAAATCAATCAACTTAGAATCATAATATATCTACAATTCTTGAACAAGGTAACTCTCAGATGTCAAAGATACGGGATAACCTTAAAGGAAAACTATAATGTCTTCTAACTACGAAATAGTAGTTTCAATCAAACACAGTGGATCTCAACAGCCTCAATTAAACCACATCTCTATAATCGGTCAAAGCAACCTATAAAGCCAGGGAAGATCTAACAATGCAATTTGGAATCCATAAACCACTTACAGTCCTCGCCAAATCCACTAAAACGAACCAGAGGGGAGTCTATCTTACCTTCATCCTTTTACGTTTAATCTGACTGTATATTCTCTATCTTATTAACATCTTGTAGTCGACATATCCAATCGATCTTGTTTGATTGGATCTTTTTACTCCAACTCTAATTTACTCATCAGTTCTGGTTAGTTAGAACCTTAGAAATACTTTTTAAACACCATTAGCCAATATAGACCAAACACCACTTCATCTATCAATAAGATCTCGACTTTACTGACCAGTCATGCTAACTCTTCATGGTTATTTTGTTTCTTATTCTTTCATCCATCTGCATAGCTTTTCATTCCGCCGGCTAACATTCGAGTTGACCTGTAACCCACCGATCCTCCACCGGAATTGATTTGTGACTGTCGCGATCATTTATTGGCTGATTTGGTCTTCATTCAGTACAACCACAAATGCCATCCTACTACAACCACGTGTCGGCCCTTGTCCCTTTTCTTCAGAGAATTAAATATCAATCTCATTTTACCTTTCGACCTCGGAGGATACCATATACTTGATATGAACTCTCCTCGTTGTCACTCATGGTTTATATCTCATTCTCAACTCCCTTTTTGTTGCTCACTTTAGTGTTTGGGTGTCGTTTAGAAATAAGTTTTTATCGTAAATCCTTAACATTTTCACTTCCACCCTTTTCCGCAGTTCATTTGTGATCATTTATTGGCTTAGTTCGGTATTTATATCTATACTATGACAACGACCCCCAATTACCATGTGTCTGACTTGTTTATTTTATTTAAGATTTGAGTGGGCATGGTCTCTTTGCTTAGAGAGTACTGGCAGGATAAATTGGAATCAATTTTATATTCCTCCCAATAGACATCCTTTCTTCTCTTGGGAATTTCGGGTACCCATTTAGTCCATCTACAATATTACAAGATGTTAGATAAAAGTTTTATCTTTCATCTAACTATGCAAGCTTCTATGGTAAAATTTCAAATCATTTCAGGACGAGTTATCAGATTTACAAGCCACATAATGAAGAATATTATCTGAATCGAAGTTATTTTATGTAATTCTTGAGTTCTGTAATTTTGATTTATTTATTTTGTATTGTTTCTACTCTATAATTTAATACAATTGTCTTTCAACAAACAAAATATGTAAACCCCCACATGAAGCAAAGGAACCAGCTTTGTTGTCCAGACCCTGGTAACATTTTTGTGGGGTTTGGACTCAGGTGGAAATTTGTTGATCTTAATATACCGAGTTTAATGAGTTGACTCATCAACAATTCTCTTAACACAGTCACTAACAAAACTGACTCTTACTCGTAAACACATTCCTTTCAAATTAATGGAGAAAAAATATGAAAGAGAACAATTAAATATCTTTTGTATTGCTAACCTATAGTGTCTGCTATCCACAACAAATGACTCATAATTGAATCTTATTATCGATTTAAGATTGGAAGAGGAATTATATTCCTTCTCTGCTTTCTGATTTGTTACTTAAAAATAATACACTTCTTAATTTGAAAATCATAATGTCCTTGATTTGGAAATCAGATAAGTGAAAAGAAAATAAAAAAATCGAATTAGAAAAAGAATGTTACAATCGAGGCGGGGTATTCTTCTTTTCTTAAGACAATTAACGCTCTCTACATTATCACACAGTTACCGTAGTTTGTTTCAAAGGATGCAATGATAAACCTTTCGATTCAATGGTAGTTCAAATCATAAAGCAGTTCGAAGTTGAAAGTATACTAACCTCCAGCTTGCGGTGTATGAACCAGACTCACTTCTTGTGAAAATCCCTGAAAACTCTCTTTAATATTCTACTTAGACTCTTCAAAATGATCTTCTAGTAATGTTTGACGCTCCGGAAAAAACAAATTGCAATTTGGAGTTCATTTGGGATTTATTTATAGGAATCGAGTAAACACATAATTTAGGGACATATCTATTCACTTTAGGGGTGTATTAATTGGGAAGAACGCGATCCATTGGATACTCGCGTCAGATTTGGGTATTTAGTTATTGCCAAACGACCCTCAACCTAATTTTTGCATCTTAACTTCGAGATCCTATTTATAACTAACTTAAAAAAAGCTTCAAACTTGAACATCTCATTAATCCGGAATCGTACTTGTGAGATTTTTGGGACTAACTTAAGAACTCGACGAGACAACCTCAGTGTCGCATTTCTTTCTGAATTTAAATATTTGAAGTCTTGACTAATCCGAAATTGACTCCAGTTCCAACAAAATTTGTCAATGTAAGGGATGGACAATTTTGTCCAGAAATGTCGGGGATTTCATGATATGAGAAGTTATTAGGATGCAAAGGTGAAATGGGTGATTGGGAAAGGTGACCGGGTCTATATATACAAACTCACATAGTGATCCACTGAAAAGAAGCATACTTTAGCACTCAATCAAAGTAGGTTTCAAAACTTAATTTTGTGTTAGGTTAAATTACAGCTTATTTACTCATTACATCTAGAAAGGGAGTGGCTAATAGCACCTGCTAAAACTGCTGTTAGCCCCCGACCTCTGTAGGCACCGGGTACGGATTTGGTGCCTACTAAGGAGGCACCTGCGCAGTTTTTTTTTCTCTTCTTCTTGTTCTTCTTCTTTATCTCTTCTCCTTCTTTGAATCATAATCAACACTTTATCATGGATACAACCTTGTTTCTAAATTCATCATCATCGATCGACAATGATGAATTAGAGATATAAAGATCTTTGTTTTAGAGAGAGAAAGAAAGTAAAACCGTTTTGGGAAGAACTTTGATTTCAAAACAACCTTGATCTATGATGAGGCGTTAGAGAAAGAAAGAATTTTGATCCAAAACCACCATTAAAAATACTCCCGAAAACCCTAATCACGGACTGGTCTAGGACCAGTCCGAATGATTTCGGAGAGGACAATCCGAAACCATTTAGATTGTCCTTTCTGAAACCATTCGGACTGGTCTGGGACCAGTTCGTGATTAGGTCTACGGACGGTCATTCAAACCGTACTTTCTGAACAATTCAGGATGTGCTCTCTGAAACCATTCAGACTCTCCTCTCCGAAACCATTCGGACTGGTTGGAACCTTTGCTTGGTCTTCGGACGGGTCGATCCGTGTACAACAATTTCAACGGGTGCCAACAGATGTTTGTAGTCAAAAGAGATTGACCTCGATCAATCTCCTCTTTCAGGGGCTAACAACACTTTTAACAAGTGCTTTTAGTCGCTCCCCTCTAGAAGTCACCCCATATATCCAAATAGTACAATCACATTTACAATCTACTTTTTGTTTGAGAGAAAAACAACAAGAATCAGGACAAGAAATAACTAAATAGAAATTCCCTAAGGAGTGCCAAGTGTGTTTCTGATGGTGTCTTCTTTCCCATTTCGCAAGAGCGTCCACCGTTTTGTTGGTATGTCTAAGCGTGTATGAGAACTTGATGTTGGTAAATTGCTCCTTGAGGTAAAGTATTTCTTCTGCATGTTTGCTTGATTGTCATTGAATGGTACTACTCGAGGCATGGAGATGATTGATGACGTTGAGATTATCGCTTTCAATAAGTAGATGTTGGATTTGCAGATCGATCGCCCATTTAATAGCATACCGAATCGCTAAGCATTCGCATTATTCTGGATTTTGTCCTATACTTGGATATCCACACTTTTATCTTAAATCATAAAATTTTCTATTATGAAGACATTATTTAAATTACGGAAATAGTTAAAATAATAAGTAAAAACCAAATGGTCATTTGAAGAGTTGAATAGTGGGTCGGTCTATCTTTAGACCATGCTTGTACCAAAATTCACATTTCACAATGTTGTCTAGTAAGCAAAAAATGCACATTTTTGAGAGGAACGGTATTCTCACCTAAACATATGTGAAAGGTGGGTTTATGGAAGGCGGGAACACATGTCGGGTTGGGCCACCATAGGCTTACTCTATCCAGGGCCGGTCCTGACATTTTGGTGGCCCGAAGCGAGAACCGAAAAATGTGGCCCCTATACTATACGCGAATCATAATTATATGAGAAAAAAATTATAAGTACTTACATATTTTTATTATATTTATATTCAAAAAAAGATATTGATAGTTACATTCACTGAAATTTCGCTCTTCTTACATTTTTAGATACAAAATCACTAATAATTGTCGAGTAGTCGAGATTTTAAGTCATTTGTCTCTCAATTGACAAGATAGCTAACCCATTTAATCTTTCTTGTGACATAGTAGATCGAATATAAGACTTGATCAACTTCATTTATATTGTCATTTAAGGGTTGACTTGTATTATCTCTCTCAATATCATCTACACTATCCCCATTCATATTATCATTTGTGGTATCGTGACTACCTTGTTCCGTAATTTCATCGTTTATGTCTCTATTGTGTCTAATAAATCTATCGAGAGCACCGACTTGGGTTTGAACTAATTCTTCTTCTCTTCTCTTCTTTTTTCTCTTTTCAGACCCGCATACGTGCTTTCGAACTTTGTTAGGAGGCATAACTAAATCTCCAACTATCTCTAAAAATCAATCAAAAAATTTAATCACATGATAATTGCAAACCTAATAAGAACAATAGCCAATATGTGAATCGATTAGAAAAGCTAGCTAGGTTTTGGTAAAAAATTTTGTAATACTAATAAGTAATGATTTAGAAATCTAAAAGACTAAACCACAAATGACAAACCCTAGAAATTTAATAATACTAAATTACTAATGATGAAGAAATCTATAATACTAATAAAATCAATAATAGACTAATAGTTATATAGATTAGTTAGATGATTAGAGAAAGATAAGTAGTCAAACAACCTATTATAATATAATGATAGAGTAAAAATTTAGTTACCTAGTTATTTAATGAGTTAGTTACTTAGTTATTTAGTTAGAGAGAGAGAGTAGAGTATAAATTACCTTGATTAGTTGCCTTAAATCCTTAATGCCTTGACCCTTGTTGTCTTGTTGAGTTAAAAAATTGGACTATGAGTGCTAAGTGCCAAAGTGGGAAGTGGGAATGTGGGGTTGAAATGGGAACAGTGAAGTGGAGTTACTGTTGAGAGTGGAAGGGAATGGTGGTGGGTTGTGTTAATTTGAGATGGGCACCTTAAGGACTAGGGTTTATGTTTTAAAGAATGTGGGCTTGAGTTGTGTTTTAAAATGTGGCCCCATTAATTGTTTTCAAAAATTTGGAGGCCCTCAAATTCTATCACACATTTTATAAAATCTGGGGGGGCTTTAAAATTTTGTATTGAAATGTGGCCCTTATTATTGGGTGGCCCAAAGCGAGGCTTTGCCTGCTTTGGGCCCAGGGCCGGCCCTGACTCTATCACCGGTCGAGCCAATAAGGCTCTAGAATTATGAGTCCATGAAGATTATCAGGGGATTTAGATAAGTTATTTTCAAAATCCACTATGGACGAATTTATACACTGCGTCAAATTTCTAATAAAGGACAGATATTTGAAAATGTACTGCTTATGTACGGTACAAAATACCAAATAAAATGAATGACATTTGAAAATGTATTTGCATTAGAGAGATATACCATTTTACATTGTATATTATGTGATGTACAAAGACAAATATGTTACTGTATACTTTTGCTGTACCTGAACGGATAGCTTTTTCTGACTCAAAAGTTCATTGAGTCATACATTTTGTCCACGTATATTTTATTCTTTTTTCGACTCCGAAATTTTCCAGGCAGTGTTTTTTTGGACTTTCTGTCCACCCTAAATAAATGGGTCAGTGTTCATCAAAAAATAAATAAATAGGTTGTTTTATGAGAAAGAGTTTTTCTTTTTATGAAGATGAAAAAGAGAGTTTTTTTTTTATGAAGAGAAAAAAAGAGAGTTAAGTATTGTTTCTTTATTGTTCTCATAAAAATGTCTTACAATTTTAACCAGTCACACAAGCAAAACCCACTCCGAAACAAAGAAACCACAGAAAATGGATTGGGTACTGGATTAGATGTTAAAAAGTGATTCTTGGCAGGGGGTTTATTGACAACCACAGAGAAATGAGTGAGAATCGAATCCTTCTGCTGTACATAATATGGAGCACCAAACCCTATGTCCAGGTCTAGGCCTTAGGGCATGGAACAAGTCAGTTTTGCTGATGAATGCATACATTGGATTCATTAGCACCCAAAACCAGTGTATCACACAAATGCTGCAATACCACCCTATCTAAAGACAAACTACAACTTAGGGTTTCGTGGAACTGGGTTTAGGGGGACCACCACAACTAGCAGTCTAGCACCACCATCTAGAGGGAGGAAAGGGATATGATATTCCATGGCCTTGTTGCTTGGAGCCTCATTAGTAATTTGTTGTATTCTTTTTGTATGATGTGCACCATTTTATTGATTTGTTAATTTCCATAAATGATGATTTAAAAAATATTAACATATTTTATTTGGATATTATTTTATGTATGATTTTATTTATTTTTATCGTGTTTTTAGATCTAAATAAGTTTTATTTATTTTATGTATGATTTTATTTTTATTTTTTAGTTTTCTTAAGATTGTAGTTTTCTTTTTATTTATTTTTTCTAATTTTAACCCATTTAAAATTTTCATTTATCTAAGGTTCATTTCTTTCTGATAATTTATGTATCCTATTATTTGAATGTTAGAATTTTCTTCTTTTTATCCTTTTAGTTAAACGACCTACAAAACAATTTAAAGTGTATTAAACTCAATTTCTAAATTCTATAGGTTAAGGTTCTAAGTTTAACCAATACCTATATTATTGTATTGTGGTTGGAAATCTAAGAAAAGTCAAACTTCTCTCCACTCAAAAACAAAAGTAATGTGATACTATTACAATATCTGTCAGGACTAGGGGCGTTACAAAATATCAAAAGAATAAAATTGAATTTTTCGTGGTTGGATTGAAGTAATTGTATCCTCAAGTGTCAACGTGAGATCTGATCACATAATTCAATAATTATAATCATTATATTTTCAATAAGTTCTATTAATTTATTCCTCTTTTTATCTTCCCACTAAAAAATAGTTGAAAACAAGAGTAGCCATAGACAACTTTTTTTTTTTTTTTGCTGAGAAACGAATAAAAGAACAAAACTAACTACTACTAATACAAACACCTTTGGGAGATCATTAACTGAGTGCCACTTTCAGTTACCCATATTCCTTCGGCCCCATTTAACTAATTGATCTGCTTGGTTGTTACCTTGTCTTGGGATGTACGAGCAAATCACCTCATTGAAATTTCTAGCCAGTTGGTTGATGCGCGTCATATGCTTTTCGGATTGCCATTAAACCGTTAAAACTTCGTTCGAAAGTCTCCATTATCACTCTCAATATGAAGATGTTGAATTTGACATTGATTTGCCCACTGTAACGCTTTGATTATAGCCCAACATTCACATTCTTCCGAGTTCTGACCCCTAATATTGTCTGTCGCGGCTGCAATGAAGTTTGCCTGGTCGTCATACATGATGCACCCAATACCTGCTACCTCAGTGACAGATATGAAGGAAGCATCACCATTAATTTTCACAAAAGGCGAAATAGGCGGAGACCATTGAATTTGGTTAGAAACCTCTTGTTTGCCTATTTTCCTAGTAATAATAGTTGGCGAACCTCTGATCCTGTTTATTATCTGAATTGGTTGTGGAACCTGGGAAGAAAAACATTTGTCACACCTAGCCTTCCATATATGCCACATTATGTTAGCGAAAAGACCACCTTGATCGTCATCTATTTCTTTCCAACTAGTAATCCATTCCTGTATGCTAGTAATATTCTCAGGTAAAATGTTAAAATGGAACCAAATATATTTAGCGAAACCACAGTGTAATAGAACCTGATTCATTGTTTAAGTTTCACAACAGAAGACACATACATTATTATTGCCAATGTACTTACTAATTTTGTCCCTGACTGGTAAGCTATTCGTACAACATTTCTATAAAAATAGTTTGATTCTGGGAATAGTCGCAATGTCCCATATAAGTTTCCACTCCATAGTTTCATAGGGGTATCTTGCTGTTCGTAAATGATAGTGCATGGATTTAATTGTAAAGTTACCTGATTTGCAGATATCACTTGACAACTCTTTAGGTGGATTTTTTTTGTTTCTCTTTTGTTCCCCCCACACATCCCCACTTCTTGTTGGTTTCACTCCGCGAAGATCAGGTGAAAACTTCCATGTCCGAAAGCTTTAAGAAAAAGTATTTTTTCTTCGTCTCCTCTCACCACCACTTCCATCTCTCTTTCTCTTTGTCAGCAGGAACCTCGATGAAGTTCTCGCCAGCAAGAAAGAGCTAGAAAGAGGTCAAAAGAGAGAGTCGGAGTTGGTTGTTACCCAGTGGTGGGAAGAGAGGAGGAAGAAGATTACGAAAAAAAAATCGTCACCGACCCTTGACGGTGTAAAGATGAAGTTTGTAAAAATCAGATTTTCTAGCCCCAAACATTTTTGTTTCCCCAAAATATCTTGTTTCTTGGAATCACCCACCTAAATTAAAATGTACCTGGTCAAAGACCGTGAGCTTCTTCTATGTGGAAACCATGGCGCCCATATAACTCTTTTTCTTTTTTTGTTGCAAGAATGCCCATATAAGTTATAACTATCCTGTTAAGAAAAGAAACTATGTAAGAAAAGCCCAAGATTTGGGCCCAAATACGAAAAAAAACCCACTCGAGAATAATAATGTAAAAAAAACCCAATTTTTAAACTGTTGGCAACACTTTTGAAACTATTACAACACTTTTGAAACTGTGACAACATATATAATTATGTGTGAACAAAAACAAATTTGTTCATACATTTAAAAAATTGTTGAGAGCAAATACAAAATTGTTGAGAGCAAATTGTGTTTTGTTCAGAAATTTTCATAAATGTTTTGTAATTTCAAATTTTGGGTTTTTTTTTGCATTATTATTCCGGGTTGGGCTTCATTTGCTATTTTGACCCGAATTTTGGGCCTTATAATTTTCCTCTCTTAAGAAAATTAGAGCTTTTTTTTATGAGAGTAGAAAATTAGAGCTCAGGGATGAGAAGTTTTCACACATGGTCAGGTGGTCTGTTACCTAGAACATGTATAATGGCAAACTAACCGTATTCAGACTTTTACGAGCCCAATCTTCTACACAATAAGAGTAGGAAAAAAAACTCATTTTCCACTTCATCTTTGTCACTATCACCACCACGAGCACATGTGAAGGCCGACACAAAATTACCCTAATGGGTTCATAGCCAGCAGACAAAAAGAGGAAGATCTATAAGCGACTACGCGTTTTGCTAACCCTCTTTACACATGAGCCCACTTCAGATTCCGCTTTGGAGGCGCCTGTAGAACTTCCCATAAGAAGAGAGGTAGAATTTCATGGTTTGTGTTAACATATCCAAGAATTTATCTTCCATTACAAACAAGAGTTTATTCCTAGTTACATTTCCTATCCACTAAAACCAAAAGAAGGAAACAATACAAAAATGATATCTTCAATATACAAACATACAAATTTTTCAAGAATTCTGAACAATTTCATTTTTTTAATCAGGATGTTGAAAATCAAATTCTGCTTCAGTGACAGAAAAAACTCACCTCAGAGAGAAGTAGAAACAACAAGACAAGCGAACCCCTGAAACTGTCACAGAGAGAGCAATGCTTTTGCAGAAAAACAGTTAGATTTCACTCCGCGATGATGGTTGGCCAATCAAGAGAGTAAGTGAGGCCCACTGTCTCCTGCATAACGAGAGTTTTCGAAACTTTGATGCCTAGACATTTGCACGTCACGCGTAAATTGAGTCCTCGATTTTGCATAAGGAGCATCTCTTGCTGAAAAAAATAAGGAAACGAGCAAATTGCAATTGTTTTGAGACATAGTTTTTACTTTTTAATGGATATAAGGAGTTTATGAATATGGGTACCTGTCAACTGTTGTGCGCGGAGAATATTTTGTCGACGTTTTGACCAGCAAATTGAACAAGTAACAATGAGAAGGATTGCCACAAGTATACCAATTGCAATGCCTATCTTACCACCAGTAGTAATGTGGTGCCCACATCGACGTAGTCCAGGTATACCACAGAGACCTGCATTATCAGTGAAACTGTAGATGCTCGTAGTAAGTACTTTGTTCGTTGGGAAATATGAAGTTATTTGCTTAAAGAAATTTATGGTAATAGAGATAATAACGTACTTGAAGCTAGCTCTATGAAGAAGTCGTCCTCCAAGTGAAGCTGGGACTCTTCCTGATAAGAAGTTGCTATTGAGATTCCTGCAAGAGCGTGATTCAGTCAGGATTGAAGGACTACTAACTATGGTGTATTTTTGTGAGAGTAGTCCCACATAGACAAGAAGAGAACTCCTGACCAACTAATTATTAGGCCTTTCTGCTCGTCGCCCCGTCGGTGATTGGCTTTGAGTTGGATATTAAAAAACCCAACATGGCACACATGTTCCACGTCATCGAACAAAAAAGACAACGGTTAGGCTTAAAGAACGCCATATATGAGGTGGCCTATGAGAATAGTCCCACATACACAAAGGGAAATCTCATGACGAACTAAATAATATCTTGGTTCTCTGAACTCATTGGCCAGCGCCGATTGGTTTTGAGTTGGATACTCACAAACTTAATAAGTTCTCCAAATAACACCAAATCTGGAGGGAAGTTAGATGCGTGGACTTACAATCTCCGCAATGATGTTAACATTCCAAGGCTTTCAGGAATTGATCCATTGAATTGGTTGAAAGACAGGTCCCTGTGCGTTAACAATATGCCGTTACACTAAGAAATATAAAAGACAATAACTAAGAGCAAGTAAAAAATAAGGAGAGGTTTAAGGATGAAGTAAGCATAGTAACAAAAGGAAATTGCTGTGAAAGTGGAGAAACCCAAGAGCCGTATCTGATATTTCTTATATATAGACATTGTGCAATTCAAACCCAAAAGAAACAAAATCATATAAAGTGGCAAACTTTATGATTAGCTGGTTGTATTTTAACATGTACTTGGGGATCTCCCCTGGCACTTATTAATTGAAACGGGAATATGTAAAGGACATACGATCTTAATTCTATATTTTCGGTTATGTAACAAAATCTGTCCACTGCTTGTGTGACCAAAAGCAAATATCAAAGAAATATTCAGGCGTTCACAAATTATGTGAATCTAGACTTCACTCGCACTTCCCTTTTGATCTTCCACTATACAGTTAACATTTTCTCTGTAATTGTATTTACTTTGTAAGATAGAACTACTGACGCGAGTATCAGTTCTATCGAAGAGGATATAACAATAGTTCCTTTCTTAGTTGTATATCGAGCGTGTCAGCTTATACCAAATAGTAATCTAATGTGATGATGGAAGAAAACAAGCAAAAGACAGAACAATATGATAAAAGAGGATCATTTAACTAAGAAGGCAATAACTTTTATAGATGACAAAAGCTAGTCTCTTTATGAAATAGATTATTAGAGCATGGAACGAATAGACACTACAGAAGATAAGTGGTAGTACTTACAATGTCACGAGTTTCGTTATTCTTCCTAGGGAGGATGGAATTACTCCATATATGCTGTTCCCGCTCAAGTTTCTACATAAAGAAGATATCCGCAGAATGATATTGGGTTAGAAACATAATTTAACTATCATATGGTAAAAAATGAGGCTCAAGGAAACCAGGTAAAGCATCAATGTGTTTAAAATGAAAATTAATTTAATAACTGAGGGCTGGAGCCTGGAGGTATCAACATGGTAAATTGTTCAAGAAGCATAAAACAAATGGACAAGGAATTACATTAATGACGTACATGCTTTGCAGATGTTGGAGCTTGGATATATCATTTGGCAAGAAACCCCTCAATCCTTGATTATCAAGACCACTGAAATGCAGATTGCAACTATGATGTCAGTCAAACAAAAAATGCATAATAGGATATTGATATCTTTGACATCGCCATAAGAGTATAACAAAGAAAGGAAAGACATCATTATGGACTAAATTATCATGGAAATTGTACAAGAAACCTATAAGGAAAAACGTTTTTCTTATTCCTCAAGCGTTAGTAATATATCCGGAAATTATATATGATACTAATAAAACGAAAGTAGGGATGTTCCGAAATAGAGAGAGGAGGCTAGTTGGATTTATGAGAGGGCTCGAAGAACGACGAATCTGCGGTTCAGAATAAACGTTGTTTTTCGTATTAGACAAGTGTATAAATAGTACTCAAAGGAAAGTAAGCAGGATTGATAGCCACAAGTGGCTACTTTTTAACTTGACTAAAGC
The DNA here is from genome assembly GCF_041429995.1 of Eschscholzia californica. NCBI lineage: Eukaryota > Viridiplantae > Streptophyta > Magnoliopsida > Ranunculales > Papaveraceae > Eschscholzia > Eschscholzia californica. Next base: position 22,486,049 of record NW_028238309.1, on the reverse strand, counting down.
AATAGTAGCATCAGTGCCTTGAAATGGAATGCTATAAAAGATCAAGTAATATAAACATGAAAAAGATCTTCTATAAATAAAATGAAGGAAGAAGATCAAGCAAGTACATTCCATCGATGAACCATATATAGCTATCTCTGTCCACCTGGCAGTCCACTCCACTCCATGGATGTTGTTGGGGAACACATGGATCACCATTCCACCCAAGACGAAGAGGAAGTCCCAAGGCTTTTTTCAATTTCTGCAATGCCTGAACTGTGAAATGATTGAGAACAAGTTAGTAGAAGTTCAGAATAATGCTTCTAAAAGTTCTTCAATATGCGAAGTGGGTAGAAGAAGCAGGAGATTAATGATTGCCTATATCATCAACAGATTCCAAGTTCCAAAACGTTTAGGAGCTATTAAAAGAGATTCAAAATATTTTATAGGGAATTTTTGTATCGAAATATACACAAGGGTCAAAACAGAGATGTGTATAAGATTTTATAAGCTTGTTAAGATAGATCGCTAATGACAGTGCCACCTCTACTGCTAGACCAATCGTAAGTCCTTTTTGACGTTAGCGCTTTTTTGCATCATGGTGACCTATAATTTGCGTAAACTTCCGGTTCCACAAAAAGTTGTTTGAATCCAATTCATCCCATTCAAGAACTTATTTCCATGTCCACCTATTGTTGCTACATGCACAAGCTAGTGCAAGAAAAATAAGTAAAAGATTAACACCAGTGAAGTCACTAAAGCAGGTTTCTGAGTAGCAAAAGATTGAAACCACCAAAAGATTAAAACCAGCAAAAGATTGACATTGTCACTACATTTATAGCTCCTAACTATAAAGGACCAAACACCAGGTCTCTAAACACTATTACTGATCAAATCGGACAGGATATTTGTGCATCTCATAGGTGAAGAGCATCGTGAAATGTTTTTCCAACTACCCAGTTTCTAATTTACCTTGCACTTCTTCTCACTATCCAATTCCGGGAAGGATATTAAATAGTCGAATTAGCTTAAGTTTATGGTAGCTATTCCCAGATGTCAAAGTACTTATTCTATTGCTTATAGGCCAAGAGGAGGAAAAGGAAATAAGTCTTAGTTTAGGAGGGTGAAATAGAGTAATAGACACCGAGCGTCATATTTAGTTTATTATTAACTTCTCGAACAAGCTATAACAACTGATATACACGGTAAATATACTTCAACTACCTTCTTTAGCTGCAGTTCTCGACTCCGCAAGAAGAACCTCAAAGACCTCAATAGCACTGATAATGGCATGTTTTCCTTTAGTAGGATGCAAGGATATAGTCAAACTCCTTCCATTAACAGTAACCGTCTTGTTCAAAACAAGAGCAGTAAAAAGACCCCCACTCATCTGTATAATGTCAATATCTTTAAATGCTATATCCCCATTTATCAGAATATCAAATACCCTTTCTCCTGCATTTCTGACATCGTTATCAATCTCGGAAAAGTGAAACCAAACTGAGTAATTCTTATTAGGTTCCACTTCTATAGCATAAGCTAAATCAGGTTGATTATCAGTACTAACAAGTGCTGATTGATAAAGATTTTGAGGATAAAAATTTGGTGCTACTGATGCTTTCTTGATATTATTTTCAGTCGAAATCCGTTTATCAAAACCCTGACGAAATGTTTTAACAGCATTCCAAAACCTATCCCCACCCCAATGATTTCCACCATAATCTTCATCAAAAGCAGGTTTCCCAGTACCACAAGTAAATCTTTTAGCTGTTCTAAGTATAATCCCTTGACCCCAATTAGTATGACTATAAGCTTTATCTTCAACTTGAAGAATTTCAATTGATAAAATAGCTGGATCACCATGACCAGTACTATGAAAACAAATTGAAACAGAACCATCAGTAACAATTACTAATACTTCAATAAAAGATTGATCATGAATAGAACTCCAACCAGAATTCAATGAATAAATCTGAGTTCCTTCAACAGAAACATCAAAAAGAGGTTCATTTTCAATATTAGAATCAGCAACTAATCCAAAGAAAACCCTAACTGAGTAATGTCCATGAGGAACTCTATTGATTTTATAACAGTTATTAGGACCATCAGAAAGAGGGAAATATCTTAGGGTTTTAAGTGGAGGAGCAATAAAACTAGTAGTAGTAGCATTTGCTGTTCTTCCTCCTGTATAAGACATATCTCTAAACCAAAGTGAATTTGTTGGTTTTGTATGAACATCTTGACGAGCTCCACAACTTATTCTCATTGCAAATGGTTCTACAAAAATACAAGTTTGAATCAGATTCAGTAATAATAATATATTCAAAATCTAAGCAACTGGAATCATAGATCTGTATAAAATTGCACATTCCCCCTAAGCAGAATTAGTATTCTGATGATTAACTCGAGATTCCTCGAGTAAAGAAACTTAAAGCATAATGAGTAGAGCTAGAGAGAGAAAGAACTAGAGCTATTGAGTTATAGAGAGAGAGAGAGAGAGATTTGATTTACCAGGTCGAGAAGAAGAGAGAGAAAGTAGAGAGAGAAGTAGTGGAAGAAGAAGAAGAAAGAATAGATGTTTAAGCAGCGTAGAGTCCTCCATTTATTTTTGTGTGGTTTTTGACAAGAACTTCTTCTACTGTGTTCCCTATCTATGCTTCTTTCAATGGTTTTCCATGTGCAGAAGAGAGAGAGAGAGAGAGAGAGAGATAAAATAGTAGTGAAGAGAGCGTTTTAACTAAAAATGAAGTTAATACGGGTATTGTTGTCGGTAAGCTTTGTAATTAAAATAGTAATGAAGAGAGTGGTAATTCTCTTTATCTTTTGCTGTTTTGGTAGTTGGGTTAATTAAAGAGATGAGGGTAAGCAAGGGTAGTTGGGTTAATTAAAGAGATGAGGGTAAGCAAGGGAAGTAAAGTGTAACAAAATTAAAATTTAAAAGGATGCGCCGATGCGGTGAACGTGGATCGAACACGTGACCTTCAGATCTTCAGTCTGACGCTCTCCCAACTGAGCTATCCCCGCAAGACACAAATTTTTTCACATTTGCTTATATATCCTACGTTGTTCTTCACTTGCCTGAGTTGTTTACAAGATAATTTTCGAATGAAAGGGGCCTAAAGTTACTTTATAAGGATAGTTGTTAAAGTTCATGCTTTAAAATCTGCCAGTTTTTTTTTTTGAATAAACTTGTATATGAAATTTTTAATACTCGACTATTAGAATTTTTTAAGAGAGTGACATTTTCATCATATCTTTCTCTTTAAACTAGTCCAGCTTTGGTCTTTCCTGCCGCCTTTCACACTTCTTTCTCTCTACAAAGGCATAAGATTTTTTGGAAGCCTTCTTTATCATTGTAAATGTTAAAATTGGGGGTACCTCCAAACTACGTATGCATAGACTATATTCAATGTCACCTACCTATACCCATTAGGAAGGATAAGACATCATTTTTTTAGTACTAGGTTTGTGCAGCAGATTCTTCATGGCTAACACCGGTGGATCACATTTATATCTGACTAGGGTATATCCCGTGCCCTAGGGCCCGGACACTTGTATCAATCAAATGTTACGAAATTTATTAGTTATCATTTTATTGAGAGAGAGAGAGAGAGAGAGAATTTATCAATCAAATGTTATGAAATTTATTAGTTATCATTTTACTGAGAGAGAGAGAGAGAATTTTATTAGTTATTATATTCTTTTTGTTTCTAATAATTATTATTTTATTAAAAGAGAGAGATTTTAATTTCTTTTTTTAACCCTTGAAATTTATTTTGTTTCTTTTTTTTCTTAAGTTAGTTATTTTATTTCTAAGAAGGAAACTATTGTTGTTTTTTAAATAGGTAACTTTATTTCTACGAAGGACTATATTTTAAATTTTGAGAAGGGCTTCTAGACAATATCCTTTATTAAAAAAGGATGTTTGTCCCAGTCATCGTTTTCCCTTCTGTTTTATATAATAGATAATAGATTTACAAAAGGAATAAGATGAGGACGACGATGATTAATTTTTTTTCTTGCAAAGAAGAAACATAATATAAGTGATAAGGAGATCGTGTGAGAGATTCTTATAAATATTTTGAGAAAATCGTGTAGAGGTGGTTATTCAAAAAGTGAAATTGAGTTTAAACTACCTCCCGTCTTTCTCTCAAGTAAAAATGTGAAAAATAAAAGACTAAATTATCCTTTAAAACTATTGCCATAAAACTCAAAAGATTTAAAAGAGTTTGTTAAGACATCCTCCCAGTCCGTTGAATGTGATCTTTATCAAATTCCCAACAAAAATCGAACAGGCGGACGCCCAGACTTATCTCTCCCATAACCGACAGAGTTGGTTTGTTATGATAGATATTACTTGACAAGATCACCCAAGTTCATTTTCTAACCTTTGTAGAGATATGTGTCTCCAAAATTTGGAAGTCTAAGTACACCCTACTTGTGTCTTTAATAGTTGAAGTGTTACATAGGAAATGCTCCAAGTACACCCAGTATTACATAGAGAACCTTCGAGTTGCACCAAGGGATCTTCCCTCTATTAATTGGTCCATATGAAGCCCAAAATCTCTAATTAAGAAGAAAATTTTAAGGACAATATTACAATATTATCACGACAATCCGGTATCAACATCATTCTTTCTCCTTCGCCTTCTAAGGGAGATGGTGAGCAGAAATTTTGTTGTCGGAGTAGGGCTAGGAATCGATTCAGTTAAGTTGTCAATGGGACTTAACTTCCTGGGACAATCTCAATTGGGTACTAATGTTTTGTAACTATTACCCGCTTTTGACTAACTGACCACTCGGTCCTCCTGAGTATCGGGTGTATAGGGCTCTGGGATGCACCAACTTAATAACAAAATAATAAATGATAAATTAATTTCAAAATACTTAAACAATTAAACTCTATTAGATAAGGTTAAAATAGTCATTGATTACCAGGGCCGTGTGGTGGGGGGTGCGGGCCGTGCGCCCGCACAGGCCCCCCACCATAAAGGGCCTACTGTTTTTGAAAGGCTGTAACGTCTTAGTTTCTGCCTAGTTAATTACTATTGCTAAGCTCGCGATTATTGAACAAAAAAGTTGGAATAGCTCAATGGTTGAGTTGGAGGAACATGGATGGTCTTGGGTTCGAACCCCATAGGGGTTTTTTTTTTCTCTTTTTTTTTCTCCTTTTTTTCTTAGATTAAGAGCCTACCTTCCATAGTGTTAAATGTAACATATCTACTTCACTTAATCTTATTGGTTTAATTTACCTATAATTTTGATAGTCATGTAATTTAGTGTAGTATTTGCATAGTATTAAATGCACTAAGGCCTCCTAGAATCACGTCTCTTCACTCTCTGGAAATCTCATCTCTTTCACGCAAATTTCTATCTTGCAATATTTTTTGTATCTCGCATAGACCAATCATCATTCATTGAGTTTGGATTTATTAATAATTCAATAAAATAATTTACAAATAAATTATTCTAAATTTATGTTATTGCATCCACTGTAATGATTTTTTACCTCACATCTATCTACATGGTCTCAATTAAGTTTGGCACTGGGCCCCTAAATTGTCAGGCACGGCCCTGTTGATTACAAGATATTACACCCTATATAAAATTATAAATCCTACATAAAAAAATTCGCACAGTTCCAACACTATACATATTCATCACTAAATGGTTCATATGCAGAGGAACTTGACAAGTCGATGATCAGAAGATGAAGAAACAACCTTCACCTATGATCTTTTTGAAGGAGATGTCCTTTGGCCAGAGATGTAAAGAGAACAATTTGTCGGATAAGACAATTGATGAAGAAGATCATCAAGGCCGAATGATTTAGGGATCGTAGTGTTTAGCTATAAACCAACTACGTACGATAGTCGAATCACGAAGCCATTCGTGGCTAACTTCGTCCGGATCCTACATCGGGTTACACCAAAGAGTGTCAACTTGATTCCTAAGATATGACTAGAGGGGTGAGACGTATATACATGGGTTAGACCCATAAATATGTCCAAAAGCCTAAAAGAAGTTTAGGCAAAGATAGTACAAACTGCCCGGATAAAGGGATTTTGGGTCGGGGGACTTAAGAGAGATTTTGGGCCCATTAGAGGGGTCGGCCATGCTTGGCCGACTACCCTAATAGGGCCGCCAGCTCTGCCCTTTTAGGGCTTACTCTGGTCGCCCAAGAAAGAGGGAATGGGAAAGTAGAAACATGTTTCTATTTTTGACTATTTCCTAAATCTTATTCAAAAGAGTTTTTGAGGAAACCTAATTAGAGTTTTACTCTAACTTAGGGTTCTATGTAATGTCTCTTAAGACTTGAATAAATGGTGGAAAATTCTCAAGAAGCTTCCTTGCTTTACAATATCAAGTAGAGAAAGAAAGAAAGATAATTCCCAACTATCAATCTAGTAAAAAAAAAGAAGTGTTCTTCAATCTAACCACCATTGGAGTTCTAGCTAACAACAATGTGGGAGATCAAGGTGATTTCTCGGTGTCCCAAGTAGAGAAGCTACAATTGGAGCTCTTGGTATTCTCAAAAGCGATTGGAAATGTTCGAGGAAAAAATAGCGAATAAGGTAATCTCTAACTTCTTAGTTTAATATTAGTTTATGCATGAGATCCCGGGGATACTAGTGTTAGACATTAGATGCCTGAGATTCCGCTAACAACACTAGGAGACACCATAACCCAACACTTTTTGTTATCGTTACGTTCTTTTTCGTCTGTAAGAAGATGAAATTACAGGCTCACAAGTTGAGATTGATACTCAAAGTAAGTTACAGATGAAATAAACATCTGGAAGAGTAAAGAGAATTTGCTGAGACGAGAGCAATAAAGATAAGTTAATGCAGAGTAGAATGTCCTTGAAGACGAAAGAAGGGAAAGGAACGTGATTAAGAGAGACGGTGTTAATGATGTATCAATAACAGTCAATAAACCTCTAGAAGAGGCATTAAGAAACTCTAGGATTTTATAATCCAATGGTTAGGAGAAGATTTTGGAACCCCTTTTATGTAGACTATTAATTCACACCCTAAAACGAAGGCTCACGTATATAAGGTAATGGTATCGGTCGGGCGGGTCAGTAAATCCCACTAGGTATCATTCGAGCAAGTCTATCGGGTACTATCGATTGGGCACTGGGAACTCGAGTTAAACAGAGAGATTACGCGATTAAGGCCCTCTGACCGTTTCCTGCTTATAAGTTACCCGTCTGCGGGTCAGGTGTGCCCGCAATAGTTGATGATACAAAAAGTGGTCATCAGTTGACTGAGGTCAATGAGCCATGAATAGACCGAACCCGCATCAGTCAGCAAGGGAGGTCGAACCCGGAGGAGGTCTGCTAAACTCGAGCCCAAACATGGGGGGCTGACACGATTGTCCTAGGCGCCCAAGCCCTGCCCTGACTCAACTACGGACTAGGACTGCCCTAGGATTTGCGAGAAAGTTAGGGAAGTCCACGTAAGCAAGGTCGATACCTTAAGCCCAAAACATGGAAGGTAGAAGCGTGTTAAACGCTCAACGATTTAATCTCGAATCTGATCAAAGATCTCAGTTGGTGAAGATCTTAAGTATTTGCCCCTAGAAAATCTACCAACTTGGAAAGATATCTACCAAAGATCCTAAAACAGAAGAAATCTTAAATATCAAAGATACGAGATAACTCCAAAGGGAAACCCTAAATCCTTTAACTACGAAATAGGAGTTCCAATACAACATCGTGGATCTCAATCGCCTCATCATCACCATCTATCGACAGTTGGTCCAAAGCAATCAATAAAAGGGCATCAAATCACCTCGAAGAAGGTATGGTCACAAAAGGTTCACGCAATACTCAATCTATCGTCTGTACGGGCAATCTGACTGTCTTGAGTGTCAGAGAGGTTTCCGAGCTCCTTGCAGATTCCCCTGCCCCCCCCACCCACTCCCAAATTTCCAGTTCAGGAGCTGGAACATGATTGATCGAGGATGGAATCAACGGAGCAGAACCATTCAGTCAAAGACGTGATCCAGTATCAAGTCTCTTTATTCTGACTGATACCAGATTGCCAAAAATCGACATCAACAATAGGTATCGGACACCGACGCTGTATACCTTGGACACGGGTGGACCCGAGGGCCATTTTCCCACCCCTAATCACGACAATCCGGGTATCAACATGAGTGATTTTTTTGTTAAGTTACGACAATCCGGTATCAACATGATTGATTTGGTAGTCGGTTTTGGTGGTGATGAAAAAAAAATTTTATTGGGTCCACAGGTTTTAGGCCCAAAATAAAATTGAAAAATGGATTAAGGTCCAATCTTCCCAAAAAATAGGATTTTAGTCCTTTTCCCTTTTGGAAGAAACATTGTTGATACATTATGTGACACGTATGACACATATAAAAAAATGAAATAAAGTATGAAACTTTAACTATAAATAACACGTTATTTATGAAACAAAACAAGAATCAATAAACAGAAAAACCCTGTAACTTTGACATCTAGACATACATTAACTATACTAAATGTGTTTTGTTGTAGAAACATACGTAATTGATACTAAATAACGTGTATACTGTGAAACAGATAGTAAGTTTGAAATCAATCCAAAAAATTTGAAAAAAAATAGAAAGAGAATTTTGAGGATTGGTTTTCAAAAGTAGATTTTTTCCTATATAAAAGGTTATAATGGGTATTATGATTAAATAAAAATGATGTTTTTCTATAGAGATGGGTCAATTTAGACTAAATATCCATTATAATTATTATTTTGGCTTAAAATCCTATATTAATATTAGGGTGGACTAAATGTGTGCTTAGAGTTGTACAAGACGACTCTGTCAGCGCCCTACTGCAACCTCAGTTTTGGATGTGTGCCCTTATACGAAGTTCCCCCGCGGTAAAAACGAAAGTGCCCATATAACTATTTTCGTCCGTAATCGTGTTGAAGAGTAAACCCTCCGTTCCCGATCTCATTCTTCTAGAGAGAGAAATCTTGAGAGAGAGGAAAGAGAAAGTTACAAGTTTCCCATTTCTGGTTTCCGAACGCTCTGATTCTTTCTGGTTAAAAATTACTAATAGATTTTGATTCAGTACAAAATTTCTCTTTACCCCAATCTTTAACAATTTTGTCTAGTTTTCGTTTGGATTTTGTTCTGTTTTTGCAGGTTCACAAATTCTCAAAGAGATGGCTGCTGTTAGTTCGTCCTCCAAGAGAAAACCTTCTTCTCACAAAAAGAAATCCAAAAGGGTTTCGTCTGAGGTACTCTCTCTCTCATCAATCATTCAATCTTCTATTAATCAGCTTTGTGTTGTTATCTCGACTAATTAAGGGTTTAATCTTTTAACCTATAATCAAAACAGTTTGCTTTTAATATTTTATTTGGAATTTCTGCTTGGAGATTTGGTTATTGAACAATATGAATAATTCTGAATCGTGGGTTTGTATCTGTATCAAGATATCTCTATGTTTATCTTCATCAATCTGTGTCTATGTATAACCGTTTTGATTATTTAGGTTAAGAGGAAGAGTAGAAGTAAGAGAAGGAATACATCTAAGAAGCTACTTCGTCGCCGTGATGCTTCTGTTTCGTATTCAGATGACGATTCGAAGTCTATGGACTCTGTATCCATTTCATCTTCTGATTCCGAAGATAACTATAGAAGCAGAAGGGCTAGGTCTCGTACTAGAACGAATGAAAAGACGAGTAAAAAGAGGGTTCGAAGAATCTCATCGAGTTCTGATGATAGCTGTGATTCTCCACATCGGAGGAGGAAAAAAGAGTCAAGACGAAGGGATCGTAGCAAGGATTCAAAAAAGAAGGGTTCAAATAGGAAACATGTTTCTCTTTCAAGGAAGAAAGTCGATAAGAGAAAGCGAAAAGATGATCGATCACGAAGGGGCAAGAGTCTTGAATATGCGAGTAGTGATTCGAGGAGTTGCTCAACTTGTCGAATCAGCGAGAGTAGCAGTTCCGAGGAGATGGAGCTTGAAAGATCAAAGGGCAAGTCTGAAGGAAGGGTGAAGAAAGGTAAGAGAAGTTCAGGTAAGACTAGTTATGGGAGACAGAATTACAGGAATAGATCCAGGAGTTGTTCCTCATTGAGTAACAGAAGTAACGAAGATGGTTTTTCCAGCGAGGAGAGAAATTCAAGGGAGAACCAGTCAAGATTTATGCGATCAGTTATTGCAAAAGAGTTTTATGAAGCAGAAGACAGAGACTATGATGAGGAAAAGAGCAGAGTTGATGTTATCCAAGATGACGATGATTACCCTTGTAGAAGTAACGACAGTCATGAGGGTGGTAGAAAGAATGATTTTTCTCACCATGTCCATGTGGAGAAGAAGAGAAAGATAGATGATTTGAAAGTTGAAGAAGCTTTCATTCATGACAGTAGGACCATGGAATTCACGAAGATCAACAATCCGGATCATACGAAGAATGAGGCTTCCAGAGCTATTGATAGTTCAAAAGATAATGATTTGGAATCAATTCTAAGACAGAAGGCATTAGAGAAGTTTGAAGCTTCCACCAGAACCAATATTGCAGAAGGAAATGGTACTGAGTCGTTCTCGAAACAAAAAACTCCGGAGAAGCTCGAGGTTTCTACCGAAAATGACAGTTTTGTGGGTAATGATTTGGAGTCAATTTTAAGACAAAAAGCTTTAGAAAATCTTAAAAAGTTTCGTGGTGGAGAAATGAACATGAAAGTGAAAGCTCCTGGTGCCATGTCGAGTAAGGGAGAGAATGGAATTGAGCAACCATCTGCTGCAAAGGCTAATACCGCGGAAAAGGAAGCTGATACGAAACTTTCTTGCATGTCCGTGATGGAGAAAGAGAAGCATGCTTCTTCTAAAGATAATATTCTAGAACTCAATATGAATCAACATCAGCATAAATCCATGCAGAAGACGGATCTTAGTGGCATAGTTCATTGTGTTGGAAATTCTTCATCACTTGAGATGGATACAGGTAAAGGTGACAGTAAAGATGTTATTATTACCAATAAATCCTTAGACAATACTTGTATAGTTCTTAATGCTGAAAATGCCGTCGAAGAGAACAGTGAAGTTGATCGTACTATTACTAATAATTCCTTGGAAAATACTTCTGACTCTCTCCCTGTTAACCGAACACAAAAATCTCTTGTTGTAAGTAGAACTGAGCCCAAAAGTGTTGTGGAAAAGAATTTCATCGAGGTTCCCAAAACTGCAGATGGGTGTTCAAATTCCCATGTTGCAGCAGTTAGTAAAGAACCCAAATCCTGTACTGAGGCTTCTCCCTCTGCTCCTCTTGTGGATAGAGAACAAGCAAATGAACAACAAGGTGTAGCTAAAGGGAGCTCAGAGTTTGAACAGAAGACAATGTCAGTAATGCGAGGAGGTGAAATGGTACAGGTAAGTTATTCTTTTGCTTCTCCAATTTGATAGCTCTGTTTACTGAGCTATTAGTATTGAAGTGTGAGAAATCAAATCATTTGTGTGACAAAAGACTAAAGACTTGTATGATTTTCTAACTTTTGCAGGTGAGTTACAAGGTCTACATTCCCCAAAAAGCCCCAGCTCTGGCAAGGAGGAAACTTCGACGATAAAGTTTGTGCTAATCGGTAGGAACTGGGTTTGTTGAATTGAATGATAAACGGCAGAATAATCACCATAATATCTGAACTCCAAGATCAAGTTAAAATTTGTTTAGGGTGCATAAACATAATGTATTTAGGTCTTTTTTACAGCTTACATTTGGGAAAGCCTGGTCCATGACTAGTTTGAGAAAATCGAAATTTTGATTCCTCCCAGAATATGAGAAGGATCCAGGGAAAAAAAATCACAAGTTTCTTATCAGAGTAAGATTTGGTTAAAGTAGACTGACTTGTTTGAAAATAGGGTTTCAGTTTTTGTGGTTTCTTTTCTGTCTCTACAGGTGTACTGATTGCTGTTGTGAGAGCTTTCATTAATCCTAAATTCCTGGTGGTGAAGTAGCTACTTATCTTTTTCTATCCCTTTTTTCTTAATTTTGTGTATTTTGTTCCTAATGAGATCATGAACCAAAGTGTTTCATGTTTTTATGAGGATCTCTGTTGCACTTTTTATTTGTTTTTCTTTTAATAGTCTGATTCCGACTCTTCTGAATCTGATTTGTTTGAATATCAGGTTATTTTAGATAATGTACTCTTAATTTCAGATTTATTCTGTGTGCCTCAATAGATTCAAATCAGAGTCACCCATTAAGACTGAGTTAGAAGCAGATATTGGACAAACTAATAGTTTGAATTCATCTTGAGTTAGCCAAAGGAGAAAACAACCACCAACACCAAGCTTATGCTCATATTATGTATTTTTATCGTCCCTGTATGTGTCTTAGTTAGCTAAAATTACTTGTACAAGTCAACAGTAAGATTGGTCAAGTTTCAATACACCTTGACATAGTCAGATAACATCTGTCGTCGCATTAAATACATGTCCAACAAAAAGATTGCATCAAGTTCATAAAACGGCACCAATTTTTTGTTGACAAAAAACTTGCACAAACAAATGTTAAGGATTTCTTTTCTTTCTGCCACTGAGACAAGCCCAATTGTCCATTCTTGAAACAGATAAATCTTCAAGGTAGTACGAATATCGCTCTTCAATCTGTGGAAGCTGGAATAGAGAACCCCAAAAAAATTGGATCATTATCCAGTGGTGGAGAATCTTTCGATGTTCGAAATTAGCATGATAAGGATCAAAATGAACATCGACAAGTAAAGCACTAAGATAAAGCGGCAATAAGACAAGTTTAAGACAACCTAGTAAAGGGCAAGTAGCAGGCGAGTTAGGCCCAATAGCAGAATGAATAATGCTTCATTCTTTAGTGAACAATATAGTCTCAGATAACATCATCTAATTTCACAAAAACACAGTGGGTTATAGCTTAATAAGTCGTCTCTCCAAGTCATGCAATCTATATTTTGGGAAGTGTGGCTTCCTCCAATATTATTTCGTGTAAATTGTAGGCATAAATAAAGTAAAGAGTAATCATGGGCTTTGAGAGCTAGTTCTTATGGCCTTTAAAGTTAGTTTACAAGGCCGCTTATGTGCGTATTCTAGCATTGATGTGACAATGCTCTACGATGTAAAACCTTGATCTATGATGCAATGAATCTTCCAAAATGAAAAATTAATTTCACAAAAAAAGATACCTGTTCAGATAGGATACCAGTCACAGCAACAACTGCTCCAGGCTTGGCATAAGAAACAATATCATCTACCAACTCCATTAGAGGATTCAAAAGTATATTAGCTATGACAATGTCATATTTTTTTCTTTCTGGAATGATCCTCTTATAGTTCGTTTCTTGATGTTCAATATCTTCATCCCTTCTTACATCTATTATTTTGTCGGTAACCAAATATACTTCCATTTTTTCGGGCGGTAAGTTGTTCAGAGAAACATTTTTACGAGCAGATGTAATTGCTTCTGGATCAATATCAATTCCTACGGAAAACACGGCTCCTAACTGCATTTTAAATGGTTTTTCTTGTGAGGTCATTATGTTTCAAGAAACAAGATAACATGTCAAGTTGTGGGTTTCCAATTCACATAGCTCACAAGCTAACTTGTGTCTATGTGGAACTATTCTCGGTACACGGTAGATTTCATACCTTTACTGCTGCAATTCCAAGAATTCCAGAACCCGTGCCGTAGTCGAAAACTGATTCTCCTCCCTTTATTAATTTATGCAGCAGCAGTAAACACAATTTAGTTGTTGGGTGATCTCCCGTTCCAAATGCAAAACCTGGACCAAGAATTATATTTGTTGCTTCTATGTCCTGCAAATAATTAACATATGCGAAATTAAGATTAATAATTCTCAATAAAAACATAAGGTAGCTTCTGAAGACACGAACCAGAAAGGAAGTCTCTATTTTTGGAAAGTAAATAATTTAACTGTTAGAGTGATAAATTTACAAACATAGACACACAAATTGTTCAATGGAACCTTGCAAAGATAACTTGAGTTAGTCATACTGGAGGTGTTATCCATTCGGGAACAATCCAAAGATGCGGAGAAACTTCCACCGGATGAAACGATTCCTGAAACAGAGGAAAAAGCTCAAGTCTCCAATATATCAAAGATTTAAAAATATCGTAAGTTTTAAAAGAAATCTTGTGTATACATTGATGGCAAATATATGATGAGTTCTATATGATTGCTCATTGAGTTGCATATATTCATTTAACCAATCAACCCCATAATAACTTTTTGATGTGGCTGTACGTTGTTTTCCTCTGATCGAACCACTTTAATATTTGGTCTTATTTATTTCAGTCTCATTTCTACGATTCAGTACAATCATGAAATTTATTAGAACTACAAAGAGGACTATTTACCTGTGATTTTGTTATCCAGTCGCATTGTTCATCTGTTATGATTTCATAAGTAGGCATCTCCTTTAACCCAATGGAATCAGCAGCACGTGAAATAGATGCATCGACAGTCTCATGTTCTGCGAATATAGAATTGATGACGATCTGCAATAAGATCATGTTCATTATGAACACAAAGCGACCCACACTCAAATCTACCTTTATGAACCAGAAACATTTTAAAGCTTTATGATCTAGTTGAATATGGCATTAACCCATTGCTATCAGTAGTTCTACCATTTCTGATTGTGTTCTAATCAGTTACTTGGAGAAGAACCCCAGGAATTTAACCAAAACAATAGAAATTGAGGAACCCTAAATATGGTTAAGCATAAATACTATTATGAAAACAAGTTTTTACCTCATCAATACTATCACAATCTTCTGGTTCATCTATGCTTGCAGAACTTGCTCCAAAACACAAAAGAGCTTCAGAAAGCATGTCCTGATAAGAAGCACTGAATTAAGCTCAACCCGTGTATATGATTTTTACATAACAAAAAGAAAATGAAGGACTACTCGATGTACAAGATGGGTAGAAGTACAGGGGAAAGAAATAAGAACAAGGAGATAGATCATCATGTTTAGAGCTTTTAGTGAAGCTCACTTTGGTTGAGTGCTAAAAAGTGTGTCTCTCAACTAAAAAGACCAAGGTCCGAATCTTACTTTTCATCCAAAGATTGACCATCACAATTGAGTATAGTTCCATCTTTTGTAAGATATTACGGAAAACAAAACCTAAACTGAATTCTAAATTATGAGTATTTGGAACTTAAAAGTCAAGTACCATTAGATTAGAATTAAAAGTAGTATTATTCGTTTTTTCATAACAAACAATGGCAAATAATCCTAAATGAAGTTTTGGGTAATTGGTCAAAATTCCCAAGGCCAAGTTTTCGAATTTGCAGATTGCACATAGAGCCCAAGCCTAAAAAAGATATTGAACATGGATCTCGCCTAAAAAGAACTAGAAGTGACATATTTTGTAAGTTTGGTTTCCACCCTTTAGGTGGTTCGAGACACAGTGTCATACCACTTAAACTATGCTAAAAAGACATATTTTGCTAAGTCTGGTTTCCACCCTTTAGGTCGGTTCGTGTAACACCCCTATTTTCTTGACATACCAAATTGGGTGGAAATAATAAAAGTCTAGGTCAGTTTTGTTTAGATGAAATACTAGTGGGTTTAAAAACCCTATTTCTCTTCACTTTTGAGGAAACCCTATAGAAAAGAAAGAGGGTGCAGCCGCTCCTTAGTGAAGGAAGGAGGAATAAAGAAGAAAAGTGATTGAAATAGATTTCTCTAGTGAGAGAACAAGCCATGGTTGTGGTCTTAAAGTCATCTAAGGCGAAAAGAGGTAGATTTCCTATCTCCTAATTTTTTTGTAGGCTCTTTCAATTTATTCCATGATAGGTATAGTATTGTTAATCACATGAAATAACGATTAAATGGCTTACAGATTAGTTTTATCTAGAATTTTATAAAACATATAGACAGGACAGTATTTCGGTCTAAATTCAACTTACATCTGGTGATGATATCTGAAGAATCTCGGTGTGATTCTTATATGTTTGGAAAGGTCTGTTTGTCTAATTTCTAGTAGTTCAAACGGTTCGTTAATCCGAGTTCCGAGTGAAGAGTTACGATAGTTTTCGTACAAGGTGTCAGAACAGTGTCTACTGCACGTCGGTTTACATTAAAATTGAATCTGGTGTAGATATATAACGAATCTATGTGTGATTTTTATATGGTTGGAAAGGTCTCTTTGTCTACTTTCTAGTAGTTCAAACGGTTTGTTAATACGGGTTCCGAGTGAAGAGTTACGATAGTTTTCGTACAAGGTGTCAGAACAGTGTCTACTGCACGTCGGTTTATATTAAAATTGAATCTGGTGTAGATATATAATGAATCTAAGTGTGATTCTTATATGGTTGTAGAGGTATGTTCGTCTACTTTTTAGTAGTTCAAACGGTTTGTTAATCCGAGTTCCGAGTGAAGAGTTACAATTGTTTTCGTACAAGGTGTCAGAACAGTCTCCGATGGACGAATTTATTGAGATAATTCACATGGTTTCTGTTCTTTAGGCAATGTATCTCCTAGGTAGATACCTTCTAGTGGTGAGTCTATGTTTGTTAATTATTATTTTTATTTGCTTGTTTGAGATTGCGATGCACGTGAGGATCTACTATGAGCATCATCGCTTCTGACTTGTCATGTGTTGTTGACTTGAATTGTATGGTGAGCTTGTTTGTAATTCTTGATAAGAGTCAATGTTTGTTGTGTATTGGTCTGAGATACCTGAACGAGAGTTTGATGATTGTGTCTTTCGACATAATGTGTTTGTCGACGTATATGTCAAGTTTGTGGCCATAAAGGTTTACCTTAGTTAAAGGCATGATATTTTCTATCTGCTGAAAAAAAAAGGAAAGATCGTTGTATTATCAGGGTTAGTATTAGATTAAAATAATACGAGAACCGAAAAACCTAATAGTTAATCAAAGGACATAAATTATTAATTTCGAGAGGGATTGGATAAATCTGATATATTATGTTAGTATTCACCGTTAAATTTCAGATAATGCCAATAATGAATATGAATGCAATGCTTCCTTGATTGGGGATTGAGCTTGCCTACCCGAGACTTAGGTTTGAGGAAATCTACTGCAGTTGGGTTTTAACCCAGCTATTTTGTTTTTCAGGTAATTATTGTGCACTCATGGTAGGTGTTGCTCGTGGATCCAGTTTGAAGGTCTCCAATCTTCGATTTCAAGGCGGTAGCTTGAGATTTGGGATTTGGGGCGCTACAAAGTGGTATCAGAGCTCTAGGTTTAGTGGTCCTAGGGTTGTATTGTGGGTTTGATTGTCGTCGTTAGACACGTCATTGTTATGAACACTTTAATTAGTGTCTTGCACAACTGGTTGAATCTAGAATGTGCTTTTGGAATTGCTTTGTTGTGAAAACTTGAAAGAAGTTGTCTTTGTGTTTTCGAAATCTAAATTGTGATTGCAAATTTTCCATGGGAAGAATAATGGCTATTGATGTGATGTACTTTTTGTTTGTGATGCGTGCGAGTAAATGTCTTATTTGACCGTGATGTCAAACCTAAGTTATGTGATTGTGATTGTAGCAATACATATATTTATGATATACATGAGGGTACTGAAAATCCCTACTTTTATGGGATTTTGGGTTGTTTGAATGTGTGTTGTGTGATAGTGTATCAGTTGATTATGAATCAACTTAAAAATTTGTTTCGATGAGAAAATGTTAACTGAGAATGGTTGGCTCGACATGTGGGTCGATTGCAAACACGGGCTTGTCAATTTGATATTGGACAACCCAGTGGACCAAGGGCTTGAGTTCTAATATGGATTGACGATTATAATCCATAAGTGATCGGTGGTTGGCTCGACAGGATAATCGATGCAAACACAAGTTCATTCTTGTGGACCACATACTTCTAGTTTGAGAAGTAATGAATTGAACTAAGACTGGTTGGCTCGACATGTGGGTCGATTGCAAACACGGGTTTGTCAATGTGATATTGGACAACCTAGTGGACCAGGGGTTTGAGTTCAAATATGGATTGACGATTGTAATCCATAAGTAATCGGTGGTTGGCTCGCTTCCTGCTCATATGTGCTCGTGTTGCACGGATCCCCTTTTTGGCAGGTATCCATAGTTTATGAAGAGGTCTAAGTCGATGCAAACACAAGATCATTCTTGTGGACCACATACTTCTAGTTTGAGAAGTAATTACCAACTAGAGGTTGGCTCGCCTCCTGCTCATATGTAAAGTGCTCGTGTTGCACTGTGCTCGTGTTGCACGGATCCCCTTTTTGGGTGGTATCCTTTGTCTATTGAGAGGTTTAAGACGATGCAAACACGAATGGTAAGTGACGCTATCTCGTGGACCCCAAAATTGGTTATGCCCCTCCAAAAGGGAAGTTGTATTGTATGAATCTTTTCAACCGTGTAACAGGTTGACTTCAGTTGAGTTGTATTTCTTGTGCTTGTATAACATTTATGTCCTAGCATTTGCTACACTTGATTGCATATTGTTTGTGATTGTGGTATGTTTGATTTCGAGGACGAAATCCTCTTTTTAGGGTGGAAGATTGTAACACCCCTATTTTCTTGACATACCAAATTGGGTGGAAATAATAAAAGTCTAGGTCAGTTTTGTTTAGATGAAATACTAGTGGGTTTAAAAACCCTATTTCTCTTCACTTTTGAGGAAACCCTATAGAAAAGAAAGAGGGTGCAGCCGCTCCTTAGTGAAGGAAGGAGGAATAAAGAAGAAAAGTGATGGAAATAGATTTCTCTAGTGAGAGAACAAGCCATGGTTGTGGTCTTAAAGTCATCTAAGGCGAAAAGAGGTAGATTTCCTATCTCCTAATTTTTTTGTAGGCTCTTTCAATTTATTCCATGACTGTCTAAGTTCTGACTTGGTTTCTCTTTTGGATTTGAATAGAGTTATGGTTAGCGAAGGGGCTACTGGTCGTGGCAGAGGTCGTCGCAGTGCTCGCACTCGAGGGGGTGGTAGAGGTCGAGGTCGAGGTGTCCTACCTGAGGAAAGGGGTTCTACAGCACCAGAGGGTACACATGGACAGTCAGGGGGTCATGAGACTACAAATCCTAATCTGAACGGAGGAGAGACAGTGACAATTGATGCAGCCGCATTGCAAAATTTGATTAACATCGCAGCAGAGGCTCAAACAAGGGAACAAGCTCGGACGCAGAATCCGACATTAGAGACGGGAGGTCCTGTTGTGAATCTGAGGCCACCGACTGAGATGACCTGGTTGAAGTACTACCATGAGTTTATGAAAATGAAACCGCCAACATTTGATGGGACTGGAGGACCGGTAGAGGCATATGAATGGTGTAAGGAGATAGAGAGGATGTTTGTGGCGTTTGATTGCTCTGAGGAATATAAGCAGCGGATGGCAGTGTTCCAGTTGAAGAAGAATGCAGCTACTTGGTGGGACACTCAGTCTAGGCTAGTGGATCCGTTGAGGTTCACTTGGGAAGAATTTAAGAAGGTCTTCATGGAAAACTTTATTCCTTTCTCGGCACAACAAACACTTAAGAGGGAATTTCAGGAATTGAAGCAAGGGGAGAATCAATCAGTTTTGGAATATGAGAATGAGTTTCACAGACTCTCCCTCTTCGCTACTCAACTGATTCCCACAGAGGAGGAAAAGATCGAGAGGTTTGTAAATGGGTTGCGTGACAACATTGCTAGGTACATTGCAGGGCAACCTAGTTTCGACACCTATCAGAAGGTGGTTTCTTGTGCTAAGGTTCACGATACTCGGATACAGGAGGCAAAGAAGCAGAGAGGAATCAAAGTGCAAAGCAAGAGTGAACAAAAGGGGAATAGTAGCAGTTATGGGAAGGTTGGTTGGAATCAGCGCAACAACTATAATGGTCAACGGGATGGTAAGAGGCCTCGGATCGAGGGAGGCAACAGGGATATGACAGTGGTGACTACAGGTAGGCAACCGCCGGTGGCTAATGTTGATGGTGTGGAACAGAGACCATTTAGAGGAGTTTGTTTTAATTGTCAGGAAGTAGGACATAGGTCTTTTGATTGTCCGAGGAGGACTAGAGCTCAGACAGGAAATCAGGGGCGTCATCATGAGCGTAACCCGCAGGGCAGACCACAAGGGCGTGGGCAACAACCACAGTTGAATGCCATCCTTCCTAGAGATGACCGCGCACCTACTGATGTGGTGGAAGGTACATTCCTTATTCATACTAGAATGGGTAAAATTTTATTTGATCCTGGTGCCATGGGCACATTTATCTCTGTTTCTTTTGTTCGTAAGTTACCCATAGAGTTAGATAGATGTGGGAGATCTTTTTCGGTGTCTTCTGCTTGGGGTGGTTTGATTGTGATAGACCACATCTGTAAGGGGTGTATCATTAGATTGGGTGAGCGAGACTTCGCTGCAGACCTTTTTGTGCTTGAGTTGGTGCGGTATGATGTGATTTTAGGCATGGATTGGCTTGCCTCATACCATGCACTTCTGGACTGTTATGCCAAGACAGTCACATTTTCTCTTCCAGGGGAAGAAGTGTTTACAGTGTCAGCGTTGACTTGTCAGATGAGAGAGGTTCACCTGAGTCACGTAGAGCTAGAAGAGCATCCGGTAATGAGTGAGGGGCTTGATAGTATTGATGTGGTTAGTGAGTACCACGATGTGTTCAGAGATGTACCAGGGTTGCCACCACGCAGAGAGGTTGACTTCTGCATTCAGTTGGAACCGGGTACTAAACCTATAGCCCGAACTCCTTATCGAATGGCTCCGATAGAACTGCGAGAGCTTAAGGACCAGATTCAGAAATTACTAGATCAGGGGTTCATACGTCAGAGTAGTTCTCCTTGGGGTGCACCTGTTCTTTTTGTTAAAAAGAAAGATGGGTCAATGAGGTTGTGTATCGATTATAGAGAGCTCAACAAGGTTACTGTGAAGAATAAATATCCTTTACCAAGGATTGATGATCTGTTTGATCAACTGAGAGGGACTAAGTGGTTCTCTAAGATTGACTTGAGGTCAGGGTACCATCAGTTACGAGTCCGAGAGGAGGACATTCCTAAGACGGCATTGGTGACACGTTATGGTTCGTATGAGTTTCTTGTTATGTCTTTCGGTTTGACTAACGCTCCTGCAGTGTTTATGGACCTCATGAATCGGGTATTCAGGGACTTCTTGGATAAATTTGTCATTGTCTTTATTGATGACATTCTTATCTACTCCAAGACTAAGGAGGATCATGAAGATCACTTGAGATTAGTGTTAGAGAGACTGATGGAACATCAGTTATATGCAAAGTTCGAGAAATGTGATTTTTGGCAAGAGGAAGTAAAATTCCTAGGCCATGTTATTTCGAAGGACGGAGTATTGGTTGACCCTTCTAAGGTTGAAGCTGTGCTTAATTGGAAGCAGCCTACCTCGGTTACTGAGATTCGCAGTTTTCTGGGATTGGCTGGGTATTATCGACGGTTCATCAAGGGGTTCTCAAGTATTGCAGGACCTTTGACGAATCTTACAAAGAAGGGAGTGACATTCTCATGGGATACGAAGTGTGATGAGGCTTTCAAAGAACTTAAAACGAAATTGACTACGGCACCGGTGTTGGTCATTCCAAAGAGTGGCACCAGATTTGTGATTTATACAGATGCTTCTATTCAGGGTTTAGGGTGTGTATTGATGCAAAAAGATAAAGTGGTTGCTTATGCTTCTAGGCAGTTGAGGCCACATGAGCAAAACTATCCAACTCATGACTTGGAGTTGGCAGCTATAGTGTTTGCTTTGAAGATTTGGAGGCACTATCTGTATGGTGAGAAGTTCGATCTCTTTACCGATCATAAGAGCCTCAAGTATCTCTTCTCACAAAAGGAGTTGAACATGCGTCAGCGCAGGTGGTTGGAGTTGATGAAGGATTATAACTTCACGTTGCAATACCACCCGGGTAAGGCAAATGTGGTAGCCGATGCACTAAGCCGACAACCGAGGGGTATCGTGGCAACATTGATGATGAACCAGTGGAAGATGTTGGAGGATGTAGCAACATACGACATTGACGTGGTTGGGTCAGGAATTGACTCGTTATTTCTGGGTAGTATGGTTGTTAGACCATCTTTGTTGAATCGTATTGTGGATGCCCAAATTGATGATGAGTGGTGCCAGAAACAGGTTTCGTTAATGCAAGAGACTGAGACTGAGTTCAGTACCGGGCAGGACGGCGTATTGAGATTTCGAGGGAGATTATATGTACCGGCAGATCCGGTCTTGAGACGGGATATATTAGATGAAGCACACCGAAGTAAGTACACAGTTCACCCCGGGGGTAACAAGATGTACAAAGACTTGAAGAGGCAGTACTGGTGGTCAGGGATGAAGAAAGATGTTGCGGAGTATGTGAGGAAGTGTAATGTGTGTCAGATGGTGAAAGCGGAAAATCGACATCCATCCGGACTCTTGGAACCGTTGCCCATTCCGGAGTGGAAATGGGAGAATATATCAATGGACTTCATCACGGGTTTACCGCGATCTAGTAGATGCTTTGACGCTATTTGGGTGATAGTTGACAGGTTGACTAAGTCGGCTCACTTCCTACCAGTGAAGACGACAGATAGTGGGGACCGACTGACACAGTTTTACATTAAGGAGATTGTCAGGTTACACGGAGTTCCGGTGTCTATTGTTTCAGACAGAGACTCGTCCTTTACTTCACGGTTTTGGAAGAGTTTCCAAACTTCTATGGGGACATCTTTACATTTCAGTACAGCTTTTCACCCTCAGACTGATGGGCAGACAGAGCGAGTTAACAGAGTACTTGAAGATATGTTGAGATGCTCAATACTAGATCTTGGAGGGAGTTGGCAAGATCATTTGCCTTTGGTAGAATTCGCATATAATAATAGTTACCAATCTAGTATTGGCATGGCACCTTTTGAGGCATTATATGGGAGACCTTGTCGGTCACCATTGTGTTGGACAGAGGCAGGTGACGCTAAACTAGAAGGACCAGAGGTGATTCGGGACACTTTTGAGAAAATTGCTTTAATTCGAAGTAGGCTCCAAGCAGCTCAAAGTCGTCAAAAAAGTTATGCCGACAACCGACGAAGGGATTTGGAGTTTATTGTTGGAGATGAGGTTTTGTTGAAGGTGTCACCTATGAAAGGTGTTTTGCGATTTGGTAAGAAAGGAAAGTTGGCTCCTAGATATATTGGACCTTTCAGAATAGTTGAGAAGGTGGGAAAAGTAGCCTATCGTCTTGACTTGCCTGCAAGCTTCACAGGGGTCCACAATGTCTTTCATATTTCGATGCTTCGAAAACATGTGAGAGATGGAGATCAACATTCAGTGATAGATTACCATGATTTGGAGCTCCAACCAAATGTGTCATATGAAGAGGAACCAGTTCAGATCATTGACCGTAGGGAGCATGTTCTTCGGCGAAAGACGATTCCCATGGTCAAGGTTCAGTGGCATCACCACGATGACAAGGAAGTTACGTGGGAGCGTGAAGACGATATGCAACTTCGTTATCCTCATCTCTTTCTCCAGATAGGTACGTTCAATTTCGAGGACGAAATTTCCTGCTAGGAGGGGAGATTGTAGTACCCTGATTTCTTTTAGGGTGCCATTAGAAAAAAATTACATTGGGTTCAAATAACATATACCCAGATTTCCTATTTTGCCCTTGCCCTTTTTAATTAATAGTAACCCTAACCCTCCCTATTTCTTTTTCTCCCACCGTAAGAGCAAGTTGAAGAAGGGATTCTAGAGTGAGAAAGTGAGGTTCTAGAGAGAGAAAGTGAAGAAGGAAAAGGAGGAGCTTGGAAGGGATTTGCTAAAGGGTTTAATTTCTTCTTCTTTGTGCTCCATTATCAAGTAGGTTTCTTCTTCCCTAGGGTTTACATAGCCCTCTTTAATTTTTAACCTAGTTTTGGATAGTAGGACTATAATAGCTTTGAACCATTGTTGTTTACTAGGTTATCATCAACTTAGAACCAATTAGTAATACAATAGATATCCATTATGATTAGAAACTATTTACAACAACAATATAGTAACCCTAGACGATTATAGTTATATTAATGGGGTATGTATATACCCGGACAGCAACCTAGACTATTAGGATTATATAAACATAGTAGAAAATACATCCGGGCAGCAGCCTAGACACTAATGATTATTCGTGTTTATGTTATTGTTATTGATAATTGATTGTATGAGATTATTTGTGTGATATTGGAGCATGAGTGCTACCAATAGTTGTGTGTGATATATTGCTTTAGGTTGTTAACCTAGAAAGCATAGGCTAGTCGGAACCAAGACTGGTTGGCTCGACATGTGAGTCGATTGCAAACACTAGTTATTTATATGATATTAGATAACTTGGTGGACCATGATCTTGAGTTCCGTTAATGGAATGAACCTAGACTGGTTGGCTCGACATGTGGATCGATTGCAAACACGGGTTTGTCAATGTGATATTGGACAACCCAGTGGACCAGGGATTTGAGTTCAAATATGGATTGACGATTGTAATCCATAAGTAATCGGTGGTTGGCTCGCTTCCTGCTCATATGTGCTCGTGTTGCACGGGTCCCCTTTTTGGGAGGTATCCATAGTGTATGAAGAGGTCTAAGTCGATGCAAACACAAGATCATTCTTGTGGACCACATACTTCTAGTTTGAGAAGTAATTACCAACTAGAGGTTGGCTCGCCTCCTGCTCATATGTAAAGTGCTCGTGTTGCACTGTGCTCGTGTTGCACGGATCCCCTCCTTGGGTGGTATCCTTTGTTTATTGAGGGGTTTAAGTCGATGCAAACACGAATGGTAAGTGACGCTATCTCGTGGACCTCAAAATTGGTTATGCCCCTCCAAAAGGGAAGTTGTATTGTATGAATCTCTTCAACCGTGTAATAGGTTGACTTCAATTGTGTTGGTACGAAAGGCGTAACACAATGGACTGTTATTCTTGTTATGTTGTTCGATACTTGGTTTTGTGTTGAATTGGTCTATTTAGACCTTAGGTAATTAGAAATCTACTAGCTGGGTTCTGACCCAGCCTACTATTTTTCAGGTGATAGAGATCGGGGAGCGCCACCAGCTTGATCCCAGTTCGTCAGCTCAGAGCTTCTTTCTTAGTTTTCGCTTTCGAGATTAGGTAGTTATTTGGAGTTTCACTTTCTAGATAGTTATTTGTTTCATTCGTTATTGTCCGACCTACGTGTCGATGATTCAGAACCATTATTTGAGTTAAGACAGTTTAATGGATTTCTTTTAGATGATTTATTGATTCTTATGAGCTTCACATTTGATATTATTTGTCTCTTTTGATGGATATATCGACTATGTTTACTGTTATGCGGAGAAATGCTTTGAGTTTAGGTTTTCATGGCGGCCGACGTGGAAATCTAGATTTGGGGCGTTACAAAGATTGTAATAGTCCCACATTGCTCACAAGAGTGTCCAGAGACTGGGCTATATGTGTAAGCTCAAGCTTAGTAAGTACCGAGGCCTTTTGGGTAGGCTTGTGGTGCCTTCGCCAAGGACAAAACCCCGTACCTGTGTGAGGTGGTTAAAGCGGGGACAATATCGGCAACTGCTAAGGCTTGGGGTGTTACAAAGTGGTATCAGAGCCGAGGACGGCTCTTCGCTGAGGGTGGGGGATTGTAATAGTCCCACATTGCTCACAAGAGTGTCCAGAGACTGGGCTATATGTGTAAGCTCAAGCTTAGTAAGTACCGAGGCCTTTTGGGTAGGCTTGTGGTGCCTTCGCCAAGGACAAAACCCCGTACCTGTGTGAGGTGGTTAAAGCGGGGACAATATCGGCAACTGCTAAGGCTTGGGGTGTTACAGTTCGAGACACAGTGTCATTCGCATACCCCTTAAACTATGCTAAAAAGACATATTTTGCTAAGTCTAGTTTCCACTCTTGAGGTTGGTTCGAGACACAGTGTCATACCCCTTAAACTATGCTAAAAAAAACATATTTTGCTAAGTTGAGCAAGACCAACACAAAGTTTGATCTTCAGGTTACTTTCCTAAGGTAAATGTGACTATGCCCAGGACATATCCCGGCTATCTGTTGGGTGGTCTTGGGCCTCTCTTACCTCAAAAGCAGTAAGGCTCTTCCCACACTTATTAACACACCCCCTGCCCCTTCCACAACCAATGTGGGATTAACCTAACACTATCAATGCTGAATTTCCTATAATGGGTATTTGATTTTTGAGTTCTAAGTCACAAAAAGATACAAAATTCAAAAACAATCAAACTGGTATTAAGCTATTGAAGAAAAGAATTTAACAAAGAATTGAAGAGAAGAAGCTTACAGCAATGTCTTTTGAGCAGCGAAGACGGACGGATAAGTAAGGAGAAGTTAAAGCATCAATGTTCCATTTGTCTGTGGCGGGAGAGGTGGAAAAATTATTCCAAGAGGAAGTTGAAATCCCATACCCAGTGAGGATTTTAAGGAGGGTTTTGTTTTCTGTGATTGTTTGGAATTTTAATGGATGAAAAGTTGAGAAACGAGAGAAGAGAGGAGGGCGGAAGAGAAAGCTGGTAAGGTGTTTGGAGAAAGGATTTCGAAAGGAAGAAGATATCATTTTATCTCCCTATTTTTGTTATTTCGAATTTCAGGCTCTCAACTTGTCTTGGGGTGAGTTGTGAGCCTCTGTCCTTTGACAACAAGTTTTATGTAGGCAGCAGCCGACTAATTAAGTTGGGAGTTGGGACTAATTTGATTTAGTTCGATTAATGATAAAATTCAGTCTAACTTAATCTAGGGGTCTATTTGGATAAGGTCCAAAATAAAATCTAAAAAAGGATTAAGTCCTGTTTTCCCGTAATTTTTTTTTGTCCTTTAGCTCTTTGGATCCTATTATCCTTGTAGACATGAAATCTCTTCCGACCCAATCCGACCCAATCCTTATTCAATTCCCACCCAGATTTTAAAGAGCTGGACGACCTCGTTCCATCAGACACAACAAAACACGTACTTCATTCAACAAAACACGCACTTCTTCTCAGTTTCTCTTTCTAAAAACCGGGATGAAGCATCTCTCTCTCTCTCTCTCTCTCTCTCTTTTTTTTTTTTTTTTCTCTCTCTCTCTCTCTCTAGATCTCTCAGTATTTCTTATTTCTTGACCATACATTTCGGATGGTTCATCAAACACATTGTAAAGCATAACCAGAATCCTAAAAGTCAGAAACAAAACGTCATGAATAATTCATCATCTACATCTTCAAACTTCTTCTTCACTTCAAGCTCCATTAACGATCGATAATGTTTTATTAAGATTTGGTAATGCTCATGAGAAGCTCTAGAGAATCTTGAAGCTTCTTGCTTTCTTTATGCTTTCATTTGTACCGTTTTATCTTCAAGGGTATGTTTCATCATCTTCATTTTTCTTATTAAGGTTTTATCTTCAAATTTATGTTTCAACGTCTATACCATTTCACAAATTGTTTATTATAAAACACATTTTGTATCATACATTTCATATATTTTTTGTTCATAAACATGTTGTTTCATATTATGTTTTGTATTATGATTTTCCATATTGTGATTTACAAAATGAGATTTCCACTCATAATAACCCGCAATTTGATGTGTTATTATCCAGTAAAAATGAGATTCATCATTAAGTCCATAGTCCAGGTCATTGCATGGACAACAATGACTGACGAAGACTAGCATGTGATATTGACTGATAACGCAGTTTCATGGGCTTTAAGAATATGATATTCAAGTCAACTACATGGGTGTATGAATGGGAATATACACTGGATAAACCAAACATGAGAGTTCTTCAAGTTATGAAAAACGACATGAACTCTCATAGGCAAGATTGGAAAGGTTCCTTATGTTGGTTTATGATACATACTAGTGTTCTAAGCGGAATCTCAGACATCTCATGTCTAACACTAGCTTTTCTAGGATCATCATGCATAAGCTAATATTTAAGAGTTTAGGATTACCTTAATTGCTAGTTTTTCCCTCAAACCTTTTCAATCGAATGCGAAGACTAAGAGCTCCACGTGTTGCTCCTCTACTCAAGACACCGAATGATCTACTTGATCTCCTACCTTGTAGCTAGCTAGAACTCTAATGGTGGATTGATATGAAGAACAACTTCTTCTTTATTGACTAGTTAGATAGCTTGGGAATTGACTCACTTTCTCTTCTCTACTTGATGTGGTAGAGTAAGAAATCTTATTGAGAAATTTCACACCTTATTCAAGTCCCTAAGAGACATTATATAGATTTCTAAGTTAGAGTCCAACCCTAATTAGATTCCTAAAAAGTCCCTTTTGAATAAGATTAAGGAAATAGTCGAAAATAGAAACTAGTTTCTATTTTCCACTTTCCTTCAGTTGTGACCGTCCAAACCTACCCAAACTGGGCAGATCTGACTGGTTCCATTAGGGGAACCAGCCAGCCAAGGCCGGTCCCAATCTGGGCCAAAAGGTCTCCATTGTGCCCCCGACCCAAAATCCCTCTTTTAGGCCTTTTATGCTATCTTTACCTAAACTTGTTTTAGGCCTATGAGACATGTTTATGGGAGTCTCCCATGATTATATGTCTCATTCCCACTAATAAAATCCGATCAAATAGACATTCTTATGTGTAACCCGATGTAGGATCTAGTCGAAGTTAGCCGCGAATTATGAAGTAACTCGACGACCGTAGTTGGTTTCTAGCTAAACACTACGACCCCTAAATCGTCCGGACTTGATGATCTTCTTCATCAATTGTCATATCCGACGAATTGCTCGCATTGCATCTTTGGTCGAAGGATATCTCCTTCAGACTCCCACTCGTACTTAGAACAAGTGCAATATTCGATTCCCGTGTCAATCAATTTGCATCCCATTTGATACGTCACTGTTGGGTTTTGTACGTCTCTAAGACTACTAATCATCTAACTAGTGTTGTAAGCGAAATGTCAAACATCATATGTTTAACACTAGTCTAACCAGGATCATATGCATGAACTAATAATGGACTAGAAACTGAAAGAAGAATATCTGGATTCGCGTTACCCGAACATGATTCCAATGACTTTATCCTGAAGAAGGTGAGAGCTCCAATTGTTGCTCCACTACTTAAGACACCCGAGTAAATAACTTGATCTCCCTTCTTTGTTGTCTGTTAGAACTCCATTGAAGGTTGAAAAGAAGAATCATTCTTCTTTTGATTAATTAGATAGATTGGGAGCTTTTCTCTAAAACCATCTCTCTCCACTTAACTGTATATTGTGAGAAAGAAGTTATTTTCTCTTGAGAAAAATTCAACCCTTTTTCTGAACTCTAATGACCCTTATATAGAGAAACCCTAATAGGAGTCTCACTCAAATTAGGTTTCAATAAGAGCCCAGAAAAGATAAACTCATCAGAACTCTTTCTGACTAGAAATTAGCGTTTCCCCTAATTTAGTGTGGCCGGCCAGTTAAGCCCATTAATGGGCTTGGCCTGTCCGGCCAACTCCCACACTATGGCTGGTCCTGATCAATCCCTTACCGGGCTGGGCCAGGACACCCCATAAGTGGGTTTTCCACTTTTTCGGGCTTCTTTTTTGAGCCTGATTCTTTCTATTTTTTCGCACTATCAGACTGGATCATATCCATCTATAGGCAAGCTCCCACTAGTCAACTCTTTCCGATCAAGCTACCACTTTTTGGTGTAACCCGATGTAGGATCCGGTCTATGTTAGTCGTGGATGATCGAAGTAACCTGACGATCGTAAGCGGCTTCTAGCTAAGCATTACGACCCCTAATTAGACCGTACTAGACGATCTTCTGAATAAAGTCATCGTTATCCTAACTGAAAAATTGAACGCATTGCCACCTTGGTCGAAGGATACTCCTTCGGAAGGACATCTTCTTCAGACCGCAAGGATATATCCTCCAGTCTCCCGCTTGTACTTCGATTCCCATGTCACTTCGTATCTCATCTGATACGTCATACCTTTCAGACTTTCTTGATCTGGAGAACAACTGTCAAACCAAATGATTAACTATTAATCCATTTGAGTGCGACCGCACATTTTCAGTTGCTTCTCCTCAAATGGCCCGGAGATACTTATCATAACCTTGTTAGAAGGACATAATCCAGTCTTGTACTCCCACTTAACTTCATTTCTATCATGTCGTTCTCGGTAATCCGCTTTTATAACCTCTTTTAGTGCACGACGTTTGGCGGTACAAAAGTTTGACATTCCTTACATAAGATGAGTGGAACACTCATGTTTAAGGAATCTCTCCAATCTTGCCTATGAGAATTCATGACGTTTTTCATAACTCGAAGAAATATCATGTTGGGTTATCCAGTGCATATTCCCAATCATGCACCCATGTAATTGACTTGAATTCCAAATTAGAATAGTCCATGAAACTGCGTTATAAGTCAATCTCACATGCTAGTCTTCGTAAGTCATTGTTGTCCATGCAATGACCTGGACTAGAGACTTAATAATGAATTTATTTCAAATTAGGGGGGCCAGGCAGGAAGCTAAAGATAACGGAAAAAGGGGGCCATACGAGAATTATTGCTAAAGTAGGGGCCATTTGGGAAATAACCCTTTTTTTAAATGTCAGTTAGTCCCTCTTCTAACCGTAGTCTTTATTTATTTTGCCGAAAACATGAGATGTTACATTAACTTTCTCCAGGATCTGTCACGTACACATTCTACTTGCTAATGTTTAATCATTATGGTCTCAAGCGTCGCGACTTGAGAGATGGTCTTTTCATAGTCTATACCATGAATTTGGTGACCTTCTTTCTTAGTCTTGCTCTGAGAAACACCAATGTTTCCATCCTTGTCTATTTTTCACTTTGAAAAACCTATTTGTACTTAACAAGAACTATTCCTTTAAGCAAATAGACCAAGTTCCAATCTTGATTTCAGACATGGATTCCATTCTGACCTTATGGCCCCAAACCATATTTGGGAGTGATTCCGTCATAGCTTTTGTGTAGATTGCTCATTTTCTTCTTCAGCAGGTTTCTAATCCTCTGAGACCAATCTATGAGTCTTCAAGACCTATAAGGGGTTTGAACAACTTTGAAGACAAGTGGCTTCTAATTCGATTATTGACAGTCGTACAACACTGTCAGTTTGTTGTTCAGATCGAATTTCTTCGATATCTTAAATTTCTCCCACTTGTCTTCTTGGAATAACTTTTATTTCAAGCGAGGCACCATCATGAGCAACAACTACCTTGTTCTCTGATTGTTTGTGGAAGAATCCCTAGTATTTCTTTATCGCATAAAGAAATATTTTGTCTGATATGACAACTTGGTTATCGGTAACCATTTACGTTAGTTTCATATCTAGACCATGAGAAAAGACCTCTTTGGAACCATTCCAACCCCATACTCTTATGGTGTCTTTTCAGCTATCGACGGAATGTGGTTATGTAGGATAGACGACCATGTTTGAGAATATATCCCCGAAAGTGTTTGGAAGATTGTCCTATACCCATCATTAATCGACTCATGTCTAACATGTTTGATCACTCCCACTTGACTCATCACCCATATGATGTGTTTGTTGGAGAAAGGTGAGAAACTATTTCTCAACTTCTTTGATGGTTACCAAATTCTTGACTTAAATACTCATCATCTCGATCTAATCGAAATGACTTATATTTTTTGTCAAGTGGACTCTGGTTAACTCTAGTTATTGTATTAATAGTTTTACATACATCTGTATGTATGAAGACTATTAGTTCACTAGTCATATCTTCCTTTCCAAAAGGTGACTTTATCAAATAGTTCTATTGAACAATATTCACATGTGTCGTATGATTCTAAATCATTGGACTTAGAAGTCCATACTAATGGATCTTCTTCATGTGTTTTATGTCAATTTGACGCAATGACAAAACAAAGTTGACCTGTTTTGAATCCTTTGATTATAACCTATAGTATCATTGTTAACGTTTCAGTTCACCTAGAAACCGACTTTGTTAATTTATCACTGATTTAAAACAATACATGTTTCTAGAAGAAAATAATAATACTTAGAAAGCTCTAAGCTAGATCAATGTCTAAAAGAAGACTTTTGATCCCTTTCAGCATCCTTAGCAATCACTTGCTTCTGCTCCCTCTTGGATATTTTATCCTTTTAGTCAAGTATGTAATTTTGTGGAGCTCCTACTGAGCTGCACATCCAATTTTAAACACATAATGAAGGGAGTCTACTATACTTTCCAAACTAACTTTGTTGACAAAGATACAAGAACCAAAATTCTCAATTCCGTTTCTTTGTCTTCCAGGTACTTAGGGTAGTTTCCTGTAATGGCCTAACCATTGTTTTTAAAAACTCTGATCCTTTGTCCTTATAAATCATAAGAATTCTTCTTATATTTTTTTGGTTGCTGAATCTGAAGAACTTGTTTCTTGGATTCAAACGTTCCTTAATGTTCTTTCAGTTATTTTCACAAACCGAAGGATAATCATATCCTGCTATTATCCTCAGTTGAGGTAGCAGCGAACATTAATAATGGGATATTCTCGGACGTTTTTTTGTTTCGAATTCGAGAGCGTTTCTCAGATTCTAATCCAATCAAGAAATAACTTTCGTTTTATTCCCTCTCAAGAAATGAACGAAGGTTGGAAAACTATTTTCTAATAGTCATATATACTCTACATTAAAAGAAAAAGCGAAATCCTAAAACTTATTATCATAGCAAAAACATAGTTTTTGCCACATTATTCAACGAAAACCGTCCCCGGTTGAATAACGTGATTCCAAGACCCCATTTCTTCGAGGTTAAGCGTACTAGGATACTGCCCTTAACTCCGTCGTCCTGGGTGAGTAACTCTTTACTGGTCATACTCCGATGACTCTTGGTTGATGAATAACATGTTTATGTGTTCAATTCATCCTTTGCCTCAAATTCCAAAATCCTTTTGCTGACTCGTTGAGAATAACCAGTTAGACATGTAGACCTCTTCATAGATCTATCCGTACTGTCCCGAGGTAAAAGATGGCACCCTGCGGAGGCAGACCCACCATCGATGGACGAGGGCTCAGCAGGTGTCTTATTCTAGGTAGGCTTTACTCAAAAAATTTCTTGGGGACTGTTATGTATTTTATCAAGTATGCGTTACTGTGAACTCTAACATAACCATTCACGACTTAATACGTAGGGTATATGTGAGTTTGCGTAAGGAATTAAATAGTTCCTAGTATAGCCCCTAAAAGATCTATTGTTTTAGTTTACTTCTTGTTTGTCTATGGTTCGTTTGGCTCCCATCCTTGAACCTCCATTGACTACTCCCACTTAAACCATGATCTCATCGTTTGGTTCATCAACGGATTCTATGACCCTATACTCTAAATATTATTTGGGCACATACTCACTTGTGCTTAGAACCAAGAATCGATAACTTATCTAAAGGCAATACTATTTTACGCATTCACATATACATACATACACAAATATGACATTCATAAGATAAAATATGTATTTTAGATTCATTTCTAGGTCTGTTATTTGTGAAAAATGTGACATCTATATGTATAACGAGCTTCTAAGTCTATTTTCGTAAATATGGACTAATGGCACGTTATGTTTCTTCCTTAATGATTTGCAAAATCAATTTGAGAAAAAACTCCGTTCGGGCCCTCGAACGACCCGGGTCAATGTCGAAAAAAAACACATTTGGGTGAAACTAGGAGAAAATCGGAGAAAAGACAGAAAACTGCCACTCGGGTCAAGGCCCGAGTCAAAATCAAAAGACCCAAGTCAAATCTTGGTCAAATCCCATTGACCAAGCCTGGGCCATAGGTCATCTCGGACGTGAAGTCCAAGATGCCTAAACGCTCCCAAATGCGTCTAAACAGCTGCTATTGGACGTACCCAGACGCGTCTGATAAGAAGTTTATAAATGTACTCGGATGCGTCCTAAAGCGTGGGGACAGAAGCTTCTAGACGCGTCTCAACTTGAGACGCGATCGAGTCAATGTCGCACTTCTCGGACTCCTAGTCCGGGAAGGACGGGACCTATCCTAGTTGTAGACGGATTAGGATTCCTGGTCCGGGAAGGATGGAACACCTAGTTTGAGTTGGACTACGGTTATGTCCCTAGACGGCATAGGACGCGACTAAGTCGCGTCCTAGGCGCGTCTGGAGCGCGCCCTGGGATGCCTCCTGGACGCGTCCTTAGGGCGTCCTGAGACGCGTCCTGGACGCTTTCGACCAACTTGGCCCGGGACTCCTAAGAGTTTAGAAAATTTTAAACTCTTGTTTCTTCCTCCTTTTCTCTAGTAGCTACTGTTATTGCTGCTATTTTTAATGAGTTCTTCATAAAAGACAGTGGTTTTTTACATCTCCATACCAAAAACCAAAACCCTAAAATCTTGGTTTTCGAAACCATTTTCAAAAAACTCAAAATCTAAGGTTTCTTTGCTTTGAAACTCTTTCAATCTCTCATTTGATTACGTCTAAATCTAATTCAAACTAATCAAAACATGTTCGGATCTCTATTCAAACTAATCTATCTGATAAATCAAGTCTGAATCTACTTCGTTCTAGTCAAAACTAGTTACATGCAAACGGCTCGTGATGCCTCTATTGGGTTTTGTACGTCTCAAAGACTACTAATCATCTAACTAGTGTTGTAAGCGGAATCTCAAACATCATATGTTTAACACCAGTCTAACCAGGATTATATGCATGAACTAATAGTGAATTAGAAACTGAAAGAAGAATACCTGGATTCGCTTTCCCCGGAACTAGATTCCAATGATTTTATTCCGAAGAAGATGAGAGCTCAAATCGTCGCTTCTCTACTTGAGACACCCGAGTAAATAACTTGATCTCCCTTTATTGTTGTCTGCTAGAACTCCATTGAAGGTTAAGAAGAAGAACCATTCTTCTTTTGACTAATTAGATAGATTGGGAGCTTTTCTTTAAAACCCTCTCCCTCCACTTAGTTATAGATTGTGAGAGAGTAGTTGTTTTCTCTTGAGAAAAATCCAACCCTTTTTCTGAACTCTAATGACCCTTATATAGAGAAACCCTAATAAGAGTCTCGCTCAAATTAGGTTTCAATAAGAGCCCTAGAAAAGATAAACTCATCAGAACTCCATCTGACTGGAAATTAGGGTTTCCCTTAATTTAGTGTGGCCGACCACTTAAGCCCATTAAGGGCCTTCTCCTGGCCGGCCCACTCCCACACTATGGTTGGTCCTGATCAATCCCTTACCGGGCTTGGTCAGGACACCCATAAGTGGGTTTTCCACTTTTTCAGACTTCTCGTTTGAGCCCGATTCTTTCTATCTTTTGGCACTACCAAACTGGATCATATCCATCCATAGGCAAGCTCCCACTATTTAACTCTTTCCGATCAAGCTACCACTCTTTGGTGTAACCCGTTGTAGGATCCGGTCTATGTTAGCCGCTGATTATCGAAGTAATCAGACGATCAGAAGCGGCTTCTAGCTAAGCATTACGACCCCTAATTGGACCAGACTAGATGATCTTACGGATAAAGTCATCGTTATCCTAACTGACAAATTGAATGCATTGCCACCTTGGTCTAAGGACATTCCTTCGGAAGGACATCTCCTTCAGACTGCAAGCATATATCCTTCAGTCACATCTTTCAGACTTTCTTGATACCGACTTCATCTGTCAAAGGAAAATGATTAACTTTTAATCCATTTGAGCGCGACCACGCATTTTCAGTTGCTACTCATCAAGTGGCCTCGAGACACGTTTTTCTAATATAATTAGGATGACACAATCCATTCTCGTTCTTACTCAGCTTCATGTCTATCATGTCTTTCCCAGTATCTGCTTTTATAACCTCCTTTTGCGCGTGGCGTTTGAGGTTTTTAACTCTGCTTGGAGCTTCCCAAATCTTTAGGCATCCTGCTAATGTAGCTTATCCGTCTACACCTAATGGGCCATATCTCTCGCCTAATTGGTCGCTAACTCGACCACCCTAAAGAGTCCTTTGGGCTCTTTAACTCGCTTTACAAGTTTTCTGATTTTATTTACTTACTTTCCGCGTTATAGGTTTCTTTTATATTAATGTTTTTAATTCATAGTTAACTAGTTTTCTAGTTAGTTTACATTTAAATTTTTTGATTGCCTATAAAAGCCTTTTAACTTGTTATAAGAAATATCCAAGAATCAATTACCAATCGAAGTATTTAATAACTTCTAAGTTCTTATCATTTTATTGTCTTCTTCGTTATGTATTTTTTTTAATCTCGTTGTATCAACAACTATGAACTTAAATTCTAAAGCAATAAGTTGAATTTGTTCCAGAAGCTGTTAGTATCGCATTGTTAATTAGTTTCTCCCAACACAAGATTTTATGTTTGGAATGTTAGGAAAAATAACCTAATTAACTTGTTCAGGAATATGAAGATAAACGATGTGAAAGTAAAAGTAGAGACACCAAGATTATTTAACGTGGCAAAAAACCCCTCCAAGATAGAAAGTAAAACACCACGGGACCTAGTCCAGAAATCTTCCACTATGATTAAATAATGGGTTACACAATTCTTCACCAAACCTATGGTGGATAAACCAATTGTTCAAGATGTGTGGAAACACTCTTGGATAACAATTCCTCCCTAAACAAATAGAGGATTAACCGATTCTTCCCTAAACAAATAGAGGATTAACCAATTCTTCCCTAAACAAATAGAGGATTAACCAATTCTTCAAGATGTGTGGAAACACCCTTGGATAAGAATTCTTCCCTTCAACAAATAGAGTATTAACCAATTCTTCAAGATGTGTGGAAACACCCTTGGATAAGAATTCTTCCCTAAACAAATAGAGGATTAACCAATTCTTCACCAAAACTATGGTGGATATACCAAACAAGAAAGGGGATACAAAGATTTCTTACTACCATTAGGATTTGAACAAATCCTAAATTACCAAAGGTTGAAGAAGATAACTACAAACTAAATTGCTTCACAAGATTAATAATCTTCTTTTCTTCAAACCAATATTTTTTCTCTTTCAATCTCTCTTGAAAGAAACACTTCAGAAATCTCTCTTTCTCTGACCTCTCTTTGTTCTCATCTCTCTGATCTCTATCTCTCTCTAATCTGAGAGGATATGATTCGAAAGGATTCTCTACTAACTCTCCCAACTGGGAGGATACTTTCTGACTTGAAAGTATGAATTATTTCTTCCCTTTCATTCCCTAATTATAATGATAAATAAGGAGGTATTCTAGCTACTAGAAATAGGATTCATTTTTAGGCTAAAAATAGAAACTTCTATTTCTCCCTAAATAAGGAATATAGGAAATCCTATTCTAACTAGGAATCCTTTTTTATATAAGGAGGGACCCCAACATGGAAAACACCATTGCTTATTTGCTTTCTTGCCATCACCATTCACTGAGTACCCAATGACCATTGTATCCCATAACACATTATTATCATTCTTGTTTTGAGTCATGCTGACAACCAAACAATCGACCTAGGTTTAAGGATTTCTTTCAACGGTTGCTTTGCTTTGATTAACCAGTCCGGTCTGCAGTAAGCCAAAATCATGGTATTCCATGTGAATTCATCGGGAGATTTTATAGGCAATGCCTTTTGTTGTTAAAAGCAACGTATTTTACAAGTTTGACTTGGTCAGTTCATTATGACCAAGTTTGGTTATAGGCAATGCTACTTTTGAGGGTAAAGTTCCCACCTGACAAAAAGTCGCCGCCGACAGTCTTCGAACAGCAAACTCCGGCCAGCAATATTAGTTTATCGTTCCAGTTCCATAGTAGTCGCCAAAACCCTCTCCCCCACCAAGGCCCACAACTCTCACCTTCGCAACCTCAACTAGGATTCCAAACCCTCCTGGTAGCACTTGGTCGAGGGTTTTCTGAACCAATACTCTGATGCAAAATCCAATTATTAGTGTTGTTGTTGGTGGTGGCACCTTCATCTTTCGTGGATGAATTGCTTGTGATAGTAGTGTTGAAATCCATGTTCGATTTTTAGAGTGGAAACCTTAAACTGCAAATCAGGTTTAAACCAAGGTATTATTGAATGTCAATCTCACATTTGATGCTAAAAACAAATTGTTTGTGTAGAATATGCTCTCCCATTTTTTTTGGACAGACCCAATATCCTTATTCTTGGTTATATGATAGTAATGATGGAGCTGCCTAGCAATATCATCAACAGCAAGATGTATCCATCTATTTCATCAATTTTTTGAAGACCTGACCACAATATTTTATGGTGGCTTATTAATTTCCTTTAGAACCTTCAAATGTTAGGTGCTTCATATCTACATTTGAAATTTTCATCTTTGCTCTCGAAGAGGATAGATTGCCGGCCGGAGAAGATGAAGAAGGAAGAAGAGAGAGAAAGAAAAAAAAAATCGGTCAAAGTTGGCGACCTAACGGCAATTGGTGTCATCAGGTCAAACACTCGTAGAGGCACTGCTTCTTAAACACACATTGTCTTTAACCAAACAAAGGGTCGTCTTTAGTAAGATTACCTATAACAACTTTAGACATTGCCTATGAAATCTTTTAATCTCCGGAATTCATCTCTGTCAAACATTCTATATTTGTCTTATTAATTTTATTTTTTGTTTTTAATAGAGGAAATACCAAGAGACACTAGAAAAGAACAAAAAATTAAGGTTCCAAAATTTTAAAAAAATTCTTGAAAACTTAGAGTGGCTAAAATTAAAGAGATTTTTCTGACAAAATTCGAACCTAAGTAAAACAATTTTTTGAAAAATAAGATTTAAACTAAAATCACATATAAATGGTAAACTAGAATCTTACTTGACACAAAAAATTTGCATCACCAAAAGTTCATAATTGAAATCTTTTAAAAATATTATATGAATAAATTACTCTGAGTTTAATTTAATTTATTTGAAATTATATACCCTCAAACTAAATAAATTACTTAAAATTGTATTTGCATTAGATATAATAATACAATGGTACATACTCAAAATTTCACCTTAAATTATAAGAAGTCTAAATACGACTACAACTACAACTACAACTATAACAATAAAGTTTACCTGGTGAAGAAACAATTAAATATAATTACTAAACAAACTTATTTTCATTAAGTAAATCTTATATTTGAGTAATAAATTGAAAAAGATTAATCCAATAAGCTATTTTAAATTATACTATCGTTAGTGTAAGTTTCTTTTGTGAAAGAAAAGATTGAGGACATACAAAGTAAAAAAGATGCTACTAAAAGATTTGGAGTAACAGAACTCGAATACGCGC
The DNA here is from genome assembly GCF_041429995.1 of Eschscholzia californica. Lineage (NCBI taxonomy): Eukaryota > Viridiplantae > Streptophyta > Magnoliopsida > Ranunculales > Papaveraceae > Eschscholzia > Eschscholzia californica. Next base: position 22,446,893 of record NW_028238309.1, on the reverse strand, counting down.
AAACAAAGTCTTCGTTCTAGCAATTACCGTTGTGCCAGAGTATCATTTATTGGGTTTGGTTTAACCTTCTTCTGTTTACTACACTAAGGTCTGCATAGGGGCGAGCCCTCGTCCCTGTATGGATCCTGAAGACGACGTTGGAGATGACAAGTAAGAAGACAAAAGTAATAGAGGCTAAAACAAAGATAACGGGAGAAAAAACAAAAAAAGACTAATGAAATGTTGAAATTTGACATTTTAATCAAGACATAGAGGTGTCCATCTTAACATTTCTTCTAACTTAGGGGGCTGGCCAAGCAGGAAGTTGATCACACTTTCTAGGCTAATCGGACAATAACCCCAAAATAAACTAAGGGTCCGTTTGATACGCGAGAAAATATATGAATAAGAAAACGACTTTCTTTCCCATTAGAAAGAAAAGAGATTTCTTACCTTAAAGTCAAATTTTAGGTGTTTGATAAGATAGTGAGAAAAGAAGGTGAGACAAAGGGTGTCTTTAAACAAATGTTTATTAATTATGTTTTATTTATTAATTGGCCCTTTAACCAATATATAAATGTTAGGCATTTAAGAGGTGCCTTTAGAATTTAAGGGGGGGTGCCTTTAGACAAATGTTTATTAATTAGGTTTTATTAATTGGCCCTTAACCAATATATAAATGGTAGAATGTAAGGGGTGCCTTTAGAATTTCAGGTTATTTATTAATTGGACAGAGATGAACAGAGAGAGTTACGGTAGGAGAGAAATAGAGAGATAAAGTTACGGGAGGAGAGAGTTATGGGAGGAGGAAGAGAGTGAGAAATCAACTTTCTCATCTAAAAGGTGGGAAAAAGAATTAGACCATTTGCACACTTTTTTTTTTCTTAGGAAATCGATTTTCTTACCCAAAGTGACCAACCAAACAGCGGAAAACTGATTTTCTTGAGAAAACGACTTTCTTACTCACATTTTCACATGTATCAAACGGACCCTAAGTTAAATTACAAATGAAGTAAAACGTCTATGTAAATTTGTTAGATATTTCGACTAGTTTTTTCCTCCGAAATTCTAAAATACGAATAGGTAATGTGGAAAATAAAATGAATTAATCATTATGTTATAAGTTAACCCCTGACCGCTAGAAGCCAAATTTTAGAGACGTGGGGATATAGTACTTTGACATGGTTCCACCATTCAAGCTTCAATGATCTAGAGAGAGCCCAAAGAAGGTTTATGTTTGTAAATAGATGTTTTCTATGTGAGAATGAGAAGAAGCAGGTAATCGAATCAATCATTATTATGTAATTTTCTTGGACTCTCATTTACATATAAAGTGACACCATAACAAAAGACGTTGAAGATTAAAAACATAAATTACATTTTTGATGAGTGATCATCACGTTCATAACACTCCAAAAAAATGGCATAATAATGCGAACTAACTAGGTAGTAATAAAATTTTATTTACATACTTATAAGTCTGTTACTAATTAATCCATGGAAAAGAAATAATCAAGTTTTTGCTCAACCAAATCTTGGAGAATCAAGTATTGATATGCAAAGTTGATAGAAGAGAAAAATATAAAGATTTTTTGTAATTTTGACAAAGAATCGCACAACAACGATTCACTTGTTTCCAATCAAATAGAAAAAAAGAAAAAAAAAAAAAAACTATTTATTATGAAGATTGGTGAAATTTGAGTTCTTAGCTATTACTTGATTGTCACAAAGTTCCTTACTTGATGAAGTTGATGGACTAATGGAGTTCTTTCCCGTTAAATGTTGAACCAAAGTCATAAAATGTTGTGCATCTGCATGAATGATTTTAGGTATTTCTTCGTAAACTACGAGAGGTAATTTCTTATCTATTTTCAATCTCTCAAGTACTTCTTTTCCATCTTTCCTAGTCGTCTTTGATCCTCCATGATTTTGATCTTGATCTTGTTTTTGCCCATTCATTTCGAGAATTTAAATATACAAACTTGATTGATCATACATATATTCGAAGAAGATAGGTATTGATTAATTTGATCAAGAATAAATAGGTAAAATACAAGAAAGTAACAATAATAGATTATATTACTTTGGTTGACCAGTTCAATTCTTCGAGGGCTAGGCTTTATACTCTTTTTTTTCCAATTTCATATACAACACACAATCATATTCAACCCAATTTAAAATGAAATAATATTATTAACTTGTAATAGTTATTAAATGTTTCTAGGAAATAAAGGTCATAAATTGGTCTAATTAAGTTTTGAAGTATGGCAAGGTTTCAGCAGGGCTCATAGTTTAGGTTCTAATCAAGTTACTTTCTAGAGTGGCAAGGTGTATATTTATAGAAATTTTCGGTAACTTAGTAGTTACCAAAGACCCAAATTTAATAAAAAAAAAATAGTGTATTTTTTGAATTTCTAAGTTTTTCTAATGTAAATATAACAATACATCACTAATGTGTTTATTGCTCTGAGAAAGGTGTAAATATATTTTCATGCAATTTAGTTTGTGTTGAGTAAAAAAACAAATATGTTCCTGCACATATATACAAATCTACTAAACAATAAATATATGAAGGATTAATTTTTGTATTTGCATTAGGGAAAATTAAAGGATTCAAAATACCTGTCTTTTATTAATTCTGGTTCTTAAAACCATTATATTTTGTATTATGGACTTATTGTCCAGAGACCCATTTATAAACCAAAATACGTAATTATTAAGAAGTTCAATAAATTATCTAACAAATTCTGAGAAATTAAATTTTTGTTCAAAAATCGCATATACCTTGTATGGAGGAAGACTTCTGTCCATGTTAAAAAATCCAATATTATAATTTGTTCTAAATTCTAACCTAACAAATTAAGTTGACCTACTAAACTACTAATCTTTCTTTAATTTTTCTAATTTAAGTATTGTTAATTATACACCCATATAAATGCTGCCCTAAACCTATCCAAAGAAGTCACTGCCCCCATTTGAGAATTGACTAACAATATTATTCAACAATCGCCTTTAAATTATACTTTACAAGAAAGCTAATCTTGTAGGCTGGTTTTTGACTCATTGTTCTGAGATATTGAATCTAATTATAACTCCCACAAGACATGTTATTGATGATTCAACAATTGCCTCTAAATTATACCTTACAAGAAAGCTGACTTTTGGAAGCTAATTTCTTATTCAAAAGTTTTGAGATTGTGAATCCAATTGTAATCTCATAACAAATGGTACTGAAATAATTTCTTATTCAAAAGTTTTGAGATTGTGAATCCAATTGTAATCTCATAACAAATGGTACTGAAATAGTAAATCTCATTTTGATTGACTAGTAATATATGCTTTTCTCTATGAGAGATTCTATCCTTCGAATCTGGGGCGACCCAGGCCCAACACAGCCAAAGCGGCTGTTTTGACCCCAAACCTTAGATAATGCCCCCATTTTATATAAGTTTAAAGGTACATCCAACGAAATTTAATGAAAATGTGGTCCGTCAAACTCAGGGCACCTAATATAGTACCATCTCCTGCCTCTCTCTTAAGCAGGGGTGTACATGAACTGAGCTTTTAATGAGTTGTTCGAGCTTGGCTCGATTATTGCTCGTGCTCGACTTGAAGATTAACGAATACGAGCTTAGCACGAGCCCAAAATGATACTCGATTATGTAAACGAGCCGAGCTTGATCATTCTTTAGTGTATCACGAACTACTCGTGAACAACTCGTTTAACATACTATTATAATAGTGTAGTACATAATTACGTATTAGTATTGAAACTTGTACATGAAATATCAACCATTAAAAGATTATTGGAATATGAATCATTAATCATTATTATTGTATGTGACAAATGATCATTGAAGTATTTTGATAATTTAGGAAGTTGTTTTAATTTGGAGTACTTTGATAAACGAGCTTAAAACAATGAGAGCTTGAACTCTTTCAAACTTATACGCGTCGAGCTTGAACAAGTGGACAATTACTTGAACGACCTCGAGCTCGAGGAAACAGTCAAATACACGAACCGAGCTTGAGCATCTTATTACTCGGCTCGGCTCGACTCGACTCGAGTACACCCCTACTCTTAAGAGCATCTCCAATGCAAAACTCAATATTAGAAATTTGGAGTGCCACAGAGGATTTTTTGAATTTTTCTTAAAAAATCAACTCTGAGGCACAACTCAACTAAGATCTCAAAGATGATGTATCAAGAGTGGAATAGAGATATCTCAGATATCTCAAGAGCACACTCTATTTCTAAAGTGTCATCTTGAGATATTTCTTATTGTCTAACTCATCAATATATAAATTTGAACCAGTAGAAATCAAGTCTTCGTATATTTCCAAAATAACTAGTTATCTGTTTACAAAAATAATCTTGCTACATAAGCAAAAGAAAAACAAGTTTTAGAAATTTGCATTAAAGATATACAAGAATTGGAGATCTCTGTTTTTGCCATCTAAAAGTGAGAATCTCAATAGGAACTCGACAAATAGGACGATTAGAGGTTTTTTTTTTTTTTGCATTGGAGATTCTCTAAACTTCTAATCTCCAACCTCTATTGATCTATTCTCACTTTCTACGAAGAAAAAAAAAATCTCTTTTTCCCTGTTTGTTTCTTTTCCGTAGCTCGATTAGATTTCTCTCTTAAGTCTCAATTAGTACTTTTCATTTCTAATTTTGGTTATTTTAACTATTATTTGTTCCATAAATACTTTTTTTCAATTTCATATTATTAGATAATTTGATATGTTTTGGATCAATATTTGTGAATACTACGCGTGTCTCCTTTTTTCATTTAGAAAGTAATTTAGACTGTTTATTTATTCTTCCCTGTAATAGGAAAATTTGATAAATCTGTCAATATGAAATAATTTTTGTGATACAACTTGGCGAATAAGCAGTTAACTAAGATTCGCATACATCATTATAGAAAGTGAAATATGTAAGAAAAACTGCATAGTCAATTAACTTCTCGATGGGTCAAACTTTGAACTTTACAAAGTATTTTTATTATCTTTAATTTTAGCATTGAGTCTAATTCTTCATTCTCAATAATACTATATATATATATATATATAATAGAATTTTTTTTAATTGACAAATGTACATACAAAGGGCCCCACTCTTTAAATTCGCTTTGGCCCCTTGAGACTTGGGGTGACCCTGCTTAGTATATCATGTTTTCGAAAAAGTTATGCATTGACAAGTAGTTTATAACCCTTTACTACCGATCCAATCGGCCCCCTGATGTTATGGGTTTTTATCGTTAGTATTATCCGGTTGTACTAGAGTTGACTCATTGTTTAGTCTATAAGCATTCTCAGCTCCTTTGGCTGCAATACAATGACTTAAGCTTGGAGTAGGGTTTCATAGTCCTGATATGTGTTTCGCCCATTCTAAAAATACCTTTTGGTGAAGATACTCCCTCTTAAATTATTGAGGTTTGGGGTCAAATATTAGTGGTAACAGTAGGCCTTTTAAAGTAATTATGTAGTGCCAACAATGGGTAGACCAGTTGGTCACTCCATCTGCTTCGCAATGGAGAAGTCTCAGGTTCGATAGTATGGAAGTGCAAATCCAGAAATATTGAACTTGGATATAAACAAAGCAATTTATGTAGGTTTTAGATTATTTAATTCTTCGGGCTTTATGTCAGTAGTAATTATACAGTTATCGTGCTTATCACATCGTATCGATGTATAATGCCTTTGTACTGACCGTTTTAGTCAATATTAAAAAAAAGACACACAAAAAGAAGTTATTATATAGTTTTAAGCTCCCATACATCGTTAATGACGACCTTTATAGTTATTTAATTCATGATTTATATATATCTTAGACCATATAGTATAGTCTAATTATTTTTTTGAAATTATTGGTGAACGACCCAAAATCTAGATCCTAATACAAAAAAAACATCCAAAAATAATAATGTAAAAAAGAATCCTTTTTTTTAGCACTTGTTAAACTGTTGACAACATATGTAATTATGCATTACACTTTAATTTTTGCAAAAGACAAATTAAAAAAGGAAAATTTGGCCAACATTCCCTAAAAAATTGTATTTTGGTTAAAAAGGATCAGTCAATTTTTTTTAGTCTTTCGCTCCTTGAGTACTTTTTTAATTTGCAACACCTTGCGACAACTTTGCAACGCCTTGCGACAGCTTTCCAACGCTTTGCGACAACTTTACAACCGCTTTTCAACACCTTACAACAACTTTGCAACACCTTGTAAAAATATTGAGTTTTTAACCAAACAAAAATACAAATATTTGGATTTTTAACAAAAAAAAAAAAATATAACTTGTCTTTTTAACTATTTTTTTTAAATTGGGCCTTCGATCTATTTCATGATTTAAAAATGCATTAGTTTAAATGTTTCGCTAAAAAACAAAAAAATAAATGTGGAAACCATTTTTTTCTTTACAAGACAAGTCAAAAATGTTTTGGCCAAAATGTTAGTGTCAGTCTGTGTTTGTCAAATGCAAAAAGATAAAATGCGAAATATTTTTCGAAAATAATGTTTAAACAAAAAAGAATTTGTTCAGAAATTTACAAAATATTTGAGAACAAACTAAAATTTGTTCAAGAATTTTCAAAGTTATTTTTATTTGATTTCGGGGGTAAAATTGTACTTTCACAAAATAAATTTTTTTCAAATATTATTTAGGTTGGGGTCTGATTTTTTATTATACCCCAAATTTTGGGTCTTTACATTATCCTGACTTCAATGGCAACAAAACAAAGAACTCATACATATAGAATCACACAAAAAACATCAGCGTTTATCAAGAATACGCAAGAAAAGTACTTCGAGTTGTTGATTTATCGCCATAGATGGCTTAGAACCAATAGTTCATTATCTAATGGTTTTTTCCGTTTTAATACTCCATCCGAGATTTATCAGTCTTTTTGAAAGCATAAAATTTTGGGTTGGGTTTGGGTGGAATATGGGTACTAAATTTTTATATGAATTTTTGGGTTTATAGTCCAAAAAATGGGCCCTAATAAGACATTTAGTCCTCTCTAATCCTATAAAGGGTTTCAAAACCAAAAAAATAATATAAATGGATATCTAGTCCATTTGGTGTCATCTAGAGAAAAAACACAAATCCCTATAATACCAAATAAATCATAATTCCTAATCTAACCTTCCTCATATATTATAACTGATTTATCTTCAAAATCCATAAAGATCTTCTTCCATTTTTATCTCCCACATTCTCTCTCCAATCACGTTTTTAAACAAAGAAATATATATTATAACTGATTTATCTTCAAAATCCATAAAGATCTTCTTCCATTTTTATCTCCCACATTCCTTCTCCAATCACGTTTCTAAACAAAGAAACGTGATTCATTATTTTCAGTAACCGAAATTTCTTTATTCTCTCACTCTAAATCCGATTCACATAACAAAACCTCCATTAAACTCAGAAATCTTGTTTCATCTTCATTAGATTGTTTTTCAAACATTCATCTTCTAATCCAACACAAGCTCAGAACTACATTTCCATTTATGTCTCTTCATATCAAGTTAATCAGGTAAAACATAAATCAATATAAGTTTTTGTGATTCTATTTCAGTTTATAGTAGTTGATTCTCTCTCTCTCTACATCTTAATCTACTGAAAATCTTCCATTAAAACAAAGAAATTGTTTCATATTCATTAGAGTTTTTCAAAATCAGTTTCTTAATTGTTAATCAGGTAAACAAAATTCTTCTTTAATGATTCTGTTTTAAATCGAGTATGTTATTATTGTATTTCTATCTCTAAAAGTTTCTTTAATGATTTCGATATTGATGAGATAATCCTTCATTACTAATTCCTAAAAATTGAGTATACTTATTGTTGCAATCAATCATATATCAGATATCTTTAGATATGTAGTTTAAACCTAATGATATTCGTACTTTTTCTTCAGATCTGGTTTTCAATCCGTACGGATTTATGAAACGTGGTTTTTTCGTACGGTTCCTTATAACAGAATTAACAGTACATGTACTTTATCATAAATTACCATAATTTATAGTAAATTATGCAAACATCTCCCGTACAATATTTTTCAAAATGAGAACATGATATATGTATTTTCTGACAAATTATATATACTTTATCACGTATATCATGAATATTATATGGAACATTAATTATGCTTTAATCTCAAAAACAGTACTCGTTTCATTATTAGAACAACTTCGCTTATATATGTAAATCCCGTGTACTTTGAAATAAATTACATATAATTTACGTAAATGTTCATGTAATTTATTGTAAATAATATACTTTTTTATATAATTTATATGTATTAATCTCTCTCCATTTGTTATCACAGATGGAGTTCCAGGCAGAATCATCAAATCAAAATAAGCAAATCAAACTTGAAATATCCTTGTTCTTGTTACTTGACTTTTTGATTGGCTCCTCGAAATATTTCATAACAAATGCACACTTGAATGGATCTTGATCATGATTCCTTGGAAAAGCCTCATATTCAACGCCCTCCATTAGCATTCCAAGCAATAGGGCAACATGGATGGGCACCATTATTGAACCAGAGAAGATTTTGTACGTTTTTTTTGTAACAGAATGTAAACGATGTGTTATGTAAAAGAAATTACGTGTAATGTAAAAGAAATTATGTGTAATTTACTGAACAAGACCCAAATACATTTGATAAATTACGTTGTATACTTGACCAAATGATGGTTTATTCGTCATAAATAATACATAATTTACGTATTTATTTCATAATTTGTATTCGATGAGTATTTATGTATGAGTAAAAACGAAAACAAATGCTGCTTTAATGTTCCCAGAAAAATATACTATTTCCAAAACTAAAAGTTAAGTGAAAGAAAGTGACATATATGTTTTGTATATTAACATAGTAAGATAGAGAAAATTGATTTGGTTTCTAAATCTGTAAAGAAGAGAGATAAAATTGATTTGGAAATATCCGTGGTGATGACGTTTTGGTTTTGGTTAGGATTTTGGTTTCTGATTGATTCGGATAATAGGAAAGAGAAAATTTGATTTCCAAATCTGTTTAGAGGAGAGAGAAATTATGATTTGTTTCTAATAAATCTCCATATTTTTGGCTAATAAATCTCCATATTAAATCTGTAAAGAAGAGAGAGAAAATTGATTTGCAAAAGTTTGGATTTTGTTTCTAAACAAATTATAGAAGAGAGAGAAAATTTCGTGAGAATCTATCCGTTTTTTCCTAAATTTATCCTAAAATCAAGTTACATTAAACCGTTTGAAATTTTTGTCCGGCCCCACATATTAAAATCCCGCGAAAAACGACTGGGACATGGAAGGAATTATGTAATATATATTAAGGGTTTTTAGTCCCAAGAGCAAAAGGACTAAAAATCCATTTTTTGGGAAGATTGGACCCTAAATCCTTTTTGAACATTATTTTGGGCTATATACCCACGGACCCATATATTTACCCTCCCTAGACTCTACCTGGCCTTCTAGATGGCTCAAGTACTCACATATCTGGGCTCAACCATTGGACCATTAGGGGTGAGTAAAACACAGGTTGGAACGGTTGAATCCAATCAGACTGCCAAAACTGAAAGATTTCCGACTTAGCTAGATTTGAATTGGGCAATCAATATATAGTTTAATTTCTATTTGTTTAGTTTATGAGATTGGGAATCAACTCTGAATTAGCTATGAATTGAATTGGAAGTAATTTTTCTTTCTTTGATGAAGAACTATGAATTGGAATGATTCTAATTTTGTGGTTAAGATTAATTGATTATGAAAAATTGATTGATTCATAGAATTATTAAGTGACTGTGGGAAGGAGTTTTTATTTGTCATGTAGAGAAATTAGTCATTCAGTACTTAACTCATTAACACCCAAGATAACATAATCAGAATTGTTTTAGGATTGTTGTATCCTGAGCAGAAAATTGATGTTATTAAAGCACCATTCTCATGTCAGTTTCCCTCTTCCAATGTTTTGTTTTCAATCTCCATGCCTAAAGTAGTTCTGCTTAGAATCCAGGCGGATTCCTAAGTCAACAGATTGACTGAGGATTCACAAAACTCAGCTCTTCTCTTTGACACACACAAACAATCTATTAGTTATTTGTTTGTAACTATTCAGCTAATATGTAGTTATTTCATTTGCTAAGTTAGTGCCATTAGAGATTTAGAGAGCAACTACAGAGCATCCAAATGAACCAGAATCATCTGCAGTGGACATGTCAAAAATGTGTATGTAGAGAGAGAGAGAGAGAGAGAGGGGCTTCCAACTTTCCATGGTTGTAGAAGTTATTTTAGTTTCAGACATGAAAAGTATGTCTGGTTTGTGTTTCACTGGAATATTGTTCGAGTGGGTGCAGCCAATGTCATCAAGTTCAAAGAAGTCGGATATGATTTGGGAAACTTGCTCAACTGCCCCTATTCAAGGGGGTTGAGCAATTTTGCCCCTTCCAAAGAGGAGTTTGCAAAAGTGCCCTCTTTAGAGTTTTTTGAAATTTTTTTCCGTTTTTTCCCTCGTATAAAAGAAAATCTAAATATTCTAGATTTATAAATTTTCACACGAATGGGATGCCAGCCCAACCCTCTTCTTCTTCCTCTTTTTCCTACTCCCTCGACTCCGTTCTTTTCTTCCTTCTCCATCCGCGCCTTCTTATTTGTTCTCTCTTGGAAGCTTTGTTTTGAAGAAAAGACATAGAGAATTCGTTTAATTGTCTCTCTACTCGGCCTCGCTCTCTCTCTCTCTTGATCTTTCTTTCACCACTAAATGTTTTAGTTTTATCCTCTTTTGAATGAGAATAAAGCCACATGAAAACCTGAAACACAAAATCAGTTTCAGTAAAATTTTACTAAATGACCAGAGGAAATGGAGTCTAAACAAAGTTAATCAAGGTGTTGGGTAGAAAAAGAACAAAGATGGCATGTCTAATGCTTGGAATGAAGACTAACATGTCTAATGCTTAAAATGTGAAGCTATCTAAAAAGAAAAAAAGATCAAGTAAATTTTGTAAGACATGACAGAAGTAACATTAAGCAAGAGACCTGCCTACACACAAATTTCTTCTGGAATGTAAAACATCAAGCTGCAACTATATAGGTAAAGTTTGAGCAGGTTGACTTAATGAGAAATCAAGGTTTCCAAGAAATAGCACAAGAGCAATCAATGTCATCGGATAAAAGAGGACAACATTCAAACAAAGAAGAAAGAACTGTTAAACACTCATTCCTAGCCTTATAAGAAAAGGTAATTCCGCAAAGGGAAATGCTAAGTGTACAAAGAATCTTTGACAAGATTCTTGACACGATGAGTCACACGGGTAAAAGAACTGTCCAGATCAAAGTCAAAGTTTGAAAAACTTTGAGATTTTTTTGTCTTTTAGTGAAAATGACTCATCATGTCAAGGATTTTGTCATTGTAGTACTCTCGTTCCGTAAATATTAAATGGTTTTTATAAGATGAAGATGTCCATCAAAACATGCCTTCACAACAACACCATGTAATTGGCTCCCAAGTAATTGATCAAACATAGAACAAGCATTAAGAAAATCACATAAAGTTATCGAATTCGGGTCCCTACACAGACACACTACCAAGCATTAACAAAAGCACATTGTTATATCAAACTATTATTTCATTTTATCGTACTATATCTATAAGTTAGTTATGTCCTCAGACTTTTCTGATCTAACTCTATCTAGACCTTCAAATGTTCCAAGAGTGAGCTCCCATTATAAGGAAACTTGTGGTAAGATGGTTGTTCAGTCACATTTGCTATTTGATATTGCCGGAATATGTGACAATGTCAGGTCACATGTGAAGGTGCACATCGCTTGGGAAAGTTTCAGGAACGGTTAAGTGAGAGCTCCAAGTTAACACAAATCGATGTTATTAGGGTGAGCTCGTGAGGCCCTCCCCCAGAAAGAAATAACCCTATACTTATCAAACTTATCAAGCTTGGAACTGGGTCTATAGCCGAGACAATGACAATAATTGTCAAAGTTTTGCTCGTTACAACTCATTTACAAATTGGGTTATTTCTCAAATGGCCCCTTTGTTTATAACCAGCATCCTGCGTGTCCCCTTAGTTTATTGAAAAATGCCCGTATGACCCTCTTTCTTCTTTCCTTATATTGACCGTTAACTTTTTTTATACTTTCCAAAATTACTCTCTTAAGATAAGATGGAAGAGTAAGTGATCACTTGGTAACAGTGATTAAAATAAAGTTGAGGTAGAAATGTATGTACATTGAAGTAAATGTATGTTCATTGAATGTTTTCGAATGATTTTACTAGAAATTTGACCAAAGACCCAATTCCCTGTTGGCTTGGTTAAAAAGAGTACATGGTGACAATATTAAGAAGATGAAGCCAAATATCAATCTATTTAGACAATTAAGGCATCAAAATATTTACAACTAGCATCTTATCCAACCAAATGGATATACTGAGATTGTAATGATGTCCGGTGGGAAAACCAATTTAATTTTTCCAGAAATTTATATTTTCTTAGTTCATACATACAAAAAGAGTTGATTGGTTATGAGCTTATGCTTCCTTGGGTCAACACTTTGTCTGTACTATTTTCATTATTTTTTGAATCACTATTTTTGAGTTTCTTTTTCTTTCACAGGACTCGAAATTAGTGGAGTCATTTTCATAAGTATTCTCACTTACCTTGAATATTATGTGCACTCAGAATGGACATAGTACCATGATAACACCTTCCCCTCACGCCTAAATTTTTGGCACACAAAAATGGCCGAGTTGCGGTGCTAAGTGAGTTCCCTTGCCTTGGTGGATCTCTTTGAGCATTCTGGAGACCAATCTGTGTGCAGAACTCTTGAGAATTCAACGAGATTCCGGATGATTCTAATAGCTTGTAAAACCATGAAGAGCACTCAGGAAGGTCCAAGCAAGTGAGTGACTTAGAAGTGTGTAGAGAATTCTAGAGAATGTCTCGAATTCTCCACCACTGAAAGTGGGTGGAACCTTTCTGGCTTCTTAAGCCTATAGAGGGGAAGGGGCCCTTATTTGCAAACCACTCAAGTTAAGAGCAACCAAGCATGTGAGTGACTTGGAAGTGTGCAAGCCTTCTAATAGTCCAGACTTCAGTATGAGTGACTAAGTGTGCTTGTAAGAGATAGTTTTGTACTGAGATGTCTTAATAAATTTCGAGTTCCACCCAAGTGTGTTGGTGTCTACTATTCTTATTTCTCTTCAGTACTTTAATGTGCTAGTTTCTTGTAATTTTGCTTCCAAAAGAGCCATTGATTAGCCTTAATCAAGGTTACTGGTGAATATTAAGGTAAGGGTTTACTTGTGTTTGACAATTAACGGTTTGAGCATAAGTGTCGCACGAGCTTTCGACTGATAGTGTCGGATTGCTATTTTGTTTGTGATAAGTGGTATTGGAGCTTTGTTCGTAGGATCAGATCATGATAACAATACGTTGGAACTATGTTAAACGAATTCGAGACAAAATGAGTCATAAAAGACCTTAGGAAGGAGGAACGTCCCAAAGGGAAGAGTATCAAGACAATTCGAGATAAGCCATGTGACTCTAAGAGGGATGCTTCCTTGGAAGCTCGATCGGATGCTTTTCAAGCAAAGATGGCCAATGAGCTAGATGGCTTGAAGGAGCTAGTTCGGAAGGTTGAGGAGTCTACTTTCGAACTAGGAGCAAAACTTGAAGGCTTAACAATTGACCAGACAGACTAGATGAAGGAGACATCCGTAGCCTTTGATGCTTATAGAGGGAGCATATGAACATTAGTAACAGATCAAACCGAATAAGATAGCAGAATACAACCTTTGAAGCTAAGATGGAAGAATGCATGTCCAAGATAGCCATGCTAGAAAAGAACATGGCCCATGGGAAAATGGTAGTCCGTGAAGCCACTCGAAGAAAGGTGTCCGAGCTTAAGTGTTTCAGTGGAGCCCAAGATGCCAAAGAAGTAGAAAACTTCTTGTGGCATATGATGAGATATTTCAAGGCAATAGACCTTGATGAAGAGGAGAATATGGTGGAGACTGTAGGCATGTATCTAATCGATGATGCACTATTATGGTGGCGATGAAAGATCGACGACATCGATAGGGGGTGATTAAGGATCGATGCCTGGGAAACTTTCAAAACGGGGTTTAAGACTCAATTCTTTCTAGAAAATGTAAAGTTCCGAGCCCGATAACGACTCCTACTGCTCTGATCTCTCACTACTTATGTAAAGGAGTTCAACAACCTCATGGCTGACATCCCATACATGTTGGACAAGAATCGTCTATTTTTCTTCCTACACGGATTGCAGAAGTAGGCAGTCACCGAGCTACGTCGTATAAGAGTATAAGACCTACCCATGGCCTTGGAATCAGTGGAGAAACTATAGGACTTCATGCCTCATCAAGAAACTGAGAAGTTTAAAGAGCAACCCCAAGAGCGAAAAGGTGTGGAAGGCGACCTTGAAAAAGATTGGAGAGAGGGTCAATATTTCGACCGAGACAAAAGACGGTGGGACACAACCAAGGATAATAAAAAATTTAAGGAGAAAGGAAACCCACCAAAGAACTACCTCATCTGTGAGGGAAACTATCCATCTTAATTTCACATGTCTGAAGAAAAGTGTACTTACAACCATGGTGGCCAAATGCGAAAAAGACATGAACAAAGGTAAGGACAAAGTTGAGGATGACGAGAAATATGCTGAAATGAGATCAATCCACCCTACTAGTCTAAAGATAGAGCACCCATCCACCAACCCAAAAAATAAGGTAGGACTTCTCTATGCAGACCTTACCCTGAATTGATAGTCTACCCAACCCACAGTCAATAGTGGCGCAAACAAGTACTTCATCACCCCTCAAGAAGCCGTGAGGTTAGGGATGAAGATTGAAAGCCAAAACAGGGGCACCTAGAAGGTGGTGAACTCTAATGGCAGTGCCATACATGGAAAAACACTAAAAGTACCGCTTAAGATCAGAGCATGAAGTGGCCAAGTACACTTTTACATGGGAGACATAGACGACCATAAGATAATATTGGGTCAAGACTTCCTTAAGGTTTCAAAAGCCATTGTAGTGCCTCACCTTGTTCTTGACCGGTTGTCGTCTATAATGATGCGCTATGTCTACATCAATGACAATGATTTTCCACAAGATATGTATAATGAAAGTTGTAAATCAAATAAAAAGTAAATTATATGGGAATTTTCTACTTCAATAATTTCCTCTGTTTACAGAAATGATATCTTTGTTTTTCCATGCCCTCTGTCGTTCAAATAATTGAAGGTTGGTTATATGTATTACTATAAGTTTGTAAGTGCATGTAAAATGCAGTAATATGTGAATCTCAAAATGGTCAATAGTTTCACATTTTGCACATATTGTTGAACCTTAAGTTCTACAAATATTATACTCGATACATATGGTATCATGTAACACTGTTAATTAGAAAAGAAACTAGACTAATCATTGGGTTAGAGTTACATTTCAATTTGGAGCAAGAGCAGTTGAATAAGAAGTGGCAGAAGAGAGAAGGTGATGATGATTGAAGTCTTGAAGATGGAAAAGTTTTCTTTCTTTATCCCTCCAAAGAATGATCAATCTGGGAAAAACATGAGTGACTAGGGCAAAACGTGAGTAAAATCATAATTGTCTTTCTCTTTAATTTGGGGAAATCAATTGACATTGGACTCAGTTTCTTTTTTTCGGTAGGCATCCCTAGTTACGTTAAGTATCAACCTAGAGAAATAGGAAATTGGACTCGATATGGACCCCTTTAACACGTTGCGCCGCATATGCACCTTCGACACATAGTCTATAAACAACCTAGTTTTTTTGCTATCGTCTCCCAGTTTGGATCATTAACTTTGGATCATTAACTTTGGTCCATATCTTTGGACTTCCATAGTACTAGGCCCCATGTGCTGACATTGGTTTCTACTATCCACTTCATATATTGTCATCCTATTTATGTTTTTCTTTTATCTCTTCTATTTATTTTCTAAAAGAAATCAATTTTCGTTGTTCTTCTTCCTCTTTTATCACTGGACAAACCTTCTTCCTTGATAAATATAGTAATTTGGATGTTCAAAAGCGCATATCACGTTATCTTTTGCAACTTCATCTAGAACTTGTACATGGGTTTCGTGATGTATCTCTTTGATCTTTTGTTTGTGTAGATCTTGTACTTATATGGTATTTCTCTGATGCCTTCGGAAACACCATATGTGTTCCAAAAGACATAAAATGATGAAAGTATTTAATTATCGAACGAGTGATTGCGACAAATCTTTACATTTGAAGATCGTAGGTTAAACTTAAATTCAGAAACGATTCATAATGGTACAGAATATTTTTAATTCTTTTTATACCTAATCAGATGGAAGAGCTAGAGAGGAATAAAGGCGTAGATATGAAAGTGTTGTAAAACAAATCAAAAAATTATTATGTCTAATTGAGACATGATAACCCCTCGTTGTGAGATGTATTTGTCAGTTTGTAAGCCTTTTGTTTGTTATTCAAATCAGCATCATATTAAGCATACTCAGATACCAGAGGCATCAAAGAAGCTAAACAATCATATAGTACTCAAAGACGTTGTAGATTTGGATGATGACGAAAATGATGCTTCAAGGGTAGACCGTTACAAATTATTCAGATCACATCCTAAATGAGTGAAAAGTCTTGGTGTTGAAAATATTTCATTTATGTCCGGCGATATTAGCTTATTTTAGCATTAGAAAAGGATCAACTTCTCTTACCGTAGCCAAATTCGTGGTAACGTTAAATGTAATTCTCGACTATGATAAAGAAGACGGAGGTCGGGTTGTAGCTAGGAATAATTTCAACTATGATTTTGAGGTGTCCAAGATTAGTCGCGATCCCCGTTATAACCTTCTAATCTCTAACTTGGATCTACGTCTAGGATCACAAACACAAGGATTTTACAATGTGGAATTCTACATAACTAACAGTCTAATGGTCAATTTCGGGACACGATCTTATGTATCTCGGTTACCAATTCGGAAATGCTACTCAAGGAGCCACACCTTTCAAGGCATTCCTGAAGACTTCCTACGACTATCTAGAGGTCACGATAAAGAGGCCAACTAGTGTAAACCCAATCAGGAATTAATAGTAAGTATTTTGTGAATTAATAGTTATGTTTCTTTGGTTGCACCGAAAGACTGTTCGTAGTCGTACAAAATTTTCGGAATGGTTTTCTATGCCTAATCTGATGGAAGAGCTAAAAGGAATAAATGCGGTAGATACGCAAGTGTTGCGAAAGAAATCAAAGAATTGTTATCTCAGAAGTGGGACGTGATTATTCCTCGTTTTGTGATGTATTTATCAATTTGTAAGCAGACTGTATATCCTTTAAGTCAACATCATAGTAAGGATATTCAGATACCCGAGGCAGCAAAGAAGATAAACAATCATATGCTACCCCAAGACGTTGTAGATTTCGATGATGACTGTCACGTAAATGATGTTTCAAGGGTAGATAATTACAAACTATTCAGATCACATCCTGAAGGAGTGAAAACTTTTGGGGTTGAAAATATTTTATATATGTCGGGCGATATAAGCTTAGTTTTGCATCAGAAAAGGATTGATTTATCTTACGACAGTCAACTGCGTGGTAACAGCGTAATGTAGTTGTCGACTCTGATCAATAAGACAAGGGTCAGATTGTAGATAAACATGATTCCACCTATGATTTTGAGGTGTCCAACATGAGTCTAGATCCCCTTCGTGACCTTCCAGTCTCTAACTTGGATCTGCGTCTAGGATCACAAATGCAAGAATTTTCTAATGTGGAGTCGAAAATAACAAAGTCTAATGGTCAAATGTGGAGAATGAACTTATGAATCTCGATTACCGATTCAGAGATGGTACTAAAAGATTATGTGTAACTTGGGTGTTTAAAAGCGTTCTTATGGTCAAATGTGGAGCATGATCTTATGAATTTTACAAAAGAAATAGATTTTCGTTGTTGTTATTCATGTTTTATTACTCGACTGACCTTCTTCCTTGATGAATGTAGTAATTTGGTTGTTTAAAAGCGATTATCACGTTAATATTTGATATATTTTTTTATATCTTTTGTTTGTGTAGATATAGTACTTATATGGTGCTTTTTATGCCTTCAAAAACAGATTCATGTTGTAGGAGACATAAAAAGATAAAAGTATCTAATGATCGAATGAGTGATTGCAACAATCTTTATATTTAAAGATCGCAGACTAAAATTAAATACGGAAATTAAAATACTGATCTTAATGGTACAAAATATTCTGAATCATTTTCTTCACCTATTCTGATGTAATAGTTGGAGAGGAATAAAGGTAGTAGATATGGAAGTGTTGCAAAAGAAATTAAAGAATTTTTATCTCCGAAGTATGACATGATAACTCCTTATTTTGAGATGGACTTATCAGTTTGTATGCTAACTGTACATTCTTCAATCATATGGTACCCAGACGTTGTACATTGGGATGATGACTGTGACGAAAATGATGTTTAAGGCGTAGAGAATTACAAACTATTCATCCAGAAGAAGTGAAAAATCTTGGTGCTGAAAATATTTCATATGTGTTGGGCAATATAAGCTTACATTTGCATTAGAAAAAATATATATTTCTCTCACGACAGTCAAATTCATGATAATAGAGAAATGTGTATGAATGGTTTTAATCCTAGGGCCCATGTATCTGCATGTGTTTCTATTTTCCACTTCTTCTATTTTTTCAACCTATTTATGTTTTTCTTTTATCTCTTCGATTTCTTTTATACAAAAAATCAACTTTCGTCGTTGTGAGTACTCTTTTATCACTAGATCGACCTTCTTCCTTGATGAATGTTGTAATTTGGTGATTTAAAAGCGCTTATCACGTTATCATTTGCAGCTTCATATAGAACTTGATCATGGGTTTCATGATTTATTTCTTAGATCTTTTGATTGTGTAGATCTTGTACTTATATAAAGTTTTTGATGTCTTTGGAAACAAATTCATGTTTCAGGAGACATAAAAGGATAAAGTATTTAATTATCGAACGCGTGTTTGCAGCAATCCTTATATTTGAAGATTTTGGGCTAAGCTTAAACACGAAATCGAAAGACGGTTCGTAATGGCTCAAAATATTTTTAATCATTTTCTATACCTAATCTGATGGAAGAGCTGGAGAGGGATAAAGGCGGTAGATATGGATGTGTTACGAAAGTCATCAAAGAATTATTATCTAAGAAGTAGTACATTACAACTCCTCATTTTGAGATTTTTTGTCTCTTTAAGTCAAAATCATAGTAAGGATACTCAGATAAACGAGCCAGCAAAGAAGCTAAACAAGCATATGGCACCCAGGACGTTGTACATTTGGATGATGATTGTGATAAAAATGATGTTTCAGGGGGTAGATAATAACAAACTATTCAGATCACATCCTGAATGAGCGAAAAATCTTGGTGTAGAAAATATTTCATCTATGTCGGGTGTTATAGCTTATTTACCATCGGAAAAGGACCAATTTCTCTTACGACATTCAAATTTTTGGTAACAGTGAAATGTAATTGTCGACTCTAAGGAATAAGACAGAGGTCAAGTTGTAGCTAGATATGATCCTAACTATGATTTTGAGGTGTGGAACATGAGTCGTGATCCCAGTTGTGACCTTACAGTTTCTAACTTTGAGTTGTGACTAGAATAAAAAATGCAAAGAGTTGACAATGTGGAGTTGGACATAACAAACTGTCTAATGGTCAATTTTGGGGCATCATCTCATGAAACTCGCTTACCAATTCGGAGATAGTACACAAGGAGCCACACCTATTAAGGCATTACACAAAAATTCCTACGACTTTCTGGAGGTCACCTTAAAGAGGCAAACTAGTGTCAACCCAATCAGGAATTTAGTAGTACGTAGTATAATGCGAATTAATAGTTATGTTTTTATGTTTTTATGGTTGCTCTTAATTAGAGCATTGATAGGCGAAGTTGGTAGAAGAGCGAAATGTACGGGTTTTCTGTAATATCAACGTAGAATCATATCACAACGACTTATTTTCATTGAATCAAAAGAAGAAGAAAATAAATTGTTGATTATGACTATTGGTAAAATGTAGGTTCCTAGCTAATCGTTGATTATCAGACTAGCTATAATCGAACTAGTGACTGCAACAATCCTTTATATTTGACGATCGCAGGCTAGACTTAAATACAGGAACCGAAAAACTGTTCGTAGTGGTAGCAAATTTTCTGAATCACTTTTTATGCCTAATCTGATGGAAGAGCTAGAAGGAATAAATGCGGTAGATACGGAAGTGTTGTGAAAGAAATTAAAGAATTGTTATCTCAGAAGTGGAACATGATTATTCCTCATTATGTGTTGTATTTATCAATTTGTAAGCATATTGTATATCCTTTAAGTCAACATCATAGTAAGGATACTAAGATACCCGAGGCAGCAAAGAAATTAAACAATCACATGGTACCCCAAGACGTTGTAGATTTCGATGATGACTGTCACGTAAATGATGTTTCAAGGGTAGATAATTACAAACTATTCAGATCCCATCCTGAAGGAGTGAAAACTCTTGGGGTTGAAAATATTTTATATATGTTGGGCGATATAAACTTATTTTTGCATCAGAAAAGGATCAATTTTTCTTACGACAGTCAACTTCGTGGTAACAACGTAATGTAATTGTCGACTCTGATGAATAAGACGGTGGTCAGATTGTAGATAGACATGATTCCACCTATGATTTTGAGATGTCCAAAATGAGTCTTGATCCACTTCGTGATCTTCCAGTCTCTAACTTGAATCTGCGTCTAGGATCACAAATGCAGGAATTTTCTAATGTGGAGTGTGACGCCCCGTGCCCCAAAATAGACACGACCACGCCCCGGCAACTCACAGGCGAGACAGATATCTGGCATAGTCTCCTCTGTAAATCGAACCGGTCGCACCTGTAAAACCTGTCATGCAAACCATACATTCGCATACACAAAGATATAAACTATCGAGCGGAAGCTAAACAAACTCAACTCAGTTTCGGGTCGAAATCCGAACCACAAACATACAAACGCCTCATAAAACACCGATACAACTTATAAACAACTCTAAGTGTTACGTATATATATATATATATTCGAGTTCGATTTTACAATAACTACATAACTTTAAAATAACGGAAAACCAATAAACAAAACCAAAGACAACGACGAAACCCTGCTAGCCTCGTCAGACAAGATCACCGACTGGAATACAACTCCGTCTCGAGGCTACGACAAAACACCTGCACACTAACAACGGGTAGGGGGTCAAAATACTCACCGACACGAGTTATTCTAGTAGAAGACCAATCCATAACCCATCACGTTTTCAAAAGTTCCTTTAATAAGTTGTAAACATCGTGACAAAACGAGTTATCAAGCCAGTTACTGTAAATACTATATACAAAACCATTTTCCTTAATCTAGCAAGCAATAACAGTGATTAGCTGCCCACCCATGGTGCGCTCCCAATAAGAGGAGAGTTCCTCAGGAGAGCCTAGAGTGCATTAGATAGTACCAGCCCATTTAGGCACTAGCTAATGCACTACGTCTCCTCGAGAAAGAGACTTACCCCTAGCCGGTAAGTCCCTCTCCCACTAAGGGACTCCGCAATCATTGAAGAGTTTACCTCATGATACATATATACCTGAAGTATCTAAATACGTTTTTTGATCACCGAGTTCGAATAAGAGAGCCGTCCCCCAATTACCATGGAAGGATCTGAACCTCATTCTCTTCGGTACCCCGTCATGCATCTAATGCGATCTTTCAAAATCAGTTTCATTCATTTATCAAAACTAATATTCATATTTAATTCATTATCTTATCAAACACGGAAGTGGAACAACCAATAGCCATATCACACACAAAGCAGAGGGATCAAAATCAATGTCACCTCCCAGGCGAGCGGTCAGGGTGTACGGCCCTGAGCCTCGAGCTGGAGGCACGAGCACCAATGGCCAGCAAGTGAAGCACTCTACTCCCACAGGTCTCATGACTAGTGTCGCTCACCTCACCGGTCTCACACGGGTCACACCCTTGTCCACATGTCATCCTACCCTCAATGGCTACATGCCCGTAGGTTGACAGAATCCGCAGTCGGGTACATACAAGAAAATCCCAAGTAGATCGCAATCACAGTAAAAACAGTTTGAAAGCATTTCTCATATTGCAGTAAAATCATTCAACCATATTTCAGTTCATCACATAAATCGAGTTTCATGCTACCTAAACTCTAGTTATAATG
This sequence comes from Eschscholzia californica, assembly GCF_041429995.1. NCBI lineage: Eukaryota > Viridiplantae > Streptophyta > Magnoliopsida > Ranunculales > Papaveraceae > Eschscholzia > Eschscholzia californica. The sequence goes on along the minus strand of NW_028238309.1, from coordinate 22,424,609 downwards.
GCGCATATATAACTATAGAATCTTGCATATTCATTATCTATAAAACCATGCTGGATAAAGGATTCAGAACTCCTACCTCAGTCCTTGCATCACCAAAGACCTCCTGCCTACCAGACGACCTAATTCCTCCTCATTCGCATACTCTAGAATAAGGAAGAATAACCAAAATCGAAAAGAAACATTAGGTTCTTATACTAAGAACCTTCGTAAATAAAAAGAATCATTAAAACAAAACCATGAAAACTTAAAAGCAAATTCGCTAACTTCGGGAGACTTCGAATAACCGAATTGGTCTCTAACTTTCATATCCATATCCACTGAATACCCGAAATGTATACAAACTAACCAACTAACTTCCCATAAACTTTATTTTTCGTTTTAGAGTCTTCATAAGCTGACAAATTATATGTTGAATTCTATACTAAAAATCTATAGCTAAAACTGTCCATTTATATGAAATATGATAAAGTTCGGGTAACCATCTCTATTTCAATTTATTTCCAAAACTAGTCCAAATCTGAAATTCGAGTCGTAAAATAATTCGGCAGCACCCCGTCTATAAACGGACACCCGAAATATCCCATAACATCCTAAACATGATCCTGAACATTAATCATTCAACGAAACTAAAGAATAACGGTTTCAAATCATGAACCCAAAAGAAACTAGTACAACTATACTGTTATCGAAATAACCATCATAAATCTACCAAATACGGACGAAATTGAAAATTCTAAACGGATAGATATGTAGAACAAGTCGAATGGGATTACCTGAAACAAGTTTCACTGAATTCCGACTACCGGTCGCGAAGAAATTGACGAAACAAAATCGAGGCATCAAACCACCCAATTTTCTCTCATCTCGGCTCTATCTTTTTTTTTGGCAAAATGAAATGAGATAAGTGAGACCTATTAAATGAGGTTGGGACGTGGTCAATTAAGAATTTAAGAAGCACCTTGCATGCGTGACAACAAATGGGGGAGTTTTCTTTTCTTTTAAACCAAACAGAAATGGTTTTGGGGAGCCACATGTCATTTTTGTAAATGTCCATGTGAATTTATTTACTTCAAGTCCTTCATTTACATCCATGTTATACATAGGTCCCTCGATAATTATTTTCAATTAATCGAATCTCTAGTGATTGCCATTTAACCCCCAATTTAATTCTTTTCTAAATGCTAAATAGTCCCTCAACTAACCTTAGTCTTCTACATATTTGACCGAAAAATATGGGATGTTACATGGAGTCGGACGTAACAAAGTCTAATGGTCAAATGTGGAGCATGATCTTATGAATCTCGGTTACTGATTGGGAGATGTACTAAAAGATTGTGTGTAACTTGGGTGTTTAAAAGCGTTTTTATGGTCAAATGTGGAGCATGATCTTATTAATTTTACAAAAGAAATAGATTTTCGATGTTGTTATTCATGTTTTATTACTCGACTGACCTTCTTCCATGATGAATGTATTAATTTGGTTGTTTAAAAGCGCTTATCACGTTAATATTCGATATATTTTTTATATCTTTTGTTTGTGTAGATCTATTACTTATATGGTGTTTTTTATGCCTTCCTAAACAGATTCTTGTTATAGGAGACATAAAAAGATAAAAGTATTTAATGATCGAACGAGTGATTGCTACAATCTTTATATTTAAAGATCGCAGGCTAAACTTAAATACAGAAACTGAAAGACGAATCTTACTGGTAAAGAATATTTTGAATCATTTTCTTCACTTATTCTGATGAAAGAGTTGGAGAGGAATAAAGGCAGTAGATATGGAAGTATTACGAAAGAAATTAAGGAAATTTTATCTCCGAAGTATGACATGCTAACTCCTTATTTTGAGATGGACTTATCAGTTTGTATGCCTACTGTACATTCTTCAAGTCAGGATCATAGTAAGGGTACTAGGATACACAAGGCAATAAAGAAGTTACCCAATCATATGGTACCCCCGGACGTTGTACATTGGGATGATTACTGTGACGAAAATGATGTTTCAGGCATAGATAATTACAAACTATTCATCCCGAAGAAGTGAAAAATCTTGGCGCTGAAAATAGTTCATATATGTCAGCCAATATAAGCTTACATTTGCATCAGAAAAGGACATATTTCTCTCACGACAGTCAAATTCGTGATAACTGAGAAATTTGAATGAATGGTTTTAGTCCTAGGGCCCATGTATTTGCATGTGTTTCTATTTTCCACTTCTTCTATTTTTTCAACCTATTTATGTTTTTCTTTTATCTATTCGATTTCTTTTATACAAGAAACCAATTTTCGTCGTTGTGATTCCTCTTTTATCACTAGACCGACCTTCTTCCTTGATGAATATAGTAATTTGGGTGTTAAAAAGCGCTTATCACGTTATCATTTGCAGCTTCATATAGAACTTGTTCATGATTTTCATGATTTATTTCTTAGATCTTTTGTTTGTGTAGATCTTGTACTTATATAAAGTTTTTGATGCCTTTGGAAACAGATTCATGTTTCAGGAGACATAAAAGGATAAAGTGGTTAATTATCGAACGCGTGTTTGCAGCAATACTTATATTGGAAGATTTTGGGCTAAACTTAAACACAAAACCGAAAGACGGTTCGTAATAGCGCAAAATATTCTGAATCATTTCTATACTTAACCTGATGGAAAGCTAGAGAGGAATAAAGGCGGTAGATATGGATGTGTTACGAAAGTAATCAAAGAATTATTATCTAAGAAGTAGTACATTATAACCCCTCATTTTGAGATGTATTTGCTAGTTTTTAAGCCTATTGTTTATTCTTTAAGTCAAAATCATAGTAAGGATACTCAGATACACGAGGCAGGAAAGAAGCTAAAGAATCATATGGTACCCAGGACGTTGTACATTTGGATGATGATTGTGACGAAAATGATGTTTCAGGGGGTAGATAATAACAAACTATTCAGATCACATCCTGAATGAGCGAAAAATCTTGGTGTGGAAAATATTTCATCTATGTCGGGTGATATTAGCTTAGTTTAGCATCGGAAAAAGACCAATTTCTCTTACGACATTCAAATTTTTGGTAACAGCGAAATGTAATTTTCGACTCTAATGAATAAGACAAAGGTCAAGTTGTAGCTAGACATGATCCTAACTATGATTTTGAGGTGTGGAAGATCAGTCGTGATCCCAGTTGTCACCTTACAGTCTCTAACTTTGATTTGTGACTAGATTAAGAAATGCAAAGAGTTCACAATGTGGAGTTGGACATAACAAACTGTCTAGTGGTCTATTTTGGGGCATCATCTCATGAAACTTGCTTACCAATTCGGAGATAGTACACAAGGAGCCACACCTATTAAGACATTACACAAGACTTCCTACGACTTTCTGGAGGTCACCTTAAAGAGGCAAACTAGTGTCAACCTAATCAGGAATTTAGTTGTACGTAGTATATTGCGAATTAATAGTTATGTTTTTATGGTTGCTTTTAATTAGAGCATCGATAGGCGAAGTTGGTAGAAGAATGTACAGGTTTTCTGTAATATCAACGTAGAATCACATCACAACGATTTATTTTTATTGAATCAAAAGAAGAAGAAAAAAAAGTGTTGATTATGAAGATTGGTGAAATGTAGGTTCCTGGCGATTCATTGATTATCAAAAAGTTCCTTACTTGATGAAGTTGATAATATTGTGGTACTTGATCATGATGATGGACTAATGGAGTTTTTCCCTGTTAAATGTTGAACCAAAGTCATAAAATGTTGTGCATCTGCATGAATGATTTTAGGTGTTACCTTGTAAACTACGATAGAAGATTTTTATTTGTCATAAATTTTTTGAATTCTTCCTTTCCATATTTTCGTCTTGACTTTGATCCTTCATGATCTTGCTCTTGCCGATTCATTTCATAAAAGCTTAATCAATCACACATAATTTCAAGAAGACAAGTATTGATTAATACAAATATTTTGTGGGAACCGTAGGCGATTTTTGCTCGACCCGACTCGTCAAACTAAGAAACAAAGAGTGTCGTAGCATCCGTCTTGTCGCGCTCTTCAACTTAGAGCTAAGGCTTACTCAAATCCGATAATGGATGAATGAGAAATTCAAGTTTAAGGTTTGCACGAAGATCGGTTAAAATAAGGACTAAAACGTCAAAAGGACAAGTTAGATCGTGGGCCATCGGGGCAAAGAGAGCACGTCCAGCTCAGGGCGACTCACGTTCATGCCGCGGGAATGCGCCAGATCTAACAGCTTCCATCAACTCCGCTTCAGGCAAGCTTCGGGATTTCGTCAGATCTCATCTAATGGCCATCTAGTTCATATGTTGGGCATGTTTCAGCCAGCATCTAGCTTCATCTAACGGTGAACGTTCTTTCTGCGATTTGAAGCTAGATCTAACGGCTCAAGATCAACATCATAGTAAGCATACTCATATACCGGAGGCATAAAAAAAGCTAAACAATCATATGGTACTAAAAAACTTTGTATATTTGGATGATGACTGTGACAAAAATGATGTTTCAGGGGTAGACAGTTACAAATTATTCAGATCACATCCTAAAGGAGTGAAAACTCCTGGTGTTAAAAATATTTCATTTATATCGGGTGATATTAGCTCATTTTAGCATTAGAAAAGGATCAATTTCTCTTACATTAGTCAAATTCGGGGTAACAGGTAAATGTAATTCTCGACTATGATGAAGAAGACAGAGGTCGGGTTGTAGCTAGAAATAATTTCAACTATGATTTTGAGGTGTCCAAGATTAGTCGTGGTCCCTGTTATAAACTTCCAATTTCTAACTTGGATCTACGTCTAGGATCACAAATGCAAGGATTTTACAATGTGGAGCTCGACATAACGAACAGTCTAATGGTCAATTTCGGGGCACAATCTTATGTATCTAGGTTACCAATTCGGAGATGCTACTCAAGGAGCCACACCTTTTAAGGCATTCCAGAAGACTTCCTAAGACTATCTAGGGGTCACATTAAAGAGGTCAACTAGTGTCAACCCAATCAAGAATTAAATAGTAAGTATTTTGTGAATTATTAGTATGTTTCTTTGGTTGCTCTTACTTGGAGTATTGATATGCGAGTTGATAGAAGAGAAAAATATAAGAGTTATATGTAATATTGATACAAAATCGCACCAGAACGACTTACCTGTTTCTATCGAATCAATAGGAAGAAAATAAATAAACTGTTGATTATGAAGATTAATAAAATTTGGGTTTTTAGCTATTACTTGATTATCAGAAAGTTCCTTACTTGATGAAGTTGATAATATGGTGGTACTTGATGATGATGATGATGAAGGAGAAATAGAGTTCTTCTTTGTTAGATGTTGAACTAAATTTATAAAATGTTGTGCATGAATGATTTTAGTCCTAGGCTCTATGTGGCAGCAAGGGTTTCTAGTATCCAGTTCTTTTATTTTTTCATCATGTTTATGTTTTTCTTTCATCTCTTTTATTTCTTTTAAAAAAAATTCATTATTGTCATTCCTCGTTTATCAATCAACCGACCTTCCTTCCTTGATCAATGTAGTAATTTGGGTGTTCTAAGCGCTTAACACGTTTTCATTTGTTCATGGGTTTCGTGATTTAATTCTTAGATCTTTTGTTTGTGTAGATCTTGTACTTGTATAGTGTTTTTTATTCCTTCTATAACATATTCATGTTCCATGACACATGAAAGGATAAAACTATTTAATGATCAACTAGTGACTGCAACAATCCTTATATTTGACGATCGCAGGCTAAACTTAAATACAAGAACCAAAAGACTGTTCGTAGTGGTACAAAATTTTCTGAATCGTTTTCTATGTCTAATCTGATGGAAGAGCTAGAAGGAATAAATGCGGTAGATACGGAAGTGTTGCGAAAGAAATCAAAGAATTGTTATCTTAGAAGTGAGACGTGATTATTCCTCGTTTTGTAATGTATTTATCAATTTGTAAGCACACTGTGTATCCTTTAAGTCAACATCATAGTAAGGATACTCAGATACCCGAGGCAGCAAAGAAGATAAACAATCATATGGTACCCCAAGACGTAGATTTCGATGATGACTGTCACGTAAATGATGTTTCAAGGGTAGATAATTACAAACTATTCAGATCACATCCTGAAGGAGTGAAAACTCTTGGGGTTGAAAATATTTTATATATGCCGGGAGATATAAGCTTATTTTTGCATCAGAAAAGGATCAATTTTTCTTACGACAGTCAACTTCGTGGTAACAGCGTAATGTAATTGTCGAGTCTGATGAATAAGACGGTGGTCAGATTGTAGGTAGACATGATTCCACCTATGATTTTGAGGTGTCCAACATGAGTCTTGATCCCCTGCGTGACCTTTTAGTCTCTAACTTGGATCTGCGTCTAGGATCACAAATGCAAGAATTTTCTAATGTAGAGTCGGACATAACAAAGTCTAATGGTCAAATGTGGAGCATGATCTTATGAATCTTAGTTACTTATTCGGATATGGTACTAAAATATTGTGTGTAACTTGGTGTTTAAAAACGTTCTTATGGTCAAATGTGGAGCATGATCTTATGAATTTTACAAAAGAATTAGATTTTCGTTGATGTTATTCATGTTTTATTACTCGACTGACCTTCTTTCTGGATGAATGTAATAATTGGGTTGTTTAAAAACGCTTATCTCGTTAATATTTGTAATATTTTTTATATCTTTTGTTTGTGTAGATCTAGTAGTTATATGGTGTTTTTTATGCCTTCAAAAACAGATTCATGTTCTAGGAGACATAAAAGGATAAAAGTATTTAATGATCGAACTAGTGATTGCAACAATCTTTATATTTAAAGATCAGGGGCTAAGTTCAATACAGAAACTGAAAGACTGGTATTAATGTTACATAATATTCTGAATCATTTTCTTCACCTATTCTGATGGAAGAGTTGGAGAGGAATAAAGGCAGTATATTTGGAAGTGTTACGAAAGAAATTAAAGAATTTTTATCTCCGAAGTATGACATGATAACTCCTTATTTTGGGATGGACTTATCAGTTTGTATGTCTACTGTACATTCTTCAAGTCAGGATCATAGTAAGGATACTCAGATACACGAGACAGAAAAGAAGCTAAGCAATAATATGGTACCCCAAGACGTTGTACATTGGGATGATGACTGTGAGGAAAATGATGTTTCAGGCGTAGATAATTACAAACTATTCATCTTGAAGAAGTGAAAAATCTTGGTGCTGAAAATATTTGATAGGTGTCGGGCAATATAAGCTTACATTTGCATCAGAAAATGACATATTTCTCTCACGACAGTCTAATTCGTGATAACAGAGAAATGTGCATGAATGATTTTAGTCTTAGGGCCCATGTATCTGCATGTGTTTCTATTTTCCACTTCTTCTATTTTTTCAACCTATTTATGTTTTTCTTATATCTCTTCGATTTCTTTTATACAAGAAACTAATCTTCGTCGTCGTGATTCCTCTTTTATCACTAGACCGACCTTCTTCCTTGATGAATGTAGTAATTTGGGTGTTTAAAACCGCTTATCACGTTATCATTTGCAGCTTCATATAGAACTTGTTCATGGGTTTCATGATTTATTTCTTAGATCTTTTTTTTTTGTAGATCTTGTACTTATATAAAGTTTTTGATGCCTTTGGAAATAGATTCATGTTTCAGGAAACATAAAAGGATAGAAATATTTAATTATCGAACGCGAGTTTACAACAATCCTTATATTTGAAGATTTTGGGCTAAACTTAAACACAAAACCGAAAGAAGGTTCGTAATGGCACAAAATATTCTGAATCATTTTCTGTACCTAATCTAATGGAAGAGCTGGAGAGGAATAAAGGCGGTAGATATGGATGTGTTACGAAAGTAATCAAAGAATTATTATCTGAGAAGTAGTACATTATAACTCCTCATTTTGAGATGTATTTGTCAGTTTATAAGCCTATTGTTTATTCTTTAAGTCCAGATCATAGTATGGATACTCAGATACACGAGGTAGCAAAGAAGCTAAACAATCATATGGTACCTAGGACGTTGTACATTTAGATGATAATTGTGACGAAAATGTTTTTTCAGGGGGTAGACAATAACAAACTATTCAGGTGACATCCTGAATGAGCGAAAAATCTTGATGTTGAAAATATTTCATGTATGTCGGGCGATATTAGCTTATTTTTGCATCGGAAAAGGATCAATTTCTCTTACGATATTCAAATTTTTGGTAACAGTGAAATGTAATTGTTGATTCTAATGAATAAGACAGAGGTCAAGTTGTAGCTAGACATGATCCCAACTATGCTTTTGAGGTGTGGAAGATGAGTCGTGATCCCAGTTGCGACCTTATAGTCTCGAACTTTGATTGGTAACTAGGATAAAAATGCAAAGAGTTCAGAAGAGGCCTCGGTACTTACCAAGCTTGAGCATACACCTATAGCCCAGGCTCCGGACACTCTCGTGAGCGATGTGGGACTATCACAGATACAAAATCGCACTAGAACGACTTACCTGTTTCTATCGAATCAAAAGGAAGATAAAAAAAAGTATTATGGTGTGTCTGGGATATAATTCTGATTTTAGAAATATTCTGGTGTGTTTGAAATTCTGAAGAGACAAGTAGCAGTTAAGTTATAACATTCAAGTGTCTAGAAGATCCATTCGCATCAGTCTAAGAGCTCATATTATTTATGAAGGTTTGCCCGCTTATAGAATATAGAACTAACATCTTAAATTCTGAAAGAATAGTCATTGTACCCCGAAGGCATAACCTTATTTGTTGGTACCGTTATGAGGGTGTAAAATGTCTTAAGGAAAGAGAATTTATTTTCGCCTCGACTCGATAAATTCTTCTTGTTACCCTCCATTAATTTTGTCTATGTCGGTTAATCCAAAGTAAGGATGACTGCTAAGTTAGTATTAGCTTATCGTTTATCACTCTATAAATAGAGAAATGAAACTCTGTCCTAATCAAGACAAGACAGAGATAGATCGATTTATCGAATTCTAACTAGAAAAACAACAATATTTATATAGGGAGATGCTAGAGTTACTTAGAGGATTACTTAGAGGATGACATAATAACGTGGAATTTACTAAAAGACAAGGTTTTTTCAAAATTTGACTACGGTGCGGACCGCTTTTGTTTCCAAATGAGGAAACATGTCATTCTCTAAATAACAAATTCTAAGTAACTCTATCATTTCTCATTTATATATGATTCTTAAATAGGTAATATGCAAGAAAAAAACAAAAAAAAATTATATTAATTCTAGAGTTGACTAGTTCTATTCTTTTAGGGTTACGTGTTATACTATATTACCATTATTTTAAGAGTTAATTCCTATATGGCCCCCTACTTTGTGACCAGCTTCCTTTATGGCCCCCTTTTTTTCGTAAATTCAAATATGGCCCCCTATTTTCAAGTAAATGTCATTACTGCCCTTCTTAATTTTAAATTTAAAACATTTAAAAAACATTATTTCCACCTCACCCTTCTCTCTCTCTCCACCTCATCTCTCTCTACAACTCACCCATCTCTCTCTCTCCAATTCACCTCTCTATCTTTCCAACTCACCTCTCTCTCTTCCAACTCACCTCTCTCTCTTCCAACTCACCTCTCTCTCTCTATCCAACTCACCTTCATCTTCCCCGAATAAGGTCGCCGGCCGGAAAATTATGGAACCATTACATTAGTAGTAGGAGCATTCGTTAACAGAGATGTATTTGCTTCGTTTGACCTTCTTACTATGGGAATGCTTGAAAAAGCTCTGATTCCAATAAGCTCGTGACCTTCTTACTATTTTTCCGGCCGGCGACCTTATTCGGGGAAGATGAAGGTGAGTTGGATAGAGAGAGAGAGGTGAGTTGGAAGAGAGAGAGGTGAGTTGGAAGAGAGAGAGGTGAGTTGGAAAGATAGAGAGGTGAATTGGAGAGAGAGAGATGGGTGAGTTGTAGAGAGAGATGAGGTGGAGAGAGAGAGAAGGGTGAGGTGGAAATAATGTTTTTTAAATGTTTTAAATTTAAAATTAAGAAGGGCAGTAATGACATTTACTTGAAAATAGGGGGCCATATTTGAATTTACGAAAAAAAGGGGGCCATAAAGGAAGCTGGTCACAAAGTAGGGGGCCATATAGGAATTAACTCTTATTTTAATATAGTAATTTGAAATTTTTTTAGGAAATAAGTCATAAATGGACCTCTCATAAAAAAAAAGGTCATAAATGGACCAATTTTGTTTTGAACTATGGCAAGGTTTCATTAGGTCTCATTTTTTTTAATGAAGAGTTTCATTAAGAATGTACTTTTTAGAGATGCAATGTGTATATTTATAAATACAAATACCTTATTATTTGGAAGTGAAATAAATGAGCTAATCAATTCGTTTGAACACAACTACTCGGGAATTGAATAATTTATGGTGTGTTTGGTTGCAGGGTTCCTAAGTAGGATTCCTATCAAAGTTGGAATTTGGTAGGAATCGTGAATCCTTATGCTATTTGGCTACGAAGAATCCTAGGACTCTTGAATTCTAATGATTCCTAATTCTAAAATTTGTATTGAACCAAAATCTCATCCTACCCCCTAGCATTTGCTGGAATTTTGGTTTAATAAACTTTAGATTTCAAACTTAAAATCAACAAAAAAATATTTCTTTTTCACAGAATAATTATTAAATCTTTTTTTTCCAAAAATCATGTTTTTCCCCAAAAATCTTTTTCTCCCAAACCCGATTTTTCTAACAACCGTTTTTTCCACTGAAATCCGATTCTTCCCGAAATAACTTTTTTTCCGAAATCTGATTTTTTTTTCTGCTTGAAAATTGAGTAATTAACTATTACAAATATTTTATTCAACAAAGGCCGCTTAATCATACTTTACAAGAAAGCTTATCCTTTAAAATATGTTGTCAGATTTTGAATCTAATTATAACTCCCACAATATGTGTTATTGATGATTCAGCAATTACCTCTAAATTAACTTCACAGGTAAGCTGATTTTTGGGAGCTAATTTCTTACTCATTGTTGTAAGACTGAATCCAATTAAAATTCTAATAATAAATGTTATTTAAATAGGGCAATTTACTTTTGTTGACGAATAATATATGTGTTAATCTATTGCAGACGCCAAAGTCAAAATCCTGTCATTTCAGCAAAAGAATGTATTGATGACTAGCTTTTATCCTCCTATCCCTGGAGTCATGGGTTTTCTTCAACAATATTATCCCGTTGTACTAGAGTCCAGTCGAAGTTTAGGCTATTAGCGTTCTCAGTTCCTTTAGCTAAATATAATGGCTTCGGCTTGGGGTGGGCGTTTTGTAGGCGCCAGATGTTTTGGTCCAGTGACTAGGCACCATCTATTAAGCTATTGAGGTCCTCAGGTTAAATCTTGGTGGAAATCTCATATGATTAAGGAACACATAAAGTATGGTAGGAATATTCGCATGACTTTAAGGGTCCTTTACTACTCAAGTTGTCTTAAATGATGATGGTTATGAGTAGGATTTGGACTTGGCGAGATGTCGTGTAACACTTCAAAATTTGAGCTCGACCCGTTTATTTCATCGACTTGGTCGGGTTGAATCCGCCTTCGAGTTTTGGATGTCCGTAGCCTCTAACAGACTCGGGCGTCCTTGATGGATTTCAGATTTTCCCCAACCCTATGCTCACTGCTCATGTAGTCACAGATCTTTGCCCGATCATCATAGAGGTATTAAAGTGACCAATAACAGCGGGGATTGGTTATATCTAACCGGACGGACCAAATCAAACATTTTTAAGGTTGAACCAAATCAAGCCACATCGATCTGGTCTGACTCACCTTAAACATATTGGAAACGCTCAAATTGAAGCGTCCAATTAGTAACAAGAGATGTTTTTACTAGTTTATGGTATTTTAATGTGAAGATTAATCTAAATTTCCATCACAAAGGTGAGTTGTCTGAGAGTTCTAAAATTATTTCATTTTTGGAATTTGTATGCACCATATGTCCTACGAGTTCTAAGAACAAATTTTCAAATTATTAATATTTTCAATCGGTTGGACCGACAAATCGAACCAAGTCAAATAAAGTAAACCGAAGTTCACTAGTCGAAATTTAGCTGATTCGGCTTCAGTTGAGTGAAAAATTGTCAGCAACCGACGGACCAATGCTAGCCCTAATGCTCACAAAGAGAGGGTTTGGATTTGGATTTTGCAGGTGCTATTAAAATTCTTACAATTGGGCCTAAAGCCTAACCAATCCTCGAAGGCCCAGATTAGAAAGTTCCGGCCCATTATCAAACGTTGGCCCTAAAGCCTAATACAATTCAACGGTATAGATTTACTAGATCTAAAAATCTAACGGTCAAAAATAGAAGCAGAACTGATAAGAACGAGAAAGAACATATTTCCTTCAACAACCTCAAAAAATGGTTTTCTCCTCAAACCCATTATCCCTAAGCGTCCCTGACCCAGCTTTCGAATCATGGCTTCGAGACAGTGGTTACCTCGAAATCCTCGACGAAAGAACCACAAATCTCGACCACAACTCCTCCTCCACCACCACCACCACCACCTCCGACCACCGTAACTCCGCCTCTTCCACCACCAATTCTTCCGCCACCACCAGTACTGCGAAAATCACTACTAATATAACATATAGCTTCATCTTATTCATTTTATCTTATTTGACTACAATTTTCTCTCTCTTCACTCTCAACCCTTTTGCTAAATTAACAAATAATGATTTCTCTTGTGATACTCCATCTTGGACACTTGGATTTATTGGTGTTTTTGATTCTTATTCTTTTCCTTCTTCTCCTTCTCAAGCTAAACTTAGGGTTCATGAGAATGTTAAACGTTATGCAAAGAATTATGCTACTCTCTTCTTCTTAATCTTTGCTTGCTCTCTGTAATTGAATTCTATTACCCTTTTTCTCTTTCTTTCTTTCCTTTCAATTATGTTATCAGTTTTAATTGATTTGATTTTTTTGATATTGGGTGGTGAATTTTAGGTACCAAATGCCAGTTTCACTTTTAGGGTTAATTTCTGGTTTGGGGATTTGGGATATCTTTAGATTGTGTAGTGATAGATGGAGATTGGATAGGTTTCCATCTGCTCGCCAGAGTTTGGTTCGATTAGCTCAATGTGGTGAGTCTTTTATTTATTCTATATTTTGTATAGTTTTATGATATTGGGAGTCAACTCTAAATTAGCTGTTAATTGAATTGGAAGTAATCTTTCTTTCTTTGATGAGGAACTATGATTCTTGATTTTAGAAATTTGGATAGTTTTTGGTAAATTGAATTTGATGATTCTAATTTTGTTGTTTAAGATTGGTTGATTATGAAAAATAGGTTGATTCACGAAATTATTAAATGATTGAGGGAAGACGTGAGTTAGTTGAAGGAGTTTTATTTGTCCAATAGAGAACTTGAAATCATTCATTACTTCAACTCATTTAACACGGAAAATTACATAATGAGAACTGTTTTAGGCTTTTAGGTTAGGATTACTGTACCCTGAGCAAAAAAATTGATGTGATTAAGCACTTCATTGTTCAAATATCAGTTTTCCACTCTGAAAATACAGATTCTACTCTTTAAGTGTTTTTTTTATATCAAGGTCGAATTTCGTTAATGTGCATCCTTCGATTGTCAAGTTGGTATAGTTAATTCAGTCCCTTGGGTATAGGAAACTTCAACCAACCAAACATTATGCTTATTAGATGTCTTCATTTTGGCGCGAGACATAGGTTTCTGCTCAAAGAATACCCACCCTTTTGGATTTCGTCAAAATGAGCAGTTGTGCTTAGTCTATCTCTCTCTCTCTCTCTCTCTCTCTCTCTCTCTCTAAATATATATTACATGTATATACATATGCATACATACATACATACATACATACACAAATATATGTTTGCTGCACATTAATGCTCTGGGGTTGGAGCCCAATGGTATCTTGGAAAACATAAAGACCTCGGGGTACACACGCACGAAGTTCAATCAACATGATCAACTACTTGATTAGGTAGGAAATGCCTAAAGAATTTCAAAACTTGCTTCCCACTTGAATCACAGATTGAGAGGATATTACTCTTTCTACCATGTCTCATTCACCAGTACCTTTCATCTCACTTATAATGATGTCTTTAAAGGCCTATATGTCGAATAATTCCTTGAACAACAATTAGAATCGCATTTCCTAAAAGCACTTATTTTTTTAATGTCTATATAAACTTAAACAAATGGCAAACAATTCATACCAGTGATAATTATGAATAGTTAGTTGGTTCTTAGATATTGATTCAAATGACTAATAGCTATATTTTCTTCTTCCCAGCAACTGCGGTTATACTATATTGTTCCAATGTTCAGATAGCTACTTTCTACGCTATTGCCGTCAGTTATGGTGGTAATTTTTCTATCTCCATGCCAAAGTAGTTGTGCCCAGAGTCCAGGCGGATTGCCGAGCCAACAGATGACTCAGGAGTCACTTAACTGAAAACTCAGCTCTTCTGTTTGACACACACACACACACTCACATATATATATATATATATATATATATATATATATATATATATATATATATATATATATATATATATTAGAGTGGAGTACTTGAACTTTTTTTTCTTTTTTATTTTTCTTATTGTTTGACTCTGACTCGTTCGAATCTGAATTTTCTGACTCAAATAGACTCAAAATCAATCCTAATTAGTTATTCAGATAAGTCGGACAACAAACATTCTGAAACCTGAATAGAGTCGATTCACACTGAGTCAGGTTTTAGATCTGACTTAGTTGAGCTCCCCAAACTTTGAACCCTTGGTGTAAATACATACTCTGTTATATTTTCTTCTTGTTCCTCATGGACTGCCTCCTTTCTTTTTCCAGTTATGATTATGCATGCTGCACTCCGAAAGCTGAGTCCGTCGAAGCAACCAAATCGAGCCGATGGATATAAACGGTTTCAGCAAAACATAAACAGAAGTTAGATTTCCATATCCATTTGTAGTACAATTTTGTAATGGATCAAAGATTCAGATGAACATGAGGATTCTTCTGCAGTAAAACTAAGATATGGCAGATAAACCTATAAAAATGTTTAGTATATTTGTTTGTAACTATTCAGCTTATATGTAGTTATCTCATTTGGTAAGTTAGTGCCGTTAGAGAGCAACTACAGAGCATCCAAATGAACCAGAATCATCTGCAAGAGTGGTTCCAACTTTCCATGGTTGCAGAAGTTATTTTAGTTTCAGACATGAAAAGTATATCTGGTTTGTGTTTCACTGGAATATTGTTCGGGTGGGTGCAGCCAATGTCATCAAGTTCAAAGAAGTCGGATATGATTTTATAGCAAATTATCACATCAAATTATTTCATTTTATTGTACTGATCTAACTACATCTGAGACCTTTAAATGTTCCAAGAATGAGCTCCCCCTATAACAACCCCTTGTGGTAAGATGATTGTTCAGCACTTCAGTGACATGTGCTATTTAATATTGCCCGAATATGTGATAATGTCGAACACCTGTGAAGGTGCACATCCTTTGGGAAAGTGTCAGGAGCGGTGAAGTGAGAGCTCAAACATAACACATATTCATTGTTATAAGGGTGAGCTTGTGAGGCCCTCCCCCAAAAAGACATAATCCTGTACTCATTACTCATCAAGCTTGGAACTGGGTGTGGAACTGGGTCTAAAGTCTGGGACGATAACGATAATTGTCAAAGTTTCGCTGGTTACAACCCATTTACAGATTGGGATATTTCCCTAATGGCCTCGTAGTTCAAAACCGGATTCCTGCGTGGCCATAGTTTACTGAAAATGCCCACGTGATCCTCTTTTTTTTTTTTTTTTTTTCGTCCATTGACTATTAACTTTTTTTACACGTTTCAAAACATTCCTCCTATACTAAGATGGAAGAGTAATTGATCAGTTGGTAACAGTGATTAGAATAAACTTGAGGTAGAAATGTATGTTCATTGAAGTAACTATGAAGGATTTATTACTATCAAGCGTTTAATAAAGAAAGAGGGACATGGTTCTAATATTAACTGACCTAGTAGACCCCCTCTACATTCAAAGAGATACAACTGAGAATGTTTTAGAATGATTTTACCAGAAATTTGACCAAAGACCCAATTCGGCTCTTCTCTTTGACACACACACACACGCACACACACACACGCACACACACACACATATATATAAGAGAGGAGTGCTTGAACTTCTTTTTTTTCTATTTCTTTCTTATCGTTTGAATCTGAATTGTCTGACTCTAATAGACTAAATAGACTCAAAATCAAGTCTAATTAGTTATTCAGACAAGTCAAACAACAAACATTTTGAAACATTCGTAGAGTCGATTCACACTGAGTCAGGTTTTAGATCTGACTTCGTTGGGTTCCCCAACTCTGAATCCTTGGTGTAAATACGTAGTCTATTATATTTTCTTCTTGTTACTCATCGACTGCCTCCTTTCTTTTTTCAGTTATGATTACGCGTGCTACACTCCAAAAGCTGAGTCCGTTGAAGCAAAAAAATCGAGCCGATGGATATAAGCGGTTTTAGCAAAACATAAACGGAAGTTAGATTTCCATATCCATTTGTAATAGAATTTTGTAATGGATCAAAGATTCAGATGAACATGATGATTCAATCTTTTGCAGTAAAATTTATATATTTAGAAAGGACTTTTCATTAGCTTTCTAACAAGATCCGCTTAAAAGAAGTCACAAAATAACGTTTTTCTCTTCCCTTTTCCTGAAAATTGGGTTTGTAAAATGTACATTACAAACTGCGGCTGCAAAATGTAAATTGCAAATTGCGTTACCAATGTAAATTACAAATTGCGTTGCAAATGTTAATTGCACACTGGATTTGCAAAATGTGAATTACAATCTTGATTTGCATGTATTGCATAATGTAATCTCGGGTTGCAGATCTTGCTAAAGTCGATTTGCAGATCGAGAACAGAAGAAAAATAAATGAAATTCTTCTTCAAATTTGAAAAGTTCATCAGATAAATTAGTATTTCAGATCTAGTTGCATATTATCAACATCAATGTGATCATCACATTAAATTCATCATCTACAATACTTTACATAAGAAGCGGCAATATACGAAGCATTTGAATCATTATTAGTGTTCACTTTAATCTTCAAAAGAGTGAAGTAAATAAATTACATTTCATTTCTAAGAATAATAGAAAGTAATCAAAAGATAATAGAATATAAGAATCCAAAAAATTCATATTTGCGATTAAGAAACTATACAAAATCCTAAGTGAACCCATATCATAATGTTACATAGAAAACACTATACTTCAAGAAAAAAGAATTGCAACAATCTTTACATTTACGATCGCGTGTTGAACTTAAATAAAAAACCAAAACACGGTTCGTACAGTTATATGATTTTCTGACTCGTTTTCTAGACCTAATGTGATGGAAGAGTTGGAGATGAATAAAGGTGGTAGATATGGAAGTGTTGCGAAAAAAATCAAAGAATTATCGTGTATAAGTCAGTTTTTAATCCTACTGTATATTCTTCAAGTCAGCGTCATAGTAAGGATACTCAGATACCAGAGGCAACAAAGAAACGAAACAATCATATGAAACTCCTGGACGTTATAGATATGGATGATGACTGTGACGAAAATGGTTCATGTTTTCGGGATAGATAATTCATAATTGTTCAGATCCTAAAGGAATGCAAAATCTTTTTGTTGAAAATGTTTAACTATGTGGGGGTGGTATAAGCTTATCATAACATTAGATTAGAACCATTTTCTCTTATAACAGTCAATTTGTTGGTAACAGTGAATTGTAATTCTCGACTCTGATGAAGAGAACGGAGGTTAGGTTGTAGTTACACATGATCCCAACTATGATTTCAATGTGTCCATAAGACGTGATAATGTAGTGAGTTTTGAGTCTCTAACTTTAATCCGCGTGTAGGATTTCTATAAAATTTATATATTTAGAAGGGACTTTTCATTAGCTTTCTAACAAGATCCGCTTAAAAGAAGTCAGAAAATAACGTTTTTCTCTTCCATTGTTTTGAAAATTGGGTTTGCAAAATGTACATTAAAAACTGCGTCGCAAATGTTAATTGTTTACTACATTTGCAAAATGAGAATTGCGATCTTGATTTCATGTTTTGCATAATATAATCTCAGGTTGCAGATCTTGCAAAAGTCAATTTGCAAATCGAGGACAAAGGAAAAAATAACTTCAATTAATCTTCAAACCCGAATAGTTCATCAGACAAATTAGGTTTTCAGATCTAGTTGCATATTATTAAATCCAATGTCATCTTCAGAATAAATTCATAATCTACAAAAATTTTCATAAGAAACGACAATATAAGAAGCATTTGAATCATTATTAAGTCTTCCCTTCAATATTCAACAGAGTGAAGTGAAGTAAATAAATGACATTTCATTCTAAAAATAAAGGAACGTTATCAAAAGGTAATGGAATATGAGAATCCATATTTTCCAAGAAAAAACTATGCAAAATCCTAAGTGAGCCCATTTGATAATGTTACATATAAAACAGTAGATTCAAAGAAAATGAATTGCAATAATCTTTACATTTCAAGATCGCGTATTGAACTTAAATAAGAAACCAAAACATGGTTCATAATGTTACAAAATATGTTGACTCGTTTTCTAGACCTAATCTGATGGAAGAACTGAAGAGAAATAAGAGAGGTAGATATAGAAGTGTTGCGAAAGAAATCAAAAAATTATTATCTCGAAAGTGGGAGATGATAACTCTTCATTTTGAGATGTATTAGTCAATTTGTAAGCCTACTTAATATTCTTAAAGTCAGCAGCATAGTATGGATATTAGTAGTCAACTTTCATTAGACTTCATTAACTAGTTCCTGTGCCTTTTCTAAAAAGTAACAAGATGAAGTAGAAATAGAAACTGAAATCTTTAAAAGAAAAGTAAAAGTAGTTGATTTAGCTTATTAATGCAAGAGTCATTAATGTGTTTTAGAAAGAGCGAAAAGAAAAATTGACTAGAGAGAGAGAGGAGAGGGTCACTTTTATTCTAATTTGAAATTATGCATGATGTCCTCAAAATGGAACAATCATATAGCATCGTCGGACGTTATAGATTTGGATGATGACTGTGACGAAAATGGTTCATCTTTCTCGAGTAGATGCTTCATAACCGTTCAGATCCTAAAGGATTGCAAATTCTAGTTGTTGGAAATATTTAATCTATGTCGTGCGATATTAACTTATATTAGCATTAGAAAAGAACCAATTTCTCTAACGACTGTCAACTTCATGGTAATGGTAAATTGTAATTTTCGACTATAATGAATACGACGACAGACGTCAGGTTGTAGTTAAACATGATTTCAACTATGATTTCAAAGTGTCTAAGATGAGACGTGATACCCATAGTGACCTTCGAGTCTCTAACTTTAATCTGCATGTAGGATTTCTATAAAATTTGTATATTTAGAAAGGTTTTTCATTAGCTTTCTAACAAGATCCACTTTTGATATTTTTTTAAAAAAAAAACAACGTCAGAAAAAATGACTATTTCTTGCAAATTGGGTTTGTAAAATGTAAATTACAAACTACGGCTGCAAAATGTAAATTGCAAATTGCTTTACAAATGTACATCACAAATTGTGTTACAAATGTAAATTACAAATTGTGTTGCAAATGTTAATTGCACACTGGATTTGTAAAATGTGAATTACAATCCTGATTTGCATATATCGCATAATGTAATCTCGGATTGCAGATCTTGATAAAGTTGATTTGCAGATCGAGAGAAAAAGAAAAAATAAATGAAATTCTTCTTCAAATCTGAAAGTTCATCAGATAAATTAGGGTTCAGATCTAGTTGCATATTATCACCACCAATGTGATCATCAAATTAAATTCATCATCTAGAAGAAGTGGTATTGTAAAAAACATTTGAATCATTATTAATTGTTCACTTTAATCTTCAACAGAGTGAAGTAAATAAATTACATTTCACTACTAAAAATAATAGAAAGTAATCAAAAGATAATAGAATATAAGAACCCAAGAAATCCATATTTGCGAAGAATAAACTATAAAAAATCCTAAGTGAACCCATATCATAATGTTACATTGAAAACACTTACTTCAAGAAAATTGGATTGCAACAATCTTTACATTTCAGGGTCGCGTGCTGAAATTAAATAAAAAACTAAAGCAACATTCGTACTGTTATATAATATTCTGGCTCGTTTTCTAGACCCTATGTGATGGAAGAGCTGGAGATGAATAAAGGTGGTAGATATGAAAGTGTTGCTAAACAAATCAAACAATTATTGTCTCGAAAGTTGGAGATGATAACTCCTCATTTTGAGATGTATAAGTCAATTTTCAATCCTACTGTATATTCGTCAAGTCAGCGTCATAGTAAGGATACTCGGATACCAGAGGTAACAAAGAAACGAAACAATCATATGGCATCCCCGGGCGTTATAGATTTGGATAAGGACTGTGACGAAAATGGTTCATATTTTCGGGGTAGATAATTCATAATTGTTCTGATCTTAAAGGAATGCAAAATCTTTTTGTTGAAAATGTTTAACTATGTGGGGTGGTATTAGCTTATCATAACATCAGAGAAGAACCATTTTCTCTTATAACAGTCAATTTCTTGGTAACAGCGAATTGTAATTCTCGACTCTAATGAAGAGAACGGAGGTCAGGTTGTAGTTACACATGATTCCAACTATGATTTCGATGTGCCTAACATGAGACGTGATAATGTAGTATCTTTTGAGTCTCTAACTTTAATCCGCGTGTAGAATTTTTATAAAAATTATGTATTTAGAAAGGACTTTTCATTAGCTTTTTAACAAGATCCCCTTAAAAGAAGTCAGAAAATAACATTTTTCTCTTCCCTTTCCTGAAAATTGGGTTTGCAAAATGTACATTACAAACTGCGTGACAAATGTTAATTGCTTACTACATTTGCAAAATGTGAATTGCGATCATGATTTTCATGTTTTACATTATGTAATCTCGGAATGCAGATCTTGCAAAAGTCAATTTGCAAATTGAGGACAAAAGAAAAAATAGCTTAAATTCATCTTCAAATCCGAATAGCTCATCAGACAAATTAGGGTTTCATATCTAGTTGCATATTATCAAATCCAATGTCATCATTACAATAAATTAATAATCTACACAGCGTTTCATACGAAACGGCAATATACTAAGCATTTGAATCATTATTAAGTCATCCCTTCCATATTCAACAGAGTGAAGTGAAGTAAATAATATTTCATATGAAAAATAAAGGAATGTTATCAAAAGGTAATGGAAAATGATAATCCAGAAGAATCCATATTTTCTAAGAAAAAACTATGCAAAATCCTAAGTGAGCCCATTTCATAATGTTACATATAAAACCCTAGATTCAAAGAAACGGAATTGCAACAATATTTACATTTCAAGATCGCATGTTGAACTTAAATAAGAAACCAAAACACGGTCCGTAATGTTAAAAAATATGTTGACTCGTTTTCTAGACCTAATCTGATGGAAGAGCTAAAGAGAAATAAAAGAGGTAGATATAGAAGTGTTGCGAAAGAAATCAAAAAATTATTATCTCGAAAGTGGGAGATGATAACTCCTCATTTTCAGATGTATTAGTCAGTTTGTAAGCCTACTTAATATTCTTAAAGTCAGCAACATAGTATGGATATTAGTAGTCAACTTTCATTAGACTTCATTAACTAATTCATATGCCTTTTCTAAAAAGTAACATGATGAAGTAGAAACAGAAACTGAAATCTTTAAAAGAAAAATAAAAGTAGTTGATTTAGCTTATTAAAGCAAGAGTCATTAATGTGTTTTGGAAAGAGTGAAAAGAAGAATTGATTAGAGAGAGAAAGGAAAGGGTCACTTTTATTCTAATTGAAAATTATGCATGATGTCCCCAAAATGGAACAATCATATAGCATCGTCGGACGTTATAGATTTGGATGATGACTGTGACGAAAATGGTTCATCTTTCTCGGGTAGATACTTCATAACCGTTCAGATCCTAAAGGATTGCAAATTCTTGTTGTTGGAAATGTTTAATCTATGATGCGCGATATTAGCTTATATTGGAATCAGAAAAGAACCAATTTCTCTAACGACTGTCAATTTCGTGGTAATGGTAAATTGTAATTCTCGACTCTGATGAACACGACAGACGTCATGTTATAGTTAAACATGATTTCAACTTTGATTTTAAAGTATCTAAGATGAGACGTGATACCCATAGTGGTCTTCGAGTCTCTAACTTTAATCTGCACCTTGGATTTCTATAAAATTTATATATTTAGAATGGTTTTTTATTAACTTTCTAAGAAGATCCACTTTCAGTTTCTTTTTATAAAAAACATCAGAACAACAACGTTTTCTCGCAGATTGGGCTTGTAAAATGAACATTACAAACTGCAGCTGCAAAATGTAAATTGCAAATTGCATTACAAATGTAAATTAAAGATTGCGTTGCAAATGTTAATTGCACATTGGATTTGCAAAATGTGAATTACAATCTTGATTTGCATGTATTGCATAATGTAATCTCGGGTTGCAGATCTTGCTAAAGTCAATTTGCAGATCGAGAACAAAAGAAAGAATAAATGAAATTCTTCTTAAAATCTGAAAAGTTCATCAAATAAATTAGTGTTTCAAATCTAGTTGCATATTATCAACATCAATGTGATCATCACATTGAATTCATCATCTACAAAACTTTACATATAAAACAACAATATAAGAAGCATTTGAATCATTATTAAGTATTCACTTTAATATTTAAAAGAGTGAAGTAAATAAATTACATTTCAATTCTAAAAATAATAGAAAGTAACCAAAAGATAATAGAATATAAGAATCCAAAAAAATCCATATTTGCGAAGAAGAAACTATACAAAGTCCTAAGTAAGCCCATATCATAATGTTACATAGAAAACACTATACTTCAAGAAAAAGGGATTGCAACGATCTTTAAATTTTATGATCGCGTGTTAAATTTAAATAAAAACCAAAACACGGTTCGTACTGTTATATAATATTCTGACTCATTTTCTAGATCGAATGTGAAGGAAGAGCTGGAGAAGAACAAAGGTGGTAGATACGGAAATGTTGCGAACCAAATCAAAGAATTATTGTCTCGAAAGTTGGAGATGATAACTCCTCATTTTGAGATGTATTAGTCAGTTTTTAATCCTACTGTATATTCTTCAAGTCAGCGACATAGTAAGGATACTCAGATACCCGAAGCAACAAAGAAACGAAACAATCATATGACACCCCGGACGTTATAGATTTAGTTGATGACTGTGACGAAAATGGCTTATGTTCTCGGGATAGATAATTAATAAATGTTCAGGTCCTAAAGGAATGCAAAATCTTGTTGTTAGAAATGTTTAATCAACGCATGATTGTATTAACTTATCATAGCATCAGAAAATGACAAATTTCTCTTATAACAGTCAATTTCGTGGTAACGGTGGAT
This sequence comes from Eschscholzia californica, assembly GCF_041429995.1. Taxonomy (NCBI): domain Eukaryota; kingdom Viridiplantae; phylum Streptophyta; class Magnoliopsida; order Ranunculales; family Papaveraceae; genus Eschscholzia; species Eschscholzia californica. The sequence goes on along the minus strand of NW_028238309.1, from coordinate 22,401,099 downwards.
TGTAATTCTCGAATTTGATGAAGAGAACGGAGGTTAAGTTGTAGTTAGACATGATTCCAACTATGATTTAGATGTGTCTAAGATGAGATGTGATACTCTTTGTCGCCTTCGAGTCTCTAACTTTAATCCGCGTGTAGAATTTCTATAAAATTATATATTTGGAAAGAATTTTTCATTAGCTTTCTAACAATATCCATAAATCGGGTTTGCAAAATATATATTGCAAACTGTGACTGCAAAACATCAATTGCAAATTGCGTTCCAAATACAAATTGGATTTGCAAAATGTAAATTGCAATCTTGATTTGCATGTTTTGCAGAATGTATTTCAGGGTTTAGATCTAGTTGCATATTATCAACATCAATGTCATCATCAAATTAAATTCATCATCAACAAAATTTTACGTAAGAAGTAGCAATATAAGAAGCACTTGAATCATTATTACGTCTTCACTTCAATCTTCAAAAGAGTGAAATGAAGTAAATAAATTACATTTCACTTCCAAAAATAATGGATAATGAGAATCCATATTTGCCAAGAAGAAACTATGCAAAATCCTAAGTGAGCCTGTATCTTGATGTTACAAATAAAACACTTGATTCGAAGAAAAATGGACTACAACAATCTTTACATTTCAAGATCGTATGTTTAACTAAAATAAAAAACTAAAACACGGTCCGTGGGAGATGATAACTCCTCATTTTGAGATGTATTAGTCAGTTTGTAAATGTACTGTAAATTCTTCAAATCATTAATATAGTAAGGATACACAGATACCCGAGGTAGCAAAGAAAATGAAATAATCATATTGCGCCCCCTCACGTTATAGATTTGGATGATGACATTGACGAAAATAGTTCATGTTTCCGGGTAGACAATTAATAACTGTTGAGATCCTAAATTCCAAATCTTGTTGTTCAAAATGTTAAATCTATATAGGGCGGTATTAGCTTACCATAGCATAAGAAAATGACCAATTTTCTTATAATAGTCAATTTCGTGGTAACGGTGAATTGTAATTCTCGATCTGATGAAGACGACGAAGGTTAGATTGTAGTTAGACATGATTTCAACTATGATTTCGATGTGTCTAAGATGAGACCTGATACCCGTTGTGGCCTTCGAGTCTCTAACTTTAATCCGCATGTAGGATTTCTAAGAAGTTTATATATTTAGAAATGATTCTTCACTAGCTTTCTAACAAGATTCACTTTCAATACTTTTTTTCAAAAGGAAAACGTCAGATAAACAACGTAAATCCCAAACTGGATTTGCAAATTGGTTTGCATGTAAATTACGTTTCAAAATATATATTGCAAACTGTGACTGCAAAATGTAAATTGCAAATTGCGTTCCAAATGTAAATTACAAACTGGATTTGCAAAATATAAATTGCGATTTTGATTTGCATGTTTTGCAGAATGTAATTTAAGGTTGTAGATCTAGTTGCATACTATAAACATCAATGTAATAATCACATTAAATTCATCATCTACAAAACTTAACGTAAGAAGTAGCAATATAAGAAGCATTTGAATCATTATTAAGTCTTCACTTCAATCTTTAAAAGAGTGAACTAAAGTAAATAAATTATATTTCACTTCTAACAATAATGGAAAGAAATCAAAAGGTAATGGAATATGAGGATTCATATTTTCCAAGAAGAAACTATGCAAAATCCTAAGTGAGCCTATATCATGATGTTACAAATAAAACTAGATTCAAAGAAAATGGATAGCAACAATATTTACATTTCAAGATCGTGTGTTGAACTTTAATAAAAAAACCAAAGCACGATTCGTAATGTTATAAAATATTCTGACTCGTTTTGTAGACTCAATCTGATAGAAGAGCTGGAGAAGAATAAAAATAGTAGATATAGAAGTGTTGTTAAAGAAATCAAAGAATTATTGTCTCGGAAGTGGGAGATAATAACTCCTTATTTTGAGATGTATTAATCAGTTTTAATCCTACTGTATATTCTTCAAGTCAGCGACATAGTAAGGATACTCAGATACCTGAGGCAACAAAGAAACGAAACAATCATATGACACCACGGACGTTATAGATTTAGTTGATGACTGTGACGAAAATGACTTATGTTTCCGGGATAGATAATTAAGAAATGTTCAGATCCTAAAGGAATGCAAAATCTTGTTGTTAGAAATGTTTAATTAATGCACGATTATATTAACTTATCATAGCATCATAAAATGACAAATTTCTTTTATAATAGTCAATTTCGTGGTAACGGTGGATCGTAATTCTCGAATTTGATGAAGAGAACGGAGTTTAAGTTGTAGTTAGACATGATTCCAACTATGATTTCGATGTGTCTAAGATGAGATGTGATACCCTTAGTGGCCTTCGAGTCTCTAACTATAATCCGCGGGTAGGATTTCTATAAAATTATATATTTAGAAAGAACTTTTCATCAGCTTTCTAACAAGATCCGCTTTAAAATAAAGTCAGAAAATAACGTTTTTCTCTTTCCATGTTCCTGCAAATTGGGTTTGCAAAATATATATTGCAAACTTTGGCTGCAAAACATAAATTGCAAATTGCATTCCAAATGCAAATTGCAAACTGGATTTGCGAAATGTAAATTGCAATCTTGATTTGCATGTTTTGCAGAATGTAATTTAGGGTTTAGATCTAGTTGTATATTATAAACATCAATGTCATCATCAAATTAAATTCATCATCTGCAAAACTTTACGTAAGAAGTAGCAACATAAGAAGCACTTGAATCATTATTAAGTCTTCACTTCAATCTTCAAAAGAGTGAAGTGAAGTAAATAAATTACATTTCAGTTCTAAAAATAATGGAAGTAATCAAAAGGCAATGGAATGTGAGAATCCATATTTGCCAAAAAGAAACTATGCAAAATCTTAAGTTAGCCTGTATCATGATGTTACAAATAAAACACTTGATTCAAAGAAAAATGGACTGCAACAATCTTTACATTTCAAGATCGTATGTTTAACTTAAATAAAAAACTAAATCACGGTTCGTGTTGTTATAAAATATTCTGACTCGTTTTCTAGACCCAATCTGATAGAAGAGTTGGAGAAGAATAAAGGTGGTTAATACAATCGTGCATTGATTAAACATTTCCTTAAGACATTTTACACCCTCATAACGAAGTAAGAAAATTACTGGAACACATAGTTGAAGAAGAAATTCATGGCAGAACAATTTAGTTATCCAAACAATAACAAGAACAACAAGAACTATACTACTTCATTGGTGGCAAACCCTAAAGTTGACAATTTCGGGTACTCGAATTATCTAAACTCGAATTCTATATCAACGTTGTCATTACCAATTCACACTAGTTTTCAAGAAGATCATTTTAACACACAACAAAGATTTGTTTCTGACATAACAAGTGAAGATCAATTTCCATTGTTGAGTAGATTCATGGAAGATAATTCTGAATTGATTAGTAGCACAAACACAAACAGTCTTGTTTCATCAAGAACAACAACAATATCATCATCTCAAGAAGTTTCTGCTGTCTGTCTGTCTCCTCATTTGAAACCCAAAATCCACAAGATACCAAATACAATGTATATACACTTTTTTTATGAGAAGGTGTTGGTGTTTAGGGTTTAATGGGAGAGAGACTAGAGATGGAGGCGGCAAGGTGTAAAGTGGGAGTAGGAATGTGAGATTAGGGTTTTTATAAGGATGAAGGGGCGTCTTCAAGAGACGCTATACCGTGGCCGTTGGATCTTAGATCTCGCGGGTTTTGAATCGGGCGGTCATCGGGCTCGGGTATCAGGCGGGTTTATCGGGCCGGGACTCGGATTTAAGCCCCTATCCGAGTCCCGGCCCAATCAACCCGAGCCATCGGGCCGGGTATGCCCGGCTCGGGTAGGACTCGGACTGCGGGTCAAAACGGTCCGGGCCGAACGGGCCAGACCCCGAGTTCCCGGACCGTTTCCCCAGCCCTACAGCCCCCTGCTACTCCTGGACCGGCGAAGAGGCGAGCCGTGAAATTTATTCTTCTTCTTCTTCTCTAAGCTTCTCTCATTTGACAATCCTCCCGTTAGCACGATCAAGATTACTGATTCACGATCCTTCGATCTCGTTCCTTGTAAGTTTCTTCTTCTTCTTCTCCTCCTCCTCCATCTCTCTATTCAATCTTTGAGCTTTTCGTCATTTCTAAGTTCTAATCTCAGAATTTCTTATTTCAGATCTCAGAATTGAATCAATTATGTTTTGTACTTCTCTTCATTTCTTATTGTTTTATAATTCTTGAATTTGTGGAATTTAACTATTACTGTTAGTTATTTCAACTAGAATGTTATTGAGTGACAAACTATATAAATGTAATTCTCGTGATCTTGATTTGTTCTGAAGAATTTAGTCCTCTTTAGAGTTTAGAATTTATAGGATTTTTACTTCGTAAGATTAGATGAACACAAAGAAGATGAAGAAAGAGTGTATATGATAATTTGGAAAAGTAATTGATCACTTGGTAGAAGTGATTTGAATAAAGTTGAGGGAAGTATCTATGAAGGGTTTATTACTAGAAAGTGTTGAATAAAGAACGAAGGACATGGTTACAGTATTAACTGATGACCTAGTTAGACCCCCTCTACCTCCAAAGAGATGCAACTTAGAACACTTTAGAACGATTTTACCAGAAATTTGGCCAAAGGCCCAATTCCGTGTCACCTTGGTTAAAAGAACATGGAAATATACTTTTAGGGTTCGGCTCCCTGTGCAAACATGTGAAAACCTATGCAAACAATGTGCAAATTTGTATAAACCTTATGCAGACCTGTACTAAGTACGAACCCCATAAACCTTTGATAAGGAGCTGAAGCCTAAAAGAAATTGATGGATCTCTTTTGACAAAGAAAACTTGGTCGAAGGGCTTTTGCCAATTTCCCCATGATTATGTTTGTGAGCTTGCAGTTTGTAACTTTGTATCACACTAAGTTAATCGTTTTGTTGTGTCAAAACAATCTTGCAGTTGCCCAAATAACTTGGTAAATTTTTTTTTCATTTCTTAAGAAAACGAAGCCAAATATCAATCTATTTAGACAATTAAGACATCAAAGCTAAGATTTATAAATAACACCTTATCTAACCAAAGGGATATACTGAAATGGTAGTGACATCTAGTGGGAAACCAGTTTAATCTTTCCAAAAAGGAAGTAGCTATTGGATGAGGCATAAGACATTTGCAAAACACGACACTTTTAGAATGAAACTATCAAAACAAATTTATATGTTCTTAGTTCTTACATACACAAAGAATTAATACAACTAATTTGATTATGGGCTTATGCTTGCTTGGGTCAATATTTTGTGCATACGGGTTGCATTTATTTTTCGAATGAGCAGTTTTGGGGTTCTTTTTCTTTCGCAGGACATTAAATTGGGGGAGTTGTTTTCGTAAGTCCTCTCAATTTCCTTGAATGTTATGTGGCACTCAGAAAGGGCATAGTACCATGATAAAACCCTCCACCGTCTACAATGAAGCGTTATGTCTACATCAATGACAATGAGTTGCCACAAGATCTGTATTGTGACAACCGTATCTCAAATAGAAAGTACACTGTATGGAACTTTCTACCAAAAAATCTATGGGAGCAGTTCAGGTCATCTTTAACCCCATGGCTTGCATTTTAATTGATCTCCTAGTTTATTTTCAATTTTTACTGTGAACTTCATCTATTTATGATCTTAATTCTGCTAAAGTGGTAACTGGTAAGTCATATATTTCTACTTGGTGTGTTCCTTTCAAGCATCAATAGGATTTACATTTACTGATGACTGCGTGGCACGATGTCCTTACTCTTTACTAATTTTAAATTATTCCATGATTCCATCAACTGCTGCTTCGACTGGTAGACCTAATAACTATTGATATGTACTGAGGCGGAGTCATGAATCGAGATAGGGATGGGCTGGAAATTTAATTAAAAAAATATCGCTTTTTCAGTCAAGAGTTAATAAAAATTTGAACAGTAACATGTGGTGGCTGCAAATAAGTGAGCACTTCAAATCCTTCGCACCAAGTAAACCAAACAAAGAAATTTAGTTCCACGCGTGGTTGGAACTCTAACCACCATAACCCAAACATATCCGTCATATATTTTTTAATTTATTTTGATATAAGAAAAGAAATAAAATAAAAATGTATCAAAGTTCTCAACAATCTCAATTTTAGTATAATACACCTTGTAGGTTTGATTTATATGAAAAGAAGAATTAGCTAAGAAGATGATTTAGTTTCTATGAAATGAAGTGTCAGAACGACATAACCAAACACACCCTTATTTTAAGTATTTTGGCTAAGAAATTGTAAAAAATGCCAAGGGGTGCTTTGGAAAGGATCGAACACGTCTCAATCTAAGTCACCTACTAAGCATTTCACCAACTGAGCAAACAGATTCTAATGCTTACGTAACTGGCTTTCTTTCAGATATTGGTGGGTTGACCCGGGTTGCAGCCCCAGACAACCCACCCATAGCTCCGCCTATGGATATGTAGCGGTGTAGCTTAAGTATTGCCTGATTGGGCCTCACCATTTCTAGTCTCAACTCACCTAAAAGCTTATTGAACTTAGTCCTGGTTATCCATGGAACTCAGGCACTGATGCTTAGTAGTGTACTTTAAGATTTTCAAAATGAAGCCTCACCATTCCAAGCCTCAATTTCATTAAAAACTTTTTGAAAGTACTCCTGATTGGACGTGCAAAGAACTTCTCCAAAATGCAATTATAGCCAATACCAGACTTGCGGAAAAAAATAGTGATAAAGTATATGCTGTTAGAGGTTTACTTATCTACTTAAAGAAGAAGAAGTTAGGGGCGTGCAATTTGGTCGTTGACGTAAGGTTTGCTTTTGTTAATTAAATTTGGGCGCTAACAACCATGTAAAGGAGCCGTTAGTTAAGGGCTATGTTGTTTGAAGTGCAAGGCGAGGCCAGGCGTCAAAGTTCTCGCCTTCGCGATGACTTAATGGTTGAAGAAAACAGGTGAAGATGAAGGAGAGAAGATGAAGAAGTGAAGAAGATGAAGAAGTGAAGAAGATGAAGGAGAAAAGAAGAAAAAACAGAAGAAAAGGCAAATGAGAATGAACAAGATGAAGCTTAAATTGTGGCCCTTAGATTAGTATTAACAATTAAGATTTAAAGAGGAGAAGAATATGGTCTACTTTAGCTTACCCTATTAAATTTTGATCTAAACTTTGTCAAAATTGGCTACTTTACTTTTTTCTTTCTTTCTTTAATTAGATCTTGAAAGGCCAAAAGTTAGGCGGCCATGCTTCTTCCTTTTCTTTCTTTCTACAACCTCAGGCTCATCTTCTTCTCCCCAGAAACCCTAAAAGAGTGTCTTCTTCTCGCCTCAAATTTTTCTAGGCGAGGCGAAAACGTTTACAACCTTGCGCCTTGGCCGACTTAGCGTAGCCAAGGCGCGCTTTTGACAACATAGTTCAAGGGCGCCTGGTTGATCTCTCTGGGCACTAAAAAATATTCGGTCAATTTCAAAAGCAGAAATCCGCGCTGCCTATTGACCTTGAACTTTGTGGTCCCAAACAAGAGACTTCAACATCTTGACTACTTAATTTTTAAAACTTGACCATGATTTACTTACAAAATAAAAGGTAAGTATGGTGATTAGAGAGCATTCGTGTAGTTTATTTTCTTTTTGTTTACTTATAAATAATTTATTTTGATTTTTTCGTTCGAAAATTCAGATGTATATGAGATCCATTACTCAAAAGTATTCTATCAACAAAGAGATTTCCTTTAGATTATGGTTAGCAAATACTACATGCATCTCATGTAGATATTTAAGTTTTAGTAACTTTAGATAAGCACCTCCTGACTAAAATTCATGACTTTGCCCATGAACACATTCCATCATTTTCATTTGGTTCATATTTTGTATATTTTTTTGTTTGAAATTCATTTTTTGTATTTTAGTTTTTGATTGTTCGTTCCATTTTAATTTCCAGCCGCTTCATGAATCAATACTTTTTGTTGATTGCTTGTCTCCAACTATGGTCACTCATAACGCCTGTAAATCCGGCAAGTACATGGGGTCCTCTTATTTTCATATTTTCAGTCTCAGCAACAAAAGAGGCCTGGGATGACTACAATAGATTTCTTTCTGACAAGCAAGCTAATGAGAAACAAGTATGGGTTGTGAAGAATGGAACAAAACAACATGTATGGGTACTTCTTTTTTATACTTTTTTGTCTCAGGTAGTTGGAAACTTGCAATAATTCTTCATTATCTTGAGAAAACTCATTTTGGCTAATTAATCAAGTTTTTTAGATGGTCCACCTAATGTGTTTGTTCTTAGCAATTCTCGTGTTTAATGTGTTTGTCTTCTCTTAATAATTTCTTTATTTTTTGTGGTTTTGTTTAATTTCTTAATTTGTCTCTCTACCTTTTAATCTGTCGCACTTGCTCGATTTACTTATTAATTCCCTCTAAAGCTTTTATGTGAATAATGTTATGTTATTATAGATTCAAGCACAAGACATTCGTGTTGGTAACATAATATGGCTCCGTGAGAATGATGAAGTACCTTGTGATCTTGCTTTAGTTGGCACTTCTGATCCTCAAGGCATCTGCTACATTGAGGTATGATGGGTCAAACTTTCTTATTCTATTATACCCATGGGAAATGATTATTCAGATATATGCACCAATACAAAAACGGTTGGCGTCCTTCATTGGTTATAGGGTGGTCAGGCTACTGAGCAAGTTTAAGATTATAGGCTTCCAACTCAAACAAATTGGTTATGAGTGGAGTTTCTCTTGTTCCTTTTATACTTCGTTCCCAGACTAACCTTGGTCAACTTGTTGGACTGTTCCAAAGACGCTTTGTCACTGTAGCATTCTTTTCAGTCTAACAAGTATCTTTCCTTTTATTAGGCTAATCAGTGCATGTGTTGTCAAATTTCAATTGGCCTTCCATGTGTTTTGGATCTAATGCCATATTGAGTTAGTGGCTTCCAACTCAACACCAAATGGTGATGAATGGAGTGGAGGAGTTGCGCTTAAATTTTCTGTTCTTGGTTCTTGGCTAACCTCGTTCTCAGAACTATGTAATTTTGTTCTATGAATGATGAGTTTCATTGTTTACTTTCTTCATGTTTTCATGCAAAGCATTAAGAAGGTACTTGTTGGTGCTTCTTTGTCACCATCTGGATTTCTATTTTAACCTTGGTAAAATGAGATAGTCAAATGCATAAGCATGATTCATGTATCCGTATAATAAAATGCGAAAAACAAGCAAGATCTTTCTAAAAACTCTAATAATTATGCACTTGAGTTGAAGGATGAAAATTACACCACAGTTATAATTGTGGCACTTCAGAACCTACGATGATGCGGATAGTTGCCAACAAAAAATTTATTGAAGAACTTATCTTGATTCTTGAACTTGATTTTGGTTAGCCAAGTGGTAGAATTTGAGAAGTTGAGGGAGAGTCTTTCATGGTCTTAGAACTTGCCTAGATTTCTTTTTAATACTTAGATGCTAGTTTCGAACGTAAAAATTGAAAAGAAGTTATGTGTTCTCTATTTTGAGTCTTTTAGGTTTCTTTTATCTTATACTAAAATAAAGTTCCAATATAGTTTTCCTCAAGTTGTTCTTCGTAACTTTTACTTGTCACTTCTCAACCTTCTAACAGATGTCTTCAGTGAAAACCTTGGGGCTTCCCACTCTTTTAACCCTTAACACTTGCAGACTGCAGCTCTTGATGGGGAAACTGATTTGAAAACGAGAGTTATTCCCTCTGGGTGCATTGGTCTTGCTTCCGACTTATTGCATAAAATGAAGGTCAGATCTCTGCTTTGTTGATAGCTGTAGGGTCTAGATTCCGTTTGTGCTATATTTTGCTTAGCTTCAGAGTTTTGTTTCTCATAAACAGGGTGTCATTGAATGTCCAAATCCAGATAAGGATATTAGGAGATTTGACGCAAATATGAGGTTATTTCCTCCTTTTATTGATAATGATTTGTGTCCCTTATCCATCAATAATACACTGCTTCAGTCATGTTACTTGCGTAACACGGAGTGGGCATGTGGAGTAGCTATATATACAGGCAAGTTTCTATAGCTAAAGTCCTTGCTCATCTGTGTTTAGTAAATGTTTTACTTGTATAACAAAAATACATGTCAAACAAGAAGATGATACTTGAACTCGTTTCAACTGGAAAAATGTGTGGTTGAATTTGGAAGGGAGAGAGGTGGTGCGGAGAGGTGAACCACGACTAAGAGGAAGTACAAAGTCTAATGGGCCGAATAGCAAAAGTTGCTATGAGAATTCTATTTTGTTTTAACTTCTATAGTTCTATGAATCTTTGACATCGTTGGATCAACTCAGAAGTTACTTAGTTGACATGATTTATTTTGATTTCATTAGAACATGATTCAATCGTTTGAGGATGTTCACTTTCTCATCTTGACCATCTTCAGATAAAAACATCTTATTCTAAAATTTGTGTAGATTTAACTTTTGTTTAAATTTGTGAACTGCCTGTAAATGAGCCATGATAGAGTGGTTTCCAGATGAATTATATATGAACACGATCTACATGATGAGGAAACTATGGATCATTTTCTAAAAAATCAGCCTCTAAATGCATGTCAATTGTGGTGGTGCTTTTTTTTTTTAGAAAATCTGAATCTGAATATAATTTGTGGGTAATCTTAGTTGTTTTACATGCCTTTTCCTTCTAATGGAGTTAGATATTAAAACAAGTCTTTCGTATCCAATGCATGTGTTTTCAGCTAAAAAGACAAGTCTGAACTCTCGAAGAGGACTTGTCTCAAGATCTGATTTTACTAGAGAGGTAAATGCGTATAAGAGCTCAAATATACGAATAAATTACACAGAAATAAACTGGATTCAGATCTTAAAATAACACACATCACCTACGCGTAACCTTTAATCTATTTCAGGATCTTGACCTTACATAACATACACAATTAAAACTTAAAAGTTGTTGTGAACTTTGCGCCTGACATAAGAGATTTTTTTTTGGTAATTTTAGAGTCTCAGAGTTGATTGAATTTTGTATTGCACCTCCATTCCATTTGTTGCGGTACTGGAAAATGTTTAATGGTCTAGTATTTCAGGCAATGAAACTAAATTAGGTATGAGTAGAGGTGTACCTGAACCAAAACTTACAGCAATGGATGCGATGATTGACAAGTTAACTGGAGCAATGTTTATGTTTCAAATAGCAGTTGTAATTGTTTTAGGCATATCCGGTAACGCCTGGAAGGAAAGTGAATCGCATAAGGTTAGTCCAAAGTTTCTTTTCTTGTTAGTTGTTCCTCATTTGTACATTGAGTTGTTGGGACGGAGATGGATCTGTTTTCTATATCTTACGTCACTCCAAAGGTATTTAGTATTCACCATTATGGCGTGTTGGAATTGTTATTGAAACTCCTGTTTAGTGTTACCATCGTGAATGACAACAATTCTATCAGCATTTTTCCTCTTCTGCTAAGAATGTACACCATGTCTTTGGGAATTATCCGTCTCCCTGACTCTCTTTAAGTAACAAGAACAAGAATAACAAACACTCACTTAGCCTTTTGAAAATGATTCTGATGTAGGACAAGAAGGGGAAAAGGAATGGAAGAAAATGAATTGTATTATAAGATAGATAACCATTAGTATGACACTAGTAAAAGCTAGGAATGACTCCTAAAACCCTTAGGCATCACACCTATGGGTATATTTCCATCACACAAATATAGATGCTTGAATAGCTGCTGGAAAAAACTCTTTCCGTCCTCAAACTGCAGGAATACAACCCTTATATTGGCGCAAAATTGACCCTTAACATCCCATACTACCTCTACTTCTACATTTTTAACTTCTAAACTGCTAGGGGTCTAGACACTAAAAAGACATCATAAAAGACAATTGACCATCCTAACTAATACTTAGAAACTAATAGAATTTCCACAAAGACATGTGTATCAGGCATTCAGGCCCACATTTTCTAAGTGGGCCATTCATGTAAAGCATGCCAAATCAGAATTTGGGCCTTGGAATCCTTCTTTTGACGTCTCCCATCCGCCTTTAACAATCGACATAGAATCATCCACTTGCCTTGAAAAAGCTGAACCACAAATCACAAAATAGAGTAATAAAACGGCAAGCCTCTCTCTCTCTCTCTCTCTCTCTCTCTCTCTCTCTCTCTCTCTCTAAAATAAAAAATGATTAGAGAAGTTCTTGATACATCATTATTCTACTAGGATACCAGTGAACCAAGTTAAAACATGAAGGGTGGTGAAGTGGTCAGGACTCTGCAGTTGGAAGGTGGTTCAATCAGCAGGCCAACACATCCAGTCTAGGAATGACATATAACTTATTAACCGGCCGTGGGTAACAATTTTCCTAAACTTGTTCAGAAGGCACAAATGAAAACTGCTTCCAATCGCGTGCCTGATCTTTCTGCATTGTAGTCATTTTTCAACCTATAGACATATCAAACTGCCTAAGCTTTTTGCGTTATTGTCATTTCTCACTTACCTATCTGCTTCCTTCAGTAATGATGGTCGAATTTGATCTTCTTGTCCAGTGTGTGCTGTGATATTTTGAAAGTTCACTGCAACTTTTGTTTTGTCTTCGCTATTTTGTGGAGTGTTTCCTAATGTTGGTCCAGATATTGAATATTACTTCATATTTTATCACATTTGTAACTGGTTAAGTATTGCTGGAAGCAGGACGGCCAGACCTATGGTGATCATATCTGCTGATGTTCTTCAATTATAGCATGATTTCTTTCTGTGACTATTTTCCGTTTTTAATTTGCCAGATACTAACCTTATACCTGCTTTCTGTTCTCTGTAGCAATGGTATGTTTTATATCCAGATGAAGCTCCATGGTATGAATTTCTGGTCATCCCACTGCGATTTGAGCTTCTATGTTCCATCATGATTCCCATATCTATAAAGGTAATGCCGTAGTTATGTTACTTATTTTACTTTCGTTTCTTATCTATTCTAGAACTTGGTTACAATTCTGCATCAGCCTCTTTATAAAGAAGAGAATGACAATAAAGGATTTGAAAAGTAACTATAGGAAATTAGTCACATCTTCACTTTTTATCTGTCCACCCTTGTTTAATGTTTAGATTGCTTCTTTTTTCATATGAAGTTCCAAAGGTTTTATGTAAATGTAATTATGACAGGTGTCTCTTGATCTTATGAAAAGTCTATATGCGAAGTTTATAGACTGGGACCAGGAGATGTATGATCAGGAAACCAGCACTCCACCTAATGCAACAAAGTAAGAAAAGCATTGTATGACTAAGTTACTAACTGAAGATTATCAAGTCTCTTTACCTGATGTAGTTGTGTTTTGTTTGCAGTACAGCCATAAGTGAGGATTTGGGACAAGTCGAGTACATTTTGACAGACAAAACTGGGACTCTGACAGAGAACAAAATGATTTTCAGAAGATGTTGTATTAACGGCACATTATTTGGGAATGAGAGTGGAGATGCCTTGAAAGGTCTGCTTTGTTCTGTTGGTGGAGTTTCTTCAATTTTAAGCCATTTTGAAATTACTAAGTTACAGCAAAAGGAGTATCTGTTCAACTTTCAACTTGAAAATTGTTAAAATTAGGCTAAAAGAACATTAACTGTGTTTAAAATTAGACTAAAAGAACATTAACTGTGTTAGCCGCAGAACTAGAATTTTATCGTTGTAACCATAAAGATTGGTGGATTGCGTTGAATTTGTGGTCGTAATTATGTCTCTGAGGATTTAATGTATATATTTTTTTACCTGTAGACGTTAAGTTGCTGAATGCCGTTGCCAGTAATTCGTCCGATGTGATTAAATTCCTTACAGTAATGGCAATCTGCAATACTGTTATTCCTATAAGAAGGTAATTCTTATCTTGCTTGCAGACTTGCACCTTCTTTTGTTTCCTCTTGATCATTCTTAGAAGTTCAGCCTCAATTTTGTGGTGCACAACCGTCGAATCAAGCTCAAATCCTATTTCTGATTACTATTCTCTGTCACATACAATTCACTTGTGGCAATATAACTTTGGATAATTTAATTTAGTACACTAAGTTGTCATCTGTAGCAAAAGTGGAGAAATATCTTACAAGGCCCAATCCCAGGATGAGGATGCACTTGTTAATGCTGCTGCTAACTTGCACGTGGTTTTCGTCAATAAGAATGCAAATATCCTTGGTATGGCTATCCTCTTGTAACCACTTTTTGGTATTTTTCTTATATATATACAGGAATTATTCTATTCCTGTTGCGGGGAGATGGTTATTAGCCTCATCTTCTTTTAATGATTCTCAGAAGTCCACTTCAATGGCTCAATCCTTCAATTTGAATTACTGGACACCTTAGAGTTCACTTCTGATAGGAAAAGGATGTCAGTTGTGGTGAAAGACTGCAGTAGCGGGAAGATTATCCTTTTGTCTAAAGGAGCAGATGAAACACTTCTTCCTCTTGCACATCCTGGTAATTTTTTTCTTCTATGTATTTCAATTCATGAACCCTAAGACTGCAAGTAGGCATCATATTTATGTCCTTGGAGAAAATTATCCAACTGAACAGTTTACTAATCATGCTCACTATATAATGGGACGGATCTGCTTCTGCCATTTCATTGCAACCATTGTCTACTAACGCATCCATGGAGATAACTCAAGTTCTTGACTTCTTGTTATATATTTATCAAAAAAGTAACAATGATTATCTTTTGTTGTGTGGATGGTCTTCTCACCAGGTAGGTTACCGTCACAACAAAATCACATTGTTTCTTAATTTTGTGATGCTCAAAAGAAAATTCTTGACGGAGATCTGCACTAGTTTTGTTGGAATTTACTAGCTCCTTTTACATCTCCCCATCAAAAAATCATTATTCAACAAAACAATTCGTAGAATAATTAAGTGTCCGAAGCTGTTGGTCCACCCCTATATATAGACGAGTTCCTCAGCTATTATGTTTTTTTCAGTCTTTCCAAAGGAGCACGTTTTTATTTCTTGAGAGCGTAATTCAAAACTTCAAATAACTATGAGATACACATCACTTAGGAGTTCTTGCATGCTTCGATCTCTCTAGTAGTCCAATGTAGTTAGATATTAGAATAAAATTTCCTATGAATTTACTACCAAGACATGCGTGCGAGAACTCATGTCTAATTACTAAGTTGCACATAAATGTAAATCAGATTCAGATCCATTGAAGAAATATGAAAAACTTGAGTCAAGTCGATGGAATGTACCGAACTTCAAGCGGAGGCAGACATTATCATAAAAAGCTAGCCTTGTTGGTTCTATGGTACTTGATCCTCATTACATGGGTCTCTCAGACAATTGCCAGATGTGGATGTTAATATGTTATACATCACAAAGAGTTGAAGTTTCCTCATATTAGTTAAAGCATTTGATCCCCCCAGCAGAAAAGTTTGTAAATAAATTTCGGGGTTTTCTATATTAACCTTCTCTATGCTTATAGTTATTCATATGGGTACTTTTAGATAATTATTTTGATCATGCTGCGTACATCTGTGAAGAGTTAAGCTGTTTTGATTTGAAATGAACTATACAACTGTACGAGTATTAGCCAATTATTACTATTTACTCATCTTCAGGGCAACAGATAAGGACTTATGTTGAAGCTGTTGAACAGTATGCTCAATTAGGATTACGTACATTATGCCTAGCTTGGCGCGAGTTAGAGGAAGACGAATATCATGATTGGTCTCTGATATTTAAAGAGGCAAACAGTACATTGGTGGATAGAGAGGTAAGGAGCACACCATCTAGCAGTTAAGGTTTTTAAGTATAACAATTAGTGGTCTAATAGTTTCATCGTTTCTTCAGTGGAGAGTAGCTGAGGTTTGCCAAAAGGTGGAGCACAACCTTGAGATCCTTGGTGTAACGGCAATAGAGGACCGTCTGCAGGTGAATAGTCTTATTATTGGGCATAAATAACAATAACAGATGATATGGTGTAGACTGTAGAGGCACCAAGATCTTGTGGAACCTCCAGGATGTTATCCACATAATGGTATTTCTACTCTTCTATAGTGATATTTTATTTATTTCCCTTGTATTTTCAGGAAGGGGTACCTGAAACTATTGAGACACTCAGAAAGGCAGGAATCAACTTTTGGATGTTGACGGGCGATAAGCTTGATACAGCAATACAAATTGCCCTCCTGTGCAATTTCATTTCCCCAGGTATGATTCTGGATATGCAATCCTTTTTTCTTTGTTGTGAAAGGTCCCAACGGCTTTGTTGAACATTCCTAATCTTGGAAACAAAATGGGATTTGATTGAGAAAAGCCCACAATATCATAAGAATATGTGAATAAGTAAATCACCATGTACCTCTTCCCTGTAATGTTTTTTATTTGCATGCATAAGTTATATATGGTTATTTGGAACTGTGAAAACCGAGAAGTTTTTGACTTTTTGTCCCTAAAATGATCCCATTTTTGTAATTTGTCTTTAACAGGTAAATTTCTCCTCTCTGTACATGGATTAGTATTCAAAACCATTTCCATTTTGACCTCGAACTCCTTTTTAGCAGAAAAAATAACGATAACTTGGTGCAATAATTGGTTGGGGTCATTGGGGGGATTCTTTCAATACATTTTTATTTCCTATTCTAACATATCAAGATCAAGTTTTCTTTATTTGTTCATTTACTTTTTCTCTTCAATGAACAATGGTTACATACTTGCAAGGTAGATGTGATGCGGTACTAGTAGGTGTGGATAATGCAATAGCACTTCCTTTGTGCTAATTTAGTGTATAGTATATATGGTTGTGGTGCTTGGAAGTCATAGGCAGACATTATGATGTCCTTTCTGTTTATTAAAGACCCTTACAAAAGCTTGTTTCCTGGTCTTAATGGCAGAACCGAGAGGTCAACTTCTGTTGATTAATGGGAAAACCCAGGATGAAGTTTTAAGAAGCTTAGAGCGAGTGCTGCTAACAATGAGGATAACTACCTCTGAACCTAAGGTACAGAATATTACCCCCTCACTTACACTGCAACATCAGTATCAAATTCATTTCTTATTAGTTGAGGTGCTTTCCTTCCACTTGTTATGTTAACTTACTTATTCATTGTTATAAGCAATAGCACTGGATACATGTGGTAATGCAAACTGTACCATAAACAAAAATTTTCAAATAAAAACTGTACCATAAACGAATTACTGAAATTGTTCAGATTCTGAGGCAAGAAAAGCCATCTCCGATTTTAAATTATTGGTACCACATTATGACTTAATCGTTCCCCAATCAAGACGGCAGTATAGGGTATTGCTTCAACACCATTATTTGGAACTTAAGGGATGAACTTCAGAATCTTGGTTGCTGGAAAATTTTCCAGCTTTAAGCTTACTTTCAGATACCATACTCATGGACATTAATTACTCAGCAATAGCCTTACCTTCGGTGTTTGGCCTTTAAGATGCATATTTTCAGCTTAGTTTATTCATCATTAAACGCTGCCTTATCCGAACTGCTAGGGTTGTATCCAACAACACTCATCCAAATTTATGATAAGAACGCAATTTTCTCTTCCATGGGAAGATTGTCATAGAGTTGCATTTTTAACGAGTCGAAACTAAAACTTAGTTATGTCCTGTATGTCTTAGATTGATCAAGGATATGACCTTAACTGAGCAATATCTCAAAATTGTATGAGCTATTTATAAGTGTGACGTAGTTTCTGCATTCTCTAGGATTTAGGTTATG